>NW_019394929.1:0-2400000 GCF_000612105.2 Orussus abietinus | reverse complement strand
CCGGCCGCGGGGAGGGGCCTCAATAATCCCGGAAAAAGTGCGGCGAGGAGGGACGAGGGCATTTCGAGAGGGCGCCGTCGTTTACGGACGCGACCCCGCCGTTGGTCGGCTGCGTCGTTATAACGGATGTCGACGCAGTCGTATCCGGAAGCGACGTACGGAACGACTCGTGTTCCACGGTCGTTCCGTCGCGGAATGGCCGACAGGCTCTCGCCTCCACCGTTAACTACGAGTAAATAATAGCGTCGAGGGCGTTTCGTTTACGGGCCCTTTTGCCGGGCGGCGATGCGGCAAACGGCCGCGGGGGAGAGGGGGCGGAAAACGCAAAGAGTTCGACGCGAGCCGGACGGCCATTCCGCGAAATAAGAAACGAAACGACCCGAGACGAAGAGGGGCTCCCTCTTTCCGAGATTCCTCCCGAAACCTCGCCGAGACGATTCCCCCGGGAGTCTGGGAAAACAGCCGGAACTATTTTCGAAAACCGCAGTGGTAGTTTCCGGTCATTGGATAATTACTTTAAAAGCTCTGCTCGCATTATTTCGCCGGAAAAATCGAGCCCAGAGCGAGGGAGAGGAGGAGCGAGATAAATAGGACGGACAAATCGGGGTGCGCGACTATCGATTCCGAAAATCCCCGAAAATTCCGGAACGTCGATCGGCGCCGCGATTCGGCCCCCAGTCCCGCGGGACGCCCACCGCGATGGAATCCGGACGCGGAGATTTCGCCGCGTTCGATGAGCCGTCGTTAACTCAAAATTTCCAGCGTTTCGGGTCCGCGTGGAAATTTGATCTCGATACTTTCGAGTCGAGGCAAGAGGCGCGGACGAAAAGGGAGATTGGGGGCAGATGGCGAGATCAATTTTTGGGAAGGGTGAAACAGAAGGGGAGAGGGGAAAATCGTCGGGCGGAATTTCGACGGAGCAACGGTCTAGTCCGGAGCCAACGAGGAATAAGGCGTCCTTTCACGGCCGGGAGAGAGAGCGAGAGGGAAACTGGGTCGGGTGTACGTACGGCGAGAGAGAAAAAAGGCGAACGCGGCCCAGGGCGAAGAGATGGGATTGGTTCCGTACACACCGGACCACCGGAAGGGAGCGCGTCTTTCGTCTTTTTCTCGTTCCGCCTCTCACGAGATGTTCTCGCGCACCTAAGTGCCCGTGGAGAAGCTGGGAGAGACGGATAAAGAGAGAGAAAGAGGAAAGAGCGATCCGCTCGGCGTCGGATCCCGCGGTGGGGAACTCGATCCCGAGGGCGATTAACATTTTTCTTCCTTCTTTTTTATCACCTCCCGATGCACGCGTCGCGAGGCGTGCCTCGTGCGACGTAAACGGGAAAAATTCCCCGTAAAATTTCCATAAAAGGTATCGACGTCGACGCGTCGCTACGCGATAGGAGAGACGAGCTACCCCCTCGTGGGGGGCCGACGTTACCCCGGGAAACGTCGCGTCCCTTTGTCGCGATCGCTCGTCAGGAAACTCAATTAGCGAGCTCGCGGCCGTGCGATATTATTGCGGCCGTGGAAATTGTTTCGGCGTCCCGGCGAGGGGCGGCGCGACCGAAGGCGACCGACGTCGAGGGATCGATCTCGATCGACCCTATCCCCGTTCCTGCCCTCGCTCGCCTCCATTATCGAATTTAACTACTTAGACCGCTCCCGCCGTTCCGCCCAGGTGCCGACCAGCCGATTAATTCCGGGCCGGGCTGGCCGCCCTTTCGGAATCGCGACGGCCAATCGGACAGACCGCGACATTAGGCGACACTCGGCGACCCCGTCCCGATTGCAACCCCTCGGGGGATCGTCCGAAATTCGGCTAGTTTGGGCAAAATTGCCCAAAGCCTGGCATACTCGACCTAACTCGAGCAACCCCGAGCGGAGGTTATGCACTTTACCTCGCGCGAAATTAGATCGCGTTAATCAAAGTTCCTTTTTCAGGAGCCGGTTCTTTCGGGGAGAAGCCCCGCCCGTGATCCCGTGATCCCGAGACGCTCGCGTAAAATCGTCGGAGCGTGTCCCGAAGGGTGGCTTCCGTGGGTGGTGTGAGTGGATCCACCCCCTGCGAGATCCACACATTGCGAGACCCTCCCACGGGGAAGTTAACCCCGGAGCGCGCGCTTCGCTCTTTGGGGTGCGAATTGCGCGTTTAGCCGCGAAGGAGAAACCCGCCCCGGGTAAATTCCGCGCCGAGCCCGGCTTTGGGGATGAAACGAAATAACTCAAATTCCCCCGCCCTTCCATTGGACTCTCCGCTCTCGTTCTTTAAAGGTGGAGCGCGGCCCCTCCCTTAATCGTGCGCAAAAACTCAACCAGGGCGCAGTTTCCGTAGGAAACGTTGCGCGTTGCCGAAGGGGTGCAGAAAGCTCGTATCTGGATTTACCGTTACCTCGGGGGAAGGGCGCAGGACTCGAGCCCTGGGGTAGACAAAGGGTAGCGAAGTTCCGCGACTCCACCGGAGGGTCGGCAGACCTTTAGGGGCGGCCTTTTAATTGAATTAGTCCGGGGACGAGGAATTAATATTAGCGAGCCTGATTAATGCGCGGCCGGATCGCGGAGGGTGCGTCTCGGGTTTTCCTGGTCAGGCAAAGGGGTGAGAGCGGAGCTCGCACGGTAGTTCACCAGGCGGCGCAGCTTCTCGCTCTTTTCCCTCCACGACTCGGAAAAAGGAGCGCCTACCGTAAAGGCACCGTAGAGAAAGAGAGCACCCTCCAACCTGGAGGGGTGGTGCGCGTGCCGCGCTCGTCCGGGGCCGCTTGCCCCATTTTCCACCGAGGGACGTTTCAAAGGGTAGCGCGTTCGGTAGCGGCGAAACGGAGGGGGCGGAAAGGGAGGTTCGCAGGGCGAAGAGCGAGAACTCGGCGAGTCACCCTTCGAGAAACATAAATAGGGTCGCTCCGCCCCGCTAAATCTATCCGCGAGTTTAAGGGCGGAGGTTGCCCCACCACCCGGAAGGTCGCCGATAGGTTTCGCACCCCCTCGCCCTTTCGTCGACTCGCGGCCGAAGGTTCAGCGACCGCGCGACGATTTATCCTCGCCTCGAAACGAGGAGGCATTCGTCACCCTCGGAAGAGCGAATAAACGCCAGTTTAATATCGGCCACGGGGGCAACGGCGACGACGCGTTTTTCGCCCGACCGCGGAGAATTATTGGGTAATCGACTCCCCCGACTCGCTGACTGTAAAAACCCCACCCCCCGCGCGCTAATTGCGCCCCGACACGTACAATCGTCGAAAAATGGGCGGTCGATTTCGAAGGGATCGAATTCCGCGGTCGACTCTATTTTTTTTTGTTTATCACCCCTGTTGTCGTTCCTTCCGTGCACCCCTCGAGTAACGAATTCTAGCTCGCAACGCGACGATTGCGGTCGGAATGGAACCGATTCTAGAGGATTCTCTATTTAATCGAGTAACCAGGCTCGACTGCGCGACTCCACCCTGGCGCGTCTTCCAAGGGACGCAGTCGGAGAGGGTGGCACCCGCGACCCTTAACGCCGAGGCGGGGTTGGCGTTTGAAGACGCGAGGCGTCCCTCGGCCTCGCGTCGAGTGGCAGGGGTGGACGAGACGCCATTGATAATTCAAGGTCGGCCCGAGCTTCGGGGGTAAATCCTCGGATAATCGAGGGGGTGCGCGCGTCGGCGACCGACTTACGTCAACCCCCGCCCCCGGTCCCGTTTACGCTTTTTACCCCGTCGTCAAATTACTATGTAGAGTGCAAGAGCGTCGGCATCCCCGGGTCCAAAAGGGCGCGTAACCCCCTCGTCGAGGGTTGATCCGCGGATCCCGCCCCATTGTGCTCGAGAATCCGACCAAATCGCTCCCGATCGGGACCCACGAATGCATCGAGACCCTCGACGAAAGGGTTGCCGAGGGTTTTTTTTTTGTGAGACTCACCGCGCCGCGATGGGGACGCAGGGGAGGTTCTCGCTCCTTTATACGGCGGGGAAAGGCAAAGGCGAAAACCCCAAAGGTTTTTCTTTATTTCCCAAACGGAGCCCCCTCGAGCTGGAATTATGAAAATCCGAGGAACTCCTTTACGGAGCGTCCTATCAGCCGTTGATGGGGTGAAGGGGTTGGGCCCTTAAAAGTTTTCAAACGGGAAATAACGACCCTAGACGAGGAGATCCGAATGAGGGGAAGGAACGGGTAAAAAGCGGGAAGGGTGAGAAGGCGCCGAAAAATGTCGAACGAGCCTGTGGTCGATTCGCTGATTTAGCGGAGAGTAATTGACGACGAGAATAATCGAAAAACGAGGGATTGCAAATTTTTGTTCCACTCGCCACTCGGTTGGAACTCGATCAGGACTCGGAAAAATTCTTCTTCGGGTTCCACTCCCGTCAGGTGCCGGTGGTGATCCTGTTACGTCTAATCGAATTTCCCCCTCTCGCCGTTACGCGCTAAGATCCATCCGACAGTCACTTATCCCCCGTATTACCCCTCCCCTCCGTCTCGGTGGATGTACGAACACGGAATAATTACTTGCGTACGCGTGATGAATACATAATTAATCCACGCACCCGGGCCTCGCTCCTTATTCGAACGACCCGTCGCGGGTTCTCCTCCCGTTCTCGCACTTATTAAACGATCTATTACCGATCTCGAGACGCCTCCTCTAGGTCGAAACGTTAACGGACGTGGACATAACCGTACGGCGAGGTCCGTTAATAACGGCGTCGTTAAGTCCCTTCTTCGCACCCGGTATCGTCCCTTTCCGATTAAGCCCCAACTTCGAAATTGCTTCCTACTAATTAATCCCCGATCTCAGGGTGGCTTAGCGGAGTCTTTTCGAAATGTCAATTACCGGAGGGGTACGAAATTTTTCGGCCACCCAGGAGCTGCGGCGAAATGCGTAATTTGACGGGCGTCATCCCGTGACTCACCGCCGCATTAGCAATTTTTATTCCACACCCGATTCGCGCATATGTACGGGATTTCCTCGACGTTCACGCGCACACGCAACGGTTCATTACGCACGTGGACGTAACGAGCGGCACGTACTCCCGGTGCCAGGTAACTCGTTTACGATTAGATCCCACTTGTGCGTAGCTGCGCCTTGGGGCTCCTCCTCGAGTACGTCTTCGGGCGTCTCTTCCTCTCCTCGCGGCAGATTTGGCGCGACCCTTACCTTCGATTAGCGAAGGCACGGTAATCCGACAGCGGAAGCGCATTATTGCGACAGCTTCCGTCAACCTGAACGGCGCCTTGCTACGAGATTCCCTTTGCGTTCTGTCAACCTCTTCCTATGTCTGTTCAAGGGGTGGATAGTGGGGCAAAGAGCGAGGCGAATAACAAAGGGACCAGCGAGATGAACGAGATCGATTCGTTGAAAGTCTGCGCCGATCCACCCTGCGGACTCGTCGGTAAATCGGCACCCCTGGACCCTAGGTAGGCATTTCTTCTCGCATATGGACGGAGAAAGGTTTAAACGTGGGCAAAAGGCGGTGAAATATTGCGAGCCGGGGAGGAGGCAACATTTCATCCCTTGTCGGGGCCGGGTGGAACCGGGAGAGAGAGAAGAGGAACAGAGCCGAACAAGGAAGAAACGGTAAACAACGAATTCTCGATTCCTCGTTTCGCTTTTCCGCTCCGTTTCCCGGGCCATAAATATGACGGCCAGCGATTGGCCACCTACGGTCAGGGTGTACCTGCCGTTCTTCGCGCCCCCTTCGCGAGGAGAAGGGAATTCCTCTTTTAACGGAGAAAGAGAGCCCCGATTAACGGCGGCGGGCAAAATTCCAATGATCGGAGCCGGCATAAAGGGCTCGGGGTTATTCAAAGTGGCGGGACCGGGACTTTACGGTGGCGTATTAGGAAAATGGGGCAGGAAAATACGGAAAGAAAAATAGGCACCCCCTGCCCGCGCCCGGGCGCGCCAGCTCGCTGGCACCGAGTCCTGAATCCTATTTGACTCCGAAGATAAATAACTGCGTTGCTGAGAGATGTGGCAAGGGAACGAGAGGGAGGGGGCGGAAAAAAGGGAAGAAAGGGTTAACGGGAGAGTGCCATAAATCCTCCCCGGGACGTCCAATGTTTTTCCTCCCTCACGACTCCTCTCTCTACCTTGGTATTCGTATCTTTAAATCCAAAAGCGCGCGATTCGGGCTCGACGGGCCGAAATCGATGCCGATAAAGCCGACGATCGTCCATCCCCCATTTTTCCCCCTTTGTCGCATCGACGGATTTCCGCGATACTTCCTCCCTCTCTCCCCTCTACCAACAATTCATAGTCTCCCCTGGACCGCGCGCCTCACCCTTTCGGATAATTAAACACTTTTCTCGGTTACGTCCCGCCCCATCCCGCGGGGGATAAACGAGCGACGAATCGCAACGGCGGAGTTCGCGGCCGCAAGGGTTAACGAACTCGAAGGCGAGTCTGGCAATCGAATTAAATCCGGCAAAGCTCCTAACCGGAGGGCGAGGGAGTCCTGCGAGCATTCCGGTCCTTGGACAGGACACCCCGGATTAGGGGTACAAAGCCCCTGCGCACCCCTGAAAGACTCGCCGATAATTCGCCGGAAATCAGGCTAAAGTGCTTTCGAGTTACTTCGCTCCGGGGTATTCCGGAGTGGGCGGCCCTTCGAGGAGGATTCAGGGGAATAATTATTAATATTAACGCGGAGGCCCGCGACGGGACGAACGGGACGAGGAGCGCGCAAAGTCGGCCTGGCAACGGTCCGCTGGCCAGAGTCAGCGCGAAGTTGCACCCCTCCGCACGACAGGGGTGGACGACGCGGCAAGGGAGGGTTGCCCTGCGACCGGCTCATTGGCCGTGGGAAGGAAAATCGATCCGGCCGTTGCGTGGCTCTTCTCGAACCACCTGCTCCAAGATCGAGCGGTCGGTTCTCGGACTCGGCCTTAAGGGAGGGAGCCACCCCTCCCCGGGGGGCCGGTTGATCGAAACGTTTCCGCGCCGGGCGAGCCATACATCGAGCGCGGCGGGATCGTCGTAAAAAAATCAAGGGGACAATTTCGGAGCCTGTTTTACGCGACACTTATATATCGCCGAGAGCCGCGTTAAAGCTTTACGACCCCCCGCGGGTGTTTATAACCGCGTGTCCGAGTCGCGCGACGAATCCGGCGCGGAGTCCGCCCCAGCCTCCGCTCCGGGCTGGCGAGCCCATTTTTCCCCCCTTTTACGACGGCGCGCGACGCCACCCCGAAAGATATGAATTCATCGGCTCGGCCCTTGAAATTTCGAATTCCCGGGAGTTTTCCCCGATTTTAAATAGGGGTGGAAGGAAGCTCGAGGGGCGGATATCTTTCCCCCGGGTGGCCGCCCCCGCAGGTCGTCGACTCGCGGGTCACCGGCGATTCGGACTCGGTCGCTCTCGGGGGTGATTCGCTCGCGGAGCCGCGCGTGCCTCCCTGACTCGGCGGAACGGCGGCGCTCGATAAAACGCTCGTTTGTTTGGCCGCCCGGTTTATCCACCCCTGGCTAACTACGTTTCGCAGTCGGCCGAAAGGGCGATGCATTAATAACGGGGTGTCGTTTTTAAAAGAGAGCGTTACCGATTAACCGCCCGAATTGATCCTATCGGAGACGGATGGAGCCGCGCCTATGCGCTACCGGAAGCGGATTCGCCGTCCCCCGAGTCGCGTTTCCGCCCGCGAGGCGCGCCTCCGGAAAAAAGGGAACGACCCGAATATCCGATTTCGCCAGACTTACCCCCGGGCTGATTTCGGGATCGACGATGCGCCGAATCCCATCGCGAGTAAAAAATCTGCATCTAAATCCAGACCAGATTTTTTTTTACACGGATTCGCTGCTATTTTTATGGAACCATGACTCGATACGGGGGATGTCGACGAGAGGAAGGGGGTGATAAGGACGCGGTCTTCGCCAACACCTCCAACCTCCAGGGATTCGCGGACGCGTCAGGTGTGGAGCAGCAGGAGCTTCTCGCAACACCGGGTTTGCTTTGGCGCGAATTAACTGCGCGCCCCCCACCAGGGGTAGCTTTAACCCCTCGGAGACGCGCCTCGCGGCAATATTCTCGCGGCTGCATCCGCTGCAGCCGGGGTGAATCGGCGAGATGCACTTCGGCATCCCGTCGCGATTACCATCCGTCCATTCGAAGCCTCGACGCATTACCGTTCCCCACGTCCCGGGAATAAATCCCGGATTCCCGACCGGTGATTCAATTTCTCCCGTCGTTAGGGATTCCGCGCCAGACGTGGCCGCCGGTCGGACATTGAGATAAAATGCGTCAGCCGTGAGGGGGATTTTTCATCCCTTACCTGGTACCCCCGAACCCACCCCCTCGCGGTAATAGCGATATCGGGCAGGATCGAGGGCATCGAACCGGACTCTCTCCCCTTTCGCAAGAAAGGGGTCGACGGGGCGAGAAACGCGGTTGTCTCGCGACGGCGTCGAGATCCCATGGAATATCCCTCCGCCCAGGGAGGGAGGAATCCCGGATGGATATCTCGCGAGGAGCCGCGATCGCTCCTCCATCCCTGGGATAAATCTTCCAGGGGAGATCCAGTCCCGCCAGGGGGAACGGAACGATGAGATCGCGTGGGAATTCGTGGAAGCTTCCGCGAGGTCCATGGGATCTCGGCATCGTTCGGTCTCGTATCTGCCGCCCCGGGGAAAAATGGACCCGGATATCGCTGGCCATTATTTTATTTCCGCTGGATCGAAGGCTACGACGCGAGATACGGAACGAGATTCGGTCCGGGATATTCTCGGGTGCAACCGACGGTGCATCCCGCGGCGAACACGTCGGAGCGGTCCAACGTGTAAGCGCTTTATCCGAATATCCGGCGATGTAACGCGGATTCCCGGAGACCACGTACCACCGGATAAGCGGATGTGGTTTAATAGCCGACCAGAGGAGCCGGGAGAAAGAGGAGAGCTTAGCAACGGCACGATGCACCCCGAGAGCGACTGCAAAGTCGCCGCGAACGGGGCTCGTCGGCATCGAGATTAACGCCGAAAAGCGGATCGCGGCATCGGCTCGGCGAATCGATCAGGGACGGAACAGGGTGACGTCGGAAAAATCGCGGTCGAGTTCGAATTTTAATATTTTCTATTTTTTTTTTCTCGATTTCAATTTTCTTTCGTAAAAGTGCGTCGACGGATGCGCAGAATCCGCAAGAGGCAGGCGGAGGGGAGGGCAGAGCGGGTTGGCCGCCACTGCCTACTTTACGAGGTGCCATTGTAATGTCGTAGTTACGGCCGAGTCGATCGATAACTCTACGGTACTTCGCAAAAGTCAATGACTCTCCGATAAAGGCCTCGAAATGACTCGGCTCCCCTTCGCAGCCTTTTGGAGGACTGCCCTCCTCCGTCGACGTCGCTCGGGCTCTCCTCGTCCGCGGAAAAGACCCGCCGATCGCAAAGCGGCTTTCGGACGCGTTCTCGCTCTTTCAGCCCGAGAGGAGGACGGAGTCCTCGGTTGGCTATTTATCCGGTCGGTGGAAATCTCGCGGGGGAGTTCCCTCGGTCAGGCTTTAAAATTTCTAAGGATCTCCCTCCATGGACGTATTCCGCGTCGGGCTCCGAATCGACGCCCCGAGTTCGAGATGGAAATCCGCTCGCTGATAATAGGTTTTAAGCTCCGCGGTGCGCCTTCGGCTGCGAGTCCCATAAGGGAGCCGCCGACGTTCCGTCACGAATCCGAATTCGCTCGATTTCCCGGGCACGTTGTAATGGAAAATCTGTCGGAAGCAGACGCCTGGTTAGGATCTACGCCCCTCCCGGCTGGGCTTTCGACTGGGAACTCTAACGGCGAGGGGTCGATGCCAAGGAATTATTACGCGAAGGCGTCGCGAATCGGGAACGAATCGAGGGTGAAAACTGGCAAGGAGAAAAATCCTGGTTGCGGAAAAATCGAGAATCAGGGTCCGTTGGATCGCCGAGGACGAATCGGGGCTTGGAAAATGTACGACGCGACCAGGGTCCTTCCACCCCCGGAGACGAGGGTCCTCCCCGTTCCCGGGGGAGACGGATACGAGGAGAAAAAACAAGAGGGACACCCTCTCGGAGGAAACTCCCGATTGGCCCTCCCTGCGAGGACGGGAATGGCGTCGAGCCACCCTCCCTGGGGTGGAAAAATTGAAACGTTGACATTTTCACCCCTCGGTCTCGGGTTTCTCGGATATCCTCCCCCCAGGAGCCGGCGGAATTAAATGAGGATATCGGATTGCGAGATCTGCGAGTAAGAATAGAGTGCGTCGCCAAACAAACGGCGGACAAAATGGCCACCCCGCGAGAGATTCGATGCAAAGCGAGGGCGAGCCGGAAGGGCGGAGGCCGAATTGGGTGCACCCTGGGCGCACTTTCGCAATTCCAATCGCACTTTACGGATTTCCATTCCGGCGAGCCCTCCTTTTCTAGCCGCGCTCGCAGTCGGCGAGAGGGGGCGAGAGGGCGGATCCCGAATAGCGGACAAAGAAGGGAGGGTGCGAGGGGGAGAACGCCAGCGTCGAAAATTCCGGAGCTCCGCTCGCCCCGCCGGATGGATATCAACTATCGACCTCCAGACAGGTTCAATATACTTTTATTGGCCTCGCCGGCAGTTTAGATAATACAGTCCCGGGCCCGTAAGCGGCTACGGGCTTCCGTACTTCTTCAATAAGGATCTCGGTGGACGGCGCTTTATTGTCCGAGGAGAGAAAAGGGGTCTCGGGGAGGAACCGCGACTCGAACGAAAGGAGGGAAAGCTCGAATTTTCCAAAAATTTCGGATACTCCCCGGAAATGAAAAATATTCTCTTGGAAGGTATGCGTCCGTCCAGGGGATGGGCTCCAATGGGCAAGTTCTCCGAGGTCCCCCAGAGGAGAGACTCTCTCTCTCGGCACGAAGGAGAGGAGCCAAGCCATTCCCTAGGCCGTTCGCCGAAGTTCACGGACCCGAAAACTCTGAGAGGAAATTCGGGGAAGGAACGTGCCCCGCTCCCCGGGACTCTCTTTAAAGGGGTAGTTTCGGGGGGGCGAGGGGAGGTCGCCGCGAATTCCAAGACGGAGATTCGTACCGCAGCCGGGGGTGGCGAGTGAAACCGGCTCGCAAGGGAATCTAGGGGATGTAAGGGGATGCAAATGGGGGAGGGAATAAACGCGCCCAGCCGAGGGAGAGAGGGTCGCGAGGTCGAACGCGAGTCGAGGGGTTGGGGTGGCGAGAGCGAGAGAGACGGGGCGCTGCTCGCGGGGTGGAGTCGGAGCGCGACGGAGAGGTGTTCGGAGGGCGTTAAGACGCGGTCGTTACGACGGCGCGGCGTCGCCCTGATAAATGAGAGATGTTATCAAGAACGGGGGGGGGGGTTGCTCAAGGTGGCGGTTCGCCGCTGGCGCCCTTCGTGGACGGGCCAGCCCGACGTCTTAAGGGACGGTGCCCCGAGTGTCGCGCCATATCTCGAGACCAAGGAACGGTTGCGGACCGGATATCTCGCCGCCCGATCGAACCTAGGGCTAACCCACGAGGAATCAATTTTTGTGGCGATTGTTGAGGAGAAAAAAAAAAAATTGCCATCTCGAGGAAGGGGCAAAATCCAACGAGAAAATTCAAAGCGATCTCCAGGGGAGAGCGAAGTGGCCCGATAGGGTGGTACAAAGAACGAACGCCGCGAGGGGTGCGCCGACGACGAGCCGACACCGTAATCCGATTACCGGCGAGTGGAGCCGTGATAAACCGTGCTCCTCCTTTCGTCAAATTTCAGGACGAAATCGCCGAGTTCTCGCCTCCCTTTGAGAATCGCGTGTCCGAAAGCGGATATCTCGCGGGGATCGGGTTGCCGATTGGCGGAGTCGCCGAGGTTCGGCGTTTTTCTGCGTTTTTTTATTTTTTTCGGGGGTGCGAGGCAACTCGGGATGGAAAGAAGCTCGGCTTTCCGATCGAGGATCGCGGGTCCCTCGGGTGTGCATTCGCCCGAGTCGAGCTACCGGCCGAGAAACGCGATCGATGGATCGGACGATCGACTCCCACGTCGCGAGTCCCGTCCCCTCCGTCGGAGTTAACCGGATCGTCGCGCGAGTCCGGGGCCGGCGATTAAGTCGCATCCCGTTTAAAAGCCGAGCGGAGCGGTAGGCCGTAACCGTGCAACGAAGTCGTTAAGGCAGAGGACCGGGCTTTGAATGCGCGCCCCAACGACCGCGCGTTAAAGCGCGCACAAAGTCGGACCTCTCGAGGTGCATCGACGGGAATCGAGGGTCGGGGGTGCGACGAAGAAGAGACGCCCCCGGAAACCGAGTATCCGGCTCGGTTAAGGACTTTACGGGGCACGTCCGGCCAAGACGCGCGACTTCTCCGTCGTAACGCCGGGCTCCGCTCCGGTTACGACCTCGGGGCAACTTTCCGGGGGAGAAAGTTCCCTCGGCTCTCGACCCCTTTGGAATCGTCAACCTCGGAGTCGCCCCGCCGAGAGGCCTCGTCGATCGATTCGATGATACGGTACCTGGGGCGACTCCAAGGACGCGGCCGACGTCCCCGGGAAAGGGAGCCGTCCGAGGCGAAACCGGTGCGTCGAATTATGCAGGATGCCAACGGCGGGGCACGGGAGTTTCATCCAAGATAAATATCGGCCGAAAGGGAGAAGCTTTCTCGGGGGGTGAATAAAAGATGTCGCTCCATCGGCCGTCATCCCCCGGCGTGGCGGAGACCTCCACCCTCTGACCCACTGAGCAAACTTCTGGACCCGAGTTTCGGGACGCGTCGTAAGGTCGGCGCTCGTTCGAGGGGACGGGGAAAAAGCCGGAGAAGAAAGGGGATCGGGCAAGAACGGAGACGTCCGGGAGACGCGGAGGTCCCGCCGAGCGAGCGATTAAGCTCCGACGAAGGACGAGCTTCCATTCCCCCCGAATGAACCGAGCCCCGTCCTCTCCTTCGCGATCTTCCTTCGTTCCTCCCCCTTCGGCGCGGCGTAGCAGCTTATCCCGGCCTCCACGGGCGGACTTCTATTTACAAGGATCCAATTGCGAGGACGGCATTATTTAAAGTTACATTCCGCCCGGATGGCGTCCTCCACCCCCGTCCTCCGGGTCCTCGGTCCCGCGCCTCGTTTCTTCCCGAGAAACGACGAGGCTCCCTTCGGGAATGGTCCACGGAGGGTGGGGGTGAAATACGCGACAGCGTCAAGAAATGTCTCGAACGTCCCTCGATGCTTTCTCCCCGGCGATAAATCTCCTTTAAAACTCCTCGAGCACCGACGCCGTTCTCGCGTTGTTCGCCCCTTAAAAAGTGACGGAAGGAGGGATGGAAAAATGGCCACTGCCGACCGAGCCGGTGGCTGAATAAAATATTCAATTTCTCCCCGGTCTACGAGCAGCCGAGCAGCTTTCTCGGCGCTGCACTTTGGATTTCATCCCTTCTTCGAGGCGTCGAACTTGCCGAGGATTTCGGGACTTTCCCCGCGAGGGGAATATCAGTTCCGTCGATATTCCTCCCTCGGGACCGTCTCGAGAAGTGGCCAGGACCCCCAGGATTAGCATAATTTCGTGTTTTATAAGCGACGTCTCCGGAGGCAGGACCGGGAGAAGGTCGAAACGCAGAGGCGAGAAGAGAAAAGGCGCTCGTCGAGGGTGTTTAACGCGGGATCTCGCCCAATTACGGGGAGTCCTGGTAGGCACCCCCCTGGATGGCGATCCACCTGGACGGAGAATTTCCGGCGGAAAATTGGATCGCCCTGGGAACCGCTCCGCCGGGATAGAGATCTTCTTTATGGGCGGCGCGAGAAACGAAACCCAAAGAGCGGATGGTTTACGGGGAGAGATTATGTTCGGGGCGCGATTAGGGGCGCTCGGGCCGAGTAATCGATGAAGATTCGACTTGATAAATGAAAACGAACCTTGAGGGATACGCCCGAAGCGGACCGAGGAATCCGCCTTCGTTCATCCGAACAAATTTTCCGTCTCGTCTCCTGTCCGAAATTTTCCTGCCGAGACGAGACAGGGGGAGAAACGCTCGTTGTATCTCGCGTAGAACGAGTCTCGGAGCGGCCATTAATTCCATCCAGCCGACGGCGGAATAAACGGAAGGATTAAATGCCACCCCCCTGCCGGTCGCCCCCGCTCGCGGAATATTCGCGCTTTTCCGGAAACTTTTAAATCGAGCGAATTACGCCGACGTCGACGCGCTTTAGGCGAGCATCCCGCGACACGGGGGAAAGAACACGGGAAAGGGGGACAAACGGAAATCACGGGCGGGGAGGGGAGACCAACGCCGGATTCGAGGAAAAGCGTAATTCCGTATATTCCCGCAAAGACGTCCCGACGACGCGCATCCACCTCTCGCCACTATCTCGTCTTCATCTTCGAAATGCTCCTTCATTCTCCTTCCCCGGTCTCTCCTCTCGATCCCTACTTTCCCGTTTTGCATAATGTATATACGGCACTACGGAGTCTTAATTAAACCGAATGTCTCTCCCTTCCATTTTGCACCCCCGAGGGTGCGCCGCCCACCCTAAGGGAAAAATCCGCCCTGAATCGATAGGGTGGCATCGTCGCATCGCGTACCTCGATTTTCCGCAAAAATATTCCTCCGCGCTTTCCTCTCTCCCTTCTTATTTTTTTTTTCGAATCTCCTGGTTACATCAACCCCCTCGTACTTCGGCCGATTTTCTCCCCGCGGTTGCTTCATTTTTACGCGCGGCGATAAACTTTTAATTAGGCCGAACGTTTACGCCCTTCCGCGACGACGTACTTTTTCCCCGGCCTGTGGCTCTCTATCTCCCTGAGTTTCCCTCTGCCTTGATCGGGCAAATTGGGAGATACGATTCGCGATTTTCGGACGATTCCGGATCTCAAGGGGTGCCGCGCCCCTTGATTAAGCCGTAACGGTGATATACGGGGGCTTCGCTTCGGGCGACGTAAACGTCGGGACTTCTCCCTTTCCCTGTCTCCCTCTTTTACGGCGATCCATTTAACCGGCCCTTCCCCGGAAGTCGGCAGAGCTCCGCGGAGCGCGAAAACTCCGCGAGGCGGTGTCGGGCCTTTTTCCACTTTTTCAGCGTCTCGCTTTTTCAGCCGGGGCGTTTTCGCGCTAACAATGTCCCCGGGAGGAAGCGAGATCGCGCGCCACCCTCGGACGGGAAAGACGGGTCGGCAATTCAGGAGTGGTTTATTCGCCCCCCGGGACTCTGTTTTAAGCGCCGGACATAAATCACGGAGGCCCTTCGGTAAAAAAGACCGGCGACAAACTCAAGTTACAGGGCCACCTGTAAATGCGCGGCGAGACGGAAATAGGAACGAACCCTGACCAGGGGCTTCATTTTTGGGGAATCAATTATCCGCCACGTGGCATGACGCGCGGCGCCATTTTTCACGGGAATAAAATGAGAAATCCGGGAATCGGAGCCCCGATTTCCCGTCGAGTGAAATCTCGCGTCAGCGTGGGGGGAGAGAAAGCGGGGGAAATAACGAAAATGGAGCAACGCACGGCCGCAATTAAATTCATGCGGATCGGCCGCGCTCGGGACTCTAAAGGACCCGACGCCGGCGTCGACGTCGATGCCGAAAGTGGGCCGACCATTCAGAGAAGGATTCGGGTCGCAAGCTCGCTTTCCGAATCCATCCTCCAGGTTGCGACCCGGTACTCGAGTGACTCGAGTTATCGCGTAATCGAGTAATCGGCGAGACCGCGTCGAGTACTTCGTTAATCCCGATCGAAGCCGATCGAGACGTCGTCGCCTCGTTATCGGGAGGCTCCTAGAAGGCGACGGAATCGCGCCACTAAACGACAAGGGCCTGGGAGGAGCGGCACGTTTCCATTAGCAATATCGCATTCCGACTCGTTTCCGCCCGGCGTGTAATTATTTACACCGTGCCGCGTTTTATTCCGCTCGCGATTTGCCGCGCTCGGCGCAGCCTTGATTAAGCGGGTAATTGACTTCGTCACTCGCGGCTGTACGTAGGCTTCGCGAGGCGAACGTGCCGAGTGCTAATGGCCAAGTAGCTCCTACGTGCCGGTGGAAAGGGAATTGTGCGTGTCCCTGTAACGTGCAACGAAGAAAAATAGGAAAAACGGAGGATTTCCGTCGACAGGATTTTTTTTTTCCCCCAGATTTCTTATCACCGAGGTGCTTCCTCCCCGCACCTGCTGGTCCGCGTTTCCCGATCAGCTGATTGGCTGATTAAAACTTACGTGCCGAGTCGACGTTCCCGGCGTCGATTTTCGAAAGTCTTCGCGATAAGCCCACCGCGTTATCACGAGCGCTCGTAACGCCCCACGTCCGGGATAATTCCGCGACGCGGTTCGACCGGTCCTCGCGGTCTCGTCGCTGATTAAAACGCCGGTGAAGTTTTAATCAGCGCCGGTGACCGGCGTGATCGTTCGCGGTTCCCCTTTGCATCCGGTTTACATGGCCGCCGTTCAGAATTTCGGATGGCCGGCGTCTCCGGGATGGCCGTTAACGCCGGCGAAGCGGTCGTTCGGACGTAAACGTCCCCGTTAATTTGGACAGCGACGCGTTCCGAGCGTCCCCCGGGAGTCGGCGGTGAAAAATTGGCAGCGCCCTGCGTGACACTCCCGCTTTGAAAAATTGTACGGGGGGGAGGAAAAGAAAAATGTCGCGCAACGATAACAGATCCATCGGACAAAATTCACTGGTGGGTGATCAAAACCTATCACGGGTCTTGCCTCGCGCAATCAACCGCGTCTGGAAATTATTCCATCGAGCCTTCCTCTAGTTTTTCATTTCTCTTCTTTTTTAATTCGACCGTGATTTTAATTATCCCGGAAATAATTACAAACGGCGGGGATCTCGTGGATTTCCGGGTTGGAAAAGAGGATGACGAGCCGCTCGGTGGCGGCTCGATGTAAAGCTCGTCCCTGCTGGGGCGTTTTCCCCCCGCGCGGGCATTTCCACCGTCAAGGGGGTGAATATCGCAAATTTCCCCCCTAACGAGCGAGACTCGCGCTTCATTGGGCCTCCACCCGCTCGATTATTATTTACGGCGGATTATTCCCCGAAAGGGTATCGCGCAAGGGTGACTCCGGAGACTTTTCGATTCCGAGTCGAACGGGGGTTTCGATTAACCGAGCGCGTCGGGGCGAGCGCCGGTGACAAAGAGGGACGACCCCTTCGAAATATTTCCAGGCCGGTCCTCTCTCACGTGTCTCGAATCCGGATCGATCGCATAATGGCGCGAGGAAAACAACGGGTCCGACGAGGTGCGGGCGAGTGGGAATCGAGTAAATTACAGGGACGGTCGATAGGGTAAATGGCCGTTTTAAAGCGCGCATTCATCAACTCGGGACGGGGATCCAACGGAAAGCGCCCCTCCCAGGGGGCGGTGTCGCCGACAGGGGAAAACTCGTTTAAAAGCCACCCCGGGAAAAATCCGGGCGATACCCTAATCGCGATATCGAACTTTTTCTCCCCGCGGATAAATGTTTACCGAGATCGGCGCGCATCGCGGGTAGCCGCGATTTTAATTCGCGGATTTCGAGCCGCGAGAAAAACTCGTTATATTTTAATCACCTCTGGCGCGTTCACGGGATACCTTCTATCTGGCGGAAAAACGACGCGATCGAGGACGGCGAAAATCGCGAGAAGAACAAGAGGGAAGGAAGACTCGGAAAAAATATCGAGGGCTCGCGTGTTCTCCCTCTCGAGTCGTTCGATCGCGCCCCGGAAGGGACGAAGGCTCGCTTCGAGGCGTACGTTATTTACGAGCGACGTTTACCTCCGGGTCCCGAAAGCACCTCAGGGTGGCTCGAAGCGGTGAAAATATATAATACGACCATTAAGAACGCTCGATCGACGGGATCGAGCCATCCGCCGAGGAGAAGTTGCCCTTTGAGGGAAGCTCGGGCGAAAAGTCGCCCTGGTCGCGTCCCCGAGAACATGCCTCGAGATGAAAATCAGGGAGAGGTAAGAGCGAATTCGCCACCGGGAGATTCGCGACAAGGTAAACGTCGGCATCGCCGTTTTTTAGCGTTAGCCCATCGGCCCCCCTTCCCCTCCGAGAAATTTCATTTTCCCTCCGGTCGATCCCGAAAGTCCGACGCGAGTCCCGAAGTTTCCTCTCCTCGTCGGGAAGTTCGTCGCAAGAGATTCGCCGGCCGTATCGGGAGATTCGTGCCGACGAAATGGATCGGGAACGAGGCTCCCCCCTCGCCCCTCCCTCCCGGAGGACTCTCGGGAGGCTCCGGCTGCGATCCCTCCTCCGAATTGCAAATTGGCTCCAGGCTCTCCTCCTCCTGGACCACTCGAGGTCCGAGCCCAATTAACGGGAAATCAAACGAACGTTGTACTCTCCAACTTCTCCGAGACCGCCGGCTTCTTCCTCCTCCCCCCTCTTCTTTTTTATTCCCGGTAATTCCTCCCATAAATATCTTAAGTCTCTTTAACCCTCTCCGGGTTTCTCTCTCGGGTCCCGCCACGACACGACGACTGCGAGGGGTGCGGATAATTCGATTTACCGTCCTCGTTGGCTTTCGGCTTCCTGGCGAGCACGCGTCAGCGATATCTCGCTCCGGCTCGCCTCTTCTCCCGGCCCTTAATTCCGGAGAGCCCGTGAACGTCCCTGACGTCGATCCCGACGTATAGATCCGATCGGGAGAGACCCGACCCTCGGTGGAGCGACATGAAATAAATAAACGAGCACCCCGACGCGACCGATTCGATTCGAGGACCTCGTCGGTCGTCCGCGTCGAGGTCCTCCAGCATCTCTCTCTCTTCCCAAGATCCTTCGAACTTCGCGTCCGCACCCCCGGACCCCCCCGGAGTACATGTCCGGGGGCAAGAATCGCATTTCGCGACCGCTGCAATTTTTACGCCGCGAATGGACATTGCCCCACATCCCTCGGAGATTTCGAGCGAGTCCGCCCCCCGGCGATACAGCATCCACTCCCGGCCATGAATCCTGCATCCTGCATCCTGCACGTTCCACCGACGTCATCGAAACGCGAGGGGCGCAGAATTTGGCCAGACCATGTAGTCCCGCGGCAAAGTCCGAGGAAGCCGATCGATCGACCGATCGTGCCGGAAGCGGGCGAGTCGGCGGAAACGCCTCCCAGAAATTCCGGGAGTTCTCCCGCTCAATTTATCGTTGCATTCAGGCATATGCCTTCCGACGACTCGACAGCGGCTCGGCGTATTTCAATCGGCCGAGTCTTCGAGGTCTACGTGATTCGTCGCTATCGGGGGCGCTCCTTTCCACGAGGAAATTACCAACGCGCCTCTTTTCTCCCCCCTGGTCGAGAAGACCCGCGCGTACCCCGTCGATCTCCATACACCGCTCGTAACGAGATTTCTCGAGAAGGACTCGAGTTAACTTTTCGCGGCGTCAATCGCCATTGATCGTCGATTCCGCCTCATCGGCGGAAACTGGGCCGCCGCGACGTACGGTTGTCCCGGGTCGATTGGAGAGGGAAAAAAAATTAAAAAAAAAAAAATAGGAGCGAAGAGCGCGACGCCGGGCGTCACGGTGCCCCCGGCAAAGAGGAGAGGCCGTCTCTTCCTGCTCGTTTTTCCCCTCGATCGGGAAAACCTGCACGTATTCCGACGATCTCCACGGTATCCACGCCTCGCCTCACCGATGGCGTACGTGCGCGTCGTAATGAGATTTGCGGAGGGGGGGGGGGGGGGGGGGGGGCGACGACGACGTCGGCGACGCCCGGCGTGGCCCTCCTCGCGCGAAGACGCCGACATCGATCGGCCCCCCATGATTATTCATGGGCATTCGAGGGCGAATTCCGATCGAAATCGACGCAATAGTCGGCAAACGGGAGCGCCGACTCAGCGCCGGCATCTGCCTAATTGATGACCGCGTCTCTTCCGGTCGAGGAGGCGTCAAATATTTATCGACGATCGTTTATCCGATTTCCAAGGGACCCCTCCCCCCGCGTCGCTCTTCCCCCTCGACATCCGAGTCCGGCCGACGAGCGTTCCTCGGATAGTTCCCGGACAAGGAAAAGTTCCGCGTCCCGCCTCGATAAGCCGACCGTCCCTCGTTCGAGGTGATAAGACGCATCCCAAGAAAGTCGATCTCACGTCACCCGAGTTCTCGAGAATAGCGGCCGCACTTTTACTGTCGGCTCGTATCGAGTCGTAAAGGGTGTATCGCTTACTCGCGAGCCCGATATCGCAGGCCGTCGAGAGGCTCATTCCGTAAGCATTAATCGTCGGCCGAACCCGCGCCGCCGATATCGCCTCGCGAGACAATCGCGCCCCGATAAGGGGGATCGCTTTGTGGAGCCGCGTTATCGCGGTCGAGTCATCGGCGGCGAATCGACCGGAGTAGTTCCCATTGGTCGGACTTTTCCATCCGGAAGGGGTCGGCGAGGCCGAGGTGTCCGGGTCCTCGCGACACCGTTTCCGACACGAGTCGCCGGGCCATTTGCAATGGTGATTCGAGGGGAGCCGCTCGTTACAGGGTTCGAGGGGGTCGAGGATTTACCGAGGCCTCCTGACCCGGCTCGCTCTTTAATCGCGAGGAGCCAGGAGGCCCCGGAGAGGTGCACCTGCGCGAATGCAAATGCACCCCCAGATCGCGCCGCGACATCGGAGATCCTTAATTCGGCTCGAGGGAGGTCGGAGATACACCCGGAGGAGGAAGCGGTTTCGGCAGAGATTTCTCGGGGGGTCGGAGAGTGACGTAAGCCCGGGTTCTTAGCCCAGTTAAGCTTGGCCCCCGGCCAACCCGGACCGTACGACCGCTCCGAGCCGACCATTGGCAGCCGGGAGTCTCTTACCCCGGCTTAATTATATACTTTTTCCCTCCCGACAAGAACCAGGCGCCATAAGCGTCACCGAGAATTACCAGCCCCCCGGTATTTATCGCCCAGGAGTCATCGTTCGCGACTTTTTGCCCCCTCCGTCGCCTCCCTTCCGGGAACCTGACGGCGGCGGCGGCGTTAAGATTAAACGGCGAATTTCCCAACTGCGAGGGATTCCGACTGCGCCGGGGTCACCTGGATCTCCTGGCCCCCTGACAAATAATTCAGGGCTTTATCCGATCCCCGGCGCTCCCCTTCCCGGGCTCCCGCGGCGAGCCGCCATAATGCAAAGCTAAAATCAATCGCCTGCATAAAACATGCCCCCCTTCGTCCGGGACCTCGGGAACCTCTCTCTCTCTCCCTCCCTCTCTCTCTCTGTGCCTCGTCGGATTCTTTTCGACGGTCCTCCCGATTTCGTCGCGGCCCCCTCTGTTCCTGAAATTGACTGAAAAACTGAAGGAATCAAGCCGTCCCCTCCTGGAGTGGGTTGGGAAATTAATGGGATTACTCTCCCGGGTGACGGTCCGGTCGGTGCATTCGTGTAGACGTGCGTGGGTGCACTCCGGAGAGGCTCGTTCCCTCTTTCGTCTCGCTCGTGTCGAGCGAGTCGGAAGGCACGGTGTGGGATGAAGGCGGGTAGAAACGCGGGACGAAGTCGCTCGTACACGTCGTACACGTCGCGCGTCCGACGCGCCTAACACGTCCCACACGTCGCGGCCGGCTTGCGCCGCATTCGGCGCGACATCCGACCCAAAAAGCAAGACCAACGGCACTAAACAAACAGAGGGAGCGCGCCGGATGCGATCGAAGAGGCGAAATTCAAGGAGGTCGAGGAAGGCGACGGGGACCGACCGGAGGATCCTCGAGAGGGAGTCAGTCTCCGAGCTGGGAAATTCGCCCTCGAGCCGAGATCCGCCCTCGAAAGGAATCGGGAATTCCACCCCGGAAGAGGACTCCCTCGCCATCGCTCATCATCGTTCCTCCCAATCGACGGGAGGCCCTCCTCGCCGGTCCTTCAAGAGACGAAGGAGTATTTAGAGAAAATCCCGGCCGAATTCCGTCGGAACACTCCAGGGCGTTTTCAGGGATTCTGGGGCGAAAACTGAGTTACGACTTCGAAAATCCCGCGTCTTCGGCGAGGCCGACGAAAAGCCTGATAAATCCCGGCGGAGGTCCCTAGAAACGACGAGGCGCGGCCATCCGTTTCCGATTTCGACTATCGGAGCGTATCGCCCCGTTTATTTGCCCATTAAACGCCCGAGTATCGAAACCTCCGCACGTCGCCCCGGACGCGTCCACCCTGGGGCGACTCCAGGGAAACCCCTCTCGGGTCCGTCCGGTGTACGATATCCCTCGTGAGATTCCCTCCCGAATTAAATCCTCGATTCGGGAGGAGCTGGCGTCGCGATCGACGACAGGGATATCCGATTCTCCCCGGAGATCGGGACCCGGACGGAGAGGCAAGCGGTTCGACCCCGAGTCGCGGGAGATACCCGGGGTCGAGGGGGCCTCGAGAAGAGCGACCCGAGGAGAGACGTGATTTCGTTACCGAGTCGGGAGACGGGGACCAAACGAGTTTTCGACGAGCCTCGGTCAACGGAAGCCGACGCGCCGTTTCCGCGGGAGAAAAAGGCCTCGGCGAGTTTAAAGCACTCGGAGGGCCGGCCAGGGCGGACCGGGCCTCTCTCTTCGGGGTCGCCGATCGATCGACCGTGCTCCAAGTGCCGCGCCCCTTTTACTTCGCTCCCATCTGGCCGGTTTTCGGTCGAACGGGCAGGCTGGATCGATTATTTATTTCTGGCCTCCTGTCCCGGAAAGGGAACCGCGCTACGAATTTTCCGCCGGACCGCGTCGTCCGCGCGACCGGACTCGGGCCGACTCGCCACCTCCCCTCGCGACGAAATAAAAGTCCTCGAGGGGTAAAAGAGCTCCCGATATGATTTTCCCCCTCGTTCCGCCGATTTTCGCGGATCCGCGATCGGGCCGACCCGCCGCGGTTTTTCGCTTCGAGCCGGTTGCAGGGCGCATCGCCCATCTTTTATTCAGCCCTACACGTACGCGGCTCCCGTGACAATCTCGTTGCACCGCGCCAGGGATCGCGCGATCAATAATGAAGGTAACCGAAGGAGAGTGCACGAGAGCTCGGCCTCAATCCGGGTGCAGCTACCCTCCGCTTGCGGTCTGGCGCGCTAAAGCGAAGAGACGGGCTTTCTCCCCTCCACCACTCGCCTCGCCAAGAGAGGGCCCACCCCCGAAGAATTTCGGTATTTCGCGCGTCCGGCGATAATAAACAATTTGTAAAATACGGGAAAAGCAAGGGAGGAGCATTTAACATATACTTTTTCCTTTATTCTCGCGCCCCCTAAAACTCCATCGAAGCCCAGGGGGCTCGACCGATCCGCGCCCCGATAAACGGAAATATACGGAGACCGTTTTCGTTCGTTGTAATCCGGCGATATTGCGCGAGCCACGTTTGCGGATTTAAAGCGGCATGTTTTGCGTTATTTTCTTTTTTCCCCCCCGGGGCCGCGCAAAAAGCCTTGTCCGTATTAAAACAGGAATTCACCCCGTCTTTCGTTAAGCCCCGCGCTCGTTTACGGGGTGGTGATTCCGGCCTCGGCCGAGCTCCCGCCCCTCTTTGTTATTCAAGGGGTTTCGGCTTACAAAGTTCGGCCCGCCGTTCGCAAAGAGACCAGCCAAACGCAGATGCTCCCCAAGATATTCCCTCTTCTTAATGGCGGCGAATGCGCCGAGAGGATCAGGGAAATCCTGATCGATTTCCCGGTTAAATGCCTCCGGAAAAGGGGACTCTCGGCGGATTTGTTAAGGGTGCGGGAGCTCCACCGCGAGGCGCTCCTTATTCAATCCCAGGTATTATCTCGACTCCAGGAAAAGAAAGAAAGAAAAAAAAATTGAAAGTAGAGAAAGTACGGTCCACCCCTAACGAGGGAAGGAACGACAATCCGGGATTTCTACGCGACTTTAATCCGCACGTCGAGATCGACCTATCTCGACGGCTTCCGTGCGGCCCGTTCCCTTCCTTGGATGAATCCACCTCCCGGATTGGACGATCCTGGGGGGAGTATCCGCGAATTATGCCCGCGGCTAATGCCTGCCATTCCGCGACAGCAAATCGGCTCTAAATTATACGACCGAAGGGAACTCGAGGATTTACGGGCCCGCGATCTGTCCAAGTGGGGGCTCATCGGGCGCGGGGCATCGCGAGCCGTCACGAGTCCCTCGTCAGGAGTAACCGGGGCTCTCGAGGATCGCGTGCGATCGCCGAATCGCCAACCGAGGATTCCCGCTTTCGGCTTAAACGCGAACTTCCTGCCCTCTCCCGTCCCGCGGTTTCGCCGCTCTCACCGAGCGGAGACTTTCGACCGCGCTTTAATTTCGCCCACGGTCGATCCCCGTTCCGGTGCAGTCCGCGCGGTGGACGGACACGGTGGCCGGCAATTTGTGCGGCGTCCCTATTATCCCCTCGCTCGAGGCACAAAGCGAGGTTAAATCGGCCAATTGGTCGTCGGGGTGAGACATCGGGCCATAAGCTCGAATCGGGACCGACGGGATTTATTAATCCCCCCAGGCGTTAAAGACGCTGCCCGTTCCGGCGAGGTCGTCGGTCGTCGTTCGCGTTCCAACCAAGGCCGTTCCCGACCGGATCGTGGATAATTTTAATAAGGACTCAAACCGCGAATCGAGTCGACCTCGACCGCCGATAAGTCGCGTCACCTCCGCGCGGTTTGCCCGACCCGTTCCTCGGGGACGATCCGCCAGCGATTCGAGTAGCCCGACTCGGCGTGGTTATAAATCACGAGTGACGTCGGGCGGATATATCGATCGGTACTCGACCGATCGGTCACACGGTTCCCTAATTGCGGTAGAACTATAGGTGCACCTCGGTGGCGGGGTCGGCGAATTAATCGAGCTTCGACCTTCCGGGTCCGTGGACGGAGGGGGATGAAATCGGCGTCGGGGGCAAGCCGGGACCCGGGGTACCGAGAGGGTGTTCAACGGGGCGACAACGGGAGATACGACCGGGGGGTCGTCGCGGGAAGGGGTGGATTTATTACGTTTTTATGAACCCCTTGCCCCCGTGGGAAGACGAGCGGTATTCTTGCGGCAGTCCTGCGAACGACTCCCCGTGCTCGGCCGAGCGGAAGTCGCCCTTATCCTCTCCCGAATTCCCAAGGGACTTCGGCTGCCCGGGAGCGCGTTTCGGGCTCGCCGAATCCATTGACGACCTCGAACGGTCGAAAGTCGAAAGTCTCTAACCAAGAGCCACGGAATTGCGCCGAGTCCCCAGACTGCGGCGCGGAATCGTCGGTGAGAAATATACCCCGGTCGGAGAATCGCGCCCGGAACGCGACTCCGAATTTCTGGCTCCCCTTTGAAGTCCCCACGGGAGCTTTAATCTCGGGGACGAGATCGCGACCCGGTTTCTTTAAACGAGATTCGATTTGCGCCGGGGTCGATATAATGGAATTAGCGGGTCCCGATGGCGATCGATGAGATCGCCGGTCCCGAGGGGCGACCATAGCGTCCAACCGCTCTCCACCATTTTTCCGGCGTCGCGTATTCCAATCACGTAGACCGTGCGTACCTACCCCGAAATGTGACGAATACGCCAAGGGGTGGCACCAAATGGGATCGATTTGGCGCAACCGAGTGCCCGGCTCGATCGGTCGACCCTCGTTATTTTATCGGCGATAAACGAGAGCTCGATTCCGGAAAGGCACCCCTCGGAGCTCTCCGAGTTCGAGCCGAGGACCTAGCGCGAAACGGCGTCCAGGTTTAATCGGGCTCGAACGACGCCCGCCGTCCCCAAGGAGTGGGCGGCCTCCTCGGAGGGGTTTGCCCCCGCCTCGCAGCCCTTTCGTTCCACCCTCGGCCGCGTAATCCCCAGACTCCGGCCGGGAAACTTAAACTCCCATAAAAAAATCCCGGCCCGCGCACCTCGCGGGGGCGACCGCCCCCGCGCTCGTCTCGTCCGCTTCCGCTCCCCCGGGGCCGGGATTCCGCCAGCCCCTCTCGTGTTTACGAGAATCGATCGAGAGCCGACCCTCCCGCGGACATCCGCGCGGGGGTGGCGGCAACTACCGGGGATCCGATCCTACACGCGCCCTTCCGCCTCCCCCCGTCCCATTACGGCATCCAACCGAGTTAATACCATTACCTTGTATTCGGTAACTACATCTCCGGGCCCGAAGGCGGGGGAGCCGTCGAAAACTCGCGACGTTGACTTTCTCCGCGCCCTATCCGCGCCTCTTTCGCCCTCGCGGAGGAAACGATCTCGTTAGTTCCGCGACGGCGAGTCGATCCGAAGGAGGGATCGATCCCGACCCGGGGCACCCCTTAACCCGCCCAGAGGGCTCGTCCTGGCAAGGACGAGGGCGGAAGCCGGAAACCGAGGGGCGGCCTCGCTCAAGGGCGGAACTACCCCACGTCTGGCCGCGACGTGCGTGAAACGGTCCCCGACAAAGGGACACGCCCGAATCGATGCATGCACCCGGTGCATCTCGACATGGACGTCGGCCACTTCGCGGGAGGTCGGAAACACCGTCGATATTTAAATTTAAATACTGGCCCGAAAGTGCGAGATAAGGGAGTCGATCCGTGCCACGTATTTCCTGGAAGTAATACCGCCACCCCCTCGATCTCGCCCGACTCGTGGCTACCCCGGGGAGCACGCCGGACCCCCCTCGAATCGGAACGAGAGAAACGGCCCGGGCGAGCCGAGCCTCGGGAATCGCTCGCGGATGCGACATTAATAACCGGCTCGTCGGTATCGGGGGCACGTCCGATGCCGCTCCGATATACGCTCCCAGGGAGTCCTTCAGGACCCCCTGGCCGAGTTTTGCATCTCGACGATGCCGCCCCGATAACGAGGGAGGAGCTCCGGCGGGGACCGAGATCATCCCCCCGGAGCTAGTCTCTCGATAACCGATAACTGCCGATTGGCTCGGCGCGGAGATACTCTACTTTATATTATTAAATTCCTCGCTCCATCCCGGGAGAAACAATTGGGTTCCGATCGCGTTCCTCGCCGAAGCGACCCCCAATGGTCCCGTTGCCCCCCCTTTCGCGCTCCCCGTCGCAGCGTCCTCCATTCCGTTGTATCCACCCCCCGGACCTCGCGTTTTCCACCCACCGAATGAATTTCACGAACGAGCAAACTGTCATGGCGCAATCCTGGAGTCGAGGGAGGAAGAGTCGGGCCTGGATATGAAGTTTGATCCCGGAGAAAAAAATAAAAATAAAATAAAATCACCCCTTCCCGACGGAGCGGAGATTTAAGAAAAATCGTCGCGGAGCCGAGCACTCGTTAGGGGGGAATCGTTAAAAACTTTCTCGAGGCCAAGTTTCGCGATCGCGGAAGTTTCACCGGCGCCCCGTCTCGTTCGAGCTCGAGGGTGGATAGGACCGCTAGTTTTCCGATCGCGATTGGAAACCTGGGGGTCTCTCTCTGCCCGGATTGATAAGTAAAGGGAAAACGGAGAGACAAATGCCCGCGACCGGTTAGTCACGAGGGATGGATTCGTCCTCTCCTGCGACTACTTACGGTCTGGCCCTAACCGCGACCTGCCCCACGGGCGAGCGTGGGCTTTAAATGAAAAGCGCAGGAACGCGGTCGTGGATAATTAATGCGAAGAGCCCGCCTCGGCCGAGAAATAATGGCCCTCGTAATTTCGAGGTTCGCACCCCGCTCGGTCGGTCGAGGGGGACGACGGGTTTTCGCCGGTAGCTCGCCGTTATCACCGCGGCATACCCGGCTGCCGTTCTCGTCGAAAGGGGTCGGATAAAGAACGAGGCCTCCCTCGGAGGGGTGGGCCTCGAAACGGCCCGGAATCGATCCCCCGGAAATTCCGAAGGTCTCGCCGAGCACAAGAGACGTCTGCCGACATTCGGACGCGCTTCGAAATAAATCCACCCCTTCGGGGGGGGTGGTGGCGATACGAGGATTTTCCGAGGTTGGAGGAGGGCGACCCGGGCATTAAGTCTAACGTCGCGTCAAGAGATCACTCCAATCCCTCTCCTCTCGAGGGAGGTCTCGCGGTTTGAATCGCACCTTGGAGCCCGTCTCGCTCGGGGAATTCCATTACCTACCGATGAAAGAAAGAGAGGCCGAACCGCCGTTTCCGTGGAACCGAACCGCTCGACGGAACTCGGGGTTCCGGTCGATTCGCTCGTTAAAGCACAGTTAGGGCAACGAGAGTAGGGAAAGACCGAGACCGGGAGTGTCTCGGTTCCCACGGGCGAACTTGGGCGAGCCGACATCGAGCGGGCACCGGGAACGAGTTTTCCCGAGGATACGTCGGCCCTTCGGGGGCTTCCGAGTGGCGAACGGGTCTCTTGGCAATTTCCGTCAAACGCCTCGGGTGACCCCCAGAGACCCGGCACCGCTCGAGAGACCATGTGCCTCTCCGTCCCTCGGCCGTGGTCGGGGGGATCGACGTTCCCTCCTCCCTCGGAACTTCCGGTAGAGAAACATTCGAGCCGCTCCCCCGGGAATGGAAAGGATCCTTCCTCGACTTTCCCACAATTTTTCCGCAATTTTTCCGCAATTTTCCACCGGCAGGGAGAGCTACTCCCGATGCGTACGCTCGCGGAGGTCGTGCGGGATCCCGAGGCCGCTTGCATAAGAGAGCAGCCGCGGTCGAGGTCGGCGCGAGCGAGAGGGGGAGGAGAGCGAGAGATCCGACGCGGAACTTCCCTCCGGCTCCGCGCGGAATGCCAGACGAATCGTGGCCGGTAAACCGTCGAGTTACGATTCCCGCGAATCCGAGCAGAAGTCCGGAGGACGGAACCGCGGGAAACGGCGACGTTAAAGCGATCGGGGGCGCGGGTCGCCCGCGGCTCGTTCCGACGCGGACGATCGAGTCCGCGAACGTTTCTGGCCGCGGATACTCGACGTTCGTTAGTCGGATAAAGTACTCGCGCATCCTCTACGTCGCCCCCGTCGAGGGTGCGCGAGTACTTTATCCGACTAACCCCGTTCCGCCGAACCTCGTTTAATCAAGGCCTCGTTGCGTCTCGACGCCGCGGCGCGGGTTTAATTAGGAATTAGATCCGCAGCGGGGTACGCGCGCCGAAGGGCTCCGCGGGTCCCCGGGTGGATTATGATCGAGTCGGGGTGGCGACCCGGTCGGCGAGGCCCGGGGCGCTCCCGGGGGTGGGATACGTCGGCTCGAGTTAAACATTGATTACGGCCTTCGCGAGTCGCACTCGAGGGCGGATGCGAGTTCCGGATGCGGGGGCGAATCGGATCCGCGCAAAGCGAGGGGCGGCGAGGCCTCGCGGGGGATCGCCGGGGTACTTTCCGGCAGAAATTGAATTCGAGCGCGAGTCTCGGCATACAAAGCGCCGACGAAGCTGCCCGCCATCTTGGCGAGGAGCCTCGCCTGCGATATCGAGTCCGCGCCCCCGACAAAGGAAAGGCGAGAGACCAGGGGGGGGAAGAAGTAACGCGATAAGACCGGGAACGCGCGGGGGGAGTCGCGGGTAATTCCCTTTGGCCGCGTTAACGCGTCCCCGCATGAGCACGGAAAGGACGCGGCACGGCACGACCTCCCGGTCGACGTAGGTCCAGAAGGTGGAGGAAATTCGCCATCGAAATTCGGGACGGCGAAAGTTCGTCTCCACGGGTGAATTCCGCTGCGGGAACGGCCGCGGCTTGCCCGGGTATGTTGTGACGAGAATGTTCGAGCGATCGAGCGACAGTCGGCACGACTCTCCTCGGTCGCTCTGTTTACATTTGGGGGTCACCGGCGCCAACGGTTGGCGCCGTCCGCACCCCGCGCGTATCGTTTTCGGGGGGGCCCTCGCTGGAATTCGGCCGGCGGGGCCCTTCTTCGTTCGTCGACCGTGGACCAAGGCGGAACTCGGTAGTCGAGATTTTTCCCCTCGCCACCTTTATCGTGACAAGAGTTTTTTTTCGTATTTCTCGTTCGCGAGTATTCGATCGCGGGTGTCTCGACCGAGGATTCCGTGCTACCTCGATCGAGGAGTTCGGCCGCCCCGTCATCCGGAGGATCCGGACCCGGAGGATTAATAAAGGACCATATTTAATAATCAAGTAAGTGTGGATAAAATTAATCGGCCCCCTCCGAGACGCGAGCACGCTCGGGCGCGTGTGTTTTCCGAACCCGGCCCCTCTGACCGGCGTTTAGCCAGCCGAGGCTCGGCCCCGGAGAAGCGACCCCGAACGGCGTCCCCGCGAGGACGCCTGGCGCCCACGAAAATCGCCCCTCGGACGCCCGAACCGTTTGCATCGCGGCTCCTGCCCCCGACACCGCGTTACAATGTTTATTCATTAGTACCGTGACTCGCGTCTGTTTTGTTGCTACCAAATGGGCGGGAGCGGTAATTCGTCGCGTCGACCGAAATACTAGCGCCGCGCGTATTTTCCGCGCGGCCGGGCCGGAGCCCTTCCGGGAGAGAAACCGGAGTCAAGGGAGGAGAGTCGGCAATTCCCGGGATCTTCGGGCAATCGCGGGGGAAACTTTACGTCAATTAGAGACCCGCTAATTGTCCGGATGGAGGGCGCGTAATGAGAATCCGGAGACGAGAGGCGGCCCCCTTCTTTCGACTTTCCGGGATTTACGGGGTGGACCGGGAAGCTCGGTCTTCTCGCCGGAGGATATCTCGGGGCGAAAGTTTCGGAGATAAGAGATATGGAACGGGCAGAAATAGAGAGGCTGCCCCATTGTCTCATCGCTCCTCGTCCCTCTTCCCTTATGCGCCAAATACTCCCGTACCCTGGAAGCGGTCCCTGTCGATAGGTCTCTCTCGTTAATCCGCGAAATTCCGGAAAATCGGTGCACAAAAGCTAACGCGACTCGGCATATCCGGTGCACCTGCCGAGCGGAGAATGCCCGTTTCCTCGGTGCCTCTGAGGCCCTCCCCCTCCGTCGCGGCGTCGACGACTCTCGTCGTTCCTCCGCTCCTGCCTCCTCCTCGAGCCAGCTCCGGGGCGATACTTCCTTCGGGATGCCGTAATAAAAGTGGCCGCGCGCCCCGCCGGCAAGCCCGACCCACAATGCCGCCTGAAAAATGCATCCCCCGCACGCACGCACGCACGCACCGTGCCGGTGTATCTCCTCTCGAGGCACGCTCCCGAATCGATAGCCGCGGCCCCCCCGCCGCGTTTCCGCCGCGAGCGTCTGCCTCGGGCCGGGCCGACACGCGCCGATACGCGCCGGTACGCGCCGCGGATCGATCGGACGTCGCGCTCCTCGTGTCCACCTCCGCACCCTCCGACCGCTATGCAGCGAGGGACCGAGTCCTCGAAAATGCCTCTCGGTGGGTACCAACGTTCCCCCTCGAAAAGTTACCGACACAGCGAATTATTGAATTCTTGAAAAGAAAAAAATAAATAAATAAAAGCCGCTACTCGATAAAATCGAAACAGGCCGGTCTTGTGTGGGGTTGCGGAGGATCGATAGCCGCTCGCGCGAGCCGGCGCGAGTGCACGGCCTCTCGATGGGTGCATTGCGTCGAGCCGATGCAAGTCCAACGGGGCGGGGGATGTTCGGCCGGGTTTTCGGGTCACCGAAAGCGAACGGGAAATCAACTTCGGAAAACGGGTGCTTTTTACGCCGAGGCGAGCGCGCCTGCCGGGAAGAGACGAACGGATGGAATTTCTCGGCGGCCGGTCGGGGATAAAGGCGTCGGGACGCCGCTCGGGACGCTTCCTGGAGGTGCCGTATTTCGATCCCCCGAAGTGGGTCGTTCGAGGGAGGAGGGGTGGGAGGACGAGGAGCGAGTATTAGACGAAAGTATGCACCGAGGACCGGTGTCTCTCGGGACGGTTTCATCGGTATCCAATCTTCTCTCGGCGAGTATCTCGCTCTCCGCTCTTCTCCGGGGGTGCACCTACCACTTCGGGGTGGTCGGCGATATTCCCCGAAGACGAGCTCGGACTCGATGGAGGGCTCCATCTAATCGTTTCTCCTCGCCTCGCCCGGCGCGATTCGATATCCCAGGATTTCCACCGACCCAACCCCCCATAAAGTCAAGAGGGGGCGCGACGTAATTTCGAAGAAAAATTCCCACCCCCCCTTGTTTAATATATATTTTGAGAGTGTAAAAAAGAATCACTCCCCGGGGCCGTTGGCTTCCTTATTACATCCGCGGCGGGGAGAGAGGGCGCGGGTTTTCAGGAATCCGACCAACCCCGGGGCTGAAATTTCGCTGGAATTTCAAGAGGCACCCCCCTGAGGTGGGGACGTACTTTCGCGGCGTCGAGTCGCGGCTCGGAATGCAAAGTCGAGGTCTTTCTCGGCCGCGGTCTTTCTAAATTGCAGCCCGAGCTCGCGGGGTGGCCACCCCCTCGGTTCCTCGCGCCCCAGCATGCCGATTATTTTCCCTCGGCATCCGTTCGCGGTTCGCCGCTACTTTTCGCCCTTCTCCTTTTGTCCTTCCGGCTCCTGGTCGCGGTGGACGCGCGTCTCGGGTATCGATGGGTCGATTCATCCCCCATATATTCGCGGACGGAGGGGGGAAACTTCTTCGATAGTCATACGAATGCACGATTTATGCGCCCCCCGTCGACTCGCCCCCTCGCCAGCCCTCGGGCGTCTTTTCGAGCGACGCGCGTCGTATGTATTCTCTCGGCGGGTATTCCGTCCCCCCGCGTGTCCGTTCCTATGCAAATAAGAAGGCCAGGTTCACGACACTCAAGATAGAATTCGAACTCGGTTCGTCGCGAGGAAGCGGAAACGACGGTAGAAAATGACACGTCCGAAGGGGCATTTCCGCCGAGGTAAAAATATCCCGGAGAAGGTCGTCTCCGTCGTCGGGACGCCGAGCGAGGACGGAAAGGGACGTCCGCCTCAAAGAGCTCCTTCTCGAAAAATTGGACGGAATATCTCCGGACCGATGCGATACTCGAGCCCGAGAGGACTCGCAAAGCGCGGCACGCGTTCCTTTTTCCATTCGTCCCTCGATTAAAGAGAGCCCCTTTGCGCATTATTCCGCTATTACGTTTTCCCTTTAATTACCGCACTACCGAGGAAAATTGCACCGGGGCCTCCGAGACCGGGAAGAAAATATGCCCGAGCCCGTCCTCCCCACGGCAAGCAAATAGGGTGGCGAAGGACTTCCGACGCGCCCCGGGAAGCAGGAGGAAAAGTTCCGGGCCGTAACTTCCGAGGCAAGACCGCGACCCCTCGGTACCGGGCTTTTTCCCTCGAGTTCTCCCGATTTCCCCGGAACCCGCGATCGCCGGGCGAGGAGGAACGCCGAGAGGATTTATCTCAATGGATCCGAGGGAGCAGCTTTACGATTTCCATCGGACCCGTGCCAAGGGTCGCTCGACTCGCGGCTCGACGGGGCGATTCCTCCGCACGAGAGAGAGGATCGAAAACCTCCCCGAAAAAAAAATCGAAAAAAAAAAGAGAATTCCCCCTCTCGCGCGGTCCGTCGACGGATACCACTTGGCGCGAATACCGCCTACAAGATTTCCTGGCAAATCGCAGCGTGCCCGAGGGGGTGAGAAGGGGCCGAGATCCAGGCTCGTATCGTCGTCTGCCATCTCTGGCCGGGGTACATCGAAATCGAGACAGCCGCTCGACGGGATCGATAGGTTCGAGCTTCCGGTGCGAGTAGCCTCCTCTGGGCGAGACGCGAATTATCGGACGGGCTCAAATTAGCGCGATAAACTTCGCCCCCGACGGCTGCCCCCCCCCCGCTCGAGGCTCTCGTCCGAAAAGCGTCGACGGCCCCGCCGAGTGGCCGCCTCGAGGGCACTTTTCGCGGGGCGGCCCGCTCGCGGGGAATTCGCGGATCCGCGAGCGAGTGCGCCGCCGGACCCGCGTTAATTACCGCATTCTCTTTGACGTAGCGGCACGCCGGTTGCAGGCCCGGAATTTCCCCCCGCCTGGCCTGGACGGGGGAGGAGGAATCAAAGGCGGGAAATAATTCCGCCGTCACGGATGCCGCTCCGCTGCGGTGGCTGCGCCCTTCGGCTGGCGACCGCGGCCGCGTGAATATTCAGAGTCGCCGCGTCCGGGCAAACGATCCGAGGAACTTTACTCAATTTGTTCGACGCCGATGCCCCGCGGTTTCGTCCTTTGACCGGACGGCGAAACGCGGACCGCCTTTGGGCAGGACGAGCGCCGATTACCCCCGGATCGCCTTAAAAACGCGGCCATTCCGCGAAACTCCCCGATGCGCTTGCACCGATACGCGAGTTACGTTTAATCCGAGCGGAGGAAAAAGGAAAGGTGTACTGCAGAGAAAACGTGCAGAGGTGTACCGCCCTCTGGAAAAAAACGCAATTTTTCCGCCCTGATTGGAGCTTGCCGGGGTAGGTCCGCAGCGGGTCTTTCGGAGTGCAACGCGCCTGCCCGCGACGAGAGCGCCGGTTCCCGGGTAATCCGAGGCCCTCCGACTTTTTCCCCATCGGGCCCGATGATAGATCGCGGCGGGCCGTGTTTTTCGCTCCCGGAGATTCGGCGCGGCGCCATTATCGAGATTCCCCCGATGGGGATGCGCGCCAGGAGAGTCGGCGGGAATCCGATCGAGAGAACCGCTTCCGGAGAATGTCCGGCACGCGTGCATGGAAATGCAGCCCCGAGTGCAGTCCCAGCTATGAACTCGCGACCAGGAGTCGCGGAGTCCAGTTAACGGGATGACGCGTCCCTGAGAGCTCCTCGTGGAATCATCTCTTATCGCGGGGAGAAAAGGTAAACCCGAGGATCGAGGGGACGCCACACCCCTACGCGACGAGAGTCTCGCCCCGAATACTCGCCACCGGCTCCTGGGGGGGTCTCATAGAAATCGGGGAGCCGTCGCCGTCGGGGACCGCTCGCGTCGCGACGGTATACCGCCGAATGCGGAAGATAAAGGGAGAGTCGCGTGGGGCGACATACCGCGAATCGATGTACCGTCTCCCCTCCCCGGGAGTTCGGTGGGAAAGAACCAGACCAGGACCCTCCGGTGCAGGGAAATTACGCAATGTAAATGCAGATCCGCATCGATGAGTAACGCATTTGCATGCCGCTCGGGGAGGGACGCGTCCAAGGAAACGCGAAAATTGCGAGGAGGGGGGAAGGGAAGTCGGCGGAAAAGAAGGGAGGGCGAGAAGAGGCGTCCTTTGAAACGCGGCCGCCACCCCCTTCGGGGGTGGAGGGAGCACATGCGCCCAGAAAATGAACTTTTATCTCGACGGAGGATCGTTTCCGAGTGAAGTACGCACCCCGGGCCGTTCAACCCCCGAGTCCCGGTAATGTCGGTAGCTCGGTGGAGCATCCAACCCTTTGGTAAGCATCGCGTGCTCGGTATTTACCGGCCACCCCCGCTCGTATCGCGGGGTCGTTGCCGGGCGAGCGCGCCGCGGACCGACGCGAGGGGTGCGTCGGGACGCCTCCCAGACTCCGGGGGTCGGAGGGGCTAGCTGGCACGGTGATAATATTTGCGGCACCCGCTTCGACGCGCTCTCTTCCGCAGCGGACGCGTTTCGATCGTCGCGCGATCGCGAACGCACCACCCTAGCACGCGGAGTTGCGTCCACCCCGCGCGCGGTTTACCCGCGTTCGAGCATCCCGACCGATTCCCCCCTCTAGGTACATACACTCCTCCCAGGGAACACCGTGCTCGTAAAAATCGTCCGATTACCCAGATTTCGACGGCTACCCTCGGTTCTTCCGGGATTTACCGGAGAGCGAATTTCCAGGGTACTCTCCGCGGAATTTAATAATCTCGCGTTTAAACGCACGCGGCGCCGCAAAGTAATCTCTCCCGTAGGACTTTCTCCGCCGGGCCGCGACACGCTCCCGATTCCGAACCGTCGCATGCATTATTAATCCGATGCATTATTAATTTTCCCGCTCTATTAGGGGAGCGGGCGAGGGCGAGCGGGGGACGGGTGCGCCATGCGAGAAGAGTTTTACAGGAAACCGCGTTACCCCGCACCCCGGGCGTCGCGAGGTAAAATACTCCCTCTCTAATACCTACGCACGTGTACCGACGTTGATAATTTCTCACCGGTTTTTTTTTTCTTTTTTTTTTTTACCACGAGGGGAGGACGCCGGCTCCCTCTCCCCACCCCGTAGAGGAGGGCGGGGTGCCCCGCGTCTAGCGGGGAAATTCATGACGCGTACGTTCGCCCTTTGTTCGCGAATCCCTCACTGCTCGCGCACCCTCCCGACCGCCCGCTCCAGGCCGCGCGAAAAGCGCACCCGACGAGGACGACGCGCTTCGAAAAAAGGAACGAGGCCGCCGACAAAAGACGCTCCCGACGCCCGGACAACGCGACTCGCCGCAAGAGGGACGCGCCGATTTATCAGTCGCCGCCAATTTATCGCTCCGGACGTCGCAAATTGACCTGCTCCACTTGGCCGGTGAAACACGGATCGGAAACCGCCGATTTCTCCCCGGGCGGAGAGACCGCGCCGAGATCGCGGAGGAGCCCCTCGCTCGAAGGTAATCGTCGTTAATCGGCGAAGAGGGGGGGGGGGCTCCCCCGGGAAGGGGGATTTCCCGAGGCGGGGTGAAATTCGCGGGAGACGGAAGGTGGAAGAGCGGGTAGACCTTTAATTCGCACTCGCGCCGGTAAAACTTTCCGCGTTAATTCCGGCTAATTGCTCCACTTTGCATTTGCGAACACGCTCCGGGGGAACGGGGGGAGGGACCTCCCGGTATTGTCCGGCGAGTCGGCGAGCGTTTACGCGTCCCCAGCTGCCCCCGAAAGCAGAAAAACGTGGTCGAGGGCGAGTTGGTTCAAGAAAGAAAGAAAAAAAAAAAAAAGACGAAGAAAAGGAGGAAACGGGGCGCGTTAGGTTGAAAGATTTCCCCCATCCTTTCCTTGGGTGGTTCGTTGGGGGGACGCGACATCTCGAGCGGCTAGGGGACGATCCCCCCTTGGAAAATTCCCAGGAAAATCCGAACGTACCGCCGCCAGGCCGGGTCCGTGATTAAGGAGCGAATCGGCCATGGGGGCTCGAGTGAGACCGACGCCAGAGAGAGAGAGACCCATCCCGTAAGACGGCGGTGGTGAATTATCAGGAGAAAGGAGCGAGCGCGGCTGATAAAGAGGGTGGAGGGGGGGGGGGGGTGCGTTCGCTCGCGACAATGCGAAAACACGGACCGGTCGATAACGAGGGAACTGCTCGAGTCGCGGCTCGCGAGGGAGACCGGGGGGTGGCGAGGGGGATGCCGTTGTCGGAGAGTCGCGCCGCATCCCGATACCCCCTGCATATTTAAATCCAAATGAAACTTTCCCGGAGGGTCGACAAGGCACGGGGGTGCGCGCCGTCGGACGGGCTTCGAATAATAACCAGCTCCGCGGATGTGCCCTGGGACTCGTCAATCCCTTCTCGCCGCACGGTCGGGGTAGATAAAGCACCGGCACATAGCTGGACAAACATCGTCTTCCGTTCGGCCGAGCAACCCCATAAAGTAGCCCCGGGAAAATCGAGGAAGACTCGAACGTCGCGATCGTGGAGTCGAGGAAAAGAAATCGAGGGGGGACGAGTTAGAATTGGACGGGCTCCAGGAACGCCCCTCGCTTCCTCGCGGATAGCGACCAGAAGAAACGCACGGGAGAGGGGGCCCAGGACGGCGATAACGAATTCCCCTCCCCGTTATACGGCAGATGTAACGCCGCCGTGGCAAAAACTCGCGCCGACTTCCCTCCGTTTCGTGGGAACGCTCGCTGGGGACTCCCTTCTATTTCCTCGCCTCTCCCCTCGCTCTTCTTCCCGTCCCCGGATCCTTTGTAAATTCCGATGACTCGAGATGACTCGATCGACGGGAATTTTCTATCCGCGGTGGTCACCGCCAAATTCACCGGGCGAATCCCTGGAGATGTCGGACGATCATCGATAAGACCGTCGAGGGCAAATCCGAGGCGCGTTCCCCCCCGGGACTGGGTGCTGCATAATTAATAGAGCGACCGTCTGCGCCCACCTAATCCCGCCCCAGCCCCGAATCTCTCGCTACCGCGTATAATCCCGGAGGTGGCGGTGCGAGTCGATATCCCTAGGTGTCGCTTCGCCGGGAGCCGAATTACGCGATCGGTGCCGATCCCCAAAGACCCTCCCCTCGCCTTTCCGGCGCACCGGAGCACCCCCGACTCGTTCCGCGCCCTCCGACCCCTCCGACAAAGCGGCAATAACGCCTGTGTCGATGGAGCCCCTCCGAAAACGCGCGCTCGTTATCCGCAGCCTCGATGCGTCAACGTCGAAATTAATGTCGGCCACGCGAAGGGACTCGTCGAGGTCCCCAGCAAAAAAAAAAAAAAAAAGAAAAGAAATTCAATCTCAAAAACCCTTAAGATCACCCCATTTTCAAGATTATTTTCTGCATCGTTACAAAGTTGATCATTCCATCTTGTTAATAAGTTGGCATTGTCCCCGTTATTTTTTTTTTTTTTTTTTAGTGGCCCAAATGTAGCGACAAAAAAGCATTTATTTTTCCCCTTTATATTATTCTGTTGCGCCAAAGTGGTAGTGCCAGCTTAACGGACGTGTGCACCTGTCGGGAAAATTGTCGGGAAATTGTGCGAGCTTCCGTCCGCTCCGCTCGAAAACATTCCCGAAAAAAGTTCCTCGGCCAAAGGGGCGCCGTTAAGTCCGAAAGCGAGGTTCGTAAAAAGGGGTGAGCGACGGGGAGGAAAGGGGGAGGGAGGGAACCTCTCGCAGCAAAATTCGCCGGTCGCGAGTCCGGCTCGCGAGGAAAATTACACGGTGCACCCGCACGCACCGTGCATCGGACGCGAGTTTTCATCGCCCCCGTGAAAATACTCCCGAGCAGCGAGCCAATTTCCAGTATTCGGGCGTGGAAAAATCCGCGGCCTCCGCGCAGCTGCGGATGCAAAACCGTCGGCAAGGGCGAAGAGGGGCGGAGGGCCCGGGGGACGCCGTCAAACGATCGCCGCGAAAACGGGGATGAAAACGTTGCGCGGAAACTGGAGCGAACCTTTCAGCGCCGTTTCCGAGGGAGGGAGGGAGGGAGGGAGGGAGGGGGTTCAAGGCTCGCTTTGACGAAATCGCGGAGGGGCGTTTACTCGCGGGGACGTGACGCGGAATATCGGCGGCTTCATCGGCCACCTAATTACCGAGAGAGATCCCTTTTCCTAGGAGGACCACCCCCTGGTAAGGGGGTGAACGATTAATCTCGTTATTCGCCGTCCGAGAGCGCTTACCCGTCTTTTGCATAAATTATTGGCGCCCTCCAGGGCGCGACTGAGATCCCCCCCCGATTTGCGGGAAAAGGCGTTGCCCGAGATTTTTCAGCGACAAGGAAAAAAATAACAAAAAATAAAAAATAGGGAAAGGCGAGATTGCCTCGTCGACAGAGACCCTTCGCGGCGCAAGGGGCACGCGGAAAGGGGGGAGAAAAGGAAAACGCAAAATTTTCCTCTCTTTTCCGAGGTACGCGGGGGGGGTGTTTATTTCTCAGGAACGCGACGAGAAATATCGGATGCCTCGTCGGACAGGTCTCGTAGACGAATCCGCCGTTAAGCGAGAATCCGAGAAGACGAGAAAGACGAGACTAGGCTTTTCCGCGCTCCTTCCGCCCAGGGTACCGCTAACGACGCTCCTGCGGATCCTTTGGCGCCGGGGCTTTATGCAAAATCGTCCGATTCCCGAGCCGCGCCGGAGGCGAGGCGCGTTTATACCCGCGATTAAGATTTACGCCCTTCCGGAAATATTAGTTTATAGGCGTGTACACGCGGAGGGTTTTCCGCGTACTCGGAGAATTGCAGATACTAAACGCCGGCGATAAGGGCTCTCTTCGTTTCTGAATTAATTTAAAACCGACGATGGATCCGAGCGATAGCTCGCGCGGCATAAAGCGGGCATTAACGATCGGACCGCGGATAATGACGGAATCCCATTAGCGGTAATTAAGTTTCCATCGAAGCGCGGGCTTTCCTCGCGCGGTTTACCTTTCCGCGGGGCCGCGCGCGTTCTCTCGCGTCCGGTATAAAAACTCGACGAGACGGTCAGCACGACACCGTCGCTTGGCCGCAGCGGGAGAAACGACGCGGACGCGAGTCGTAACTCGGGACCCTCCCGTTCCGCGACTCGAAAACGCGGAGTGGAAGCGCCTACGTAAGGCGGACATGCGCCGAGAGGAAACGAGGGGGCCGGGCAGCGGCCGTTCCGCCGCGGAATCGGCCGACGACCTCGCGCCCGTAGGGACGAGCGACGGTTGGGAAGAGCTCGATTGGCCGAAAAATGAAAAATTCCGCGGCGCTCGGGAACGCGATTTTTGCGATGATTCCGACGCGGCCGGTCGACCGCGGGTTATCGATTGGGCGCGGCGGCCGCGAATTTTTTTTTCCCCCCCGGGGCTGTAAATGAAATTAAAACTCCGCCGGTTGTCAGCAGACAACCAAAAGGGGTCTTTACCGCGTTTCCGCGGGCAGAAATTCGGGAGCGCGTCCTGGAACGACGTTACCGCGGGCCGACGCGCGCGGCCGTAATCGCGTCTTTCGGAACGACCGACGAGCGGAAAAACGTGATTTTCCGTCATGTAAAAAAAAAAAAAAACGGGGGAAAAAAATAATGTCCCCCGACGGGATGCGCGTGCAGGCCGCGAAATGAACCATTACGGTTTTCGCGATAACGGAGAGCGACCCGCCGGCCGTGCGTTATCGATTCGACGCCGGCGGAAAAACGAGCGCGGTTTCCCCTCGCAATTTTACGCCCGTCGACCGGATGGACGGCGTCGCGCGTTAAAATAGAAAAAAAAAAAGAATGGAAAATGCACCTTGCCCGAGTCGACGTGCCGCAGAATCGCCATCCCCAAAAGTGGCCTAAGCCGACCCGTTCACGAGATTCCGCAGAATTTCCGCCAAATCGGGGAAAAACGCCGAAATTATCCTGCCGCTCCGCATCGACCGACCGGCGAATTCAGGGTAAACGACAACCCCGGGGTGACGGCTCGACGCAAGTGCTCGGGAAAAAAGTTAGTAGCTCGTCGACGAGCGACGTCGGGGGCGCGCCAAGGGGAGCGTCCCGGACACGAGGAACAAAACAAAGATTTAATTGAATGCAGCCCGCTCGGGGGTTGTCCGCCCCTTCCCGCCGGCAATTGCGTCGCCCCCCCCGACCCCTCCCGACTCGATGTTTTACGGACGCCGGACAGCTGGTCCACCTCGGACGCCGATATTGCCAGCGTGGACATTTCCGTCCGAGCCGTTTCGCGAAGGACCCCGGACGCGGGGGTCCTTCCGGTCGCCTGCCCTCCACCAGGGAGCGAAGGTGTCAAAGGATTCGGTGTAATGCCCAGTTCGCCGCGACCCCAACGAAACGTCAAAGGAGCGCGGTCCGCAATTTCCCATAAACCTCCGCCGTTTTTTTCCGGACCGCGGGCCGCGAAGGGTGGACACCCCCGTTTCTTTTGCCCGCGTGGGAGGAACTCGGGGATCGGTTCCGCAATTTCCCGGGACGGTACCGATAAGCCGATTCCGGGACATCGCGGCCGCTAAACGCGCCCTAAGAACGGTCCCATCGAGCGGAATTACGGTTATCTCGAAGAGGCAGCGGAGGGTGCTCCGACGGGGTGGTCTCAGCCTTTATCTCGAAGGAGAGGCGTAAAATAAAGCAATCGCACGGGGGGTTGCGACGGATACACCCCGGAGCGCCGTCGGCAGGACACCCGAGATCCACCCCCGTAAGCAACTAGCCGAGGCGCCCCGTAAAGACCCCCCGGGTCGCCGGACTTGTTTTACGCGGTAATAAAATATCGAAATCAACCCCACCGCAGCGTCCCCGAGGGAATGCTCGGTGAACCGAATTTAGATTTCCTATACAATTCCCACATCCTGCCCCTAACGATCCCCATCCCCCTAACCGATCGAAGCTCCTTCCCCTGCACCTCGTCGAATCGGAATAACGCTTATCAAACTCGGAAGGATTTGTCCTGAATTAATTTCGAATAACGGAACCCTCGTCGCGATGAATCATTTATTTATCATCGCCGATCGGTTCCTTGGGCCAACGGAGACCCGACCGAAAATTCGGACTCAAAGGGGTAAGAGGGTATTCCCGACGTCCATTGTTCCGAGGTACCCCCGAACTCGTCTCTGGGGGCACTTAGAGGGGTGGCAGGGAGGCGTGCGATTTATCACCGGGGAGGATGAAAAAAAAAAAAAAAGAAGCCGGCGGAGAAAGATGGAGAGCAGGCCGGAAAAGAGGGAGGAAGGAGGAAGAAAGGGTAGCAGAGACGATACCGTTTCGCCCCGTCGATACGTCAGGTCCGGTTTTAAGGGGGTCGCCGAGCCAGGGGTAGCTCGTTCAGCGCCTGCGGCACGTAGGGGAGGATTTACGACGCCCGGGCGACTCCGTCCGGCGCATCGCGACTTACCCCGCGTACTTTACCGGTGCTTTTACCCCCCAGCCTCGTCGACCACCCCGGGCCCGGATTAATGCCGATCCGCGATACGCTTTCGCTCCCTCCTTACTTTCCTTTTCGCTCCGCCAGGCCGTGGATTCCCCGCTTTTACGAAAAGTAACGAAAGCATAGAAACCGCAGTGAAAGGCGAAACGCGATTTCCGAAGTTGATACGAAACCGCGCCGGACGAAAGTGTCCCGGGGATCTCTCCGAGACTCCCTCGGGACTTACGTCGACGTACCTCCCTGACGTCCCGAGATACACGCGACGTTCCTGCGTAACGTCGCGATAACGAGCGACGCGAGTCGACGCGTCGCCCTGGAAAGGCGTCGTACCGCGACAAAGGCCGATCGTAGCCGTAACGGCGCGAGATCTCCGCACTCTCGAGAAGCGACCTCCTTCTCGGCCCGTTTTTATCCCGTCCTTAAACTTCCCCTTTCGCCGGCGGTGAAACCGCGCGATTACTCCACCGCGGGCCGCGACAAAGGGAGGCGACGCCCTTGTGAAATGGTCGTTATGACAGGACCGATCGCGAAAGCGTGCGTAATCGTTCGATCGGTAGATCGACGTCGAATTTCTCGACCCTCTAATCGGTACCGGTGATAAGGCCCCGGTGCTAGAAGTCGAGGTCGACGTCGTTCCAGCCGCGACGCCGGCATATTCCGGGGGGATTGACCCAGTTCTTCGTCCGTCTTCCTAAACTCCTCCTCGGAAAATAAAAAGCCCGGGGCGAGACCGCAAAATTGCACAGCTGCGCGCGCTCGTAAAGGGAGGAGAGAGAGAGGGAAACAGAGAGGAAAAAGAGCGCCGGCAAAAAGTAAACGGCCGCGGGAGTAGCCCGGCGGCGACTTCCCGTCATTGTTGGGAGAAAAATCGCTCGTTAAGGCGAGGCCGATATCATCGGCGAGTCGCGTCGCGGAGAAAAAAAAAAAAAAGAAAAATAATACCAAGAAAGAGAAAAACGAACAGTCGGTGCCGAGTGCTTCCGCAATCGCGCAAAGACTTTCTACGAATCCTCGGCCTCTCTCGGTCGCGCATCCCGATCTCCTCCTCATTCCTTACGGAGGTCGTTTCGTTACGGAGGAAAACGCGTATCTACCTCCTGTCGACCATCACCTCTCGAAAGGAAAAGCTCAAAACGACCGGAGCGCCTCCTTCTCCTGAGATGGCGCACTTGGCGTACACTAATTGCAAGCCCGGTCACGTCGGGAGGTCGGGGACGGCAATTCGCGTGCCCTCCAAAGGCCAGTTCGGTCCAGCCGGGAGCTTTTACGAGAGCCAGAATGGCCGAGAGGCGTTGCGTGTCCTCGAAAGCTCGAGCTTCCCGGGGCACTTCGGGCTCGCAAAGGGAAGGCGCCGAGATCGACGTTTCGACGACCTCGAGCGAGGCCAGTCGCAGCGCGTCATTACCTCGACAGTCTCGCGTTAAGCGAGGAAAAAAAAATGATAACGGAACGAAAAAAATATATATATATATAAAAAATTATCGAGACCGATAGGTTTGCGGAAGGCACTTCCAGCGTTCATATTCCGGGATTTCTACGAGAGATTCCGGCGCGCGAGAGTAAGGCGCAGTCGCGCGTGCCTGCTAAAGACGGACACGGCCCGATAATCGCGCGAAAAGCCAGCTCGTAACCCAAGGAAAGCCGGTCGCGAGAGAGGTCTAGGCGACCGAGCAAATCCCGGTCTAGTGAGTCACTCCTAGGCGCGAGGTGGAAGGTCGTTCGGTAGACATTTTCGCGCTCGACGCCCACGAGAGAAGGATGAAAAAAGAAAAAGAAAAAAAAAAAATGAAAGGGTCCGGAGCGCTCGAGAAATAATTCCTTGAAACCGCTGGATTTTTCTTTCGGCGCGCCTAGTATTTTCAGCGAAACGGCACAGAGTGGGTCGGGAGTCGACTTTTTTCGCCGGGAACCAGTTCGCTTACCCGAGCACCGAGAGTACGTACGTGTACCGCGTACCGCACGCGATAGGGAGAAGGCGCAAATGCCGTGGCACGTACGAATCGCGCATTATCGGGCGCAGCCGTTGCCATTCCCACAGGAGATTTCCTCGATTTTAGGCGGTATTTTATTTTTATTTCCCTTTCAGGGTGAATTCTAGGGAGATCAAGTCGGGAGTGGAGGTTAGGATCTCGCAGGTCGCGGAGGTCAGGCCCGCGGTCTATCTCGGGGTCCCGGAGGTCCCCGGGATCCTCGGTGCATCGGGTGGCTTCAAAGTGGTAGGTACCTAGAATCCCGGCGCTCCTTCGGGGAGCGGAGTTTCATTATCCCGGGCAGGCTCGATTAATGCGAGGTAATTCGCGTTATCAAGCGCCTCGGAGTATTTGGAGCGCTTCCAAAGGACTCCCAATCGCCTTTTCCCGAGGAAGACGATCCCGCGTTCGCGCCTCGCCTCGTCTAGCCCCGGGGGATAGGACGGGAGCCGCGATAACGGGTCGAGCTTTACGAACGCGATCCAACGAGGGACCTTATCCTTATCGGGATCCGTCCCGATCGCCGTTCCCCGAGAACCGGACGCCGGAATATCGTCCTGAGAATTTTGCGCGTCGTTCCAAGGGAGAAAATCGACCGATCGGAGGTGCCCGCGGGTTTCTCCTCTCCCGGAGGCGAGGCGTCCCGAGGGACCGACGCCAGGGCGCGAAGAGGTCCCTCGGGAACTCGGTCGGGCTCGGTCGAGGGAATCGATCCCTGATTGGCTCGAAAAGGACCGGTGGCCGGGCATTCCCGGACGACCGGGGCGAGAGCCTTTGCATATTACCCGACTCGGCCGGACCGGTCCCCGGGAATCTCGAGTGGCAAGTTCCCCGTCGAGCGTCATCCCTGAATACGCGAGCACCCCGAGAGGAAGATCCAATCCCACCCGAGTTCGCCGAGAGCCCGAATTTCCGAGGATCCCTTGGGATCCTCCTCCCATTCCGCGTTCCCGAGGAGCCGGCGCGTCTCCTCGGCCTTTCCCGAATTTCCAGTTGCCCCGAAAACACCTCTCGGCCGTTTATCCCCATGAAACCCCCCTCGAATTTTTCCCGACTCCATGGACCAACCCCCAGCCGTCAAATTCCCGCCATCTCCCGGTGCCCTGAGAAATCCACCCAAGCCTAGTTTTCCGAGGCCGCCCCCGTTACTTTCCCGTGCCGGGCGATTAATCGCCGCGAATCGATACCCATCGGTTCCCGGTTAATCTCGGAGGCGGAGCGCGCCGGTGGGTAATCCTCCTCCAACCTTGGCCCACTTGTCGCTCTCCTCCTGCAAGCTCACCGTCGGAGAGCCACGACGGATCGGAAAGACCGCCGCGGTTCCGTAGTTCGGTCTCCAAATAATCGGATCAAAAGGAAGGACCGCGGAGAAGTCAAAAGTAAACACTGGAAACCGTCGCGAAGGGCTCTAGGAGTGCGTTCCCGCCGGCCGGTTCCTCGATCCCCGGGTCGTTCCATTAATAAAACGAGTACTCGTTACAAATCCAATTATTCCCCGAACGTCCGCCCGTTCGCACGGCCCCGTTCCGGCGCTTGCCTTGCGAGGGGGCCCGGGGCCCCCGGGGGGTCGGGGTCGGGGGTCGTCGAACCGTGGAGCTCCCGAGCGGTCTCGGTCTCTTTGCGCTTCCCTTTTGCAAATATTATCGTGCCCGGGCCGCGGCAAAGCGGCTTACCGCCCCGGCGGCGCGACCCTGCGTTTCCGCCGCGAGGACCGGACCCCTCGCCCTTAATTAGCGGGACGAAATTCCCCGAAAGCTCGTCCCCGGAAATCCTGGCCACCCTCGAGAACTTCTCTCTTCCTCTCGAGGAGACCCCGAAGGAAACGCCCAAGAAAAAAGCCCTGGACGCGTTTCGGCGGGACGGCGACGGTAACGGGAATTTATCGGGGGCCGCGGTAACGGAAATTTACGCCGGACCGCACCCGTTGCGGCCATTCTTCCGAAACGTCTCCTCCTCCTCTGCCCCGCGTCGATCCCGCTCCCCGGAACCGTTGCGGCGAGCCGAAACGACCGGGAGACCTTTTCCTCCGAAGCGAGCTTCCCTCGGTTCGAGAAAACGCATGCGTCGATATCCTCCCGAGATATTGCGGCTCGTTAAATCGTCGCGCGTGCGTCGTCGTCCGATTTTTACGAGCCGTGAACGCAAACTCGGGGCCCGGGAATTAATTCCCGGCGAATGGTGTCCAGCTCCCACTTGAACGCATTAACGGCTCACGGAGCGTGCCGGGAACGGCCCGCTAGCCGGACGTAAAAACCCGCTTGCGGCCAAAGTGCGGTCAAAGCGTGGGCGCGAGTCTCATCGTCGTGGAAATCTCAGTTGACCGGTGTCGAAAAAATTCCAAAGAATTCGACGATGGACCGACTTTCCTCCGAAATTCTAGCGACGACTCGGAGTGTCGTCGCTGCGACCGGGAGAGGCACTTCGGGGGAAGGTGAAAAGAAAACGACGCGAGAAGGGCGCGAAGTGCTCCCCCTGGAAGCGGACTCGTCTCGGAGTCGTAAGATTTCATTAACGCTGATCTTAATCAAGGACAGAAGGAAGAAGTCGGAGGGCAGCACGAGGGGAGATTCTCCCGGCGATTAGATTTGTTTCCGTGTCCTGCGAGACGCCCCGAGACGACTTTATTCCCGCCCTAGGTCCTCCGTCGTCCCCGTGGAATACCTTCCTCGAAAGAAAATTCCGCGACTTCGGAGCCGAACGGGCGCTCCGCGCGTAAAATCCGTCCCCGTAAACCCGAGGTCCTATCCGCGCGTCCTCCGGTTCGGGATCGCCGCGTAAACGGAATATTTCCAATCTGTTCCGGGAGCGGGACTTCCGCGCGCGGCAAACTGCCATCGCGGGCCAAAGATCGGGGATTATTGCGATGTAACGGAGACCCCTCGCGGGAATCGCCCGTAAATCGGCGCGTCTACGTAAATTCCCCGCATCCGAATCGCAGCGCCGTTCTCCGTTTAACCGGGAAGAATACGACGCCGTAAACCGGAATCCCCTCGGCCGGGATATATCGCGTGCCCTCCGATTTTCATCTCCCTCGGATATCCCGCCAGGAAGGCTCCCCAGGACCGGAGGAAAGAAAAGACTCCGCCGAAACTCGTCCCCGTTCCCACGGAAGGCTCCTCCGGTGGCCGGCCTCTGATAACGCCCCGATAACAAAGAGAGGCGAGTCCCTCTTTATCGCGACGTGCCACGTCGACGCTTCCTGGTAACGATAACCCGTCGGCTCGACGCAAGATGAGGTCACGATTTTATCGGGAGCAGATGCACATCGCGGAACGCTTTGCGGCGATTTCGCCGAAATCCCGGCCTCGTCGCCCGCTCGCTGCATCCGGATTCGTCATCACGCGATAGCGTCTCGAAAAAGTCCACCGAAGGGGAGAGCTCGCCTTTATTCCAATTGAAGCGTCCCCGCCGCGCGGTTTCCCCGCGAATCGAAAATTCATAACGCGGCCAGCCGGTCGATCGAATGGAATTTCGAGAGTGAAATCATTTATCGGTTCTGCGGATTCCGAGGTGTAGCCGACCGTATGGGATTAATTCCGACAGGAATACCGGGCTAACCGAAACGGCCCTCGTTGCGGCCGGGAGTTTTTGCACCGTTTACATCCTAAGTTCAACCCAGAAAAAAGACAAAACCGTCTTCAGAAGGCGGATTCGCGGTTTAGACATCTGCTCACGGTTAGCGAACGATCGTTGATAGATCTAGCTTCGCGTAGATGGATTTTTTCGAAAACGATTATCAGTCCTCGACCTCCGAGGCGTCGGAGCGATTTCCAGTTAAATTCGTATTATCGGCTCGTGACGTCGGTCCTTCCTCGGCGTACCGTCGCTAGGCGAAACAGGTTGCGGTTTCTCGGTAGCCCGATACGATGAATCATCTCGCGAATTCTAGACGCGCCCTGCCGCCTGGCGACCGACCCACGCCGGAGCGTCGGAACGTCAAATGAGTCCGCCGTGTGTTACATCCTCCTCACACATTCGTTACCGCGTACATTACCCTCCCGTTAGTCCTCCGCCTCGGTGTCGCGCGTTCCCCCGACCAACATGGCGGATCGAGTTCGATCCCGCGAGCTCGCCCATGGATCATTCTTGTCCCTCGCGGACCCACGATCGTATATTAACTTTTATTCCCCTCCCCTCCCTGGCAACCACCTTCTCCCCCATTAATAGTTTTCTAAAGACTCGACTCGAAACGAGGGATATCCCCGTCCCTTGGATTTAAATACCAGAGCCAGACGCGGCGGGAGTCTCCACTTCCGCATCACTTGTTGATGGATCGTTCGCGTTTCGAGGTTAGGTTGGTCATTGCGGGAAGAAAAATCCGCGGGGTATTTCGGAGCGGTAGAGAAAGAAGGTACTCACCACTCTCGATGTAGGGGACCAGCACGAGCAGCAGGAGGAAGAGCACGTATCCGCACGTATCACTGAGCATCGTCACCATATTCTCGCTTGAGCTCCGAGCCGTCGGCACGAAACGCGGGGCGACACCTCCACCGTCGTCTCCTCTCGCTCCCTCTCGGCCCTGGCGCGGGCTCGCCGTCTCCGTCCCTCCGAGCCGCCGAGGGCCGCGAACGCGACGGGTCTAGGTGGGACGCGGGCTGCACTCGAGGAGCGTCCGTTCGAGCTACGCCATCGCGGGCCCGTCGCTCGTGACCGAGGTTCCCGAGGTTGCCCTGCGCGCGCCTCCCGCCACTCTCAACGCGCCGAGGCCGAGCAGCGACGCGCACCGAGCGCGGCCTTCACCGGACGCATCACCAAGCGCGACATCGGACACCCCACTGTGACTGACGCGACCGACACTCGCGCCCCGGACCTCCGGCCTTTGCCAAGGCTCTCGAACCCAACCACCGCGCAGCCCCGACCACCGCTAGGCTCGCTTTGTCCTCGGCACTCTGGCTACTGCCAGCAGACGGCGACACGCGCGGGCGGCGCCATCTTGGCGAGGCCGCCATCTTGGCCTGCGCGCGCCTCGCTCGAGCGGCGCCCCGACCCAACGCGGGAATTCCAAAAAGAGGACCGACCGGAATTTTCGCTTCCTTTGAAACGAACTGACTAATTGCCTGGAATATCGAGCACGTTTTCTTGCGTCGCGCTTGAACCCTGAAGACGATTACGAGATGACCGGCTCGATTCAAGGAGGTCATGGGAGGTTCAAGTTTAAAGTCTCTTTTTGTAGCTTCTTGACAATGTTTTACGGACTTTTATTTGCGGAATGTATGGCTTTTGGGCGGTTAGGATTTAACGGGGGAGGGTTTGTTTACCCGAGGAGTATTTTGAAGGGAGTTTGATATCGACGCGGTGGCGGTGAACGAGGATGTATCTCAGCAGAAGGATGAGAGATGGAGCCACGAGATGGCCCAAGATGGCGGGGTCTCTTATCCCGTAGGTACGGTAACGGATGTGAATGCCTTCTTTTCCTGCATTTCTTGGGTTATGTCCAGGGCTGGGTAAGTAAGATACCCTTGGTAATTTACGTAGTTTTTTTACTAATACTTGATTTTTTTTATTAATATGCATAGACTGAAAAATAAGGGCTAAAGGTACAATGTTTTATGAAAATGTAGGTCGCGCGTTAAAAAAATTATTTGGTCGAATATTCGCCTTTGTAATAGCAGGAAATTTATTTATTAGATGAATACTTGAACCGGTACATGGCTAACCATAATTGGCAGACGAGGAATGTCGTGCAGCCGTCAAAAAATGTATTAAAAAATTATAACCACACCGAGAAAAAAGATTTACCCCCCAATATTCGTTATAACGAAGCAGGACGGAGACACGAGACGTATCCGCACGGTACAATTAATATCGCGGAATCTCAGTCTTTTGAAGCAAATTCCGAAAGTAAGTCCCAAGGATGCGCCATATGTAGGAGAAAGAAATACGATAAAGATGTCGATAAGGAGAAACGAAAGCGAACATTTTTCAGATTATGTTGGAAAAGGGAAAATGAAGCGACGTCGGATGAGACCGATGCGGAATCAATAAATACCGATTCTATGTCGCGGTCAGAGGTAGATTCTATTAATTCGAGTGCATCTAAAAAGGCAGTAAAAAGGGGAAAACTCTCGAAACTAAAAGTGTCCGTAAATGACGCACCCGTAGATCAGGAAGGTAAGAGGAGGAAAGAGAAGAAGGGTAAGAAGAAAAAAAAGGGGAAATCTAAACATGATAATCATCATCAAACGGAACAGAGTGGTTTGCCAATTTCTAAACTCGAGGGCTCGATGGCACCGCACCTGGCTGCCTATCATGCAAAAAGTTGTTGTTATTTGTGTGTCCAAAACTCGGTCGCAATTTCCGGAGCGATGTCCAAAAATGTTCAGCCATGCACCAGAAGTGTACAAACCGTCACCGAAGTTTCCAACAAAATTGTCTCGTCAGCTGACAAAAGTTGTAATCCCGTGCCCCGTGTCCGGACTATACAATCTTCCGTAAAAGTAAATACTCACGACGTCGGTATTACGTGTTCCACGGTACAACTCGAACATGCGAGAAAAATGGGATCTAAATCAACGAGTAAACGGCGAGGCATTCTATCAAGGTTGGAACACATAAGATGTCCAGCAGACCGGACGGTAATGTGCCAGACCGAAAGAAACGCGGTTCAACTGACCAATGTTAAATGTGGAACGAGGAAAGGTCGTTGGGTATAAACGGACCAAATCATTTGTTACCGATGGTATTTCGTGTTTCTCCTCATGCAGCACCTCACGTGTATCGACTGTAATAAACGCTTATCTAGTAGTTAAAAAAGGATTTACTAAAACATCACGGTATGGTACAGACAACGATGATACAAGAATCCCAAATATTTGTACGTCACTAAACTAGCATGCGCGTTTACAATGACAAGTTTGACCCAGTCTGAAGGCATTGATCCTTTTTATATTTATCTTCTTTCCTGGAGGAACCGGTGTCGTTTCTAATATGTCACACGATCGATAACCATCATCGAAGACGTTAACTCTTGCCAGTGCCCACACTATCTGTGATAAAGACACACCGTTAACGATATTCAAATGGCAAAGAAAAGATCGAATACCTTATCTGCCCTTTGCGTCAGTTTGTCGCATTGTTTCCATTGATTATTCCTTTTGTCGTAATCGTCCTTTCTCTGATACGTGACATTTTCTTCTATAGTCACTCGGTCGTTCGTTGATAAACGTCTCGAGAACGAGCTGTACCCGGACCGTAACGAAGCCTTGGAGTTCCCAATTTTATCTTCATGGGTCCCTGATTTGGAAACCCTTGATTCGGCTCTCGAAACTCGAGTTACGGCTTCGGAATAAAACGACCCATTCGGCAAAGCGGGCGCATCAAAGGTCTGCACGGAATATCCGTTAAAGTACTTCCGACATGTCGTTAACAAGACCGATATCTACTCACGGTGGTAGAAATGCGACCCTCGACCGTGGTCCTTTGTCGCCGAGTCCATCCGGTATTTAAATATTGACCTGAAATACGGTTCAGAAGTTCAATTAAAAATTCCGTAAATATGGCATTACCAATATTCAAGGTTGGCAAACTCAAAAATCCCGAGATCGATAACGGACGCGCCATCGCATAGCGATTTTCTTTTCCACAGACCACAAATCGTCGTGGACCGTATTTCCTTGGTTCGCCGCTCCGATTTCCTGGAGAAGTCCTTGCCGTTGTTTCCAATTTCTTTAAAGTGAAGGAGCTTCTCGGCAAGTCGTCGTTGATCTTGCAGTTTCATGCTTGACCATGTGTGAACGTGGGCATCGGTTTGACCGATCTTTCGACAAGGCTCGATCACTCGCTCGGAAACGTCGTTCCGAATGGAGCCATTTTCCTGGCCTTCCTGCTCGGCGAGATCGCAGACACCCACTGCCTGCTTATTCACGGTAAATCGAAACGTACGCTTTCCTTTTTTCGAAGGAGATTGTTTCTTATACGGCGAGATTTCCAAAGGCTTCTTGGACTCCGACTTTGCCCCAGGCTTCGGGCGTTCCGGGTCGCAAGAGTAATTTTGGTGTCTCAAATAGTATCGCAAGCATCGGTGAATGTCTCTTAGCAGGTTCTCTTCCAGCTTGTGGTCCCTTTTGTCTTTATATCGCAACGTTTCCTGCAATGATTATAAACAAGTACATAAATGAATGGAGGATTAGGTAAGCTGGGGGCGCAACTTGAACTTCACCTTCGTCTTCTCTTTCTTCGGGTCGCAGACGACGTAACTGCCGTGGGATTTGCTCGAGCGAAGGAAACTTATGGATTTGGCCTTCTTCGCTTCGGCTGGATTTTCCGTTGTACGATGCTCGAGGCGAGAATTCGAGGATCGTTCGGGATAGAAGGGACGAATCGAGGCTTCCAAATCCGGCTGCGAGGACCAGCCCGCGTAGAACTTTGCGAAGTCGTTTGCACCTCGATTCACCAGGGCATTGTATGCGTGGAACACCCTCGAGGGTTTGCCATTTTTTTTCTCCTCTCCATAGTAATGCCTCAAGTAATTCTCAGCGTCGGGACCTGAAGACGAGCGCTGCCTCTCCACTGGAGTCTGCCATGAATTTTTGATTCACAAGATAGTACATCGGAAGTCATCTTCTACCTTACCTCTTTGCGGAATTTACCACGCGAAGGACACTTCGAGACATCCTCGGGTCCTTGTACGATCACCGGTGCATGCGTGGAATACTTTTCCCGGCACTCGACCTGCGAGTATTCCACGTTCTTCACAGGCCGATGCAATTCCTGACTTCTCCTTTTTCTTGACGTAATTTCCTCGACGTAATTAACGATCTCCGCGGGTCTTATTTCCTCAGCTGGAGGATCATCGATGGTTTTGCTCTCCGAGTATTCGGACTTTGTTTTCGACGAACTCCTTGCACATACCGTGAACAATTCGTACCTAAATTGCATGCGTTAAAAATTATACTGTAAAAAGTATGCACCCTATGAAAAAATCCTACCATTTGGGTTTCGACGAATTCTTCTCTTCCTTCGAGGGAGACTTCTCGCCGTCATTGGATACTGTCACGTGGATGTAATTTTCATTACTTAATTATAAATCACTTTATTAGAGAACCAGGGAAAATAATTACCATTGAACTGTGTTGCACTTTGAACAGGAGACATGGCGGAATCGACCGTCAGAGGAACAATGGTCTCGCAAGCTACTTCCTTTTGTGATACCGCAAGAGAACTCGAGGGGGTCATCGTACAAACGTCCATCATCACCTCCGAGGGACGGGAAGAATTCGATAATCCAAGCTTCGTTCTCGTGGTCTACCGGTAAAGTCATTATTCATATTTTTTTTAGGAGGTTTTCGTATATAGCTTTCATCATTTTTACCGAATCAAGGGTAACAAGAATCGGATTGTTCTTAATTCGAACGTGAATGTGTGGCTCCGATTCCGTGCAACAACCCTGCGTGATACTCTCCCACAATTTTTCACGGAACTCCTCCGCTTTTTCTTCGTTCCCATCCAAAAAGTTCTTGATCACCGATAACTCGGCAATGCATTCTAAAATAACTTTCTTCGCGCCGGTAACGTCAGTAATTATCGAAGTCTCGTTCGCCGAGGTCGATTTGCAATTTTTCGGTTTTGGCCTCGTTTCGGCGTTACTTCCGAAATCCTTCAGAGAGTATTTAAGGCAGGTCATCATCTTCGTCAAGTCGTTAAATTCTAGAGCATTAAGGGTAATTGTTCATTCTCCTCCTAAACAGGTGAAAGAAATTTAATCTCGCTATTTCTTTGTACCGTCCATTAGCCTTTTCAGGGTGCTGGGGCTCTCAGAAGGCTGCATTTCTTCCCGGGCAAGATCACTAGCATTGAACGCTCCTTTGGTGCATTTTACTTCGTGGCATCCAGTGATGATCGTCTTTCGCGCTTGACCCATCTCTTTAGCCATTTCGTTTTTTCTTTAAACTCCCTGTATCGATAACAATCTGGAATGGAACGGAACGACTGCTATTTAAATATTAATAATTTGGCAGTATTGGGTCAAATCACGAAATGGTGAATTTTCTTACATTTCCTATACAGGTTACATTCGGAGAGAAAGCTTTAACTGGTTAACATTAAAATTACTTCCGGAGTAACTGAGAGTTCTCATCCGGTAACTCTATGGAGAAAAAAAAAAAGGAAATTTCTGCCAGTCGGGTGGTACCGTTTGTTGTTTCTCATTTTTAAGTATTTTTGCAATATTTTATGTAGTATCCTACTATTAAAATTTAAACATGTCACGAAAGTCAGAGGAACGTGTCGCGTGAAGGGCTTCACTTGTCGAACTTTCCGGAAAGGTTGCGATCGAGCTTCGCGGCGAGTTTCCAACGAGCTCCTAACTTCTGTCAAACTAGTCGCAAAGTCAATTCAGAATGCACTCGCGATATACTCGGAGATTCTGTTGCCCTTCTTCGAGAGAAAGAGAGAAGTGGAGGGACGGAGCAATGACCTATGTATATGCACAGGCTGAGAATTTCTGGCCGGTACCAATGCCGACGTGCATGTGCATGCAAGTGCATAAGACATTGCAGGGAGCGGATATATATCCGTGGAGGCCCTGCAAGGTGTCGCCATCTAGAGAGCACCGGAGAAACGACGGAGTTCAGCGTTAACCCCGACAAAATGGCTACCAGCAGATGAGAATTTTTTCTCCTTGGACAACAAATATTTTTCTTCGCCAATTTAGGAGGTTCGAATGTTAAAAAAAAAATTTCTTCCAGTTCATTGCCGTCCCCTTTTTCTTTAAATTATATTGTACCTTTATCGACCGTAGATAGCCGAAAGAGAAGATATCGTCCACCGATAAGTGCAATCTCTTAGGAAAATTATGGTTTAAAGCTGTTCTCGCGTATGGAGCCACGCGTATAGAATTCTATAGAGACTGGTCGAATTTAAATTCCGACTAATAATTTCGCACTATGATTTAAATGAATTAATGAATCCGCCTTTTTTGCGAATATCGAAAGGAGAAGGTCGGCAATTTATTCAAATGCATACCAAATGAAATTATGATTGATGGAATTTATTGAGTCCGTGATTACAGCCCGGAATAATGTTCCAAGATTTGATTTCAATGTCAACAATTTTAGACCCTCAATTGGGTCAATTACCGAAAGACATAAAAGGCAAATTCTCCTCCCAGGTCAGATATAAGAATTAGTTCAGCCCCGATGTCGAAAATCAATTTGAAAATTGAAACTGGGTTTCGTTGGAATCTATGAAGCGCTCGGAGTAGAGAGCCTCGGCTTGGCTTATAAACGGTTCTTCTCCTTAGCGAGAATGTACTCTTCTCGAGATGATTTAAGGCAGAAAGTTACCGCGACAATTTTTCACCCCCAACTGCCTCTACATCGTGGCCAGGTAATAACGCTCGTCGGAGTAATGACACTATAGTTCGGTGGTAATGGCGAGGAGTGCACCGACGTATGCACCTGCGCACTTCCCTTCCGGTCCCAAAGAACTAGAGCTTGGATTACCAGGGAGGAGCAAGGGCAGGAAAAAGACGCACTTTTTGAGCCACGAGCGACCAATCGTCGAGAGAGACCTGGCTCGCGCTAGGTGACCATTTTTCCTTCCCTTACTAAATAAGCTGGGAATTTTGTCAGAAGTCTAATCGCCGAAATACTTCATCGAGCAAGACCACTCTTCGTGAGGTTGGAGGTTCGGTTTAAAGGGTAAGCAGGGGAGACGTTCGTGTCGTCCTTGGCCTTGTACCAGGCGTGCGTCCTGCGCAGGCCGAGTTTGGGCTGGAGGTCGAAGATTACCGCAGCATTTCGCAGTCGGCGATACCGTCCTAGGAGTTCTGCATCTATAGACAGGATCGACACGAGGATGGATCGCGGTACCGATTGATCCGTCGAAATCAGAGCCGAGCGCAAGGGGCCAAGGCACAGTCGCGCAGTCTCGTCACAGCAGAGCGGCACCGCCGAGAGACCTCACCTCCGACTCCAAACGAGACAGGTGAATTCAGGACATTCCTCGGAGAAGCGGAAAAATTCCTGCACCCGGGTGACTCGCAGTCATACGTCACTTAGGTATACGACAAACTGCAGTACCCGGTCGAGGACCTGACGAGGGTTCTCCATGTTTGACTCGGATTTGAAGTAAGTTCCACCGTGTCTTCCAGGACACATCGAAGAAGAGGCTCGTCGCGATGGGCAGGTGCTGTTACTACTGTTGGAGGACGTACTGCTCGTGCAAGTACCTGGGAACCACCTACGTGCCGGAGCTGGAGGAGGAACGTCGGAAGGCGCAGGTACGCCGCATGGTCGAGGAGGGTCAGGCCCTGTGGAGGATGAAGCAGGACGCGCTTCTGCGTCAGAAACGTCAGGAACAGCGGGAAGTACGTGTCGTAAAGGTGGCTGGGTAGCTGGCCGAGGGTGCGGCCCCTGGAGTGCCATTTACGTCACGGGCCTTCGGCCGACCCGTCGAGTCCCTCCTCGAGTCGCACTCGCGGCCATCGAAATCGAAGACGCCCGAAACTACGATGGATCGAAACCCGGCCTGGCCTCCTTCTCTAAAAGCCCGATTTCCCTCCCTGGCGAGCGTTTCGAGCCTCGACCGCGCTTACCGCTAATATCCCGGAATTTGGTTAGCTCAACCTAGGGGTAAACGGTATCGGGGTCTGTATCGGCTGTCCGCATGTTCGCGGTTGCGTTTTTGGCTCCGCGGGAATTTACGGCCGCGCCGAGAATTTCAACTCCAGAGCCCCACCTTTGAAACGTCGATACATCCTATCGACCTCACTCGGCAGCCTTACTTTATGCCCTGCTCTCGATGTTTCCGAGTTTAGATTTTACCTCGTTGTTCTTGATGCCGCGGTTTCCGGGGCGATTCTCCAAGATCCCGACTTAACGAAGCGCTTTTGAGCGATCGCCCTCGTCGAAGTCAACTTTCCCTCGGGAGGCGAGTCGCGCGGGTGTGAACGTTAACGAGGCTTTGGCCCACCGTTAAAGCAGATTTGCATAATCTCGCGCAACAATTGCAAGAAGCAGGCTGCGGGTAATCCGCTAATCCGTTGCGGGTTTAGAGTTCCCGTAAACTCCGCGAGCCAAGTACCCGTTATGAGATGCGGCGCCCGTCGAGCGACCGCCTCCTGGCAAAAATTCATCTCGACGGACTCCTCTCCTCTCCTCGGGAAGTTATTGGCTCTTCCCCTCGCTCCTCGTTCCGAGATCCGTGATCGACCGGGAGATCCCACGGATCCCTTCGAAAGAGTCGCGCCGTCGACGTCTCTATCTTCGCCGGGACCCGATCCAACTTTCGAATTTCAATTATTTAACGGCGAGGGGAATCGAGTCCGCGGCACTCGCGGGTGTCCGCAAATTCCTCCAGTGAGGAGCTAAATTTTCTGCAGAAAGTAATTTTCCAGTTGCGGGAGATGCTGGAGAGTTATTCACCCTGGGGGAAACCGGGCGGTGGCGCGCCCTACGCGCCCGCCCTTCGCAGGAAGAACGTCTGGCTGGAGTCGGAGGAGCACCAGAGATATTGCAGCATCTGCCAGGTAGCACGACTTCCTTAAATCTCCGTTAAGGGCCCCGAGTTATCCCGCACGTTCGCCTGGATCTTTTACACTTTACCGCGCTTTTCGCGGCTCTGCTCTCTCACATCCGCGATAATCGATTTAGCCACCGCTCGCGCTACAGGTATCACTCGTACACGTGCCCTCGAACATTCGATCCTATTTTATTTCTAGCTCACCGGAAAGTTTAACAACGTACCTTCTCACGTAGCGCCCCTTTGTATAATTCCAGGCTCGCAAGCACTGCGGGAGGTTGTACTGCACCTGCTGGCGGAGACCATTCCGGTGCTACTCGTTCGACGACCTCTACCTGTATCCGTGAATGAAAAAAAAAATCCGTCACTCACATGTGGAATCATGCCTAAAAAGTGTTTCGTTTCTTTGTAACGATGTCAAAGGATCGCAATAAAATTCACACGATCAGGCATGGTCGTTCTTGACGAGGTGACATGTTCTGTCTTCACCCCCAGAGAACCCCTTCCATAGCGATCGGACCGATCACGTGTATTTTAAGAAGCTTCGGTACGACCTGGCATAACGCAGAGAACTTGCAATTAGGTAGCAACGGGAGTACAAAAATAATTCGTCCTAGCCGGGTCGGGTTTGCGGGGACAGCCGTTGGTGCCGTGGCGTTTGTCTGTAGGTCGGCTCCAGGGTATCTTAAGTGGGTGTAGTTAAGGTAGACAAATAGCGGGCCGAATCACGACACACCGTTCCGCAGATAGCATTGATTTACTCGGATTCTCGGGGTTCCTAGGGCCGCAGCTAAAAATATTCCCGCAGTAGGAGGCGAATCGCGAGCTCGTCGCGGCGGAGGATCATCCCGGGGAATTCTTCAGGTTGGTGTCGCCCGAGAGCCCACGTGGAGCTGGTCCCCCCGGAACTCCTCCACCGAATATTCCCTCCGTAGACCGTTAACGAGATCATGCTTCGCGTCGACGGATCCCGGATTAAAATGGACATCTCGCCGCGAACGTCGCGCAGTTTGCGCCGAAGGAGCGAGCGGAGGACGGCGAGAAAGACCGCTCGGTCGCACCTGGACGTTCCTAAGGACGAAGCCGATCGAGAAGCAAGACCCGCGAAAGTCCTTAAAGCCTGGGAGGCGATCCCCGAAGAAGCCTCCGCTCCTTTCGCTCTCGCCAAAAAATCGAGGTCCAGGATGGCCGACCCGGAGGAGGAAGACGAGGAGTTCAAACTCGCCAAGGAGAACTCTCCCCTGGCCGATCGCGCTCGTTGCTGGAACGAGGAGATTTATAGCTGTGCAGCGACCGAGGAGCACAGACGGCAATATCGCCGACATCTCGGTGACGTTCAAGCTTGCATGATCTTCCGTAACTCTTGGAGGGAAAGCGATCCTCGACGCGCGTCGCTCGTTGCTCGTCGCTGGGACGAGCCGAACGTACTCGGGACCACGGGGGCAGGGGATATCGTTTTTCGTAGATTTATCGCTGTCTCCATTATCGAAGCGGATACTCGGGGGAGAGAGGAAACGAATCGCAACGGCTCGCGCACGAGCGGAGACGGCACCGTACATCGAGATCCTATTTTCTGCGACAAAGTACCTTGCACTGCTCCGCACATGTACGGGCATTATATTACCATCACGGGGACATTTTTCCTCCCCATAGAATTACGTTGGACGCGCGTCGATTTACCTCCAACGACCGGGGAAAACATTTTAATACAGGAACGACTTATTCCGTACTCGGAGGGAATCGTGAATTATTTCCGACGCGTCGCGATAAAGTAATCACGGTGACGACGACGCGCGTTGCGTATGCCGTTGCGTTTGTTCTCGTCCCCAACGCAGAGGTATCGGGTTTGCCGACGGATTTGGCTCTCAATGCGTCGCCATTAACGACCGTCCTTTGTGGTTGCATCCGCGCAGATATCCTGGTGGCCAGGCGTCGCAAGAGTCAAGAACGGGAGCGCGCCAGGAGTCTCGAGATCGAACGGAAATTGGTAAAAATTGTCCCAGCGTTTTGCGCACAGTTTGCATGGAATAAAGCGCCGCTTTATGGGCGGGTTGGGTCCCTGGATAAATCAGAAACCGCAGGTGACATTTTGCGTGTGCACAGTTGGCGCAGCCCTCCCCGTTTGGCCGTCCCGGACCGGGTGGTGTACCTTGGAGGGACCCCAAGCTGCTGGGGGTGCGTTTCCTGCAATCAATGGTACGCAATCGTCGAGGAAAATTCCAAAGAGCTCGGCCACGAGAAATCCAATTTTTCACGATATTCGAGGAAATGAAGGCGTTCCACAATCGGTGTCTGGACGCGACAAGGGATGCGGTCTTTTAACGGCGCGGGGTATCCCCGAGGCCGTTCCGATCCCCTTCCGTGGCCTCCGTTAATCGAACCGCCCGAATAGAGAGCAGCGGTTTCTCCGGCGAAATCGATAATTCGATACCTCGCGAAAGGAGCGATCGCGGGTTCGTGGGAGCGATCGCCTTGGAGTTTGTCGCGCTTCTCGTGCCGGGATAGACGGACTTTTGTGTAACGCGGGTAGGTGGTACGGTCGGTACCTTCCCACTACACGTATTACGTATAGCTATTAGCCGCAACGATAACGGGCGCGTAACGAATGCACGCCTCGTTTAACTTTAGTAGGTCCGCGGTACCGCAACGCCGCGGACACTCGGAATTCCGAATTCCGGATTCCGGATTCCGAAATTCACGGAGGCGCTCCCGAGCACACGGGATCCGCTTTAATCTTCGATTAAGCCGAGGCAAGACCGCGCTTTTCCGCGGAAGCACCCCGGGCCAATTGTACCGCCGACGCTCGCGTAAAAGTTTAAATGAAAATTTATTAGCGCCTTGCCGTTCGGCCCAGGAATTTCTTACCGCGGCAGCCGTTTCCACTAGCCGAGAATTTATGGTGCGTAGATTTATGACGTGGGTTTTCCACTCGCCGTAATAAAGTGGCCGACTTCCTTGACCTTAAGTGGAGAGATCCTCGGGAAACGCGATTTTCCACCGAGAATGCAGTGCTCTCGCCTCTTGGCAACTCCCGGTGTCTTCCGCACTCCGCTCTTTCCCGGGCAATTAAAGGGGAAAGAAGTGTCAGAAAAGTAGAAATCGGCGTTGCACCGCGGACCGACCTATAAATTGAAGTTATCGGGAGTCGGAACGGTTTCCATACCGTCTGGACCACCTCGACAGCTCGAGATACATTTCCGACGTGGAGGAGACGTTCGCGCCCGGGTGGAGGGTCGTAGATTCGGGGCTAGACTCGAGTAGATGTAGCTCATTTCCGGCGAGATCCTCTTTGCTCGAACAGGCCGATTTTGCCCTTGCCGAGAGAAGGTATAACGACCTAAGGGAGACGGCATCGTCTGGTCGTATGAAATTTTCAGGGCTTGCCACCCTCGACTGCCGTGGTTCGAGCCTGGTCGTTCCGTGAGTCCAATCGATAACTCTTTCAGGGTTGGACGGGCAAATCGATGGCCGGGAGACTCCACGCGAGGGACGTCGATCCTCTGCCCATCACGGAGACGAACAGGTTCTTCGACGATAAGTCGGGACACGGTGAGTTCCTCTCCGGTTGCGACAGGGAGTCACCCCTGGTACCGCTGGAAAACGGCTTCCAGGTTCCAGATGAACTCTATCCGAATTCCTGTCTCTTTTCAGGCGCAGTTTCCGATGTCTATCCCAGAGGCACCGAGCTGCAAGCTCGGTCCCCTCGCTGCAGGAATATGCACAACGAGGAGGTGCAGGTGTACGAGCTGACAGGTGGAGTGGAGCTGGTGCCCCTGATGACCACCCGAAGGTACCAATCTCAGCCCCAAACGACTCGCTTCCTCGCCACGGATGCTACTCGCCCAGGATACACGATAGAGGCGTAAGTTCAGTGGTTACCCTCTCCTCCACGGCCTTAATTAGCGTTACGAAAATTTAATTAGAAAATTAACTGCCCGTTTCTCGAGGTCTACGCGCCTATGTTGCCGAAGAAAAATCGATAGAGGTCGATTGGTCGAGAAGGAGGGGTTGGTCGAAGTGCGGAGTTGCGGCATGCCGTGAACCCGAATTTGCAAAGGGATTCCCTGATGCGTTAATTCCATTATTAACGGAATACGATTATGCCCGTAGTTTCCACGCGTCGTGTCCCACACGATTAGGGATTACCCTGAAACTCTCCAGCCTCGATGTTTCATTCAACGAATCAATTTCCCGACTCGGGTATGTAAGGGCAGTCTAAGGGAATACGGTGTTCCAGGGTCCAAATATTTATCGCGTAAAGGGGACGTCGCTTGAGATAAAAATTTGCGCCTTTTTGTAAACGGCGCCCCCGAGGCGCACCACTTTGGCCTTTATTGCGGTGCGGATAGTAGTCGGGAAAAGGGAGCAAAAAATCCTGAGATATGTTTTAACAGCGTAAAAGGTTGAGTAGCAATATTGACGGTGCCCCAGCCCCGGGAGGATAAATAAAAAATGCCGACGAACTTCCCTTTGAGAGAAAATTATCGTCCCACTCGTCGTCTTCGAGTTCTTTATTACTCCGAAACGAAGGGGAGTTATCGATTCCTCGTCGCAGTCCGTCGTTACGGGGACTCGGATTTTTCTCACTTCCCTGGACCCTCTTTCCCTCGAATGGGACAAACGATGACCCTTCGATTGTTATCCGGCGAGAGAATTCCGAGCACTCTTTCGACCCCCTCTGCAAATATTCGCGAAACGCCACGAGTTCGACCTGCCACCGACCCTCGCTCCGTAACAGGGATACACCGGTCCTGATCAGTTTCGAAAGTTTTTCCTCGGCCCTGTAATTCGGTTAGGCGTATCTCTGGGCGCCAGGACTGATTAGAGCGGTATTGCACTCGGGGGATGTAACTACATCGAGGGTAATCAACCCATTGACCCGGATGCACTCGACCCCTGCAGCGGCTCACCTGTCCATCGTTCGTCCCGTGCCGTATTAACGCTTCACCTTGCCGCCCCGACCCGGCGCGGTTTCCGGAGGTCCTCCCGCAGGAGAGTCCCGAATCTGGTTATTTTCACGGTTGAGGCTCTTGGCGTGCCGATCCCGTAATCCGCTGAGCAGAGGTAACGTCCGATTTGCGGTCACGGGCTGCGCCGATCGTTCGTCATTTGTAAATCCGTGCCTCCCACCGGGACAAATATTTAGGGACATTGACGGCACCTAATTACGTTTTCCGAAGCGACGATTTGCAGCCCTCGGCATAATTTCTGCGCGTCCGCGTTTCGACGTCCTCGTTAACGTCGGGATCGTTCCCCTCGTCGGATGGTTTCTCTCGTCTCGACCCTTTCGATCGGCTATCTTTGGCGCAGGAATCAAAGCTGTCCCAAACGGAGTCGAGCATGGGGCCGAAATCCTGCGGCGACGTCCTCGTCGACGGGGCGGGTTTCCGTGAAATCTCCGCGTCCGTCCCGTGACGGGCGATTAATCAGGGCGGATCGCCCTGGGCGCGGCCGACGTCGAGGAGCCGGCTCTTCGGGCTCGTTTTTTCGGTCGGGAAAAGAGTCCTCCCGGTTCTTATGGCGGCGAGTCGTTAATCGCGGCCCTCGGCCGAGACGTCCCCGATAGCCTAACTCGAGTTTATTGCCCGATAGCGGCGCGCATAAGCGCGATCGTTACCGCACTCGCGCGGAGAAACCGCGAGGTTGACGTACAACGGGCCACTTTGATTAGCGTTTAATGGAACCCTCGTGGTACGACTGGGAGCCGGGCCACTGCGACGTTGTTTATGCGCGATAGCGCCCGGACGTTATCCGACCGAGTGCGTCAGATCCGAGCTAATTAATCCTGCGCGCGAAATGAGCGCCAAATGTGCACCGGACGCCCCGACGTTCCACCGGGGAGCCGAAGCGTTTCCGGGCCAAAGCGGAAAATGGGACTCCTTTCCGTGTCGACGCGTTGTTCGCGCCCGGCGGAATCGACCGGCAAGTGAGAGTGCCTCTCGGATTTTTCCATTCGGAAATCGCCCTCGATCCAACCACGGAGGATCGTTAACCCTATCGATGCGGAGTTTTCGGTGGCTCGGAGTAATCATCGAAACCGCTTGTTCGCAGCTTGAGGGCTCTGGGCACCGGGAACAAGGAGTACATTTCCGCGCTCGCCGAGCAGATACGCGGCAAGCGGGAGCGAATAATGGTGAGTTCATCGACGCTCGTCGGCGTCATTAACCGGATACGTTCGATTGGGTGATAACGCCGGCATTAAACGGCGCGGTCGAAATATCGGCTGGAAATTGGGCAGGGAATCTTGGCGGTGGAAGTTTTATCAAGGCACGGCGGCTGCGCCAAAGAGGATCAAACCCGCGGCCGCGGTCGAATTCAATATGGCCCCGACGCGTCTCCTGCAATCGTCGTAAAATTCAGAACGATCGTTGCACAGGTTACGAGGGTATTTCAGCCACGATCCCGTTGTCGGCGTTACATCTCCCGCGCTCTCGTAAACCGTTCCGCCCGGGGCGGGATTTCTTTCCCACGCAAATTCCGGGCAGAGTCGGTGCGCCCAGATCGATCGATCGGCCGTGCCTTTGCGAGGGTCGAGACTGACTCGGAACGTTTTGCAGGAGGAGGAGCGGAAAGAGCGGGAGAGTTGCCGGCGGCACTTCGACACGTGGCGGGGATTCTGGGGTCGGCCGGGACACGGAGCCCCGCTGGACCACACTCAGAGGGTCAAGCTCTACGACATCTTGTACCGGCCGCCGATAGTCTACTAGTTCCGGGGCCCGACTTCCGGGAGGCCTCGATCGCCCTCGTCGTTTCGCGCTCGCCCGAGCGAGCCACCCTCGGCTCGGCCCCGATTTGCATAATTAGTAATTAGACGTTAATGGAGGTCGCGCAGACGCGACGGCGCCGAGCGGCGAACGGCGCTGGTTTAATGGACAAGGGAGAATTTAATTTGGGCCGACCGCGGTGCAGGAGTTAGTCCCGTGTTTGGCCGAACCACGGCGGCCCGTTGCGGCAAGTATCGCGTCGCGTCGCCGAGTTCCTCCACCCGCGTCCACCGGCTCGTTCTCCACCTCGTTCGCCACTTCCTCTTCCTCCGCGCCGTTTTCCCCGCGCGACCCGCCCGGCTCCATTGTGCGACCATTGTATCCCGTTACCGCTGTCGGCCCGTTTCTACGGGGGTCATTCATTTTCTGGGAAATATCAGTTCCTGTACCGCTGAATTCCAGCCCCCACCCGGAGGCATTGTCATGGAAGTGGGTCGTGCTCCCGGGTTGCGTCCGCCGGACGGCCCGGGGGAATCTCCGATGGTGTCGCGGCCAATGATTGCCCGACCCGGTCGAGCCGCGGAATTGGCTGCCGGTCGCGACTCTCGATCTCGCGCGAGTACGACTTTTCCGTCCTCAGGATTTTCCTCCGCCGACCGCAACGCTTGTCACCCGACGCACCGTAAATCCTCGGCGAGGCGTAATTCAGGCAATTACCGCGAGTCGTTAAACCATGCGTCGCGCATGTCGCTTGCACGTCAAAAGTTGCCGAACCGTCTCGGTGCGCAACAGTTGCCCTTCCCGTGAAAAGCGCTGACTGACCGGGGGTAAAATTTATTCCGAACTAGCCGGGATTATTCATCTCCTGCGTCCAGGACGTACGAAAACGTTTTATCCGACTAATGTTCCGTCTCGCTCCGTCAGCGTTCGCCACGCATATTTTCCCCGTCGAGTGCCCGCGAGCGAGATCCGTGCTTGAAGCTTTCGTCGATCGAATCCGGCGAGCGGTCTGTCGGTACGGCAATTTTTCCTCCGTATACACGAGCGACCAGCTGGAGAACGAAGTGTACGGACAGCCGCACTCGTGGAAAACGACGCGAAGAATCCGGCTCCCGAATGCACGTCCACTCTGGCGGACTTTGCGGGCAGCACGCGGTAGATTCCCCTAGAATCCCCTAGAGACTTAGCGGATGCCACAGGTCGCGGTCCTATCTGTCGCAGTTACCGAGTTCAGGATATCCGTCGCCGGGAACGGGCTGCAATCCCGTGGAAGCTCCTGCGGTGACTTTGCTTCGCGGAAAGTCGCCTTCAGAAGCTCGATCTCGGTCGACTCAGCCCGGAGATAAATGGACCAGAGCTTTCGACGGATTCCTTGGAATCTTATCGCCGACTAGATTTAAATACATAAGGATCACGGGGAGGATCGAGTAATCGATAGGTAGGCCCTAGGAGCTTGCAGAGCCCCAGCCCTTTGCTCCGTCAAGGGGATTTCTCGCCTAGGAAATCTGAAACGCGTATTCTGTATCGCTAATGTGTAATAAAGAGAGCGGGGAAAACGCAGCGTCGTTTCGAAGCGTGCTTTCCGAGGGAAACCCGTACCAAAAGCCCGGGATCCCTTTTCGTTCCCGTCCTTTCAGCGCGGATATAATATTTGTTCGGGACTCTGCTGCGTCGCGGATACGTGACATGGAAGAGACATGGTTTCGTGTCCGTTTCCACCGCAAACTTTCGCCCGCGACGAAAATGGCCGAATACGAGCGTAGGGCGCACCTCGCGCGGAGCTTCCACCGGGTGTCCTCGCTCCATTTTCCCCTGGCATCCCTCGCGAAAAAGTTGAAAATTTCCCCCGCGGCCTGAAATTGTCCGATCGAAGTCGATAGAAATATCGCGACAGCCGACAATCCGGGTAATTGCGGGGAAGCCGGCGGACGAGCCGTCATCCAGCGCGGCCATTACCGCTCCGGGAAACGCTCCGCAATTTCCCGCTTATTGCTTGCAAATCGTCGGATATAAGCCCTCTCTTCGTCTATCCAAGGGACGCGAGTTAACGACGAGGACGCGGGGTTATTAATACGGAACATTTAGCGGCAAGTCGAGGGGGCCGCGTCTGCGGTTTATTATTGCAAAGTTCCTAACGCGGCGCGAAGGTGCGTTATTACGCGTGGCTCGGCGCAAAGTTCGCAATAACAAGCCACCGCGTTTCAGCGGCTACCGTGCAGGGACGCGCTAAACGGCCGCGAGGTGGTAATCTCCAAAAATAACGAAACTTAACGGGGGATCGTTATCCTAATAGAGCGCGCCAGATTGGTCGGCAGTCGCGGAGAAATTCCGCGTCTCCCTCGCGGTGCGTAGTTCCTGCCGGGAGCCCGTTCCCTTCATCGAATTCAGAATTTCGAAAGAGTCTTGGCCACTCGTTGGCCGGAAACTTTTTTCATATCGCCGTCCGAAATTACCCCCGGGGCTCTCGCATCGTCGGGCCACTCGGTGATTCGAGATATAACTTGATGGCCCTCGGAACTTGACCGAGCAAACAGCGGACGGCGTTCTTTCGAGTGCCGAGTTCTCGCCCGCGACGCCCGAGATACATCAAGATTATCTCGGAATTTATTATCCGGCGAATGCGCATCCCGTTGCCGTAACGAGGGGATCGCCATTCCTGCGGGGAATCGCGCCGAGAGTAATTCCGCCAGGCGGGTTACTTGCGATTAACGATACGTCGCCGCCGGCGGAACGAAAAAACGGTATCATCTCCGCGAGGTCTCCGCGGGATTGGTTTATGAAAAAGGTGCGCGAGCAGCATACGCCGGAGGAACATCCGATACGTATGCCGGCCCCGAATCCGAGATGCGCATCCGAACTCGGTCACCGATGTTTCCGGATAAATGAGGAAGCGGAAAATAGGTTCTCCGAGTTCCCACGGAGGTGGGACCCCGATGCACCTGCACCCTGGTCGATTCTTGGTAACGGCTGGAACGGCGCCGGACTCCCTAGCGATACCCGGAGGCATCGACAATTGCAGGGACGTAAGAAGAGTACTTAGAACGGCGGGCACACGCGAGCCATCGGCGTTTTTCGCCAACGCGCGGAAATACTAGGCCGGCCGCGTTACGGCCCGTAAGTGGATACCGCGTCTGCGTTTGGTTTACCGTCCGCGTCCGCCACAACTCAGACTTGACATTTTCCCTCCGAGTCTCGCGCCCCCGGCCGTGCGTGTACCTAATGCCCTCCGCAATTACGCGTATCTGCATTCTGCATCTCTCGTTCCCAATGGCGGCACGGTTCGAGGAACCCCGGCCTGGGAAACGCATTCCGGCGCCCGCGGACCGCACGCGTTCCCGCAGAAGAATTCTCATCGGCCCGCGAATCGACTTCAAAGCGTCGTTCCACTTTCGGGGAAACGCGAGTTCGATCGGAAAATTCCTCGCTACTTCGGTCCCGCTTGTTAAATCGCCGAGTACCTAATTACTTTGACTGGCGGTGGAAGTGTCCTAATACCGCAACCGTTCGTTCTTCTCGTTACCCACAGTGGCGTAGTTCGCGGGCCATGAAACTCGATAGCGCATCCCGGCGACGCATCAAGGACTCCGTCGAAAGGAGAATTCCTCCGCTGCGTCGATCGCGGTGCAGAGCACGGGTCGCGATGCGCTCTCCGTCGTTTACGATAAAATTGATGGCCTATAAAAGCGGATCCCGAAGTCGTAGGACCCCCGCGAACTCGGGGCCGAGCCGCGTAAGACGCGCCGAGACGCGCCAACTTCGAGGCGCAACGATTGCCGATTCTTGTCGGCGAAATAAAACAGTTTTACGACACACGTGTGACTGGCTTAATATTCCCGCTAACTTTCTTTACGAGGGACTCTCCTCCACGCCGGAGGGCTTCTTCAAACTTCCCTTCCGCGAACCCTCTTCCGCCATGCCGGGACCCCGGCCGAGTCCTCGTCGCCTTCGGATCTGCGATCAAAAATTCAGAAACTGCAAAGTCGGGCTCGATTCCCTTTAAAACTACTCTAGGAGGAAATTCCCCATCGCGTGTCTCCCTCGGAACCACGCGACGGGAGTTCCCTTACCTTAGTACCCTTACGGGCATGGAGCGTCTTCCGATAGGACGAATAATAAATTTCTTACGCGAAGCCCCTGGGTTCAAATTCACGCCGGATGATTTATGGTCGTCTTCGGCTACTTTGTACGCAATTCGAACAGGGGAAGCCCAGGCATCGATTACGACCGTCGCCTCTCTAAAAGGCCAGCCATCCACGGTTCTACTCTGCAGGTGCATCCTCGCGGACAGCCTGGCGTCGATGCTTGCATTTGACGTCGGGTATTCGGTAACGCGAGAGAAGGATGCATCATCCGCCTAGATTTCCGAGGGTCGAGCTTTGGAGGTTTCGCGCCTAGATCGTCCTCCGCCCCTCTTTCGGGGTATCGTGATCTATGGACCCAGCGTTCGGTTTGGATCTGGTACGCGGGGCGTTCTGCGTGTTTCACTTGGAATTTATGTAGCCTGCCGATGAAAAGGGACCCCCCATCCCCGACCGGAACGCACGGTGCGTTTCGGGGGAGGGTGAAAAACGATCGCGGGAAACGCGCGCTTTACGTCGAATCCGTCAGGCAAAACAACACCCTCGCGAGCGCGTGCCCCCCTCTGGTGCTTCGACATAATTCAGTCGATGCGCTTCTACCCGGGTCGTGGCTTCGGGGTTGCCAATCCACCCCCGACGATACGTGACACCCGGGGGTGTTCTTGCGACGCGATATCGGATCATACCCGACGAACCTCGCGACGTCGCTGGGTTTCCGTGGCGTCTCTCGGGCGCTGTGACGTCTCTTCGGGCGACTTAAAAAACGCCCGATTCCTTTTACGGTCCCCGTCACTTTTTCAATTATCCCGCAGAAGGCGTCCTCCGGAAACAATTTGTTACCCTGCCCCTCGCGACTCCCTCGTTAGGAGGTCCCGTTATTACCCTCGTAATGATCATCCCCTCCGAAAGGGCTCTGGGCGATAAAAATGTACGCCCTCCGCGTAAAAAATGTCCCTCGCGAGGGATCGATACGTGGTAATTTCTCGGAGGCCGGAAGTCGAGTGCACCCTTTCTAGTAAGAGCGACGGGGTGGATAGTCGTCGCGGCTTTTACAAATATTTTAATCGGCGTGTCGTTATCTCGAGGGAGATAACGTGGACGAGGAAAATGGGGAGTTACGGGGAATCGGCGCACGGGGAAATCTCGACGCGCTCGACTCAGGGATGCCCCGGCAATAAGATTTGGACGCGGTTGCTGAATCACCCTGTAGAATTGGCCGAGGACCAATGCGGCCCGACCTTACTTATCACATCCCGCTTCCTTTCCCGCTTCCTCGCCGCTTTCTCGGGCCCGCTCCTCTCAGCTTCCGGGGGCGAGATTAGATCCGCCGCTGAATTATTTACAAGCCCGGGGATACCTTACCTTTTCCCCGCCGCGAAAAACATTTTCAAAGCCAATAAATGAATTTGCTCCTTTTTCCCGGGCCGGGGGAGCGCCGTGACGCGGCGGAATAAAGCCGGTAAAATATGCAGCCACGGCCATCTAGTCTTAAGAGGGTGCCCCGTCGTGTAAACACCCCTTAGTCATCGGCCGGATCGCCTTCGGCCCTTTCCGACTTTTATTACGGATTTACTTCCGCCTGGCGAAGACGTGGCAGGCGGAAAGGCGTATCCCGAGTTCATCGACGTATCGGCATAACTTACGTTCGATGCCTCCGAGGAAAATCCGCGTCCGCGCGAAAGGCGCGCCCCTGCTTTCATCTCCGTATTTACTCCGCCCGTTTCCAAAACGGCACCTCCGCCGATTGGCACCCCCTACGAAATTCGTACGACTGTTTAGCCTGATGCGTTATTTACGCGGGCGGCCGCGGGATGTTTGATGCATCTCGTATTTCACCCTTCTCCTATGCGTCATTGAACCGCTCTCGTTCTGCGCGCATTAACAGTGGTTTCACGGAACAGCGAGTCCATTGGATGCCCCGCGTTTAATCAGAGGAAACTACGGCGATGCGTCTCGTCGAGGGGGCGAAAAAGCACGTTTCTTCCTCACTTCCGTCCTCCCACCACCCGGAACCCTCTTTCGATCGCCCTCCGCGGACTCTAAATAGGCGTAAATAAATTATGAGCGATGGACCGCGTACCAAATATTGGGAGATATAAATTCATACGTGCCGAGGAGCGTCGGCGTTCTTCGGGATAGGTGCGACTTCGGGCGCCAACTTTTCCAAGACGCCTGCATTATTCTCGCTCCGGAGACGGAGTGCCAATGGAAATTCACGACGGGGCATCGAGAAGTCCTCGATACTCGCGGAAACGCATATGCTCCTCTTCTTCCTGGGAATTTCCGGCCCGTCAGAGGACGAGCCTCCGGTCCGCGGTCCCCGTTTAGTCTTCGACGACGCGTCGGTGAGACTGCCGAGATGCATGCATATTTCATAGCGCTGGGCTCATTGTTCTTTCCGCCCTGTAAGCTCTTTTCGAAGGGCGGAATACGGTCTCAGCTTTGTGCCACCCCTTTCGGGATCTCCGTTTGTTCTCCCTCCAGACTTTCCTTGCTTCGTCTCCGCCCTTCCGGGAGGAGGGTGTCGTTACTTGCAGGCTAGACCGGAGTCGGCTCCTGCGATTTTTCCGCCGTAATTCCGGCACTCGACGGCTCTTAGGAACGGAAGGGAAAAATCCGCAACGGCGAGAGGCGTTAGCTCGAATTAATCCAAGGGGGCCAGGTGCAAACGACGCATTCCATGCGTTACCTCGTGCAATGGGCGATCGTGCCACTCGCGTTGCGTAAGTCCCCTTAACTCGAGCGTAATTGCTCCGGACGGATTTATCTTCTGGTCCGATTACGATTGCCTCCCCGTTTGATCGTGCGTGGATAGGATTTCGATCGAACGCGCCTCGGACCTGGACCCTGAGCCATCGATTAATCGCACGCACCTAGCCACGTGAATCACGTGCCGTCATGAAACGCGTGGACGTCATCGCGCGAGATGGGTGACACGATTCCCCCGATATCGATGACACGTTTGTTCCATTCGGCGAACTACCGCGAGCGAGGTTAAGAATTTTTTCCCGAAGAACCCGGGAGCATTCACCGCGAGGATAATTTGTCCGAGCCGTCCCTTCCACCCCGTACATCGGAAACATCTCGTTGCGCTCCCGTTTACGAGAACAATGGCTGGTCGATAGCCAAATAAAGACACCCCGCGAGCGGAGCTTTTCCTCCCTTGGCCATGACGGATATCCAGTAATTAGAGGCACTTCGCCGAGGGGTGCGCGCCGATGCTTCGGACGGCTCTCTTTGGCGCAGTCTTTAGGGTGCAATTAAGGGACGAGGGCGATCGTCGACGAGAAGGGGGCGAGTGCACCTTGGGATTTCAATTTACGGCCGGGTCACCGCCCTTTATTACCAGAAAGACTGGGCGAACGCACACTCGGCTTAACCGGAGTATTCCGCCGAATGAAATATGCAACGCGCCTTTCTTACGGCCGGTTTCTTGCGTCGCGGCGTCGGGGCCGCTAGGGGCGTCGGGGTCGTCGGGTCGCCCGGGTCGACGGGGAAGGAGGGTTAATTGCAAGGAAATACGATAAAGCGCCGGGGAAGCGTTTCGTTGAGATGCCGGGAAATTTATGCGAAAAAGAGGCCGGCCTCCCGGGAAAGGGCGCTCGCATATTTCACAGATTTTGATTCCACGCGCCGCCCCGGCGAACACGAGGCTCGCATCTAGAAATTTGCGGAATTCCGCCGCCGACAGAGCGGGGTTTATCGAAATTCACCGAGGGAGCGACGCGGGTCGTCGGGGGGAAATTTCAACATCCGCCGAGCCTCCCGTTCCGCGGATGATCCGTCGTCACGACCGGCTTGCGGAGGCGAGATCGAGGGATGCGGACGGGATGGATCGTTTTGCCATTTGGGCGGAAAATCGGACACGTTGGGGAACACGCGTGGAATGGTGATTCTGAAAAAATATTTTGGAGAACTCCTGGTCGACGCGGTTGGCATGACTACTCGGGTCGAACGGATCCTCGAACCTTTCTTGAAACGTCCCAGGTGTCGCATGGGACGGAAATTCGGGGTAACTTCCACTCGAAGGGGCGCCTAGAAAAAATTTGCATTTTATTACAGTGACGTATGTACGTGTATGTTACAATACATATGTGTAGCGCAGAAATACGTAAGTCGCGGAGAATCGACGTGACCTAGTGCCGGGGTAGCGCGTCGGGACTTCCCTCGTCCCCGGACGCGAGGAACCCGATCGAGAGAAGTTTCCTCGCGGGGAGAATCGTCTATCGCAAACCTAAAAATTTCCTTATCATCTCGACAAGATTAGGGTGGTTTCACCTCCTCGGGCGAGGCGCTCTTACGTCGCTTCGGTACTTTCAAGGATTTAACGGGGAGGTCGAGATGGTATCGAAATCGCCCGGCAACGAACGCGGTGGTAAACGATTTGGAATGTTGCTCTATTCGATGATTCATGAATTTCAAAATGAATATTCACGTTTTCGAGTCATCGACCTCCACGAGAGCCTCGAAACTCCGACGCGACGTCGCCGGGAGCTAAAAACCCAAGACGTAGTTCGGAAACCATTAAGAAAATACAATGCACCCCGTCGCTACGAGGGCGGTGAGGTGTACAATGCTACGGTATTTAGTGGTAATTGTTGGCAAATGCGTCACGTCTTACAATGAGGTTTCTACTGCATATGACCATTCGCGTAGGCGCGACGAACTCGGGGTTCGATCAAATCCGACATTTTTTCGTGCGTTCCGGGTGTTCTCGGAGCCCGTCGTCTCGTGCCGCTCAAATTGTAAATTAAACCTCGTAGAAAATCGCTTATAAAATTGTCCTTAAGCTAAGCTAAAGGATCTCCTCCCGAGTCCTGGAGATCTGCCGACTCTCGCACGACTACATTCATCCATCCACTCTCGGCCACATATTCTCGGACACCTCAAATAAATTTCGCGGATCGCTTTCGGGGCAGTCTTCGGCGTTGTTTAACAATGCAAAATTGCTACCGGAATCCGAGTGGACCCTTCGAGGCCCACGTCGATTCCCTCCTCGTCTAGGTCGATCCCCTCCTTGGTCGGTAGGGTTACCCATTACCGGCGCAACGCCATTACGGAATTACAAATTACTCGTGCAATTTGTATATAAATCCTCTCTAGAAATTCCATTTGCAACCGGCGCATGGAACGTACTGGGTGCAGTTGAACTCCGAAACGCGAAATGATAAATTGTACGGTTTAACCTTTAACTACTCCACCGCGGGGTAATGAGACCCCTGACCCTCCGGGTAGAAAATTCCAACCGACATTGACTCGTGGCCGTCCGGGAAGTAGGTACTTGAATTTCTATTTTTTAACTCAGATTTCAACGGTGACGGATTTCCACCTTAACCGTCCTACCCTCGTGTGTTCGTTTCAACGAATAATCTCCACCGTCCCTTTCCTCCACCAGTACAAATGAAAATCGTAATTTCTCTACCTCTTCCTGTAATTACAAATCGCACCCGTCATCTGTAACTTCGTTCCTATCCGTCGCAGGTCGCCGTACGCTGCAACTCGCTTCGAAGCGGGCTCTGCACGGTCTCGACTGGCTGGATAATTTCCGTCCCAGCCAGCACCTCGAGACCTCGAATGGGAATTGGCCAGTCCAAACTAGAGGACGTAATCGTAAATTCTGGTCTGCGTAATTTTACACGTTCAAGGTCGCGTTCCCCATGTTGGTTATGAAGCTCGGATGCTGGCCCTCCTGACTGGCCGCCCTGGCCGCGTGTCCGGCTTCGCCGCTTTGGATGCTGAAGTGTCGGTAGGAGATGTACTCCGGGGGAACCGGCTGCTGGTCTCGTTTGACGGCCTCTCGCTGCTTCTTAATTTTAAGGTATCCCAGGACGGAGACGAGGAGGACGAAGACCACGAAACCCATGCAGCATCCCACTATCAATCCGAGTCTCCTGGTGAGGATGTTCGCCACTCCGCCGACGTCGCTGGTAGACCCGTCACTGCTGATCACGGCGTCGGGCGCCTCGAGCGTCTTCACCTCGGTGCACCGACTCGTGGGGGAGTCGACCATTTCCGGCAAAGCTGTCGCATCGAAAACGTCACCCCTGGAGGCGTTCAATATCCCGACCGAGTTGGTCTCTCCTTCCCGAGACACCCAGTTCCCTAGTCCCAGCACGCAGATCAGGTAGCGAGTGTTGGACGATAGCTTTGACAGCTTCACGGATCGCGCGTTGGGATCCAGCAGCCTCCCGTGGACCTGGAATGGAAATCGATGCTACAGGGAAAACGATTCGCGAGGTTAACGTCAGGTTTTAGGAAAATCCTGGGTGCTTCACCTCGTCAATGGTGTCCAACGCGTGATAAGCGACCTGGTACCCGTGCAAGCCCGAGTGGTTCCTGCTCTGCCAGGAGACGAGAACGGAGAAGGGCTGGATGTCTTGGATGGCGAGTTTCAAGACCAGGGGTGCCGAGCAGAAGGCGTGGGGGTCCAGATCCAGGAACACCAGGCCGCGCAGCTCCGGAGGCTGTTCGCACCTCAGCAATCCGCTCTCCATGTCGTTTACTCCCATTCCGCCGCGGTTTCTGCTGACTCCGCCGACGAGTTTCTGGTGGTCCCGCAGCCATTCCCACAGCTCCTGGGACTCGCAGTCACAGTGCAGGGGATTTTCTGAGAGCAATGAATTATTCCGTCATGCGCGTATGGGAGCCGATTCGAAGGAGAGAGGCAGAAATGAGGGGCGACTCACCTTCGGCCCGCAAGCTTCTGATCTGGGTCTCGAGCGGCTTGAAGGCTTTCAGCGGCAAGTTCTCCAAATAGTTCCTGCTCAAGTCCAGGATCCTCAGCTTCTTCAGGGGCTTGAAAGCGTCCGAGGATATGGAGGAAATCCAATTCCCGTAGAGATGCAGCTCGGCCAGATTCTCGAGATGCTGGAAGGTGCCTTTGGCCACGCCGCTGATCTGATTGTAGGACAGGTCCAGCACCTGGAGCGCCTTCAGGTCCGGCGGGAAGTCCTCGAGCTCCTTCAGGCGATTGTGCGTCAGGTTCAGCAACCTGAGGTGCTCCAGTCCTTTCAGTCTTTCCTGCGGCAGCAGCTCCAGCTCGTTCACGCTGAGGTCCAGAGTCAGCAGGTTCGGCAGGCTGCGGAAGGCACTGGGTGAGACGCGCGAGATCACGTTGCTCCCCATGAAGAGGTGCATCAGTGCAGGGAACGCCTCGAAGTCCTGGCTGGTGACTATCGTGAGATTGGTGCCGCTTATGTGGATCTCCCTCAGAGCGGGGTACTTGGCCTCGGAGCTGATCTCGTGTATCCTGGTCAAAGGATTGGCGGTGACGTTCAGCCAGGCCAAACTGGGGATGTTCTGGGTGGAGAGCGAGGTGGCCGGTATCTGGCGAAACTTGTTCGCCGCTAGCTCGACTTTCCTCAGCGAAGCCGAGTGGACGAAGAAGTTGGCCGGCAAGGCGGACAAGTGGTTGTGGCTAAGGTCGACAGCGAGGAGCCGCGATAAGTTGGCGGCCGCGAATCCCGAGAGCGATGCCACGTAGTTGCTGCGAAGATCCAGCTCCCGCAAGCTGACCAGCCCGTTCAGACGAGAGACGTCCACGTGGACGATCACGTTATTCGCCAGCGACAGCACCTCGACGGAGCTGGCGTTGGAGAAGACTTCGTAGGGAATGTCCTGAAAGCGGTTCCCGTCGAGCTTCACCTCCTTCAGGGACTCGAGCCCGATGAAGAGGGCTCCGGGCAAACCGCGCAGGAGGTTGTTGCCCAGGGACAACTTGGCGAGATTCTTGTTCTTGGAAAAGATGTCGGGCGGCATGCGGTACAGTTGGGAGGAGTCCATGGCCAGGTACTGGAGGGACGGCAAGCCGTCGAGGGAGTCTCCGTTGATTTGGCTGAAGTTGTTCGAGGAGATCCTCAGGACTCTCAGTCCGGGAATGTCGAGGCGGTCCAGGGCCATGGCCGTTAGCCTGTTGTGCTCCAAGTTGAGCTCGTACAAGTTGTTGAGACCTCTGAAGGCCCCGCGCTCTATCGTGCCGACTGAGCAGTTCCTCAGGTTCAGCGTCCGGATTGGCAGTCCTTCCTGGAAGATGGTGTCGTGCAGCACGTTCAGCCGATTGTTGGCCAGGTCCAGGACGCGCAGCCTCTTGAGCGAGGTCAAGGCGTAGGGATCGAGTCGTCTCAGGCCGTTGTCCTGCAGATAGAGCTCCTCCAGCTCGTGCAGCTCGGAGAAGGTTCGAACGGTGACGTGCGTCAGCTTGTTCATGCTAAGCTCGAGGAACTTGAGGGCCTGCATGGGCTGGAAGGCGGTGTCCTCGATGCGCGAGATCGAGTTGTTGGTCAGGTAGAGACGCTCGACCAGGAGGAGGTCGCGGAAAAGCGGGGCCTGCAGACGAGTCAGCCTATTGTGACCCAACCACATTATTCTGACGGAGGCTTGGCCCCTCAAGGAGTCGTTATGCAGGACTCCCAGGCCATTGTTGTCCAGTTGTATGGAGACGAGCGAGCTTCCGGCCGAGGTGGCCGCGTTGCCGTTTTGCCCGGGCTCGCTGGATACCTGAAAAACGTCGCCGAGGACGGCCAAAAGGTTGCCCTGCAGGTTAACATGCTGCAGGCTGTGGAGGGAGCGAAGGGCCCCCGTCTCCATGTCCGTGATCGCATTGTTTTGCAGGTGCAGTTCGAGGAGCGAGGGCAGAGGAGCGAAGACTCCTCTCTTGACCTCGGTGATTCGATTGTCCTGCAATCGGAGTTCTCTTAGCTGCTTGGCGCGGGCAAAGGTGCCAACTTCCAGCTCGCGAATGTAATTCCCGTCCAGGGAGAGGGTCGAGAGGTTCTCGCAGTGCTCGAGGAAGTCTCTCGGCACTTTTTCGATGTAGTTCCCACTGAGATGCAGTTGCGCTAGCTGGCCGAGGGTGGCCAGCCCTCGGCCATCTATCCGCCTAATGGCATTTTGCTGGAGATACACCACCGAGAGCGCGGTGCTCCCGGCGAAAGTCTCGGCCGGGATCTCGAGGATGTTGTTCTCGGCGAGGAAGAGTTCCTTCAGCTCGGGCAGCCGAGAGAACACGCCCTTGATGTGGTGGACGTGGTTGTGGCTCAGGTCGATGGACCGGAGCTTCTGATTGGCACGAAAGGTTGCTACGTCGAGAAACACTATCTTATTGTGACTGAGATCTATCGACTCGAGGTCTATCAAGGATATAAAGGCGTCCTTGTCTACCGACTCGACTACGTTGTAATACAGGGAGAGCGTCCGCAACGACGGGCAGCATCGGAAACAGTTCAGAGGTATGATCTCGAAGTTGTTGCTGCTGAGGTCGAGAAAGTTGAGGGCGTCCAACCTGGAGTACCCGTCCTCGGGCAGCTGAGAGACCTCGTTCCAAGCCAGCCGCAGCGAAGTCAGGTGCTCGAGTCGTCTCAGCGACGTCATCGGGAACATCCTGATCTTGTTCTCCGCCAGGTCCAGATCGGTCAGAGTGTCCTCCAACCCAGCGAAAGCGTACTCCGAGATCTTCGCGATCTGGTTGCCCTTCAGGTTCAACTTGATCAAGGAGAGCCCGTAGAAGCTGAAGCTCGGCAGATCGTGGACCAGGTTCGCCTCCAGGTCCAGAGCTGCCAACCTGCCCAGCGAGGCCAGCGCCTTCTGCGGCACCTGCGCCAGCTTGCCGGATACCAGTCCTAAGGACTCCAGGCTCGAGCCCAGCATCCGAAAGGCATCCTCGCCGATCTCCTTCACCCCGGAGTGCGAGATCTGCAGGTGGCGGATCTGCGTCCCGGCCGGGAACACCGAGGCCCGGAGCTCCTCCACCTTCCGATCCAGCTCGTAGACACTCAACGACTGCACCACCGCCCCTGCAACACACCTCGTCAACAGGGGCATCCTCCCGCGGGGGAAAAAAAAAATCACCTCGCGTTCAACCCCCTTGAACGACTATCGATAATTCGTCGGCACCCACGTATGGACTCTGGTTCACGAAGCAACCCTCGAGGGATCCTTGCGATTCCCCTGGAACCAACCCTTCTACACTGCAATCGGAACAACGCCCTTTCGATCCACGCGTTGCCCAGCCAGGGTGCAAATAATCAAGCAACGTCCAAATACCCTCCAACCCTTGCTACCCGATGGATCTCCGACCCCGTTGAATCGACGCGTCGAGTTTACCTTCGCCGGGCTGGACGCCGAGCACCCCCGATAGCGCGACTCGCAGGGACTCCTCCGTGGCTCCGGCGCACTCGAGGAAGAGGCCGTCCTCGAAGTTGTAGCACGGGCAGCCCGGAATCGATTCGGGCGCGGGACACACCGCCGCGGCGGCCGCCGTCGCGACGATCGAGGCGGCCACCAGCAGCACCGAGCACAGGACCTCCGGACGCTTCCGCTGCCCTCCGCTGCCCGATGGAGGCTCCCTCCACTTGCGCCTCGTCCTCGGCAGCGAGGTCCACATGGTCGCTCCTCCTACCCTGGGACCCTCATCCTAGCGGCTCGTCCCTCGAGCTCTGCAACACCCCGAGACCCGTCATCGTCATCGGCAATCTAGGACGCGACTCAAAAGGATATCGATCTATAAGGTTCTCCATTTTTAGATTTTTTTTTTAACAACGAGGAAGATCGACATGGAGCGTCGGGAAGGGCGGTATCGTGGCGGACGCTGCCCGGTATCGAGACACTAAGAAGTCGGTCATCTCGCGCAGCGAAAAGTTGCTCCTCTGCGGATTAGCCGTATCGGGGGAAGTGCATCGTGCATTAGCGGAAAAGTAGTTTATCTCGTAGTTTTCTATAACTCGAGCGGAGATGGTCGGGGTAGTGACGATCGCGGCGCTCAGAGGGAAGTGGAAACCGTGTCCGTGGGTGAACACGCTTTATCCACTTACGGGGCTCGAACTTCGGTTGTACGTTTCACTTCCGCCCGAACGAATGGCTGGGGGCAACGGGGTATAAATAAGAGATATTATACGTTTAAGTTAACGCGGAGGCTGTGTATCATTCCGCGGAATGATCGTTCAATGCGCCATTTGCATACCATTAATCGCCTAATGGCATAATAAACGCGTAATTATGATCCGAACGTTTCGTGTAAGTCATATTAATGGCAAGTGGACGTAACGTCCCTTATTTATACGGTTAAGCATTTATCGGCAGTGCCCCAAGAGTGATCGAGGGCGGGGATCACTGTCGATCGTCCTCCCCGGCAGAGTAGATCGCGTCGGGTTTGATTAAAAAATTATATTTAACCCCATTCGGGAAGATTTGACTTTTCCGGCGAAGATCGAGATTTCTTGGCCATTGTAAAAACCGATCGGAGGAGTTTCGCGCCCCAGGGAGGGCAGAGGTACTTCCACTTCCGGATCGAGGTGATATCGAGTGGAAGTTGTTACGCATTTGCATTGAGGGGCCGAAAGCTGTCACTTAGCCTCGAGACAAGAATAGGCTCCCCCGTTCCGTGCGATCGCCCTTTAAGTCTAAAAGTTTCGAGACGGAGTTCGATACAGTCGGGTGCTCCGCGCGGAGTAACCACGCGGTCAACGGTCTCGATTCCGCGGAACGAGGAACATTGCGAAAGAGTAACGACGCCGAAGTCACGCGCAGTCCCGGCCTTTGCCCGAACTTGTCCAACTCGGGATAAGTATTGGAGTATCCGGACTCGAGGCGATACCGAAGAGAGTCGACTCGTCGGAATTGGAAAAGGAATCGGGGGGAAGAAGTGAAATTACTTTTCCATGGGTAAATGAAACCCTCCGATACCTTTCCGGGTTAAGAGCATCGAGGTATAAAGAATTTATCTGTCGACGTCGCGACGTCTATCCGACGTCGAATCGAGATGCACGCAGAGGAGGACGCGTCGCCATTCCGTGCTCCCTGCATCGTGTTCCGGTTCACAAGGTGGACCGACATCCCTTGAGACCGCATCGGACCGGCTGCACGACCCTAATGGTGGAGGTGCACCGCGTCGCGGTGCACCCCACCGAAATGCAATTTCCTAGCCCGACCACGGGGCTCGGATTAAGTCGTTGCGGCCAGCTTGCGAGGCCGCGACAATCTCGGACGACGAAGTGCCCGGCCTAAATTTAAAGCCCCCACCAGGACCTCCTAAGGCCGGTGCATTTAAATCGGACCGCCCATGGTAACGAGGATGCAAACGACTGCACGCCACCCCTTTGCCGACCAAAGCTACTCGCGTGCCGTCCGAGGGCTTCAAAAAGGCCGCGAGAAGGAAAGAGCCAAGTTTCCCGGGATTTCCGAATGCAATGGCCCCTTACGACTTGCACCGGAAGTTGCCAGAAAGCGGACGAGGTTACCTCGTTCCGCGGCACGAATCGCGTCGAGATGGAAACGTCCAGGGGCGACTCGAGACAGGGGTCATTTTCCAAAGTCCCGAATAACGGAAAAGTTCGTTACCCTCTAGTAAGCAAATTAACTCGACGGGACTTCTCGAGAAGTCCGGATACTTCGAACTTTCCCCATGCTCGGGAGAACGGTGTCTCTTTTCCGGCCGGTCCATTGTTCCCGACTCTCCGTTCTTGGCCCTCGTTTTTTCCGATTAACCACCCGACACGTTTCTAAGAAAACGATCCAACTCTCGACAGGTTCCCCGAGACTTTTCCGGGGATTAACGGAGGATTAGAAACGGAAACTCCGCTCGGGAGAAGGCGAGGAAAGTCCGCGGGAAGGAGTTTAACGAGGGTCGGCGATGAGCCGATTCGAACGACGTTCTCGGGGATGAGCCACGATCCGGGACCGATCTCGACTCTCTACATCCGTTCTCGAGGTCTCGAAGGGTCCAAAATAATTTGTCTCCCTTTCGTCCCTTCTTGATCGGCCGTCTCTTCGGACGTTCGAGGTCCCTTCTCCCGAAGACCGATGTTTACCTTGGAAAATCGACGCCGGGATCGATAGCTTTGGCGAGAGGGACGATTCCTCTGCGTCCGAGGGAGATCTCGGCCAGTCGTCTCGCGGATGGCCCTTCGAGTTTGCGAACTCTCCTCCGGGAAGTTCTTTCCGACCCGGGGCTCGCGCGACTCGCGAATTCGCTTCGTGGACGTCGACAAGGTGCCGTTACCGGTCGACGATAAATTTCCCCAGTGTCAGCGGCAATACCTCGCGCCGTGGGGCGCGTGACTTCCGTACGGAATCGGGAAACTCGGGAACATCCGGAAAATCCGGGGAATCCGGAAGATTTAACCCCGGACCCGGAAAACTCGATCCCGGGTCGAGCACTCGCGGTCCGCCCGCTTAGGGCATTTTTATTCCAGCCCAGCCGGGCCGGGTAATACGATAACGCTCCGCTGTTTGTCGTGCGAGTTCCGAGCCCGGCCGCTTACCGAACTTCCTAATTTAATAGGAAACTTCCCGGCGATATAATAACGCGGAGACCTCCGGGAAAGAAATTCCCCCGAAGCGCGCGACGCGACGCGACCTCGTACTTTCAGCCGAGCCGCGAGTATTTCGCGTTAATTCGGACTTCCGGAATTTCCCCGACAGAATTATTGCCTCGGAAGGCCAGCTACTCTTCCCAAAGAATCGGCTAACGTCCCGATCACGGAAGCTCCTCCGGACGTGCCCACATTTTCTCGGAATTAAGTACTCCTTCCTTTCTGGAATTAAAATATAGCGCGAAGGAATTCCCCTTCCGGAACGGAGCTCGCATGGAGACGTTCGGCGTTTACGAGCCACGTCGCCATCATTTTGTCCCCTCGACTCCGAATGGCGCACTTTAAAGGGAGAATACCGGTATCGCGGGGCATTGTCGAGGTCGCTTCGAGTACCCGGTCAAAGGCGCCTTCGAAATCTCCTCGGAAAGCTCGTTCGAAAGCCCGCTAAGGACCGTGTCGAGGGGTGTTTGCCGCGACCCTCCGACCCGCGGGCTACCCGGGCGAAGCTCGCGATATCGCGACCCAGATCTGAAATGGAGAGAATCCGGAGCGAGCCATTTTTTCGTCGGTATCGTCGGAGAGAGAGATGGCCGGGGGCTGGGGAGAGAGCTGGATTTAAGAGCCGTTTACCTCTTGGCACCTCGATCCACTCGGGCCACCCTTGAAGTAGCGCCCGGTTCCCTTTTGGACCTCGCCAGGAATTATCCGAGGCCGCCTCTGAATGCCTTCCGATCTTTCCGCGCCCCTTTTCGAGAGGACGATGAATTGGCTTTATCTCGACTTGGAATTAATTCCGATTAAAAGTTATCGCGCCGACTCGCGTTCCTCGCGTTTACGGATCGTGCCAAGGAGCGATCATCACCCGGGGCTCCCGGAACTTTCCGAGCGTTTCGCTCATGAATTTGTAGAAGGGCGACACGTTGGATCGACCGAGGGTGGATACCCTGGTGCGCCGGGTGGGGCATCCAAAGGCTCATTTGGCGAGCCAGGGAGGTTTAATGGGGCCTCGTGTCTCTAGATTTCCTGAGTCGGCTGTCGCTCGACGGACGGCTCGCTAAATGGACAAGTCGGTGGCAAAGGCCTCTCGCGATAGGAGGCACGACGAGGATCGCGATAAAGCTCGAGTGGTCAATAAGTTAGTCGAGACTCCCTCGAAAAAGTCCCCTTCGCTATCTCGACGAGCGGAACGTTTCCGCGGCCGCTCGTGGAACGGCCATTCCGGAGAAGCTCGACTCCCTATTTTTCGTATCCCGGTACGTTTCCAACGAACCGCGCTGGAACAATATAAAATCGAGGGAAATACGCCCTCCGATGACGCGAATGGTAAGTAGAATTTCCTCCTCGGTCGCTTCCTCGTTCCGTGTAATAAGTCAGCCGAGAAAATGGAGAGACGGTGGAAAATGCATTCGAGTCGTTGCAGCAAGGGCATCCCCACGGTCTCGCGGAAAATGGTAATTCGTGTAGTAGCTCTCGCTTTGGGAGTGCACGGCTATCAAGATGTCCATAAAGCAAATACGGAAGGTAAACGTGATTTATAAGGCGAGTCACTCTCCGCTTGATTTACAATGAAGCTCGCCCGGGCAGACGGGGGATTCTTTCGTCGGGAGGGAAATTCTTGAGCGCGGCAATGAATTAATTACCGAGCGAGATTTCCACGTGACGAGCGAAAGGGGGAGGCTGCATCTTTCGCCCCTCGAGATCCTACCTAGAGATTTTATTATCGCGAGGAATAATTTCGCCTCGACGAGCGGCGCCGCCAGAGGGTTCTCGCCGAGGCGTACAATCGTTTCCCGTCGACGGAAGGGAGTCCCTCGTCGACGATTGTCGATTCGAAAACAGGAAATCGATCTCCCCGTCTCGGAGGCGACGATTCCTCGAGGTGCCGAGTTTTTAGAATCGCCCGTCGACGCGTTCCCACGGCTGCGAACCACTCGAGAACGTTGTAAGATTCGGGGAAGGCGGGCCAAAAGGAAAAATGCCCCCTCGATTCGCAGATTTCGATTTACCCCTCGATATTTCGTCAAAACGTGGTGACTTTCCGTGGAACCGTTTTGGAGGAGGAATAAATCTCGAGTCGTACGTTTTTACCGAATTCCCGGTTACGCCTCGCCGAGCGAACATTCGGAGGTACGATCGCGGTTCTTTACGGGAATCGTTTCGGAAAATTTACGGCCCGATCGTATTAGAGTTTGATTACTTGGCGAATCGGAAGATCTTGTACGGAGACCTTGTCGAAGCTATATTGCTCCGCTACGGGATTGTAAAACAATAGAGCGAGGAGGTTTATTACGGTTTTACAGCTCTGACCCACTGTCGGAAATGGCTACGTACGTAGGACTTGGCAAATCTCCCGATTCGCATGATTGAAATCTGCCTCCCGTCAAATGGTCTCCGCGATTCCGGAAGAAATCCCGAGGAACGGATCCCCTTGGAAGGATTTTTGATCGCGTCCTGTCCGCCTCTGATCCTTCGCATGAAAGTACACATATAGGGCCTCGCGAGCGTTTTCCGAGGTAATCGGGGAAAATCCAAAATTCCCTCCTCCCCGAAACGAGCGCGCTTTCCCGATATCAATCGAATTTTTCTCCGATGGGAACGATAAAACGTCCGGGCCATGGTCGATGACGGGGTATCCTTTTCTAACGTTCTTTTGTTACGGCACAATACCGTGTTTGCAACTTTTTCCCCGGAACGGCATTTTCGACAGGAAACGCGCGCGGGAGTTCATTAAAATTCCGCAGGCGAGGTGTAAAATCTGACGAGGGCCCTCCGACATTTTTCTTGTTCGTCCAGGAGGAACAAAATCCACGAGAGCAGAGCACAGTAAACGCAGGGAGCACGTATAGGCAGTAGGCTCTAACGAGGCGAGAGATCCGTGCTGACTTTACCAAAGAGCGTTTCGTTTCCCCACAAAGGCGGCTTCCTTTGTGCCCCGACCGGGAGGATCGCTCGTTTCGATACCGAAATCGGCTCGGAAGCCCGGAAGCTCCTTTTAATTGGGCACACCTTCTGGCCGGCATCGGAGAGGAGCCGAAGACGAGCTCCGGGTCTCGACCGGTCGCATCGAAGCATCGAGCTATGAATTTTAATGCCCCGCTCCCCTGTTCGAGCTTTGACGAGGGTCCCCTCGAGCTTTTCCGGTCCGGTCGGGGCCAACAAAACGTCTTCCGGAAGGAAGACGCACGGCGCATCGGAGGAGTACCTCTCGAAATCGAAGATCCGGGAAACAACGAATAGCTCTTTTCGCGGACAAGTCGAGGGTATTACGCATCCCATCCCGGAATAACGAACGCGCCGATCGAAGATGCATTCCGGGAGGGGAAGATGCCCGACTCATCCGAGGTCTCGGGGCGGACTTTCCGGAAGCCCGGCTTAAGTTTTCGGCAGGTCGCCGAAGTGTAGCGCCATGAATTTTAATGCTTTTCCGGTCCCCTGCGGCGGGGTAGTTCGCCAAAGGATCTGGTTGCAACGACGGGTCTACAGCTATTGCGCGAAAGTTCCGCAATTACCTTATTTCACATCTCCAGACGGCACTTCCGGCGTGCGTTTACCCATTCGGCCCGGCCCCGAGGGGTGCGGCATCGGTTCAAGGAGTCAGGTTAATGATAAAAAGGGAAGAACTCGCGGGAAGAACCGCGAGAAATACGGGAATGCAGGGCCGAGCATTATGAAAAGATTTTCACCTCCGGGGCGGCCGGTCTTTTGCATTTTAATGAAAAAGTGTCATCGTCCCGACGCCTGCCGGCGCCTCGGTCGCCTAATCGACGCAACTGGCCTAAACTTCCTCTCGTTGATGACCGGCTTGAGATCGATCTCGGACCGGCGACCCTTTGTACCCCAATTTCTGTCATTCCTGACAATCGAGTCTACACGCACGGTTTAAAGGGCCCCGACCTCGTCGACCTCGCTGATGGGCGATAATTCCCCCGTTTCTTCGGAATTGACGGCGAATTGGTCTAAACGAGGAAAGTGAGTCAGTCAATAACTCCGCCGTTGATGGGCGTCCATTTATCGCCAGGAACGACCGGAGTTTCCGTACAAAGTACCATCGGCTTCGAAACTCGGGGATCGAGGTCCTTTTTCAATTTCTCGGCCCCATCGTGCTTCCATGCCTCGAGGGATCGGTTGACCGACTGGAATCTGTCGCGGATCTCGATGGCCGAGCCATTAACGTCATTGCGACGAATGGTCCTGCAAGAAACGGCGGCGCTCGTCGGCGCCGGGACGGGACTTTTGTCGGAGAACCTCGGAGGCCTTTTTTCCCTCGGAAACGGAGAGGGGCGCGCGATTTGCCGGCGATTAGCCGGGGATTCTCGGCGCTCCGGCCGACAATGGACCTCTTTCTTTTCCCCCGTCGACGTGGAATTGGCTTAATCGACGCGCGCGAGAGCGAACGAGCCAATAATTCAGACATAATATCGCCGCTGACGGACGCTCGTTTAGCGCGATCCTCGTTTTCGAGTAAAATATCGACCGTCCCGAGCGTGGCCGGCTGCCTCCTCTAGATTATACTAGATTTAGTGCGTTTCAGGTACTCCAATCCCCCCCGAAAGCGTCCCATAAAAATCCACTATATTTTTCGAATGATGGATCCGCCGCCCCGGTCGGTCCTCGCCGTAGCGTGATGTCTATTTAAACACCGGACTCCATTCGCGGAGTGCGCTTCGAAACTGCCCGAAATTGCGGAATCGCCAAATGAAAAATGGAACGTTTGCGAAGGGTCGAGGGGCTCTCGGTCCAATTTTATTTTTTCGCGATACCCCGCGCGCGGGGGAGAGCTCCGCGATTTCTCGCGACGCCTGTCAACCCCTGAAAGTCAAAAATTCGGCTCGAAAACGGAGACATCCCCTTTGAAGGAGAGAATTCGCGAGGGAGCGAGGTCGATGTTCGAGGGTCGTCCTCGGGATTTCTGCGATTTCCGCCTCGATGCGGATCGATCGACGTCGGGCCCGGGACTGGGAAAATCCGCGAAGAGGCGGTCGAGGGTCTTGGTCCGCTCGACGCGCGATTTAATCGACGTCGCGACGCCCCTGGTCTCGCGCCCTCGTTAATTAGTCGGCGAATTCCAGAAGTACCCACTCTTGCGGGGGCGTTGCCGTCAAATATTTAACTTTGGCCGCGCCGCGCTTCCCCTTCTCGCGGAGGTCCCGGCAGCCGTTCGCGGGCAAATCGAGGCGAAGTAATTCGATTCGATCGAGAGGTGAGAAGCGAAGGTGCGGCATCCGGGAGGTAAGGGGAGTGAAATATGTAGAGGGCAGCGAGGCCGAGTGGTCGAGCGAGGGGGTGCGTGGAGTGCGCCGTCCCGACGCCCGGCGGTGCGTTTTAATTATGCCCGGCGCCGCCGACCGCTCTTAAGTATGGCACGCCATTAGAGCCGAGATTATTCCTACTAATTATTTTAATAACGCCCCGGACTCAAAAGATCATTACCCCTGCGATCCAGCGTCGACGTCGCGGGCCATTTCCGCGGTTTCCGCAGCGACTCCCGGGGGACAAACCGTCGAAGGGCGACTCGGCGCTTCGCGAGGTCGGCTAACGAGAGCACGCGAGCGCCGCGTTTTCCTCTCAGACTCGAATGCCGCGAGGTATCGATCCCTCGCTAACGAAGAGGAGGTAGAATCGAGAGGAATTAATGAGTTCGGGCACAGACGCGGCCTCCATCTTGGAAACAATCGCAGCGGCCGCGAATGCGTCTGGCGCAGCGTCTGTCCGTCAGGCGAGGCGTCGACGTTTCCGGGCCTAAACCGGGTTAACGAGAGACCGGAGCACCCCGTTTCGCCCGTAAATTCGCCTCTCGATTCGTCCGCGCCCCCTCTGCGGTATTTTCAGCGGACTCCATCCGCGCCGTAAAGCCGAGGCGATGGCATCGGCTAGGAAGCCGGAGCCGCCGTTCCGGGAACGAGTCCCTCGTCTCCGTTTCCCGCAACCTGGACGCGATCGAGTCGTTCCCGGAAAGCCTCGAATTCATGCCGCCGGGCTCGTTGTCCGCGGCGAGGGAGGACTAACCGTTTCCTTTATTATTTTCGGGAAGAGGAGGCCTCGCAAGTTGCACGCGAGTCGCGCTTCGGATCCGGTCGGATCGTTTTCGGGACGAAACGAGGTTAGCGTGCCGACGCGGCGGGGGAAACTACGCCGGAAGGCCGAGCCGGCGCCGGAAGCGCCGCCGGCGCCGGAAGCGACGCGAAAGAAGGTAGGATCGAGCCCGACCGGCGCCCCCGTCGAATTCCTGGAGCACGGGCTAATTGGGTAGACGAGCGTCCTCTCGAGACGCGTCAAACCTTCGCGCTCGCTTCCTCCTCCGCTGAAATTTTGAATTCCTCCCGCCCGGAGCGAGGCGTCCCTGGCGTCTCGCCCCCGCGCCTAGCCCGGAGATATTGAGCGAATTCATCCCCCTCGGTTTAGAAACCGCGAATTCCCCAGAGGACCTCTTCGGACGAGCGCACATACGCCCCGGGTGTCGACCGACATCCAGACCCTCCTACTTTCGCGCCCGATCCGCTCCACTTTTCGCCAGACCTCCACCCGGGACGCTCTTTGGGGTACCGGGGTACCGGGAGCTAGTGGGTCATCGGGTAAACCTAAAAAGGACGTCGCAATATCGGTCGTGGAGGTCGAGGCCCGAAGAAGGTAGCATTGGCTTCGTGCCTAGCTCGACTCTGAGGCTAAGACTCGGAAGTGCCGTCTAGTATCATTATGGATCTTAGCGTCCCCCCAGACTACTACTCGTCCCAGGGCTTGATCCCCTTGACGCCCTTCTTGAAACACTCTCGCTTCTAAGAGCCGTGGTCGGGCACGATCCTAGAATCACCTTCGGAATTAGAGCGTCGCGTCGATCCGTTGCGGACAACTCTTCTACGAGAAGTTCTACGTAGGGAACTTGACTGGAATTTATTGAAACCAATTGAGCTTTAAGCATCGACTCGGTTTACTCATCCAAAGACGCTAAAATAATCAGTAAATTAAGGTCGCCGTTAAAGTGCCTGCAGGTACTTTCCGAGCGAGGGAGTGCTCAGGACGATGGATGCCGATCCTGGGATGGTCAGCTTGGAGGCGTCCACTCGCGATCCAACCGGGATCTTGGAGTAGATGCTGGCAGTGTAGACGGTCAGGACCCGAGGGAGGTTGAGCCTCGTAGAGACGTCGACGACGATCGGGGAGTTCGAGAAGTTCACCAGCAGAGCCACTGGTGGAGAGCCTCGCAGACGTCGCACGATGCCCAGGACGTTGTCGTGCACGAGGATGTTCTCCAGAGCGCCGTCTCGGAGGACCGGGAGCTGCCGGAGCCTTACCAAAGACTTGAAGACGTTGTAGTGCGAGATCGGGACCTTCTTCTGGGCCGCGAGATTCAGGGTCTTGTAGTTAGGATGGACGGGCAGCCAGGTCTTGTTGCCGGTGGTGAAGCCGGCGTTCTTCGTGTTGTCCCACTGGAAGGGCGTTCGCTCCGGGTCTCTGGATTTCAGGTGGTACTTGTCGGGTCCGGCGTTGCATCCAGCGGGGTCGACGGTGTCCTTCCAGGAGATGACGTTATCCTCCATGCCGATCTCGTCGCCGTTGTAGACGATGCCGATTCCCGGCAGGATCAAGCTCAGCATGTTGAGCTGATCGGCTCTGAGAGTTCCGAACCTGCTGGCCGCTCTGTGGTTGTCGTGATTGCCGACCACCCAGTTCGCCACATATTCGCCATCGGGAATGTTGTTCATCCAGTTGTCAATGGTTCTCTTGAAGTCCGACGCGGTCGACCCGTTGTTTAGATCGGCTATGAACATGAAGTTCATGGGAGCGTTGGATCCGTAGGTGTAGTATTTCATGGTCAACGGCATGAACGTGTAGGCTTCCGTCAGAATGATCTTCGGGTCGGTCCCGTGCAGTTTCGAGTGCTGGTCCAAGAGGTTTCTCCAGGACTTGAGGACATCGTAGGTCTCGTTAAGATTTCTCGTGTAGATGTGGTCCAGGTACTCGTACTCGTTGGGCTTCACGCCAGGAAGGAAGGAGCGCGGCTCGTCAAGAAATCGCGGGTCCTCGAACATGTGGTTGATGGCGTCGATTCGGAAACCTTCCACTCCACGGTCCAGCCAAAACTTCAGGACGTTCTTCATCTCCTGGTCCAGAGCCTTGCTGCGGTAGTTCAAGTCGGGTTGGCCGACTGCGAACTGGTGGAAGTAGTACTGGCCTCGCTCCTGGTTCCACTCCCAAGCGGATCCCCAGAAAACGCTGAGCCAATTATTGGGCGGGTGTCTGACTCCGTTGACGACCTTAGCGTCTCTCCAGATGTAGTACTCGTCGTAGGGCTTGATCCTCTTGACGCTCTTCTTGAACCACTCGTGCTCGTGGGAGCTGTGGTTGGGCACGAAGTCGAGGAGCACCTTATAAAGAATGGCGACACCGCAATTAGTCGTTATTCTCCTATTTTCTGTCCGAGATCAGGAAAAATCTCAATTACCTTGAGTCCTAGGGCCTTGGCTCGAGCCGTCAATTTTTGGAAATCGGCCAGGGTGCCGAAAACCGGGTCGATATCCGTGAAGTTTGAAATGTCATAGCCGAAGTCCACCATTGGGCTGGTATTGATGGGGGAGATCCAGAAGGCGGTGGCACCGATGTCTTTTATGTGCTCCAGCTTGCTAGTGATGCCGTTCAAGTCGCCCACCCCGTCCCCGTTGCTGTCTTTGAAACTTCGGGGGTACACTTGATATACGAGCGCATTCTTCCTCCAATTCTTGTCCGCTGCAGCGGAATACGCCACCAGCCCCAGGAAGAGGCACAACGTCACGGCGTGAAGCGACATTCTCACAGAAAACGCCACTTTGACGCCCTCCAGAGAAATCGAGGGTTTATATCCGCGCTGCTGCCAATCCAGCGCAAAAAATTCCGATTGAGATATAATCGATGGTATCGCGACTACAGCGTAACACTCGACGAGAGCTCGAGAATTGATAACTCGCTCGAAGAAGAGGGTCGATAAGATCGCGTCACCCGAGCCGTTCGGTAGAACGGAATCATTCGATTATGTCGAAAAATTCGTCTCTCCAGATTTTTCCAATCGATCGTCGCCGGTGGAGTACCTCTCGAGCGCGACTCCATCGCGGCTGCTTCCGGGACGAAATTTCCGCTTTTCCTGGCATAATAACGCATTCGCGGGTGAACGCCAACGCCATACGAGGTCCACTTAACCCGCGATAAGATTTACTTCGATGGAGCGGTAAACATCGGGCTGAACCCCTCTATCTCGCGTACCTTTTGCGTTTTCACCCGAAGGGCTCCGCTCTCTTATCGTTCTTTCCGCAGGTAATTGCGGCGTAAACAGGTTTAAAGTATACGCCTTGCATTCTTTCTTTCCGTTATCTTTGTTTTCGGATTTGCTTTGCCGAGCCACGTAATAGTTCTCGCAACATTGCAGTTCGTTCGGCTGTGCAGGCCGCCTCTTCGAGTGCTCCCCTTGCGCCTTCATAAAGCCGCGATAAGCGGCGGCGCCGCTTAAACGCGGCCCTGTTTGCAAAAACTTCCATTGGGTAAATAATTGCTCCAGCGCCTTTGCCGAGGAGGCGGAAAAATGATCCCCGCGAAAGTCCTCCCTTGAAAAATTCCCTCTCCGCAAGTTTCAGTAGCCTATTAATTCACCATGAAACTCCGTCGAGTTTCTACTTATGAAACGGCACCGCGTCCTCTTCGTGGGTCTTCGGGGTGGAAAGTGTCCAGGAAGAAGGCTCCCCTCGACCTCATTTCACGAGCCGGTAGGTAACTAGTTGACCAACTGATCCCTGTTGAGCCTTAACCGTGGGCTCGGTAAACATTCGCCCATGAAGTACGAAAGGTACGCTCGCACGTACCGTGTTTACCCTCTTGTTACTTACAAGCATATAACAAACTTCCCCGAGTTATCAAGGGATGGAGGCGCGCCGGCGTTAAGGGAAGGTGCTCTCGGGAGCCGACAATCCGTGGCGCTCCTTCCGAATAATTCACGACCCGATTTTACGATTTTCCCAAAGCCGAAGCTTTCGTCGCTTTTTCTACGACCCCATAAATGGCCATTAACGACCGTTTCCTCATCCGAAGATTCTCCCTCGTTAACTTTTCTGCACTTTTCTGCACTTTCGGCGGTTTGGATCTCAATCATTTCTCCAGGCATTTCAGAGCGGGTAGGTTATGCGCCTTTTCCCAGCTGGTCGAGCGAACGGAAATCTGCAGGGAAACGGAAAGGAAGGCGAGACTAAGGACGGACTTCTCGGTTGCTTTGACCGGGAGCGTCTCCTTCTCGCTCCGAGAAGCCGGCAGACTTCGTAAACGAGTCTCGAAGGTGTCTGGTGTTTCGTTATACGATTCGCGTCGCCGAGATGGAGACAGAATGTCTCCCGAAAGGAGTCAGATCCCGGGATTGCAGACGACTTTACAAAGCTGGAGGCGCGGAGAGGACGAGAGACCGCTCTCCAGGTTATCCGGGACAAGGCGCGAACCACCGAATAACGAATCCGAGGTAATTCAACGATCCAAGCCGAGGTCTCGAGAAAAACGTTGGTACCCATTAGAACGAGGTACCGTTCGAGGGAAAATAATGCGCGGACGAGTCGTCAAATGAATAAGAGACGACGACGCGAAGGGACCAAAGGAACCCTTTGAGACGGAAAAGACGAGAACGCCTCCCTGAAAGGAAACGGCGGACGCTCGTTTCTTGCTTCCAGAAACGTTTCCTCCTCGCTAATGAATAATTGTTGCTTAAATTTACTTCGCTCTCGGAGAAAGACGCGATGAATGCTAGAATATGTGTGGCGTGTAATTATCGATACACGATAAATATGCACGAGCTACCTTCTAAGCAGGGTATATCGGACGAAATGGAAATTAAGGCACGAGTCCGTAATTTCATAAGTAATCATCATCAGTTTATCGGACTCTCGCGTCTTCGACGACCGATATGTCATTTGGCGGATAAAATTTCCCGCAAGGCGCGTTTTACGCGCTATAAAAGGCAATGTCTCCGAACACCAGGACACAGTCGTAATTTCGACGAAAATGTCGCTCCGAGTTGTCGCATTGCTAGGCCTCTTTCTGGGCTCCCTGGTGACGTCCGTCTTAACCGCGGATCAGAACTGGTGGAGGCACGCCATCGTGTACCAAGTGTACCCGCGGAGCTACAAGGACAGCAACGGAGATGGAGTCGGGGACCTGAAGGGGATCCTGAGCAAACTGGACCATATAAAGGACACCGGGGCTGCCGCCTTCTGGATCTCTCCCATTAACAGGAGCCCGATGGTCGATTTCGGCTACGACGTGTCGAACTTCACGGACATCGATCCCATCTACGGCACTTTGGCAGATTTCGAGGACCTGATTGCCCAGGCCAACTCTGTCGGACTCAAAGTAAGACCAGATCGGCCGTTCGGCTTGGGCAGTTCCTCTTGGTTGATCCCAATGTAGACGATCATTTTAATTTAGATCATCCTGGACTTCGTGCCCAACCACAGTTCCACCCAGCACGAGTGGTTCCAGAAGAGCGTGAAGCGGATCAAGCCTTACGATGAGTACTACGTCTGGAAAGACGCTAAGGTCGTCGACGGTAAAAGGTATCCCCCGAATAACTGGCTCAGCATCTTCTCCGGCACAGCCTGGGAGTGGAACGAGGAACGACAGCAGTACTACCTCCACCAATTCGGACCTACCCAGGCCGACCTCAACTACCGCAGCTCGTACCTGAACCAGGAAATGAAGAACGCCCTGCAGTTCTGGCTGGAGCGCGGAATCGGAGGCTTCCGGATCGACGCTGCCAACTTCATGTTCGAGGACTCGCAGTTCCTGGACGAGCCACCCTCCAACATTACCGGCCTGACGCCTGGAGACAGCGACAGCCTGGACCACATCTACACGCAAAACCTTCAGCAGACCTATGAGGTCATTAAATCCTGGCGCGAACTTCTGAACGAGTACGCGAAGGAGCACGACACGGACTTGAAGCTGATGTTGACGGAGGTCTATGCCCCTATAAACGACGTCACCAAGTACTACCGCTACGGAGTCAATGTTCCCTTCAACTTCATGTTCGTCACCGGCCTCAACAATCAGTCCACCGCCGCTGACTTCAAAAAATCCATCGACACCTGGATCGATAACATCCCCAGCGGGGACTACATGCCAAACTGGGTCGTCGGGAATCACGACAACCCCAGAGCGGCCACTAGGTATGGTTGAATTCGTGGGAAATTCAGTGATTTACGATGAGACCACGATGATTTACGAGAATGACGAATTTTTATCTTCTGCCCAGATTCGGCACCCTCAGGGCGGACCAGACCAGCATTCTGGCGATGACGTTGCCCGGAGTCGCCGTCGTCTACAACGGGGACGAGATCGGCATGGAGGACACCGACGTGTCCTGGGAAGACACCGTGGACCCGTCCGGGCTATCCGCAGGACCGATCCAGTATAAGATCAAGTCCAGAGATCCCGAGAGGACTCCCTTCCAGTGGGACGACACCAAAGATGCCGGCTTCTCCACCGCCAGCAAGACCTGGTTGCCTATCAATCCCAACTATAAAACCCTAAACCTCGCCGCAGAGGAGAAAGCTCCGGTCTCGCATTATAGCGTTTTCAAGGATCTGGTCAAGCTCCGCAAGCTCCCGGTCCTCCAAAATGGCTCGCTGGAAAACGTTCTGGTTACCGATAGCGTCCTCGGCATCGTCCGTCGTCTGAAGGACTCTCCACCGGTGGTCATCCTGGTCAACTTTTCGGATTCGCCCACGGTGGTCGACGCCCAGTCCAAGCTCGAAATCCCGCAGGAATTGAGCGTCTACACCGCCAGCGTGTACTCCAAAATTCAGGCTGGATCGCCCGTTGACACTTCTAAGCTGAGCCTGCCGGGAGCGGCGAGCGTTGTCCTCAGCACCCCGGAGCTCATCAAGGAGGTCCAGACACTTTCTTGAAAAAATACCTACCCGCAACTACGTATTTCCTCTTCCGTATCCGATATGATATTGGAATAAAGAATTCTATACACCAAAGGTGCACGCTTACGACTACGTCCGCGAGACCATTCGAGGTCTTGTTGGTCGTCTTCTGAGGCTCACAGGGCACCCAGTGCATTCGATATTGGAACTTACGTAAGGAAGACACGTCTCGATTTCCCTGAACGCTGGAAACAGACGAGCGATCTCGATTTGGTACTTTTACATCGATCTCGCGATCGAGGGCGTAATCCGAGGCTTTGATAAATTAGAGGCGCTCTACTTATTTCGAGATCCGCCGGCAGGTCCGCGGAAGAGCCAGATTCTTTCTCCTCATAAATTTCCCGGCTCCTGCGGTATCTACCAGCAATTAGTCGTGTCACGCACCGTCGGAACGGATCTCGACGTCCCCCGCGACGATTAATAGTCTCCTCATGACCCGATACCCTGCGTTCCCGAAACCCGCTCGCGGGCCGAGAGAAGCACCTTTCCGCAAAAATAGCGCTCCGTGCATTAACCCAAATTCGACGAGCACTTCTCTCGGCCTCCGTTCCTCGCTCCCGCTTTACCGAGCCGCTGTCAGTCCTTCCACAGCGATTCGGCGAGCCGTCCTCCCTCGGTCCCAATCCTCGTTCGTAAATATTCATAACGAAGACATCTGGCGAAACAACCTCCGCACCCGGCAAAACGAACCGGCCTGCGAGAACTTCCCAGATGAGAGACTAAATCCCTCGGACCATCCTCCGCAACTTTATTTTCCGAGGAAGTCGGAAAGGACCTTTTGGTAGCCCGCTATCGTGGTTTCCTCTGGACGTACAAATCACGAGAATAATATTTTTTTTTAGCGTGCTACCTCGCGGAAAGTAACGAAATCGATGCCGGACCGGGCCGGGCCAAGACGCGTTCTCTGCGCGCGGAATAGGGAAATTCCGCTTCCGCGGCCGCTCTGCGGGAAGCGGCGAGCACCAATCATGCTGAGTGCACATTCTTCAAGGACCCCGGAACGGAAAGACGAAGAGAGACGCCGGCGCCTTCTTGGATGCACGCGGATACACGCGGGTGCACGCGGCCGCTCGAGACGCACATTTCTCTCCCGTCCGTCTTACCTGCACCGATATCCGAAGCAATGGCGCGAGATCCTTCGTCCTTTCCGTCCAGCCGTGGATTTTCGGGGACTTCTCGGATGTTTTTGCATAAAAGGGTAACACTCTCTCAAAGAGATCTAGTCGGAAGAGGGCTGCAAGGTGCACCCCTTCCGGGGTGTACGTTCCACACGAGGGCGTCACGGGGTTACCGATCGGCGGGCCTCGCTGCATATTCAATTTTTCTTCCATCCCCGACGAGTTCGCGGGGGAGGACCGGGTCCGGAGTCACGTCTTATTTGCCGCGAGAATAACTCACCGGCGCCGTCTTAATTAACTCACAGCCACTTGGAGAGGGCGGCTCCGTGCACCCTCCCGGTCTCCTCGGGGAACTTGGACTCGGACTTTGTTCTCGGTGACATTATTTTTCACTACGCCCCCGAACCCCCTAAGCTCCTGCATACGATTAACGGCCACGCGATTTGCATCCCCGGCTTTTCCGGAGCTTCTCGAGAATGCCCCCCGGGAGGTCTCCCGCCGCGATCGGGATTTAGCTTAAAGGGGTGATACACGGTGACTCGAAAATGGAGGGATTTCGGCGAGGGTAAGAGTTCTCGTTACAGGAGCGCGGTGGTTTCCGTAATTTCTCTGAATCTCGACGAAGATCGGCGGAATCGATTTGCCAGCAAATGAGGGGCAAAGCCGTGGAAAGATTTCCAAGCTTTTTCGGAGTCACAAAGGGATCGTCTTAAAAGCTCCTCTGGAGTCAGGGGCGAGGCTCTCGTATCCCCGAGTGCGCCGAACGGGATCCTTCGGGAGATTCGCCCGAGAAGTTTATAAAATCACTTAGGGACTTTATAAATCTCCGCCGGAAGTTCGAGGCTCCCTATTGGCCCGGGATTACGGAAAAATTCCATCCGAGAGTGGAAGGGCGCCGGGACCGATAAAAAAGTCCCCTTGCCATCGAACCCCTCGAAATCGATTCACACCCCATGGAGTGCATAAACGGGGAATTATTACGTAGCACATCCCGCGGCCGGCTCTGAGCTATGGCCGTATCGGTGAATGGTAAATATTGTACCTCCTAATTGCACATCGTATGCCCTACCGATTTACAGGACGTGCTTTGGCCAGACGGCATAAAATGCGCCCCGTAACTTCTCACCCTCTGCGCCCTGAGCTCCGCCCTTTCGATACAAACTACGTCATGCCCCGCAGATTTTATGCACCCAGCGATCCAATTACCTCCGAATTATTCATCGCCGAATCCCGAACGTTAATGAAATCCCGACGAGTTAAACGTATCAGCCGGCGAATTTCGTCTCCGGGAATTGTCGAAATTTCTGCCCGAAAATGTCTTCCCGGGGAGACCTTTTTCGAGCCGCTAATTAAACTCGTCAAACGTTGTCCCGCAATTACCGTTAATTATCGCGGTACCCGGTCCATCGAGAATAATTATTTTACAAAGAAATTAGCCCGCCGGCACTTCGTTCGGCGGCAGTAAAGAGCACCGATCGCAAACGACCGATTTTGTTCAAACTAATTCATCGGCAAATCGAGGCCATTAGCGAAATTTCGACGAGGGCAGGTGCAATAACGTAAATCGCGAGTGATCGTTCCGGCGAGTAATTCGTAGGGAAATCGGGACCATTAGTAAAATATGAACGAGTGAAACAGCAGGTGCGATAAGTTTCCGGATCCCTGTAAAGGTCCCGCGGTAAAATCGCGAGGAGTGCACATTGTGCCCATGGACCGTGAATGCGATGCAGGTGTAATGCGGAATAGCGACGGAAGCTCGACCGAGTTTCGCGGGTTTTCTTTGCGGCTCGCGCGAGCTATTCGCAAGGGAAACAAGAGGCCCTGCGAAAAAGCATACCGCGCTCTCTTAATGTTTCATACATTTTACTCTTCACAATTACCTAAAGAGGTTTAAAGGATCGCCAGGGGCGCACCTACGCGTTAATTGAAGTAACCCAAACCTGAACCGGCTCCTTTTACCGCACTTAAGCCGGACCTGCCTGGCGCAGGAACCTCCGCTCCAAAGGGCCGGAATCTTCCCCAGTCGCGGGAATTAATGGCGCGAGTTCATGAGAAACGTATGTCGAAATTAATCCCGACCGCGGTACAAATCGTAAAAACATCGCGACGTGCGAACCTCGCCGAAATTAATTATCAACCAAGGGGGTGCGGAAGCGGGCTCATGGAGCTCTCCACCCGGCTCTGAATATTCCAGCAGGTTTTCGCAAAGATGAAACATTCTATGAGATGTGCAGGTGCATTTTGGAACAATGACGAGGTCGACCGAGATTCGGGCCGCATTCTCTGTACGGTCCGAGCGAGCTTAACGAGTGCTCAATGAAACCGCGCGGCGCGCTTTCAGCGAGCATTGCACTCCGTATTTCCAAATTATCCAAATCGGTTTATCGGATCGCCGGGACGGATATGTCCGGCCCCGGATGTAAATTGCAAACGATTGCTTCCGTATCACAAGCGGGGCTAATGATTTCGGGGCAAAATAACGATTGCCGACGCGTAATTGGGAAGCGATGAAATCTTTCCGGGTATATCGGCGATCGATTCGTCATTTCGGACGGGCATTCAAGGGAGCCGAAAAAATTTCGGATTTGGTATAGGAGAAATATTTATAGTACGGTCATATTTATCGACAGGTGCGATCGCAATCCCGGGAGCAAAGGAGCGCGTAGGGTCGATTCGCGGTGCAATTGTTTCCCCCAGATTTTCACAAAATCGCTTTAACGCCCCGATTAATACCGCCCCGTGTCAAAGTTCGCTCCGGGCTGCGTAAACGATTTTGCCGGAAACGCCGTAACGAGTTTTGCATTAAAGTAACGATTTCGCCGGAGCCTTCTCCACGGCTCCATTATCGGCTCGAGTTGCAGGGATATCGCGCACTAGTTAGCAGACGTCCCGAAGTACTGCCGGGGACCGTTAAAGTCAGCCGCGGAAAATTTGTTTCGGTGGTAATTGCTCATAAAAGGTCAGCAAAAATTGGTCGGCGAGGGGTGCAAGTTATTTTTCCCGGAAGTCCGCGTCGAGGGGTCGGATTTCGACCACCCCGCGGGGGAGATGCTCGAATAAGAGGGGAATTTCCCGCGGAGACCGTACGTTGGAGTTTCCGTCCGAAATCCGAGAGAAATTGTCGTCACGCTCCCGCAATCTCCCGATTAACCTAAACGCAAGGAATGCCGGAACGATTCCGCACCTCGGAGCGCTCGCCCATAAAAGTCGCGCCGCGTGAACCGTGCGAGGAGGAACCGCAGAAAAATCGGTCGGGAACCGCGGCGGAATGATTTCCGCAGGTTCCTCCTCGGCAATCCAGATGTAAGCACCCAAGGAAAGATATTAACTCCTTCCCCGGCATGGAAAAAATGACTGGAGGTGTCGGCAGTCGACTCGAAGGCTTCGAGATTTCCACTTATCCGCTAACTTCGACCCTGAGAAGAGGACGGAAAAGTTCTATTTTACCATGAGCGCTCGGACAAAACGGGAGGGTAACTGCCTCGCACAGGGGGATGAGAGTCGCGCGATATGGAGCGTTTCCGGACCGGCTGAAATTCGATCGAAAGTTTTTCGCCGATCTCCCTTCGGTCGAAGGGTCGGCTCGCCTTGGGGGTTTTGCGGCCCTAACTTCCGGTTTAAAACGAACCAGCCCCGTCCAGTTGGTCGATAGTTCGTAGCCTCGAAGCGCAGGGGCGAGGCGGAGAGGGTCGGCGCACTCGAGGCGTTCCTCCGCGATTTCCGAGGGCGGCTGAGCACTCTCCTCGGCCCTGATGTGCTCCGTCCAAGCACGGCCCTCCGTCCACGCTCGGACGAAGTCGTGAGCCAATCTCGGCGCGGAAACTCGCTCGAATCTTCCCGAGGAAAGGGTAGGAGTTCCTGAATTTTCCGGAATATTAATCGTTCGATCGCGCCTAATCGGTTTATCGCGCCGCGACCACCAACGAGGGGCTTCGAATCCCGGCGTCGAGGCGGGATACATTTTGCGGCCCCATGGCAGGACGTGGGCAAACGTTACCGCGCGAGTACGCCGGAGTACTCGCGAGTACTCGAGGGTAGCCGGCAGGTAGGTCGATGACTGCGTTACCTCCCCTGGAGCGCACTCCCTACCGGTCTCTTTGAGCGTCTGCCGCTGACTGCTCGCCGCCGAATACCAATCAGTCGTGTCAATTGGCCCCGACGAAGTAATGAATGGTAATTGGCACCGGGACGCCGGTCTGCCCCTCGGCTCGGCCGAGCCCTCGGTCGACGGGGATGACGCGCTTATCCCTCGCGAGGCTCATCGATTTTAAATCGCCTAATCGGATTTTCCGCCGGATCGATCGGCTCTCCCGAGCCGGCTCGCGCGAAGAAGAGCCTGATGATTTAACGAGCACATCCTCGTGGACCGCCGGATATCGACGGGGGCGTTAAATCATCGACCGACTCGAGGCGCTCCGGGTGGCTTCCAGAGAGCGTTTAGGGAAAATAAAATGAAAAAATCAAGAATGGAAGGATCCGCGAAACGAGACGCGCGGAATACTTATCGGCAGTCGTACGTCTGGTGGAACGGCCGCGGGGGTGGAGGCGCGGACCGGAGGCACCCTCGTTTCCGTGACCCGGCTTTACCCGCCGGCTCTTTTTGCCGGTCTTCGTAACTTTTCCCCTGGCCTCCTCCCTCTGTCCCCTAATCGTTTTCCCGGTTAAAGAGGCTACCAGCGGCCGCCATTATCGTCGGGGCGGATCGACTCGCTCGAGATCTCGCGAAACCAATTAGCGCCGACGACGCACCCTCGCGTCGGGACGGCCGGGTTTACGACGCGCCTTAAAAGAAACCCCGGTGTTTCCGGCCATTGCGGAAGACTGCTCCTGAACCGCCGTTAGTCTCGCCACCTGGCGCGAACATTTCCGGGTATTAATAATTCCGTTTGCCTCGCCCCCGGTTGACACAGTCGTTAGCGCGGGATCGAATTAACCGGCGAAAAGGTCGGGCTGCTCCGGATTTTGATAAATAACAAAATACGTTCCGTGTTCCGAAGCATCGAGTTGGACTTCCGGTCGTCCGCCCTCGCGGCCATGGAACGAGTTCGGACATTTCTCGTGGCGGTAATCAATGAGTTCGCGGTAATCAATGAGAGCGAGTTCGCGGTAAGCCGCGCACGCAAGTGCAGTACGCCGAGAGTATCGTTAACGTAATGGAGGGTCATTGCGGGCGGCTAATTATTCCGACGTTTTAATCGCGGAAGGAATTGCGCCCAGAAAAGGTGCGCTTTGCCTCGATAACCGAGTCCGACCGTCTGATAAGGCCATTCGAATCCGAGAACGGCGCCGTCAGGGAACGTCCCGTTGCCGTCAAGCGAACGTCGCGACCCCGTCCCCAGCTTGAATTACGGCGCCGGAAGCAGGATCCACTTTTAACCGAAGACTTTTCGAAGCAGAGGACGCCAAGTGGCGGTGGCTTCCAGGGGAGGTCGGGATGCTCCAAGACCGACATCGAGCATATTCGATCCGCGATCTTGTGGCGTTATCCGGGAAAAAGAAGACCCCATTAGGGGTCGATCCTCCCTCGGGCGAGATCGGAACGTAATTCCTGGAGTTCGAAGGCGGCTCCCAAGTCGACGAGTTCGCAAGGAGTCCTGGGGCGGGCTTCATCCGATCGATGGACCGGCGCATCGTGTTAAAATAATGAAAGGCGTTCGTTCGACGGCGCTCCGGCGCGAGGCACGCTCGCGTCGGGACGCCGATTGTTTATGATTGAAATTGGTATACATCCGGGACAAACAGAACGCGCCGATTCGCGAGGTGGGCCGGCGAGCGGAGGGTAAATACTTGGCCCAGAGGCGAATTGGAATCGGTTCTGTTTGCTTCGCTTTGCCGATTCGCCCTCTCTCCGCACCCTCCGTGCTTCTCTGGGACGTCGCGACGCCCCCGGCCGGCGCCGTCTCTTCCTTGGTTCCTCTCCAGGGTCGGCTCTTTCTCTCGCGCCCAATCCACCGAGGGTGACGAGCTCGTCTCCGGCCGATAGGGCATCGATCGACGCCCATTCGGTTTAATCGACGATTCCGATTAACCGCGACGACCATCGAGCCGGCGGAATTCCTGGAGAACGGATCTCGTCGCCCTTCTAGGGGGGTTTTTCAAGCCTCTTCGTCCGGGACGAGTCGCGGCGTTATTTTAAAGAAACTCCCCGCAGGTCCCGGGAGAGTTCCGTTTTCCTCGCGATAAATAGCGACGGTGCCCTCTGCCGCGTAAATTGCTTCCTCTGGAGAAGTTTTTCCGCCGGACGGCGACGGGCTCGTTAACTTGGGTTTTCACGGGGCCGTCCAACCTCGTCGTTGTCCACGTCGGCCCCCGTTTAACTAACTATTCCGAGCCAATTATCGGCGCGGGGCCAAGGGTGCTCCCGGGGTGAGAATCCAGGGGAACCCAAAGTGCTCGCGCAAAGTGCAGCAGGGCTGCCGGGAATACCGGGAGGAAATCTCGCGGGTCAAGAGAGATCGAGAAAGGGAAAGAAAAATCCGAGGGAGAGAGACGCGCGGACCTTTTTGTTGGTAATGGCTCCTGACCCGATGGCAATCGTTCCCGATACAGGACGGAGCTCTTTGGCGACTCTCGAGAGCCGGTTCCTCCCCTGTTTCTCTTTTTCTCACTTTCCTCCCTTCCATCCTCCGCGGTCCCGGGAACCCGGCACCGTCGTTCGTGCCAAATGGCCACAAATCAGGGCCGATAGAACGGTAATCGGCTACTCAAAGGAGCATACGCGGGACCGGGAGCTCCGGAGTGCCGAGGAACCCCGGAAAATCGGGAATGATCCCAAAGTCGGCGGTCGTTCGTTAATACTTGGACGTGGCCTCGGAGTGCTCGCCCGACTTCCGATAAATTTATGCGAGGTGCGTTACTTCGGGGAAACGAGGAGTTCGGCGCGAAACTTGGCTTCCTAAATAACGCCGGAGAGGAAGCGGAAGAAATCCAACGGGGCGCGATTCCTCGCCGGGAGCGAAACGAGCCACGTCGAACAATGGCCCCGAACCAACACTCCACGGTTTACCATTCAAGTAGCGGCATAAGAGACGAATTATTCAGACGCCGATCGATGACATCCTCCGACTCTCGGCGGCTTCTCCAGGTCCCTCGGAATCCATTCAACGTTTGTCCGCCTAATCACCGGGTCGAGCCAATTGATCTCAGAAATTCCCGCAAATCCCCACGTAATTCTCCTAAATTTCTTCCATCGCCGCATCTTGCGACCCATCCTAAGGCCCCGACGATGGGCACGGACTCGTCATCCGCGAATTCGTGGGCAGCGAGCGTGGGACTCGATCGGACGTTTCGGACTCGATGACCGTCATCCGGTGCAGACCCTCCCGGGTCCGGCCGTCAGCGGCGGCGGATATGCAATATTACGCGCGAGGAGCGTAATCGGTGCCGGGGAAATCGACCTAACCTCTGCTCCTCGTCTTACCGGCTGGATGGCTGGACGCGCTCCAATAAGCTCGATGATCTACCGACGAGCGGTTGGCCAAGAAGGTTAATTCTCGGCCGGGGGGACGGAGAGATTCGGCGGTAACGATCCTCGGGGGGCGATCCTCCCCACCGGAACTTGGTTATCCCGCCGAATGACTCCCGTACACAAAACTATGGATCCACGCCCACGCGCATCTCTCGTGGGTGGAGTTGCACACGGAGCCGAAGGCTCGTCCGTCGTTAAGAGCCCGAATTCGGAGGAACGGTCGGGGAGCTTATCGTCCAAGTCGGCCCATTCGGAGTGTTACGAGTGTGGAGGGTATCGAGGGACTTCCACTCGCGTCGGTTGGCGGCGGCTCCTGCGGATCGTGTGGATCGGACAGCTTGTGTGGCCTCGTACCGCTTGTGTGGCTCGTACGGCTCGTATGGCTTGTACGGCTTGCGAGCCTCGTATCGCTCCTATGAGTCGTTTGAGCTGGCACGTGCGCACACGGAAACGTCAGACGTGTCGGATGAGAGTCGGACCGATGGCCCCAGGAGCGCGTCGAGACGACGGAGCTCGGAAACACGGACTGCGATCGAGCCCCGAATTCTAAACGTCCGAAGGAACTCGATCCTTGGTGTCATTTTTCTAGGTAAGGTCGAATAACGTCGAATAACATCGAATGACAGCGGATAACGTCGGCGTTTGGGGGTTCTTTCGCGATACAATGATCGATTTGCGGGGATCGACCGAAGAGGCGACAACCGATGTGTCACTCCCGACGCCATAAATTATTTCGATAGAGCCTCGAAGGACTTTAGTGGAAGGACCTCGTGTCGCGACTAGACGGTCGACAGGACGGGAGTGGTTTAGGGGGACGTCGTGTCATCGAATGACGATCGATCGGGCGGGATCGGCGTCTCTTCCGGGGGCTTCCGTCGACGTATGACTTCGTCGTCGGGCACGGTTTACGATGATGGATGGCGTTTTGATCCTTCGACCTCCCGGCACACCTTCGACCTCTCGAAGGCGGGGAATCTTTATGGAGAGGGAAGCATCCCTTGAGAACGGGTCGGATCTTTACGGGGCCGTCCGGGAACACTTTTCCCCGTCAAAGTGAAAAAAAAAAAGGACTCGACTCGACGGAGGTTTACGAGCGTTCGCGTCACCGATCCGAATGAACGCAAACGCGTAGAAGAGGAGTAATAAATATTTTCGGGATACCCGGCCATCGCTCCTAATTTGCTCTTGTCACGGGCCGTCGTTTCTCGTCACGGTGCCGATAATCGATCGCCGATTCGCAGCGGGAACCGGAACGGCGTTAATGGACCGCGGACACCATCTTCCGCGTCCACTGTGCGGCGTTTATGTATAATGCATAACGGAACAGGGAAACCGCGGCTCACTCTTGGGCCAAGCCGAGCGCGCGACCCTCGGGACTCAACTTTGCGGATAAATCAAATACTCTCCTAAGGGAAGAAGAGGGTCCGGAGGGAGTCCGAGGAGGAGCCGCGTTGAGCGTTTTAATCGAATTGTTCTAACGTCGCGATAGTCCTCGAGGTCTCACCGCGGAATTATCAGTCGGTCCGAAATGGAAACAACGCGGAGCTAAATCGCCGGAAGAGGAAAAGTCTCGGGACGGCGCGGCGTCGCAACTTCCACAATAACCGTAGTAAACAAGCAACTGTAATAAATTTCGCAATAAATACCCGCAGCCTCCGCCGCGTTGACGCCGGCAGCGCGTCGCCCCTTCGCCGCGAAAAACCGGCCGTAAAAATCGCTGGGGAATAAATAACGCGTCGGATGGAAATAATTCGGAAACGCGGGGCCCCGTTCTCGTTGATTCAAGGAAAATGGCATCCCGTTGAATAAGGACGGGAACGGTTCACGGGTCACCTGGTCGGAGGGAGACCCGACACCCTGGGGAGCGATCCTTCTCCGGGCTGCCAGACTTCCTTGGCCCTTCCTTGGCCGGAGTCGGTAATTAACAGGTAGACCTACCGGAGGCGCGGATGCGGAATCGCGGCGGAACCGCCCGGTACGGTTCGCCGCGCAGATACCATCGGGATCGCGTGGCGAAGCCCGAGGGAATCCGCAGCGGAGGAGATCCGGAACGAGAACGGCCATTTTCAGCTCGATGAGCTCGTAGCGATTTTTCGGACGCACCATTCCGCGGTGGCCCGATTAAACGCACTCCCATTGGATCCATTCGCCCCTCCGAGTTGGCCTCGTTAATCTCCGAAATGATATTCCCAAAACTAGGCGTCGCGAGAGTCCCGACTCCGCGGAGGTGGTGGTATATGCACCCGACTATCCGCCGATCTCCATGCGCTCATAATCCGGAATTATTTTGGGGCAGCACATGAATATGTAACGGGTCCTTGAGGCTTAGTCGGATCCCGCGATCGCGGCCCGAGAACTGCGGAAATCGCTCGCATTACCAACTCCGGCCGAGATACCGTGGATCCGTGGCCGAACCCGCGCGCCGGTTAATTAATAAAGTCCTCCATTTTAATAATTACGAAGGCAGATTCCGCGGAATCCGGGGGAGTCGAGGAAGCTTCCGGCGGGTCGCCTCGAGACGGCGGGAGAATCGGAGCGGAAGTCTCGACAAAGGCCGGACCGAACCGTAATGAAATCGGTTTTCGCTTGGCGCGTTCTCGCGAGCCCTTATTAAATCCGCAATCCATTTTTTCACCCGGACCGCCCCTCGGCCGGGACGACGCGGGACGGCACGAGCGGCGTTTCCGCCGAGTGTCCATTCTTTCCCTGGTTAAATGCCCGGTTAAAAGGGGGAGCGTAAATTTCCTCGGGGAGAGAGTAACGGGCAGGTAACGAGAGTCTTCCGGCCTCGTGGGTTGCCTCCGCAATAAGGGAGGCTCGAAGGGCTGAGTTTGCACGATATCCCCCTTATTAAATAAAACCTGCCCGAGCGGGCTTTTCCGAAGCCCTCCCTTCCCTTCCGTGACGAGAGACGATTGGGAACCGATGAAATATTGCACCTGTCTCGGAACCCCCCCTTGTATCTCGAGATCGCCTACACCCCTAACTCCAACGGCCGCGGTTGGAAAGAAGGATTAGAATTTCAAATCGCGACGTCCTTGACGGAGTTCCTTCCCGCGGGCACCGGTGGTTATCCTTGCTCGAGGGCGAGGACGATTCGCTCGAATTTCGGTTGGCGTCGTAGTCGCTCGGCCAGTCAACGGAATCGCTATACGATTTTCGCGAGTCGATTCCATCCGGTTTAGGAGGAGACGTCGCTTCTAACTACGGCCACTTTAAGTTAAAACGATCGCTAACTGCGCTAACGTAATTATTATCGTCGGATCCGAGGCGGGTTCCTCGGGCCGCCTCGAGTCGTCTAAGAGGAGCCACCCCCGCCGGTCACCCGACAACGAATGCAAACGATCGCGGCATTACCGGGCCCGTAATTCGAAGTAAATCGAGAATCCGAGAACGATCTCGGCCCTCCTGATTTAATGGAAAGTGAAGCAATCTCTGCGTTTGCCCGAGTTATTATCATTATGCATTCCCGGGGCGAACTCGGACGAGCTTTAGTGCCCTTTGCCCGCCGCCGGAAGGAAGTTGCCGCTTGTTAGATTAGTTCCAGATATACCGGCCTAACCCGCCGGTACTTTAGATTGCTTTGAATATTTGACACCCAGTCCCGGGGCTGCCTTTCGGCTCGGAGGCCCGGAAGCCGGCAGAGACCGAGGGCGAGCACGTCGAACGCGGAAATCCCCTGGGAAATGGACCTTTTCGGGAATCGCTTCCGGCCCGGCGTTTCTACTCGCCCGATCTTTCGTTTCTCGAGGCAAGGAGAGGGAATCGAGGACTAAGGAGCGCTCGATTAGAGGAAATCGAGGGTCTTTTTCGGCTGGAACACGAATCGAACGGACGAGAAGCGAAGTGGGACCAAAAATGGCCACTGATGGAGTTTAAATGGACCCTACTCGAATTAGCCGGAGGAGCGATCGAGCTAATTTCGAAAGGCCGGTGAAATCCTGGACGGGTAATCGTTTCACGGACGAGAGGCATCGGCGATTAAGGCGAATCGCGGTCGGAGGGTAGAAGGAACGGCGATCGATCCGTTGACGTGGGCCGCTCCGGAGAATGCGGCTCGAATAAGAACTCGACGGGGAATTCCGAGGGGCCGGCGATCAGGAAAATCCTCCGCGGACTCCATTAAACCGCCGAGGATCTCGCCTCGTTAAATTTCGCCGAAGGAAAACCAGGACGCGAAATTCCTGACCCGGCGTGGACTTCACGAGGGGAAAAACGCGCGAAAACGAGCGCGCAGGGAGGAATTAATTGCAAAGACCGTAATTTCGTATCGATCGTCGGTAGTCTTCTACATTTTGAAGAAAAAATCGTATCTCGTTACAGATCCCGATATCCGTGTCGCGAGTCCCTGGCCTGCTTCGGATTCTCCGGCACGTAAGAACCTGGAGATTAAAGCGGAGCTTTCACGGGTGTTTCAGACCCTGCCGAAGGTCCCGCCTCGGAAACGACCAGAGTCCGCCATTTTGAATATTCTTCCATGAATGGGGAGTGACGTTAATCGGACCTTTGAATGCTCGAGACGCTCCTTCGACGAACTTCCTCGGGATGCTTTTTGTTCGGCGAGGCTTTTCCCTAGGCGCGGTCGTTTCCACAACTGCGGCCGCGCCGCGGGGAATCGCAAAACCGGCGATACTCCTGCGGAAACCTCGCGAGGTGTACTTCGTTATCCGCAACTCGTGCGAGAACCCAAGGAAGGGCTAGGAACGCATCCCCCGAAAGTGACCCCCGAAGTTCCGCACCGACGCTCGTGTACGGGCAAGTTTCCCCCGGAGCTGCCGAGTCGCGCGGAAGTGGTACCAGCTCGAGAGTTACAGACGCGGGAGATAAAGGTTTAACTTAACGAAATAAACCGTCGGGATATAAGCGGCGCAATTAATTGCAACGAGTCGCGTTCAATCCGAGCCGGCGGGTCCGACGCGGAGAGTCGGTCGGCCGCGACGCGTAAACGCGTTTCCGATAACACACCGAGCGCGCGGTGTCCCGATAAAAAAGTGGTTATTCCAGGGAGGAGGCAAACGCGAGAAGGGGAGGGAACGCGCGGAGAAATCGGGTCGAGTCGCCGAGTGGAATGTGGAAACTGCATTCGCGGCTGACCATGCTTTATCCACTTACGGTCCTCGACGTTCGGCTATGTAGAACTCGTCGATTCGTCGACCCGCGGACACCAACACCGCCGTTACCGCATCGTCGAGGGGGGCGACGAAACGCGCGGCCGAACCATGGAGCGGATAGAGCACGTTCGGCCACGGGCGCAATTCCCGCTTTTCGGTCAACGAGGCGACTCGATTATAGCCCACCGATTTTTCCCCGCGTCCGAGTGCCAATCCGCGACGTTCGTCCCGCACGGTTCCCCGGATTTGACTTCAAGACGGTCGCGAAGAGCCTGCCCGATGCCGCGGAAACCGCACCGCGGAGAACACGTTGTCTTTAATTTAGGTCCCTGCTCGTTCCCCGAGAGCAGAAACCGCCAAGGCCGACTCGAAGGCATTCGAGTCGAAGTGGAAACTCGAGGCAAGTCGTTAACCTCCGTGGAGCCAGCGAAGAGGAGCATTCGGACTCGCGGATGGCCGGCGAGAGCGGAGGGAGGCTTTTTCTCCTCCACCCCCGAAGACCCTGACTCCGGAGTTACCCTGGGCGAAAGCATTTGCGCTCATCTTTCTGCCCGGGCCAAAGCCACGGACATCAAACGGCCCTTCGCGTCTTTGATTTCAGGGGATACGTCCCCCGTGATCCGCCCGGTCTCGTTTCAAAGTAAATCGCGGCCCCTCCGCTCGTTCCGAATTAACCCCCTCGACTTGGCGCCGCGCGTCGCGATGATCCAGGCTTGAAATACCCTCACGGCGTTCGCGCCACTAAGTAAATCCCGAACGCGGCGAGATAAGTCTTTCCGGAGGAAGAGATCCGGATGCCCGGAGGTCCCACGGGGCGGAAGAAACGCGACTCGATTTCGCGCCGGAATGCTCGGCGGCTTATTCCCCCTTTCCGCGGCCATAATTAAGAATTTACAGGAATTGCAGGAATCTCGACCGCGTCTCCCACGAGGTCTCGTCTTCGAGAGGAGCGTCCTCGGATTGAACCCGATCTGTCTCGGTTGACCGCAATTTCCCGATGGAGGACGGAATAAACAGACTCGATGGAGATTCGCGAAGTCTCCGAATGTCTCCCTCTTTCGTGGGATCACGTCTTTACGCGCGCAGGCGCGGCGTTAGTTGACCGAGTGGAGAAATAAATAACATCCTGGATAAGCAGAACTCGTCCCTCGGGACGCGATATCGATCGAACCCTTTAACCAGATCCGCTCAGGAATGGGATTCGAACGCCGATCGAAGTCGCGGAGGGCCGCGCATTAATGGGACACGTCCCGCTCACTAGATTATCATTTAAATTGGCCGCATGACTAATTGAGCCATTTGGCCGTGCCGCGGCAATTCGCGAAAATAGGGAAACTCGCGCCAGTTTTCCGCCGAAGGGCCGCTACTTTCGTTCGATTAATATTCCGCGTCCCCGTCACGGGGTCGCCAGTTCAATTAGCCGGGCGACGGAATGGCCGACTCCGTTACATTCGAGCACGATGCTATTGAATGTCGAGTCGGTTCCTTTGGATGCGCCAAACAACCCGACCCCGGCTCTCCTCGTCTCTTGGCTTCCTTTTTCCTCCCTCTCCTCTGCCCGCCCAATCTGGAACGCCCTTCAACCCGGAATTTCGGGGAGACTTAAACCGCCAGCCGTTGTCGCCGCGCGATTGTCTTACCCAATTTCCCCGGGAAAATGAAGCGCTCCGATTAGCCGATGCGCTAGAATCGAGAGGCAAAGAAATATAACCTCGAGTCGCGGAACGGTCGGAACTTCGGCCACGTAGAGGCCGTTACGTAGCGGGAAGAGGGAGAAAGTTTGCAGCAGATGCCGCGCACTTTATAATGCACTTCTTACCCCCTTCGCGACTTCGGGAGATTGAGACGCTCCATCCTTCCAAACATTGAAAGGCTCGGGGAGAGTTACGATCCCGGATGAAAAAGGAAATTCGAGATGTACCTCGAGACCCCGGGAGCGACGCTACCCGACGATCCTCACGATTCGGACACCTGTTCGCGACACCCCACTGCGTGCGCGAATCTCACGCACCCATCTCGTAGGCGAAACTTTTGCCTCCTGTCCGGGCCTTCTCCTCGAGGGCGTCTTCGAAAGTGTCCCCAAATGCCTTTCCCCGATTCTCCTCCCCGAGCTGTCCGAATTCCCTTGGATTCATCCCCGCAAAGCCCTCGTTCGCGGGGCACCGCGAGTACAGAATTTGCGCGGACACCGGAGAGTGCCCGACAGCATTCGGAGATGCACCTCGGCGCAGCTCCGGCCGGGCGCGCCCATTCAGCAGGGATTACGGATCCAAGGAGAAATAAAGCAAACTCTTCCCCCAGGCTCCGCCCCTGCCCCGTTTCCAGGGGAATTTTACGAGCCCTCCTACGCGCCATTTCAATGTCTGACTCGATTCCCGAGATCGGCTCTGCCCGACAAGAAAAAAAGGATTCCGCAAATAATGTTCCAATCTTGGGGATGAATACCCCCCTCGCCGGGAATTACCCGCTGGCGAGGCACGCGAGTGCCCCGGCGATTGCGGTTCCTCTCTCTCTCTCTCTCTCTCTGTTTTTCTTTTTATTTTTATTTTTTACGGTAATTAGTTCGCGTTTCATCCGTGTAACGAATAACTCCTGCAATCGCAACGCTTTGCTCGCCGACAGAGAGAGGATTCGGTTTCGTACGTGCTGGACGCCGCTTTCGCTTTTTGGCGCTGGAGAGTGGGCGATTGGGGCAACTTTTCAGCGCGCTTCCCGTAGAGGGAGAGAGAGGGAACTCGAGAATTAGCCGTGTTTATCCGGGGGAAACGTAGCGTGCAAAATTTTATGGGAAATGTTAAATATGATTCTCGGGCGACGTGGCGTCGGTGGAATCGTCGCACCGGCGTCACCGGAAGCGTCGGTGGGATACCCGAGACCCTCTAAGGGGGTTCGTTACACGAGTCTCCCGCTCTCCGAAGAAAGGGGTAAACATTGATTGGACGGGGAAAATTCTCCATAAATTAGGGGCCTTCCAGGTGCAAGAACGCGGCTCGAGAGCGAGGCTGCGAGCGTTCGCGGCTCAACTTGAAGAGGGCCATTATCGGATAGGGGGCAAGTACGTAATAGGGTCGCGCATCTAAGAATCGGTGTTACGACGGTGCTCCGACGTATGCGCGAATTTGGTGAAATCGGTGAAAATCGGTAAAAGCTCAGGGAGGCGTGCGCGATTTCCTCGAGAAGGGGTAGCGGCGCAGTCGATGACTGGAGAGGCTCTCGAAGGGATTTTGGAATTTTCCTTTCGGAGTCGCGGGGCGCAAACAGTTTCCTCCGACAAAGGCTCGCGCCCGATGAATTCCTCCCGGTTCCCTTCGGGTTCGCCGCGCTTATTTCTCGGAAAGAGACGGCCGGAACGTGTCCCACGTCTCGGCAGCCACGGGGGTGGAAGGGCCGACCTCGCGAGGGAAAATGTCGCGATGCGTATCGCCGGTGGGGGAGAAAAAAGACTTTACGTTGAAAATGTTAAATTACGACTTCGCGTGCGAAACCGCGGCATAACCCGGCCGCTAGATGGAACGCCCGGATAATCAACGGGTGGAGTGCCAGGGCAGAGCGGAGCCCGAGAACTTTCAAAGAGGCTAAGACCGAGCCCTTCCGATTAAGGCCGATCCTTCGAGGGCCGCCGATCTCTTAGAAAAATCCCCGAGGCCGTCTCCTAGGCCCGCGCGATAGGGACGCGAGGCGTGGCGACCGTTCGCGCTCGCTCCGATTATGCAAAACGCGCGATCGAAGCCAATTAACCTCTCCAACGAGTATTCCGGACAAAAATAGGCTCGGTGTAACGCTGGCGTGGAATGCCGTGTCCCAGTTATCTACGGGGAAATTTGTATCGGTCATCGTTTATAACCGTTCGAGGCCAAATTTGGTCGGTCATTGTTCCTCCGAAGCCCACTTTAACGGGCGCATTATTCACATTATTCATCGGCCCTGGCAACGTTTGCATCAAATATTGGTAATGGACAAGTCCTGCGATTCGGGGAGGAAATTAGCATGTTTCCCGTGTTGTTGCCGGGCTGAACGAAAACGCGGAAATCGGCACCGCTTCCCTTGAAAGTGCCGGGAGGAGCCGTTGAGCTTTTCGGGGTGCTTTGCGTTCGCCCGCCTTTTGGTCGATCTCCCTTGATGAAGGCGGTTGCCAGGTGGTTCCTGCGAGCAACAGGAGGGCGATCCCGCCGCGAGATCCTCGCGAATATAAAGACCCGCGAATTTGGCCCCAGTCGCGAGGTGTCTCGGTAAAACTCGCACGCGGTGCCCCGGTTTTGCATATTTAATGAGCCGCGAAAAGCGCGAGTGGCCCGAGCGAGTCGGCGCGGCAGCGTTCCTCGTGTCACCGTCGCGACGCGGTCGCGCTATAATAAATTCGTCTACGTGGAATAATATCGATAGCCGATCGGACGCGGTCGCGATTTTTCATTTGCGAGCTGTCAGGGTAAGTCCGTGATATCGGCCCGTCGACCGGCCGCACGCGGACGGGAGTGAGCGACCTTTCGAATAACATTTTTCCCGACTCGGGGACGAAACGCGAGGAACGAGCCCAAACAATTTCGTCGAAACGAGAGAAAGCTCCCATCGATGGGGACGCACTCGACGAATTATATCGCTCGCGCGGAACTAACATTATCGCTATCCGTTAAATTCACTATCAAGCCCGGCGAACTTCCCGTTGAACCGTCAAAACGCGCCGTCGACGACGGCTGGTCGCGCGACCTTGTCGTCCCGCGTGTAATTTCACCAGGACGCGGTTGGTAAATTTCAAGGCTGGAGACACGCAATGGGCGCGATCCATCTAATTTGACGTCGCGGTCGTGCTGCATACGCGCCGCGGTAAAACGCTCCGGGTCGGCGCGTCAAGACCGAGGAACATATTTCCCCTGCGGACTGAATTACCATCGCGGCCGCTTTTATCGAGCTCCCCGACCTTTTTCCGTCTCGTTGTGTGCCGCAACGCACACCTGGGGGCAACTCGCGCACCCGGAGTCCTGGGAGGGTGCGCGGCAGGATGCACACCCTGGTGAAAAAATCGGAGACACCGCGTCCTGAAGGCGGATCGAGGTCGTCCCACTCAAACCCATTCCGCGCGCGTTTTATCCGGATCCCACTCTCCCCTCTCGGGGAGCACCGAGGGGATCTGCGCACCCTCCGGTTCCCGTCGACGAGCCGGTGCCGGGATCGGGTTCGGAACCTGGAGACCGGAAAGCGAGAGCGCCTTACCGTCGCAGCGGGCCGCGAAGTCGGTCCCAGGGGGCATCGGGCGACCTGGAGCGAGCCGAAATCCAGAGTCGAAATCGAAATCCGAGAGGGCACGCGCGCATCCGCGACTCCCGGCCACTGGCCATGTAGTAGAGCGGCCGCACGTGGTGCCGCGACGTGCGCCCGCCGTAGACTGCCGCCAGCCGGCTGACTCGTGCCCGACTCTCCCTACTGCGAGCGCGGCGAGCGCGGCCCGACCGCCGCCGCCGCCTCCGCTGCGAGCTCTGCCACTCGCCCGCTCTCCTCCGCCGGACGAGTGGCAGATGCCACTGCGGAATCGAAATTTACCATACCGGGACGTCGGGACGGTCCGCCGGAGAATTTTCCTCGCGTACTTTTCCCTTCCCGGGATTATTTTCAAGGGTCCAACTAAGGCGCAAATATTTGTTCTCGGCTCGGCCCACAGAGCGCTGCATCCTGCCATTAGCACTAATTGTCCGGAGTCGCCGGCGACCTATAAATTGCACAACCGCCTATGATAAACGCCGCGTCGTCGCATCTTCCACAAGACCCGCGCAACGATTCGAAACCCCGTTGTACATCCATTTACGCAATGCGTCCATGCGGTACCCGGGGACGCGTTCTGATAAACTTTGCCAAGTAATTTGCGGCGTACGGGGCGGGAGATAATTTTATGGAAATTTCCAAAAATTACTGCCCCGCGTGACGATCTCACCCGCAGCGTTTATTTCCCCACGCTACGACTCGATTTTGCGAATCGACGGGGGTTTCCATCGTTTCCCTCGAGTTAATTAATGGATCAGATTCTACCGACGTTATGGGTTTTATTCGAACCTTGCCCAGGGAGGGCGAAACTTCGCTGTGATCTTCATTTGAACGGGTCTCCCCGCGACTTTTCGAGGGTGGAGGATCGACAGGGGGTCGAAACTTTTCCGTTGTCTTAGTTCGAGGGAAGTTTCCCATCCGGGCGAGCATTCCTCTCCAATTTTGAGGGGTAAACGAGGGACGTTTCACTCGTCGTAATCCGGTCGGCGGTGGCCGAGGATACCGAAGAGGACTTTGGTCTTGGAGTACTTGGTGGGTACCGGGATATACCTATAGCCATGTCCTGCAGAGAACCACGAGAACCAGGATCCGTTCCTGTGGGTTGGCCAGTCCCGGGAACACGTCCGCTCCTCGGCGGAAATCTTGGAATGCGCACCGCCGGCTCGATAATTCATTTCCATCCCCGGATTCTCGCCTCCGTTAATCATCGGGCCATCGGTGTCACGTTCTCGGTACTCGAGGAGTTCCATTTGTCCGCGGTGTTTCCCCGCACGCCATCCTTTCGAACCTTAATCTACGATCTTACGCGCCGACCGGCCGGAAATACCGAGACTTCGAGGCCTGTCGTTAATTATAATTGTAAGCGAGAACCCCGAGTTTTAAACTGCCCCGGGTCACGACCCGATCGTCGCCCATTCTTTCCGAACTCTCTCGACATTATTTTTACCCGTAAATCACATCAAAACGAGGTCTGGCGTACAATTACACGGCATCCCGGCAACGACACTCCCAACGAATTCCCGATAAATTTTCGTCCCGCCGAATTTTTTCACGAGCGCCCGGTAAAAAAAAATTCTTCCCGATGAAAAATGTGCTGGCGAATAACCGGTCAAAATTAGCGCACCAAGTTGCACTAATTTTCGCCCAACGGTTGAAAAAAGTACACGCTTCCGGGGAACAGGGGTTCATAATTCTTCCGTCTGTAGAGAGGCGGGAGTAAAACAAATTAGCCCCAAACAAGCTCCCGAAAAAAAAAATAAACCTTCTCGTGCGAACAATAGCGATGAATGGGCGCCGAATATAATTTGCAAAACCTGCACCCAAATTGGGAGATTGATTCTCGTATTCGGTCAAAGGCAGACAAGTGGAGCACTCGCGATCGCGTCAGCCGTGCCATTACGAAAGGGGAACCTTATGAATCGGAAAAGCGACGTATTTATCTTTGATTCGCCTGCCCGAGTTCGCGGTTAACCCATTAAGATCTAGAGCTCGAATCGTTTCCGTCCGATTCAAGAGAGAAATCTCACGTGCGGTCGCAAAAGCCGTCGAGAAGAATAGAAATTGTCGATTATTCGTGCAATTTATGCCGCCCGTGCCGCGGGCTCTGTGCCTCGGTCGAGGAGTACAAGTAGCGGCGAGGATTCCGCTTCTCGGTTTCCGCAGAATTCAAGCGGAAGTCGAGCTTCTCCAGCCGCGAAAGGAGCGAAGGCGGGGAATTATTCGCGCCTCGGCCGAACGGTGCGAGTAAAGTCGAAGTCACACGCGATAGGGCGAGAGATTTATCCTCGAATTACCGCGACGTCCTTTTGGGAGAGGATTCTTTTCTCCGGGGAATTTGAAAGTCGGCGGACAACCGCGACACGCCAGGAGGACGTATGAAAATAGTCGCAGTCGAAAGTGGGTCTCCGTGGGCGACGTCCACCTCGGGTTTCCGGAGCTACGTCAAAGCCCGTTTCGCGGGATTGCGCGGATGCGGTCGGACTCCACTTTTGTTTGAACCCGTTGTTCAGGGCGACAAAAAAAAAAAACCGTCACGTCGGCTCGCGGGTATGTAGCGGATTTCCGCCTTAAATCTTCGTTCTACGAGGTTGGCGCGCCTATTGGGCCATTTGCATGGCGGGGCCCCCGTAATGGATACGATTTACAGCGTACGAGTAGCCGCGAAAGCGCGCGACGAGTGTCCCGGACAAATTTTGACAACGAGCAAAACGTATGCGCCTACATACGTGCTAGTTGGCCGAGGGCGCATTTGCATGCGCTTCATGTAATATGCATCTCTCGCAACATCGGCAATCCCCGCTCGTACACATATCGCGAAGGCGCCTCTTTCTCTAATTGCCTCTAACGCGGGGAGGTCCTTCGAGAGGGATGCACCCATTCACGAGGACTCGTCCTTCGAGTCCTCCGGAGAGATCGTTTGGACCGACTTTTCCCTGTTTCAAGTATTCCCGTAGGTCGGAAATTGAGTCCTCGGCATGGAAAGCTTTGAAATATTTATTTCACATTTATCCGTTATCGAGTCGAAGGACGACCCTAGACGATCAGCCCTCTCGTCGACAGGCCCTGTCGCTCCCTGGGGCGATTCCCCCGGACGCGAGCCATCCCCTAATCGAATAAAAAATGCGACGCCCTTCCCCTGGAGTAGCGCCGAGAGGGTAGGCTCGAAAAGCGTGGAAAAGTCCCGTAGAAATTTCAATCTCAATAAATCGACGAGGCGGGAAGGAGCCTCGATGATAGGCTTCGGCCCTTGGGCGGTGCATCCTTCGACGACCCTGGCAGGCGAGGGTCGGTTTCGAAACTCGCAGCGTACTCGTATGGCTCGTGTTTGCGAAACATCGAGAGAGGTAGGGAGCCAAAAAGAGAGCAACGTTCATGGCAAATGTACTAAAACGCTGCTCCGCTCCCCGGGACGTCCGTGGGAAGTGGCAGGAGCCGCCTTCGGCTCTTTCGAGGACTCGTTTTCCTTTTGGCCGGTTTTCGTTACGAGGCCCTCGACGTCAGGATAGAGTGGGTCTCGGTAACGTATACATCGCCGAGAGCGCGATATTAGCTGGATATTAACGAAAGAAATTGAGTGACGCCGGCAAACGAAGGGACTCCTTTCCCAGCATCCGAGGCAAAGAGGCCTCTCGAAGCTCGTTTCTCGTTAAGCGTTTCGCTCCTGGCGAGGAGAGCGCTTTGTTGGCCGGGAATTTTTGCAAAAAATTAGTCTCAAAGCCACGAGGGTAATTGTAATCGTCGGCTTTTCCGTCGGTCTCTCCAGCGTGACCGAGATGCGTTTTTTCCTCTATTTTTTTATGCAGCTTCCGCCGTAACCGTAAATAAACGCCCGAGGCCAGGTCGCTCTGGATATGCGCCATCGGAGGAGTCGGCCGCTTCTTTGACAAATTAATTGGCTCTCTGGCGACCACGCAATTCGCCCATAGGGAAGAGTCGAGGTGTCGATGTTACGACGATCGCGGTCCAATTTATCTTTTCGTCCCCCGGCGATTCGCCGCGTCAAAAGGTAAAGCACTCAATTACAGGATATACTCGCAGGTCCAAATCCCGCGACTTAAACCGTCCGCCCCGCTCGTCTTTGGCCGAGATCAAAGGGCGAATCTCCATTTATTCATCGCGGCGTGCCCGTGGGAAGCAAAAGGATCCGGGAAATCCGTAGGCTCGAGTCTCCTCGAGTCGCCTTCGAAGAAGTCACGGCGGCGTCTCGTCCTCCTTACTCGGGGCTCTCGACGCGTATTTACGTGGAGGATTCGCATTCGAGGAGACGGCGAATACGTGCCCGAGGGTGCTCGCACGTAGGTCGCAAATACGTAGCCGCGGAGTGCGAGGAAAGAAGCAAAACGGCGACCCCCCTTTTGGCTGTGTCCGGTTCGCGACGCGGAGGTTATGACGACAACGTCGCGAGTGTTCATCCGAAATCCCGGGGAAGAGGCCCGGTAAAGGGACCAGGATTCCTCGGAACAGTGGAACTCCCCCGGTGGAGCTTCGGTCCAGATCAAAGGGTCCTCGATGTCCGCTGAACGTCGGAGACGAACCAACCTGGCGAACTCGAAGGGCGCGCAAAAGAGCCGCGACTTCGAATTACCCACTAACGAGCGGCGAGCTCGTTAATACTTTCCAAAACGATTGCACAAAGCGACGCCGTTCGCCTGTATTACCGCAAGGTAATGCGCCGGCGCGACTTTGATATATTTCGGGTGGTGCCTCGGTCGCGGAGCTAAATCTCGAGTGGAGGCCCTTAACCACTCGGCCTCGTCGGATGGACGGATAAAGGGCCGAGTGGGTTGATCTCGCGACGCGGAGTGCTCGTTTCTAGGACGCGTCGTTTTCTCCCCTGAATCTCCTTTTCCTCCCTCAAGGCTCCGTAATCCACTCGGGAGGATGACGTAAACGTCCGACAAAAAATTAGAAAAAAATCACGACGTCGAGTTTCCTCGGCCTCGATCTTCGCTCGCTCCGCGCATTTCTTCAATTCTAAGGACAATTCTCAAGGCTCGGAGGATTCGCCTTGATTTTTTTTTCTTTTTAACGCGGATCGCTCCAGAGTCCAGAGGTTCCGAGATCCGACTTCCGGGACTTCCCTGGGAATGCGCCGGACTCCCCCATAACTCCCAAAAAAGCGGTTAACCGCCACCATAAATCGCCGGACTTGACGAATGACCGCGCGGTTGGCTCGCACGCGGTTTCCGCAGGTTGCAGCGGCGCGTGCGGAAGCACGCGAGTGCCGTTAATACGTAATGCGTGCCCCAGGCCAGACGAGACGGCCGGAAGGGAGGATTCGCTTTCGGGACCGTGAGTTGCTCCGTAAGGGTCCGATTACTTCGACGGCGACGCCGGCGTCGTCGACACGCTGCACGTAAATGCTCCAAAATGAGCGCACGGAACTCGGGAATCATGCTAATGCCCGCGATATTACCTCGCTATGTAACGTCGAGCAAAGGGAGAAGGGTCGACGGGGGAGAAACGCGTAGACGGGACGTGGTCGCATTCGGTGATCCACCCTCGGCAATCCGAGATCGCGACCATTACCGGGCGCGATCATTTCGAAGCTAATTCCGTGCCACCGCTCCGGAACAATTGCAGGGTACCGCAGACGCGTGCTTCTTAGACGTCTAGGGGACGAAGCGAGGGGTGGTTCGTCTCGACGAGCAACGGGGCGTGGGAACATTTTTGTAAGTCGTCGGACCCGCGGGTGAAATTTAACGCCTGGCAATTACGCGGCCGGGAATGGGATACATTTGGTTAAACCGCACCTTGCGCGGTTTTAATTAAATACCCGACATATCGTGCCAAGCACTTTCGCCGGGCCGGCAGTGGCCGCGCTCGGCGACGCTCCATTTTGAGTAAAAATCGACGGAGCGAGAGCGCGGCGCGTTTCTATCTTGTAATTTGAATTAATCAAATGCGACCCATTTTTTCCCGATAGGGCGGCGTCAGGCGACGTCCCATTTAACGCGGAATCGCCGGGGCGTGAATCGGATTATTCGGAATTTTGTAAAGCGCGAGGGGGGCTCCATCAATTTTGATCCAATTTAAGCGACGCTCTCTCCGAGTTTCCGCCTTTCCTCGGCGCGGGGTCCGCTCGCGTTTGGCGGCGCAGCCTTTTCCCGCCTGGGCGAAAATTCCGAAAAAGTATCCCCGTCTAGCGAAGCCGGATGAAAACAACATTCGAAATGAAACCGACTTCAATTCCATTTGATCCGCCTCGCAGATTAGCCTGGGAGCGACCGGGACGTCCAGAGCCGCGCGTGGAGGCAAGGGTCGCTCTCGTCGTCGCCAATTATTACGGAAATTGAACTAATATTACCGGAGCGTCCCTCCATCCGGAATTTATTAAAAATCCGAAACGCTTTCCGCGGGGCGCCGCGATACGTCGAGGCTCGACAAATCCCGTTTGTGTCGCCCCTCGCCGGGTAAAAAAGACGAAGTTTCCCTCAATATCCAGGAAATCGAGCAGAGTCGAAAAAGCCGTTTTCGCGACTGCCTTCCAAATTATTCGCGAAACCATTGATCGCGTTTCCGCCGACCGTATCCACAAAGAAGGCCGAGGGCAAATCGATGGCGAGTCGCGCGCGATTTAATCGGGAAATAATTAGCCGGCCATTAAGGCGACTTATTATACGGACCGTTCGAGAGTTTTGTTTCGAGGTGGGATTTCGATTTTCTCGGAGGGCTTCGACGTTCTCGATAATTGGACTTGGTCTCTCCGACGTTCGACCGGCCGCCCGGTGAGTAAATCGAATTATTTCTGGCACGCCCTGTTCCCGGACTTTTTCATTTGTTCTTTATTAATCGCGTGCCCGCTCTCTCCACCCGCTACCTTCTCGTGTGAAATCCGCCAGGCTGACAGGGATGGAAGGCGCGAATCAATGGGGGAATCCGTCATGGAGAAAACGCAGCGGACGGCCTCGTCTTCGGCAGGCCTCGCGGCTGGTATGAAAACGAAATTATTCCACTTTGCTGTTAAATCAAATACAGAAACCGAGTGACAAGTGCAAATATTTGATCGGCTCGAATGTTTGTGTGTGGCAAACCGGGGCGTTTGATGTCCCGGTGACAAACGGTAACGAGTAATTCGCAGGACATCGGAATCAAATCAGCAAACGAAGGGATATTTTAGTAATAAAAATACTTCACCGATGGCCGGATAATACGTCTACCAGTACACGTGTTCGTTTGCGAATTTGGATCGCGACCGTGGATAAAAAAATTATCCCGTCGTCCTACATGCGCCCAAAAATCGTGTAGCCTTAATTCGAGGCATGTCCTAAAAATTCCGAAATAAAAAATCCGCGGTAATGAGTCCTTGATATATATACTCTCGTCCTTAGATATATACTCTAGAAGAGGAAAAAGCCGACGAGAGGAACGACCGATCCATCGGAGCGGCCAGAACGCTTTATCCGCTCATCCTGCGCACTTATCTTTGACGAGGCAACGGGAAAAATCAAAGCGGACAAATAGAGTAAAAAAAAATAAAAAAAAAAGAGAGGAGATAGATTTCATCGGAGCGAGTTAGCGGGAAAATGGGAGGCAGGTGGAAAATCCGGGCGAGTTTTTCCCGACAACCGCCGATCGAGCGCGAGCGGTATTAATGCGGAAATCCGCGAGCGACCCGGAGTTCCTCGGCCGTTCCAGCGCCCCTAACTGGCCAACGCGGCCAAAGAAATTCTTTGGCAACGTTATCCTTTCAAAGATTTCCTGGCGCTTTAATGAAAACAGCTTTGCCAAGGGGTGGCGGCGCCCCCTCGCCGGCCGTTCCGCCGAGACTCTGTCGCGAGGACGGTATAATGCAACAAGGCTGCGTCAAAGTCGATTGAATTTTTTATCAACCCGTCCGCAAAAGGACGCCCCTCTGTCTTTCCGCCGATCCTCTTTGGAGGTCCGAGGAGACTCATTTTTGCCGGGTGGCCTGCATTATTCGCTCATCGATCGACAGTCGATCGACAGTCGATCGGCCCGGATTATGCACTCGACCACCGCTGCATTGGTTAGCCGCAAAACGACGAAACTACTTTACCTCGACAAAGAAGGAAAAGTAGAAAGATCCGGGATCCAGGGACGAGTTCTCGTGTTCGAGTCCTGAGGGAGGTCTCGATACATCAGTGCATCGGGGTACCGACGGCTTTGTCGCCACTCACGAGGAGGGATCGACTCCTAGTCGGTGCACTTTATCGTCCCCTGAGCTGGAACCTTTGAGGAGGCTCCGGAGAAGGTGCACACAAGGTTCCTGGAGGAGACCGTTAATGCCGCGGTGACTCGTGGACGGGGGATTCGTTGTCTTTCGGAGTCCGGAATCGGATGCGGTCCCGATCCGATTAAGACTCTTCCCCCTGCGAGCCGGGTGAGGGGTCAATGTCGGCAACGCCAACGAGGGCCGGCCCGGGGCGGGGAGGATGCCGAGGTGGCCGGTCGTCACGGCGCGTTCCGGGTGATGTATGGTTCTAATTAATGCGAATCTCCCGAGGGCTCCCGTCCACGTGGATTTCAATTATCTCCCACAGCCGCGTGTCCGCCGGCGGACCGATTAAAGTTTTTACGAGGCGAGGTATACACCGGCCACCCCCGATCGAGATCGGCGCGCAACCCCCGCGACTCGCGAGGCCCCGTCGGGTCGCCGCGATTGCGTCCAATTTCCGAAAACCAGGAGGCCTCGGAAAACCCGACTCAAAATTACTCCCGAGGTCCACGCCAGCCATGCCTGCGGTTCGTTTGTAAGGGATGTTCGACCCTTTGAACGCCAAGGAGCGCGGGAGCGCCGCTCGCGGATGGGTAATAAGGTTGCACCCCCCTCAAAGGGTTAGACTAGGCGGCACCACGCCGGGCGATATTATATTCCCCCCCCGCCCGTGATGTCCGGAATGGCGAGATCCCAAAGTCAAAGGTGAATTCATAGAATTTGCGCCCTATCCCCGGATGCGTCCTTAATTCCGCTCTCGAGAGAGACGCCGATGAACCCGAACCTTCGACGCGCTTCCGCGACCGGGTGGCGGGAGGGACCTCAGCGGATTCTCCGCAGTGAATTTACTCTGCCGATTAAGGCGAAACCTCGGAAGTTTACAGTTGAATATTAGCATCGCTACTTTCGGAGTTACCCTCCGCGATAAATCCCGCCCCGCGCACGTCCCCGACATAAATACCAGATTTTAATCGCAGTAATTGCAGGGGGGAGTATTATTTCGCGTTTTAATTTAAACCCCCGCGGTCGGACGGTAACAAAGCGGACTCGGTTTGGAACTTATCGCGAGATTCCGTGTTCGAGCCTCGAGATGTCATATCGAGAGTCGAGGCCCGGTATAAATCGCACCCTGCGTCAACTATCGCAAGTTTCCGGGCACGTTCGTCTCCCAGGATGGCGTAGGGGCAGAGGGAGAGGGCGGTCTCCCTGGTGGCAGATCTCGAATATTTTCTATTCGAGCCGTAGAGGGGCTGGCCTAATTTCCCGAGGCACGCATTTTCCTCGGCTCGGCAAAGCCCTAAGGTGCTCCTCCGCGCTCGTAACGATATTCGCAAGTTGACGCCTTCGGGACGGCGTCGATCCCGACGAGGGGAGCGGGGCCATCGATCGTTCGACCCGGTCTTCGGATTTCCATTGAGCCAAGAATTCGGCACCGACGCACCTGAAGCTTCTCGCGTCGTCCGATTATATACATCCAGGGGAAAATTTCTCCCTCGAGCTTTGACGGACGGCGCGTCGTTTGCTATCAGGCGCTATCGTTACTCCCTCGAGGGGGTCGGGCCGAAAAGAACGGTGAGATCTTGTTTAACGCCCGTGTCGGGTCGAGAGACGGGAAAATTAGAGATCGAAGGAGATACTCGGGGGTGAAGTGCGAGAATCCGTGGGATCGATTCGCGGCGGTCACTCGCTCGCGGCGAGGATTCTATCGCGTCGAGGAAGGGAGGGCAGGGGACGGGACTTTCACGTCCGCACTTTACGCCTCTTCCGCCTTTGTACGTTTACACCTTTGTACGTGAACGTCCCACTCGGCGGCAGTTTGATGGATGGCACCGATCGCAGGGGAGCCTTATCGCGCGACTAACGCTATCATTATGCCCCTCGGGGAAGCGCGGGCGGATATCTCGGCGAGGCGCGAGGTACGCCTACCTCGGGACGAGAGATCTTCCGAGATCCGATTTCGCGGCCCCCCGCTGAGCGGCAACCCTTTCGATGCGTCCCGCCTTTTCGTTCCCGGCGTTCCAATTACCTTTCCCCGGGAAATAGCGCAAAGTTACGAATCACACTTCCGAGCCAAAGAGAGGGTGCTCGAGGAGGCAGCGCCGCCGGGAAAGGAGGAGGTCGGAGGCAACGGGGTCGGCGGGGGGAGGTTTAATTTGCATAACAAGTAATCTGACTGCGATTCGACTCCTTTAATCTCGCTCGCTCGCTGCCCCACTGAATACCTTTCTACTTAAAACACTCGGATCCCGGCATTTTTTCCATTGGAAAGTTCCCATCGTCGACCCGCCCTTCAACCTTTCAAGTATGTTAATTACGAGTGCACCGCCGAGAGGGTAGCGATGCACCGAGGGCCTCCGCCGAATTCCTAAGTGCGCCCCCGCAGCCCGATTCGCTTTCAGGCGGCGCGTTCTGGGGATTTCGGAAAAAATCTGAGCGTTAAGAGCGAGTCAAACGGACCCGGAAGAACGCGCCCGTTCGAAGGCTCGCCTCCTCCTCGTCTGAATCTCCTCGAGGCGGAATTTCCGAATCCCCCTGCTCGCACCTGGCACAGGTGCGCGACCAATTGCCGGAAAACGATGCTTCGATCCGACCCGGAGGTGACCAAGAAGCCGGAGAGAGAGACGAAGGAGGGTCGCTCGACTGCCAGGAGGAAAGGACCTCCGACCCGGGTCGTCGACAGCTGACCGTAATTACGGGGTCGTAAACCGAGGTTATGGTCGCGCGCTATCGACGCGATACGATTAGCGCAATCGCCTCCGAGGGCGAAGGGTGGAGTGGACGTTGGCTTTATAACTGGCGAACCCCCGACCCGCCATCTTGGCGTAACTCCGCTTTCGCGATTAAACCGCTCCATCCAGACTCATAGTGACTCCACCCCGTGAGAAGTCGAGGGTCGTTAGTACGCGTAGGACCTGCCGTACGGAGATTCGTCGTCGGCAATGACCCATCGATCCTCGATCGGCGACTCGCGGGGGGCCAATTCCGCCCTCGCGCTCGGGTTCCTTTTTCCGGGAGGAGCGGCGTCACGAGTGGGTAAAATCGAAAACATGTAGCCCGCGGGCGGGGGCTGTTTTGATCGCGCCAATTGTCTAAACTCGCGCATTGTTCGGCAGGTCCGGCCCGTGTCGGGGAAGCGGCGACAATACCGGCGCACTGCGAAACGACGGGTGGCGATACACGGCCGGGCGGACGGGAGGCAGGGAGGAAGACGCAGGCCCGCGTGGGTGTGCGAGGACGGACGGAGATAACGAGATGGACGGAGATAACCGGACGAGCAGATGGACGGATAAAGCGGCGGAATCGAGGCGGACGACGGGGGCCGGGGCGCGGTGGCGCTCAATTTCGCGGTCCGATAATCGCGCTCCCGGTGTCCCCTGTTACGTCGGCCCGATTGGCCCGATCGGCCTTTGGGTCATTAAAAGATGAATTAGCGCGTTTCCGGCCTTTTCGATACTCGGGGGGTCCCGGCGCGGGCCCTCTTTGTCCCCGCCGCGGTGTCGTCCCAATCGATATCGACCCCATCCGTCTGGACGCACGAGGGTGGCCGAGCGTCGAGTGCTTTGCCGGTCCGTTTAACGGGGCGGCGGAGGTGGCGGAATTCCCGAGGAATCGCGGAAATTGCGCGAGGTATCGGCCGACACGAGAACCGGGGACCTCGCTTTATCATGCAGGAAGCGGTCTTTTATATTTCGACGATGCCTTTACACGCGTCACGTATCGCGGACGTGACGCGGAGGAAGGCAGACGTCCGCGAGGTGCGGCTCGCTGCGCCCTCCGGCCGTCTTATCAGCCGTTCGTCGCGTATAGGCGAGGCCGCGTTAACATGCAAAGACGATGCTCGGGAAGTTGGTCTCTACTTATTCGAAACTCGATATTTCTTTAGTTGTACCGGATTATATGAAGAGAACAATTTTTCTTTCGAAAATCAAACACTTTACCCGCTCGTACCCGCTCGTACCCACCGTGAGTACAATTTGGTAGAAAAAAATTTTTCATTTTCGGAAAAGTAGAGGCCAACTTCACGGACATGCAAAGACGTCTCCCGATACCCCCGGTCTCTCTGGCGAGGGTTCGAAAACCAAATGCCCAAACCTCCGGTGCTCGCCGGGCGCAATCCGTTTCGTCAATAACAAGTCACGTCGGCACTTACTCCTGGCTCGACACCCGTCACTTACCGAATATAGGATCAGCTTACGTGGGCCAACTCCGAAAGAGTTCGATCGGGCGAGGAGATTCGAGTCGGGCTGGCATTTTGAAAAGTGCGATCTAGCGGTCGGGGCACGTCGGCGACCACTTACCTTTACGGTGCCCCGCGCTCCGCTCCCGTGAAACCCGCTTCCGGTCTGCGGTGGCGGCCCTCCGAAATCTAACGCGCCCCCGATAAGGAACCCCTCCTCGGCATCGATCTCGGCCGGACCCTAAGTGGATCGAACGGCTTTCCGATAATCGCCCGCGAGCTGGGACAAAATTCGCGAGCTTCCGGCTCGCCGTCTCCGCCCGGACGCGGAGCGGATTCCGCGAGATTTTCCCGGCGACCGCGACTTCCCCCCCGATAACCGAGGGTGGGAAAAGCGAGACGAGGTGATCAAGCGCAAGGATATTTTTTTCCACTTCCACGCGAATGGGTTAACCCTTTCGATTTTAAAAATCATCCATCTCTTCGGGGGAGCGGTCCCCAATTTTTGTCGCCTCTTCACCGAGACCGCTCGTTTGGGTCCGACGATTTACGAGGGCCTACTCGTAATTTTCATAATGGAATCAGTTTCCATCGAGGGGTAGACGCGATCCCGATTGGACCTGTTCGGGGAGGTTCGGTTCGGTCGGATCAGCGCTTCTGGCTTGGATCCGCAGATAAATTAAAGGGGGCGGCGGCTGGAAGGAAGGAGAGAGAAAGAGGTCCCGGGGACGTCTGGGGACAGTTTTCTCTGCCTCCGGCTTAGCGAGTCTTCGTTACCAACAATAAAGTCGATTGTCCCGCGATTCCACCGTCTCCATGCGCCAACTAAATTAAACCAATCCGCTTTTCGCGAATGCGAGCGTCGGGACTTCTCGCGATTTTCCCTCAAACGAGACCGGACCGTCCCTCCCTGGGTGGATCGACCCCGATTAGGTTCTCCCTCGAAGAAGCATGCATTTCCTTCCAGTCGCGGCGGTAAAAAAATTCCCCGACAAAATGCGACCGAACTTCAAAGCTTCCTCCGAAGGAGTCCACCTTTCCGTCCCGACGGAACGTCGTCGACTAAATTAAATGGACGGCTTTTTCGTTGACATTCGCTTTTTCTCGGATTTCCTGCTTACTAAAAGTCCCCTGTAACTTTTCCCGCCGGGTTAGCTCGGGACGTTGAAAAAATCCCAGCTATTTGTAAGTGGCATTAATCACCGAAATGCAACTCCGGTTGCTCCGCCGAAAGCCTCCCAGGAGAGATCGAGGAACGTATCTTACGAATCATCCGTTATTAAACGTATGTGCGCGGCCGAGGGGTAGGTAAAATTTTTCTTGGGTAAAATTCCCGGCGAAAGCATTACGAGAAAAGGAGTGGTATGTACAGTTGCGAGCTCACGTATCCCTTTTCTCCCGGCCCTTTCGGATGCGGAAGTGCCATGAACTCCAGAGCTTGCATTTGCACTTGGCCGTGCACCGCGGGTCTTCTAACGAAGCACGTAGTAACTACAGATTGGGCCGGGAAAGGCGGAATCATTAGAACGCCATTCAATTTGCGCAAAACACTCCGGAAAGATGAACTCAATTTGGAGACGCGACCGAGACCCCGAGTTAGGCGAACCCGAGCTCGCCCTGTTAGAGCGAACGCGCGGAATCCGCGAAATTTCCGAATCGAAGGCGAGCGGAATTCAGTCGGTGTTACGAGACCCTCGCCAGGATTGCTGGAAATGCGAGGGTCCGATGCATCAACCGTGAAAAAAATTTTTCATTTTACCGGTGACGACGTGCGACCAGAAATGTCTCCAGCGGAAACCCGGAGAAAAGCGTTTCCTCCCTTGCATATGTAACCGTGGTCTCCAAGGCGCGCCTTTATGCTTTCCAGGTGAGAAACGACATTTATCATCCGGAAATAAGGAACGGTGCTCCACTTTGCGGGGAAAAGAAATCGCCGAAGGGAGCCGCCGCGGATGGTAATCGCTCCCTCGAAATGGATTACAAAAGGGAAGTAGCGAGTTCCCGAGTGCATAGCTCGCGGATGATTTCTGCATTGCACCGGCTCGATCGAACCTGATTTTCGCGGCCCTTCGAGCGACGTTCGTCCACGCCCAACGGAGGCGAAGAAAATTCGTCGATTCGCTCAGTGTCGAGGGCCGATCATCGAGGCTCTTGCAAGAGACATTCGGTATTCCGCGGACGCGCGTCTTCCTTAAGATCGAGAAATTTGAGGACCGAGGAAATTCGAGCGCCGATGCAGCGGGCATGTCTTTCCATATCCAGAAAATTGGATTTCCATATTTTCCCCGGCGGGGATGCGCGTCGAGAGACGTCACCGGGCGCCGCGAGGGATCGATGGCGCTGATTCGCTCGATCGCGCATTTTTTTTTTTTTTTTCTCCCCCAAAGTCATGAATAAAATATACCCCGCACCATTTAACGCGTTCTCATTCTGGCGTTTCTCCGGGACGGGGCAGAATTTCGAGCTCCGCCCGAGAGCGCTCCATTCAACTCCTCCGTGCTCGATACAATCTATCCGAATAGCCCCCGCGAAATGCGGAGCACGCCGTTTAACGGCGCCGCCGGGGGAAATCGTTTCCTTAAGAAACCGTTCGAAATAATATACGGGAAGCTCCCGGAAAAGCACCTGGGAAAGCTCCCGCGACGCATTCATCCTAAGAAGCGGAGCGGTGGAAAACGCGTGTACGACATCTCCGCTTAACGCGGTAATGCCGAGCTCATCGGGCCCATTTGCTAAAAGCTTCTCCGCGTTATTGTGAGCTCGTTGAACCGATTCGCGAAATCTCCTGCGGGTCATCGCATCGATTCGCTAAAAGCTTCTTCGCGGAGCCGCGAGCTCGACGGTGGCTGGTTTAGATAAAGCTTAACGGCGACGCACAAAGCTGTACCGAAAGTACGTTACACGCGTACACGAGGAATAGGTCTCCTGCAAAGCATATCCAGAACGATACGTTTCGTTCGAGAGACCCTTCCGTCCCGCGTTCGTTCCGCGTCGCCAGGTCGTCCTCGATCGGCGAACAATTAGCGTTTTTCCGGACGACCTTCCCCGCAACGCGGCATACGCGTTGGTAATATGTACATTGTACTCGGCGCAGTCGAGTGATATAGACAGACCAGCGCGACACGAGAGGCCGCTATAATGAGCGAGCCGACCTCGACATGTAGGCCAAGCACTGACGCGTACTTGCGCCATGCATATTGCCTGGACTTCGCGGACCCTCGCAATTCCCTTTTCCTTAAAGTGCGAACAGCCGAGGAGGAGTCTCGCGTTTGCCTCCCGGAGTGGGCCCTCGCTCCTAAATGGTCGACATTTTTCACCCCTTTCCTTCGCGAGGCGTTCCGCCCAGGAAACGCGTCCGACCGTTCCGCCGCCGGGGAACGATCGCGTTACGGTGTTCCCCACCCTCGCGGCGATTCGCGAAATAAAACCGAGGCCGGTGGATTTTTATCGAGTCGGGAGAAATCCGGGCGGAAAATCGGACGCGTCGATAACGGAGGTTATCGGCGCGTGGCGAGTCGTTAGCGGCAATCATCTCGATTACGGCATTACGAATGTAAAACTTTTTATCGCTTTACGCGAGTTATCGTCGAAACGGTCGGGGAATTTCCCCGCGTCTCGTTTCGTCGGAAGCGACGTCGAGATCCATTCCAAAATCTGCAGAATCCGGCGCCGGGCGAGGCGTCCCCGAGACGTGGGGCGATTCGTCCTGCGGCGTAGGTAGCGTCAAAGTTCCAATCGGAACGGCAAAGTTGACGCGGTGCATCGCGGCGCCGAAACTCCGGATCTCGTTTCCGAGTTCGCCCTTTATTAGATTCTCTTCACCGGTTCGCGGAGAACGTGATCTTGCAGCCAGAAACCGCGATGCGTGCCCGACTCGATGGGCGAGAACCGACCTCGTTCCTCCTCGGTCCGAATTCCACCTGCCCCCAAAATTAGACCGAAATCAGAGTTTCGCTCGTAACAAGGATAAATCGAGAAACGTCAGGCACGAATGTGCGATCGGATATCTGCTTCAAGATTCCACGCTTGAATTTCAAGGATCCAGGTCGTCCCATCCCCCTCGGTTGCGTCGAATGTATTTTTCACCGCATTATCCTTAATGAGTCTCCTTCAGGCGTACGTCGAGGCTGCATCAGCGATGACGGAAAGAGACCTCGGATAGGAAAAAGAGACCTCAGATGGCGAAAAGAGACCTCCGATGTCTCTCCAAACGGTCGGCACAAAGACAACGGGCACGACAAAGCCGGACGCGGAGAACTCTTAATAAAACTTTTATTACGACAGAATCGCGACAGTTCTTTCGAACTAAAAAAACGGAAATCAAAGAAAGAAGACGAAAGATTTCCCGCCGGCTAAGTTGTTCTCTCGAAGAGGGAAGAGATCCCCTGAGTTCGCGGATCTCCGAATCGACGTACGTACGCGAGGTCGACCTCGGCGAAACCGTGTCTCTAAATACTTCATGCAAGTACATTAGACTTAAAGCTAAATGGATCTTGCAAATTGGGTCCCTTAATGGAATATATCCCCGCGTCCAAAAGTGGACTCCCAAGACTAACTTAACGTCACCTCGTCGCCGGATATGCTCTTAACTCATGCATTACTCCCACCCTAGGATTGCACTGTAGCAAATTTATTTGCAAAACAGAAAATCTGGTCGTCCAGCTGTTTCCGTTTCACCCGCCGGCGGAATGTCGGATCGGGAATATCGGGACAAAATTACGAAACAGGGACAAATTTGCGATTCTCGAGTCGACGTCCACGACGGGCGATTCCGTTCAGAGACCGATTGATATGTACTATACATAGATAACGAAGAATACGAAACGGAAAATCGAGACGACGTTGTTTCCGCATTCCCCGGGCCGCAGGAATGGAGTTTTCCGAGTTTCCAGCGATCCCGCCACCAGGGAATTTCCCCTTAGGAATTTATTACCGGCGTGCAAAGAAATCCGAAAGGAGTTCCCAATGACGCGACGCGCCTTAGGAACGCGCGCGGCGTGCAAAACCGATCCGCGGATTTTCGGAAGATCGGGAAGTTTGACGGAACGCGTGCGGCCGCGTTAAACCGAGGGGGCGCAAATTGGGTTAAGTTTTCCGAAAGACGGAGCGTGGTATAATAATCCAGTAAATCGCACTTGCGCCCGCGAAGACGCACGAGGGTCGTCCGACCTCGGGGGCGGATCGGTCGATTTTTCGCGGGATCCGCAATTCGCATAAAATTCAGCGGAGCGGCGCGTCCCAGGCTTATAACAGGCGCCGTAAGAAGGGGGATCGCTTAAGCGCGGCTGAGCAACAAAAAGCGCGGCAGACTCCGCGCCTGGTTTTTGTCACGTGCTTACGGTTTTCCGATATAAGCCCTGTCATCTTTCACCGGAAAATTTCCCGCTCACGGAGCACCTCCGTTCGCGCTCCGCCGCGGAATAAAAAATCGCGCCTCGAGGCCGGACCGGCAAGGAGCCCAGGGAACGTCCGATATAATTCACCCCCCGGCCTGCGCGCCGGTGGAACTTCATTACGAGAATTAACCGCTCCTCGAGACCGGCCGCCTCGAAAGTAAGAATAATATTTCCCTACGATTATTAATGGAAACTGATAATCCCTTGTCTCGTCTCGGCGGAAAAGTCACGAAGATCGGTCCCCCGGTGGAACCGGAGCGCGAGAAGGAGCACTTCCGCATAGGAGCCGCATCGCTTCCCGCCCTACAAAAGCGAGCGGAAACGGCGGAGCCAAGCACGGCCGACTGTTCGGTAATTTATCCGTCGGAAACTTTTCCGCGCACGTATCGTGCGGAAAATTGACCTGTTTACCCGCGAACAGATGGGATCGTGGCCGGCACTCGGCGCGCGGGGTTTCCGCGCCGGGGAGGATCTGGACGGACCGAAGAAGAGCGAATGCCGGGAGGGAAGCAATTAGCGCGTGGCTTTGTTGCGTTAAGCAAATTGTCGAGCGACCGGGTTGTTTTCTTAAGCGGATAGGAGGACTTAGGGTGGAAAATGGCAGCGGCGAGCCCAAGACCGAAAAGCTCGAAAGCTCCGAAGCTTCGCCGAGAGACGACTCGAGGGGAGAGGCGGGATAAGCCGGTGGCCGGCGCGGAACGACGAGGCGGGAAATGGACGAGCGATGTAGCCTGCGAATCGCTCGCGGAATCCGCGGCCACTTAGCCGAGTTGCCAAAACTCCCGGTCGTCGTCGAGCTCGGGGCCGGCGATTACCGGCCGGGCATTAGCCCGGTCTTCGATTTATACGCGGGGACAATTTCCGCGGGCGGGGCACGGACGAAAACAAAGTGCCTGGGAAAAATCCGCGTCGCGAGCCGGAAATTGAATCCGCGTCCCGCGCCATCCGAGCGGATGCCTCGGCGACCCTGCCGCTCGCCTCCTTGGATGTATCGCCGATTCTTGAGAGAATCGACCTCGTTCCTTCGCCCAGTGATCGATTTATGGATCCCGAAGGTTGGAAAATAAATTCGAAAAGGTCGATCCGGGGACCACCCGTAAACGGCGCCTCCAACGACCTCCGCGCGCGATTCTGCCGCGGCAATTTCCGCCGACAAATCCGCGACCTGCGGCAAGAAGCGTAATCGACAACCCCCGGCGAGAGAATTGCCGCCGCCTCTCGTCGTGCCCGATCATCTCGACATAACCCGATCGATCGCGATAAATGCGATCTCCGCGTTGCACGGGTTTCCGTGCCTCGCGATTACCTCACCCCACCTCGATCAAAGACTCGCCGCCGGCAGTACCTCCCTTATCGCGTTACGTGAATTAACCGGACGTCGAGAAAAACGCGCAATCGCGGCCGATACGCCGCCCACGCATTCATAGCGCATATTAATGTTTCGCGATATCTTTGTATTCCGGTTCACCGGTCCCACCGGGAGCGACACATCTGGCCGCGGAAACGATTCGTCAACGTCGGGGGTCATGAGCGGAATTACTTGAGCGAGCGTGCACCTCCAATTGTTCCCACCCGAGGACGTTCGACGTGCTCGTTTACGAGGTCGACCGACCTGTACCTATCGATGGGATTTTTTTATCAGCGAGTCGGGTAAATCGTTTGACACTCGTTACCCTAGGGTCTCGGAGATAGGGCCGCGGTTCATCGATACGCCATCCGGAAGAAGGAGGTCGTCCTCGAGGATGGAGTCGAACGGAACGAGAGGAGGCGGCTCGTTTACGGATAAGCGAGCTCGCACGCGAGCGGGCTCTAAGAGTCCCCGAAGGGTAGGAAACGGTTCGGGGGGAGGGACGAGGTCCACCCCGAGGAAGAGATCCAATCCCCGGATTCGATTTCGAGGCGGCAGTCGACCGGTCGGTCGTTATTCCCACAAAGCGAGACCTCCCCGGGACATCCGGTCGACGTACCGCGAAACTCCCGAGTTTCCGAGGCCGAGGGGGCGCGTCCACCCCCCGAGGGTCGGGCTCCCCCGCGAGCATCCTCCGAGATCGGATCCGCGCTTTTTAGCCGGCGATAACGAGGATGCCCATTGTCGGGTGATAACGCGGGAGGGAGGGACGTCGTTTGGCGCCCCTCGCGATATCTCGCGACGCTCAAAAGCCACCCCCTGCAACCTTAAAGCTTATCGCGACGCCCGGAGAGCGGTTCTGCCAGAGTGGAGCGCCGAACTACAGATACGGAACGGCTGGGTTACGTTTACGGTCCCTCGCCTTACTTAATAGACCCTAAAGCGAACCGACGTCGCGACGCCTGCGTCCTGGGAGTGGCTCGCCCTGGCCGTGGCGTCGCGTGGCGAGCTCGAGAAAGGCCGTTCCCACGTTCCCATATTACGACCGGAAGTCGGAGCCGCGATCTCTCGAATGCTCGTCCTGGCGAGAATCCTGCGCCGAGCCGACCGAGGAACCTCGGCGAGCCAATCCTCCCCTTTCACGTGTTGCATGCCCGATGGAGGGTCGCCTCCCACCTCCTCGTCTCTTCTTTTGGCCGGTCCCAAAGCCGAAGCGACGCCTTCCTTTCCGCTTCCTTTTCCGCCCTGGCTGGAAAACTCCGCTCTCGGGGATCCAGGGGTTTTCTCGTATAATTATCTTAGCCCGGCCGGCTCCTCTATTTGTTCCCTTCTCCCCTCGTTAAAATGCGCAATTTACACATGGTTATGCAAACGCGATTCCCGCTTCGTGGGCGACAGGTGAAATGTGGTTTCGGGAGCACGAGGAAGGGAGGGCGGCTCCGAAAAAGGAGCGTTTCCCGCGTAGCCCGATGAATCCGATTCGAATTAAACGAAACTCGTCCTTTTCCCTCCTCCACCCCCATGAGTTCCGCGGGGAGCCATTAAGTAAACCGCATCGACCGACTCGGCTTTTAGGAGGTCCTCCTCAAAGGACGATCGATCCGCTCGATCCGAGGCGATCGGGCGATCACGCGAGTCCCCGTGCCTTCTCGACGCGGCCGCCGCTTCTTGCCGTTACGGAAACGCGGGGCTGTTCGCATGGCGACCAGTACGGAATTACGGGAGCACGAGAACTCGATCGGGTCACGCAAGGGTGGCGGGCACGAAGGTCAGGAGAAGCTGGCCCGACCTCGTCGCGTGTTTTTCTTTACCCCCGAATTCCGTCGACTTTCCGCCGCGAGTCGATCGGCGGAGGACTCGGGTGAAGTCCCGGGAACCAAACTTTTCGGCGTCGCCTTTGGAGGTCTCCGTTGGCGGGTTCGAAAAAGTGGTACTCCCCTCGAATTCGAAATTTCCTCCGCCCGAGGGCGGAAATACCTTCCGCGGCGGAGAGGTTCGTTGTTACCGCGACGTAATTAACGGCCTGTACGCGTCTGACGGGAGCGCGAGCAGAAATGGACCAAGTCGCGGTCGGCGCTTGTCACGTACCGCCGGACGGACCCGTCGCGACGCCTCCGCACGCTGCGGAGCGTCATTGTTTTCACGCTCCCGAGGAATGTAAATTGTTAAGAGTCGCGTAGTTAATATTATGCAGAGGCAGGCCCCGGGGGATGATAATGCGGCCGCGACGTAGCTTACCGCCCGAGTGCTATCGGCACGCTACCGACCGCAGCCTCCCTCCGCTCGAAGTAGCGACGAAGGCGAGCCGGATGCGAAATCGACCAAGCCCGATCGCGTCGATGGAACCTTCTCTCTCTATTTTCATCTCCTCCTCTAAGACCGAATACGTTAAATACGACCTAAAATAGAGTCGCTGGTAAAACCTGTCTCGAAAAACGATGGCTGATCGATTATCCATATCCGATCGGAAAAGGAACGGCGGGACCAGACGCAGTTCAAGCTTCGAAAATAACTTCCCAGGAGCGAGAGACGACATTGACGATATTGATGAGAGCAATGATTTTATTATGGACGCGTCGACTCGGTGCCACGGTGGAAACCATCGATTACGCGCAGACGATCGAGATGTGGCGAGGGAGGCTAATTTCGTTTGTCGGGGGGATCGTGAAAATAGACGAAGGTTCAAAGCCGAGAAGGCTCGACGTCGGGTTGTCGACGTCGCTAGGTCCGTCGCGACGTCGGAACGAGCCCCCCGTCCCCGGGTTGGGCGGCTTCCAGCTCGACTTTGAGTACAATTTAAGCGTAGAATTACCACAAATAATGAACCTTTGAAAGAATCAGCATTTAGATGGGACATTAAAGCCGAATGGCGATGCTTCCGGGATGTATACCCCGTCCCGCGGGGCGGCGACGCCGCGCGCCGATTGGTCCTCCGCGATCAGTCAGGGCGCCGGGACGCGCCGCGACTGTCGGCCGATATTTACGATCCAACTTTCCAACTACCGCCGCGATATTCCCCGCTCCTTGTTTTAAACGATCCTCGACTTGGGCTCCAACTCGGACGAAGGAGGGCAAAGTGAACAAATTGAAATAAATGATTTACGCCGCCCCCTCGTTGGGATTCCCGAGGAGGACGCCGGTTTTCGAATTCCATCGAGATCGGCGTCGCGACGCCTCGGGAATTCGGATTGCTCGGGGTCCGGATCGTTAAGCGCACCTCGGGAGCGTGATCCGCAACTCGAAGCGGCGTATCGATACGCCCGAGCCGAGTCCCATTTCGCGTCGCGACGCACCGGGACGCCGAGTCGTCGTTCGCGCAGCTGTTCCGCCGCTGCCGAGACTCGCCGTTTCGAGTACTCCCGTGTTATCTACCTAACCGCGTTTAATTCGATGCCGTGAAACCCCGGATTTCACGAGGCCATCAAGCGACGCCGAGCGTCTCCCGACTCGTACGCGCGCCAGGACGGAACGTGCCAGCTGCGTCGACTTTCCCAGGATCGACTTCGGAGAAACACGCGTAGTTCGGCGCCGTACAATGAATTTTTCCTAACATCCCCCGTGCAGTCTGCAATCGTAATGCAAGGTCTCCAACTTTTCCGCCCGAGATGCGATTAAAAATCATCTGCTCCGTTTTCAACAAACTCTAGGAGCCACACCGCGGGGATGAGCTCCTAACGAAGTCTCCATCGCCCTCGAACCTGGCTAACGTTCAACTTTCCCGGCGTTCCCTTACTTATTAATCGGCAACGACTCCGGCGATCCGAGCTACGGGCGCTGACTTATTAACGAGGGACGCCGGGTGTCTTCAACCTGCCGCAACGCGACCGCGAGCCCTCCGGAATTCCCGATTCCCGAACCAAGTTCGAGCAAATATTTGTAAGAGGAGTCCGCTAGTCGATGAATTTTTAAGGGGCATATGCGGATCCACCCCCTGTTGCGGGGTTGTTCCCGTGAAATCCCCCCGGTCCAGGGGCTTAACCGCGTCTCCGAAACGCGCCGCTCGTGTCCTCCCTCTAATCCCGTAGCGAGCGTTTTTCCGTTTTCGAGCTCTCCCGCCGAAAATCCATGGCCAAGTAGTTTCTAGGCCGCGCGCGGAACGCAGGTTCTCGCGTAACCGGGTCCGCAGCTTCGAAACCGCGTTCTTCAATTTTTAGCCGCGTCGATAATCCGCGATTAGTGCTCCCCGCGTCGCGGAATACGCTCCGGTCACGATTCCCGTTTCTGGCTAGAAGACTCTCCGTAGCGATTCTCCCGAGTTTTTACGATTTCCACGATTGAATGAGATATTATCCCGCCACCCCTTCGAGGGGGGCGTAAACTTTTAATGGCTCGTCGCGATTCCTGGCGCGGAAGCCGCGATCCGATTCGCCGGGATTCGCGGAACGCGGTTATTTTTATCGAGTGCCGTCACTAATTCGATTAGTAACGAGGTCGCGGCCGCGAGTTTCCCGCGGGACTCGAGCACCTCCGGTGGCCTGGAAAATCAAATCGACCCGGCCAGGGAATCCTCCGCGTGCGGCCGCCCCGTCGACCTCGGACGACGTCCCGACCCGCCGACGGGCGTTCCGTCAGGTGCGCTCCGTCCCTCCATCCGTCGGAAAAAACGGACCGGTGTTTTCGGCACAGCGACCGCGTGCGATTCAGCGCGGTAAACGAATCCTGTCTGCGGACCCGTTGCGGCGGATTTTACTCCGTAGAATTCCGCCCGGGCGTCGCCACCCGGTGTACGTTCGCGTTTATCCGACAATCTCGAGATCGGCCGGCCGGAACCCACCGCTCCGGTTTTATTAAAATTCCTTTTTCGCGGAAATTCCAGCGTGAACGCGGCGCGTCTCTGTTTCGAAGACGAGCACGAATTTCGGAGCGTTCGCTCGGATTTCGTCGAGCTCGCGAGTTGCCACGAAGGATCGATCTGGCGCCATTTATCGAACCACTCACGACGAGCCGGAAAGGCGGATCGATCTCGCCGTATCCGGTCCCATCAGGTTCGGAAATCGGAAAAACGACGGGGAGCCTTAAAGTCGGCAACTATCGGCGAGAGGGTCGATAAAGCGGGGTTAAGGCCCAGCCCTTAAATCGCGGATGCAGCCCCAAGGCGCGAGCAACGAATCAATCCCTGGTAACGTCGCGGGCCCTCTCGTGACCCTGTTATCGGCCCTTATCGCGGGGCAGTTAATTACCATCCGTAAATAACACGGGGGCAAGTTTGCACGCAAAATGGCCAACCCTTGGCCGGTCGCCGGTGAATGAGCACTCGCCGATAGCATCGAGCTCGGGGCCGCATACGTAATAACGCGTGAGTACACGTAAGGGGTTGTTACCCGCCGCACGCACCCCGTCTAGCCCGGCCACCCCCGTTGCACCTAGGGAAAATTTATCTCGCCAACCCCATCGAGCGCGCCTCGAATCTCGAGGCTCGAACGCGTCCTTATAACGAGTCGCCCGGGAGCCGCGACCGCGTACGAGCGGAAAACGCGTCGGAATCGCGTCCACTCCGGGCCCCGATCGACCGATCGCATCGACGATCGAAGCTCCGCGCTTTACGGGGCACTTTTCGCTCTCTCGCTTTACGCTCGCCCGTTACCGACCGCGACAGAGTCGGCCGCGTTTTACGTCGCCTGGGCTAGATATTGTCCTCGTAAACCGCTTGTGTCCGCCGAACTTTATTATCCTCCCTTACACGCGTTTCGAGGGTATACGCGCGAGTCCGCGGAAAGAAGGCGCCCCCCGCGAAATTGGCGCAGCGCGTGAGGAAGCTGATCAGCGATTTTAAGGGCGACTCGGAAAACCACCCCAAGTCCGCGTACACCCCTTTCTCGCGAATCCGGCCCCGACTGGAAGCGTCCCCCGGAGGAACGAGCACGGGGACGTTTTATCAACCCTGCTTATCGAAAGCGAGTTCTCTTTGCATTCCGGGGCCTTAAAACGCTTTCGACGGTCCATCGAGCAGATCGATGCGACATAAACGACGGGAGCACGTGCAGCTTTACGATAACCAGAGCAGCTCGAGCGCCGGCGTGGACAGTCCATTACTTAGCACCCTCTTATACGGACGGACGTTACGTGTCGGCCGACCTTTTACGGCAAAGCAGAGTCGTGATATAATTTGACGAGGGGTCGCTTCGAGGGGGCGACCCAAACGAAGGAAGCGGCCCCGAATCCCCGGGTTCCGCCGAAACGGGAGGAGAGCGTTCTTTCGGCGCTCCGGGAATTTCCGATTTTTAAATGAAAGGGAAGGTGGCAATTTTAAGGAGGAAATTCCGCCCGAGAAGGTCGCTTTGTGGACGCGCGGCAGCCGAGGTCCCGAGCAGAAAGGCATAATAAACGGGGAGAACATGCGAGCATTGAACGCGCGCCCGCCAGTTGGAAAGGAAGAGGTGAGATTCATATTTAGATGCAGCCAGGAAAAAACCGGGAAGAGCCCGGAGGAAGAGCAGCCTCGAGTGGTTCCGCGTCCGCGTTTCCCGGCGCGGCTCCCCCGCGTCGACGATTCGGCGGCTACTTAGGGGTCGAAAGTCGGTATCGCGACCTCGAGGCGAAATCGGAAGCTCGTTCTAGATTCGCTAGTCGCGCATCCGTTCGCCGGGGAAGACGTTTTCCGGAAGGGGGTCTCCGGACGGATCGAGGTTCCGCCTCCTGGCAAGGCGTTCCGGACGTCGATTCCTCGACTCCGGGCCGATACATCGACTGGAAGGGTCGAACGTTTATCCGGTGCCTCGTAGGACGTTAAAGGCGAAGAGCTGCCCCGACTTCGCCGTCCTATCCGGAGAATTATTGCACTCGATAACGACAGCTGGCGTATCGATTGAAATTCTACAATGGATCCGAACGAAAAAACAAGAGGCATCGTCCGGCGGACTCTTCCCTTCCGGCGAGCGCTCGCTTGAAATATCGTCCACGGGAGTTTCGGGCCGGAAGCTTCGACGTCGGGCCGTGGATCCGGTTTCCGCCGACGAGACGGAGGGAAGGAACCGGGGGCGGCTCGGAACCGCGGGAAAATTCAATCTCCGCGGGCTGACGAGGCCGAAATTTCGGAGGGGCGCGTTATTATCACCGGGCCGGTCGTCGATCACTCGACGGGTCGCCACCCCGATCCATCTTGGTAGAGCACCCTCGGCGATGGCAGTCCTGTCACGGGATCCTCTCTAAGCCCCGGAGAACAACGGCCGAGAGGACTCGGACGGACGTCCTCGACGGGCCGCTCTTCGTTCCCCGGATGACCGAAATGACAGCCCTCGAGGCGCTCCCATTACAGTGGAATCTCCATTGTCCGGACTAAGTAGCCTCCGCGGATCCGGCCGGTTAAACCGACGGCCCTCGATGCGGTGCATTAGCGTCAAACGCGTCCAAGACTAGATCGAGATCTCCCCGCGTCGAACGATTCCCCAGTTCGTCGGAATTTTTCTCGCAAAAAAACAGGATCGCATTAATAAAATTCTGCACCGCTGCGAAGTCGCGTCATTGTTCAACATACGAATGTCTTGACACGGAACTATCAATTTCGCATGCGAGAGTTGATCTCGTGAACTCGAGAATCGGGTCTTTGGATCCGACAGAGTCGCAACCGGGGAATAAAACGGACCGAGTCGATTATCGAGCGACGACCCCGATTGATATGGAATAACGTCCATTAATATAGAATTTTTTGACCCCTCTCGAGCGCGCAAAGGTATCAGCCCCGAAACTGATTACGGAAGATTGGACGGTGCAGGATGTATTGTGGCGACGCTGCATTGAAAGTAGGTTTATGACGTGGTCCATTACGCCGGGGATATTGAAGAGGGTCGGTGGGAGGGAAAATGCCTGGCTGAAAAATGAATTTCCCGCAGGGTAACCGAAGGGCCTAGGAGAGGAGACCGGGGGCGCTCGTCTTTTAGCCCGGGCACTCTCCCGGGCCGAGAGCTCTCTCTCTCTCGCGCCGACTTTACGAATTTCATTTGCCGGCCGAAGTATGCAAATGTCCCTAACGGATGTCCCGTTTTCAAATATAAATAAAGACGCGGCCCGAGGTGCGGACGGGTCGAAGCGGCGATCGATCGCCAGAGGGTTGAATGGAGGCGCTCCCGTTCCGCGGTGCTGAAAAATACAGAAGGCCGATCCCGAGCCGGTCCCATGGCCGGCGATAATGTGCCCCGAGTACGCCTCATGAATGTTAACGGCAAAGTGCTTAAGCGACCGCTCGCTCGCTCGAAATAATTCAGGGCCCGCGGTGGAGGGGAAAATTGGATCGAAAGTTGACGCGTTTCGGCGCCCTCGTAAATCGTGAAACGTGTTTGCCCGATTTCCAACCGCCGTCGCGCGCTTCCGATTTAATCGGTGCCCTCCTAACGTGACATTAACCCGCGATATGCAGCGCTATAATTCCCTACGGCGTTATCCGATCTCCGGCCGTGGAAATCCCCGGTAATATCCTAAACGGCGATGCCCAAGCCGCGCGTCCTCCGAACTCTCGTCGTCGCGACGTCCCGCGATCGATCGAATACTTTGACCGATTGAACCGAGTCCCCTTGCTGTTCCTTTCTCGGATATTACGCTGCGATTCTGAGAAGCGTCCAAAAAGAGGGGCCCCGAAACAGCGAATCCACTCGCGTCCAATTTCCCCGGGCGAGTCACGATTTCGCCTCGAGGTCTGGCGAACGCCTGGAGAGGTCCTTCTTATTTTTGTTATATAAAGAAGAAAGCCTCCATAATTTCGCGTCTCCGGAATCCCGATCTCTTTCATGCCAAGGGCCGGGGAAGGATTCGCGGGGAGGAAGGCAGGGGTGGAAAATATTAAAAGAATTCTCTTCCCAGCGCCGAGTCGGGTCGAAACAAGAAGAATGGCCTCGTGTTCACGTCCGCTATCTATGCAAGTCGGAATATTCCCCGCGTGTGCGCCTTCCCGTGCACGAGGTACGACATGCGGACACGCTCGCGTGCACTCGCGTGCACTCGCCCGTACTCGCGCGACCGTCCCTCGTCCCCTCGTTCCCCGTGCGCGCTCCGCTCGGCTTTTCTTTGGCGGAGAAGCGCTTGGCGGCGACACTTTAATTCAGCTCCGGAAAAACAAGCTTCCGGGCATCACCGAAGAAATTAAGGGAAGGCTGAAAGCGCTTTTTATCCAGCCATCGGTCGGCCGTCCATCTTCGGTTCTTCGACCGAATCGTCCCTCGTTTCGCACCCCCGCAAGCGGGGGGCTCCTTTCCTCCCACCATCCTTGGAATCGGAATCGGAGAAAACGTCTATCCAAATAGCCCTAAAATTTTAACGAGGCGATTTTTTCCTCCGCTCATTTCGCCCGTCGGAAAATCTTCGACCAAGACCCGCGCCGGAGGTCCTCCGTCGAGCCACGTCGGACGAATTACACGAAGCTTATTAAATTCTCATTAAGCCATCGGTCGTCCCGTCAAAGTTATTTCCATTCAATTTCCCCGTCCGATCGCTCCAATATCGCTCCTTTGTCGGAGCCGGGTCCTCCCGTAACGACATTCGTCTCCTCCGGGAGCGAGAACAATACGGCCGATATCGAGCGAACGGACGAGCGAGATCGTCCCGGTATACTTTCCGCGCGGGTGCCATCTCGGGGGTAGTCCTCGACGCGGTTAATCCCATTCCCGAAGGGAGCATAAACGGATGAGAAAATATACACCGCCCTGAAGGAGCCTAATCGATCCTCGAAACGGTCGGTAAGGACGATTTGGGCGACAAGGACCGTGAAAGAGGCGGAGATTTTCCGGAAAATCGCGAAAAGCGAGGCCTCCTTGCGACGCGGAGCACAAAGAGGCTCGCGAACCTCAGAGGTCTGCGCAAGGAGAGGAAAAATCCGGATTTTCAGCTCGGTCGGCCTCGGGAGATTTTGCGCCCCGTTTGCGCGGGCGCACGCCTCGTCGGCAATTTTTTGGTCGGCTTACAATAACGGCGCTCTAGCGCGAGGTTTATAGTTGTAATACAAACGCCCGCCGCGGCGCGCTAATGAAAGCGACGTTAAGACCGGGCGGGTCTTTTATTCAAATACGTTTGCGATAATGCCGGGGGGCAGGGCCCCCCGGATTTGCCGGGGCTCGAGGGACCCTCCTGGGGGTGGCTTAACGTAATAAAGCGCGTAGCTCCTGTCGAGGACGAGGAGGAACTTTCCGAATCCGTTCCCGGGGCCAACTTTTCGTTTCCTACCCCGGCCACCCTAGAGGACCCCTAATGGAGTGCCGCTCCGGGTAGGAGCTACTTTGGGGGTCTCGTCAGGCCTGAGTCGAATCTAATCGAGACTATCTCTCGATGTCGTCTCGAACTTAACGTCGATCGATTCCTCCTCTCCGGAAGTGCTCCGCCCCTCGCGCCCCGAAATCCACCCCCCGATTTCCTCCGTCGCGAGCGGGTATTCCACGTCCCGACAGGAGATACCTTCGAGGGTCCTCTCAGGGAGGAATCGCCGAGTCGAGAATTCCGCGGAAGGATTAACCGCGCGATCGTCCGGGGAAAAATAATTCAAACGGTTTGCCAGGACGCACCCCCGGAAAAGGGACATCCCAGGCCGGAGTCTGTCTTCGCACTTGCCGGAGCACCACACGCGTGCAATTTTAATGTTCCTCTCCCCACGGCAGAGAGACTCCGTCCGGGTGTTCCGGCAGCTTGTGTAAATAATAAATGCCCTCCCTTCCTCGCGCCCCACTCAACCTTTTTCCTCGTCGAAATTTCGCGGGGGCGATTTTGGGCCCGCGGCCAGTGCATCGCCGGGGGTGGAAGCCGATTTAAAAGTTTTCCCATTTCGAGAAGCCACGAGGGTACGTAGACGAGGGTGTCCATGCCCGAGGAGGAATCCAACCCCCTTCGACGGCGCGCGTCGCCCTTTCTTCTGGAGCGGAGGGACGATTCGCCGATCGGCGGCGCCGACGGAACCCGGGGGTGGAAAACGAATCCAGGGCGGACTCGCGGGGAAACTTCTCGCCCGCCTCTCGTGAAACTTACCGAGATTCCCCGGATGGCGGCTTAAAGCCGGAGCACTCATGATTTTTTCACCCTGCAAGTGCCGATAAAGTGCACTTACGTCGGGCGCACTCGTTCCGGGATCAATAAGGAACCGGGGTTACGACGCGAGCTCGTGTAACGAGCCTTTAAGGTCTCGCGCCTTAAGGAATTACGCCGTAAAGGCGCCGGGGTGCTCTTGTACGAACTAAGTGGTCTTGTCAAGAGATAGCCCCCCCGTTCCCCGCCAAACTCCGCCATAGAATTTCCTCCACTCGACGTCAATTGCGTCGCCGGAATGGACCGGGTCCTCGATTTACCTGGTTAGGGTGCTCCCGTTGATCCGAGGTCGCGTTCCCTCCCCGGCTAAATTATGTAGGTATCGCCCGATACTTTTAAATTTCTATCACCCTCCAGCGGTATCGACTTTACGGCACCTAAGAGGGTAGGTCGGCCCTGCATACCGACGCATCACCATCAAGCGACGCATCCCTTCCGCTACGAGACAACGCGGAACGCACCGCGCGGTAATGAAACGTCGAGTGCAGGAGAGAGGGCCAATTTGCATCCTGGGAGAGGAAGATCGTGGATCTCTCCGGAGAGGAGAGTGGGGAAAAGCTGGAAAACGTATACAAAACGGTCATAAGTCCCACTCCCTTGATTCGCTCCGCTCATCGTCCCGGCAGATCGTAAAACCGTTCTCGACTCCATACACGACGCGGACGCATCGGCGGAAAAGAACCGAATTTTTCTCATTTCCTCGTCGGGGGCTCGACGAGCCCCGCGTTGTCGCGGACACGATATGAAACGTGTATTTAGAAAAATAGGTCGCGCCCGGCCGGGCGGACGTGTTTCGAAAATAATTTCGCGAGCCACTGTTTGTCGGCGAAGTTGGCCCAACGAGCCTAGGCCGAGCAATATTGTAGGCTGTTAATAACTTTACCGTAGGGCGGGTTTTAACATTTAGGACAGAGGGGGATAAGGTAGGTAGGGCCAAATAGATGGATGGGTTGCCGCGGGGCGTTCGGGCCGGATGCACCGCTGGATGCACCCTCGGTGCATATCGGGACCGACAAGGAACTGCGGGAATGTCGGATCAAACGCATAACCGAGCCGAATCGGTGGTTTCGGATAGTCGAGAGGAATGTCTCGGTCACGGTCGGTGCTCGGATGGAATTGCCGGCAGGCCGGAGTTGCGTCCGAAGCCAAGGCCCGAGTCCGGCCGCGACCGGCGGTCTTTTTGCCGGCGCGGTAATGAGAACGAAATTTAAATTTAATTCGATCCCCCCGCTTCGTTAGGCGATCCTTTTGCTCGGGAAATTTAATTATCCGCGCGAGGCGCGTCCGCTCTCGCCGGCCCGAAGGGTGGCTCCCACTCAGCAAAAAGACCGGCCGCATCGACGGAGTCGAGACCGCGACCTAATTCGGAATCTGGGCCGCGAACGCGCCTTCCCGACATTTAGATGTCGGAATGGGAAAATCCGTTATTGCCACTTCCCAGGAACGAGATGTGCCTTTCGCGGGTAGGCACTCCAGTCGGGAGCGCGGCTCGGAATACCGAATGCGTTTTGAAATATTGCCTGCGTTGCGGGAGAAATTGGCCCGGAGCGGGGGTCGCGAGCCGCGACTTTCCGTTTTTGGGTTTCGAGTTTCGACTTCGACGTCGGGCGCCTCGGTAAACCCGAGTACCCTGGGAAGTCTCCGGTTCGAATAACCGCGAGCGACGCTCGCGGGAATAACTAAAGGGGAATATCCTCGCCTCGGAAACGGATTGATTGCCCTCGGAAGACCGAAAGGGGGTTAATGGACTCGTACCTCCGTGAAAGGCGTCGCGACGAGGTGCGTCGCCTCCCCGATATCGGCGATCCCGAGTCGTCGTCGAATTTGCCGAAGTTGACGGCTCGCCGAGCTGCCGATCGCGGTATCGGGACCGGCGCCTCCAACCTCCAGGGAGCTTCTCTTGACTCTTCGGAGGAATTACTCCCGAAATTCGGGACCTCTTCCTCGGGGCATCGGCACTCCGTCGCACGTTTCTACTTATTTATTTACTCGCCGGCGTGACACGTGTCGCCGCCGTCCCTGCACGTTCCACATGCGTCGTTCGATCGTCGGCTGGCCGCAACTGCACCGCGGCCAATTTCCATTTCCCCGCCTCGCCATTCGAGCGATTACACGGTTACATTTTTTATTACGTTACACGGGCCCTAAACACGCCGGTCGCGAGGTGGATGCGACGCCAAAATGCCGGATCGGACGCCGGCGACGGAATTCGATCCAATCCGCGAGTCGGTCGGACAAGATTTCGAAGGATTCCGGGAACTCGCGGAAAAAAAAAAATTCCAATGATTCCAAATCCAAAATGAAATTCGAAAATGATTTTTCGGAGGACGCGGTACCCGGCGATTCGCCGACACGCGATGCCTTGCCGCGCCGACGACTAACTCGAGGCTCGACCACGCGACTCGAGCTTTCCACGCGCATTGGCTCGCGCATTCGTGGCGAGACCACCCCTCGTTACCCTCCTCGTCGCCTTCCTTCCGAGAGCTTTCGGGCTTTCGACTTATTTGCGGAGTCTCGCTAACGAGAGGAGCTCGGATGCGCCCGGCGCCTCGATCGACCGACGATAACGATCGAAGCATCGATCGGCCTCCGTATGTACTTCCCGATGTATCCCCTTCCTCGGATTCTTTCCCAATTTTTTTTTTTTTTTGCGAAATTGGGAAATTAAACTTTCGTTAATTAATTTCGACGATACGCTTTTTCAAGGTGTAACTACGACCGAGCTTTAAAACCCACACGCGAAAGCGGCTCCGACAGTCGGTCCAGAGGCGCTCAATTTTCATCGCGGTCCTTTTCAAGTTCGAGCCGTATTGTTACCGAAAATTCCAGCAGCACGCGGCAACCGCATTCCCACTCCGGTGAAGTTAGCCGGTATGCCGCACACGCGACGGGTCCCCCGATAAAAATTGGAGCGAGCGACCGGCGAAAATTCGCAGCCAGCCCGCGGTTTGGCGAGGCGGTCGTCGCGCCCGCTCGAGGGAATTTCAATGCGGCATATCTGGGTAAGAACCGCGCGGTCCGCCCCGCAGCTCGTTCATACGTTGTCACCATTCGATCGGGCGGGTCGATTATCCAGGGACGTTTTTAATCGCGAGAGAAATTGGCAACCGGCCGGCATCCCTGCGGTTAGTTGCGCAGGGGAAGACGACCCGGCCGGAACCCGATGCGGAATTCGATCCGCGATATTCGATCCGGTCCTCGATCTCTCGCGCGGTCCGATTTTCGAAGCACGGGAAAAGTTCCGCAGAAGCTGCGAATGCGCTCCGAGGAGAGGGAAGCCAAAACTGCGGGGGTTGCGCGAAAGTTGGTCGGCGCGTTCTCCCCGCGTGCGGCTTCCGCTCGAACGTGGCGCGCGAGTACGCGGCCGCCGCTCTTGACGTAGTCGCCGCGCAAAGAGGACTTTCGAGACGCGGCACGGCTCGGTCAGCGGAAATAAATCGAGCGACGAGGCGCGGCTTGCGGAATCCGCGCGTACGCCGTACGCTCCCCTTGACGTCCGCGATCGCGCCCGTACTACGTACTTACTATGTACTTACTACGAGCGCGTACGAGACTTGGGTGCCACTCATGGGTGCTCGCGTCTATCCGCTCTATCCGCGTGAACCAGCGTCCGCCGGGAGGTGCGGCGATTCCGCCCGTAACGCGGCAGTAAACCTACGACCGGAATCAGAGTGGATCGCTCACGAAACCTTAACCGCATTACAAACGCAATGCATTCTTCCGCCCCCGCGCGTGCGGCTGCGCGGAGGGGTGCGCCGACAAACCCTAGGTTCTCCAGCCGCAGGAAAAGTCCGTGGTCATTAGTCATTTCCCCATTGCCTCATTATTTTTTCTCTAATAAATCGGTTTCCCCGCCTCGTCGTCGGGAGCCGAGAATTTCCCGCGGCACGCTGCAAGACCCGGCGCACCTTTCAATTTCGAATTAATTGGTTCCCGCGAGTTGAGCGTTTATTAATGGAACGATAACATCGACCAGGGTGCCTTAAAAGGTGCGCCCGACCCGGGGAAAATTCAGCCGCATTCACCCTGTCAAAACGCACCTCCGCGGTAATTTCTCCTTCTTTGTTGCCTCGGGGGGAACAAAAAGCCGCGCAATGGGACGGGCCGACCATCGCGCCCGGTTTCCGCGTCGGATTTACGCGACGCCGACCAATTCGGTCGTCCATTTCGCGGGACGAGAAAATTTCGCGACGGTCCCGAGGAAAGCTCGCCTCGAAAGAAACTCCCACCGAACGAGCGGCCCTTTTCCGGCGTTTCTCCCAGAACGTAAACGCCGAGCGGGCAACAGTCGGCGACCGCGCCGCGGTCGCGCGGGGGAAAACGAGCTCTTCCCAAAATTGGGCAAGATTATTTCCAGATTCGGTTTGCCGACACGGGGGAATACCCGCGCCCGGGTCGACCCTTCCGCAACGAAACTCCAGGTAGGTGGGAAAATCGAGTTCGGCGGAATTGGCTGCGGGCCGACGTGGTCGAAAATAGTGGGAATGCCGAAGCGAGCGGCTCGAAAGAGCCGCGGCGGGGAACTCGACGCGGAACTCGCGCAGGAACTCGCCCAGGAACTCGCCGGGGCGGCAAGTTATTCCGGACACGTAGGTCGCCCGGCAATACTTTCCTGTCGACGAAACGGGGAATTTGGCCAGTTTGCGCCACCCCGAAGGAGCGCCTGCTTGTCGCGCTCCCATTTTCCGCGCGCCACCGCGCGACGACCCGATATCAAGGGGTATCCAGGGTGGCGCACCCTTCGCGAAAGGTTTTCGGAACTTTTTCCGATCGAGAGGCTCCGCAAGGGCCATAATTTCGTGCACACCCGAGGGCACGACGCCAATGCACCGACTCACTCCCCGAGGTGTCCCCTGGGTGTCGTCTTCGGGTCGCGTTTTCGATTCCGCGGCTTTTCGGGCAGCTTTTCTATCCACCCCCTTCGGCGAGAGGCCTCGCCGTTATCGCGCGAGAGTCGGGAATTTAAACGGGACATCGGCCATAACGGGCATAACAATATGACGGGGCTTAATAACGTGGAAGCAGGGGTCGGGCCGGCAGCGGCGCAGTGGCAGACGACCTGCGCATAATGCAATTAACGCTTCATAAAGGCGTCATAATTCTGGCTCTAGCCGGCGCCTAGCCAGGCCCAATATTATCCTGTCCAGGACTCCCGGTAGATAACGGCCCATAATGCTGCCAATTATCCGAAACCTATGGCCCATCGATCAGGAACGACCTCGAGGCGGCAGCAGGCCGCGGCCACTTGCGGCCAGCCGTCCGCGGCCGCTCCGGAAGCCTGGCCCGGCTCGATAAGGCCGCTTAGTCTTATCTCCCGCTAAGAAACCCTCCCTGCAGCCAGTCGACGGTGGCCTCGTTCCCCATTTTATTTCCAAATTTCCGACTTTCACCCGAAATTCACGAATCCAGAAACGTTGAAATTCGCAACCCTCCGACGAGCGAGCTCAATCGTTTCTCCATCCCGCCCTTAAAGTGCCGTCAAAGGGTCTCCTCTTTGCAGGCCCGAGTGCGCGGAAACGTCGCCGACTTTCCGCGTTCCTCGACGACGAGGGGACGTCGTCGAAGGATCGTTTGGCTTCGATGCAGCCATTCGCGCGTCGATGCGTCGCGACGCGTTCCACGTCGGTATCGCGCGCCCCTGTTATCGTTCGGGGCAACGATTAACTGCACCTCGTTTCCCCACTTCCGGCTTTCCTCGCCCTAGCGTCACGTGCCGGGCGCCGCGTGTCCGCCATTTACTCGAGGTTTTACCTACTCGACTTCTGGGCGCGTGCGAAGTCGACGAATCGCCACCTTCGAGTCGGCGAGATCGAGAGAACCGTCGAGAGGGCTCGTAATGGCGTCGAAGGGCCTCGCCGTTAACGAGAGCGTTAAACGGCGCCATTCGTCGAGGCAAGTCCCCCACTCACCAGGGCCGCGTCGAAAATCGGCCGCGATCGCTCCGAGCAATTAGGGAAAACGAACGCATTCGGGAATGCCAGGAATGCCTCCCATCCCCTCCTCGCGGGCGAAATCGACCCTCGGGCTCTCCACCCTGGGCGCTTTTTTCCGCTCCCGGCCCATGTGCGGGTTGTTTCGAATCGATCGTTCGATCGATCGACCGGCGGTCGGCGCGCCTCGAGGATGCTAATAAATTAACGAAATTATTTCTCGTCCCGCGTTCCTCCGGCCAGCCGGCCCGTAATGACTTTCATTAATCAGCGTCAAGGAAAAAGCAATTATGCCGTGGGCCGCACACTCCTCTCCGCGCATTAAGGGCACGCACCGACGTCGTCCGTAACCCCGCCGGGAGGCCATCCGACGTCCGGAAGGCGACCGGCGAATATCTCGCCCCGGAACTCGGACGAAACTCGCGACGTTCGACGATTACTCGCGATTAATGGCCGAGGACGCGTCCACTTCCGTTTCCGCGAGTTACCTACTCTTTGTCCCGACCATTCCCCTCTATTACGTCCTGCCAGAGGGTCCCCCCGAGGTCACTCCGAAGGAGCGTCCCGACGCGGGCCAAGGGGTTGACCGAGGGAACCCGCCACCCCTCGAGACCTTCGGTCGGATCTGCTCGCCTTCGCCCTGAAAACATCCAAGTTTCCCGTTTCCGCCCATCTCGCGAAGCGGAACATTATTTATTCGGTGTTTATACGAGGAAAACGGGCCGGCTCTAAAAGTGGAGGATCTTCATTCGAGGGAGGGAGGGCGATAATTCTGATTTGACGACCCCGGCAAGACGCCCGCTCGTCGTTTCCTGTCCGTCTCTCAGACGTATACGACTCTTTGCAGCTTCCACCCTCCCCGCTTCCGTTTGGCCTCCCCAGGACCGTAGGGTTAAGGGAGGGTAGGGTGGATTTCTTATTCCGAGCAAGCCCAAAGATTCTTTCGCTCGAGATAGCTAGTGTCGGCGTAATAGCGTCAGGGCGCACCACTGCCCCGGCTTTTCGACTTCAAGACGAGACTTCTTCGTACGGAAGGAAGCGCCGAGGAAGTTCGAGTTCACGTTCGATAAATAAGCCAGATAATCTTCCAAATGCTCGAGGAATCGATCCGCGGATCGACTCGACGTGGGCGGAGGGAATTATTTTATTTCCCTCGTCCGGTTCCTCCGGGACTCTCTTTCCATCTCGCAAGGGGTAACTCGCCAGCCCACGACGGTACAAATCCCCCATCCGCTTCGAGAAAGCCATTCTCGGTGGGCCACCGGAAGGAGTCCCGAGAATGGACGAGGAAAAATCTGGGAAGGCCATTCGAGCACTGGCCAGAAGGAGAGGAGTCGATTCTCGCGCGCTGCCAAGTCGAGGGAGAGTCCTTCGATCGTTAGCCTCTCATGCTCGGTGCCTCATGAATCTTCCATCAGGGCGGACGGGCTATTATCAAATTCCGATAGACAATTGGACGGCAAGGAGAGACGCCGGCGCGTGCAAGGATGCACCGGATGCAGCCCGGAGGCATCCGGCGCCTCCCAAGGGCTCCCCTGAGCTACCGAGCGGAACGGGGGCAACTTCGATGGCTCGGAATCGCGATGCGAACGATCGGGGGTTAAATGATCGGACGAGCGCCAACGGGATCCTCCCGGAATCCGCAAGGTACACATAAATCTACAGGAAGGGGAAGGAGAGGTACCGAGAGTGTAAGTCGACGGATGACGGTCCCGCGGACCTTCGGGGCGTTTTATCGGTCCCGTCCCTTATCGCGCTCTTTTCGGGCCCGGAGGGTTGCGTCGCCCTCTCCAGGAATGGCGAAATCGATTTTGCGAGCATCGACGCTCAGCCGGTCGCAGGGAGAGACGACGTCTCGCGGCTGGTGCGACGACGTAGGGCGTCGGGATGCTTTATCGAGCGAGCGGGGAGAAAAAGCTGCAGCTAGGGGACGATTATTCTCTCGACGTGGCGGGCGGCCCGGAGGGTGGAAGCGCCCTAACGCGAGAGAAAACCGTAGGAAACTCGGTTACCTCGCAAGCTCGCGCGCCGGCACTCGCGGCTACTCGGGGCCCGAGTCGATAATTGCGAGCGACTCTCTCGGGGGGTGTCGTTCCCCGGAAGAGGGCCGAGCCGCAACACCCTGGAAGGGGGGACGTGGAACGCCGCGGCGTTTACGGTTCAAATTACCGACATTAGCCGCCCGGAGGGGGTTGTCGAGACCGGGATGCCAGGTCCGCGGATATCTCGCGTTTGTCTTGCGTTTCGCCAACGCTGGCAAGGGATAATCGGCGACCGGCGATTCGCCGCAACAATCGGCCTCCACCTCGACCCCTGCGCACCGTCCGGGATGCTCCGGACCGGACCCGGATGCTACATCGGCTCTAGGCTCCGCGCGGATGCCGCACCCTCGTTATCGGGGAGGCCTATCGTAATAATTAAAAGAATCCTCCGTCGATTCCTAACCGCGATTAATAATGCACGATTACGGGCAATTTATAATACATCATTCCGGAGCTTCCGCCTCGCACTTACCCTTTTCCCCCGTAATGACATTTAATTATAAATCCTCGGAGCGATAAGCTCCTTAACACCGAGGGTCAACGAAGCCGAGAGGTGAAATTCGGATACGTGGGGCGAAAAACCTCCGTCGGAGGTAGCCACCCTTTGGCCGTCGTAGCCGCCTCCCGCGGGGGTGGGTCGCCCTCGTATCGAAAGGAGTATATTTTAGCGACGCCTGGGTGGCAAAGCGCGCCCGGCTACTGGAAGCCTTCCAACTGGTACGAAAAACTAAAACGGTTCGCAAAGTCGGCAGAAATATGGCGGGCGTACAGCCCCGAAACCGTACATCAAACATTACCGCGAGAGCGGGGCCGGAAGTCGAGACGGAGGGCGGAAGCCCCGCGCGGGAGGCGCTAAGCGTTAAAAATTCACGGTCCAGGCTAGCCTCCCAATTTTTTTTTTTCCCCTTTAATTTTTCAGATTTCCCATTTCAGAGTCAGTCGCGTCGAATTTCACCCGTTATCGTAGCCCCGTTTTAATTCCTCTCCGAGATAAGTGCGCGCGACAAGCCGGATGGGTAACGAGATCTCGACGAGCCAGGGATGAGAGGACCCTTGTAATCGAGATATCGACGCACTCGCGTTCTATGGAAAAATATCCCGAGAGGGCCGCGCAATTGGCCCGGCGTTGCGACGGCTGATAAAATGTGCACGACGCGGCGCTGCGCGTTCCACGGCGATTCGGCGCCGGGATCGCCGCATTCGCGATCGGCAGTTGGCCGTCCCTCGTCGGAATCGAGCGCCATCCATTCGTTCGATCTACCGGTATAGCTTTTTCCCAGTCGTATGCGATTTTCCGTAACTCCGAGATGGGTTTCCATTGAATCGACCGCGGTTACCGATGAACCTCCCCGATCTGCGGTTAGAGGTGCGATTTATCCGCAGGGACGCGACTCGATTTCCCGTTCGGTTTCTTTCGGCTCACAGGAGGTACGCTCGACGGTCCGGTTTTGCCTCGTCAAAGGGACCAAACGAGCGAAAGGCGTCATTCCGCTTGCGATTATCGGCCGTGGCGCGTTTCCGATTACGAGCCGCAAATAAAGCGCCATCGTTCGCGAAACGACTCGGCCGGGGAAGAAGCGCGTTCTCGCCGGCCTCGTTAGCGCTTCGGTTTAATTCCATACGAGTTCGTTTCGCCTCGGATGCGGCGTTCCGCGGAAATCGCGCGGATGCGAGGCAACGAGCCCCTGGTGGGCCCCGCGGAACGCGACCGAGGGACGACAGGAAGATTATTATTATCATATCCCGATTCCTGAACTCGAGGAAACGATCCCTAACCCCCGGAAAAGGGATGCCTACGTTCCTTCGGGACGAGATTCCCGAAAGTTGGCTTCGTTCGCGTCTCGAAGTTCTCGCCGGTTCTCGAGAGCGGAGGCCGAGCCGGGCGGGCGGCCGCAAAGGGATATATTATACGGTATTAGTGGTGATCCGTTATCGGGTCGTAACATCTAGCCGAACTACCGAACTCGGCAGCTTGCCGGGATAAAGTACCAACTTGGAGCGGGGAGCGCCACCAAGTTGGGGATTCTCCCGACGCCAAAGTGTTTCCACCGTACTATCCATTTCGGGTTTATGGGTTGCCGTGCCGGAAACAATATTGAATCTCCCCCGTGGACGTTCAAGGGGAGCGAGCCGAAGACGCGGCCGAATCGCCGAGGACGACCCGCACGTAATTGCCGACTGGAATAACTCGAAGATCTTCGGGCCGCCGTCCGAGACGCGAGGACGACCCGACCCAGGGGATGGAGAGGAACGACTCCATCGAGAGCGCGATAATCCGCGAGTGGGCGATCTCGAAGCGGAAGCCGTTCCTCTCCGAGCTCGTCAAGGAGCGGCGATCCTTGGATCGAGTAATCCCGCCTCTGAACGGGAGGGCTCGCGTTAATTCCGTCGGATCGAGCTCGATCGGAAATATCGGCCCTCTCGGGCGGCCAATGGATTTATCATCGAGGCCGTCTGCCATCGGCGAACAAAAGCCGCGTCTTCCGGGCGACGGACTCGCCGGGAGATTTATCTTCCCGACCGAAGAGGGAAGCGAAAGAGCATCGTCCGCTCGATATATCCGATCCCGGATAAGGCCCGGACGTCCTGCCGATGGAGACCGAGCGCTCGTTAGGGGTGCGGCCATTGGACACGGGATCCGCACCCGACTCGAATTTCGACCGGAAAAAATTCATTCCGATGAACCCCGGGTCCGGAGTCGAGCGATCTCGATGATCGACTCGGGGAATATTCGCCCGTACCCCTGGAAGTGGTTTAATAGGGCCCTCTCGAGGGTGGCCTAGGAGACTGGCCTTTGTTTGACGAGTTCGCGGTCTTCGTTAAAGAGACGATATTACATCCGCGCGGTAACGAGCCGGGCCCCGACCGACGCTCGGCGTCCTCTCACGAGAAACCCCGTAGACAAAGCGCCGTTACGAGATCAGCTCGACTCCGGCCTCCTCGGCGCTCCGACGCTCGGCGTCGCGTCCCCGTTTTGAGGTTAAGTCAACACCGCTCGCATTCACCGGGTGGCGCGGCGGCCTGTTTTACACGGAATTGCGCGCTTTCGGGTACCGCCCGAAGGAGAGCCAGACTCCGCGAGTCACTAATGACGGTAACGACAACGAGGACGAGGACGACCCGGCATCGGTTGTTTTCCGGAATCCGCTCTCGTTAGGCTCGTCCGGTGGGACGCGTCGCGGCGCATCCGCCGGCGAATCCGGCACGCGGACCGCTCAAAGCTCCCGGAAGGCTTTCCCGAGCCAGGACGACGCAAAAAAAAATCAGGATCCGACCCCGATGGACCCCCGACTCCGAATATCGCGACCTCCTCGACAACGAACCGAGAGGAACCGCGTGGCATAAAAAAAGAAAAAAAAATATCTAGAGCACCGGTTACCGAAGGTCGAAAAATTCCGCGTCGGCTAGAGCCGACGTCCAAGCTCCAGCGGGGCGTCGGGACGCGGCGACGGTTCCCCGGTGCATTAATTAGAGCTTTAATCGTGACGTTATTCGACGCGCCGAGCTCGCGGCCGGCCGCGAATTCGAGGCGCGAATTATCCGACTCGCGATAACGCGGTTCCTGGCCGTAACCACGTTATTTCTGGCTCGTTACCGGCAAGGTGGCTCGGCATCGGGTAATCGGCCGTAATTAGCATAATCAGATCGGATCGGGCCGACCCGAATGCGGGATATCGGTTCGTATCGCCGTATCGCGGTCGATATCTCGCCGTTGCTCGCCAAGGAGGCCGTACCGCCGCGTTTCGGAGGTCCGTCGGATCGTTAAAACCGCACTCTTAGGGAAGTGGCCGTAACGGCGGCTCGGTCCCGCTCGTTAAAACGTAACGCCCCTCTCGGTTCCGCCTCGGAAATTATTCGAGCACACGGTCCGGCCGGCCGTGCGCGGTGTCTTCGCCCGGGATTATTTCCGCGGGTCCCCGCCGAGGCGGAAACTAATCGGAGGCGCGGTCGGTTTTCCCCAAACTCGCGGCCCGATACACCGCCGAGAGAAATTCCGCGCTTAATTAAACGCACTCGATCGGTCGAAACGGCCGGCCGGTCCTCCGGGGAGGAGAGTCGCAGATTGCGATAACGGACCACTCTCCGAGCCGAGGTTCCCCATTCGAGGATTAAGAACCCCACCGATAGCTCTATTTTTACCTTAAACGCGTTCGGGATGAAACATAAATTTTTTTGAAAATTTTTTTAGAAAATCTCCCCCTCAAAATTTGCATCGACGCGAAAGGGCTCCTCGATTTTGGAGCTCCGCGGAGCCGAAGACACGAGAGAGGGATCCGTCGAGAGCATCCAGGGTGGATGCTCGTCACGTAGAGAGGAATCCTTCCCGAAGCCCGGGGTGACTTGCGGGCCGCGAGTCGGTACGTCGGTGGAGGGCCGACGGAAAGCCCGCGGAGGACGACGGCGAGTCGGATTGATATTCGCGGATCGAGAAGCAGGCCAGCCTCCGATTCGCCCGGGGCTGCCGAAGCAAAATGGAAATCTCCCTTGGAAATCAGGCTCGCGCCTCGGGGACATTCGAAAGAGAGAGAGAGAGAGAGCTCGACGTCCGCGGAAATCGCGACCCGTCCCATCCTCGTCCGGTAGCCGTCCCCCGCGTTCGCGTGCTCGAGAGGAAGCGTTTAGGGCGCGGATCGCTTCCCGACCGAGATCCGTCACTCGAAAGTCACGGATTGCCGGCAAACCGGAACACGGATAAATATCGCCGAGGAAGCGACGAAGCGCCATAGAAAAAGGGCAGTCGGGGGGGAAATTGGCGTTCGCCGGTCGGCCCTTCGTCATCTCGGCAGATTCCGAACACGGTTTATTCGGGTTTACGAGGTGCTCGGTCCCGGGCGGGAGGCGCTTCCGTCGTTCGCTTCCTTTTCCCCGCCGGGAGGAGCCTCGCCTCGGCATCGGTCCCCCTCGGGGACGCCGAGGAAGGAAGTCGATTTTCCGAGGAAATATACGGCCCTGCAGGGCGGCACGCAGGGATCGGGTCCCGCACGAAATTGTGCGCTTTTCCCGGGACGGATCCGCTTTCTTCCCGAGCCCATGGGCAATCGAGCTTGCGTCCTTCCGTGCCCTCCGGGCGATAACGAGCCGAAACTGATTCCGCCCTCCCTAATAAATCACCGGGTTTAGGGCCTTTTTTAGAGCGGCCCTCCTTCCGCGTCTCCGAATGGACACCGGGCGACGTCCAGCGCCGGGGGTGCTCGTCCGACACGCAACGAAGGGCGGAAACGATCGATTTTATCGCGACGACGTGAAATACGCCCGAGGACTTCGTCGCGGCGGAATATCCCGAGGACTTAAATCGCGATGTGTCACCCGCGGTGCCGGGACCCGACTCGAAAAACCGGCGAGAAAATCCGCCCGTCGCGGCGACTCACGTTCGGGGTTTCCGGGCCGTCGAGCACCGCGTCGGGATTAAAGGAAAATTCGAAAAGTTGCCGGACGTCTGCGCCGATCGAATTTCACTTCGACTCGGGCTCCCCCTCTCTCTCTTTTTCCTTCCGAGGACAGTTCGAGGTTTTTCCGGCACTAACGAGGAGGGCGAAGTTAGCGAGTGCTCCTCCCAGTGAAAGCCCACTGGACGACTTCCGAGTCGGGGCCGAGCCTCAAAGGACGGCCTCGACGAGGGTCCTCGGGAAGGGTCGCGGAATAAATCTGGCTAATTGGAGGAATCTAAGATGCTCGCGAGAGCAAACGCCCACGGCGGCGGGAAAGCGCTCCGCCCGTTGATCCATTTTCTGCGGTGGAATAACGAGGATATCCTCGCTCGACGGCCAGCTGCATCGATTCCGGGGTTAATTAGACGTCCTATCGCTTTTGGAATTAAATCGCAGACGGCATTGCGGGAGAAACGGGGACCGACGTCTAAGGACCGCGAGGGTCCATCCGCGCTCCGCGACCCATTTCCACCCAAGGTTTTTATCTCGACCGTCTCGTTTCCCCTTTTTAAATAATTTTAAACGTTCCCTCGGGCTCCTCGCCGACCGCCGGAAGAGTCGGGCTAATTCCGGAGCGGCCACGAGGCGGCCCGTAAATCGTCGCGGTCACCTCGCGGGCTTAAACGACCGGACGAGTGGCGGACAATCGCGGAGACGGGGCGGAATTTCTCGGGCATTTTTTAAGGGGTTTCCGTCCCGGGCAAATATTTACGCGTCGCCTCTTTAGCGTCGGCGTTCTCTCCCGGGGGGCCTCTAAAACGTCCTCGAAATGCGGCGAGGGCGACCCGGGCCCGAGCGAGGAGGTGCCATCGCGTTGGCTAAAACAATCCCGAAGCTTTTTCCCAGTTCCTCTCGGGGCCGGCTTATCGCGACGTTGGCTCGAACCCTGAAGAGAGCGCAAGGACCTTCTCCTACACGGAAAGCTTACCCTGGCAAAAGCCCTCGCGCGTTCGCTAACGAAGAGAGCCTTGCCTGCCACGGGGGGAGCTAACTCGTTATTCGCAAATTGGTCTCTCCGTTGCAGCGGGATTTTCTTCGTTAATTACTCGGCCGTTGCGCGTCCCGGCCCTTCGGATTACCGGCCGCGACTTTCTATAATGCGACGCCCTCGAGGAGACGGACTCGCCCGCGAGTGCAAAGGGGCTCCATTCAAAAAGCTGCTCGTTTGACCCGAATTACCGGACCAATTTTCGCGTTTCCCCGTCTACCGGCGTCGGCTTTAATCATTACCCGCGTCCGACCATTTTTCGCCCCGCAAGGACGACCGGTAACGAGCCTCCCCCTGAAGAGAAGATATTGAGAACGACGTGCTCCAAGGTAGCCGAGCGTCGGTCGAGGGTCAAGATCCAAAGTAGCAAAGGCTCCTCTTTGAAGTCGCCGACCGGAAGGTCGGAGGCGCGCCGAGGTTTTCCGGTTCTCGGTCTCCCCCCAAAGGCCGCTCCACATTTCACGGCTCATTCGATATTCCCCCCTATTTTCGACGTCCGCGGCATCCGAGAGCTGCCTGCGAAGGCCATTACGTGAGAGACTTCGATTCTTCGGAAATGTATTCGCGGCTGGTATCGAGTCGCCGGAAGTACTCGAATCACGGCTCCGAGACACGAAGGGCGAGCGGCCTCGGTCGACGAGATCCCCGAGGAGTCCCGACCTCGTCCCAAACGAGGAAACTCGAGTTTCCCCAACACGCCATCGGGATAAACTCCCGCGGGGTGGCTTCTTACGCGTGTGCCTGGTTGATCGTTAAAACTCTCTCCTCGGGTCGCACCTCGCGAAGGTCCCATCCGCCCGAGCGGAAAAGTCGGCGCCAAACTTCGAGCCGACGCCGACTCTAATCATTGGTTATCGGTGTCCCGGAAGTGGAAACTTCGCCTCCCCTTCCGGCGTAGAAATACTCGAAGACACGAGAAGGAAGCGTCCGAGTAACGCCGGGACCGTTCGGGACAACGGAGGGAAAATCGAATCCGGCGATCCTCCAAAGCGCTCGATTAAATTCCGCATAAATTAAACATACAATAAAGTTAAATCGCGGCAAGGCGACTCCATCGGTCTGCATTTCGGAAAATTAGATTCCTCGATAGGGCCGAAAAGAAAGAGAATCGGATTATTTTCGACGTCGTTTCGGAGTTCCGGAATAGCCGCGCTCGAGAGTCATTTTTCATTAACCACCTCTCCAGGAATAGTTTTTAATTTCCTCCTCGGAATATCTATTACCCGCGCGGGTAATGGCGCTGCCTAAAGTTGCGTGACTGGGGCTAATCGAAAACCGTAATCGAACGATACTAACTGAAACTAATCGCCGTGGCTTCGGGTAATCTTCTCGCGGCTTTCGCCCGCGTGCGACGTACGTCATGGCACAGTTCTAGCGGAGTTCAACGCGAACCCGGAATACCTCCCCCGCGACTTCGAGATCGACGAGGTCATCCTTAATTATCACCGCGATCGCGACCGCGTTCCCGGCGCCGCGATAAGAGACGTCGGAGCGGTGATTCGGTAACCGGGGTCGGAAAGTTACGACCGCCCCCCCTCGCCGAGGGACCGGGGAGAAGAAGTTTCGATCCCGTAGGCTGATCCCGGCATAACTCAAGTCCGGACGTAAACACCGCCGGTAGACGGGCACGCGTCCGTGGTGTACCTGAAACCGGAACATTTATTAAAGCCCCGAAGTCGTCGATCATGGCCGACGCCGTAAGCCCGGCGTAAATACCGAGAGATCGGTCAAGCGGTCCGGTCGGCGTCAAGGTTCAACTCCGGAACTCGACTGAGCCCTCCCCCTCCGTTATCCTCCCAGGATTTCCCGGGTGGAGGTTTAGCGCATAACGGCAGACTCACTCACCGAAATCGGCGATTCCCCCGCAGCGGATATCTCCTTTCCTCCGGGACGGTCGACGAGTCGGCATCGGCGGATTTCGAAGGCGTCGAGACTGCCTCGCCTCGGTATCCGGCGTGACTTCCTCCATGACATCGTCTCCCTCTTCCTGTAACGCGTATGAGAGTCTTAGACTGGTCTCGAGGTAGGGGAGGGTGGCCGAGGAGATGAATTCGACCGGGCCGAGCTCCCACCGTAGGAGTCGAAAGGTTCTCCGGATTACCTCGTGTGTCGTCCTGACATTTAATCCGGCGCAAGAGTTATTGACATTTCGATCGTCGCGTGCGCCTTTGGTATTTCCCCTCGCGATGCACCGCCAGCCCCGAATGGAGCAAGCCCCGATAATTCCGATCGCGTGCTCCGGACGAGAGGCTCGTTTTCATTCCCGGAGGCGACGAGCTACGCCACTGACGATAAATCAGTCATTTCGATCATTTCGGGCCGCGCAACCGCGACGACGACCGACATTGTCGATCCAAGTTATTCAAAAGCCCTTTCGTGTTTTGACTCCGAACACTCTGGTGAGGTGTATTACTAATAACTCTCCAGAAAAAAAATCTCCCCAATATATCCGTACGCGTTTGATCTCATCGATGGACCGGGCGAATCAAAATGTCCACCTCGAGATAAGCGAATCGGACCTCTATCTCTATACGCCTGTATAGGTACTTTTCGCGTGTTCGGGTAATAAAATCCGCATCTCTCCCGTAATCGAATGGAGCGAGGTCGAATGAATGTCGACAACCCGCGAGGAAAGGCGGCGCGTCTTTCTCGTCTCCTTATCTTTAGGTGGAATTCCAGGCGAAATTCGGTCGTTCGATTCTCTACGCATCTTACGCTCGGATTCGATACTCCTCGAGCTTCTCGGTGAACTTCTCCGTAGTTGATTGAAACGACTCGCGCATACCGAACATGCCGGGAGGAAAATAATCTTCTCGCCGAGTACCCGCGATCGGCCGTAGCAATTGAATTGCGCGATTGGAAAGGCGGCGACATTTATTGCGATCGAAGTGTGCGCCGCCGCAAGCTAATCGATGCCGTAACGAAGTCCCTCCTGGCGGGAAGCTTACCTTCACGGGGGATCGATCGCCCTCCGGCCTCGTTCCGCGTTCCTCCTTCGTCGATCGATCGCAGGGAACTGAGTCGCCGAGCGAGGTGAGAGCGGCGTCATCCTGCGGCGCGGCGCGCAACCGGCTACTCGAGCGGTGGCGCCATCTAGCGGAGGGCCGCGGAGGCGCCCTGCCTTATCGTCCTCGGCGGGCATCGACCCTTGGCTCTCGGCGCGCAGAGGGCGCGTGCCGTTCCGCTCCCGGTGCAGTCGGGTGGGGCAGTCACCCCCCGGGCCGGGGCAGGTCTCCTCCGGGGTCGGGTCCGCGGTTTCGAGGTCGCTTCCTCCCAAAGTCGCGGCCCAGAAGCCGCGTTTACTCTCGGAGCAGCGGCCGGCGGAGCTCTGGCCGCCCGGAAGGATGTATGTACGTACCCACTTGTATGTACGCGTAATGACCATGGCCGCGTCGATTCTCGGCGTCGTTATCTCCCGCCCGGGAGGACGTTTGCGAGCGAGCCCACCTCTTCCTATAAATCGCGTCCTGGCGGAGCATTATTTCCTAGCGGGTCCAAATGAAATTTCCCCTGGCGCACTCGTTGCGGCGCAACTAGACACGAAGCGTGGCAATTCGATTCGACGGGACGCACCGGACTGCATTGCAGGCGCCGCGCCGGGCGGTTTGGCAATCGGGCTGCGGTCGGATCGATGCGTTCGCACGTGGCTCGCACCAGAAATAATGCGCCGGGTCTCGGCTTTCCGCTCGATCTCCGCCAGGACGAACTTCGGCCACCTCGGCGAACTTGGCGTCCGGCCGCGGTCCCGGGGGAAGCGGCGGGACTTTTCTCCGCAACACCGGGGGCCGCGGAGGGAAAAACTCGAGGAAACTCCGGAAGTCCCCGGAGCTCGCAGCCCTTGGCCTCCTGGATATCGGGAGATCGGGAGATCCCTTGTCCTTGGTATCGACGCGTCCCCCATTTTCCCTCCCCTCGTATACCTCCCCCGGCAGTTCCGCATCCCCCGACGACGGCGTCGCCGCGGCGCTTACTCCTCGGGGTGGATCGTCCTCGATCTCCCGGGCAATCAGCGTTTCCGCGACAGTACCTCCTCGAGCGTCACTTTCGCAAAAAGGATCCCCGGCCTCGTTTTGCAAGCCCCCGTTTCGCCGAACCACCCCTTCCGCCGTAAAAGGCTTGCAATTGACAAGTGCGGTGGAGCTGGCCGAACGCGCCCGAGTTATCGCGTCCTAAAGTCGAACTCGCAAAAATCGAACCAATTCGAGTTTACTCCTCTCCCTCTGGGAGAAAATGGCAGCGATGGCTCGTCGAAAGGGGAGGATCCGGCCGAGCTAAACGCTATTCGGCCGGGTATTTAAATCGAGGAAACCGGCGGTAAATCTCGACCGAGGACGGGGTGATCGGACGAGATTCTCGCGTTGTAAAAAATTTAAGCGATATCCCTTGTTATCCGGTGGCAACGGCGGTGCAATATAGCCCGGGAGTGCCCAGGGGATCGCGAGCGCATTTCCCTTCGTAGCGAGATGTATTAAATCGGAAGAATTCCACTTATTCCGAGCCGCGAATTTCCCCGGGATGTCTCTCATCGGGGAGCGCCGAAGAGAAAGGGCTCGAAGATATCCAATATCCAGGCTCGTCCTGGAGGTCTTTTATCTTCTCGTTCCTCTTCAATTTCCTCCCTCGGCGCGAGCATCCCATTTCGCGATCAACCCTTTCCCGAGCACCCTTGCGCGACCCCTCGCGATTGTCTTTGATTTACAAGTCCCTGGACGCGGCCGGGGCGTTGCGAATAAACGCCGCGGCGAATGATCCGCGACCGGGAGTTTCGCCTCGGGAGCCGAACGCGATTCCGCCCACGGTTAGCGAAGAGCGGAAGCGACCGGATCCCTTTCCGCGTGGGATCGACAGCGGTCGGCGCGTCTTCGCCGAAAATAAATGGCGTTTACGTGACTCCGCTCGATCGGTCCCTATTTCCTTCGGATAAGCCTCGGCGATTAGGTTAAACGGCGATGGGGATTTTTCCGGGACGAGCGGATTCCGCTCGAGCCATTCCTCGGACGGACCCGGCCCGTCCTATTAAGATCCGACAGATTATAACGATTCAGCGAGAGCTCGTCCTCGTTACTTTATGAAGCGAGCCCTCGTGCTCGGGCCCCGTAACTCCGACGTTTATTTACCGTAACTAGCCTCAAAAAAGCGCCTCCCGAGGGGCGCCAATTCATAAACTCGGCCTTCCACTCGCGGCGGAGCCCGAAAGCTCCTCTTTGCCGGGGATGGCAAATATTTCGATAAAGCGCCGCGCCGGGGAGAGCCCGCCCGAATTATCCTAACGAGATGGTCCCGTCCTGGTGGGTTTTACGGAGGGCGTCCTCGGAGACGTCCGCTCGTTTCCCAAATTCGGTCCTCTCAGAAATCCGCACGTCCCGGGGCCGCCGGCGGGCTCCTGCCGGAACGACTCCGCCGTGGAGAGAGATTCCGCCGACGGGGCTCTAGCGAAATCCGCCGACCGAGCGAATGACGAACGAGCGGAGGCGCGGGCCAAATTCTCCGGATGGGAAGGAAAGCTCGACTTAAAGACTAACTAGCGCGCCGAGGGAGATGGAGCAGCCAGGATGGCGGGGATATGCCGGATGCGGATATTTCCTCCGAATTAGCCGCGCGTTCCCTCTCGGATGTCGCGCGATCGAAACTTGGCGAAGCCTCCGGCGCGGATCTCCCGCTCTCCAGGGTCCGCCCGAGGGTCGGGGATGAAAAATGCGATTAAAGCCGGCCGACCCTGGCCGAACCCTCGGGACTCCGCGATACCGATCCCGTTTTCGGAGTTCGACTCCTAGGGGCTCCCTTCGGGGGATGGCGGGATGACCTCCACGGCCTGGGCGGAGTTGCCCCCTTGCTCGCGGTGAAAAATGTCCGGAGTGGCTCGGCGTCTTCTCGGACTGACTACCCGGAAGTGGGTAAGCGCGACTACGAGCACGTGGGTACGTAAGTAACTCGGTTATGAGCCATCCATTACCTCGGCCAACCCCGTTGGCTCCCTCCTCGCTAAGGGCTTTTCGGTACCCCTCTCGCCAAAGCGACTGCGAGAACCCCCTTAAGTGCACCGCGAGCCGGGTCTCGGTACACCCTGCTTAGCGGTTTCCCTCCTGTACTTTCGAGTACTCCCGCGAGTACTTCCTCCGCCCGAGTTTTATCGACCGCCGGACGCCACTGGCCGGCCCAACTTTCGCGCGATTCTTCCGCCCCGGGTGGCCCGCCACCGGCGGGACCGACGCGTTTCGCTACCTTCCGACTCTCGTTACCGTTTCGCTAACAACTTTTCGCTTCGATCCCCGGGACCGCGAAATGCAGAGGGCGGAGCCCGCGATTCGTCGCGCAAACGAGGAAGCGCCTCCCCGAAGTTTCGCGGCGCCTTGAGAACTCGCGGTCGCGACCCCCTGAATTGTTCCCTCCACCCTGGTTCTTTCCTAATTATACGCGTTACGACCCTAAGTCGCAACCTCGCCGAGGGACTCTCGACGATCGAAATCGTTTCGGGACCGTTGTTAACACTTGTTGCCTACCGCGACGGAACCAGACTCCGTTTGGCGGCTGGGAGGGAAATTTTCTTACGTGCGATTTTATTCGTGAGTCAAGTAAAGATTTAAGGAAAGGGTATCCGAAATCCTCGAAATGGAGAAATTAATTTTGTAAAATGAAAATAGAGGAACGTCGCCGGAGGATGGGTAACCGGAGCCTCGGTACGTCTTCGACTCGTGGCGGCTGCGGAATATTGACACGACCGTGGGAGATGAGAAACGGGGAGGACGGGATATGGGTAACCGTAACTCGCGCAAACAACGATTTCGATCCCGATAAACGACCAGATGACTCGGCGTTTGGATAAACCTGGAGGAAGCCGAGGCGGGTAACGAGAAAATGGCGGGGCGCGACAGGTTCGACTCTTTTTAACCCTCGCCGTTCCTGTTTGGCGACGTGCTCCGGATTAATCGAGAGATAGGGTCCTTCCTCCGGGACCTTCCGCAGCGGGCTCTCCTCCCGCGGGCATTAAAGAAGCGAGCCGTACACGGCACTCCCATTAAACTTCCCGACTCGGCTCCCGAGGCGCCATTGTCTTCATTCGAAAACGATTACCTGTCCATAAGACGCTCGGTCGCCTCGATTTCGATCGGCCTCCTCTTCCGAGGACGTCGACGGGGCTCGGCTCGTCGGTCCGAATTTTTCGGACGGATCTCCCCGACGTCTCGAACCCGAGGTCGTCTTTCTTGGGAACGAATTGTCGGACTCCCCGGAACACTCTGTCCCGTCCGCGTCCCTATAGTATTCTCGGGACCTCGGCTGGAATCGGAAACAACGGGTCCGCGTGGTTCTCTCTCGAGTGGCCCGGTAATTCTCCGTCAAGTTGCGACCCGGAGGGAGTTTTGCGGAAGACTTCGGAGTATCCCGCAACGGGAGCTCCGCGGGGACGAGTCGTCCCATTGTCGGAGAGGACTCCGGATAGTCCCGAGGAGTCCCTCCGGAACGAACGGCCCGCAGGACGCGGGGGGATCATTAGCCGCGACCGGAGAACTTTCGTCGGCGAAAACGCGACGGACCGTTATTTCGCGCGAATTTTTCGCAAATTTCGAAAGACTGCCAATACCTCCAACGAAGTCGCGACGCTTTTTTTCAAAGGCGCTATATTGAAATACCCGCTTTGTCCTCGCTAAGAAAAGTCGTCGAGTTATTTTTCTTTTTTTTTTTTTCTACGCGGAATTCCTGAGTTTGCGCGTTCTTCAATAAGAGCGGAGAATCGCACGCTTTGAAGCGTCGCCTTTCGAGTGATTTAAGCACTCGCCAAGGAACCCGGTATTAAGTCGTATCGAATCTATTTACAGCAGCCTTCGGCGCGCATCCGTGGACGCAAAAGGGGTTGGAAACGGACGCTTCGATGAATTTAAAATATCGAATTCCAGGTGCCGAGCTACCGGGAGTCGGGAGGAGAGAGTCTCCTCGTTCGTTCGAAAAGTGGCGATACCCGTGGGACAACGAACGAGCGACACCGCATTGCGAGAGACGCTCGACGAATCCTCGGCGGATTTTCAAATCCATGAGAAAACGCCAGGCGACTCGACTTCGCATCCTGAAAACGCGTCCTTCTCGTCGAGGTATCGTAACTACCTTGAAAAGAGAGTCTCTCGAAATATCCTCAGTAAAAAGACCGATTGGTAATCATCGAAGGTACCATTTTATGGATAGGAAGGACGAGATCCTCGAAGTGGGACCGTAGAATCAAGGACAAAAATCCAAGGATCCGATCGGACGGTCGGAACGACCCGGTAAACCGAGTTTAAGACCTCCAAGGATTCCGCCGAGGGGTGGCAAGCGAGAAAACGGATTCCTAGAATCCGGAAAATCGTCGACGGTTCGCGCGAGCGGATTCCTCGAGACGTCGAGAGGGTGCCGGGGGAGCGGATGCTCGCGCGAGCGTTTTCGGGCGGAAAGCGGGCGCGGCGTTACGGATGCGGAGGAAACACGCACGCGGAAGGAAGCGGGGGAACTTCTTGGCTCGACGTGCCGTGGCGGAATTGCCTCATTTGTATCGCGGGACCGGGCCAATCCGCGTCTCGGGGGAACAAATTGTATTATATTCCGGCCAGGACGAGCCGCGAGGTCGTCGAGAAGTCCGCCCTGGGGGAGGCCAAGTTTCCGGATCGAGGGCGACCTTGATTCCGCAGGGTCGGACGAGGGAAGAAAGTCAAGGCTGTCGGGGTATTAATTCCCTGAGCGATTTACGCACCCCCAAGATCCGGTGAAGTATCATCCCGATATAAGCTCGAGTTTTATCGTACCCGTAAACGTTATTAAGAGTCCGCGGAAAATCGAGGCTAATATTGCCGAAAGCTCCGGGGGAGGAATCGAGAGACGCGGCTAAATAAAAATCCTCGAGGTCGGTTACCCGAAACGTCCCGATCGAGCGGAAGACGCTCTCGAGGGAAGCGGGGAATCCTCCGCGAGAGCACCGCGATCCGGTGGGCAACAGGTCGGCAGGGATCGCCGATTGAAAATTGGCCGGCGATTTGGATTGAAAATCAAAGAGCCGGCGCTCCCCCGAGCCGAGGGTGGATATTCCCCGATATCCGCGGGCGTGACGGCGCGGAGCGATACGTGCCAGACGCTTCGGGGATTTAATAAATCCACGGGCCATGGAAACTGGCTTAACGTCCGTAGGTATTACGAAAGATGCACGGTATAACGTACGTCGGTATAGACGGGCCGGGCGAGGTTAGCGCGGCTTATACTAAACGCTAATTTGCATCGCATCTGTATGCGCCGTCGCGCACATCCCCGGCTTACGCGGAGTGCTTTGCTCTTAATACTTCGTAAACCTACGTCTATATCCGAGCGGACCACCCTCGACACCTCGGACCGCGCCGGCTCGATCGATCTATCGCGCCGATTCGATTCCATCCGGTTGGAGCGAGCCGAAGAGGAACTCGGCACCGATCTCCTCGAGATCGCCTCGACTCGCTTATCTCGAGAAAGATTCGCCGGCGAGTCGGAACTCCGAATCGGTCCGAAGAGCGATTCGATTACGTGACCGGCCCGGAACGAGGCGGCGCCTTCTCGAGCTCGTCCCCAAAGGAAAAGTTTGCGAAGACCTTCGGGAGAAAGTTAAAAGGGGCCGCGTGTGTACCGAACGACTCCTCGGAGGAGAGCTCTCCACCGACCCCACGCGCCCTTTGATCCGGCGCTTCCGGCGCCTCCGGATTCGCCTCCCCGGCACGTCCCGAGACGCGAACAACCTACGGAAATAATTAATCGATTTATATCCCCCGAGGAAGTTCGGCGCCAACCGGGTATCAAACGCTTTTAATTCCGGTGGGCGCGACCGGCGGTTCCGGCCGCGACTCCAACTTTTAAGTGAAACGAGTTACGGCTCTTCGAGAACTTCCGAGATTAAAAGAGCTCGGTGCTAAGCAGTAAACATGGAAATCGCGGCTCGCAACTCGATTAAAATCGTTCCATCGCGAGGAGATTCGCGACGAGGGTCTTCGCGGATCCGTTCCTGCGGAACGTCCGCTCGACTCTTTCCCCGGAGTCGGTAAAAAGAGAAATCCCTCGGCAAACGTTTCATCCGCGACCCCGACGACGCATCGCCCTGACGGGAGATAAACCGGGCTCCTGCCAAGAGATAAAACTCTCGGCTCGGCCGGGTGGACGCGGAAAATTCAGTCGAGGGGCAACCGGTAGTGCATCGACCCGATCCGAAACGAGCCGCAAGAAAGACCATCGATCCCGGAGGCTTTCCTCGACGAACCTGGGGCGAGGTCCCGGGAGCTCGCGTCAAATTCGCGCAAAACGGCGGATTCGCCCCTCCGTGCTGGAAACGACACCGTTAATTTTCTCACCGCCACCGCGTCGCCTCCACCTCCGCCCCCGCTTTGCCGCGAAACGGGGCCGACTATATCGATTCTCTCTCTCTTAAGTATATTCGAGAAGTCGATATTCCTTGGGGCGAATATCGAATCCGTTCCCGCGGCTGCGACCCGGGGATATTTTCCGGAAACCGGGGGATGAAAGGGATAAATAAGACCGGGAAGATTCGGAGAACGGACCGCGGCCGATGGGGTCGGATCCATTACGAGATACGAATGTCCCCGGACCGAGCACACCTGATCCCGAATCAATGACCTCTTCCTGGGGAATAACGATCCTCCCCGTTGGTCGATCGACACCCGGACTCGGCGGTTCCATTCGTCTCCCCTCCACCGGTCGATCCCGGGAAAATGAAAAGCGGACAAGGGGCGAAGAACCCTCGACCTCCTCGAAATCGAGGGACTCATCGTCATCCAATGACCTTCGAGTATTCGGGATGATATATCGGCATGAACGCGGACCCATTAAATCGAGACGTAGCGGGAACTCTGGCAGATACCACGCGAGAGATCGATATTCCGATATCGGAGCCTGGTCCATGCGGGATTCCGCCGGCGAGCATTCGTACGGAGTAATTCCCAAATAGGCCCACGTCTCTGTCGAACGCCGGTAGGTTCAATAAGGGTAAGTGCGCTCAAAGATCGATGGAAAGCGGCGCAAGACCGGGAATTCCGAAGGGGAGGCCAGGGAAATCGGAGGCGGTCCAAGAGCGAAATCCAGAAAAATTCCGGACTCGGCCCGCTTCCGGTGGCCCTTCGCGTTCGCCCTCGACCTCGAGGTGTCCGGCCCTCTCCTCGGCATTCCCAAGCGAGGCGTCCTTTTTCGGAAAAGAACGAGCCCGGAAGGAGATGGAACGAGTATTGGACGTCCGGCTGCAAGACGGATAACGGACTCGTCCTCTATCAGCGAGGCGGAATTCTTGAGCGCGACTTCGACGCGAAGGAGGACTCGGGGAACCGGGGAGCGATGCTCGATTTATTCCTCTCCGTCTCTGCTCGCTCCTTCGAGGCGAGGGGAAGGGACGTTAAAATTGAACGTAATGCGAGTCATAATTAAGTATCTGTGAAAGTACCGAGTTCTCTTGCCTCGATGTCTCCATTGCGCGGGTCAGCGTCGAGTCGTCGGAGGGACGTCGGAGGGACGTCGGAGGGAGTGCGACGAGCGCGAAGGGCGTTCCCGTCGGTCGGGAGAGCTCTCGGGAGATAATAGAAAAATTGGTGCTTTCGAGGTCCCCCCTCGATCGAGCGGAGGACGTAAATTCCCGGCAGCCCGGCGACGCGGCCATAAATCGCGCGGCCCGGGTAGCCGGACTTAAAAATGACTGGTCGTTCAATATTCATGGCACGGAACTTGAAAAATTAAAAAGGAGAAACGGAACACGTGTCTATTAGCATCGAGTAATGAATCCCTAGGAAGTAATTAAAGTTTCCTCCGGCAAATTTCCCGTCGAGGTCCCCCGGCCGCCCCGCCGAGACTCCCCCGCATTTTTCATCCCTGCCGGCCCGCCTCGCCGGGCGGACGCTACTTTCGCCCGCTTTTCCACATTTTTTCGACCGCGTCAATTTTTTATCCGGCCGGTGCTTCGCAGTTAGCGGACGGCCGCCATCGCCGGGCGTTTCCGCGAAAAAGACAACGGAGCCGACGGGCGCGAAGGGGCGCGAACGGAGCGAACGAGGCGGCCGTGCCGAGAGAGCGACCCGGGAAAAAGAGACCCCAGGAGCAGACATTTAATCTAGGTGAGAGCAGCCGAGCCGACGTTTTACTTTTATATTCTATCACGCTTGTCTAAGACCCACTGATCCAAAAAGCCAGAGACGCCCGACCGAACTACCCTCGTTCCCGGGGTGCAACGCGAAAAGATCCATTTGCGCGATTCGAGGAGCCGATCGATCCCGCCCTCGCCCGGGGACGCCCCGAATACGACACGACGTCCGGGACGACATTCGACGCCCCTGGAAACCCTAACCTCGAGGCTCGACTTCGCGCCGATCAACGACGCGTCCGCGAAATGATAACCAGCCGCGGTATAAGGAAAGGCGTAAACCACCCCCGAGAACTCTAGAAATCCTGACTCCACTTTTTCGAGCCCGACTACCACTCGACGACCGTCCCTCGAGCATCGACGTGGAATTCACTTGGAATCTGTTGATGGAAGCGAAAGGACGCCGACGTCCTCGATCCCGACTCCCGGAGAGCTCCGTCCGTCGACGTGGAGTCGCCTCGAGGAGGATCCAGGACTCTCGACTCGAGGCGCAGCGCGGAGAGTCCTCGGAAGCGGTGCCTGGGTCTAATCCCGATTTACGATCCCGGATTACACGGAGAGTCGAATCGCAATTGCGGCGACGCCGAGATACCCGGGATCTTCGGTCCCGTCGAGCCGAGTCTGGGTGTCGTCGGTAATTAGCAAGGAAATAACGGTGGTCGGAGGCGAGTTTGCCAACAAAGCGCCGACAGAGGCTGGACAAAGGCGGCTCAAAGGCCGGACAAAGGAGCGACTCGTTCCCCTCCATGGCTAGGTGGTCCGACAGACCGGGAATGCCGGCCGAACGACGTCGATACCGGGGCGTCGTGAATCAACGGCATTCGACGAGCTCGCACCAATCGATAGCTCTCTGGATCGAGCGGATTAACGCGGCCCGCCGATGTTAAAAGCACAACTCGAATGCCGGGAGCGTCGCCGCGATCCGATCGCAACGAGGAACTGCCGGATCCTCTCCGAGACGCGCACCTGGGAGCGCCTCACCTGTACGATGCATCGAATCGTCGAGGACGCATCTCTCCGTCGGAATAAAGATAAAGGGAGCGAGCCGACCCAGCATGGTCAAATTATGCAAATTATGTCACCGAGATATGAAATTCTGCCGAGGACAGGACACGCGCTCGATTCGGTTGGCAAAAAATTGCCAATTGCCGGCTGATTCCGTTAGCTCGACTGGTACAGGGCACGATAACTACTGGGCGCATTACCCCGTCGAATTGAGCGGATTAAACGCGATTAAACGTGAGCTACCGGTGTTAACCCTTTGAGTGCGGCGCGCTGCCCCGATAGGCGATCGACGCGGCCGCCGCGCAATCGGCGCCGATAATCGGTAGCGACGGGATATTCGTCTTCCGGTATCCGCGATAGAATCGGAGGGTCTGAAAATGAATTTTACGAGACGCTGCAAGAGGGGATTCGTTAAATGGATGCCGGGGTCCATGGACCACGGCGATAACGTCACGTCCGACGAGCATGTGCGTCCACGGTCTGCGTCGATAACCCTCGCAGGACGCACATCTGCGACCGAGAATATTGAACGATATTGGGGCGGAACACCTGAATTTCCGGGCAGGTGTTTGCGAGAGCGGTGGTGAAAAAACGGAAGAAATCGTCCCACCTCGCGGCGCGCGAAAATTAGGTGTACAAAGAGAGCACGTAGTCGTCGGTCGTTATTTCGAAACCTCGGGCAGCGCCTCGCGATTGCGGGGCTTTCATTTTTTTCCGAGCCCCTCTCTCGGTCCTTGATCGATCGGAGCTCCGCGATGACGCGCGCCGATACGGGTATCCGCGCGGTTTCCGCGCCGCGCGCGTTTACATCCGATCCGTCCGGACGCGCATCTCCCTGTAATGAGTGACAGAGAGTAAACGATTCGCGAGACGAACGGCAAATAATTTATCCGACGATAAAATTTCAGGCGATTCGTCGATCGAACTGCCGGCTGTACCGCCCGTTCCGCATTTCCAACAGATCGATCCGTCCCGCGTCGCGGTGCGCGATTCCGCGAGCTTTTTCAGACTCGACCGGCCCAACGTCACGCTTTCTGCGTTGGATAACGCCCGGTATAAAATAATTCCAAGGTTTCGACCACCGGATCCGGTTGCCGGACCCGTAACAGGTGCGCCCGATTCCGCAGAGCGGGGTGGGCGGCACGCGACGGCGCGTAATCGATTCGCCGGACGAGCGCCGAATAATTTAGCCGGCGATAAAGGTTCGTGGGGCTTATCGGCGGCGATACGTCGAAGGTGGAGACGCGGCGGTTGTCCGTCAAGGGGCCGCGTCTCATCGGACGTCTTTCGAGGGATTTCTTTCGGCGAAATCGCGAGGGAACTCGCGGAAAAATTCCGGCGTTGGCGACGCGGAAATTCGGAATCGGATACCGTACGCTAGGTCGATCGCGGATTCGTATATTTCGGATCGGTAGACAGGGCAAGGAACGAATTCGCTCTATCGGGTTCCAGAGGGGCGACGCCCGCCGCCTCCGGAGACGGCGACGCCGGGCGTCGAGTAGGGAAAATCGCGGGTTCGATTTCGAGCGGGCCCTCGAGAGCACCGCTCGAGTCGACGGTGAAAACCACCTATCCCTGAATCCCGCCGGCGGGAACGGAGACCTCCCGAGAGGTGCGATCGAGCGCTTCCCTTTTCCGCGCGCCCGGGGCCGCTCCGCGGAACGCGAGCGGAGGGTTTCGCGACGCCTCGAACGGCTCAAAGGGACGGCGCGAGGGATCCCCTTTCGTCGACGTCCTTGTCCGAGCTCGACTTTGCTCCTTTATCGACCTTCTCGAGTTAACCCGGCAAATTGTCGTCGTCTCGAAATTCTGGAGGGCGATGTCGGAGAGGGGGAACAATTGACTCGAAAAATGTGGAGCGCGCCGGATCCGAGGAATATTGTTTTACGAGGCCGGCGATAAGGAACCCCGGAGCTGGCAGCCGGGCCCCGGAGGCTGGATGGAAGAGGGCTCGTAAAGTTCCATTCCGGCCGCAAGAATTGGCGAGCCTCCGCGCCGGCCCGTGGATTCAGGAGCCCGGTAACCCGGGAAAGTAAAAGCCGAGCGAAGGGCGGGGACCTCCGCTCGGCACTCGCAGGGCGGAAGGTCGGGGTCGGGGCCAGGGCGAATTCCTGTATTTAATTTAGCCGGGGCTTTTAATCAGACGGCGCTTCAGACGTCGGTGGGCCGGGACTTAAAGGGGCTTTTTCAAGATCCGAGGCGGTTTACCCTCGCGCTTTCATCCCTGGGAGAGCAAGGGCGCGATTCGGACGCGACTCGCGCTCGAACATCCGGAGCCGATAACGCCCGGGGGAAAAAGGAAGCGCCTCCGCGTTTCAGGGCAGGGCACTCGGAGGCAAAAGCCGAAAGTACGGCCAGCAGTTTTCGACAGTTAACGGCAAAGCGGCCGTTTCTCGAAGTCCCGATCGGGTCGTAAGTTATTCCCGCTCAATTTTACCCCGAATTTCGCCCTCCGGTCGACGCCCGTTAACCGGAATGAAATACCCCGACACTTCCTTCCGACTCGGGAAGTACGCCTCCGCCGTAGACATCGGACTCTCCGGCCTCCCCTAATGGTGCCGGCACCGATCTAATTTAATCCCTCTGGTTCCTTTTTCTTTTATCCCGAGCTCCCGGAAATTCCCTTTATTAGGGGAGCAGGCAAATCGAGGAAACCCGAAGAGGACGGAGGAAATTGGGAGCGGCGGGTGGCCGAGCACCCCGGTGCACAGGGATTGCGTTCATAGAACCCACGCGGTGCAGACGTAGCAGTTAAATCAACCCCGTTCGAACGGTGCTCGGAACCCGACGCTATCCGGACCGGTGTCAAAACAGCTGCGCTTAATTAAATGCAAGCGACGGACAAACGGCGCCACCCGCTTAAAAAACAATCGGCTTAATTGTCGATGACCGAGCTCGTAGATCGAGCCGATCGGCGCCCTTCCAGGGGTTCCCCTTCCCGGATTTTCTTCGACGTCGCCGCTCGACCCAGAATTTCGCTTCGCCCCGTCCTTCGGGGCCGGACGAGCGGACAATGGGACGGCAAAGGGAATACGAAACGCGCCCGGTCCCCGGTCGTTTATCAGCCGGAATCCCGTAGTTTATAAACCCTAAACTATTCCCCCAAGTGGTCGGGCGTTCGGAAGTTAGCGGACAACGCACGGCTCGGCGCGTCGTACATTACTCGGGTTATCGGCGCTCCGCAGCTCCGTTTCGAGTGCTCCAGGAGCCGTCCCCGAGTCGACCCTGAGAGCCGTCGAGTCTTAGGGTTTTTTGTCCTCCGTGGGATTGGAAAAAATGTACAAAAACGCGTCCTTAAGCACGGAGTCCACTCTTCGAGACCGGGGGCTCTCGAGTGCTCGGCTCTGCGCGGTGATCCAATCGTCGAGTTTACGGATGTATCGGATTTCGTCGGGGCGTCGGGAGACGAGCATTGGGAAGAAGAGGGAACCCTCTTTCGAGGTGCTCGCGAGGAAACCCGCCCAGGTCGTAACTCCCAATTGGCGAGATCGGAGTCGAGCGTTCCTCGCCCCTCGAGTCGGCGCTGTTTCCGATTCCGGCAAAAATGGGCTCCGACGCGAGTTCGAGGGTCGCGGGGGAGGCGGGTAATCCGCGCGGATCGACGCGAAACTAATTAGCGACGCGAGCAAAGTGAGGGCGGAGTCGGTCCGTCCGAGGCTGCTCGACTCCGGGGGGAAGCTGCGTCTCTAGGGTGGGGTTTCTCTCGGCGGAAGGTTCCCGAAGACGTTTCGATGCGCAACTCGCGCAAACGAGCTCCTTTGAGCCGCGGGATCCGCTCGCGAAACTCGCCCAACTCGCGCGAGTCGCCGGACGAACGGCTCCCCGAACTTTTCAATCCCGCGGCCTTTGTTTTGTAATTCATTAAAACTCGCGACTCGCGGCGGGAGCCGCCCCTAATTCCCTAATTAGTGTAATTGTTCGTGGCTGCGCCGGTACGGCCGACTCCAGGCCGAGGGAAACCGAGCGGAGCGAATTAGCACCCCGGCGCGCCGTCCGCGTCGACGACGACGACGACCGCGACTTCCTCCGACCGACTTCCGCCATCTCCGACGTCGTCCGCGCGGATTATTCGCGGATAATCCCGGCTCGGGAAGGCCGATCCGATTTACGGTTTCCGGCCGGCCGATCGAGCCCCTTCGATTCGCTGATCCGAAATCCGGGCTTCCCGCGATCCCGCTCGCGGAAATCGCCGAGGGAGATTCCAGCGAATTCGCGCAAGCCTTCGGAAATCCCGGCTCGAGTCGAGGGGCCAGAATTCCTCGAGAGAATCGCTTTCGAGAGTCGCGTAGTCGAGCCGGCGAGACACCGCCAGAGAAGATTTCGACTCTCGAGGCGGAGTCGCTTTGGTCCCGGTCCCACGACGGTAATTGTCGGCGAGCGAGGTCAAGGGTTACGGCGATTTACGCCTCCCGGTGGATCCCTCCAGCGTCGCGACGCTTTATCCGAAGGAACGAGCTCGGTCGCTCGTTAATCCCGTTGCACTCGGGGGCGCCGAAGTGCACCCGGGCCCTTCCCTCGGGCTCTGCCCTTCCAGACCGAGGGACCCGCGGAAACCGCGCGGAGTCGATTTCCCGGGTCCTTTCCGCACCTCCGGAAACACCGGTCGAGATTAACCGGAACACCTACCGCCGACGAGAAAAGGAAACGGAGTCGATGCAAGGGCCGAAGTTGGCGGGGTAATTCCGGCGGGCGGGGAAATCGCGAAACAACGGCGTCGCGAAAATCGCGACTCCCCCATTGCCCCACCCCAACTCCCAGAGGAACTTCGGGAACGGAAGTAATTGGGTTTGGGAGTGGTTTGCCGAGGACTCCGGTCGGCCTACTCGAAGCCGGTCTCGCCTCGCTCCGTTCTCCTCGCTCCTCGCCGATACGAATCCCTCCCTCCTCCTCCAATCGGCCGGCCAGTCAGTCCTGCATTAACGTATGCCCCGGCACTCGTCGCCGATGTAAATCACCCGGACCCACCCCAACGTCCGTCGCGAAGGACGGTCCTCGCGCCCTTTCGACGCACCTCTCCTTTCGGCGGGGACGTATATCCGAGGAAATGGCGAACCCCGGGTCGCTATTATACGGCCCTAGGATATGGCGAGGGATCTCGCAAAATTACGGAAACGAAGAAAGGAGGGACGAGGAGGACCCTTCGACCGGGAATATTCACGAGCTCGGAGCTAATCGAACGTTTCTTTCTAATTAAAGGGCGCGCCTCGAACCTCTCGACGAGATGTTTAATTCTTAACGGATTCTCACCGGTCCCCTGGCGCGTCCTCTCCGAGGACGGTCCAGCCCCGAGATGCAAATTACGTACTTTCCATTTATCTCCATAATAATGAAATGCGCGGTCGGGGTAGAATCGGCCGACCGCGCCACCGGCAGGATTTTTTCTATCGGTTCTCGCGCGGATTCGAGTGGCGACGCGCACTCCGATTAAAGCTCCGCTGGCATAGATTAAAGGCGGGGCGAAAATTCCGGACAGGAATCGCATCGATCGCGGCGAGTCCGGCCCTCGTCGACTCGGACGTCCGAGGGGTCGTCCGGCACCGGGATTCCGGGTGCATAAGAAATTCCGAGAGCGTAAACGGCCGCTGCTCCGGACGCGGTCGGGATCTCGGACCCTGGCCGGAATGGAAATCGCGACGGAAACGCGTCCTCACCGGAGACGTATCGGCGCGGCCGTCTCGCGGCTTCCTTCCGACTCTCGGCCGTCCCCGAGCCGATCCAACTTCCCGGACACTTATAATTGGTTTCCGACGCGGCGGATTCCCCGCGCGTCGGCGAGGCGACACTCGTAAATATCCGGGGCATTAATTAGCCCCGCAAGTTCGGGAACAACGCGGCCCGAAACGGGCAGATGCTCGTTTCGGTGGAGCGTCGGGGCGCGCTGTTTGGCTTCACGGTTCCCGGCCTTAGGGCGAGACGGCTGCTGCGGACGAACCCCAGAGTTTGCCTCTACAGCTTCCGTGTACCTTCCACCGCTAACGGGAAATTCCCCCGCCGGGAAAACTGCTTCCGATTTCGGAGGAGATCCGCCCTGAGCTCTCCCCTGCTCGGGATGGCCCGAGATCAGCCGAGATCGGAAAAGCCGAGCCCAGTTGCAGGTTGCACCGTTCGGACCAATTTGTACTGGTTGATCCCAACGTTTCCGTGTCCTACTCAAAGGGCCGCGGTCCGATAGAAATATCGAAGCCGAATGTTTAATTAAAAATTGGGGAGGGCCTAAACAGAAGGAGGAACGAAAGGGACTCCTGGATGGCCAGGACCTGGATCTCGCAAAGAGTCTTCTCGTTCGTGCCGGGCGCTTCTTTCCCGATATTCCGCTCCCATTCCGCGCGGCCGCGCTCTAGCGGGCCGCGAGGTGCGAGTTTAAGCGAGAGCCAGAGACCGATGGGCGGGAGTGGCCGGAAGATTTATTATAGAGGAAGCTGCATCGCGAGTAACGCTGTCGAGAGTAGCGATCGACGGGGAACAAGCTGAGAGCTATTACCCGCGAGCCGTTACCGAGAACCGCCCAATGCGTGTAAGCCGAGCTTAACGATCGGTGTAAAGGGACCCCCTCGAATCGCGTCGATCACCGCCGATCGACGACGTCCCGTCGAGGCCGGGAATCGGGAGCCGATCGGACGCGACTCGGCCCGAGCCGGAAGGACCAGGGACGCCGGGCTTGCGAGTGACGCCGGCTAAATTGCATTTCAAATTCCGCCGAATAATTGAATTAAGCGGCCCGCCGCGACTTCCGGCCCTGACAAGAAGTAAATGGAGTTCCGACACGCCGCCCGGTTCTTACGGCATTCCGCTCGCGAGTTCGCCGCGAAGTCCGAACGCACTCCCCGAGGACGGTTCGTCCTCGCCTCGCCTCGAATTTTAATTCCCACGTGGTGGGCCCGTTCCGCTTGAAATCGAACGATTCCTCGGTTCGCCGGAAACCGAAAGTGGGCGCCCGGAATTTACGAGCCTGGGCGCGAGGTATCCCCGCGTCTTCCCCGGCAAAAAGGCTCGTTTCCGTCCGGAACGTAAGTTAAATGGCCGGCCATTAGCCGCGATCATCTCGTCCGGGCGTTTCGGGCCGACCGATTAATTCCCGGTTAGGAGCTAGAAGAGGCGGAAAGCTGCAGCTGCAGCGCCGCGCGTCGAGGCCGCGGATCGCTCGCGTCCGCGTTACGACCAATTCGATTCTAATTAGCTTAATCGCGGCGCGGAGGAGCACAGACGACCGTCCACCGCAAGGAAGTTCCGTCGTTCTTGGGGGGTCCCGGGTATCCCGAGGGTGCTCGGAGATCGCGTATCGAATTCTCGTGCACGACCTCCGGATATCCGGCTCGGGCGCCCGAGGGCTCCGGAAGGTCCCGAGGGAAGGTGCGGCCTCTCCTACGTCGGGCCGCTCGCGGAGTTTCCGCATTAGGGAAGGAATTAAGGCGAAATCAGGTCGAAGGAAACGCGGGACGTGCGCGCCGCTACTGGCGACGAGCGTCTCTTCGAATGCATCTCCGGAATCGGAATCGGAATCGGAATTCGGGCCCGCCAGAAATCTCCGGGATTATGCGACCTTTTGACGCGGCGGAGCGAGCGAATTCGCGACGCGCCGCGAATCCATGATTTTTCGGATGGAAATTCACGCCCGGCGGAATGCCACACCCTCCTCCGTTCGAGGGTGAAAGAAGGCTTCGAACAACAATTTCTAGCACGCGGCGTTTCCGGACGTGGCGATCCGAAACGCTGCTTCAGGTTTGCCATCGACGTCGAGGGCCGTTCGGCATTCCGCGGCGGATCCGCGAGGCGCTCGAGGTGCGGCCGCGCGAGAATCGTTTGTCGTCCGGATCCGGGGTGGAGGGAGGATCGCCTGGCGGGTTTTCAGCGCGGCTTCGCCGCTGATAAATTAACGCGGGCAGGGTGAGCCATCGGGTCCGCGAGGCTCCTTCGTTCTCGTCGAGGAGCGACAAAGAAACGAAAAGAGACGCGAGCACCGTCCCGGGAAAACAAGGCCAACGTCTCCTCTTCGCCGAGGGACGCAGACAGATTTCCTCCGCGACGTTGCGGGGAAACCGGATCGGATGGGCCCGACCACAGACGGCTCCAGAAGCGGATTCGAGCTTCCAATCGACGGAGACTCACGGCCCTGACCGAGTTAAGACCCGGTCACGTCGGGTCCTTCGACAACGGGAGTCGGAGGATCCCCAAGAGGTCGTAAGGAATAGAGCGACGTAGGGGAATTTGATATTCCTGAACCGTCTCGTCCTCTCGGAGTCGTAATTCTCTCCCTTCCTTCCGGGGTATCGGGAGGCCGTTCCCCAAGTAAGGGGGAAAAAATGACGAGCCGTCCGTCGTCCCCGTCCACTCGGCAGGGGAAGGACTCGTTCTCGATCCGGCGACTCCGCTCGGGATCTCGAGGCGGTTCTCCTCGTTCCTTTCAAATCGGGCTTAAAAATGCGCGACTCGAGTACCAAGAAAAGGGAGAATCAAAGAGCCCGAGAGGCAATAAGCGGAGAGCGAACGGAACAACGGGGAGCCGGAAGCTCAAAGGGGGCCGGATCGATCGGAGGGTCCGACCGCCGCTCAAAGCCGGCTCGTCCGGTGATTAGAACCCGAAATGATCCATCCTACCGCCGGGCCGGAAAATCGAGAGCGTTCCCCGATCGGCCCCCGGAGCGGAGTCGCCGAGGGACGCGTCGGCGATTTCCCGGGGGCGAGTCCGCCGTCCGGTCGGGGGAGATTGCTTATCCCGCGGCGCAGTCTTGGCGCTAATTTATTAGCCCCCGGGCTTCAATTTTATATCCCCCCGTGGGGCCGAAAGCCCCCGACCCGGTCAAGGCAAGGGCCGCGCCGGCGAGCTTACGCGTGTATTATTAAACCGTGCATTCACCCCGCGACCCCGCCGCCCCTCCCTCGAAGAAACCCTCCGAGTCGGAGACCGAGTAATCTCATGGCGGATTTATGGTCACCCGAGCTCGGCGGGACGCGGTACGTGATTGGAGTTTCGAGTGGTCCGCGCTAATGGTTGACCACTGCTCTCGACCCCTTTCGCGCCGTCTCCTCCGCTCCGCCCCGCGGTTTTCCCTGTCAAAGTCTCCACCCTCTCGCTTTTTGCCACCCCGGAGTACGTCCGCGCTGGCACCTTTGACGTATATCTCGCCCCGCCGGATTTGCCCACCGGAGCGAGGGGCCCTTGGCTCGAAAGTCCAAACCGACGCGTCGTCGAACGACGGCGCTCTAAAGACGCGGAGGCCGAGGCGCGGAGAGGAACGAATCAAAGTAAAGCGCCGGGCCTCGAAACCGCACCGACGCGCAAAGGGGGGCTCTGCACCGCCGGCCCGATAATTTCCACGACGAGCCGCGGTCGGGCCGAAAATGGCACGGAGGATGCTTTTTGGACCGGGGCCGGAAGCGGGAGGGCGACGTTCCGGCGCTGCCGCATCGGCAGATAGTCGGAAACTATTTCCCGGTTAATGGGAAAGTTATGCACTCTGGAATCGTAAATTGCTGGACGGGTCGCGCGACCGTGTCGGCACGAGTCACTTATCGAGCCGGACTCGACGTCCGGCCAAACCGAGCCCCGACCCCTGTCGGTCGGGACGACATTTTCGAGAGTTGCCGTTCCACGGAAGAACGCGACAACGCGACTTCGATCCCCGGATAGGGATATCTTCCACGCGGAGTCGCGAGCGAGGACCGTCGATGGCGAAACATGGGTCGGGGTGGAGGGGACTCCTCGTTTCCGGGTCGAGGGCCGCTCGCTCGGCCAAATGGGACCATTGAACGGAAAGTCGCGTCGCGGCTTTGATTTTTCGCTTCTTCCGAAAGAGGCCGCGCCTCTCGACGGGGGTCGAGGGAGGCACCGTCTAAATTATCCGCCAAGCCGAGGGTCTCTCCTTTTCCCTTTCGACGTCTGCCGACCCTCGCCGAGGGAGAAAAACAATTTGCCGCGGTGAAAAGGCGCCCACCCGAGGTTCCACCCCGGGGTCGGAAAGGGCCGGCGCGGTCGGGTCCCCAGGATGTGGCCGCCAATCCGGAAGCGTTAAAGCGCCAAATAGAAATTTCATCTCCATCAAAACTAGATTCTCCGGCGAGTCGTAAATTTCAAGTTCAACTTCCGCCGGGCATGGGATCGGCACTCCCGTTGCCGCGCCCCGGCCCTTCTCCCCTGCCCTCTATCAGGAATTATTGGTTCCTCCCCCGGCGCACGTTTCTGCCCCCGAGCTCGCGTCAGCCTGTCTACAAGATAGAAGCGTATCGATATTTACTTTATCACCGGTATATCCTTCTTTTCCCTCCAGCCCCCCCGCCGAGCTCCTGGCCCTCGCCCGAGGAACTTCTCGCCCGGGCGAGTCTTCGGCCACTTTTCGGAAGGTTCGGGACGACCTTCGGGACGACCTCCGAATTTCCAGCGCCCTCGATGAGGAACGCGGGGCTTTATCTCTTATCGCCAGCGAGGGTACGCCGCGCGGACCTCCTCCCCGATTAAGCCCCCTCGACCCCCGGAGCTTAATTCGTCGGGTCGCGATCGCGATCCCGACTTTAAGCCCCCGAAAGTACAATCCCCGGGGGACGGTTCCCTCGGCGGGGAAGTTTGTCGGGAACTCGGCCCCGGGCGAGCGCCTCTCGAACTCGATTACGAAATTACATACGTAGGCATCCGACCGCCCGGTCGTTAAGTTTCGGCACGACATAGTTCCCGGGCCGGAGTACTTAAACCTTAACTACCATTCCGTGACGAAAGCCGGGAACGGGAGCTACCGCGCGTCTGGGAAATTGTCAACGCGGCTCGGCCTCCGGCGCGTAAACCGTCACCGTAACGCCGTTAATTAAAATAATTATCACCCGGTATTAATTCGCGAAGGGATCTTAACGATCCCCCCGGCGCGTCCCTGCCCCGGGAGCGGGACGTGCCGCGGCATATTTCTCAGCTGCAACGAGGGTGGAATCGTTTTACGGCTGCCCGTTTCGGATTTATGGCCGGCCAAATCAGAGATACGCCGAGAGGGATCCTCCGTCGACGATCGTCGCTGCCCGAAGGATCCGGTCGTATCGTCGGCTCTGCTCGCGGACCTTTGAAATCACATTTTCTTAAACCGTCCTCCGCAGCCAATTTGTGCAATGTTTACCGACAACCGTCGGTGACGCGTGATTACCCGTGTCCGTGCTCCCTCCGTCGGGATTCTTGACGTCCTTCATGACACTTCCTTGCTCGAGTGAAACGAAGTCGCGAAGCCTGAGAAAACCGACCCTGCCAACGACCAATTGGACGAGGGATTCGCTCTCGATTTACCGAGGTCTCGAATCCGTCTCTCTCTCTTTCTCCCTCCGTCGACCCTCTCGAGGGCTTCCGTCCGCCTCGCCCTCGTCATCCCCAACGAGTCCAGGGCGCGTGTTTTGTCGGCCGCTTGGGAGATACGAAGGAAATTCGTCGACTCTGGATGGACACAAAGGACTTTTCATCGCGTCCCTCCCCAGGGATCCGCTCTGGATTCACCTCCGCCCTACCTTCGAATTTCCTCCCCCCGGCGGACCTTTTCCTACGCATCGCGGAAATGGCGCGAGGGTTAAGAGAAGAGCGCATTCGGCGACTCCTGAAAAAGCCTTTCGGCGAACGCGGATGGGCGAGGTCGAACTCTCTGTCCGGAAGGGCGCCGAAAGGAAGAGCCGCGCAAAGAGGAAACGAGAGAGTGAAAAAGGAGGAAAGGAACGACCGCGATGCGAGGTCGTCGGGCATAGGTGGGCTTACGCGCGTTTTTTCAAAAGTCCGTCTTGCCCCGGCTTTTGTGCGGCTTTTTGCCCCCTGGCCGGCGGCTTTTCCGGACCGAGCCTCGGCGGCGAAAGAGCCGCCCCCGCGAGAACGCGCGATCGCGTCGCGACGCGATCGTTTTTCAGAGCCGCGCGGCGAACCGGGGCAAACAGTGATTACGGACACACAGCTAACGATACGGAATAATTTGGCCGGAAAAAGGGCGCGTCATAGCTCGCTAGCTCTCGCGGCTCGCGCATGATTTATGCCGGAAATTCCACGGCCCGGGCTCGGGGCAAAAACGGCCATTGTCGGAGTCGGACTTGGTCGCGGTTTCTCTGACCGTTCCGGCCATTCTTTCGGCCGCCGAGGACCGGAAGCCCGGCGAGACGGACGCGAAGGCCGCGACCGGCCCCGCGGGGCTCCGAGTCCTTTTTTCGAGATCGTCCCATTTAAAGGACCCCCGCGACCCCGGATCATTAATTTTCGACGGCGTTCCAATTTTCTCCGCGGATCGGAGCCCGCGGAAAAAACCCGCGTCCGCCGTTCCGTTCCGACGCGACTACCGTGGCTCGCTCGTCTTGAGCGATCCAGAAACTCCCAGAGGTTTCCTCCCGAATTGGGACCCCCGCGAAAGCGTTTCGCCATTTACTTCGGAGACCGGGCTCGGATCGTCGCTGGCGACCGGAGAACTCCCGGGGCAAGGAGAGGTCCCTCGGGAACGATTTTGACGATAAGTCACGTGACCCGCCTGGAAAATAGCGGCAGATATCGGACCGCTCGCCGACGTCCGGCTTCGAAGAGAGTTTCCCGAAGGAGTTGGGTAATCCTCGTCGTCAACCTCGGGGAGCGAGACTCCCGGAACGAGGGGGAGCCCGAGAGAGAGAGGGGCTCCCTCGGGAGCGTCGGCTAGACACTTCCGGATAAACGAGTGGCGACATTTCGAGGCGAGCGCTAACGCGGCTCGAAGGCCGAAAGTGATGGATGAAGCGAAGAAGCGCGCCGGACAAGGCCGCCGCGAGCGGATGGGAGCGGACGGCGACCGGGATCGGTGTCTCCTTCGCCGACGGGTTTCCGGCCGCCCTGGAGCCGATAAACCGTCGGCGCGCTCCTCTGGCGTTAACCCGCGGATATAAAAGCGGCCGAAGGGGGCGTAAGCGACTATCGCTCACTGGGGATTATCCGGGAAATCTGGAAAAACAAGCTTCCCGTGGCCGTCGATGCGGCGCGGCCACTTGGTGGGAAATAATGGGAGAATCTCTGACTCACGGGGCGGAACGAATCGCGCGATTCCTCCCCGAGGGGTGGAAGAGCGTCGCCGATTAGGCGACGACGGAAGCATCGAATTCCTGGCGTGCCGAGCGGATTCCCTAGGGAGACGAGTCCTGGTGGACGGACTCGGGCGTCGATTCGAGGCTAATCTCGTCGACGGGAAATAAAGGGGTCTTCGCTCCGAGAGTGCCGACGAGCCGAGGGGCCACCTCATGGAAGCAAATTCAAGTTTAAAGCGGGTCGAGTTACGGCTAGATGGGGACGTAAAGGTAACGGAGCGCGGCCGCGCCCGGAACGGGCCGCGTTTTTCCAAGTTAATTATCGGAACGGGGCCACCGGAAAGATCGACGAAGTTGCCGGCGACCGCAACTTCGGAATCAGCGGGGGGCCGGGTCCTCCCGGTTCGATGTCTCAACTTCGAGGAGCCATCCGGTCCCCGGTGACGCTCGGGTCGCGCGGGTGAAGGAACTTCTTACCGCCCTGGAACGAGGCGTCCTTTCCGGAACTACGGGTCCTCCAAGACGAAGACGAAGAACTTCCCTGGAGCGCCGGAAGAGACGACGGGTCACGGTCACGATGACGCTTCCGGTCTCCGAGGAACGTCCTGCGTCGAAATTGAAGAATCCGAGGGTCGTCTGGAGGCGGTCGGTCAAAGGATCGATAACACGTCCCGATAATGCTGGACTCCGACCAATTCGCGAATCGTCGATCTTGGCTCGAAATAACGCGCCTCCGGTCTCGTCGGGCACCGAGATCGAAATCGACCGGATGGTCCCTGTTCCGGCAATTACGTCGCGCTTAAAGGGACGCGGATCGACTCGTTCGGCTGGCACGGGAGCGGCCATGAATTCCGCGCCGTTTGAAAATCGGGCGATCGCGACTCGCGGACTTGGCCCGGGTCCGACACGACCGGAGGAGGATTCGCGTCCTCCGCGTCGTGGGATTCGTCGGTCGCGATTCCCGACTCCGACGAGCGATGCGGAATAATCCCGGAGGAATTGGAGGACTCCCGGGATCGGCCGGCCTCGTCGAGAGAGAGGCACTCTCGTCGACGTCGGCCTCCGCTCGGGCAGGGTTTCCCGCTGCCCGGTCATAAACACAAACATGAATAAATGCATCGAAGTCGGCCGAGATCGTCGCGGGTCTCTCCTCCGGACGTCCCGGGCGACGTCTCCCCGGCATTGAAATTCAAATCCAGCCTCGGCTAAAACGGGGGTCCTTCGGGCTGGAAGGGTCCATACGGGACGGAATCTCGGCGGTTCCGCGTTCCGAGGTCCCCCGATGACGGAACGCGTCGCGATTACGCCAGCGGGCGAGATCGAGTGGGTCGCTCCGCTATCTACTCGGCTCATCGTTCCGGGTCGAGCCTGGTGGACCGAGGAGAGTCACGGGCCTTCGTCGAAGGGTCGCCGGATGAAAAGGGAGTCCCGACGAGTGCCTCTCCTCGCGGCCTCCTCCCTTCGATTCGATGGGTCGATACAAGAGGGCCGTTCGACCCGCGGAATCGAGGGACGCCCAAGGGGTGTCTTCGACGGAGTCGCGCCCTGGCCACCCTTGCGATTGCCTCGCAAGGTGTCGCACGAGGGTCGCACGAGTGTCGCGGTCGCGGCCCGTATTCGGAATCAATGAGTCCGGACTATCCGAAATCAATTTAGCGGCGGTACTTCGCTGCCCTCGAGCCGGAACACGAGCCATCCTCCGGGTCCTCCGACTCCCCCGAGTCCACGGAGGAGCGGCTCGAGGAGGAACCCGAGAGAAAAGGAGTCCGAAGCAAGTGGGCACTCGTAGCGACCGACTCTTTCCGAGTTTGTGGAGCGCCCTCCGCTCGATCGATTCCTCGAGGATCTGCTGCTCGAGTTCGCCTTTCTTCCTCGGGGAAGACATCGGGCGAGCGCACTCTCCGGATCTCTCCTCCGACCGACCTAACTGTTGCGTTTTCTCCGCCAGAACGCCGCTACTCGACCCAGTCGAGCCACGGCGAGTGCGACCTTTGTGTCCGCCTCGAGATTATTATATAAATATCCATTGATCCTCGAGCGATTCGCGCTCGGTTGAACGAGCAGGATGTCGGGCTGCAAAAGTTCCCTTTGAGCCGAGGACGATTTATTAAGAGGATTAACCCTGGGCGCGGTCTTCGGCGGAACGAACTCGCCGGTGGGTGCAGCCTTCGGAGGATCGATCCGCCGATCGATCGATGGATCCATCCTGGCTCGACCTCCGGTCTCGAAGGACTCCTCCCCCGGACGAAGTCGTAACTCCCGCGGGACGTGCGGCTACGTGCCGTAATGGGGAACTCCCTCGTGCAAAGGAGCTGCATCCCATTGAGCCGAATTTGATAGGTCCAGGCAATTCGCAGAAATGGATTCCATCGATCCGAGCGATTTCCGCTTAATCGCGGATTGTTCCCACGATTTAATCCGGCTCGCTGATAAAGCGCCCAGGCCGTTGTCAGCACCGACGTTAGTGAACGCAATTTCGACCCTCGTCTCCTCTTGTTGCGACGTAATCACGGTGATTGTCGTCATCCAGTTTTCGCGCGCCGACAAAAAATGGCACGGACGGGGTAATACCGTCGAACGCGTCGAAATGCGGCACCAGCGATTCTTCGATAAGGGCGCGAGAAATTCCGTCGCTCTCCGGAGCAGGAAGAACCTTTTCCTTGGTCTTCCTTGGGGCTCGGTGAGGAACCGGTCGCTCCTGGACAGGACCAATTCGAAACGGACAGGGAGTATCGGATATCGGAAACTCCTTAGGGCAGGAACGGGACTGCACCGCGGTTCGTTGCCGGATCCTGACCGAGGCGTCTCCGGATGCGTTTTCGATCGGCCCCGGGCGCGATTCGCGGAGAGATGCTCGGAGAGATTCCCGGAGAGAGAGAGAGAGAGATCCTGCCTGGAGATCCCAGCTTCTCGGGAACCAATCCCAGAACGAAAGGGTGACCCTGGCCTCGGGCGGGCCTTCGCCCCCGGGGACGGATCGCAGCGACGCGTCCGGAATAAATGTCCGGATAATTGGCCGCTCGATTCCGCCAGAAAGAGAAATCCCCTGAAACGGGACGAATCGCCCTGGGACTGCCGATGACCGAGAGCGAAGGAGTCGGAATTTCCTGCTCTCGGCACCCTTTCGGGGACGAAGATGCGGCCGCTCGGGATAAATCGCGTTGACGCCGACGGAATAAGTAGAGGGAATAACGCCGCGACTTGATGCATGGGAATAAACTTTTTCAAGCAAACAATGCTTCCGGGATATACCATAAACAATGGGCCAGGGGCTAACCCGGCATTGCTCGGGGAATATTTCAGCAGGTGCAGCCGGCGGAGTCGACCGTAACTCCGCCTCCTGCATCCGTCCAGCCAGGAGCTCCGATCCTGGGCAAACCCGTTGCGGGCACCGGGTTATCCGGGTGCCCAAATGCCGCCCGAAGTGCCATCGGAAACGTCTCTAGGCGAAACGAATGCCGCGTTTTGTAATTTACATCGAGGCACCCCGTGAGGAACGGCCGAAGGAGCCCCAACTTTCTCGCCAGACCGCTCGCGCGTAATTCTCGTCTTCCTCTTCCGACTCTTTTCCCTCGAATTCGGGATTCCTCCCTTCAACGCGACTCGGTCAATACCGAGCTTTCGAATCCGCGGTTCTTTGAAATTTTTCTCTACGTGTCGGTAATCGATCGAGCCTCGACCATTCGATGAACCGATCGCGTTTGAATCTCGTCACCCAACTTCGGTAAAAAAAAAAAAAAGAAAAAATGATTGAACGTAATTTCGGCGTTAGTTGCCGACAACGCGGTTACCGATGAATAAGTGGTTTATTATTGAATTGCAAATTGTGAAAGCGTTCGTTCCAGCGTTGCACTTTTTTTTTAATTCCCTCTCCGTGTAGACATTTATCGAACGCGCATCAGTTTACGCCGACCCGTTCGGCCGCGTTTTATTCAACTCGAATGGAGGAAAAAAGTCGACGGTCGCGAATCGACACCGGGAGGGACAAATGTACCCGAAACATTGACATCGACATCGATCGAGTGGGCCACGGGCGACGCGTCGGATTTCCCTGCTAATTTCAATCCGGCTCGTTCGTTACCCGGCGCGAAGGACGCGGTAATGCCGCGGTTCGTTTGGCTCCACCTCTTAACGTATCTCGGTATCCAGGGACGAGGGGAGAAACGTCGACCGAGGGATGGAAAAAACTGCGACGGGAAAAAGAACCCCAAGAGAGTCACTTTAAACCGGACAGGTTGAACGAGGCGTCCCGTGTATCCATTTTCCGCTCGGAGGCGAGAGGTCGCCGATCGAGTATTAACAAAAAACTAATTACCGAATAATTCATCGATAATCGGGTCCCAGGAGGGTATTGTGGATTTCCCTCAACCTAGTAATTATTCGGTAAATGTTCATCCTGGCGTGGATTAATTAATTTAATTCGAGCGAAATCGGGGGCCGTTAATATTCCCATGTAGAGCCGTCGGCCCATTCGAGAGGAGCTCGACGAAAGGAGAGTGGACCGACGAGGCGGATTGAAAGGAAACGGGCAAAGAAACCGCCGTGGATGCATCGGCGGATCGATCGGCACCAACCCATCGGATTTCGCGAGCTAATTTCTATCGGCATCGTCGGCTCGCTCGTTACCCGATACGAGGGACATGGGAGATTAATTTTCCACGCAAGAGCGCGTGCACGCTGATCGAGTGCCGCGGAGAATCCGCGTCGAGAATCGGGACGAGCATCGGCGCGGATCGATTTCCCGACGCGAGATGAATATCCCTCTCCGCCTCTCTCGGCGGTTACCAATTCGCACGAGTGCCCGGATAATATTTAATTAACGGAGCCGCCGCGACGAGACATCCGCGCATTTATTACCGGCCGCCGCGCGGATGGCACGCGCCAGACGCGAGCGGCACGCGTGCCGCAAGGTCGGCCACGGCCACGAAATATGCGAGGCGTCGCGACGCCCCGAGCACCTCTCGAGGGCTGAGAGTCTCCCCGGGGCGGGCTGGTAATTAGATATCGGCGCCGAGCCGCGCGGCGAAATCGGCTAACTTTGTAATTCGAATCGCAGCGGGCTCCGAGGTAGGCGTCGCGAGGCGTCGCGAGGCGTCGCGGCACATTCCCCGGAAAGAACCTACCCAACTTCTCCGGAGTTCGATTTCTACCCGGACGAGCGGAAACGCGGTGGAAGGGGAGCAATTCCTGCGCTAAGGACGCGAGCTCCCTCGATCACTACAAAATCGAGCGAGCGTCGTCTGAAGGAGTCGCGGCGCTCGAGATCGATCCACGACGAAGGGGGCTGTGAGCGTCGCCAAGTTGTTCGGCTAATTTCAGGGATATTAATTGACGGAAAGTAATTACAAGTGTTCGAGGCAGTTCCCGGAGTTTAAATACGGAAACGTCGGAAGTGGCTCGCGACGAGACGGGGCGGGCGCGTCTCGACGTCGACGGCATCGACTCGTTCGACGGGACCGAGGAATCCGGCCGCGAGGCGTGTAAATCGAAAATCTTGGGTAAACCCCACCCGGGATCCCTCCCATGGACCGAGTTATTTCGGACGAGGGAATCTTCCGGTCCGCCTATCAAAGGCGGTTTCCCCTGGAGGCGGCAGGGCGTGCCGGTCTTCCGGTCGCGGCCGAAAACGTCTTCCGGGTCGCTTGAAAATCCTCCTCGCCGACCACCCCCGAGGGCTACGAAACTCGCCTCTTGGACCCCGGTGGTCCAATAGCCAGAAATAATTCCCACCAAGGATTTGCCTTACCCCTATCGCGCCAAGGGACCTTTATTATGCAAATCTATGCCCATCGCGGCGAGGAGAGTGGGCTCCGGGTAAGGGTTTTAATATTAACCGAGCCGGGGGTGAGAAGAGTTACGGCAGGAACGCGGCACCCGGGCCTCTCGTCGCCCCGGTCCTTGGGAGGGTGCTCGGCTCTCGTTGCGCGGTGCTCCATACTCGGTGCTCCAGCATCCGCGTCATTCGACGCATACCTCGTTGCCCTCGACTCTGCCTGGAAATTTTATTATCTTCGCGTGATCCGGCACGGATGCACCCCGCGCGACACGTGCCGTCGTCGCTCGGGGATGCGATCGACTCTTCGTCGAAGGCGGAACCCGGAACCCGGAAGTGCTCCCGTAAATTCCCGGGTAATGCAGCGCCGAGCGGTGCCAGGGCCAGTCCCCGTGCAACTTTGTTAGCGGCCTCGTGTGCGAGGGTGGCTCGACGTAGGGGTGCGTTTTTCGCGCGTGCACGCGCGCCCTCGCACACGGCCGACCCCGACCGGAGCCACAAATCACACTCCATTTCCATGCTAATATCTGATGGAATTGGCATGCGGCCATTCCGGACTTGGCGTCGGTAGCGACGCGTATGCCCCGCGCCGCGTAGAGTCGACGAGGACGTACAACGGCCGCACGTAACGCACGGGTCTCGTAAAATGCCCCCGAAAAGGATGAAAGGGCCCGACGGACCGACGAAACGCCGCCCTAGGACGTCGAGGCAAGACCCTTGCAATTTTCTGGCAAAAATATGGCGGTTCCGGGCGATCCGCCCTGGACTCTTCGCCCGGGGGGTGGAGCTACCCCCGAAAACGCCGATTCGAGAAAGAAGTTCGAGGCGGCTTACGCGGAACGCGAAAGTTATCCCCTTTTCGAGAGGGGTCGCGGCCGCCGGAGGATATTGTACTTTGGAGGGTCAGCCATTTCCTCCGCGTGCGGACCAAATTGATTAGAAGGCTCCAGTTTACGGCCACTGTCCGGGCGATGTGGAAAGTTTGAACGACGCGATCTTCGCCCCCGCGGAGAGGGATGGAAAAGCCAGGGTCGAAGACAAAGAGGAGGACCGGTCGCGGTCCCGCGATCTCCTTTCTCGGGATAAGCATATTTCCTTTCGAGTTCGAAGACGCCGTCCAACTTTCGCCCGGCGATTCGGAGGGATCCGTCGAGGCGCCCCCGTTTTATATCGGGGTTATATCGGGTCTGCATCGAGCCCTCCACCCCGTGGGCGGACGTCTCGCGGGACAAACCGGATCGATTATCGAGACCGTTTATTCTACCGATCCGGACTCTCCAATTATCGGAGGAGGAAGAAATACCCCGAGACAGCCTCTCGACCGATCCCTTAATCACGACCTCCTTGCACCGATAAGAGCCATCGCCGGAATATCGCCGTCCAAACGCGGCGTCTCGATTCAGCGGTTTCAGGGAAAAGAGGCCAATCCGCCGCTGAAGTAAGAAGCGGAATCGAAATGGATCGCAAACTCTGCCCTCCTCGGGGTGGAGGCGTAACGGGTCGCGGGCGCGCATTCTGTCGCGGAATCGATTCGACCCTCTTCCTCTCCAGGGGCAACAGGGGGCGACCCTGTTTCCGTCTGGTCGTTTATATCGCCGGTCCTTTGTTTCGGTTTAAATCTCGTCATCCGATTCGACGCGGGTTCCTTCCGCATCGAGGAAACGCTGAATTCGGGCGATTCCCTGTCGGCCCCGGTCGCTCGTCCTCGCGATTCCGCAGTCCATCGGGATGTATCGACGTATCCGGCCGATCCGCGCCCAGTCCACGCCGCGGCGGTAACGAGCGGTAATGTAGCGTCGTTATTTTTTCCGCCGCTCGTAGACGCCCTCCTTTGAGCCTCGAAATCCCTTTGAAGTCGGCGAGATGCCTCGCGGACCACTTCGGATTTAGCGAAAGGACTTTGCCGTCCGTCCGCGCGGCGTAATCATTACGTTAATTAGCGAGGGCGGTGCGTGCGACCTCCGGTTGCTCTCGACGTTCCGCAGCGGAAACGGATCGATCGCCGAGGCAGCCGGTCGGGAGTAATCTCGAGTGGAGACCGAGAGTCGACGGTCGCGATCGACCTTCCCACGAGCCGCGGATTCCGCTTCGGAGGAGCCTCGAGAGGACCCAGCATCCGCGATCCCTGGACCGGGAGGAAGCATCGCTCCCCGCCTCTCTCGTCCCCGATCGACGAGACGCGATACGCAGGAAGTGCTCGCACTTTGTTCGCCGGCGAAATCCGCGAAGCTGGAAGCGTCGGCGCGAATCGGCCCGGGAGATCGGCGAACCGAGGGCAGGACCGACGATCGGTAGGAGAGTCGCATACGAGAGAGGACGAGAGAGAGCCGCTACTCCGAGGGAATGCCGATTCGTCGAAGAGATCCAAGAGGCGGCTGCCGACAAAGGACATTCTCCTCGGGCGCGATCGAACGCGCGATTCTCCGCTCCTCCCCCGCGGCTCGTTGCGCCTTTGCCGGCGAGTCGCGCGGGCGAGCTCCTCGATTTTTCTTCCTTTCTCGCGATTCCTTGCCGGACCGCCCGCCATTCCGACGCGGAAAACGTCCAGGAGGCCGGGAACGAAATAACACTCGAGAAGGAGATGCAGGATCGAAGCGCACTCCTCTTTGGAAGGGGCCTCCGGAGGGAGGGCGTTTAGCTCGACGAGTCCCTTGATAGGAGACGGAGGATGGCCGGAGATAGGCGAAAGATTCGAAGAGCATCGATTCCGACTCGATCCTCGGCCGACTCCCGGAAACGCTTTCCGATCCGCGAGCGCTTAACTACGGAGGACCGGAGCGAGTCGCTTCGACTCCGAGTGCGCTTCGAGGGAGATCTTGAAAGACTTCAACGGCCCCGACTCGGCCCTGTTCTCGGATTACATCGATCGGTGCTCGATGGACCTGTTGGTAGGAAAGGCGTCTCCGCGTATACGGCGTTGTTACTCGAACGTGCTAGGCGCCGCGAGACATACTGCAAAGTGCATTCGGCAATGGAGGGTGCATTCCCGCCACGGATTGGCCATAAACCAACCGCCTATCTTTCATTCCGAACCGTACTTTTCCCTCGCGACTTCGCCTTTCTCCCGGCCCCGTTATCTCCGCCGCATGTTTTTCCCCTCTGCGGAGGGTCCGAACACGCGGATGTTCCGCCGCGAAGCCTCGACGATTTTCGACCCGCGCACCAGGGGTGGGTCCGGCTCGACTCCTCTCGTTCCTGGATTTGTTGAAAGGAAGAGGGAAGATGAAAATTCGGACGCGTCCGGCAAGGAACTGGAACCCCCGACGATGCCGTCGCCTAGGCTGGCGGTCGAGTTGGGGGGAAAAAAAAATTAGAGAGCCCGAGGGAACACCGATCACGGCGATCCGAAGTCGGGACGGAAGAAGAGGAGGAGGAGAGGAGCCGGGACGCTTCCGCGGCCAAGAAGCTGAAACTAAGACTGGAAGTAATAGCCGCTGCCGTGGAGCACATCCACCCGCGTAAAAGGCGCTTAAATCTGTGAATTACGTTGGCTCTATTTTCTGTCCAGTTTCCTCTTATAAATTCCCCGCTTCCGGGTTCTTTCGGGCTCTTCGCGGTTCTTACGGCGCCCCGCCGGCCGAAAGTCGAGAAGATTAAAACTTCTTTGTCCGTTCGAGAGAAGGGAGTCCTCCCGGGTCCCCGCTAATGCGATCCGCCAGGAAATTACGGTGTTCCCTTACGGCGAGCGCGAGGGGCCCGATAACGCGCATTTTCCAGCCGAGCTCGCGGTCCTCCCCGAAACCCGACGCCAGAAATCGGACCCGAGGGAGGAGACAATCGGCGCCGGAAACGTTTTAACGAAATCCAATAGTCCCGTAACCTCCGAACGATCTTATGCTCCTGGAAGGGGAAGGGCGAGGTACGAGGAGAGGTCGTTAACGAGCTCGCGGACGCCGTCCCTGGAGTCTCGGTTGATATCGGCTTCCGGCCATCCAACTCGGAGTCTCTTCTTCGGGGGTACACGCGGGTCGAGGGCGGAAGGAAAAACGGGAGCGCGGAGGACGCAGCGGTGCTGGCGCGAAAACGCTTCCCGAGGACTCGCGGAAGCCGCGGCGGGAGCCGCAACGGCGACTCTTCCGGGGACGCGTCCGCCTCCCTCCCGTCGTTCGGTCGCTCGGAGGAAAACGACGCTTCCGAGGGAGTCGCTCGAGTCCTCGTTTCGGTCCTCCGCGAGAGTCGTCGAGCGCGTCGAGCTCTCGAGACGGACCGGGCGGGCGTTCAACGAGCTCGAGATAAACGCTAAAACCGAAGCATCCGCGATACTTACGTCGGCCCCTGCGGATTCCGAGCACGTACGGCCTTCCAGTCGATATCTCGCTTCGGTCCTCCGGACCTTGAGAGCCGCCGCGTCCCGGGCACCTCCGCAAAGGGGTGCCTTTATGCGATAAGTCGGGCCGGCGCCGCTTTTCGGCAGCTGCGGGGGAAAAGCGATCCCGAGGAGGCTCTTCACGGAAAACCGTAAATTCAAGGAAATATTCTAGGGGGAGTCGCGCACCTTCCATCCAATATATCCGAGTCACCCCGGCGGTAACTCCGCAGACTGCAAACTTTGCGTCGATGTGTGTTAGCGGAACTTAAGTGGAAGGCATTCCCTTTCCCTGGCCCCCGCCCTCCCGGGTCGGAGATCTCCCTTCGACGCGCCGTCGGAAGTCTCTTGGTCTCCCTCTTTTTCCCCGCGCCCGAGTCGCGCAAACTTTCCGCGCCTTCGCGGCCTCGGCGGACGTCCCGCCAAATTGACGATCTCGCGCGAGCGAACGTGCCCAGCTCGTTAATAACTTCGCGACCGACTAGTCTTCTCTCCTCTCGCCCGATTCGATCCCCGTGGCGGTTCTTCCGGTCTCGAAATCGCTCCTCTCGAAGGGAACGTAGGGCGGAGCGAGGGGAAATCCGGGAGCGAGTTATCCGTCGTCCGCCTCGGGGAGGTCGAAGGCGCTCGGCTTCGACGAGGCCGAATCAAGAGGCGCGTAATTTCCGGCGTAATCGTTATTAAGTGTGCCTCCGGCTGTCCGGGCGATTGTAATTCATAACCGCTCCTTGAGGCGAGCCCGCGGGAAGCGGCTAAAGTATGAGCCAAGGAGCGTTCTCCGTCAGTGGGCCGACGTAACCGAAGTGATTTACGCGAGTCGTTTCGGCTCCCGCGAGAGGAGCGGACCGAGCTCTCTCTCCCTGCTCTCCTGGCTCTCCGGTCTCTCCCGTCTCTCCCGGATCTCCGACTCTCCGACCGGGAGCCCTCCTCGGCCGCTCCCCGGGACGCCGCTCGGCTTCCCGAGCCCCCGGAGAGACGCCTCCTCCCCCGAGGCGGCTGCGATTTCCGAGAGAAGCGACCCGAGGAGGGTGCACTCGGAAAATGCACGGCGAAGAGAGCCACCCCTCTTGGACGGGGACAAGGTATGCGGCCAATTATAATCGTATCGTCCTCCGGGCCATCGACTCGCAACCCTCCTCGGGAGATCCCCGCTCGCAGGGAGGCTCCTTCCTTCCGTCTGGCTGCGCCCTGGAGCTCGTTCTTCCTTCCAGGCAGCCATCGCATCAAATCTTAACACGTTTTCTCATAATTATTTCCTCGTTACTTGCCGAGACCCGGGGTAAGTAAGTTAGCGTCTCGGCGCCTGCCTCGGCCCGGGTAACCGGGAGCCACGTACGTACCTCCAATGCTCCTCGGTTCCGCCTCGCGGCCGGCTAGGGCCCCTCAAAGTGCACCGGTTTATGAAGCATTTGCAGACGTGCTCGGCGTACGAGCAGTCGGACTAACCACTAATTGTAGCCGGCAGAAGAGTTATTACGTACGCGAGGGAGAGGGAGGCCAGGGCGCCCGAGTGCCGCCCCCGGACTCTCCGCCGACTTCCTCTCCGAATGCTCTTTCGGATATCTCGGAGCTGCGGTCTGCTGGACCGAACGACACCCTCGGCGACCCCGTCGAGTGGACTCGAATCGAAATCATCGTCGGGATCAACCGGAACGGCGGGAAATAATTCCGGGGAACCCGGGAATCGGGGCGACCGAAAAGTTGGAGCCCCCTCTGGAGTCGCCTCGTATCCGGCCAGGGCGCGGAACAATTCGGTATAAATTAACTGGTTTTCACAATGGCGCATTATACGACGGCGTTTACCGTTGTGCCATCGGAAGCATTGTTTGCGCCGGGGGCGGGGGTCGCGGAGGACCGCGGGGGACCGCAGGGGTGGAGGCTGGGTCGAGCCGGAGAGGCCGCGCCGGGAGGAAAGCTTTGCATTATGCATTGTTACGTGGGACCATTGTGCCCGATTGGCAGTAATAATGTAATTCTGAGCTGGGCTAATTGACGAATAGGTTCTCGATGCCATCCGTCATAGGCTGTCCCGCCTTTCGACGATTGCGCGGACGATCGATCGGGATCCGACGATTCTGCGGATTGCCGGCCCGCTTCGACGTGGCGCTAACGAATCGGATTAAACGACGCCCATCCCTCTTTTCCATCTCGCGATAATCTCGCCTCGACGTCGGCCACTTCGCCTTGCCGCCTCGCGGGGGGTAACTCGATCGATTCCGCAGACTTTTCGATAACTCCCGCAATTATCGGGCGAAAAGTGCGACCGATCGGTCGCCTCCTTTCCCGCGACTCGGTGGAGGGGAAAAATTCATGGGCGGCGCGAAAAGGAGGATCCTCCGCGGCGTTTCCGCCGCGGCGAGGAAGGGCTCCAGGTCCCGGGACTGCAAATACGGCCTCTCGACGGCGCCTCCCCTCGACGAGGCACGACTCTTCGATCAAAGTCAAATACGAGCGGTAGGTGGGTGCCGGCTCCGGGCTAGACCGCCGACGTCGAGAAGCGCGGCTCCGGGACCGATAAGCCGGAGAAACTCTCTGCAGTCGCTCCGCGGTGCACCCTCCGCTATCGGATGCGATATTGCCCGCCATCGGGGGCTCCGGAGGGGGCGCGGAATTAATCACGCCGATCGCGGCGGACGGGCCGAACTTTCGGGCGAGGTCGACCTCGAGATCGCGACCCGAGATGAGGGGATGAGAAATTGCGCCGACGCAATTTCCTAAAAGAGCGGTTAAAAGGCGACATCGTCCCCCGCGAGCGGTCTTATCGGGTCGCGGAGGGAGAGGAGTCACCCCCCCGCGACGTCTGGCGAAAGTGCATTCCGAGGAGCGAAATGAATTCCGATGCGCGATCGGCCGGGGTTTCGGAGGGTATTTCGGGGGTGGCGAAATTGGCTTTCGAGAGAGGGAAAGCTCGGCCCGCTCTCCGCGTCAACTTTTCGCTCTCGGATGCAGCGGGCTCTCCGTCGTCCCCGCCGCCTTCCGCGGTGTCGGGTATTACCCTATTGGGAAAAGTTTGCCCGAGCCCCACTTCGCGCCCCGCTAATGTCCCGGCTGGTAATTCTCCCGACGCCGGTGGGCGGCATCCCGCAGCCCGCCGAAGAAAGGCCTCGCCCCGCGCCCTCCGCGGCGGAATCGAGCGACGCGGCCCGGCGAAAAGGGTTGCCGGTCCGGGAATAAAATCTACGGCTCCGAGGTTCGTTTCCGCGAAAGAGCGGAATCTAGCAGCGACCCCTCGTAACCGTTCTCGGTCCGTCGCGTGGCCGGGGGCCCAGGGTGGCGGGGGTCGGGGCCGGGTGAGCCGGAGGGCGCGAGGGCGGCGCGGGTGGCGGAAAGGAGGGGGCTGGCGCGGATGCTGCGTAGGCGCGACGGCCTTCCCCTCTCCCCTCGCGGCGTCTCCCTTCCTCTCGGTCCTTCCGGTGCGGTCATCCCGGCGCTCTCTCTCCCTCCCACCCCCGCCCCACCGCGCGCCGCTGGCCGCGCCGCTCCCTCGACCCAGACCGCGGCGCGAGCTCGCAGTACGCCGGCGACTCCTCGACGGGAGAGACGCTTCGGGCTGCGCGACGGACGCGAGACGCGCGGCGGCCGACGCGGGACGGGCCCGAAAGTAAGCGGCACGCGGAAGCTCGACCTCGGTTGCCGGGCGGCGCGACGCCGGGCCTGGCGTCTCCGGCGCCGGTTCGCCGGGCCGTCGAGGTGCGTCCGGTGGTGCGTCGTGACGTAATCCGTGCGGGGCGGGCGGCCGCGGTTCCCAGGCCTCGACGCGGCGCGGCTCCAGGATCCCAGGAACCGTGGATCCCTGAAATTTCGCGTAATCCCCAGGTACGGCGGGCGAGTGCCGGCGTTTCCGCTGGGTCGTAAGTACGAGCGAAATTTCGGCGAAAGCCGATCCTCGACCCCTGAAGACCGAATCTCGGCGTATCATCCGCGATTAAGGTCGCCGGGCCGAAGCACGAGATGCACCCCGGCGTCGCCTCGTGTCGTCGATATCGTAGGCGCCGTTAATGCCGTCGTTACGTCGACGGACTCGAGAATCGACCTCGATACGGCGTAGAGAGTGCTCGCGGGAAGAGCAATACCGAACTTGCCGGGAAAGTTCGTAACTCCTTCCGACGAGGGCTCGAGATCGCCGGTTGGGTTTACAGACCGCGGTTTAATCCGACGATCGGGGCGGAATCGCCGATGTCGACTCCCGGAGCCGAGAAGAACGAAACTCGCGGGGAAACAAATGCGCGGGGGGCGGGAAAAAGTAGCGTCGAAAGTCGCTTAACGAGCGGAATAACGAGGCCGTTCCGTCCGTCTCTTGATGGCGAACCGGGCGAATAGGAGGGAGTAAAAAGAGCGTGAAAGGTTGAGCGTAGGTTTCCGGGTTAAACGAACCGACGCGATCGCGGGAGCAAAGGAGCAACGTCCCCTCCGAGTGCACCGGGAGTGCAGCGGAGGGCACCCTGGGCGCAGCGCGCTCCCCGGGAGGGAAGAACGGCACGACCCGCGATCCTGACGAGCCATCGATCAATCGGCTCGACCCGCCGGGCGCGACCCCGAAAATCCGCCCCTAGCCGGAAGACAAAGGCGGAAATAACGAGGACGGCCGACCAAACCGAACGGCCGCGAACTTGGCGCGGACTGGTCGCGCGAATTTCCCCGGAAGACCGCAAAATCTAAGGAAAACTCCCCACGCGGAAATGGAGCCTGATGCGAGCGGTCTCCTCGAGTATCGCGTTTCGCTAAGCGGTAAAACAAATCGAATCCACCCTGGCGTATATTGTTTGGTCGGTTCGCGTTCAGGTTCCAATTTCCGCGCTTTGGGGCACGCAGGGTGCGCCGCGAGCCCGCAAATCGGGACTTCGAAAGAGCGATCGCGGTTCAAGTCGGACTCGTGTGCTCGCCAGTAGATTCGGCCGACGCCGTGCGGCCGAGCGAGCCCGGAACACGCAACAGCGGAGGCTGGAGAAATCGCGGATTCCGGAGCGGAACCATCATGAAGCACGCGGAGGGACCTTGGATACCCGGTCGACGGAGATGGACGCCGGGGACGAGAGCGTCGCCGACGGAGTAACTCGCCTCGCGGGAACGAGGACCGACGTCTGACCAGAGAAGGTAAGTGATCTACTTCGCGAGGAGCGAGTGCCTTTTCGTGCGTCCGCGTCCAAACCCACCGTCCGTTATGTCGGAAATGCCGGTTTTTGGCACTAGGGCTCTCTCCAGGGGAAGGTAAAAAATTGTAAAAGAGTGGGATAAAAAACATAGAAACGAGTCCTCGTAACTCGATATAGCGGAACGCACACAATGGCGAACGGTCAGGCGCGGGAGCGACGCGACGAATCGCGACATCAGCTGCCGTCATCCGTCGTTCCGACGAGTCGGCTAACTCGACGGGCTCGAGCGAGGCACGTTTCCCACGGGTCGGTCTCTCCCTCTCTTCGGTGTAAAAAGCTCTTTTATGCCCTCGTCGACGCGCACTCCGGCTATTACGTCTTTACCTCTTGATTAAGCAGATAACGCGCTTACAGGGTGGAAGGTCACCGCGCCGCCGCGTCATCGCCCCCGCTTAAAACCGCCCTTCGTAAATCGGCGAGCTTTTCCCTGTTCCCACCCGGCCGGAACGAGCTTCCTTATCTGGCATCGATTCTATCTTTACCGGCCGTTACGTCGTTACCTCTCGACCGGGCGGATAACGCGGTTATCGGCCGGAAGGTCACTCCGCGATCTGGGGGAATTTAGACGCGCCTCGTCCCGGGGAGGTTAAATCGAGCTTTCGTCGCGGGTGGAGGCCGCTCGTCCCGCGTCGCGACGATGGGAATCGGTCGCGGGTCGCGACCCCCGGCAAGGGGTGAGTTGATTAACAGACCCGGGGAGTGCGGACGGCGTGGCGCTGCTCGTGACACCTCGAGCCTACCATCCGTTACCTCCTCTCCTCTCTTCCGACCCGGACACGGGACGGGACACGCGTCGTCCATCGACGTCGACGTCGCCGTGACGAGCGCCGTCGACCTCTCGCTTCTCGGGCGAACTTCGGAAACGTCGCGACCGAAGGCCGACGCCGGGTCGACGCGATTTTCCGGATGCGTTCCCCTGGCGAATCGCGCCCGGGTGCGTTCCGAGCTCCCCCATGGAGTATCGGGATTAGGTGCGCCTAAGCACACTCGAGCACTGTAATTGACGCGCTGCCGAGTAATTAGCCGCGATCGCTCGGTCGGGCGCGATTCCGTTGCGATTACCGGCCTAATTGCGGGGGTTCCGTCCGGCGCCCCGGGCCTCCACCCGGTGACGGCTTATCCGGTCGAAAATTCGCCGGGGGGTGCCAATTCCCTCCCGGGAAACTCGCCGCACGAAACTCCGCCTCCGAAGAGGCTCTCGAGGGCGCTCCCCGGACTCGCGTAAATAGTTAACCGCAAGTCGCGCGGAAGGCACGCGACCGCGAGGCCGGGGGCCCGTTGGCGTAACTTTTATTGGAAAAGTTGGACGCGTCGCGCGGAATTACGGCGGACGATGAACCCCATCGGGTCCCTTTGGTCCTCCTGGACGTAATCCCGACCCGGGTAGACCCTTGATTACCCGCGTTAAAGGGCGTCGACCACGTGGCCGCGTCGAGGCGCGGAGTACTCCGTTTGTCGCCACCGCGTTCGGGAATTACGCACCGAATTAATCCGCGACGCAATCACGGGATAACCTTGCGGGGGGTGCGGAATCTCATCCGAGAGGGCGAAAATCGAGGACGACCGCATCGAGGCGAGGGCGCGGTTCCACGTTTCGTCCCCTGTCGGCGGAAACGCGTAAACCCGGAGTTCGTCCCGGCCGCTAACGAGTCTTTTTTTCCCCGGGCCCTGGCGGTGGTCCAAGCCCCCGCTCGGCGGAAAAGGAAGTCCGGAAACTCGCAAATCGCGCTTTAGCCGTGGTCCCGGGGCCGGTAAAAACCGGGGAGGAACGAATAACGACGGTCGAGCAGGGATCGCCGTCGGGTCGGTCCGGGAGTCGCGGGATGCCTTTGGAAACGTTGAACGCCGAGTTCGCAGTTGCCGGGGGACGCCTGGCGTCGGGGAACTCTCGAGTCGACTCGACGGCGTCGGCGGTTTCGGGGTGTGGCGCGGGTAGTCTCGGAGAGTCGCGGAATCGACGTCGAGGAAAATTAGCCGAGCTCTCTCTCCCTGTCTCTCCCTCGTAGCCCCCGAAAGTCCTTGTGTACGTACGCGGGCCTGGAGGGTACGTCGGGACGGAACGAGCCTAGCAAGGAGGAAATTGCTTTTCCGAAATAGCTTTCGGTCCTTTGTTCCGCGGAGAAGATTCGGGATGTCCGACTGCGAGGAGATGGGCACCCGTCCCTCCCCGCCCCTGTCCTTCCGCTCCACCTGGGGAAAAGAATGCACCCCGGCGAAGCCTTTTAGACGTACCGCATCGACGAATTATCCTGCGTCGGGTATCGGACCTCTCCAACGGGGGGCTACTTCCATCTTCCCCGTCTTCCAGGAGGACGAGGGGAGAGGAGATGGTCGCTCTTCCGGCAATTGGGCAATTGAGCAATAAATCCGGCGATAAAGGGGGCCGATCGGGGCCCGCCGACTATCGGTCTAAATTTAGAAGACGCCGGCGTCTGCCGCGGCGGAAAACCGCGAGAGCGGTCCCGCTCCCTCCGCTTCTATGAATATCTCCTCGAGGGAGAAGACGCGCGAGTGGGGCCACTGCACTCGCGCGACGACCTAACCTTCCTCTCGCGCGAGCTGGGAGCGCCCCTGCCGACGCTTCCGTCGAGAATCGCCGACGTTTACCGTCGCGCCACTTCCAGCCTCCTCTTCTCGCTTCCGTTTCCTCCTCGTGCTTCCTTTTCCTTCCCGAACCCGCGCCCAAGGCGACGCAGGGGGGGCCACTTCGACGAGTCTGCGGCGTATCGCGACCCAATTCGCGGACGGATCCCTCCGAAATCAGCCCCTCGGAAGTCGGCATTGACGCGAGCTAGACCTTACCTCCCCGGAGGGCGGAGGAAAATACCGAGGCTCCTTCGAGGACCGCGACTCCTGCCCTCCGGTGCTAATTGGAGCGACTTCGCGACGCGGGAAAGAGACGTCTCGCTCCGGGCGAGCCTGGGAATTCTTGAGCTCCGGGAATTAGGAAACGGGAACTGGAGGACGCGGAATTACGTCGGGCATTTCGGGGGCTCCGGTCGATTCGCTATAGAGGGAGGAAGACGGCGACCGGTCGGGCGCGCGAAGAAATCGCTGATGGATGTCCTAGCGACGTACGCGGGAGACCTCGAGGTGGAGGACCGGTGCCGAAGTAGGAGCCGCTCGTAAATTAAAGCCCTTTATCCCGGCTTACGGCACCGCGGTAAAGGTTAAAAGAGGGATTTAATAACCCGAAAAATAAACTATAGCGCACAAAGCGTTACTCTTCCGTCGGGAGGGGAGGGACTGAAATTTTAACATCGGCACCCGCGAATAATTCAAATTGCCGCCCCTTCCGTACGGCGGACCGTCCTCGAGAAAGGAGTTAATCCCCCGCGATATTCCCGGCCCCGGGATGCGCTCGCATTTGGTCCCTCTTCCCCTAGGAGCCCCCAATTTCCAGGCTTGTGAAAATCCCCGGGAAAACGAGGATATTTCCACCGCGGAAACGCCAGCACGCGTTGCGTGTCGCCCTGTCGGGACAATATATTAGGCTTGGCTCTCTCTCTCTCTCTTTCCCTCCCTCTCCCTCTATGCTCCGTAACAATGGCGCGTGCACGGACTTGGCGTTTACCGACGCGACGCCTCGTCGCGACGCGTCGTCCCTCGAGATGGCGAGTCGAAGGAGACGGGGACGCGTGGGGCGCCCATTTTGTTTCCTCAGCCTCCCCGGTGTGCCATTAGGCTGTCACCGGTGTCATTAGGTGTCATCGGCGTCGCTATTGTTCCGAACCCTCGAGAACCCCCTCCGGTATCTCCAGCCACCCACATCTCCACCGTGACGTCTCTCCCGGATCCCCCGTCGAGGTACCGATTTTTCTCGCCGAGGAACGTCGCTTTTCGGAGCGAATCGAAGGAATCGACGACCAAAGGGAACCGGGAACGATACAACGGGTGACGTCGTTCTCGGAAATTACTCGGTGGGATAAGAGGAATATTTCGACGGACTCTCCTCCCGGGTCCAGGAGGAAAATCCGATTAAATCTTGCACGGTTCCTTTGAAATCCCCGGCATTACGGAAATCGGATTTCTTTCCACTTCGGCCGGAATTATCCGCAAAGGAATACTTCCCTTAATGGGAAAAATGGTCCCCGAGTGTAGAAGAGGGTGCCGAAGCGACCGGGTCCTCGGTCGCCGAGGAAGGGGCGCTACCCCGGGGGTGGACCCCCCAGGGGCGTTGCCCGTTGTCCCCGATGTCCCCCTACAGTGGCATCCTGACCTCGGGTAAACCGGTGCGGATGGTCCAGTCGCCTTATCGAGGACCGTTCCTGGTCGTGATACCCCGGTGGCCTGCTTGACGCGGTCGTTACCACGGCCGCGAAAATGGCCGGCGAGGAAGAGCGGATGCGACTCGAGGGCGACGTTGCGTGCTCGAATGCGGTAACGAAGTGGCTCGTTTGTTCGCGGAGAGTTTGCGGAAGCGGAGAGGAACCGGCGGCCAAAATCAAACCGAATCGAACCGCGCCACCGGGCAAATCGCCGATTCTCGACGGGTTTCCCACCCGCGTCGCGTTAATTCGCCAGCGGACGCGGATCTGCCGCTCGCCTACGTTCCCGCGAAATTACCGTCGAATTTGTCCGGACGCGCATCCAGCGTCGCCGCCGCGGGCGTTATAAAAGTCTGCTTAAATGAGACGGCGGCCGCACGCGGACCGCCGAGGCGGTTCTAATTATTTCTTGCGTTGCCCGGTTTTATCGCGTTTCCGCGGAACGCTCGCGAAAGCGGTTAGCGGGCCGACCCGTCGCCATCAGATATCGCGCCTTCCTCCCGCGACGAGTGAACCGCGCCGGACTCTCCGCTTCCAGAGAGAGCTCCGCTCTCGGACCGCGGGACGATCAGAAAAAGTTAATGCCACGAGTTTCCTGCAAGCTAACGCGTGGTTTATACGTGGCAGAGCAATCGTCGCGGCGCCTTCGCCCTTCCCACGTGGCCCCGCGTCGACGGTCGTTCGCTCTGCGATTCCGCAATCGCTTGCGGCGCGGTTGTCCCGCCGATCGTCTCGCCGAATAGGGCCGATTTCGTTTAGGTGGATCGAAGAAAAATTCCTAATCGCCGCACGGCCCAAAGTGGCCGCAACGTGGCGGACAGCGATTTCGCCCAATTCCGCCGCGGAATGCTCCTCGTTCGTCGCGATCGAAGGGACTCCTTCTTTAAGACATCTTTATATTTCGCACGTCCGATGTCGTACGTGCCGTTCGCGGCCTCTCTCGCGGACACACCCACGATTTACGCTTCCGGCCGAACGACTCGTACGTGGACGCCCGCGTCGCGCCGCCCCGGCGTTTGGGCACCAAATTGGAGCGGCGCCGGGACGCCACCCCGGGAACGTCGAGTGCCGGGTTGGGAGGGAAAAATTCCCAAATTGACTGCGCCGGAGATTTCCGGAATTTGCGAGCGATTTTTGGATTTTTATCGCGGCCGGGAGAAGCGAGTATAAACGCCCGCGATCGGCGCGACGACGCGGCCGCTGCGTTCTTCCCGCGACTCGTCCGATGACCCGGCCCGAGTTGGCTCCATTTCCGCGGCGCGCCGGATAACCGTATTTCGCGGATGTGTCCGGCGCCATTACGCCGCCCCATTAAAGGATAATTAATAAAGAGTTTGCCGTGGGACGCTCCGGTCCGGAAATCGGACAAAAATATGAGCCGCGTCCGTTAATCGCTCGCGCTGAATATCCCGGTGCCAGGCGCCGCGGCGCCAATCGGTTTCACCGGCTGTCGATCGATCGAAAAGTGCATTGGTTTACGTCGCTTCCGATGCACCCCTCGTTTCCCGAATTCCCGAGTACTGCCCGTCGAACCGAGGGTGCGAAGAAACTCCGGACGTCGTTTGGAAAAGGGTTGGAAAGAGCGGCAGCGATTGCGGAAACATTTCCCTGATCGCCGAGCCCTGGAAATAATTACAGCGCGAAAGGGGTTAACCCATTTTCCAAAGGGATGAAAAATTGGGCCGCGATGTCGTGCCTCTCCGATTATCGGATTTCGCTTCTTAAACATTTTTAACCTGTGTTCCCGATCGAGTGGGTTAGGTCGATCGAGTTTTTCCGCCATTTACCCCCTTCCGTCTGATCAAAGAGAAAGCGCCGTTTGACCGGCGCGGCGCTTTTTGCGCGGTCCATTTTTGGCCGGCTAGCGCGCACGACTCGACTGGAAATCGACGCCTTCCTGATCGACTTTTTCCCAATAGAGAGCCGTGGGCAATATTTCGCCATCGATTGGCTCCCTCGTCGCGTTTCCGATCGGAGAAGCGCCGACCGATTCCGAGCGAATCGCTCGCGGCTTCCGCGCGGACCGACAGCCGCTGATCCGTCATATCGATCGCGATCGAATTAATCCTCTCTTCCAACCCGGGGCGACGATTTACGGCAATCCGAAATGCCCTGTCAGCCGGTTTAATCCTTCCCTACAAAGGAAATTGGAGACGTCGAGGTAAATAGAGATGAAACCGCGGAACCGCACTCGGGTACTCTCGCTAACGAGCGACACCTTCCGGTCAATGGACCGGATCCGAGACGCGAATCGCATCCGCTGAACGGGCTCGGTTTCGACTCTAGCCCATCTACCCGATCGACGACGCTCGGCGTCTCCTTAACGTCGACCTCAACGACCGGATCGCGAATGACCGACGGCTTATGGAGCACTTTTCCGATGGCAAAAGGGTGACGAGCACGTCGAGACCGATAACGGGGCGCGGCGCAAGTTGTCCAGAAAATCCAAAGGTTGAGAATTCCGCGTTCCGGCCGAGCTGCGGCCAACGGCGAGAGAGCCATCCGGCCCATGGAGCGGAAGAGATCGACGCCGAGACTTCCCGAGCGTGAACGGCCGAAGGGCCAACCTCTGCTAGGCGATACGAAGTCGCACTTACTTGGTTAAAGGAGGGAGACCGAGCGATCGTGACGCTAAATCACTTTGAAATGCGGAACGAGCGAGGCGTGAATCCGCGTCGGGGTGCGAGCTCGTCGGCCGTGCGGAGGCGTCGCGTCCCGTCGCGAGATGGCGGCCATTAATCCGAGGTATCGGTAATTCATCCCGCGGATCCGCGATCCCGTGCATTAGCAAATGATCCGGTCCGCGGGGCAGAAACCGGCATACACTGGGAGAAACGCGATATTCCCGCAGGATGCCGCACCAAGTCAAAGCGGCGCGGACAATAGGCTCTCCATCCCGCGAGAGGTGCGAGGATAATGCGCGATCCGGCTGCGATTCCGCGCACGCGCCGATCGGCATCGACGCGCCCGATTTTCCCACGGCCGCGACGCGCGACCCCGGTAATGAGGTTTTTGGAGTCTCCACGGTTAATGCGGATTCCGCGACGTAACCATTGACTGCGCCGTGGGTGGAGGGAGAGCTCGCGTAATGCGGAATCCGCGCGAGCGTGTCCGAGGCGGTGACGGCGACGTCCCTCGCGCCGCCGGTAATGACGCCCCCGAGCAACGTGGCCCAACGTGGGGCGACGTGGGGCGCCGCTTCCGCCCGCCCACGCCCCGGGCGCCGTCTGGCGCCGATGGGAGGCCGAAGTTACCCGAAGAAGTCGTCCGGATCGCGTTTAACCCTTAACGACCGTACCCCTGCCTGGCGCGGCCCAGAAATTGGACTTTTTCCGGAATCGCACGAATCGAGCGCGACCCTCTCCGCATTTTCTGGATTTTTCAGCCCGGATTTTCCGCTCCAGTTTCCCCCACGCCTCGATTTTCGACGATCGACCTCCAACCGAGGAATCCGGCCCGATCGACTGGATTCGCCGACTCGAATTCGATCGCGGTCGGCGCCCTTTCGCGCGGATGCGCCGCAACCCCTCGCGCGGAAGGAGCTCGCGGTTTTGGGCCCTTTGCGTCGGCGATCGGATCGGATCGGCGCAATTAGGCTCGACCGATCGCCTCCGGTTTCGTTTGTCGACGCGTGCCATGGCGAGAATATCGAGCGGTCGTCGGAGGTTCCGGGGAATTCAAAGCCAGGCTGCGGTCGCGGCGATTCGCGCGCGTTTCCGCCCGGCCGAATCCGTCGGATCCGTCGATCGTCCGCCCCCGACCTGCGATCGACTCGACTCGTTAATTAACGAGACTCGTCACGGGGAATCCTCTAATCTCGCGGTTAATTTTCCCCTCGGCGCGAACGCGGGGGTGGATCTCCTGGAGCGATCCTCTCGACGCGAGTTATCCGCGGATCCGATAGAGACGCTCTCTCGACGTCGGGGCGCCCTTTGTTCAATTTTGTCCTTTTTCAATCAACCCGTGTTCCGCCGCGGCGGGGTTCGTTCCCGAGCCCTCCGTCCCTTTGTCCCTCGCGCTCGTCGACGACCAAAGTCGAGGAGGGCCGTCGAATCGAGTAATGCGTTTCGATCCCTTATCGAGGCTCGGGTAGGGAAACTTTCCACCCCCGCGTCACATCCCGAAGACCGGACGGCAAGGAACGCGCGATCGGTTTAATCGAGCGGACGTTCCGCCAGAATTCCGCCAAGCGGTCTTTTAAGGAATTGTCCGAGGACGCGAGGAAATTCCCCCGGCTGGTAAGTGCGTATCGCTTGGCGGATTCCATTATTTAAATGAATGTAAAGTGTCAGTTAACCCTTCGCTCCGCGTCGCGACCACCCCGGTGACCTCCCTCTCCCTCTCTTCCCATACAAAACAGAATTCCATTCCCGGCATAGGTGCGCGCCCTCAATTAGTATTCTGGGCGCGAACGCAACGCGATAGTCGCGGCTGAATATAATCTACCCGACCCGACCCGACCCGGCGCGACCCTGCCATCCGACTCGACCCGTTCCCCTTCCAGCCTGGGCGAAAAAACGCCCCGCGCCGAGACAATCGGGACGCGAAACGTCCCCTTTCCGCAACCCTTTCCCGCCTTGACACTCCTGGCACCCTTTAAAGCCCCTCCTCCGAGACCACTTCAAATTTACGGCATTCCTCCTCGCGTAGCTTCTGTATTTCTAATCGCTTTTAATTACCGGAATGCCTGGAAGAGGTGTAAATCGTGACAAAGGAGAGTGGAGGAAACCCAGAGAACGGGGCCGAGTTATCGGGTTATCCGTACCTCCGTTCCCCAGGGTCCGATAGGGTGCGGGGTCGCGGGAGAGCCCGTCCACTTTCGATACCGAGCCTTAAATCGGAATACGACATTTCCAGAGGATAGAGGGAATCGGGGTGCCGAGAAGAATTCCATCCACGGTTCCTCTCTCTCTCCGGGTCCTGATTACCATCGTATTAGATTTTCGATTAGACTCGGTCCTCGACCACGACTCCGGAACCCGGCTCCTCCCCGAGGAAAAGCCACCGTCTGGATCGGGGACACCTCGCGAATAGATTCGAATCGATCGTCGAAACTCGGGATCCACCTCGAGGTTTACACCCCGGGGTAAACGGCGCGGCTTAGCCGTCGCTTTACCGCGGACTGGGGGGCGGTTTAAATATTCACGGGTCGTATGCAGTTGGTCGTCTCGACCTGGACTTTGCGACACCTCCACCCCGTGATCCAGCGCCAAGGACTAGGGGTGTCTCCCGAAGAGGACCCCCTTCTACCCTTCACCCCCTGGGGGACGTAAAGACCCCAGGAAACGGGAAAAACCTCCACGCCAGAGATCGATCGCGGATCTCGGGGGGTGTGAAGGAGCCGCGACGTACTTACGTCCTTATCGCGTTATCACTGGCACGGGTCCAACCACCGTGGTATCGCGTCCCCGCGAATCCGGGATCTTCGGATGGAGGGGCTCGAATAATTCTTCCCCTGTTTCTCGAGTCGCCGGTCGAGGAACTGGATGAGTTCCAGGGAGAGGGGAAGGGGATCCATCGACAGGGGTTGTTGTCACCGCTGCCAGTGATACCGTTCCCGGGGGAGGCTTTTTCCGAGTCTTTCCCGCCTCGAGACGGGTACATGGATACGCATGGAACGTTCCTCCAGGCAAATGTCCCGGGCGCGAGACGGTAGATTCGAAGAGTCAGGCATTGTCCCCGAGATAAATGCACGTCCTGCACTCGCCGGGTAGGAAAGGTCGAAACGGGGAGGAAGAAAGTAACTCGGGGTTGATGGCGTCGATTCCAGGTCACCGTGCAGACGGTCCGATGGTCCCGGCTCAAAGGAGAGGGCGGACTCCATCGAGAACCGACGAGTCGGTCCCTCGACCGAGAGGCACCCCCGAAAGTGCAACCTCTTCCCTCATAGGCGCCTCACCCCTGTGCCCACTCGGCCAAGACGTATGGTCCGAATCCATTACGGCATCCTTTAAGCTTCCTAGGATTTATCGCGACCCGATAAGCCCGATTCACTCGGCGAGTGCCCTCCCTTTGCGCCGGGTGCTTCGCCACCCCTTTCCTCGGTGCCATCTCTTCGGCAAAGAGACGCTCGAGCGGTTTCCGCGTATCGCGATTAATGGTTCGACCGGATATATCCTCCTTCCGCGTTCCTTTTCCCGGCACCGAGGAGGGCACGCATCGAGTCAAGGGAGGGAAAAGCGGAAAAGATCGCGGCCACCTGTTCTTTATACCCTGACAACGCCGAGTGGATTTAAAGCCATTCACTGGCGAGCTGTTTACCGCAGGTCGGGCAAATAAAGTGGGACGCGGTCTCGGTTTACTCTCCGGGGTGGATTTCCAATTTGCGTGGTCCGAGAGCGATCCGGAAGCTGGCCAGGTGGACGCGGGCACGCACGGCCTAAGAGGAGGAGGAGGGCGCGAAAGAGGAGACGCCCGCGGAAATTGGAAGCGTCTCCCACGGCGAGATCGAGCTCCGGCACTCGCCACGGGAAAATTGAGCCTTTGGGGCCGAGGGAGTCGAGCTCGAGGAAGGATAAGGTAAACGGTTTAAAGGGGGATATAAAGAAAAGCAATATCCGCCCTGGTAGATTGGTTGGTATTCGGCGAGACTCGCACTCGAGCTGGAACCGCTCCCCGCGATTCGCCGGAGCGAGAGAGAGGCGCACCTCGTGGACGCGGAGACGCGAGAAGAGATTAAAGCGACGGTATCGTTTGCCCACTTTTCGGCTAGCCGAGCAATCCCATCGAGGCCTAAAACGTTTATTCGAGGGCCGATGTCTCTTCCTCCCGGTTCGATCCGCCGCAATGGCGACCTCTTGGTCACCCTCCCCCCGAAGAGGATCCCCCGAAAGCGCAACCTCCCGGGAGACGCCTTCGGGTCGAAAATGACGTTTTCCACTTTGGGCGCGTAGGAAAAATCGGAGCAGCCGACGACTCCTAGGAGAAGTCTCTCTAGCCATTCCGCGATGGCGAGGTCGTTCCGGTCCGCGTTTCGGGTCGTACCTCGGTGACTCCCTGACCGATGAGAGGGGCGAAAGTTCCTCGCGAAACTTTCCTCCCGGAAGTGGTCGGCTCGGTTCGCGAGGGGTGCCTTTAAGGGGACTCTTGAGCCGGTCGAAGGGATCGGAAGAAGACGAACTGGCGGGCGTCGAAGAGATTTAGCCGGGAGGGGGGATCCGGATCGGCGGGGGACGCGAAACGCGGTCGTAACGGCGGCTTTACGATGCTCCCGATCTACATATCCCGCTGCGGTCGCTCGAGGGAGAAGAACATATTCTCGGAATTATGCGAAGTTTACGGTGACAGCCGCGATACGAGAGTGCGAACGCGAAGCCTCGCTCGGGGCAGTAAACGCGGCAGCGAGAGCGTTCTCGGCCAACCCTGGATACGTATTAATAACTGCGCGAGTTCGCCCCGACCGCCTCCAGCGGCCTCCAGCACTGCCAAACCGCGCGGCGAGGGCGGAACCCTCCCGATCCACTTGGTCTGGCCATTTGGCACGGGAGGGAGCCCTTACTTAAGGCCGGACCAGCTCGTTCCGATGTTTTTCCATCCATCTCGAAGGGGTTGCTCGGTCCAACACCTCCGGACGCGTCGATGTGCCAATGGTCGCCGCAGAGCGCGGAGCCCTCTCGGGCGTCCGGCGAGAAGGGATGGACAGCTCTAATGCGAGGCCGACGAGCGATCCCCAGGGAACCCGGACCGCCTCCCGTGGGCCTCTGCCCAAAGGGAGTCCCGGTTGGGTTTCCGAAGGGCGCTTCGCCGACGACCGATACTGGCTTTGATACCAGCTTTGATTCGGCCTCGAGTTCCGGTGTCCCCGTCTCCGCGCGATCGATAGAGGGGGAGGCGAGATCAAAGGCTCGTTATCGCGCCGACAGTCGGAAGGGAACGATCGATCGATCTCAACGGGATCGTCCTGGAAGCGCGAAGGGAACGGGCCCTAATCGAGGGGATTGGACGAGGGCTCGGGCCCTGGGATACCTTCGGCCGGGATTTCTAGTTCCATCGAATCAGCGGAACCGGCGAGGGGAGGGACATTTATTCCAGGAGGAAACTAATAAGGGTGCAGGGACTCGGGTGGATGGCGCGGCGTTTTTGCCGGACGATTTGCATCGGTTTTCTAGACGCGGCGAGTCCGTAAGAAGCTTCCGTGTCCGGAGACCTGAAAGGCGATGAAAAACGAGGAGCGGGTCCGGAGAGATTCGGCTCGCCGTGGAATGAAGCGGTGGAAAAGAGATAGGGAAGGAAGTGGAGAGGAAGATAAGCCCCCGAGGACCGGAGCGAGAGGAAGATCGATCCGAGCCTTTACGGGCGGGTAATGTCGGACACCTTCGCCTCGGTGCGTCTCCGTCTTCGAATCATTTCCTAGCCATTCAATGGGACGACTACGTGGCCAATGGCCCCTGCCGACTCGACGGGAAGAGCAGAAGTAGGCGCGATTATCTCCGAGAATTCCCCGCCCTCCACCCGCCCGGATAGATGGATCTCCCTCTCCCTCCGGACCGAGAAGCGCTTCCATTAGGACTTCCGGAAGCGCTTCTCGCGCGGTTCCGCTGGAAGAATATGCCACGAGTCCGTTCCCACGGCCCGGGAACTCGGGTACCTTTCCGGGGGCGAGAGACCCCCCGGGGCACCCCGTCTCCCGGACTGCCACCTCGAGGACGACTTCTCAATTCCTTCCCGACGTTGTTGTTCCAGGTGGCCGTTCGAGCGTTCCGCGGAGGAAAGGAGTCCCGGATGTGGCGCTAGGATGACGAGCCGTGACCGACAACCGAGGAGACGGCTTCGCTGCGTTCGGAGCTGGGGACCCATCGGCTCGCTCGGCAGGTCGATCGATATTAGAACTATGTCCATTTCGACGGCGCAGTTTTCTGCCAATCGTCGCACGTGCATTTTATGCACCCCCGACGCGGCCTCGCGTTCGGCCGGGCATTCGAGCCGTGGTTACGGCTCCTTTTATCGCGTCGAACGTCGACGGATCCGAGTCGAGAACTCGAAGAGTAGAGGCTCGAAAATAGGGAGGCAGGGGAGGAGGACGTCGAGGAGCCGTCGAATCGGCGCCTCCTCGACGTCGGGTGTTGGAAAGAGCGCCTCTGGTCCGCAGGTGGTGGGTCGGCGTCCTGAGCGTCCTGGGCGTCCTGACGCCGCCGGCCGTTCGAGCTCAGGGTGCGGAATGTCCGCCCCCGGAAGCCATCCCGGGATGTCCCTGTTACAATTTCGAGGACGGCCTGTTCCTGGAGTGCGCTGGCGCGACCGATGCGACCCTCAGGACCACGCTCCTGGGAGTCCTGAGTGCCGGAGGTGAGTGCTCTCGTGACGGATCCGGGGAAGGACGTCTAGGTATGACGGGGTAACGACGCGTTACTTAGGCGTAACGAGCGTGTCGACGTGTTCCAGGTTCAGGAACGGTGGTTCAGTCGTTGAGCGTGTACGAGCTGGACAAGGGAATAGAGGAACTGAAGGCCGAGGCCTTCCCGGTGGGAAGTCAAATTCGACACCTGCAGGTGTCCCACTCGTCCCTGAAGGAGGTGAGCGAGGACGCCTTCGTTAACCTGAAGGAGAGCCTGGAATCGCTGGCGCTGGTCTCGGGTCGGCTGACGCAGGTGCCCCAGAAGTCGCTGGCCGACCTGCACAAGCTGGCCGCCCTCGACCTGGAAGCGAACCTGATCCAGGACCTCTCCTCGTACTGCTTCTACGGGCTCAAATTGATCAAGCTGAGCCTGAAGGGAAACCAGATATCCAAGATCTCGGAGTACGCGTTCGCCGGCCTCGAAGATAGTCTGAGCGACCTCGACCTGGCCGAGAACAAGCTGAAGAACTTCCCAATGGCGCCTCTGAGGAGGCTGGAAAGTTTGGCGTCGCTCAGGCTAGCTTGGAACGAGATATCGATGCTGCCCAACGACGGCTACTCCGTCCTGGGATCGTTGCTGATCCTGGACCTGAGCAGCAACAACTTCGACCAGCTCACGGAGGACTGCTTCAGGCCTTGCCCCATTCTGCACACCCTTTCTCTCTACTACAACGCCATCGAAACCGTGCACAAGGACTCGTTCGTCTCTTTGAAGGACCTCGAGTCGATCGATCTCAGCCACAACAAGATCGTCTTCCTGGACGTGGCGACTTTCCGGGGCAACGAGCGACTGAGGACGATAGAGCTCAGCCACAACCACATCCACTACATAGGCGGGGTGTTCGCGAGGCTGCCCGAATTGCGAGAACTCTACCTAGCCGAGAACAACATCCTGGAGATCCCAGGAGACGCGTTCACCGGCAGCGTCAGCTTGGCCGTAATATACCTGCAACAAAACGCGATCAGGAGGATAGATGCCAGGGGCCTGACCACCCTGACCCAATTAACCCAATTACATTTGAGCATGAACTACATCGAGAGAGTTCCCAAGGAGTTCCTGGAACACTGCGAGGCGCTCTCGTCGTTATCCCTCGATGGCAATAAGATCAAGGAACTGCAGCCAGGAACTTTTGACCGGCTTCATCAGCTGAGAGAGCTGCGCCTGCAGGACAACCGCATCGCCGCCGTCAGGAGGGGAGTCTTTTCTCCCCTTCAGGCGCTGCTGGAGTTGCACTTGCAAAATAACGCCATCGCCGATATGGAGACCGGGGCTTTGCGGACCCTGAACAGTCTGCAGCACGTCAATCTTCAGGGGAACCTGCTATCGGTGCTCGGCGACGTCTTCCAGCTCTCCGCTCCGGAGGCGTCGTCTTCGTCGCCGTCCGCTTCCGGAGGAAGCTCCCTGGTCTCCATTCAGCTCGACAGCAACGGATTGGAGGTGCTGCACAACGACTCCCTGAGAGGACAGGCGTCCGTCAGGATCATGTGGCTGGGGCACAACAAACTGACCCATCTGCAGGCCCCGCTCTTCAGGGACCTCCTCCTGGTGGAACGCCTCTACTTGACGAACAACTCCATCTCCCGGATAGAGGACGCCGCCTTCCAGTCCATGCAAGCCCTCAAGTTCCTGGAGCTGAGCATGAACAAGTTGGGCCACGTCACGGGGAGAACCTTCTCCGATCTGAACGAACTGGAAGAGCTCCATCTTCGGGATAATGGACTTCGGAGGCTGGATCCGTACGCGTTCACGGCCCTGAAGAAGCTGCGCGTCCTGGATCTGGCGAACAACCTGCTGACCGTCATTCGGGATACGATGTTCAAGGAAGACCTGCCGATCAGGACCCTGAACCTGAAGAACTGCTCCATCTCCAGCGTGGAACCTAGCGCCTTCGATGGCCTCGGTGGTCTTCTGGACCTCAACCTGGAGGACAACTTTTTGAACGCATCGGCTTTAGGCCATTTTCGAGTGTCCGGTCTTCGCATCCTCGCGGCATCCGGGAACAACTTCAGCCAGGTGGACCGACGCAGCCTGAATGGATTGCCGTCTCTTCAGGAACTCTCCCTGGTGAACGCCAGGATCCTTCAGCTGCCGGAAACCGTGTTCGCCCTGAACAGGAACCTAGCGCGCCTCCACCTGAGCGACAACCTGTTAAGTTCCCTGCCACAAGGAATCTTTGAGGGGCTGATGTCTCTCCGGGAGATTCGGCTCGATCGGAACAGATTTACCGGTCTACCGTATCCAGCGTTATCCGGGGCGTCGAATTTGGAGATCTTGTCCTTAGCTGGCAATGCGATCGTCACCGTGGATGCCGCCAGTCTGGGAAGTCTGAGATATCTGCGCGAACTGGACCTGGCCCACAACAAGATCGAGACCATGTCGGGCTTCGCGACTGCGAATTTATCCAGGCTCCTCTCGGTGGACCTCAGTCACAACCACCTGAGCGCTTTGCCTGCCAACTTCTTCGCCCATTCCTCGATGCTGCGCCGAGTCGACCTGTCCGAAAACAAATTCCGCCAGATACCTGCAGTGGCATTGTCAGGGCAGAACCTGCCGGGCCTGGCTTGGCTGAACCTGACTCGGAACCCGCTGCATCGAATCCATGACCTACCTTCCGAGGCGATGTACCCCATCCTGCAAGAGGTCCATATATCAGGAACGAACTTGAGCATCGTCACGTCGCAGGATTTCGAGGCATTCCCGGCACTTTTGCACCTGTACCTGGGCCAGAACTGTATACTGAGAGTCTCTCCGGGAGCATTCCGTAGCTTACCGAACTTACTTACCCTCCACCTGGGCATGAATAGTCTGGAAATTCTGCCGAAGGAGAGGCTCCAGGGGATGGAGCACCTCCGCGTATTGAACCTTACGCACAACCGACTGAAGGAACTCGAGGAGTTCCCCGCGGACCTCAAGTCGTTGCAGATCCTCGACCTGTCCTACAACCAAATAGGCATTGTCGGCAAAGTCACTTTTAAGAATCTAATCAGCTTGGTGGAGCTCCACCTCTACGGGAACTGGATCAACGCCATATCCAGCGAAGCGTTCAAGCCTTTGAAGAAACTCCGGCTGTTGGACCTCAGCAGGAACTACTTGGAGAATTTGCCCCTCAATGCATTCAGACCGCTGGAGACGCAAATACGGAGTCTGAGGGCCGAGGGTAAGAGTGATAAGCCGTTCCTCGACGTACACATACCGTCTTACTTTCCGCTCTCTATTCCCCGACAAACGCAAGTTTACTTATTTCTCTGGCCGAACTTCCGTCCTCCTCTCCCGGCCGCGCTCTTTCTCTCTCTCTCTTTCTCTCTCTGTCCCCAGAAAACCCTCTGCATTGCGGCTGCGAGTCCCAGGAACTGTGGGAGTGGCTGCGGGATCATCAGAAGCTGGTCGGCGGGGTTGGCCGAGGTGTCGGGGTCGGAGAAGTCCAGGGTGGACTTCTGAGGTGCGAGCAGCCCCCCGAGCTCCGAGGACTGGTCTTCCTCGACCTGGATCCCCACGCTTTCTGCTCCGCTCCTTTGGTACTTAAACTAGCCATTCAGGACATTCAACCCTTCTCCGTCCTCGTGTCCTGGCAGAGCAGGAACCACTCCGGGCTGCACGGGTACCAAGTGGCCTACCACGCCCTGGACAACGTCGACGAGGTCGGTCCCCGGCGAACGCGTCGTCCTTTTCCTCGTAAGAAGTGCCGATGATCGAACGTTTCCTCGACAGGTCCGAGGGAAGCTGCTGGATCCGAAGGCGAGGTCTCTGAAGCTGACGAAGCTGGTCCCGGGAACACGATATCTGATCTGCGTGCTGGGCCTGGGGAACTGGGGCACTCCCATCCCCGATGACGTCAACGGCTGGCAGTGGAACGCCTCGCACGACGACGTGATCGAGGGCTCCGCCTTGCCGGTAATGGTTAACTCCCCCATGAGCAGATGCACCGAGGTGACGACCCTGGACTCGCCGGACTCGGTGGACAGCGACGGCGCCATCGGCGACAGGGGCGGCTTGGCGAGCATCCTGACCAGGAGGCTGGGCCTCATCGTGGGCAGCTGCATGGGCTTCGTCGTCTTCGTCGTCCTGATCTCGGTCCTGGGCTACATGAAGATGAAGAAGCAGAGGGCGGCCGTCAAGCGAGAGCAACCTCTGGCCCCGAACCCTCCGGAGTACATGTCCTACAGGCACTTCTCCTTGCAGAGCGGAGACCGTCCCGACAACACCTGTCCCAGCTTCATCGGCAACATCGGCCCCATAGGTACCACCACCTTGAACTCGTAGCATAAGCTCCAACGGGGCAAGGCATCCCGTTCGGAAAGCGAACACGACGTGGAAATGAGAAGCGTATCCACGTGCACGGGCATCTTCGGATAAAGCCGTTCCTCGACGGACCGGACAGAGATTACGACGCGATCGTCCGGACCTGCAGTGTCACCGAGAGGGGACGTCGCGATAGGGACGCTGCCGAGATATGCAGGGACCTCGGAACGAATCGAGCCGAAGAGATACGACGTACCTAGACACCTGGTCCCCGTTCCCCGCTGACGTCTCCCCGAGGAAGGACGAAAAATCGCGATCGCACGTAACGAGGTGCAACGAACGATAATCGTAACGCAAGGATCTGGACCTGGACCAAGGGCGTCTGCATCCATATTCCTGCGGTCACTGTTTCCCAGGAAGGGATCCTTGGAATCGAGCGCAAGTAAGAGGGAATACGTAAGCATTGTCATTTCCTTTTGACGAATAAACGCGAAGATAATGTTATCTGGACAGCGACTTCTGTGACGAATTGTGTACCGAACAACGATCCCCAAGACCTCCTGACTTTGCACACATCGAAGAAGTGGACGATGCATCGACTGGCGGTGCATCCGGAGAAATTAAACAGGTATATACCTCGAAGAGAGTACGAGATTAGCGAGTTATCGCAGTCGAGACACGTAGGGTCCGGAAGCTGACTTAGTAGGCCTATCTCGGTAGAATTTCTCTAGGTGTAGCGAACCACGCGCGCGTCTCGCTCGAAGACTGATTTTTTAATCGTTTTTGGTAGAACATTGAGGTCGGTGTAATATAGACAGTACTCTGTAAATACCTCCGAATGTTAGTGGGTAAAAAGTAAGCGCGTTCACGCGCCGCGAAGCAATATTACTCTGGTGTATAGATAGAGAATCCTGTATCGCACCTTGTTTCGTTTGGCGAGCCCTTTTCTAAAGGGCGCGAGTGACGCGCATTGAATAATAATTATTCACTGCCGTTCGCTCATTTTCGGCAGGGAGAGGAACGAAACCCGTGCCGAGGGAAATCATAACTTCGCGGGGAAAACGAAATCAAAAGTAGGTGGATTACGTGGAGGCGTGTATTCCAGTCGGAACTTCATATATAATTCCTGCCAGAACAGGTACCTAATTTCAAGTTGCCAAATGCACGTACGAGTCGTACGCGCTACGAAAGTACGCTAGAGTAAAGGGAGGCTGTACATATACGAGAAATAGGGAGAGACTGTATGATATACGTGAAACGTACACCTACGTGTACAATATCTTACATTGTAACTTAGGCTTTCGGATAATAAAACACCAACGAGTCGATGGACCTCTGCGCAAATTTCATGATACCGGGCACTGTACGATTAAGTCGGAATTAATTCCTCGCCCCTCTCCACCCCTTATCAGGATTTCAAATGGACTCCTTAGATCCTATCGCATGGACAATTAGATCCAAGCCTGATACAATAGGAACTCAATTCGAAGATCAACAAATCCGCATTTAGCCCTGCATTTTCCCTTCTCTTCCTCCCGCCGAAAAATGAAAAGGTACGTGCCTGGAATAGCAAAATCCGATTGGTCGAGCATAGATATTCCGAAAAAAAAAAAAAAAAACGAAACCCATCGTTCGAGATACGTGCCACGAGCCGCGGAATCTGTCACGCGGTGCCGGACAATCCGTGTGAAAAATGATAACGCGGTGACACGGTCCGAGGCATTTCATTTATTTCGATAACGACCTATTGAAATTACGCGCATCCCTCGGCGCATTAACGATGTCAATGATTTCCCCTGGAATTGAAATCCAATCGAGTTTCGGGTAATGCCCTTGATTACGGAAATCCAGCGGCATCGGCTGTTTCGCGATTGCCCTGCCGGGCCGGCGAAACGCGTAACGAGAAATTTTCATTTGCCACTTCTTCTCTTTTTTTTTTTTTCCACCCCCTCCCAATGTTCTGGCGAGGCCGGCGGTCGGTTCGGAAAATGGTCCACTTCCACGGCCGGCGAGCGAAAGGTCGCGAAAAATTCGAACGTTCCCTCGATTCGCGAAAATGGAGCGCCGACCACTCTCGAGTATTGTCTCCATCTCCATTGGTAATGTAAACCGTATCGCGTTAAAAGAAAGCGCCTCTCGACCGATACGCGTTCCCTTGGACGTCCCAGAAAAGTGCAATCCACTTTCGGGGATGACGTCTATGAATAATGGTGATCAGGAGACCCTTTAACGAATTTTCCTTCGGTCCGCCGCGGGTGGAGGGATCTACGAGGCACTCGTAGACATTTAATTACTGTCGCCGCACGTGCGCGCACGCACAAATCTGCGAAATGTAGGAGCCATGCGTCTTCTTTAAGCCGCGATCGTTACACGGAAGAACTGGCGTAACGTCGACGGTATGCGGCTCGTAAATTAAGCAGGATACTTGCCGTTTCGAACCGAGCAAACGGCTAAATCCGCGAGCGGCAGTAAACCGGCGAAGCGCATGCCCCCGATCGGAGTGAATCTCCGTAAATCGGCGATAAATTCGCAGGAAGTAATTTCAGGGGAATTCTGGCTCCCTGCGTCGATAATAGCGACAACGGGAATTAATCTTAAAGCATGGCCCGAATCGGTCACGAAGTAACGAGTTCCTCGACGGCCGAGCGGTTAAATTGACACTTTATCGATATCGGCCGCGGGGTAAAAAAAAAGAAAATATATGGAAGAGTTCCCTGGAACGCGATTTTATACACGCAAGGACGACTTGAGCTGAAACATCTTTCTCCATTACAGATATAAATCGCGCGTCTCTTCTGCCCCGTGTAAATCCCCAGACAGGAGGGAGAAAAAGGATCCGACGAACCAGAGAGCGGTGGTAAAACGGACATTCGCACAATGGACCCATTCTCCGGTGCCAAATATATTTTACCCGGTGGGTTCGACCGGCTCGTAACCGATCGCTCGCGATTTCCCCACTTCCTGCCTTTATCCAGCTGAGTTAAAGGTCATTAAAATAATTGGCCCCCTCCTGCACTTTCCTACAGCGCGAACCCGCTGGCACGCGCACCGGAATGGACCGGCTGAAATACAATAATGGCATTCATTGTTTTCTACCACGGCGGCTTCCTAATTCGAAGAGCCCAACATGCATCGTCCACAGGTCAGTGCCCAGCGTGATAATGTTCGGACTTCGCCCAACCGAAGTACGAATTCAAGATAGACCCAGATAGGCATTTAAGCGTCTAAGTACTACAAGCATAAATAACGCATTAATTAAATTAATTAAATTAAGGGAGTGGCCACCATCCTGTTCCCGTTGTAAACGCGGACGATCGGCAACTTCATCCATCGCTCAGATGTACTTGTAACTGTGGGCAGGATAACCCTTTACATTAAGGCCAGTTATTCGAAACGTGGACCCACTGTCCGGATAAGCCCTCAATTGCTCATTCGTTAGAGCCCTTCGTCCTGTAGTTACGAACAGCTCGTCCAAGTTGCGGCCACCCCAAGTAACAGAACTTACTTGCTCGGCACCAATTGGAACCGACATCAATAATGTACCGCTCTTTGGGTCAATAACGATCACCTGGTACCCGCCGTAGCAAGCAACCCACAAGTTCCCATTAGTGTCGATGGTCATTCCATCGGGAACCCCGTTGACTCCTTTTTCCGTGAAGTTGAAAACCGTCCTTCTATTACCTGCCACGTAATACCGCGGGTTAGAATAATTTTCATAAATCGAGATTACGCTATTATCTGGCTTGAAAATGCGTCCGGTAAATAATTAATGAACTCACTAAGTGGCTCCCAGGCCGATTCATCGAAGTCAAACTTGTCCACAGTTTTGTCCCCAGAGTCGATGTAATACATGGTTTTGCCATCCTCGGTCCAAGCCAGGCCATTCGAAATCAACAGATTTTTCAAGTGCGATATTATCCCAGTACTCGGGGTGACACTGTACAATTGGCCCGTTCTTTCCGTTATCACATTGGGCACTCGCTCTGGACCCATTGTACCTGTGCACGAAATTTCCTTCGTAAACAATACCTCGTTTTTTGCCCGCGGCCCCTTCGTGCGTTACGAGGCCGGTAATTGCGCAATTTGGTTACTTGTCACTGACGATTTAACTCGCCGTCGTAATATAAAATCACGGTAAACATTCGGGTGGTACCTTTCCCTAAATGCAATGCTTACCAGCCCAAAGTCTGCCGGTTCTGTCAACCTTGGCATCGTTGAACCTGGACCCGTCAGGCTTCTGCAATGCCGAATAAATGATGGAACTATTTGCGGTCGAATTATTCGAGCCATTCCAAAACACGTCCCTGACGTCCAATCCAGTAGAAATGACAAATTCGTCCGTGGTTCCTTCCACGGGGATCACGAAAGTTACGGGTTCACCGTCTGAAAAATTGTAATCTCGTTAAAAAAAAAAAGAAGAAATTAAGAGCCTCACCGTATACCGCATTCTCACTTATCAATGTACTGTTGTGGGCCCCGGTTTTCGGGTCATAGAGATTAATCGTGCCTCCGGCAATGTCCACGAAATAAAGGATCTGATTTTCCGCGTTCCAGTGTGGACCTTCCCCATGTAATACCGGGCTCGATATTGGCTTAGACGTGAAGCATTGCCCAAGTGCAATGACACTCGCCAGCACGTACACTCGGAGCATGATGACGATCGCTTCTCGACGGTCCCCTTAATTGAGAGAATTTTTTAATTTCATCTCCAGAAAGACGAACGCGGTACTTACCTCTCCTCGTTCACTCCCGGACTGTTGGATTAAGTCTCAGAAGCTGCAATTAAAAACTGGAGCACTTGGCACGTAGACGTTCACTGTCAAGGTCTCTTCCGCGTCCGCAGCTGAAGTGTCCCTCTTTCAGCAGATGTGAAAATAACGGTCAAACGGGTAAAACCTGGCAGATAAAGAGCACACGTTGCGCGTGCATTAGTTCAATGACGCATGACTACATATTTTCAAATAATGGTAATTACTTGATAGAATGCATACTTACCGCGAACAAGACGACTAAGACCCACGTCCGCGTGGCGGTCTTTCTCCAAACATATGTGCTTATATCGCTCGGCATGCAAAGCCAGCAGTCATACTGCGTCATTGCTTACCATTCAATGGCCATGTACATATATAGGCGATTTGAAAGTACTCCGCGCTCCAGAGTCTCTCGAATGCTGGCCAGACCAATAAGAAACCTTCCACTCAGGGTCGCCATCGGATTGCTGAAAAAGAAACCGAGGACTATAGAAGAGGATAAATGCCGGGGATATTTAAGAAAACGTGCTCCGCAAATTGTGGAGATTTTAATTAGTAATTTTTTTTTTAAGGAAAGGATGTACCTTCGTTAAAAAAAAAATTAGATACGAGATGGACCAGCCATTGACGCCGTTAAGGCAAGGTCGGTGCACTCCACCTGATGGTCCCTCGCAGCAGAGGACCATCAAAAAGTCTCGGAATAAAATATGAATGGATGGAGAAACGTTTCATGCCTTTGCTCCAAATTAGAGACCGTTCTCCGGCGCTCGGCACCTGCGGTAAAAACGGGAACCGCTTACAAAATGGCGAGCACTTCCATGGTCGATAAAAGAGCGAGGAACGGAGTATCGTCCCATGGTAAAACTATGAGCCCATTTCCACGGGGCGAGAAGCTCCGTAATCGATAAGAAGGATGGGAACGTAAGTGAAACGCCACCCAACTGTGGAGAGATAAACTACCGGCAATGGTCGATAACACCCACGAGCGGTAGAGATGAGAGTTCGCTATTTTTAAAATGTGAACTTTTTCAAACGTATGGAATACTTCTATTTCCATTTTTATCGAGAATAAGTAATGACCCCCGGAAAGTATGCCAATGGCGCTGTGAACTGTAATTCAAGTTTTCTCCCCCGTATCGTCCGATGTGGCGGCGAATACGATATTAAATCTATTTTGGAAACGGCCCGATCCCCTCTTGAAGGAGACGTTTATTAGCACCAAAGGGTCTCATATTGAAGTTCTGTTCGCCGCGATGCTTTCGGCGCGTCAAGTGACATTACTCCTGACCCTCGCAGCTGTCTTGCTCGATTGCACTTGCAATACCGAAGGACCCGTGCAAGAGGCCTGTAAGTTGATTTTCAACGCAAACCGGAAAAAAAAATTTATCGCGAAAGTATTGAGGATCTTCTTAAAAAATTCCCTAATTTTTCGCGCTGGATTTTAGCTGGACACGAGGTGAAGCGAAACGGAAGTGACGTCACCGAGACGCATCATGCAACGTGTACCATCTCGACGGAAGAATTAGTCGCAAAAGCTCACACTACGTTCACAAAGGTGCTTTCGGGTGCTTGCAATGAACGTAAAGATATACATTTTTGTATTTACGATCCGGAACAAAAATTGGCGATCGAATTTGATTGCAGAATTAATTGTCGTTGCAGGAACTGTGCGCGAGCAAATCGACGACTTGAAGGAGGTCCTGGAAGAGCAGTTGGATGAAATTAGAAAAATGCTAAGAATAATCATGAAGCAGGAGAATGTGAATTTTCCTCTAGATCAGAAGGAAACCTCTCATAGGGTGAAACTCGAAAAATTTGAACGAACCTCGTCTGAAAACTCTGAAGGCAACGAAAATGCATCGAATCGATACGCGTCGCCTCGACTGAGAGAGATCAAGAAGTACAATAACACGATACAGCAAATTATTACAGAAAACAAGGGTTCGTTACATTCCCCTTTATTTTAATGACACTTCCGATATGAAAATACGAATGATATATATTTATTAAAAGTTGCCTAAAAGGGGAACTTATCTACGGGAAATGCAATCACGTCGTCTTTGGTTATTGTCGGTAGAAAATTTTCTTATGAAAGTCGACCATTGTTTCAACAAAGTGAATATCAAGCGTGTACGTTCCACCGCCCTGCGCGACATTTTAAATTGAGTGAACTCATGTATGCGTTTTATTACATTCTGCCTCAGAACCTGTCAAAATGTTCTCCTGGTACTGGCGAGTATCAGACTTATCGAAAAAGCTGTCTCAGTGGGAACTGGGCCGATCACAGCGCAGCCCGACATTTTACGTAAATTCTGCTGGATATGCTCTGTATCTGAAAATTACCCCAAGATCATTCCTGGATGAATCTCTTTTCGTGACAATGGGGGTGACTAGGGGACGACACGACCCTATCCTGAAATGGCCCTTTCCCCTTAAACTTCGCATTGAGGTAATATTTTTAAAACGGAAGAAATGAGTAGACAATAAATATTTTCACTTCTAGACAAACGATATGGAAAAATCGTTTTTATCTTTCAGATCCTGGATCACTCTACGGAAGGACGTCGGGAAGATCGCACCTCTCCGATTTGGGATCCTCGAGAGTTTTGCTCCGAATATTTCTGGACGCGGCCTAAAATTACCGCTGAACCCGACAATCCTGATTGCCTCGGACTAAACTTGCCGAGGAAAGTACTTTTTACAAAATCTGCCCCAAAACGCAGCAAGTACGTATGGGATAATAGTTTAATAATTAAGCTATCAGTGTATCTCTAAAAGTGGCAAAAATACCAATGCAAATCGGTACCTAGATTTGGATATACATATCTTTATGTATTTATTTTTGTATATATCATTTCATTTGTGTGGGTGGGGGAGAGAATGAAATCACGAAGTCGATGGCAAATACGTAGCTTATTAGTCAAACATGGTTAAAATGAAAAATATTTACGTCCGCGGGATATTTTCGAAATAATTCCCTCTACATGATCCGCGAGCCAATAATTTTTATTATATATAGGTTGAGCTAATACAGTTTATAGCATCTTGTGTACTTTATTAAATAAATTGAATAAACAAGTCGCAGCACTTGTTCGATCAAATATTTGTCACAAAGTGATTAAATCCATAGTTCACGTTAGGAATCGATACTGTAGTTTTTTTTTTTTTTCGGTATTAAGTGCCCTCATGCATAAACTTAATACAGTGCACACCGATCAATTAATCACACCTGATAAATACTTGCTGGAATGGTAACGCGGGCACCTTTTGAAAGACATCATTTGAGAAATGTACAAGGAGGATTATTATTTCGAAACGATGTTCGTTTCACGATGAACGGAGAGATTTGAGTATTCTTTTAATAATCACTCCATTGATGGAGTGGGAGTATCGGTTGAATTTTAATATCGTTATTAATTGGACTAGGTGGACACGATTAACTGTCATATCGATCGCGATTTATCATCTTCCTAGCCAATGAAGAGATGTCTTGTGAAACCTCCTGGACATTGCAGTCATCTGATTGGCAATCAAGATTTTCCCGTATTTCTGGAGAAGTAGCCCTTAACAGTGCTTTAAACAATGGTACCGATAATCGAATGCTCTGACTATTATCACCCTGCATGCCCAAATTATATTCCACGGAACTCCTCTTCCTTCCGCAACCTGAAATATTAAAAAATGGTATAAAAGGAAAAGAAGATAATTGGAAGCTCCAGCTAATTTCCTCCCTGATAATTAGTACTCACCAGTGAACGCGTTACAAAATGGCCTCTTCATTTTGTTCGATTGATCGGGTTCGATATTTTCCAGAAACTGAGGATCGACCTGCGAACACCCGACCCTTCATTTAACATTTAATTCAAGTGCATAAAATCAAGGTGAAATCTTAATCTTTATTTTACATATACCACGAAGCTTACGAACTTACTCTACTTCGGAGGCTTGCAGAATTTGACATGACTTGCAGAGAAACGAAAACCAGAGCACAGTAGACGTACCCGTTCACCTAAAAAAAAGAAAAATACGAAAAGTATCCTCATTAAACCAAGAGATCATGCAAGTATACAATCGCTATTAAATAACCATTAATCGTTACGTCTCGATTATTTTCGTTTCCCTTATAGTTACCGCGAGTTCAAGTCCCCAAGCACAAAGCTCATTAACTTTTTACGAATTTACGTTGACACGGAAACCACCTGCTCGCGTATCATTATTACCATTACCGATGATTATCACAGTTGCATAACGACAACGAAGTACTCGAGGATACGTTGCAGCCATAATCTGCTTACGTTGACGATTAGTTTTGCATTCCGTTCGGTTGGTAATTAACGGCGTCATTTCGCCAATGGTATCGGAGAAAGTGCATAATGGTAGATTTAACATTTTTAACAGCCCACGCCTTCCAACGCGTCATAAATTCGATCAGGATATCCAATTTTCTATCAATGTATAGTGCACAGACTAGGAAGGCAATTTTTTCGCCGACTAGGTTGTCACTGTCGTCACTCGACACGGGAGTAATAACGTTATACCTTTAAATAGGAGTTTCATTTTTACACTGATTCGTCGGAAATCGACCCAGCGCCTTGATAAAAGCCGTCAAAAGCACGGATTAATTTTGTTAGGAGTATCAAAGGCCACGCGGAAATTTAAACCCTGCGAAATAGTAGGAACGATTTTAATTAAACCCTCCTATACATTATTTAACACTCATTACGCAATTCCAAACCGAATGCTTCCGATTGCATACCCATTTCGGGATTTTTCCTAGGAGGTCTTCCGGATAAAAATGAGAAATCCCGAAATAAGAGCGCAAAGTGACTCAATGAATTTTTCCATCCCTACGAAGGACACGCACCATCTCACTGCACTTTCAATAATTTCCTCGCAGGCGCCTAAAATTATCCCGATTTACCGAGCAATTTTGGAAAATGGAGAAGTCCCTACCTGGCGAAAACTTCGCCCTGGAAACCGTGCCCGTTCGAGGCTTTCCTCCGAAAGTTCGTTCCACAATCTTCCCCCGAAATTCCGTGAATTAAGCAACTTCCCAAAGGGGGGGAAAGAAAAAAATCCCGGGAAAGGTTGGCGGGGAAAAATGCTTACCTTCATCGCGAACCTTTGCGGAACTCGCGGGAACAAACGAAGTACTTCGGAGGCCTTTTTCGGGACTTTAATCGCCGTTTCTTTGACGGATCCCGAGACCGCGAGACACTTCAGGAACGAGCACGAGTGGAGGCACGCGCGATGGCCGCTAAGGGTTGTATTTGATGGCGAAATAGCGCGCTCAGTCTTGAAATACATCCCCCTCCAAGGTCCAGCAGCCACGCTAAATACATGCGCCCTGCTCCGTGCCGAGCATATGACGCTTACGGTTCTCATTATTACATCTACGAGAGGCAGTCCGTAGTTGGCCGGTTCTTTTCGCAGTAAACGTCTCATTATTAATTAGTTTTCCCCGGAGGCCTCTCCACAGGCCTCCGCACCCTCGAATATTTTCCCTCTTACTCCGACATGGGGTGGTTTTCTCTCGTGAAGAAAACAAATACTTGGAAAAAGAAAACCACCACCTACCTCCAGAAACCCTCCGAAAAATGTCTACGTATCAGCCTCTACCTCCGGGTGTTTCCAAAACCGCTCAGAAATTCGAAATCCATTTTGGCGAACGCGCAAAAAATTCACTCCCGACCGTATCGTCCGAAGGGTGGCGAGGCCTATGAAATGATCAGAGTGGGAAGTAATTAATTCATTAAAAATAGAGTTATTAGATGCTCTACCGACCTAGAATTATACAGATCTATTTTTTCCGTAGCCACTCCCAGGGTTTCAGGGGACCGAACATGGCAGGGAGGTTTGTAGCTCATTTCTCTGCCCCGGAGAACACGGGGAAGGTCCAAGGCTACCCTTTCCTCGAGTTTCCCCGGTGACACGCACGTATGCAAAGAGCCTGCTGAAAATGACTGGCGTAGAGGGAAAGAGGAAGGGTCGTCGGAGGGAATCATGCCCGGAAGTAGGGTGTAACGAGTCAGCCTCTAACGGTCTGTATAAATCACAGAAAAGCAGTTGGGGCTAAGTACTTACACCGTTCGCGCATCAGAGCCCGCTGCGCCTCCATAAGGTCGTTCACACCTTACGAGATGCTGGGCTCTGTCTTTTTTTCTTCATCTCCCATTCCTTCTTTTTTTTTCCTTTTTTTCAATTCGCCCGTTCGATAAAACACGGTACACTCGGCAGCACTCGCATGGAGACGTCAGACTTTTCTGCGCCTCTGGGAAAATGTTCTCCGGGCAGAAGTACGGTCTTTTCCTTTTTGGAACTTGTGCATATACCTGCTGGAGAACCCGCGGAAAAAGAGGGAGAGAGAGAGAAGATTCTCCCCGGCGGTAAAACATAAACGCCGTTTGTACTTTCCTAATTGAGAACACCTCGGGGGAGTAACCATGTGTACTTAACATTAGCGGGTTTTCCGCGCCGTCTCGTCTAGATTCTTTTGAAAATTTCAACGCCTTGACCTTCAATTCCTGCCGTAGCCCACGGAATTTCGAAATTTGTACCTCGAGCAGTGATGTCGATAAGCAAACGGTCGACGTAACATATCAATTATGTGATGACGATAAAGAAAGTAGTGGATTTTTATTAAATGCGATTGAATCCGACTCGGTGCAGGATAATCAAAAGGTCCGTCCCATGTTCGTACTCCACGTTAGACTGCTTCAGACAGCATTTATTATCTTACAGGCTCCTCGGTATAAATCGTAATTCTACCGCCAAGGTGAACAGGACCAAGACTTATGAATAAGAGATACGCGGTATGTAGAGTGCCCTCGTGAACCTCTCGGCATAAAACTCTTAAACACCTCTTTATTTTCATTTTTCAGTAAATAAAACTCCTCGCGCGCCGAGGTTTCAGCTATATTTTTTTTTACATTAAACGAGTAACGTAAAAGGAAGCCCCAGTCTTGCACTTCTCTTCCCTCTGATAGGACGCACAAGTTTTGAGAGAATATACATTAAAACTGAGAAAGGAGTCGTGAAAAATATGAAATTATTAAAGACGTACTTATTCACAAACATAACCGTGAGTGCCTGGATAGCTCAGTCGGTAGAGCATCAGACTTTTAATCTGAGGGTCCAGGGTTCGAGTCCCTGTTCGGGCGACCTTTTTTTTTTTAAATCAATACAAAACCCTAACAATTCCTCATTTACAATATAGTAAATGTAACAAGCAAGATAGAATCGGTTTTTTTCTTTTTTATATGAACGTTATTTAATTCAGTGAATTTGACAAAAAACGATGTACACGTCACCTTTATTTGATGTAGCCTTAGAAATATTAAAATATATATGTATATGTATCAAGATGTACAAAGGCTATATTTATAAATACGAGAAATAGTTATCCTTGCTATGGATGGCAAGCCGAACAGTCTCATTATTTGCTTCACTTAAATGCACGCCTTAACTTCTCTTTGAGAACATGATTTAATTATTATTTGCAATGCTTTCAAAATGGAGTGGAAACATTTTTTTATATTTCATGATTGTTCCTTAACGCTGCCATCTGCCATTCCAAAGAATGCCTTAGAAGCCATTTTAACAAACAGACCGGTTTCTACGATTCCAGGTATCATCGATATTGCTATATTAATTTTCTCCCAGTCAGAAATATCGTGAGGAAAGTGCCAGTCCAGGATGAAATTACCGCTGTCTGTTACCACAGGTCCCTGATATAAGGAAAGAACCACAAAAATTATGTAACGACACATATGTATTCTATCCAGAAGAACTGAAATAACGAAATTTACAGCCTTAGCTACAGCCATCCTAATTTTTGCTGACCCTCCATAATTGTCTTCAATTTTTCGCTGTACAGGCACATACGCCATAGGAACGACTTCTATTGGAATCCCCTTTTTGTACTGCTCGCCAAGTTTCTGTGAATTTTTCCTGAAATTTACAGGAAATTTTAAAATATCCTAAACATGCAAAATATCCTTAACCATTAGGAATCAGCTTACGTATAATCAGCTATTATAATTAATCTATCCGCACATGAAGCAACAATTTTTTCTTGAAGCAAACAACCCCCTCCACCTTTTATCAGATTCAGTTCCGAGTCGACTTCATCAGCTCCATCGATAGCACAGTCTAACTAAAAATATACTGCTATGAAACAAAAATTCATGAAAATAAATATATACATATCCACCATTGACCATTACCACCGGACTAGTTTCAAGATCTCCTAACGTGAGATGGTGATTCACAATTAGCTGGCGAGCCTGGAACGAAGTAGGAATGCAGACAACATTCAGATTTTCTTCTTTAACACGTTCCGCTGAAATAGGAATCACTCAAGTCGTTTAATAATAATGACTATCGACTTGTTTAAACGGACTAACCGAACAGCAACACTGTCCATGTAACCAGTGAATTACAGACTGCACCATACCAAGTACAATAAAAGCACGTACAGAAGCATTGATACTCGTAAGCTAGTACACTCAAAGTACACAACTGCGAAAGCCTGTAATTTCCTTACCGAGTCTATGAACAGCATAAATAACAGTAGATCCAGAACCAATGCCGATCACGTTGTTATTCTAAAAACAAATGCAACAATCTAAAAGACCGGCTCACGGATAACCTATACGGTACCGTTTAAGCTTAACAACGTGATACGTAACCTGTACGTACTCATCGACGGCTCTATAAGCCGCAGCCTTTTTGGCAGTTTCAAGAGGACCCATTTTTTCGTGAATCCGTTGAACGTTAAATAAAATACGAGTTGCAAAATTTCTTGACAAACAAGTAGCTAGGATCATCGGCGATAAAGATTGATCATTTCGCAACGTTAGTTGAACAATCGACCGTCGTGCGCTACCGCTCGCCGAATGTCGCCATATTGGCGCGTAACTTAAACAAGAATAAATTCTGATAATGGTCCAAACTGATAAATGCTAATTTAGTTCAGTTGTAACGTAACAAGGGTGACAATTTCCAAAGACTATAAATGGCCTTAAAATATCACCAACGACGAGATTAAGATGACATTCATAAGGTAAACGATTCAATTGAATCTTCATTATATTCAGCGTCAGAGGCGTATAACACAAAATACAACCAAACACAATTTACATTCCAATTATTATATTATATATATAAGACTTCGCATTTAATTCTCTAATATTTAATAATGTCCGCGAACATCTCCCATTCCACCGTCACACCATACAATCTCGAATCACCTCTAGTACGGTCATATAAGATCAGCCCTAAAAATCGACCCCAACATGCCCCGGTATCTCTATCTGCGCGCTTGCAGGACTCTTAGAAATGTATTTTTTTTCTTTTTTTTTTTAACTAATATCCTTCCTCGCCCCACGAGTCCTCGACAAGAGCCGCAAAGTCCACAGGATGTAAGCGAAAGTCTCAAGAGAGTTACCTTCGGTCGCATGATTCGAGCAGAACTATTTATAGTCGATCGGTCGAGGTGTCTGGATTTTTATTTCGCGAAGGAAGATACGGAACAAAGAAGCTCCTAAATTAAATTCCCCTTAGCTACAAACAAGGGCTATGCGACGTTTAATCTCCTCCCCTTCCCTCGACATCAGCCCCGGGCTCGATTTAATTTACAAAGACGGCTTACTTGAGTAATTTTTGCGCACAAGATGTACAAAGTGGGGGGCGAATCTCTTACATAGAAATATCGATACAGCGGTAAAGGGCGATATTCCGAAGAAAGAAATATCCTCAACGATGGCTTTCCTGCACTTTTCCAAGATATATCCGCACATATCTTCTCCAAGAGGCGTATATTAAACAACGTCGGTAAACATAATACAACAATAGTAAGCATAAATCAAGATCGATCGATCCAACACTCCTCCCGGGTACTCTTTCCCTCGTTTTCCCAATATCTAATACGTCTACTTGGCTCGGCCTCACCTTAATTATTACTCATGCACGTAGTACCTCATATATGCAGACGCGTGCATACGTGCGCTTTCCCTTCTATTTAAATATTCCTATAAATTTCCTTATCCGTAGATAAAAGGTAAACGATAAGCCGCGATACATGCAGACCAAGTAGAGTTCCTAATCCAAAAACAAAAAGGCCCGTCCGGACGAGACGTGTCGGCGAATAATTAAAAAAACTCTCCGTACTCCCCATCGAGCTCTCCGTACGACCAATCGGAAGAAAAGAAAAAGAAGAAGAACCAACGGATCCGCACACACCGACTCGACTGAACTCGATCGATTTTCAATATTTATAACTTTATTTAACTTAAGCATATTTTACACAGTTTTTCTTCCTTCCTTTTGATAAGTCGAAAAATCACATTATCTGACCGGCGAAAGCAACGACGTAAGATATCCGAAAGCTTTTGCTTCCTCCCTTGATTCACGGAGTAGTAGTAGGGCCTTCAAGGAAGTGAGAGGGGGGGATAAAAGCGCCCGAAATTGTATATTCGCGTCGCGTCGGAAAAAAAAAAGGGGGGGTACTCGCCTATCAGCCAAAATGATTAGTACTTTTAATCCTGTGTTAAATGTCCCTATCGCTCGGCAATTAAACGATTCGTCGTTGCCAGCTAATTCACGACCTACACCTACACGTGCCTTCACTCGCGAGGCAACGATGCAACGCTCTCGTTATTTCGGTTCCAAGACTCACTCAGTGAGGTGCATCGAAGTTCTACGTAAAGTCTAGAATCACCTGGAGCACCGATCATTGCGCCCAATAGCCATTGGCACGCTTTCGTCAATACCCTTTAAAAAGATCGATCGTTCCGTAGCGCCGAGCGAAGTCGGCCGACGCGCGCGTACCATCTTTCGCTCCAAAGTTTCCTTCCTTGCTTCTTCCAGCAAAAAGTATCCCGATTCGACGTAAACCGTCTATTTTATACGACAATGTAAATTCTCAAAAAGCGTCTGCCACGAACGGCGACCAAGGACAACGATCGGTGCTCGCGATCCTGCCCCGAACGAAAGTCACATACAAAAACATCCGAAAATCAACCGAATCCTATTCCCTTTCCAAATCCCATTCAAATCACATGAATTTCACTTGAATCGCGCGAGTGCTCTCTCTCTCTCTCCCTCCGGAAATTTCACTTAAATCGGCCAGGCCGTTTAATTTACAGCGCGTTAACTTTACACATCTCTGGACCCGTATGAACATTCGCTAGTACGAGTGTTACGGAAATCCCGCAGAATCCACGTGAAGTCGATCCGAATGAAATCTGAAATCGGCTAAATAAACTTAGTCAATTCCGCAAACGTTTCGCTTAATCGGCCCTACTCGAGGGCGCAGAAAAGGGCCGCGGTAAGAAAGGAGAAATTACAAGAGAAGGGGCCGAAGAGACTCAGGGTGGGAAAAAAAATATTAATAATTCAAGAAGTAATCCTCGAGTACGGGAGAACGGCCCGACGAAACGGGCGGCGAGGCGTCGCCTCGAGACGCGTTATCCACCTTCGTTATTATCGCTATCATCGTTATGAGTTATTATCGTTATCGCTTTTCTCGTGAGATAGTAAAACTTGACCGCACAAGGGCTCGATTTTTCGGCACTGGGGCCGACTGCATCGACGAATGCCCACCCTCACCCTGTTCCACGTTGTATCCCGTTTTTTCTTTTCCTCCCTCTCTATAAACGTAAGATAGTATAAATAAAAAAATACGACCTGCCCTCGACAAACGTCTCGAGCATTCGTTATACGGTTACGTCCACCCAATTGAATACCGTTCAATTTAATTACACCCTCGATCCTCTGAATAGTGTAACGATAATGCGTATTCGTCCACACCGTAGTTATACCAAGTCCGTAGAATTAATTTCTCAAGCACAATTTTACCGAGTGACAGCGAAAGGAATAAAATGGTACATTAGTGGTGCGCCGGGCGACAAGTCAGCCGTATAATCAGAGCTTTACATGTTGGCCAGTAACGCGTGACATTTCTTTTTCATTACACTATGTTACGTTTATTCGGGTATCCTCGTAATCGGTGCGGCTCTCTTTGCCATGATCGCACATTACCTACCTAGATATCCTCCCACAGGGCGAACGAAACGCGCGACAAGTAAAGTAATTGTCAAAACCAAGGAAATCGTCGTAATTCTCGACGAGGACGGCGGAGGCGGGGAAAGGAAAGGTGAGTACAAAGACAAGGGTCGCAGGCGAATGCGACCGACGTTACGTATTTCTCCCCTTTTCCGTCCCCTCCACTGAAAAACGAAAGATGCAAAGCGACTCCTCCGCAAGTTTCCCTCCTCCCCGCACTTTTCCTTCGCCGAAGCCTAGTCCTCTCCTCAGCCCCCGCCTCCGCCGTTTCGCGAAATGTACAAACGTCGTTTTCCTCGACTTCCTTAATTTCCTTAATTCTCCTAATTTCCTCGATTTCCTCGTTCCCTCGTTTTCCACGTTTCCTTTCCAGGACTCGCCAAGGTGCGACCCGCCGTCGCCGAGACGAGCGTCGAACGTCTTAAAATGGACAATCGATCACTCGGCGCCAATTTCGGGGATCGCGTGCTCCACCGTTCGAAAAACAAATTGGGGAAAAAGTGATCCAAAAAGTGAACAAAAACCCCGGTACATCGCGCGGCACAACCGTCAGTCAAAAATCACCCCGCGTGTCCTCATCACCTCTCGCAGCAGAACCCTCTACCCGGCCACGTGGTCGCCAAACGTCAAACCGACGTTTGCGCTTGCACGAGGCAGCAGGTCCGTGCCCAGTCTCCCAATCCACCGTCCCTTTTCCTTTCTCCATCCCCACTGAAACCCCCAAGCGAGAATCGCGCGTCCCTCGACGAAACTCCATACGTATATTATGTACAATCGAGTGCAGAGCGCAGTGGCCCCGTACACCGCGTGGTCAAAAACGACGGGCCCCTCGGAATTCGTGCGTTGCGGCGTCTAACGACTCGCCCGACGGTGGAGCGGGTCGCACCTTGGCAGTGCGTCGGAGTCGTGTGGCGACGGAAGATATATATGTATATGTCGGGGTGGGGTCGGCCGGGCGNTATTATAATAATAACAATAATGATGAGGTGTTCTAAACAGTGCTAGGACTAGTGCTAGGGGCCTGTGGGTGGACGCGGGCAGGGAAGGGGTTAGTGCGGGGGAGGAGGCTCCGTAGATTGGTTTCTCCCGTCTACGGCCCTGACCGGCTTCCTACGCGAGGTGCCCGTTACTCCGACGGGGCCGACTCCGCCCCTGAGGTAGGCAGGCGCCGGGGCTGCCATCGGCTCTCGGATGGTTCCGGTTCCGGTATTCCTTATGGGTGGAGGCAGTGGCTGCTGCAATACCTGTCCAACAGTACAAGAAAGTCTCCTTGATATCCGCTACTGCATATCCGCGTGTCGCTCCCCTGGCCGAGCGCCAGTCCGCGACCTTTTCGTCTTCCCCTATTTCTTTCTTTTCCCCTCCATTGTGAGCCTCGACTCGATCCGGCATTGTCATTCGCAACCATTCCGGTAGCGCGTATCGCGTTTAACGTTAATCCTCTCTCTGGAGGGGGAGCCCAGAAAAATCTCTAAATAACTTGAAATTCGAGGTACGAGGATCGTTTACTTACCAATGGCTGTGGTAATACACTGTGCATCAGTGTCTGGACCATGGGTGTATTCTGCGCCGTAATGCTGTTTGGATTCGGAGGTAGACCTTGGCTTTGCAGGCCACCTCCTACGCCTCCAATGGCGGACTGCAACACGTGCTGCTGCTGTTGCTGCTGCGCACTGGTCTGCACGACCGCCTTGTTCGTGCTGGTTTGATCCCTTTTCGGCTCCTGGGTGGCATTCTGCTTTTTCGCCGGTGCCACGGAAGCGTTCGCGTTAGGTGTCTCCGGGGTGGTACTCGCGGTCGTCGCACTAGACGCCGGCGTTTGCGCAGTCAATTGCTGCGTCAATTCCGGTAGCGGCTGCGAAAGTGTTCCGATAACGAGCGCCCGCACAAACTGGCTCCTGTTAGCACTCTCGCGTTCTATGCTCTGCAGTTGGGATTCGGTTAACGTAGTCGTGATACATCTGCGAACACGCGGAGGTGGGATTACTTTGACGTTCGTCGAATTATCGGAAACGGCTTTTGCACCTGTCAAGTTCTTTGCCTTCGGCTTGTCCGAATGGCCAAATCGTTTTGACGTCTCCGCGGTCATGCCTGAATCAGCACTTAGTTAACACTTTATTAGAATATATTTACTGGGAATACATTCGTTGAAGCGTATCGAAGGGCACGAAATTAAAATTTTATGTAATTAGTACGTCTCGCACGTCATGACACACGTTTCACAAGGACAAACGACAGTCACGATTATCGCTTTATGAAAATTATTATACGTGAAATTAAATTGCACTTGGAAAAAAATGGAAACACTTTGGTTCTTATTAAGTACACAAAAAAATCACTGGGATCGTTCTAACTTTAATGAATATTTTCCTAAAGCTTCTTGGTGAGAGCTTTTGGGCGACTGTGATTGAAGTCTTTAAACGGCAGAGCAGAGTGTTTTGGAATGCAAGTTTTGGCAGCCAATGCGTTGGCCATGACATGCAGTTCTTGGTTTATATATGGAGCAGGCCAAAAAAAATTTCTACTTTCCAAGAAGATGATATTGCATGGAGTACGTTAATAGTAAGATAAGACAATACAATTTTAATTTGTTATACATTTTCAACAATTCACTTCTCACTACCACCATTGTGCCAATTTTTTTTTTTTAACAATGTTGTATAGACTCCTCTGCCAATTTATAATACTTGATTTATTTCAATAGTACTTCCCTTAATTTCATATGTTTTAATAGATTTGAAGTTTTAAGTCAAAATAACTTACCTTGGTAGCAAGAATTGCTGCGAATTGGCAGACGAAACACCGGACGGGTTGGTAGCGTTGGTTGCATTATTATTACTAGCTGCATTATTGGCCACCACGCTGGACATAGTAGCAGAATGACCACTGCCACCAGCACCACCGCTACCACTCACCGATCCGATAACCTGGGTTTGTCTTCTTCCTGGCATTCGTTCTAACTGGTGCCTGGCAGCCTGAAAATGCATTGAATAATTTCAACTAATTACAAACAAGAATTAACATAAATTATTATAAATGATGGTACTCATTTTTTATACAAGACGTAAAAATGAAGAGAGGCCTTAAAAACTGTCCACGTACCCTAACTTGTTGACGTTCGAGTTGTAACTGCATCTGTAATTGATGCAATTGCGTCGGCGCCGACGAACCCTGTCCAGTACCACCACCTGTTCTACGCACCCCTGACAGCTGAGATAATAGCTCCGCTATTGGGTCTATACCTTCTCGACTACTTGGACTCAAGCCTCCCGACGAGCTGAAATGCATGTTGGACCTGCAGGTCCAATGTCACTCCAATGAACATTATCTAAGATGAGATAATTGTGAATTGATATCGAAGAGCTTCGATACCATTTAAAGTATCGGATGTGTTACCACAGGTACAAAAACAATACCTGATTATTTTATCCATCAGCTTAGAAACTGTATCATTACGAGCACACATAATGATTGATGTGTCTAAATAAGAGTGCAGTAAATAATCCAGATCACCGCTATACTTTCAGTAATTAATTATTTTCTTCCACTCCATGTAGCCAAGAGCGAATTTTAAAATATTTACGAGCATGAGAGATTTAATATTATGGATTACTGAAAATAACTTTTTACCTTCGGGTCCTGGGCCCACCAACACCTCGAGATGGAGCTGGTATCCGCCGAAGTGGTTGGCGGCTAGCTACCGGGTCATCAAGAAATGACATCAGGTCCCTTTGTCCGTTTCTGTGTTCCAAAGTTAAATGACCAGCAAAATCATCGGTCACGTGGTTTGGATCACCACCTGGCAGAGAAGCACATACTGGACAAACCTACAACATAATAACATTTAATTTTTTACGAATATAAATAACATACATATACTGTACCGAATAGTTCTATGATAACATATATTATTATAATATAGAATGAATTTCTAATAATGTACAAACCACTTCAAAGGATGTATCTGGGTGATCTGCAGCAATGTGTTCCTGTAATGTAGTCTCTGTGAATCCCATTTTCGTGCAGTAAGGACAAGTCAGTGACTGCGGCTGCTCGACACTCACGCCTTCGCCACCATAGTATAATTCTAAGACAGAAAATTAAAATACGTTATTTGGAATTTTTAATTTTTACATGTTTCACTTTACAAAAAGAACCTTACCAAAATCAGATCTAGTAAGTATGCACTGCATAGGATGATCTGTAAGGTGACGTGTAGTGCTGGCACCTGCCTCGTAACAACTGGCGCACAAATCATAATCGTAGCACACCAGGCACTTGTATCTGCGACCCCGAAAATTTCCCTTAAGACAGGAGTCACAGCTTACCCCTGGAAGTATATTAACCACAGAATTATCGAGTTGCCAAAATTAAAGTAATTAGACTTCGCTATACATGGTGGATCAATATTGGATAAGTCTAATCAAACATTTAACCAATAGGTTATCATTTAAAGGAGGTTCAGAAAATATTACAAGAATAGTTACATTTGATCAATATTTAATTTAAATATGCCCTTGTAAGACACGGCCAGTAATTGTTATCAAAATAGTAATATTCTTTAACCTCATTATTTTTAGAATACCATATACACCATTAGTCTCATGCATTATTTGATTGGCATATTCATTTTTTTTATATCAATGAGAAAATTACAATCTTTGTCCATTGTATTTGTAAACACACTACCAAAATCTGTAGGCAGACAAGGAATTCAGCTGGACACGAGCCAACGTCATTTTTCTAGTTATATGTGTTTTTGTTAATTAGCCAATTCACTGTAATTCTAGAATGTTCCATTATGTGTACATTTGCTAAAATTATAATTTAGGTGTTTAACGTTCCTTCCAATAAGTGCTCATAAACAAGTTTGACAAATATTGCAACATAAGAAATGAAGTTCAAGAAGATCACAGATAACGTTGAATAATCAAAAGGATCCAGAATTTTACTTTGCACCCATATGAAATAATGAAATCACAATCATCGTCTTTACTTCAAGGAACATGCTTGGAGCTTGCATTTTCAAAGATCACGTGCACAAACTATCTCTGAATATTTATAACTCATGATAAAATAGGGCTTTGTCGGTCTCTAACAAAGCCAACCGATCGGACCATACGATCCTTCAAAAGGCAACCCTGAAGCATGTTTATTCCTGCCAGGAATTTATCGACTAGAGGGAGCCCTGAAGAAAGACGAAGGGAGTCGATCGGTGGAAAGCCTTGGCGGAGGAGTAGCTCCTTGTGAGCCTCATTCCTCGAAACATCTCCAGGCAGTTCGAATCCAGGACTCCCTGGAAGCTCGTTAAAAGAGAATGAAAATGATGAGAAACCAAAGCAAAACCTCCGTAAGTGGTGCCATCTGTCCTGTGACATCAGGGCCCTGGGCCTAGGATTTAGGCGAGAGGATCGAATTTTTCACCTCCACGGGGGCGATCCCTCGAGCCTCCTAGGGGGGCTCGAATTATCGGGGTCGTTCGCGGACATCCCTAATTGAGAATCACTCCTCTATCTCTTTCCGAATACTCCGTAATAGGTATGATGGGAGTCGCGATCGGACTCGCCAGTACGGAGCATACGTACGTACCTTCATGTCGACTCATTTTCCGTTTAGAATCTCATATACGCCGATACTTGGGGCCTCGCGGTTGCACGATTCACGGAATACGAATGTCGATACACACAGTGCGGGCTCTCGGCGTTGGTCACTTCGGCAGATGCGATGGGGAAAACATTAATCGTCAAACAAAAAATTTTTCCTTACAATTTCCAGCGTAAAACCTAACCCAACTAGGCTACCGTGACGTCACACTAGACCTACGCTCCCGGAGTAAGCTTCGTAAGTGAACGCAATGTTGCCAGTCACTCGAAGGCTAGGAGCGGGATTTTCGAATCGCGTCAGCGCCCCCGTCAAACCGATTCGTTGCTTTCCGTTGTAACCATATATAGCTGCTCTTGGAGCTGCATGTCTTGTTGATCGCTTCTATGCAATACTGTGATGTTATGAATTCGAATGACGAAATTTTAAATTTAAAACTCGCCGTTGACGTTTAAGAATTATTTTTAAAATTTAGGGTTCAGCGCCAACAGTTACAATTGCCTGAACTAAACCTGGGCTATCGAGCGATGCTCTATCGTTGCATAATCTATGGTTAACCGAAAACGTGCAACGTCGCATGTCTTTCACGGAACAGCACGAGATCCGTTCGTGCTACTTCGGGAGACTCCGAGCGCGTTCGGCCGACTCCGACTGAACACGCGAATGTTCGTATCGAGTCGTGCTCAATCTCGCGAATTGCTTCATTTATTGAACAATGGCTGCCGCTCTAGGACGTGTTCTCGTGTACGGCGGTAAAGGGGCCCTCGGCTCTGTTTGCATTTCGCAATTTAAATCCAAAAAATGGGTGAGTTGTTTCGATTTCCCCCGGATTACGATTTTTTTATCATACAAATCTTAACCTCGATAACCCCGATAGTAATTTGTCGAGGTAATCACGAAAGCCACTACATTTGACACTCGTCTCGGCAACTTGTTGATTCCCTGACAATTCCACTTAATTTCTATAAATAACAGGATACCGACACAGTCAATTTTTTATTTTCTCTCTTCCAATTACCCGCGGTCAATGCACGAATCGAAAGACGTCCAATTTTTTTATATTTATTTTCTCGATAATGCAGAGTTTCACAAGCCCTTTCCTTGACTCACATAAAATTTCCTTGGAGGAGCAAATTCTCCCGGAAGTCGTTAAAAATACTTTCCTCTATACTACGAAAAAGTTACTGGATGAATCACGGACTATTGATTCATGTTTAAATAATCCGCGATTTTTTTAGAAGAGCGCTCCGTGCATTGGAACTATTAGCGCGAATTTCAAATTTCGGCACGCAGCATAGAGTCAATAATTTACCTGAAATTGTTTCGAATAAAAATCAATTTTTGGCTAATTAAAGTCACCTGGTTAAAAGGTGCCTGAATAAAAAATTAAGTGAACATATATTGCAATAACTTATTTAGTTATTCGATAAATTGCAAGGTAATATTTTCATAGCTCACTGAAAACAGATTATATCTGGAGGTGCACCTTGACTCTGGAAAATATCCAATGGATTAATGCTTAGAGAATGGCGTGAATGTGAAGTATACAAGAAAACTGTACCAAGGTCAAACCTGTCGATTACCAAGCTCCTTGTGCTGTTGTAACATATGCTGGCAGATTGTACAGTATAAGTTAGTTAGATCTATCATTTATTCCTATTTAATATTTTTTTATTATAAGAAGTCTTTAAAATACTATTATGTATTACAACTATCTCATGGGCCAAAGGCAAGAATGATAAGGGCTCTACATATTGCTAAACATAGCTAATGATAAAAAAGGTCATTTAATAGATAATGTAGGTTATTAATACATTGTACGCAATAATATTTTTCAATGCATGATAGCTGAAAATGATTATTTCATAGTATGATAATTCATACTAAGATGTTATGCCTGCATACTATATACTTTTATGAATTTTTTAGTGGGTTGGTTGCATTGATATGAAACCAAATGATGAAGCTGATGCAAATATCATTGTGAAGGGCGAGAATAACTGGAAAGAACAGGTGATTGTATTTTCTGATAAAATAAGTGTAGATACTATAATGAGTGTATTTAAATGCATTTCTTATTGTAAAATATGCTGAAAGTATCATTATATCCAACAGGAGACAGCTATCCTACAGCAAGTTAAAGATATATTGAAGGAAGAGAAATTGGATGGAATAATCTGCGTAGCTGGAGGCTGGGCAGGTGGAAATGCATCTAACAAGGATTTCATTAAAAATTGTGATCTCATGTGGAGGCAGAGCGTTTGGAGTTCAACCATTGCAGCAAGCATTGCAGCTCAATATCTTAAAGAAGGAGGGTTTCTCTCCTTAACGGGTGCAAAAGCAGCACTTGATGAGACTCCAGGTTTGTTTACATCTCTAATTCTGAACTAAAATTACTTGATGATGTTACGGTTGAGATAAATTATTTTCATACTTTAGGAATGATCGGATATGGTATGGCTAAGGCTGCCGTCCACCAATTAATCAAGTCTCTGGCTGCCAAAGGAAGTGGACTTCCCGCGAATTCACTGGTCACTGGAATTTTACCTGTTACGCTGGATACTCCTATGAATAGAAAATGGATGGCAGATGCCGATACATCCACCTGGACACCTCTTGAATTTGTCTCTGAGTCAGTGCACCCTCGATGTTACTTGACTTGTTTTCTTCTCCCACTCTTTTATTCTATTTTTCTAAATCTCTGTTTCATTTCGCAGCCTGTTCTGGAAATGGGCACAGCAACAAGATCGTCCAAAAAATGGCAGTCTTCTTCAGCTTGTGACAAAGGACAATGTTACCAAATTGATTCCTGCTTAAATTTCAACAAGAAGGATCATTTTAAATTTGGAACATTGATATGCGAATGACAATACGTTGATGTAAATATACAGCTCAGTAATTCATGGTACCTTCAGTCTACCATAATGGCCAAATCATTATTGTGCATGTAATTGTAGAAAGTGGTGTTGAAACTGAACTTTCAGAGTGTATCGTACTTATTTTCCATGACACCTCATATACTCTGTGAATATAATTTTCTTTGTCTATTAGATTTGTAACGTATCGCAGGTTATTAATGCTAAGAAAACCCGTATTGAATGCATTTAATGATTTTTTACCGATTTTGTTTAGAATTCTAAGAAATATATGAAAATGTATGTAATGTTCTTCACAGGGTGCTATATCCATAAATGAATGTTGCCATTAACATTAACCCTTTATTGAGTTATTTTTACCTCCCCAATTGTTTCTACTGCTAAGCAATGCAAAAATATGTTAACATTATAAGTTATGTATTTGTGTGGTCTCCTTAACACAGCCACATGCTTACACGTGCGCAAGTCAGAGATGTCACGTGATACGTTTAAAGACGTAAAATCAGTAATTTAATAATATTTTATCCTAATTTCGATTGAAATAGAATCAGTGAGATGAATAAAATATTACTTTTTATAGTTTCTTATTATCTTTGCTGAATTACAGAATATCTATTTATTTCATAGGCTAAACTTATAGATGCCCGGATAGCTCAGTCGGTAGAGCATCAGACTTTTAATCTGAGGGTCCAGGGTTCGAGTCCCTGTTCGGGCGATTTTTTTTATTTTGTAATTTTCACACGATAAAAATCAGAAATTTACGAACTCTACAACTAATATTTCACATTATTTTAAGAACTTAAAAATTCATGTCATGTTTATAATTAAATCAATAACGTACTTCTGTAACCCATTTTAAGAAATTGGAGGTAAATTACAAAAATTGTTTTTATTTAATTTATTTGACTACATTCGCGTCATCTCCAAACAGAGGTGGTGAGTAGCATTGGCATGTTTGAAATAATATTTTACAAGAAAGTCATTTATCGATACACTAGAACCAAGATCAAGATCTACTTCATCCATTGCTCCATCTCTTTCATCTCAGCTGCAAGAAGAACAACATTATACAAAACATATTTTTGCCTAAAACATACATTTGTACACCTGAAAAGACTTGCCTTCCAACGCTATTTTCTTTTCTTCGGCCAGCTTTGCATCACGGATGACCTTCTGTTTAGCTTCAATCTCTCTTATACCAACTTCCCTCTTACTCAGTCGATTTTGATGGAATAGCCCATAAAGGATACCAAACGAGAGAAAACTCCATCGTCCGAACTAAAAAATGTAATATTAAAACTTACAATAACTAACAAAGTAGCGATAATAAAAAATACAATCCACAGCTTATGATAGAGGATATCAAGCAAGAAATTTGAATTAGAAAATAGCACGACAGGATCAAAATGAATTAAATAACAGAAAACATTTTGTACACTGGCGGACATCCAGAAATGGCAAACTGACAATATGCAATCATTCCATACATTTTTGAAATTACAATAAATATGTTTACAAAAAATTATGTAATAAACTGCTCGCAAGAACCGACAGTGTTTCGTCTGCTACGGCTGTTTGAGAGTGGACGAAATTAGTGCTACATAAAATACGGAAACGAGTAAAAAAAGGATGCTAAAAAGATTTGATACGGGCGAACGATATTTCACTACCTTGATTAAAGGAGAAACTCGAACGGGCCTGGGATTGAGTTCAACGGACGACATTTTGCTCTTGGAGGGTCTTCGATCCTGTACCACTGGTTCTGGTCTGTTTTAAAGGTTAGAATTAAAAAACATGAACGATGGGACTACCTAGTGGGTACGCAGCAGAGATGAGTTGGAAGATTGTTCACGGGCAAGTCGCGCGATCGCGTCCTGAGCTGTCCCCTGGTAGAGGATGTGGACGACTAACGTACTTGCCACCTGATACTCCCCAATGACGGCCAATTCAGGGATCCTTCTCATATTTGCTCTCAAATCGGTTGAGAAAGTTAACGGGTACACGGTTCCCCCGGTATCTCACAGATGGCGCTAGCTCCCTTGTCCATCCGAACTCCTCCCTTTCAATTTAAAAGCGGTCCTATATATAACCGACATATTATTTTTTAACAAGTCTTTCCTCAGTTTCGCGAGGAATTCCCGTAAATTGCCTCGAAGACTGTCACAATCGTCCGACCCCGGGGAGTCTCACCTTGAGCGACTTGCGTTCAAGAATAAACTCGTAAATATAGAAAAAGACTAATTTCAGCATCTGTAGTTTGCGTTGCAACTATCACCAGCGACTTCGAAGATGGCCAGTTCTAGCTGAGGAATGGGTTTCCCGGAAAATGAGCTGAAAAATTTATGATCGAATCAAGGTGGGCATAAAGAACGCAGAGGTCTGCCGATAATTTACTCGGGTTTGCAAATCGAGCTCACGGGCGCTGAGGCAAGGGACATTTTACCCAAAGTAGCGCAAAAAGCCGTCATACTTGACACCGCGACAGTTTCGCCGTATCCTCCACGATCTCGAATAATTTAACGATGAGTCTTATCCTCCGCCGGGATTTTCCAATCAAACGCAGCCATTCGAACGATTATCGCACGCGATCGTTTCATTCCGAGACGCACTCATGGCGATACGCGAAGACCTTCCGTGACAGAAAAGTGTTCAACCTTGAATAAAAGCTAGGAGTTTTATTAGCAGCAGACCGCGTCAGCGATTCATAATTCTCATTTTTAAGGCAATTAGATCCGGTACGATTTTCACCTAGGTATTCCTAACGTAGGAATCCGCAAAGGTCGCGCTTCGAGAGAGTCGTAGTAATTTTTTGTATACATTATCCTTCCTACTCGGGTGGCGCTTAATGATATTACGTTCTTGATCTAATTAAATAACTTGATAGACGTCATATTCTTAAGCGAACCGTTTTTTAACCCCTGATCTCTTAGTGATGATATCAAAACGAAACATTTTTCCAGGGAACGTGGATAACCAGATAAGAGTATAAACGTCTCGTAACCGGGATTACGGTTACGAGTCCACGATGTTGCCCGATACCGGTTTTCCCTGCGACGAATGAAGTTCCCCGTGTCAGATATGTTCTCGTAAGTAGGCGACTTAGTTGCCCGGCAAAAAGGCAGGGAAGAAGAAATGAAATTCCCGCGGGGGTTCACCAGACAACGTAACCTGGCTCCGATGGTCGGCCCCCAGAGACCGAATAGTTATGTCACCTATGTGACTCATTCCGCGATCTGGTTCAAGATCGAAGTCTCGATCGGCATTCTTTCCGACGTGTTTTACGTTCCTGGACCGCCGTGTATTTTCACCTGATCTATAATTAGACCAGGAAACCTCCCAGGCGGCGATTTCGATCGCGGACACGGTAGATATCCTCCGATCGGCACCGGAAATCCTGGGGGAAAAAATGTATCGGCACTATTAATCTATATTCCGGATATTTATTTCCGTAGATTGGAGTTCGAGAGAACACGGATGACCACGGGATCGATATTTCGAACGTCGAGGTCGCAATCGTCCCGGAATTACCGCAGGATCGATAGAAGGGCAAGTACAGCCTCTTCGACTTACCGACTCCAAGGGAAGGTCGAGGATCAATCGTCTTACGTGATTGCGACCACATCCTGCGAAGACCCTCGTGGGATGAAATTACAACTCGGTGTAAAAAAGGAATTGAAAGAGGTTTAAATTGGTAAACGTCGGCACGAGTTCGTCTGGAGGTCGTAAAATGTCTCCCCGGGCCAAGTCGCAAGGGTAGGTTCGTGCCACTTAAGAGACGGTTTTGTCAAATTATGGGGAATTGTTCTAGGGCAATTCTAGAAAGCCAAGGCCGCAATCGGCCCGCAAATACCGCAAGTACCGTCTCTTCGATTTGGTTCCAAGGGAAGGTCGAGGATCGATTGTCCCCCCCTGGTCTTACGTGATCGCGACCACGTCCTCTGGGGACCGACGTAGGACCTCGCCATCCAGGGCACCGATCTTCGAGGTCGCGTTCTTTACCTTCGATGGACAAACAGCGTTTCCAAAGAGCCTCAAAGTTCCCGGAGGACGCTCGTTTTAATTTTTTTTCCTCTCTTCTTTACCAGTATCCGATCCTCTCGGTCAATACTAATTACCAGGCTTTGATGACAGGGATAATTGGCGACTAGAGTCGATCTTAACCGACTTACGAGGGGAAACGAAGGCATGGAGAAAATCTGGGCCAGCTTCAAAGTATGGGGTGCGATCGTTTCTCGTGCCGTAACACCCGGCTTCGAAATATCGGACGTTTTATAACGCCAAAAAAGAATATCGACCATTTTCACAATTTCTAATTCGCGTAAAGGCATTAACGTTCGCGCTGAATCATTGTAAGTGCATCAAACGCTGCGTGCATTAATTAAGCGGCTGTTTCGTGCTCGCGGTTGCTACATAATACCTAAGGATAGCCATTTCCGCAGGCGAAAGTAAAACGTATTACTTTCTTATCTTATCAGCGGTGCAACACCGGAATTATTTAACTCCGATCCCATGACTGGACGATGTTAGATAATTAATGCATCACGAAGTAGGTATCCAATTTCGGAAAAGACCAGGAGTCGCGATCGCTTCTTGTTCATTTCCGGTACTACGTCCGAATAAAGTTCAATGAATCACCGTTTCGATGAATCGATCGCCGTGCCCATATCGATGCGAGCTCGGCCCTGAGACGTTCGCCAACTTCTCCGGCAAAAATGCAAAGCGTCCAGATTTCTTCCGGTGCCCTTCCCGCTCGGCGCCCGACCTCAGGACATTTAATTACTTTTTTACTCCAACAATTAACGAACCCATTGTTTGCAAGCTCGTCCCTGAGTCGTTCCACGACCTCAGCAAAAATATCGGGTGTACGGATTTCTTCCGGCGTACTTCCTAGTCCACATGAAACTCGAGCGAAATCGATTATTTTTTTCTCCGGTTAATTAGCCGACCCATTGTCCGCTCGTCCCTGAAACGTTCTCCATTTTCTCCGGCAGGAAAGACACGATCTCCACTTCCTGATCGGCACGCGCGCTCGGAGTCTGCCTGGAGGGATGCAAGCGACCTTGGCGTTCTCCAGCATCCGACCACCCCGAAGACCACCTGTCCGATGTCACTCAATAATTCCCTGCCTCGGGTGAGACACTTTCGATATCGATTATCCTGCCTCTAGGCAATCAGCGAAACGAATAGTTGACGTGGCCGACATTCCAGGTAGCCTGAAATACAAGACCCAATCTCGACAGGTGCACCTGCAGGACCGAGCACGCGTTCTCGGTCCCGAAGGTCGCAGTCGCCCGGGGGGCGCGAGTGACCTTGGCCGTGAGGCGCCCCCGAGATCCGGAGCGGTCCAGGGCGGAATGGACCTCGTGATCCGAAGTGGGGCGGTGCTCCTTCCTCCTGGAGGTGGGGAACGGGTCCGCGCGAGAGAGAAGGGAGCCGCCGTGGTCACCGTCGGTGCATATAAGTCCCCGGTAGGTCCCCTCCTCTAACAGACCACGCGCAATATACCGTTCCTCGACGGGCCGCACCGCGCCGGGATCGACCTGTACACACCGCAACGTACCGTAACGCACCGGAACTACCGTGTGGTGCGGTACCGAACCGCACCGAGTCGCGATCTAGCTCCTCCGGTGCGGCCGCGATCGGTGTACGTCCCACCCCACGACCAAGACCTACCTCAACGTCGTTCTCCATCCCCAGGAAAGCGCCCCTCGCATGACGCAGTGGCTTTTCCGACTGCGACTCGGTGCTTCGATTTGAAGGGAAATTCAAGGTGCAGTTTCCTCGAGGACTGAAATTAAGGAGGCGCCATGAGAATCGTAAGTGGTTTGGTCAGAATTTATGAGATATGGGATGAGGGGTAAATGGAAAGGGGTGGGTTAAGACGAGGGATTTACTGGGGAGTCTATTGGGATCGCTAGGTGGAGTCTTACCTGGCCAGGTGTCTCCTCTCGGGGGAGCACTTTTCGGTCCATCGCGTGCATCCGAGGGGTCCCCGCAGTCGCAATCGCTGCATTCGTTCCGGTGATTCGCCACGCGAGAAATGGTCGGTTCGCCAGACTGCGCCGGTAGGTTTGACTGGTCTCTCGTCGGTTTTTGCGCGGCGTGCAAGTCGATACCCTCCACGGGTAGACGAAGTGCCTACGAGCTGGCCGGGTGCTTGTCCAGCGTCCTGGGATTGGCTTACAGAGACCGCGAACGAGCCGCGAGCGAGTTCCTGGATTTCGCCGGACCTTTCCTCGGTTTCTCTCCTTAGCTTCGGCATTAAGCCACCAGGGCTGCGGCAGACCGTGACGACGAATAAAAGGGGCGAGCCGAATATCAACCACGAGCCGCATTCCTAGTCGTCGTCCTGGGGTCTAGAGTGCGACGAGAACGGGAACCGCGGGATCAGAGGGTGCCTAAATGACTTTCTGGATTGCTCGCCATTTCGACGTCAACCTGAATGGCGCGAATGGGGACCAGATCGAAAATCCAATTTAATCTCCCACATCCAGGGAGAACAATACCCGATGAAACGTCTTGACAAATTCATGCCTCGTGGGGCCGACCGCTTGCTCGAATTCCTGGATCCTGGAGATAAATTCGCACCAGGACCTCGCCACTCGAACCCCGGACCTTTCGCTTTCCAGGCGACTATTGCGACCGAGCTGCTTAGACCCTACGCCTACAATCTCCGCGGCCTTATTTAATTCTTATATAGAGAGTTCCTGGTGCCACGTTACCACTACTTCCTAAAACATTCATAGAGACTGGACGGTGCACAAGACCGTACCGATTTGAAGCCTACGTTGCAATAAACCTCGTCAGGGGAGAATATATTTTGGAACGCGACCCTATCTTGTCAGAGAAAGAGCGGCTTGGATAATGACGTGATAAAGTCCGTGGAAAGTTGGGAAATTATTCCTCGCGCACTTTTACGTAATTTATGCCGATTTTATTGGGTAGGTCGCGAGCTCGGGCTCAAAGAAAATTCCCAGATGCGAGTTTGAATAAAATCGATGGGCAAGTAAAGTGGGTGTTTAATTACCCGACTCCGGGCACTCGACAATCTCGTTACATCGAGAAAGAGATCATTAAGGAAATTACCCGACAGCGCGTGTAGCGTGCTCCTCTTCTCGTCTATCCCACTTTTTTTTTTCCCGGCTCGCGTTCTCCCCTTTTACTCGCCTTTGGCGAACGGGTGCAAAAGCGCGGATGGTTTGCCAATTGAGACAGGTAGCCAGGTAAATAATTATCCGACCGGACGTTTATGGCGGATACTCGGAGCACCTCTGAATAACTTGACAGTTCGTTGGGCAAGACCGCCAACTAAATAACTAGCTACACCGACAGGTAAACCGAGATGCCGAGAAGTGACACGCACTAACGACTGGGTGACTTCATAACCCACGACGTAACGAATCAATAATTCTGCATCCCGCCATCCGGAAGTGCTCAAAACTCGACGGCTCCCTCGAGGAGTCGATTCGTTAGAGTTTCTAGCTGGATTTTTTCCCCGGGTATTTATTTTTTCCCCGGGATAATCTCGGATTTTATTGCATACCGCATATCGCAAGAAAATCGAAATACGTAATATTTCTTGCGGGGGGAGGAAAAACCTAACCGGGTTTACAGCTGGGCTCTTTTTCTCGGCCAGCGCGTATATCGCGGGCGAACGTGCTCGTAACTTCACGCTGGTTAGCAGGTAGATATATCCAGGTTCTCGACCAGCAGGATACCTGGATGGAGTAAGTAGTCCGAGACGTAGTCCAGAGAGATGCCAGATACGCAAGATCCGAGTTCACGCCTGCCCTGATTTCCCTGGGTTACGAAGTCACCCCGAGACGAGCTTAAGGCCATCTACGAGAGTGCTAGAAATCTGCTGGATCGAGGAGGACCCCCGGGTGTCGGGAAATCGAGGACCCATTGTCAGACCGCGATTAAGGACGATTAGATGCAGAGTCCTCAGACCTCGTGGCAGGGCACCGTGACGAGGAAGGTGTGAAGGCCGTGCCCGAGGCCGTGACTTGTCACGCGACTCGACGATCGGCGAATTTAGGGCAGAACTGATAAAAAAAAAAATTAAAAAAAAATTATCAGGTCGAGGTTCTTAGGATAAATAATTTTTTTTATTTCGGGGAAAATGTGGGAAAATGTGTTTTTGAGACTGGGGTAGTGGTGTTTGATTTTTGATAGGGAAGAAAGGCGAATCGGTATTGTTGCGAAGGAGAGTCGGTGCTAAATGCTAAATTAACGCAATGAGCATCTCGTGGTAATCGGAATCTCGTAGAGGACAATTACGAGGGTTTATTGACTCCTCGAGCGAACATCCTGGCGAGGAAGTGGCGAAGGTCCGCGCGAGGCCGCGAGATGCCACGTGGTTCTAACAACCTCGTCCGTCAAACGCGAAACGCATCGTTTGAAAGGCGGGGAAGTTCAAGATTTCGAAACGCCCAGAATGAAGGATTAGTCGAAAGTTCAAATGATTTCATGACGAGCCGAGGACGCGGCGTTACGACATTTTTACCTCGATTTGCCAAATGCAGGTAAAAATGTTAAAATTTACGGATTTTCTGCCACTCCGAGGGACACCATCACCTGTAAGACGCGGTACCTTCAATTAGGTGAGGCATGTTGCGTCAAAAAAATTATCCCACGTAAAATTTACCGGCGGAAAACTATCCGAAGCGGTTATCGTCCATAACTTGTCCGGGTGAACAACTTCGATAGAGTACTAAAACGTACTGACTACAGGGTTTTCAGATAAACTCTTCGGAGGTAAATCGAGCGTGCCGCAACCCATAATGCGGTTTCGAGCGGTGGTCCATATAATTACCCGAAGAATTTACCGACGAAGAATAAAGGCGGCAGGGAATTTGTGAATACATTTATAGAGTAACAAACGACTAACGAAATGGGCCCTATGGGCGTTAACGCGGTGAGTATCTCAGGTGAATCTGAAGTCACGGTGCTCGCACATATATGTCACATTAGACGCGTGACCTCGTCCCTCCCTCGGCATGGAATCATCGTTACGCCGAAGAAACACGCGAGTAAACATCATTGAGACATCGTTGTCGCGCTAAATGTGCCGACGACGTTGCGTTGTTATGGAATCCCATCAAAGAGGCCGACCTAAGCGAGCGCGTACATTCCGCACGCGAGGTACGTATGCATATCCGAGTGCACCCTGGTGGGTGCCATTCTTCGGCATTGTCCGACCCCGTTAGACCTCCCTCGACGGAGGCATTTCGCAGTGGCACGTTGCCGCTGCATTAACGAGGTACATGCATTAACGAAGCACTTAATCGGCCGACAGACGGACAGGCCGCCTAAGGCCTCAGAAATCGCGCTCCAGATCCTATCGAAGAGCGGAGAGCGAAGTGCGAATTTTCCTAGGAGATCGAGCAATGATTTATTATCCTGGGGGACCGAACGGAGACAGGAGGCTCGAGAAAACTGCCGAAATGAGCTTTTCTTCGAGAAATTAGACGGTGATTTACGAGCCGGCGTAATAAGTGCGCTGATGAAACTGGAATTCAACACGTGGGAAGTTATACGGGCATATCGCTCTCCATCTGCTGAATTCCGTCGCAATCATGGCGTTAAACGGAAAGTAAGGCCTTGTTACGGTAGCGTAAAGTCGATCCGGGGCGTAGGGGAGTAGTTAGCCTGAAATTGCAGTTCGCGGTTGCGCCGCGACAAAAATCGGCGAGTTTATCGAGCGGCTCTTCCGTTCGAACTTTTCAATGGGTTTTGCGTTTATCCCGTGTGTTTACTAGAGGCATAAAGGAGCGAACGGTCGGTTAAAAAATCCACCCGTAAAAGCCCGCCCGCGAATTAGCGTTTGCATTAATTTGCATTTCTCGAATAAACGGAGGGCCCGCCAAATTCGGCGGCTTTTCGCCGGGGATTCTAAACGGGGAAATTTAACTCGGGAACAATGGGGCCGCGCTTACGGGGAAATTGCGTGCAATTAAATAAGTCTCATTTCGCCGAAAATTTCCCAGGACTCTAGCCGGCCCCGACAGTAAAGTCGGCGGAATTTTATTACGCTCGGTGCATTTTATTACGCCCGCTGCATATTATTACACCGGCTACATATTATTACGGCAACGGCTTAATATTACAACTATCGGGTCGCGGGAGGTCCGGGATCCGTTTCGTCAGGATTTACGTAAGGAGCCCTTCGAAAGTGTAATCCCCGAGAAAAGGAGCAGTAATCGGCCAGATCGGCGACGTAATCGCCTTGAAATCGAATTCTCGACGCAAGACACACTTAAGAGTCCCTGTCGAGGAAGACGAGTCGAGATTACGGCACTTTCGTTACATCCGAACGTCTCTGAATTTCTCCAGGTGACTCAAGCGTTGGGCGCTCGTTTATGTGTCTATTAACGTCGCCAAATGGCCAGATTCAGACATCACATTTCGCGAAAGTGCGTGTCAGGGTCCTCGCCTACCCAGGAGTAAAATTCCTGAACGCGAGAGGCGAAAAAAGAATTAATAGTCGCGTGCGCTGATGAATGGCTAGACAGGAAGATAAAGCAATAAACGAGCCATCGACGTGGCTCGAGAACGAAGATGCTATCATAACCAGGCCATAAACCGCAAACTCCGTTTTTTTTTTTACCGTGGCATTCACCTAATAACCGATAAAAGACGTCGTTTGATTATGAAGTACCAATCATCCCGCGGCTAATTTGGGAGGTTTCGCAAAATTCGACCGCGAAGCTAGCGCGATAAAGGCCATTTATGATCTATCGCAATTTGTCGGGATAATCGCAACCTTAGCCGGTTTACTTAACGCACTTGCTTCACCGCGATTTTACGGCCGCAATTATTGCACCCGCCGGCGACACTTCTATTTCCATTGTCGTCGCTCCGAGCGCCGTTTGGAGTAACGACTGGCGGACTTTTTGCCGCAATTACCCCCGGTGATTTTTGCGACCACCCGAGGAGAGAATTTCACTGTCACGCGACAGTTGACGGGGCTAAACGACGGACTAAATGCGCGTCCTGTGTGAGCTTTCCTCTCGTAGGAACGAAGGAAGAGACGAACGACGTTAACGAGGTCGCTCTTGTTGCAGGTCGCCTTCATGATGGTGCTCCTCGCAGCCGTGGTCGGCAGTTTCGGCCAGGGCTACGGTCAGCTGTTCGCAGGATTCGGAAGCTACGGCCGACTCACCTCCGGAATGAGGGATCCTAGATCCAACACCGGTAAGGCGAATTTTGCAACGATTATTTACAACCTAGAGCCTAGGCGACCAGGGAACGTTCCCAGCTCCGGTGTCGGTCCTTGGACTCGATTGCTACATACTCGAAGCTTTAGGGCCCGATCGTGACCGAATCCGCGGTGAATTATTTTATCTCCGATTTAAATCGATCAAACTCGAGTGTGACACGGATCTCGAGTGAAAGCGGCACGAGGGGCTCACGGTTTGTTGCTCAAGCCGAAAATCTGGATTCGGGGTCGGGATTTTTTAATTATTTTCCTTTTTTTTTTTTCTAATTTCTACGCGAAGATTCCACGGCACGAAAATATCGTGCCGGTAGTCCGACCAGGAAGCGCCGTTTCTCCTAATCGTTCATGTCGAGAGAGTATCGCGAGAAACCGAGGGAACCCACAGCGGTTTACGGTGGTCCCTGGTCGATGGGCTAACGCCGAGAGAGAAATCGCTTCCGATTTCGCAGTCCGGCCCGTCCGTGACGGCCTAGGAGGCGCGACGTCTTCTCCGATGTACCTTTCCGTGGTTGGTAATTCCGATTTTTTATTCCCTCCAGGACCAGTCCTGTTCCCGCCAGGACCTCCGGCCAACCCGGCCGACACCAGCGGCGTCGTAGTCGGGGCCAGCGGTTACGGGTTCGTGCCGCCCAACGCAGGTAAACCCCTTGGAAAATTCTGAGCCCCGGATTCGGAATCCCGAGACGCGGAGAGAGAAGGTCGCAAATTAGAGACGAGATACGCGTACATGCGTACAGACCCGTCCGCGAAATTCCGAGCGAAAGCGGAACGGAAAAGTCGTGCCGAGGAACCGTACCAAAATAACGCCCTGGAGCTCTACTTTATATTCTCACTCGCGTTCCTAGTCGCACCGTTTCCGAGATACTCCTTGCACTCTTTCTCCTCCGTTTCGGTCGTCGGGAGTGTCTCCTTCCCCCAGGAGCCATTATACCGGGCGCCGCGGGAAATCAAGGCCCACCCCAGTCCCTCCACCTTGGAAGACGGAAAAATGATCGCTAATTCCAGGGGCATCGAAGAGTAGTAGAAGCGAAAAGGACAGGAGCTAGGAAACGACTGTACATATTGGAATGTATCCCGACACCTTGCCCCCTTCCAGAACCGGAACTCGCATTCTGCGCCGCGGCATAATGGCTTATGCGTCAGGCCCTAATGCACTTGGCCGATTAGCTCCAGAATATCGCTTCGGAGTGATCCCGAGAATGAAGGAAGGAGACACTACGAGCCTTGACCGAGATTCCATTTGCGCGTTACGCGTGCACCTGGGTAACAGGTATCGTTGATGCATCGATTTGTCCTCGCGGTGCAGCGTTACAGTTTGCGCCGCGACGCACGCTTAGCGTCCTTCCTCGTGTCAATTAATACGTTACGACTTAATTAGTGAGCTAAGAAGACGAGAGGTTGCATTCGCGATAGAGATCCCCCAAAAAAACGATCGGCAGGTAAGTCCACCGAATTTGAAGAAACCTTCCACCCCGTTACCAAGGCAAAACCCTTTGAAAGGACCCGAACTCGAGCGTCGGTTAAGCTAGACATAGGCAATTATAAAATTCCCCGAGTACGCAAATACAGGAATACCCGTACACGTTTCTTCCCTTCACACCGTATGCACACTCTACTAGATTAATATTTAAATAGCATGTAAACTCCCCGATAGTATTTATCCTACCGGACTATAACCATACGAGTTGTATCCACCGCACGCAGGGATTGTTAAAATACATTAATTTATTATTACGAAGTATCCCCTCCGAAAGTCGACCGAATTGTCCTGGCTCTGACCTCCTGGCTTCCGGGATAGAGGAGGTACCGGTTCGCAACGAGTCAAAGAGGGTTACGTGTCTCGCGTAAGTTAGCGACGCCGTTCGCGTCGTACGGAGTGACGTATGTAAGCGTACTCGGAGGCGATCCTCGGGGGAGCCGGGATGACGAGACCGAACGAGATTCAGCCTTGGTTCTCGGTGCCCTCCGGCGGGCTCCTCTCAATGGTGCACGCGGTGAAAGCGAAATCGATTTCGAGGTCTCCGTCTTAAACTCGTTTGCGCGTAACCTTCCTTATACGACGTGACGCCGGCGTATAAAGTTACGAGGCCTCGGAAGGCCGGGCAAGGTTGCCGGGGCGGCGCTTCCGTCGGGACGTCCGCTTCCCGGATATCCACCTGACAGCCCCCCGAGGACGCGACCTGGACACCTGTCGCTCCGAAGGAGGCAAAAAAATGGATATCCATTAAGAGATAAGAGCCACGAGGGGGGAAAAAAATTCATTACTAATGCCTCGAAATGCGGCTGCTCCGATTCGAGGTTGTCCGAGAGCATTGATCTCGGCAAAGAGCCCGCTCATCGGACATTTACATGAGCGGCAAGGTCGAGGAGCAGGCGAAAAAAGGAAAGGAGACGACATACGTACTCTAAGCGATGATTAATAATTAGAGACACGCGTTATCGGGAACGCCAATAATCTGCCCGGTCACTACCTCGCGGACGTTGGAGCTCTTGCGACGGGGAAATTCATTTTCCTGCTCTACTTCGAGAAAATGGGGCGGAACGGATAATTAAACGGTCACCCGACTGGGTGGGGAGTCGTGGTATTAATACCGGGACTGTTATTATTAACATTTTCTTGTATTAATAAATTCGTATAAGGAGGGCTAATGCCGCGGCTGCCGCGAGACCGTGAGGGTAATTTCAGAGGATAAAAAGCTCCCTGTCGCAATGAAATTCTCTGTTAACGGGGAAATAATTGTAGTACTAGTAAATACTACTGCCGGGGCAATAAATCATGCAGCCTGTAACGTCGGGGATCGTTGGTCAATGAAAGAAAAAAAAAAATGACTGTTCCTACGCACTTCCTTCCACGTGGCGAGCTTGGCTCTGCACCGAGGACACTCGGCCTCTCTTCTAACTCTTCCACGATTTGGATACGTTACGTGTGCTGTAATTATTCATCCCGTCGTGCACCTCTTGATGTTAATAAAAATTTGATAATTCTAAGCCGACCGCCGTTATCCTCGAGATGAATAACGAAGGCGGCAAGAGGGGTGACGATCCAAAGCGGGCAACAATGCGCCAAAGGAACAATTACGGATATAATTATTTCGGGACACGCAAAGCTAGACGCGTAAAATGATTCACGTGCCTAGCTCGCTCAAAATGCGGACGTTTTTTTTACGCTCATGACTCCACAGCTCTTAATTATAGTACTTTCGCGGCTTCTACAAATTACGAGGCTGAGTACCCCAGGTCGGCTGCCTTCTACGTGGAGGAAGGAATCCTGAAAATTTCCCAAGAAAGTCCGAGAGAGCGAGCACCGGATGGTTTCTCGAGGAGGTCGCCAGGACAAAGCGGAAGATCGTTGTACATAGAGAAATCTTAAAAAAAAAAAATATATACATAAAAAACTTGTGAAAAAAAATTTCTCCCAGAATTTTCGTGCATGCTCCACCCTAACGTGAACCTCCCCAGCCCTGGAATAACAGGAGGGTTTCTTTTTCAGGCATCTTCACGTATTACTACTAATCCGGTGGAACTACCTGCCTCTTCCTATCACCAACTCGTCCCTTAATCGAGAGCTCGTTGCTCTTATCACGCCGAGCTCTCCCAAGGCCGAAAGGAGATCGCAGCTTGGAAGGTCTGAAGGGGCAAAGAGGGATCCACGGAATCGTGCAGGATCACGGATCGGATCGTAAGGACGAATCGCACAGGGGGATTGTCGCTACGGAGTCCGCCATTTTGTTCAGAGCGGCGTCTCGAAGAACGTCTTCCGCGACTTCCGGCAAAGATGGCGGCCATCTGGTCGCGTCGCTCTCCGTGACTTGTGAAGGAACAATTGTAATCTTAGCTAGAGGTAACCAAGGTAGACGAATTCGTGCATCGGAATGCACCTGGCCTGCGAAAGCAGACACACGTACCTAATGCTCCACGGGCGGGCATCTGCGAACGTTAGTATAATACTTCCGTTTTAGAAAGTTAGCAAATAAAGGAGTCGTTTCCTTCGATCGCGTTGAATTTCTCACCTCTAACCGTTAATTTAGCTCGCCGCGGGAAGAACGAGGCGAAAGTCGAATTTGAGTTCCCGCCGTTCCTTTTAAGATTCCTCGCGGGAAATCTTGGCCTTGGCGCGGCTCCTCTTCAGGGCGTCTAATGGCCTCGAGTACTATACCCGGTGCATATAAATTATTATAATATTCATAAACATGTGTATTTATATGCGAATATGTATTAAAATTTCGACATTTTTGTCTGTAATGGCCTCGCTCTTTTCATGAAAACGCCTCGAAGAGGTGTCGACATCGATACCATTGCGGAAACCGACCGATTTGATGCACTGCGCGTGCCTAACTGCCGGCCACTCTCGGCCTCTCTAATCGATCCGGATTATCGAGTTCGCGGGCTGTCAATATCGTGCCTTTCGATGCGTAAACTCGGTCCAGCGAACACGCATGCCGGTGAAACTGCTCGGCTCTGTGCGCGCCCAGGAATTTGCATTTTTGTCGGCCACCAGACATTTCCCCACTCTTCAAAGGAAATTCAGGGGGAAGCGCGGACGAAGGATGAAAGATCAAAGTAAAAAATGCGACCTCGATGGATTTTTTTTTTATCCAGGGAAAAATGAAAAGGCAGAACGGAAACGGCTTCACGAGGAATCTACATAAAAGGCATCTCCACAATTTATTCCCAATTAGCTGTTGGCAAACACCCTCGTGTCTCCGTTTAATAACGTGAATAAGTATTCTCCTCTTTCGACGTGTCGAAACACCCAATTACCGGTTAGGTGTTCGTTTACCCGCGATCGCGAGGTTGGTCAATTGAAATTTATTTTCAGCTGTTCCACTTGATTATTCCCGTGGTTTATACATCGCCATGTAAAGTGACGCCGATGTCTTAGATCCGTATTCACGCATACGCGCATTCTCTCGGATGAAGTTCTGTATTTTCTCGCGATTTTTCCTTCCTTTTTTTTTTCTTCAATTATTTTTCCCTTCTCTTCTCGGCGCGAAAATCCAGCGGAAAAGAACGACCAAAACGACGAAAAGTGGAGCCAACTGGTTGTCCGAAACCAGTAAGACAAGTCGAGCACGTTTCTAATCTGCATCTACATTTAATATGACTACATGGTCTCCTCTATGAGGTAATTATTGTAATCACCGCCGCGATCGCTTCTATTACCGCAATATCGCTCGAGTTCCATTTGACACGATTCCGCCTAAACGTAACGACTTTACGGCTTGACCGAAACCAAACTGCTCCAATTCCACTTCTGCCTCGTGATAGGGTATCGATCCGCGATGGAAAGTGGATTATTTTATTTTCTTTCTCCCGGTATCGAGTGAACTTTTTTTAATACGGAATTGCATCCGCGGTCGTGCTGAATTCTATGCGGAATTCTCGACGAGATACTCGCTCGGTACGCGGAGGTTGGTACCTCCGGCTATTGCTAACAAGAGGTCGGATTAGAATTACGGTGGTTTGGTTACTACCAAGGCGGTCAATGCAGGACGTAATAGCACGTACCATTGCCGAGACCGGTCGCGGTACTCTCACGTGCCGTAGTGTACACGGGTGAACTCGAGTATAACTCTATAAGTACGAGCTGTACACGTGTTCGGTACCGAGGATTTTCACGGAGCCGGTCTTGCGGTTTCCGTGAAAACTGCATCCCAGAAGCGCGAATATATAGACCCGTCGATATGCAAACGACCGATAAAGTGCTCTCGAGTTTTAAGAGCGCCCTGGCACGAATAATTGCATCGTTTACTCGAAAGACGGGCACGTTATAGTAGTATAGTAAATATCCATTTTTTTTTTTCAAGTTATTTAAGAAGTTAATTTAAGTCAATGGGGAAAAGTCTCGGTCGATGATGGACCGAGGACGAGGGACGCAGCGAAGACTTTGCGGCCTAGTCGGAGCAGTTTCCCCGCGTGCGTTGCGGTTTCCGCGGGAACTGGTATTTCAGAACCGCGAAAATAAACCCGAGCGATATGCAAACGACCTCGCGAAGTGCATTCGGCTTTCCACGTACCTCTGCATACCGCGTCTGGGATAAATAACCGTATCTACGATTTTAGAGTGCACCTGTTACTGCGGGATTTTCAAGTACCGATTTCCCTCGCACGTGATTGCTACTTGCGGGGCCGCGGCAAAAAATCGAATCGGGCTGCAACGTGGGATCCGGAGGGAAAAAGGGAAACGACCTAACGACTTCAATTTGTCAGCTCGAGTGTCTTTGACTTTACCGCACCGCCGATATTTCAACGGTGTCTTTGCACTTGGCGGAGTGCATTCGTTCCTGTCGCGAATTCGAAATATTAATTAGGTATTCCGCATTGCCGCCGTCTCCTTGCACGCTCGACAATGTACTTCGAAAACTCTCGACCACGTGCATGGTCCCATTGAGCTGCACCAGTTAGCGCATAATTATCGGCAATCTGAGAAATAATTTCTATTTCGCGGAGTAACTTACTTGCCTCACGCAACGTGGACCACCCTCGGTGCCCATTGAGAAATCGGTAACAGTCGGACAACTGAGACCGGTAAACGAGAAAATCAAGAATGAACGGACTTACCTTTTTGCGCCTCTACAATTGGCAGTCCGAGTCGACAGTTTGAAACTCACGTCTCACGGCGGTGACCGGCAAATTTCGCAAGGAAATCAAGTGTCCAGTTTTTAAAAACTTCTTCGGGCCCGCGTGCCCGCAAGAGACAAACTTTTTCTTAGCTGAGTTTATCAGTTCCGATAATAGCGCTAAAATGTATATCTTTCTTTTCTTTCAGATTTCGAGGGTCGTTACTCGGGGCCCTTTACGGAGGTGTAAATCAAGATCCGGCAGCTTGCCATTTATGATCACCGCCCTTGGCAGATCGGATGCAATTCCCGGGACTAACTGGCGACGGTTTCGTAAGGTAGTTTCGTAGTATCTCCTACGTGGGCGTCAGAAAATGGAGCAAGCAACGGGCAAATAAGATCGGGCAGGCATATCGAAAAACGGAATATCCCCTCGTAGACTAGTTCCTTCCCTTTCCCTCTCGGCCTGAGAGCGGAGCTCTAATTCCAGTCGATATGTATCCCCGCTGCGAGTGCGTTATTATTTTATTACGTCAGGATTTTAATCGCAAGGAGCGGCGTCACTCGTGACTCCGCAAAGCTAACAGAGCGGAAAGCTCGGACGGTAAACATTATTACTCGGCGGGGGTATGAGCCCGAGCAATCGTAAACGATAGTAACATTGACTAACGCAAGAGCCCCGCGAGTGAGACGGAGCGATTCGGTAGAACACGGGAGCGAGAAGGAGGACCGATAAATCGGCGACCTCGCGAGCCCGACGAGTATCAAGATAAAGACACAAAGTGGAGACGCGGACGGTGAGAACCCCGAAGAACAATGGAATAAATAAATAGGGGAATAACGAGTCAACCGGATATCTAGACTGATTAAACGAATTTGCATAGGAGGAGTAAATAAAAAAAAATATTCCTCAGGGGGTAAAAGGACTTTCATCCGATCCGGTTCCTTGTCCTCTGACTCACGTTCGAAAAAGTCTGAGGACGAAAACAGTCGTATCATCGAACGTCCGACATCGAGCCTTCAAGCCCTCGACTCGGGATATTTTCCATTTAATTCCTCCCATAGTCGACTATTTTGCGAAAGTCATTCGAGCGCCTTAAATCTCCCCACATAATCCCCAGCATATCTCTCCTGCCTCCACCAACAAGGAACCGATCTATAGATCATTCAGCAGGGGACATTTAATAGCGCAAGCGGCCAAACCGGTATATCGGATCGAGTAGGTTCTCTCAAAATTCTTCCCAAACACGATCCCTGGATTTTTAACTCGCGGGTGGGGTGCGAAAGTGGAGTCGCGCGTGATAGAGTATAATTCCCGGGCGCCCACGCGTAAGTGCCCTCGCGTCGAGAAAACGCTCATTAAATCACGAGCCGTGTCCACGAAGTACCAAAGCCGGTGAAGAAAGTCAAATCTACCAGGAAGAAGCTCCGTAACCCTTATTAAAAAATCCTAGAAAAAAAAAAAATATCCACTTATGTTCCCACGTAATTCGCCAGTAATGGATATCTACTCGCGTCGTATCTACCGTTTCACGGCGTGTTTTTCCGAGTAACCTCCGCTGATAGAGTGCGGCCGAAGCGAAGCGATTAAGTAATCGGGTCGTTAGTAAATTCAAGATTAGAGGCACGATCAAGGATCGCGCCTCGAGGCGCTGACAATGAGCGATGAGCTCTAATCCGCTTCTGAGGAACGCATGACGCACCGATTGCTAAATTATTGCTAAATAATTGCGCGATCCGAACGAGGACTGTCGGGGAAACCCATTATTGCATTATCTAGTGCTATTCTATCGCAACTCCGAGACGCGTCGTTATCGCCTGCCGACCTAGGGCTTTGTTGCAGCCCGAATGCAGCCCGAATGCAGGCCGAATGCAAGCCGAATGCAGGTCGTACGCGCCGACGTACTCGCCACGAAAGCGAGCGCGAGTATGCACGTACACGCGACATGTGCGAATGCATAAAGGAGCCTTTCCTTTTGAAAGCTTGCCAACGTGCGTCCGATCTATCGGCAGGTGGCTAGATCCCAAACGAGTGCGGTGCACCCGATGCAACCGCGCAAACTGCATCGGATGCGCATATGACGCCATCGGAGGGAAGAGGAGAGAGAAATAACGATCGCCGACTCTGTGCCGTGAATCTTAAATAAAAAGAAACCGCGACTAAAACGGCTTGTCGGGATATCTTATCAGCGAGGAGATATTTTTAGCATCCCAGAAAGGAGGTAATCGGGAGGTACGTGGAGTAAACAAAATTTAGAATAACAAAGGACAGGTGAAACGAGTTGTAGGATTTGATTTTTTGGGAGGTGGGAGTGCAGAAGGAATTTCGGAGTCCTTGCCAACCCTCGAGGAGAGAAACGCGAGGAGAAGGGGAGAAGCGATTACTTCCTGGCGAAGAGAAGGGAAGCTGTCGATTTCTCCTCGATCCCAAGGATGTCAGTCGATCGAGATCTGGATCGAGGAGATGGCCGCTCCGGTTTATCCGCGCCGATAAACCGCCTAGGATGGCTTAGAGGAGCCGCGAAGCTGGAGAGTCCGGCTTAATTGCGCGGGTCGTGTGCTCTCGGAAGAGCGAACGGATCCAGGACGAAAGCGAGAGAAAGTTTAACGTACGACGAGAGCGAGAGGGAGAGATCGGCCGAGCGCGATCTGCGTACATTAGAGGCTCCTCTCTTACGTTAGATACGAGAGATCGAAAGCGCGACCGGATGCTAATTTATTGGACACAGGTCGGCTCCTTCGATCGCCGCGTCCTGCAACCTGTTGCCGGTAGAAACCCTCGCGAATCAGGTTTCGAAAGGAACGCGACAAACTGCGCCGACTGACCGATTGCATATGCATGCCATTGCGCGGGGCGAAACGAGAAAACGAGGAAAACGTGACGGACGCCGCTCGTTTCGTCGAAAGGATGAAAAAGTCCCTTTCAGGGGAGAAGAAAGGATCGGCGCGACCTTAGGCAGTTTGTCAATCAGCCGATGAAGTCCTCTCTCTTACGTCGTGCCGGAGCGGATCGAAAGCGGTCGTTCGAGGCCTAATTTATTGGACAGGGTCACTCGGCTCGATCGGTACGGAAAATGTCCCCACGATGAAGCGCGTAAACGCGCGCGGCCGGTTGTCTCCGGTTATTCCGCGTCCGGGTGGCGTAATTCCGCCGGGCGGGCTTGTCGCGTCAAAAGCACTTTTTTTTTTCGCCGGAAACTCCTGGCCGAGGCAGTCGATACCGATCGACTCGAACGAGCGAGTCGGTGAAAGAGCCGAGACGATCTCGCTTCCGCGTTTCCGTCGACGCGGGAGAGGAAAGGATCCGCGAAGTGGGAATCTGGAGGAGGCGAAAAAATTGCGAAAAAAATGGAGAAGGCATTGCGAAACGAAAATCCACCCCGTTATTTATACGCCTCTTCGGCTTCCCGAACTTCGCCCGACGACGAAGCCCGCCCTCCGGGACGGATTCCGACACGAGACGGACGTAATCCGATAACGCGATTACGGGGAAGAGGGTGCAAGAATCGACTCCCTTGTCGGGGACTCTAGGTGTATTTTAAATAATAAATTACCAGAGGGAAACGGCCGAGAGCCCGATCACGATCGGGAGGAGGAAAGGGACTTTTCCAGCAGCCGCCTGGGAATTCTTCGACATGGTAGACTGGATCCATTTTCGATATTGATAGACTTCCGTGTAGAAACCGGGAGTTTTTGGTAGAGCACAGCCAATCCCACCGGATACTATACCAGTTAGTCGGCTGTCGCAAATCATTCCTCCCCCCGAGTCGCCCTGGAAATTGCATAGAATTTATTTAAAGTCCAGAGGAAAGGTAAATTCTGGCCGCTGTAATTATGTACCTGGCAGGCGTCTTTTCCACCCTCCTTGTAGCCGGCGCAAATGCTGCCGTCGGGAATGTAGTAACCCTGGATGAGATCGCCGCAGGTCTTCCGGTCGACGATCGGCAGCACGACGTAGAGCAAGTCGTTGCTCACCACTTGGATGTTCTGTGAAAAAGATATCTCGATCGGTCCAGTTGCCGATTTATTGATAAACGTTCTACTCACGCTGGCACGATATCCCCATCCGGATACGAAACACATGGTGCCTTGGTTCACCGAAGTATCCCTGAGCACTATGCTCTTCACCGTGGAATTGTCCAGTCGAAATGGACTGGTTAGCTGCAAAAAAAGGGAAATTAATTATGAGTGGAAAAAATGCAAACATAGCAAAATCATCGGTTTCGCGTTAACGCCGAGCAGCATAGATACGTACCCTCAACAGTGCCACGTCGTTTGACAAGGTCTTATCATCGTACTTCGGATGAATGAAGATCTTATCGACGGTGCTGTTTTGACTCGAAGGAGCGGGAGCGTTCAGCCTGATCTGCCCGGCGACTACCTTGATGCTGATCTCGCTGATCGGTTTCTTATTCCTACAAAAAAAATTAACGATGAGGTGGAGAGATTAAGGATGAGACAAGAGAAAGTACTTTGAAATTCCATAGAAAGGAGTCTACTTACGAGTACATGCAGTGGGCAGCGGTGAGGACCCAACTTTTGTCGACGATGCTGCCTCCGCAGAAATGGTTCCCCAGTGGTCTCCTCCTCAAGGACACCTGAACGAGAGAATCGAATTAGTCGAAGATGAGTCACCTCGGTACCTGGTGCACCCCGAAGCGTACCGTTCACCTTGAACTTAGCCGTCGCAGATCCGAAAGGAGGATCCCATTAGCAAGTACCTGTTGCGGAAATTGGCCAAGAGTCGCCTTGGTACCGTTCACTATCCTGCCGACCAAGCCCTTGGGGGAAGAATGTCCAGGAGCTGGTAAAATGGACCCTGCGGGACGCGACGTCACCATTTAATGGACACCTCCTACTGAAACTTTCGGACGCCCCAAAATTGAATGAACTCACCATCGGTGACGACACAGGACACCAGCAATCCGAGGGAAACCACGAGAAACGAGTACATGTTCGGGACGATTGCGAACAGGTACGCGACTGAGTGACGAAAGGTTCGTCATCGAGTCTGAACTGATTCCGGCCATGGACGATAACCTTATCACCGGCGTTATCGCCATTCCGAGATCGGAATCAATCGGTATCGCGAGTAGGCCGATTGATGCGTGAAAACTCGCCTAAGTACCCGAGGTGTCTCCTCCAGGTGTGAAGAAAGGGAAAGGAAAATTCGACATTGCCAATCCGGCTCCGGTCGGTGCGGTTTTTCTCGGCGACGTGTTCCGACACTCGCGTTTTAGTCGCGTAGCCGATTAGCCTTTGGCACGCGATAATATGTGACAGACACTCCGTGTAATGGCGACAAGAGCACGTGACGAATCGAATTAGTCCTTGGGCAACGAGAGCCGAGTCGCGGATTTCATTTCGCGCCCAGCCGTCCTATCAGCCACTGATACCCCCTGGAAGAGGAAATACCCGAGGAGTGGTGAAAATGAATGAAAACGTGCGGATTCAGTTTCCCGGGATCGAATTATTGCGGTTTAAATGGATCGGGAGGAGCCCTTATCGGTGCGCCTTATCGGGGAAAGACGAAGTACCCCCCTCGACCCTCCCAACGTGACACACCACCCCACTGGCATTAAAAAGTCTTTATTAATGTGTATACTTTGTGTTCAATGTCGTCGTACTCGTACTTCTTCGCAGCGTTATAACAATATCGATAATAGTGACGACGGTAATAATAATAATAATGAGAGAGTAAGAGTAAGAAAAAATCGTACGCGGATCCCACGCCCTTCCCGGCGTCCCGGATACGGCGTCGCGACGCGATATCGAGCGGTTCTTATCGCGGGTGCATCCTCGGTAGTAGAACTATCAGTAAGAGTAGCAATAGTAGCGGTAACGGTAGCAGCCCTAATCACGCCGGTAGAGTAATAGTATAGTGGTTACCATATCAGCAGCGGTAGTAGAATAATCGTAATACGGTACTCGCTGTAATAGTGAGGGTATTATTATTATCATCGTCATGATCCGCGCGGGGGGACACACGAGTGCCTCGTTACACGAGCGTTATGCACAGAAAGTAGTCGGTACGCAATAGTTGAGTAGACTTATCCCTAAAAATGGGCGTCGATGCTAAATGTATAAAACAGCGGTATAAAAACTCGAACCTGACACTCTATCGTATATATAAAGATACTCGCGTATATCTGTGTATATATATACTTTATATATATTTATGTGTTCAATACGTCTTATTTACCGTGACTAATGTACCTGCCGTGCGGTAATGCTTACGGACTTCTTTTTCACCTCGGCCACGTGTCGACTGTCAACTGTCAACCGTCGACACGTCATCGACCCTCTTTTCCGGTGCACACCTATCGTTCTCGCCCCATCGATTAGACGTCCCTATCGCCTCCTTCACCGACACCATGACCTACCCCACAAACGCGCGACTGCCCGCCAAGGCCATGCGGTGCGGTCCCTCTACGCTCATATGTTAATAAATCCGCAAAAACCAGTACGCTATCATTTATCACGCCTATCGCGCCGATATCTACCGAACCTTTTTTTCGGCCCAACGGAGAGCGAGGAAATGTAAAACGAGCCGAACGGAACGAATAGCGCGATATAAATTTCACGTGAAATACCCCTACCTTGTAAATCAAAAATGGACGTGAAAGTCGAGCTTTTGGTTTTTAACGAAGAGTATCGATTAGTCCGAAAGGCGTCGATTTTGGGCAGGCGGCCAAAAAAGGAGCGCATCGCGAGCGGGTTTTCTTTGACGTAGTCCATATATCGTATGTATGCGGATAAGCAGGAGCAACTTTATTTTCCTTTGTACATAAGTGCATCGTCAGGCTTTCGGGTCTTCTTATTCGAATCCTCGTTAATTCCTCGACGCGTAGAATCGGAGCAACGAAGCGTATACAGTAGCCGTACAATGGCGGCGTATTTCCCGGCCGAGAGTTTCCTCCTGGCCGGGAACGGTGTTCGAGGTGCCATTAAGATCGATATCGGTATCGGTATTGGCATAACTAGTCACTAATCTCTCAGAAACCATAGCCGACGTACTTCCGTAAGAGAACCGCACGCGCACCGCAAAAGTAAGAGAAGCGAGTCTCGCGGCGCAAGAGTCTCGAGGGCCGTGCAATCTACGCGCTGCACGGTCCCTTGACACTAAAATCCCTCCATTAATCTCCAAATTCTCGAAAATTCCGGCATCTCATCCCCGATCAGGCCCGTTGCGATTCCGCCCTCCGGGTCCTCCGTCGCGTCCGGCCGTCCGCATGCGGCCCTCCGCGCCGCTTGCGGGCCGCCTCGCGAGGGATGCTGCACCGAGCAACGGAGAAGTCCCAACGAAATCTCGCGAAATTTCTATACGACCTCGCAAATATATTTTACAAATTCCCGGAGCCTCCGTCCCTTCCGGGACGATCCTCGAGTGGCTCGCAAACTTTCTATTCGCAATAAATAATATCCAAGGGAATACGTCGAAGACTCAGCGGAAACTCCTCTCTCACTCGGTATCCTTCCTCGTAGGTACCCAACGAATAAGAGGATCTCTTTTTTCCCTTTCAGCGAAAAAAAAAAAAAAAGGAGATCAATCGAGGGGTCTCTCGACTCGAAGAGGACCCGCTCTCGAAACCCTTCGGGTCGCCGATCGGGGTATATATATCTCGGGTCTCGAAAATAGCTCGCATTTCCGGAAAGAGCCCTCTCGCGCTCCTTTCCGCCATTTTGGGGGCGCTTCTTCCCTCTCGCTCGATTTCCCTCGTACCTTCCCCTTGCCTCCCGCCGCTCGGCCACAATGTCGCGAGCGAGTAGTCGACGTCCGGATCAGTTCGCCGTTTTCCGATCGACGGAAACCCGGCCGATCGCGGATAATTCTTGATCGGCATCGATCCCGGCCTCGGCCCCCTCGTCGTCGATTACCCGCCCGCGTAAAGGTACAGCGTAGTAACTAATAACCCGAGTTAGACTCTCGCCCTCAAGCCAACCAAACAAATATAATATTATGTACCTAATAATTACGATGCAAAATATTAAGTTTCAACTCTTCGTTATATCATTACGATATATACTAATAATAGAATATTATAGTAATTCATGTGACTTCATGTGCCATATATATATATATACTATATATATATATACTATGTATATACTTCGTACGCCGCCCTCCTCGGTAATGTGTAATTCGTTAGGTGCCTACTATTACCCTATCTCACTTATAGCATACTTCCCGCAATCTGTCCAAACGCTTCCGGATAGCCAATCTGACATTACCCGCGTAAGAATATATGATTTATAAATATATATATATATATCGATTGTGAATCGTTACAAAAGACCGATCGCGATCTGCAAATCGACGCGAATGGCCGCGCAAATAGCGCTCGGCCTGGAAATCTCTTGCTCGTTAAATTGCAGAAAAAAAAAAAAGGTGGAGGGAGGAAATTTATCCCCTCCGACTCGGCTGCAATTTTTCCTCCATCGGTCAATTTTTATCTCGTCGCGGTTACGCGCACGAATGCCGGGAAAGAGGAAATCGAGCGGCGTATCGATATCCCGGAAGAGCGTTCCGATATTTTTTTCTCGAAGCGTCGAATGGCAATGTAGCTTTCGCATTTGATATCCTCCGGGTTCCTGGATACGTCAGAATGCACTCCGCGGAAGCGTTATTAAAAAGTCCCGCCGCAACGAGGAAGAGTCGGCGATTGTCTCTCGACTTTCTGACGGAGTTTCACTCGAGTCGCGAGCGGGATATGTCCCGGAAAAGTCCCGTGGGAATCCGGCTGGAGTGTCCACCGCCGAGGTTAGCCACCGACGACTGGATTACCGGTCTCGAGAGGCGACCACTCGGACAAGCCGGACCCTGGAGGGGATTTGCATCGAAGATCGGAACCGGAGATGAGTGGGAGTCTGCGGGAGCCGCGAGAGTGGGAGCCGCGAAGAGGGACGAGGGCGACCGGGAAGGAGGGTGAATCCGAGACCAAGGAGAAGATTTTCGCGGTTGGAAAAAAATCCCCAAGATACGTCGCTCCTCCCTTTACTTTCTGTATTTTTTCTTTTTTTTTTTTTTTTGCGAAACTTTCTCCTCACCCTACAAGACCGAGAAAAATTCGAGTCTTCCCCGTTGGGCGCGCACGGTGCTGTCTTTCGGTGGGTTTCCAGATTTCCGTCCAGACCGTGCAGTCGACGGTTATTTTACACAGCTCGATATGCGTGCACGCACACGCAAACACCCTGGCAAAACACGGTACATGCAGTCGGGTGTCCATATACGGTCATGTAAAATGCTCCTATAAAAACCCGTAAGGTGGGGGGGGGAAACGTCGGTTCCTACTTTCGCGAGTAAATGCGTAGATAAAGCTCGGGGGAAAAACGTCATCTCGGCCGTTTGAATTTCCATATGTTTCTCTACGAGTCTTACTTTTCGGGCAGTTGCGTGTTCTCTCGTCCGTTCCTTTAGCGTTAGAGGTTCTCTCGGACCGTTCGGATATAATACCGCTAACGGTGGAAGACACGGGGAAAGGCTTTTGCACGTAAGTCGGGAATGGCGGGGCAACGAGATAAATCCGTGCAAAGGCCGCGCACGCAACGCGGTGCCGCAACGTGCAACATGCATCATTCCCACGGTTGCCCGCGTTCCCGTTTCCTGCAACAGCCGTCCCCCTGGCGCCCTTCGAAGGCATTTATTGTACGTACGAGGAGATCGGCGGAAAGCTCACCTTGGGAGAAAAAGGGAAAAAAAAAGAAAAGAAAGAAAGAATCTAAAGTGGCACGTCAAATAGTGCACCGAAACCTGCACACCCCGAGGAAAAGACCGAAAAGACCCCACGCGAATCGGACTTCTCAAGGCAGTTTTTTTTTTCCAAACCGTACCGATCGGAGCTTAAGGGGGTGTGAAAGTGGCATCCGAAGAGTCAATCGTTCCACATTTGACAACGTAACCATGTACGCGATAAGGTCTCGACGCTCATGAAATTTCATTTTTTTTTTTACACAAAATTGTGCAAATATCTATAAAAAAATTATGAAGAAATTGAAATCTTATGGGTGTCAGGACCTTCCTTGTAGCCTCCATGTTAACATTGTCAAGCTTGGAACAATTCGGTACACCCAGTCCGGAGAAAAGTTTCGTAAACGAGACACCTCTTCGACGTCACTTTCGCATCGGCTTAACCAGATCGTACGTCGGATTGTACAAGATGAGCTTTTATTAATACTTTCGCTACCGGGATCGATAAGAGCGTCGGCGATACCAGTAGCCCGAAGGCAGGGCTGGGATCGATAACCGGATCGAGTCGCCGATTTGCATATTACGCCCCGGCATTCGCCGGACAATTGCGCGTATGCGATTCGCGTAGAACGACCCGCGCAATGTACCGAGTTGCAACGTTACGTGCACCGAGTCGAGCCCATCCCTTAAGTACGTGACTCCTTCGCGCAAAGTCTGCCAAGAAAACTGCCAATAATCCGCCGCCGTCGCGGGTCAATTGTCGAGACACCTGTCGCGACGTCCGTCAAGACAACCGAGCCGAGGGCGTACTCCGGGCGCACGTACGATGTACTCTCTCCCCATCCAATATAAAGTTTCCCTCGTGCACCGTGGTCGAGTAAGATGTGAATCGCGGAAAGCGCGTTATTTCGAAAAGGGTGATCGGATAGACGACGACCACCGTCAAGTTCTCATTGACAGCCCTAACTGCTAATGGCAGTCCTGCGACCACGGTGTCACGAGCCCCGACTTTTCCGTATTGCGTGGCCGTGCACCCCTTCGTGTGCACTTTTCCTATATTAATGCGCATAATATATCGGATATTTATATATCTATATATCTATATATATATATTTTTAATATATGTATACATACGTATGTGCCAACACATGCGTATATATATCCACGTCGTATAAATAATATTTATTGTATTTCGTATGGATATCAATAATAGTTTTCCTACACCGAAGGAAGCGTGTCTCCGCCTTAAAACGTCTATCTTAACCGCTCTTATAATTTGTCAATAATAATTAGTAATTATCTCTCTTTTCTCTTTCCCTGAAGCATCGACGATGCCGCAACGCGCTTCTACTCCGAATTTCCTTTTTTTTTGTTCTCTCTCTCTCTCTCTCTCTCTCTCTCTCTCTCTTTCTCTCACTTTGTCTCACTCCTCTCTCTTATCCATCTCTCCGATTTATATTAATCGTCGTTCGATATATTTAATGTCCGTTACACGATTTGTACTCTTATGGGGGAGGTATAGAGGAACGCAGCTGCCTCTCGCACTGCATGGGGAACGTCTCACACTTTGCGGTTCTCCGTTTCCCCGGACGACGTCAATTCCTGATGCCGAGTGACAGCTGACAGCTTTTGGCAGCTGTCACTCGAGCCGCCGACTCGCGACCTCGCGGCGGGCCGGCCTTCGCCATCTTGGAAAATCGACGGCCCCGTTTCCGGGATCTGCGACCAAGATCTCTCTCTCTCTTTCTCTGTCTCCCTCGAAATCGCCGTACTTTGGAATTTACAGTCTTCGAGCCCTGATTTTCTCACCTTTTGTACTTGCGGGGGTCGGCGGAAATTTGTACGCGAATCGGGGTCGTCGATTCCGACACGGGTGTCGCGCCTGAACGCCGGTCCGTCGCGGGGTTAAAAAAAAATATATATATACATCGAATCGCCCAACGAGCGACTCGACCGCGACGTCGGAACGAGCCCTAACGAAGCGATATCTCGATTCTCTCCAAAATCGGAAAAATAGCGCTTCCGTCATTCAAAATTAGCCTTCCCTCCGTGCGGCTCGGAGCGCTTACGAAGAAATCATCCCGTGACTTAACGCGAGAATTAAGTGTACACTCTTTAACGGGGGAAAAAAGAAAAAAAAATAAGAAACCACGAAAAGAAAGTATGACCGATTTCCGACAGGCCCGTGAAGGCTGTCGTGTAGAAGGTGTGAAAAATGAAATCCCTCTTTCGCGCGTCCCATGGATCTCGCGAAGACGCCATATTGGAGAACGAGGAACGAGAGCGGGAGAGACTTCAACGAGTGGAGGTGCATAGGAGGGAAAATGCCGCCGCCCAAAAAACGGTCGGACAAGGCCGAGCGACGAGCCCTGACAAACGAAATGTGCAACGACGGACAATTTCGACGTCACTTTCTCTCTCTCTCTCTTTTTCTTTTTCCCATCGTCTGTCCTAAGCCCGATGCAGTAGCACGTCTCTCTCTCTCTCTCTCTCTCTTTCTGTTTTTCGACACTCGGTATCTCGGTTTTCTCGAGTCGCCTCGTCTCTCTGCCAGCAGTTCCGCTTGGTCCGCACCACCAGCACGATTTTATGATTTTTTTTTGTTCACATCACACCTCACGGTATTGTATACTCGTTACTATACTTTTCGGCTCCCCTTTCATCTCCGCCGTCCGATCGGTTTACTTTCCGAGACACTTAATCGATACACGAATAAGACCTAAATAGCATACTGGTTAGGGTGTGCCAAAAGAAAATCGCATTCCAAAGTCCCCCTTATCGGGAGAAAGAGTCGCTCTACAGGGAAAATCAACTCGAAAAAAAAAAGTCGGAGGACCTCGTATCCGTACAGGATATGCGATAAAAAATCAAAGGAATCTCATTTAGATCACTTCCGACAGAGACTGCGGTAAATGCACCGCGGTTAATAATCGCGCTCGAGCGAAAGGTCACCCATCGAGGAGAACGATTTTTCTTTTCCCTCCTAAATCTCCAAGGAATTGAATGAAAAGGGCAATCCCGCAGGTGTCAATTAAGTCCGATAATAGCGACGGCTCTTAACACTTTTTTTTTTCCCCTCTCCTCCGCGTATCCTGACGCCAACATCCTTGGAACAATTTTCTCACCGAGAGCGGGCACTTCTCTCTCCTGGCAAGAGGCGGGAGATGTCTTTTTTTAGCACACCCTAATATTGGACCTACGTGTACGCTTCCCGTTAATTATAATTACGTTACCGTTTAACACTAATATGCGGTACTACCCTAGGTATACATATATATCGTTGACGTTGCGAGAGAGGCTTAAGCTCCGTACTCGTGCTCGCTGCTCATGCCGGGGGAAAATATCCGGCCAACGGAATTACCTCCGAATGTCAGAAATCATGATTTCTATTATGCCTTCGTAATACTCAATCTCATCCGCCTCCTTCTGAAATTAATTCCGGATATTCTCCACGGCACCGGAAACACCCCCCGAAAAAAAAAAAACAATCTGCCGGAGAGCAATCGTCAATTTGAATACAACCGGGCACGCGCTGCCAATCGAAAAGGGTGCACTGAAGACTCCGAAAGCGGCTTTCTCCTACTTCCTATCCGGCTTACTTAATCGTAACCTTAATTTCCAAGGGATTTCATTAAACAGCGGCGAATTTACCCCATCGCCTCGATCCGCGAGGCGAGCACGGATCGCGCGTACTCGTAACGAAACGCGGTGCTCGAGTCACGGCCGAGACGTCACTTTATTGCGCGCCGCCACCTCCGTAAATTTAAGCCAATTCCTTAGAATGTAAACGCCTACGTAATTTTGACGAGAACGACACCGATCGTTAAAAAAATAGGGTAGAAAAATTATAGATCTAAACTTCAATCTTACCGAATTAGAGCCTAGGTATTTTTTTTTTTTCTCTTCCGTCCGATCGCCTAAATCTTTTTTTCTCACACAGCCGAATTAAAATGCCCGATTTACGTCTAATACACACGAAACGCTTAATTTAGTAGTTACCCTCCAGTACTTTTTGGTTGCCCTTCCTTTCCATCCCCCATATCCAAGCCGGATTCCTCGCATCCGTACATTGGAAACCTAAGAGCCCCTCGCAATTACGACGCAAGACTATCATCCGTAGGAATAGTTTGACAAAGAAAAAAAAAATACCGCTTGCATCCACGAATGATTAATTTCGGCGAGAGAAGACCGAAGGTCTTCGGCGCCTACGCGACAAGGTATTGAAATTCTACAACTGACGGATATACCAACTATCTGTTTTACAACGAAGCCTCCCTCCGTCCCGTGACTCCGCGAGCATCGAAACGGGGACCGCCGTTTCCCCTATAGACCTCCAAGATCGGAGCACATCCGACGCGACGAAAATCCGCTTTTCCGTCTTAACCAATCCCCGCGCAAGGAAATGTTCCCCGAAAAAGTTGTTCGCAACAGGACGCCGAGTAACTTTTGTTCGGAACGCTTTCTCGGTATCAAGCGTCGTTAAGGCGGAAGATCGCATTTATGCCCGGCCGGTAGAAAATGCGGCTACGGCCTTTTCGCCTGGCACGGCAGTTATGGCAGTCATAACGGGAAATCAGCGGAGTCATGTAAACGTGGTAGGCAGGTGCATTGACGGATACACGTTTTGCATCGCACGTTTTACAGGGTAAAGGACCATTCATACCGGAGCTGGGATTTTCCCTGCTTGAGCGAGCGCTTTCGGTGCTAAGCACTTGGCGTCGGCCGAATGTGCGAATTCACTGCGTTATACGTCCCATTAAATCCACCGACCTCGAACTAGAACTCATTGAACTCGCGCCGAGCGGCGAGCAGGACGTGCACTCGGTGCAACGTGCATAAGTTCGCACCTTGATCGGCAAAACGCTCGATCGAGTTCGATGACTCCAATTTTTTACGATCGCCGGGGCTAATCGACCCTCGCCGGCCTCAAAGAAACGCACCGGCAAAAAGGGCGACCCGCAATTATCGTTAGTTCAATTTGTCGCGTCGCACGGCGGGCGACGCGACGCACGTCCAATTGCATCCGAGCCCTTTTTGCGCCGCTTCTAGGGAATTGGCCTCAACGAGTGCGAGTAGTTGATAAGAAGAAAAAAAAGCATCTTTCGCTACTCGATCGCCATTTTCGTCTCCGGTGACAAGCCCGAGCGACAACCAGGGCAAACCTCCAGCAGGTCCCATAAATGCACCGTTTCGGGAAAGATCCCTCAGAGCTTGTAAGACCGGCTCTCCCCCTCTCTCCGTCACCCTTTGTCAATGATTCCTTTGAGTCTTGTCAACGCACCCTCGATTCCAGGGATGACAAATGACTCTCGCGTCGTCCAAACAACGGGGATCATCCCTACACCCGTCGCCTCGATGACAGGTGCATCCCGACGTGTTTCAGGTGCCCGCCATAACTGGACGGGATAACAGATTACGTAAAAATTTGTTGGCTTTTTTTTCTTCGGATAAAAAACGAATAGCGTTATTCGGCGCGCAAGTCGGTCCCCATCTAAAGCTAGCTTTCTCTAATAAATTGTGCAGATCAGGGAAGACGCGAGCTCCGCGTGCTCTCGGAGAGTTAAAGCGTACGCAAGACTAGACATGCGGAAATTACAATTACGGTATTACGTCATACGTCCGCGCCGTGTTTCTGCAGAAAATCGAGCAATGTTCGGCCTGATCGAAGCACCGAGGAGAATTTAAGACCCCTCGGAAACGGGCACACACGTACGGCCACGTCCGTCTTAATAGCATCTAGAAATAGCGAACGCCTACTTCTATTTGCCTCTTATATCATGGAATTAACTGCTCCGGATAAGCCTTTAATAATGTCCGCCGATCGGCGTACTTTCTCCGCTCGCTTTTGAGGTTTCTTACTAATTGATTCAACTTAGTTGACTACAAACAACGTAAAAGAAAAAAAAAAATCTCCCCCTCCCTGCTAGCTGGAATAACCCTATTTCCGAAATGCTGTCGAGAGAGTTACGTCGCCGAGTCTCGATTTTCATAATTGAAGTCTGTTATTTTATTGTGCATTCTAGCGCCGGCTTGTAACGCAACCGGAACCGATTGCTTTGAATAGGCTTTTAACAATTTCCACAGACCGATGTACTTTCTCTCTCCCCCGGCCTTAATCTTATTGATGAATATAAGACAATACGTTACTAGGACAGAGAGGTCTGTACGCGTAGAAATGACTGGCTGCTGCAAAGATCGAATCGAGGCGTACGAGCCTCGAAATGATCCAAATTACGTGATAACGCGACATGGATGATCGGATACATCCGCAGTCCCGATATGTCGAAAAGCAAGTCTTATCGTAAATTTGGCGAGTTCGGTGTATCAGTGGAAAAGTAGAAAATTTGTATAGACTGGTATCTCAAAAGTTACAAAGTCTGCTCAAAAAAGTACAGATGACTACGTCGTTACTTATGCTAATTCAGTCGGTTATCGGAATATGACTAATGGGCAGGCATTCTCTCCGGCATGGAGCTACTAGTATAAAAGGTTTTCGATTACCTCGACATAAAAAACTTGCCAAAAGTGATGGTGACAAAGGGTGAACGAAAAGACGGAGAGCACTCTTAACTTTCATCGAGTCGTCGAAAAGCCAACGGTTCTGCATAAAATGACGAATGATCTGACGCGCCTCCTAACTGCGGATATATACTCTTCGTCAAGTAATCGCGTGTCGATAGTGTCAGTTGCCACCCGCAACTTCTAAAAACTCTACCCTCTAGGACAATATAGTTACAATAGGCTATCGTATGTGCCGCGATCGGCGCGAATCGTTCGCACGGTCGCACCTGACAAAATTTCATATTCCTAAATGAAAGAAGTCTGCGGAAATCCGCGCAGACCTTCAGTCGATTTCGGACGATTATAACGGCAATATCCCGCAAACGCGGATGTCTAATGAGAAATAAGTGCGCCGTCATATAAAAAAAAAAGAAAAAAAAAAACTGCCGAGTTGGGCTCCCCCGGACGAGTGTCCGCCGACGCAATAAATGTTAGAAAAGCTTTTTTTAGTCTTTTTCATCCGGCGAATCGTGACCCGCGAGGAATGGAACCCACCCTCGTGACACGTAGAACATACTCCGTACAGACATTGAAAAGACGTTACCAAGTGAAGAAAAGTGATACAGCCTTATACTAAGAATTGAGCACACGTTATATCTGTACACGTTCCTACCTACATAAAAACCTGTAAATCTATATATATGGATACAAACTACATATAACCCGATTATGCCCAATTCTGCACTCGAAATAATATATGTATATTATAATATATATATATTTTGATATATAATCCGTATCACTTTTCCCTCCTGAATCCGTAATACGTAACATGTAACGCGGATGCTAGCCTCTATTTAGAAAATCCCCGAATCGAACTTCCATCGATAAATGCCGCCGACGTGTTACCGTCGATCATAGTCTTAGATTGAGCGACCGACAAAATGTGCGCGACGCGATACAGGAACATGGATATCACCGGGTAAGACGTCGCGCACATTCGTACAGGTGTTCGCTCTTAGTTTCAGACATTGAAACAGCAATATGTAGGGTGATAGGAGTACAGACTCCTGACTCGGCTTAGAAGAATCGCCTAACCGAGCCTCTCTTGATAATGATACCGTCGTTGAGCGTATTTGAGTCGCCGACTCGCAACTCGCACGTGATACATGGATTCTCGTCGAGCGTCTTCGACGATTTACTCTAGGAATGTTCCTAAGTGTTAATCCGTCGACGCGATTCCGCTTAGGTTTTCGCCGTTATCCGCCAGTGCGATATTTCGTATAGAATCGATCCCGCCTTAAATACCCCCACGCCTCGGTAGAAAAAGTAGCAAACCCTTAATCATTAGACTCGGAATAAAAAAAGCTTACGCAGCTAGGCTTAGTCTTAGAGGATACGCCGATGCGAGTATATTGTACAAAAGCTAGGATCGCTAAATACAAAACGCGTTACGATATTACCTCCGAAGGAAAAAAAAAAAAAAATAAGAGAAATGCTTACCGAGCGACGCAGACCCTCCTACGCGTTAGATCGGAAGACGTCCTAGAACGCTGCTTCTCGCCGGTAGGTCTTAATTGACGGTTTTTCTTAATTTTACCCAATGCGCGCCTGTTAGCCTACCCTCGCTTCGGTAATCATTTAAAAAAAAAAAAATAAAGTAAAAGCCATATGGAATACGCAACGCTAACGAGCTATATTAAACCTTTTTTTTTTACTCTAACAGGGCCTCGCTCCTTCGTTCCTCTCAATGGATTTATCACTCCGCTAATCGAATCAATTGAGGAGGAACGGGGCGAGGGTGCAGCGCAAATTTGGCACACTGAGAAACGATCTCTGTTCCAAGGACATAGGGCAATCATTTTGACTATGCCCCCCCTTATTATCTCCACGATTCGTATATACACGTGTCTCGATACTCGAAAGAATAAGCATCATCAATTATAACTTTCTCTCGGATAATTCTTTGTAATTCTATTACCGAGTAATTACCTTCGTCGATCTCGAACGAGCGAAATTAAATTGAAACAAACTATCACGATTGATCTCAAACGAAACGATGTAGTATTAAACCGTACCAGAGAGCTTTCTGGATCGATTAGATGCTGCGACTCGATTACCTGATCGGTTCCTGTGTCTCCTCAATGATAGCCACTAGAATTAGGACGTCTTCTGATTAGTGATTAAAATTATAACTTGTGATTGGAATTCGAGGTACGTCAGTGGCTACCCAATTCCAACCACAATTACGGCTCCAATTACATTGATCCGACTACCAACTAAACATCGTTTTAGACCGCCGTGGACGGTTACAATAAATAACCACTCGGTAATGTTAAATAATAAGTATAACAAATGGTGCTCATCTCCGTTCACGGGAATCTCTAAACTAAAACGCTGTTCCGCCAGCTAAATTAATTACTAGTCCTGGATCCTGGCATCTAGGACCACGAGCCAACGCTACAAATCGCTCGCAATCTAATATAAACGGTGTCACTAATATATATTTATATAATATATATATAATGTATATATTAATAATGATTGCCCTACATCCCGGATCAACGGTGGGCGATGTCTCGGGAAGGCAGCTCAGCTGCGCTCGCACATAAACTACTTAGTATCATCGATGAAAACTTATAACGATAACACGATATACTATTTATAATAACTGCTGATGCCTCCCCCCGCGGCGGTAAGGTCCGCGGGGGGAGGAAAAATAGCCGGTAAATAAACAATACGGACAGAACCTGTAGTATACGCAAAATGGCGTGCGTGCACAGCATCCACGCACGAGAAACGCAATCGGAACCAAATTCACGAGAACTTGTACACGAGTATGAATGTGATGTTGCACGGGGATGCGCATGTTTGCATCCATTCGGGCGGAGCGTTAAAAAATGCAAACGTTGAGATCAACGAAAGTACCGGGACACCTTGCCCGCCCGGTCGTTCCCCGCGTTTCGGTACACCTAGAGATAGCCGAGTAAAACCTCCAAAACGAATTGGTCATCCAGGAGAGAAGTACCAATCGGTCGCAAACACGTCCATCCCCGGGTTATCGCGTGGTAGCCGATACGTAACGTAAACGAAGCGCGCGCAGTTACGATCCGTTCCGTCCCGAGGTATCTTTCGCGTAAACTAAGCGCAAGCCTAGGGCAAGAGCGAGTTCCAAATGTCCTCATTAGATCCAACGATAGTACGGGTCTGAGTACGCGAGCCGGCACTAATATACAATTATATACGTCGGACGAACTAAAAAAGTAAGGTCGCCCTTGGCCTCGAGGCCGCCTTGGACGCGTCCCGAGGGAGTCTCGAGGGCGGTCCGTTCGGCGTCCTCGCCGGGAGGCCCATCTTGGCGTTGACTATTCGCGAGTGACTATTCGCTCGATTAAGCAGTAGTTACGGCCACTGAGTGTACAGCTGGAACTGCTCGCGGGTGAAGCAGACGGAGAGGGGCTTCACGAAGTGGGCGTCCACGGATCCGCAGTGAGGACAGGCGAAAACGCGGCTGTAGTCCGAGTAGAAGTTCAGTCGTTGGTGCGGATAGATCAGAGGTTTCTGGCAGCTGTTGCACTGTGGATAAATAATTAATATGTCATCGACTCCGGGGGTTAAATCGTACCACTATGTAAGCAAACGACCCGGGGACGAGACCGTTTCTCTCTCCAGGTCGCCGTCTCCATTCCGAGCGACCCGAGAGACCGAGGCTCGTGTCCCCGGTCGCCGATTCTGGGCGAGCGGGGATTGCCCAAGAGAAAAACAGGTCGTCGCCGTCTCGCGTCTTATGGGGAGAGGAGAGGCCTCGTACCTTTAGGCGCTCGGTGCAACAAGGCATCGCAGCGAAGATGTCGTAGCTATACATGGTGCCGAGCACGAGGCTGGATCCGTCCCAGGGCTGCGTGCAACACCGACACCGAACCGGGGCGCCGCCGCTGCCCTCCAGGCAGCTCATGCACACGGCCGAGAGGAATTGCGTGCGACCCTCGACCTTAACCTAGAAAATAAATCGCCGTGATATCATTCCGGGGGAATGGGAGTCCCCAAACGGCGCCGGGCTCGTTTATATGCACCCTCTTTCCGCGTTAGGCGCGGATATCCCCCCACGACGAGGCGATAAGTATCCGACATTCCCGGTTTATCGCGCGCCTCCCTGACTCACCCTGTGCCTCTCGTCGGGGCAACGTAGACACCGGGGACCGAGTTAACGAGGTCTGGATATACGTTACCTCGGCACAGGCGTGGGAGTGCTGCCTCGGCGAGAGGAAGAACGTCCCGTCCACCAGGGGGTATCTGTCGAAGACGAGCATCGTCGTGCGGCACAGGACGCAGGACACCCTGGTCCACTGGAGGGCGGCCAGGGTCGACAGGATGAAGCATCTGGTGTCGTCGTTCCCGTGGTTGCCCTCGTCCTCCATCTAGAAACGGAACTCTCGTCACGATCCGGGGCACTTCTCCGACGAGAATTCATTTCCTCGAGAGAAAGAAGAGGAAGGGTGCGACGAATTCGTGACTCGCGAGGCACGCCCTGTCTGCCGACCCACGCACAAACGGTCTCTCCCTCTCTCTCTCTCTCTCTGCTTCTCGACTCGAGTCGTGATATATACCCTCGTTTACGCATGGACTTTCGCCGTAAGAAATTCGCTTTGCCAATTTCCACGCCTCCCGGAGCCTAAGCTCGTCAAGCACCGAGAGACGTCGCCAGGAACTCGCGTGAAATGGAATAACGAGATATAATAAGCACGCGAGGAAAAAAATCTCTCTCTAAAAAAAAAGTAGGTAAAAAGTCTAGAAAATAACCCCGTAATCCGATGATTGGGATAAAAGCGATCGGTGTAATCGGCGACGAAACAATCCCACGGTTTACCACAGAGCGATACCGTTTTAATAAATATTACTATAGAAAAAAAAAAAAGATTAACGAAGGATTGTATCGATCATCGAAGGGGCTCAGGTTGTCCGCCGATTGCTCCGGCCGATCGGCCGAGTACCTTTGCGTAAGCGCGATCGGCTCGAGACTGTCAATAAGTAGGTCTGCCAATTACGGGTACATGCTCGATTACTGGGGCATTCACCTCAGATGAAACAGAAGACTTTCACGCACGACAAGCGGTACAGATACCGCGCACCGAGGAGCGCCGTATAATACGGATGTACATACGCGTTACCGTTGTAGCCGTCGCGATCATAGCTTCTTTACCCTCCCCCCGAAGGAGCCAAAGACGGATCTCACCGATAGTTGCAAGAGGCAAAAAAAAAAAACCCAACAAAAAGAAACAGATCGGGTGAGTAATGTCGGTCGGAAAACGAAGGGGCCGGCCTACGGATTCCCGAGGCAGCGTCTCGTGGTAACCATAGATCGATTCATCCGATCCATCAGCCTCCTCCGTCGAGGCGACTGCTCGTTCCGCCTACGAAGACAACTCGGAGTTGACCTCGTCCTCCCCCCCGAGGAGTCAAAAGGTGCTCCGGGACGATGCACTCCGTGAATTTTTTTGCACTTTATGCCTAGCATGTATTTCCCATGATTCCCAGGAGTTTCGGGTAGTTTCAAGGGAAAATCGCGAAACGAAGAGAAATGCTTTCCAGGTTGTCCCGCGAGACCGCGGCCGGGACCGCTTGCGGCGGGACCGCGGTCCGCTTGCGTCGGCGCGGCCGGTTACCCATGCCGATAAGTGTCGCAACGGATTCACGAGATGCGCCCTCTCGGGGGCCTATCTAAACGTGCCGGCACTATCGGTCCCGCTTCCGTTAGATCCCACCGAGGAGTCCTTATCGCCGAGGAATATTCCGCGAGGCCCGATCGATCCCTCGACATTAATTCCCGGACCGAGGAGGTCGCGAGCTATCGGCTCGAGATTCGCATTTTAACCATCTCCTCCATGCGATTGTACTATCGCGGTCGCGCACATGTGCCCAGCGTTTCCCTTCTATCTCCTCGTGCCCGTTCGCACGCTAATTGAATCCGGATCGCGCGAGGAGAAAACGAAGATAAGGAGAAGGAGCGAGAAGAAACCGGTGACAAAAAAGAACGTTCCTTTCGCCGTTTCCCCATAGAATTTTCGTAACTTCGAGTCGCCCTCGTATTTCTGAGATTGCATATGTCACCCTTCCAAGGCTTCTTAAGAGGTGGACGCGTGCGGCGGTCGCGAGCCGCATGCGGCGCGACCGCGAGAAATTCAGGATCGATCGCGACCGCGAAGCGACCTCTTCGGCTCGATCGATATACCCGGACGCGTTTCCTTCCGTCCCGCCGGGCGTTTTTCTCGCGGCGTGTGCCCTCGGTCAACAATCGCTGTTTATTTCTGCCCCGGTCGCGCCGCTTGCGGAAACCGATGCGTCGCGCGTGCCGCCCCAGGTACGCGGATGTGGGAGAGATGCGGACATCTCGCGTCGAAGTTCGTCGATGCATAAACGACGATCGCCGATGACAACACATCCCACGTATCGCTCGAAAATAGGACCCGGCACCGATGCCACATCCGTCATCCGGAAGCGTCTCGGAGGAGTGTATCGTTTACCGCGACCCACGTAAACGTCTCTATAATCCGGACTAAAAAAAAGTTATAAATTTACCCGTGAATTAATTCCTCGACCCATCCGCGCTTCAAACAGACCCGTCTAAAAAATCATTCCCAACCCAGCCTCGCCCCTCTGCTCCGAAATCCGCGAAAACCTCGCCCCTTCCTATCTCGCTTTTGTATCCCCCCCGCGAACTCGCGCAAAACCGCACGACGAGCGAACCGAGTGCCCCCCCAGGTCCGGCCGTAAATTAGAGGGCGCGCAAACATCATCGGGGATAAACATTGTCTCGCCCCCGTCTGGGCGTAAATTAAGCGCGAGTGGCCGGGGCTAATTGCGCCGCAATTGCGAGAGACCGTGGGGTCCGCGGCTCTATTTCGAGCGAACCGGCTCTCCTCTCTGCCTCTCTCTCTCGAGGGGGGCGCAGAGAGAGGGCGAGAAAAAAGTGCGGCTCGCTCGCTTTTGGGCCCGCTTGCGGCCTCCGCGGCCGTGGCCGCAGGCGGCTCGACGAGGGCGTTGCCCCGCGGCCGACGCTGCAATGGTGCGGTGTGCAAACCCGCCAGGGAAGAGAGGAAAGAGAAAAAGAGGGGGAGAGACGGAGAGAGAGATAAAGAGAAAGAGAGGGGCGACCCGCAAGGAGGGCAAGAGAGGTGCGTGCCCGCACGGGTACGCGAAATCGCGTGCGCCCGTAAATATCGGGGCTCGAGAAAAACCGCGGCCTCCTTTCGGCTTCGGATTTCCTCCGGTGATTGCGGCCGAATCGTGAAGACGTCCGGAACGGAGGTGCCCTATCGGTGATTAACTTATCGCCGCGAAAGCGAAACCTCGTATTCCAAGTGGGCAAATGTCGGAAATTCGCGCGATTCGCGGTACTCGCGAGTACGTCGAAAGGAGGCCGGGCGAGGCTCCTAATGGATTTTTCCTGCCACGTCGTCGCGGCTCGACCGCGGGCTGGGATCGAGTCCGGAGAGATTAAGTGACTCGTCTGGCTAGTCGGTTAAAAATGGCGAACCCGGGGAGAGAATCGGTCGGCTGGATCCGAGGACGTAATTTAAGAGCTGCGGCGGGAACTGCCATTACCGCCGCGAGTTGCACCGCTCGTCTACTTAACTCGCACCGGTACCGGATACAGTGCGAGTATCGCCCCTGACACCGGATAGGTCCCGCGTCAGGATGGACCGGTATCTCCTTCCGGGTTCCTCGAAATCGCCGAAACGACGGACATCCGCGAGAACGATCCCGGAACCCGGGCAAAGTTACCCGAGAGCCCCCCTCGTTCGAAGTCGCTCACCCGTCCCCAGGGAACGGTCCGAGACGTGTGAAAGCGTCTTTTTTAGCCCCGGCTCGCGGATGCGTAGCAAGAGGGGACTCGGAAAAAGGTATGAAAAAAAAAAAAAAGTTTTAAAAGACCGCAAACTCGCGTCCGGCGACTGCACGACATACCTCGACCGCGTACAGATCGCAAGCCCGGCTGCGTTCCCACGCGTTTCGGGCGACGGGAAAGAGGACCTGCTCTCCCCGGAGTTGCATCGGGGCATCTCGACGAGGATGTACAAATGTAAATTATACCTCCTCCTAATCTTTCCTATTTTACGAGACGGTAGATTTCGCGACGAGGGGGGTCCTATGGTTAATAAAAATGCGGGTTTAGGGTTTATCGCGGTAAAAAGGGGGACGGGCCGAGTCATCGGCGGTCGCGTAGGACGATCGCGTGTTCGTCGTCGAGATGACTAGTCGCGCGCCGAGGTCTAGAGCTAGTAATAGAACTGGCGGGCGCGGTATCGCCGACCTAGCCCAACGAGACGCGTGACGCGCGACGCGCGCGGTGACGACCCTGACGCTGCGACCGCGGAGAGCCGGCACGGTCGTCGACCGATTAACGCGCCTCCGCTAGGCTGCGCCTAGAAAGAGCGACCCGCCTACGCGTACCCAGGTTGCCCCTAGCCCCCTGTTCCCGGTATGCCCCGTCCGCTTACATAGTGGAGTAGAACGGAGCGAGGATATCTCGGTGGAATTCTGGGCCTCGAGAGTGAACTTGGCGCGGGACTCTGCCGAGTACCGCGCGCTCGAGTACAAGGAGTACACGTTCAATCGAATATGCGTACCGATGCACGAACCAACGCGCATAATTTTCACTCGACGTGAAATATCGATTGACGTTTAAATTTGCCGTTCCAGGGACCGCTTAAAAATTCTCATCTCGCCCATAGACACTACATCCCGCTTGGAATTCTCGAGCACCGGAGGTCCGGGCTCCCCGGGGGAGAAGGAGCGAGACAGGTAGAGGGAGAGAAAAAGAGAGACACGCACCCCCCCTCGAGAGGTGCAGACGGTGCAGCCCTCGACGAATCCTCGCGACCTCCCTCCCTGGAGATCCGTCAATTCCGAAACCCGGGTTCGCGAGACCACCCCCTGGGCAGGTCCCCTCCTCGAAACTGACCAGCGAGAATTTCATCGTTAAAAGGAGTCGATATCTAATTAAAACCCCGCGAAAGAAAAGAAAAAAGGAAGGAACATTGGAAAAAAGGGGTAGCACCCGCATCGCAGCCGGGTTTATCGACGTCGAGGGAAAATCCGACGTAGCGAGGGTGAGCTCCCCCCGGCGTCGATATCTCCTGGGAACTTTCTCCCTCGGTGCTGAGCGCCCTCCGAGTGCACTCTCCCGGGTCCCGGGAGGAGCGCGGCCCCGCTGCCTGGGGTGGCGGGTTCCACCCCGCGACCGAGCAACCCCCGGGTAGGGGTGACCCGTGGCTCGTGTACGTGCGCGGGTGCAGCCGCACCGGCGGAGAAAGTACCGCCGCGAGTCAAGGCCGAGCCGATGCAGCGGAGTCCCGCATTACCCCCGGCGGGCCGTGGGCCGATAGTGGGGGCAGACCTTGTCTGTCCGTCGGGCCTCTCCGCCGCGTCGACGGTCGATAGGAACCGTCTGCGCGCACGCGCGCCCAGAGGCTCGTCAGCTGCGTCATCGATTCCCGTCCCCCGCCGCCCCGCGGCCCGGCGACCCAGCGCGACGCGAGCCCTCCTCCTCCTTCCCCCCCCGGTGCATCCTCCGCCCCCGGTGACGCGACGGAAAATATAATCGTTACGAAATCGGGATAAACGTCTGCTCCGATTTTTATCCCCGTCCCCCGGTACCTAGGAACTCGTCACGGGAATGCGAAAGAAAAATTAAAAAAAAAAATTAAGAGAAGAAATTAACGGAAAGGGTGCAAGGGTGGCGACGCGCCGCGACGAGAGCGAGGGCGGACATGCCCAAGGGTGGGCAAGGGGGCGAACCAGCTGACGCGTCATTCGCGGCGACAAAAGATAGAGGGATTTGAGGGGGGAGGAGGGGGTCGCACGCTCTCCCAGTTCAACCCCTGATAAGGCGCTGCGAGAGGGTCGTGGGCGTGGATGGACGTTCGCGCGGGCGGTGGTCTCGTCGTTTCCAGAAACCCAGGTTTCCGGCGGCGCGTCTCTTCCTGGGACGTTAATTCCAGGTCGAGCGGTCGATCGTCGGCCGAGATCAACGATCGGGGACCGTGGAGGGGCCGTGCGGGGCGAAGGGGGATAGGGGGAAGCGGACCCGAGGAGAGGTGCACGCATTCCCGAGGAGGTGAGCGCGTGTAATCTCTCTCCCTCTCTCACTCTCGGCGCGACGACCCACTGGGGGTTCTTCCCTTCGAATTGGAACGAGCCCGTACCCGCTCGGACCCGCTTGAATCCGCTCGTACCCGCTCGAATCCTCTCGAACCCGCTCGAAGGGAGACGCATCTCTCATCGATTGGATTGAGGTAGGTGGTACCACTCTCGAGGGAACCTTATCCTCAACCTCGTCCTCGGGTCCCCCGACCCGTCGAGACTTTTATTTCGGACCAAGGCCACGCGTTTCCTCGTGGGGGCTATCGCTCCCTTTCCCGACTAGAGCCCTGGCCTTCCTCAATCGAGTGCTTAGGGAAAACAAGAGGGAAAAGGCTCGTTCCCTCGCTTCTCGTAGGGGAGAACACGCCTACGACATCGCCGCGCGATAAGCGTCAGGAGAGAAAAAAAAAAAAGAACGCAGATAACGTTACGAGGCACCGAGGCTCGTGCAGATTGGATTTCTCTCGAGATCGATTCCACGGGTAACGCTCCACTCCAAGAAATATATCGCGCTATTTTTGTTTATTTTATATTATATTACATTAATTAAAATAATTAAAAAAAAAAGAAAAGGGACTTCGTCCCTGTCTCTTGCTCGAATTAATACCCGATGATTCGCGCCGGATATCTGTCCGAGATAATTCCAATGGGTCTATGATGGCATCGACCGTCGTCCTTCTTCCTCGTATCGGATGGGAATGCACGTACCTTGATGTGGTAGGAGTTGAGCTTCGTCCTGGGAAGGCTGTTGAAAGCACTGAAGTCGAGCCTGCGGGAGAAGATCCCATTGGCGTTTCCGCTTTGCCTGCAACCATAAAATCCCACAAGTTAGACTAATCAAACCAATCCCGTCCGAGGCACTTCGGTCTCGACTATCGGCGATTATCGGCCGAATCCGTCGAAGTCGATCGCGCCAAAGGACGGTCCGTCGTTACGCAAACTAATTATAAATTCAACGAGCGCCGGACACACACACACACGGGGAGGATGTCGGAAAAAACACGCATCGTACGCGAAGACCGTCACGTCGTCCATTCCGCGAGGTGCACCCCACACGTAGGTGGGAGCCACGGCCTTCGGATAGTGACACATCGTGTTTGCCCCTGGAATAGATTCTCATTTTTCTTTTTTCCTCATTTTTTCTTCTTTATTTCCTATGCAGTGGCCCGACACGCGTGCACGCGCGCGTGTCATCAGTCTCGGATGCCCTTCGGATGTCGACCGCAATGTCGGCCCGAGGCTAGGATCCGTCACCGAGCAATAACGATTCCGCGAACGGTCGCAACAGTTGCAGCCAGTCGGCAGGCCCGACTCTCTGTGCTCCTAAAATTCCTAAATAAATCATACGCCGTAAATATTTCACGAAGTTGCGCGAAAATACCGCCGCGACGAGGCGGCACTCGAGCGCGACTGGATTAATTTAAAATGAAACGTGACACCCACCGGGGTATCCCTTCCCCATGAAGGATCTATCGATCGATTGATCACTCCTCGCGCCTCTGTTTACTCGAGTAGATGTTTACCGGGGAGTCAAATAATGCCCCAGGAGGAAAGCCGCCGACGAGAGAGCGACCGTCCGACCGGGACTTACGTCCGGTCGCAGCGCCGGGGAATATTAAGAGGGGTCCTTATCGTTTACGGCGGCGCGAATTAAGGCGATGCACGACGTAGAGGCCGCGTGCGGAATAAATCGGCCTGCCTCGAATCTCCGCGATCTTACGTCTCGCCGATAAAGCCGGGGGACAAAAAAGAAATATAGGAAAAATAGACAAGAAGATCGGAGGTGAAACCCGGTGTACGCCCGCGTATCGGGGTACGGAGCGTGTCTCCGGGAATACGAATGTAAATGAAGGATGACACGAAGGTTAACGCACGCCTGTTTTTTTTTTTTTTTCCCGGGCAAGAGCCGATCAGTATGTACTCCGCGAAAGTCGAGTCGGGTATCCAAGGAGAGATTTCCGAGTACGACAATAGACCCGAGAGCTTGGCAACAATTGTCACGAAACGTCCGTCTGGCCTTGGAGCGTCTCCGGCGCCATCGAGCGCGCTCCTCCATTCTTCCCGCGATTATTAATAAACATTCGCGGAAGAACACAGGTAGACGCGGAGCGTTATCGTCCCATTACTCCGGGTGCCTGAGAATCGAGAGAATAGAAGAAAAAAAAAATCGGGGCGCAAGCGTTATCGAGCGCGACACTCTTTGTCGCTTAACACGGTCGATTGGCGTTTACGCCCCGCGATGGCCGAGGCTCGACAATAGACACACAGGGGCTTGGCGACAATTGTCGCGAGCGTCGAGATCGCGCGTCTGGCCTTCGGGCCGCGCCGGGGAGAGCGTCGACTCCCACCCGGCGTCTCCCAGGTTTGCCACGGTCAAGGCTGCGGCCGCGTCGCGGCGTCAGGGCCGGCCCTGGGCGCCGCGCTCGCCCGGCGTCCCCCCGACATCCTCCGACCCAGAAGTAACCGCACCCATGCCGAGAAATATCGTACCTCTTAATAATTCCCGCAATTAATTCGAATCCCTCCCCTTGATCCACGCGTCGCTCAAACCTAGACAATTTCACTTCCCGAGATTTATCGCCACGCGCGTTAACCCCTTCGTCAATTTATCCGCGAGATTAAAATTGAGAAAAAAAAATTTCGCTCAAGAGGGGGCCAAGCGTCTTAGACGCAAAGGGTTAATAAACCCAATTTTGAGCGCTCCTGTTAAACGTAAGAATTTTTTTTTTTAAGCAAAATCGTGTGATTTTTAATTTTTTTTTTTTTTTTTTTTAATTGAAGAGTGGGAAAATTCTTTGACTGGATGTGTGTCGGATGCGTGGGCGTAAAAAACGCGCACATTCCCCCGTTGCGCTCCGGGGCTCCCCTCGCAGGCCGCGTCCATGCTTCTCTCCTTCGCGCCTACGTTCGCCCCGCCCCTTCCACGGATCCCGACTAGCAGCCTCCGACGGCGGTCCAGCGCGCGATCTCGGCTTTACGCTGACATAAGAAAAGGGCTGCGCGCGCGTTCCCATTCATGGTTTACGTCGCGCGACCTCCACCTCCGTAGCGTTCCGAGAAATCGGCCGCACACATTTTCCAACCCGCCGCGCCCAATCCGTCGCCGGGTCTCTTCCCCAAAGACCGGGGGAAGATCTTCAAAAAGGGATAATCGAGGTCCTCGCCCAAATCGAGGAGAAAAGAGGACGGGATACTCGAGGAGCCGTCCCCAATTCCTCGGGGTTCGTCCTTAAAGGAAACGTATCGAGGTCGGCGGTACCTTAAAGGGAATAGGGTCGTCACTTTTTTTTTTTTTCACCCGATCGAGCATTTCCCGGAGTCGAGATTTTTCCCAGGAATCCTATCAGTCTTATCGCGTCGTGATTCGTGGCGATCTAAGGGCACGTTAACAAGGGGACTATCGGTATGTGCAATAACCTCGCTTCGCAGCTTTTACGCGAGGAAAAGGGCCGGCGCGGTCTCATTCATGCGTTTTACACCTGCGAGTCACGCGGACCTCTCCCCTCGAGAATGTCGAGAAAATTACGGAGTACCGACGCGACCGAGTTTTAAAAATTTATGGGAACTCCCTTAGGAGATAACCCGCGCACCTTGTGCACGGAGACGCCCTAAATAATTACGAATTGCGCGGAGAAATTTTGTCGAAAAATCCTGAGTGCAACTTGCACCCGCGGCCCTCACTCCGCGTACAGTTGTAGAGCCTCGGACTACGCGCGCTCGTGGTTTCATTCATACTACTACGCCTACGACCCACGTGGCTTCCCTCCTAGGACGCCAGGAAAGTCACCGGCAACGCGTCGAGGTCCCTATCGGTAATCGATACGCCGCTGATTCCCCGACTAGAAAACATCCATGACACCGGAAAAAAAAAAAAAAATATATACATACAATATAATTTGCGGGAATATGTATTTAAAAAATTTTTATTTTCTTTCATATCAGGGAAATTCTCAATTTTATTCCCTCGAGGTCAGGCCGCGCGGCGACATTAAAATATAATCTCCGCCCGAGGAGGCGGATTGGTATCGATTCGAGCCTGGAAGGATTCGCGAAGAGAGCGGGCGTAATCTCGCGTCGTAAATATACGTTTCACCCGCGCGTAAAAGGGCTACGGGTAGAGCGTGCGCGCGCACCCATTCATACCCGAAGCGGGCCACGCGGCCTCCCCTCGTAAAAGGGCGGGCAACCCCGAAAACGTGCGGAAAAGCCCCCCGGGACCTCTCTCTCTCGCTCTTTTCGGGGATCGATATAGGAATGATGCCGGGAGACAAAGGAGCCGCGCTCCTTTTTAAGGCCCGATATACGTACCGCGGGACAAAGGAGCCGCGCTCTTTTCGGGAATCGATATGACGGCGAGTGGGACACAAAGGCGACGGCGCTCTTCCGCCGATCGATGTATAACCTGGATTAATTGTTAGAAAAAAAAAAAAATAATAAAATCAACGCATCCGTCCCAAATCAGAATAATGAATCACCGACAGGGTACAATTGCGATAATTTAATTGAGACGGGAATAGTCGCCCTCCACCCGTTGACGGGGGAGACAAAGGTGGGCGCCTCATTCCGGCAATCGATGGCGGACAAAGGAGCGCCCTTTTTGACAATCGATACCGAGAGGTCGAGACAAAGGTGGTCCCTCGATTCACGCGACTCGTCGAAAGGACTCGCACGGAGTTTCTTCGGAATTTGAGAGCGTACTCGAGGTGTGACCGTGACGTATGTAGCAGAAATTGAAGCCTGCCGTGACACCGAGATAGGGTATCGCGACAGAACGTGGGGAATGCCCTACGTAGACAGGATCCCACGAGCAACTCGACTCCGCTCGGACTTGGCGTCCCTTTAAAGATCGTTCCCCTCGACCGAGTCGAAATTTCCAAATTATTCGTGCCAGAGAAAATCTGAAATCTGAAATCCGTTCAGGTGGCACCCCAAGACTCCTCGCGTTAAGACGTCAGAAATCCGGCGGAAAACTTGGCCTTTAAAGCCGCGGTCGGACAAAGGACCACCACCCCATATACGCGGCGGGAATCGATTTTAACTGTCGCGGCGGGGACAGGCTCCGAGTCGCCGACCAAAGGCGAATATTCCAGAGATACAATTATACCGTCAGAAAATTGAAATGCAACAAAAAATCGCCGGTCCACCGGGCAAAGGTTGCAAAAACTCAAGAGGCTGAGCGCGACCGCGGAACAAACAACCCAATTATCACCTAAATCCGTTATTTTAATCAGCCCGGCCCTGCCAATCAATTCCCGTTATCAATAAAAATTGCACTTTATCGTGTAACGCCTGTCACCGGCCCAAAGTCAAAACTGCCAAAAAAAAAAAATTCCATCTCCCTTGTGCTACCTTAACCCGCGGTCCAAGACGACAGCAGCATCCCATTACCTACAAGTGATAACGCGATAACGTCCGTAAGCTCCTAAAAAAAAATCCACGTAAAATCGTGACATTCGCGAAAATCGTGATAAATCGTGATTAAATGAGCCAATGTGATAAAACGTCATGGAGTGGGTCAACAATTAATCCCGTGAGATTTTCGTATATCCTACGCCCACCTGCAATCGTACATACAGGAGTGCCGAAAGATGGGCTTTAAGATGCCCGCGAGACAAAGGACCGCGATATGCAGGGGCCGATCGATTTTAACCGTCGCACCGTCGTCCCTCTCTCTCGCACGGGCGCGCGTGGCGCTCGGCCTCTCTCTCTCGCTCCCCCGCCGCGGGAGGCGGGCGCGCTCCGGTTCCGCTTATCCGAGCCGGCACGTAATTCGGCCAAACGCGCGGCCAAGAATTATCCCCGATTACCTCAACGGCGCCCGACTCGCCCCTCCCCCGGAGTCGGCCCGTCCCGTCCCGTCTCCGCCTTTCCCGCCAAATATCCCGCAGGGCTCCAAGGGGCGGAAACAAAGAGAGCCCCGGGCCGTCTCGCGTAACGGAAGAGCAGGCCGGGGGGAATCGAAAGCCGACACGTGGAGGAGGGGGGCCCGGGGGTACACAAAGAGCGCGAGACGAAGGAAGAAGAGAAAGAAAGAGCGACCGGTAGAAAAGGAAAAGGCAGTTCCTCGGCCCCCCTAAAAAAGGAGTCGAAAGGTGCCTCGAACCATCTCCCTCTCGCCAAATCACGTTTCCCCCCGATATTCGCGATTCCTCGGCCCGGTCGTACCTGGAGGCTTGAGAACTTCATAAAACAAAAAAATAAAAAAAAAACAGGGTTACGCAACTCCTCACGGATTATCCCCCATTCCGGAGGAATCCTCACCTGCACGCTCCGACACGTGCGACCCTCCTCTGTCGGTTCTAAGTAAATCTCGTTTCCCGAGATGATGCGTGTAGAAGCGGTTGGGATTAAAATGGAAAACTCCCTTCGAAGGGTATACCAATTTCCTCGGAATGTGAAAGGAAAAGCGGACCTACCTCGCTCGGTCGCCGAAGAAGTCGACCTTGCTGCGCTTCTTGACGATGACCTGGGGCTGGTGCAGGGGGCTGACGCTGGGCTCGCTGGTGGCGGGAGGCGAGCTGGAGCCGGTGCTGGAAGAGAGCGAGCCGGCGCGCCCGCGACCTGAGGCCGAGGCGTCGAAGCCCTGTCCGTCGGAGCCGCGGCCCGAGCCGACGGGGCCGCCGCCCCCGCCGGGGGCGCCGATGGAGACGGCGTGGCCGTGCCCGGTCGGCGGGCCGGCCGACAGGGCGAGGCTGGGCCTGGTGTTCTGCCGGTTGCGGCGCTTCTTCTTCTTGGCCTCGGCCTCGTCCCTGGGGGCGCCGGGCGCGCTGCCGGGGCCGGGCGGCATCCAGTCGAGGTCCTTCTTGAGGTGGCCGCGTCCGCACCTGCAGCCGCAGGCCTTGAAGGCCAGGTCGTAGCCCTTCTTGGTCCAGAGGTTCTGGTGGCGCTGGCGCTCCGACCAGCTGCGCGCCCTTCCGCAGCCCTTCAGGTAGGCCAGGACGGTCTGCTCCCAGGCGTCGAAGCACTCGCGGTGCATGAACTGGCCGACCGGGCAGTTGTCGTTGTTGCAGGTGACCTTGACGGCCTCGTGCAGGGCGTTGACGCGAATGGGGGAGTCGCCGCGGAGGCACTCGCCGCTGGGCAGGCAGCAGTGGGTCGCGGCGGGGGAGCCCACCCCCGGGACGCCGCCCTGGCCGCACCCGGCGAAGCTCTCCAGCTCGCCGCCCGTCTCCGGGGAGCCGCCGCCGCCGCCGCTGTGGCTGTTCGCGTGCCGCCTGGGGGCCATTAGGGGGATGCCGCGTCGAACCGGCCAAAGTCTCGGGGGTTGGCGGAAAATCGTCGGGAAACCCGTGGTCGCGCCGGGGGCGCCTATCCGCGCATCCTCGCCTCTACTCGAGGTCTCTCCCGGTCGGCCTCGGCCTCCGCGCCCTCCTCGAGACGCTCCGAGGCGCCGGGCGCTCCGGGAACGAGCCTCGCTCGGTCTCCTCCCATTCGAGCCGGTCGCGGGGCCGCGGACCACGTGGCCCTCGCGAGGGCCGGACACCTAACCTCTCCCGTTTCTTTGTCCCTGGCGTCGACGCCCCTCGGTCCGCGACGCAGGCGCCCGATCTCAGCGGGCGGCGCGACGCCGAGTGTCAGGGTCACCGCCGCGCCGGCCTAGGGGTAATTCGATCGAAGCCGGAGACCGCCGCCCCTCCTCCTCCTCCTCGCTCTCCCGGCGGCCGGATAGCGTCGTCTCTCTCGGCGCGAGCGCCCGCCTTTGTCTCCCGAGGCCCGAGCCTCCGAAGTTCGCCGCTGCCCCCGTCGGGCGCTGCCGGCGCTACGTCGACGCGGCCGGCGAGCTACCACGCGATGCGCTCGCCGTGGCTACCGGCGTCCGGGATTCACGTGACCCGCGAGGTGGAACGACGACGCCCCGAACTCTACGAACTCTAGGAACTCCCGACGCGCCTAATATCTCTTTGTCTCGCGACTCCGCGCGATCGGCCGATGCCGGTGTTCCGAATCTCGCCGCAGTGGCGCTCGATTGCTCCCGGAAACGCCCCGCGACCCACTCCCCGGGTCAAAGAGACGCGACGTTCGGGTAGCCCTCTTCTCTCGCGACTCTCGCTGGACCTTATGCGCGCACTCGGTAGACGCCGCAGCTCTCGACCGCTAGCCGCCGCTCACTGAAGCTCGGGTGCCGCGCCGAGCCGCCGCGGCGTGCCGGCTCCGGGGCTCCGCGCGAGCAAGGGCGAAAGTGAGGCCCCATTGGGTGAAAGCGAAAGCGCGTGGTGGGGGTCACGGCTAGCGCGCCAATCGATGCGCGCCGCCGGCCGGCACTCGAGCGCGGCTCGCCGCCGCCGCGGTCGAGCGCGATCGCGCCTTCGCGGCGTACCTGCGCACCAGCCGGTGCGCAGCGACGCCGTTACGCACCGGCGTGTGTGCCTCTTTGTGCCTTCGCGCGTCCCTCTCCGTCGGCTTCTGCTCCGGGACTCGACGCCCCTCGACCCACACACCGACCCACACGCCGACCCACACCTATGCACCGTTTGCCCGCGGCTTTTCCTTTATTTTTCGGCCTCCCGAGACCGCTTCTCGATGTTTTCGCTCCTGACATTCCCGCGGCCTTGTCCGACGCTCGGTAGGTCCTCGTCGACTCGATAACTCGACTCGACCGACGAAACGTTTGCGGCGTCCCCCGAGCCACCTCGTGGATTCGATCGAGCCCAGCCAAACCGTCGGATCGACTCGAGATCGACGGCTTCGGCGGCGATTGCGTCAGCCGATACATCGTATGTACAGGGAGGACATGAATCACGCAGGGACGCCGCGGAAGGCCGGGAACTCGGACGCGGCTCTTGGCAGACCTCCGCAAGTCCCGCCACTCCTGAGGTAAGCTCCGGCCAAAAATATTTATCAGGTTTTTATCTCTTCCAAGCCGCAAAAAAGAGGCCTTCGAGAGACGGCGTCCTACTTTCATCTACGGGAGAGCCACCTGACGAGCTCTCGTTGACTCAAACGTTCGGCCTACGTTTGCGCGCCGAATAAATAGTAATCCTAGAGAAACTCGAAATTAAATGCGCGCATATATACATATATTTGATATTAATCCATCTATCGCTTGACTGGATTTTTTTTAACGATGCCTAATGTCGTCTGCTGGGAAGACGAGCCGAAATGGACCAGGCTAGAGGAGATAAACAAAGTTTGGGAGGTTATGTCTTCCGCGTTGCGTGCGGGCGGACCACGCATGCGCCCTTGGAGTGGCACGCGCACGTACGCACGCCAGCTGTCACTCGGGCTATTCTCAGAAAAAAAAAAAGAAAAAAAAGGCGGGCTGCCGGCGAGGACAAAGGGCGTTATCTTTCCCGGGCGAATCCACATTTCGAGACGGCCGTAATCAGCGGCGGCGTTGCGTCCGGCGGTATCGCTCGCTCGCTCGCTCGGGATTATATCACGTAACTCTGCAACCTGTTTATCTACCGTCGAGGCAGATTAGTGGCAGCTCGCGCGTTATTCGTCATTGGCGGCTGTTATCGTCCGGATGAGTCACGGTGTACCGATCGGTGCAGCTATTATGTGTGCCTATACGCGCCCGCGAGGAGGGCTCGCAGGATTGCGCGATATTTTCCGAGTCTCGAGAATCTTGGATAACTCGCCAGACGCGCACCAGGGTCCCGTGCACGTGGATAATTAAGCGCGTTATCCGATGCCGGTGCCCTGGCGCATACCGAATGTCGCGATAGCGTATCAAACCGCGGGGGCAATTAAATCATTCGGCGTAAACAAATGAAATGCTATCGCCGAGTGACGTAACGGCGGCGTTCATTCATGGCGCGCGGAAGGGGCGTGACGTCGGGGTTGTAATGATTTTTATTTCTCGTTTTGAATTTTTCAGCCCGCACCCTGGTTGGCGTTTTCGGAGCCGGATGGGATAATGGAATGCGTTTCTTTATGATGTTTGTCCGCTGCGGTCCGCGATCGATCGGAACGAGTCCTGCTGCCTTACTGGTACACGCGTTTGCCGAAACAAAGGTCCCCCGAGCGCCCTGACTGGTCCAGCGGGATTTGGGCTTTCACGCGGCCAGCTTGAATGAACGTTTTCGACCCCACACCTCGGCGTCGTTTCGATTCAAGAAGCCGATTCGGTAAGCAAAAAGAGAGTCGTACGCCTAATAATAAACGGCGATACGCCGGACCCGGTGGAGTCCTTTGTCGCGTAAAGGAAATCCGCTCGCAACTGCCGCGCGACCCAAAGACGCGCTCCGATCGTGGGGCACCCCTTTTTTAAATTTATACTACAAGGCCATTCTTAGTTGGCCTCGATACAGGCATATATGTAAGCGGAGGCAGCACGTGCTCGCGTATACACGGACCCGACATAATCCGATTTGAATGTGTAATTTTCTGTGTCACCGTCTCGTGATTTGACTTTATTACTTATGGAAAGCCGTATGGATTTTATTGGCATCTATTTTGAGGTGCCGCCGTTTGCCCGGCGGGACACTCTGGCTGTTAGGAATCCTAGCAATTTTTACGACCCATTTCTTTCTCGGCCTGTGTAACGCGAGAGCTGACGCGTAAGGCGCCGAGCGTGTGACTCGCCGTGCAGAGGATGTCCGTTATACTCGCTCATGGCACGACCAAAAAACACGAAAAGACCGAAGCGTCGGGCATCCCCTCTTTAATTTTAGTACAAGGCCAATCCCGACGGTCCTCGTTGCTCACGCTATCGCCATGCGCGGATATATATTCCTCTTTTCGTTCCCCGCTGGGGTAATAATCGGCCGCGCCGCCGTTCATATTTAAGTGCAATCTAAATAATTATCACCTTTCCGCGCGCCCTCGTAATTATTTGATTAACGGGTTCCGGGTGTTTTTTAATCGCCCCGTGATTTTTCCTCTCGCTTACGCGGTGTCTCCGGCGCGTTTGGCATTTTTTATTTTATGCTTTTGCATTCCCCGTAAGTCGGACCTTTTTCGAAGCGCGCCCTGCAATTTCGGTTGCCACGCAGCGGGCACGCATCGGGCGAACGGAGGATGTGGGGAATCTCTCTCTCTCTCTCTTTCCCTTTTTCTTTTTTATTTCCCCAAAATGACCGAGACGCTCCGAAAGACTAAATGGTCGAGCATCCCTCTTTAAATTTAGTACAAGGCCGATTTCAGCCAGGCCTCGGTACGCGTGCTATCGCGGTAACGCCATGCGTAAGTATTCTTTTTTCGGCCGGAGACGTCCGCGTCGGGACGTCGAGGGAAATGCGCCAATCGGACTCTATTTTATCCTACCACTCGGTAAGGAGAAAAAAAATATTTCCCGTCCACTCTTCCTAGTCCTCGTTTTGAGGATCTCGTTTAACTCGGCTTTTCGCGATTTTCGCGTTTTTTGCGATTTTCGCAATTTTCGCGATTTTCGCGATTTTTGCGATTTTCGCAATTTTCGCGATTTTTGCGATTTTCGCGATTTGAGGAGAAAATTCGAAATCGTATCGAGGCTCGCCGAGAGAAAAAGCGAATGACATTTAGAAGGGAAGCCGGGAATTTTTTAGCAAGTTTTTCGCGCACAATGGCGGCTCTTGCCACGTGCCGTAGGCGGGAACAATGGGGCTGCGTACAGGGAAGCTCGCCTGTGTTGGTACCCTGGGGTTGCATGGTACGAATTTCGTACGAAGGTCGAGGGCGGACATGCAGTTTGCAGAACGCTGCACGTAATGCGCAGTAGGGTACAGTGCGTGCAGTGCTATACAATTTAACCGAAATTGGAAGGCCTCGGGACATCGGGGTCCCACCCCTTCTAATGAGTTTAGGCGAGTGATCGAAATTGTAATCATAAGTGGGTACACGGGCATTAAGGAATTCTTTTTTTTTTCTTTCTTCTTACCCCTTTCAAGGGGGTGTACACACGTGGCAGAGTCGTGAGGTGCATGGGACGAATTTCCTGCCAATGCTGGCGGCGGACGTGCAGAACTGCACACGGTGCATGGCGCAATGTACAGGGTGTGCTGGGTAAAAATGCCACGGAAAAAATAACAGGGGTAGTTCAGGTTAGTTACTGAACTAGTTTTGAAGTAGTAGCGAATAGGAGTGGTTCTTGACGGTGAAAACAATTCCAAGCCTCCCACAACCTCAAAATCGTAAAAATCATCATTGTCGTGATTTTCAAGTTTTTTTTTTCGTGATAATGAAATAATGTGAAAATTTGCAACAATCATTTTTATCTTGGAGGTAAGGTTTATGGCAATTTTCACTATCTTATTCGCAATCAGCGGGTTGGAGTGGACGGGTATATGCATTTTCAAATTAATGCGCTTTTTGGAGCTTTATCCGTACCGACGTGGGGAAGTGACGAGTGGATATCGATTTCTTCTTGTTTCTGGGTTCTTAATTTTTATTCAGAATCCAATCCATCGCCGAAATTCCCCTCTGCTTGCTGCGTCGCAAATCCGGCAAGCATTTAACACCTTTCCAAGGAAATGCGCACGTGCCAGTGCCGAGGGGCGCGTGAGGAGAATTTCGTAGGAAGCATGGGAGGGCGGGCATGCAGCGTACAGAGAGTTGCACGTAATGCGCAGTACGCTGTACAGTAGGTGCACCGCTCTACAATCCGGCTGCAATTGAAGGGCGTCACCGGGAAACCACTACACCAGACTATACCCTTTCGCCAATACCCCCTGTTTACTCGATCGGCTCGTAAACACTGTCGGCCTAAAGAAAAAAAAAGGAAAAAAAAAAATCCAGAATGTCTGGATCCACTCGTTCGTCTTCGCAAAAGTACTCCCAGACACGACGCGCGTAATTTCTCGAATTCTTTTTTTTTTTCCCGAGAGAACGTCGAGGCGGAATTTTCCTCCCTTTTTTTCGGATGGCTTTTACATCGCGTTGATATCGAATCAGCGAGCCTCCATGCTTTGGGAAATTCCCGGGACTGCGGGAATCGCGTTTTTCATTACTCTTGAGTAAAGGGTGCAGGGACGCGGCAGAGGCATCGAATTTATTGCGAAATAGGGACAATGCGGCTGGATGGGAAAGGAGCGCATGCGTCGCCCTCCCGTGCCGCATCCATGGGTATATATATATGGAGATGGTCACGGGAGGATGGCACGAGCTGCGAAGGTCGAGGGCAAAGGGTATAGGACCACTGTACAGAGCGTGGTAAAATCGACCGATCGCGACCGCGTTTGCAAAAAAACCCGTCACTAATGGATAATCGAAGAACGAGGGCGAGGGACTTCCAGAGGGGGGTCGCGAAATGCAATTATGCGCAGACTGACAAAGAAGTGGCTGGTCGAAATTCCAGTCTCGGCAGGGTGAGTCGTAAAATACTTGGCGTAGATAACTACCGGGCCAATATGCATAATAATCGAGAGGAAAAAACTATGTTTATTAATAGCCCGGTACTCGACGTGTATTCAACCCTGACCGGGAGGCGGTGCCGCCGCGGCTGGCACCGCCATTACCACCATTACCACCGTTACTACCACCATTACTACCGCCATCGCGACCACGGTTAGCGAAGGTATTGCCAACCGTGGCAGGAGGTGTACACTCGTAACTTTCGATTTCGGGTCGCGCGTGCAGCACCGGTGCATGGCGGTTAAGCGAACTCCGAGCTGCAGGCTTCGGGACATCTCCGTAAGGCTTCGCCGCGGTTTCTTATCGGCGACCTCGATGTTCCTCCCCTGGGAGGGAAATTCGGTTCTGTCGAAATCTTTTTGCGAGAAATCCCCGGGGGACTCCCTGCGCGTTGACTTTGAGCCCCCGTCCCGTTTCCTCGTCTCGCGATGTCGGATGAATAAAATATTAGCCCATGGCTCGGCCGAGGGATTGAGAAGGACGCGAACCGTCGACGTCACCGCCCAACGCATCGCTATTCGCTATTCATAGTATACTAGCGTGGCAGTTGCATAAAGCCGTTGGATACGTTGACCCTAGGCGTTACGTAATTCGCGTCTAGTGCCAACTATCGGCCGTGCGATAACACCGCCGGCTGGACTGCGACTGGCCTTCGCTCCCGTACTATGCCGCTCTAGTGGGAATAGTAAGCTCGTTTCTCCGTATGGTGGATGCATGTACCTGGGTTCACGGAGGTACGGAGGCGAATGGAATCGCTGCGATGCCGCCTTTCGCTCGCCGCCGCTCCTGCGAGATGAAAAAGAGACGCCGAATGGGGCTCGGATTTTGGGAGGGGAATTTTTATCATCGACTTTTTTTTTTTCTTTTTCTTTCACGTGACACGGGGAAAAAAATGTATTGCTCCGAATGGTACCGAAGAGATATCCGGGTAATTCGTGGAATAATTAAATTCGACTGGAATAAATTGAACGGGACGTTTATCCGGAATTATCGGAATTTTTATTTGAGGTTATTGGGACATTACGTGGAATGTAATTTGTAGTCGCGATTATTAGAATCGATGATTGAACACGCGTCGGTGACACTCACGGCGCTCTTCCCTGGAATCACCGTCACCGCAACTTGCACGGCTATTCGCGCAGCGTATTATCACGCGTACCGCTATTTCTCAGACGGTCGTGACAAGAATGCAATTGCTTACTGTACATTTGACAGCGGTGCCGAGCAATTTCTGCCGGTACTCCTCCGAGCGAATTATCGGCGCTTCGGGATCTTTCGCGCGAGCGGCGTTCCGATTGGCTCCTTTGTGGGAGCAGGAAACTCCCCGAAGGCGAATTTATGGAAATGCTCACGTACGCAACATTAGCGTACGCGCCTATTTGTTTCGCGGAAGTGGCTGATAAAGTTCCTACCGTACGGTTCCAGGGGAAGATACGAGCGATACGTGCCCCGGTTCTTTCTTTCTCTTCTTTTTTTTTTTTTACTCCTTTATTACCGCCCGAACTTTTAGTTCGGAGTTGATTTTTGGGCCGTGCCTCGAAAGCGGAACGATCTCGTTGCGGCATTCGAGGGGGAAATTATTTATTATTTTTATTCCTTTGTTTTATCGCCGAGCCGAATCGTTGGCAGATAAAATTGCGGGGACGAGCCAACACGCGTGTCCGACTCGTCGCGTGCAGCTTGCACCTGGTGAGAGGAGCTGGTTCTTCTGCATCCGTAGGAAAGTATTTTGTCACAAACTGTACATTTACCAGGGCCCGATAAAACTGGTTCGAGTCGAGGTACCAGTTTATTTTGCCACCTCGTGCAGCTGCCCTCGAGTCGCATCGGTTCGCCGGTCGACTCGGCGACGTCGTCGAGCTTTTTGGCGAACGTCGGAAATTCCATCGGCAAATTGCACGGTTAACGCGAACCGACTTTATACAGAAATCAGAGGCTGTTGCTCCCTGTATCTTACCGTACTCGCGAGCCATTGAGCTTGTCGGTGAACGCAGAAATTCCACCGATTGACATTTGCAGGAGGCTCGTATCTATCCAGCTGGAATTCCGACCTGCAAACCGTAACTTAGGGTGAAATACGTTTCTCGGCCCCTTCGTGGGCGAATGAGCCTTTCTGAATTCTTTTGATTAAAAAATAAAGGAATTAATAATTCCCTGATGTATTATATATATATATTTTTTTTTGAGCAGACGGTAATTGCGAGTCGGTATTTTTTAAAAATCTTTAAATTAAAAATTTATAGGTAGGTGATATATTGTATTTTCTCTGTGCAGACGACCATTGCTGATCGGCAGCACCTAGCAGCCCGTTACCGTCCAGGGACAGAATTCTCAGCGGGACGTTTCCTGAGAGATCGCTGCTAACAAAACTGGGTTATCGTGGAGAGATCCGCTCGACGGAACGAATACGCGTTCCGCCACTAGTTCCACTGGTTCGACTGGTTCCACCGGTTCGAAAGACGGGGTCTTGCTTAAGGCAGAGCCGCCGATTTCGTCCGGCTACATTGGGAGACCGTCTCGGATGCTGGCCTGGACCGCGGGAAGATGCGAGCAGCATGCGAAGGCGGCCATCTCGGACCCGAAGAGACGGACCGGTCCTGCCATTATTTCGAAAGTGGATCGGCTCCGAGGAGACCGCAGCCGCGACTTTTAGGCCGCTCGAAATATTCGAACCTCGGCTCCGATCCACGGGTAAACCCGACCTCCGAGGATCACCGGGCGAGGGGCGATACGTCATCGGGGCCCTGCGCGTTATCTCGAGATAATCCATATTTATGGGTCTCTCCTAAAAATATCGGGTCGGATCGGGGACGCGAAATCCTCAGCCGAAGATCCTCGGATCGGCGCGCGCAACCTTGGCACCGATTCCCCGTGTCGACGCTCGCTCCTCGCAGCGTGCATCGATTAATCCCGGAACGAGGAGGATATATTTATGCGTAGATGCGCCGTCTAGTTCCCAGTACGGGTTTAGGAATAAGATCGGATTTATCGAGGGGACGTGAATTTCCACGGCGAAATCGAAACCGTCCCTGTAATTACCGGTCGACACGCTGCGGGTGGTTATCCGTGTTAACGACATACGAAGAGAGAAGGGAAGACTTTCCGATCCGCAATAGATGCGTAACGTCGATAATTGATAAATTCCGTACTTTGCGCACCCGGCGCGCGCTCCGTCGAGGGTATCTGGATTTTCCGCGATCTTCTCTGATTTCCTGTGATTACCTGGGATTTGTTTTGACGGTCAAATCTAGGCCGACTGGTCGACGACCCGAGTTTCACCGTGGAGTTACGTTGTACCTCCTTACACAGCGCGAATCCCTCGTGACGCTCGCGGAAGGCTCGTCGCGTGACGCACCCTCGCCGTTTATATATGTAAGCCCACGTAACTTATCCAATGTAGAGGAACGTGTTTCGAGAGAGGAGCATCCGCGCGTGCGAGCCAATCTTGACCTAAGCTCGAGAAAGGCACTCGTATAAGAAGCAGAGGCGTCGCGACGAGTCCCCGAGTTCGAGGCGAGGAGAGCCGAAGGTGACTCCTCGTCGTGGCAGAATTTTCCATCCGCGAGAGCCCCGAGTCTCGGAATTTTCACCCTACCCGGGACCTCCGATTCTAGGTCGGAAATTGGGTCTTGCATTTCCATATCTTCCACTCGGAAACCTAAAGTGGGACTCCGTTCGAGCGGAGTCGGACGTGGACGGTTGAAAGGAGGTCTTGAAAGGGGGAACCGGGACCAAGGGTGGTCCGAGTTAGGGTTGCACGGGTTTACAAGGAAGGGACGGAATTTCGAGTCGCGGCGTTCGCGCGTCGAAATCTCCGGCTTCCTAGGGACCCTTCTTTTCTCCCTAGTCGCGTGCTCGGCCGAGTCTCTGGGGTGGCGGCCCGCAGACCTCCTTTATATTTAATTTTTCCATTCGCGGTCGTTGCGTAAAACCCGCGACCGATCCGAGGCTCGCTTGCGGCGAGGCCGGGTTTACCGCGAAGTCGCGCCGTACAAGGAAACGCTCGGTTACGCCGACGACAAACGGCGACGGCGGTTTCTCGCGGTAAACACGAGGAGTCATCGGTAGCGAGCTAAGGCCTCGGGGAGAGACCGCGGATGGACGTCTCAAAGGCGGCGAGACGAGGGCCGGTCCCTCCGGAAGACAAGTATGGCGCCGACTTTCGCGGCCGCGTCCCTCGCTCGGCCAAAAACTCCGGCCAAATGTTCGCGCACGTCGGAAACTCGTCCAGCATTACCCTCGGCCGTTTAACCGAGGAATCGTATGACTTAATTTCGGGGCTGATAAATATTTACGGCTTTTCAGGGGGATCGAGGGGTGTCACCTTCGGCGATCGACTCGAGCCGGTCGGCCGCGACGCGAGGCCCGACTTTTTCGACCGGAAATTCGTATTTACGTGAGTACGAGGTTAAAAGCGACCTTTGTGCGGCCGTGAATAAATTTCGCTTAGCCCAGGGATAGCGAGGAAGGCCTCAATTAGCGCCATTGGTGGAATACACCCCGCGAGGAGAAGTTTCAAAGGCCGCCCATCGGACCGGGGAGGCAAACGGAATCAAGAACCGGGAGTCAAGGTACACACCGAGCGCGACCATGTCCCCCGTCCTCTACCTCGGCAAGGTCCTCGCCGACGCGACGGGTGCATTTTTCGTCCTCGACTCGCACCAACCTACATATTCCACCGCGGAAAAGCCTTAACGCTATACCGCCTGTACTCGCCGTCAAAACACGAGATAACTCGGCCGCGGACGAGACGTCGGCTCCGGGAGGGAACACGTGTTCCCTCTGTGCCAATCGGCGTCGAGTTTCAATTCCTGAATCGTTGCGAAACACGCCTTCGCGCTATTATCGAATCTCTCCGTGACAACTCGGGCAAACACGGTCAGTGCCCAGGTGTAGGGTGTAGACGGCCACCGATGCGTGGAGGAAATCAATCCAGTTACATAACCCATACCACGTATTAACATATTCCCGCCGAAAGAGACGCATCAGCCTCCAGGGCATCCTGGACGCTTTTAACATTTTTCGCCCATCCTCCTCGTTGCAGCCGAGGAATTGCAACGGGTGGGGGGGGTGGGGGGGGGGGGAAGGGGAGATAGCCCTCCCGGGTTGGCGGTGCATGTGCGATGAGTTCACGCACGCGCGGACCCGCGGATAATGGGGGCCCCTCTCCCTTTTTATCCGTCGACGGGCACCGCCGGTTTTGCCCTCCCCTCCGCGCCTCCACCCTGCCCCCCTTCCCCGAAGGGTCCGCCCCCCCGACTCCCCTACATTCCCCACCGGCTCCGCCAATCATCCAAACTGCGCACCCCGAAACGCCATTGCCCCCCTCCCCCTCTCCCTCCCCCTGTCCTCCTTCTCCTCCTGAGCCCCGGCCGCTCGACTCGTTTCGACTGCATCAGGGTCACCCTCTCTCTCCTTTTCTCTCCTGTGCGCCCGCCGCGCGCTCCTTCTCGCTCCTTCGCTCTCCCGGCCGCCTCTTCCTTCCCCGTTCCCCGACCACCCACTCGGCCCGGCCGAACCGAGACGCGTAGTACGAGTTTAACCTTCACCGTGTCCTCTGCCGGGAAGCCGCACCCACCCACGACCCGGCGACACGCAATCGCTCCCCTCCGACCCAGTCTCCGACCCTGTCCTGGACGGGCGCGCCCGAAATGCGGCTCTACGCCGACGTTAGGATGCGCCTTCGCCCATGACCTCGTCCAATCGGACTGGGAGGGACTCCTACTCTAGGAGACGCGCCGCTATCCCGGACTGGAGTGAGACACCCGGTCTGTCCGGCGACGCGACGACGCCGGACCGCTAACGTCGCGCCTGGTCTGCCGCACCGCCGGAAACGGGATTCCGAGAAGATACGATGCCCCGAGGGAATAGGAACCTCGAGAGATCCGATAGTGCGACGATGCCTACAGGCACTCGGGAGGGAATGATATGCCGAAAAGGGAAATCTAGAGATTTTTATTCTTTGAACGGTCCCAAAGAAATGGCTCGTTAATTTGGAATGTAATTATTTGAGGAGGAGGTAACATGAATATGACGGACGAGGTGGTTTTTCGGTACCGTGACAACTTATTTCAAGAATGTAATTCTTTTTTTTTTTTTTTAATGAGATTTAATTCCTTGGTAATGGTGAATTTTTTTTTATTGGGGTACGTTTTTGGAATCGGGGAGGATGGGCGGTGAGGTCTCGGTCGATACCTCGATAACCTATTACTAGATCAACATGTCTTGTTGACCAAATGGCATGCTTAATGACACGCGTAACGGATTTAGAATTGTTAAGAGACTGGGCGTTGATGCATGTATGTGTAAACTTGATTGGGGGACGGTTGTTCTATCGTTGTGCTATCGAAATATCCTTGACTTATAAGGTGACCTCTTGGATATCTATGTGCGGTTAACCTCTCGTGACGCTATTATATTCCTCTACCTCCGGCAAATATTCAATAATACCTCACTTTCGAACGGTGTTTATCTCTCGTGGCGACGATTACATGCTTGTAAAGCGAGTCAATAAAACCGGGAACGCGACGTTATTCCATGTGTACGTGACTGTCGCTCTTGGGCGTCTAATTAGAACTTAAGCCGTTACATAAACTTAGGCTCTGTCCTTTCTTATGTTGACGTTGCTTCTGTCGATATCATTCAGCAGGTTTGCCCGTGACTCTTGGCATTTCGAGCTGACCGGTGGGTATGGACGCCGAGAGGGAGTGTCACTAACCTGACATTCCTCACCTCGTTGATAGGCCTTCGGAGAAGGATTCGGAAACGATAACGCATTCCTTCGGGTCTATCTTCACGCGTTTACGTCGCCCATCGCCTCGACTTGTGTCTGGTTGTAGCATATTTATTAAACGATATCACCGAACGCGTTGCAAAAGGAGCCGGGCACGCGCTCCGGAAGCACGCGATGGCCGCCATCTTGGTTCTCGTTCGCGGCTTCTCCCACGCGAGCGTTAAGTGCAAACGCTTAAGTCTGGCGGACAGGTATTATGGTAGCTGCACCGACGCTGTACCGGCGCTAAATATGCACATGCATATGCATTATCCGATAATATATTTATAATGCCTGGATATAATCGTCGATGTGGACGCGCTCGTAATAGCCGAGGGATACGAGGGACCTGTTTGTCGAGCTCGCGAGATCTCCCTCTCCCTCGGTCGGATATCCCGGTGGAAGAGCGTTACCATTGTCGTACCGCGAAAGATAAATGGCGATAGATAGCCGGCTCCCGAGTAGCCGGAGTTGCCGTCGCCGCTAAAATAAAGAATCGCCCGGCGAGATTTCGCCGAGGTGTGCGACGTAACGAGACGCTATATATAGCTCGCGGGAGCGACTTGTTTTTTCTGGAAAGGTCGCGACAAAAATACACGCCTCTTGATATTCGCCCGCGTCCATTCGATACGAGATATATAAGCGTGCGCGGACTCGCCGCAGAGATCGGGACGGGTTTACGTAACGCCAGCCTCAGCGTCGTTACTCATCGGCGGATAACCGAACCAAATATTTGGACGTTTAAAAACTGCGCAAATACCCTGTCCCTTTCTCGCCATTTCTCCCGGTTCTCCTCTTTCTCCGGCGCGCCAAGGTCAATTCCGCATGCGGTTACCGCATTGCTCTCGGCCCCTTCTCCATCTATCTTTCTCCCGGCGGCCACTGGGAGCGGAGAGCGTTGCGACACGAAACCCCAGACATTTCCCCGATGTTTTCCCGATCCTTCCCGCCCCCGGTCTTCTCTGTCACGCCAATGCGACGTTAATAACGTGTCGTATTTGATGGCATAATCTGCAAAAAAGCGGAGAACGTAAATGAAAGTTCTTCGGCACGGCAGGGCACGTAGTTATATCTGTAGTAACCGGATGGCGGTATTTTTAGATTATCAAAAAGAGCCGTATCTGGTTTGATAAAGGTCGCGTGCTTACAAGGTCCACGCGGTATCCCGGATAAATCGTTGGCCCCCTGTCGGGCCGTCTCTTTGTGCCGAAGGGAACGAATCGGGCACGATCCTCGGAGACCTACTGGCCCAGTTTCTAGTGCGCTTCATCCCTCGTATGGTTGCACCGCCCTGCACCTTACGTGACGTCATTCTCGCCCACGGGCCATTGACGGAAGTGCGCCCTTCGGTTCTGCCATATGCCCCTACTACGCATTTTGGGGAGCTCTCGGGTCTTGGTAGAGTTTCGCGCCAAGTACACCCGTGTACGTAAGCCTGTAATGGTGCAACGGTATAAACGACATGCCCTTGGCGATTTTGTGGCATGCAATTTTCTCATTCAATAAATGGTTCTTCCGTACCTTCGATGTTCCCAGGTGTGCCTCTGCCGTGGATTTCTTGTCAGCCGTATCGACGAGACGTTTCCGCGCTGGCTCCCCCAGCTATTCCTGAATGACTCGGTCCATTCATGGATGGAAATATTCGAGTCTCCTGTACTCTTCTCCCGGCCCCGAAGGACTACAGATTGCTGCATGAAAAATCGCCTTAATTGTCCATACAATGTATGTTATCGCGGCGGTACGTACGTGTACGTCCGGGCGTAAACACGTAGTCCTCTGCATATTAAAATAACAGGGGTCAGAAAGAGCAACGCCGATAGCCGTCGTACATATGTAGAAGTACGATAGGTCTCGATTGAAGTGTAATTAGTCATTATTAAGATAGCGTTACTTGACAGTTGCGTTCGGACTCTATTCCAGTATGGTTAGGCACGCACTCGTTGCGTACGACACCGCCTAATCTGCATTGCTATCTACTCCGGCTTGCCAAAACCTCGGTGAGACGTACGACCAGTGCTCGCGTTCTCGACTTTCGCTATTGCTGGGTGCATGTCGGAGCATTCCGTGAACCTGAGATATTTATAGAGGCTGGAATTATTTTTTTACTCTTTTTATTAGGCGTTACGTGAATGCTTCTCTGTAGTGGTTAGGCGGTCCGCGCTTGACTTCGCGTCGGGGATAAAGTTTATGAAATTCTGTCAGAGCGTACCCTGGATTATGCGTTTCCGGTGGCGCATGAAATGCGTAATTATTGTTTTGGTTCGGACATCTGCTGGGTGTACATCCGCTCTTCAGGGCCAGCATTCGTAAGGGGAGAATCGCCTCTGGGAAAGGGTGTATGGAAACCCGATAAGTTCTACTTGGGTTGGGTTCTTGCGCCCCGCTTTGCCTTTCTTCATGGTTTTGCACCCGACGACGTATAAATTTCTGGTCAGACATTTTTTCAAAACCTGGAAAGTATTGGACAAATGCAATTCAGATATGAATGCTTGCGAAATATGTCTCGGCGAGGCACTAGAATAGGGGGACGCAATTGAGTCCTGAGGCTCGAAGGCGGAATCTTCAATTCTGCTTTAATAAAATCCCTCCCGCACACCGAGAGCATTCGTGAAACCTCGGTTTTAAGAGCCAATCGACTATTCGCTAACGTCTCGTTTAAAGGAGCCTGCTACACGAGACCTCTTTAAACTCCATGATTTACGGCCTGCCGACGACGCTGCCACGTGAAGACCGCATCGACACCCGTGTTTTATTACAAACACCGCCGTTTCGTTAATACATGAATATTGGGATATAAATTATAAGTTCGGTACTTACACTCTGTGGAAGGGTATTAATATGATACAGAAGCTTAGATTCCATGCGGCGCCTGTAAAGGATAGTTCATAAATCATCCGCCATTCCTATGTGGCGGCAGCACGGAACCGCAACTGCAGGAGCCGCTGCATCAGCAGTCTCGCGATGCACTTCTATTCGCAATTCCTTCTCCGACTCCTATTTTATTCACGCCTCGAAGAGTGCATCTTGAAAATTAATAATAATATTAATTATCACCTGGCGTGGAAATACCATCGGTAAATGAAAGATTGTTTATCGACCTTGTGATGCACCGTTCGATAGCCATTGATTAGAACCTTCGAATATTTACCGAGAGATGACGGTAGTGGCGCGTCGGTTTCGCGCTGCTCTCTTGGCGCACCTCGGCGGCTCCGGATTGTCCGTCTTCGAGATCCTTGCCAATCTTTGGACCACTGCGGGCAGCTGGCATTGGCGCTTCTCGAATTCTTGATTTTGAACGTCTTCTACCACTCGGAGGATATGGACGGCGACTTTATTACACCGCTCGTAGCAGGTACGCCGCTTAGCGACCGCACGACGTAATTACGATGGACAGACGTCGATCGATTCGGTACATCGATTTCGATCGCGGTATCTTCGGAGTGCATGTGTGCATGGCGTTTGTATATACGCGCGTGCTCGGTTTGTACGTGGGAAAGGTTGGTAGATATTCGAGAATTCGAGGTTTTGGACCGGCGACAAATTTCCACCCAATTGGACATAGTTTATGTTATTCTGATTTTTTTTTATGGCGGTGATGAGTCGATATCAAATTCGTTAATATGTTTGTAATGGGTTTTTGTAGATGGGCACGTATAAGCAGTCGATGTCTCAAGAAAAGCTTCGGTACGCAGTAAGGAAGGAAAGATGCCGTCAGTCTGTGGAGACACGGTCGAGGCAACTGGTATAAAATATTTTTAATAATGTAACGGTTTCTGTGTCCTTGTTTATTTTGTACGGTTAATATTTTTATTATTCTAGCTGCACAAGCAGGTATCCCTGATGTTATATCCAGTACGGACAGTGTTGGTACCCAGAGCGATGTCTCTGTACATACTACGGTCTCTGGCAGGCCTAGAATGGATGTCGCTTGTGTCTTGGATCTACAGCAACCGGAACTTCTCACGCACCGAAAAAAAGCCTTAGAAGATGTTAGGCAAGCTTGCATTCTAGTAAACGCAAATATGCATCATATACAGGTAAATAATAACTCATTTATAATTGTAAGTTTTCTCTTTGTATATCGGTATCTTTAACGAGTCTTTTTATGTTTTGCAGTTTGAGAAGCTTGATTTTGGAGAAACAAATGTACTAGATACTTTCTATAATGCGGATGTTGCCGTTGTTGATTTAAGTATTCAGCTACAGCAGTCTGCACTGTTCTATCATTTGGGTGTCAGAGAAAGCTTTGGAATGAAAGAAAATATTTTGTTGTACCATGACGGAGATAATGAAGCAACAATTAGATTGAAGGTATTTTTGCTACAAATAAAAACAGTCTTAAGTCATTAATTGCCTAGAACTAACGATACCCATCTTGTAGCTATCATGTGGGAGCTACACATTTGTTTCGTACCGTGTAGTTGATTGCGGTTCCTGTGTTGCGACTAGTCCAACTACCAGTAGAGTTACCAGTGAAGAATCGGTGGATCCAAAGCAGCATCTCGTACAAAAACTTAAGAAGCTTTTTCAGGATGTGGAAATACAGTCAAAGTATAGTATTTTTCTGTAAAGCATCACTGGCTTATTTACAGTATCAAAATATTGATATGTTCATTTTTTACAGAGCTCATATGAAAGAAAAGTTCTTGGCTGATCTACGAAAAGCACGTGAGACTTATTCCGGAGAGGAATTATCTAAGGCCTTGAACAATATGCGAAAACGTCTGGATGATCCAAATGTGCTTTCTGGAGAAGTAGTATTGAATGTCCTTATTTCTTTTCGGGAGATTCAGGTAAGTTGCGTATACAGACTTCAAACAGTATTTAGGATATTTAGTTTTGTGATGCCACTGCAAAAAAATTTCTTTATCAAACATAGGACTATGATGCGATGGTGCAACTTGTGGAAGATTTAAGAACGATACCAAATCATAAAAATTATATAAACACTCCAGCTATTCGATACTTGTATGCCTTTGCTCTCAATCGTCGAAACAAGGAAGGTGATAGAGAAAGTGCTTTAAGAGTTATTGAAAAGGCCTTAGAAAAAAAAGAAAACCATGTACCAGATATGTTGTGCCTTTGCGGTAGAATTTATAAAGATAAGTTTGTAGAAAGCCGACATACAGATCAGGAAAGTTTAAAAAATGCTATCCGTTGGTATCGGAAAGGATTTGAGGTACAAAGAAATTCATTTTAATCGTATTCTGCATTAAATGGTGTCGTACTACATGAATCCGTGAACAATTGTAGGTCCAACCCAATGAGTACGCTGGCATAAATCTTGCTACGCTCTTAGTCATAGCTGGAAATGAATTTTCTAAGAGTGAAGAACTCCAGCATATAGGAATGGTATTAAACAATCTAATCGGCAAAAAGGGAAGCCTATCGAGTCTGAAGGATTACTGGGACGTTGCAACTTTTTTTGAGATAAGCGTTTTAGCAGAAGATTATTCGAAGGCTATTCAGGCAGCAGAATGCATGTTTAAATTGAAACCTCCAAACTGGTTAGTTTTTTACTTTAATGTATAGGCATATAACGTATTTAACAATTCAGTTGGGGCGTACTTAACACGAATGTGCTGCGTGGAAGTGTACACGTAGTTTACCTGGTATTATATAGTGATGAAAGTGAGACGCATAACTTGTCCGAGTGGCGAGTACCAGGAAGCTGCAAACCATTTGTCAATCCTACGTTACTACGGATCTAGGTACCTGAAGTCGACAATAGGCAACATCTCACTCATAGACAGATTTCGGAAAAAGAATGAAGAAGCTGAAGTTTCACCTGAGGAGCAAATCTTCAGTTTTTGGATGGATTACTTCGTAGAAGCTACAAACACAGAAGTTGGCGACAGTATTCGGTTCCCAGTGAGTTTTTGAATATGCAAACAAGTTATTACGAATAAAGTGGAATTAGTTCTATTTCGTTAGAAGATTTCGAATAATCTATCTTTTGCTCTATACTTATTTAATTATTTAACTTTGTAGCTTTTAGTTTTGGAACCAACTAAAATCTTAATGCCCAGCTATGTGAATGTAAACCTCGGAGCTGAAGAGAAATCCATCCAAATATGGAATTTATGTCTAGACAGTATGAAAAGTAACTGCAAACAGGTGCACGATTGGCTGTTTACGGCGAATATGATTCGCAGTGTAAGTCTGTATAAACGGGACGAACGTTGTCTATTTTTATACGTTCACCAAAATTCGGACGATTTCCAAATGTACCTACCATCCGTACAATGCAGACAAAGGTTTTACGACCTTGTCCTGGAAATGACCAGAGATCAGGAGGGTATGGTTACCGATTTAGATGCCTACATGACCGATGATCAAATGAAGGTATACCGCCTTGCACTATGTTATATGTTTTTATGCTACCCATAATTTTAAATCTGAAATCAGCATCGTTATATTTTAGTTTGAATATGAGTTAGACGACCAAAATAAGCGCATTGTCCTCGGCAAAGGCACTTACGGCATTGTATATGCAGCCCGCGACCTAAATACTCAAGTAAGAATTGCGGTTAAAGAAATTCGCGAACGAAATCTAGGAGACGTTCAACCATTGCACGAGGAAATTAAATTGCATAGCCAATTGAGACACCGAAACATCGTTCAATACCTAGGCTCCGTGAGCGAAGATGGATATTTTAAAATTTTTATGGAACAAGTTCCTGGAGGCAAGATTTACCATTAATTACTATTAATAAACATGATTATAATTGTTCACACCGTGAGCATTGTTAATACTTTTTTTTTTCCAGGTAGTTTATCAGCTCTTTTAAGGTCCAAGTGGGGTCCTTTGAAGGAAAACGAGTCCACTATATCGTACTACACGAAACAGATTTTAGAAGGCCTTAAATATCTCCACGATCAAAAAATTGTTCATCGGGATATCAAAGGTGGATTATTTAATTAAACGAAAAAATTGAAGGTCTGCTCATAAAATAAAACTCCCATTTTTCCTCTTTTAGGGGATAATGTACTAGTGAATACGTACAGTGGCGTTGTCAAGATATCTGATTTTGGCATGTCAAAACGTTTGGCTGGACTTTGTCCGAGCACGGAAACGTTCACGGGTACTTTACAGTATATGGCGCCGGAAGTGATCGATAAAGGTCAACGTGGATACGGGGCCCCCGTAAGTGAATTATCTTCTTGCAAAGTTAATTTATCTCGCGTTTAGATTGTGGCTTGAATTAACTAATTTTATGCAGGCTGATATCTGGTCCCTGGGTTGCACAATAGTCGAAATGGCAACTGGCAAGCCTCCATTTATCGAGTTGGGTTCGCCGCAAGCCGCTGTTTTTAAGGTACGTTTATTTCTTCGAATATCAGATCTATTTCTGTTACTACACTAGTCTTATATAATTTTAACCCGTTATTACGTTCTCTTTCAACAGGTGGGTTACTACAAGATACACCCAGAAATACCTTCGGAATTATCGGAGCGAGCTAAAAGTTTCATCCTTCGTTGCTTCGAACCAAATCCCGATCTCAGAGCGAACGCAGCCGAGTTACTGGAGGACCCATTTCTTACCGAGTCGGTAGATTGTTTTTCCCAAGAGATTATCCAAATGATAGAACGCGATTAATGCAATCCTGACTTTGTAGGAAAAAAAAGAGTTCGAGATTGGCAGCTCCTCCCGACTTCAGCAGGAGTATATCGGTTCCAGCAGAAAGATTGGAGAGATTGGGCAAGTGTGACAAAACGAACAATAATCACATCGTTGGAAATGCTTCTGCCGCGCAAACGTCACAGTCAGATGACAGGTAAGACAGGTATTTTTGTCCTATTGGTTTCCCTTGTCGATTAGAAATACATACGCATAGCCTCGTTTTTGTTCTTCATCTTATTGTGCTGCACTTCCACTCACAGCTTTGAAAGCAAATTAAACGAGACATTGTATGATGTTAAAAAAAAAATAGTATCTATATCTCCTTCGCCTATTAGCAATGCTTTTATGAATACCACATATTACTTGCGGCGAGGAAGGAATGCATTGTATCGCAAGTATTAACATAACAGTATGATACGCAGTGGAGGTATCACCAAGTCGAGTCCATTGAGGGAACGTAGTCCAGCTCATCTTCTGTCCCCTATCAGCATGCCTGCTACTGCCATGTCTTTTAGCAGGTATAGTGTATTATTTTCTCGAGCATGCCCCCTCACTTCCACGTAAGATATTCTTTTCTCACAGAAGTTGTGCACGATTCATTACACCGTCAATATATTTTTTTTTTGTTTTACTTTCGCCCGAAAGATTCGTAGACACTGTTGATACTTGATGTATGAAAGAAGGGCCGGACAAAAATTCCCCTTTCAATGCCGCAGTCGTAAAAGTTGTATTTTTGAGTGATTATCAAAGTGGAGACGTACTGCATTTGTAAAAAGCAAACAGCCTCCCGTATTTTAGCCTGTATTTGTTCATGCAACGTTTATTTGTCACGGACCTGAATCATTAGATTGCGCTTAAGTCTGTTTCCATGCGCATTTTACACGAAACCTGTGTCAGGCCTAGCTTGCGAAATTTGATAAGGAAGAATTTATCAAGTTAGGTGCGTGCGTGGTATCGATGTTCATGCTTTATGTTTCGTTAGTACAATTGGGAGCACGCCGTCTATTGAGACCAGTGAAACGGATACTCCAGGGGCACCTATGACCAGAAGAAGTTCCTCGGGTGGATTATTGTCACCTGAAGTTGAATTGACTGGTAAGGAAGATAATATTTAAATATGGGTGAAACTACATGCTGTATAATGTGCCGATTGTCAATGAAATAATCTACTTTCAGGTCAACCGGGCCAAAAGGCTGGAGAAGAGCAAGAGGGATTCTACTTACTGAAGAAAGATAGTCAGAGGCGAATGACTTTAACGAGAGTCTTGAGTCAGGACGAGGCGAAAATTTGTGAGGTTTGGATGCGAAGCATACACCAAGACGTTGGACAAACTGTTCTTCGAACGGTAAGTTAATTTAGGTTTATTTTGGACATGGAGTTTCTGGAAAAATGGCAATCATCCCGGTAATATTTGTCTTGTTATTCATAGAGCCATTTGGTGTTACTTATGCGTGGATTGAAAGACTACATATCGGAGCAAAACCAAGACGTCATCACAACCGCTATTCGTACACTCAAGGAAGAACTGGATTTTGATTCAACGGCTATTAATCATTTGCATCTGGCGATTTACTTGTTCCAAACTGCAGTGAACGAAGTCCTTAGAATGCACAGTATAAAACCACATTGGATGTTTGCATTGGATAATCTAGTCAGAAACGCAGTTCAAGCAGCTATCACTGTATTGTCGCCTGGTTTGTTTTACATGTCCTTAAACTTATTTTTGATACATCCGTCATCTCGAGTTTCCTTTTTTTTTTTAACATTGTATTAAGATATATTTTTGATATTTCAGAATTGGGGGCCAATTTACTCGGGCAAGAACGCGTTCGTTCGGTCGTTGATGGTCCAGAAGAAGGCTCGACGTCTGGTGTGTCGACTGTTAATTCCGTTAAGTCTCAAAAAACTGTGGATTCGATCGACAATAAATATTGGAGAGAATATCACGATCAAATGGGAGCTCTAAAAGCCGAAAACATGAAGTTGCTTCAAGAATTACTGGAGAGTCAAAAATCATATCAGACGTTGCTCCAGCAAGCATTAGAGGAGCAGAGAGCGCAAGTTGGCAGTTTAACTCAACTGTGTGAAATAATCAACAGGAGAACTGCTAGACAGGAATCAGGGTAATTTGAGAAATATTAATTCCATTTTTTTTTATCCTACATTTATATCCTTTTTTTTTTAAGGTACAACTCTACCGTGTCTGGTGGTGGAGGAGCCGTATCACCGCAACCAATTTTATTGCCCCAAATTAGCGTCACGGATCATAATGTAACACCTCGTTCAGATATTCGTCTGGTGGAATGGCTTCAAGGACTCGGCATAGATGAAGCATCGATTGACAGGGTACCTTTCATGATTTTAATTAAAATTTCTTGATTAGGTTGAGTAGACGGATACTTATTTTTTTTTTATTTTAACTACTAAGCTCCTTGATAGCTACTTTTAAATTTTAGTTTTTGTACGAGGAGTACTCACTCGAGGACATTTTGTTTCACGTAACGCGAGATGATCTTCACAGATTAGGATTAAGGTGAGACATGCGGACAAAATGTTTATAAGTTTATTGGATCGTGATGGATCATTGCTTGACATACGGTATTTATTATCCAGAGGTGGGATCGAATTGAGAATATGGAAAGCAGTTCTGCAGCATCGCAAGGAAAATGATATTTGATGCAAAAGAAAAGAAGAGGGATTTTCGTTGTACGATGAGGAACCGTCAATTATTTTTTTTTGGAGATTTCAGTTGGCGACTAATACGAGAGAGGGGAGCTAGCGAAAGAAGGCTCAATTATATTTGTAATATTCTCTATTCTACAAGGAGAATTGATTATTGCTTACCAGCCCGTACGAAAAATGGACACAAATGATGATGCTACAATAAAGCTTAGGAAGAAATTCGGATGCAGGGCATACCGTCCAATGAACCTGAATAACAATTACCCCTGACACAGGGAAATCGACTTGAAAGCCTTCTTTAGTGTCTTATCGCCGGTGGATGCAATACCGAGAAAGGAATATTTATTCTGTACACGTCGTACCTCTCACGCTATTTTTCAACATTGAAGATATAGGATCTGAATTTAATTTTCTATCTACGTCCTAGCGAATCGAAATAAGAATTCGTCTTCCAAAATGTAGGGAAAAAGAATGTAGACTAGAATAAGATGTGATAATCTCGTCGGGAGTCAGTCACGACCACTGCATTGCACGCCATCCGTTCCGCTAATATCAGAAAACTGATTAATTGCCAATGTGTAGAAAGCATTGTTAGTTTCAGAATGGCATGCGAATTCAGGCACTAACGTTACAGTGACTACTCACCATGGAACTGCTCTCATCTACAAAGCTATGTATATTAATGTTCCAGAATTAATATTATTAATAGTAGCAATAGTAATAATGGTAACAGAACTGATGTTACCATTATTAATATTGTCGAGTTGTTGCTGTTGTTAAGTGTAAGATGAATTTATAACAAATAAAATTAAACAATCCAGCAAGCGCTTAGTTTCCTTCCGTTCTATTATTTTGTAAGGAATAGGTAGATAAGGGCAAATTTCAATGGAATGTTATTCGACGGATCTGGGGGACTATAGCTGTATTTGGTTGTCAGGGCGTAATTACCGAGCTCATTACAGGTACGTAGGTGTCGGACACTCGTTTAAGTAGTGCAGCGACACCTGCGTCGATGGTTAGTGGCACTTGCACCTTAGAATTCTGGACATTTCTTGTGCATATTGATTGACTATCCGCCAAGTTGAGGTATGTTTAAATGTTAAGATGTTATTTCACGAATATTATTTGTCTGAAAAATAAATCGTCATGTGAATACGATTGTTAACGTGCGAGGGGGTCCCGGTTGGACCGTTGCTATGAAGTGTTTTGTCAGGTATGGCCGTATCTAATCCATACGAGCACATACGTACAGCACCTGCATGCTTCGGTATTCCAGGACGGTTGTCATAAATGTCAAAAGAAAAAAATACAACCACTAATTTCGTACCTAGGATAAGGAAAATAAAAATTAATCCATGCCGAGCTCTGTTGTACCCCTTTTATTAGACACCTGCGAACATGTCGGACGACGAAGGTAGCATTGCCAGCTTCATGATGGCAAAGATCACGAGCGAAGTCAAAATAGATGAAGGCACTAGATTAGAGGATTTTGAAAAATTCCTCGAGTCCATGTTGGAGTCTCGTGGTCCATCTCCGGAGGAGGACGACGAAGATGCGCTTGATAGAAAATTAAAAGGTATCGCGTTATACACTTTACACGTGAAATCAAAGGATGCGATTCTACATGCATAGAAAAAAAAAAAATGCAGATTTTGTACTGGAGCGAATCCCAGAAAGTATGTCTTAAATTTCTTAGAAAGTGATTCTAGGAGTGGCGAATTACTCAGGAAAACTCTAATTGCGCTGGATTTTATGCCAAATGGAGGGTTCAAAAATAGTTCTTAGACAGCTGAGGTAGACAGAGAGGCATGGCCTGTAAAAACGAGATCCCTTCCTACGATGATATATGTCGTTCGGCTTCGTTAGGGTTGCGTGCAATGTCAGTCGTTGGTTGAATATTCCGCGCATCTCGTGACACTGAAATCGACGGGAACCTTATTACGAAGACACGATCGTTTCGTCCCATGCCGTCCTGTCGCTAAGATCCAGGTTTAGTTCCAACTCGTTGACCGAACTGGCAAGAACTTGCCCGACTCCGTGTTAGAAAAAAAAAAAAAAAAATTTAATCGCGTAAAATTCCACTTGACAATAAATTCTTACTTTTTGCGAGGAACTTGGTTTTTTTTTTAATTCGCGCCTCTATTTTCCCGATAACCCGAAGAAGACATGGCGGGGGGCGAGCCTGCCGGCGATCTGCGTTTGGAACACTTGGGCAGTTTCGTCCAGAAGTCGATGAAACTGAAGCCCGAAAAATGGGGCCGGCTACTTTTGACGGAGGAACATCGGAACGTCGTCCTCGAGTTCCTGGACAATCCGTTGCCGGCTGCTCTGTTCGTCATCTTGACGCCGAACTCTCAGCTGGTCACCTCTTCGTCCTTCCCCATGCCTTGTGCAAGAACGAAGGGTAAACCCCCAAGTGTTATCACCACCCATTGAAATTGAAATATAATTAAACATTCGAATCCAATAAAATTCCTGTTAATTAGGGATCTACGCGATAAAAGTGACTCAGACCTCGATACCAAAAGACAAGGAGGCATGCCGTTCTATCCTCATCATGGGCGATCTGTCGCATCGCGTCGTCGATCAGCTGACCACGTTGATAGACAACATATTTGCTCCTCTCCTGAGTAATCGCGACAATCACGGGGAACTCCCTGAGGTGGCGATCGAAGACATATGCAAACAGGTGCACTCGTTAAGAGGAACGCTTTATCAGGTACCTCCAGGGAGAAAGATCTACGGTTTAAAGGGATTGTTAAAAGCTTTTAAAGCACCTGTCCTAGCGGCATAAACTTTCAGGTAAAGGGTCAAGTTAACGGCAGGACCGTGCTTCCAATGCCAGCAGGACTGGAAAGGGTTGCCGAAGTCGAGAGACTGGTCTCGAGCCAAGGATCCCAGGCCGTGGATTTGTACCTGAAGAGCGCAATAGAAGGCGTCGTCATTAAATGGGCATATTTGGTAAACGACGTCGTGACCCACGAGTCCAGTGCCGCCTTTGAAAATGGCCAAAATCCGACGCCAAACGTGGAGCTGGAGTACTGGGCGAACAGACTGGCGAATTTGAGGTTCTTCTGTATATACTATCTAATCTCAATCCAGGCATTTTATCGGGAACCAATGTAATTCCATTTTTCTCGCAGATATATCTTCGATCAGCTGAGGGAGGATCGCGTGATGAAAATGGCTATAATCCTGGAGAAGACGGACAGCGCATATTACCCTTGTTTCCGGACGCTTTTCAACAACGTGGTGTCTTCTCTGGCCGAGGCTAAGGAGATCACCCTGTTCGTAACACCTTTGGCGAAGATATTTTCAGCCGTCGAGGAAACGGACTTCTCCGATGCCAAGCCATTAATGAGGCCATTGATACACAACGTTGGACTAGCTTGGGCCAAGTCTAGGTACTATCAGAGTTCCTCCAAAGTGATCGTCATGTTGCGGATGATCTGCAACTTGTTAATCCGTCAAGCTCGGCGGTTCTTGGATCCCTCCTCGATCTTCCAGAGCGACATCGACGAAGCCCTGCAAAGGGTACAGATATCGAGAGGTGAAACGACGCTTAAAAATGTAGAAGCTCGAGGTATCAATTTTTCTCCCTCGTGGTTTAAGCCACTTTTTCTCCTTTCAGATATTCTGGAGGAATTTAAATTGCAGTTCGAAAGAGGGAAGGAAGTTCCCGGAGGGAGACCCGATGCTCCACCGTGGACTTTCAACGCTGGGGCGATTTTCCAAAGACTCGACGCCTTCTTGAAGAGACTCGCCGAAGTCGAGTGGCTCTTCGACACGGTCCTCGAGTTCTACAAGCTGGAGAAGATCGAAATCGGCGGAATAATCGGCCGGCCCTTGACGGCGAGGATAGGAGTCGTCTTCAAGGAGTTCCAGCAACTGTTTGCCGCTTTTTCGGCAAAGGCCAGCGACGCCTTGGAGCCCGATGACCAATCTTTCGCGGCAGACTGCGAAAAGTTCAAGGACTCCATCGCAGACCTGGATGGCAAGCTGGCGGCGATTCTTTGCCAGGCTTTCGATAATTGCGGAAACCTGCAAGGCGTGTTCAAAGTCAGTAAATCGGTACTCGGTACGCAGATTTTTAATTTCTATTTTTTTCTTTTTATTTTCTTAACAGTACTTCCGCGCTTTCAGCTGATCAACATTGGAGGGACTCTCCTGGACAGACCTATAATCCGCAAACAATTCACCGAACGTTATTCCCGAATCCTGGACCTACTGAATACCGAATTGACTATGGTGGAAGTTCTTTTCAACCGAGGTACTCGAGGTGCCATGAGCGATCTCCCTCCTCTGACGGCGAATCTTCGATTTATCAACATGTTGAGACAGCGTATCGATTTACCTGTACAGTGCTTCGGCAGTCTGCAGCATCCGTAAGAGCTCTAGAATTTTAGGCATTTTTATATCGCAGCGTGAAAGAATTTAATCTTTTTTTTTTCTTCTAGAATCGTGACAAGTGCCGAGGGCGAGAACACCATAAAACGGTACGAGAGGTTGACAAATATACTGAATTCTCGAGAGGAAGGGTTTTTTTCCGACTGGGCCCAATCGGTCCCGAAGATCGTCGAAGATGGCCTCTGTCGAAATCTCTTGACAAGGGACAAACGCAAAGTGTCGTCTCTAAATTTCGATCCCGGGTTGTTCGCGGTCCTGAAGGAAGTCAGCTACTTGATGCAACTCTCGCGAACCGACATACCTCAACAAGTGATCGAAGTAAATCGAAGTTTTCTCCTTTTCTCATATTCTTCGTGATCTTCATTTTTTATGCTTCTATGGAGTACCTTCTTGAGAACAGGTGTCGGACCGTGCCGAGGATTTCCGGAAATATCGGATCCTGCTGGGTGGTACCGTGGACTCCTATAACGAAATTCGTAGGTCGACTCGAGCGGTGGAGTTCAATCTGATTGCTCCCGAAGTGAGGAAGATCGATGATTTGATGATACGAGGAGAGCGGAAACTGCAGTGGAACTCGGAAGGACTCTCTGAGTACATAGATGAGTTAGGCGTCCTGGTCGAGGACTTGTGGAAACGAGTGAAGTCTGCCCAAGCTAACGTGGAGACCATGAAGAAGGTCCTAGATCCGTGGACGAAAATCCCCTTGATCGAGCGAAAGGATCGTCGCAAGGACGCCCTTTTGTCTCTCGAGGAGAGGGCCGAAAGGGTTTCCAAGAGCCGAATCGAGATGGAAAAGGCTAACGTCGTAATCCAATCCCTTTTAGCAGAAAATGAGTCTCTTCTTCTGGGGTCAGGAAATAATCGCGACGCTCTGCCGGAATACGTGAAGTACGTAGACAGCACCGTCCTGGAATGTCTCCGAAGAGCCGCAGGATGCAGTCTGGGATACCTAGCGGAGAACATGGATCCTGCAGGCCTGCAGTCTCCATTGTTGGAAGCCAAGTTAGAGCTCAGGGAGCCGGATTTGTACTTCGTCCCATCCTTGGAGCCTGAAGACCCAGATGGGCTGGACCAGCTAATGAAGGGATTGCTAGACGACGTTATCGGCATGGCAGGACTCATAAATCGATTAAACGCCAGCTCGGAAGGATACACCGTTGAATTAGAACACGACGAAGACATCGCTGGGATGAAGTCCGAGATCCTCTCAGGAGTCTCCAAAGCCGTGGAAGAGGCCACCGATTTTTGCGGAATTTTCGAGGGTCTGTCTAGATCTTGTTAAACCTTGATTTATATTCAGGTTTTCAAGGATTCGTTTCGCAGGATACGCCTATCTCTGGCTGGAGGATCGGGAGCTGGTCATGCAGCAGTTTTTGGAGTACGGTCGTCAGCTCACTGCCGATGAAATGGAGATGATCCTGGGGCAGGACCTCAAACGACCGGTCCCATCACCTCCCAAGATGGAGCAATTTCGGGAACAGATCGACTTGTACGAAGGACTGTATCTCGAGATAGAGGAGATGGACCCTTCCAAAGTATTCTGTGGATGGTTCAGAGTGGACCTCAGGCCGTTTCGGCAGTCACTGTTGAATACCGTCTGCAAGTGGTCCAGCATGTTCAAGGAACATCTCGTGGAAAGGGTTACCACGAGCTTGGCCGGTCTTGGGGACTTCATCAGGTTAGCTCTCTACATTTGAACTTGACAAGAAGCTCTCTGAGGTTTCTATACATTTTCAGAGAGGCGGACCAGGGTCTTCTTCAACAAGTTCAGCCTGGCGATTACGCCGGCTTGGTCAACATAATGGGCTATCTGATGCGAGTGAAGGAGAGGCAACCGGTCACCGACGAAATGTTCCAGCCATTGCAGGAAACTATTGAATTGCTCAAATTCTATGACCAAGACATCCCAGAAGAGGTGAACGTCCAGCTGCAGGAGTTACCCGAGCAATGGTTCAACACCAAGAAATTAGCTCTAACTGTGAAACAGCAAGTAGCTCCTCTGCAAGCTGGTAGGACATACTCGAATCTTTGTATTCTTACGTTGGCGTCTTTTGTTAATGGTGACTTTTTATCAGGGGAGGTGTCCAGAATCCGCGGGAGAATATTCGCATTCGACACCACGATAAGTTACTATCGCGAGGCTTTCAAACGTTACGGCTTCTTCAAGTACAATTGCGAGAACCCTTACGAGCAACTGAACGAGGCTGACAAGGAAATTCGGATGTTGGAGAGACAAATGTGGGATATTCAGGAGTCTGGCTCGCTCTTTGAGGTGACGGTGCCGGAATTCAAGCAGCTGAAGCAGTGTCGAAAAGAGCTGAAGATGCTGAAGCAGCTCTGGGATTACGTGAACATTGTCAGGAGCAGCATCGAGGGGTGGAAAACCACCCCTTGGAGGAAGATCGACGTGGAGAACATGGACATCGAGTGCAAGAAATTCGCAAAAGAAATTCGGGGTAAGGGTCTCGCCCTTGAAATACACGATACCCTCGCAATAAAATTAATTCCGGGATTTTTCACAGCTCTCGACAAGGAGATGAGACCGTGGGACGTGTACGCGTCTTTAGAAGCCACGGTAAAAAACATGCTGACGTCTTTGCGAGCGGTTGGAGAGCTGCAAAATCCTGCCATTCGAGAGAGACACTGGCGTCAGCTGATGAACAGCACTAAGGTACTATCAGAAAACCTAATCATCCAGGTTTCTCTTTCCGAATGGTGACGCAAATACCTTCTCACATATTTATGGGTTAATTTTTTTTAACGATCTTTTCTGACAACATAGACGCGCTTTTTTGGATCTCCCAAGCGGGTCAGAGGTGTCAATTCTCACTTTTATAGAACGTTAGTCGCACCGCTGTATATATACGCTATCGGTGTTACAGAAATTGGGCAACATGACTCCGGAAATGACCGTAAGTCCACTGTATATATGCGCACGATACAGTATTTTAGACCAGTAGAAAGGACGCACCTGTGCCATCGATCATCGTCACCGCTGCCAATCCGCCTGAGAGTCAACGCTATTGACAGCTAACATTCATTACTCCATTCGTAGGAAATTGCGCTAGTCGAGTTAAATTCTTCACTCGTAGTAGAGAAAAACCCCTTTTTCCATTTTTCCACTTTTATACACTATGTACCCTTGCTCGGTTATTTTCCAACGCTTTGTGAAATAAATCATTCCAAAATTTACCCACCCTCGCTCCTTACTCGCATTGTTCGAAAGTATGACTGGAGGTACGTATCTATATTATTGAGCACCCCAATGGAGTATTTATTTAAGCATTGTCAGGAATTTGTTCAGAACTCTTGTACGGTGTAGGTGCGCTTCGTGATGGACGAATCGACGACTTTGGCCGACCTCCTCGAGCTGAGTCTCCACGAATGCGAGGAAGAGGTGAAGAACATCGTCGATAAGGCTGTCAAGGAGATGTCAATGGAGAAATACCTTCGAGAGTTAAGCATTACGTGGTCGAGACTGGAATTCGACCGGGAGGTCCATCCCAGGACGGGAGTGTCTCTTCTCAGGGCCAGCGAGGAGTTGATCGAAACTCTGGAGGAAAATCAGGTCCAGCTGCAGAATCTTATCACCTCGAAATTCATCGCCCACTTCCTGAAGGAAGTGTCCACCTGGCAAAAGAAATTATGCCTGGCCGACCAGGTGACGACCGTTTGGTTCGAGGTCCAGCGTACCTGGATTCATCTCGAGAGCATCTTCGTGTCCTCCGAGGACATCAGACGACAACTTCCGGTCGACGCGGAACGTTTCGACAGAATCGACGAAGAATTCAAGAGTATGACCGAAGACATGGCGAAGACCCCGAATGTCCTGGAGGCGACCAACAGAGAGGGCCTGGCTGCTGCGCTGGACCAGCTGCAGAAGGGACTCGTGCTGTGCGAGAAAGCCTTGGCAGAGTACCTCGAAACCAAGAGACTCGCATTTCCGCGGTTCTACTTTGTCTCATCCAGCGATTTATTGGACATCCTGTCCAATGGGAATCAGCCAAAAATAGTGGCGAAGCACCTGATCAAGCTCTTCGACTCCATGGCGAGGCTGAACTTCGTTGAAGTTCCCGAAGGCGCACCTATGCGAGTCAAGGGTACCTAGAATAAGAAATTAAGTAATATAGGTTTTATCCGGGAGGTAATTAAATATTGTATAATATATATTTTTAAGGCATGCACGCCAAGGATGGAGAGTACGTAGAGTTCGCCAACTGCGAGATGGTCTGTGATGGCGTGGTGGAGGCTTGGCTGAACCGTCTCCAGGATGCAATGAGGGTCTCTATTCGGCATTATTTCGGCGAAGCTGTAGTCACTTACGAGGAGAAACCTCGAGAACAATGGTTGTTCGATTACCCGGCTCAGGTCTCTCTTTGCGGCACCCAAATTTGGTGGACCAGCGAAGTGAACGCAGCCTTCGAGAGGCTGGAAGAGGGCTACGAGAACGCCATCAAGGACTACTTGAAGAAGCAGATCTCCCAGCTCAGCACGCTGATTTCCCTTCTTCTGGGCGAATTGAGCAAGCAGGATCGACAAAAAGTGATGACTATTTGCACGATCGACGTGCACTCCAGAGACGTCGTGGCAAAGTTGGTCCAGGCAAAGGTGGAGACGTCGCAAGCCTTCCAATGGCAAAGTCAGCTGCGACACCGGTGGGACGACAAGGAAAAGGATTGCTTCGCCAACATCTGCGATGCCCAGTTCAAGTACAGCCACGAGTACCTGGGGAACACGGCTAGGTATTAATGATCCTTTAGTCCTTTGCAGTGATTTAAAAAATGAGTAATTTGGACCGTTGGAGTCGTTGCATTTCAGATTGGTCATCACTCCACTGACGGACAGGTGCTACATCACCCTGACTCAGTCTCTCCACCTGGTGATGGGAGGAGGTCCTGCTGGACCAGCTGGTACCGGAAAAACCGAGACGACAAAGGACCTTGGCAGAGCCCTGGGCATTATGGTCTACGTGTTCAACTGTTCCGAGCAAATGGATTACAAGTCCTGTGGGAACATCTATAAAGGCTTAGCTCAGACAGGAGCTTGGGGTTGCTTCGACGAATTCAACAGGATCTCGGTGGAGGTCCTCTCCGTGGTGGCGGTTCAGGTGAAGGCAGTCCAGGACGCCATCCGCGAGAAGAAGGAGAAGTTCAACTTCATGGGAGAGACCATAGCCTTGGTGCCCTCGGTCGGGATTTTTATTACCATGAATCCAGGATATGCAGGACGTACAGAGCTTCCGGAGAACCTGAAGGCACTTTTTCGGCCCTGTGCGATGGTAGTCCCGGACTTCGAACTGATCTGCGAAATCATGCTCGTAGCCGAAGGGTTCCAGGATGCGAGGATCCTGGCCAGGAAATTCATAACGCTTTATACTCTCTGCAAAGAGCTGCTCTCGAAGCAGGATCACTACGACTGGGGTCTTCGAGCGATTAAATCGGTTCTGGTGGTAGCAGGCAGTCTGAAACGCGGCGACCCAGGACGACCCGAAGAGGAAGTGCTGATGAGGGCTCTTAGAGACTTTAATATTCCAAAAGTCGTCTCCGACGATTTACCAGTTTTCATGGGGCTCATTTCGGATCTCTTCCCGGCCTTGGATGTGCCGCGGAAGCGAGACGTAGAGTTTGAAAAAACCGTGAAGCAGGCTGCAACGGATCTGCTCCTTCAGCCCGAGGACAGCTTCGTCCTGAAGGTGGTCCAGCTGGAAGAGCTGCTGGAAGTGAGGCATTCGGTCTTCGTGGTAGGAACCGCAGGTTCGGGGAAGACTCAGGTCTGGAAAACCCTATTCAGAACTTATAAGAACATCAAAAGGAAACCGGTGTACAACGATCTAAACCCAAAAGCGGTGACCAATGACGAACTCTTTGGGGTCATCAACCCAGCAACTCGCGAGTGGAAGGACGGCCTCTTCTCGGTGATCATGCGAGAGCAAGCCAATCTAATCGGGGATCATCCTAAATGGATCGTGCTGGATGGAGACATCGACCCCATGTGGATAGAGTCTCTAAACACGGTCATGGACGACAACAAAGTACTCACTTTGGCCAGCAACGAGAGGATAGCTCTGACGCCAACCATGAGACTTCTCTTCGAGATCTCTAACTTGAGGACCGCCACTCCGGCCACGGTATCAAGAGCAGGGATTCTGTACATCAATCCTCAGGATCTTGGCTGGAATCCTTACGTGACCAGCTGGATAGAGACGAGGACTCTGCCTGCCGAAAAGTCCAGTCTGGTCGTGCTTTTCGATAGATACGTGCCCCCTACCTTGGAATCTCTTCGGACTAATTTCAAGAAGGTCACTCCCATGGTCGACATGGCTCACGTAGAGATGCTGTGTCACCTTTTAGGATGTCTCTTGAATCCCGAACTCACCGGTGCCCCTGACTTCACCAAGGATCACTACGAATTGTACTTCGTCTTTGCTGCTGTCTGGGCATTTGGTTCCGCCTTATTCCAGGACCAAGCCGTGGACCATCGCACCGAGTTCACCAAATGGTGGGTCAACGAATTCAAGCAAGTCAAGTTTCCCATTCAAGGAACCGTCTTCGACTACTACATCGACCCTGAAACAAAATCCTTCCTACCTTGGACCAAGAGGTTGCCGAAGTTCGAGCTAGATCCTGACATGCCCTTGCAAGCTGTGCTGGTTTATACCGCCGAGACCATGAGAATTCGATATTTTCTGGACCTGCTCATGGCGGCTAAACATCCCGTCATGTTGGTCGGGACAGCCGGAAGTGGGAAGACGGTCCTCGTCTCCGAGAAGCTCCTGCAGCTGTCGGAAAATTACTCCGTGGCCAATGTCCCGTTCAACTTTTACACCACCTCCGAGATGCTGCAGAAGATCCTGGAGAAGCCTTTGGAGAAGAAGGCTGGGAGGAACTATGGGCCTCCTGGGAACAAGACGTTGGTTTACTTCATCGACGACATGAACATGCCGGAAGTCGATACCTATGGTACAGTGCAACCACATACCCTGATTCGCCAACACTTGGATTATGGGCACTGGTACGACAGGACCAAACTAACCCTGAAGGACATCCACAATTGTCAGTACGTCAGCTGTATGAATCCAACTGCTGGGTCCTTCGCCATCAACCCCAGGCTCCAGAGACACTTCGCCGTCTTCGCCGTTAGCTTCCCGACTCCGGATTCTCTGATGACGATCTACAGTTCGATTCTTTCCCAACACCTTGCCAATATAGAACACAGGTAGCAATGTAATTAATACGCTATTTGAATGTCGCTGAGTGACTATGATTTTTCTAGGTTCCCAACTTGTGTGACCGAAATCTGCACCAACATCGTCCAGGCGGCTCTTCAGCTGCATTCTCGTTGCGCTGCAGTTTTCCTGCCGACTGCCATGAAGTTCCACTACATCTTCAATTTGCGGGACTTGTCGAACTGCTTCCAGGGCTTGCTCTTCAGTAGCAACGAATGTCTGCAGACCCAGATAGACTTCGTCAGATTGTGGATGCACGAGATGCATCGGGTCTACGGGGACAAGTTGACGGACGACAGGGACATAGAGACCTTCGGGAAGATGAAGCTGGACATCATCAAGAAAAACGTCGACGACCTCGACGAGAGTCTGATTCTGGACAAGCCTAACATTTACTGCCATTTCGCTGGTAATTTCTACTGGATACGTCTAATAGAATTTATTTTTTCTTCCGCTAAAAAATTAAACAACTCCATTATCAAGGTGGTGTTGGCGATCCAAGGTACATGCCCGTGAAGAGCTGGGCAGCGCTTCATAAACTGCTGTCGGAAGCTCTTGTCAGCTACAACGACCTGGTGGCAGCCATGAACTTGGTCCTTTTCGAAGATGCAATGATGCACGTGTGTCGCATCAACAGGATTCTCGAATCTCCCAGAGGAAGTGCTCTTCTAGTCGGTGTTGGGGGCTCCGGAAAGCAAAGTTTGGCTCGACTTGCAGCTTTCATAAGTTCCCTCGAAGTCTTCCAAGTCCAGCTGAGAAAGGGCTACGGTGTCATGGACCTCAGAATGGAGCTGGCTAATTTGTACTCGAAAGCTGGCCTGAAAAATCTGGGGATCATGTTCCTGATGACGGATGCCCAAGTGCCAAACGAACAGTTTCTTGTTCTCATTAACGACATGCTCGCCTCTGGGGAGATTCCCGATTTGTTCCCTGAAGACGAGGTGGAAAACATCCAGGCAGGTCGGTATCGTTCGCCAGGTTGAGGTATTTTTTTTTCAGATTTTTTAATCCTAAACTTCATTAGGAGTTCGCAACGAAGTTAAGGGCGCCGGAATACTGGACACCAGAGAGAACTGTTGGAAATTTTTCATCGACCGAGTTCGTCGTCAACTTAGGGTGGTTTTGTGCTTCTCCCCCGTGGGATCTACACTTAGAGTTCGGTCTAGGAAGTTCCCAGCTATAATCAACTGTACAGCTATCAACTGGTTCCACGAGTGGCCTCAGGAAGCCTTGATTTCGGTCTCGAAGAGCTTTCTGCAGGAATTGAACGAGCTCCCTGAAATCTACAGGGAATCTTCCGCGAAATTCATGGCCCACGCTCACACCAGCGTAAACACAGCAAGTCGTCAATTTTTAGCCACCGAGCGTCGTTACAACTATACAACTCCCAAGTCATTCCTGGAACAAATCTGTCTTTACGCGAAATTGCTCGGTACGAAGGCCAGTGGGTTACGAGCGAGTGTGGCCAGACTGGAGAACGGACTGGCAAAGCTAAGATCCACTGCTGTTCAAGTTGACGATCTCAAGCGAAAGTTAGCCGTTCAAGAGATCGAGCTTCAGCAGAAGAATGAAGCAGCGGACGCCCTGATCGCCATAGTGGGCGTCGAGACGCAGAAAGTGCAGGCTGAGAAGGCTTTGGGTAAATTTTCTGAAAATGTTTACACCGTGGCTTGGCAACTTATTTTTTAATATTTCTTCTTCAGCCGATGAGGAGGAATCCAAGGTTGGAGTGATAGCCGAGGTCGTGGCGAAGAAGCAGAAGGATTGCGCAGCTGATCTCATGAAAGCCGAGCCTGCTTTGCTGGCTGCTCAAGAAGCTCTCAACACGCTCAACAAGGCTAATCTCACGGAATTGAAGTCCTTCGGTTCGCCTCCTGGAGCAGTGACAAATGTCACAGCTGCCGTTATAGTTTTACTGGCTCCGGATGGGAAGGTACCCAAGGACCGAAGCTGGAAATCCGCGAAGGTGACCGATGACTTATCGACTAAAGTGTCCAAATCGGGGGAAAATGCGAGGGTTGATTTTTTTACAGCTCGTCATGGCCAAGGTTGACAACTTCCTCGACTCGTTGATCAACTACGACAAGGAGAACATCCACCCGGAAGTGATCAAGGCGATCCAGCCGTACTTGAAGAGTAGCGACTTCGAGCCCGAATTCGTCAGGTCGAAGTCGGCAGCTGCAGCTGGTCTCTGCGCTTGGGTCATCAATATCATCAAGTTCTACGAGGTCTTCTGCGACGTCGAGCCGAAGAGGAAAGCTCTTGCTCAAGCCAACGCAGACTTGGCTGCCGCGCAAGAGAAACTCGGAGTCATCAAGAAGAAGGTCGTGGTAAGTGGTCGGAGGAAAGTCAAAATTCACTAGGCGAAGAAACGTGGCCATTGTTTCGCGAATGACGTCCAGCCGTGTCGCTTCTTGTTTCCTGCAGTCTCTAGAGGAACAATTGGCGAAGTTGACGACAGAGTTTGAGCAAGCGACAGCTGAAAAGATGAAGTGCCAGCGGGAAGCTGATGCCACGAACGCGACAATAGCTTTGGCGAACAGATTGGTTGGCGGTCTCGCTTCGGAAAACGTCCGATGGGCCGACTCGGTGGCCAAGTGAGAAGCAATGAATTTTCCACGAAATTGTTCTTTCCTCCCCGTTGACGGTAACTTTCTTATGTCGTTTCCAGCTTGATGCAGCAATCCTCGACGTTACCCGGCGACGTGTTGCTGGTGACGGCGTTTATATCCTATGTCGGCTGTTTCACCAAACAGTTCCGTTTGGACCTTCTGCACAAACTATGGCTGCCGTTTTTGCGATCTCTGGAACCGGCTGTGCCCATCACCGACGGATTGGATCCATTGTCACTTTTGACGGACGACACGCAGATCGCTAAATGGAACAACGAGGGTCTGCCCAATGACAGAATGTCTACCGAGAACGCAACTATCTTGACGAACTCCGAACGGTGGCCTCTGATGATCGATCCCCAAGTAGATCCCTTTGCCTCTACTTATCGAGAAGAAAAAAATTACCCACGGTATCGTTTATTCATTTCCTTTCGCTTTATGTTGCTAGCTCCAGGGAATCAAATGGATAAAACAGAAATACGGAGATTCTCTTCGAGTGATAAGACTAGGTCAACGTGGGTATCTCGACGTGATCGAGCAATCACTGGCTGCCGGAGATACGGTCCTCGTTGAAAATATCGGAGAATCCGTGGATCCCGTGCTGGACCCCCTACTGGGGAGGAACCTTATAAAAAAAGGCCGCGCCATCAAAGTCGGCGACAAGGAGGTGGAATACAATCCGAATTTCCGACTTCTGTTGCACACCAAACTGGCGAATCCTCACTACAAGCCGGAGATGCAAGCTCAAACTACTCTGATCAACTTTACCGTCACAAGGGACGGCTTGGAGGACCAGCTTTTGGCAGAAGTGGTGAAGGCGGAAAGACTGGACCTTGAAGAGCTGAAGGCAGACCTCACGAGACAACAGAACGACTTCAAGATCACTTTGAAGAGTCTCGAAGACTCCCTCTTGTCGAGGTATATTTTTTTTTACTACGAAAAATTAACGGACTGGCTCTCTGTCCGCATGTTTCAGGTTGTCCTCAGCTGGTAGCAACGTTTTAGAAGACACGGCCTTGGTTGAAAACCTGGAAACGACGAAACGCACTGCGGCAGAAATCGAGCGGAAAGTGGCAGAAGCTAGGACGACGAGTCGAGAGATAGACGCGGCTCGCGAATTGTATCGACCAGCAGCGGCCAGAGCGTCTTTGCTGTACTTTATTCTGAACGATCTGAACACCATCAACCCTATCTATCAATTTTCCTTGAAGGCCTTTAGCGTGGTCTTCCAGAAGGCCATCTACAAGGCCGAACCTGCACCGGACGTGGCGGCCAGGGTGAAGAACCTGATAGAGTGCATCACGTTCTCGGTTTTTGTCTACACGACGAGGGGCCTCTTCGAGTGCGACAAGCTGATCTTCACCTCGCAGATGACCTTCCAAATTCTCCTGACGAGTGGAGAGATCACAACGAGCGAACTTGACTTTTTTCTCAGGTTCCCCATCACTCCACACGTCACGTCCCCGGTTGATTTCCTGTCGAACACCAGCTGGGGAGGCATCAGAAGCTTGGCCGCCAGAGACGAGTACCGGCAAGTAAAGGTTCCTTACCTAGTGAGAACCTAGAGGACGTTCCCTGGATAATCTGGCGTCCGGTTCCAGGAATTTGGACAGGGACATCGAGAGTTCCACCAAGAGGTGGAAGAAACTGGTGGAGTGCGAGTGCCCCGAACGAGAAAAATTCCCTACGGAGTGGAAGAATAAGACCGGACTCCAACGACTTTGCATGCTGAGAGCCCTGAGACCAGATAGGATGACTTACGCGGTGACTGCCTTCATCGAGGAGAAACTGGGAATGAAGTACGTGGAGAGCAGGACGGTTGAGTTCTCCAAGTCTTACGAAGAGACCAGTCCCTCCACGCCGATATTTTTCATCCTGTCTCCTGGCGTCAATCCTTTGAAGGTAATTCGAAGTTCACATTAGTGTTGATACGATATTTCATTTTTTTCCGGGTTCATGTAGGATGTCGAGAATCTGGGATGCCGCATGGGCTTCACCTCGAAGGCGCAGAATTTCCATAACGTGTCCCTGGGCCAGGGGCAGGAGACCGTTGCGGAACAGGCCATGGATATAGCAGCCAAAATGGGGCATTGGGTGGTTTTGCAAAATATACACCTGGTGAAGAAATGGCTGCCGACTTTGGAGAAGAAGCTGGAAGTCGCCTCGGAGGGCTCTCACCCGGACTACAGAATCTTCATGAGCGCGGAACCCGCCAGCACTCCAGCTGGTCACATCATTCCTCAGGTTCCTAAAGAGAAATTGGATTTGACTATTGAAGTTCCTTGCAGATCGGTGATTTAATTTTTATCCCCTACATAGGGCATCCTGGAATCCTCGATAAAAATCACAAATGAACCGCCGACGGGGATGCAGGCAAACCTGCACAAAGCCCTGGATAATTTCACCCAAGAGATCATGGAGATGTGCACCAAGGAAGCCGAGTTCAAGGCCATCCTGTTTTCTCTTTGCTACTTCCACGCGGTCGTCGCCGAACGCCGCAAGTTCGGTCCCCAAGGGTGGAACAAGATTTATCCCTTCAACGCCGGTGATCTGACAATTAGCGTCAGCGTGTTGTTCAATTATTTGGAAGCCAGTCCAAAAGTTCCTTGGGAAGACTTGAGGTACTTGTTTGGAGAGATCATGTACGGGGGACACATTACGGACGACTGGGACAGGAGACTCTGCGTTTCGTATCTGGAAGAGTTCATGCAGCCTGACTTGGTAGATGGAGAGTTGCAGCTGGCCCCAGGTGAATTATGAAATTTGTGTCTCATTCATTTTTACCAATCATGGATTTTTTGTCTCACAAAGGCTTCATGGCTCCACCCAGCACGGATCTTCCTGGGTACCACGCTTACGTGGACGAGGTGCTACCCCAAGAGTCTCCATATCTCTACGGGCTGCATCCAAACGCCGAAATTGGCTTCCTCACGATGACGTCAGAGAACCTTTTCAGGACAGTCTTCGAGATGCAGCCCAGAGACAGTGGGAGCTCCGGAGGGCAGACTGTCACAAGGGAAGAAAAAGTGAGGGCAATACTCCTGATGCGACCTCATCGAATAACAGTCACGTAATGTCACGTGTATTGTCTCTTCACAGGTGAAGCAAATTTTGGACGAGATAATGGAAAAGCTGCCCGAGGAGTTCAACATGGTGGAGATCATGGGCAAGGTGGAGGAACGCACTCCTTACGTTATAGTCGCGTTTCAGGAATGCGAAAGAATGAACAATCTGACTGGGGAGATGAGAAGATCTCTCCGAGAGCTGGACCTTGGTCTGAAAGGGGAGCTGACCATCACGTCCGACATGGAAGATTTGGAGAACGCCCTTTTCCTGGACCAGGTACCACCGATATGGGTCCAGAGAGCCTATCCATCCCTTTTAGGTCTCACCTCCTGGTTCGTCGACCTGTTGCTGAGGCTTAGAGAGCTGGAGATCTGGTCAGCCGACTTCGCGGTAAGATTCTGGAAAATAGAAACAACGAAACCAAACATCCCCTGACATATCTCCTTTTGTTAGTTACCTGCTTCGGTGTGGTTGGCTGGTTTCTTCAACCCGCAGTCGCTCTTAACAGCGATCATGCAGTCCACCGCCAGGAGATACGAATTACCGCTGGACAAAATGTGCCTGCACTGCGACGTGACCAAGAAGACGAAGGAAGAAATTGCGTTAGTAATCCCAATCCACCCGAGACTTCCGAACAAACGATACGACAATTATTCCTTATTCTTAACATCTATCGCAGAGCTGCACCGAGGGACGGGGCGTACGTACACGGGATCTTCATGGAAGGAGCACGCTGGGACACCCAGGCAGGGATCATCATGGATTCTCGACAGAAAGAGCTATCCCCTCCGATGCCGGTCATCAACGTCCGAGCCATCACCCAAGACAAACAGGACCTGAGGAACATGTACGAATGCCCGTTATACAAGACCAGGAAGCGAGGTCCGACATATGTCTGGACGTTCAACCTTAAAACCAAGGACAAGCCCGCGAAATGGACGCTGGCCGGGGTAGCGTTACTGCTGCAGACCTGAACAGATACATCGAGAGATTTTATATCAGTTGCTCCAGTACCTCGCATTTTTATGCACGTGATATCATCGCGTATCCGTTAATGTTACACTTTGTAGAGAAAAATATACTTGGACCCTTGTTGATCTTGAACGTGCGTAGCCACGGGTCGGGTGTTCGGGTTTCTAGGTTAGGTGATGGCACGAGTAGGGAGAGATTCCGCGCCAGCTAAGAACACTTCTCGGGCAGCCCGCGTTCGTCGCGTTCGGGCCGCGAGTGCGTGGGCAATAGTGGGGCGCACTGATGCGCGGAGCGGCCACTCCGCAGCGCTCCCCTTTCACAAGGATCCCATGAGACGCAAGGAGTCTCGCAATCTCTTATCGCAGTCTCGGCTTCATCGCGAAGACAACACCGACTGTTTTCCTGCTGCCCTGGTCCAGGGGGTCCCCAAGAACTGGCCTGCCCCACTGTCGGCGTCGACGACGCTGCGCGACCCGACCGCCTCGCTTTCGCTCTCCTCTCCGCGACTGTCGCAATTGAACGTCCTCTAAATTTTCCACAGCCATCATAAACCATAATCTTCCTTAATCTACACATCCCCATGCGAATCTATACTTCACTAAGCGAAGGAAAAAAAAAAATTCAACAAAAGAACTCGGACACGGTTGTTAAAAATGTCCTTTCAGGAAATCTAAGGCCGAGGTGGAGGGAAAGGGAATTTCTTGATAAAACTGCATCGTCCTGAATTTTTCATTTACAAGGTTGCGGAGTTGTATTTTGCGGTCCGTTCTGTCGATTTGCCAGCGATGGAGTTATGTTTCAGTTGCCGGGCAATGTTTTAAGGGGGCTCGTTGAGTGCGCTTTCGTGCCGCGTTGGGGATTCGTTGCGAAGGTGGCTGCACACAGACTCGCGCCGTTTATTGCGATGTTCCTCACAGATTTTGGCTCGAGTTTCGCGGCTCCTGTTTCCGATGCTCCCCTGATCCTTGGGTAGCCTCGCGGTGTAGAAACCACTCAAGGAATGCGTGTAATGCGTGTACGTACACGTCACGTTCACTCGGTCGGCTCCCGCGAATCTACGTCGGCACGTGCGGCCCGCTGCGCCTGTGTCTCCTATCGACGCGCATACCGTGCATGCAACGGATACACCATATACGGATTAATACCATGACACGGGACCTCTAACCATAAGGCTCGGAAATTAAACACCTGCGTTTATTCGTACAATCGTGACAAGTGACGCGGAAAAATAAACCGTCGCCTTGAAATAAATAACGCGTGAAACATGGGATGCCCTCTTGCCGATGCAGACGATGGAAGGAGGTTCGACATTTTTTTTGTCTCACATTTTAGCACTGGAGAGGACGAACGACCACCATAAAGGGAACTTACTACCAGGACTAAAGGTACAATCGGTGAATGTCCACGTTGCTTTCGGTGTTGGTCATCGGCGTTGATGGCTACGAGTAACGAGGAAGAGTATATACGTTTTGAACAGCGGAAAAGTTTACTTTCCCAGGAGGATTTTCCTCGTAGCGCCGAAGCTCTGCCCCGCCTGAGTAGCTCCTTTGTTCGTCCCAGCCTGGAGACCGATGAGACCCTCGCCGGCTCTCAATTGTTCCTCGGTGAAGGCGCGTTTGTTCTCCTCGGCCGGTTTGGGACCCAACCAAGGACCGCGCCATTCTGGGTGCTTGTAGGTCTGCAAGTACCATCGGTTTATTTTCTACCCCACAATAAATCGGGCCCTAAGTCCGTGTTAGACTGCCCAAACAAAATCCGACAATTAAATCAAACTCACCGTACGACCAATGGCGAAAATGGTATTCGTCACCTGAGCGATGTTCTTGCGCTCGATGAGGTCGACGGCCTGGAACAGGTCAACATCGGGGACGCCATATTTGACGCAGGCCTTCTGGAACCTGAAACGTGAATTCGTTACTTTTTCCCTCGACCTTGTGACGACCGTTAAGGTTCGCACACATTATGCCGGGGCGCATCGGAATCGTCCTGGTAACGACTGTTAATTGGACAAGGGAACTGAAGGTTTTATTTGTAGGGAAGGTCTCACCACGGGAGGAGGAAGGTCTTTCGGAGCGCCTTCAAGATGGGGAATACCGTTGAAAAAGGAAGGAGAAGGAAGCCCGAGGTCTCCCTCGGAGCGGCCAAGAAAAGAGGGCAGGGATCAGCTCCTATATTCGCCTGCTACCCGGGGCTCGTCTCCGAGGCGATGACGCGCTTTTATTGTCTCGCGCGGTCTCGGGCACTAATCGACGACGGCCAGTAATCGGCACAGGTCGAGGCATCCGAGGGCGTCTCGACGCGTCTCTCGTGCCACAGAAATGACGCCTCGCGTATCCCGGCCGACCAGGATCGCAGAAGACCCCGGGGGACGAAAAGGGCGTTCTCAAGGAATGCCGGCGACCCTCCTCGCCTTCTCTGTCGCCCCGATACTCGGCGCGTCTACCGCATATGAGCACCGAGCAACATCGCGATCTCTCGACACGCTCTTACCCGAAACACGCGTACGTACCCCGCGGCGTTGAAAGCATACTCCATGCGTTCCCGAAATCCCGAGATACACCCCCGTTTGACCTGGCAAACTGGAATAAACGAGCGAAAACGAGGGAGATGGAACGTCCTCGAGGGCGGCGCGCGGAAGCTTTTCAAAATGGCGGCGGCTCGCCAACCGCCACTCGAGTCGACCTCCGGTTGAGGAGGTCAAGCCCCTTTTCGGGGCTTTCGAGCGGATATCTCGCGTGAAGATGTTCGCTCTTTATCTGGAATTTCTGGTTATTATTTTTCTATCCGTTTTGCAGGTTAGTTCGCCGTTCGAGGGACCGAGTGCCCCCTTGCTTGCAGCGAGTCGAGACGCGATTAATTTACGGTGAGGCAGGCCAGTGCTTACGACCATCCGAGGTATCCGGGGATCACGATAGACAAACTGGTCGTAGACGTGCGGCGCGATGCGGAACGAGGTACGGACACCTCCTCGTATTCCTGGTGCTCGCATGGAAAGGGAGTAATGCGGAGTGGCCGCGCTGCGCATCATTCGCCCCACTACTCGCGAAGCGCTCGCTGCGACGAACACCCGCGAAATCTTGGAGAGAGCACGACAGCGCACGAGTAGTCGGCCACGTGAACCTCGAAGGAACGCCTTCGAGGATTACTCCAGGGAGTTGAATTCGCCTAGGATTTTTATTATTACGATATATTCCCCGGCTAAGCCGAGGAAACGCATTTTAAACCAGTGCGTGAATTTCAGGTAGCGAGCAGACGCGGAGTAGAAGGAGTCTAATGGCGGACGATCGGCATCGAACATGGCGCCGGACGTGCGTTCCGTTAGTACCGACTTCGAATTCTACCAGGCTTTACTTATCCGGCCAGCATGTTTCGAGGGCGGTTCCGGAGTCGATATTTTAAGACCGCGTTCAGGGAAGAATAGGAAATCGGAGCTGAAAGGAGAAAGGGAGAAGGAATTCGAAATGGCTTCTTGGAGTTTGGGACGCTCCTAAGCCTGGATACCGCCTGGACATCGGCGGGAAATTAGGATACCAGAATAGTCGCGATCTCGAAGACGCTCGACTATCGATAGCCATCGATTTTGAATAATCGAGAGGTAGGGTTTGCGGAATGCCTAAATAAACGAGTCGCCACGAAATGGGCGGTTCGACACCTCGTCAAGACGTGTCGTGTCGAATATCGAATCTCGAACTGATTCTCGACTTTATCTCGAGGGCGGAGGAGTCGATCGACTTTGCCGTCGATGATACCGAGCGGCAGAGTCGCTTGTCGCAAAACATTGTCGATTGCGCAAAGTCGACGGAATACCAGGAGAACACGCGACGAGAGGAGGACGCAGCTCGGAGTCGCCCGAGACGACGTAGGAGACCTCGACCCACGAAAACGAGGAAACGTGGAAACGTACCGACGTACCCTCGGCTAATAGGAACCCAGAAGATCGAACAGTCGGTCGTGTCCCTGCTCCTGAAAGTGCCTTTAAGGATACTCGAAGGGAGTTCAACCTGATAGTTCCACTCCGAAATTTCTGCAGCCGAAGAAGGCGCGCTTAAAGAGCGCCCAAGAATCCGCAAAGGTCGGAGTAGAGAACGTAAATTCTTCACCTTTTCGTTTTCCTACTTACTGATTGAGATTGTCCATCATCTTGTAGTCCCCGCCGCTGGTGTTGACTTTGGAGATGAGCCCAGGCTGGAGCCTGTTCATGAGTTTGCACAATATCACGCCATCTCTTAACGCGTTTTCGTAGCTCACGCCTGCAAGAGAGAGACATGCCATTGTGTAACGATTTAAAAATAAAATAAGGAGGAAAAGTGCGGAAGGGACGAAAGAGAGGTGTCAAGGATTTTTCGATAATGGGTGGGAAGGACTATGTGGCTATTAATGCCGAGTTGGGGCGTTTATTAATGGTTGCGCCTTAACGGGACGACTGGCCGCCGTTTGGCTCGAGTCGAGAAACAAAATGGCGGCCGTGCGGACGCTCGATGCGGAGCAGGCGGGTTTTGGACCGGTTCTAAACCGCGTGCGCAATGTATGAGGATTTTAGTTCTTTTTTTCCGCGGCCACGTACACCGCGCGTTTCAGAGCCGAGCACGTTGAACCAGCGCTCGCTTATGGATCCCCATTATGGCAAGAGGCGCGCCAAGGGGGCAAGACATTTTTTCCCCGTCTGCCACGAAAGGCAGGGCCGCTTAGCACGGCGTCCGCCTTCTCTTACCGACGTCCTATGTGCGTCTCGTTTTTCGTTCCGTCGCCATTTAAAAGACGCAACGCATCTCAGAATGCCAGGGCCACAGATCAAGCCAGGAGCTGATCGCGCCTGCCTGTCCACGCCGTATCGACGTATCGGAATCGAATGTATATTGAGCCGTGTACGTGTGCCGGTACTACTCCACATGTCACTTTTTGCCGCGCCAGCAGGGAAACCCTCGATATAATTATCGTCCTCTCTACGAACCTTAAAGGTCCGATAAATCCAACAAATGATAATTTAATAATTGAAAAGAAAAAAAATATGAACGGCGCTGGTAATCGTTGAGTACTAGTGTAAAAACGTGGCGGAAAATTTTTATTCAACGAAACAGCATCTAGTCATCAGCTAAAGTGTTGAAAATGTTGAACCGATGGTAACAACGAAGTTGCTTCTGTTGCTGTACTCGAAATACGAGTTACAAGAAGCGTAACAGCATTACAAAATCGCGTTTTCGAAAATCAGGGCTCCATGGCAGGGCCAGAGTTTCCGCATCCACGTGGGATTTAAAATTTGTACTTTGTGGATATTTTGACGATTGCATTCCGTATCGTCACAAAACGAAGCTAGACTTTAGTTTTTGTGGGCTCACTGTATTAATTTTTTTCCCAGTCCAGTAAACTTTTACGTGGAGCCATACTTGTTCACCTAGGGTTCACCCTATATTCATTTTGGCCAAGGGGAAGTTAACTAGCTGTTCGCAGGACTGTTAGCCTGATCCTGCAAGGACGTCCCGTCACGTGGTCCTGGCATGGAACGCTCGCAACATGGCGAATTAATGGCCTACCCCCAAATCTGCTTGCCTGATAGAAAACTGGTCGCGTGCCTGGATTCTCGATTGACGAGACATCGACAGGCAATTGATTGTTCGAAGGAAGTGGCCGACTTAACCACCCTTCGAACTATTTCCCCCCAGCACTGTTATTCACGAATCCATCGAAACCCCCAGAAAACTATTTCCAGAAAAATCTGAATAAATTATTTACCACCGGTATCTTCGATATGCGTTACTTATTACTAGCGTCGGTATAATTTTCTCAGTCAACGGAAGATCGTTATACAACCTTCTAAAAATAGCGAAACTACGAAGCTAAGAGATGTATGAGTCGATGGGTTTAAAAGCTGCCTTTGATCCGTTTGAAGTATTTAAAATGATATTGGAAGGTGCAACGAGTGCTAGCTTCTTGGATTCAAGATGGCCGCCGCCCCTCGACGCGACTCTAGCCAGACCTATGCGCGTTCCCGGCGAATATGTTCCTATCCCAGATGTTATCCTGCTCCGCAGACGCGTCGTCCTCGTCGCGTCGGACAACTCGACGTTAAATCGCGATTCGATAAAACTCTATTGACTCTTCGAGACTTCCATATCGATCTATCGATAAGGCGACACGCCACAATGTTCGTCGCCGATCGACTTCGTGTACGTCGTTCCAACGGCTCCCGCACACATTCGCGTGGCGCGCTCGTTCCCTTCGCGTTCGTGTGCGCGGACAACGGTCCTGAGAGGGAGACCCGGTATCGATTAAACGTCAGCGTCGTGTCATAAAGACGTCAAAGACACGGTTTTCACCAGGGCAGCATCCTGCGCCTGAATTTACGACCCGAGCAACAGTTGTTCGCTGAGAGCGCATCCTGCTCCACGCAGACGCTTTCCTCCCGCTCGAAACGACGCACGTGGGTTTCCCCTCTCTTGCACATCTCCCCGTAGAGATGGCGACGCTTCAAGCAAAAACGGAGTACACGTAAAAAATAAGCACCCATAAAAATAACCTAATTATCCCCAATTTTGCAGGGATTTTCCCTGCACCTCAAACCACGCAGAATATCGAACCCCCAAATTGTGCACCGTGTATTCGGTGCAATTCTCCTTTATCGGCGGAGCAGTAAACCACCTGTTGAATATTGTTGGTAATCCAGCTCAAGTCTGTAACCCTGATAAGTTCGCCTGGACGTGACGTCATTGATGAACTTTTGACGAGCATCTGACATCGAGGTTTTTAGTAATCGGTTTTATATTTTCAGGTTATAGGAGCATTCGGGGAAGAATCAGGAGCTCTACCGTATCTTCCTGTATCTTACTTAGAAAGTGTAATGGCAATCATAACCTATATCATGAAATGTCTAAGATTTTCTTTCCCTTATTTTCTCGCTCGACGGGCATCAACATCAAATTATTCCGCGAGGGAGGCGTTCATTGTGCAATTCGCATGAAGAAGACCTAACCTAAAACGCGGGCGCGCACGCACCCGCTGTCCCTTATCGACCCAACGGGGGCGTCAACGTCGCGACGTCGGCGGGAAGCCCATAAATCCCTCAAACGTCTGCTGGTGCCCTGGTGCGCGCGGGCATCTTGCGCCGTCGTGACGGACGGATGATTGACGTTTCCTTATCGACGGACTTCGGTATAGTCGCCTTTCCCGAATCTAGCCGGGGGGCTAAAATAGAACAACGCGAGGCCGCCGCGGCCATACGCGCGCGTCCGATATGCGTCCCTGATAAGACAACGTCTGCGTGACGTAACGCGATGAGCGCGAGACGCCGAGTCGGTCTAACCTATTCTAACCGGGAGGTAACGAAATCGAATCCCAAGTTGAGAAGTAATTAGGATATTAGGACATCGGACTGGGTACTCATCGGGTTCCGCAAAACGCGAGGGACTTGAAACCCTCAAATTGATATAGACCACCGCATCTTAAAGAATAGACCAAGGACGCGAAAAACAGTCTCGAGAAGAGGCCAACGCAATTAATTAACGACGATCATCATCAGGGGAATAAGACCAAGGCAATCGTTCTCCCTATTCCGACGGTTCTAATGGCTCTCCCGCTCCTATAAACTCCCAGCCCATCAGAGGCTGGACTCGAGGAGGTGTCCCGTGCTCCCGTTACCGAAATATTTTGCGACTTCCCTAAAAACACCCCGTCTTCCTCCTCCGAAATCCCGTATGTTTAATCAGAGCCCCTTCGTGCATAATTCCTAAGGTCGTGATCCTGGCTTTATTAAAAATGTATAATTAGAATTATCATGGAGATTTAGCGGAGTTTCAACATGGCCGGTACTTAAGCTCCCTCGTCGGTATAAACTCCCAACCCACCGGAGGCTAATCTCGAGGAGGTAACCTTAGACCCTGCCGGGTCATCGAGCCTTAGACCATCCCTATCTAGTCCTCGCATTGGGCCTCCCATTCCCAAATTTTCAATAAGCAGAATGGCATTAACCATGTCAGTGGTATACTCGTTAACCCTTTCCCCGGCAAGGTGAAGTCTATACATACACGGTCTACGATCTGATATCGTCCGATTTTTTTTACACGTAGACAATGCACAGTAGTCGTGGTATGTCCCTTCTATTGCAATGCGAGGTCTAGATCAGGGAACTTGGTAGAGTTTCGCGTGAAATGTACACAATTGCATACGTGCATGTGGTATGCGCGATACGGTGCATACATGCATTGGACGACTGGCTACGTCACGATACGCGACTCCGAGGGACGCGCTCGAGGGTCTGGGAGAGAATTGGACAAATAGGAGAAGAACTCGAGAAGGAGGTCTCCGATTGGCCGGCGGGGCCGACCAATGCCGGTTCTTCGGAGGTCTCCGGGAGAGATAGTCGCCGCTAGATGCCGTGTGCCCTCGACAGGTGCGGTGGCGGTCCACGGGCACCAGGCTGTCACCAGCCGACTAGAGCTTCCCGTCTAGGGAACTCCCTCCCCCGGTGGGTCGCGAGGGTGTGGGAGGCTCAAAGTGGGGAATGCCACGATGCACCGAGTGGGGGTGGTTTCGCCGTTTGGCCACCTCCAGCGCGTCCTCCTCGCCACCAGGACGCCAGTCGAAGGTGGAGCCTTCGACTTATTATCATTAGGCTCGACCGGAGTCGAGGAATTTCGAGACTCGCGCGGAAATACTCGAAACGTCGACGAGAATCGACCGACTCGACGACGCCCTGCGGGATATGAGCGACGTGGACGAATTTCCGAGGTCTTCCAGGGGCGCGTCCTTGATTTTAGGACTTAACCTTAAGTCCATTGCGTCCTTTGAACGGTCGTTCGGAAGGGATACGATCCGAAGCAACGATTCGTAGAACGCTTTGGTTCCTCGTTGGAATAAGATACGATTGAAGCCTCGTATCTGGGGAGATTTAAATGTCCGCAGGCACTGGTCACGCCACTTAATGGCGGCCACAACGCCGGTCCCGCGTCGACGCCCGACGCGTTTGTCTCATCAGGATCCTATGCTGGGCATGGGGTTCGATTCGATATGCTCGTCTCGCTCGACATCGTTTCCGGGGCGGCTCGCGATGACGTAACGAAGCGCGCGTTTTGCCAGGAGAGCAAGAATCGCAGAGGGTTGCAGCCGCCGCCCCGGCCGGGAGCACTCGGTTCCGGAACCTTCGATCGGCGTCCCTCCGCCATTTTCCCTCCGCTTGCCATCGAAATATCCAGTTTTCGGACTTATCGGCGATTCTTCGGAGGTAATTAAATGTGTCCAGGGAGAGGAACGCTCTCTTTCTTGAACTCTATGTCTTCAACTTCTTTAAAATTATCCCTGGGATGGGTTATTTTTTTTTTTTTCTGCAAATGTCCCTAGGCACGTGGGATATGTTCGCGGTGGCGGTGGTGGCGGCGGTGGTGGTGGTCCCCGTGGTGGTGAGTAACGTTAAAACGCTCGCGTTCACCACCTCCGAAGATCAGGAATCCATGCCAGGTCTCGGATGCATCGTGGAAATTCTATGGTCGCCACCGCTCGCCATGTTTCCCGTTCCCACCGATGTCGCGTACTTCGTGTCGATTGACCATAGACGCATCGCGTATGCACCTTCACATCCACGTCACCACGTGCGGGACGAAGAGACAAGAAAAGCGCCGTTTCGAAACCTCACCTACTCGAGTCTATATTTACTCGGTGCGATGGAAAGGTTTTCACTTGGTTTGAAATAACCTCCCACTGACCCTTGATTTTTTAATTCCGACACAGCCAGCGAGGGCGTTCCCGAGTCATTGAATTTCCCGCTCCAAAAATTTCCCGCTACCTCCTCCGGCGAAAAGCTACCCTGGTACTGTTGCAATTTTTTTGCGGTCAATGTTTAAATTACTAATTTTATTAACAATTGGGAAACTTCGTTTTTGGTCGCTAGTGATGGTCGAAGACAGGAAATAGGTAATAGGTTCATAGTGTTAATATATTCCCACCTGGATAGGTAACAATTTTGCCGATTATTTGTTTATAAACGAGAAACAGTGGGGATGGTTAAATAACGTATTTCTCTTGTTTTTAGGAAATTTCATGATCGTGCGTATATCTTGGCGATCGATAACTCCAGACTGATATCGTTTAAATGGAGTTTTGTCAAATTTCATTGGTTTGACGATTATAATTTTTATAAACAAAAAAATTACCTGGAGGGAATCTTTCCCCGATGACGGTCTCGATCCAGTGTTGAGCTTCGGCTTCCTGGCTAGCTTCGCGTTTGCCAGCGACCTACAATACAAGTTACACACCTTAGAGTAACGAAATAGTCTTAGAAGTAATAGCTTGCAATTATATTCTCGGTTAGTTATGAGAAGGTCAATACGGTTTTCTTCAAGATATATCTGGCGGTCAAAGTTGAAACTTGAACGTCACATTAAAACTGTCCGTGAAAATAATGCGTAGGAAGTCGTAACGATATCTCTTGACATTCGTGATGGAAGGTGTTGTCACCATTAGATATACTACCACCCATTAGCTGAAAATTTATCGACTGCACCTGCTCGTCGGAAGACTTTGCTTGAGGAAATTTATCAGTTTCCGTAGAAACTTTCAAAAATTGCCGTAGCCGATGGTATTTCACATCGTCATGGCGGGGTATTGGTAAAAGTTTTCAACTAGCAATAATCGCACCTCGGTAGAACCTCATTGGTTACGATATCGCCACTGCGCAAAGCTGACGATTCTCTGTCCGGAGCAGCATAGTATAAGCTCTGCAACGGTAGGTTGGTTGCGGGAAAGATAGCGACCGTGCGCCCCGCCGCGGCGAACGGCGGAACTACTCGCGCCCGCTTGTCGGCGCGCTGTCGTCTACGTAAACGGGATTTCGCGCCAGAAACTGCACCGATGTGAACGATAACGACAGCATTGAAATATCAAATAAATGCCAAAACAAATATCCATGTAATAAATGTTACTTAAAACGGCCAGTAAATCTTCCAGTACCCCGGAAAATGAAATTCAATGACGGCCGGCAAGGTCTAGGTCAGCCATTACTGCGGATAATATTTTTTTACGTGGATAATCGGGCATGTAATGCATTGCGTAATACCCCGATTGAAATAGCAAAAGAAAATGATGAATTTCGCTTTTAAGAGATTTCTTTCAGGCGCCGGGACTTTATTTTCAAGTTTTCTAAAAATAATTATGAAGGATGTGGACAGAGGTTTATTGGATCAACACGTAATTGATATTCCCCCGGGTGTTTTTTTTTTCTTTTTTTTTTCTTCTATGACAGCTCACTTAATCGACCAGGCCGATACGCTTTGGCAGCATTGGACACACCTGACACTCGGCTATCTTTGCGCAAATCAAATTGGTCCGCCACTTTTCTATTTTGACAGCGTCGTAATAGAGCCTGGAGACCTTCCCGCAACCTGGCGAAGTGTCAGTTACGATCGAATTAGTTTGCCGTGGGCTTAAGTGCGATAAACTTGGAAGAGTCGCCGATTGACGACAACTAATCTCAGTGATGAGCTCAGATTTCGAGGTCGCCACGGATCCAGAAATTATGCCACCGATATGTCGCCAATATTTCGTTCCTCCGCGAAGTGCCCTTCTCATAGACTTCTAGATTTTATCGCGAAAGAAAATACCCCACATACAACTATAGTTAACTGTCAACTTTGATAATAAATACCCATAACACCGAAATTAATTTGCAACTGCTTTAATAATGCATTAAAATAATCGTTTCGATGTGGCGGGCAGTAGACAGCATGGGAGGGTGTTAGCAATAAATTTGGAGAAAAGACTATACCGATCCAGATCGAGGGCAAGGTGGCTCGAGGGTTCTGTTAAGAGCTGGAAATGGTGCGGGGGTGTGGGAACACCCAATTGGTCCATTGCCAAAAATCCTCCGTCCGTCCGAAGATCGGTAGAATGACTTTAGGAGGGGGCCGCGGCATATAGTGTCGCGACGTCGAGCGTCCGACTTAGTCTCTACTCGGCTACGTTGGACAGTATTTTACCTCCGTACAATTTCCAGCACAAACACCCTTGCACACGATCCATAATGCCGGTACGTTTTCCCATACGACCGCCATGGGCGGTTCAGTTCCAACGGATTGCACTTCTCTTAACCATGGATGTTCTGCTCAAGTTAAATCCACTAACAGCACGAAATTCCAAAAAATTCACTACACACTTCCATAATTATTTCGATAATAATTTAACAATAATTATGAATTAATTATTTCGAGAATAATTTAATCCGATATGACCCGCTTGAACGTCCGAAGCATGTACGGGGAGAAGGTCGTTATTGCCATAATTTAATATACCGCGGTTTCTTTCGTTTCTAAAAATTCTGGTCCACTTTGACACGTGGTCTTCTGTCAAAACCGAAGGTAACTAAAACCTGAGCCTTTCGAGTACGCTTTTGCACAGGTGTCTGCCTTGTAACGGAGCCAAACCACTACTATCAACAGTAGGGACGAGAAATATGTTCACTCGCCACCACCATCAGCGATAATGATGAAGAACAAGCCCAAGCTATAAATCGGACACTCTAGATTTAGAAGCCTCGAAGCTCTGAACTCGATTTTAATACTTCAAAGATATAATTCGCTAAAGCGTGGGAGGTGTGCCGAAAATACGTCGAGTTCTGAAGAGTACCTAGAAGCATATTTCCCTCTCGGGTCGCTTTTATTCCGGGGCTAAAATCGCCGATAAAAAAAAAACCCCTCTATGACAGACCCTAGTTTTTCGAAGATATACGGTTACCTCCGGTTATGTAACCATCTTTTGCCAAGTATTGGCAGCTGTTCGGGGAAAACTTCATTTCCTAAAATACTCGGGACTACGTAAAGCTTGCCACGAAAATCGTCCTGACGCGCGTTGGTTTATTTCTGTTGTAAACACGGACATTCGATCGATCACGAATTGTTCCCGTGGCGAAAAGCGGAAGAACCGAGACAGGAAAAAAAAAAATTCTCCTAACCTGAAGCCAATAATTGTCTTCCTAAAATTTGCATATCCGCGAGGCGAAAGCGAAGGGGATTACCTCGACGTTATTGGGCCCATAAATTAGACATCGTTTATTTTCGATCCAGGTTTAATACGTCTGTAACCTAATGCTGGGTGTGCTCTATTTTCGTGCAGCATACTTTTAAACCGTAGAACAGATTAGCGCTCTTCGAGAGACGTGGATGCTGCTCTCTGACATGATTATGCGTCTTTCGCTCTCGAGATGGGCGGTGATAGAGACGAGAGGAAATAAATCGAACGAGTGCCTATTTTTACCCTGTTTAACAAATGTTCCTTTTAATATTCAGCCCCGCAACAAGGAACAGGAAGCCGAAGTGTTGGCCTGGATCGAGGCAGTTTTAGGGGAGAAATTGCCCCCCGGAAATTACGAGGACATCCTAAAAGATGGAGTCGTTCTTTGCCAACTCATCAACAAAATTGCCCCAGGCTCCGTGAAGAAGATCCAATCCAAAGGGACGAACTTCCAGCTCATGGAGAACGTACAAAGGTAGAAGTGCCTCCGTTAAATTAATTATTAACAATTCCTAATGCTATTGACTATACATAATTTTTTCCTGGATTTTCAGATTCCAGGCGGCGATCAAGAATTACGGAGTCCCTCAGGAGGAGATCTTCCAGACCGCGGATCTTTTCGAGAGGCGCAATATCCCTCAAGTGACCCTCTGCCTTTACGCCCTTGGAAGAATTGTACGTAATTTATGTTTTCTCTTAATTCTTGTTCTTGATAAGTTCTCCATGGTTTTCTTTTGTTTTACAGACGCAGAAACATCCCGAATACCAGGGGCCTAGACTGGGGCCAAAAATGGCGGATGAGAACAAGAGGGAGTTCACGGAAGATCAGCTCCGGGCGAGCGAAGGCCACCTTAATCTCCAAATGGGTTACAACAAAGGAGCAAGTCAATCTGGACACGGAGGATTCGGCAACACTAGACATATGTAGATTTAAGGGGATTTCGATTTTTTTTTTTTTTTTTCGAAACATCTGAATCGAGAAAGGAGTCACTCTGGAATACCCCGCTTCCATCGGGGTGATCGGTTTTCACGATGAAATTTTCATAAAAGCTTTCACGAGCCCGAATAATTAGTAATACCAAATTATCGCGGATAAACCAGTGCTTTGTAAGGATGAGAAGTCTCGAAAGGGCATTAATGATCTTTCACATGCTCTGCTGTTAACAGAATTTATGCTTGAACATACCCTTTCGAGCGGAGAATAGAGGAGGAGCTTTTGTACTCTGACGAGATATTAACGACATACCGAACCACTAATTATTTATTGTCATCTCGACAACGTCACCGGCATCGTTACACCCGAGGCGAAATAATCACCGAATAAAGCTAGCGCTTATATTTTCTATAGTACAAAAGGGTTCCCTTATTATCATATAAACGACCCTTTTACGCGGCCACCGAAATGTTGCGGAGCGCTCTATTAATAAATCACCCTCTCCTAGTTTCCGCGACCGATCCTCTCCTCGAAATACGTAACGAAACCAAAACTATGAAATATCCACCACAAATTGCAGCCGGGCAATTATCACGGTTTCAATGTTGCAGGTATGCTAATAAACGACGATCAGTGGTCACAAAGCGTTCCTGGGAGGCAAGGAGGGAATTCCGTCCCCCAAAATTGGACCGCAGCCAACTAACTTTACTCCGCTAGAAGCTATTTCGCTAACCTTAGGTCCAGGGAACAATAGCCACGAATTTCGAGAGATTCGGTACTATTCCGTTGTTCCGTCATCCTTCGAGTTCGCGAGTCGTTTAACGCCTCGCCCCGCGGGAATATATGCATCTCATTTACAAAATCCGCGAGTACGTCTATACGACTTCAAGGGGTGACGTCAGCTCTTTAAAGAGGAATGCAACGGTGGATGATTCTGGCACACCGTGATTTGATTCAAAGTTTTGCTTGGCTTGGCACGTCCCAGTGCCTCCGAGTTATTCCTGGACATCCTCAGCTTGGTCTGGCCATTGCTGGACTCGAAGCCGAGGTTTTGCCAGACTTCTTAAGATCCGCGCCGGTACAAAGCCCGCACGTTGGAATGTAAAAAATGAATTCATATACCATGTCTTAACGTCGATCGAACCAAATCGCGTCCCGTAAAAAAAACCCTGACAATGAAATATTTCATCCGTGTCCGCGCATCGTAAAAGTGGGTGACTCACTTCCGAGGAAGCTCTCGGATATTTTCACGGATGTCGAGGGAAAACTCGTGGAGGTGTTATAGTAAACAAGAATTCTGACTCAGGCCCCGAAATAGACTCCGGGCACAACGAAAGTCACCACGCTCTTGGGTAGGCCCTTTTGAGAACGTTGTCCCTAGGGTAGAAGAGTCGTTATTAAAAAGGAAATTATTAGATGTTAACTCGTAAGTTGAACTGTTGGAAAGGGTACTGCAGTGCCAACGAAACGTTAGGAATAATGAGAAGCAGCGAAACGAGCACCCGACAGTGTAGGCGCAGAAATTCGGAGAACCGCCGAGCACGTAGGTTGTTTCGCGAATGAAACTAGATGGCCTCGTCGTTATTTTATCCAGACGGTGAGCGCAAGTTTGCACACCGCCCTACACCAAGTCGAGGTGTCTTGGGCTCGAACGGTCGCGAGTTGTCAAAATCAGCTGATCGCGCGCTGACGGTCATAGGACGCGGACGTGCGTTCAGCCTCAGCGGAGTTGCGGACCAAATGGTCAAATAATGGAGAAAATCCCAGAAAAGGGCAAAACTACAGCCGTTGTATAAAGCGAAGGAAATCTAGCGATCGAACTTACTTGCCAAAGGGGACGTCCAGGCATTTTAAAGATGGGTTGACCGTCAGGGTTCGAGAGAACGGAGTTATCCGGCGTTAGCGCAAGCAAGCACAAAAAGTGTCCGGCGCTCGCTTCGTGCTGCGTATATATCCGTGACAGGTCTTTCGTGGTGTTGGTTTCCACGGGGGCGTTTCTATATATGGACCACTTACTCACTACAGGCGCGCGCCGGCGTAAAACCCCCCCGGGTAACTGGAGATACCTTACCACGCGTTTCTGAAAACGCTCCAGATTTCGCAAAACTTATAACGAAGCTTTATTTTCGCTCGCCGGGGAGAAGGAACGCCGCCAACGCCCGCCATGGTTCCGCCGATGAGTCGTGCCGAGAAGTACGCTCTGGATCGCTGGACGCCATCTTGGAAACGCTCCTTCCCCGCTATTTCTCGACTTCCCTCTACAACTTAAAAAAGAAATAGAAAGACATTAATTTTAAGCTTGATCTACGTCTAAATAAAATAGAAATATTCAACAATACCATGCCATGGCTATCCCGTTTGAAGAACGCGAAGTTGCCCCTCACAAGTTTCGATGTGCGGACGTCCTAAGGACATAAGGATAGTTCTCGTCATTGAATTCAGAATTTCGGATAATACAAGTTAACAATTGCGTAGATTTATAGTAATGCCGAAAGTGTGCTGGAACATTCTCCACAAAGCGGTTCTAACCAACCGGTAGCGTGGCCGAGCGGTCTAAGGCGCTGGTTTAAGGCACCAGTCTCTTCGGAGGCGTGGGTTCGAATCCCACCGCTGCCATCTTTTTTCCTGCCAAAAGGCACGGATTGGAAACTGAAACTCTCCAGGAAGGAGGAGGCAGCGTCGCGCCGTCTGCGATTGCTTTTTGCCCGACCTCTAACCCTTGCGGAATAAGCTATAAAAACCATGGCACCGCGCGGCCCGAGGTATTCGCGCGACGCCTCGAAGGTCCGATAGGTTGCGTCGGCACGCGGCGCCGTGGTTCACACCTACTAGAGACGCATGACATGACAAGAGGTAGCACGGCGAACGCCGCGCGTTTAAATGGCGGCTCCTCATGAGACCCGACCTAAATCTTACATACTCTTATTTTTAGATTACAATATTGTATACCTATGATAGTACTGACTATTTAGAAAAATTATGTAAGTTAAAATTAAATGTTAGAACACCGTTCTCCCTAATTGTCCATATTTCTGAGATGACAATTACCAATGGAACGCGCCAGGTGTTTCGACGCATCAAATGGGTCCTTGGCCGGATTTCAGGTAGGGCTGACGTCTTTGGTGAACAGCGTCCGTGATCTTCGAGTACGGTCCCTTGCGACGAGTAATACCCACGTGGGCGTTAATCCTCTAAAATTGATCACTTCTATTTTTATTCTTCGCCGGTCCGTGCAAGAATATGAAAATTAATTTTGCAGAGCCCAGCGAGACGCAGGGGATATTAATGATGGTGGTCTTGAAACGAGATGAGCGTAGCTCGACTCTGGAGTATCGTGCTGCCCTGGTAGAGGTTCCACTTGGAAGATGCCACCCCGGACCACGCCCCTGGACTGGAACTCGTTCCTCTCTCTTCTTTTCCGGCATAAATTCTAAAACTGTTATCTCGTCGCTAAAAATATGAGCTTACTTCCCTTCCAAGATTTTATGCTAATGTGAAATCTAATTTTACATTGCTCGTTAGAATGGGAGTCGTGAAAATCAGTTACTCTAGAAATTCAAACGGTTCTCCAATTGTCTTCATGCTTAGATTAAAAATGTTACCACTTATTTCCAGGCGTGTAGAATTTAAGGCACGGCTTAATCTGGGGGAAAATTGGAAGAGGGCGACTAGGCCATTGGCTCCTCTCCGAGGAAACTTTGAAAAGCGAGTCAACAAAATTTTCCTTAAAAACAAGTGCGTCATTTGTTATTTGCAGAGTACTCGTCAGAGTCTCATGAATGAATCGTGCAGTCATTGCATCGAAATTCAAGCTTATCATTATAGTGTGTACCATACCTCTTCAGGAAGGAGTTGTCACTGTGGCATTTCTAGGGTGACGTTGCGATGCGTGCTCACATCCCGCACGAGAACCGTCGGTTACCAGGATCCCAGAAGGCGGATTTCTCCTGTTCGGACCGACCGAGCGACATTCGCGCGGGTTGTCTCGTTTAGCCCCTCCTTACACCAGGATAACATGCCCTCGAGGAAGCGACTCTCTCGGCGTGCCCAACAGGCGCCGCCGTATTGACGTTCGTTGGAAGGGAATTTTTTCAGCAGGATCGCATGAAGAAAATTACGCCACGAGGTATATAATCGGAATCGATCCCTTTACCTAACATATCTAACCAACAAAGCTAGGAACAATAGGTTAAATCTAATTTTACAAAATCCCCGTACATTGGAAACCAACGTTGGTAACCCAGGGTGCGATCATCGACGGAGGAGTGCGAGATAACGTATTAGATGCTTAAAATAACCGTCATAAAATCGTTCCAGTGACATTAATTCGACTCTCCGTTTATAAGACTGACAGAGCGTTCCACGTTATCGCGAGTATCAGGGCGATATCGACGACTCGAGAGCGGCGCTTTATCAAGGCCTTGGAGAGCCTAATCATCTTGCCCACTTCTTCCGCCTTATCGCGGGGCTCCTTCGTTCCACTACACCTGAAATTCTGCTTCCCTGGTAGAATGCACCAACTGATTGAGCCTAAATGATTTCGATTGTTAATCATTGAGTTGCCAGAACTCTTAGTACGGTAATTGTGTCACTAGAACGAGACCCTGGGTGTCAACTGGCCGGTCGGTCCCTAATATGCCTCCTCGCAATAAATTACGCTGCTTAAAATAATTGGTCACAACAACGCCCGGTTCAAATCACTAACCATAATCATTTATGAGCTTGATGCTCCTAGCTGATTTTCCCTCCCACTCGAATCAAGCTATCCACTTGCGAAGGTACTCCGAGGTCTGCATCCGAGCTCCTTTAAGACCTCCCTTCCAATGAATACCTGTAATCCAATTGCCATTATTTAGCGAAAACTAGCTCAATAATTAAATTAGTCAATTTCTACCTCTTATTAATAATGGCGTAGTCGGGAACAATCATTACTCATTGTGAGGGTGTGGGAATTTGTGCAAAGTTCATTTGCCTGAGAGAGAGCGTTGCGTGGATTCGTCTCGAATACCCACGTGTCCCACTCCTCGCATTTAGAGGTTATAAGCCCGACATTAAACGCTCGTCTTTTTGCCCGCGCTCTAATCTCCTGGAGGGATAGTAGTAATCTGCAGTTAGTACGGAGAATGGACATAATCAACAATTTAACCGTCTGGCCACTGGGCAAGTATGAACGGCAGTAAGTAGCCGCGGCGCAGGTACGTTCAAGACCTCCGTGGCGTCCATGTTGCCCGGGGATCGGAAAGACACAATTTTGAGGAAGAGCCGCGCGGACCCTAAGCACCTCTGTGACGTCGCACCACACTATTGGTCTTCGGCAGCCTCTTTCCATTCCCCCTGCGGTTCATTGACTCCGGCTTGGATGAAATTTGGCCCGGGCTACGCGATTATCGCGTCCAAGATGGCGGCCTCGGCCCGCCTCGCGGCCGGGTTCATCCGGCGGCCGTTCCGCCTCGCGCCGCGCCGCCAATTTGAATCGCGAACGCGCCGCTAGGGACACTGACACCATTTTCCCCAAAAACAAATTGTTAACGTCTCCGGGGGCAAGGCCGCCGATTTCTAGCTCCCACTTCCTAGGCATTATTTTCTCGCGTCCGTGTGTACACCTCGCCGGCGAGTCGCGAGAAATCGCCACCTGGTTAACCTCTATTCTCGAACCTTCCAATTGCCGCGCTTTCCCCTAAAATTAACGTCGTAGGCGAGGGGGAGAGGGGGACGCCGTTTGCCGACGCCTCTTGGAACTGCGCGCGCTCACTCACGGTTTGTTGACACTAGCGCTTCTATCGGTGGCGTCATGGTATTACGGCGGCCGCATGCGTTCCTGTTGAAAAAATTCCTCACGGGCGAAAGTCAAGGTATGACGGAATATCGCAATAATACTGCCGGCGGAGACCTACTCGAGTGTTCTGAGCTCCTGGTACTAGGAGGGGCTCGCCGAGACAACCCGCGCGAAACTCCGCTCGGTGTGCACCGCTGCCAACTTTCTCGACTCGCCTGCTCTCCTGATCCCTTCGAGCTCGTATGCGGGATGTGAGCACGCACCGCGTGTTGCGAATGTTGCCGGCGAATCGGTACGAGCTGCATACGTGACACTAGAGGAGACTGCGCCCAGGTGTGCCTGCACTCGTGGGAAGCAGCGAAAATTGGAGGAGACACGTTTCGCTGGAAAATGGGAGGTGTGTGAGAACTTTCACCCCTCGACCCCTCACACCTTCGAGAAACTCGACTACGTGCCAGCCTGCTCTCTGCTCGTTTCGATAATTATTTAGCAATTAAAAATTAAATTTCTTACTTTTTAGTTCATTGATCGGGAAGAAGATAAAATTGGGAATTTTGGATTTTAGAATTCCCACCCTCCGGCGTTTAATTATTATTTAATTGACTTGTCGTTTTTGGGCCGGGTTACGTTTTCAGATGATTTTCTGGTATTTTTGCAGTAGCTGATAATTTTATTTACTGATCTACGGGTGGAGATGATAGTTGGATTTAAAATGTGATTTATTGTCATTTAAATAGTGAATATTTTATTGGGCCTTATAAGGTTACTTTACAAAAGCTCCAACAAGGACTCCGTGGCGCAACGGTAGCGCGTCTGACTCCAGATCAGAAGGTTGCGTGTTCAAATCACGTCGGGGTCAAGGGTTTCTTTTTTTTTCTTTTAGTTCTATCGAGTGGGGTTCGAAATTGTTTTTAATTTTAAATTCATTATTCTTATGTAAATCTAAAGGTATTGAAAAAAAAAAGTGTACGTCGATATTTCTTTTTTATTCCGATGCGATGATTTAGTAGTTCACGTGCTCGGGCGTTGTTCAACAGGTTTATTTCACGTTATGAAGGGGATGTTAGAAATATAATTTGATAAATAGATTATTTTGCAATGCAATTTGCAGTTTATAGAAATGCACCTGTATAGCAGTCGTGGCCGAGTGGTTAAGGCGTCTGACTAGAAATCAGATTCCCTCTGGGAGCGTAGGTTCGAGTCCTACCGACTGCGAAGTTGCAAATTTTTTAATTCTTTTTTTTTTACGTTTCATTTGGCACTCGGACTTATTTGTCAGACAGTAGTAGAGAAATTGACGCTATTTCTTTAAGCAACTGCGAAATAACGTATTTTTACCACGTTGTATTTTTTACGCTCGCACAGTTAGAACAATAAATTGCTAGTAATTTATACAGTAATTATTAGAGTTTCTACATTTACAGTTTACTAGGGTACAAATTAATAATGAAATTGTATTGAAGATTAAAAAAAATGAATGTAGCTTGAAAGGAGAATTATTACTCTACCGAGAGAGCACCGCAACGGCGCCGTGGCTTAGTTGGTTAAAGCGCCTGTCTAGTAAACAGGAGATCGGGGGTTCGAATCCCCCCGGGGCCTCGTTGGTTGTAATTTTTTTTTGCAAAATCTTTCAAAGATCTCGATTAAGTGACGACGTACAACTCCAAGTACTTTCATTAAGGTCCAAAATTATAATCGTCAAGGTGACGATAGGAAAATTAGATACAGGATAGCGGCATTCGTCTTATCCTCCATTTAAATGGAATACATTCATTTTCATTCAAGGGCGTAGACATAATGGCTTGGTCAGCAGATTTCGTAATGGCTCCTGGACAAATTACGGGTTGCACCGATTCAAACCTATAGTTGTTTAACTTTCCGCTATCCAGGCTGACCAACTTTCGCTTTTGCTTGTCAGTTTCCTCGTGACTGGCTTCCCTAGAGGTAGTCTGCAAAGAAATAAAGCAGCAGCGAACGATTCTCGGTGAGTGCTCGTGAGAAAACGTTTCGTCACTTGACGTTCTCACCATTTGCACATTTTCTATGTAATTAATCCGTCTCACAGTGGACGCAGATTCTGATACTACAGTATGGTGCACCATTCCAACACCCTCGCGAAATATAGAAGGACTTGTTCCCTGGAGTTGAATTTCAGTTTCTTCGGAATTTTCAGGAGTTTTTGGTGCTTCGTCGGACATCTCTTTTGACGTCACGGTTTCTATCTTTGACACTTCGTCGCTGATCCATTCTTCGATTTTCCTGGAGGAATCTTCGTGGTGGAATTCGTAGGTAGTCGAACGGGTACTCGTGCCAGGTATAATTCCCTCATCATTTTCGATTAATTTAGCAGTTTCTTCTTCACCTTTGACGGAATTTTCCTCGATGACTCTACTCAAAGTGATGCCCTGGAGGGAAAAATCGGAAAACGGGAACTCAATGTCGAAATCGAAATCCTGGAATGGCCGAAACTGGTCGGGATCGATGATCGATTCTAGGGAAACGTTGGAATGTCTCATCTCGGAGGAATTTAGATTAGATTTCGGAAGTTTGTAAGTCACGGCGAGATTATCATTCGACTCCATGTTTGAAGTTCCCGGCGCTGGAATAATTTTCTCGGTGTTATCTTTTACACTTGTAGGTAGTTCATGCCCAAAAGTTGTGTTATCCTTCCGTTTATTTTTCATTTTACTTCTAGGGCCTTTCGAACAGCGTGCTTGACATTCATTTTTAATTTCCAGGCCTGAAATTGGTGGAGTAGAGGAGATGGCAATTTTGTGGGGTTTTTTAGAATCGGAAATTGTTGTATTATCAGGTTTTGGTTGGCTACTTAATTCTAAAGTATCCACAGTCAAGATGTCGAAATTTTCAGGCTTCGTATCTTCAGAGTCAGCGTCTTCCGATTTAATTTCAGACACAATCTCGAATTTATCAGGAACACCTTGGATTATTTCTGCACTCTTTGCAGGAATTCTGCCAAGGATACGAGAAATGTGCTCCATGTATTCCTCCACAGGTGTTAATGGCCTACTTTTCTTACCGAGGTCACTCCTTTTTGAATCGACATTGGTAGGTTTAGTTTTGGACGTGGACGCAATGGGAACTTCTTGAATTTTATCCAGTCTGTTATATTTTTCTAATTTTCTACCTTTCGAAGGATCATCCGGTGCCTCATTTTGCCAGTGAATATTTTTCTTACTTTTGGGGTTTTCAACATTTTCCGTATTTTTCAATTTTGTGAGGCCTTCCTCATCCTCCATTTCTGGCGTAAATTTCTTCGCCTTATCGGGTAATTCTTGGGATTTTTGCGAGATATTTGAGAGTACGCTTGAACTTCGATAATTTCTACTTAAAGGGGCTGAATTGCTATTTTTCCACGGTTTTCGCAAATTTGTCGCCCCTATTGATTCGTGAATCCACGAAGACTCCGGAATAGTACTTCCAGTGCTTTGCCTTTGCGATTTTCGCAAATCTAAAGAGATGTCAAAACTGTTGCGCTGCTTTCTAAGAGATTTCGAAGCGATTCGTTCGGCTCCTTTTAATTTATCGACGTTTTTCACGTCCCTGGAGTCACTGTCTTCTCTAAAATTATTATTCCATGTATCTTTATATCCATCCAGGATTTTTTTCTCCGAAGACATCACTTGAAATGGCCTTCTTATTTCAGGTTAAATATCTTTAAAATTCCTGCGATTTTAGGAATCGCGGGGAACCATGACTTCACCATTTTTCGGCGGTTTTCTTTGAAGAAAAACACCTCACTGCATTAATAACTTGTATTTATGCTCGATTGGCACATTTTTGACATCTTTCTTCCAAGGATGTGTCAAAGTTCTTTAAAAAAATTCGCTCCTCGATTGTCAATGCGTCCTATTAACAAATGCTTCCTGATATCTAAAATTATCATACTCCGTGTATAAAATGTTGATAAAAAAAATATGAATACGCAAACGATTTCTCGTATCAATTTGCAAAGGTAATTTCCTTATCAGTGATACGATTTCTCAAAGCCGACCCGCAATTCATTTGAAAGCCGCATTTGTGGGAGCTTCATTTTAATTGCTAATGCAATTTACCACTCCCTGCCGAGTTTAGTTAATATTTTTATTGTTACATTATTGTCAGCATCGCTAGGAATAATTTATTTTATAAAGCAAAACGTAGGCTCGACGAGGATGGGATTCGAACCCACGCGTGCAGAGCACATTGGATTAGCAGTCCAACGCCTTAACCACTCGGCCACCTCGTCGTACAAGAAATCTTCTTGGAATATCACCTAATATAGAAGTTTTATAAAAAAAAGTCTACTACAAAAATTATATTCACATTATTGTTTATACCTCGCCTACATATATCCAGTATCATCATTTGTAGGTGGCGAGACGATCGATAAGGTCCTGGAAAATTTTTCTTTGTTCCTGTACCTAAAGTACATTGAACGATGCATGGACTCTTATCAGCTTAATTTCATAATACTACCAGTGATAATTGTCCGAAGCACTTCATAACGAGAAGCTTTATCTGGTTCGCGATAACAAGAAGGAAAACAATCTAGATTATTTTGTTTGATTTTTAAACTCTACATGTTGAAATTGCCTGCTTACCTAGCGGATGTATCAGTGCTGAAAACATGGCTGAAGTGCAAGACTATGTATAATGTATTTTTAGTCGCTTGTTATTCTCTTCTCGAAGAAAAAACTAGTGTCTCGATTACAGTTTTTTGCGGGCTTACGTAAAAACGTGGTCACATAAATTAGAATAATTACCCGCTTCTCTCTTGTAATACAGTTTCTGACATTGGCTGTAATTTATCCATAATTACGCGACGTTATTCGAGATAACCATCGGTGATTATGGTTTCGTTGGGTAATTCATTTCGAATCTTGAATTGCGCAAGAGGAGGCATTACCAGAGAATTACAACAAGCGACGTTACAACGTCGCGGGACGTCATGGAAGAAGGATTCTTGCCTTCGTACCAACCGGTTTACGATAAAGAGATAATTGAAGGTCTGGATCAAGAATTTTCGCGACTGAAGGGTGAGTCACTTCGTGGCCCCTGACGGCCGTCGTGAGAACTAATTTAACTATTCGTGGACTCCGTGCGTGCCTAACCTTCAACTTACTCAATAATTTATCATTTTCTTAATTTTGGATTTATAACAAAAGTCATTGTGACACCGTATTTAATTATTGGCAATGAATGTTAGTGTTGTAGGAATTTTATTTGTGCATTATAGACGAGTGCTACGTAGACCATGCAGGAGCTACTCTTTATGCCGAAAGCCAGATTAAAAGAGTACAAGAAGAATTACTTTCGTCGATATACGCAAATCCACACTCTATTGGTACAGCTGGTAATGGTACTCAAGACAATATCGATCGCATTAGATTTAGGTATGTTGACTTTAATATATTTTTTATACTAGGAAAGATTTCTTCGAGTCATTTATTAAATGGGTTATTTACGGTTTTTTTAGGATTTTGGAACATTTTCATACTTCCTCGGATGAGTACAGTGTGGTGTTTACATCGGGAGCGACAGCCTCCTTGAAGACTGTTGCCGAGATGTTCGATTTTGAGAACAGTGAACTTTCTAGTTCTACAGAATTGGGATGTTTTGTGTATGTGCAAGATAATCACACGTCAGTTCTTGGTATGAGAGAAACGATCGCTCAAAGAGGTGCACGGGTCATTTGCCTTAGCCATGATGATGCTTTTAAGACACTTACATGTGATAGTGCCGATACAGACGATGGACTATGGCAATGCGGAGATTCTCTATTTGTGTACTCGGCACAGTGCAATTTTTCTGGCTTAAAGTACCCTCTTAATTGGATCGAAAAAGTTCACAATAAAAGGCTGAGCAGCGTCACTGGTAATCAAGCTTCTAAATGGTATGTCCTATTGGATGCAGCGACTTTTGCTGCAACTAACGACTTAGACTTATCTGTTTATAAGCCAGATTTTGTTTGCATATCGTTTTACAAAATGTTTGGCTATCCCACTGGGATTGGAGCGTTACTAGTTAAGAACTCCAGTGCCAATGTTTTGAAGAAGACATACTACGGTGGTGGTACTGTAAAAGTTTCCTTGAGTTCAGACATGTTCCATGTTAAACGTGACATTTTACATGAAAGGTAATAATTTGTAAATAGTTTCAATAATTCAGGTTCTTCTCTTTCAATTAATGTAACTATTAATTAAATTGTTCTTTCTTAGATTAGAAGATGGTACACTTCCTTTTTTGTCAATAATATCACTTCGCCATGGTTTCGACGTGCTTTCTAAATTCTCACAACAGAAAATTTCTGAACATGTTTTCTCTCTTGCGAGGCATTTACACCATTCCTTACTAATGATGCATCATCGCAATGGCAAACCGGTAGTAAAATTACTATCGGACACAGATTATGAAGATAAAAATTTACAAGGTGGCATTGTGGCTTTTAATCTCCTGCGATCTAATGGGGAATGTATTGGTTATATGGAAGTCCTTAACATGGCAGCTTTGTATAAGGTTCATCTTAGAACTGGTTGCTTCTGTAATCCTGGGGCATGTCAAAGACATTTGCATTTGACAAATCAAGAAATAATGGAGAACTACGATGCTGGGTATACTTGTGGAGGTGATAGAGACTTGATAAATGGAAAACCTACTGGAGCGATAAGAATCTCACTTGGATACATGTCCACAATTGATGACGTACAAAGAGTATTATTGATGATCAGGAAATGCTTTCTAGATGGACCAGAAATAACAAAAACTCCGAGGTGGTGGTTTGACTATAGGATAAGAATTAAAAAAAAATATATCGATCATTCCACTGGACTTAAAAATGAGAAAGTGAAGTCTGCCGACAGATACATTCACGTTGCTGAAAAATCTAACGAGAACAGTCCTTCGTTCCTGAGGCTCACTCAAGGCAATGATTATGAATTTGAAGAAAATGATCGCAATCCAGCTGGCAAACCAGTTGTCTTGAAACGTGTGTTTATATACCCAATAAAATCATGTGGTGCATATGAAATTAAAAATTCATGGAAGCTAGGACCTCGTGGATTACAATATGATAGAGAATGGATGATCGTCACATCAGCTGGCGTAACATTAACACAAAAACAGCAGATTGATCTGTGTTTGATCAGACCTGTTATACACGAAAATAATGATATTTTGGAACTTACATATCCAGGTGTGTATCAGTGCATATATTTTGAGTAATTTTGCTTAGGCTGTGAATAATTTGATTTTTAATATGTTTAGGAATGCCATCTGTTCAGGTACCTTTAAATATATTTCCTGACAGTACCTCAGAAGGAGTAATATGTCAGGGAAAAGTCTGTGGACATAAAGTTCAAGGAATTGATTGTGGTAGCGAAGTTTCTGAATGGCTAAGTTTAGCTCTGCGGAAACCGGACTTGAGGCTTTTACGGCAAAGTAAATCAGAGGATTTCCATAAAGGTAGAGTCGATTTGACTATTGGTCTAGAGCTAATTATAAATAATTCTGCATGTTCTGTATTAATCGTATTGTTTTCTACAGAGAAAATCAATAAACCAGAACTATCATTTTCAAGTCAAGCTCAATATTTGATGATTAACGAAGCAAGTGTGATGTGGCTATTTGATAAAATAATGGACAAAGATTCTGGCTGTCAAAAAGATACCATTGTACATAGATTCCGAGCTAACATAGTGATCAGCGGAAGTGACCCTTTTCAAGAGACAAAGTGGAAAAGTGTTAAAATTGGAAACAATATTTTTATGGTATGTTTCTTATTTCTAGATTTAATTGGAAAATTTGGGAGATAAATGCACCGAGCAATTTACTAACGTAACAAAGGTAATTGAAATGAAAGAAGAATAAACTAGACATTTTTTATTCAGGTGGATGGTCCATGTAATAGGTGTCAAATGGTATGTATCGATCAATTCACTGCTAAAAAGACGGTAGAACCACTGAGAACCTTAGCGGAGCAATTTCATGGGAAATTGAAATTTGGCATGTATCTTTCGAGATTGGAGAAGGATGGAGGAATTTTGAACATCGATGATCAAGTATACGTTACATGATTCTTTACAAGCAAACTTTGTATCATATGTATATAGAATCAGTAAATTGAATTTTACACGGATCTTGGATCATTTAGGTATAAAATATAATTTTTATATGTTACTTAAAATTACTGTTCGCATTTTGGCAAAGGCTGGGATCAGAAAATTCTCCAACCAGTAGGTAACAGATATGAGTTCTCTGGTAGGTAACGTATAAACCTGTCGCAGGCAGGTGTGGAACGGTTTCAACATACGGCCGATAGATGACTGGGGCTTGCTGATAACAGCGAAACATGGACCAAGGGCGCTCCCTGCTGCTTTCTGCTGGAGGTGCTTATCGCGCATACGTGTCGTGTCCTCGGCGAAACTTCATAGCCAATCACGGTTTTACGACCTACTTCAGGAGGGTTCAATTCGTACAAGAACTGCTGACATGTGTGCGTGACTGCATGGCTGTATTTAGTTGTATTCAGTGCATGCGTACACTTGGCGGAGAGTGTACACGTAGAAGTTAGGAGGGATTCTTCCAACGATGAATTTAGTGTCGACGTTATAAAAGTCGTAATCGGTATTATCATTATTAATAAAACACATTGAGTCAATGCTAACAGCCGACAGCTGTCAAAAGGTGTGCCTGCCAGTTCCGCGCGAATCTTTGAAATCCACTAGCGAAAGCATCAGGTGTCAGTATTTTATATCTGTGATAACAACTCGTTCCATATGCGTCCAAGTGTTTTGGACGATTATTAATTCTTCCTGCTTTGCCACAAAGCGATCGACTAGAAGTCTATGCAATGGATTACGATTATTTGATAAAGTTCCTAGCTCTGGGTGACTCCGGCGTGGGGAAAAGTAGTTTTTTGTATCAGTACACCGATGGGACGTTTAACTCTAGATTCGTATCGACAGTGGGCATTGACTTTAGAGAAAAGAGAGTGGTGAGTAGGATTTTCTTGACTGCGTTAGGAAATTATGATTTAAATATTTTTATCTATCGAGGAAATTGCGTTTCGTAGGTTTATCAGATGACAAATGGCAGGAGTCAGAGGGTGCAGCTGCAATTATGGGATACAGCTGGTCAAGAACGGTAGTGTATTGAGATAATTAATTGTATGTTAATACGGCGATACTTGGAGTAATTGTATGCGAGGAGTTTCCGTTTGCATGAGGTATTAGGCTACTAATGAGTAACATAACTCAAGGTGTTATTTGAGGTAAATTATTCACTAAGAAAAGTGTCAATAATGTTTAGATTCAGAAGTTTAACAACAGCATTTTATCGGGACTCCATGGGCTTCCTTTTACTGTTTGATCTTACCAACGAGCAGTCGTTCCTTGAAGTCAGAAATTGGCTAGAACAGCTTAAGGTATTTTTATATCGATTGTATAATTTTTTTCCAGACTAATATATTTAATAACTTATGTGAAATTGTTCTTACTTATATATGAACCAGACTCATGCTTACTGCGAAGATCCTGATATAATTCTGTGTGGAAATAAGTCCGATCTTGAGGATAAAAGAGTCGTCAGTGAATCAAAAGCTCGAGAACTAGCGGAGAAACACGAGTAATTAAATTTCTATCTATTTAAAAAAAAATGTAATTCAGGAATTTATAAAACGTAAATTTGTCATTGTGTATTCTCCAGTCTAGTTTATTTAGAAACCAGCGCAGCTACTGGACAGAATGTCGCTCGAGCAATTTATGTGCTTTTGGAACGTGTGATGCGAAGAATGGAGCTAACCATTGAAAAGTCTGTGCTACCTCATCAACGTCGATTAAAGTGTCACGAACCAGAAGCTCCACCTGACAGAAGGTGCTACTGCTGACAGTATTTAAAAATGTTGCCTTCGATTTATTCCAATAATGTTCAAAATGGTATACATAACTATTTCCTCGTTCCTTTAATATAGTACCTATAATTTATATTTCAAATCACTAGTCCAGTTTAAGTCATGTACACATAAGGATACAAATCTAAGTGCGTCTTCCGATTTTTCGAACGGAATCGATCGTTTTTTCTGTCTGTTGTTTGCACGTAATGCTCAACAAGGGGAGAACAAAAAGGAATACCTGAGGAAAATTAAAAAAAGAATATTAATCTACATCACTAATGAAATCAAAATGCCAAATGAATTAAATGTGATTAAACAGCGTAAGAGGATCTTTGTCTGCAGGGGTATTATATGTACTATAAGAAGTTTGTACCACGTGTATTTCATTGGTACGATTGTACATATCACTAATATATTTTTATTGGAAAGTTTATCAGAAGTCGTTTGTAAGGAAGGTTACATTTTTAGAAATACGGATAGAAGGTAGTCCGACGGCTAGATTTGTTGGAGACGTTAAGTACGTGGAGGCAGGGAATTTCTGAAAATATTTCGCTCCAGCGCACAATTTAATCCGAACGCAAATCTGTGATGTAGTCACGTGGTTATAACTCCATTGAGTCAAATATGATCAAATGGCATTGTTAACCCAGGGAATCAGTATTCCAGTTATATCGTACTTCTGATAAACTATTAATCGTTTTATAACTATTGTACTGAACTGTCTTGTCATACTATCGCCTTCGGGGTAACCCCCTAAATCATGTGTTCGGCATCGTTACGTCTGTGTATTTTCAGATGGTATTGTTCTTAACTCTATGTGATACACAAAGTACCATGTGTTTGCGATATTGAATCGTACTGCAAAATATATTGTATTATCGATTATCTACTCATTGTAATCCGTTTGTACTGTCCCTTTCCGTTGTTATTAGTTGTTTCAAGGCAAGAGGTCGCTATGGCGACCGTACCGATCAAACTACAAGGAATAGAGCTATATGAGACTTGTCACCAAGTCCATCAGACCAAGTACAGTTTCTGAATGAAAAGTCAGCCATCATCCCTGAAATAATCTTGCGATGGATGGATGCTTTAATTACACCGAATTAAAAGCTCTTCAGGAATTACTATCTCCCACGAAGGAAGACTCAGAGCCAGAAGATGACTTGCCTCAGGCGGGTGCACGAAAATTAGGTAAAATGGCCGTCTCGCCACTTTCTTTGTTCAATTTTTTTTTCACGGTTTTTTATGTTCTTTTTTGTGTAAAAGGCCCTGGTGATATTAGTGTGCAGAAAGAAGCTGTTCCCACTCATACAGGACCCCATGCAGCCCTTGCGTCGAATAATGATAAGGATATTTGGCATCCTGATGAAGTGGAACCAGGATCACGCTGGGACCCTAGATCTTCGGATCCTCGAGCTACTCCGGAATATGAGATGAAGTTCAAACAGGCAGTCACCCCGGAGGACGTCTTTCTCGGGGTAGAGTAATACAAAAAATAATTATAGGTGGTAACAATATTTATTTTTTGCGTGCTGACTCCATGAAAATATTAATTTTTTTAGATGAGCTTCAAAAGCCCTGCCAGCGCTTCGTGCGAATGGTTGACGCTGCTCGTCAAACTCCCCGGAGAGATACGAGAAAAAGTCGAACTTTCCGTCGAATCGGAACTTGTGGATATACGTAGTCCCAAGTAAGAAATCCCCGGTATCAAACATTTTTTGAATGAACTATTTTTCTGTGAAAATATGGCTTTTAACGATTGCAGATACCGCCTACACCTGCCGACACCGCACTCGGTCGAACCCAACTCTTCTTCCGCAAAATGGCACGAGAGCTCTTCCACCTTGGAGATTTCCCTGAAACTTTCTCGCGAATTGGATGCCCTTAACTTTTAGTCCTTTCTCTTCGATCGGATTAAACAACGTAAGAAAATGAATCCTCTTGATCACGATCACGGGGAAAAAGTATAGCATTTAAGTTTCCATTAATATTAATCAGAGATTTCCTTTTCAATTAGTTCCCACGTACCTGTAATTTCACGGACAGTAGTTCAGATTCCATAGCGTGTGGTGTATCTTTTTTCGCCGAGTCCGTAAACTTGTTTGAAGATCAGAAGACACGTTTAGAGTAGCCAACGGCTAGGAACAAATTTCAACCGGCAGCTTATGATGGCTTCATGGGAACGGGTTCCCGGTGAGAACGGTGACAACGGTGACACGATTAACAAGCTTTGGGAGAATCGACGAATGTTGGGAAGTTCCTTACACTGGGAGTATTTCCAGTTTACCGGGAAATCCTCGGTGACGTGATACTTCCTACGGCGGGGATATCGACGGGTCCTTTCAGCGCGACACATTAATCGCGTTTTGCTTCCCTCGTTTTTCCCTCGAATTCGCCGGCTAGAACCTTCGTCGAATCAACGTGTATGAACCATTTATTCGGGCCAAGGCTCGGTCCTCGATTTCTTTCCTAACCCGCGACCTGTTCGCGAAGAGAGCGAAAACTGCGTCGCGCCGACTTACAAAATGTTTATTTCCGTCATATATGAAAAACCCGGGCTCGCTGTACGAGCCGAGGACAGTCGGGCTTACGATAAACAACCTATTTCACACGGAGTTGCACAAGGTCGCTCTTTTACGGACTTATGCTAGGAACGTGGACGCGTATTATGGGACGGTGTTTTGTGGTTGATCCCTAGACCCCGGGCTCATTTTCCGGTCCTCTCCACTTCGATACACCAATCCACCTGTCTCGTGGTTACCCATCCACTCGTCGATCTCCCCGTCCACGTGGTAGACCCATTTGCTTGACCATCGCAGTCGAGGTCGAGTCACTCCTAGCCGGAGTGTCACAGCTAACCGTCCTCAAAGATCCGTAGCTCGGAACAAGGTCTTGTCCCGCCTACGGTAAGAAGTCATCCGCCAGTCTGGCAATGCGCATATTGGTGTACACAAACGAACGAGTCTCTATACACGCGTAACAGACATGCGGCCGGACGAATGGAGCCGAGCTTCACGGTCGGATACGTGCAAACGTAAGACGGAGGCAATGAAAGTGGCGATTTTCCCACGCCCTGCAGGAGCGACTCGCGCTATTACGCGACACGAGTCACGGAATCGCGCCCCACCAAGGACGTCATCAACTGGACACGCGTAAACGCACCTTTGCGAAATAAATTTGACTAACGAACACGGGAACACGTTTTATAAATTTTTTTTTCTTTGTTTCCAGGTTCGCCGTATCATCGGATCTTCCGGTGTTCCTGTTTTAACGCCGCCATGAAAAAATCTGCGACCTTGACACAATGCCCCAAACGAGTGGTCGGCACATTTCCTACCCCTCCAGGGTGAAATTAACCCTTTGAGGGCGGCAGGCGCCTTGTTTCGGGGAGGTTCTTCAGAGGGTTCGCCCAGTCCTTGTTCAAGGGGAGTCTCTTCAAGGAAATCCGGCAATCTCGAGTCGTCCTGTGTACCTACGTCTTATGACACGACCGCACGCTCGATTTTGAGTACACCCTCGTGTACGCTTCCACTGCCATACTCTGCAATTACTTTCATTGACATGATTTTTTAGCGCTAGGGTGACCGATTCAATTGCGACCTGGTCGGTCGGATTCTTAAGGACTATCGCGATACTCAGGAGAACTTATGCACAAGGTGTAGCACAAGGTGTAGCACTTATGGCGTAGCTCCCAATGTCAATAGTGCGATGCGACCGCACTGTCACCGGCCATTGTACGGAGCTATTGTCGACGCAATCGCGACATGCGAAACGACCTCCGCAAACCGAGGAACCCCTTTATTCTAAAAGAGCCATCGCGTAAACCGCGTGTTCCTTTGGCGTTACGCAACCAAGGAACATGTATCGTGTAAGAGTTTCGCATTAGCGACCGAAGGTCGCACATTCGAGTGCGTTAGCTCATCGCTAAGGGCGATCCGCAAGTGTAGCAAGGGAAACAAGACCGTGCCCGATAGGGATTCGCGGAGATACCGGAATGACTCCATTATTGCATTTTATACCCCATGTGCCAGCTTACTCGTGCCTAATTAAACGCTCACGCATATGTGCGTGTTTTTGATGAAATAATCCCAGACGGGTATGAGAAAAGATTATGCACGATGTGTCAGAGAAGGTGTGGACAACCGATTGTTCACTTATGCAAGCGCGGTGACTAATCCCGTGAGCGATGGGTCACTTCGCGAAGAGTCGTTACGTTTCGACGGTCGCGGAAACGCACATCAATGAGGCGCGCTGCACTCGCTAATTACCGAGGGATTCGGTAGCGCGGCGCTTCTAGGTATCGGCGCATCTATTAATTCCCATTATTTATCCCTTTCCTCGATTTTCTCTTTCTCTCGTAATAATCCGATCCCGCCGTGCCGACGATCGCACTTGTAAACGGACGTTAGGCGATTGTCTCGCCATTTTCCCAGCAATTACGGCTCATTCCGGGGTTGTCTATCGCGCCGTTCCGCGACAAGGTGCTTCTTCTTCTTTCTTTTTCCCCTTATCTTTACGTGCAGATTTAGGCCGCGCGAACGGCGAAGGTTGCCGCTCCGACCGCGGCCGCCAGAGTGCATCGACAGAAAGAGAGGGCGAGAGGCGCGGCCTGTGCGCGAAAAAGAGATAAGAAGTGCCGTGGGAAACCGTGGCGTAACTCCTCAGGCACCACCGCCCTCACACGTGCCGCCGTCGTCCAGGTTGTTTTCCTTATTTTCATGAGGCATTTTCCGCACGTCAATTCCGACTCTTCCCTTTGCCGACCGCTCCCTTTTTCTGTCGTCACTCGCGTCCTCGTCCCGACTCGGGCCTATTTCTGGAAGGAGTCTTTTCTTTTTTTTTGTATCATGGAAATGCGCGTTTTGTTCCATTTTTCTCTCTTTTTAAGGTGAATAGGGATGGCCTCACTTTCTCGCCCATAACGGTCGCGATACCTTTGTCACCTTCCCCCGTGGTTATCCATATTTCCGCAATCTATCGCTTCCGCAAACGCTGCCACCTCCCTCGGTGTCGCATATGCGGCCATGGGACACCTTGCTCCGTCTTCGCCTTGGCCGACCATGTGAACAACAGGTGTATCCCCACTCCGTGGATGACCTCTCGCGTCGTTCGAACTACTCGCAGGGATAAATGTGTATACCCACCTCTAGGGTCCGCGCCTCGTTTTAGCGTTGACATGAACAATACCTCCGCGAGTCTCGCGAAGTGAACCCACCTGCTCCGATCGTTTGCCAAGTTCCTTGGGGTAGCGACTTCTTAGATTCGACATGCAGCTCCGGCGAGCTTTCGCCTCTTTCGTCGATTCTGACAGAACGAGGTGCATCGTAAGTTTTCGATCAATTAAACTAAGCCTGAAATTGTCATGAACTTCCGGCGAGTGGCTCTAAATCTACCGAATTGATACCATGGCGGTAGACAGTGGAGAACACGGGGTCGATTTTTTTAACTCATCATTCCTGCGGAAAATTTCCGAATTTTATTTTTAACTCAATTAGTCATTCACCGCGAGTGTAATTGATTTTTTTTTCCCTATCGTTTTAAAAGGGAGCACCATGCGGGCATTTCAACATGGTCGAGAAAGTTAATCGAAAATTAGATAACTGAGTACTTGGGGAGAATTCAATGAATTTAGTTGGGTATACTTTTCCGTTGTAGCTGATCGCTCTGGCGACTTCGTTGCTGATTTCTATCCCTGAGGTTTCGAGTCAGCTGGACTTGCCGCCTTTGCAAGATGATAGACTGGACAGAGACAGACAGACTGGGAGATTAAACCCGCGAGTCAACGTGGACAATGGGAATGTCCTGGCCCAGCTTGAATTTTTGGGCGCAGGATTCTGCGGGGAAAACGTTGCTGCCCAATGGGCTTATGAGACCAACTCCAATGAAGCAACGCAAGCACAAGCGGTAAGCATCGAAGGGAACGAAGGATTCTCGAGGAATCGCGATGGGCGTCCTTGTTGCATCGCCTTCAATAGGAAAACCTCGTAATTGTTCAATGCACCAGAAAGTTACAAGGTTCTGCGAGTAATTGGATATTATCGAGATGATCGCTCCAGTCTTGCGATATATGTGGATCGTGGTACTTGTGCATAATATGCACAGGGAGTACATCGCGTAATCATCATCTATGAAGTGTAAGGACACTCCGTGGTTGTTATCGTTACCTGTACGTTCGCACAGTGCAGGATTCTTAAGAGTACCGGTCATCGATTTCATTGCGCTTCCACGCACTATTTTTTTTTTCTTTTTCTTGCATCGTTCACGTCGACGTCCGCGATCTCATTATCGACATCCTTGGCGGAGAACGCCGCGAAATTCCTGCATACAAAAGCCATGATTTTTAGAAGATTTATACTTTAATGGATAGTTCTATTTTTTTTTTGTACAGCTGGAAGCGCAGCTGCGTTATGCCGAGTTCCAGCATCACTCTTGGCGTCTTATCTCGAATTTGGATAGAAGTAATATCCAAAATCCGGCAATTTTTCGACGCCTCGAGTACTTGTCCGTAGTTGGTCCTGCAGCGCTTCCGCCAGATCAGTTGAACAGAGTGAGTGTAATAGAGATGATTTTTACTTCCTTCTTTGGGATGATTTCCTCGTTATTCCTCCGTCTTCCGGTTACAGTACAATCGTATAATCAACGACATGCTTTCGATTTACAACGACGTTACGATTTGCTCTTACAACGACCCGTTCAGGTGTGATCTGCGTTTGTATCCAGGTATGGCAGTGTATTCTTACTCATATCGTTATTCACTCGATTACTCATTTCGTTACTCATGATTAAATTATATGCCCGTCGTTAATAAGTGACTATTTCGCGATCGTGTCATCGAGCTACTTATTTTCTTAAGATATCGCTCAAATTATGGCGAAAAGCAAGGATTGGGACGAGCTGCAATACGTGTGGACAGAGTGGAGGAGGCGAAATGGGGTTCGAATGAGAGAACTGTATCAGCAACTTATACAAATTAACAACGACGCCGCACGTCTGAACAGTAAGTGAACATTTTCAATTTTAACAGTGGAGAGTAATTAACAATGGACTGCTGGGAAACTGAAAGGAAAATTTTTTTCTACAGATTTCACCGATGCCGCCGAGTACTGGATGTTCCCATACCAATCGGCGAATTTCGAGCAAGAGATCGAAGATGTCTGGAGAAGCATTCGACCTTTATACACAGAACTGCATGCCTATGTTCGAAGGAAATTGAGGGACCTCTACGGCCCTGAGAAAATAAATCCGCAGGCTCCATTACCGTCTCATGTGCTCGGTACTTATTTTTCCTCATTACCTCATTACGTGCATGCACCTCTCTGAAACATGGACGATGATTTTAGGAAACATCTGGGCTCAATCTTGGACCAACATTCTGGATCTTACAATGCCTTATCCCGGAAAAGCTTATCCAGACGTAACTCCAGAAATGCGAGCACAGGTATGCCTCCACGTTCCCATTTCATTCGACGTTGTCCGTTCAATTGAATATGACAATTTATTTCTTCAGGGTTACACTCCGATCTACATGTTCCAAGTGGCCGAAGAGTTCTTCCTGTCCTTAAATTTAAGTGCGATGCCTCCAGAATTTTGGGCAGGAAGTATCGTCGAAGATCCTGGCGATCGGAACCTGATCTGTCAGGCATCGGCGTGGGATTTTTGTAATGGACTGGACTACAGGTAAACGTTCGTATAAATATTCCTGCTCTCCCTCGGGACATCTTTAAACGAGGGGATTCGGTTTCAGGATCAAAATGTGCACGAGGGTGACGATGAAGGACCTCTTCACGGTGCATCACGAGATGGCCCACATTCAGTACTTCCTGCGGTATCGTCATTTGCCTCGCGAGTTTCGAGATGGTGCAAATCCAGGTAAGCATCCAAAGTGGTTCAATCGATATTCAAAGAATTATTATCAGCTAATAGCCTAATTGCTCGCAGTTTAGAAGGCTGTATCGACTCCACGCTAACTTTGCGCGATCGTGGCTCGGTTATCAGCGTAAAGGCACCTGCCAGTCCTAGAGACCGAAACGTTAATTATTTCTCGGCACATTCTGGCCGATATCAATCGATACCCTTTTCCAGGGCGCGTCAGGGGGGTATAAATCATAAATTGTCCTGGAAATATATCATGCCTTTATTAATTCATCAGGATTCCATGAAGCTGTCGGAGAGGCGGTTGTACTGAGCGTGTCGTCGCCGCGCCACCTACAAACCCTAGGACTCGCTACAAAGTACATAGACGAGCCTGCTGCCGACATAAATTACCTTTTCGCCCTGGCAATGGAAAAAGTCGTGGGTCTGCCGTTCGCCATCGCTATGGACAAGTGGAGATGGGACGTATTTCGAGGCGTCGCCAACAGGGAGAACTACAACTGCCATTGGCATCGATTGCGGGAACGGTACTCAGGGTTGAAGCCTCCAGTGCTGAGATCCGAGGACGACTTCGATCCTGGCTCGAAATACCACGTCCCGGCCAACGTCCCATACATAAGGTAAGGACCTCTTTCGTCACCGTCAAATTTATGGGGGGCTACAGAACCGATTCTTCCAACGAATGTTCTACAGTTTGATAACACGGTAACCGAGATACCTCTACCAAGCGCGTCTCCTAAAATCCACGGATGCCCTCGCAACAATTGCAGGACGTAGTTGACAATTAACCACCCGCCGCAACGTCATCGAGTAGCAATTACTATTCGTTTATCGCTCGTTAACATCCGAGCCAGGAATTAATTCCCGTCGAGGATGTCCGAGGGTCATCGTGTCTGCAGATTTCTACACGGTGAACGATCTCGCTAGAATCGTTACGTGGGTTCGCAAAACCCTCGCAATAGTATCGGTAACTCGACCCAGGCAGTGACGGTAATTGCTGGGTAAATCGCAGTTCCTCCCCCCACCTCGAAGGAGCGTATGTAAACCTCGTAAACGTAACGCCGTAACCGTTACGATCCTGGTTGACAGATTTGCGGTATTGCAAAATATTGCGGAATATTACAAAACGTTGCAAAGTATTGCACTGCAGAGCGTGGATGGGACCAGGGCGAGGATGGGAACCGGCATAGAAGAAATGCCCGGCACCACCTCTGAAGAAGGCCAGCTCGCGCAACGCGCCTCGCCAATCCGGAAATCGTGTGCAGTTCTTTGGCTTTATTTCAAGACGGACGCGTCCTGGGGTCCCTGGTCCTAATAGTGAGACTGGGAGTATCCCGATTCATGGCCGCCCTCGAAAGATCCGCCTTCGGACCCTTGCTGGTAGCCCTGGTCGTACCCTTGGTCATAACCCTGGTCGTAGCTCTGATCGTAGCCGTGTTCATGGACGGGCACGGGGACCGGCACCTTTACGGGCACCGGGACGTGCTTCTCCACGTGGTAGGGCACGTGCTTGGTGACCTGCACGGGAACGGGACGCTCGACGGGGACCTTGACGGCATAGGGAACGGGTTTCTCTACGGGGACCGGGACCTGCTTCTCGACGGGGTAGGGCGCGGCCACGTGGACCTTGACGGGGTACGGCACGGGCTTCTCGATCGGCACGGCGACGGGCCTCTCGACGTGCTTGGTGACGGGGTAGGGGACGGGTTTCTCAACCGGCACCGGGACGTGCTTCTCCACCGGCACCGGGTAGGGCTTCGGTAGATGCACCGGGTAGGGCCTGTCGACCGGCACCTTTACGGCCACGGGGACCGGCTTGTCCACCGGGAAGGGCTGAGGGACGTGCACGGGCACCTTCACCGTGTAGGGGACGTGTTTCTCGATGGGGTACGGCTGCGGCACTGGCACCTTCACGGTGTAGTGGATCTTCTTCTCCACCGGGTACGGCTGCGGCACGTAGACCTTGTAGGGCACCGGTCGCTCCACCGGGACATGCACCGGGTAGGGTACTTTCTTCTCCACTGGGTAGGGCTGAGGAATGTGCACCGGCACCTTGACCAGCACCTTCACCGGGTACGGGATCTTCTTCTCTACCGGGTAGGGCTCGGGCACCGGGACCTTCACGGGGTAGGGGATCTCCTTCTCCACCGGCACGTGGACCTTCTTCTCCACCGGGTATGGGATCTTCACGTTCTTCACGATCGTTATGTGCTTTATCCTGCCCTCGTGCCCGCCTTCGCCGCCACCTTGGCCGCCGCCATGGCCCCCGAAGTTCAGACCTCCACCGTCGAGTCCGTGGTAACCGTAGCCCTCGTCTATCAGACCTCGCTTTTCTTGCCTCTTCTCGCCACTTTCAGACCCCTCCGAAGTTTCCCCCGCGTTCTCGGCACCCTCGGATTCCAGAGTCGCTCGGTGTTGCTGCGCATCTTCCGATGTCGCTCCTCTGCGCTCTCTCGAGGATGCTGCGGAGTCCTCGCTAGACACCAACACTCCCACCCCCAGCACGGCCACCGTCAGTACTACCTGTACAGGGAAAAATGATTTTAATGCCGTTAGTCTGTGAATACCATGCGTAAATCTTCACCCTGCCACACTTTTTATGACCGAGCGAACGCGATTTACGCACGAGTTGCCGATTTTATGCCGCCGGGAATTTCGCGCCCGCTGCGCAGAAGGGCCAGAGCCGTTCGTGCGCAGGCTTACCACTGAGATCCGCATGCTCTCGATTCCGGGCACGTCCACGGGGTGTCTTCTCCTCCCCGGTCTCCTTTCTTCGCGGTTTCTAGTTCACACTTTGTTTTTAGCTTATCACTCGCAACTTCTGTCTGCCGTCTCGACGCACCACCGGGTCGTCCTCGTTTTGCAGATTTTTCCCAAAAAACGATCGCCAACCCGCGGACGGTCGTCTTCGAGGCCGATACTAGACTGGACGTTTCCCACTCGGATGTTACCGTCTTTATAGCCCACGGGCTGCTTTCCCCGCTGAAATTGTATGGGTTGCAATCGAGGCGCGCACCGTTGAAAGTGAAATACGCATGGTCGTGTGTGGGCCCCATCTCGCGTGCTCGTACAGTCGTACTTGCACGCAGTTACGAGTGCCGATACGAGACCATGACGAATTCCGACACCTTGCGCGAGTTTTCCTCGCCTGTCGAAGAAGTGGTGGGTCGCGAGTCGCAGTTCGCTATGCATGGCATGGTCGACGTTGCGATAGATCCAACGGGGTTCCAGAGGCTTGTCTCTGGGCCTTAGAGAGATCGATAAACGGAAGTTGATAAGACACCCTCGAGGTGGACAGATGGAAAGGGTGGACGGCTAATTTAATGGGAAACGACTCCTTCTGGCGCAAGATGTCGGTATCGCGACACGCACCGTAACCGGAGATGCATCTCGTGCTCGGCCTTGCTCCAGATAAATCGATCATTGACCGATCATTGGCCGATCATTCGATCATCGAGCACGCGAGTCGGCGTCACCCTGCCTATCGAATTCCCCGGTGGAGGATCAAGGGGGAAAAAAATGATCTTCGGCATTTCTCGTCCGGGCTCGACCTTGCGTTAGATAAGGACCACTCTTCAGGTTCGCTTCAGGTGCCCTCGGCAGTTTCCGGCAACCGCGGAAGACGGAAGTCCATCGCAGGTTAATGTATACCGTAGACCGGTTAAGAGACCTGGAATGGCTCGGAGCTGGGCTCGAATTATCGAGGGTGAAAGTGGACGTAGAGGAGGACGCCGAGGCGCGATGGACCGATCGAGGATCGAAATCTCGCGTCGTCAGTGGGGAAGATGAAAGAGGTCGGTCTGGCTGGTTCTTTTTCTCCGTTCGATTTCATGAGTCTGGGGAAAAATGTCGAACCCATCGAGGGGCCGATCGGTGAGAGTGTGCTGGCCGCTCTGGCGGAGAGAGAAGGAGCGAGCTAGAGGGGCAGGGAAAGGAGCGGTAACGAGAGAACGCTCCGGAGAAATTTTCAAGGAAACGCGTAGATGCCCGTAATGGCTCGTTTCTAATGTTGCGCCCGCTCGATCATGCGGACGTGCACCGGGGGAATAAAATCAAACCGAGCGCCGATGTTATGCGAGCAATTTTGCGCGATAACTCGTAAGGAGTGAGCGGCCTTTCCGGGACGTGGAGCGAGGTTCTCTAACCGGATCCCCCGAAGACCACCCCGAAGGGGAGTAGAATTTCTTATCCTGGATGTTTGCAAAATTATTCCAGGAGTTAGCGTTGCAAATCGCTGGACCATTTAGATTTTTCCAAGCTTTCGTAGAGCGCAGTCATCCTTCACCGAATGTGAGGCGGTGTTCCCCGGAAGTCTTCCGCGCGCTTCCGGAGTTTCGACCCCACCGGAAGCCTCCTCTCTCCGGAAGTTAACGCCAAGCCGATTATTCAATCCTGGTATCGTGATCGCCCGCGAATACCCGCCGATCGGGATCTTCGGATTCGCGGACCGAGTCGTTTCCACGCGTGTTACCTTTGGACGGGTTCCCGAGATTAGAAAGTCCGGAAGTTGGTCGCCAGTCGAGGTAGAAGTTGTCTTGGCGGTAAGAATAAGCAGCCCCGGGAAATTACGAAATCTTGTATCAGGATTAAATTTGCGGGAGTTGAGCAGACGATCTTGATCCAAGGAGAATTATCGTTTAAATTACCCGCAGGTCGATCTAGGATACGCAGTCTTACTTTTATTCAGCCCTAGAAGGCTCGTTCGGTACATTGGTCTACAAAGTGCGTTCATGTCACGGGATGGGTATTTACTTCTGGATGAGTGAAAGAGTAGCTCTCGGCCATTCGCGATCTTCGAGTCGCGCAATCATGGCGAGCTCGATTTAATCTCCACTCCGCAATCGCGTGGTGTAACCCATTTTTAACCCGAAGAACGGGAAAAATAAACCCCCCCGAATAAATGCAGCACCTCGACGTCAACAATAATCCTCGTCGACAGTAAAAAACAACAAGTACTCGTAACACAAAAATATAACAACGGTGTTTTCGAGCCCTGGAGGGCCTAGCACCTCCTCGCACCACCTTGCTCGTCACTAAAACTAGTCCTCAACATCCGAGTGGATTTTTTACTCGGACCCTATCCCCGTTAACAAGTCCGATTCTCCGAACATAGTCCCTAGATTTCCGGAGAAGCGCTTCTCGTCGAACCTCCGCAATCTGGGGATGATGGGCAGCGGAGGAATCCGCTGGTAAATGGAGGGCGAAGGTCTGGAGCCGATGGGCCCGACGTCGATCTCGATGTTGGTAAAGGGTCTTGGCGAGGGGGGTCTCATTGCTATCAGCAACGCCTGCTGGTGCTTCTGTTTCTGGTGCTGGCGATGGTGATGCTTCTCCTGACTGTCCAGGAAGGAGTCCAATCTGGGCCCCGTTGGTGGGAACCTCTCCTCGCTACTGGAATGGCGATGTCTATGGGAGGTGCGAGGCACGTCGATGAAGCCATCCGGACTTCTGGCCACCGGAAGTGGCGGCATCTTGGCCTCTGGGGTGGTCGAGGTACCCGAATGCCGACTCCTTTCCGAAGTGGTCGAGGAATTCGAATGGCGATTTTTTCCCGAAGTGGCCGAGGAACCCGAGTGGCGACTTCTTTCCGAAGTGCTCGAGGAGCTCGAATGGCGACTTCTCTCCGTGGACTCTTCCGACTCCTTCGGGATCGGTTTCGGGGTGGTGGTCACTGGCACCGGAAGTGGCGTCGCGGGTGGTGGCGACGTCGACGCAGGTGCATCTGCTGGCACCTGCGTGGAGGAGTTCTGGTCCTCGACGATCTCCTTTCGCGGAGGTGGTGCTAGCCTGGTGTTCTCGTAACTCTCGTTGACCGTCTTCGTCTCGGTCGTGGTGTTGTGGGAGGTGAAGTTCCCTGCTTCCAGGAGCTTTTCCACGGCTCTCTCCGCTGCCCTCTCGGCGGCCCTCTCGACGGCCAGCTCGGCGGCTCTTTCCAGGTCCTCCTTCCGGCTTGCGGAACTCGTCAGAGAGACGAGGCCCAGCAGGCAGGCAGCAACGAATAGCTGGAAAGGAAACAAGGAGTCAGAATATCGGTCGAGTCGATCGCGAATAAACGAGGTCTCCTCCCTATCGATTCGTAGAAGAGGACACCTCGTCCGTATCCTCTCGGTCAGGAGTCATGAGAATCGCGAATGGGGTTTGTCATCGAATCGACTCTTGAGAGGGCCCGATCAGTTAGCGGATTCGACCACGTTGACAAGTTTTGCGCCCACCAGGTATTTCATTGCGATGCGTCCGAGAGCTGGAGCTCCAACGAGAACTGGATACCGATTGAGAGGTGTCGAGCATTATTTATACCAACCATCGACTTTCGCCGGTCGCGCAGCCCGGTCCTCCTAGGACGGCCGTGGTTTGTTCTCCTAGAGTGCCACCTAGAAAATATCGAATGCATCTACGAGCGAGTGGCAGTGTCTCGAAACTTCTCTCCGCTGGCTCGGGAATTAGTTTCTTGCGAGCCTGCGGACCGATTTCGGTCGAGCCACCCTGCCGTGGAATGGGAAAATTTAACGGGGTATCTTTTTTTACCACTCCACACCTTCGATCTTCATCCGGTTGCACGTGGGAGAAAAGTGCAACTATTGCATCCCATCCATTTTCTTTTCCCCGCGCTTTTCCGCAAGTCTAGTCGAGGCGGTTCCTGAAACTCTCGTTGCACATAGTTTTGGAAATTCATCGCCGGTGACTGGGTTCGCGAAATCCAGTCTTGCGTGGCAGTTAACTCGAAGCTGGCGGTATATATCTCGAAGAAACGAGAGGGCGGACACGCCGGCTAATGGCTTCTTCGAACGAGCTCGCGGCGTCCGGTCGCGATCTCGCGGAAACGCGGGAAAAGAGCCGCGACCCTCTCACTCTTCGTCGGCGAGCGTTTTTGCCCCGAGTTTTTTCCCCCTGCGGATTTCTCGCACGTTTCGCGTTACCCTGGGTAGGGGGACGCCAGAGGGGGGCAGAAGCTCGCAATCGGTCGCACCTGGGACGAGGGAGTAAATTTAATAAAACGGGGATTTCTAAAGAATCCCAAATGCTTTCTAACGTTAATTAGACTCGGCGGGTGTACAGAGGATGCACGTAATCGCGGCCAAATGGTGATGCTCTTTGGGAATTCCACCGTGAACGGAGCCATTGCGTTATCCCTCGCGTTTGTTCCACGCAGTGGAGGTACGACGTGCGTTCTCGTCCTTATGTTATTAAATTACCAAGTCTTTCGCGAGTCGCACCGAGGAGGGCGGAGGAGAAAACCTCTCGGCGGAAATTCTCACTCAATGAGCCACGCGACTCCCTCTCCGGGATTTCCTTCCCTTACGTAAGAGCATTGAGAAAAACTACTCGAATGAACCGGCGTGGCGGAAAAAAAATTCAGCTCTCATTCGCCTCCGCACCGAGACGTGGAGTTACTGCCATGGGCGGAGTTTCACGGAGATCGGCTCGCCATTTTCGTGGCTTTTCCGAGTCTCTGCGGACTCCTGGCCGTAGGTGGTGTCAAACTCTGACTGGCTCGCCAAGAACCGGGACTCGGTATTTATTGGCGACTTCAGCCACCGCTTATAGAGAAGGCTCGGTTTTTTACGCCGTTGCCGAAATCGGTGACAGGGGCAGAACGAGATTTAACAGTTATTGGCGTGATGGTAAACCTGAAAAAAAATGGCGATTACGCGATTCACTCCTTGTCGAGCAAGATGGCGACTGTCCAGGAATAATTGAATCGGCCGTAGGAATTCCTTCGATAGGCAGGGATATTCCATTCGGCCCGAATTTGAAGGAACTCGTCCGTTCATTATCAGATCCATATCGGGAATCCTAACGATGAGCACCTAGTGTGAGTCCAACGATGAAAGCGGCACTCGCTGCTTTGCTTTCTAAGCAATCGTAAAACTCGAGCCAGAGCTCTCTGTACCAGCCGTACCTTCCTTCCATTTTTCATCCTTTCCGGCGACGTTTCCTCTTGATTCCCGAGATTCAGGAGGTTTCACTTTCCTCAGGACGTTGATACTCCGAGACGCGACAATGGTCCTCTAATGCGGCATCTCTGGACACCAGAGGTAATTGCAATAATCCCGACGTATAGTAATAGCCTGTCGATGGTGTCAATCCTGCGAGGATTGGAAAGATCTATGTTGATTCGATACCATTAAACGCCCAGACACGTTACCCAGGAATGGCAGGAAAGTTCGCTCACGCAAGGCAGGGCTGGCTCGTTCTTTTTCTTTTTTCCTGACGAGATGCAATTAGTTGGGGGGGACCGGCACTCGGGTGGATCAGAATCTGTCGGAAAGAGAGAGATTATCCCCCGGTGGCTGCATTCCTCTCGCTTGCCAACGACTTTTAAACGCGCCGGTAGTCGGCCGACTCTCATTTCCTGCGAGGCGGTCGAGGTGTTCTCCAAGTTAAGCGTCCGTCTGCACGGCCGGCGTCCGGATGGGTGACCGCGGGGACTCGGCGTCGTTCCAGTGTTCTTAAGGTGTTCCACCCTGTAAAGGAATGCGGAATAGTAACGCAATATTGGCCTCGGGAATTCTGGCAACGCGTCGGCGAGTCCCAGAAGTCGGTTTAACTCTCGAAATCTTGGAATTCGTTGAAATCGAATTGGGGAATATCGTGCGAGAGGGTCGTTTGCAATATGGACCGCCCTCGAGCGTGACGACTTTACCGACAGGGCTAATTACCCGAGCATTCACGCTCGGGCAATTTCTCGGCTCTAAGTGACTCCTTTTGAAAGAGGTGGACGAAGTGGACGAAGAAAGGAAGTCTGCCCCACACTCGAGCGATCGCGCTTCCGTCCCTCCTTCGCTTTCTCCCTTCCTCTCTGCACTTTCACTGTCTTTCCTCCATACCGAGTGGAGGATCCGATCGTCACTCGCGTCTAGATCTTCGAACAGGCCTCATCGAACCTGGAAGAAGTCCAAGACCTTCTATGAATGCTTTACCGCGATCGTTGCGACTCTTCGCGATGTGGTGACACCACATTTAACCTCAGGAACATGGAACCGATGATATGAAAAATTCCCCCGCACGATTTTTCAGAGTTACTTTCATCGTATCACGAGCTTCACATGTATGGCTTTTAAAATGGCGGCGACAAGTGGAGCGTCTTCCTCCACTAGGGAGCCGTAATTTTTGGTAGGAGCGATCTTCCAATAGCCACGCTAAATTATTCGGTAAAATCAAGGAGGATGCTCGATTTCTGCCGTGAAATAGAGTTAGCTTTGTCGGTTCCCGCGTCCCTCGATCGCGATGTAGCAGTTTTAGTGGAACTCGCAAGATGGCGCCACAAGTTTGTAGAACAGATCGCTCGGTGATGTTTTACCGATCCCCTTTTGGTGGCGCGGCCAAACGGCGGGAATTTTAAATCGAGGTAACGCTACCGAGAGACGAATGCAAGGATGGTTGTTCTGCGTTTTATTAATCTACGTATGAAAATTCACAATACTGTACACAACGTGGTACCTGAGGGACAGGGTCCCGGTCATGGAGAACGATTCCTTCGTTCTCAAAGAAGGGATCTCCCCGAATTCGATGCTGCCGTCCAAAGGCCGGGTTTCAAAGGTCCTGACATCGCAACGAACGATGAGGAACCTCGGCTTTCCGTCAACGGATCGCTTGGGTACGCTCTTAAACTCTGATTAACCCGTGAACGGGTTTACACGGTTGTAAAAAAGACGGTCTTACCATTCTTACGTGAGGTAAGTGTAACAACGTTTACATTATAGATCAAACTCGAGTAAAAAAACGGGGATACAGGGGGCAGGTACAAAATACCGCAGTCGGTGGTGAAACAAACGCCATCCGTTACGAGATCCCAGAGATGGGTAAAACCGAGGATGGAAACGGCATCTTCGAGCTGGAGTCAGCTCTTCTTGGGGGAAGACGCCGTTTCGGGGGGTTCACCAGCTCCAGGGGGTGGCGAAGGGTCCAGCGGAACCGAAAGCCGAGGAAGGGCGATCGCGACGGAAGCGTCGACCCTAGACGTGGCCTCTGCATGTTGGTCGAGGTCGACTCGTTCCTTAATAGTGTCCACCGTGTCCGGCTTCGTAATGGTACCCACCGTTGTAGGCACCATTGTAGCCGCCGTTGTAGCCGCCGTTGTATCCGCCATTGTATCCGCCGTTGTATCCGCCGTTGTATCCGCCGTTGTATCCGCCGTTGTAGCCGTTACCCTCGTGATGTCCATGAACGGGGACGGCGACGGGTACCTTGACCGGATAGGGCACATGCTTCTCGATGTGCACGGGCACGTGCTTCTCGACGTGGACGGGGTAGGGTCGGTCGACGGGCACCTTAACGGCATAGGGCACCGGTTTCGCGACGGGATAGGGCACGAGTTTCTCGACGGGGTAGGGCTGAGGCACCGGGACCTTGACCGGGACCGGGACCTGCTTCTCGACGTGCACCGGATAGGGCCTGTCGACCGGGACCTTCACGGGATAGGGCACGGGCTTCTCGACGGCGTAGGGCACGGGTTTGTCCACCGTGACCGGGTAGGGCTTGGGCACCGGGACCGGGTAGGGTCGGTCGACGGGCACCTTCACGATGTAGGGCACGGGCTTCTCCACTGGGTAGGGCTGCGGCACGTGGACCGGGACCTTGACGGGCACGGGGATGTGCTTCTCGACAGGGTAGGGCTGCGGCACGGGGACCTTCACCGGGTACGGCACGTGCTTCTCCACTGGGTAGGGCTGGGGTACCAGCACCTTGACGGGATAGGGCCTGTCCACTGGCACGTGCACCGGGTAGGGCACCTTCTTCTCCACCGGGTAGGGCTGGGGCACGTGGACGGGCACCTTCACGTACACCTTCACGGGCACCGGCACCTGCTTCTCCACCGGGTAGGGCTGCGGCACCGGGACCTTGACGGGCACCGGGATGTGTTTCTCCACCGGGTAGGGGATCCTCTTTTCTACGGGGTAGGGCACCGCCACGTTCTTCACGATGGTCACCGTCTTCGACACGTGGTGCGCCTCTCCGCCGTGGCCCTCGTACCCTCCGTACCCGCCGTAGCCTTCGTACCCTCCGTACCCTCCGTATCCTGCATATCCATTCAGGTTGCTGTAGGCTCCCCCGTTGAGCTCCAGACCTCCGTGGCCGCCGCTGCCGATGTCGTAGCCGCCGACGTCGTAGCCGTAGCCGTAGCCCAGCCCCAGGAGGCCGCGTTTCTCCTGCTTCTTAGAGTCTCCGGAGGATTCCGAGGATGCGGAATCCGCGTTCTTCGTCGACGATGCGTCTTCCACGGCCGGCGTCTTGGCGTCCTCCGCCCATGCCAGCGTCGCCAACACGGCCAGCCCGAGCAGTACCGCGTACCCCTGAAAAACGATACGGTCAAAAGCACGCGAAAGGATGCCGGCCGCTCCGCGCGGAACGGCCGCGCCTCGCCCGGTGGGGCTTCTTCCATTCGACCTACCGGACTCCTCATTTTTACGTTCGCGATCGTTCCGGATCAGCCCAGGAGTGAAGTGGATGCTGATTGCTGTCTGTTCCGGGCCTTATATACGCGGCACACTTTCGCCTTCGCACGAGCCCCGAGTCCCGGTATCCCCACGTTCTTTGTCCGCGGATGGTGGACCGCGGGTCGCGCGGGTCCCACCATCCCAGAACGGCCGTCCCTCCAAGAGATACCGGCAGGCGGTTGGTACATACCTTCGTACCTACTTACCTACCTACCGGTAGGTTTGTCGGTACTCTCTCTGGTTATGATCCTACCCATTACGCACCGCCGCTCCCTCCGGGAGGTGTCCATCGCCCGTGAGCCTAACGTGTCGTTTGATCGTCCCCTAATTATTATTTACTCCACGACCGATCGTTAATCGCCATGAACTCACATGCCTTACCCTAGGGTCGAATATTTTCAGTTCCGGGGAATGCACCCCCCAGATACCCTGGTACATGGGGAATTTCGCCCCTCGTTACATTCAGGGTAATTGCAATTAATTCGAACGATGATTCCGTCCTCGCTGGGTAAATATTTCGTTATCAACGGTATCGATTCTTCGCGCTAGAAAACAACTCCCTCGGGCATGGTTATTCATAAGTTGGTAATTCAGGCTGTTCGTGGTTTTTGGGTAGACCACATCGGACGAGCGGATCTACCGATCGTTTAAGTGATCAAGGCCGAGCATGAGATCCTATCGATCGAACCATCTTTCCTTATTACCTAATTTGAAGGTGGATTGATTGCTGCGATAGTCTATTAGGAGGGAAATACATGGGTATGGCTTGACCAATTTCTTTTTTACGTCTTTCGAGGGGGGCCTCCGCCACCCTCGGCCGTTTCCTTCTCCTCCTCGACTTTTACTCTCGAACGCGATCCCCGACTTCGCGAAATCCCCACGGCGGACTCGTTGCCGCCCACCTCCGGTCCTTGTGCTCCCGAATACGTGGATAGGGTCCTCCTCTCGTTGAAAGTTGCCCCGGCCAGGAGACGACGTGCCGTAATTTCAGGGGAAACATCGGAGCCGGTTACGTAAAGGACGCCAACCCATGGCGGTGCGTAAGAGGCGAGCGCTCGGCACGCAACTTCTTACGCGACGCCGCGCTCTGGGAAGACGTGCGTTTTTCCACGACGCGGTGTGGAAAAATTATTATAAACCCACGACCCGTGCACGGAGCGAGATCGAGGCGATAACGAGGCTGATGAGTCTGATTTCGACTCATGTCGCGTAGAAAAATGAAAAAAGCATTTATAGAAATTAGAGGGAAATCTTTTATACGTCAGAATCATGAATGCTCCACGATGAAGGCTTTGCGGAGGATTAATGACGTTTCGTTTCCATACGCGATAAGGTGTGGGAAAAAAGGAAATAAATTGCGGGAGGTTGAGACGAAGACGGGTCTGATGAGAGAGGATTTATTTCAGGAACTTCGTCGCCGGGGTGCTGCAGTTCCAGCTCTTCAGGTCTCTCTGCCGAGCCGCGAGTCAGAGGTATCCGGACATCGCCAGGAGGCCGCTCCATAAGTGCGACTTCTACAGGAGTCCCGAAGCTGGCAGGGTGCTGGGGTGAGTTGGGCATTTTTTTTTTTTTTTTCAGAGGTTTAAGACCGACCCGATAACCTGCAGACTTCCAATGTCATCCTGGCGCAGGTTGCGCAACCTCGCCTAGTGGTGTCCGGATCTAAATTGCGTACCCGCGCTATCCTAACTTGCATTTGCGTAATATTTACTCATGGCGCCGGTCAGTGTGTCAGCAGGAGAAGAGGCAAGGAAAGGAACTCGTTATGTCGATGGTACCTAGCGGTGCAGGTAACTTTCCCACCAGGTCGGCCACTTCCGTTACGTGTTGTCCGTTCCGTGTCGCTTTCGGACGTCGCAAGGACGCTTACCCGATTAGACTTCCCGAAATTTGGAATCTCTTCCCCAAGGGAAGACTTTCCTTCTCCCAATCTCGATGGCGGAAGGTCAATTGAGGCACCCCTGGGGGAATATCTTCCCTTTCGCCGATCGGCGGTTTTTGTCAAATCGGTCCCCGGTCTCGACGGCCCTAGGCGAAACTGTAACGGAACGGAACGGGACGTTACGGAACCGGGGACGGGACGAGCCTTCGATGGATTACGATCGTGCAGACCGGCGAACCACCTTGGTAACGGTTCCTGCAGCCTGCTCCACTTACGTAATTAATAACGGCACTGCCTTTCGCTGCTATACTCCGCTTTGTCACGGGAGCACCCCGATCCAGGGGTCTAACTGGAGCGAAAGCAAAAGGGACCTTCCTTCGTGTCCTTTTACGATCCTTCAGACGAATATCTGGGGCGAAAGAAGCACCGTGATATTTTTCATATCCTCTCGCGAATCCGAGCTCCCTGAAAAATTCCATCTCGAAGGGTTACACAATGAATCCTTGCCACTTGGGGGAAGGAAAATGGCTCGGGTTACTTTTTTCTTTTTTTTTTCTTTCGTTTAATCACGGTTTTCAGACTTTCCAGTTCCTGCATCACGGGTTCAGTTTCTTATCCCGATTAGTGCCGGCCATCGCGTGTGCAGTGGATTACGGCTCGCACTCTCGTTGGCAAAATGCCGGCATAACCGCGTTTGCATAATTCCCCTCGCACATTCCAAAAGGATGGACAAGATTACCTTGCGTCTAGGCGTGCATCGAGGGGAATGGTAATTCCACGGGATTCTGAAACTTAATACTCTGAAATATGGGCCGGTAAGGTGTCGCAAGAGTAGCATTTCGGAGAAAGATCAGGACTCGATGGGTCAGTGGTCGATCGATCATTCGATTCTCGCAAGAGATGCCGAATTGTTCGGGTTTTAACCCCGTGGATTTCACCTTTCACAACACGGATCGCGGGGGGTCTCGATCTGACGAGTGGCCGACTAACGCGTCGTCTCGATTCATAAATCCTAGGAGAGAAACAGAGAAACTCGTCACTGCGGCGTGGAGGGACTAAACCGCTAATCTCGGTCCGTTTCTAACGAGACTAATGTCGTTTCACCCACTTAATTGCGGTTCGACGTATTTCTTTTTTCCTTCCTTTTTCTCCTACCGACACTGGGAACGATTTACACCTCGCTTTTTGCTTGATTTTTTGCGATATCTCTAGGGCCTCCCGTCCGTCCGGCGATTTTCTACGGTCGCGCGAGAATACACCTGCGGGTCGATGATCGTAACGTGACTCGCTCTTACGCGACGCGTAATCTGCGGCGACGCAACGAGACGCGACACAACGAAACGCGACACGAGATACCTGGCGGCAGCATCCCGCGTTAACGACGCGTTTACCTGGGTAACGGTTACCTGGCTGCAGACAGGAAAGTACCGATTTCGCCGGGGCAGACCGGAAATTATGAGATTCATAAATTGGTGCGCACCTGCGGTCGCCACGCGAAGGCTATATTCACGTATCGGCGTAACTTTCTCAAGCTGTGCCTTACGTGTCGGTAGTACGCAGAACTAGTCCAATTGCCTGTCGAAATCTTCCGCAATCCATTAGCGAGACCTCGAAATCCTCGCGGGGCTCGTTAGGTAAATCGCCGATGAGATGTCCTTTGCGAAACCGGGTTTCGCCTGGTAGGAAATCTTCGTCGGAATGTCGCAATCTTGAGGAAATAACGCCGCGATGGCCGAACGTACTATCGGCTCCGAAAAGCGCCTCCAAGTGTACTTAATGTCGGCCTATCGACTGTGTTATTGAAGTCGGAGACGCGGAACTTACGCAATGGTCCTTTTTAATAGATTCCGTTCGCAGAATTTATGGCTGGTTTCGTGGAATCTCGATATGAGTCACGTGGGGGGACGGGAGGTGCTTCGAGAGCGCCTCTCGATTCGGTTTCTCCGGGTGTGGGGTCAAGAGATTGCAGCCGATCTGCGTAAAATCGCCAAATAGGGTCGACTCGCGGATTAAATGGTGGGCGAGTCGGCAGTTTCAGGGTGAATTTCTCGATTTCTCGAAAGGAAATCATCGGCGCTCGGGAGCTTGCATAACGTCCCTCGAGTCCGCACAGGTCGCGCGACTAATTCACAGGTGGACGACAAAACCTGCTAACCGCGCATTGTTTCTGAAACGACCGCTCGATTTTACCCCCTTTACCCGCCGGTTATTTGCGGGCTTTCTTCCACCCTTTGAGGCCTGTCGCCGGCTTTTTCACCCGGGTCAATTAGCATTTTTCTACCCACCGAGTATCGCTGGGAACCGAATGTCCGCCAATTAATCATTCCTACCGAGACCACCAATTAGCCTCCCTTCATCGAGCGCGTATTAATGGAAATTAATTGCGGCGGAAAATCGTTGCCTGGACTTTCCTTCGTACCGAGCTCTCGTTATTTATCTTCTTTTTTTTTTCTTTACGACACTTGAGATGATTACTTCGGCAAAATTACGGGATTACCGGCGTTACAGGCGATCCTACGTGCTGCACCGTTGCGTCGGCAACCTCGATGCTGAATCCGGTGCGGAGTTTCTTGCAATCGGCCGTTGCGTCAGGAAAGCAGTCGGCTCGTCCAATGTAACTTGACGTGAGAGCGTTAGGATAGTCTAGGGTCCCTAGATCCAACCTCGTTCTCTCGACAAGCCCTGCTTCGTGTTCGTGGGAAGGCAACAATCGGCGAACACGGTTGTCGTGTTAGATTTATTCCGCCCGAGAATACGGGGAGAGAGGGAGAGTCCTGCAACTCGTTACACTTTGATTCGCCTATGTTGAGAAAAAAATAAAAATCTGGAAAATAATGGAAAACCGTAAAAAATCCGAGAAGGCGAAAGGATCTGGGTCAGTGTTACCAGCCTTATTCAGGAGGACTATCTCTGTACGTGACTCCGGCTAAAAATAGGAGCCACGGTGTACCACTCCCAGTTATCGGGATTCTGCAACTATTACGACCGTCCATTAACGCTCACAGAATACGCAAATGCGAAATCATTATCATCCATCTTGACGTCCCATTTCAGTGGGTGCTGGTCGATCTTGAGGTAATTATGCCAGGATATTTTAATCGAAGTTGGAGCAGCACGCAGCCTTGCCTCCTGGAGGACCGGTTCGGTTCCTCTCTAGGAATTAATCGGCTAGGGAATTCTTTCGGATTAATCATTTCTTTCTCGATGTTGCCTCCTTTTCGGCATTATCGAGCGGCCGCTTCTTGGCCCTGTGCCATTTGATATCGCGGTAATTACACCTAGAGTGCGTGTATTTTAGGCAAACCTGGTTTAGGCCGCCATCGATCCGCACTTCACTTTCGGGGAAATCGCTCGGATTCCTGAAATAAGACGAGGCTAGAGAGCTATTCCTCGGAGAGAGAAAGTTGGATCGGATAGGCGCCCTGGTATGAGGTCCCCTCGGGCACCGGCAATTAAATTAGGCCCAGGAATTCGTAGGGGCATCGTTATGAAACATTATGTCACATTACGCGTACAAATTGGCCGCCCGAGACGTCTTAATCGCCTTCCTCGACTATCGACGAGCGTTTGCGGGAGTATGACTTCGATTCCGAGGAAAATGGGCGGACATCTACGTGCAGTCGGATGTCTATTCGTGTCAAGAGCACCTAGAGGATCCTGAGAGGACAGGACATCCCAATTAGGACCGCGCATTTTTAATTTTAACCGCGGAATAACCGCCGTCCTGGCCGACATTGACATTTCGCCGGCAAATGTCAGGACGACTCGTCCACCCAAATCGGAGGCCTGACGAAAACAGAAAACTAACTGGATAAAAGTTTCGAATCGTTTTTTGCCCATTTATTGAGCCAACCGGAATCGCCATTTGGTCGGGAAAGATCACCCGTGAATTCCAACTTTTTTAATTCGACCCCGACCGAAGCGGCGTAAATAAGGCTCGTCTCGGCGGATCCGTCTTTGTTGTCTCCTAGGTGACGTTTTGCCGGGCGAACTATTTTCGGGATCATCCCAAAAAATAGTTCCTCCCGACATCCGTCTTCTAGGGGTAACACGAGCAAAATGGCTCCGAAATCTCCCAAGGACTTCTCGGAATTCATATTAGGACGTCCTCTGGTCGCAGCCTCCTTTTTGGGTCGGTGGCATCTTGGGTCCTGTCTGGCATCTTGGTACAGTTTATCGACTGGGTTATTTACCGTGGGTCTGGCGAAAACATAAGAAATCCCGTCCACCCTCGGCAGGGTCGAGGAGTCCTCGGAGTCGCGCGAGGACTTCCTGGAATTTATTTTAGGACCTTCCTGGGGAGTGCGGTTTCACTTCTGGGATGGTCGGCGCCGTGTTACGTTTTCTCCCTTTCTCGAATGGGAAACGTCCGTGTTATGTAACGCGTCTGAAAAAAGGAGCCCCGTGTTCCGACGCAAGTCGTGGGCAGAACTCGGCCTTGCACGGTGCTCGGATCCGAGCATTTACCGTCCGATTACCGCACGGTTACTCGTCGTTTATTTTCCTTTCGCCCTGATCGCAGGAGGCTGATGGAGAAAGGATCCTCGTTGCAGTGGCAGGAGACTCTGCAAGATGCGACTGGCGAAACCAGGCTCGACGGGGAGGCCTTGCGGGAGTATTTCAGACCTCTGGAGGACTGGCTGAGGGCTGAGAACCTGAGAACCGGCGAAATCGCCGGCTGGTCCTACGGTAAGCATACCCCATGGCTTATCAGGGAAGAAAAATCCTATTCATCATAGGGAAATAGCAAAAAGCTCGGCAGAGCAGTCGGGCCAAGGTCAGCGAACAACGGAGGGTTTTGTAACGGCGCGTCACTCCTCGGTACCTCCTTTCCCTTGTGCTCGTTCCAGTTTTTCTAGGCACTGGTGTCCATAAGTACGATCATAAATACTAGGGCCTTGTTCACTTGCAGACGGCGATTATTGCAAGAGGAGCATCCAAACGGCGGGTCTGCAAATCTTCGGGGGCGGCTTCTACAACTCCGCGTCGAACCTCTTCGGGAGGGTGCAGAAGATCGTCCTGGCCATCTCGACTCTCTCCATCGCCCTTCTATCGATACTTTAGAGAAATTCTGAAAAGAAAAAAAGAAATAGCGATATGTACCCCGGGAATTCTACGTGTCCACCGTGTCATCCGAGGATTCGTCGCGCCCATCACGTGATCATAAGGCGCTACGGCCCGACTTTTAATGCATTAATGCACGTGCACGATTATCCATTTACTCGCGCAATAACCTTATATTTACATACAAAGTCGAGCGCCCCCGTGTGCATTCACGGTGCACACCGTTAAATGCATGTAATCTCCCGTTCGAGGCATTATATAATTACGTGTACACCGCCAGCCGCTCGTGAGAGCGTACGTTCTCGTTTAATGCGCGTCTTCCACGCTTATGGTGAACACTTAATTTTCCCTGTTTACACCACTTTGCGCTTTTTATCCACCGTGACGGCATTTTTCCATAGCGGGCCTCCACCTTGCGACTCCACCGTGGAAACTTAGACTTTCCCTCTTCATCGTGCAGAAGCGCGAGTCCGGCGTTAGGTTTAATTCGTACATTGTAGATAGACACGACAAATTGAAGGTTTCAACTGCAAGCCGGCACTTTGCTCTTGAAGGGCCAACCGGGCGAACGGCCTGAGAGCATCCGGAACGATCATCCAATCATCCTCCCAGCTTTCGTCGTGACAATAGAGATGCCCGATTATTCCCCGTCGAGAGAACCACGGGTACATTTATTCTTGCGGTCTTTTTCCTACGGAATTCTTTCCCGATTCTGAGAGAATTCCGCGACGCTGTCCTCAAGGTGACGTGAAAGGCCGCTGGATCCGCCTACGAGATCGCTCAAAATTAGTCACTCAATTTCGTAAGAAGAGATAAAAAACAAAGTCACGTTTCAACTACTTAGTTGCCACTGTAAACGAGAGGTATAATGAGAGTGGTTTAAGATGTATAGGTATGCCGAGAAATATAATAGCCATGTTTTTACTCGTGCAGTTTATTTGCCATTTTGTTAGAATTATCGGTTTTTAAAAATTCTTCCTAATTAATTATTTTTTTAATTAAGGATCAGACGTTTTCGTTGCCATTCACGAGGCAGGAATAATGGGACGTGCATTCCGATTGGCGTAGGGGAGGGTAATTCGAGACATGTTTGGTCTAAGTGTATGTATCGATGCGTATGTGCACGTACGTACGTATGTACGTAGGGATGCGGTAGCAGTCCGACGCGACCGATTCTGCGACATTATCGTATCGCTCTTCATACGTGACCACTGACCAGTGACAAGTGCCATAAATCTATATCGAAAGTTAATATTTCATTTTATTAGAACGCCCACGCGCATCTAGGAGTGCTGCTGCATACGTGAAGGGGCATGTAGTAACTGAAAAAATCGTGTAAAATTTAATTTTTAAGAAAAAAAAAACGTGCAACGAGGTGTAGAGTGCCGCGATGGAATTTCTCTACGCGGAAAGTTCTACTTTTCGAGATGTTACGAGACCCAAGCTAATAATTTCGCAGCGCTTATGCCGCGGACGGCTCGATCGCAAATGTTAATAACGAATTCGAACGAGACACCTCGTGTCTATCATTTAGAGGGGGTCTCGTTACAAGAATTCTTCGACAACGTTATTCGACGACGGTTATCGACGTTAACGGAGTGCCACTGTATCGTCAACTTCCTGCACGGTTCCTCGTCCGCGGACTTGTAATTGCGCCGGGCTGCGATCAGTGGTGTAAAACTATCTAATTACGTTACTCCAATTTCATGGAATTTTTAGAGAGCGCCAAGTCACCGTGACGAATTGACTCTCTTTAAAAATCAACCCACTGCACCGCTTTCTGTGTAAATCGCGTTTCCATTCTTTTTTTTTTTCATTTTTTTTCTTTTCCACCTCATGAACATTCCCCGTGGAATATTTACTAGTTTGGGTGAGGTAACTTTTCGAGCATTTCGGAAACTCGTAAAAAGCCGGGAAAAGTGTACCGTGCCCTATTTTACCCCAGGGCAGGTGAAGTTCCGTCTTTACCTCCTGCGACTAATTTTCCGTTCCGCAATTGCTCGACTTTCGAGGTCGAGAGGGATACTGCGAGATGGGGAACGTTTCTGACGTCGACGAGGACGCCTCTTCGAGGTCTTCGTCCTCGTGACGGATCGACGATGGGAGGTCCTCGTCGGTTTTTGTCAACTCGTAATTCTCTAAAATCTTGGGAAATCTCCCATCGCGTCATGGGGACGCTGGACCCGTGCCGGATGCTGCGCCAGATTTCTGGTACCTCGGTGCTGGTGATGATAGCCTTATCACTGCCACCGTTATCGGCCCTGACGGGAGACCACGTGTGCATTCGCACGAAAAAGTGAGTACTCTTCGTCGTAACACCCTGGTATAAATTTTAATACCTGCAAGATCATGAAAATCCTCTCGGCAAGAAAGAAGAGGATGGTGCCTCTCGTTTGTTCAGCCATTTGCGAGGTCGCAACCCGCCTCGATTGTCCTCGTATTTTAAAACGCAGCGCGGCGCCTTTTATTTTATCCCACAGCCGGAAGTCGGTAATCGCGCACCCTCGTCCTCGTTGTCTCTGGATCGAAGCAAGTGTCGCAATCGCGAGCGCTGAAAGCCGGCAAGGAAGTCGCCGACTCGCCCCCCCGATGAACCGCACTTTTCTCATTTTGCACAATTATCCCGCACGTGCAATTATTCGACAATTCCTTTTAACCATTCACGGCGGCTAGCAAAAAGGTACCGACTCGATTTCCGACTTTTTGTCCCCAGCTACACGGTGACCACGAAGGAGACCTACACGGAGCAGGTCATGGTGCGCACGTTTACCTGGTGTTTCCAGATGCCCCCCTTGTGCCCGAGGACCCGAGCCGAATCCAGACTCAGATATCGGATAAAGGTGAGAAAAATTGTCGACCCGACATTTCGCCAGTAATTTGCATTCGACCCGTTGCAAACGATTTGTGCAACTCGGCCGAGCCTCGTTAGAAATCACCGAGTCGGATCCGATCATTAAATTCAGATCGACTCGAGTCCCACTTCGTCCGTGCCGATCACAATCGGCCCTCGTTTCGCAATAATTCGTATAAATAATCTTTTCTTTTCCATCGTAGAGCGAGCTGAGGCACGCCAACAGGTCGGAGTGCTGCGAGGGGTACACCATGCAGGAATTGCACGGCGACGCCGGCGCCGAGGCGAAGTGCGTCCCCTTCTGTACCAACTGCAAGATGGGGGTTTGCGTCTCCCCCGAGAAATGCCAATGCGATCCCGGCTTCCAGGGGGACGACTGTGCCTATGGTGAGCATATTGGCCATTTTTTCGGGATTTTGCCAAATCGCCGGAAGCGCTGCCAGGAAAAGTGGCCGAGCCCTCCTGGTGCGTCTCTCGTGCGACTGTTGGCGCGATGCCACCTCGCGGTGCCAACTTGATAACCTTTGCCCATAATCGCGTTTAAGAAGGGATAATTAAAAGGCTGATTATGAGAGGGAGGGTCGCCTGGCATGGCACCCTGGCCCGGTGCCGAAACGTGCACCTGGTGAGTGCAGATATAGCAGACCCTGCAATTACAAATTTTTAGGCGCGAAGAGGACGCACCGAGTGTGACACGTCGAGGGGTCGTCAAAAAACGCGTCAGTACATTGAAAAAAAAAAAAAGAAATAAATAAATAATTTCATTGAACCAGAGAAATATTTTGGCAATTTAAAGAATAAATCAAATAAATTGGATGCGGATTTGTAGAAATAATTATTCTTCGAATTAAAAATACGTTTCGCTGGTCCGATGAATTTTTGTCCTCGGTGTACATTTGTAGCTTCCGGTTATCGTAACGATCGAGTTGTCCCATTATCAGAGGGTGCTGGACATTGCTTACGGCACAATAGCAGCGCCTCACTTTTTCGTAAGATTGTCGCGTTTCGTCGTATCGATGTTAAACCGGTTTCGAAGCATTGCGCCTACGTACTTACACGCACGCGGGGACGCGCCTCGAGTTGCGTCAACGCTCGGGAACATTTCGAAAGCGAGCTACCCGGAAGTCGGATACCGCGCCGAAACTTTCGCGAGGACTTTCCACGACCCTGCCGTACCGGCGCGACAGGACGAGGTTTTCGGGTGCATACAAGTGCGCTCGTTACCGAAGATGTCGATTTCCAGATGGAGAGAGTCACCAAACTGGGATGTAACGATCCCCGGCATTCGGGCCCTCGACGATAAGGGGACCGCCGAGAGGTTAAATTAAAGGCGCGCGGGGTTACCGACATTGCAGTTTCCTGTTTATCTCGGAACCCGGGAGGAGGAATCGTTCCAAACTCGGCTCGTCTACCCGGAGCCGAAGGATCGTTCGCAGATCGAGGAAGTCTTCGTGTTGCTCGGTTAAAAAAGAGAGAAAAAAAGGAATAAGAAAATGTCTCCTCCCATCGCCGGTTCCAACTTTCGCGGTCGCCTCTCGGGTTTCCGGTTTCTGCTTCCGCTCTCTCGGGGCACATGCTCTTAAATCGGGCGGCGTGTCGTTGCGCAAGCCCGGCCAACTTTTGTTTCCACTTTCGGGCACACGCGAGGTCCGCCGAATGTTTATGCAAAATCGGGGGGAAAATCGGCATACGAGGCTCGCTTGCGGATTGTGACGTCATGGGGAGAGAGTAGGAAGTCGGCACTAACTGCCGAGCGGGAAGAGAGCGGAGTCCCCCTATCCCCCGTTAATTCCCCATTGCCTCGTTAACGTCAAGCGGTAACGATTCCCCACGCGGTACGGAACTCCATCAGCTTTTCCGTTTTCGGCTCCAGGGTGACGCGCCGTTGATTTCGACATTTTTACGGCCATCGGTAAAGACACCGAGTTAATCCGCGACCATCGCTCGAGGTGAACGCGCCGATGACGTATCGATTACGTGCGCCGTAGGCATTTCGTAGCGTCGAAACATTTGTACAATTTTTAGTTACAACTTTTGAATGATAATTTAATAATAGATTTATCGGGATTTTTAGAATGTCCTCCAGGGTCCTGGGGCAAGTTCTGCGCCCACGAGTGCAAGTGCGCCCGAGATGGAGGGACGTGTCATCCCGTGGATGGAAGGTGCATCTGTCCACCTGGTTTCCGAGGACCCAAGTAAAATCCCGGTTCTTTCGAGAGTACCACTGGTGTCCCGGAAAGGGATCGATTTCTATGCTCGTTCCAGGTGCGAACGGCAATGTCCGAGCGGCAGGTGGGGTCCAGGGTGCGAGTCGGTCTGCGTGTGCGAGAATTCTCGCATTCTTCAGGGCTGCCATCCGGAGACCGGGGAGTGTTTCGACCGCGGGATTTCGACGCCTCTTCCTGGCACAACTTGGCCCCAGGGGCCACTTTTCCTCTCCTCCGACGCCACCCGAGCTGGAGCCACCCTCGACCACTTCGACCGCTTTACCCAGACGACGGAGAGGGTCGTAGAGAGTAAGCACTGCTCCTCCCCAGTTTCTCCTGGTTTCTTTCGATAGAAATTCACGCTTATGACCTCGGTCGTCCTGGTTAATATTTATCGGATGTGCCCCCAGACCAGGAATTAAAACATGTCACGTTAAAGGTGCTCAAGAGACGGTTCTGGGGAGCGCCAGGTACACGGTTCCAGAGCCTGAATTCGTACCTTCCGTCAGTCACCAGCTGGACGGGGAACTTTGGCGAAGGGGTAAGAACCAGGATCGGCACGTTGGCATGGAGAAACCTCCCAATGTGACTTCGATATTCGAGAATGGATTCGCAAAGACCCTTGGAAAAGGTACATGGAAGGGATGACGATTTTTCATGACGTTTCAGGGGGATTTTCATATTTCCAGGTGCCGAAGGTGCGTTTTCCAATGGTCCTCTTCGATTTGCTATTTTCCTCGTCATTGGGTACACCGTTTCCCTGGTCATAGCGGCGGCGGCCATCTTGGCGATTTTTCGCCTACGCTCGAAACTCCTCGATAGCGGCGTTCGCGTCGACGTTGTATCATCCGAGAGGAGGGCGCAGTCGAGGGTGGTCGGAAGCTCTCTTCCAGGTATCCAGGGCCTTTCAAATGGCTGCTTTCCAAGCTGCCCCTTGACTTAAATTTAGCCTTTGACTTCGTTTCAGAGCCTCCAATTCACGCCGACCCGATACACGCCGCAAGCTCCGGGCCGCCTTTCCACGTCCTGGACCTCGACACGTTCTCCCAGAATTACGGGTCCAGGTCCTCGGCTTTCATCGGCATCCGCGTTCCGAATGGCGCGCGAGGTAAGGACCTATCGATCCTGGCTCGATCTAGGGCGGTGATAATTTTTGAGGATTTTTTAGGGATCTTCGAGGAGCACTACGACATGCCGGCTCCTCTCGGGAGAGCTCGCGAAAATCAGGACGTCGACTCTCAACATCTTTACGACGAGATCCCGGCCGCCGAAGTGTCGACTCTCCGAAGGAGTTACGTGAGCGGGGATCGTCGATGAGAAGATCGATAAGGATAAATCCCAGGATGTGGGATTAAATGGGAGGAGAGGCGCGAAATAAATCCTCCCTCGAAAATTCCTGGAGAGCGACGCGACAACTTCGAGGTCGGCGAAGCCTGATAGCCTCCGGGCAAGACGCGAGATAAGGTTGAACATACTTATGCTATACACCTACCAATATCGATCCTATTAAATTAAGTGCTGAATTTTCATTAAGCCCTGTCCTTGCGCTCCGCCCCTCGACGTGGACGAAATAAAAAGGTGCTGCACCGTCGCCCCGTTAAAAGGCGTTTAATTTAAGGAAAATGGAACGAGCGAGGTCCGGATACTCGAGGACCCTCCTCTCCTCGCTCTGTAGATTTTTGATAAGGCGCATATACCCACAGACAATACCTTTCTTACGCGATGGACTCGTGGAGTCACCCCCACCGGGGCAGAGCTCGCGCGCCAAGTACTACGCAGCTAAATATCGCGACACCTCAAGTACCGCGGGGTTTCGCTGAAACTTATGTAACTTTTTGCGCGATCTCGCGACAGCGGCTAGAAATCTTAGATAGGTGTCGCAATGTCGGGACGAAACGTCACATCTAGAATCCCGACACAGTGACGAGTAAAATCGGCCTTATACTCGGTCTTGGTCTTAGCCTCTCAATTGGTCGTCCCTACGTAGGCCCTAAAATTGTATCGAACTGATGGAATATTTCGTTAATTCGAAGAAATGTCATATCAAATTAATTCGAAGAAATGTCATATCAAATTAATTCGAAGAAATGTCATATAAAATTAATTCGAAGAAATGACATATCAAATTAATTCGAAGAAATGTCATATCCAATTAATTCGAGTTTGAGTGAAATAATTGTCCTTTGAATTAACAAAATATTTCTTAGGGACCATTCAATGAAATATTTTCTTCAGAGTGCACCCACCGCGCCAAGTATCGGCCTCGCGATATGCAGCGCGTTCGGCAGCAGGGAGCGGGCCAAGTGGCGCGCCAAGTGGCTCGCGCGCAGAGCCGGATGCGCGTTGCGCGATGCGCGTCGCGACGCGGGGCGTCGGGGCGCGCTGGGGCGCGCGGAGCTCGGGGGCGTGAAATGTCGATGCGCCGCCGCCGGAGGTCCGCGGTTCTCGGGGGTTGACTCGCGCCGCGCGCGGGGGCGATGAGCGCACTTCCCTTCGTCCTGGGACTGACCTGCTGCTGGTTGCCTTGCCTCGCGCTGCTGGTGGGCTCCGGCTACGCCCTGCCCGAGGCCTCGCGGAAGCCGCGTCTCGCCCGCGGCGCCGACGACGCCGACGACGCCGGCCCTTCCGCCCTCGGCCGCTCCATCTACGGGGACCGCCCCGACGAGCCCGACGACCTCGACGAGCTCTTCCCGGACCGCGAAGACGAAGGCGGCGGAGGTGTTCGGGACGACCCCGACGACCGCGATGACGAGGACGAGGACTCCCTCGAGGGAAACGCGACGGAAGGTACGGGACTTCCGGTCGGAACAATCGGGACGCTCTTAATGGATGTTTTCGGATACCTAGAGGAAATTTAAAGGGGATCCAAGTACCCGAGGAGGTCCCCGAAGAGCGACCTAAGGGTGGCGGAGCGGGACCGAATCTCGGGATTGGCGTTCTCCGGGTCGCGGCTCCTTATCGGCGTTGCCGGGAATGGGGTGCGAGCGGTGTAATGAAATCTCGTTATCGGATACGCGGGAGGCGGTGCTGTATGTGTTAATATATGCTAACAATGCCCTTAATCAGGGAACTCCGTACCGACCGGGGAACACTTAAAGAGACTCTTTATCCCGTTGCCGCGGCGATTGGTTCGATATCGGGATCAAAAATATTTCCGGATACAGCTTCCCCTGCATCGAGAAACCTTGGGGCGATCTTTCCTCCGTACTTGTCCATTGACGTCGGGAATGGACTCGGTTTTACCCTCGGAACGAAATCCCATGGCGTGATGGAAATTGGAGCGGGGTCATTGTAGGCTCCGTTGAAGCAGGGGAAAGAATCGCTCGCTTTAAACTCCCCGCGGTGGGTCATGCATCGCGAAATTCCGCGTTAATTTATTTCCATTACGAGAGTGAATGGTGTTTTCCGGTACGGTCTTCCGCATCGATTTTTCCCTGGGGGTCGGCGCGATGCTCGAACCTGCGGAAATCGCATCGCGTAATAAAGCGTCCCACTGATTTATCCTCCGAAAGAGAGCGGGAGAAATTCTTTTAACCAGCGATCGTGTAACAGGGGCCGCCTTATTACCGATGTTTCTTACTCGGGTATTTTCCGCGACCATAACCGCGAGGTTCCGCATCGATTGCCGCCGCGAGGACGGCGCGACGCTTGAATCCGCGGAAATCGCCCGGGGTATATATCATTCAACGAAACGTCAGTTTGATATATCCCCTCGACGATAGGAGGTGGATTTTCTGTTTGCTTTTAAGTGAAAATCCCAGTCTATCGACCGGGTCCACGCGTTTCCGCGGCGGTTTCCTTCGGTCGGATGTGTCGAGTCGCGGCGCCCACCGAAGTACTCTCGAGTTCTCCGATGGTTTTTCTGAGAGAAAAAAAAATTGAAAAAAAAAATCAGAGGTCAAAGGGCTCCCATCTCTGGCTCGGTCGACGTCGTTGGTGTGCAGGAGACGCCTGCGACGCCTGTGAATGGTATCGATTGGGACCGCTCCTCGTAGATCATGGCGGGGGGAATTCCCGTAGAAAAGTAAGAAAATCAATTCTTGGTCCGGAAATTCTGAAAAGCTGAATTCCGCAGAGAAAGGGCGGTACCTGGGCTCCCGCTGCGACCTCAGCTGCAACCCGGAGCTGCGACACGTCTTCTGCGACGTCACTTCGGGCACCTGCGAGTGCGAGAAGTTCTACCCCGTTCGGCTGGGACCGACCAAGGGATGTGCCAAACGTACGTACGCTGCCCACGTGATTACCTGTCCATTTACCTGTCAATTTACCTGTCGATCCGCCGCCACTTCACGCGTTCACCTTCATCCCCATCTCGCCTTTTTCCGGGTCCGAACCCCACCCTCCGCAAGGTAGCTCGGTCGCGAAGTGGCCACCTCACTTAATGCGTACCTGCTTCGAGAGAACTTGCCTTTCAGCCAGAAAGCTCGGAGAGCAGTGCTTCTACCGAGCGACCTGCAGCTTCGTGGACCGGCACTCCACCTGCACTCAGGTGCGCCACAACGCCGTCTGCGACTGCGAGGAAGGGTACCACCGAGTGGCCTTATCGAGGCCCAGCAAGAAGATCTTCTGCGCCGAAGGTACATCGATAAGAAGTTAAAGGCCCGCGATAAGAACGGTTTCGCGATGGCAGGAACTCATTTCCTCGGTGCCTCGACCGTCCGTTCTTATCGAGCGCCTTTCTCCCTTATTGCATAAGGATTCCTCCCCCTGCACTCTTGCATGCAAGATATCGAGCGCATTCGGCAGTTTCCTGCGAGTCGATTAGACGCCCTAGATAGACCGTGCCCTGTGACCGGCCCTTAAGGCCGTAAGCTCTCTTCGCCCCCGATGGGCGCCTTGCAGTATTCCATTTCATGGACCGACTGCGCCGGAGATGAGCTTGGAACGGGCGCGATCCTGGAGCTTTGGAGCACCCTGACGACGTTGGATCCTTTTTTACAGACCTGGTGTTGATAACCACGGATGTCCCGACCCTGCTCGGCGTCGCGACGGGGCTGGCCGTGCTCACGGGGCTGATATGCTTCGTCCTGAAACTGTTCAGCAGGGCGCGATACGCGAGGCCTCGCCATTATGCCAACGCCAATCACGCTCCGCTGTTCTCCAGCGACACCGGTGAGTGGTCCATGGGATGTTGGACGCGAATGCCTCCCCAAAAAAATTTCATTTTTTTTTAAATTCCTCCATAGATGTTAAAAGTTAAAAAAAGATACCGAAATCTCATGGGTGACGTATCTTATACCTTCCATATTCACCTTGTAAAGTTTATGAACGATTGGTGCCACTTTGACGTCCCCTTAAGAGACTCTTTTTAAGCTAAGCTCCAGGGAAGGGCGAAGCTCCGCCATTAGTCTTGCTCTAATTTTTAATTCTATCTTAAATTTCAGGTATCCCTCTGACGCTGCACGGCGCCAGGCCGTCTTCTAGGTCGAGCGAAAGGAGCGCGGGTCCGCTGACGTGTGCCTTGTCCAGGAGGCCCAGCGTCGCCGGAAGTCGGGGCCCCCTGGTGCCGGCCTCGCGAGCAGGTGCGGCCCGAGCCGCCGCCATCTTGCTTATTTCGTGTCACCTGCAAGCAACCAAGGCCGGGAACAGGCATCGACGTACCCTTAGCGACGTAGCCGAGGGATCGTCCGACGGCATCGGTAGACACCTTGACGTCCCCCCGACTTCCGCCATATTCTTCCGCTCCACGACAATGACGCGACCCTGACGCGACCGTGAAAATACGCCACGACAGGGAGGAGGACCCTTGACAGCGACCTGGTGTCGTCGCGCTGTTGTCGCTGGTGTATGCTAACGCTGTTGTCGCTGTGGTCGATGATGCTACCGCTGTTGTTGTTGTTGTCGGTGATGTAGCCGTTGACCCCGAGCTTAGCGTCACCGTTGGGATGCGCTGCGAATGCAAGTCCAGGAACCCTTTGCTCCCAGGGGCGGTTTCGACTGGACTTCGGGTTTCGCCCGGTCTCGGGAACCCGTTTTCACCTCCCCCCGGGGGTTACTAATTTTCCAGTAATTTAATTTCCAATACCCGGGGACGAAAGGAAGGAAACTCCCCCTCGCGCGGGTGGCCTAGACATTGGGTAGGAGCGTGTCGAATTTTTCCGAGTCTCCGAAGTTCGATTCGATAAAGAGCATTCGTCCATTCGCGTTAGTGTATCATCTCGGACGAGGTTCGCGGGACGGACTATCGCAAGACACGACGAGCAAGATGGCAGCGGCTGGTTAAATCTCGAGTTTCCAAGCACGAGGAACGAAAGTTAAGCAATGAACGTAGCTAAGTAGATCGGCTTAGAGAATTTCGCCTCGAAGATACGAAGCTTCGATTCCGGATATCGCTGCTTGCTAGTCCTAGTTGACTCTAGCTTAGTCGAGTGCTCGAAGAGGAAGTCGAGAGAGAGAGAAAAAAAAAAAAAGAAAAAAATCCCGGGAATCGCGAGGTACTTTGTTCCCTTTTCTGTCGACCTGGGTAATCGTCGAGAGGGTTGGTTTCCGTTTACCGAACATCCGAGTGTCAAACCATTTCTTGGACGACCGACTCTGCGAATGACCGTTTCCTTCGGGACTCTCTACTTTGGAAACCAGTAGCTCGCTTTGTCTTTACGTCGCAGTAGTGACCGTTGTCCTGTATTCGGTACACCAATCTCGGTCCAGCCAACCTCCCGTGTATACTCGTCCCTCTTTGTGTAGCTTGTCGCAACAATCGGGCTATTGTGGGTACCACTTTCTTTTTTCATCTGTTTCTCCTTTTTGGTAAAAGGGTGGAAACCCGATAAGCAATGTGTATGCGCACGGGGGACTCGAAAGTCTCCACGTTGAGTCTACGTGTCGACGTTGTTCTTGCCAGGTTCTCGTCGACCAAGCCTGGTGTCGATCCATAGCTCGACGTCTTCCGCGAGGAGCTACAGCGCCCGGAGACTGGAACGGGAGAGGAACGAGAAGGAGCAGAGGCAGGCTCTTCAGGAACTGAGACTGGCCAAGCAGCGAGAGCAGCAAGAGCAGCAAAACCAGCAACAGCAGTCGCAAGGAGCTCCCACGCCGAGTCCCAGGACTCCGCACTCCACGGACGAGCTCTTGCCTTCTGTCCAGGAAGGAAAGGAACTCTTCTACAACGAGGTAGTCCTCCTCATCTCCATCGCTTCCCAAAGTGAATCCCTAAAAACAAGGAGAAACGTTTCACTTTCGAAAACGGGTCCCTTTCGTAACAGGGGAACTTACGCGTACCAGAAAAAGTTTCACTTATAAAATGGATGAAAAAGAAATGGGCAAAAAATATTGGACCGTTCCAATGGTTCCAAGACCTCTGGGACGTATTCGCGTACACGTAGATGTGGGTCGTTAACCCTTTACATAAAGGCTCCAAGACCCTCGCTCCACGACACGCTTTTGGCCCCTGTCCAGGAGGGCGTTTAAGTGGTCCCTGTTCCGAGGAAAGCGTTTTATAACCCGGTGTAATGTATGGAAGGCGTATTTTAAACTAGACGTAGAATATATAGAATTCCTATTCCAGCAGGAGCATGCGACGTCGAGTTCCTCGGAGATGGCAGCGATGAGCACGAGTGCCATTGTCGCCTCGAATCCCACGGCGAGTACGTCGACGACCTCGACGACGAAGACTGCAGTCGTGCCATCGGGTGCAGCCGCGATGTCGGTCGGCGAGAGGAATGCAGCACCCCGCGTGTCAAGCGACATCTTCCAAATGTAGTCGACTACGTGACCCTGGTCACCCCCCGGCCACCGAAACGTTCGTGTATATATGTCACAGATTTTATAATGCTACCGCATAAGTTGAGGACACGTCGCGACCCTTGCGTCTCTCGAATCCCCTGGCAGGACAGGGAGACATTCTTTGAGGGTGGAACCCTCCAAGGAATGCGACCGAGGCTGCCTAGAGGATGACTCTTAATCGTTTAAGTCCGTACGAGTAACTCGGCTGCCCGAGGGGTCCTCTTCAGGTCGAGGAACGCATTTTTAGAGAGTCGCTTTCGGGCAGCCGAGGAGTTGGGATGATTTTTTACCAGGCGCTCTGGAACCAGTCCCCTTAAAAGCACTTACGACTAAGTACCGGATCTCGGTCCAACGTTACAAGAGGAAGGGAGGAATTTCTCTCGCGTATGAACCGCACTGTACCACTTAACGTTCGCATCCTGGTACCGGGTGGCAACTTCTAGTCAGTCCGGTCTGTACATTTTTATCCGACGAGATCCGTTTTCGTATCAAAAGAGGGACAATGGTGGAGAGAAACAAATGGAGGAACGTTGATAGTATTCCCTTGAGGGCGGGGTTCGAGCGAGCTAGTCGTACCGGTTCACTTAGTAATGTCGAGGTTGAGGAGTTCTCGATTGTTGAGCAGTTCCTGCGGAACTGCGGAAAATACGAATATCCCCCTGGCCGACCTTTTCTTATGCCGCTAAGCCACAAGAGGGAGCTTGGAGAATGGAGGCGATTGCATACAGAAAAGCGCAGAACGCTAAATCAGCGATGCCGAAGCGATGCCGAAACGATGGAAGAAGATATCGATGTCTGCACTTTTTTTTTTTTCCCTCTCCGATATGTCGCCGGCTAGATAAGCGTCCACGTGACGGTAATCGTGGGTTCCTCCCTGCCGGATATATTTTCGTGCTTCGTCGATATCTCCCCGTGTTAACGACCCTGGCCTAGACGAAACGTTAAACGTTAACGCACCAGGAATTTTCATGTGATCCGACCTCCGAGCGACGGTCAGCCTACTCCTATCACTACGGAACAAATTCGAAGACGATGCACCTATTTCCAGGAGTTCGATCTTATAACGTTAGTCGTTAGGTTTTTCTGGATGCAATGGCATGACTTATCATTCACGGAGATTAAGTCGAGCATTGCAATTACGAACGCTACGGTACCCATGCGTGCGGCACTCTTATTCATGGTTTGCATCGATTGCGATTACTTTTACCGATGGAGGCGCAACGATCGATCATCCAACAAACGGTGTCTCTGCGCAACTACTTAGCTCTCGTAACTGCTACATAAAAAAAAGACAAGCTTCGTCTCTCTCCGTGTTCCAGTCGTTTTAAGTATTAATTGTATGATAAGTTGTAATATAAGTGTTGGAGAAAATAAACCTCGTCTTTTTCTATTATCATTTATCTGCGTTCCCTGGCGTACTGTCCGGGTAGTCGAGCGATGAATGTTACATCCACTTTATGAGTCTTCTAGCAAACATACTTTATTGCTATCGATCTGCCGATTTTCTTGGCACTCGGAAAATTTAAGACAGTCCGAGAAACTTAGGTTTAATCGAATCATCATCGGTAATCTTGTGCCGCGATGAGTTGATTTTCTGGGAGTAAAATCGAGTCGCTCTGCACAGATTATCGATCCGTTTTGCGGAAAGGGATGTTCAAACGTTCGAAAAATACGACTGATACACCATGCCCATAGCCGTTGATGCAAATAGGGTGAAACAGCTCCACCATGTTACGAACCCCAACAAGCCTCTGAACACTTCGGTGGTAAAAATCTGCGGACAAACGACATAATTTTGGTAAATCTTAATTGTGTACTGGAATCGAAGACGGACTTTAGATATTCATTTTTTTTTTAATTCCACGCCACTCCACCTGTTTCAATGACTCCAGAGCAAGGTGAAGCTCTTTGGTGGTTTGTGCAATAGTTGCTTCGTCTGTATCAGTTGATCCGATCGGTGACTCTTTCGTCATGGTTGAATTAACAGGGCATTCTGACATTGAAGGAATTCCTCCAAGTATTCCGCTCCACTTGTAACCGCCTATAAAAATCCCACCATTCATTGGGACTCGATCTACCTGCCATCTTGTTTACTAACTATTCTTACCAAGAGTTTTGCACATGAGGGAGAAGCACAGGCAAACGATAATAGGTGCCACGAATTGTAGCGCTACGACACACAGGTAGTAAAATACGGCTGCAATCTGCGGTACGAAAAGAATTTCAGATTCACCCGTGATTAGCCCCGAAGAGGTACAAGCAACTAACGAACCTTCTTCTGCAGGTCCACGTTTGTTATTCTCCCTGCCTCCTTTTTCTGGTACTCCAACCTTTGCGATGCTAAATTCAGATGGGACTGTAAGTAAATTGGCATAATGGCTAGTTTCGTCACAGCGACAAGGACGACCGCAAGTAGTCTGAAGCTTTCGAAGGCAGTAGTCGACATTCTACAAAGAGAGGATTGAGGCATTTTAAAATCCACATCTGTGACATACGGTATGAAACGTTCAGAATTACAATATGTTCCGTAGACTTACAGTGGTTCGCTCATGCCAGAGAATACCCGAACTGTTAGATAATCCCTGCTTATCGGTTTAATCCACAAGCATACCAGCAACATCGGAGACGCATAGCTGGCGTTCAATAGTAGCAGCAACCATTTCTTGTCTTTATAATAACTGAAACAAAAAATTGTATGGTGGTGGAGTTGTTTGTGGTACTTAGCACCGGAAATAGCATCGGTATACGACTTGCGCGTTACCGACAGCTCGTACAACCATAACCGCGTCGTACTTCAACGTGTCCCAGTGCATTTTCGACATTCTTAATCCTGGAAATGTAAGTAGCGATCCAAGAAAGCCGCACCATAGAGCGAGGAAGAATTTCACTACGATTTTCGACGCTGGACCACTGCAATAAATATTTGGATGACGTAACATGTAGGCCAATTATTTTATCCGTAGAATTAAAAGAGGTATATAAACATATATTACGCAGAGGAAAGGCCTTGCTTGTCCAAGAATATTGATGCTCCATGATTGAAACTCTCATATGCTCTTTCCAATCCAAGCTCAAGAATATTCTCGTCGACGATTAATATCGCCATTGCTACCAGCAAGTATGCAAATCCACTGACGATACATGTAGATCGTTCGCCAACATTCTCGTCACCTTTGAAGTACTGCATCCAAAGTGTAATTAAAACCTTACTGTTAGGTATTTAAGGAATAATCATTTGGTTTTCAATATGACCATGTGTTACGTTTTTAAATCAAAGGATACAATGCAAAGAGCAGAGCCATTGTGCACCAAAGCATGCTGAGATTGATCTCGTCTTTGAGAGGATAAAAGTAGCTGTAGATCTGGAAATTATAGTAGCGTTACAATTATATTCTGAGATCACAAGCTCCCATTTGCTTACCTCGGTTAAGATATATACTATGACAGCATAAACAGAAAAATCCAGCAGCCACTGATACTCCAGGTAAAATTTTAAATGTACAACATCAAGTGGCGTAAGTTTTGTACTTTGGAGAGTAACATCTAAGCTTCGTGGTACTTGAAACACATCCCCGATTCTCCCATTTTCCGCGTGTTTTCCCTTTTTGGGTTTCTCTTTTGGCACACCAGCAAGTGTCCTCAATTCGGAATCGGTTGGATATAGGTAACGAGTTAGTCTGAATGTAATAAAGCCAAATCTAGATTAGTAAATGTGAAAGTCGATAATACATAAAAGCAAACCTTTAATAAAACAACCAAGCACATACAAATATAATTCCTGGACGAATTTCTTACGCATCACATAAGAGAGGTGGACCCAGCTTATATTAAGACTCTAAAAATAGCCACGAGTAATCTATTTTGACTAGCTCATGCATTATTAACATATTAAAAAATAAAACTTGTCTCAAGGCAAAAAAGATGTCTGGATACGATTGACGATAAAATAAAAATTTAATGGATTGCACAATAAAACATACCCCGTAGAACATAATGTCCATCTTGCGAAGGAAAAGTATGGACTTAATTTTTGTATAATACTGACGACTATCAATGTGATTCCTAGTTGTACTCCCAAAACTGCCTGCAAATAATGTTATTGTTATAAAATCACAGGTAAAACCAATAGATGAATATTTGACAAATATTGTAAGACTGATATTAATGTAATCAGAATAATCCTCATTATTTACCATAATTATATGAGTCGATATGCGAAACCAAAACAAGTATTTATATATGTACAATCAATTGGATGAAGTATAAGGCCAGACTTCGTTTGTCTTCATTCTTGAATCGTTAATATTAATCTAACTAGACTTAATTAAAAGGTATCCTTCTGGGTGATATAACTTAGAAAATGTCGCTGAACTTCTGTTCTTTCATGTCTCCAAATTGCTAGAACTCTTGCACGCATTTATACAACCAAACCGACTGCTCGCACCGTACAACTACCACAATCATTATCGGATATATCGGTCTTGCCAGCTAATGCCAGGGGACCAGTGACATGAAACCAGAGATGAGTTGGGAGATTGCTCACGGGCAGGATCGTGCGATCGCATGCTGTGCTGCCCTCTGGTTTCGTACGTTAGCTTTCACCGTTTTTTGCCCCCAGATCGCACGACCTGCCCGTGAGCAATCTGTGCTGCCCTCGGTGGAGAATGTAGGCGGCTGACGGACTTGCCCCCACGGCGGTGATAACTCAATATTAACAGAGTGATCTCTGATATTAATTTAATTTTTAAAAATACGGATTTTCCGTAAAAGTAAAGAATTACGAAATTGCGTTGAATCAATCGTTTATATTTTGACGTTGAGTCCTACAGATTTAATAGAGAGTTCTTGGGAATAACAGCATTTATGTGACTAATACTTTCTTTCATGACTGGTTTCAAAGACAATAAGTACAATTCTGGGTAATTACAATCTAATTCGAATCTACACCCCGACAAATACATGTAATGGTGGATATAATTGTAGAGACAGTTTGCGCAATCATTCCGATTTAATCCTCAGTGGTTGACTGAGCAGCTTCTAAAATAATTTCAAATGAGAATGGTTGGAAGCTATATCCGAGGCCGGCATAGAACTTGCTCTGAAACTCCACCCTGCGAGCAAAAATAAATGAACGCGATGAGCAATTATGTCAATTCCGACATAACGTGTTATTAATTTATACATATATATTGATTAAATTTTTTTATACCAGTGAAGTCGAAGGGTATGCAAGAAAGCAGACAACCCTTCCATAAGGACAAGGATGCCGACAGTCAAGACTGCCCAGAATGCGAAAATAGCCCAAAGGACGATACCGCCAGCCCAGCCTTCGCGCGCTAGACCATTTCTCATGACCATGTTCCACAGTACTTCGGACAGTTCTGGAATTTGCAATGAAAAATACGAGTTTATAAATTGTCAGTCATCGGTGTTTCTATTTCCACTAGATTCTGCTAACTTACGAGCATGAGCAAGAGACAATGCCCACAATCGAAGGTAGGAGGCCGTGTGAGAGACACTGCCTAAAACATACTCGATAGTGTGAATACCCTGATGGATGAACACTTCACCCATATCTTCTTCTCCATCATCTTTATGACCACCCTGGGCAACACCGCCAGTTGGTTGAGTAACACCTATTGCTCCCTCAACGTCTCCATTTTCAGTGCCATGGCTGTTCAACTGCGTGGATAAAAAATTAACGATATAGAATAGACAGAGGGATTAAATTTTGTTTGTTTTCTAACGTGGAAGATCGATAACGGGTTGTAGCAACGAACCTGGTAATGTTGCTTCTTCCTGTTACGCATCATCATCACCGGTTTAGCCAATAACATCCACGGGATGCAAAGAACAGCCAAAACAACCAGAAGCCTTTGGAAACCAAACTGACCACCATACATCCACGGTGTACAAGGGTTCTCGTCATCGGGATTATTATTTGGATTCTCCTTCTTCTCAGGATTATTGAACAGAACCATGTTGATGAAGGTAATTAATACCGACGGTGCGCAAGCAGGTCCCTCGGAAATAGCTGAAAGTTGTAACGACCGTTTAGAGGACCAATCGACACTTCTAATACCAGAAACAGTTTGGATATAGTAAATTCTTACGATTTGTCGGGCCGTATTTGATCCATTTGATGAAGATAAGCAGGGCCATGTACAAGAACAGGAAAACCAGGAAGACTATTTGCGGTATAAACTCGCAGATGATGCTGAGCTTCCTCTTGAAGTACATATGATTCCAGAGTCCGACAATCACGCCGAATAACATGTGAATTACCCCAAAGATGATTGATATTTTCATCTTGTAGGAGTTTAAAAATATAATCTTGTTCTCAGCCAATTGCCAGACAGGGTCCATGCCGAATGGATACGGATACTGCCAGTAGTCGTCCTCCTTGGGATTTAATTGCAGAGCTTTGTTCGTCTGGACCGTACTAATGTTGTAATTTATTCTCCAATTAGACCCGAATATGTCCAATGACTTTGAGAAAATATCATTGTAAATGAGTCCTGTGTACATAGAGAACAGGCCCATAAGGAACACGATATATCGGCCACCAAAGAAAATGTTCCAGATTTCATTGTCAGATCTTTTAGCAGCGAGAGGCTTCTCTTTCAGCACCATCCAACCTCCGAATAAAAACATGATAAGGCCGTGGCCGCTATCACCGAACATGACCGCGAATAAAAATGGAAACGTTATTATGGTGTAAGGAGCCGGATTCATCTCCCTGTAGGATGCGACTCCGTAAGCATCGATCAAGGCCTGAAACCCTTTCGTAAATTTGTTGGTCCGATTGTAGGTCGGCGGATCTTCGAAGGTCTCCATACGATTTAAAATCGGCGGCACGGAGCTACCGCTACGTTCCTAAAACCACGAGGCTTTTTATAGATCAATTTTATACAAAATTCCCTGCAGAATCTCAGTGCATCTATTTTCACTTACCGTTCCACGGCGCAGAGCCAATTGAATCGTCTCGATATCCAGGACCGGTACCCAGCATTCGGCGATCAAACATTTCTGGGTAACGTCCAAATTAAACAGATTCAAGGTATGATAGATAGCCTTGATCTTGCGAACTTTAACGAACCAACTCTTAATGTTCTTTGCAGCGGCAACCAGCACGCGATGGCGATGATCTTGCGTTTGACCGAGTACCTACAAATTCATAGCAGTTATTAATGCATAAATTGTATGCCATAACCAAAGGCTCAGGTAAGATCGCAGTGCACGAAAAAAGAAAAAAAGAAGAAATTAAACATACAGTGTTTAAATCCTCAATACGTGTCATAACTCCCATGGCCATTTCCCGTCGATCTGCTGGTGCTTCGGGACATGGATAAAGAGTTGCCCGAAATCCTTCGCAGATTTTCTTCACACGTGTCTTCAGCTGGTCTCCTTGGAAGAAAATAATGAAGACGGACTTGAACACTTGGTCTCCCTGAAGGAAAAAAAGAGTCTAGTTAATCCGAAGTAACGTGAATAGTCCAGTAATAATTACAGTTCCGCCCAAAATCTTGATTTATTTATTTCCTTTAGGTGGAACGTCTCATTTCCGCTTATCACAATGACTTATGCTTGGACAAACCGTTGATGGATCCTCCAACGGAGTTTCGATTTCCGCCTGGCGTAGAAACACGTTTCCTCGACATGCTCTCCACAGCATCCGCTCGAAAGCGGGAATGCGTTCCCTGAGGATGACTCCAGCGACGAAACTGGTTAAAGAAAATCGATTAAAATGGGATTTGATTACCAGCAACGCGTGTCGCATTATCTAACCGAGAGCGAGGGGGTTACGTATGGCGGTTATTCGCTTGCTCCGTATTACGTGGGTAGGTAACTAGAGTTTGCCACGACGAGAACTTCGCGATCTCCGTAATTCCGATCGACGAGGAAAAGCAACTCTCGCTAAAAAGACGCCGAAGTCTCGTACCAATTATTCGGTAAGCCTTTTACTCGGTGAGTTATGTAGACACCTGACACTGTGTACTTTCAATCTGTATCGATTAGTACTTTGAGTAGGGAGTAGACAATGGCGAGGGGCTTTCGTGTTTTGCAATGCGAATTTTTCCTCGTACTGGGCTTCACACCAGGTTGAGTTAAAAAGTTGTCCCGACAAAACGGATCATTCCTTCCGCCCCTAATTTTTCCTCTTAACTCGCGTTAAATCCGGCCAGAAAATTATAAAACTCGAGCGGAACAACTTTTCCCCCCCAACGTGGCTGGATTCGCATTTGCAGTGATATCTCGAGTACGTTAGATCGTGTTAGGTGACTTTCTTTCGACGAAATAGAGGAAAAATCACGTGGGACCACGTCCAAGGTGTCGCGCGAATGATGATTCCTGTAGCCATGGCCATTTACATATCGTGGGCATCGTCGGGCTACCCGATATGTAAACTTGTACGTTTCCTGTGGAGCATTCTTAAGAGACAGCAAGAAGTTCCGACAAACAACAACAAACAAACACTTACAAAAGATCCTCGACGTGGTTGCATACGTATATACGAAGACTACGGGGGGCAACGGATGCAACAATTCATGAAAAACTTGTTAATTGTCCTAAAGTACCGCACCTATGCACTCGATTGCCTCGTGTACTGACTAAGTCTGTACCAGCGAATTAGAAGAAATCAAAAGAAATAAAATAAACCTTCCTCCGAGTTACAATTAATTCTTAGCCCTGAGATCTTGTAATGAGTCTAAAAGGACGAACGATGTAACGACCGGAAGAGACTCGACAAAAAAAAAAAGAAGAAGAATGGATACGGTCGTATCATGAAATTTATCTAAAAACAGCATATTTTACGGTTAGAGATAGGGCAGGGGACAGAAGCACAATATTAAACAATTCTACGGCGAGGCACAAACGTGCTCAGCTCTCAACGTTGCATTTCAGGGAGCTCTAAATTGGTTAAAGATCAGTAGTCTTCGGTGTATTATTGAGCGAGAGGTAATCGCGAGTCGTGCAGGCCAAAAAATCCACTTATTAAAGCTTATCACGCGCGAGATCCTAATTAAATTCGTAAACCAACGATATCGGACATTCAACGTCGACATCTAAGAGAGAGAATCGTTGAACCGAGCTCGAAAAAAATTGATCCTTTTGAGATGCAACGGACTCTCGTTTCCCTCCCAAAGTGGGTGGTCAAAATGCTAGATTAGGGCGATTATTAAAATACTCTGAACACCCTCGACGCGTGCTGCTTGACAAAAGAGACATCGATGCCTGTTCGCAGTGAACAGTAGAGACAGGTATAGAACATCGGTGGATCTGTCGACAATTCCAGCAGACGTCTGACGTACCTACGTGGGAAACGTTCCAAAACAAGCAGGCATTAATACTCCTGATTAACTTAAGTCGCGGGATCTGTTAATACGGTGCTTTCTCCGATATTAATTAGTACCGCCGATAGAGACGTCGAAGCAGCTATTAGAGGGAAAGGACCCACGCACAGTACGCATCCACTCATCGGACCTTGGACATCCTTGGATTAATTGCAATCAATGACCAATTAAGATTAAAGCGACACTTAAGATCCATCCTCTCCAAATGTAGAAATTCAATTCGGGCGATAGTCGCTTTAAATAAAAATGCAATTGCACCCCGGTGCATTGGGTGCACCTGTCGTCCCTTTATCGTCCGATTGCAGCATCCATGGAAATTAGCGTCCATTGAGGGAATCTCCCAGAGTCCCGAGAGGATGTGCAAGGTCCGAATGCATGTCGACGTATCGCGGATCGGGAGTAGCTACAGAAGGAAGTTTTGTTCTAGGTACGTACCCCAACTGGACAGGACCAAGGGCAGACTGGCGGGCGATATTATCGTCACTAATCAATGCGCGTGTCATGGACTCGGTGGAGTTCAAGCCTGCGTGCTCTTGCTGACGACACAACAGACAAGACACAACCACATTAGCACACCGTAAACACGACCACGATGCTCAAAACGCCACTCTGCCGTTGCTTGGGTGCTTGGCCTTCAGTGTGCGTGCGGGTTTCATTGTTTAAAAGGTACCTTGATGGATTCAAAGCCGATTTCGAGAGCCTGTCGTCCCTCGAGACGTCCCACCGAGTACTCATCCTTCAACGACCGGATCGACATAACATTTCCAAGATGATCCGCGAACGCGATCGATCGCCCCCCCCCGGATCGATTTTGTGCATTCAGGTATGCAGGGGAAAGGTATTTACCAACGAGTCTACGATAGTACAAAATAGCATACAGTAAACGACTTGGAAATGAGCCGAGAGAAAGGCGGGGGTGGTCCTGTTTATTACTTTCTGCAATAAACGAGATGGGCGTACACGGTGGAGGAAGTTATTCCCAGGAAGGCGAGTAGTTCATTCTCATGGAAAGCAGTAGACGAGGGGACATAAAGCTAATTAATAAAAAGGAGACCCTCGAATTAAAACGGCCCTCCCCCCGGGTGAACTTTCGTCCCTTTTCCCCGGAGCGAGTCTACGTTTCCCATTTTCTCTTGTTCTTTTTTTGTCTATTGTTTTTTCTTTTTTTTTTTTCATTATTTTCTCCTCAGTCCTTCGAGAGCATAGGCTTTGAACGTGCGAGGGTGCCTCTTCGAATCCACCACGGTTTGTTCTCTAATAACGAATCTCTCTAAACGGTTAACGCCACATGATTCTCAGTCCACTGAGATTTCGTGGCGGGTTTGAATTCTAATTGGTGTAAACAAATGCATGAATCATTGATTAGATTGGCAAGTCCTGGTAATGCTCGCTTAATCGGTACGACAATCTGAAAAAATTCACAAGGCATCATTACGTCAGGTCGTGTTAATAAGTCACTTAGATCCCACCTGCTGATCTATCGTCGGTCCCGAGCTGGCGCTTATCGTTAGGCTAATTAATTCCTCCATAATTTTGACTGCCACTAGAACGCGCTCGACTCCGTTCCGAGATGCTCCTCTGCTTACGACACGAGATATTGTACACGGTCTTAAACAGGACTTTATCATAGGCACACGTACGAACGACAGTAAAGAGTGCGAGACTAAATAATGCCAGGAAGTAAAAGTAGCTAATCAGGCAGGTATCAGAAGGTAAGCGGCATGCGATGTTAGCGAGCCAGCGATGCAACATTGATATTCTTCCCAGGAATGACAATAGATCGCTCGCACGTGGCGATTAAATGCAACCTTTGCCTCCAAGTAAGAAGATCAATGCTCGGTGAAGAAGAAGAAAAAAAAAAAAAAATAAAAACCAAGGATGCTTCGAGGCACATAGAGCCCAGGGTTAATAAAAGGAGAGAGAGACGTCGATATACATACCCATGGCCACACCATCATCATTTGTGTTATTCACATGACACGTTTCTAAATGTGTTACGGAAGGACGTCCTCGCGGACGAGGAACGTCTTTACTAGTCGACGACCGACGCGATAGGGTGAATGATAAGAAAAAAATCATTATTTGTTTTTTTTCCCCCTCGATTTGAAAAGGAACGAAAAGAATAAAAAATGCACCCAGAAGCCAGCGAGTCTCGGCGTTTAGCCGATTACGACTGCCCGACCGATGGAAGGATTACTCGATACAGTTTGAAATTGCTCATTAGGACGTCCGCACAAGTCCACGTCAAACTGTATCAACTGTTATACGTAATGGCGAGCGGACGGGAATCCTCGATTCCGTTTCCAGAGTAAACGTCGACGAATCTTGGGTGTCCGGCGAAAAGAACTACGTGAACGTGTAGTAATTGTTATTACGTCAAGCAAACAGTCGCGTTTGTCTTTTCGAGAGTGGCACCCATAGTCGAAGCATTGGCCCATCGCGATGAAGAACCGTCTAAAAAAGAAAATAAAAAAAAAATAAAAATACAAGAGAAGTGAATTTTACCTCCGTCAATGAGACGTCAAACTTAGACCAGACTGGGTTCCTTGATGAAGAATCGTCCTGAAGATTTATTTGGTAATAAGTGGAGATAAAAAGAAAAACGAAACCCAATGCATCGACGAGGTGCCACGTTCCTTTTAACCAGCGACGTTCTTTACGTAGCAACGGGAGCTTTCGGGCAGCTACATAGGCGGACACTTTGCAAAACATAATTGCGCAAACGCAAATAACGGTTGATAACGGCTTGCCTGAGGGGATTCCTATAGTGCGCTCCTATGGTGTCTGCCGCAGTATACAGGTGCTGTAACGACAGAACATATTGGCCGACAGTGCCCTCTCTACTTAAACGCTAGACTTCGGGTGCACCTCCTAGGGTCGGTCTAAAGCGCACATCGAGATCCTCCTCCTCGAGTTTTTCTCATCGACCGTCTACGAGGGTGGACGGCGTCGAGGAAAAGGACCTGCGTCGAGAGAGCCGAGCGGTGCATACCGAGAGACCAGGAGCGATGCATTCCGCGTTCTAGGGGCGCCTAGGATTTAACTGCTCCAGGTCGGAGATTCGGTGGCCGAGCGCCACCCCATGGTACGGTGCGCAGAGTACGGGGTGCAGAGATTGTCCAGAGGGTGGACGGCGAGCGGCGTGGAAGTACCGCGAGGGATGGTGCTCGGTCACTTATCGTTAAAGTACAGAGCGTAGGGATCACACCCAGCACATGCTTCGCGACTTCGTTCCTTCCCGGAGAGAACCACGCCGGGGAATGGAAAGTACCAATTCGATGTTCACCGATGGGCTCATGCACGCGCCGAGGGAGGTTCCCCCGTTGCCCCTTGGCCGCGTCGATTTCTCTTTGGCAAACCGCAGTGGCAACGGGTCGACCTTCCTCGGCCCATCGAAAGAGAAGGACGAAGACTCGTCGAAGCGAGGATTAGTGGTACGGACACCATAACGCAGTCCTGTAGTCGAGACCGAATTTAGTAAGTCCCGCGAATCTCGCGCCTCACCGTGGCCAGAAATTTAGCGGCCGGGAATTTAACGGCTGACGGTCCAGGAATTTTCCCCGCCGCCTCTAGGGGCACCCGCTGGGATATGCTCAGTGAATCTCTGCGCTCTGCACGAGCAGAGATACGCCACAATTAATTACCCGAGCTTGAGAGCCTGGCCGCCAGCGCGGAGGCCCTCCTCACCCAAGAGAGTGACTTGTTCTTCCTCGCGGCTGGGGTCTGCCATCTGCGACACGACACCTCCGTACTCAGCCTGGCAACAGTCACACGTCACCCCTCTCCTTATGCCCTACCTCCCCAAATAGCGTCCTTCCTTCATTTTCCCGATCTTTAGGGAGGAAAACGGGCCGAGGGAAGGACTCACCGCCGACGATCGAGGAGCTGCCCTCGAGCTGGAATCTTCAGGGTCGAGGGGCACACCTCGACGCTTCCGGCGATTCTCTCGAATGTCGAGTTACGGATACTTTTATAGTTTTCTTTTCTTTTCTTTTTCTCAATCAGTCGAGTCCTCGGAGGTCGGGTTCCTCTCGCCCGGGACTCTCTGAAACTGGACTTGTCTGAAGGACTGTATCGCACGCATCAAGAACTAGACTACTGTAGCTGGCAGGCACGGATACGGTTTTTGCGTGCCGAGTTATGGTGACATCGATAAACAAGGACACGTGTAATTTAATTGCGTTCCGTAAAAAGAAAATAATATGAAATTCTATGGTACTAGGTGTAAGATATGGGATATATCCTTCTACTTCTAGTTCGACTTAGACTTTGCGAAGGGAAATAAAAGAAGCGAAATACAATGTATTGATAGTTCCACGTTGTGCCAGTGCTAGTTTGATACCTGTTGGGTGTTCGAATAAACAATCGTGCAAGGTGCAATGTCACTTAAATGCATGCAAGGCTGGTAATGTTAAGTGGTAATTTATGTAATGCCACCGCATCGGCTGGAACTTAATGCCTTTATCGAGCAGGTCTTTCGGGTAAGTGCAGGAGGGATATGAATGTTTAAGTAACCATGCCTGTAAGAAATATAAACCAATCATGTACGGTACAAAATACATTGTAACCCATAAGTCTACTCTAGAGTTAGATAAATTAAATCCATAATAGTTTATAAGACATGCCGGTTAATTAAAGTGTTGAACTAGATATAAGTGACACAAGTTTACATCTATTACCGTCTTGTTGCGTGGTCCAGTTTCCTCCCTCAAAGAGAAATAATTATAGAAATTTGATTTCGATAGAAGAAATTTTGAACATTTCGGGGTGGAGGAAGCAAAATACGCGTTCGACGAGTGGCTCGATTTAGGTTTCGGAAGACAACGAATCAAGAAGGAATCTCCGTTAAGGATTACTGCTTGACGTACGGGGAGGTAGAGCATAACGAGTGACTTGTGTCCATTGCGAATCTGCAACTTTGTTAGTTGGCAACACTAACACATTAAATATCCCTAAAATCACTCAACAATATCATTAGTAACACGTAACGCAGGCACACCGATGTCAACAGCCCCTTATTCATAATCAGCTATGACCAACATTGTATTAATTTATATTCCTTTTTAATGGAACGATGCTCCAATGTATGCTGCGAGCGCTGCTCCATTCACTCAAGATTTCATTCCAAAGCAAATGTAAGGAGTTCTCTTCGGGCACTGTCCTAGCGCAGATTATCATTTTTTTAATCATGCATTTGGTTACTTTCATAGCTCAAGTTCGTTTGCTTTCTAAAGCCACAGTGAGTAAATCATGCACTTCTCGTACTCGAGTGACTTATTTTCTTATGGTATCATTTTTATATTGGAGCGTTTAAAGATTTGCTATTTCCCGCTGATAGGCTAGTAAATATAAAAATCATCAAGATCGGAGTCATCATTAATCACTATAATTTGCGCCTGTGACTTTGTATGATTTTATGCAATAATATTGAAAATTTAGAGAGCGATATAATTTTTTGGTAGACGATGTAATAATGTTTGGAATTCTTGTAATTGTCAATTGTTTCACTGAACGTTCCAATGAGATCCCATTACCCATCCATGTATGTATGTAGAACGTTGCATTAGTAAGGTCCCATAAATTGTTTCAACTCGTTCTAGACATTAATGTTATACCTTATGCATTCTCTGTAGTAGACAATTGCACGTTTACAAGCTGTTACCGCGTAATACCTTTGTAACTACCAATTTCCAAAATCGACAGAATTCAAAACCCATCTATCTCATGTGGATCATGTGGAATTAATGAATTAATGGTAAAATTCAACGTCACACGGTAAAGACGGTCTTCACACGACAACTTTTGGCTCGGTATAAAACTTCTTACCTCGTCGAAGAAAACTTGGGTCTTTTTAAGAATGTGCTTGAGCTCTGTGAGCTCCAGGAAGTTACGCTTCAGGGTTTCGGCGTTTTGATTGACTTCGCGTAACTCGTTCTCCAGTTTCTCGAACGTTGCCTCCAAGTCGATCATTTCACGAGGCTGAGGAGCCTCGGGATTATCTCCCGTATCCAGCATGGGGATGCCGTCTTTCTTGATCTCCTTCTCCAGGTATCGGAGCTTGCGCTCCATCTCGTCGCAGCGACGTACTTCATTGACAAATTTCCTTTGGAACGCATTGACGTCAGGATTCAGCTGTTAAGAAAAGGAACGTTACGTTAAAGCTTGAAAGCTCGAAAGTATTCCTCCTACTACTCGTTTCCCCAAAAAATGCTATACGGGGTGCAATCTATTTATTAATCCAGCTCCCTTCGGTATGCTAAAAATGGAGAGTATAAAAAGGATAACTACCGTTAAAAGGAGTAATAAAATAAAACTTACATCTCGAAATTGGACTAGTCCGAGTTCTCCAAGTTCGGAGACGCAAGCGTACGCGGCCTCGCTCTGCAGGAACAACTGACACAAGGTCATCTCCTCGCTCCGAAACAGCGAGCCCATCTTGGCGGCCGAGTCGAGAATGCCAAGGAGGAAACAATCACGGAATTACTGCGGTCCTCGGATTCTCATTTCACGTCACACCCGAATGAAAACCCGAACGAGCACTGGCTGATGGGGGCGGGAAGTGAAAGCCGATCGATCGCAGTCCGCACCCTGGACGACTTCAAAAGAACGGCAAGGCACGAGACTACGCTCGCTAGAGCAAATAACAATCAATAGAACGGTCACGAGGACTCTAGTCAGAGAAAACCTGCAAAGAAGTTCCGCCTCCTGTTCCGCCCGAGACGGGAACAATCGTGCAGTGCCATCTGCGAAAATCTTCCGGAAACTCTTAGCAACTGCGGTCGGTAAAATCAACTCGCGTTATAACGCTATCTGGTAAAGCTGATTTATCGAGGGCACGATTCACGCTTACTTACACAGATGGCGCTGCACCATCGGTGTACTTTTTCTCCTCGTTACTCCAGGGTGAGTCGACAAGCTCGTCATGTACGATAGAGCAATCCGTTATGTAGATACGTACGTAGGTGTATAAATCAGATAGGACTCTTTCCGTACGTCCCTCGGTAATAGCGTAACTGTCGATATGTCCGTGACATATGGCGCGATCAAATTTTAAGAAGCAAACTTTACGCCCCCGAGAATCTCTTTTTAAAGCGGTTATCTACTTTTTAGGAGTGCGCGGATCTTTATGATCCCTCGAATAATATCACCCTGGCCGATTTGCTTCGGCTCGGGACGTTTACTTTAAATCGGGCATTGAGCATTCCGATGGCCTTGTAATGTCCCAAGTATTCAGCGCTAAAGTTGACCAATCGCGTAATGGGTCCGCCGATCGATTGGGCGAAGCTCGAAGAAAAATCGAGCGTAGACCCTAAAAAGTAGAAAACAACGGGTAAAAGCTGCAAAGTAATGGCCTCGGACATAAAGGATTACCGAAGACAAAATTACTCGGACGTAAAAGGTTAAAACCGTGTTTGCAGCCCGAACTCGTTACGCGATTGGTTAACTTCCCCGGCGACTCAACTACCGAGTGTCTTGCAAACTATCGGTTTTGCTTTTAATTTCGCAAACGAGACTCTCGGTGATACATTCCCGAGAACGCCGGATAATCGCGATTCCTGGGTTTTCCCTTCCGTACGCTTTCGCTGCGAGATTTTCTACGTCGTTCGGCAAGATCGATTTTAAAGCCCCGCGAGACATCCGTGGAGGCGCAAACGCGGGAGACAAAAAATGCTTGTTTAATCATCGACACAGGTTTATCACCTGGGAACCGTTTCTCCAGTTCGCAAGATTTTTTTTCGCGTAGGATCGGATTCGCATGAAAAATTTGGTATTGTCGCAAAGTCGCGTTCTTGGTCAATTTTTGAAAATCTTGGACGAAACTGTCAAATTCGCATGCGAAAGTTCATATGGATTTTTTTTTCCCGGACGAAGAGATTCGCATAAAAAATTTCGTACTATTGCAAAGTCGCGTTGTTGGTCAATTTTTGAAAATCTTGGACGAAACTGTTAAATTCGCTTGCGGATGTTCATATGGATTTTTTTTTCGCGGAGGAAGAGATTCGCATGAAAAAATTAATATCGTTGCAAAGTCGCGTTCTTGGTCAATTTTTAAAGTCTTGGACGAAACTGTGAAATTCGCATGCGAAAGTTCATATGGATTTTTTTTTTCGCGGACGAGAAGATTCGCATGCGAAAGTTGATCGTATGAATTCGGAAATCGGGTCCCTGACGGGATGCAAAGTTTCGCCCTGGAGTTTGCCCGATGTTGAAAAAGTGTCGAGCGAATTTAGCATTTGACAGATCCCTAGCGAGCCGGACGTCGAAAGGGACGATAAAACGGGGGCATTTTTCAATACGTCGGGGGTAAAAAGGGAAAAGGACACTTAAGAACTCCGAATCACTCGGGGTAATAAGGGGCCAGAAGGTGTTCCCCCGGGACTCCCTCCAGGAATATTTGCCCGGAACATTTTCATCCGCGTCATCCTGGCCGGGACGTCGATCGAATGGAATTAAGCTTACTTGTTTTAACTTTCATGACATGTAAAGCAATGGGGGAATTGAATTTCGGAGCTTCAATGCAGCCTTGGGAGCATTATGCTCCGGAGCTCCGGGGCCCTCGAGGGCGCGGACAAGTACCCCTTATTTACCGGGAATTTCGGGTATATCGATTAAGCCAACATATTTCCCGTCTTCCACCTCGAATTATCCTTTCCGTACCGTGGGTGAAATTATTATCAGTGTAATTTCCAGGCTGGCGCAATAAACTCGACCGCGCGGGCACTCTGCCCCTCTAATCGACGATATCGGGAATAATAACAACGCGGTATTTCTTCGGCCTTATAATAAAATCGGGATTACGCGGTAATGCATCGGCCCATAGTGCCTCGTATCGCATTTCGAGTAATGCCATCGCTCAAATGCATCGGAGCCATTTTATCGCGATCGATCGCGCCGACAATAAATATCATTTTTTAGCACGGTGTAAACCACGGAACGGCCCCATAGGCGGTCCCACCGCTCCCCGAATTGCATTTGCGTTAGCGAAGACAACTCCCAACAATTCTATATCGGCCAGGTCGTACCACTGTCGGAATATAATGTGCTCCCAACTCCATCGCAGCTGTTCCTATTTGTGTTTGCCGAGTGACGACCCATACTTAACCGCCGAGCATTAACAACCAACTTGACTCGGTTACGTGGCATCGCGGCTAAACCCGTGTTAAACTATCCTAAACCGCCGAAGTGCCGAACAGCCGAGTCTCGTTTAGAGGTCTCACGTATAAATCAGACCGACGGGCTAAGAAGGGCCAGGAATAAAAATCCTCGATACAAGAAAATGAAGTTCCAACGAGATCGGCGAAATGATACATCCCGCCAGCAGGGGCGTGCCGAAGTCTGACTCGGAACGACTTCGTCCACTCCACCGGGGAGTTAAAGGAGACCTTAAGGGGCGATTTTGAAATTGCAGAGCTGGAAAATAATACGCGCGGTCCTCACGCTCGGGCTATAACGTTTCACGGGAGGCCGATAAGCTCGCGCGGTGTAACCAGGCATCGATAATCATACCGCTTGCTCGAGTAACCTCGTAAAATATACAGCCCCGTTATCGATCATATCTAAAAATAAAGTTTTAGACACGCCGCGGAGTACCGGGAGGATCGCCCTATGTACCGAGCCAATTCCAATGGGATTTGCCTCGGCAATGGAGTTTCATCCGGCCTCCCCGTCGAAGAAGCTCCTATCGGGCCGAGGGAGAGGCACGATAAGGCGGCCTCGGCCGCGACAAAGAGGACCGATCTGCACCCCGTAAACAAAGTTTCCGACCATACCATGCACCCTCCAAGCGGTAATAAAGTAATGGAATCTATGCCGCGTCAACGCGTCACGCTACCGCCTTTAGGACCATCCATTAACCTAACGCAGAACACGAGGTGGAGGCGCGCGGGGTTAACGCGTCACGAAGCCTGTTAACCAGTCGATAATCTCGCCAACTGGTTGCCCGAAGGGGCGAACTCGCGCCAGAAAACGACCGGAAAAACTGCACTTCGACTCGAATGTTTCCGCCGTTTTCCCCCGGCTGGCGAACGCAATAATTATCGGAATTAGGGGACGGAAAAGCCTCCCTCGACGCGTCACTCGATAAGCCCGAATTTTCCGGTCAGAAATACCCCTCGATCCGGTCGGTTCGACCTCTCGACCCTCCCTCGATCTCTAAAATGCGGTTTCCGGTAAATCGAAAAGCCTCGCCGCGGTGCATCTTGTCGGACGGACGGGAACCTCGTTAGAACTTGGCGCGTAATTGACGGAAACCTCGTTACGCCGCGCGAGTTTTTCCCGGGCCAATAAACAATTACCTGGCTCATTATATAACTTCGTAATAATCGGCCCCCCTCCCATTATACGAGGCATTTCGGCCGTTCGCGGAATGCGATTCACGGCTGGAAGTCCGGTCGATCGATCGACTTTCTTAGATGTCATGTGACGATAGTTACCGGGAGTTAGGAGCGGAGTCTCGGATAAATCTTATCGATGGCTCGACAGTCGACCGACTTTCCGGGGAATTCATTCCTATCGATAATTCATGCAGAAATTTCGACAAAAGGGGCGAGCATGGATAATTGAACGAACGAAAAAACCACCTGTTCCGTCTGGGAATCAGGTGGCGATCCGCTTGTTACGCAAACAATTAGCACCGCTTTATCGTTTCATTCAGGACTTATCAGATTCCTCCGCAATCGACGCGATAGTCCCCGAAATCGCTATCGAATAATATACATGCGTTATCAAGCTTCCCAGCGGGATACTTATATGTGTCTCGGGATAACGAGGCTTATTCGGGTCGCCTGACAACGCTTTAATAAGCGGTCTGAAGGTTCCGAAAAATGGATTTAATTTTACCGAGATTTAAGATCTCTTTAAGGACGTCTACCTGACAGGTCGCGAAAGGAGATAGGGAATCTCTGTGTAATTAGCGAAATTAATCCCGCAGGATTTTCGGGGAACCACCCGGTCGATCGGGCTAATCGGTCAGTCGTCGAGATCGATCTCCTCGCGGTGATAACGAGGTCTTCGGGAACGGTGAGAGCGCGTGTAACGACGACTTCTGCGGCATTATGGACGCCTCGATTCCACACGAATCAATAAATTCCCGGCAAGTCAAACATTTGCGTAAAGTAAAGAACCCTTGGCCAGTTAACGAGCAAGACTGATCGATAATACCTGCTTCCACCGAGGTTGCGGCCAGGGGAGCGTGTTTCCCCGGGACTCATTCGGCGTTATTGCATCGTACCTGGACGTTCTTGCCGAGTCGCTTCTCCGGCTCCTCGGAGAGAAATGCATTTCTTACTTCCCGAATATCGACGTCGTTCCCGGAGTTGGGATAGCCATCCATCCGAGCCCGCTGCGGGGAATCTCTAAGAATGGATTCAGCTATTTCTTCCATTATGTATTCCATTTCGGAGCATCCGACATGAGAAGTCCTCGCGGCCGGGAAGATTAATCGCCGGCGAGCCGAGCGGGGAGGAAATCGGAATACGCCTTGGAAATGATAATGGCCGGTCGGTGTACCCACCGCCTTATCACCGGCTGCAGTTTCTTCACGCTCGCGATTAACGAGACGAGGTGTCTCTCATCCGGAAACCGTCCCACGCGAGTTTCCGTCAGGTTGGCATGCCTTGGCTTCGGGTTCCTCTGCTTGCTCGCAGATACCAGGCCACGCCGGAATCCCGTAGAATTAGCAATTTCAATGAGCAATTAGCCCACAGCGCCTCCTAAATTAGAGGACGAGTGAGTTTTTATTAACTCCCCGACTCCTAGGGGGTGATAAATAAAAATCCCCGCGGAATATGCATCGCCGTCACATCGTGCTCTTCAAGTATCCCGAAAAAAAAAAAAGAAAGAAAGAAAAAATTCCCAACGATACCCTGGTATCTCCGAATTTTCAGAAAGTCGTTATCGAGCACGAAATTGATAATCAACGTGCATCGACCTCGATACCGCTGGATTTTATTTTTTTTATTACCTCGATAAGGAAGTCGAGCATCTTTCACCCGGGTCTTCGGTGAATTCGAGACTCCTGGTTTCTTCACATATTCTCCCTGCAAGAAACGAGGGAATGGAACGAGAAGAACGGAAAAGGCGGACTCGATATAAATCAATTGTCGGGATTAGAAGTGCTTCGTAAAATATGTCGTACGGTGATAAATGATAATGGCCAGCGCGCGTTGAAGTAGACGTCGAAATACGTCCTCCGATGATAATGCCCGGTTAGTATACCGACAGTCTTATCACCAGCTGCAGTTTCGTTACAGCCGCGATGCGGTAAGCGAGGTGTCTTCGAGGAGGAATTTTTAAAAAGTTTCCATTGGTGTCCTGGGTTAAACATTTCCGCTCCAAATGATCGAGGAAAATGGGAGGCCGTCCAGGGTTAGTACACCTCATCGTCCTTGCAAGTCCGCTAATCGCGGGGCTTTTCGCAGGAAAAATTCACTTTTTCAAATAAATATTGCATCCAGGAAGAAACTCACCAAGGAGGCAAAAAGCATTTCAATATTTCATCCTCCACCGCGGCCGCGCTTCATCCGTGTTTACGAGGGCAAAGACGAATCCGCGAAGTTTAATAAGTCGGAATTAAATGCCTCGCCGGAAAAAGCACACGCGTCGGAGCAAAGGGGCATGTTCTCGGCCGAGGAAATTAGAGTGTAACCAGTATTTATACCTTCGGGCTTCTTTTTTGACGCCCGTGGGAGTAGCTGTAATGAAACTAGTTAAAAATCTCCCGGCGGTCGCGTTACTCCTGGTTAGGATGCCGTGGCGTTCTCGATAGTCCCGCGATTCATAAACCAGCCTGCAACGACGGTCGGCATCTTTTCTTCCATCATTTATTTACACCTCGTTATTCCCTTTTTAAATTTCTCCCAAGACAAGATCCGATTTCATCCCAAATTAGGCGAAGATAGGCCGACGTAGGTGGGCGCGATTAGCAGTTGGGCCGCGATAGGAAATCCGACGAGGTGACGGGGTCGATTTCGGGGTAGAATTTGAGATCGAACTCTGGAAAACGACGAGGATTTCGATAGGGCGACAATTTGGCGATTGGTGAGGTCGACTGTCCGGGAAAAAGTGGCGTGGCTCATCTCGCCGGTTCGGAGCGGCGTGCCTCGCGGTTTGCGATCCGAGAGGATTAAATTGACAGCGTTGGCATTGTCGGGGAGGGATGCCGTGTCCCTTGACACTAGTTCACCGTAATCCAATTGTTGGTTACCGCAAATCCTGGAGCGGGCCGCGTATCGCCGCTTTTCCGACGTGGCCCGTCACCTGTCCTCCTTGGGTTGGCGCGTCGGCCCGTTAATCGGCTCCCCTGCTTCCTCCGCTGTTAAGCCCTCTGCTCATCGGTGTTAATTCTCGTCCAAGCCCGGGTCCCGGTATCTAAATTCGAAGAAAAACCCTCTCCGTCGCCTAGAAAATCCAATAGCACTCCATCAGTCAGGGTCCTCCCAGAAAATTCAATTACCACGTCGCATAATTTCCCGGCATACACACGGTCCCTGGGACTTCATTAATTTCCTGTGAGCGCGGATCAAGGTTGGGAATAATTAGTCAAAGGTTGGATAATAATCCCGAGGGTGGCATCCAGGGGTTCGAGTGCATCGTTATCACCGAGTGACCCTTTAATCGCAGGCCAAGAAGATCTCCATCGGCGCCGGAGGGTTCCTGGTCGAAATTCCGTCGGAGAGGGTCGGCTGGGCCAACCCCCTGGAGTTCGTTCTCTCCTGCATCGGATATGCCGTCGGTATCGGGAACGTTTGGCGTTTCCCTTACCTTTTGTACCGCAACGGTGGAGGTACGTATCTCAGAGCTCGCAACGAGTTCTCCTTCCGAGACATCGGGGAGCGAGTCCGGGGAGACGATACTCGTCGCTTCCTTATTCCCTCCTACGGAGCGCGACAGGGCGCGACAGGACGACGGAGCGCGACAGAGCGCGACGGAGCGACGCGACGCTCGGTCTGCTCTCAGCCGTGAAACGCGATATCATCCATATTTTATTACTCCATATTCGAGTCCTATCTAATACCGGTTGTTGGTCTCTGTTTAAACGGCTTCCTTCGCGAGTCTCCCGGGAGTCCCGCTCGATACGACTTACGCCTTCGGTTGCGGCTTCGAGACCCCGAATATGCCGTTCGAGGGAGAACCTCCGGAATCATCCAAAAAGTATTTACCTCCGCGACGAGACGGCGGGAAGATGGAGGAAAGCGGGAAAAATTCACCCCGGAGGGCTCCTTCCGGAAATCAAACCCAGGGAGAAATTTTTCCTCCCAGGATCGACGTCGCCTCCGTAACAGCGGGTTAGAAATAACCAGGGATTACCGTCGAAAATCATTTCCGGCCGAATCGAAACAACGAGAGCCGGATGTGCGGTATCGAGCCATCTCCCACGCCGAGGACGTGACGCTGTAATATACGCTTAATGCGAGACATAATGCGTGTAATGTAGGTATAATGTTGTACATTAACCGTAATGTTGCATGAAGCGGTGTAACGTTGCACATTAAACGGACGTTGCGGCGTGGCGGGCGCATTGAGACGTGGCTCAATCGATCGGTATTCGGTATGGACAAGTTTCGGGACGAGCCGAGCTCTCCCGGGGGGCTTTTTCTATATGCCACTTGGGATTCCTGACATTTGATACAGAATTTATCGAAATCAACCCCAGACTTCACCGGCCGCCGTCCTTACCGGGAACTCCTCGTGATCCTGACTTCGGTTGCGGCTTCGCTAAATCCCGTTTGAGTGGCCAAGCCGACTGGGTAGTCATTCCTTATTCATTACTCCGAAATGTCCAACCAGCTCACGTTAGTACCCGGCTCTGTGGGCTTATTGAGCGAGTGGCAGTATCGCGATATCAATGACGGTCCCAAGGGAGAGCCGATCGCCGTAGGAAGTCCTGACATAAGTTGATCTCCCAGGTGCCTTCCTGGTTCCCTTCGTGGCGATGCTGTTCACGATGGGATTGCCCATATTCTTCCTGGAGCTCGCTATCGGGCAATATTCCGGGCTGGGGCCGACGGAGGCCTTCGCCAGGATGGCCCCGGCGTTCCATGGACTGGGCTATTGTACCGTGGTCGTGATTACCTTGGTCACCATATACTACATGATAATCGTCTCCTGGACCATCTTCTACACCTTCGCGTCCTTCTCGTCGGAGCTGGCCTGGGCTCGCTGCAACAACGATTTTAATTCCAAGGGTAGCGAACCTGCGACATACCCTGGCTTAATCTTGGTCCGGCTTGATAACACCGGTCCCTTTTGCAGACTGCTACAGCGGCCTCGAGGAGATGGAGTGCCAGAAGGTGGACTCTGAGACGATATTCTACAACAGGACCTGCATGGCTGTCGCGACGGTCTGCTCCAATTTCGGCTTTGCCGATGGAGGGAACGGAACGTACTGCTTCAACGGCACCACCGCCACGGACATCAGGTCGCTCTACACCAGGGTTCTGTCCTCCGAGGAGTACTTCAGGTACCGAATGCGCCGTATGGTAAAAATAAAAAGGAGGAGTCGATGTAACCCTGAGTCGCGTCGATCAGCGACTACGTCCTGGGGATCCGTGGAGCCACCTGGGAGAACTTCGGCGGCATCAGATGGGAACTCCTGGGGTGCCTCACCCTCGCCTGGCTGATCTGTTTCGTATGCCTCATGGGTGGAGTGCAGTATATCGGGAAGGTCGTTTACTTCACCGCTCTCTTCCCCTACGTCGTTCTCCTGGCGCTGCTGATAAGAGGTGAGGGTCCAGGTGGAGCACCTTCTTCATCTCCTTTCGCCTCTTCTCCTCCTGCCGCAGGTGTCACCTTGGACGGCGCCGCCGAGGGCATCACCTGGTACATCAGCCCCAAGTGGTCCACCCTGAAGAACGTCAACGTCTGGGCTGACGCGGCCTCCCAGATATTTTATTCCCTGGGCATTGGCTGCGGATCTCTGGTCACTCTGGCCAGCTACAGCTCCTTCACGAACAACTGTCACAGGTGAGGAATGGATATTCCCATTCAGCGAACCCCATCGAAAGGCGTCGCGCGTTTTTCTAATTCAATCCGATAAAGCTCCGGCGAACGACTCGAATCGAGCTGAAGGCGCTCCTCTGTCCTCCAGAGACGCGATCTTCGTCACTATCGCGAATCTATTCACCTCCATTTTCGCCGGCTTCGCGATATTCTCCATCCTGGGCTTCCTGGCGCGGCAGATGAATCTGCCCATCGAGGAGGTGGTCCAGAGCGGCACCGGGTTGGCGTTCATCGCGTATCCGGAGGCTGTGGTGCGGATGCCGCTGCCGAATCTCTGGGCAGTACTCTTCTTCTTCATGCTCTTCATCCTCGGCATCGGCAGTCAGGTGAGGGGCGTTCTTCATAATCGTTCCGTGATAATTTCCCCAGGTCGAATTTGCCCTCGATGAAGTATTAAATAAATTCATACATCGCTTGGTGAGGTGAAGGATGATCCTCACCTGGACCAGGTTCTCGCGTCTCTTCTCGACGGTGCTCGCCGAAAGATTCGGTGGAGGTTCAAGGACGAGGGTGGGTGTACTCGAGCCCTAAATAAATCGCTCTCTGATCGTTCATCCGCCGTGAAATCCTGGCTTTAAGATCCCGCGTCACGTTCCGGGCGCCTTAAGGGCGATGCTTTCACGTCGTCCGAGCCTTTACTTAGGATTACACGGGGAAAGAGTTATCGTCCCTCGTCTCATCTCGCGAGCTCGCGAAGAGCACCGGGATCCGTTCGCCCCCGGTTTCGCCGCTTTTTCGCCGCCGGTTTCGCAACTTACCCCGCACCTTTGCACCCGGGGCTACATATAACCGAGTAACGCGCCGTAACGCGGAGACCCGACCCGGAGAAACGGGGCTCCCTTCTTCCGGTTTCTCGCGTCAAACTTTCCGGGGGGTGCAGGCGATAAACACCGACATACCGTGCCGGACGTACACCCGGAGTTGCGAAAACACGATCCCCGGTAATACCGAGCCGGGCGTTACTTCTTATTACCGAATCCCGAGCGTAGACGATGCACCACGTCGGCACATTTTCCGGGGAAACTCGGGAAATTTTCCGATGATAACCAGCCCACGGAACATGCCGGCTCATTGTCTAGAATTACCGAGCAAGACTTCGGCCGGCCCTTCGATTTTTCCCTCGAACTTTCCGACGACCTGGACGACGGCATTATTTCACATTGCCGAATCTGGACGGCGCGCCAGGTCTGCAGTTTCCGGGCGGAATTGCATTTTTTGACGACCAATTATTAATAATTATGGGTTCTGACGGTGGGGTCGAAGTTCGCAGGGGTGCAGGCGATCAACACGGCTGTTCTGGACGTGTATCCCAAGCTGAGGAAGCACGAGGCCCTGGTAATTCTGGGGATATGCTCGTCCTGCTGGCTCCTAGGCTTGCCCATGGTGTTCGACGGCGGCATTTACCTGTTCACTCTGATGGACTGGAATACTGCTTCCTGGGCCATACTATTGATCGGCATTGCCGAGGTGGTCCTGGCTTCCTGGTCCTACGGATGCAACAAATTCCTCGGCAACATAGCGGAAATGCAAATCAAGTTTGGATGTTTACTCCACGGTTACTGGTGGCTCTGCTGGGTGGTGCTCGCCCCCGCCACCGCAGCGGTCAGTACTTTGCTTATACCGGCCCCTTTGTGGGGATTATCCTTAAAAAGCGGCCATATCCCCGCGGCATCCTCTAATAGAGGATAGTTGGAATTCTTTTTGCCCAACGACCGGTGGTTGCGTGCTCTGGGCCGGCTTATTGGGCTCCAGGATCGATTTAGACCGGGAAAGCTGCAGGGGATCCTCGAGGAACAGGGTTCGCAAAATTTCCCTCTATCTCCCAGTCGCTCCAAGACCTGACCCAATTGTCGCGTCGCGAGCTAGGCGATCTAAAATTTAAGGATCACAATTTTGATCCATTTTCTATGGGGCCAAAAACACGAGATATAAATATCGGGGAAGATCTCGATTCCGGGTAAGTCCGTCTCCCTTAATTGGGCACGACGACCCTCAAAGTGTTAATAAAGGACCTCGGCGACAATGTGCAGCCTTGAATGCTCTCGGAATAAGGGGTGGCTCGCCGTGGCGGCAACGTTTCCGGTTGCTTCGTCGATAATAATTCTCCCCTTCGGAAGGCTCGGTGTGAGTGTGGAGCCATGCCTCTCTTTGCAAACAGCGCATTAGTAGTCCGTTACACGCGTTTTGGGCTAAGTGACTGAGTCACGTCGGGGCAAGTTAGAGCGTAAAACTTAGTTTAACAATGCGTTTAACATACGTCGGGTCGGGCTGCACTTAGTTTGGCGCGGATCATATAAAGCCAATTCACAGGAGACGGGTACATGATGCCGTTATAGCGGAGCCAAGCCCCGAACTTCTGTCTCCGTCGACGGATCACCTTCAAAGCTCCCCGAAAAGCCCGGTTTCGGAGGACCAAGGTGTCAAAAGTGTCGCTAAATTCCGTCAAGTCAAGGGACTCGAGGGCGTCGCGCCGCTCCTCCGAGCTGATTAAAAAGGAAACGGGGCAACTTTTGTGGCTCGACTGCGGGGGTCTTATTACAGAGAATGCTCGCTTATTATACCTTTTCCGTGTGTACCTCGAAGGTTCGAGGGTGTGCTTCCCTAAGGCTCTCGGCGACGCGCCTACCTTCGCGCTAACGAGAGAGCAGCTCGCGCTTCCTGCCCAGAAAGATTGCTCCTTACGAGCCTTTATTTCGTTCCTCCATTTTGCCGCGTCCGCCCTGCCTTCTCTCATTTACTAATGGCGAGTAATTCTCGGATAAGTCGCGCCTCAATGGCACTTCCAGGCGCATTGACTTCGAGGACATTGTCGACCGGTCGAACCGTTCCTGGCAGTCCGATTGACCGAAAGAAACGGACTCCCTGGGAACGAGTCCCCTCTCAATTAAGCCTAGACGGACTCTTTAACTCGCCGGGATAATTCCATTTGCGCGGATTAACGGCCCGATAATCCAGTAATTCGCGCCCGAACTCGCGAGATGCGCGACCGAGCCACCTCGTTAAAATTCCAAGGGTCGAGTTCCACCGTGTTCCACTTAGGGAGAGAGCAATAAGAGATTCTTCCCCGGACGCGACATTCGTCTCCATCCACCGGCGAATGCACTTGACGGCGGCGTGACCCGATGCACCCCTCCTTGTCTGCCCCCAGGCCATCTTCGTGTACCAAATGTACCATTACGAGGCGGCGGCTTATCCAGGGTACGAGTTCCCCTGGTGGGCCGACGGAATCGGGACGTTAATCGGGCTATCCACCCTGGCCCCGCTGCCGGCGTTCCTGGCATATCGACTCTGGAAAGGACCGGTAAGTCTTATATCGCACCCTAAAATAACGACTTTTAACACCCGACTTATCTACCCTCACCGACCACTCGTGCAACTAGTACCATCCGGAGCATAAATCATCCCTTCGTGCGCTTCCTGGAGGGCCTCTTTCACGCTGGAAAATCGAGATCCCGACGATCGCATCCAGAAATTTTTTTTTTTGCGAAAGAAAGGACGTTAGATCCACTTAGGACGAGCCTAACCCGAGGGAGGAATCGCTTAGAGTACCTTTTTGAGAGGAAGTTCTCGAGGTGCGAAGCCTCTTCAGGGTTCGACCGTCCGTGGAGGGTCCATTATTAATGCCATTTTTTCTTTGAAGGAGTTATCAGCGTAGTTCTTGATAAGGGGCTTGATTTTCAGAGAGACTGGAGCCTGCTGAGGCCCACTATAACGTGGGGCCCCGTGGAGAAGACCTCGGAGAAGATCCCGGAGAACGGCGGTCCATCAGCGCCGGAGGCTGCGACCTGCGGCAGCGCCACTTAACCGGAAACCCCGCTCTCCGTTTCCGCGTCTTCCGGAAGACTCGAGGCTCCTCTCTCTCTCTCTCTCTCCTCGAGTCCACGGAATTATCGATTGAATTAGGACCTGCGAGTTTGGGCGAGGGTCCTCGCCTCCACGGCGTTGCACCTAGGAGTGCGCCGAGAGCAGCGCAAGGTAACTCGATGATGCACCGGCGGTGCATCAGTCGGCGATTTTTGCAGCGGCGAGCTTTGCCACAACGGAGTTCACAGGAGCCGCCAAGACCGGGGGAAAGCATAACCAAGTCCTGGAATGCGGTTGTTCGGTCTCCGATGTGCCGGAAATTCCCCGGGGAGTTTCTGGAGCGCGAAAATTCTGGCCGGCTCGTCCGTGCCAATAACGCCGGGACTTCCGGTCAGCCGCTCGCCGCGAGGATTCGCACTCTAACATTCAATTATCCAGTTCATGCATTTTTATGCGTTACCCGCTAACTCGGTTGATCTATGCGATAGCGCATCCGCGGATGCGCCGGTGTGGCCTATACAAAATTCAGGAAATCCGCGAGCGTGGTCGCGGAAGACGCCGCGATTTGTTGCCCGGTAATGTGGCCCCGGCTTCGCGGTTGGGGAGCGAACTTACGCCGGTGCTGATAACTTATCTCGCGCTACCGAAAGTAACTTCGATAATTCGAGTTGGTGGAGTTCCCTGCACGACGAGTACTCCCGCTAATAAGTCTCGCATGCGGATGGCTGTTGCGTGTATCCACGTCCGGGAAAGACGTTCTTGACGAGCGAGAATTAGAAAACGAATTCGCGTGGCTCGTATCTTCGAATAAGTCGGGCATGACTCTTTCGTCGAGTTCTTGGGCTCCGGGCACGAAATGCCGGAGCGTCCATTTTTTATTTCTACAATTTTTTCTCCGGACTCACTAATTGCTCGGATTTTCTTTTTTGCAGAGGCGTGTTCGATTTCCCGATTTCGAGGGAATTACGAGGAATTCAGGGGAATTCTGCAGATTCCATTCAATTCGCGAACGCGTAAGCCCGTCATGAAACGATGGGGTAATGCGCCCCCCTCGTTTACATAGGGCGGCTAAAAATCTGTGTAACTTAGGAAGTTGCCCGGAGAAATCTCGGGATTCTCCGTAATGAAGTCAGACGGGACCATTAGTCGGTAATTGTCATTAATTCCCTCGTTTACTTGCACGTTCTTAATAACTCCGCCTCATTAATCGTCCAGGTTGGACGTTACTCGGGGCTAAGTGACACAAGAAAGCGAGTAATGCTCTATGACATTAATTGCCATTTTCGCGGGGAATTATTTTCCCCGGGGCCGAAAATACGCTTTACATGGAGACCCGCAATGAATGTACATCTTCAATAGAGCCGTTTGTTCAAATAATCCTCCCTAGCCACTGAAACTCTATACATATATTTTTCAATATAATTTCTCGCCGATGGACGAACAACGAATTTGCGAATATATGTACTCCATCCTAGTATGTAATGTATACGCACTCCCGTATTTTTATTTCCCTCTCTCGCATTATGGCACATTTTTTTTTCTCATAAAGCGGCGTATCCACGCTATCGAGGAGGATAGTAGAGATCGAGTTTTACGAGTCGAACGCGTCGCTACATTTCGGGCACCCATGTATCGACTTACTGCTCCTCCGTTTAATATGTTAATACCGCTTTAGTCACTCCACTCGAGATACTACACTTGACGCAAGTTTATCAAAGCATTATATTCAGCAACACGAATATAAACTAAGCACATCCTTGCGATGCTCTCGGCGTCTTAGCCCGAGCAAACAGTCGAGGAGACAAGAAGGGACGGGGATAGGAGGCGTTCCAGTTTAACAGAAACCCATCTCTCGAGCTTTTCCGCTTTCAGGGGAGCCAGATAGCATATCTTTGGACCAGCGTTTCGATTCCGCGCGTCCCCGCCCGAGAAAGAAAACGCGCGACTCGTTCCTTTCAAAGATATCGAAATCCGAAATTCCCCGGCCCTCGCGCGGCAGGTGAGAAAGTCCCGTCCTTTCAGGACGGCCTTTTCCGACGTTTTCGGGGAAAGTTCCCGAAGAAGACCGAATCGTTAAAACCGGAGCCGGTCCTTTCATCGGCCGCAGGTTCAGGGCAGGCCATCCGAGGCATAATGCGTCCTAATGAAAAGACGAATTCCTGCAGACCGGGGAGAGAAAGAGGCCACGGGAGAAAGAGAGGAAAACGTTCCTGGGGAGGGTCCCGGGACTCTTAGATTTTGAGTACGTATTAATTCAGCTACGCAGCCCTGCAGCTAAATGCAAACGCAGTCAGGGGCTCTGTGGCCCAGAAATTGCTCGCCATTCGGTTCCCGGCTGGACCCGAGGAAAAGAGAGGACCGAGGGGGAGTAATAGGCGTCGGAGAGAGAAGCCCTCAGTGGGCAAGAAACGAGCACTGAGATCAGAGGCAGAGGAACGCAACGAATTCGCTACCCTGCTCGACTCTGGCCGCCACTCGCACAAAGAGCGAAGACCCTTGCCCGAGAGAGTATTATTTGGAAAATCGACGGCGTGTAACACCCATTCAATCACATATTAACTCATATTCTCGTTACCCCTTGACGCGATCGCGATCTGTAATACACTGCACCGTCCTGCCCTGCACGCATCGGGGGTGAAAGGTGGCGGGACCGAAAATGAAATATTGCGAGGGGGTATAATTTCGCCGGATTTTTTTTTTCACATGGAATGAAGGTAACAACCGTATAAATGTCTGTCAAGACCTAACACAAGGATGCAGGAGCCGAACAAGACCGAGCATCCCCTAGGTAACCTTGTCACACGGGGGGGCGCAGACCTCGGAAGCTGCAAGGGACACGAAAAAGGTTTATGAAAATGGCGTTTCGCCGAGTAACTTGTTCCCGTCGTCGGGGAGGAAAGTGCCGCCTTAGAGCGAGACGTCGCCACCCCCTTGCCCTCCACCCCCGGTCGGTGCTTCCCCGGGAACATCGCGTTCGGTCGATGCGATATGTAAACTCGGCGAGCCTCGGTATTCGGGGCGCGAGGACGTCGTCGACGACCGGGCCAGATCGGTCCAATCCGAAATTCCGACCGAAGCCGGGTAAAGAGGAGAGTCTCATTAGTCGGATGACGGGGAAGAAGTAACGAGCGAGATATTATCCCCGGCGAGCCAGGAGGAGGGGCAACTCGCACCCCGACATAATGAGACACGGCGGGCCGAACAACGCACGTTTCCGATATCTGAAACAAAATATCCGAAACATCCCTAGAATACTAGGGAAAATTTCGCTAGATTTTACGTCGCACCGAGACACCTGGTAGGTAATTTCGAGGAGGATTTCGAAATCTCCGTCCGCGTTGTCACCCCTCCCAGAAATCGCGACGACCTCTCTTGGGACTCTTCGGCGTCGCGACTCTTGCATATGGATTGATATCGGGGTCGTCGGGGTGCAAATCTCGCAGCCGCCGTTCCGCGGCTTTAATTCGGTCTGCATTTTAAAGATACGCCCTCGAACTCGCGGAGGGAAGTCTGGAGGGCGAGGAGGGGGCTCGTTCGCCGTCGTTCCCTCAGGGAGCCCTTAAGCCTCGATCCCGATACGGCGAAAGTAGCGAACTCCGAGTTCCCAGGTAGCCGTGAGAATTCTCTCGCGAATCCACCCCCTCCCTCCACCCTCGACCTCCGATCTCGAAAAGGTAAGCATCGCGAAGGGCTCTTCGAGTCTGTTTCGCGGAGGTGGAAGAGAGCCGAGGAGGCAAGACCCACCCTCGACTATGGGGGTAAATAATTAATCGCGCCTATTCCACCTTTGAGCTGATTAAAGGGTGCCCTCATCGAGCACCTGAGAGTTATGAGCCCGATCGGAGCCGAGTTTCTCCCTGCAATTCGCCCAATCGAGTAAAAACGAGGGTGGCGCTCTTCGGGCCGAAGAACCGGTATATCCGCCACCCCTTCTAACGCGCTCGACTCCGCTTCGTATTTATTATTCCACGGAAAGAACCCTCGAAATACTACCCCGATTTTTCTACGCGTCCCCGAGGAGGCGCTCTCGACCGTGAATTTTTGTAAACATCCCCCGCGAGGTCGTGTACTATTTATAAATAATCAAAGTTGCCCAACTCGCGAGACACTCGGCCGACTGGCTGCGTATCAGATATCGCATCACCCGCCCCCGAGTTTCTTTACGCCACCCCGTGCACGCCGATAACGCGTGCAAAGTCGACGTGGCAAACAACTCGGAGCCCCGGCGTGTAATTACTTCCGCGATTCCAGAGGTGCTTGATTAACAGGCTGACATTTACAATTTACGTCCGGAGGAGCAACTGCACTCTCTACTTACGACCGGGCGGAACTTCCTCGCGCCCCGAGGAAAAGAATCGTACCGTTAATCTCATAATTTATATACTAGGGAGAGCGAAGGAAGTGCGATCTTTAGCTGAACCAGAGATGCCAGGAAACCGAGGAGGAGGGTGTCCCAAAACCGCGGCATCAAACTCGGGCCTTAAGCTCACCTGCGCTTTCGCGTCACCTGCAGGGCTGCCACCCCTTCTCGGCTGCGGACTGCAATTCGCGTCGCATTCGTCCTCCCGAGGGCGGCGGTCGCGATTTGCAAAGTAAATATGGCGGAATTTTAATGTCGGGTGTTATGCCAGCGGTGAATCAATATGGGCAGCCACCATGGCGCCCTATGGGCGCAGGCGGGCGGTTTTCGCGGGCCCGGACTTCGCCAAGAAAATGTAAATTTCCTCCCTCGGATTTTCCCGAGGTCCTCGGAGGACGACGCGGAGTATTGCGCCGAGTCCAAGAACTCCTCGCTCGTTGGGGACGCGCCTTGAGGCGTCTTCGTATGCGCGTCGGGGGTGCATCCGGGTGCACACATGCGCCCTCGGTGCATCGTCGTCGAGACTTCTCTCTTTCTGCCTCGTTCCACCGCTGGAGGTGTTGCCATTGTACGAGGACGCGTTCTGTTTCGCGCGATCATTTCCACCCCCGCGTATCGTCGCACAGAAAATAAGTCGGCATTGTGCAGGGGGGCAATTAAATTTTTCCTTTCAGTTCCGAATGGTACCACAATTCCGCTGATTAATTAGACGGCCTAGGATTATTCCCGTGATTTTATTTCCCACGCGGGGCATTACCTGGTTATTGATAATGCTCTTACTAGGGGGGCTTTTCCGCGAGGGTATTAATTAGGCACATTAAAGACCTCCCAAAATGTATTACAATGGATGTGAAAATAATTCCGCCGGTCGCGGGAATCTCGTTTCCACCGGCACCGGATTTGTTAAAAATCGGGGGGGATCAGCCCAGGGGTTCGCGACTCCGAGGTGCCCTCGTGCAATTCCTCCCTTAAACGGGCAAAAAGTGAAAATTCCGATCGGTCGTTTGGAAAAAAAGAGGAGACCGAGAGGGTGTCCGAGGTGGCCGCCGGTCGCGGGAAAATGTCGTCCAATAACGCTCCGGTGGTTTTACAACGAGGACGCACCAAAGTTGCCGGGGAATCTCGGTCGGTTCCATTGAAACGATTAAATCGGGAAATAAATTAAAAACCCGTAATACTCTCAGGCTCGACAGCCATTGATGAACGGGGGACGAGAATAACGGCAGTACATACGCTATCCGATTTCCAATAACCAATTACACCTGTTGGCCTCTTCGTGGGCCGATTTATGGATTTTTCCGTTCGCAGTGGCTTTTCATCGAGTGCCGCGAAACCAGGGGATTTAAACTCCGGATCGCATTTAAGATCTGCGCGTTTCCACCGAGCGATAATTCACGGTCGCGCCATTGAAACTCGTCCTAAGGTCCCCGACGTCGACGGAGGTCTCCATCCTCGATCCCCCTCGAAGGTGTACCTTATAAATATCCTCTCGTGTGGAGAAATAATTCACGGACACGAGGTGATCCAACAAATTGGCCGATAAACCCGGCGGGGAAATTTTAACGAAGATCGGCCGATAGGGCCTTATCGGTGGATGAGCCTAGGGGGTGTGCACCCCCCGGAGCGGCCTTCTGATTGAAATTTCGGGACGGGTCGAGAAGGCGGCGTTTTCATCAGGGAGCGGGAGCTCGCCGGTAGCCGATTTATTGCCGCCCTTTGGAAACTGCCCTAAGTTTCGTCGACCGAGCCCTGGAAACTCGCCGAAGGCACTATCTCCGGCCAGGGCGGTCGCCCTCCCTCCGCCCTTTGAAATGGCCCTGGGTCGCGTGTCCAGTAAAGATTTTTATCGCGGGCCTTCCATCCCGGAGGTCAACTGCAGATGGACGCGGGGGTGGAGGGCGGGGTTGGTCGCGACAAAAGTGAAGGATCCACCAGACACCGGACGCGACTCTTTTGTCTCCAATGTACATACATTAGCTGACGATTAAGGGACATTTTCCCGCTATTCTTCCCCGACGAGCAGATAACGTATGCCGGGCGGAAAGAGTGTCGAGAAATAAGTGCGGCCGGCGGTCCCCGGCTGTTTTATGCAGATTCGCAAAGTTTTCGGAGAGAAAGAGAGGGAGAGAGAGACAGAGAGAGGGGGAGGAAGGCTCGCGACCGACGTCTCAAGTATATAAATTCGAGTTGGAAAATGCCGCGAGGTGAACCCTGCCTCATCTCCATCCTTTCATTTTTTTTTCCCTCCACCGCGTCTCATGCGCACTGAATAAATAAATACGAAACGCCGCGTCCGGAGGGGGTGGTTTATAAATGGATCGCCGCCTTACCTTAGGGTAAATATAATATATGGCGGCCGAGAGATCGAGATTCGTCGGGTCCCGAGATAATTCAGTACCCAATGTGCATACATTAGGCGACGATTAAGGCCCCCCCCCCTGCGGCCCTCCCGAAGGGGTACAACGTATGCAAACGCGGGGAGTCATAAAACATGTGCAGCTCGGCCTTTTCTATTCCATGCAGATTATTCGCCCGGGGAGGAAGAGTTTCGGGAAATCTCGCTCACCCCCAGGCGGTGTTACTTTCAGACTCGGCGAATCCGACTTATTCGCGCGCCTAAGAGACAATTCCGCGACTGGTTCCCCGCGATCCGCCCCCAGGGGGGGTGGAAATCGAACGCGTATCGATCTCGGAGCCTCGTCTCGAGAGGTAAGTACAGAGTCTCGGTACAGCTTCCAAATTAACCGCACCGCCGATCGCCCAACGAGGCGTAATAGACGCACAATGAGATTGGTCCGGGTCGCGGGGGAGGGTGGAGTTCGCCCACCCCCAGGGTGGATTTAAAGAATCGAGGGGGAGAGGGCGGCTAAATCTCGCGTAATTCCGCTGTTCCGCCATGGCGGACCGGAGGAATTACATTGGAAGTTCGCACGCGGTCCCGCGTGCATTCAGGCCGGACTTGAATCCTGAATGCACGTCGGGACAAATGCTCGGTCCTCTCTCTCGCGCGCCCGGCCTCGCCAATGCGACCCTCTCTCTTGGTCGCGATCTCGGCCTGGCTTACGCGCGCACGCGTGGGCGCGAGCGCTTCCACTAATTATGCAAATGCATTTAAGTCCGCCGCCGTTGTTAACAGCCAGTGCATGTACCAGTGGTATCGTTTAAAATGAGCATCTTTCATGGCCGGTGCATCCGGAATTTCGATCGATACACGCGTTGCCCCGCAGGGGACCGCTCCTTGCGGAGTGCATGGGATGCAGATGCCAGGCCCGCCCTTAGCCGCGGTCAAGACTGTGAGAAATCGGGAAAGCGTCACGTGTTTCTCCCAAAAATGTTAAACCTCGACTGAAAAGTCGTTCGGATTCGAATTCAAGTAGGCGCGCCGTTATCGATCGCAAATCAGTACGTCTCGGCGTCGCATGAAAAGTGTACCGAGTACGTGCATCGCCTCGCGACGAGGCCCTCTAACGAGGTAACTTTCAACTTGCCGCAGAATTTCCCCTCTCGAATAATTTTCCTCACGGAGGACGCCGAGGGATATTTTCTTATCCGGAAGGGCCAACACGGGGGAGGGAATTAATCTCTCGTATTAAGGGCGCATCTTCCACCTGTATCGTCACCTTCCCAGTAACCGACTTAACCGATTGCCAGCTCTTAACTTTCCAATCAATTCCCGGTATCAATCCCCCTAAGCCCGCCGAAATCTGCTCGGCGACCCCCCGCTGCCCCCGTCCTGAAGAGGGCTCGGGCAGGGCTGTTTTTCGCCCCAGTTCCTCTCAGCGAAAGAGGGAATAACCTGGGCGGGTGTTATTCCGGGGAGTCTCCGGGCGATTATCCCGTACCCGCGTCCCCCGGCTCTTCGGGACTCGAAACTGGCGCACCCTCGCCGCTCCGTTCCGGGTGCATCTATTCGGATGCGGCCTGCATTGTTGGGATCCGGCGCACGTGACGCGGCGGGGCCGCTTAAATGAGACTCTTTTATACGTCCGGCTCGGGCGTCTCCGTTACCTTCCGTCCATATTTTAATTAATGACGGCTTCGCCACTCGAATGTGTGCGGCCCGTCCGTTGCGGGCGGATCGCCGTCCCCCCTTCCGCTCCCTTCGGGTTTTCCATTCCCATCGCCCCCTCGCGTGTTTATACCCCGACGTTTCGCAGCCACTCCGGACAAACTGCGAGTTCTCCATATTCCGGCGGAATTATAAATAGGAGGGTGCGATCCCGCGAGGGGTGACGTAGGGTGACGTCGGGACGGTGTCGCGCGCCACCAGGAATACCGGGCGAGTTCTCGCCTCTGCTATTGTCTCTACTTGTCGTCCTTACTTTTTCAATCGACCCATCGATCTCGGATACGTGCGCCGCGTAACCGAGACCTCTACTTTAGCGCCCTTCCAGGGTCCCGGGTGTCGACCGGAATATCGATGTCGCGTCTATTCGTACGTAAGGAGCGCCGGCTCGTGGGGGTGGGTTAAACCGCGGTGCCACGGAAAGAACGATCGTTTCGGACTTATTTCCATTCCGGAGGTATTTCGCGCTTTCCCGGACGCCTGATTAAACTTCCGGCGATTTCTGCTCCCTTTTCGTTCGGCCTTGATCTCGATTAATACGCCATGTCGCGGGGTCGCGACGAGGGAAACGCTCGTCTTCGGGGCGGCGACCCTCGGACTCGATTGACCGCAGCGACGTCCCTCGTTATTCCGGAGATCATGCCACGACGACAAATCGCGACTTAATTCGCACCCGTGAGAAGATTCGAGTCTACATGGGCTTAATGCGTCCACGTCGGGACGGCGATTTAACGAGCACCCTGGCAATCCCTATGAGCGGCTAAGCCGATTCCGCCGCCATGATCGCGGCTCGCCATGGGGTTACCGAATGGCCTGATTAATGATTCCCGATGCTAACACATGGACCCGCTGTCGGTCGCGCTATCGACGCTATAAACTCCCGGCATAAGCAGGGCTCCAACGAAATCAGGAAGCTATCCGCTGCGGAACAAAGGGAAGCGTGGAAATTGACAAAATCGCGACTCGATATCGAGGTCTCCATTTCCCGTGTATAATGACATTAAGTTCTCTCAATCCCCTAGAATGAATTTTCCGAATAAGTATCTAGGAATTCGAGGGATTTTCCGAACACCTGGTTTTCGGCTTTCGCCGACTTTCTGCGAGGGAAAAGTTAAAGAGCGAGGTCGCCGGCGGCCCATGAGGCGACCCAGTGGCCGGGGCCTGAATGGGGTGCAGGGTAAATTTTGTCAGGTCGCCGGGCCATTACTCGAATTGGCCCCCCGCGGACCCCGGGGGGCGATTCTCCCGGGGGCCTCGGGGTCGGCGAGGATCCCTCCTCAAATTGACACTGCGGAGCCTTCTCGCCGCGAGCGACGGGCTCGGTACTGCGGAAAGGAGCCGCAATCTCCTTGAAGAAACACTCATCGAGTGCCCCGGACGAGGCCTCGCCGGCTTCATTTTCAGAGGGTCCATTCTGGGGCAGGAACTTCTTCGGCTCGGTGCACCCTCGCTAATGCTGGGCGCGAATGCATAAAAGGGTTGCGTTCCGTCCGGCATATTGCCTTTATGAAATCTCGCCGGGGTGGAGGGAGGCAGCTTATTAACTTTCCACTCCGGCCGGAGTGGCTTCCGAGGTCGAGGTTCGCGAAAGCGCCGATACGCGGCGCCGAGGCGACTTTCCGACGCGACGACGCGACTCATCGACGCGACGCGGACGAGCCGCGACAGCCTCCCGCTTAAAATTCACCCGGGACGCCCGTTCGCGTCATCTTACCGATTATTAAAGTTATAATGGTCGCCGCGACGCTGGGGGCGCCCGGCGGATGTGCCGCGAGGAAATTGGAATATATACCCCGACCGACCTGGGACCTCCGTGATTTGCGGATTGCCTCTAAGAGCGCAACCAGCCGCGCGGCGGTGTAACCCGGAGCCGCGTTTCCGCGGAAACCGCATCCCCTCTGTTCCGCCGCGGATGGCTGCGGACGTATCGAACTGCTGGAAAACACCCCGACGTCGCTTCGCCCCTGCGACGACCTGACGGATGTCGCTCCGGGCACGCGCCCGAGTCTGCGTTTCCGGCCTTCCGCGATATAAAAAAAATATATATATATCATTACCCACCCTATTCTCAATTAATTCTATATCGAAAGTATTTCCCCTAAGATGAGATATTCGGGGCCACGGCCCGCGTTCTCGTGGAAACCGCAGTCCGTCCGTTCCGGCGCGGATGGCTGCGGCCACGCACCTGTACATACATCTCCTCGGTGGAAAATGGCCGGTGCTTTGTGCGCGGCGATGTTGCGACAACGTGATGAATGTTGTTTGTAGGATCGACGGGCCCGATCGAACGTTTCCCCCGGTGGGGGGATGTTTTCGGCGGCGCCGAGTTGGTTTTGCGTTAAGAGACGTTCGGGCGATCTTTTGAAAAAGCAACGCGGCCGCTGTTGACGGTGTACAATGAAATCTGGGGGTGGATAGGGAACCCGTGATCGATTTATTGGCCGCGCGATTGCGCGCCGTGATTGCGTTTCATCGGTCCTCGATTCCTTTATCGGGGGGCTAGCAACGGGCGACTCGCCCTCCGGTAACGCGCGAAGGGTGCGAAAAATATTCTAGGGTCGTGAAATATGTGGGAAATGCGTGAGAACCGTGGAAAATGCAAAACGGCCCCCAAGTCGGGCTTCCCTCGAGCCGTTCGACCGGGTCCGGACGCACCAATGGCCGCCCCTCGTGACGCCTCGCCTTGGCGTGCTAACTTTCTCTATTACGCGCCGACGTGACGTGGTTCCTAGACCCCGAGTAGGGAGAGGGATCCCGAGGAGGCCGATAATTGGGCTTCATTAAGAATTTTCGATCGAGCTCGCCGAAGCTCCCCGTTAAAGCGAAATCCCGCGTATCGATTGCCGCCGACTTCTCGCCAACTCGGGCTCGCCCTTGCGGCGCCTCCAGGCATGAAATCGGATTTTTCGCGAAGGCGAAATTTAAACTCGAATCCTCGGTCTATTCTCCGTGTATCCGGTCCCCCTCCGGTAATAAAGAGGAGGGGAGAAGTTGTCAAAGTGTCTCGTAGTGGGCGTCGAGGTCGCGGCGCTTAATGGAGAGATTGCCACCTCGCGATGTCAGGGCCCGGGTGGGATGAAAATTGCACGTTCTTGGATTTAATGGAGCGCGTGAGCAAGATTGACGTTTTCGTGTCGGTGAATTTTCCACGGCGTTCGCAAACTTTTTACAAGCCCGTCCGGGAAGGAGGGGCCGTGCAATTGACAGGCCACTGTCTTCGGTCGGGCTCGCTTTATTCCCGGTAATCAAGGTAAGGATTATGTCGACGACAGAGGGGTCTTTATGTCGGCTCGGTCGACTGCAGTTCGGGGTTTCCGCGAGTTGGCTCGCAATGAGTAATTAGGCGGACACACGACTCCCCTGCGAAGATATTACGCATCCCCGAGTGGCTGGAATTTGGGTTTAGGGTTCCCGAAGGCATCCGAGGGCCACCGGAGACGTCCCCGCGTAGGAAACGGAGACAGCCTTGGCGCGAAACGATATCCATCGGGGCGAAGATAAGTGATAAAGCGACGGGACGTTTCGCGTCATTATCTGCTCGCCGGCGGCGGTACTCCGGTATGCGCCGTAAGAAGTCCCCGGGTGTAATGCATTTTTATGACAACACGCTGAATTACATGCCGCGCAGGTGCCGTTGATAGCGAAACGGAATAACTCCCCGGGACTGGCATAAATTTTATTATAACGACAATATAATGGTACAAAGCACAGTGCACACCGTGAGGTGCTTTATCACGTAAAATTCCCGGCACAGAAGTCCGTTTGCCTCTCGGCTTTTTCCGCCCCCGCGATTCGAGCATCCGTCCGAGCTCTTGGCGTCCTCTTAAGTGCTGCGGGTTTCCGCTCGGAGCAATAATTTTATACTTGGCAACGTTAATAACGAGAATCCGTACGGCCCAGGACTACTCCACCGCGGGGCGCGATAAAGTTTCTCGATTTCCCGGGAAACAACTGTACATCCCGGGGATTATTCTGAATTACAATACTTCTGGGCAATTCCTCTGGCATGGCCTAACAACGAGCATGCCGCCAGCTACGCACGAATGGGACATAAAAGCGACTGCCGTCGCAATTTCGCCGTTTCCGCGCGCCCGTACCCCCTTCCAGGTCGAGTCGAGCGCCGGTGGGCGTGTCCTCGGCGCGTGGTGGTGGTATCCCCTCCACCGTCCCCTACCATCCGGCGCTGTACACCTACCCTCGCTGAATTTCTTCCATCGGAGGAAACCGCTTACGACTTGCATCCGTCCGAGGTCCGCTCCCCTTAAGTGGCGCGGTTTCCGCCTCGGCTAATGATTTGATAGTCGCGGCCGTTAATAACGAGCCCCGGAGACCGTTAGCATTCGTTAGCCCCTAAACGGCGAGTCGATCCCCGCGGTTTACGCCTCGCAAGAGAGCAGGCCAGGCAAACGAGTCACTTAACATTCAGCCTTTCGGTGAAACGAGCCCCGACGCGAGCCTCTAACGAGACCAGGTTGCGACCGGGGGCGAGCAGCCCCGAGTTACTCCCCCGATTAAAAAGTTCCGTCTTCCCGGCGGGGGCGCCCCGGCGCCGGCGCTCTCGCCTATCCGACCTAATTGCATCGGGGCAATTTGCGAATTTACATCCGCGGGCGCGTATTTACGCCGAGCGATCTCCGTTTACGAGGGGGTAGTTACCCGCGACCGCCGAGAGCGCGCCGCGACGCCGGGAACCCTCCGAGGACCTCGATCGGAAAACCCCCCCACTTTTTCCTGTCCACCCGGCAATGATCCTAATGGGCTCCCCTCCCTCCCACAAACATTCGGAAAAAGAGAAACGAAATACCGAGGATTTTTCACCAGTCAACGGCAGCCTGCGACGCCCGCTCCACCCTCCGGTACCATTGGCTTTGATGGATAGAGGGGACATTTTCTTCCACCCCTGGATATCCTCGATTTTCCGGCCCGTCCGAGTCATGGCTCGAGACCATACTCGCGATTGGAGCAGGGAGAAGTAAATTCCCGAATTCATATCCTGGGATTTATTTTTTTAAATCTGGAGATGCCCTCTTGAGCGCCATTTGGCGTCCGGGCCATTGACGGGCGTCGCACGGCTCGTTGAGTCGGGGAGGTCTCGAAAAGGTATCCAGAAGGTATCGAGAGGATATCAGGAGGTATCGGAGGAGATCGGGCCTCGAGCTCGCGTTTGACAGGGTAAAGTGGCTTTTGAAACGTCGCTCGTTGCCAGAGTAATGGACACCGCTCCGAAGAAGGGGCCCCCTCTTAAAGACGGACCGTTCGAGAGGGTTGAGGGGTGGCCGAGAGGTCCCGAGTTGGCGCTGTTCGAGCGATTCGAGCTATTCGCGCGATTCGAGCGTTTCCGAGCGGATTCGGCCGACTTGGCAAGGCGTCCATGTCGACGGCGATCCTCCCAAAAACTCGGGGAGAAACGGCGTTGACTCCCGGGACCCTCCTCTTTTCTCCCTCATCCTTTCTCTCCTCTCTCCCTCTTCCCGAACGCCGAAGAAACGCGATTGTTACCATTATCATACGACTCGAGAGCGCCCCTCTCCGGCCCCCTGACCCCCGACCCCGGGGGTCCACTTCGGAGCACGCGCTGTCGCGCTCATTGTCGCCGGATCTTAAAGACCCCTCGAGGACTCTCCGCGTCGTCCTTCCCTCCTTGGAGTCAATGGACTCTCCTGATTGAACGATTCGATCCAGGACCTGGCGAACCGTGGGAACGACCGGTTCCCCTGACGCCTCGCTCCCCTCCGGACCCCCTGTGCGGTTTTCCAGCTCCGAGATCACGAAAGCTTTCGAAGCCTTCCCAAGGAACTCGGCCATTCCATTCCTCGGGGGGTAATAATTAATAAGCAAGAATCGAAGGAGCGAGTATTCATAATTACCGGCCGAATTATTCGCGGCCTAGTAAATCAAGGAGTCGAGGTTCCTCCGAGCTCAGTAGAGTGGCGGCGCCTCGGGCTGGGGATCCTTGCAAGTCGACAGGGTTAAATTTAATTAATAAATCACCAGGCCGCCGGAAGTGGGCGAAGAGGCTCGCGGTGATAGTAAAATGGGGTATTTGAGACGGTGGAAATTTTCGGCTGTTTTCTTTTTTCTCCCCGTTAGGGGAGCGTTTCCGAGGAGCCCTCGCGCCGGTTAGGAGTGCATCGGGGATGCGCTCCGAGGCTCGCCCTGGCCCATTCGTATTCCGCCGACTCCGTGAAATTTCTCAGGAGTATCGAGTTATTATATCAATTATGCAAATGGGAGATTTGTAAAAAGGATCATGTCCGCGGAATTTATATAACGCGTCAGCTTCCTCGCGAGTCGGGGCACGTCACGGTATTTTCGCAAGGGTGTGCGAGGTCGCGACGGCGAGAGGGAGAGGGACCGAGGCGAGGGGCCAAGGGGACGAGAGAGAAAGGGAGCGGCCAGAGGGGAGGGTCCTGGGAGACGGAGAAAACCTGAGTGACAAGAGGGGATCGGGGAAAAAGAGACCAGGGGAAATCTGAGAGCACGGCTGCTGGAAATGCTCCTCGGCCGGAGTCGAACCGTCGACTAGCCAGCCAGCGTCTCCTCGGAATTATTCCTTAAACTCCAGGAATCGCGCCCTACGGGAACCAGGGGGTTCCGCCTAATTCCCTGGAACACGCAGAATTTGGCCACTCGACGCCACCCCTTGCGAACGGGGTGGAGGTAATTGCGCACAGGTATGCGGCAAGGGGTTAACCCCTTCATGGGTCGGACGGAGCGACCCGCGGGCTGAACTCCGTGGAACCGATATATAATTAATATAATTAACGGGTGACAACGAGGTGAGAACTTGAGATGATCGCTGAGAATAGTAGCTGTCGATAGGTCGATCGGTGGCCGGGTGGGAATTCGCGCGTCTTTCCGCGGCGCGTCGATCGACGCGCGGCGGCGCCGCGAGATGGGAATCGGACGGACGTCCCGATGACGAATGGCCTCGTGTAAATTGAGTTTTATGACGCGTCGCGGCGACACGACCGACCCTCGCGTTCTGTGGAAAATTCAGGCCCACCCGTTTCGACGCTCGTACCGGCGAAATCGAAGCGAGATATCTCGCGCCGTCAGCTGGGACCTCTCTTTTCGAGTACGCCACATCCCTGCCCCTTCGTCCCACAGGTACGTCCCTCCCCCCTTTTCCATGAAGTCCCTTCTCCCCAGGGATTAATATTTCATCGTCTCCGACCCAAGGCGCCGAATTGTCCTCGGAGCCTTCGCGGATCGCCGACGCACCGCTCTTCCGTGGGCCTCCTTCCGCGCGAGAGGGAGAGAGAAAAAAAAAAAGGAAGACGGCGCAAACTCGGGACGCGGGTTTAATTAAAAATTTATGAAGCCTCCGCCGGGGCGACATTAATTTTCTGAAAGGGCCAACGCAGGAGAGGCGAAAGAATTTAATCACGATTCCCGCCGCGCCCTAAGCCCCTTCGTTCGGCGGTCAGGGAACGACCTAATCCACTGACTCGACCGTCGACCGACCAATTCCGGCGCGTCCACTGATGGCCGCGAGGCGGGAGTCGCCCCTAATCCATAGTTTCCCTTCCAAGGATTTTTGATAAAAGGAAAGAAAGAGGAAAAAAAAAGAAGGGAGAGAAACACTCGGGAACGGTAATCACGGAGCAAGCGGACCTAACGACCGAATCGCCTGACACGGAACCGATCTTTTCCCTGCGGCCGCCACTAATTAGAACTTTTAGCGGCAGACGGTCCGATCGCCGTGTCAAAGGGCAGCCCCGAATGTACCTATTAACGCCCTCCCGGTTCGCCCTGTTTCCGAAAGTGCCCCTCTCGTTTGGGATTCAGTGGTTACGCCCTTTCGAAGTCGGACCAATTGCCACCGAGTCGGTCTCTCTGGTACCGGGGGACGTGGACCAAAAACCAGGATATCCCGGAGGCAGACTCGTGTCTTCGCGCGCGCCGACAGTCGAACCCCCTTCGCGATTCCATCCCAAAGATGGAATAGCCGTCCGTATTCCATCACCCGAATAGTAATTCCCCAAAGTACTGCCCTCTCCCTCTCGGACTCGGCTTTATCGCGTCGGGAAGTCAAAATTCCCGATCAAAACCGATCCGGCGCCGCGCGGTAAAGCGCGGGGAGAAGCTCGGCCGGAATCTAATTCGACGTGGTTCGCGTTTTCGAATGAATTCCCCCCGCATGTTACCTCGGAATTCCACGGAATAATCAGTTACTCCTCTTGCTGAGAGTCCCTCTCCCGTGTTCTCGTCCTGGATATAGCCGGGAGTATATCGGACGGGGCCGAGTCGCGGAGAGGCGAGCCGCGCCTCAGTCGATATTCTTCCCCGGCGGGAAGAGTAATCTTTCCCGCATGTCGGATGCGCCGGGATACCTCGAATTCAAATTAGAGAAAGGGTATTTGCCGACCGAGCGAACGGGGGAAAACACTCCGACGCTAATCGCCGCGGCGGGCGATATTCCGCGAAACCCTCCCGGATAATCGGTGACCTAACCTAACCTCGATCTCGACGCATCCGTCCCCGGCAATTATCCTCGATTTGCGGTAAAAAATGTCGCCTCGGCGTAGGACCTTCGATCTTCCCGATGGACGAACCGTCGCGTTAGTCGATACTCTTGAACCGTCCTTCCCGGCAAATATTCCCCGCGGTTCGAAAGAACGGCGGAAATGGTATCGGTAAAGGGAACGCGATGTCAAAGCGCGGTCGGGTCAATATGTGCATATGCACACGCGTGGGCCGCGCATTCGCGCGAACCGTTTTATACTTTGCGCTTTGTCGACTGATGGCCTTTGTGTTCTTCCCCCTCCACCCACCGGCGTCGGACTCGGGGCGAGAAATATCGCGTCGCGACGCGAGGGCACGCGTGGACGCGCGTATTTGTCCCCCTGTAAATCGGCATTGTCGGCTGCCCGACGCGAATCGCGAGCTCGCGGAACGCGGATCCTCCGGAAGCGAGACGTAAGCTCAATCTCTCTCTCGGCCGCGACTCGCCGAGGAGTGTTTCGCATTAGCGATATTTGTACAGAGACCCGCGTCAACACGGCCGCACCGGAAGCTCCGTGCGAGCCAAGACGCAATATCTGCCGGGATCCATTCCGCACCCCCGACGCGGCTCGACAAACACCGCGGGGGTTGTTAAATCGGATTGTCATTAGCCCTCCAAATTGAGTCCTCCTGTCGCCTCTTTGCAACCCTCCCCCTGGATATTAATTTTCATCCCTCACCCCTTAGGGGTATAAAATGTCGAAAAATTCCCTTCTCCCCAAAAAGTCCCCTTATGACGCTCTGAAAAATTCCTTCAAGTCCCGTTAAAGAAAAACGATCTATTTATGTAAGGTAAAGGGTGAAAAAGGAGTAAACGATTTATTTTCTAGAATTCCAATTTTCGGCCCTTGATAGCTAAGGGTGGAGGCAAGGAGCGTTTTATGTCGGCGCGGCGTCTTATGACGAGCCAAGGTGCGGCGTTTGCCCTCGCCCCCGGAGGGTGGCGTTTCTTTTCAGAGGTGGAATTAAATAATCAGAAAGACGGACGCGGCCGGGCCGCAAACCGCGCACCCCGCGTATGTGCTAGGTCCCGGCTTGGCGGCACATAGTTACTTGTTTGCGGAGCGCTTCCGGGCGGAATCGATACCGGAGAGCTTATAAGCTCGGACTCGTGTTCCTCGCAAGTGGATCGATTCCCGTCTTGGGGGGTCGGCGCCGTGTTTCCGGGAGCCGCGTCGGCCATCTTGGTCCCCGGCCGGGCCGCCGCGTTTCGGCCGTCGATAATTCATCCGTACTCGGCGGTTCTAGCTTTCGCATACGTCCGCGCTTTTACGCCGGTCATTACGCATCCGGGGAATATTCATGCTCTATTGCCCGTTACGGAAGGTATCGGCGGTTTACGCAGGGGGGTGGGGGATAAATAAGCCTGATAAAAAGCGGTTAATAACGCAGCCGGGCGTGCGTGTCGGGGATCTATATTTCACGATGGGGAATATATCGCGCGGCGACGCGCGTCCTTTCGCGCCCGTCGAGCGTCGGGACGTGAATGGAGGAAACGCGAGACGTTAACTCGACCCCCGGGGGATATTTCACTCTTGGCGTAGGAAGAAGACAAATTAATTCCAGACTTAGTTCGCGCAAGCGCATCGGTTCCGCTCGTCGCCCTTTTCCGCCCGGGGGTGTAAACCCCCTAATTGGCGGTACTTTCTCGCTCCCTCTCCCGAGCTCCCACCCTAGGACTCGTACCTGTCGGCATTCCCGCCGTAAAAAATTATTTATAACGACCGCGCCCCTCGGATCCACCCTCCGCTGCGGCATTCGTCCAGTTCGCGGGCCGAAAATTCAACGAGAGGGTGCAGCCCCGGGGTTCCCGCTCTCCGGGGCCGATGCTCGTAACCGAGATCGCGTCCGATCGATCCGTCGTTTCCCCGGGGGGCGAGGGAAAAAAATAAATCCAACGCCCCCGTTTAACGGGGCGAAAGGGGTTCCCTCGGGGTTCGGGGGGCTGGACTCGTCGCGGCCGAGATTCGCGGGCACCTCGACTCGGATCTATTAAGAGGATTCGGGAAGCGATTTACGAGGGCGTTAAATCGTCCGGCGGCCGATAGCTCACTTTTATGAAAGCCCGGTAAGTGGGCCGGCTGTAAAGTTCAAGGTAAAAGCATCCAGCAGTTATTGCTACGGCCGCGCGGGGGGTAATACCTTCTTCAGGCTGAAAGCCACCGGGAGCGGAGACTTATAGGCAGCGGCTTATCTTTCAATGTGGAGGCGGCTTACAAAGTCTACCGCCCCGAAATCGGCGGAGCTAGGCCACCGGATACGAGCATGTACCCCCTTCGGGTACATACATGTACTCGGGGGCGTATACATGGGGACGCGGCGAAACGCCGCGGTGGTGGAGGGGCCCCGCGCCTTTCGCCAAAGAAAACTGGAAACACGGAGTTTTGTAAAGCCCGCAATAATGCGGCGGTGGTGCAACATCGACGACGCCGCGGCGACGTTGGCCCCACAACTGGAAATAAACCGTCCCGGCGCTTTCGGAAACCCACTCTCGCAATTATTTCATCCGACTTCACAATAGGCGGTCACATCCGTTCCCGGCAGTTTTTGCGGGAACGAGGAGACGTCGAGGAAGGATTTCCTCTTCCCGGGGATCTAAGGGAGTCCTCGCCCTCCCCGTGGATAGACGGATAGATAGATAGCGGCGCCTTATTTCAATTCCAGCAACGACCACGTCCGATTACTTCCGCATTCCCCGGGCGCGATGATGGCGGCTTAATGCGGAACGTGTGGTAGGTTCGGAATCGCCCTCCCGATTCCGCCCCTCCGGGCGGGCGGAGCTCCGTAGACGACGTCTCGGTTTCGATAATGAATTCCGGGGGCACCTCCGCCGGGGGACGTCGCGCGGCCGCCCCGGCCGATCCGCAATTAGCGGCCACGGTTATCCGGCGCACACAGGTACGCGTTATCCGCGCGTCCGCACATATATCCGGCCGGGGGGGGGCCTCGCAGGCTGCTCTTCCCGTAAATAGGTTTCCATCAATTCCGGGGCCGAGTCATTCGTCCTCGTAACGAAGTGGAAATTGTCCCCGGCTTGTTTCCCCTTCGCGCGATCGCGCGCGTTTTATTCGCAGCGGATTACTTGGCAGCGGGGGGGGTGGGCAGGAAAAAAATGATAAGAGGGAAATGGGACGACCGCTCGGGTACAAATTACTGGCGGCCGTTCCGCGCCCTACCGCGGACACGGATGGAAACTAGTCTTGGGAATTGAGGTAGGCGTGCTGGGAAATTGCTATACGGCCCTCGGTTTTGCCGGCGCCCGCTTCCCCGCCGCCCCCGCCGGGGGGCTGCGACGGTTTCCGCAAAACCGTAACCCCCTCGATATCGTAAACGCAGCGGCTAGTCGGTATCGGCGACGCCCCCTCGTTGCGGCCCGATGTGTCCCCCGTGCCCCCGTATCCCCGTCCCCAGACGCGCGCACCCTCTTTACGAGGGCCGAAGACTCGCGACGTAACACCTGGGGCTTATGATTCCCGGCATTATTGCCAGAGTAAATTAACCTCCCCCCGCAATATCATCCCGTCTCGCCCCTGGGACCGTCTGACGGATTCTTCTCCGAGCGCCCATCTACGCCCGGAAGTGGGAGTCCGGAAGTGGGGGGCGAGGCCGGGGGCAAATACCCCATTCGATCCCACATCCGCGGATGATGTCTCTCCCTCGGTCTTCCCCCGAGTTCGGCTCCCGTCGAGGAACTTTATATCTCCTTTAACTCGAGCCGGGGTATTTGTAGTCTCCCTCTCCGCATAACACCCCCTTGTTCCCACCGTGGGTGTAATAATTGAATCGACCGTGCAAAAATTATGTCCACCACAGGATCGGTCCTTTCGGCGGCTCGTGAAATTTCCGGGCCCCTGAAATTTCTATGAGCGATTTCCGCGAGACGGATGGAAATCGATACCTGCCCGGCCTCCTTGAGGGATGTGCACCCCACTCTATCTTAAATCAGTTTCGGTTGTTCGTGTTCGGAATTACGCGCTCTAGTGGCGGAGAAGTGGCTCCCGCCGATACATGGCCGCTTAAGAGGCGGGTAATCGATAATCCGAGGGGAGCCCCAGCACCGACTTTCGATTGAGTTTTAATGAATACCGGTGTATATATACGCCCGCTCGCAAAAAGAATGATACAGCGTCTGCCGTCGCGGAAATTTCATTCTGCCGATTTTGTATTCCGACGAGAACCCAGGAAAGGGAGAAAGAAGTGCCATTTACAATGCGACGATTTACCAGAAAGGCAGAGAGTTCACCGAGATGCGTGCGTGCGCACGCTTTTATACATATATACACGCATATATGCGCTCCTCGCGATACTTCGCGCAGCTTAAAATCCTCCATTTTCAATTTCCCCCCCAATTTGCATGTGCAACGAGAAACGACTCGCTTTATGGGGCACCCTTAAAATTACTATTTCTCCACGCGGCTCCCACTGTTCGGCTTTGCCATGCAAATCGCGATAATTAAGGCCGTGGAAAAAAGGTCCGTGAGAAAAATTCGGGGAGACCTCCACATGTCACCTGGTCTTATTCTTGGCGGTCGCCACCGTTGGCGATCCCCCAGGAGGGATTCGTAATTGCTGGCGCGACGTTTGCGAACGAGTCTTATCAAAGTATCGATATCAATTAGCCGTAAGTGTCCTCTACATTGCAAATCGCAGGTGCGCTCATTATCAGTCCCGGGGATCGGCAAACGCGTACCATCGCTCACTCTTTCCGAGCAAACTCACGCGACGGGTCGCAATCCGCGATATTTCAGAGTAAAGAGTTCTTCGGGAAATTGATGCAACGGGTAATCCGTCACTTTTAGAGGCGCCTCGTTACGATGCATCGGCGCGTCAGTCAAGGATCCCCACCCCCGAAAGGGTTCTAAGGAGCTCCATCGCCGAAGGTGCGATTTTCACGGGGAGGAAAAAAGGCCTCCAGGGAGGCAGGTGAAAACCGTCCCCGGGATTTCCCCCGGCCTTAATTCCCGCTCAAATTACGAAGGCAATTTCGTTTCCAGGCAATTTCAATGCCTCCTGCGCGCGATGCAGGGCCGATGCGCGTGGTGAGGGTGCAGAGCGTAATACCGTAATACCTTAATAACAGGTAGATATTTGCGAATTAAGTGTTCCTACGTGGTGGAGCCAATCAACCCTAGTGCCTGGTTGGCGCGTGCGAGCCCCGACACCTGCGGACACCCCTCGCTTATGCACCCCTTAGCGGGCGCGCCCTTAAGAATTAACCCTTTCGACGGGATCGTTACTCCTTGCTTCGCGGGAATAATTGACAATTCGGGATCGATGCACTTGGGAAAGTTAAGGAGGGCTCTAGACGAGGTAAGGTGTACAGGGTCGACGTAGGTGGGGAATTCTGGAATAGTCGGACGGCGATTCGACGCAGGGGGCGTCCCGATCGCGTCCTCCACGGCGACGTCGGTAACGATTAGCCGCCTCGGTGGGATCCGGCGAATGCACTCTTACGGGGGTACATAAGAGTGCACTTATCCTCGCGGCTCGGCGTCTCCGCCCGGGAATTAGCTCGGACAATTTGCCCGAGCCCCGGCGAGGAAGAGCGCGCCTCGCGGGGACCCTCGTCTTCTAGGTTAGGTTTCAGACTGCGTATCGATCTACTCGACTTAATTAGGGGGGCGCGTACGTCGCATCTAGCCCGACGCCCGCGTCTCGCCGACACGCGTCCCAGTTAATATTCGCTCGCACTTTCGACGGTAATTAAGTCTGTCACGCAGAACGCGCGATATCAAGGCGCGGGCCTCCACTCGTCGCGACGAAAATTGCCCGAAGACCATCTACCCGCCGCGAGAGACTCCCAGTTTATCCTCGAAAAGTGACAACGACTTCCTCAAAAAAAAAAAAATACCCCTAAATAAGAGTCCTCCAATTTTTCCCCTCACAATTGCCGGAAAATCGAAATTCCCGAGGGACTCCCAGGTGTCCCAGAAAAATTGCGGACGACTTTTTAAAGGAATTTATCTGATAGCCGTGCACCCACCCTCCCGGATTTTCGCCTACATTGCTGACTCGAAATTTTCTCGAAACTCGGAAAAATCCTCAAGACTTCCCTGGTGTAATTAGGGCGCCGAGATTGCAGATACCTTTCGAAAAAAGGGGGAGGATGAAAAAAAATGGGGGGAAAATGAGGAAAAAGTCCAAGGGTGGCCCGAGCGTGTACTCGGGGGGTGGATCCACCCGCGTTATCGCTTACGGTATCGGGCAACAATAATTACGCGGTGCTCGCCGTTGTTTTACGGTTTCGCCCGGATAAGGGAGGGCCGGGAGAGCGTCGTATCGCGTTTTGGTAACGATTACCTTGTAAAAATACGCGTAGGCAAACATAAGTGGAGAGCGGCCGCGTTAATCCGGGATCGCGTGTCCGGGTTGCTCGAAGGGGATGGCGGACGCACGGGGTCGCACGCGTAATCGCGTGATTTCGGGCCCGAGTGCTTTTCGACCGGCTTCCTTTTCATTTCCACGGGGCAGAAATGCGTTGGCACGAATTTCCGGAGTGCCGGCAACCGCCCTCCAAGGGACAGGCCAATTTTCAATCGGCGGGGCGCGAGCGATCGCGTAACGAGCCGTGGATTATAAAGCGCGCCCCCGCGAAGGCGCGATAAGGACAGATCGGATAAGGTCCCCGAAAATCACGGAAGTCTCGACGGGGACGTTTCTCACGGAAGTTCTTTCCAACGAGGCCCTCACCCCTAAGCCGCGTCAAGGGGCTCTCTTCTCCCACTTCCTATCTAACTACTTTCCAACTAACTACCTCATGAAATTCACACCTTTTCCCCACATAATTAGACGGGGAATTTATTACACGTTAATTATCCGAGCCCCTTCCAACAATGAAAGACTTTTTCCACCCGGCGGCCCCTCGTCACCCCCTGGCTCCGGCAGTTCCCTCCTACACCCTTAAGAAATCCACCCCCCGTATAATAATTTCCGAAAAGTGTCTCGTTAATATTACCCCATTATCGGCGGCCATTTAAACGGCCTTAACTACCCCGAAAGTTCCGGGGGCCGGGGACATTTTCCGGCCGTGCCCTGGCGACATTCCCTCAGGAATAAGAGAATTAGGTCGCGAAGGGGTAAATAACAACCGGCGCCGTCTTTCCCGGGGCGCCGGGGTAAATTATTATGTACTGCCGACCGCACGACGACTCCTGCCCCTTTGATGTTTCCTCGGCGGAATAATAATAATAGTAATGATAATAATAATAATAATAACAACCCCCGTCATTCGGGGAGCGGCGGGGGCGGGGTGGTGTAATATAGGAAGGTATATGGCATAATGCGCTGTAGACGCGTGAGCAGGGATCTAATAGCTTGGGGGGTTGCAGGGGGTGCGTGCTCGCCACCTCTTAGGGGTCTTCGATTATCGCAACTTGCGTAATACCGAGCCTCTGGTAGGCGGGTCGAGGGGTGACTTTTCTTGGGCTTCGGGCTCGAGGCTTCAAACGACGTCGCGACGCAAGAGTAACGAACCACCTAGGGCGGCTAAGGGCGGCGAACCCCTTAAGGGCGGGCGCAGTTAGCGAGGTCGCGCAACAGAGAATTTTCGAAATCACTTAAAGGAGGGCGACGAAAGGGAGAGAGAGAGAGAGCGGGGGGAGGAAAAAATAAGAGAAGAGGAAAGAAAAAAATCGGCAAGGCGGAGGAAAACGCGGTGGCTTTTCTTTTTAACGAGTCGCGGGACGTAAACGAGGGTCGGTTTTATATTCACTTTTCCGACGTCGAGAGGGTTGCAGAGCTCGAGGGGCGAGGGTGGTTTATACCGTTCGATTTTTCCTTTTCGAGTATTTTAGGTGTCCCGAGGATATTTATCAGTCGGGGGCGCGCGGAGCCAGGGCGAAGGGCCACCTTAGGGGGTGGAACTTTCCTAACGTCGTTTCAATCCACCCGGGACTACTGTATTTTCATCGAGTTATCGCCAAGAAGAGAACTCCGCTTTTTGCGGGACACGTGTTGCCCCGTGTACTGGCGTCGAGGAGTTATTTACCCCGCAGGACATCGGGACACATATCATAATGCGTCGACACAGGACGCGGATCCTGCGGGGGTCCCTTGGAGTTCCTTCGAGTCCCTGTCCCGGGAGGACGGCCGCGAGTCTCGGTCGATAGTCGAAGGAAGAGCTATTAAAATCGAGCCCGCGATCCCGGGACCTCCTCCCGAGGGAGGCGAGATATCTTCCAGAAGCCCCGACCCGAAGCTCGGTCATTAGCAATTAAAACCGACCCCCTCGAGAGTCTCAAACTCGGCCCATGAAAACAAAATGAACGTTCCTCCAGGAAAAGACATCTGAAATATACAAAGTAGCCGAAGATCTCCATCTCGGTCTCCCGAGGGACCCGAGCTAGGGATCACCAATTAAATCCCACCCTCGTCCCCTCTTCGCCCTAGAAGAACGAGACGAAGTCATGGAGTCGAAACGAAGAGATTCGCGCATCGAGTATACCTCCGATCATCAAAGGCGTTTCCATGGGAAAAAAAAATAAAAAATGGAAAAATCCGACTCGACACCCCGAGTCTCCTCCACCTCCCCAACCTCGCTCCCCATTTCTCATCCTCGACCTCCGTTCCCTTTAATCCTCCCGTTTCCCTCGTGCCCTTTATCTCGTAAACCGACGTAATGCTCGAAACGCGGCGCTAATTAGTGGAATAAGTCGAGTCCGCCTGGCAGCCCGAAGGAGGTCCGTGCAGAAGGCGATCCAGGAAGTCCCGAGAGTCTACCCGAAGGCGTTGCACGGGGAATAACGAATAACCAAAGGCCGGGTATTTTCGATTGGACGGGGCGCGGACGGCGCGCCAATTAGCACGTATCCGTGCTCTAACGTGGCGCCCCAGGGAGCGAATCCTGCAGCGTTCAATGGCTGTGTACTAAATGCACTGTCGAGGGGATTTGGCCGGACAAACGGACCCGATCGGAACACATCGAGGCCCCGGGCGATCGGCGCCGGAAGGACCGGGCCAATCTCGCCGGGCGGACGCGCGGCCCACCTTTATGAAAGGGAAAACTCGTAAATTACGATCCGCGCCCTCCCGAGACGCGTCGATGACGTTTAGGGTCTCTCGCCCGGAACGCCCCATAAACCAGGAAGAGGAGTCGTTCCGTCCAACCGGAAGCGAAGACACGCCGCGTTTCTTTATGCATCGCAGGGGGATACACTCGGTTGCAGTTGCACTTCCCCTCGAGAGAACGTCCCAGGAACGGTTCCTGGAGGGTCCACGGTGTTTAGGTCGAGGTAAACGTTCCTCCTTGCCCGGTGTAAATTATTTTCAATTTTTGGTGCGCCTTTTTCAGGGGTTGATTCTTGGACCGAGGTCAAAGGGCGACTGGGGGGTCCTTCGGGTGGCGGAGTCTGAGCGATTCGCTTCGTGTCGGGGACGGGCGGAAAGGGACCCGGAAGGTAAGCAGTTTTCGGCGGAGAGTGTGTTTACGCGAACTGCGTAAACGTCGGGACGGCCGGGCGGAATTGGAAGTGCCGGCTGCGACCGAGGTATGGATCAAATGTCGCGTGTTTGCCGGAGCAGAGGCGACCGGGTCCTCGTCCTCGTTTTTCCGAGCTCAAGGAGGGGAATCTCCTCCCAGAGCCGCGGCTAGATATTCGTCTGGGCGGTCGAATCTCCGCCGGAACATAGCGGGCGGACGAGGCCGACCGGAAGCACCGGAAGCGGCAGACGGGGGGCGGAAACGCGCGCCCGAGAACCTCGTCGCGATTTCCCCGCGGCTTTGCATCTCAAAGGACATCTCGAGTTCCCAGGCGCGAACTTTAAGAAAAATCCCGAAGTCCCGAAATTAAAGTGAGAGAAAAAAGAATTTCCGCGCGCCTTTTCATTGTTTCCGAGATCAAGCTCGGTTATCGCTATCCGGGGAAAACGGAGAGGTCCGTAATCGGAGTCTCGTAGACTTCCGTTTCCCTCGGAGGGGTCGAATTTCCGTCTCGCGGCTCCCTAAAACGTCGCCGGAAGCAACCTTGCCGCCTTGTAGGAAATTTTTCCGGCTAATAAATAATCGAGAGGGGCTTTCCCCGAGAGTCTGTTAACCGTCCCGGAAACGGAGGCGCGTCGCGACGGTGAGGTTCGCCGGAAGTGCCGGAAGCGGGAGGGAAGCCGCCGCTGCCTGTGGCGCGTGCCGACGTAATAATAATTATTACCGCAACGCGCGGCGGGCGCTATCGCCATTTATCAGGTCGGTGTCGGCGCGGCATAAAGCGTTTCGAGAAATACGCCGAATAAAGTGCAATCACGCCGGGGTTTCTGATTAAACGCGGCCCCTTGCCCGCGGAGAGGCGCGCGCCCCATGAATGCGTAAACGCGCCCCATCCCCGGACGCTCGACCCGAATTCGGCCCCATCGCGACATAATAATTCAGTAATCATTAACCACGTCGATGAAACTAATATGCCCGCACGAAGGCGCGACCCGGGCAGGAAGCTCAGGGGTGACTATTAACCGGCGGCGCTCTCTAATCACGGATCCCGTCAAAAGCGGTCCTTCCGCCATTGGAGGCAACTTCCGGTGAACGACCCTCCACTTCCCTCCCGATGATCCCACGCTGGTCACAATAATCGATCCGACGGTCGATCCGACCATACAGAAAAGGAAATAAAAAACGTCCGTATCCAGGCGCCCACGATAAGCGCTCTCTGGCGATCTTCCCGAGGATGCGGAAATACCGTAGCAGACTTTCCGCGTCTCCTTCCATCAGAGGATCCTTTATGCGCGGCCTGCGTTTCGGAGGGGCTCTCTTTGCCGCATCTCCAGGAGCGGGCCGAACCTTTGTGCCCCCTCATCCGGGGGTTCCGCATCGGTTTAAGCGCTCGCGTATGCTCTGGCCTATCTCGGGGCGAGGTGGGATCACCGATCCTCGTCGGCGGAAACGTCGCGCGGAACAATGATTTTATCCGCTCGGCCGTGCAAGGAGATCCCTCTCCCGGAGCTTTTTAGCCGCTTTTCCGATGGCCTCGGAAACGCGGCTTAATTGGATTTGTCGGCACGGAACGAATTCGCGTGAGCCGCGTTAACGTCGGCTAACCGGACGGCCGAGTGCTCGACTAACAAGGGCGAGTCGGGGCATCTTCGCGCACGAGAGGACGCTCCTCCTGTCTCCTCTCAAAGCGTCTCTCTCTCATTCCCTCGGAGCACCACTTCCGATTCGGCGTCGATCGCTCCAAGAGTCTCGCGAGAGGGTCGCGACCCTTTGAATTAAATTGCGCCAGTGAATTACAGCGAATAGACGAGTGTCGCCCTTAACGCCGAAGCCATGCCCCCCGAAAGATCCCACTGGTAGCGATGACTCCTTTCCCCCTTAATGAAGTCGAATAGAATCCCCCCATAACGTGACATCACCCCCGTGACATCGAACTTCAGGATCATCTCTAAGGAAAGTGTCCTCTTCCGCGGTTTCCCTCCCTCCCTCGGTATTAGTTTGCTACTCCCGCGGTCTTTATAGCCCCTTAAGAAAGTCCTGACCCTCCAGGGCCTTTTTCTCTCCCAAGGTCTACGTCGACATAAGTAAAACTTTGCCGGCGCGACGCATCCTAGGGTGCAGGGTCGAATGCACCCCCTGCATCGTAACGCATCCTACCCCTCTTGCATGGGTTTCCCATGGTTCGGTCTATCTATACAGGATCGCCCGAACGTGGCGGCACGTACGAGCGGGACATTAAGCCGCGTAAAACCGCCGCGTGTCCGTGTCTCGCGGAGAGATAGGTACCGGAAACGCGGTCCTTACGTGCGGCCGGCCGTGTGCGACGAAATCGCGTTAGGCGGCGCACTCGTACGAGGATGCACTTCGTCACTCGGGATCCCGGCAAGGACGCGCGGTATTATCCTTTATGGTGAACGATTACGCCGAACGTACGAGTACGCCGGGCTCTACGGCTTATCCGGCATAATTGTGCGATATCGGCGGCCCCGTTGGCGATTACGATTACGAGCGCCATATTTACGCCGATTACGCGCGCGGGATATGCCTTCGCGTGGATACGTCCCCCCGAACCTCGGATAAGAATTTTTTTCCCCCCCCAAAAAATCGGAAAAAAAATTAGAACACGCATTTACGAGGACCCGGGGTATATGAATTACCCCCCGAAACCCCGTAAATCATGTAATCACCGCGGAGGAGGTGATAGGGCGTCGCCGTGATTTTCTCCGGATTTTTCCCCTCAGGGAAAAATCATCCCCTTCGAAAACTCATCCCCCAGGTCGCGGCCGAGGAGATATCTTGGAAAGCGGTCAAATGTTTGGATAGCCGGAGGAGAGAAAGAGAGAGAGAGAGAGGGTGAGGACGGGCGGAAAGTTTTCCGGTAATTTGGAGCCCCGGAGAATTGCCCGCGGAAATCCGAGGGAATCCGGAGTTTATCGTGGGAAAAGGGTTTGGTAAATCGTCCGGGTCTTGCCGGCGGTTTATCCAGGATGATTAAAAAATATACGCCCGCAACACTCGGTCCGGGCAATTCGCGGTCTCTCTTTCGGAGAGCGGTGAATCCTGCTCGGTGATGATATCAAACGAAGAGGTATAAGGTCGACGGGAGGAAAAATAATTCTCCCGAGCAGGTGTAGCGAGCCAATCGACGACGGGGAATTTCCGCGCGCATTTGTCCGTCCCGGTTCGGCCGGTACGTGACCGCGCCTGCGAGAGGACCCGGAATACCAAAAACCGCGAAATAGTGCGCATACGTGCAGGAATTGACGCACCTAATGAAATTACCGCGGGACGGGGATCAAAGGCATGGAATTTCCGTCCGGGAGCAGCCTCCTCCTTTGGTTTGTCAAACAAAAAGTTATCGCGTTTTCGTGCATCGTTTCAGTCGAATTAACGGGGAGGGGGGGAGCTGCGCTTTGGGGGGCGCAAACGGCACTCTTTGCGATGCGCTCGCTCGAGCTCCGGGCAAAAACCAGGACGCATTAACTAATTTCGTATTAACGGCGCCACTAGAGCCGCATCGCTCCCTCTCTCTCGCTCCGTCAAGGGAGGACTATAATGAGTTTCGAAACCCGGCGCATATTTTTCCCCCGGGTGAATTACTCCGATTTATGGCGGCGCTTTTCGAGCCCGGCCGAGTCGTCAAGACACGGTATGAGGTTTCAAAAGGCGGGCGTTTCAAAAATTCCCAGACCCCCGGGAGGGGAATTTTCCAAGAGAATTTTCCAAGAGAATTTTCCCGGGGAATTTTTCCACGTCCCCGAAATTTCCGAAAGGGAAGAGTCTCGTACAGGGGTAGAGCGTCCAATATAAGTCCGCGCGGGAGGGTCGGCGAATTAGTTATAAATTTCGGATCGATACATTTATCGATAAATCTACGGGGCCAGGCTGCCAAGACCCCCCGGTATATATGTCTCTTTATATCGCTCGGAAGAAAGAAAGTATTATCGGGAGAGAAATGGAACGGCGGGGGCAATATTTTCCGCCGGACTCCGAGTGTCATTTACGAATTCCTGCGATACACCTACGTACGTGTACGTAACCCCTTTTCTCCCCTGGCGAAACTCGTTCGTTAGTCGAGGAACCTACAATCGACTTCCGGCCGAGCAGAAATATCGAAGCCTTCCCTATATAAGAAGCGAACAGGTGATTGCACATCGAAAACATCGGAAGTTCAGCCTCGCGCTCCTGGAGCTCCGGGAGAGATCGAACGCGACGCGCCAATATCGCTCTCAATGTCGATATATATATCGAAATCGCCCGATATCGTCCGGCATGACGGAATTCCCTCGAGCTGGAATTCCGTCGGAATGCGCTCCAGGATTTTCATCCCTTGCGCTTATTGTATGCATACATTGTACATATTTTATATACAACATATACGTAAGCACAAAAGTCGACACGTGCTTTTGACAGCTCCCTTATCCTTGTGCAACTCATTGATGACACTCGCACATGTCGGAAAAGTCATCGGTACTTAGGTACATCCTAGGGTCGAAACGCAATCGATTATTCAGATGAAACGTCCTGGACTTCCGCAAGTCCCGTCCACGGGCGACGTATCCACCTCCGGGGGCGGTATCACGTTAATGGGTCCCCATAATCCCGCAAACATCCCGGAATCCACTCGAGGAAGCGTAAATTTGGGCGGATGCCCGGCCCAGGATTTTCATCCCTTACAATTATTGCATAAAGGGCTTACGTCAAGCCGGGGTGGCCTTGGTCTCGACTTGGCCCGATCCTGAGAGTGGAGTCGCGCCGACTCGGGGTGCTACGTGTCGACCCACTTATAATTATCAATGATTTAGTATCGTTAACAATTAATTCCGCAAACTCCGTTGCGGCGATGTAGTTACTAAGTTATGTTTGCCCGCGCTTAGGGTACTTATCGAACATTCATCCTTCGTTAATGAAGCGGGGTAAACTTGGGCCACTAACGACGTCCCTTTTGTCGTAAATGATGCGAGTCGAGGGCGTCCCCTCCGTACCGATAGGCCCGTCTGCGGCCTAATTACGGAAAAGTTGGCGCACTCGCGGAAATGATTACGCCTCGCCCTTCCGGCGATTCGGGTAAACGCGGGCTCGCGTGTCGGCGCGTATTTATTTTATTTATCAATCTTTTTAATTTTTCATCCCCCAGCTGCACGGCAGACCGATCTCTCGGATAGGCTCGGCTCTCATTGGCCTAATTACGGAAAGCCTAATGCTCGCGGATAAATTACCCCGCTTCGACGTTACGACGTTGACAAATGACAACTCCACCGCGAGCTTTCTCGCGCTCGACGCATAATAGCCCGCGTTTCAGGGAGTTCGATTATGCGTATAAAAAAAAAAAAGAAAAGAAAAGGAAATATTGACGTTACATTTCAAAAAGCAGGAAATTTTCCGTGATATCGAGACCAGGAAGAGCGGTCATACGTTCCAGGTAAACGGAGTCATTCATGACATTCCGAAATATTTCACGTGCCATAAACTCCGTTTATTGCTTGGCTGTATAGGCAGGTCATGCGCGGGTATGACTAAAAAGAGAGGAAAAAATAAATAAAAAGATAGACGAAGAGGGCTCCAAAGAATGCGGTCGGTCGTTTTACGTCTGGGGGATGAAATTGTCGCGGCGAAAGCGAGCATCGAAGGATGCCCCGGACAGATAGCTTCCGCACCCTTTCCCACGGCCCGACGTGCCCGGCAATCCGTCACAACCCATTGTATTCCTTTTTAACCGACACGCAAGACGTGGACGATTCATTTTCCCAACAAATGTTTAAAGCATCCCTCTTCCAGGGCGACCAAGAGGCAAGAAATTGTCTCGCTCCCGTTAGAGCGTCGACGTTGGCGCATCGCTCAGGGCTGCCGGTCGGACGGGGCGACGGGATCGGCGTTTTCCGCGTAAACGGTGCCTCCCGTTGAAAAACACTTCGAACGAAACACGCGGAGCTCGGCTCGGGGCGCAACATTTACGGGGGCCATTTTTTTCCATCGCGGCCCGTTAAGTCGGAAACCGTGGCGCAAGCGTCGACCACCGTGCGAGGCTTGCGGAACGTGCCTAGCCGTGGCGGTTGCGGTCAGAGCAGTTAGGCCAGGGTAAAATGTCCCCTAGATGCGGCCCTTTATCGCGGTCGTAACTTAAAGTTTCAGTAGATCAACACAAGTCCCAACTACGAGGGGGGTCGTAATTCCGGGCGCATCCCTAACCGCGGCCGTGACTCCTGCGAGGCGTCGCGTCGCGGGGCAGGACGTCGCGCGCGACACCCTTCGCGTCTTACTCCCGGAACAATACGTTGCTTAATCTCGGCTGAAGCCCCACTTGGCCTAATAGGCCTTAATGCGGCGCCTTGTCGGCTCTAACATACTTTCCAAGAGTTAGTAGGAGCCAGGCCGAGAGAATACGCCGAGTGATATTCGCGACTGCGAGTTACGTCAGGATCTATGAATGGCGTCTAGATTTCACCCCGACGCCCTAACGCGTTTATTCCGCTGGACGCGTCTCCGTTTTAAATCCGCCCCAGGAATCGCGTCGTAACTCCACCTCCCTATCCCTTAATCAGTTAGCATGGGCGGCGCCCGACGGAGTGGGGGGCCTTAAACCATTTTTATCGCGAGTTATCAGTCCCTATCGCGAATTAGCCCCAACTTACGGGGGCGTTAAAGACCGACAGATCATTCTTATGACTTCTGGAACGCGTTTACGACGAGCATCGTTCACGAGGGAGTCACGTCATGCCTTCTCCACGTGGCATGCCACTCGAGGGTGGACGCGCCTCCTTCCAGGCCCTCTTGGGGTGTTTAACCCCCCTCGGTTCGGGATCGCGTGCGGATTCCGCCGAATTGCCCCCCGCGAGGGATGATCCGGCATTCCGGGTATCGGGACACCGGCCGAAACGCGGACACGAAGAGATGCGGCCGATACGTGCCACGAAGCGGTCGGATTCTTTCCGAGTTTCCTCAAAGGCGGGGCCGCACTCGGGCCGCATCGCGTGTAGAAATCCCCTCGAAAACCCTCGAGTCGGCGGTTGCCGCGTTACGGAGAGCTCTTTTAACGACTGCGGCCGTGCCGCCACGCGAATCGCCGATCCGCGGGGGGGCTCGCCAGTCACGAAAGCCGCGCGATGTAAACAAGCGGAATGCCTTCCGCGGAAGCGGCCGTCAGGGATGTCGAGGAGCCGTCAGGGTGTCTTTACCTCGAGGCCGCTTCTTTCGAGTGCCGAGACGAGTCGCCCGTAAATGATTCCCCCGGGAATAAATCCGGCCTAAAATCAATGGACTTCCTTTCAACCTGTCACGGCCCCTCTGAGCGGCAAAGTCGAAATCCGGGAAGGGGTAACGAAACCGAAGAAACGCCTCAAAAGGACTCGGCTCCGCAGAGGGATTACTCCGCAAGAGGCGGCGTTTCAGGTTTAGCCTGCAAAATGGCTGCGAAATGCCCGCAAAGGGGCCTCTTCTTGCGCGCTACTTCTTCCCCGGTTTAACGAGACTCGCGGACGCGGCTATAGTTGTGTGTACATGTCTATGCACATGTACGTGCACACGTATATTTTATAAATCCCCGCTCGGCCGGAACGCGGAATGATAATTCTCGGAGTGGGAACGCCCTCCCTCTGGACGAAACAATTAAATGGAACGTCCGTATCGCCTACCTCCTTTGCGTTTCTCAATTCCCCCCGATTGAAGTCGCCGCTTTGTGGCGATTATTATTTCTCGCGATGCCCCCCGCTGCGTCCCGGCCGGATTATGCCACTCATCCCCCGATTGAGTACCGTAATCTCGCCGCTGCGTTTCTTTGACGGAGCGCCGCGGTCCATCCGAGCTCGCGTTTTGATTTTCCCCCGTTAGCCGCCCCTTCCGCCGTCCGTCTCGCCCGGCGCAAACGGGCAGTTTCCGGAATCCCGTTTTCCGCGCATAATTCCCGGCCGCGATCGGCCAACATTCCCGGAAGCTTCTGGCCGCAAGTTTTCGAGGCCAGTGTTACAAATGTCGCACCAGGGGCGGTTTTACAATCGTGCGGTCGGCGGGTACGGTAACTCGCGTACAGGTACAGTGCCAGGTGGAGGGGAGAGCCTCGAGCGGTGGTGGGGGTACTCGCGCCACGCGGGTTGCGCACTGTACATCCACCTAGATTTCGACTTTCGCGCAATATTCTGGCACGCTCGCGACTGTTCCATGTCGAGGAGGCGGTTAGGGCTCAATTAATGCAAAACGAAAATCGCTAGCGAGGGTGGCCCTCGGTTTGTCTATTTGCGAGTCTCGGTACAGGAGTGCGCGTTTCACCGGCGCGTCAACAATGCCGATATTCTGTTTTCGTACTCCGTTGCCATCGACAAATTTGTCAGAAGCTCCAGCCTCGGCTGCGGTTTCCGTGTGTTCTAGCTGCCGGCTTGAAACATGGTGTTACACATCCCGCTTGGGTGACAATTTTATAACGTTGCGGTCGACGTACGGAGAAACACACGCCTCGGGTTGCAGCGCACCGTCGCAGTTCGAGGTGCGGAAAACGGAGTCGTTGATGAAAATCGCAACCTCGCGTCAAATCTTCCTCATCCTTCAAATTGGGACGTTGCAATGCGCAGTCCATGGCCGCATAAATGTGCAACAAAGTGGCCGTCGCGGATTTTAGTCGCCCCGATTTCCCCCCCCGGAAAAGCACTGCGAATAAGTGCGTTTACACCGCGACAGCCACGCGGGTGCTGTTTCCGCGCAAGTAACTTTGACCGACACACAATTTGTGTTTATTCATGATTTACGAGTTGCGGTGCACTCTTTATTGCCCTGTTCCGCTCGGCGGTTTCGGTGCGTCAGGGAGCGGATTTAAAGCGCAGGCGTTGCAAATGACGTGCCGATGTCAGTTTTATACACCGAAGTCTGAGCGTGTCAGCTTTATAGGCATTCGATTGGTTAATACGGAAATAATTCCGCGCCACGGTTATTTATCCCTTTTTCATGCGACTTCACGGCGTTCATCCAGTCGAAACACTGAGCGGCGTCGAATTGCATTACCCGAAACGCATTATTGGCCGAGTACCCCCGCGAGCACTCTCCATTCGATACCCACAATCACGCATATCGTCATACGAGCACGTCGATTAATGAAACAAAACCATTAAAATATATCAAATCGCGCCGCGCGAAATTGTCACCGATGGGTGCGTCATCGCGTAAAAAAAAAAAAAAAAATACATTTACGCACGAAAAACATAAAAAATGTATCGGATGCCTTTACCACGTGGAATTGCGAGGGAGGAAAGTTGCCGACGATTAAGCCGGCGATGGCAATCTCGTAATTCGAAAATTGATTCCCATCCCCGGAACGACAGTTCGGCGGTCAGGGTCGGTCGCGTGTTCCCTCGTGATAAGGGGGGGTCTGATAAACTCCCGGAAGTCTCGCACGCACCGGTGGTGCATCTCTCGCCGCCATGATAAATTCCCGGAGGGGTCGGGCTCCTACGGGCTCTCACGTGGGTACCTAATACATAGTGCATGCCCGAAGTTTCCCGGGGATGGCGCGACAGGGAGCGTGGCGGGTATTAAAATTGAAGCGCGGAGAACCGAGAATCCGGACTTTTCCCGGATCCTCATGGAAGTTTCAGCGGCCTGTCGGCGAGCCGTCGCGGGGACGCCGCGCGACGCCTCCCGCGACGTCTGTCGATTCGCCGCGGAAGAAGGGTCCGATAGGCGCGGAAATTACGTCGTCGAGACTGCGGGGCCCGATCGAATCTCCCTATGGCGGGTCTACCCCCTGGCTTTTTACCGGGAGAACTTATCCCTATCGAGCCGCACCCTCGGGATGGGAACGCCCTCTTCGATATCCAGGGATCGGAGGGAACGAGCGCCATCCGGCGAAATCGTCCGGCCGGTCGCGATTTATCGGCTCAGGAAGCTGTCCGTCCGAATATCTCGCTTTCCGCCCCCGCGGGGAATTGCGGGGCCCTTCGCTCGAACTTCTGGCCGATTTATGTCGACATTGCCCGAATAGTTGGCCCGCCGACGCCACCTTCGACCACTGTTTATTGCATACCTACGCCGCCCAGCAGGCGACTCCGGCGCCTATCGCTTGCCGATCCTTAAAACGCTTGATTAGCCGAACCGCCAACTCGCCGGGTAACGGCCCTCCCCAGATATTAGCGGAATTCGAGGGAGAATGGCTCGCGAGAGGTGGAATTACCTCTCGGTACAGGGACCGAGCCAAATCCCGGGGGCCGCGACAACTTTGTCTCCCGTTATCACCGCGCTATCACCCTCCATAGTCGCGATCTTATTTATGGGCCCCGCCGCGATCGGAGCCCGGAAAATGGCCCGAATTTTTCTCCTCGAGCGATCTCTCTCTCACTCCCTCTCCCTCCTTCCGAATTACCGCTAAATTCTATTCCCCACGACTTCCTGAACCCCCTGACGAACGGGGCACCAAACGAGCCATATGCCTTTTCTTTGTTTGGTCGCCCTCGTTCCCCCCTAAGATCGATAAAATTATCACGGGGCCATTTTGCATTTTATAATAATTAACACGAGAGTTCGACGTTTTTAAAAATTACCGCAGGAGGAATTAACGACGCCTTTGGATCGAGAGATCTCGCGGCGATCCGAATTATCCCCTCGATAAGCTCGTCCTCGCGGAACCGTTTCCGCCCCATGGCCGCGCGGATTCCGCGCATCCGCGCGGCGACGCGCCTAAGCGAAAAGCCCACATTATACGCACACAATGCGTACTCGTTAAAAGGAAGGCCCTTCGTTAAGCCCGCGTGTTGTTCGCCTCTGACGAGCGCTTGTTCGCCGGAGAAAAATCTCCGGGAATCAAGTACCGGCGAAAGAACCTACGGGTCGCGATGAAAAATACGAAGGGAAGAAAAAACGAGAGAGAGAGAAAAAAAAAGGAAATAGCCGGAATGCATCCTGATTACACGTCGAAGATGGCGACCGCACGCGTGTCCGCGAAACCTCGCTAACGAGGACTCGGCGACGCACAATTTTTTCCTCTCCCTTTCGTCCCTTTTTTCTCGTTCTTTCTTCCGTCCAGCCCTTCTAGCGACCCTCCACCACCTGCGAAACGTTACGCCCGACCGCGCGGGTTAATTCCGCTCCTGGCCGTTCAATAATTCTTATCAACGATACGAAGAGCCGGCCCTGGCACCGGGCTCGAATTGATCGCGCAATAATTCCAACTATAATTTCTGCCCGACGTAATTCTCCCCTGTCGTGCCGCGTCAAACCGAGATCGACATTCAAGGATCGGGAGATCGATTCGTTATGGTTTGATGATGCGCCCGATTGGAATATCGCGTATATAACCGAGCCGGCGATAACGCAGGAGCCCCAATTGGATTTAATTAGTCAGCGTTTCGAGCTCGCCTTTGGCAATGGCCCCGTAAACGTAGCATCTTGCGCCATTAAAAGCGAAACAAAATCCGAACCACCGGGCGATTCAATTGGAAAAAATCTAAAACGAGACCCGCAATCCCATCTTCCCTAACGAAGGACCCTCGTCACTTTGCATCGACCCGACTCGAGGTCGCCTCTCCAAATTCCCCGAGAATATAACCAGCGATCCCCGAAGCAGTTATCGCGGATTGCCGACAATTACAACCGTACGTGGTTCTTTCAGCGTTGTGGAGAGGAAGAAAAAAGAAAGAGTCCCTCTCTCCTTAATAAAAAAACCGCTCAAAGTGATCCGAGTCCTTTGGCGCCGCCTCTAATGGCCGGACTTGGGAGCCTGGGACGGCGAAGCCCGATATCGAATCCTCGCAGCAAGGAATAAAGCAAACTTATCTGCTTAATTTCAAGCCGAGCGAGTCGAGCCCTTTGTCGAAAGGGCGCGCGGAGGAAGTCGCGGAATCAGGGGGACTTCCAGGTGGCGGAGCGGAAGGGGTCCGGGTCCCCGGGGGATGCGGAATCGTCGGAACGGCTGCTCTCCCTCTCTCTCCTCGACGTTGAAACCGCGTCCCGACGTCGAGGCAGGGCGAGGTGGCGTGAAATAAAGTCAGGGATCAATTCGGCGGGCGAAGTCGGCGATAAATCGCGTAGGCCGGCGGTCGCGAATAAAGCGACGCCCCGGCGGAAAGGAGCGCCGCCGGCCGTAAAGTAAGTAGCCGCCGTTAACGAGTGACATCGGTCAGACGAGGCTTAAAGCCTCGTTAGGCTACTAACGGCGCTCCATGTATCTGGCGAATGGCCGGTCCAGGACGACTCGGCCCCCGCGTAATTCATGCGGCTATCGACTCCCCCTTCCGCCCCCTGGCCGTCCGACGCCCTCCGACCCTTTGACTTTATTCCACCTCGCGATCGATCCCAGCTTTGAAGTCAGCTGCTAATGCTGGACGTTTATTTTGCGAATCGCGAGCGGTCGCCTCGAACGAGTATGCGTGTTTGTGCAGCAAAAGGGAATCGTTTACGCTCGGTATGAACGCGTTCCTATGTCAACAATTGCCTCGGCGGATAATGAGTTTTGGTCTGCCGGGACAGATACGCGACCTTTGTTTCCTCCGTCAACGATTGCGGAACCCGTGGTAGGGTCCGATTATGACGCTCTCGTTCGAGTCGACTGTAGATTCTATTTCTAAAATTTTTCCTCGTCTTTTCGACGGTTAGAGTCGGTGGAGGCTGCTGGAGTCGATGGCGGAAGTTGGCGATGTTCCCTGGATTTTCGTTGACTTCCTTGTTTCCTTTTCTCTATACTTGTCGACTGATGATTTTCTGGATGTTTCGGCCGACCGGGGCACCTGGGTAGGACAAAAGGAGTCTCACTTACAGCCTCTTAATGCTCTCTAATCTACTAGTAGGAGTAAACTAGCCGAAGTTAATTACGGTTAGCGCTTTGACCCACTCGAGCTGCTCGTTGTCTTCTTCCCTCCGAAGTGATCACGGGGAAAGTTAGAGGTTATCGGTCGGACGACCATAAAATAGGAAATAAATAAATAAACAGATAGACCGCGCCCGTTCACAGTTGAGCGCTATAGGAATCGGCGGCGTCCATTGGCGGAAGCCCCAGGAGCGATACCGCGACAAAAGGAATTTCCCGGTCGTTCCATCTTGGAGAAAACCGAGACGTCTCGAGAAGGAAAGGTGAACTATCGACTTTTCGTCTCGACGTCGCTGGATAAATATAACTCCGTTCCCCGTCGCGGTTGTTAACCGAGAGGTGGTCTCGGGGCTTAGAAAAACAATTCCCGTTCCGGTTTGCTTCGTGATAATACGTTTATTCGAATAGCGTCTCTGGAATGTTCGAATCTGCGCGCCCGCGCACGGTATTCGGATCGAGGGAATTAACCTCATTTCTCGACATTTACTTCCGAAGCATTCCTTAAATGACGCGGAGTCTAGAAGATATTCCGGCGCATCGATGGGGAGTCACCTCGAGGAGCGTATCCGCGTTGAAATATGCCATGTTTCAATAGGCGAGAAGAGTTCCTTCGGTTTTGGATCACCCGTACGTTCCGAGCGACGAGAGCGAGTAAACATGGCGCCGGCGGCTGGCCGGGCGAGGATCATAAATATGGCCGCGCGCCGAAGTCTACTTTGTCCTTCGCGCCTCGTTCTCCGGGGCGTCTTGGAAGGTAACATTTGTCAGGAAAGCATCCGTGAAATGTATGCTCCTCCCTGCAGGGGCACCCCACGGCTCCCGGTCATTTCCCTCTTCCGCAGCGAGTTCCGCTGGCGTCGAGCTGTCGCCGCTAAAATATTAACTCCATTACCCAGTGACACCCGCGCGTCTCTCCTCACTTGACCGAGATCGCGCGCGCCGCCATCCGGCGGAGCGCAAAAACACAACACACGTCGCGGATCATCGCGTTACCGAACGCGCCAGGCAAGTGTCAGCCGAGCGCCGCCGGAGATAGCCGAGTGCGCCCGAACGCCATTTTGAACACGGAGACCGGTTGAAACGTGCTCGGGAGTAAGAAACGAAATCCACGGAATCATTGTGCGTTTCAGCATCGCTCCAGATTGTGACTAGACTCTTCTAAGAAACTGATACTCGGAGTGATTTATATCGGTTTTCTTTTTTGGCTATTCTATGGATATTCGAGCTGAATTCAAGACAATGCCGAGTTTCAGTTTCCCGTTTAAGGCGAAGAAGATTAGATTCTTCTAGAATGATCTGAGCATTTTCAAGGGCGATATTTGTGGATATTGGTTAGGATCTCGGCTCAAGGCGACGGGGTTTGCAGGGGCCTGCAATCGGAGAAAATTTCATAGTGGGAGGACGTAAGTTTTTTTACTTCCGTCGGAAACTGTCGTAACTCCCCGGTGAGTTACGAGGTTTTGATCAGGAGCAAACGAGTTACGCCATTCTCCTGCGGGAACTGGGCGTTACGACGGGAATTTCCGACGGGAGTAAAAACTTACTTCTTTCCCGCGGGATACGCTGATGCTCGCTTCGAAACGAATGCAAACGAAACATTCCGGGAAAGGGAAGCGATATTATTTGCTTACCGCCTGGACCAATCTAGAATACCGTTTTGATGGTTTAAAATTCTCCCCTTGCATCCTTTCCGTTGAAGTAATTCTAAAATATCCGGCATACCGGTAAGTCCCGGGTAAACGGGTGACATCATTGTAAGGTACTAAGTGCAGTCTATTTGCCAGGGGACAAAACTGCACCCGTAACCGAAACAACGTCGGCAATTGGGTAACGCGTCGCTACAAGGGCATTGCCGAGTTTCGCGAACGAGAGTTTGGAAACATTTGTTCGAGCGGGTGGATCAGATGTTTGAACAATAACCACCTCCATTTATATCGATCCCGGCCATTTCCTTCGGCCGCGCCGAGCTACTTCGCCCTCGAGTTCACTGGACTGTCGAGAGGTCCCGAACAATACCAACCCGGGGTATCTAGATTCCCCAGGCAAAATTATGGTCCAGGAACAGACACTACCGCGAGAAATTCAGACGGGATGTTCGCAGCTCGACTCCCTGGAAGCTGCCATTTTTCTTCTTAAACGGTCTTACATGTAAGCACATATCTCGCTTCCTTGACTGGGGTGTTTCCTCTTGGGTGCGTTCCAGAATCTTGCCCGAGTGACTGGAGAGCATCTCCGGTCGCGTTCCACCCTTGTAAAAGGTGGATCCCGAAATCACCTGCGATTTTTATCACGGGATTTATTGATACCCCCGTTCGGCGTAAAAGCCGATTGAAAGTTCATCTCGAAGCCGTGGATGCGTCGCATCATTTCCGAGTGGCTGGGTAATTCCGACTTTTCGGACTCTCTTTCTCTCTCTCTTATGTACCCGAATTTCGGGCAAACGTTCGAATTCATCGCGGCAGTGCCGCCGGCGAGTTTCGCAAAAACGCCAACACATTCGCTACGGATAATTATTTTGCTCCCGTCCCTCCCCCTCCGGGGGCGAATGCCTCCGTTTTGTTCCGGGGCTCGCGAGTGCCCTAAAAAGGAAACGCGAGCACTTAAGCGATTACTGGGACGTAAGTACACGCCTACGAGTTGCGCGGCCCGAAATCCCTGGTGTTCTTTAACTCCCTCCGACGAGCACCCTCGGTATGCGTCCAACACCTAGGCCGACTCGTTTAAAAGCCGCTGCTACATGAATTATGGATGAAACGAATTGCAAGGAGTGTCGCCGGGGGTCGAGGTCGGCTTTTCGGAACGAATGGTCCTGTCTTTTCAAACGACGCAAGGACGGGCCGCGTTAAGAACTGCCGCCCTGATTGCATCGGGCCATGCCAGCTGGCCGAATTCTGCACCTCCGGGACTATCAACGACCACGGTACTCGGATTCGGAGCAAAGGACTTACCCGATGACACGGTGAATTTCCATGAGAAAAAGACGCTTGCGATGGCGTCGGAAAGCCGGGATAAGGGCTCGGTCAAAAGACAACGGAGGCATTTTCGTACCCGGCGACTCCGCCGAGGCGCGACGTCATTGTTTCGCGATAATACGCCCGGGTCGAAATGTTTGTGCCCGATTTTTATTTCGGCCACGAGCTGCTTTCCCGGGGAGGCGGTGGTTGGTAACAGCGGAAGGTGGAAAAAGGGAGGCAAAGAGTCGGCCAGCGGGACATGGAGGTAGAGAGAGAGAGGGGGCAGGGCTTAAGTCCGTAGATTCTCTTCCGCGTAATTATACACAACGCTTTTGTTCGGCCCGCGACTAATACCTCTCGGAATTAATTCCATTTATGTAAGAAAATAGAGATTACTCGCCGCCCTCGTCCCTCGCGGAAATCTTACAATGGTCCTTGCCAGACAATGGCCCCGCGAAAGGTGCCAGCCGACTCGCGAAATTAAAATACACGAAATTGGAACACGCGGAAATTAGACGCAAGTGTGTCCGAGCCTCGACAATTGCTCGTGCCTCCCCCGGGGTGCGAGCTTAAGTCTTATTACTCCCGGGAACGAGTTCATTTTTTATCAGGGATGGTTTTTATATACCGACGGTGGGAGACACCGAGCCGCCATAATTCCGGGAGGGAGGCAATTTTCGCGGGATTTTCAGAATCGGCGAATGCGAAGTGACGTCCAAGGGAAGGAAATTGTCCACCCGCCGGGAGAATTTAAAGGACAGGTCGTCGGGACTTTATTCAACCTGGTTTATGAATTACTTTTTTTTTGGAGCTACCGATGTGCAAAAAATATCCCGGTGGTGTTTGAATAGCGGTAACTTTATAACGAAACCGTGGTTGCGGAATGAATGGGTCGTCCTCGTTGTTTATTTCCGGTTTACATGCATTTAACCTAAAATTTCGCCTTCCTCTTGAGATGATTAAATAATCGCGCTCTTAATGAGAATATCGCGGGACGATTGTGCGCCCACCGCTTTGTGCATATTCAGTAGTAACCACCGGTTTAAATTTAATTTAATTTACGCAAGAAAATGGGAATTAATTCGTCGCCGCGCTGTGGAGGGCGGACAATGCGCCGGGTTTGAAAAGGCATGAAATAACTATGCATAAGCGGGAAATTAGCCCCTCCGGGGGGAGGCTTCAACCCCCGATTGATAGGTTGTTCAATATACGCGACTCCTGCTCGTTGTAAATATTCTACGAAGAATCGAACCGCGGTAAACCGGACAAAAGATTTTTCACTACCCGGCAGAAGTTCTGCACTCGCGCCTGACGTTCATCTCCATTTAGGTAATTCAAAATTCACCCTCTAGCGATTTACCGAAAACTGTTAGACATTTTCCAGAGAATGAAATATCCAAATAAATTTCGGAAATTTGCCTAGCGGCGACTCTTCGCCGAAGGGCTCGACGATTTCTGAGGGTGCAAAATCGCCCGCGATTTTCGTAGGCCACAAAGGGGTGCGAAAACGGCTTTAGAGTTGACACCGGTTTAACAAATTGCTCACACTGCATCACGGTGTATAGACTTTTATAGACCACACGGGGGTGCCATAAAGGTGTTACAATTGACACCGTTTTAATACCGCCATGCGGTCCATAAAAGCCCGCACCGTGATACGGTGTGAGTAATTTATTTTCATGCACGAAAATAAGTACTATCCCGTGTACCTACCGGAGGTGCACCGACACAACGCCGGACGTTCATTCTTGCGAGTGAATAAATTTTACATACACTCCTTGGGCTAATTAACTTCCCCTCTTTACATTGTATGCCCAGTCTTGCTAGCGCGGGAGTCTAATTTAATTTTAGCGGGATTTCCGCGGAAAACAGGGTGTTGTACTTAAACTATAAAATCCATATGCCTTTGAAACGCCGCGGCGAAAAGGCGCAGTTCCCGGTGGAAATAGAGCAGCTCCCTTTAAAGTAGAAAAATTGGAAGGACGTCGATTTCCGCGGCGAAGTGCCGGAGAGAGAGAGAGAGAAGCGGGAGGCAATGCGGAATCGCGAGATCGCGAAAACCAAGCAAGTAATAAACCCGAGAGAGGCTTTATTCCCGCGATTGATAAGGCGCTGGGGGGCGGCATTTTATCTTTATACACAGGAGTTTGTTCCAGGCTAAATCGTGGCCGAGCAAACAAAGAGACTTTTCTCCGTCGCGAGGTCTCCGCTCGGGGTCGGACTCGGGCTCGACTTTTCCATTTTCCGGCTTCGGCGGCTCTCTCAAACGTCGAATTAAAGGCGAGCCCGTGATATTACGTCGAGCGCGACGTATATTTTCCAAAAAGATCCACTTCGGCTTGACGTTGATACGCCGATAAAAAATAAATTCACCCGGAACGGCCGCGTAAAGCTGTCGCCATGGGACGATTGGCCGCCTTGGGGAAATATTCAAACATCCGGGTTTCGCGTTCCGACTGCGCCGATATAATATCCCATAATACATTCCCGACGCCGGACGTCGATTTAATTATTTCCCCGTTTTGTCGGTCAATAATTTAATTATTTGCTATACGAATTCCCGAGGCAACGCTTAACGCGCGCTCGGACCTCTCTCTTGGATATTTGTTCCTAGCTCAAACGATCCCGCTGTTGCGGGGCCCCAGGAATTTCGGCGAGTGGAAGAATCGCCCTGGCCGAGAGTTTAATTTTAAACTTCGCACCGAGTTTATTAGTTGGCCGGAGGAAACGACGAGACGTCGCTCCTCGTTCCGGCCCTCGGGGTCGCGACGCTCCGTGAGAGCTTTCAAGATTTAAAATCCGACCCCGCTGGTCCGCGGACCACTCTTAACGGTGTTATTAAATATTTAACTAAGAGGTTTATATTTTTTTACGGCTGCTGTAAGTCGCCTGTTAGCCAGATTGGCTGGCGGGGATGAGTTTTCGCTGCGCTTCTTCGACGACCCCTTCAACGCCCCTTTCGGGCTTCCGCGGTGACGTAAACGCCGCCGCCATTTCCAGAAACGAGAGGATTTTCGGTATTACCGCTTTTGTCTGCCGCGTTTACGCCAGCTTCCCTGGAGCGAGAGCCGTAATTGAGATTTATCGGTCGCACGGCCCTCCCTCAAGAATTATTCGAATATCTGAACATCTCGAGGGTGAAGTTCACGTACCGAGGCCCGGGGCCATTTTTTAACCGCCGGATGTATTTCCCTCCCTCCTTTGAACTCGGCGCGGCACGAGTCACCAGAAGCCGGGCATTCTGGGGAATTAAGTGAGACTTAACGAAGTCGCGTGCTTAATGGCTGAACGACGTACAACACGCCATGGAAATGTGCAGCTTACACGTCCTTTGGCTTCCACACACGCGACCCGGTGACCACTGTAATGCCGTGTCAAGGATACGCTCGATGGCACCTTCGGAGAGATAAAACACGGTTATTGACACGTCCCTATCCCGTTTGCATCCCGTGGGCTTTTTACGATACAGTGCCGTGCACTGTCCGGGGGTTTTCGCCCTTCGGAGCCGCGTTTCCTGGTCCTCGGGTCTTCAGGGCCGAAAGCCGCCTCTGGTTTCGTCAACCGGGCCCAAGAATTTAGGGCTCGGATTCACCGTCGCCTGGAATTGATTCCGATATGTCGACGCGATGAAATATTGCGGGAGAGCGAAGAGCTCCCTCGAAATCCAGGGCAAAACGTCGATGGATCGATGGGGGGTAAATTACCCCACGAGACGGGGGATCTCTGACGCGTCTGGAGGCGCTTCTCGACACCTTTTTGCTGGGCCGTTAAAACGTTCTAAAGGCTGATTCTCACGAGTCGTCTCGGGATAATTGTACGGCAGGCGTGGACACAAACAGAAAACTCCTACCACTTACTCCCTCGAGAGCGGAAAGTCTCGAGAGAGTACTTTCCCGATGCACGTGCTCCACTACCGAGAGCCATTGTCTTTTTAAGACGCAGCGCCCCGGCGCTTCGTTGCTGCTTCCAAATGCAGGACAATTAGGGTAATCGTTATTACCGTTCGAAAGGCGCCGGCTTTCGAGTCGTCACGTATCGGTCTATCTCCAGCCTCGCGTCTATTTGTACAATCGACGCCATATTCTGGGCGAATCACTTGGATGCATTATATCTCGGGGCGCAACGTCGAGGGGTTGATTCCATAACCACTGGGAACCAGTTCGGGCGTTCACGATCGGGCTTTATCGAGGTTTCACCGACTCCATGGCGAACATCTCTGGCATTAACCCCGACGTTCCCGGGTTACGCACCAACAGAGACATTTATAGGTTTTGCGTGATATCTCCAGGGCGTTAGGACGCATTAGAATCGAGCCGCGAGGTAGTTACGCCGAGGGGGCTGTCGCGGTACATCGCGTGGCCTCTTCATAAATAAAGTGATAAAATGGGCTAACGCGAGCTCCGCCACCGATACGGTTTGCGAGCTCCGCATGAAAAGCTAACGCCGCCATTTTGAGGAGCCCAGTGTCTGTCGAGTACATATAAACCGCCTCGAGAGATCGCGTTTTCACAAAGGAACCTGGTACTCCGGGCAAAGGAATTCGACGTTTCCAGGATTCAAAGATCCGCCAGGGTGGATATGCCATCGGCTCAAATTCGTTTCCATTTCGCGGTCGAATCCTGCCTTCCGCGGCCGTAAACCAGGAACGAGAGACAGGGGACGTTTTCAAAAGCACCCGACAACGATCGCAATTCCGGGATTCAATTACCGGGGTATATTAACAGCTCCTTTCGAAACACTTCCCCTCTCGGCGCGGCTTCTTTCTGGCGCGGTACCAAAATGGCGGCGCGATCTTTACAGGGCGGATTTCACGGCGGTCGTTAAAGAGCCGCAGCCCTGCAATTTCCGCTTCCCCTCGGCACCGTAAATACGATTAGCATAATTCGGGCTGGGTGTTATTCTTCCGGGCGCGGCCGCGAATCGGCTGCTGCCGATTACTTACGCGTCCGCAGCTTTCCGCTAGCGGCCGTCCGTTAGCGTTTTTGCGCCATCGGAGCGCGGCGGCTCCATCGCGTTTCCGTGTATGCGGACCACCCGCGAAAGCCGCAGCTATTCGCGTTTCCCATAATCCACGGGCACCTCCTGCCAGGTGCATGGGATGCACCCGTGCACCTATGCACTTGGCTCCACGTGGACGGTGAAAAGAGAGGGGTGTACCCTCTTCCGGTGGCGGCTTTCGCCTTTTCTCGCCAAATGCCTCCTTCCCTTCGCATTAACGAACGACTTATCCTCATCAGCGGGCGAGCGTACGCGGAATTTATTTCGACGGGCGGAAATTGTGCGGAGCCGACTCGAGGGGTGCTACCCGACGTCCTTCGAGATCGCGATATTTCTCACGGTCGCTCTGGAAAATAATATGTACGCTCCCGTAATGTACCTGGGGACAGTTACGGACTGGCGATAGTGGGCATTAGCATAATTTTTATGCCGCTCATTCCGCCCTTTTTACGGCCCGGAGAAACGGCTCGCGAGAAAGTTAACAGATTTCCCGCGGCATTTCCTCCTGGACGTGGCGAAATTATCTGCCGTTTAATTAGGGCTCTCTCGCGCTTTTAATGAAATGTCGCGGAATGGCCGTCTGGCACGCGAGCGGGCACTTTCAAGGAACTATTGAAGTTTGACGTTTTTCCGGGACGTCTTTGCGTTAATTCCCTTTATGTTGATCGCGATACGGCCGAGGACCATGTTAAGGGGTTTTCCGGTAATCTGGACGGGGATTCTTCTCTTGGGAGGCTGGGAAAGCTGGTCCAAGGTGGCCGAATCTCTCCGGGAAATCTCGTTTTGGATCGGTCCACCAATCGCCGTCCTCGTTGAACTGGGTACGGTATCGTGCGTAATGAAACGACACCGTGGACGAGGCAATCGGAAGGAATGGCCCGTGAAAGTGGACGGTCTAATCATGATTTCTACATCCGGGCAAAATTACTTACCTTCTTCGGCGTAACGACGTCTTTCCAGTGGACGGAATTGCCAGGTTCGCGCTGTTAGATTCCCCCGGCACTTTCGAATTTCCTGCATCTCCTCCTCTTCCCTCCTCTTTCCGCAGGGACGAAGGCGGAATGCACCATTTTCGAAATTTGGCCGATCGATTTGCCGCGGAAAATCGGGGATTTCTTTTTCTTTATTAATTTACATCTATAATTGGAGGAAAAGTACCAGTGCAGTCGAAGGGCGCGGGGAAAGGGTGATTATTTTCAGAGCGGGTATTTTCTGTCGGGAACCGGGAAGAAGGGTGAAGGCGTATGAAATGAGAGAACCATCGATAGAAATTGGTTATTCCTTTATTAATAAATTCTGCCTCGACGACAATCACGAATCCATGAAAACGCGGTACGAATATAATGATCTCCTCGAAAGCTTGACAACTCGCCGACCACCGTCCCGAAAACTCGGCTACTGCGAACAGGTTACATGGAAAATAAACGCGGAAACTCCATTCGGCATCTTTCGATATCTCCCTAAGGATAGGTAATAGCTTCTTAATCTAGGGGTCGTACACCCTTGACGAAAAGCCGCTACGGCCTCGGCCGGGCGGATTGGAAAAATGTGAAATGGCGCGAGAGGCGGCCGGGTTCGCCTCCATTTCCCGAAAATGAATTTCCCCGGGCTCGTCATTTTATTTTAAGGTCCCCGGCGGTCGCGCCGTGAAAGTCGGCCGAGCTGACGTGCGGATGATTTTTCCGCTTTTTAGCCAAATCGTTTGGCCGACACTGAATCAATGTTTTCGGCCGGGCTCGCAATGGGATTCGCCGATGAGCTTCGGCGTCCAAAAAGAGAAACGTCGAATTTGGGGGAGAGAGGGAGAGAGAGAACGAGCACCGGTACAGAAATTTACCGAGGGCGATTCTCGTCGGGCCGATCCGCCTGAGTCTCGAATTCGACATTCGCCGGTCGAAATTCGGAATTCGGAATTCGCCAGGCCGCACGTCGCGACGCATAATTTGCCGAGCGGCCGACACGGTGATCCGATATATATGTATATATCTGCGCGTATATATATATGTATATATAGGACCAGGGAGAGAAGGGTAAAGAGGGAAATTTACGGAACGGTGGAGGAAGACAGCCGGGGGCCGGGGAAAAAAGGCCGAGTAGAGAGGCGACCGGAAAAACGAGCATCGAGGACGACGTTTAACCATTTTGCATAGAGAAACGGATGCAGCGGGTGCAACACGCCGGCCCGATGTGACGGATTGGCGAATGGGACCCCGAAACGCACTCCGAGTTCTTTTTTTTTTTTCTCTCCGCCTATAACTCGATACATGAATAAATTATCCCCCGAGAATTGGCCCTGCCGGGATAAATGGGTTTACGAAGATTGGAAAAAATTCCGGGGAAAAAAAAGATACAAATTCCCGCGCGACCCAATCCGCGGATTTTCCAATCGAGTCCCGAGTCGTTATCGCTGCCGAATGCGATCTTGAGTTTTGGAGTATTTTTACCCCGGTTTTTTGGGCCATTTTCGAAAGCTACACCTCGATGCAACCAAAGCCCCGCTGCATCCGCGTCGCGTTTTCGCCCCGACGTGACGGATCGACCAATGGAGCGGCATTAACGCCGCTGCAAAACGCGATGACGGACCGTTTCTACTCTTGGCCCGACATTTTGACGACTTATACCACGACCGGTGCATCTGCGCGAGTAATTTACGCGCCGCCCTGTCTACGGCCGCTTTCCTGTAATTCCGCCCATTTGTTTCCAGCGATCGCGCCCTCGGTGTGTTTGCGCGTTTTCCCCGCATTTTCGAAAACCCGCCCCGCTAAAAATCCCACTCGACCCCGACTTTTCCCCGTTTCTGAGATCCTCGAGGAGGGATAAAAACGGGCAATAAACACGCCTCCCTTCGACTTCATTTTTCCGTCGTTATCCCGACGAAACCCCGAGGTCGACGAATCGGCAAAGCCGGGGAAGAGGCGTCATGTATTTTTCAGAAACGTCGGTATCAATCGATCCGCTCCCGTTTTGCATGGCGTTTGATCAAAAAGCGCTGAACGAAGGGCCGCCGCTTCGGAGTATCGCTCCGATCTTCCCGTACTTTTTCCCCCTTTATGAAATCTCGAAAGCTCGCGCGAGCCTCGCATACGATAAATTACACCTCGGCTGACTGTGGAAACTGCAAGGGGTGGGAAAAAAAAAAAAAAGAAAAAAAAAAATTAAAATCGCCGCGGTACCGGTAAATTCTGAATATTCGACCTATCGCTTCTTCTCGCGGAAGGTCGAGAGATCTCGAGGGTTTCACTTTCGACTCGAGTTTCGGGAGGAATCTCGGAATCGTGACGGGAATCTCGTCACGAAGTGTACGAGCCTAATCGAGAGATGCTTCCTGGACCACGACACTCGATTTGGACGCTTCCAGTGGCCTCTGCTCTCGACTATCGATACGTACGTGAAATCGAAGGAATTCGGGACAGTGATCCGACGAGTCCAGCACATATATATCGCGTCGAACCGGCGGCACGGCGTATACAGGGACAATAATGGGATTCACCATGCGATTTTTTCATCCTCCCGCCCGCTCGGAAAAAAAAGGGAAAAGAAATCCAAACTCGCAGGGCTTCAAAATGGCGACCGGCAGGCTCGGAGTCTGGAATCCGGGATGCGAGCGGAAAATTCTATCCGGCCAATCCGGGATTTAGGCGTCCCGAGGAATCGCCTCGAAGATTCTGGAAACGTATCTAAGTACGGGGAAGCCGAAAGGAAGAGACCGGCGAAAATCAAGGAGGAAGTCGGGATTTCCTCCGGGCGTCGGGATGCATCCGGCAGGAGGTTCGCACTTTATGAACTCCTTCGGACAATGATTCCATTCACGGAGTCATATTCACCCGGACCAGAAGCGGGACCGGCCGAGAACGAGGGCGAACGGGACGAGGGAAAATTCGGGAAGAAAATGGAGCACCTGGAAGGTATCGAAAAAGAATCAGGGCCGGCGGAGGATCGGGCGAAGCTGGAAAATGGAAATCGAAACGGGATCCCCTCGGCGGATCGAACACCGTCGAGAACTACTCCGGGCGATGTCTTTGTTCCCCGGGACCCCCGAAACGAGGGAACGGAAAATCTGCGACGGTCGACCGGAGTTTCTTATTATTTTTTTTTTCCTCCCCCCGTTTTAGTCCAATTTCGCCCGGCATCTCGCAAGCTCCGGTCGCCCGGGCATTAACCGTGGAAGTTTGTTAAATCGGAAGCAGATCGCGCGAATTGTTCCCTCCATAATGAAACGGCGCGTTCGGGCGGGAGGCGTTAATCGATTCCCGATAAAAAGCGGAATCTGTGGGAGAGAGACAGAGAGAAAAAGAGAGAGAGATCGAGCGCGGTCGCCTCGCAGGGCGGACCGCGTCGGCTAGTACACGTATACGGTCACGCCCGGTAGAGTTTACTCCCCGAGGCCGTAACTGGCTATCCTTATACAGGTTTACAGAGTTTAACGCGCGCGACACACGGAACATCGTTATACGGACATACGTTATACGGACATGCGGAGCGTAATGGCCCGTCGACGGGGACCCCGAGGTCCGAAACGTCGAACGGCGGAAATGCACCGCGTGCACTCGAGGGCGCGACTCTCCTCGACTCCGCTCGACGGGTAAGCGGCCTTTGGTCCAAATCTCCGTCCGACCCCGATCGATCGATCGATCGATACCTCGATCGCTCCACCCCGGCTCAAGAAAAGTCGGACCTCCGTCCTCTCGCCGCGGACGAAGTCGCGAAACTCGCCGACCTTACCTGATGGTTCGTCTCCTCGACGTCGGATGCCGGAAGCTCTCCTGGCGATGTCGCGGAAAAATGGCGAGGGTCGCAAACGAGCCTTAACCTTCTTCAAGCAGGGTCGATCGCCTTCGAGTTCTCGATCGACCTAGGGACCATTCCCTCTCGCCCCCCTTAGCCTTCCCCGATTCCTTCCGGGATCTCCAGGTCCCTGATCGATCTCGACCTGGTCCGACCGCGATCGGCGGATTCCCTCGACGAGGAGGAGCGGCATCCGAGACTCTTGGATCCGACCTGGGCGAGGGACTACGCGCCCTCGTCGAAGCCGCGCCCGAAGGGAGCGGTGATACCTCGCTGAAACGATAATACCCCCGGAGACGCGGTCCAGGGTTCCCCCTACCGGTTCCTGAGGAGGTAGGAGCCCGCCGCCAGCACCAGGTAGGGCGCCAGGTGCACCCGGGCACCTGGCGCGCCCTTTCCTCCCGCCAGGGCGTACGCGTAGGAGGCCAGGCAGTTCCTGAAGGAGTCCGGGTTCAGGCGGGTCACGGCGCAGTAGTGGTGCAGGGCACAGGCTCCGCTCAGGGCTCCGCCGCAGCCCCATATCTCTTCCACCTCCCGGGGCAGCGAGACCGTGTTCGCCGCGTAATATCTGCACAGGGACGATGCCAAGAATTAGCCGACCTCCGCCTTTCGAACGAGTCCCGAGGGCGCTGGGACCCTCCTGGAAGCCGGAAAGGCCCGCGAGAGGGAACCCCGCGAAGACCCCATAGAAAATCCGCAACTCGCGCCTTCTTTCTCGCGACGTCTTTCCTTCCTCTCGGTCGTTTGGAAAATTTTTAACGATACAAAATCGAGGTTAACGAATTTTAATGAGTTTCGGTGGACGCGTCCAGGTGCGATTAAAGGAAACCCAAACGCTGAAAGGAATTGCACAAGCGGGTTACGGAGGTCCTGGCGCCTCCGCGCGAGTACATGACTCAGAGCACTTTCGTAATCACCGGCACATATCTGGATACAATGCCGGGAATTAATTCAGCCCTCCCTTTATGGCCGCTTTTTGCTTCCCTCGACCGTACGCCGCGATCCTCTTTCCGCCGATCTTTGCTCCAGTTGCGCAATTAACGCCCTACGGAGCTGGCGCGAGCTATCGAGCGTGAACGCGGGGATGCTCCTAAGAGGAGGAATCGCCGTTCAGGAGATCGCGCACGAGTTCTGTTTATCTGGCCGGAAAAATGCCCGGGTATCAGCCTAAGGGGAGATCGAGCGTGCGCCGACTGCCCAGGACACGCGGCCACCGAACCCTAAGGGAGCGACGGGGATTTTCCGCCTTCCAGGACGCTTTCCTAGGATGGCCTCCCCGGAAACGCGCTTATGCCCGGGGATGATCTTTCCTTAGTTAACGACCGTAAAAAAAGACCAGGGAATCTCTTCCGCCGAGATGCCCGAGTTTCACGGGGAATGCGCAATGGCACTACTCCCTCCTCTCATTTTCGCTATTTCCCGAAAATGCGACGTCTGCCTCTGTAATTCATTTTCCCATGCCCCCGTTCATTCCACGAGCGTTCGCGCATCCGGGGCACTTTGTTAACGAGGTTTGGGCATAAGGAATATAAAAAAAAAAAATATCCGGAATTAGTGTTTGACATTTTTGGACTTTTCGGGTTTTCTCGGATTTCTTGCGGATCTTTCGAGGCGAGCGATAGCTCGCGAATTCGGGATTCATGTCGGTGCCCTTTGCTCCCCTTTGCTCTGGAAGTGACGGAAATGTCTCCCAGCCGCGACGGAAAAAGGCGCTCATCGAGGTATCGCGCGGAGGTAACGCGCCTTGAAAAAGAGGGAAACGGGCCGCCCACAAAACGGCAGGAATATTACACGTTCGCGCGAGCGTTTCGAAATATTTAAGGGGCCTCGCGCTTTGCCTTGGCTGGACGCCGGAATGTAGGCTGTGAATTGTGACAGAAAACCCGGCGCGACGGCGCGGAAACGCAAGGGAAAATGCGGGGAACTTTCAGGCCGCGCTCCGCCGCGGCGTATCGCTCGCGACAGCGGATCTCTATGCAAAAAACCCCGCGGGCCGAGTGCCGCGTTTCTTTTTGCCCTCCCTTCTTTTTCTCTACCCCTCCTCCCTTTTTCGCCGCGACCCACAAACCCGCGCCTCCTTTCCGGGGGAGCGTTTTCGCATTTTCTAGCCTTTCATTTTTTTTTCTCTTTCTCCCGGGAAAGACGAGACGATTTTCCAAAATTCGCCCCGATGCCCATCGGGAAAGGATCGCGACACCTACTTCTCTCTTTAACATTTTCATACTTCTATATTTATTATTTTTTTGTATATATATTTTTTTTTAGGACCCAAGAGAGGTTATTTGTTCTTTAAGCGATAGCGATGGCCCTGTTGAGCGAGTGCATGGCGTTTTTGATCAGTCCCGGCGCGACGTACGTCCCCTGGGGGAGGTCGAGCGATTTGTCTTCCCGAAGTCCCGAAATTGGGTCATAAAGTTCCCCGGTACCCCCGGCGCAAATTGGAAAACCTTGAGGGGCTATCCCGCGGATCCGTACTCACCTGACGAAGGCGTAATCGCTCGACTGTGTGAATCTGTCCGCGAGGTTGTGCAGACTCAGGGCCGTGATCTCCTTCAGGTCGTAGTGCGCCAGGAGGGAGTACTCCACCGCCCAATTCGCCTTGCCCGCGGAATTAGCGGCGCCCAAGTTTAGATAGAACTGCGTATAATCCAGAACCTGCCGAAGGAGTTAAAGGATCAAACGATTCCGCCGATCGCCGGGACGGGATGGGTCGAACCAATGGTACGAATAAGGTCCCGGACTTAAGGACTTTCATGCCGTTTGCAGACGTACCGGCAAAACCGTCCACTTTGCATTCAAAAACAACGTAACTCTCATTTATTTACATTATTACCATCGAAAAAGAACCGGTGCCATCCCCGGGTTTGCTGGTCGTGTGCAAACGGCGCCATGTTCAGGAGGAGAACCCTTCCTTTCCGCGACTTTCTCCGAGGATTCTCTAATTGCACTCGATGCACTCGATGCACCTGTCGGGGCGACCAGGGATGGGCGGTCGATATCGCCGGTTTTAATCGCAGGGGGAACAATGAATCGCGACCAGCGCTCGCTCTTTGAGGGTCTGGGCGATTTTCGCTCCGCGGGACCCGCCGCGGCCGCGGGAACTCGCATTAAAAGTCCCGGCGGAAAGGGAGGCGCCGCGCCCGGCTGCAGCGGGCTGCAGCGGACTGCACCGAGGTGCAACCGGCTCTCCGATAACGAGCGCGAAGTAAGGAAACTCCGCTCCAGTCCGCGGGGGGAAAAAGGGAACCATTTTGGCCCCGGAAACGAATACTTGCTGACCCGTTTTCCGACGCCTCGGCGATCGCTGTACCTCCGTTATCATTATTACTATTGTTATCGCTATCTCCGGCTTCCCGACTTTTTACCGAATTTCGTTACTCCGGGGGGAGGTATCTCACTTTCCGAGGGATACTCCCCGCGTTTTCAGAGCCACCGATGCGGGAGCACCGCCGGGGAAACGCGGAAGTGGCGCGCCTCCTTCCGCTGAAGCGATTTCGGGGAGTTTCAGGTGTTGGCTTCTCTCGTTGGGATTCGTTATTTTCATTTTCCTTCCCTCCCCTCCGAACTCCTGGATTTCCTTTCCTTTTCTCCCTTCGCGACGGGTAACTCACCTGGAGCGGTCGGGAAAAAGGCACCCTGAAAAATGTCCCCCGACGTTGCCTAGCGCGTAATTTAAGGAGGACCCGGCCGCGGTGTTTCGCGTTTCGCCCTGTCACAATTAATTCGGAGAGCCCTGGCATTTTTTAAGGACCGACCTCCGAGGTAGAGCCTCTTTCTGAGGAGACTGCATTTCCTGGGATATTTCTTTTTTTTCCTTTCCTTTCTAATTTTTTCTTTTTTTTTCGCCGAGACAGTTTCAGGGTGAAACGGTTTAGGAAACGCTTTCAACGCGTGGGGAATTCGAGGCTGAGTCGGGCCGAGAGAACGTCGGTCCCACGCGAGCTGGCACACGTCAGGGTCTCGTTGGTTAGAATTCTCGAGCACCTGCTACCGGGATCAGTCACGGCACGCGTTGGACCTTATGCATTTGGAGCGTTTCGTCAACGTCATTAGATAAGTCGGCTCGCGCAAATAAACTCGGTGAGGCGCGGCTTAGCACGGCCGACACGTAACGCCCGAATTGCACGTGATAATAAAGGCTTACCCGGCTCGCGAGCCAGTTTAAATCCCGCCTACCTGTCCGGTATTAGTCTCGAACTTGTACAGCCGTAATCCAGGATTGTTCGGTCCCCCCAGGCGGTGCGGAGTGATACTGGGAGCCATCATCATCCACGAGGCCGGGGCACCTGCGGAAAAAAAGAAAATCCGACGGATCGTGTCCATTGAAATTGACACGTCGAACTCGATCAGGGAGGATATCAGTATTTATTAAGGTTTCTCGATATATTTCTTTGCAGAGTGCGAGGAGTCTTTTTTATATCTCATTTCGGGGGATCCACTGGGTCCCGTAAATTACCGACTACACCTGTGGAAGGTGCGCGCTCCGTTTCTCGATAGAAGGACCCGTTCCGGATAATCGGGCCAATTAAGCCGCGTCTTCTGACGCGGCGAATCCGCTAATTGGAAATGTTGTTTCCAGGGGTCGCGTTTTTAAACTCGAGGGAGTAACCGGGCGATTCGCCGGCGCCGTTTCGCCGGTTTATTAGCGTCCTCCATTCACCTGGGGCTGAGCTCTTTCCCCTTGGCCTGGGGATTCCGTGGATTTTTGCGGCGGGCCTTTCAATTCGTCGGCTTTTCAGTCCGCGTGATGAAAAAAAAAAAAACGAAATGTATAAAAAATGGGGGGGAGGAAAAACGACGCGAAGACGTCGCCTCTCGGGTCGACCGGAATCACCGGGAACGCCCCGAGGCATCGACGGCTAATCGAAACGCGTCGAAAATCGTCGGGAAACGTCGAAAAGCGGCGAAACAGCGGCGAAAAGTGCTCGGTCGAACGGCTAAAAAATAGAAGAAAAGGAAGGAGAAACAGGGGGACCCGGGAAAAAGCGAGGGGAAAACGCTCGCGAGGTAGCTCTGGTCCCCGGAAAACGAAAAATCCTCCGGCGGCATGCAATCTGCACGTACCTGCGTCATTGTAGATCACGCGAAACGTGTCCGAGTGCCAGTGCCCGAAGAATTGTCCGCGAATTATGTCCGAATTCTGGCGGACCAGCTGCAGGTATCTGCTGTTGTGCTTCTCGTGAAAAGCCCCGGAATTGCTCTCCCTCTCGTCCATCCCTGGCGGCGTGTGACCCGCGATGTACACCTGATTTCCATTCCCCGTGGGATTCGTTCAGACATGGAAAGATAACAAGGGGAGACCGTGTACTCTTTCTGGGAGGTAGGTGAATACATAGAACCGCGTATTATCGCTGTAGAATTTTTAATATACAGCGCGTCATGCCAAAAAGGAGTCTTTTTGATCCTCGCGAGGAACACCTGGGTAAACTCCCGGGGCAACTCCCCCGGACGTGGAGAGGTAACAAGAGACAACTGTGCACTCTTGCACTCACCTCACTAGAGGTAATAAAAATAATTTTTTTTTCTTCGTATCATATATTCCCGATGCAGAATGTTCACTATACACAGGGGCATATAAAAGGGAGACCCTTTCACGGCAGACCAGAAAGTTGCCATTACGTGTCAAGCGTTGGAACGAAACGGGCTCTCGACGTGTCCCCGTAATAATGCTTCCTGAATCGAAAGAGAATGATTGACGATCGGGGATAGCTGTGATCCTTCAGTTGTGAATTATGGGTAAACTGCTATCGGCACGTGTTTCAGACTCGAGATGAAATTGATCGCGATCCTCGGCTACGACACAAGACATTGATTTGTTTAACCCGGGAATAATTCCCGATTTCGTGATAAACGATCGCACTTCCGGCCGCCGTTGTCTCGCGGACTCCTTCCTTCGCGCGTTTTAATGTCTCCGGTGGGGGGAATAAAAAATATAAAAATCCATTAACCAATCGTCTCGCCAGTCCATAGGAGGGACGATAAATCCTCGTCGGTGCCGACGAGAGGTACATGGGACTTTTGTGCACTCCGATACCCGGTTGACAGAAAAATGAATATTCGAATAACAATATCCGGATTATCCGTAGTTTTGACGGGCCAACTGGAAGTATTTGCCGGCGCGCTTTCCTCGCTAAGCTCTGCATTGAAAAGCAAAATGAATCGAATCAGGTTTTGGCCGAGATCGATTCGATCCTCCGAGGATTGCGGCCGATCCGGCAAAAGTTTATCCATGCGGCTGCGTTGTATTTGAATTAACTTAATTGCGCACCGCCGGAGCTAAGCTAACTAGCTAAATCTCATTAGTACCCCGCAATTAAACCATTCGGCTCTGTTGGGTTTTACAACGAGGTAAATATTTTTCAATTACTTTTAACAAGGCTCCCGGTTCGCGCCGTTCGTCTAACCGTGGGATCGGCAAGCCGGAACGAATCTCTTATAAAGAGCGGGGATCCGGTAAATTTATTTTTATTTATTCATGCTCTGTTAAGATAGAATGGAGGGAGACTCGTTTTGCGATCGATTCCGCCGGTGGCGGGTGCAACGCGATCTCGTGATTTTACGGCTCGGTCACGACTCGATTTTATTCCCAAGGAGGAATTCTCGTTTCCTCGGCACCGGGGGAAAGAATCTAACCGGCCTTATCAAGGGTCCATGAAATCATTTACGAATTTCCCGAGAAACACCCCCAGAGTAGAAATGAAACGAAAGGCATCGTCTCCTGTCCGCGGAGATACAATCGCGGAGTTATAATTAATTTATTTACACAGAAGGCCGGCAAGGACCTCGTTAATTACCTCGAATAACTTTCCCAATTAGAGTAAGTAATGATTCCGTTTTGGCGGGCTAAAAGTTAGATCGGGCGAAATTATAAAGATTTCTTTCCTATTAAATGCAACTCGATGTTTATCCTGCCTCGTTCGGCCGGGTAGATTTTTAATTAAATTGCATCGGCAAACCAGCTGTCCCTTAAGTTAATAATTTTCTCTAGGTAAGGAAAAATCCTACCTCGGGGTTGTCGGTAAATTTGGCTATCAATTTCTCCATATCGGCGCGCCCTCCACCCGACTTCGTATAATTAACGATTCCTGGGCCGAATCGTCATTCGATTTTACAACCCATTCGCTCATTCGCGGTGTTATAATTTACAGCCGTCGCACGTACCGCCGCCACATATTACCTCAACCGCAATCGATACACTGCATTAACACGTTACAGCTACACGAGCTGCGGTTGCCCGATATTATTTCAAAGTAATAATTAAAAAGCGAGAACAGTATCAATTGCGACCAGGGAGCCATGCGAAATCAATTTCCACCCTACATTAGCGACTAACGACTAATCAAGGCTCATATGCCATTATTTCTCGACCAGAAAGTACAGAGATTTTCCCTCGCAAGTGAAGTATGAAACTCGGGTTAACCCCTTCCTTTGATCAAGGAAATATCGTGAGACAAGTAGCCAATACGTCCGCGAGATTCCTCATCGTCTCGCGGATGCTCGTCCCTTAATTTCCTGCAGTACCTTTCCTCGTTTTTAGCTAACAAAAAAAAAAGAGTAATAAAAAGAAGAAATCCGCCGGACAAGCAGGAAGCGGCGGCCCGGCGATTTTTGAAACGTCGCTGGCCGCGAGTGGACGGGACTTTTTTGTCGTTTCCCCGGACGGACGGGCTTCGGAAATCACGGTACCATTCATGGAAACGTAAACCAATTGGTCGGGACGACAATGGGCCCGTTGATTGGTAGCTTCTGATGCTGACGCGCTTAAACGATCGGTAATTCCCGATCGAACGTGGTCGGTTCTTCGAATGATCCATCCTGGAAGTCCTGCTCGATGCAGCCGAATAATTACACAGGGGAGGGAAATGAATGAAAGTACCATTTCCAATAATTCCCAAGATTAATTCCCAGATTGAGCTCATCGAGTATCAGCCTTAAACTCAGCCCTTAAACTCCGACATAACCCTCTCGGCCATCATCCTCCGTTCGTCCATGCCCTACCCCAAGCCAGATGATGATGGCTCTGAATAATCTATCGGAATTTGAAGAGGTGCCTTAAATCGCTCACTTAGGAGTCCAAGGTAACGAGGAGAGGTCGGCTCGTTACACCTCCCAGGGTCCCATTTACGCGTGGGCAATCGGCGTCCGATAAGGGGTATCACCTCCGACATCCGAGGGTAGTCGGCGAGACAATGCAGCGAGGGCGTCCCGGGAAATTAGCCCGAGGGAGTTCCCTTCCAGGGAGCCCTTTAAGGTCCGTTCATCGATTCCGGCCATCTTGGACGACGGGATCGTGGATGTTTAATTCAACCGCGCCCTCCCCCGCCCTGGGGGGTAGCGCTCGCGATTATTCCGCTTCTTGCGGGGAATTTTCGTGGCCGGACCGCAATATCGGCGATAATATCCCCAGTGCCCTGGGCCATGGTTTGCTGGGTATCCAGGGTATCCGGTATCCTGGATCTAACCGGGGGGTATTTCGACGAGGTGCCATCGGGCCTTTTCGCGAGATGTGGCCTCCTGTCAACGCGCCGGTCATCAATCCGATAGGGGGGTCGATATCGCGAGCGGCGTGATTTATAGACTTTTCGCGCGGCATGGGGACTAGGTTCCTCTCTCTCCCTCTTTTTCCATAATTCATTTAAAGTCCCCGCAACGTGATGCCGCCGCGCTAGGTGAAAATCTCCACGGGCATTCCGCCGGGCACATATATCTTAATCAGGACCGGCCCCGTAATTTATGGAGTGGCGATCGAGCCCGACTGCTCCGTCGATCGAGAACCGGACGTGTCGACTCCGAAAAAGGGGGGCCGTCGCTTTTGACAGCTCAATTATGGCCCGGAAGGCACTATGTCACTTTTGACTGGCCGGCCAATCCCTCGCAGGACTCCAAAGGACGCCAAAAGACGCCAAAAGGACTCCGGGAGTAGCGCCCTCCGAGCGCGACTCGGAAGGAGTCTTACATCGATTTTACCTTCCCCTCTCCCTTTCCCCGGCGTATTACTTATAAGTGGCCCTGTACTCGTTATTTCCCCTCCCCGGTAATAAGGTTAATCGCTCGGGTGTAGCCGGCTTGCCGAGGGAGAATTATGCTAAAAGGCGCCGTTTTTGGGAGACAAGGGATGCGCAAGGGTGCTTTATTACAGCCCTCGACGTCCACCTACCCCTTCGCCGCGGTTCTTTTCTATTAATTAGCCACCCCCTCGTACTCTCGATCCTACGTCATCTTTTTGTCTCGTGTAGGGAGAAATTTTGACTAGGCGTTTAATTTTCCCGGGGTCTCCTAGGAGAATGGGAGGCGACTTCGGATTTACTTTCGAGCGCAATCGGCGAATTCTCGCCCCTGCTAGAAGTGAGGGTAAGAGAACGGGGACGGTTGAATGGGGTTTCCGGCTCTTTCAGACGGGATCTCTCGTTGTCGGGTATCGAAGCAAGCATTTTTTGAATGCCCTGCGTGTCTGGAATTCAAGACGTATTCCGGGGTAATCGCTCATTCCTGATGTGCGCTCCCCCTTTTCCCGGTAATCCAGGGCTCGCGGCGATCTTTAAGTTCTCGTCTTTAAATGCACCCGGCACTCCCGTAGGATCCGCAGCTGGTCTTTCGCTCGTCAGCGGAATCGCGCTCGCGTGGAAAAAAATTAGTTCCCACTGTCGGGACGCGGCCAGACACTTTTGCGCCTTTTAGAAAGACCGACTGTGCGAATCTATTCAGACGACCACGTAATCGGAATGGATGTCGGGGATCATCCCTCTGATTATTCTAGGGGATATTAACGCCACCTGGAGGGAAGGATTTCCAGATATTTGGGGGGTGTTACTCATTTGTGGGGGGCAGAAATAATTAGAAGAAGAATTCATCAATTGGAGGAGTCGACGTCTTTGACGGGACGCGAGGCGCCGAAGAGCCGGAGGGATCGATTCTAGAGACGTCCGGTCGTTGGCGGTTAATTTCAAAGGCTAAGGGTGTCATCGGCGAGCCTCGAGGAGCGCCCGTCCACGAGGAGCACTCGTTGCTGCAAGTGGGCAGCAAACGACGGGCAAACGACGGGCAACCGAGGCGCCATTACTCCAAGTGGTTGACAAAACGACGCGACGTTAGAGTGGCTGGTTCGAAAAAGCGCGACTACGGGGGCATTAATTATGCGGACGCGAAATGTGAGCTAAATTCCGCCACTGGGGACGATAAGCCCTTAGCAAATGCGGTTAAGTGCCGGTCCACTTGTCCGCTCGTTTAACGTCAGCCTTAATTTCAACGCAAGGACGAGTCGCGTTCCGTCCGATTCGTCTCTCCGTTTCGGGATGTCGAGAAAATCGCCCCCCTCGTCAGGAGGGAGACCTCCACCCCCCCGATCCTCCCACTGAGCGAATGGCTCCTACCCTTTAATATTCATATCCTTAAAATTCAAAGACCTTAATTCCGCGCCCACGTCGAAACGTTTCATCCGAAGGAGAGAAAATCAACCTCGTTAATATTCATGAATCGGACTTATGCGCACGGATAATGGACGCAGAGCTGCCGAGGCGAAAATATCTCCCCGGACTGGAGTTACATGGTCCATGGCCGGGGTGTCTATCCGTGTAACGTGGAACCAACCCCTGGAAATCGGCCGAAAGGGTGCAGAATCTTCCCCTGGAGGGCGTAGAAATTTCGAGGAAAAAATCATTATACCGCGTCGATGTGGAAAATTTGGCGCTTAAGAGCATCTAGAGGGCTTTTTAGTCGCTTTGAGGGGTTAAGTAAGGGTAGGATCGAAATCCCGATCGCGTGCGTTTCGTGGGACGCGGAATCGACGGGAGCGAGCTCGCGTTTCGCCGCGCCTAACTGCTACGTCGGAGCGTTTTGTCCGGATGAACGGCCGTAAAATTTGGACGCCGGTTCGCCGATGTTTTACGACGACTGTAATTGTGCCACTTGCGGAGTCTCGAATGCTCGTAAACCGTTTGCCGCCCCGTGGAAATTGATTGGCAACGAATGACTGCCGTCCCGGTAATGACGATTAATGCGACACCTCGTCGACCTATCGACGGCCGGCATTGGGGGTTGAATTTCGGGAATATTCCGCATCGATACGAGGGACTCACCTTTTGGCCCTTTTTTCGAGCCGTTGTCAAGATCGACTGAAACCACTCCCATTGGCCGTAAGGGTCGTTCGAGTTGTCGCTGGTCGTCACAACGTTGCGTTGCGGAATCCGGTTGTCGATTATCGCCCCCGAATTCATCCACAGGTTCGTGTTCAGCACGATGATCCGGTAGTTCTGGGTCCGCTGGTCGATCGTGTAGAAGCCGTCTGGGGAATGAAAAAAAGAAAAAAATATGGGAATAACGTGTCGGAGGCTCATGAAAAATCGCAAATGAAAACGATGACGAGCACCCCTCTGGCTGGCTCGTTCGCGAAGAGTCGCATTCACATCGTGCGAACGCGTCATGCCGTGTACCGCGGTTGCCTAATAAATTGTGCCCGTCAGTTATTCAGAATATTCCGCTTTTTCTCGTAGGGAGTGCAGTCATTTTCGGCGGAATCTCTGGTCCCATATTTTATTCGCTTTTTTTTTTTCTCTCTCTCTCTCTCTTCGCATCGCGACCAGGAGTTGTAATTTGATATTTCGCGTCAAGCCAGCGCGGTTAACAAACAATGAAATTCCATACTGGGGGTCCTCGCTAGCTCTGGTCAGACATTTTTACCATTTTCTCCTCTCCGAATTTGTCGATTGATTTTAAGGGGTTCTTTGATACAACACTAGTACCCGTCGAGTGCTCACTGATTTGACATCCATGATTTTCCTTGTTTTTATTTTTTATTTTTTTTTTTTTTCCGCAATCTTTGCAGCAGGCAAAATGGTCCATCGCGAAAAGGCGGCGATAAACTCCCTCGACTTTATCATTACGGGCACGTAATGTGACGCGAACCGAGTTTCCCGTATAACAAGCTCCGTCGTTACATGAAGAGTCCTAATTAACGGTCCAAGTTTGTGGAGATTGCGCCTAGCTCCCCCGAGACGCATCGAGATTCGTAATTGGGCGATAAATATCTCCTCGCAGGTTTTTCGTCACTGTTTCGGCACCGAGGGGGGCCGATAAATTAATCCGACAAGACGAGGACGCGAGCTCGACAAATTCGACCTGGAGATTAATTCCTCGGTTTCCCCTTATCACGCGAGATCGCGGTTGGCCGGCCAGTCGATAATCAATTTCCGCGGGCACTGCTTATCGATACTTTCAAGCCGTGTCATTGATCTTCGATAGGTACATATTACGTAGTCCGAAAGTCCCCCCGCTGCCTGTGGCTATTGAAAATTCATTACGGATTTAATAGCGGGCCCATTTACAATGCGAATGGTCAATGTGCCAATTAGAGCCGTCTGCCCATAATTGCCCGTGATATTTTCCCTCGTTCGATTTTTATCGGAAGCGGAAGAACGGATGTTCGGTGCGGTTTTAACGCGCGGAGTCTCCGGATCGATCGCGGTTTATCAGGGCAAATCGATCGCAGGTGCCCGACCGATCGAGGGGGTCGATTCGATAAGTCACGCCACCATTTCGATTCGTTTTTGCGACATTTTGCGTGCATTCCCAAATGCCTCATTTCGGCCCCGCCTATAACAATAAATGGAACGCTTGGCGGGATCGTTTTATAATTCAGGTACGAGTGCCGGGGCCGCTGCCCGGCAAGATGGATATGAATATTAACGGCCGTGATTTTGATTCGCTGGGTGAATACACGGTGCTTTATTAATGCATTCGGCGCAATTCGTTCGCCGCCACGTAGCAGAGGACGGTTTATAATCAATTGGCTTTGGAATTAATTCCGGGGCTCGGTGGAGGTTACCTGTACGATGTCACTGCCATGAAATGGGATATGATTATTTTATCGCGAAGCTTACACGGATTATCCGAGCTCGTTATTTTCGGATAATGGGGGGTCATGCATCGACGGGGAGGAAATTCTACGTCATCGAGTTCTGATTTCGAGCGGGCCTTAGCCGGGCGGTACTTTGCGAATCGATTCAAATCGAACATCCAACGGCGGGTATGACTTTGCACAGGGTACAATGACAGGGTGTACTAATATTTGAGGAGGAGAGTGCATTTAACGCGAGTCATGGCGCGCCGACGGAATGGATTTTTAGGAGGAGCCGGCTCGAGTTTTATTTATTATTTTATTTCATTCGTGGGATAAAAATACCTCTGTACGTACAAAGGTACCGCCGGATACCGATTCAACGTAAATCGAGGCACGATGTTTAGAAGCTAGGACGAGGTAATTCAATTACGCCCTCGCGATGAGCGATGTTTCCCTATCGTGCATATCTTATTTATTAAACTCGGCCCATTAGACCGCGGCTCACGATATCGAAATGCACCTAGTAATAAGATCTCTTCCCGATAGAAGATGGAGCTCGAACGGTCGATAACGTCGAAACGGCAATTTTCATGCCACGCGATCACTTTCATGCTTTCACCGGGACCCTCTGAAAGGGAAGCCCGGTCAAAGTTTCGTTCGCTGCCCGATTTGTCCAACCTTTTTCTCCCTCTCCCCGATTTTTCCCTCCCGCGGCTCCGCCAGCTAGCCGGGAACAATTTTTGCCCATCAGCCAGAATTTTCGGCTCATAACTTTGTATCGGCCTCAACTTGGATCCACTGTACATATTTACGAAACCCAGGCATGGAATGCTTTTTCGGAAGTAAAAAAAAAATGAAAATAAAAAAAAATGGCCTGGCTTTAAATGCGACCCCTTCCGGGTCACCCGGTCGAGCCGCGCAACGAAATCATGCAAATTCGTCGAATGTCATTGTATGCCTATGCGGCCTGAAATAATGCCTCTTTCGGCCGATTAAAGGCGATTGTTCGGCCGGCTCGGGGAATAAATTGAAAGAATACATCCCAGCTCGCGGAAAAATCGCCGCGGCCGAAGTTGAAGGCACTTCTGCGGGGCCGTAAAAAAATGGCCGCGGGCAGTAAAGTTTTATACGCGGCGGGGGGGTGCGCGGTACTCACTCTTCTCGAAAGTGTTGAGAGCATCCTGCGGCAGCCAGTGCTTCCAAAGATTTGTGATCTGGGTGAAATTCAAGCCGATGTCTTCGTGGCCCAAGACGGGGAACACGAAGAGGCCGGTGAACGTGTGAGACAGAAGATCCGTCAGGTTCTTGAGGGACTGGAGGCGCAGCTCGTCGCTCATCCCCGCGGCGTTCGACAAAGCGTCCCTGCAACAAGTAGGCCCGGAAACGGATCACTTCCCTCCTCTTCCTTCAGGAATCCACCCGGCCGAAAATAATGTCAACCCTTGAATTCGCCCCCGAAAAGCGGAAAAAAGGCCATCGGGGCCGTCTCGTTCGGGCCCCGAGAGGACTCCGTCGGGGTGTTCCATCTCTAGCAACAAGTACAAAGCCCGGAGCTTTTTAACTGGATTAAAACGGACTCTGGGCCATAAATATTCAGCTTACAATCGGATTCCGCGCCGAAGGAAGGGGGGACGGCCGTGCTCCCGGGGAAAATATCCTCGTTTACGAGAAACGGTAGATCGTTACCACCTACCCTGTCCACAGGACGAACTCGATTCCTTCGGCGTGCTTCGTCCTCATGGCCTGGGCCGCCGATTCGATGAGGGCCCACGGCGAATCGCATTTATAGTCCCCGAATGCGCCATCCGGTCGCTGGTCCAGTCGCATCCGACCATTGTCCACGTTGCTCCTCGTGTTCCAGCACTCTGTGAAATCCGAGGAGGAAGCGCCACTTTTATTCCCGAACGACCTCTGTCTTTCTTTACGGGCTGCGAGGAGGATTGCGCGCGTTAAGGGCCGCTTAGAATTGTCGTCGTTACGGGAAATCGTGTCAAAGGAGTCGCCGACCGGGACGGTTCGATAGAGAAAGAGAGAAAAGGGAAGAAAAAATTAAAAGGATCAGCGTTCGCGAGAGAGGATCGACGCTTAAGAGCAATCGAGCGCCAGGAAGAAGTTTCGCGATTTTCTCGTTTTTTTTTTCTACAGGAAAAGAAAACGCCAAGGATGCACCATCACCGCGCGTTACTTCGGGAATTCATAGGAAAAGGAACGTAAATTCCGAGCACCGCGTTATAATCCATACGTGGCTGGGAGCGGTGAAGAATCGCGAGCGGCCGCCGCTGCGGAATCCCTCTTATTGCCCCCCTTTCGAGCCGCTGCCTCTGTGCCGGAAAACCGTATCGACGTTCTCCATAATTCAGGGATAATCGAGGAAATAACGCGGCTGTAGTTCCTTCTCTATGTACGATGAATTCCTTACGCGCGACAAACTTCCCTTACGCGGTATTTTAAGGAAGAAGGGGGAAGAACGCCCCAGGGCGCGCCCTTGCTAAGGGGAGGTCTCAAAAATTCGCCTCGACCAAGGAGGACGTCTCCGGGTTTTCTGCCGCCTTTTTCCGTACTTTTCGCTATTTTCCAAGGGGGGAAAGAAGTAGAGAAAAGCCGGTGGAGGACCCCCCCCGAGCTGGGAGGACATTTTGGGGGAGGGACACCCCGACGTGACATTTGATGACACCGTTGCACTTACCCTGGCGTCACGATTAAAGTGCGATCGTAACTGCAGGGTAACTCATCGTAATCCATTTCTGTGAGCCCCTCACCGTGCAAGAGGGCGCGTTTCACCGCTCTCCATAATTCAGGGATAAACATGGGAATACTACAAATAAACTCCGGTGCTTTTCCGAGTGCGTTTCCTGCGCGTGGCAAAGTCCCCTTAACCTTAGGGGTTGTACGGTGCTTTAAAGAAGAATGCCTTTGGGTACGTCCTTGCTAAGAAGAGGGCTCAAAAATGCGTCTCAAGGAGGGAAAAGGTCTTCCCCTTTCGCTCTTACTTATTTTTACTTTTTCTTTTTCCTTATTTTTTCATCTCTTTCTCCGGCTTCGTCCGGCAGGAGGGGCGAGGAGGGTCCTCCGTTTCCCGGGCTAAGGAGAAAAGGTGGAGTCGGGCCGACAAGTCGCGTTAGTGCCCCGGGTGTAAATGCACCCTCAGGTGGGTATATCTCGGGAGGAGCACTTCGGCGGAAGAAAGCCCGGGGTGAATTAATAGGCCGCATGCACGGGGTGTACTCACTGTTCGCCGTGTTTCCCTGCGTCGAGTACTTCGGGTCGTAGTGGATGTCGGTGATGTGCCAGAAGTAGCCTGCAAAGACGAAGGGAAAGATCACTCGAGGGATGCGCGTTTTCGAGCCCCCCATCCCGAAACCCCCTCGCACCCTCTCTAAGAGGGTGCACGCGAGTTAACGCCCGAGATTCGAGGGTCTCAAAGAATCCGCGAGTTTTCGAGTGTTTCCGCGATCGCGCTTTTCCACGGGTTTTCCCCCTTTTCGCCCTTTTTCCCCTTCCTGCGCCGACACCCCCGGCTTCGAGTTGCGGCCAAGACCGCAATTTCACGTCGGGAAATATATAAAATAAATAAATAACCACGACGAACGAAGATAATCCCCCTGGAGGAAAGTGCACGCGAGTTAACCCCAAAGATTCGAAACTTCCAAAGAATCCGGGAGTTTTCGAGCGCGATTTCTCCACGTTTTCCACCCCCACTTTCCCCGATCCCGCGCGGTCGAATTGCAGCCTGGGAGCGTAATTCCGCGCGGAAATATATAAAATAAGTAAACACGGCAAACGAAGATAATTCCTCGTCGGGGTGGCGCCGCCACCCCCGCAGTCGAGCCAGGGGGCATCAAAGGGGGGCGAGCGTAATTTTTCATGGAAATCTCCGCGACGAATGAAACGCGTCTCCGCGGAAGCGGTGGCTTTGAAGCCGGGGAAAAATCCCGCAGCTTTGAGAAGCTCGCCCCCGCGCCCCCGTTCCGGGAGCGGATCGACGCACGCGTTTTTTCGCGACCGGGCCGAGACGACCCGACGTGCCGTGGCATATAACCCGGGGGCTGAACCCGGGAGGAAAGGGGCACTTTTGCGAGTTAACATCGGGACACGGGGACGTGTGAAAATTTAATAGGTCAGCCCCGTGTGTGCCTCGCGAAGTGCGCCCGCCACCCCCTGGGGGGTCGGCCGCGTCGGAAGGGCTTTTCTCTCCCTCGGAAGCTCGGCGGGCGAGACTCGCGATCATTAGTGAAATAATAACGCGAAAGAATTTGAAGCTCACGCCCGGCCCCACTTCTTCGGGGCCCCCCTCGTGCATTATGGAAATAAATGCGGCCAGACGCGGGGGCTTGTGATAACGCTCTGATATTACCGTATATATGGGGGGCGGCGAGAAAGGGGGCCGCGTAATACGAGCTATTCAATTATTTCACCCAACAAAAGGCTCGCCGACGGAAATGCACTTGCCTATTTTCCCCTGCACCGTGCACAGCCAGGAGAGGAGCATCACGTAATCGCGGATCATCTTTTCAGCTTTGTACCTGCAACATGCACACGTACAAGGGTTTCAGTACGGGGTAGGACGTAGAACGTGTCTCGTTGTCACGGGTCACTCCAGCAGCCCGTGGACCAGCTCGAGGAGAGGGTGAGATCGAATTTTCATGTACTCGGACGAGCCCCACCCCTCGCGGGTTTATCCCGGCTTTTAGCGTTTCTTATGAATCCGCCCTGATTTTATTGGACATCGTCGAGTGCGTCTTATCGCGGGGGCAGTCGTTATCATACCCGCGATGACGCCTCGCGACGACGCGTCGTCCGCGTTATCGACGGGAGTGAAATAACGGGCGCCGTAAAGGGCACCCTATAGCTCGTCTCGGACCCCCCGAGGGGCAACTACCCCTTCGATACTTGCCAATAAATCCCTGATGCCGCCCGCGAACTTCTGCCACCGCATTCCCCTCCCGTAAATGCGGAATGCACTCATTAACGCGGCTCTGATTAAACGCCCCAGTTTCGACTCGGTTCACCCCCTCGGTTTTACACCCCCGAGCGGATGTTCCGACGGGCTCCTTTCGCGACTCCCGTGACGATATGTCCTCCGATGGTGACAATGATGAGGATCTATGGGCAGAAAAGAGCGTTAGGTGGGGCGAAGTCTTGGAATATGGAGCAACTCGGGGGTTGAAACCGAACTTGGGGGGTGGAAACGACGCGTGCCGGGTCTCCGCGAATTCGTCGTAGGTGCACTCGACTTGCCGGAAGGCGGGAATTAGTAGGGGATAATTTCGCGACTCGGGTCGGGGTGCTTTTCGCCCTCGCAATTACGAGCTTTCGGGGGTGTTTTCGAGAGGCGCCCTTTGGCCCTGCGAGGGAGGGAGGCAAAGGTTCCCGAAGAGCCCCGAGTGTTTATTGCCGACCCCCTTCGATTCGTATTCCGAGGTCGGAGCCATTTTCGACTGGGAAGAAATCGCTCTATTCATGTCGGCGCACCCCTTTGAGTGGAACGTCCGCCTCTCGATAGAGGGATGCCACTATAATCTCGTATCGCGCCCTGAAAGGCCGAGGGTGGAGGGTCGAAGGGTCGGCACATCCCTACGACACATCGCTAATATGAGGCTCGTGAAACCCTCCGAACGGAAATTATTTCTTGGATTCGGTCACCCCACTGCAACATATTTCATCCCCTCTGCGTTGAGGTTGCTGCACCTATGGTGCAGTTCCTAGCGCATCCCTGTGTATTTCATACACACATTAATATTTATATTTATACCCAAGGTAACGATTTTCAATGCCTGATTTTCTCTCCATCTTCCTGGATATTCCTCCGAAGGGTGTGGAATTAAAAATTAGAAATCCAGGAATTTATATCGAACTCGAGAGGGACTTGGAAGCGAGAGGAGTTCTGGTAAAGGGGAAGAAGTCCTTTCCGTGTGTCGAGCAATGTAGAGGCGCCAGGAACGGAGAGTCAAGGGGGAGGCCGGAAATATACTTTATCAATAAGGTTTTATCGGGTTTCGGGAGACTCCCCGGGGACTGGGAATTATTTGTCGGGACGAGTCGGAGGGCTCGGGGTCGGATCGGCGGGACCGGGGGCGGCGATCTAACGAAATCTCCAGGCAAACAAATCCTAAACTGCCCGGACAAACGTCCCACGGAGCGCAAACCCCCTTTATATGTCGGGAAAAGTTGTCTAATTCGATTTGTTCACGGCGGCGCGCGCCGGCCGAGCCTTTTGAAAGCAAAGTTGGCCCCTCGTTCAAGGAGCGCCGCTAAATCTCTCGCCTCTGCCTCGGTGGGTAGACCGTACGTGCCAGAAACAGGAGGGCAATGCCACGGGCCCCGGAAATATACTCGGCCGATGAAGTTCCCTAGGACTTGAGAAAACTTGAGCCCTCCCTCCTATGGGCGGACAATTATTTGTTATTTTCAAGCCGGTGGTCGGCGTCGCGGCCGATGTCCGGCGTCCCGGAAATTGAGGCGGCCGGAAAAAATTATTCACGCCCGCGGACCCGGGGAAAATCCCGATGAAAATTGCGAGGGGAGGTTTATCGATGAAAGAGGATCAAGGGCGGACCCGTAGGTACCGGACCACGTCGGTGGGGGATGTCTTCCCTTGTTTTTCTCCGGAGGGAGGAAGGAAAAAGGGCTCGCGAGAAACCCGAAGACTTCGCCTCGGAGGAGGAAGTTGACGGGGAAAAAATTAAAGAAGTCGACCCTGTCGCTCCTCTGGGGGCGGTCTCCGAACGGGAAATTGTGGATGCCGTTGCGGCTTTATGCCTTGGCAGAAATTGAAGAGGAAAGAGGAAAGAGGGCCACTGGCCCCCGAGAACGGAAATACGCTGCGGCGATAAACTTCCATCTGGCCCCGAGGGACTGCGGTACATGGGAAATTATTTATTATTCGGATGTAAATATTTGAACGACGTCCTCCTCTGCCACTCTGCCATTGCCACGCGGTGGAAAATTGCCGATAACAATTTAACCGTGAACGGGATCGAGAGGACGGACCCGGCTCTTTCTCTCCTTGACGCAGTCGTTGCGGATCGGATGCGGAAACCGGAGCGGAGGGCAACCACGGCGGCATAATTGATATACTCGTGCGCCAAAGTGGAGGGTCGGTTGTATGTTGAACTCGTATTAGCGCCACCGGAAGTTGCAAATTTGAAAAGTTTCCCGGGTGGCGTCGGTTAAACTGCGCGGGTTGTATTAAAAATTGCGCGTTCTCGCCCCTTGGTCGAGAGGGTAATCGCGCGGGGTGGGGAAATTAAATAAACCGGGGAAACGACATTTGACCGCCCCGCAATTAATCGGACGATTGGTACTCGCGGTCCGGGTTGACATTTTCTGCACCCTCGAAAATGAGGAACTACGTCGCCATTGTATCATCCCCCTTTACGGGAAGAAACCGCCCTTATAATCCTCGACTTCGGGTTACCATTTGAACGTATAAATTTGTACAGTTAATTCCGTAACTCTTTAACAGGAGTTTTTCTCCCGAGACCGGGACAGGGGAGCTCGCCGACAGGGGAGGGGCCCTGAAAAGAGAGAAAGCACGGGGGGGAAAATTGTCTAGAACGGTCGGAAAAAGGAAAATTACCCTCGCGACTTCCGGCGAGCACGAAAGTTTAATTAATTAAATTCACGAGGCCCCGAAGAATCCGGGGGCCGGCTTCGCCCGAGAGCGATTTCCTCGTAAAGACATATTTATGAAAGCCTCGACCAGAAGAGAGAGGGCGGAGGGCGACGCCCTAACTTATACACCTCTTTACTTTATCTTACATCTTAATTACGGACGTTCGCCATATTCAATGAAGACACTTCGCCCGGGTGATTTATCGGCGCATTCCTGGCGCCGGTTTAGCCCCGCAACAACGCGGCCGCCGAATCGATATTTACGCGGAAACCATAAATTAAGACACTCGCTAAGCAATCCGTGCTTCTAATCAAGGATTCGGCCGCATAAATCCAGCATTGTTAATCGGCTGTGTAGACGGGATCGCGATTCCGCGAATATTCCCTGGGAAGCGGATCCACGGGTCGCAAAATAATTTCCCGCAAACGGGTCGGCGAGTCAGCTGATCGGGAATACCCGGTAAGGAGTGTCATTACCTCTCGTTTCAATATTTATCCGCAATTCCGGAATGATCTCTCCCCAAAATCCAGGACCCATGACCCGCCCAACTTCCACCAGCCGGCCTAGAATTATTGCGTCGGTGGTTTCCGAGGAATCCACGATTAATCATCGCCGTGCGGAAACGCGACCGACGTTCCGCGCAATGTTCGAACCTTCCGGCGCATCTCATTTGGCGTTTCAGGCGGAATAGAAACGCATATGCGAAAACGTACGTGCGAAATCCGAGGTTCGGCAGGGCAGAGAGACGCCCCGTGGGTGCGCCCGATCGTCGCAGGGGGAAGGGGATTTACTAAATCGAGGGAACGTCGAGGCACCGACGAGACTGCATTCGGATGATAAATTAGGCGGAAAGGTAGACAAAAAAGGGGCGAAAAGGGGCGAAGAGGGAAGAATGGCGGAGCCTGATACAGCCGCGGGCTGTCGGCGGGAATTCCGCTCGCTGCCAATTTATCGGGGGAGCGGTTTAAGATTAGCCCCGGGAATATCGCGACGTCGTTTGTTTGTTAATCCGGCGGACATTATCTACAAATAGCCTAATGCCGGAAACTATCAGGGGAACTTTCGCCGAACCGGCGATCCTCCTCTAACTCACGCCACGGCGCGTCCTGGAACCGGAACTTCAACGAGCTATGAATAACGTAATAAGCCAACTTGTTACTTTATTTAACCATCGGAATACCGGGTATGGGTGCCCAGGTAGAGGTATATACCTCCCGGTCGGGTGATTGCGATCATTTGGAAAGTATCCAAGGATGGTCGCACTCTTCTCCGGCTCCGCGACCTCCCGATTACGTGGCCCTCGGCGACGAGCTCGCTCCACCTAACCCGACCTGCCCTAACCTGGCCCTGACTAACCCGGACTAACCCGGACTAACTCGGTCACGATTTGGCAGTAAACGCCGAACTCGCAATCGCCTCTTAGGACCGGCCCTCCCCCCATCGGTTTTCCGCTCGTCAGCCAGGGAACTTGGCGATTGCTTCGCCAACTTATGGATAAGAGTGCCCGGAAGCTCGTTGCCAGGTTTCGGGCTAAAGGGAGGAAAAGGGGAGAAAATGGACCGATTGGAAAGGACAGCGCAGGGAAATTGACAGGTTGCTCTCGACGGACCGCAGCGGAGGGGACGAGATGGCTGCGGTTTTTCGGATCCCCCAATTTCGAGGGAAATATCGGGGGAGAGGATTTTTATCCGGTTTGGGGGGTTTGATAACGCAATTTCGAAGCGTCGGCGAGGAGGGGGAGGAATCGTCGGTCTTTGGCTATTGGGACGAGCACACCGAAGGAGACAAACCGAATCAAAGCGTCTTGGTGTGAGCTCGACGTGGAGTGGACCCTGTCGAGCGGGGACGTCGGACGGAAGGCTAGGTAATTCGATCACGACCCGGCAGTAAATGCCGAACTTGCAATCGGCCATTGAGGCGGTTTCCCATTAGCTCATCAGCCATCGGAAAGAGAAGTTGCCGATTGCCTGGCCGACTTATGGCGTCGGCTCCGAGGGCCACCGGCGATGCTCTCGGGGCGACTTCCTCCGCGAATAAAACCTCGATCGACGGGTTAGACCCACTTCGATCTCGATGTGTAACTACATTTTACTCGAGTCACTTCGCCCGGAGAGCTTTTTCGACTTCGAGGGGAGCTTTTACGCGGAGAGGCGAAAACGACTGACGTCACGGGGACTCTGGGGTCCGGAGTGGTTTATATACACAACTCCGGCTACCGCCAGCTTCGGATCTCCTTGACCCCCCCGGACCCACTTTGCGCCATTGTCTCGATAAAACACACTTATCACGACACGGACGACTCGGCCGACGACTGCACTTCCGGCGTCCGCCATTTCCGCGCGGAGTGGAGGACCGATTCGCGTTTGATCCGCCTCCTATCCGAGAAACGGAGAATTCCTCGTCTTCGCGATAAATAGACTCGAAGTCGTGGCGGTAACGCCGCGGAAAAATAGGGCGGAATTTGGCGTTTCTACCCGGCTCGATCGGCGTCGTGCCCCGTTCGGAGTCTTCGAATTCCCGAGGGATCCGCCGGAATTCTCCCCGGGACCGCGGAATCATTCGGCCGTAATTCGATTTGCCACTGTTTGCATCTCCTCCCCCGATAATTCCGCCCGGCATGGCGGTCCTCGCCCGGCAAACACGGCAAGAAAAGATTAGGGGTGTTGGGCATAACTCCGGGTCGATTCGACTAGGTCGAGCTAAAACGGCCAACGGCGAACCATACTGCCGCTAATGTTGCATGCACCGCTACTATTAATCGCGTGTACCCGATGCAGCCGAAATGCATTCGGAGTCATACGTGATTTCTGACCCGCCAGGAAACCGATGCGAATCGACCCGAAATTCATCGGGCCTCCTTATTTTAAATCCTCCCTCGTTTCTCGCCCCCCGAAATTCCCCGCGAATCGGCCGATTAGCCGTGAAATACCATCCCTCGAGCTGTCATTTTTCCCCGTGGCGATTTTTCTTGGCGCTTTCATTTTTTCCCCCTTTGCCTCCCGGAAGGGAGTCGACATGTGCGACAGGGTCGAGAGGCCGAGTAATTCGCTCGTTTCGCGAAAGAAGGTTGCGGGATTCTCAAATGCACGCCGGGCTTGTATTTTCTCGCAAAGAGGGCCTCCCTTTCCCCCCTCTGATCTGAATACGGGGAATAAATCGGAAAAGGAGATTGGAAAAACGAGCAAAAGGACGGCCGGGGGAAGAAACGACACCGCCGCGTGGCAAGAGTAGGTCCATGGAGCCGAGCTTTGCTAGACATTTTTTCACCCTGCTTTTCTCGACGTTTACGACCCTGCCATATCGAGGGAGGGATTAAAAAGTCCCCGGGTTTCTTCCACCGGTGTCCCCTTTGAGGGGGGTAGAGTCGAAGCGGAGTTTTCGAGATTTTTTTCGAGGGGTCGAGGTAGTCGGCCGCAAAGTTCGAGGAGAGGGCGCAAGAGGATTGTCGCGAACTCGGGGATTAAAAATGCAAAAAGGGACGCTTGACCCGATTGAATATCGAGGTTGTGTCCGGGGTTTCGAAAAACCGGGACTCCGGGTCCAGTTAGGCGGCTCGGGAAAGAGAATATCCCCACATTTACGAGCGATATTTCCACGCAGGTAAACGCTCCGATACGACTTAACTATCCTGACCCGACTTAACTGCGCATAAATTACTAATCTTCCATAAAGATGTTTATGGCGATAAGCGCTCAATTAATCTGCTGCCTGTACCGCGTAGCGACTTGCATGTATAATGTATGAGGGCGCAATCTATGCTCGGGAATTCGTACCGCGGCAGAAATGATCGAAATGCACTTTCATGCAGTTTGCAGCCGAGGGCCTGCATTTCCGACGGGGAGGGTCCGCGTGAGATACGACACCGAGGCTCGAGCGAGGGTTAAAAATTGGGGAAGAATTGGACGTTTCGATCACGCCCGCCACTTTGGGCCGAGTATCGGGCCCGGGGAGAGAATTCTCTCCGGGGGATGATAAATGATTCGGAAATGAGATTCCAAAAGCCGGGCGAGTCTTTGAAAAATCGAGCTAACTCGGCCCTTTGTGGGCCGGCATTCAAGGCGCCGTTTCTATGCGTCCTGAGAGAGAACGCGGGTGCATTCCGCGTCCTCCTCCCTGCGGCCCTACCCCGCATGCTCGAGAGGGTACTTTTTCCGCAGGTGGAGGCGACTAATTTCGTTGCATCCGACGACGAGTCTCCAGGTATGCCAGGGGCTAATTGGATCGCAGTGGCGAACGAGCGCTAAAAACCACCCCCTGAAACCCGACGCAATCCCTTTACGTACGCGTTAAGTCGCGATTATGAATCGAAGATCAAAGACGCGACCCGGTACGGCATCGCACAGGTGAACCATAGCAACCACGGGTGTGGAGGTGGTGGTCCGAAATGGAAACCTGTTCGCAATTAGGACTCTCTGAAGCAATATTATACCATAGTTCCCGAAGCGCTCTCGAGCCCGAAGGCCAGAAATAGTCGGAGTTCCCCGAGGGGTGGATTTTTCGGCCAGGTATTCCCACGTAGTAAAGGGCCAGGGAAAATTGGGGGAAATCCCGAAATCCAGAGGAAAATCAATAGGACGCGGTATTCCGGTATTTCGTGAGAAACGGATGAACTCATTAAACAACGTGGACGACGCGGCGGCGCGTTATTGGATTCTCCATTGTAAAAATGGGACGTACCTGAGTGGACCAGGCCGAACGCGTTCATCAATGAAATTTCCGACAAATTGGCAGTGTGCAAAATGAAAAGCGCTCGCAGGTCCGAGGGGAGGCGAGGGACGGGGTATTGAAAATAGCTAAGTGCAGTTCGATTACGCGGGGATCCGCGTTATGGCACAAAAGGAAGTGCTCGAGGCCAGGGGAGGGCGAAGGGCGTCGGAAGGCCCGCTAATAATAATATTCGATATTACCATTTGCATACTTAACCGGCGTGCACACAGAAATTAGTCGCGTTAGGACCAATTCCTGCGCCCTGGGAGGGGATCTTGTCGAGAGTTGCCGTACGCGGGGCTAATTAAATCGCGGCTGCAACGAACCGCTGAAAAGCATCCTCGAGGAGCCCTGCACAATCCCCTTTACACGCACGTTAATCCGCAGCTACGAGTTCCCGGGTGCAAAAGCGGGAGTACCTCGAGGTGCATGCACCTCGTCGTCCCTCTCCCTCGATCGATGACCGATCATCGAACCGTATCAATCGAAAGCCGCCATCGAGGTCTCTACCCCCTTCGACGGAACGTCGAATGCTCCTCTCTCGAGGCAATAAAAAATTAATTGAATCTTATTTGTTGCTGGAGGAAAAATTGGAGACGGAGGAGGCGGCCCGTGGGAACCGATTTCGGTGCATCCAGGCCGAGGGGTAATCGAATCGCGGTATCAACGGCGACGAAAAAGGAGGAAAGGAAGAGCACTCTCCAGGAACTCCGCCGATCCTTCCGCGCGGATATTAAGCCGCTATGAATCGGAGATCAAAGCCGAAAGTAGCTACCAAGGTAGGCTCCACATATTGGGCCAGGGCAAGCATCGAGATGCTCTCGGCGGCATCTGAATAATGCGTAATGGCGGCATTCGAGCATCCTGCCGGCTCGGCATGACACATGGAATACCGCTTTGCATCGATCGCTCGATATAGGATGGACGCCCGACGCCCCCGCGATTAGTGGTCGATTCGCCCAGGAAAAAAGAAGCCGAGCCTGGGCTGGACCACGGTTTCGACTTTTGCTATCGAGATGATTTACCCTCCTGGTTTTGCGACTGACGGACAATTCGGAAACTGACTCTGCCTGCTACCCTGCGAGCCGCGATGCCCCGGAAATGCACTCGCGGCTGTGTGGCTGCACTCGGTGCACCGCGCTTCCGGTGCAACGCTCGCGCGGATGACCGCCTCTGACTCGTGTATGCACCCAGGGGAATGATTCTTTAAACGTTTGCATGACTTGCTCGGTACTCGATGCGCGTACCTTTGGAAGCTCACCGAGACGTTATCGGCCTCTTTCGAGAGGATCCGCTTGGGTGGCGATAAGGGATGCAGGAAAGTGCAACGTCTTCTCGAAGCCAAATTTTCAATCCATTCTCGGTCTTGATCGTGCACCGCCGTATCGATGGATTTCGACTTAATTACTCAATATTCGAGTATAAAATGAAAATGAGGCTGATCGACGCCTCTTGGATTTTCTCGTAAATTCTTTCCTTCGGGATGTGGAGCTTTGTCCTTCATTTAATTTCGTCGGCGTTCATCTTGTTATCGGTTTCCTTTAGTACATTTCTATTTTCTCTTGGGTATAAATACCCAAATGGGAGAGGAAAATCCATTAGGGGTTTTTCGCTAGAGCAAGGCGAGCCCTAGGAACGCATCTCTAAAGCGGAGCTTGAAACTCCCCATAAAGGGGAAAAGGAAATAGAAGCGGCTAGGTGCGTCGGGGCGTAATTGTCCCTGCGATCGTACGCACCGCTAATTACGCCAAAACGGCCGCAAAGGAAAAACCGGGCGTCGGCCGCGCCCTCGAAATTTACGAGGCGCAAATCCATTCCTCATAAATTCGCGCCCTCATTAAACGCGGCCCAGCCATTAAAAGTCGCATTCGTTTCGGCGAGTACGTAAATTGCAAGGATAACATTACAGGGCGATGATCAAAAGTAGGAAAATGTTGCGGCGAGTCGCAATTGCGTTTAATTGCTATCAGGGCGAGGGGTAGCGATATCGCGGGGGACCAAATGCGTTTACGCCGAGCACTCGGCGGCGATCAAATCGTGTCGACACCCCTGAAAGAACGTCCCCACTCCCTCTCCCTCATCTCCTCTTTTTTTTACCCCTCTTCTCCCCCAAAAAGGCGCGGTTTCATTCGACTCGGGAAGCGGGAAAACTCGGCGACGCGTTTCCCGGGAATAGTCTCAATTTTTACGTAGATTTTCCTCTGACCACTTCCGTATATACATATACCCCGGACGAGCGATGAGCAATTTAATCATTTCGCGCAATAATTCAGCACCGCGTAATGAGCGCGTTAAATCACACCCCTCGCGACCCGAATAAAAACGGCGATCCCGAAATCACTTTATACCGGAGTGGAATATGATAAGCGGGGGGAATGGATAATTTCCGCGCGTTTAAACGCGTCCTCGAGCGCGGGCGATTTGGGAACTGCGTGGAGCTTTGAATCGGGCTGCTTGTTTTTTCTCTCTCTCTCTCTCTCTCTCGATTTCACTCTTTTCCTTTTTCCATGCGAGGGTTTACCGGGGAATTTCGATGTATCGAATTACCGGGTGCGGAACCGGGGCGGCGATTAAAACGCGAACTCGCAGCTCGCCGAAGGAGAGCTAACTCACTCGCGGGCGGAACACGGGCTGGAACTGCGGGGACTAGTCGCATAAATTCAGCGGGTCCACGGGAAATATTATTTTGGCTATTTAGTGGTTATCGGTAGTGCGCCGGGCGTACGTAATGCAACTGCTACATCGAACCTGTTATATAGCAAGTTGTTGCGCTAAACTCTCGCGACCAAGAACCGCGGTGTGTGTTTGCACTCGGCGGCATTGCGGGCCGGATGTGCTCCAGAGTGGAGCTTCGGTGGAAATTCGGCGAACTCCACTCGAGTCGAAAAGTTCCATATTACGGCGCGGTCGAAAAGAGATCTATGACCCTCGACCCCTTTGCGATAATTCGGGGGATGGCATTTTTACACTATGACGGAGAACTTGGATTTTTCCAGTCGGGAGAAAATTCAGGGAAAATTGATCCGGCGCGGTTTGCACGGGGAATGGAATTCAGAAGATCAACGGAGATCGATGCTCGAAATGAAATTCATGACCCTCCACCCCTTTGGGATATTTCGGGGGGTGGCGTTTTTACACTTCGCCGGGGAACTTGGATTTTCCAGTCGGCCTACGGAAAGAGCGCGACAAGATTAAGGGAGGATTCATCGGGCGCAGTCTGCGCGCGAAATGTGACTTGGGAAATTAAAAGACGTTGTCGGGGGAGGGGGTGATTGACACCGACGGCATTAATATTGCTTCCGAATATCCTGTCTGGTGCATCGGGCGCGGTTATATCGGGGAAGGCACCGCAGAAAGTGGAGCGACCAAGACCGCGCTCTCTGTTGACCCGACCGCGGGGTGGATTTGCCCCAACGGGGGTTGGGGCCGAGTTTCGGGAAACTTCCCTCGAGTCGAAAAGTTCCGTATTGCGGGGCCGTCGAGAAGCGGAAGATCTATGGCCGGAGAGCCTCGACACCTTTATGATAATTCGAAAAATATCGCCCTAGAGGACGTATCGCGTGGCTCGGTCCTGGGGACCTCCTCGCGACGAAATGTGACCAACTGGAAAGCCGACTAATGCGTCGCCCTGAATGCTAATAGCGACGGACACGGGAAGTGAAATAATCCCGAAAGGACCGACAGAGACCCCGAATGCTCGCGAGATGGGTCGGTGCATCGTTTCGCGAATTAATATGCAGAGATCGCAGCGGGTTCGGTGGGCCGTCATCTGCCACCCTGGTGGAGGGTGCCGCAACGAAGAAAATATCCGCACGGTGTTTGCACTCTGCCGGGGGGGGGGGGCAAAAAATAATTTGCTTATATAAAGTCGAGGAAAGTGGTCCGGCCGAAGCGGGGAATGAATTGCAAATTACGCGGATGTAATATCGAATGAATTGCAGATTATATAACCGTGGTGATTACTTGTTGCGGTTTCCGGTGGCGCCGGCTATTTTCCGAACTTTCTTCGGGCACGAATCCGTCCGATAACTCAAGTTTCGGCCGGGGAAAGTAATTTTCTCCGTGTAGAGACAGGAAGGATGCGCGACTGGGGGGAGGAGATTGAGTTGGAAATTACTTGCGAGCCGTGTGGAGCGTTTTATCCGCTCATTGTTGGGAATATTAACGCGGCACGTCCCTGGCACTCAGGGTTAAGTTTTCCGTATCTTCCAACCCTTCCTCCCTAAATAATTCAACTTTTCAAGTAAAACCCCAGAAGCATGGGTTTACTCCACCCTCGAAATTTCTTGTACGGGATTTATCGCAAGCATCCGCTGTATTTATTGTACCGGGGCACGGGATAGTATGTAAATCCGATTACCGTGAAATCAGGGCGATTATTTAAATTCGGAACCGGCGTGGGCGGTCCATTGGTCGCGCATGTAAAATAAGGGAAGATTCCCAGGGGTTGGCAGGGTAGGTCTCCCGAAGGCGGATCTCGCGGGAGGTAGAGTGGGTGGTCCCTGGAAACGTATGTAGGGGCATGTGTATACGCGCTTTGCGTAGATGCTTACTCCGTTGTACATGGAAGACGGCACTCGGATAAGCTCGAACGCTACCGGGGAGTCTCGTCTTAAGAATTCCGGGGAGCAAAATGCATCCTGCTCCTGCGGAATTCGGTTGAATCGCGACTAGGCGAATGAAGTCGCGAAATGCGAAGTTGGCCCGAGCGCCCTCCGGTGATGCACGACGGGAGGAAGAGGTCGGGCATTAAAGAGGGCCACTGAATTCCGGCTTCGGGAAAGTTTGCCCAAACGCGCTTTTCCGGGGTCGAGGGTGCTCCCGGACGGGGATGGATTTTATTTACGGCCCGGGAATTAAGGCGACGATTGTCGAAGTTAAACGCGGTTAAACGCCGGACTCTGGCGCGGATTTCGCCCCGGGCGTATAACGCCTCCTCGCAAAGCTGCCTTTTTTATTCCTTGTTTTTTTTTTTTTTTTTTTTCCCCAACTGGCGTGTACGTACCAGGGAAATGAAATTTCATACCCCGGAATTTCAGGGACAGCAATCCGTCGCGCCCATCCGCCGGGAGGGAAGAATTCCCGATGGACGTCCGGAATTCCGGGGATACCGAAAGAACCCCAGGAGTTAATTCGATGCTGAAATTCCTGTAATGTAGTCGGTGTTCCAATTGAATATACATGAACCAGAGGAGGGTCGTGGCGGAGGTTCTTACCGTTGAATAAATTTTATTAATAATATCTCGAGCTCTCCGGGCCGTTCCCGCGTCTCGGAACATCCCGAATTGCCTCGAATCGTTTGATTAAAGACGCAGGAGATGCGAGTGGAGGGCTCGGATTGATCATTTTTATCTTGCCCCCGTGTCGCCGGGGCGAAATCTCGGCTGGAATTACGGGAACGTCGACCCTTCCCGCGCTGGCCTGGCAAAATGAGAAAATAATTCTTGCCATTCTCGTAATCCAGATTGCGGAAATAATTTAATGTCCCGGGAATGCGGGGCTCTTACGCGTCCCGGAACAATTTTTGAACGCGAGATGCGTCTCGTCGGGCGGTTCTTATCATTTTTCATTTTCTCTTCCTTTTCCAAGGACGTATCTCGGTTTGATTAAGTATGGACACGCGGGCAGCACGGGCTTCTTAATCTAAACGTAATATAATTCGTCCTTTGGCGGATTATCGCGGGTTAAAATGAATCCGTGGAGGAGGAGGCGCATTTTTCAGGAGACGAGAGTATAACGTAGTGGATGAGCTCGCCGGGGTTAATCCTGGATTCCGAGGGGTAAAAGCGCCCCTTTTACGAGGGAATAACCGTGCTAATTGCTGGGACGATCGACGGGAAATTTCAGGAGGACAATTGCGTGACAAAAATGCCGTTCCCCTTCCTTATGGGATCATTAGTGGCTCGTTCTTCTCGTCCGGGTCCGGTCGCCTTCCAACTGCCGTCCGATGAACGACTTTTTCTTCCGGGGAAGATTAATATCGCTAATTGAGTTTTTTTTTTCTCGCAGCATTTGGTACGTCGATCAATGGACGTGGACGCGACGTTTGACAAGTGCAATGGGAGTTGCAGGGGGATCGTTTCTTCGGGTCGAATTAATACCATGAGACTCGACTCCTTCGAACTACCTCGGGTATCAGAAATTTAATTAAATCCCCCACTCGCCGATAGGATCCAGTTTATTTACCGGCTGTATTTATTCCTTTTTACTCGGGTTTTCATTTAACTTCCCTGGCAACAGATTTCCCGCCAAGGTGGGATTAACATATTATCTTGGTACTATTAAAATTTCCTCTCTCTGTGGGTCAGCGGGGATTAAAGCGAGCGCGGTAGAGAAAAAAAGGAAAAAAAAAAGGAACGGCGCATATTTTTGAGGTAACGAGTCGAAAGTAGATAAATGTATTAGCCGGCCGGAAAGTGCAGAAATATTTAAATGGCGATTCGCGGGGACGACCACTGGCGAATAGGCGAATTGAATCTTTGATCGGCCGATGGGAATTTAACATTTCTGTCGACCGAGTGGACGGTACGCAAAGGTAAAATAAAAATTTTTAAAGCTCGCGCCTCTTGCGGAAGCTGCGCGGAATAATACAGGAAGAATCTCCCCTTGAATCATTTATCGACGGGGCTGGTGCTTTTAAAGCGAAAAATTATTTTTGCCGCGTAAAAATGTGCGATTAATGGGCTCCTCCGCGATCTGTATTCTCGGGGTGCGGCAAACAATAAGTACACAGGGATCGGAAAATCGGCGTTATTTCTCGTTTTTCGAAATCATCGCCGGCGTTCCGTGGGCCCCCCTTTATTTAGGATTAATGAAACGTCCCCGTCATTAATCTTCCTAGGCTCGGCGAGACTCCGGTCTCAATCAGATTTACCGGCCTATTTTTCACGGTGACTCGTACGTCAAGTCGAGCCGACGCGCGGCCTTCCTCTGTTCTTTTTTTTCTCCTCTCTCTCTCCAGCCGCGCCCAAAGAAACGATTCCCCTATCGAGCGTGAATTTATATTGCTCATTTTCCACCACAAAATTATCCCCCGGGGCGCGGAATAACTTGGACCGAGGGATCCGTCCGAGTAGCCGAGAGTGAAATCCGGGCATTGAAACGCGCTCGGTCCGAACTGCAAAAAAAAAAAGAAAAAGAAAATATCTACATAATATTCATATCATTTTCGTCGGGCAGATACGCCGATTCGCAGGGCGGCCGGTTATTCCGGGGGAGGAAAATACCGGGTCGAGGGAAAAAATGGCGATAAAATCTTGCGCCGTGTTTCGCCGCCCCTCGGCGAGGGGCGCGCACGCGACGAATATCGAAATGCAGTTGCACCGCGACGGTGTCATTTACCGGCCACTCCGAAGAGATTAATCGAGCTTTCCGCGTCGGTTGCCGAGTTGAAAATACTAAATTATTACCGGTACACGTTCCCTCCGCATAGGAGCCCCGTCGGGGGTAGAGGAGAGATCCAGCCGACGTCCCGGGGGCGTCGTCGCGTCGCGTCCTAGACCCAACGACGCGATCGAGTTCGCGCCTTCTGGCGAGGAAACGTTCGCCCCAATTAAGGGTCGGCCCTTAACTTTGTCGGGTTTCTCGGGCGATTTGCTCTTTAGATTCGCTTAAGTGCGTTAAAACAGTCCGCCGGAGCGGAACAACCCTGGACAGATTTACAACCCCCGGGCTCGGGGTAGCGGGATCCGATAGCGCCGCGACGCCTTCGGAACGCGATCGACGCGGCCTCCACGGAAATCGTAACTCACCCCCCGCAAGGGCGTCTCGACTCGCGTCTTAACGTCGCTCGATAGCAGCCCCTGCAGGCTGGGTAAAAAGTCGAGCAGCGTCTGCCACCCTCGCTCCTCGAGGACCGATACCGCCGAAAATTCCGTGGTCCACGTATGCCGTGAAAAAATCGACCCTCGGTCTCGAGTAACGAAATTAGAGCGCCCCCAATAATCGGTGGGTACTTCTTTGAGGAATCAACGACAAGAATCGGCGATAAGCCACCCTATCGGTAATTAATACATCCAGGGCTCGCGGTATCGAGAAACAAATCCATTCGCTGCAATGGGGTGTCTTATGTCGAGCGCCGATTACTATCCCTGAATAATCGAAGCTCTTTATGGAGGGGGATGTAACTCGATAAAGATTGATAGCCATGTCCTTCTGGGTTATCCGGTAAGGTTTCATTTGCGTGGATTTACCGAAAGCGAGGGGGAGGGAATTTTTGGGAATTCTTTCGCCTTTTTAAAGCAAAAGTTGCTTCCCCCTCGAGGAATCCATTAAACCGGGAAGACCCGACCCACTCCAGGCACGTCTTATACAACGTTCGATAACACACGGCGGCTGCCAAGAAAAAGCCCCCACAGCGTTTTGGTGCATTCAGCTCGATGAGCACTCTCCAAGAGAATGCCATGACGTCGGGTTGTCACCGGTGAATAAAACTCGGAGAGAGCGAGAGGAGTTAGGGTCAAATTTATTCACCCAGAAAGCGCCCGCCTCCGGTAGAGTGGAGGGAACAAAACGGTTAAAAAGTGGAGGGATAAATAATCGTGCACGCGGAGATTCTGCATCCCCCTCGATATTTTGATTCGGCGAACCTTAACCACCCGGGGCACGTCTTGTATCGCCGATAGCGTTCGGTACCATTCGGTAGATGGTATCAAACAACTGCTACATCGGTTTGGGCACGCTGCCCGAGGAGCATTGTTACGAAAATCCCGGACGTTTCCGTTATTACCGGAGAACAAGATATCCCGGCGATATTAAAAAAGAGACGGAGGAAAAATCAGGAAAGGTAGAATAATTTAGGTACACACTCGCGAAAGTGCCGTACCGAAATATCGGACAATAAGGTCACGTCGTTAACAGAGAATCTCGAGGGGAACTCGGGAATTATTCCCGGCCGACAATTGATCTGACCTCCCAATTATGTTCATGCATATACAACGCCTCGGCAGTCGTCGCCCCGGATCGAGGGCGAGGTTCTCCTCGGCAAAGTTCCCGGAGTTTTCGTTATTTAGATAGGGATCTGGCGGCGTCCTCGAAACGAAAGCGCCGGTTCCCGATCCGGCCTGGAAACGGGAACCGGGGGCCCCAGGAGTCGCGGATCCGGGGACGGATCGGAGCCGAAATATTTCCCCGGTCCCGGACTTTAATTAAATTCCAGGGCGTCCCGGAAAGTAGGCACTCGAAAATCCCAAAGGGGACTGGGGGTAATACACTCTCGGCACGCCTCGCGCGTCGCGGGGGGTCGATCCGGGGTGGCCGGCGGGGAAAAGGCACCAGGCCAGGGAATTCCGGCCAGTGGCCGCCACCGAAAGAGCTGTGACATTTGGGTCGTCCGGGGGGACAGAGAGGAGAGAACGAAACGCGGCCATGGCGAGGGAGGAGCGGCAAATTTATTCGCCGGGCGAGCATTCGGTCGGGCTTGGAAAGGGGAGAGAGCCGGCGTACGCTTAAAGCGCGGACGATAAATAATTTCTCACCGTGACACGGTCGGCGCGCGTCTGGCGTCAAAGGGGACGCGATACGTTTTTTTACGCCCAGGAACACTCGGCCGCAGGGCCGCTTGCCATTATAGGGGTGTCTCACCAGAGGCGCATCTCACCGCGAGGATATATCGCGGGGGGAGCTTCACCCCCTGGGAGCCCAAGGGCGCCCACCGCCCTGGGCGGTGCGCCACCCGCCTGGTCGGTAATTCCGTCCTCTGGACGTTGGACGCGCTCCCCGAGTCCGGTGTCCAACGCTGGTCAATGGCGATCGTCGACGATCGGTGGACGTCGGTCGATGATCGATGGCTGACGGAAGTCGAATCCGGTCGCGACCGAGGGACGCGATTTCGGGGGCTCGGTTCGACCTCGACGAATTTTCCGACACGGTTTTACGTTCGCTCGATGCTGGAAGGGACGGTCGCAGGGAGAAGGCTCTCCTCCGCCGTTTCTAGCGCGTTTCGAGCGCGTTTCGAGCGCGTTTCGATGGGGATTCTATGGCGCTCCGGGCGAGGCACTCCTGGGGAGAGTGGCTACCGATCCGGAGTTATTTAGTCGAAGCTATTCGCCGCCGGCAGCGTTGCTTAGCAAGAGCAGTTTCGCGAGATGAATGGCCTCCGTGATGGAGATCTTTACTGCCGCGGGCGACTGCTGGCGGCCGCGCGGATTTCTGCCAGGAACGGAGAGAGGGGCCCGGAGAAACGTTCGCACCGATCGGGACGAGGTTTCCAGGATCGAAATTCTTGCGAGCACCTTCTTCCGGGATCTCGAGTCGATCGCCGATCCTGGAGCTCTGCCTCGGAGAACCCAACACTGGGGGCTGTCGATAACCGTCTTCCCCGACTCCTAGGAGCCTAATCAGAGGGTGGCCGACTTCGGCCACTCGCGCATCGACGTCCAATACTCTGGGAGGTGATTCACTACTCGATATGCAGCGGGCGTCCACTGTCCGGCTAAAGTTAGTCGTTGTCTCGCAGTCTCTGCTGGCGAAGCTGGGGCGAGCCCGGGGCGAGTGGCGGTGGCCGCCACCTGTCGATGGCCACCCCCGAGCGATGTCGACTGCCCCCAGGAGGTCGCTTCAAGAAATGTCTCTGAGAGTTCTCTCAAAAAATCCACTCCAAGAATCCTCTCGAAAAATCTCAGAATCCGACCCCTCGACTCCAACCACGAGTCCTTCCACTCTTTATCTCCGGTGCACTCTACCCTGTCGCGCTCCCGGCCATTCCTGGTTGGTCCCTCGCTCGGTCACTGTCCGATTCGACGGCCGTTCGGCGGCGTCCGACAGGTGTCGACGCCGGTTTCCGGGCGATCCGCGCGGCGCCTCCGTGACTTTATCCCCGTGACTCGCGAGCCGCGTTCGATCGCGCTCGATCCGTCGTCCGGTGTCGGGCGAGCGGCGGCGCCGTCGAGAGAGCACCTAGCGTCGCGACGACCAGCGAACTGGCCCGCACCCCGCGCGAGTCAACCCGCGTCCTCGGCGACGTGGGCGGCGGGCGGTGGGCGGTGGGTGGCGGCGCCGGTGGGCGGTGGTGGGGCTCTCGCAACCCGGAGCGTCGCGACTGCGCGGTTTCGAGTCTTTTCAACCCATTACGCCGCCTCCCCTCCGCCTCCCCTCTGGCCGCCCTCTTGCCGTCGCCTTGCCCTGACACATCATCGTATCACTTTACGTCCCCCGTAACGTTTTATTAACCAGAAATCAAGTGTTCCCGACCGCTAATACTTGCCCGGGCCTGCCTCTCTCCGGATCTGACAAATTACTCGCGAGTCGCCCTCTCCTCTCTCCGGAGTGATTTTTTTTACTCCAAGGAACTTCCGATGTCGCGACCCCCCGCCGCGTCTCGGCCGAACGGAGTCTGGTTTATTTGGCTAATGGGTTCCTCGGATATCGAGGGGGTCCCTCAAATTCCCCATGGCCGGTGTTCTTGTTTCTTGCGATTTCGGGCACCAAGAATATGGAGGGGTCAATCACACCCTGGGTGTATTGCTCTCGGTGGAGTCGCGCTCGATCGGGTCGATCGCTCGCCACCCCTGGATTCATCCTACGACGGGGGTCGAAGACGCCGAAACGAAGGATGGGATAAAGCGGCGGGTATTTTCTCATCTTTGATTCGTAGGAAGCCTTCCCTCGTATATATAAATATTTCACGTGGATATTTAACCGGGGCGTATTTCGCCAGAATTTAATCCTCCTTCCGGAACACCCTTATCGCGAAATTCCGCGACGTCGTGACATCGGGGCCGTCTACGCGGCCCGTTCAAACATCGCCCTTTCGAGTGGGCAAATTCGTTCCCTTTATTACTAATTTCCAGCTCCGGGTAACGCCTCGAGGGGGGTAAAAAGAGGAGGAGTCGAAGGATTTTTTCCTTCTCCGGGAGGGAACCTCGATTCGAGGAATCCCGAAGGAAACGTTACTCCTCCCTCCACCCTCGTCTGTACATCTTTGTGATACTCTCATCTAATTGGGTACGGGGCTCCTCCCGAAGAGTCGGAGGCGCCGTCTCGGGCCCGACAAATTAAGAAACGTTACACCCCTTCCGCGGATTTTATGCCGACGGGGGCGAGTTACGGGCCGGAAGTTCCTACGTCGGCGAAGACGCGCGATTTGTTCACCCCCCGGTCTTTATCAGAGCCTCCACCCTCGAGTGAAACATCGAGCCCGATAAAGCTCGGATTAGTTAGCGAAAGAGTTCCAGGGACCTATCGCTGCCTCCCCCTCGGGACCACTCGGCGGAATTCGAATCGTGCGTGTTATCACCCCCCGTGAAATATCGTCACCCCCCGCGGCTCGTACGAGTTCTCGACCCCTCCACCTATCCGCACCTCCGGACCCGTTTGCACCCATACATCGAGTGCACTTCGTTGTTTGCAACAACGTTCGGGCACCTTGCGTTAAAATTCCCCGATCATTGGTCATATCGGGCATTCGGGTTAACTAGGTGCGCCGCATTATGTGCACCCGATGCGCGGTTATGCCCCGATCGAGTGCATTTCGTTGTTTCGATCGCGCTTGATTTACCGGGCGGGCTCTTTGGGTGCCGGTTCCCGATAAGGGAGCTTAATTAAAATGCCGCGTAATTTTATTTACCCCTCCTGGCACTATTATTATATTTATTTAATAAAACGCGAGCAGTGGGTGCGGCGGGGTGGCGGATACCTCCGATGGGAGAGGAAATATTCGAGACTCGGTTGATGCAGCCTTCGATTGTTGACCGGACCTGCCAGGCGTGAAAGATTATCGATTTCACAACCGGCGCATTGCGAATTTGGACAGTTCGCCGAGCGATAGCGGCCTGATGTTTTGCTTCCATTCCGCGAGCAGACCAATACGTGTCAATGAAGCGACGGGGGCGGCGCCGATTTGTTCGCCGATTTGCGGGAACGAGCGGCGAATTAATACGCCTCGACGCGATCGGCTATCGAGCGGAAGCCCTGACAGATTCGCGAGCTGTAATTGTGTTCTTTAACGTGTAACTATCCGTTGTCGGCGGTTGTTTGGAGTGGCTTTGAGCTCCCAGGAACCGCGGTTGCCTCGGGTCGCGATAATTCCATTCCGCGCGAGCCGTGTCGATTTAGGAAGAATTTAAACCGGGAAAATATTTTCTATACCGGCCGGAGTTTAAAGGGGGTGGAGTAAAAAGCGGGGCGGCACTTTTTGCCCCGGCAAAAGGGAACGCGGAAATGACGATCGGGGGCGAGGGGGGGCTCATCGAATTTCGGGGGGAATTTTCCCCCGAAAAGCGGATTCCCGACGAAAGCGGAGGCGGATGAAATGGTCGGTCGATCGGAGCAACCGGTGGGGTTCTTCCGCGTGTATAAGAACCGCAATCGAGGGCCGATTCCGGGCTACTTTGGCAGCCCCGGCCGCAACCGCGATTTTTCGGCCGCGCCCGATTTTTCCTGCGCTTTTTGTTTCCCGGCCCCGTCCCTTCTTCCATTTCCTTTTAATCTTTTCCAGCCCTCGCAATTATTATTGCGTCTGTTTGCGGAGGCAGCCAGGCTGGCGGGCCGCTTTGTCCCGTGCACTTTTCGACGGGCGAGGCAATTTTCACTCAGGACGCGCTAAAAGCTCTTGGCCTATGGATGCTGGGGTTTAAAGCGAAGCTCCCCGTGGCCGCGATTGGGCCGCAGCGGCCGAATCGCGCGATCTGTCGCCGGCTGCCGTTAATAAGGGCCGCGGAAACGCCGAATGCCGTGCCCGCCCCTCGTCATAGCTCCCGCGAACTGTCCATAAATCGTCAGCTGCATCCCTGGATAAAGGGGTAATCGGTTTAGGGAGAAAGCTGCTCGGGGAAGTACAAGTGTACGTATATGTCGAACTTTCCTACGGATTTACACCCCCGCGAGCCGTGATTTTGCCCCTAGAAATAACCTCCTACCTCGCGCCAACTCTCGCCGCAGGGGGATGTACGAAAATACTGCAGAGGAAATAAGTGGAAATTGATGGCGCGGGGCCACGGTAAATTCCCCCGCCCTGTCGAATAAAAGGAAATGTTATTCAAAGCCCGACGGCTAACGAACGCGGCCCCTCGTTTTCGAACCATCTGCACCTGTTGGAAAATGTCGCTTTATCGAATGCCCGATCCCCTTGATCGAGCACTCCATTCCGGGCGATCTGCACCTGTTGGAAGATGTCGCGCCATTCAATGTGCGATTCCTGATCGAGCACTCTTCGCGGCCAGTCGGACGTGCAATCGCTGCGCCGAGGACTTGCGAGTACCCCGCTACTTCGGAATTGAACTTAGTTACTTGATAATCCACGCTCAGCGGTTTATGGGCCAAATCGATCGGCACTTGAGCGAAGCCGGGGCTTTTACGACTCTTCAGCTGTGGCTTAAAGAATTTATAGTGCCGATATTTTAAATCCGCGGGAGGATCTCCGGAAGCGCTTGTAAGGTGCTGGTCGTGATTTCGGAACATCCTCCGGCGAGATTTAAGGGCCCTACCTGCCAGCTTGGGGGGTACTAGTAGATACTATTCTATCCAGGAATTATTTCATGAATTTTTCTTTTTACTGAACGAAGAGAACGGAGAAAAATCACACGATTCGCGTCCAGTTCGTCCTGGTTCGGCGTTTCTGGTGGTGAAAAAATTCGGAGAAAAAATTCAAGGGGAACTCCGACCTCTGATCGCGCGTCCCGATCGCTGAACCGAAGGTCCTCCACGTGGTTTAACGGGCAGAAATTGAATCCTCCACGTGGGTATCCATAGGATGGTTACGATCCCCAGGAGCCGCGCCGCACCTTAGGTGCGATCGTCGTGACATCTCGAGTTACGCGCGATAAAGGCTTCCATTATCGAATCATGCCACATCCGCGGACTTTTCCACCCACCCCCCGTGGTGCAATTAATGCACCAGGGGTGAACTTTAATTCCCAATATCCGGGGAACAATATCGCCGCTCGGCGTCGAGTTCGTGCCCACTTCTTCATGCAGATGAGTCGACTACTCAAGAAGGCGAGGGAATTTACGGGGATAATTCGGATGATTCGGGAAACGCATGGCGGATCCAAAGGTGGATGGGGGTTATCGCGATTCTGAGATATCGCGAGGAGTAAACACCTAGGGGTGCATCGTTAATCCGAAATAAGCGACGCAGGGTGGTGGGTACTCTTCTGCGAGTGCAGGCATTAATGCACGTCACTTTTCATATTTTGCGGAACCCGACGTCGAGGAGAAGTCCTATATCTAGGAGGCGTCTGGAATGTCTAACGACGAGTTTGTTAATAAATTAATAAATCATCCTCGACCTCTGGTGGAGTCGCCAAAAGGGGCTCGGAGGACCATTCGAGCGACCAGCCGATCGGGCTTACGATATTAATTTGACGGTCGAATTCGAAGGGGGTGTTCCAACGATACGCGGCCGTAATAGATTCGCGTCCGAGTGCAATGTCTATTTTCGTTTTACGATATCGGGCACATGACGTACATACAATAAAGTTCCCCGCGCTAACGCCCGGCATTGTTCGCGGCCCGCGGCTCGGTGTTTTCGTGTCCGGCCGATAAATGCACGCGTTACATGGAAAAACGTAGTAGAAGGCGTATATCCGGGAATAATCCGGTAATCGACGAGGATGCACGCGCAAAGACTGACAGATATGAGCCCGATAAATTGGGAGAGTTTATCCGAGTTTCGAGCACGTGGATAGGGAAATTGTCGAGGACTCTCAAACGATTTACATCGGCCGAAGTTCTTGTATAAATTCCGTAGAAATCTCAGCCTGTGGCTCGCAATTTCGGGTCACTCGCGGAACGAGGGCGGAAAATGGCACTAGACGACGAGTGTTCGTCTCGAGACGCGGAAGGTAAAACCCACTTTCTCGGCTGCGGAAGTGCTTTGGCGGAATCAACGAGGATCGACTCGGTCACAGATCGAGCCGCCATTGTTCCGGTCAGAAACGGTTCGGCTTAACCCGCGCCGAGTCTATTGATCCGATTAAATTGTATTTGAATCAATCAAACGGATTAATCGTGGAGCACCGGTGAAGTGGCTCGACGGGAGTTCGCCGATTAGGCCATTCGGTTAATCCAAATGTAGCGTAATTGCATACCAACTCGGTTGGATCGGAGCCTCGATTGTTCTCGATCCTGGAGATTGCGCCATCAAAATTTCAAGGCCCCGGATGGGGTAGGATTTTTCGCCGCCGAGGACACGGGGAGTCCAGGAATCGAGAGGCATTCGGAGGCGTCTCGATTCCTGGACCGAAATGCCGGTCGGACGGCTGGCACGTCGACGGACACGGTCGATGAAGAAGTTCCGGAACTGCGCCGGAACCGGGGTGCGGAACGTGTGCGGAACACGTCCATTCGCTGCGTAACAACGGTGCCTCTAGTTACAACTTGGTCCCCCGGTTCTGTACACGCTTTCCCCAGACGACGTGTCGGTGGGCCACCGGAAAATCTGACGGGTTCCTACGGCTTGTTTCGCCCGATTCACCCGATGCACGCCCGCTAATGTGTGTCTCCGCAATGTTGGCCGGCAGAGGGTCTGGCTTACATGCAAATATCGAGGCGCGACAAGCGGCGCGGATTGTTTCGTCCGACCGTATATTTAATAATGTCAACCATCGTACACGACGCCAGGGTGCAGCGTGGCCAGCTGACACGCAAATATTGAAATTCCGATAGCTCTGGTCAAATGTTCCGCCCACCCAAAGGGCGCTACCCCAGCTCCGAATAAGAGCCCCCACGTGGTCCGCGCACCCCCTGTCACATTTAATTATTTTTAATTACTCCCAGGGGAGTGCAAGGTGATCGCGAAGAATGACTTCTCATATTTTACCGCCGCGCCCCAGAGGGACGGAGGAATCAAGAAATTTGACCAAGTTCTTCAAAGGGGTGAGGCATGTCAAAGGGATGAAAAGCGGCACAAAGCAGCGCTCTCAGGTTGCGCGGAAGCGCCCAGAGGTGGTGAAAACCCGCGGATTGGGTGGTCTGATTCACCCTGTACATTTATTAATACCGAGCCGGGTGCCAGAGGGATGCTTGCCCGGCTTACATACAAATGTTGACTTTGCCACGGTACAGGCCTGATTGTTATTCCGGCATGGCCGCCGAATCAAGAATACGCAATTTGACACTCGCTCGGGCAAATTGTGCGTTTCTTCGGCTAATGGAAGAAACTGAAGCGGCTCGAATTACGATACCGCGGGTTCCGGCTAGCTTGTACTTGCGATTCAATGGAAATACACGATGTGTCCCATGATAACGCGACGGTGGATTTAACGCGAAATGGAGATCTGGGGGAGGCCGATACCCCGTACGTGCGCAACCCCCTACTCGTTCGTTCGCCGAAACGCCCGGCGCACCCTTTTTCGGTTTGTATCTTTTATTTTATCCCTCTCGCGTAAATCTTGCCGCGATTCCATCCGCCTCCGCCCCCGGCAGCCTCTGGTACGCGGGGCGCGAAATCCGGGACTGTTTGCTCACACCCCCGGTGTCGGTAATGAAGTTTCCTCCGTCAAGAGGACTCGCTCCCTTATCGAATCTTAACAACTCGCCGCGCCATCTTTGCGCTGCGGCTTAAAAGCGATTGCGAGTTAAAATTCCCCTTTGGCCGATAAAGAGGGGCTCTGCCGCCTTTGCGCCCCCCGACGAGCCCCAAGGGATGGATGCCTTGTCTTCTGCCCCATCTCCGAGGTGCTACGACGAAATTGCCACACCCGATCCCTCGGGATTTTAATTATCGACATTCGCGGGCAGACGTCAAATTCGACGTTCAAACCGCTCTTTGGGCAGACGTCAAATTCGACGTTCTTTGGGCAGACGAATGAAAGCCGACCATGATTTATCTCGCTGTGCTAATAGAGGAGGCAGAGCGCGAGATGGACGCTTCCCTCGGACGTGCTTGTCGGCTTTTTCGGAATCCCCGGGAAAAAAATTCGACCTGAGGGAAAATCACCCTGGCTAGGGCTTCCTCGAAAACGAGCTCGGGGGTGCTATATCGTGGAAAATTAATTTATTTCTATTTTTCTCCATTTTTTTCCCCTTTATTTTTCCCGGAATTTTAACGCCATCCCGAGGCGGGGCGTTTCCCATGGGAGTCGTGATTTTTTATTCCGCGGCTCTGGGATCCTCGGCGCTGGTCTCGAAAATGATACTACGTCTCTTGCGGGTTACTCGGCCGAAAATATGATATTTCGGGCCTTGGAACTGGTATTCCGTGACTCGTTATTCATCCGCTATCCTTTTCTCCGGCGCCCTCGCTGAATCGGGTAACTTGCCGGTCGGATAATTTTCACGCTGCAAGAGTTGTTCGAGTTCCGGGCAATTAGAGAAAAAGTTGCCGGAGCCCGTTATAATGCAAAATAATCCCGGGTTAACTTTAACCCCGAGGAGCCTCCCGAAAGGATTCGGACATTTACGAGCGGAGTCCGAACGAGGAACCGGAAACGCCGCGAATTTCCCGAGAACGAGAAAACTGACGGCGCGATTCCTCCTTCTCCTTTTCTTTTTTTTATCTCCCCCTTTTTAACGCGCTTTGTACCACCGCGGTTTTATTTCCCGCTGTTCGAACGAAATTGCCAGTGTAGGAAAGTTTGCCGTCGTTAAACTTCGGCGCTAACCCCTACAGAGGGAATTATTCATCGCAAGACTCGCGTCTCCGTCTGTACTTTTCGGGAAAAAAATAAAATGCCGAGAAAAAGAGGATGAAAAATTTGCGGCCCACTTTTTCGCCAACTAATTATTTCTTAACGGCGCTCTTCAAGGATTTGGCTCGTTTCCTTGATTCTTGAGCTCTGTGATTTTATCTCTTTTTTCAACGCGGCAGGATTTTTCATTCCAACCGGAAAATCGTTCGATTTCGGATCTGGATTTTGGAAGATTCGAACCGAGGAAGCCAGTTCGAAAGTCAGCGATCCTCCGCAATTAATTCGGAAGTTTGAATGAAACCGACGGGCGTCGGTTTGCCATTTGTTTGGCGCACAATGCCGTTCGTTACTCTTGTTTCGATGGATCGCGTAATATCCGTAATACCCGGGGAAATAATTACTGAGATATATAATCAGAGAGGTCGAGCCAGGGTTGTTACGAGTTGTCATTGGATGTTTGACGTTTGACAGGTGCTTCTCGAATCGATCGGGGACGTCCTACCTGTCGTTGTGTCCAGGGCCGAAACGTTTGCACGCAATTATCGTGTCCCCGATTCGGAGGAAATATATTCCCCTGGGTACAATTCTCCTTAAAATCTATCCAATGAAATATCCATTCCGCGAGCCTATAATAAATCGCATAAAGCAAAAATGTTAATAATCCCGGGACACTTTGATCGCGCGGAGAGAGAGACAGAAGTGCAGGCCCGAAAAGGCGCGCATTGTTTCTGCACTTATTTCGTTGGTGAGGCCACTCGTTGGCCGCAATTCCGCGAGCATTGAGCATCGGTGATTTTCATTGAAATAATGACAGGAAAATGGAGGCCCTCGAGGGTCCATCCGTCCATGGAGTTCTCTGGTGGATTCGCAAGGGTGCCCTTGATGCGCCCAACTCCGGGAAGGGTGCTTCCGTTCGGCGGGAAGTCGTTCGATTAACCCGGGGAATTAATGAAAATAATGAAGCCGATCGATCCGTCATCGAAAATTTGCATCTGACAGGTGGCTCACGCATCGACCCTCGTCGGTTGACAGGCCACGTGGTCTGTCAAACGAGTGTTTTGCCGACGTCGCCATGGCAACCCTTGCTACCCTCCACCGGGACAATGCGGACTCGTCGAGCCGAGCCTCGTCTTTGATGTGCCCGAAACCGACCGAGCCGCGTTTCCATCGGCTCGAAAAACAACATTACGTGCGACAGCGTTGTCGTTGCATAACTAGCTCGTTAGCAGCCAAGGTCGGATCGTTGGAAAGTGGACCAGAGGTAGAAAACCTTGGCAGGAGCCGTTCACCTCGAGCAAACGCCACTGACAGGTAAGTCCTCGACGATGACGAATACTCGAAGTAACCTCGCACCGATAATCGACCTTTCCCAATTATTCCCCGATCAGGGTTAGCAGTTCGAGTGGATCGATCGATCGAGCCCAAGGGAAGCCGCGTACTCGAAGAGGTACTCCTACCTCGATTTACGCGGTACATTATAACCCAATTAATTTTATTTCCAATACTTAATTCTTTTTTACGCGACGTGATTTTCATCCACGTGGAACGGATGCTCCCCGTAAATTGAGGAACCTAAAGACTCCCTAAGGGGTCGAAACTGCCCTGATTTTATTTTTTCAAGGGGTGACCGGATTCCCGAAGGAGCCTCAGGAAGCGGCTGCACCGGAAGGTTCATTAAAATCGAATTTTTATTCCTCCCCATTGTTCCAGTGGTCGTCGATGGGGCGAGCGGTGTGAACCCCGCCTTTTCCCGATCACTAGCCTTAATCATAAATCGAAGGAAGCACAAAGAGCGTCGATTAGCTTGCTGACTCGCGGGCCGAGATTCCCGACAGCAAAAAGGGAGTCTGTTTTGCGGGGATCAAAGGAGCAATAATCGGAAGAAGGATGACTGTAGATTTTTATTACTTGCCGCCCAGCCCGCCATGTCGAGCCGTTATGATGCTGGCCAAAGCCGTGGGCGTTCATCTCAACCTCAAGACCGTCGACTTATTAAAGGGTGAACACATGACACCGGAATTTGCGAAGGTAAATCGCCATCCTACCTTCTTATCCCCGATGCGGTGTATCGAACCGCGTCGGGCAAGCATCGTAATGAAATACCTTGTCAATCTGCATGACCTTATTAGAACGTTTTATAATTTTCTCTCCCCTTTCCAGATGAACCCTCAGCACGTGATTCCTACCATCGACGACAACGGCTTCGTTTTATGGGAAAGGTACGGTTGACGAAATTCATTTTCCGGAGTCCCTTCGGTCCCGGGCAAAAGGATTTAACCCAGCAGAAGTCGCTCCCTCTTTTCAACTTCCTTGTTCAAGATGTTATTTTTCCGGAGTAAAAATCGTTGGATACGGCGATGCACTTCAACTTCCACGTTTAATTGGCCCGGAAGAAGTTACGTCGAGCACGGGCTCTCTCTGCAATACCTCCGAGCTTCATGTCGACTTTTATCCTTTGCATGTGCTCCGCCACTTGAATTCTTGTTCAACGAGAAATGAAAGGAAGGAAGTAGGACCTTTTCGCCGGAGTTAAGGAGATACGTTTCGATTCGTTTTTCAGCCGACCGATCATGGGTTACCTGGTTTCGAAATACGCCAAAAACGACGCCCTGTATCCTAAGGACCCGAAGAAAAAGGGCATCGTCGACCAGAAGCTGTTCTTCGACAATGGCACGCTTTACGAGCGCATCATGCGATGCTACGTGAGTCCTCGAGTCAACTGTCGATTTTTCGCACTTTTGCATGAGTGCCAATTAATCGACTTCAATTTTCCTCCTTTACCAGGGTCCAATACTGCGTGGGAAAAGCAAGGAGATTCAGAAGGCAGACCTGGAGGCTTTGGAAAATGCTTTCGAAACCCTCGATACCTTTCTTCAGGACAGTCGATTCGCTGCTGGTCCCGACATGACGATCGCGGATTTCAGTTTGGTCGCGTCTGTTTCCACGGCCGAGGTTGGTATTCCTCATTTTTCCTCGCAATATTTCGAGCAGTGCGTCCCATTCGTTGAATTTATAGAGCCAGGCTTCGATAAAATTAAAGCAATGGTTTCCTGCCTTCCAGGGCTTCGGCTTCGACGTCGGCCGATACGAGTATGTAAATACCTGGTACAATCTTTGCAAGAGGGCCATGCAGAAATTCGGATACGAGGAGGTGAACGTAGCCGGGGGGAAAATACTCGGCGACGTGTTCAGGGCGAACCTGGAGTAGCCTGAAATAATCCGGAATTATTTATTCGATTTCCGGCGAGAGCGCCTTTCACGAGAGGATCGACAACGGTCCAGGCGAAGACCTTTTGAAATTTTTCAACGCGAAGGGAGCCCATTCGCGATTCCATCGATGGTCTACAGAGGAAAATATCCTCCTCGCGGGGAAAAAGAAACACGTCACATCCTGGTTAGGCAGCCTCAAAAGCCCGAGGTCCATTAAAGCATGCTGGACCTCCAGAAGTCCGATAAGCTCTCGGCGGAATGTCCGCGGGATATCCCGTAAATCCTGGGATGAAAACGGGATCGCGGGAGGTTCTTACGATGCCGGAGGGCCGCATTTGACCGGCATGGGAATTCGGTGTTTGCGGATGTACCTTTAATTGCGATTACCGTGGAGCGGCCGCAACGAGGCGGCGAGCTGCGGATGAAATTTCTAAGCGTCGCCGCAGGTACCGCGGATGCACCTAGAACTTCCGTCGCGGAATCGGAATCGCGGGAATAAACTTGCACGTTAATCCTCGAGCTCTCCGCATTATCCAAAAGCCGCGTCTTCTCCGCGCTCGATGGGGCCGATTATCCGCACGAGGCGGGAAATCGCGGCCAAGCCGAGTTATCATTCCCGCTCCCATTTTGTTTATCCCTCGACGCGTTTATCGTCTCAGATGTGCCAGTAAAAGCAACTTGTGCAGTAAAGATCTCCATCGAGTCGGCGATATCGGGATTATGTCGTTTAATGGCCCGAGGGACCCGCCTTGAAAGCCGCTCGAGAGGTAAAAGCTCCGACAATGCTTATTATCGCGGTGGCATACATTTTTTCCGTCGCTCCGAAATCCCGCGGACCGGGTTAAGAGACGCGGTGTTCCGGATTTCCCGATAACCCCTAAAAAATAATTCCCGATGACCGCACTTCGAGTTATCGCTTACGTGCTACTTTTATTTCCTCACCGCGTGACGAGTAGGATTTTTTTATCTTATCTACCAAGCATTTGCGTACGATTTGCCGGAGGAATAATTAGGAGGTAATTATCCTCCTAGATTTTCCTTGGATTGTTCGTCACCGACGTAACTCCCAGGGTGATTGTAAGCGCTGTTCGAGAATGACTGTGCACGGGATATCTCCGAACTCACTCGAAGGCACTCGTTACGTCACTCGAGGAGTCCCTGTAAATCGCTAAAATGATTATCGTATCGCTACCGAATGGGAAAAAATATTTTTGTACGGAACGTAATGTTAATCGTATGACGTCCTTGGTACTCCGCCGGTCGGGGATGGGGATTAATGCTGCGGGTTATTTTTTTTTTTCAGGCCGGGATAATGAGAAATCCGGGGACCTCGGGAAAAAAAAAAATGCCGCAATGATTGTGAGAGCCTCGCGTCGAGGTCGGCATTTGTTGTACTTCGGGAAATAGGAAACAAATCGATCGCTCTCATTACATATGGAGGAAACGCGTTTACTGAAAACCAGGCCAGTGTTTGCCTGACGATGGTGGATCGATGGCGGAGGAAAAATGTCCATTTCCAAGTAATAACTCCTTGGAAATTTAAATAATTCCATTCATCCGTTTTAATATAGTGTTCTCGAGATCCACGCACGAATGATGGCGAATAAATTAAGAAAGGCGTTCAACTCATTCAAGGTTGTCCACCTTTGCTTTCACTCGGCTCTGGACTCCAGGACCGTATCGATGCCTCCTTGGAATCCGGTCGATAAATTTTTTTTTTTCCGCCAGCAGTCTGCGATTTTAACCGAAAGGAAAAATTTCCCTGTACGAGGCGAACGGTTATCTCTCGCTGGGAATTATTGTAAAGGCGTCCGAAGGCGAAATCGATCGGAAATAATTCCCGCTATCGGGGATCCGTCCGCGCGAGTTTATTTTGCATTTCATAACGGAGCTCTCGATAAGACGGTCTTCGGGTCTTGTAAACCATCCGGCAGAGACTCGAGGTATTCTTGGTCATTGTGACAAGGAGGATACCATTCGAGTCACGTCTATCCCTCGTATATTTCTGACAGTCACGGTGATTCGTTTCGAACCGTAGAACGGCCGTTCCGTATTACTCAGCGGAGTGACTTGCGTATCTTTTTTCATCCAGAAGGCGCTCTCGGTGCCTCTCGTACCTTCCTCAAGTTTATCCCGGAATAATGGGAAATATTGCCGACGCAATCTGACTTTCTTTAATTTCCTCCCGAAACCGAGTTAGCCGAGTTTTTCCACGAGGAGTTGACCTCGTCGGGAAGTTTCCCGGAGAACAAGACCAGGGAAAGTGAAAATCTGGGTTAGCGCATGAATAATGCTTACCTGCCGGTAAATTGCAGGTGAAAACTGGTAAATAAAAATTCATCGACTCCGTAGAATTTTTATATTATTTTCAGCCGAGCGTATTAGCCTAATGGAAAAGCGAGTGCCCGGAAAAAATGGGAATTTCACCTTCGTTTCTATTACCTAGAAATTTAAGCCCACTTTGAGGAATCTTCCCAAGTAAGGGCACCTATTCAATCCATTCGATTACAATTCACTGATCGATTGCACACGCGGCAATACCTGATTGCGAGTGATCGCCCATCGCACCGATTGTAATTGATGGGACCGGATTAATTGCTCCTATTGGAAGAAAATCGAGCGAAATCGGGCCGATTGATACGTCACGTAGCTGGCGGTTCTTTCCTTGTGTGGGCGATTTTTCGCGAGGGTAAACTCTGTCGTATCGAGTCGAGCACCCCTACACCTGTTACACGAGTATTTCCGCGCCCTCCGACATTCCGGAAAAAAACATTAACACCCGGCATAAGTGAGGCAAAGCGAAATAAACTGCAGCACTTAAGAGCGACCTTGAGGTTCTCCATCCCCTAAAATTCCCAGCACCCTCGCCAGCCTCTTCCACGAAGGAAAACCACTCTCTTGGCGTGCTTTACCGACGATACGAAAATTGTGTATGAAAAAATCCCGCAATCTGTCTTCCTTAAAACCCTGGAAAAAAAAGAAAAAAAAAACATTTTCACCGAACCAGAGCAGTATTTCCTTGAACGGCACTCGACGAATATTTTGTTAATTCGAAGAATAATGATTCGATAGAAATTGTACGCGACGTTTCTTCGGGAATTCTGACGACTTACTGGAATTATTCTTTTAATTATAAATACTTTTCTTTGGCACTATTTAACCCCTTGAACGCGGAGCCATTTCGACATATGGGCGAAATTCCTCTGACCGTGCAGGCAATATTGGACCGAATGTTGGGCGCCTTTAGGCGCTCTTAGTAGCCAAAGGGTAAAGGCGCGTTTGTTTGGTCGGTGAATTTTCTTTTTCTCGGTGTAGAGAAAAATGCAGCCATTGTGCCGATCGATCGATAGGGCCATCGATCTAAGCGATATTATCTGACATTGCTGCGTCATGCAAGGAGCGTGGGGCGAGCTGGCGATGCCGCTTATAAACAGGAGTTGAAGCCAGAGTCGGTTAGACAGTCTGCGGTTCTCAGAGAGTGAAGGAAGCCCGAGCTCGTTCAATAAGGTGTGTCATGGCTAACGATACTATCCCGTATCCTCCATGTCGCGGAAACTTTGCGACATCCCCGAACTCGCGGTCTGTCCGGCCAGTGCGAAAACCACTGCGAGTGTTTCCCACCGAAAACTCGGTTTTCCGAGGGATCCGAGACAGCGGTACTCTAGAAGTGACGGACAGACGTTTAAACGTGGCCAGAAACGGCGATCAGTGCTCGATCGAAGAAAGTTAACCTTTTGGCTACTAAGAGCGCCGGACGTTTGGTCCAATATTGCCTGCACGGTCAGACGAATTTCGCCCGTATGTCGAAATGGCTCCGTGTTCAAAGGGTTAAAGGGCGAGAGAAATTTGTGAAACGTGGAACGCCATGCCGGGGGATGGACGTGACGGGAATATATATTTTTAAGAATTTCTTTAAAAATTCCGGATCCACGGGACCGCTGATATTTCTCCATGATAACGCAGTTCCCTGACAAACGGCGTTATAAAGTCGGTGAAATGAAAATTGTCCGGGGAGCGAGTGCCACGGTTTTTACGGTTAATAAAAAAGCACTGCAGCCTAATGAGACGAGTGATGACGCGACGTTTATTAGTTATAATAAGTGGACCGAAGGGGAATTCAAGTTTCCCGGGCCACTCGCGATTTCGTTTTTTACGGCCCCGTCCGGGGATCGGAAGTCTCATTAAGTCCCCTGGGAAACAATATTTCTTGTTCATTACTTCAGCCTCGAGCGGTGCCTTCGAGTGTTATAAATTAGCCGCGAGTAAACTCGACTCGCTCGGTAATTGTGGATTGAAGGATTCGACCTCGAGGAGCGAACTCGCGCCGGGGAAAAGTTAATTGAAATTGCGCGGACCGTCCTTGATTTTACTCAGGCGTTGGACGCGCTTTGTGCACCTTGGAAAGAAAAGGAAGACGTAATTGTTTAACAGTTGGTTCCGATAGCGGAGGGGACAAATGATACGGCGACTTCTCTCGTAGACCTCGCACCACGAGCTGGAACAAATCGACCGAAGACCCGAGAGAAATATCGCCCTCCTGGACTCCCATCTGTATCGCGTATTAATTCTCGCGACGTTATTTTTCCTTACAGTTATCAATATGCCCATCGATCTGTACCAAGTTCCCGGAAGTGCGCCATGTCGCGCTGTGCGATTGACCGCAGCCGCCGTTGGGGTCGACTTGAACCTGAAAAACGTCGACCTGTTTAAAGGCGAGCATCTTAAGCCAGAATTTATCAAGGTAAATATCATGCTCAAGTTTCGCAGAAAAAGAAAAAAAATGAATATAATTAATTAAAGACGAAAATTGAATACGAAATTCTATCGACTTCCGCGGGGCTGCACGAGTCGGCGATGACCGACTGATAGGAATTTTATCGACAAGCACGATCGGTAATAACCTTCGAGCGACGACAACGTGTAATCAGGAAAATGGTGGAGGATGTCGGTGATAATTTTCCTTCTTGTCCAGGAATTTTATTCCTGCCAGAGGGCGAGTTTTGCATTGCATTTGTTTCTCGGGGCTGAATGCAGGCATCTCGCGGTGGGATGCAAATGCGTCATGTTATTTCTGTTTTTCAGATGAATCCTCAGCACACAGTGCCGACAATGGACGATAATGGCTTCTATCTCTGGGAGAGGTGAGACTCATTTAAGCCATTCACGCTACGTATACGTTTACAGACTCCTTTTATCCGGTCGTGTACACCGGCCGACTTTTACAGCCTTTTACGAGGCGCTTTCTCGGTAAAATTCCTATCGAAAGCAATGGCAATAAAAGCTCAGATCGCTTATCTCTCCACGCATCTCCGATCGACTGTAAACCCACGTTTTCTATATTTTTTCCCCCCGACTTAGTGGAATTCCGGACATTTATTCGGCATCCTGCAAATTCGAGGAAGAATTTCATCTCGCGAGCCGTACGGAAATGTGGCCAACTCGGGGCTCCTTGGCTCTCGGAATAAAGGAGCAGCGATCGATTGAGCTTCGCCGATCTTTATTAGAAAATTCTTCCGTCAAAACCGAAACCGACTTACCCGAACTGTCCACTCCGGGAGGTTCCACCTGGGCATTATGCCTCGAGTAGTTTCCAAGTTGCGGGGAAGTTCCATCCCCGAGAAAAATGGCCGAACTTGGGCGGGTTAAAAATGCAAAATCCATTCCTCCAGGTCGAAAAATGTCCCCTGGAAGGATAATTCCCGGCTCGTTGCGGCCCCCGTTGTTTATGCTTTTATTTACAAGGGGCGGTTTTACGTATGGGATCCGCGGTGCGCCACAAAATGGGGCCGATTAATCGGAGATAAATTGGAGGGCGATTGCTAGGACACTGGTTTGTAGGTCCCTCACGAAATGTCGGCCGGAGACCGTTTGTCAAGGAGAAGATGTGGGATCGTATCGTAGTGCGTCCACGTTTCCGGGTTGTTTCACTTTTAAGTGACCCTCTGGTTTTTACAGCCGGGCGATCATGGGTTACTTGGTGGACCAGTACGGTAAAAACGATTCCCTCTACCCGAAAGACCCGAAGAAACGTGCCCTCGTAAACCAGAGGCTCTACTTCGACATGGGCGTCCTTTACCAGTCATTCGCAGACTATTACGTGAGTACTCACCTTCTTCGATCTTGCCGGCATACTTAGCGACCTTATCAGGCCGACACTCGTCCGATACCCCCGGAGATAAAAATTCAAAGCCAACCGATAACGTTATCCCGCAGTACCCTATCATCTTCGGGGGAGCGCCAAAGGACGAGGAGAAGTTCAAGAAAATCGAGAGCGGCTTCGACTTCCTTGACAAAATCCTCAACGGGGAGCATTACCTGGTCGGAAAGAACCTTACGATCGCCGATCTGGCCACTGTGGTCACGGTATCCAATTGTGAGGTGAGTACCTTCCTCGCTCGCGAGTACGTTCCAAGATTCTTAAAGGAACCTCAAGGGAGGAGCACCCCCCTCGAATATTTTTCTTGCTCTGATTTAGAGTACATAAACGACTCGTCGATTTCTTTCCTTTCAGCTGATGGGCTACGACTTCGGGAAATTCAAGAACGTCTCCAAGTGGTTCCAAAAGATCAAGTCGGAGGCGCCGAAGTACGAGGAGACGAATGGCGAAGGTCTGAAGGCCTTCAACGAGCTCAAGGAGAGGCTGGCGAAGAAGTGAACCCGCGATAGCCTAGGATTAGCTTTATCTCATCTCGTCGTTAGATAGTGCCGGACGCAAGTCCGTCCTTGCATCGTAAATGTATCTCTCCGTGAACCTTAAATTAATTCCGATTAGTGATTAAGCTATCTCGCGCAAGACCCGGAGCGGTGTACCAATTACTCCCGAAATAAATCATTATTGCACCGGATTATCGAGGCTGTTGCTTCACCGAGTAGAATGGTCGAAGGGAGTCCCTCGGTCTGCCAGATCCTGGAGCAGATTCGAATGTCAATTACATCCACGAGTTGTCAACTGCGAGAGAACCCACTCGTCACGACCCTGGCCGGCGTCCCACATCCCGGTCTGCAGTTCATTTACAGGAACTCTAATGAATCATAACTCGGTGAACTCTGACAGTTGTACTACATTCTACCATTTTCCGTCCCACATCCGGCGACTCCCTCGACGGCTGTTTCTATCCCGCGGTTTTACACGTTTTATACACGACGTTCTGACCTCTGCCAGGCCGAATGAGCTTTGGCAGATTTTTACGCGGTCGCGGGGTTCCCTTAAAAAAAAATAAAAATACATAAAAAAAAGTCAAATCCACTCCACCACTTGCATGGCCTCGCTTCGGCTTTGAATTCACTTTGTTGCGAATTGAAGTTGACGCATTGCGTACCGCCCTTGCGTCCGTCGTTAATTTTTGGTAATCCTTTCGCGAAACGTTTCGGTAATCCTCGCTTCCACTTGATGCCTCTGCCCGGTTTGCTCGACGTATTAAGAGAGATTAATTTGATCTATCGACGATATGCATAGCCACGACTCGTGTGATTATACACGGGTGCGCTCAAGTGCATCCCGCTATTCCACAATTGTCGTATATTTAGTCGAGCCGGTGCATCCGCGTTATCAGGCTCGGCCGACTGTGATCGGTAGGACTATTATTGCCGGGGCTTGTCAAAGACTATTTTTTATCCCGGATCATCAGGCTCATGAGCGGCGCGATAACTGTCCGAACATTTCGAGAGTCCTACAGCCAATTTCGAATTTCCAATCACTCAACAGGGGTTCTCCGGTGGTGTGAAATTCGACATCGATCGAGCAACGAGGGTGGGAGCGAGGACTACACGTTCGAGCACACGTGTTTCTTTCGAGACGGTCCTCGGGTTTAGTTTATTGACGTAGTTCGTGTTGTATACGCCTGTAAGACCTGCAGGTACACCGCAAAAATATATTTTACAGTGATATTTCATTCGACAAGAAGCGCCTTCCATTTATTTCATTTTTTCCTCGCGAAGAAGAATTTCTTATCCTGGATCTCACCCTGTGTATTTTTTATTATCGGCTAACTTGGTGGATTTTTGTCGCACTTGTATCGTGATTTCAGAGCGGTTTCACTTTTAGAGTGTGGGAAAATCGATTCGCGGTCTTTTGCGTGGAAACAAGGGTTACTACGAAAATAACGCGATATCGATCCGCCCAACTCTGTAGATTGAATTTTAATGTAATTCTTATACCGCAGCCTATATTACTTAATGTAGGGTATGTTAAATGACCCTGACTGTGCCGATGTAAGGCATTCGTACGTGGCCGAAGTGCAATTATCGTATTTTTCGATGAAAACGTGGAAATGGATGAAACTTCCCAGCGCGCCGCGGTCGTCCTGTAAAAGAGTTATATCGTATGCATTACAAATCGATGTGTTTCAATTACGCCAATGAATCGCCAATACGCCGAACGTACATTACTCAACGGGTGATTGAACGTGCAATAATTTATGACGCGGCAAATCAAGGGTACACTGACGAATTTTCACTAAAGGGATTCGATTCCCTAATGATGATAGTGGCCCGATGTTTTAACGGTGAAGCGCGATGAATCGTTTAGCCGTTTAAGAGCTGAAAATTGAGAAAAATAAATTTTTTAATCTAACCGGCAAGGTAAGAAGAAATTATTTTTACAGTGAATCCGCCTTGGTGAACATGGCTCCTGACTTGTATTACATGCCAGCGAGTCCACCGTGTCGTGCTGTCATGTTGACAGCAGAGGCGATCGGCATTCCCTTGAACCTTAAATATATCGATATTTTTTCTGGAGAACACCATAAGCCGGAATTTATAGAGGTTCGTACATGGTTGAATTAAAATCCGTCGAATTAGAATTTCTTTCTTATCGTACATTTTTCTCACCATAGCTGAATCCACAGAAGACGATTCCTCTCCTCGTGGACGCCGAGTACAGATTAACGGAAAGGTCAGAGTGGTGAAGCGTAATTTCCCAGGTTTATTTTCATCTTGCTGGCTGGATAAATAATGCGCGATATAAAGCATACAGATTTAAATCCCATATTGCCGCTTCGCACCGCACACCTGGTTTGCAATATAATTATCATACATTATCTGTTTTAGCCGGGCTATCATGTGCTACCTCGTGGACAAATATGGCAAGAATGCCCGACTCTACCCGAAAAATCCCGATATTCGAGCGCTGATTAATCAGAGATTGCACTTCGACATCGGTACCCTGTACAATAATTTGGCAGCATATTACGTTAGTTTTTACATCCCAGGGGAAAGAATGCAAATTATGCCGCGGTAGAATGGCGGGCGGAATTTAATGAAAATTATTTCCCGAAATCATATCGATATTTTATTCCAGTATCCGGTGATTTTCAAAAAGCAAGCAGAATACGACCAGGATCAGTACGAGAAATTGAAGGACGCTTTTGAAGTGTTGGAGAAATTTTTGGAAGGCCAGGATTATGCGGTGGGTCGGAATTTAACAATCGCCGATCTTGCTTTGGCAGCCTCGGTTTCTACGGCTGTGGTAAGAGCTCTTTCTTTTTTTCCCCCATGAAATAAGAACTTCCTTTTGTATCGAACTATATCGATAATACTGGATCCACGGAAATGGATCCAAGAAATAACAGGAAACGCGATATCTATCACATTTAATGACTTGGAGAGCGGTAGGTAATCTTTATCCCGGAAGGCATCGAGACACTTCTCGGAAGTTTCTGGTTTCAGCGATATTAAGAAATCCGATAAGGCATCGGATTAAAACCGATCGGCCTAGGCTAGAGATCGATCATCTTATCGTCTCCGCTCGTCCCTATCGAAAGAGTTAATTCCTTTAATTTTCTCTGGGTGAGATTCGAATCACTCGTCTCGTAACCTGGCTGATACTCTTCTGCGAGACGTTTCATCTCAGTTTAATTACTATTACTATTTAAGATAGTAGAGGTGTTAAATGAAATTGCATTTCAGGCTCTCGGATTTGACTTGGGAGGGTATAAAAATGTCGACCGGTGGATGGAAAAGGTGAAAAGTTCAGCCCCCGGATATAGAACAGCCAACGGTGAAGGAGTGGAGTTGCTAAAGAAGATGGTGGCTGACATGAGAAACGAATGAAGCCGAGGGAATTAGATTAGACCCCGTACTGTCCATTAGAAATATTGTAGGAGATTAAAGAGCGGCGCTGTATATATTTAAGCTCCGCGAAGCCCGTGTCAAGCCATATTCACTTGCTTGAAAATATTAAAAGCTGAGCAATGATAACGCGAACGAGATGAATTTCACAGTCCCTCGACAGGACGAAACATTTTACCCGGTCTCGTCCTTGCATCGCACCCTTGCTATAATTTAATCAAACGACTTCACGACACCTTTCTTTGCAATTTCATGCGTTTTCCTACATTTTATAAGGTAATTTCATTCCCAGGAAAACATATCGGAACGCGTACAGCCATTATCATTAATAGCGGGGTTACCCATTCGATCGACGTTGTAAACGAGTAATTGCCGTCTTTGCTCCATTGGATTGCTTTCTGGGTATTTATTCACGGAGATAATTCGGAGTCCTGGAAGGGAGGACAGAGAACTCGGTTTTCGTCTCATCTCTAGCGATTGAGGGTCGTTATTAGTCGTTGATGTTCCGAAGCAGAGTGAAGGACGAGGCCGCCGACAACATAACCTGGGAAAAGGAGGATCACCTAGTAGTACCTGGGTTTTTTCTCTCCCGTAAATTCTGTCCCGGTGGTAGATCGGTTAAGGATTAATTGGAAGCGCCGGAATTAGAGCAGGGTTCAATACGAGCTAGGTGTGGGGAGGGTCAAGTTAGAAATCGGGTTTATTTCAAGCGAATGATCCGTACAGGGATGATATTCTGGTGATCGCCGGCAAACTTGGTAATTGATCCTGGCACCGTTCCTCCCCTGTACCCAAGTAATTGTGGATAGATAGTTTCTACAATTCCGATAGTTTCCCTCGACCTCTGGGGACGGCGCCCCTGTCCTATTACCCGACACCCTCCCCTGGGACTCCGGAAAGTCGCCATCTTGTGTCAAGAACGAGCAACGAGACATTATACGAAGTGACCCCTGGACCTCGAGTGTACCGAGTAACCGGCACCATTTATAATCTACAGGTAATCTACAGCGGAAAGGAGCCATTACTTATGGTGTCCTATGACCGATAAATTTCAGGATTACCGATTTGAACGTCTCCAACGACATCGGGCCGAACCTGCCGAGACTGACATAGCAGGGTCCTTGCTCGCACTAGCAGCAGGATCAGTTCTATCCTGAGAGTCCTTCCGTCTTTCTCGTAAGACAGAAGATGCCAGTTGGTGTCATAAGCCGCATCGGCGACCACCAAGCTCTGGACGACAATCTCGTTGATGGACCAAGTTATCATGAAAAGTTCGGAGATCGAGAGGAGAACGAACATGACGTTCATCTTGGTGCGCAGCTGAGTCTCCGCACCCTAGGTAAAACCAGGTCACAGGGACAGTTTTTCATCATCGGGATCAAGATTTGTGGAGGGTACGAGTTTCGGGGTACTTGCCAGGAACAGCTGGAACGCGCTGAAGCATATCAACACAAAGGACCCAATCCCCTGTATGAGGATAATATAGCAGCACATATTCTCCATCTTCTGTATGAATCAGATTAATTGTTCATGCTGTTTTATGTAATTTTCAAATTTGCAGTGAGCCTCGGCAGCGTCCTGGGATGGATTGGATGTTGAGGCGTTGATTAAATTCTTGAAGGGGGACGCGATTAACGCGGTATATATCCCTCGACATGCCTGAAAAAAAGTGCGTTAAATACCCACGACGTCCTTGTCTTGCTTGGACTTGAAGATGGTGCCGTTCATGAATTCGATCATCTCGATAACTTTGCGTCGCGGGGACAGGAAAATAGTAACTTTCCCCAAGGAGAGGACGATCGCGCAGATGCACGATGTAACACCCTGCAAATCCTTCCTGTAATCCTCGAAATGCACCGGATAGTCCCTGGCAAATTTGCGTTGGCGCTTACGTAAACATCCCCGAAAGTGTGGTAAAAATCGATGCTTGTCATAACTCTACCGATGAACATCGTACGGCACGTGGAAAGATAGAGGCAAGTTGATGAAACTTTTCCTCCTATTGTTCGCCCTCGGGAAACCGAGGACTCTTAGAAAAAAATAATAATAGCCGAAAGGACGTCACGCGATCTGCTTGCGACGACATGCGATCGCATTGTGATTACCGGTGTCGTTTTGTCCAGAACCCTGCCTTTTTTTTCTTTTCAATGCCGGTAATAACTGTGATATCACTAATGGTGGGTGTAGTTAGACCCCATATACCGATCCTTGAGCGATAAGACTGCAATGTCGTCGCACAAGACGGCTACATCCCATCGACAATTATTACCTTGCACCTGGATCAATGCCGATTCATATTTGGTACTGCGGGTTCAGGTGAGAGGGTCTTAATTTACGATCGGTATTCCTGCTCGGATCGTTTTTTACGATGAAAACCAAACGAGAGTTCACTCTCCCCGAGTGCATTCCCCTAAATACGAGTTACCAAAGGTCGAATTACCGGGCCGTAATGTACCTATTTAGTTATTTATGCTGGTTAAACGCGAGAGCTCGAGCTAACGCTTCCGTAAACACGTTAATTTCGTTTGCTTCGAATTTGTATTTATTATTGCCAGTTCTTTTTCCGATAGATAATGAATTTCCAACATCGCGTTCATCGTGCTCCCTGTTAATGGTCCGCCGATTTCGATTCGTTCACTTGGCGTAGGACCGTGAAGTACGACGCTGCCGTGCTCAAGATCTGGAAGTCGAAAGTCGAGGTAAGTTAATCTTTGTTATTTAGCCTGTTTGATATCTTCGCCGTTGAAAATTATTCTTACCGATTTGAAGGTCTCCATCGACATGGGGCAGAATTTGCCGACGGTCAGGACGCAGGGCCGACGAGCTCTGCAGACCAAGATGAGCAATTCTTGCCTAAATGCTTTCCCGCTTCCGTCCCAAGGTAGAGAGTACCAACTCGATTTGAGAATCGCTTCAGCCACGGCCGTGCTATTGACAATAATTTCGTCGCAGGACGACGCGAACATGAAGATCTGCAGGATGCTGTTGGTGCAGTACTCGATGCTGAGAATAGTCGCGGACCTGGAGGTCCCCATTCCCTGCAAGCAAGAACGCTTGATTGGAGAGCAATTCGAGTAGCGTGACTCCAACTGAAACTGGATATCTCGAGAAGAGAGAACTTTTCTGGAAAACTACTCGCCAGCATTATTTGAAACCCAGAGAAGCACATCTGCAAGACGGAGCTGAAACTTTGGGTGAGCATGACGAAACTGCACAGACTCTCCATGGTTTTCATGTAGTCAATCAATAACCGATATCGTTCCAGGCAGTTCCTAAGATTGGTACGAGCGTCGTGGGAAGTGATTTGGAAATGGCTTTTCTCCAGGTTCGAGGACCCGTCCGGAAGGTGCAGCGTGCAGGAGGCCTCCAACTTCCGGTGCAAAATTTTGAACTGACCTGCAGCGAAATTGTTCACCGTGTACACGTAGGAAGTGAAGGTGGAGGTGCAGAGGCAGACGCATATCGTCGCCAGTATCTGTCGGAATGGGTAAGATTATTAAACCGTTAAACGGCCTCCCTGTAATGGACGGTTATTTTTAAAGTGCTGATATTCTCACAGCTCGGGGGATATAACATAATTAAGGAGATAAGGTTATCCCGAAGGAAAATGCGTTTTTCTTAAACGGGGCCCGTCAGGATGCGCGCCGGTAAGGAAAAAGATTAATTGTGAAGCTCCCGGATAAAGCGGCCGACCTCGCTGGCCTCGATGATTGATGACATTATGATTCAATTTTTGCTCTATCGGATTAAATTTGGATTAAAATAAATGTATTAACGGATCACCTGCCAGGCGAGGGTCAATTCATAATACGGCGTCTCTTGGAAAGGAAAATTGATCCAGAGCTTGTGGATCAGCAATCTCTCGGACACGTTCTTGCCGACAGACACTGAAACCCAGAGGGGATAAAACGTTTCCTCGTGCCTGGTTAACTCCTATTGATGATTACCGTTTCGAGAGGTAAATGTACGTAGACCCACCAACTATAGGCACGGTAATGTAATGCCAAGTGATCACTTGAGCTATCAAACAGTATATCATGCAGCCGATGAAACTCTTTATGTTGCAACTCTTCAGCACCCTCCTGTCAATGGAAGGGTATTCGGTCTTCCAAAAGAACTTATCCGTGAACTCGTTGAACGCTTGAACCCGAGGTCTGTAGAAGGTTAAAATCAGGAGCTTGATGAGTTCACTTAGCACCGTACTGGCAGCGGGTACGTTGTATGTAAGAGCCTGCAAACGAAATTTCGCTCGCATTTTGGCTACCTTCAAAATAGGTAACCTTCCATTTCGAAGGTGCTTACGATAAGGTCGTTAAGGGAGAAGAAAAAATCCATCCCTTTGGTGAACAGGGCCACGATCATTACCACTATTACATTGATCAAAGCAACGTTAGAAATTAATCGCTCGCGAGGACTCTCCGTGTACCAGAGGCCGTTAAATTTCATCAGGATCTTTATCAGCTTTATCGCGGAAAACTGATCCACGCGAGAAGGCATTTTCGAGACTCATGACAAAAGGGTTCATTGACATTATGGATAACCCCTCTTGCAAGGATGTCAAAACGGTACTGATAATGACGGCTAATCACAGGTGCGACAGGGGACATACGTTGACCGGTCGTTCTTGGTTCTTTGATCTTCTTCGCCTCCGCTTTTATAAATGCACCTTGCAAATTATACAAGTCTACCCTCGCGCGTATGCAACTCTTACCGTGTCATTACAGGTACCGAAAGAGAATTCCCATATTTTTCTGCGGAACTTGCGCAGGCGTCCTTTATCATAAGATATCCAGGTGTGAAATCCACCTGATAAGGAATCTACGAGTCCCCCCGGTACCGTTAAGACGTCCAATATATCGCGTCCCCCTTTTTACCTAAAATCCGTACGTCTGCCTATTTTCCAAGGACACCTGTTGAAACTCTGAATGGATTTTTTCCTGGTTTAATTTCTGCCGCCAAAGTGGTAACGAATGCATCCCGGAGCTGTCCTAAAGGTAAGTGCCTCTTTTTAAAATTTTGTAGGATCTTTTCAATGGGATTTTTCGTAATATTTCCACGTTAAAATCGTCTGCCTCCAAAGGCACGAGTACTGTGGTGGGGACACGCTAAATGATTTTCAAAGTTCAATCGAAATTCCTCCGTATTATTTTTGTATCAAAAATGGCAGTCCGAGGAGCGACGTTAAGAGAGGGCTGGAGGCTCTAAAGACTTCCAAGGGAGACTTCCGTTCCCTAGAGATCTCTTTCCCGGGGATTCGTTTTCTCGTGACCCCGTACCAACCTGCCGTGGAGGTTGTATTTTCAGAGAAAATAATTGCGGTAAATAGTGTTTCCACCGAACTGTCGGGGCGCGCCTCGCTGGATATCCTACCTGTCCAAAGTAAATCGTATGAGCGCCGTGTTGTTGTTCCCCGAAGAAAGTTATGAAATGGGGAACGTCTCTCCTCGATACAGGCAATTTTAACGTCCCTGCGAACATCTCCTCGGAAATGCGTCATGCGTGCAGCGAGACGTACGCTTCGCTCTGACGTAATATCGTGAAGTACGAGAGCGATGTGCTCAGGATCTGAAATAAGTATCTCTAGTCATCACCTGTAATTGCCTCGAGAGTTTCGTGACTCCACATGCGGAAAAGTATTTTCTGAAAAAGTACATTAAATATTACTACCGCGTCTTTTTCATGACCGGAGTTATTATGGACACTTGGGCGCCGGGCCGCTGTACATAACGTATGGGACATGAAATCGCGCAGTGTTGCCCTGAAGTGCGCTGTTAAATTGTCGGTTTGCAATACACTCAGGTTGAATATTACCTTTGTAAAGGTTTCGAGAGACACCGAAAAGAACCCTGCTCCAGTCAGGCTGCAGGAGCGACGAGCTCTTATGATGATGATTTGTAAATATGTCGCAAGTTTCTTGTCGATCACGGAAGAGTCGTGCCATTTCACGTTGTAAGCCGCATCGGCTACGTGCAGACTTTCCTGAATAATTTCGTCGCAGGTTAGGGCGAACGAGAACAGCTGACAAAAAGTTCCAATTATGTGAACCGTGAACGTCACTCTTCTGGTCGCTGAGTTTTGGTCCTTTGGAAGTAACATTATGGTCTCGACTCGTAAATCTTCATCGCAGATAATCTTTCCGACATCTTCTGACATTTTTTCAGGCACTTACCGCCACTACTTGGAATAACACGAGACACACGTTGATGCTGGAGAGTAGTACGTGAATTAGTATTACATTTTGGAAGATGGCTTTCACCTCTTCAACGTATCTGATCATATTTTGGTGCAGTCTGATGCACTCCTTCAGTTTGCTGAATTTATTACCGCGGACGAATGGTACGAAAGATTTTCTATTATCATCGATCATTGATTTCGAGTCGGTAATCTCGTCCACGTCGCACACGGTTTCCAATCTGCGCTGCAAAATTCGAAACTGGCCCGTGGCGAAGATGTTCAACAAGCACAGGAAATTGTCGAAGCAGAAGTAACAGATTGCGACGACGTATGTATTTAAAACCTGCGAACGGAAGAACGTGTTTCTTGAGACAATGCCCGAGGACAAATAATTATTAAGACGATACTCTTGTCACCTCCAAGGCGAAGAGCATCTCGTAATACGGAGTAATGGTCGTAGGCATGTCAAACCAGATGTCGTAAGGCAGCACTCGTTCTGTCCCGTTTTCCTTCATGCTCTCTGAATAATTATGTTGCAGATTTCATAGCCAATTACTTACGAGTACTTCGAACTTACCGAAGGCGGGCCGTGTCACGAAGCCGAGGAACGTCACGTGGTCGAAAAACACGAAAGTACACATCAGAAGGATTCCTTTCCTGTCGCACTTCTTCAAAATGGAGTCTTCTTGCTCGTCGCAATCCATTTGCCATATGTTACGTTCCGTGTACTGGATAAGATTAATGATGGCTCCCCGTTGTATTGTCAGCATCACCAGTTTTGACATAACCATGATTACTACCACGAGGTTGGAGGTAATGTAAATAGCATCCTAGAAAATGTTAAAGGCGACCGCAATTATATGGAACAATTATTTCTGCCCCATTTAGGAGTCATACTTACGTAGAAGTTTCCACGAGAATAGTACAGGTCCATTCCTTCGATAACAATTGAGAGGAATAGTGCAATGACCATCACGGAAAATGTGCAGTTCATGCCGAATCGTTCCCTCGGACTCTTAGCCATCCAAAAACCGGCGATTTGCATGAAAAATTGGTTCATGCGCACCGAAATGAGTACTCTTCGTCGCGGAGCCATCTTGACGTTTGCTGACATCGTCGCGGTGCACCACACTCTTGGATATGCGACAATTACGCTAATGGTGGAAAATGGCGTGTACGGCCCATCAAACTTGACGCCCCTTTGATGTGCCGCTTCGTTCTTTTGCCTCGCATAGTCAGAAATGGCACCTGCGTAGATTCCTCTTTTGTTCGGGGACTTTAGTCGCAGCGGAGGAAATGTAAAGTGAGAAGCGTTATCCGATTTTTCAAATCATTCGTCTCTATCAAATGGCCCCGGCTACCGAGAACGGTGTAACGCGAATTCAATGTTCAATGATTTAACGATATATCGTATATTTATTAAGGTATTAAATACCCTACCTGGCGGAGGAGATTAAAGAAACAAGTGCATTCAATCTGTAAATTAATGAAGAACTTGGGATTCGAGGTCGTTATGTCGGCTCCTTCATTTTATTCCTAGTCGGGTTAGGAAGAAGCGTAACCTCGGGTTTTTACAAATCGGGTGTAAATGGACGGGTCAAGTACTTCATGGAAACTCACGACAGTCCGTTCATTCTTCATGGTTCACTTGAAGGTGCTGGCTTTAATATAAGAAACATCTTGAACCTGGGATCTCCTTGAAAAGGTAGCCGAGACATTCTTGTTTCCCTCTTACTCTACTTCCTCGCTTACTTGTCGCAATAAAGTGAAGTAAGACATCGCCGTGCTCAGTATCTGCAAATGAAGGTAAATTGCATGCTCGCTATAAGCAGGACTATTTTCCTGCAATGAATAAACTTTACACCCTCCTGGTTATATTTGCACGTACATCCCCGGAGTTACGTTCGCCCTAACTTTTTTTTCCGCGGGAAATTCCCAGGCATCTCCCCCCGTAGAAATTCAATTAGACCGCGCAAGAATAAGGGGTGAAATTTTACTACCTTGAATTAGTTATTTTTTTTTTTTCTTCCTAGACATTCAGGAAAAGTGGAATTAATGATTTCCGATTAACGATGCCGAACCTTTGTGAGCGTTTGCAGATTCATCGGGCAGAATTTCCCAGCAGTCAAGACGCAGGGTCGATGTCCTCGCATGATCATCATCATCACACCTCTCCAGAGAAATTTCCCAGCATCGTCGTGCAAAAGGAGGTACCATCTCATCTGATACGCGGATTCCGCGATTTTGGAACTTTGCTCCATGACATCGTGACAGGCCCACGTGTAAATAAATAACTGGGAGATATTGCCGATGATGTGAGTGACGAAAACGAACTTATTAACTAGAGTCTGCGACGCCTGCAATGATCAGGATTATTTTTTGCAGATCCTTCAAGAAGATTTCTATGTCGCAGCGACAATTAACGTACCAAAAACTGAAACAAAGAGAAGCAGATTAATAAGCTGGACATGATCAGCTGACTCAGAAGCGGTTTTGTGAACGCATGCTCCAGATTTAACGTGTAAAAAATCAGAATCCTGTGCTGATCAGCGCATTGTCGAAACTCATTGTACAGCAGTTGGAGACTTTCAGGTTCCATCGGTTTCTTGGATTCCAATTTCATGAGGTAAGTGTCAGCCACTTTTCTAATTCGATGCGCCAGTATTTTGTACTGACCAGCGGCATGGATGTTGAACGTACAGAGGAAAATGTCGAAGCAAAATGTACAAATTGTCGTGTATAACGCCGCCATGGCCTGACAAGTGAACAAACGTATCCTCTTACCGAAAGGAGAGGTGCAAGGAATAACTTGATTATGAATACTTACCTCGATTATAAACGTTATTTCGTAGTAGGGTGTGGTTGATAAAGGCAAGTCGAACCAGACCTTAAAGGGAAGGACCCTGTCGGTTTCGTTCTTCCCACGATTCTCTGATAACAGAAATTTAATGTTGCAATCCCCGATTAGGGAAGAATCTTAAGATGATTCTCTATAAGATGAATTTGAATAATAGCCTTACCGACAATCGGAGAAATTAAATGTCCTGCACAAGCCATCTGTACTATGACTGTGAAAAAGTACGTGAGCAACATTCCCTTTCTGTCGCACTCGAGCAAAATCGACTTTCCGAATTCGTCGTAATCGACCTGCCAAAAGTTCTTCTCGGCGAACGATATGATCCTCATCATCGTTCTCCGATGATATATGAAATTCGAAATTTTCAGAAAGATCAATACTATGAGAAGGGTGATGCACATGTTCAAGGTGACTGCCTGCAGCACACAACTTTTTACTCATATCACGCTTTATTAATAACACCACAGGAATATTCTGCACGGTCCCAGAAGTTCTGCGAGTACTTTTCGACGCGGCAGAAATGCAAAGAGAAATTAATATTCAAGATTAAAGTCTCCCTCGTGGAGAAATAGCTCCAATCGACGTCGATTTTTTCGGCTGATCGGGGGCCATTATTTTCACGTCTGCACCCGGTAATGCACCTCCCTGTGTTTTCAGGAAAAACTTTGCGCAAACGCTAATGCAACGGCACGTGGGCGCAGTCTCAGGGACGGGAAAATTGGGGAAAAACGATGGACTCGCGGGGGCCGAAAGGAAATTTGGAAAGTAAATATTTCCCACCACCGAAAGCCCGACTTTTTCACGCACTTTGTAACGAATTCAGCCGTGGCTTCTTCTAAGCAACGCGCATCATCCGGGATTTTCCCAGCCATCGTGAAAGCACTTTCTGAATTACGAATGTTCCGTGCTCGGTCGAAAAACGTTTTTCCCTTCGGCGCCGGAAAACCTGTGCTTGAATTCGCGATATCGAACAGAGGAGGGAGCAAGGGAGATAGTCGCAGTCCTTGCTACGTCGAGCATCGCCGAGCTAGCCAGAAAATTACGAGGGAAATTCACCGATTTTTGCGCCCCTCGTGTACCGACATCGCCGGCCGAATTCTGGGAGCTCTCCGCTCCGAAATCACGGTTATGCGGAAAAATGTCGGAGTAATAATAAAAGCCCGCTTTTCCGCCAGCGACCTCAAGAGCGAACTCTCGAGGTACATAAATCGTGGCCGGGTAACTTTCCACATCCTGGAAAGCTCATCGGTAGCCTTAAACTTTTTACCCGGACGTTAGAAAAAATTCACCCGATGTATCGAAGACGTTTTCAGGAGACAGAGAGAGGGAGAATAAATGGATTTCCCGGGGAACTGGTCGGTCATGGTCCGGCCACCATCGCCGTTCGGCGATCATTTCGCCATCATCTCTGCCGGTCCAATTTCGGCTACCACGCCGGTGGGGGGCTAATGTGGACAAAACTTGACCTCCGATGGAGGTACGTGTTCCTGGAGCAAAAAGTTCACCGGACGCCGATGGCCCGTTTTGCGCGAAAGGTAACGAGGCAATGCCCGGCAATGACGTCCATTTATTCCCGGCAAAAAGGAACCACCTATCTCAGATATGAGCTCCTATATATTCTCTCGGAAAGCACGAAAAAGGATTTCCACCCTTCGGAACCGGTTGCCTTTGTTTTTATACAATATAAACAGTGAGACAATATGATATTAATAAACGGACAAAAACTTTGATCGGAGTGCGCCCCTGGTCCTCGCGTGGAAGGTGCTAAATGGGGCTAGGAAATTAATCCCAGGTTAATCTACTTACGTAGAGATCGTTCCAAGTGTGGTAGAGGTCCGATGTCTGGATGCCGCATGCGACAAGAATTTGAAAAAGTGCAAAAGCCAGGGCCAGATTCATCAGCGTCCTCTCTCGGTCGCTTTTCGGGTGCCAGAGGCCGATCAGTCGCATGTAAAATCGCGTAAGAGTGACCGAACGATATTCCTCGTAATCCGGCATCTTCCCCTGGATCGTCTTCGCCCGATTGCGAGGGTCTCTGTTCTCGAGCCAGCTATTCGATCGGCTATTACGGGGGCAGAAATTGGCGCACTTATCGAGGAATATCGGGGACTGGTTCTTCGGGGTAGGAAGTAGTGTCGCAATCATAGTTGACGGCGCGCGATCAATCCGGGCTCCATTATCCGGCCTTTTTTCCGGGAAATTCTCCTGATTTTCCCGCATTCCCAGTGTTAACGCCCAAGGCACGTCGAGGCTAAAGCGGGGGAATAAATTCATGTTTTCGTCCGTGGGAATTTTAATTCCTGCGAGTTTAATATGCTCGCCAGGGGGGGATATGCGAAATTTCCCCGAAACCCCTGGCCCGGCCGACGATATCGCGGGATCCGGGGAATTGATTTTTATCCCCCAAGTTAGGATTTTTTATAATGATACCCCTGGAATGAGTTTCGAAATTATATTTGCCCCCGTGCGGAATAAACGACCGCGGACGAATTGAATGATTTAATCTTCCCGAGAGCCGCGCGCTTGCGTTTCGTTTATCCTTCCTTCGCGATATTAAAATGCGTCCTCCGACTTTTTCCGGAAATATTTCAGAGTCGCTTCATCTCGGACATTTTTTTCTCTCTCCCCTGATTGCCTTCTCTTTGGTATATCTCTCTATAAATTGCAAATTTGCAATCACAGCGCAACGCTCCGGGCGACTGACCCTGTCACTTTGATATAAGACCTGCGATATTAGCAACTCGATGGGCCACTTCCGATTTTTTTCGCTAATTTCGATTCCGTCGATAAGAATAAAGCCGAATGGATCTTCTAACACTTCTCCGCCTCGAAATTAAGGAATCGTCTCGAAAAAGGAAATTTTTCGCGAGAGGATCCTACCGACCAGTGCAACGGCATTGACCACCGATGATACATCGATGTCGGTATTATCTAAGGGATTTGATAAGAGAATTGCTCCTATCGCACGTCGAATAGAATTCTCGGAGGTCGGCAACGAGGAATCCTGTACGTACCGCCTCGGTAAAGCAGAGTGCTCGCTCTTATCTGTACTCTGGCGGTCTCTGTACAAATTGCCTTGCAGAAAATGACAGGATCATTTCGACGACAAATGATAAAGCATGAGAGCCGTCGCATTCCTACTTAAACGTGAGAATTTTTAAACTAGACCATAAAAGGTAAAATTATTTTCACAATCCGAGACCAGTGAAATATGCAATAGAGGTGCTTTATTATTTTTTTAAGAAATTACGTATAATTTCTATATCATTAGCTTTCCCAGTGAGCTCATTATGCGCACTGGTTGTGCCGCAATCTCTTTCGATAACCTATGTGGGAATGGAAACGATAATTCCTAGATACAAATGCCGTAAGTAGATCACCCAAGACCGCAACTTCGTAAGGCATTTCTATTCTTGTTCTTCTCGTGTTACTCTCGGTATGCTCAATAATTGAAACTATTTAATAGTTTGTTGCTTAATCTTACCTCGACCGCTCCAAGTTACGAGTTACTAATCCTCCTCTTGTCGTGTGGTAACGTTTCTCGTAACAATTCCTCGCATGACGTACGCACATTTTATTTACCAAATGAAACTTTCCATTTCAGGTGACTTTTCCTGGAAATATCTCAGAGTCGCTTGATCTCGGCAATTTTTTTTTCCTCTCTCCCCTGATTGCCTTCTCTTTGGTATATCTCTCTATACGTTGTAAATTTACAATTACAGCGGATCCTTCTGGGCGACTGACCCTGTTACTTTGATATAAGACCTGCGATATTAGTAACTCGATGGGCCACTTGCGATTGCGTCGATAAGAATGCAGCTGCCGTATCACAAATGGATCTTCTGCCATATTCGCATCTCCAAATAAAGGTATCCTTCCGAAAAAGTGCCAATTTTCGCGAGAGCATACTACCGACCAGTGCAGCAGCATTGACCGCCGATGGTACGTCGATATCGGTATTATCTAAGGCATTTGATAAGAGAATTGCTCCTATTGAACCTCGGTTGTCATTCTCGGAGGTCGGTAATAAGGAATCCGATACATACTGCTTCGGTAAAGCAGAGTGCACGCTCTCATCTGTACTCTGGCGGTCTCTGTGTAATTTGGCTTGCAGAAAATGGCAGGATCATTTCGATGACAAATGATGAAGCATGAGAGCCGTCGCATTCCTACTTAAACGTGAGAATTTTTAAACTAGACCNATTAGTACTCGATGGGCCACTTGCGATTGCGTCGATAAGATTGCAGCTGCCGTTATCACAAATGGATCTTCTGCCATATTCGCATCTCCAAATAATGGAATCCTTGCGAAAAAGTGCCAATTTTCGCGAGAGCATACTGCCGACCAATGCAGCAGTATTGGCCACTGATGGTACGTCGATATCGGTATTATCTAAGGCATTTGATAAGAGAATTGCTCCTATTGAACCTCGGTTGTCATTCTCGGAGGCCGGTAATACGGAATCCGATACATACTGCCTCGGTAAAGCAGAGTGCACGCTCTCATCTGTACTCTAGCGGTCTCTGTATAATTTGCCTTGCAAAAAATGACAGGATCATTTCGACGACAAATGAAGCATGAGAGCCGTCGCATTCCTACTTAAACGTGAGAATTTTTAAACATGACCATAAAATCTAAAATTATTCTCACGAAATGATATTTACGATCAACATGAAAAAAATCAAGTTTGCTCGTTGACATTTTTCAATTGGAATATATATATTTGTAGTTTGCAGCCGAAAATAATTTGTGCATATCCGATCAATTGGAGTACTTTTCTGAGTTCGTTATCGTGTGTTATTTAACGTTTACATTGGAATCGATGTTTCTGTGATTACTTTCTTGGTATTTCGTGTGTCGCGTGTTGTTGCAGGGGCAAAGAGATAAACTGCGGAATTTTTTCTAAGGTTGATTCTGGTTTCCAAATTGAAAGTATACCTTCCGATAGACATTGCATGCTTTACCCGGATGGCGTATCACGGAATGGAGCAAATCAATACCGAGGGCGTTGACTGGATAGAGATGCAATATATGAACTTGAACTGCAGGTTGCACCGTGGCCGAAAATTACATTTCTCCAAAGTGTAATCAATATCCGTAAAAATACGGGAGTTTGAAGGTACGCAGGAAAATACTGAAATTAATGTGCCTGCTTCCTTGGTTGGCCATTTCCTCGACAAGTACTAAGGCGCGGGTACCTCTTCCTCTAAATGCCGCAGCAAAGCAAAGTACGATCCTGCCGTGCTCATTACCTTGAGAAAGTACGGAAAGGTACGTTTGCAAGTTGTGGAAAAAATGGAAAATTTGCGTGACCGCTGTATTTAAGATCTGTACCTTGGTAAACGTCTGCAGACTCACGGCGACGAAACCCCCCGCAGAGAGATAGCAACATTTTTGGGATCTTATCATGATTATCTGGACATTTTTCCTTACGAATTTCCCGAAAGAATCGTTTGGGACCAGGTACCAGTTTGACCGGTAAATTGCATCGCTGACGTTGCTGCTTTCAGTCATTAAGTCATTGCACGATATCGTAATCAGCAGCAGTTGAGTGCAATCACCCATCAGGTGAGCAGCGTATAAGCAGGTTTTCACGATCGTGGCAATTCCCTTTCAAAGGTAAAGAGCTTTATACCGAGCTAGGCTTATAATAGAGATTTCTGGACCAAAATTTGACATTTTCTTACCGACATCACTGCATACCCTGTGACGCATATCAGCAAACTCGACATCAACATTTGTCCGAGGATCACCATAGAAAATACGTTCTCCATTTTCTCGACGATCCAGATGAGTTCGTTCTGCTTGTGAATACAGTCTATTAATTCTTGGCACTGTAAATACCTCTTGTCAGGGTTCTCTTCGGGTTGGAATACCACTTCCACCCTGTGTTGCAGAATTTTAAACTCAGTCACGATGAATATGTTTAACACCGTCAGGGTGACATCGAAGATGAAGTAGCTGATGCCCAAATAGAGAAGACCCACGGTCTGTGAATCGGAAATTTGACATTAGACTACTTCCCTGGAAGAAAGGGAGAAGAGAAAGTAACGGCGGCGGCTATGGTTATGTATCTACGTGAAGGCATACTTCCATAACAAAAAAGATCTCGAACACCGGGGTCTCGCAAGCGTCAACATCTCCTGGCATCATATAGTTCACGTCGAACAATGGAACTCTGTCGGACACATTTCTTCCAGCGTTTTCTATGAACAATTTCCCCCTTAGAAAATGAATTTCGGGCCAAGATATAATGCGAAACGCACCATGAATCTGTGCCAGGAAATATGCGCCGGTGGTCATTTGGTCGAAAAAAATGAAAATGCAAATCATGAGTACTCCCCTCTTGTCCGCGATCTTCAGCATTTGCNAAAATTAATTGCGGGCCAAGATTTCATACGAAACGAACCATAAATCGGTGTCAGGAAATAAGAGGCGATGGTCATTTGGTCGAAAAAAATGAAAATGCACACCATGAGTACTCCCTTCTTGTCCGCGATCTTCAGCATTTGCGTGTCCCACTCGCTTCTTTCCACGTATAAAAATTTTTCTCTGACAAAGTTAATGACGTATGTAAACTGTGAGCGCTTTATCAGATATACCATGTATTTGACACTCAGCAGGACCACCGTTGCCATATTGCAAAGCTGGTATAAAAATTCCTATGGCAAGAAGAAAGTACCAAATGAAATGGAAGAATTCGATTTATTTACGGTTTCATTACTTACGCCGAAAATGAAAGTGTCCGCGACAGAGCCGTAAAGAAGCTCGGAAGCGATTATGATTCCCACAAGCACACAGTACATGGAACATGCCAAAGCAACCTTGAAAATGAGCCGATGCCTCTTACTCCGAGGAACCCATAGTCCCATTGATCCCAGAAAAAGTGATATTAAGTCCATGGAGAAATACGTATTTCCTCTTGCAACGCTCATGATGACTTTCCGGAAACCACTGAGGCGGTTTGCGGCTCTTTACATCGCGTAGCTATTATATTAATGACTTGTAATCCTAGGTGGAGCGTGTTACTTTTGACAGCCCTTTGATTACGCCGCCTCGTGCACGCCAGCCATGAAACGGTGATAAGTGATAATGCGATCGAATTATTTAAAATTATTATTCCTTCCACGTTCTCACGGGAAGAGTAGGCTCGCGGGAAGAGTAGGAATACCTTTCTTCGAGTACTTCGTAACAGGCCACGAGATCGGTAGCGTCGATCAAAGTTATATCATCGTACTGATATTCTTATCAGGGGGTGTTCAATGAAACCGAGACCAGTGAAATATGCAATAGAGGTGTTTTATTATTTTTTTTGAGAAAATACGTATAATTTCTATGTCATTAGCTTTCCCAGTGATCTCACTTTGCGCACTGGTTGCGCCGCAATCTCGTTCGATAACTTATGTGGTAATGGAAACGATAATTCCTAGATACAAATGCCGTAAGTAGATCGCCCAGGACCGCAAGTTCGTAACGCACGTCTATTCTTATTCTTCTCGTGTTACTCTCGGTACTCACAATAATTGTAACTATTTAATAGTTTGTGGCATTACGGCTTAACCTTACCTCGTTCGCTCTAAGTTACGAGTAATGCTGGATAAATAAAGTAGTTTGACATCGTACTGATGCAACGGTACATACATATTTTAGTAGGGTCACCGATGTTAGTACATCTTCGCCTGCAAGTGTTTCCTTACCTATTATGTTTCTATTATTTCATTGTTATTCGGATAACAGTGTCTATCCATATAACGTGTACGCGTGAACTGAAAATCTAAGTGAAACTTAACGCACAGTTTTATTTTTATATATGCTAGGTACGATATATGTATGTATACAGACATAGAAATTTCCCCGGATTCCATTTTATTCACCGTAGCTCTCTTCGTATCAAATGTTATACCTCGTACGTTACTCTACTATCAGCTGCTGCTCTCCAGCCTTATAATATTATTTCCTCCTCTTGTCGAGCGAGCCCCTCTCGGATATCGTTTCTCGTAACAATTCCTCGCACGACGTACGTACATTTTATTTACCAAATAAAATTTCCCATTTCAGGTCGGCAGCGGCAATCGCGAGTCGTACATTCCTGGCGGATTGCATCTTAGAAAACCGTAAAATTTCTGTTAATCCCGTCGATACCATGGCGCAGCTCGAACGCATTTTCGACGACCATTTTGGATTGTTAAGCAAGCCGGTAAAAGGAAACATTCGGAGCCTTAAACATTGGCGCACCATTCAGGTAAGCACTCTTTTCAGTATTTATCAGTGGCTCTTGGGTAATCGATATTTATCAATACATGTATAAGTGTGATTAGTGATATCTTATAGGACAGCGTATAGGTGCTTAGAACAATTTTGTGATCCTAGGAGATTTTCATACATGTTTTTTCCATTATCTCGGAGCGAAATTCAAAGAGCTATTCTATCTGCCAGGCGTTGAGCAAGGAGAAAGTAAGAAATTTGTTATCGTGCAAACCGGAGAAGCTTACATCGTTGGTTATACATTTTTATAAAAGAATCGCAAACCTGCATGTAACCGAATCTCGTTGAAAAGAATACAGTCTAATATGTTTATATCACACTCTTGGAAACGAGGGCATACGCCTCTGAGAATGCGGAACCGATCCGCAAGTACTGGACATCGTATGACTCGTTCCTTAATTACGCTCACTTTCCTCCTATTATTAAATCTCTCGAAGACGCTCGACTGATTCCTCGTCCTAATTTATCTTAAACAATAAAAAAACCCGTGATTAGGTATACGATTAAAAAATATAGTTGTATAATCCTTTGACCGTGGTACACTGCTACCAAACAGTATTCTACACTGACAATGAGTAAGGCCAGAGTTTCGTTTTCCTGTGGGTTACTTTTATGTTAGAGCTGTTTTTCCGACACAATTTATGACAAGACGCGTCTCAACAAATGAAAGGTCGAGTTATACATGTTTGTCGAGGTATGCTCTCTTGCGTGTAACTTTTTACCGAGACAGCGCAGGGTATTTACATGTACTTCCTGCACTTAAGAAAGTTACAGCTCAAGGGTCGATTACAAGAATTGTTCGGGATAACACATTAACTTTCGTGTAGTGTCACAATAACCGGTTACATTCACTAAGATAAGTGCTACCTTACGATTGGTGCCATAACAACATATACAACACATGCAGTTACTCGTCGCTCTGTAAACGTCGATTTGCCCCGAATTAGTCGACCAGATATCGGATTTTTTTAGTGCAAATTAGGGGAATAAGGTCGCATACAAAAACCGCCTCGGCGTTCCTTTTCATAAATACAAAGCCATCTGCGTCCTAAAAAGTACGAGACCGTCGTACCTCGTAATTATAATTTATATTACGAATAATTTTTGCTCGCAAGACTTGCATAGATATGGTAGGTGGTTCTCGCGTGAAATGCACATCTTTCGCACTCGGCGTAATTGTCGAGCAGCTAACCGGGATTTGCTTAATTTTCTTTTCGTCGCGTACTAATGGCGCCTAGAGTCTAATTATTGCACGAAATTCTAACTACTTAAGCATATGTGCGGTTAGATCGGTTGCGCAACTACGGACGTACAAAAATGTCTTTTATTTCGGAGCGACTCGCCTAGTTTTTCTCGCCGCAGCGAAAAACAATGTTAAGTGTACGCGATAACAGCCGCAATCGGTATCGAAAAGTAACTTACGGCCGACTACGCGAAAGCTCGATAGGTAGGGTACGAGAACGTAAATTAACGTCATTTATCATTACGGGACAGTTAGTCGTTGAGACGCTGCTATACACGTGGGCATATTTATTCGATTACAATTATTCGCCTCGGTAACAAGCTTCGCACTTGCCTCAGACTTGACTATGTACAATTAATTAGTTCAACGAGTTGCCTTCCCGTTTCTCTTTGGTGTTCCTATCACGATAATTATACGTAATAAAAATATTTCTGTACCTATACTGTAACTTCCTCTACGTCGTTCAATCTTTCTCGTATAAAAGCTTTACGAAAATAATTACTTTATCGTAAAATGTCAGACCCTTCCGTCGTACGCACGATATGCCGCGTGCATCGTGTCAATTGCAATTCTGAAAAGCTCCGTTCACGGCGGTGAAGCTAAAATCGGAAAACGCACAAACAGATGGGTGCTCGAGTAGCGGGAAATGTTTATATCTCTCGAGAAACTCTCGTAGCAATTTCCGGCGCGATGTCAAAATTTTAGAGATTAATTCCTCGCGTCGTTCTCAAAATCGAAAACGGTACACCTCCAATGCTCTCACTTGGTGCGGTTTGCGATAACGATACGTTATTTCCTGTCAATTTTTTTTTTTTCAGGGAGAAAATTCTGCAGCACAATTATTGGCGAGATGCAGCGATGCCGGTGGGTGCTTCGTCGTTAAAAAGCGTCAATTCGTCATAAGACTGTCAAAGACCCTCTTCGGGGCGATTACGTGAGGTATTTTGTGCTATTCCGGAAACACAGCTTTCCCCGTTTAGACTATACTTAGGCGACTTCATAAAACGAAGTACTCGGACATGGGTAAACTTACGTAAACTAGCTTAAAGTAAGACGAGAGAAGCTTACGTTTCGAGTTCTCGCTAATCCTGAAAGAGGAACGGAAAGTCTCCTAAAGCTCCGAAAAGGACGTGAGGTAGACGAGCGCCGATTACTAGATTTTCATGCCGTTAAACTTACTTTATGAAGAATGTATAAAGTGGGTGTAAAGGTGGGTAGAAAAAAGTACATCCTCTGGGAGGTAAGGCCGATCAATTCAGACGCACCTTAGAGTACCCATCCATCGTTAAACTCGGTTCGGAAAATTCTCTCTGATATCGCGAGGATAACTAATAAGGAGATGAGGGTAACATAGAGATCTGAATAAGATGGGTTCGGATAGCTTTCGTTAAATTATTTCTATGGATTACTCGATAAGCGATCGATCAAAGAAATTCTCTTCAATTCCTTGGACGGTATTTATTCCTTCGTGTTCGTCTTCCTCGCGCGCACTTCCCAGCGGTGGGCAAAATCAATAAATTTATAATTAACACACAAGAGAAGGTGATGAAATTATTATTCGGCTCCATCCTGCCGGAATTCTAAGGTGTACGTCTGAGTTAATCGGTAAGGCATCGAGGGTTCGATAAATAAATGTCAAAGCAAACGCATAGGGTAGCGACGTACAAGTTTTGGAATTAAATTCGATGACTCGAGGGATTTCGCGCGTTAATAAAAAATTGGGATTAGGTTATTCATCGGTAAGATACAGGATCTTCCGTACAACTTAAAATAAGCGACACCGAAAATCATAGCATATAACAATTAGCTTATGAATTTATTGTCTCGAACTATGTCGAACCTATCGCAAGGAAAATGAGCTGCGACGCGCGATCTACGGAAAGTTTATAAAATTGAAAAAAATATTTAAGGGGCAGTATCGTCGGAATGGAAACAATGGCGAACCCTTAGTTGACTGAGAAATCGATTAACCGAGCCTTAGTGATACGCACTCTCGAATCGAACTTCATAAAGCACACTCGTTACCAGTAATCAGCATCGCTATCGGCAATCATGACTAAACATAGCAAGAATTGTCCCTTCAAAGTAAACGTTAGATGTACCTTAACATATCTCCGCCAGCGTCCAACGTGGACCCACGTCTATTGAAATACCAGTTAAACATTACTTCACAACATATGTATATCACCAAGAAACGTCAAGAGACGTTCTGAACCCTTACGAATGCTATCGTGCTTACCCCTTAGGAATTCATTCACGCATTTTCTCTCGTCTCGCACTCACACCGAATACCGCAAGCTCTCCTTCCTCTTTCATAAACCAGCCTTCTATTTCCAGAACGGAGAAGTCGAGAGAAAGCCGGTCCAGCAAAACCAACATTTCGGCTGCGATCATGGACCCCAAAAGTGGTTCCACCACCCGCTTTCCCGGATCCTCCCGACTCCACGCCCCCGCTTTCTTGCTCCCCGAGGGTGTCGCTAAAAGGACCGCAAACAGATTTGCCAATATACAGAAAGCACGGATCCCCGCTAACACAACAATTACGGGTCTCAGGACTCGCCTCGTGCCACTTGCAACGTGGCTGAGATTCCTACAAATGGCACGACCCGAGTGCCCGGATCAGCTGACATCGATAACACCGTATCAGCGAGCGATGCGATCTTTACATCGGCAAATGACGGCAACGAGCCGGTCGGCGGAAAAATCCCAACAGTTCGTCCAGCTCGACCAAGTCGCAGGAAAGTCGTGGGAACGCTCGACAATTTCATTCTTGGTCGTCAAGGTGTAGAGTCCGCACGTCGGATCTGTCCGGACCCGATCAGCAAGAAGACTCGAGACGTCATCCAGCATCCCGGCAGTCTTGAGACCTTCCGGTGTCGCGTCGCCAGTCCGAGTAACAAGCGTTGCGATCACGAGTGACCCATAATCTCGGACCAGCTGGCAAACGGCTCCGAGCCCGTCTGGGCAGCCAACCTCGACTTCGACTTCGAGTCCGCGGACTCCAATCGAGGCGTTGAGGCCTTTCGAGAGTTGATACCAATCCAGCCTTTGAGACCATTCGCGGGAGCCGCTTAAACGCCGGTGTGGTTGAATATGTAGGAGACGTTGCTGTCTTGGTGGACCGGAGGTCCATGGCACGCCCTTCTCGTGGAGGAGTTGTTGTTCACGTAATAGGAGGACTTCCTCATGCTGGTGGAGGAGGACATGATGGCGACGGTCTCGTAGTAGCGGAGTTTCCCGCAGCAGCGGCCGCTTTTTAGGATGGCCATGAAGCCGCGGCGGTACTTCTTGTTGAAGAAGGCGTAGAGGATGGGGTTGATGCAGGAATTGCTGGAGCCGAGCCACTGGGCGATCGGAGTAGCGATCGGCAACAACTCGTCCTCCCACTCGGCGATGTCGCCACCCAGTTTGATCCTCGCGAAGATGATGTAGAGAGGCAGCCAAGACAACACAAAGAGCACCACGACGACGACCAGCATCTTGACGACCTTTACTTTGGACTTCTGCTGGATCCGCTCCATCTGGGCATCCTTGGTATCCGTTGGGATGTGTCGTCGCCACACCTTGATCCAGATCAGGATGTAGCAGAGGGAGATCAGGATCATCGGCAGGACGTAGCAGAGCATGAGGTTGCCGATCAGGAAGAAGAGGGATCCGTCCTCTGGTCGAGGCCACTTCTCGAGGCACAGCCTGAGGTCTGGCTCGTCCCCGTAGATCGCCACCAGGTCGAAGAACAGAAGCCACGGAGATGTCGTCGTCAACGCGATGAACCAGATCACCACGATCATCAGCCGGGCTCGACGCTTCGTGATCTGGCACTTCAGGGGCCACCAGATCGCCAGGAACCTGCAAACGAAAGTCCCAGAAATGCTCAGAGTACGTCCAGGAGAACATTGCTTAATTGCATAAATCGACAAGTGGGATAAAATTCATTGTACTCCTGACATTTCCCCTTTTCTCTCGACCCTATAGGATTGGGAGCGGCCAGGTCGACCCATTCCGTTCTCCATATCGCTAGATCGATTAATCGATCTAACGTCATTAGCACTACATCAACGGTGTGGTTTACGCGTGCCTTGCAATTATTTTTAAGCGATTGCCGATCGGGAATGGTACTCTTGGCCTGATAACACTCTCAGCCCCCGAATTAGTTGCGACAGCGGTTAATCTAAAAATTGTATTTATTGCACACATCGAGTTACTCGGTACGTCTGTGTAAGGTTGCATCGAGAATGCGATACCTCTAATGACTGTAATCGAGTTTCGTGTAGTAAACTCTGCTCTTTAAGATAGCATGTAAAAACGATGTCGGAGTCCAGCTAGGGCCGTTAAAACTGGTAGAAATTTGCGCAATACGCGCTCCCAATGTAACCAGTTATTCTTGCGTGGCAATAATGTGCGTGGTACACAGGGAATAAATGTACATTCGCTGTTTCGAAATTGACCGGTGCGTCACGGTTCGGTGGACGCGCGGCAAGAATAGAATGCACCGCTTTCGCGGTTTAAAAATGATGCCCGGCCGTTTCCACTCGGTTAGAGATAATTAAACGACGCACGCCAGGAGCGAGCTCGGATTCGAGGCGACTTCATTATGCAATGACATAATGACTCGTATCGACCGATACTTGTCGCGGAGACACGTAAACGTCTCCGAAGGAAAGGGAGCGGTTGACACTCGATCCGCTCCGAAGGAACATTTTTTAATCTAATTTTCCCCCTCGACAGAGATACCGGGTACCGGAGCTTCCTTCTGGAGTCACCGCTCCAGGAGACCGGACATCGTCTCCATTGAATAACGTTAAAGGATTGCAATTCGGGACCACATCCCCGGGTCCGACAATTGGAGCCGAACGTCCTGCGTTGAATTGCAGATGAGCAGAGTAGAAGAGACGGTCGCAACAAATGCCAGGACTAAAACCACGGGTGGAGTGGGCCCTAAGGTTTGAATAATACATCCCGAAGAAGGTCTCGTAGGTCCAGGGCTTAAACCGCGATCAGGTCGCGCCACTTATGCGCCAAGCCGTAGAAAATGTGGTATGCAGTTCACGGACGACACCGGCGCCCTAACGAACTTTTCTAGGCCAGGTTCGCGTGCCTTCGAATCGATGATGGTGCACTTCTTTCGGTGTACCAGACCCACCGTTACATGCCGTTTGGTTGTTACGTCTTCGGGGCGAGCGGATTACCCGGGGTCTGCAGGTGGAACGGCCCTCGGCTGCCTAGCCCAGGTCATGGATGATCGATTCGCCCGAGTCGATCGATTGCCCCTTCAAAGGCCTTCCGCCGAGCGAGGAGATGCGGCCAACTTTTATCGAAGAAGTTGCTCTTCCATGTCGCCTAGATTCATCCCTTCGAGAGTCCATCGGCTGGAAACTCAAGAAAATCCGCCACCCCGGGTTTTACGCGCCCAACTCGGACCAGAAGGAGACAGTCCAAGATCTCGCCCTCTTCCGGACCTGGATCCAGCATCCGATGCCAGGTCCAGAACACTTCGGTTCTTCATCCCCCCACGGAGCAACCCCGTACATTCTCAGGGATCGATGTGGGAGCCAAAGAGATACGCAGATAGGTTGAATTTGTAATAAAAATTTATTAAAATCCGTATGAGTAGTGGGTTTTGGGTGTCGACGATCGAGAAGGTCGGGCAGGGGTGACGATGAGAAATTTCGGAGATGACGTCTTGGGGTCGATGCTTGCGATGGGTTATCGAGACTTGCTGCTTCGGTCTTCGGGTGTGAATTTTTCCTTGGTCCCGGGTGGGCTGGTTACCCCCCGGGGGGTGGGGCGGAAGGGGGTTGTTTCTTGGGAGCCGATTTTGGAGCTAAACTAGGGATCTAGCCGTGGAGAGACAGACCATGACCGCCCAACAGGAGGGAGCCATGGGACGGCAGGACCGTCCTGGTCACGATCGGGGCGGCGTGGACGATGGGTGCAACTGGCTGTGCAACGACGTGCGCTGCAACTGCAGGAGCGTGGCTGATGACGTTGGGAGCCACGATGGCTCCGTGGCCATAGCTGAACGGCACTCCGGTCAGACCTCCGGGAGCGGCAACGGCCACAGCCAAAACGGCGGCGAGGACAGCCTGTTCGAAAGCAAGGGTGATATAGAACTTCCACATATTTACACATATTTACACATATTTCCCCGGTAACTCATTTTCTTTTCTCTTTTCATGGAATCAGACGGGGTGGGAGAAGTGGTGCCGGCTAGAGCCAGGAGTGAGGCGTGAATATCAATGCCACTATTTCTGGGAGTGTTAGCTCCCTCCTGTCCCGCTAAGTGGTGACTTATGGGCGAATGTAAAGAGGATCTCCGTTATTGTTATTCCCCAAAAGAGGGATACCCGGGAAAGCATCCGTGTTCGAGCAGGGGAAGCACGTGAAAGACTATTTTTGGGACATAAGACGCTTTCGCTGGGAAGGGAAAAGCTCTTTTTCAGCTCGGCGAGAACCTGAGGAGGATCCTCCGAGTGGCGCGAGCTTTCAGGATTACGGGTGAGTGGACTTTTTACTATCGGCAACCGTGATCGCGATTTCCCAGATTTCCCGGAAACGGAGGAAAAATCATTAGGGGGTGGCGAGGGACGGACTCGATTTTTGATGGGGATTTTGTTCCACGGTTTGGCTGGGTACCGACAATAGCTCTTCGACTTTTCGAATCGTGCTCGAAGTGAAAGCCTGGTTCCTCGAAAAATGTCTAATTGCATGAGAACGGCTCAAAGACCGGGTCTGGCTGGACCTGCATCTCGGAAAAATGCTAAACTGCATTCCGTCTTACTGGCCTTCGAGCCGTGGGCTCTGCATTTTATTCGCCAACCAGGTGTTGGCTAACAATATGCACGCTCCACTGGTTTCACTTGCGATTCGAAAGTAATCTCGAAAATGGGGAGTCGTGAAAATTGGAAATCGAATTTTGAGTGGCGGATAAAAAATTCCCCGAAAATGGACCAAAATATGAAAATTGTTCCCATGAATCATATGTTAAGAGCGGTCCCGAAATCTCATCGTCTCTTAGAGAAATTATATAAAAGTATTCCTTGTATATCATTGTTAAGGGAATTTCGTAATTAGCTCTTGCCTCTTCAGGGCATCTACCGTTGGGTACAATTTTGTTAGGAATGGGCGATTTAAATTGTGCAAAAATCTCTTATAGGAGCGAAATGTTAATAGCGAGGTTTAGCGAAAATATAAAATGGCTGCTTCGTCTTACCAGCTTGAACATGTTGATTGGTTGATTGGTTTACTGCTTGAGGGCTAGTAAGCTTATGCTTCCACAGTGAACCACCGCCGTTTTATACGAAATCCGAAATTAAAAATTCTATCGCGCTGCGTAAGGAAATTTGGTCACGTGGGCCAATAAACGGGCTGACGACATATCGAGTACGCTTGAGTCAGCCCGCTGATAAAAGGTGGGGGATCGAACGACCAATAATTTACAGGACTCGGTTAGAACGTCACAAGGTCTGACCAATCCCCTGCTCTGGCAATCTAGAGTAACGCGTTTCGCAATTACCTTGGCTTTCAACCCTTGCTTCGAGATCGATTTACCAAGAGCCGGCGATTTTTATCGAGCCGAACATTGCACTGTTCATCTCCCTTCTAATTTAGTCAAATTGCCGGGCATTATGCTAAAAAGGCATCATCCCTCGTTCCCGTCTCCAAACCACCGGATAAACTCCACCAACTCCAGGGGGAGAAAATTAAAGAATTTATTTTTACTTTTCCAGAAACAAAGGAGGCGCAATTCCCTCGGAATGTCAAACCGCCCGACACCCTCCACTACGAGACGAAGTTTCGGCAGACAATGGACTCCTTTCATCTCTGGTAACTTTTTGCCACATGGATACTGGGAACATTCATATGCGGAGTTAATGAAAAATTTGACTTTGTAGGGTCAAGAAAAAAAAAAAAGTGGACAGTTCCCGCGGATCGACGAAACTGCAGGTTCATTGTCAGGAGGGATCCCGAATGCATTCACCTCCTGGAAATATGCGAGGCTTTGTTATGAAATCCCGACACGTGGGTGTCTTTCCTAGGATCGACCTAACTGGAGTACATGCGAGTTCTGCATTAGAGTACGCGAAGCCTCGCTAACGACGGCGGATTAATGAAATTGAAATTGCCACGAAGGTACCTCTCGGTACTCGAGCAAGTGCTCCGACTCGAGGCCCCCACAAAGGAGATTCCTGAGACGAAAGTCCCTCCAAGGTACAGGAATTCTCTCGGTACTTAATGTTCGCGTTATTTTTGACACGGCTAGGAGGTTTGTCTTCCCTCCCCGTGGCGTTCATAACTCGTTTTATTAAGCCATTAGCGTTTACAGCTCCATGCGTAACGCGCATCGCCGTGAAACGCGCGTTAAAAAGCAGTATTTCATTCCGGGCCCTCCCCCCGGAAATTAAAAAAGGGAAATTTTCTCGGAGCACCGCGGCGGTCTCTGCGGTTTGTCCGCGGTTTTTTTTTCACTCCTTTTCCGAGCCGCCTCAAGGCGGGGACCCGAAGGAAAAATTCGGTAAATCCGATACGTTTTAATTTACGAGAAAAGTTCCTCGCCGTACAGGAAGTGGATCGAATGACGGCGGCTCTGAAATCACTTAGGCATGGATAAGTGCCGGGTAAAGGTAATTCGAGCATGAAGGTGAGTTTAGTATTACGATAACTGGCTCGCCGCACTCGTAATGCGCATAATCCCGACAACAATGACTACGGAATTTGTCCTTTCATTCAGGAAGCCGCTCATTCATCACGATCGATCCTTGGAGTTCGGCTCGGAAGGTGTCATGGCTCTTGGCCGTTCCTCCAGGGGGTCGAAAACCGACGCAGTAAACGCGAGAAACGCAATCAAAGAGGTAAAAGACCCTCGCGATGCTAATCGGATAGCGAACAACTTCACCGGCATACATATCCGACCCGACTTAAGGCAACAGGCTATTTTACGTAATGCCGAGCATTGCCCTTAACTGAATAACATTGGGTGTGGAAAATCGGCGCATGACTCGGTAATTAGTCTTGCCTCTTTTTAATGCCTATTCAGTCTTGGCAATTACGCTCGATAAGTGACTGGGCGTGAATCGCGGCAGGGTGTTATTAATATGATTAGCGGATAATTCATTTTTTTAGCCCGCGGTTCATTGCACAACCGCGCTCGGCGAAAAACCGAGCGTTATTAGCTTTCGATTTTTCTATTCTTCCCAGGTTTTTCCTAGAACCCTGGAGGTTTAATCATTGCAGTTGATTAACAACTGCCAGTCACAGGGAAGGGGTGAAATGTATTCCTGGGCCAGGGAATAAGGGTTGGCTCGAGACGAAGAACGCTGCCACCGAAGCTGCGATCAGATATCGCCTCTTTGCATATTGCCCGTAAACTGCACGCTCCCCGGTAAAGGGGCGCAGATAGAATCTTTGTGTAATACCGGGATTATAAACGGGGAATAGAAGTAATTACACATTTGGGCGTGCCCGGTAAGGCTGTCTTGTGCAACCGCCATCGCGAAAATCGTGGCCTGGCGTGCAAGTACAAAATCAAGCGGCACAACGAACCGGTTGGGATAAATCTCCTTTCAGACGTCGGACTATTTAAAGAGAAATTAAATCCGAGAATATGCGCAGGACTTCTTTACAGATCCGCGAAAAATCTACCTCGAGGACCCTGCGTCTGCCAGCTGGAAATATTTCATCGACTCGGCTCAGACGCGCTATCGGAACAAGTGCACTTACGAGATAAAAGTGGCCGGAGAGGCGAAAGAGCGATCGCGGACGAAAAAAAAAAAAAGCCGGCATTTCGCGGATACGGCGGCCCCGAGAAGTCGTACGTCATCTAAATGACTTTACGTTCATAAGATTTTACGACGGGGTATTCGGCTGGATTTTACGGTTATCGTGCGAATGCTTCCAAACGACGGGGACGTTCATTCCGCGGCGTCCTTTTTCTGCGTGCACTGAACCCTCTTTCTATGAACATGCTTATACGCCCCGAAGTTCGCGCACAAGGAGCTCTCCTCTTCCGCAAATATTCCGTAACATCTCGGAATCTTCGGGCGAAACTTCCGAGCACGTATGTCTCTACAGACTGCATACATCCAGGGTCTTCTAAGTACCGCCTCGCGGGCATATTGCACATCTCGAAGTTGGAGCTAAAAAAAATCCCTCCTCCAAACACCCGTCATGAAGCGTTCGAAAATTGGCCTGAGAAAAATTCTAGATCCTTAATTTGGAAGGAATGAAATTAAAGTCAGGTGTCTCTTACCTGTCTAACGACACAGCGACGAGGCTGTACACCGATGCAGCCACGGAGACTCCTTGGATGTAGGGGACCGTTTTACACATGAACCAGCCCAGGACCCAAGCTGAAATAAAAAGTTCTCCATTATTTTCAGGAAACGGCGGATCCATAGGGCAAAGGGCTGATAAAAATGCAGGTATGCAGAAGTGCAAGAAGTATAGCCTCGCCTTTAGGATCGGATCGCGCTACAGAGAAGTTGGGCGAAGTGAAGGGCACCTGCTCCATAGAAAGGTAATCCCAATCATCGATCGAGCGTTAAGCATGTAATTATTCGAATGAATACGTAATCCCGAGCCTTTCATAATCCGTAGTGTGTCTCGGAGCTTACACAAATTCGTGTCACTTACGGTAATGTTATACACGAAAGGTGTTATACGCGAATATTAATCGAGATTTTCTCCTTGCACTTCATTTTGCCCACCGGTCTCGGTTCATAAATTCAGCTAAGCCGGCAATTACCCGGCGATAAACGCCAGCCGATAAGACGGGGTACTTTTTGATAACGAATTTAGAGGAGCTTTCCAATTTTCTGCCAGCCCGAATTCTCTCCATGCGCAATCGCTTCGACGATGAATTATGCCTCCACTTCTCTAAGGCGTGTAAACGTCCTCGATGCAATTTTTACCTTACGGTGAAAAGGGCGAGCAGGGGAGTGGTTACCTCGATACAAGTGTCTCGAGACATTTCCGGCATGATAAAAAGGAATTGGCAGTTCTGTAAATGTTTACCGGGTTATGTCGGGGTCACCGTCCCCTGCGGGAATTCGAGGGAGGAGTTCGGGACAGTCAAAGGAGTAAAAGGGGAACTGGGATACCTCGACAAAGAGCGAGAGGCTGGAAAGTGGAGAGGGAACCGAGGGAAAGAGAAAAGTATAAACAGGAGGAGCGGGAGAAAAAGAGAGGGGAAAGGCGGCGAATGGAAATGGCCATTCGAGATGGCTATCCGAGTTTAAGTGTTCCCCGAGCCATCCTAAAGTGGCCCTTAATTATTTTACGATCAACGAGAATGGCCATCTTCCCCGATTCTGCCCTGGAATGAGGCCCCCCGCGAAACTCCATCGCGAGGATCCTCCAAAACAATGAAATTTTTTTTTTCCCCCCTTTTTCTTTGCGAGACTCAGTGGACGCGTTTTGCATTACGATTTTTCGACAAAGGTCCTTGCGATTCCGAAGATGCGCGGAGCTTGGAGAAATTAATCCTATTTATATTGAATTTATTAAATGCAGCGATTACAGAAAGGGGCAAGGAGCATTGCATGCGTTATGCTGGAAATTTCAATGAGTAAATTCTTCAAACTTTTAATTGTACAATTTCTACAGAGGGATTGGCATTTACGATAGCTGTAAAGCCTACGAATATCTCGAAGGGCACGTAAGCTTCAGGTTGGAGATTAATTTCGACTAGCAAGGGAAAGGGGAAGCCTTGGGTAGCCGATACCTCGGCGATCTTGTCTTTGCACGAAGAAATAGTCGTGCAGGCCATGATGTTGCCATAACGAGCCGAAAACAAGGGCACGTCGTAGGGATTCCTCCATATATTGACATCGTTTCCAGGGACCTTGCTTTCTCGTGCACACGTCAATCCTCCCTTTCGCAGAAACAGTAATAGTATAGGTAACGTAAACTCTCGAGGATCTAGCCGCATTCGCGGATATTCCCTCCTCAAGTCTCGAGCCTTATCGAAATCTCGAGCAGATCTCGTCAAAGCGAAATAAGCAAATTTTCCGTTAATAAAGTTCGGGGGAAAGTGTTAGCGCCGTATCCGGAGCTTGAGTTCGGTCCTCGAATTCGATTGGGCGACCCGGCTGTGGATTGATTTTCATAAAATCGGATTTTACCTCTCGGCCGCGAAACGTACACATATCAGTCTGCGGTTTCGTATGCGGCAGACTGGAATTGCATTTCGCGGATTCGGCAGGAATAAAGTTTCCGGAAGCATGTCAAGGCCGAGCGCGCGGTATAGGCCAAAACCGAAGAGCGATTCCTTGTACAAAGGTAAAGCCAAGTGGCGGCAATGGCGGTATAAAAGTCCCTAGATAGGAATTTACACGACCTAAGGCAATTTGCCCATTGTGGCCCGCGGAGAGCCCCCGGAAGTGCATTACAATAGGGCCTTGTCCATCGAGTGCTCCTTCGTTTTTCCGCACTTTCGGAATATCTCCGCAATGCATAATTCATGACTTTTCGATCGGCGCCATTTAAGACCTCCGGAATCATTTTTTCCCCTCGCTATTCTTCGGGGTCGGTTTAGGGAAATCTCATTTCGGTCGAGCGAGGGTCGGGATAGGTGATCGCAATTTTCCAGCCGATCGAAGGCGAGTCAATATCGCCCTATATGCATGTAGGTCGACGACATCGAGGGATCTCGGACGATACGTTAAATCCTTTGAAGTGCCCCTTTGTGTCAGATAGGGCATAAGTGACAAGCACACATCGAGTAGTAGGCCAGGTCGGCGACTTCTTCATGGTTAGCCCAGGGCGCGCCTCTCGGCTAATCGGTGCATCGGTCAAGTCAGCAATGCACTTCGGAGCGGAGTCATCATCCCCTAAGTGTCCGATCGTGAGCAAGCCTTGGTCACGCCCGCCGGGGTGAAGGGACCTATTACCCCCGGGTGAGACGTCTTGCCCCCCCACGATGCACCCGGGTGCATCCCACGTGGGAAACAGTGTCAAATCTCTTCTAGAGTCTCCTTCCTCGACTCGGTGCATCGATCTCGGGAAAGGCGTCGACGGCCTTAAAAAGAGGAACGAGGCCGCCGAAGGAAGCGGCAAATATCGCCGATTACAGGACGACGACCGAGTCCTGGCTCGAAGTTTCCCAAAACTTATCCCGAGCTCCACCTTTCATCCGAAATACATTGCCAACTCCACCGGAATGATTAAACCCAACGGAGTTCCACCGAGCTCCGAGTCGTCCGGCTTTGATTTCGTTGATCGGTCCTCCCAGCGGTTAAAAAAAGAAAAAACAAATTATAAAAAGTATCCCATCTCGAGCCAGGGTATCGGATCCGAGGGCGTTTCCCATCTGGACCGAGAAAATTCCGTCCAGCATTTTTTAAACGAATTTCTCTCTTCTCATTTCCCACTCGCTTGGACTCGTGAGAAACGTCAACTAACTTTCGTTTCGACGCACTCTTTGACAGTTTGGATAGAGTGTGCAGATCTGGGAGGTAGATAGCATTTTCTAGCTCGCGTGGACTGGATACGGGAATCTACATATCCACGTATGGCCGGTTTCGTAATCATACGAGTCTCCTTTGATATGTAAAGTGCAGAGTCTGGCACATAACCGGTCGCTTTTTGCGCCGGTTTTTCATATGCGGCCGAACCGCCACCTCGACCTTCACCCTCCGCGGAGATATCGACATATCGAGGTATCGAAATACCATCGGACGTCGCGTCGAGAGTCTGCAGCCCTTTGGTCCACGTATCGCAGCATCCGGCATAAAGGACATCTGCATCCTTATGATCCAGAGTCTACGTCCTGCCGATTCTCGAGCATCATGGCGACAAAGGGGGTCGTTTCGATCTCCCCGCCAGATTCTATTATCGAATGCACGGGTACGTATACGTGTAACGTATAATATATGTACAACGCGTGTAGCCCTTTGTAGATAAGTCGGGCAGATACGAGGCGGCGCCCGCGATGGACCAGGTCTTTGTGAGCCCTGCGAATTTCATTACGGGGTCTAAAGAGGCCTTATCCAGCATCCGGAGGATCTCTCAGGGTCGTGCTCGAGAGGGAATGTCGCTGTCTAAAGGAAGAGACGCGAATTTCCTGCCGGGGGTGACTCGCCTCTGGGCGAGATAAAAATTCGATCATAACTCTCTTCCAAGATAAACTTATACAGAATTTCAGCGCCCGAGATCGAATTAATCCCGGCCTTGAGTGTTCGAACCGAAGTCCAAATTGCCGAGGAGATGGCGAGCGGGAAATCTGATTTTCCCCTTTCGAGGGAAAGGGCCCATGGCTGGCTGAACCTTGCTAATCCCCGACCTAGAAAGCAACCCGTTCGAAAGGAGGAGCCGGATCCGTCCTCCCTAAGTACGCGTAATACAGACCTGTCCGCCGATTTGTGGATCCCTTCGATATCCCAAGGAAGAGCTTATCGTCGCCTCGTTAACGCGTCGCGCTATCCGAAATTCGGCTCCGAATTTCAGCTGGAATTATTCCGCGTTTATCTCGGATCTGCATCCACTTGGTCGCTCTTCTGAATGTACAGGAGACCGGAAGGATAGTATCGGTGGAATCGATTGGGAATCCTGGAAACTGGAAAAAGGAAAGCTCTACCAAAGATGGCGGCTCCTGCTGCCGAAGCTAATGGGTCATACAGCTTCGACTTCGATACGCTGAACGAGAAACCTTTTTCCCGCGAGACAGAAGGCGACTCGCGAAGTGTCTTCGAGAACTTTTAAGCATCTTAGCGAACAGTCGAGGGCACCCTCGCTTTGATGTAGATCCGCCGGAGAAATAAGCGACCCGGAGTTGGCTGGAAGAATATCCGAGTTAATTCCAGCTCCGTGGAACCGATGCCACCTTGGGAATTAGTTTAAACATTCGGCATCTCGTTACCGAGAGGAAGGACGAGATTGGAAATATTCCGCCAGCTTGCGAGAAAGTTGAAATTGAAACCGGGAAGGGTATCGTCGTTTTCGGACATCTGGAGGAGAGGCTAAGTTGGGCCCATCTCCTGGGGAGATACGTCCTGCGGTTCGTCCTTAAGGCTGGCGTCGCATCCAGAGAGTCCTGGATGAAAGCCTATACCGGAAGGGGGATCCTAATCAAGCCCGAATTATTTGGCCCACGTAGGACGATTTCCGGTGGTCCAATTAAAGGATCTCGTGACTTACTTCCTCGTAACCTCCGAGCTGCCGTGAGATGGAAGAGCTTCTCTCGAGAGACGGCTATCTCGGTATTAAGGGTACTTCTCGTCGGCAGTCCTATTTTGCTATCTTCCCTCGGACGCTGATAAACTCGGAGGAAGAGGAGGAATCCTGACCCGCGCTCTCTCTCTCGGAGAAATTAACGGAGCTGTAATGGACCTCGGTGATTTTTGGGGGTTTATTTTTCCCCATTGCATTTTTTAAACCTGCCGGGTTGACGCGTCGCGGAAAGGGGTTAGCTGCCTCCCTTTGCCCCAGTTTTTATTCCGGTGTCGTGGAGGGAATTACCAAAATAGAGGCCGAATTATCGGCCATGCGGATTCGACCCCCGTGCTTTCTCGGCGTGAAAGCTCCGAAAAGACCTTACGTCGAAATGGATCGAGTGCGATTGCCTCCGTAAATCAATCTCCATTTCCTCCTTCGAGCGACTCCGCTTTTCCTCCTTTTTACGCGCCCTCGTGAAACCTCGTGGAAGCCCTTCGCCCCGTGATAAGCGTTATGGCCCACCTCCTTCTAAAAAGCGCGGAAATGTCCGACCCTCCATCGATTTGTAATCCGGCTCCTCGGCTTGAATGGACTAAATCGAGCTTACGAGGCTGCGACACCTCGCTTCATACATGTCAAGGTATGACTCGTCAAATTGCAGCAGTCTTAGGGCTCGGACACGGAAGAAACGCATTTCTGCGTTACGTGTCTGAAATTTGGAGCACCTCTTCACCCCCAGTCCCTTATTTTGAGCCAACCCCTTCTACAAAAATTCGACCCCGACGATCGCACGCGACAAGGACTTCTGTGAAAGATTTGATAATTTATTCCAAGGAGAGATGAATTCATTTAAGCGAGTCTGGAAAATGCAGATCTGTCGGGTTGAGCATGGTCAAAGAACAAAGGGATGCAAGGGTGAGAATCTGGAGAGCCGTCGAAGACTTTGCCCTTATCGGAGGATGTCTTGACCTGGACTAGATGATAGCGCTAATCTCCGCGTTTAAGAGATCAAGAGAGCTCTTTTTTTGAGCAGCTCGTTGCTCCCGTTTCTTTGGTCAATCGAAACCCTCGAGAGGTCTCAGACGTTGGCTAAAAGAACGGTCAAAGGGTTCCCCTTGGCCCTGAATAGATAAATGAAAATGATAGATAAATCGGAGAGCGATGAAAATGAATTATTCGCGAATTGAAGCTTCAACAAATGGCCACGGTAGTCACCCCTCGACAAATCCACCCCGAAAGGGGGCTTCGATGCGAAGGGGCGAAATCATCCGAATTAATCGACAGAAATGAAATTACGGACATCTGGATAATCGAGCCGAATACACGTTAAATATGGAAATACTGGATATTAAGAGATCCAATCTCCGGCAGGGCCATAAATTCGGCCCCATTAAAGCCCTGAACGCGGCTTCGAAATAGCCCCAACGAGCCGATGCAAGTACGATAATCGTAGGTAACTCCGCTAATGAACTACATTTGTTCTTTCTCTCTTTTATCGCAGTTACCCATCGATCAGGGCAGATCCAGAAAAGCGTATTTTAACCAGTAAAACGATTAACTGCACGAGGGGCATTATCCGTAATCGGTCGGGGGCGATTAAGCTCCTTCTGCCGATGAGGTAACGACCGGCTCTAATTCGACGGATCGTTAACGAGTGGGAGTGCACGCGTACAGGTAAAAAGAGAAAAAAAGGAAGAAAGAGAGAGAGAAAGGGAGAAATATTAAAAAGAGAGAGAGAGAAGGCTCGAAGGCAGAGATTCGTGCCCGGGAACGGCCGCGGCAGCTTCGATTACAATCGAAGGTGTCGGAAGAGTCACTTGTTCCAATAACCGGGGAATATGAAAAGCGCGATAGAGGGGTGGTAGGAAGGGGGAGCGGCAGCTCGCCGGCCGCCCGGTGGCGGCGCTGCGGTCGCCGGCAAAGCTCCGATGTAGGGCAACCCGGCTTACCCGTACGAGAGGCGTATACTATATGGGCATGCGCGCGAACCCTCCTCGAGGACACTGCCCTGGTTTCGAAGGCTTCAAGGTCCCGTGGGCTCGGCAGCTCGAACCTGGGGCTCCGAACTCGAAGCTCTTCCCGGCTTTTCCGGGGAAATTAAAGCGACTTTTCGAGAATTCTAACGAGACGCCTCGAAACCGACTTCATCCCCCGCGAGGGGGCCCCGGGTCCAGGCCATCCCCGAAATTAATTCCCTGCTAATTACTTCCGAGGGCACGTCTCGAGCTCTTCGGGATTACCGGGAAAAAGGCGAGAAAAGAGGAGGCGACCTTGAATCGAGAGGAGGAGGGTGGAGGGCTCTTGTGGGTTATCTTCGAGGGAGTGTTTTGGGGGGTCCTGGGTGCCGAAAATGCCCCATCTCTGGGGGGAATTCCTTATTATCGGGTCCGTAGAAATCCACGTATTGGCGCTTTTAACCGGCCCGCGGTGATTGGTCGGGCTGCATTGGGTCAGAGAGGTGACGGGGTGCAGCAGAGAGGTAGTGACCTAGTACAAGTGGCCGAGATGCATGACCTGGATACCGGTACTGTACAGGTGTCCCACTGCCCTCTACCCCTGGAGTAGAGCTCCACAAGTGAGTCCGGACCAATGGCGAGGCGAAGAATAGGACGGGGTCCCGAGGGCTGCCGCGAGGATTCCCATCAACCCCGGACAATCGTTCGCACCCCGAGAAATTCTACCGATGCGTCATGGCGCCGATTCCCTCGACCTTATACGTCTAAGTGCGTTTATTCCCTCTCAAGCCTACCCGGGACCTTGTGCACCTCCAAGTATTTAGGCTATCTCCGATGTTCGACCTGATTTCGCACTTTCCGCTCGGCATTGGCAAAAGGGACCTTTCGAAATGTCACGCCTCGAGGACGAGCCCCAAGAAATTCGATGCATCGCGCGACTACCACCCCTGGGCATTTATTCGGTCACCTGGGTGCGCTCTCTGTGGGGACCTTGTGCCGGGGGAAATATTTCCGGAATTTGGGGTAGAAATCGACCCGGTCCCGCTTCTCGATCGACGCGACCACGTGAAATTCACCGCCACCAATTGTTGGAATTACTCCGCTGGAAGCGACTCTCTTGCATCGCGGAACTCGAAGGTCGGCACGCCGGAGGCATCTAAACAAATAATTACCCCAGGATGAAAGGAACCGCCCCCGACAATTGGGACGGGAATTACGGTCGAGTGCGAGGGGCTCCTCAGAAATGACAAGGATTGCGATAAGACGGACCTCGTCGGCCAGGATGTCATTTTGAACCCTGATAACGCGTTCCGACTATCCCTGGGTTCCGGTCGACGTTACACGGGCACTCCTTGTCGAGCCACCCCTCGAAAACGGCGGGACATGTCCGGAGGGTGTAACTTTTTCGGATGATCCTGTTCCTCCTGGAATTACAAGCCGACGAGTGTTACAACGTTACCGATCGCACCTGCCGCGGTGCTCTAATTGAAACATCAGCCCGGGGACGAGTCGACACGGCCGATCGGCCAGTCCCTGAAATTCCCGAAAAACCTATCGACCTCGACGTCGACGGCCTACTCGTAAATTAGAATTCACCCTTGACCGGGCTGTCCATGGTGCATATGTTGCGCCGAGCTTTCGGACGGGAACCAATGCCAATGCCAGGGCTTGCGGTCCTGCGGAAACCCGGGAAATTGATAGCACGGCTTCGCCGGAGATTCGTTCCGAAATTTCCTCCGTTCTCTGTTTCGGGAATCGTGAGAAACGGCCGAGCCGATTCGAATGACCCTATTAGGCGAGGAGACGAGGATAGTCCTTGTCCTTCGGCGGTTTCGTGTAGACTGAAAATTGTAGACTGCATCGACAAGGAATTTTTCTAATATTTTCTAATACCCTTTTATTCAATTTTTAGGTGTCACGCGGTATCGGGAGAGGATCAATGCCAAGGTTGGGGAAGTACAAAGGGAACTCAAGAGTCTGATCACGAGTGCAGCCTGCATTTGCACTCTTTTCCGCACGATGAGCTATTCGAAGAGCCTAATCCCGGAAGTAACCTCCGGGGACCTTAAAAGTTGGCGGTCGTGGAGTCGGGTCGAAGGTACGAGTGGAGGTGGGTTAAAGTTGCATCGGTCCCCCTCGAATGCACATATAGGTGCAGGTGCAGTCCGCGACCGAGGCCGGTATCCGTCTGTGACCCAGATGCGTAATTATCTTCTCACGAGGAGCGACCTTGGACGGACCAAGTCTGAACTGGGCCACGTCTGTTCCTGCCTACCTATCTGCCAACCTTCTGGCTTCTGGCTTCCACCTTCCACCTTCGGCGTTTTCAGCCGGCCTTCCGTAAAGCTCTCGACCCCGCCTCGCCCCTGTCGCGGAGCAAGTTCACCCTCGGAATTTCAGTCGCGTCCTTTCCCACGCTTTACGCCCCCACGAGTGCAGCATAGCCGATTAAATTAAACCCGCGATCGCGTCGGCGAACACTCGGCCCTTCCGGGTCACAAGGGCGCGGCAGCCCTAAGAAAATCGATGCCATCTAAACCTGCACCCCCCGAGCGAAAAACCACCCCCAGGCCCTTCCGTCCGGAATTTTAAGGACCCCTAAAATTTATCAAGGGACATTTTCCGAAACCCTTATCGTCCAGGGTGGTTTTCACGGTGCCATTTTCCAAGGAAAGCCTGCACCCGTTCTGCGGATATTCCGCCCCCTGCAGCCCTCCTCCCCCACGTTGGGGCATCAATTTTTAAGGAGGCATTTTGGCGATCGGCGGTATCTTTGCTCGACCCCTTTAAATCAAGGGGTTGGAGGCGAAAAGAGGACACCCCGGCGATGGGTCCGATAGTTCAAGGACGCCTCCTGGGTGGCCGGCAGGTGGGTGGCGGCGCTCTCAGGTGAACGTGCCCCTGCCGGGCCGCCCTGGTGACCACCCTAACCTCAACCCCATCAAGTGGGACGCTGACCCAGTTAGTTTACCTGTAGACACTATATAACGTTTCGCCCGCCACCACCCACCACCCACCTCCTCCCACCCGGGGCATCGCTTCCATATCGCTGCACTATTCGAGCGAGCTGATGCCGCCTCCTTACTCCCATTCCTTCCATTCCGATGCCCGATACCGCGTTTATTACCGTCAGGCAGATCCCTGCTCTCGGAAGCGTCGGCATAATGCGAGCCAACGGGGTGCATCCCGAGGCGTTGCCCCCTGAGAACGTGGACAACTCGGAAAAACGATTAGTTGACCGAAATAAATATATATTGTTGCTTCAAAAATTACAAGAAACAATTCGGGGGAGATCATTGCGGGATTATTTTTAGGGTAAAGGACTTGCACTAAAAATGCATCCTTGGGTGCGTGGGAGGGTGCAGGCGCGACATTTCCGATAGGCTACACCTGTCGATAAATTTGACCTAAAATGCGCTCGAGACAGAGACGGTCGCGGATTTCCAGATGCAATGCCAGCAGGGATTACGTCGAAATGGAGCAAAGTCCTTCCGCGAGGAAGCCGGAAATAAGGGTGACGATAATTGAACAAACAGCCAACCCAGGTGTGAGTGTACTTGTCATACTCGATAACCCTGATTAACGTTACCCAGGGGGACGTAACCCCGTTAGAGGGCGTCTAGTTACGATTTCAATTGTCATTAGGCAAAGATAACACCGGATCCAACGGCCTCACATTACCCCGTTTGCATAACTTCTTTCCCTTCCCCCAAACCTGCGAATGCAACGACGGAACGAATCGCGGCAATCCTAAGAACAATGGCGGCCGTGTCTCGACAATTGGAGCTGGGAACAATGGGATCGGCCCAGGGGGTTGCATTCGAGTTCCATTATACCTCGTGCACACATCCCGAACTTACCCCCCGGATAACACACGTGGAACTCGTTACGATTCGTCTCTAAAAAACATCAGAAAAATCCAAAAAATCCCCTTTCACCAACAAAGCTCAGGTCTCGGTCCAATCTGCCCGTTTGCAAAATCGCAATTTTTTCATATCGCTCCCTGGGTTGATAAGGTTTACTCGTGACCGTTCGGGTGGAAAAAGTGCAGCCGCGAGGAGCATAATTGAAATGCCCTGTCGATTTCGCGATTCGTAGAATCTCGGTTGCATCGGGGGTGGGTCGGGGTTGGGTCGGCAGCCGGGGCATGCACGGCGCGAGGTGGGTGGAGGTGGGTGGAGGTGGGCAGAGGTGGGCAGAGGTGGGCAGAGGTGGGCGGAGGGGTGGGTGCCGAGGTGGGTGCCGGGGTCGGTGTCGGGGGTTGCAACGCCAGGAGGGGTTGCGATCGGCCAATGTGGGTCAGGTGAGAGTGTTGCCCTCGTTCGCCTTGACACGAATACAGGTTATCTGGCTCTATTTGGTTCAGGTCGGAGGTGTGCGCGCTGTTCTTTAAATTTCTATTAAACGCTCGCAATTAGTCGAGGACCGTTCGCATTGGCTGCTGCAGACCGTTAAGACATTTAATGGACATTCGGGGACATTATGCAGCCCGATGCGAATTTAACGACTGATGTACATTTACACCGGTCGGACCTCCGCAAAGCGGAGGAACCGACTCGACGGGGTCGTTTAAATTTCCCGCAGCCGTTGCCGGCGCTCTGGTTCTTCCTTGGGACACTTGGTACCCGGGTTCATGTAATTACCAATGATTTATTGAAATTCGGATCCCCCCGAAACCCGGCCGGCTGCACCGTAAGTGCACTCGCGCTACCGAATCCGAATGACATTCGGTGAATAGCAAAGTATGCTCCGCTGTGCAGACCCCGGCTCGAAATTATGTGTACTCGCGCGTTAGGTGGTAATGAGAGCGACTACTAGTTGCGTCGTTAACGGGGTACCGGTTGCGTCGTTAACGGAATTGCAGTCGCGATGCCCAAACGGCACTCAGTGCCCTGCGTAATTGTAACTGTGGGTGCTACTCGTTGATCCGGATCGATCGAGGCCAGTCATCGATCGGCAAACCCGAGGTAATCAACCGAGGTATTAATTATACAAACGTCTCACTTAGGAGGAGGAAGTGCGCCACGGTGATAAGCCTCTTATCCCGGACGCAGTCCACACGTGCCGCGGTAACGAGGTTATCCGCTTACCCGAAGATGCCATCTCCCTTCCCAAAATGCAAATGGCAATTTTTTCTTTTCCCAGCCTTTACTCAGTCTCCTCGAAAGCCGCGTACGCGAGTCGACCCTGAAGAGAGTGTGCAAAAAATGACGAAGACGGACTCGCCGGCAAACATGAATTTCTGGCCGAGGGGAGCTGACGATGAGGTGTCCAAACAAGGTGTCTCTTTCGTTTGCACGGTTTTCGGGTACATCGACGGTCAACAATAACATTTACATAGTTGGCCTCGGCTCAAATATTTTCGACGTTGCAGCTGAAATAACAGGTGCACATGACAAGCCGTCGTGCGTAAGCACAGGTACAAGAGTATGACTCGTGCACGTGTTCTTGCACCTGTACATGATTCGAGGACGCAAAAGAGGCTCGAAACGAATCGTCTCCGTTTTCCCCCAACTTAGAGATGGACAAAAAATTAACTCGTCTGAAAGATTTTTTTTGAGGACTCCTAGGGGATGTTTCGAGCCGACTATCTTCTTTTTCTCCCCTAGGGGTATCCTTGCAGCCCCGAATTCCCAGGGAGAACTCGAAGTCGTCGAAATACGACTCCCAGGAAACGATCCCCAACCGATCGACATCCTCGAGAAAGCAACAGCTCCGGCGGAAGTCACTTAAGAAAGGACGTGATGGAATTACGGAGGCGCCCGAGGGTGGAAAGGACGATTTTCGCCAAGGGTGTGTTTTTATCCGAGGCGATAACTCTATAAACTCTCCATAAACCATCCACGTCGGTTCCACCCTATCAAACGTCAGGATTTTCGGCGATCTTCATTGACCTCCCATCGATCGTTTCCCCCTTTTCCCCGGAAATTGCTGGAAATTGTCATCAACCCCCAGGAAGCCCACCCCGTGAGAAACAACGCGAGTGCCTTTTTCGGAAAATGATTTCGATTAAAAGGTTCGAGCTAAGGGAGGAATTCCCATGTTCACGCGCACCCTTTCGAGGAGGGGGTAGGATCATCCCCTAGCAATCGAAACCACCCTGGCTGAGTTTCGAAGTCGCTGAAATACGATTCCTGGGCAGCTGCGAGGGAGCAACAGCTTCCAACAGAAGTCGCTAAAGACGAAGGTGAAAACGTGATGGAATTACGGAGGGACCCGGTCGAGGGGGATGAAAACGCCAGGCGGGGAACGACGACCGAGCCCCAGTTTCCGAGGGATAGTTCCCGAAGGAGGGCGGCGAAGGGAGGATGCCGGGCGTCGGGACGCGGTCACCTAGGGGCATTCACCCCGTGGCAGCGCACTCGATACTACGCCCACCCCACCTGCATCCCCTTCCTCACCTGCGCCCCTTCGGCACTCCCGAAGAACGCCGACCTCCGACCCGCTCCATGGGGGTGCGATCTCCCCCGCGTCCCGGAAACCCACTGGAACTTCCGGTCCCACGACATGCCACCCCACGAGGGTGCGACGTTCCCTATCCTTCGCCATATCATTTCTCACCTCCCCAAAGCAGATGATTTATTTTCTGCCGTGCGACATCCAACTCCGAAAATTTTTTCGATTTACTATAAAATAAATAATTAAATAAATATACATGCGGGTATTTTTTAATAACGTCTCCGGATGCCATTTTTATTCCTCCCTTTTCTGGGAGGATCCCTCGGGTGGCTAAAGGTAAAAAAAAAAAAGAATTCCATGCGACACCCTCCGTTCGCGATAGACGTGAGCGTGGGGCGATCGATAATTAATCCCGGGAATATATTCACCGGTAATCGAACGCAATCGATCAATCCTCGCGGGTGGAACCCTTTGAATGACACGAATAATGGGATCCCCGAGATACTTATTTCGCGGGGGTGACAGAGCCGATATTTCACGTGAATTTACCATGGAGTAGGTGTCTTGTGCTATGTCGAGGCGGATCCATATTTAGAGTCTTTTGGTCAGCGATATTATTTATTATGCACTGGAAAATTGTGTTTGCGGGGAGTGGGCGGGTCGAGGGGGGATTTATACGTAGAATCGAGTTTGTGGCTGATTTACCGGCGCCTCGGAACGTACCCCTTAAATCTGGCATAGCCGTAGGACGGCTAAAGGTCCATGGCATCCTCTAGGGGTGGAGGCCTTGATAAATGAAGCCTCGGTTTCTAAGAAGACTCGCATTTTGTTAAGGCAATTTGTAACGGCCACGACAAAGTGCCAACTACCTTCGCAGACTACTTTTATTACGCGCCGTGAAACACGCTTTGCACGTCGATGCCCTTGTCGCGGTTGCTCGCCATTTTGGACGCGACAATCCATTTCTAGCGAGGGGACGCCAAAGTCTGACCTGTCAAAAATCTCATGAATTATATTTTAATTTTTATTATAATTTATCCTTATCAATTTTTATCTCTTCGAGCTTTACTGCGGCAGTACCCTCGCATTAATGGACGCTTTCGCAAGAACTCTTCGGATCTCCGGCCATTTTTCCCAAGAATGTCCACGCGGAACGTGGAGGAATGTAAACGAAAGGATGCAAATCCAGATGCTCTGGCGGCCCTGAAAAGTAATCCAATACCAGGATGCCCTCGCAGACATGGCAAGGATTCAAGGCCAAGGCTACTCCTGGCTACTTCCGCTGTTGACACCACGCCAGACGTAAAAATGTCCCCTTTTCAGGAGTCCCCGAAAAAGAAAGAAATTAATAAATTACCCGCGCCGCACCCCATCAATCCCTCTACTCCGGTAAATCATACACCCCGGGCCGTCAATAATATTTCATAAATGCTATATCGCCCAATCCGTGCATCTATAAAGCCGATCGCTGCCGGGTTTATCGGAACTCCTGGGAGCCATTAATCCGACTCGAAATTCCCCGGGGGAAAAAAAACGCCGCCGTAAAAAAAATTCAGCCGCCGTCTGTGCAATCGACGTCGGGTAATTAGCATGTCAAAGCAATTCTTGAGAGACGAGTCACGAGAGGCGCCTCTTCGGTGACGCCAACAATTCCGCGTCGCCCTCGCATCATGCAATGACGCGTGTCGGTAATTGTCGATTTTCGAGTCCCAGGAAAATATTTTGCCTTTCATGATTTTCTGACGAGACATTACGAGACATTACTAGGGGGGTAATGTCAAGAGTAAGTGTATGAGACCAAGAGCGATTTTACTCGTCGCCACGATTTCCTACGCGTTTTACATAAATCCTGGGCACGTGGTCGGGGTGTTTGTCGAGATGTCGGAAGGCTCATTCGAATGCTAATTGCTCTCCGTCATATGACCGAGTAATTTGCGAGGGACTTGTCGCGAAATTAGCGGCGAGCCGGCCAATGGAGGGAGTCAGCTGACTCCGAGGGCTGTCGATCTTAATTCCCGGTTCCTTGGGAACTCCGAAGGCGCCTCGATTTCGGGAGCTTGCGAGATTTACTTGCCCGGCGGAATTAATCCGCGCGCGGCGTGGCCGCGGAAGGACACGATCGGAGCTTTTCGGAGTCGCCCTTGACCCGAGGCAAGATCGCCAGCTTTTTCGGGAGGAGCCGCATTAACGCGGGCCGATTCGCGCATGTTAAGCTCGTTAATCTTAAATCCGCCCGTTGATACGTTTACGGGGTAATCTAAAGTCGATTTTGACGCTAGACCGTGCAAACCTTGCGCATGATGAATTACCGAGGGCTCATGCGATTTTCGCCCGATTAGGGCGCTCTCGCTAGAGGCTTATCGGAACTCGGTTATCAGGGAATATTGGGGAGGAAAACTAAAATCCTTCCGACAAATCGATAAAGACTCATCGATCGGTAAGGTATAAGAAAGGCCTTTCCACCCTTGAATTCCATTAAAAAAAAAGACAACCTGATGGGAAAGTCAATTTACGCGGCAGGGACGTCTCGCTGCCGGGTGGAATCTGCATAATTTAAAAAAATTACCCGCAAACGCTAAAACGACCAAAGCGAGGGGAAAATGCGTTCATCTTGCGAGGTCCTCGTTAGAATAATTGGAAGAGTCGAGAGCGGTGTACTCGACTCTTGCATATGGAATGCGAGTAAATCCTCCGACGAGCCTTTTGAAGCGTTATTAATTTTTTTCCACGTCCCCGTCGAAGGAACCAATCAACGCCCGATTAAATGGCCGCGATAAAACGGACGACTAACGATAAGTCCATTAATAGAGGGACGGAAATACCCCCTCGGGGGCGGGGATATTTATTTCCCTTAACTCGTTTATTCGCGATCCCTTTGGTTTGCTGGAAACTCCGTTATCGCCGTTTTCGACGTCTCCGTCGCGGCGCCCTTTTCGAGTCAAGGCAGACGGAAATGGCCTTCGGCCCCCTGGCATCCGCTTCTCCTGTGATATTCCCCCGAATTCAAAGGACTTCCCCAAACTCGACAGGCCCCGATCGAGGAAACGCCATAATGGGGTAAAATTGATTTCGCCCGCGTTATAATTTCCTTTATTTCCACACCCTCGTACGTCTCGTCGTTTCCGAGCGCGCAGAATGCGGCCCGACTGGTGACAGAAGGAAATGGGTTTTCTCTTTTCGATTTCTGGTGCACCCCGTGCCCGAGCTGCTCCTTCTTTTTTTTTTTTCCCCCGCCGGAAAGACTTGAATATATCGTCGAAAAGGCGGGGGCGAGAGAGGGGAGGAGGAGGAATCTCAAGGGCGGCCCTGGCGATGGCTAGATATCTCGGATAAGGAAATATCCCAGTCGATTCGGCCGGCGCTCGGTCGTCCGAAGAACGCGAGACAGTGGGGAAAGCTGGAAGGACAAATCCGAAGCGATGACACCGGAGATTGCAGCTTCAATCTGTGCAGTGAATAGGTAAGGTCGTTTCGGCTCGTCCCGTAGTCCAGGGCGAGTGTTCCGCGCGGAAAAATCCGCGGAATTTCGCCTTGAAGTTCCTCCGAGAATCCTCCGGATGGGACACGAAGACCATCCCGTTTACTGCGCGACCGTGATAAGCGGCAGGACCTGGCTGTGATTTTACGCGGCGAGATAAACACGATATTCCGTTTTAACGAGCCGCGCTATCGGAAAATGCTTCGGACGAAATTTCTTCCCCACCCTGTGAGGAACATTATTCCTATGAAGCACTTTTCCATGCGGAGCAGCATTGGCCGAGAAACCGGACGTAAAGATGCCGGGGAGGATAGCTGCCCAATCTCCCGAAGAGATACCTCGGAGAGATGAACTTTAATCACCCGTTCCCCGAATCGCCGATCTCGGTGCATTCAACCCCATTTATCATCCGTGAAAGTCCCCGGGTCCATTATCCGGAGTCGTCTGCCCCAGAATCCCGGAAATTTTCCTTTTTGCTCTAACTCGGTCGCCCTGGTGAACCTCTCGCGCCCCCGCGTCCGGATCCGTCAGCATCCGGAATAATTCCCCATAAATCCGGGAGACCCGGGAATATCCTAGGAATATTTAGGAGATCCTACGAAAATAACTCACGGACGAAGATGTTGCTCATGAGGGTGGCAGGCAGACAGAAGACGATGACGAGGACGTCGGCGACGGCGAGGTTGACGATGAAGAAGTTGGTGACGGTGCGCATGCGAGGAGACCGGTAGACGACGGCGATGACGAAGCTGTTGCCGATAAGGCCGACGACGAAGACGAGGACGTAGGCGATGCAGTAGACGGCAGACATGGCAATGCTGTGGCGATAAAGTCTGTCGGGAACCTGCTCGATGGAGAGGTTGTTGTTCTCGCTGGCATTGAAGAGACCCCCGGGTTCGCCAACGGTGGGGTTGCTTCTGGCAGTGGCGACTTCCGCGAGGGTGTTGTTGAGGAAGTCCCTGAAATCGGTCCTGATCTTGAGGAGGACGTTGCCTCCAAAAGGGTTCGTCGTCGTCAGGACGTTGTTCCCATTAGGGCGACGACGTGGATCGACGTCGAACTCCTCGGAGTCCGGCAGCCTGAGGGACGCCATCTCGAGGAGGGCGGCCGGGGGTTGCAACATGGGGAATTTGAGGGTGAAGTGCCGCCCTGGCGTGTCGACCATTAGCCCCGGCTGGGTGTCGACACCCGTGGGAGCTTTTCCCGCCAGTCTGAGACCTCGAGACGAATCCGAGGAAAGGTCGAACCGAGATCCCGAGGGATCATCGAACGCCACCCCCGCGTCTGGAGTCGCCCCTGGGGGACGACTAGTTCGGAGAAGAGATCTCCGAGTCGACCTTGATCGATCTCCTAGTTACGATTTTGAGATCTCAAACCGGCTCCTTTGAATCGATTTAAACGGGGGATGGTTACTTTTTAGGCGTCTTCGGGGGAATCATGGTGTCGGGGTTGAAGGATGAGAGCCGAGCTTGGCGAGTCCAACATTAAGCCCTTTGGGAGCCTCCACCCCTGCCGAGCTCCTGTCGTCCGATGCCTTGGGACGTATCGAATGTATGAAAAGGTCGAACTGGGATGCCAAGGGGTCGTCGATCCTCGCCCCTAAGACTCGGATCGCACGAAGGGAGTGATCCCTTATCCTAAAGCCAAAGGTCGGCTGTCGATGCTCCTCTAATCCGGAAGGGTGCAGTTATTAACTTCCTTCCTGAGATCGAGACGTTTTCTACAGCGATGCCTTTTAATTTTTTTAAACCGCCTTAATGGGGTGTTGGGGGTTCATCGTGAGATTCCGTCTCAACGAGTGGATCTTAGCCTCGAGAAGGTGTTTGCACCCTGGGGAGGTCTTCCCGCTTGCCAGATACTCGAGAGGATCTCTAGCTCGGATCCTGGGATCAGTGAACGCCACACCTGAGACCCGGAGCTTACTACGAAAGCTCGGTGGCTTATGAAAGGATCGATGGCCGGTTATCGACACCCTTTTCCCCGAGGCTTGCTCGATGAATTTTATCTCACTGTTTTCTGCTTCACGGATCCTGATACTCGTCCATCATCTACGCGGTTTTACCCGCCATGGGACGAATGGGGTGGAACAGACTCGGCGAGTCGACCATCGGCCTCGAGTGGGTGTCAAGATGGGTCCTCCACGGTCCCCCTTTTTTAATCCAGTTTGTTAATTTCCTAGCCAGCCAGCGTGTACTCCAAGCTTCTATATTTAGCAGGGCAAACTTCAGGGGAGAACGCCTCGACGATGAGGCGCTGCACCAGTGGGAGGAAACAACTCCGGTGCAGGCGCAATCTCGAGTCCCGAGGGGGCATGGAACCAAGACTCTACCCGAAGAAACTCCACTTATCAATCGAGAGATTGCCTCGAGGTTACCCAGGTATCGCAATCAGGTGCATAAAAACATTACGTCGAAATGCAATCCTAAGAACCTCCTTCGACGAGACGAAAGTGCCACCGAGTTGGGGCAAGAACGAGGGCCAGCACTTAATTCTGGGAACAATCCCTCGAAATCCCCGAATTTCCCGGGAGGTCTCCGTCAGATGATCACCTGGACCCCCTAGATCGCGATGAGACGACCAGGGTGATCCTCCCTCGAACTTTTCTCAGATCTTTTCGCGAAGAACCGCGACCGTGCGCTCTTCGCCGTGCAGTCGGCTGTGGAGAGCTTTCGATCGATACGGATCGACCAGCGCCAGTTGGGCGGTCGAGTCGACTTGGGAAACTTTCCTCGAGGTTTCCCCGATTTTTGGAAACGATCGGGGATTTCGAGTCCTGGAGGGAAAGACCGGCACGGAGGAGGAGTGGATCTCTGCGGGGGTTCCCGATCGTTTTCGGGCTCCCGACCGAGGGGCGCAACTTTTCGCAAGTCCGATAAGCTCAGCCGGATGCTGGCCGACTAATGAGTCTGCTTTAGAAGGCGAACGCGGACTGTTGAGATGCGCCCGAAGCGGCGGCCTGTCTGGCGATGCTCGCCGAGTGCGCAGGCGTTGCGTCTGCGACACATGCACCGAGTGTCAGCCGGGGCCGCGCTCCCTCTCTCTCGCGCGCCCTGCCGGCGCATAAGTGCGTCTCTCTCGCACTCACGGCGCGCGGCCCGGCCCGGCCCTAAGCTCGACAAAGCTCGTCCGAAGGAGATTGAAAAGCGAGTATTTTCAAGGCCGCCGGTATTTTCGACCTTGGTTTAGAATGGCACGTCAAGGTTGAACGGTTGCCGAGGAGTCGCCCCAGGGATCCAGGGATCCCGAGGGATACATTCGAATTGCAAGCTCGGACCGTTCAAAGAAACCAATATTCTCCGTTTGGTCATCCCGGGTAAACGGCCGAAAAATTCCGACGTCGAGACTGATCGTGGATAATACAAGGAATAATCGCGATGAGTCCTGAAAATTTTTCAAGGAATCTCTAGACGTCTCATAAGCGCTTCCTCGTCTCCCTATAAGGATGACATCCTCGTGTCCTCAGCTAGACGGATGTAATCCGAGCGAAAAGGGTTTAATCTTCCGTTAAGGGCTCTCCGGGACGAAGTTACGACCCTCTCGGTTAATATTCCGCTTTTCCAAATCCCGACGATGGGGGACGTACACGGTTTCGAGAGTTAGCACTCCTCGGCGAGGACGACATTGAATTTTTATCGCTGACCGCGCTCGGCAGAATTCTTGCGGGGCTTTCTGCTGATTTTCTTCAAGGATCCGCGAGGTGGGAAAAAGGTAAAACTCAGCGCTTTACATCTAGGGTGGTATCGTTACGAGAAACGGAAAGGCACGTCCTATCGATGTTGCCTTCTGCTCTTGGACCGAAGTTAACGCCGAGAACCTCCGAAACATGTCCCGGGCTCCGAGGCTCGGTTGATCCACTTTTGCAGAGCTTTGTCTAGCGGTTAACTATACAGGGGCACGTCGGTTACAGAGCCTCCAACTGGTCAAAGTTTCCCGCAAGTGGAGCAACCAGCCCTTGGACATTTTCCCCGAGCAAGGTGGAGGCGTTTAATTGCGCGGCCCGTCCTTCGGGAATAAAGTAATGACTTAGTAATAGCTTGACCCTAACTAACGATTTCTTCCTTGAAATTCCGAGGGCCGTAAAAATGGAATCCTGCCCGGAATAAAAAGAAAACCGATCGATCTTACGAACCCACCTAATGGCTCCTCCTCAGGAGAAATTATAGAATCTCGTTGAAAGGAATGAGATAAATTCAAGAAGTGGACAGTCTCGCTCCCGTTTAGGAGATTTCTCAAAAGACGACAGGAAGTCGGAATTGGTCCAGGGTATATTTTTCCGGGCGTTTCCGGGGAGCCCCATGAATCGATGATCCCACTTGATCGATCTCCCTTAACAATGGGGCCGGCCTTCCGGATGATGGGATGAAGGAAAAGCATCGATATGATGGGGACACGGGCCGTAAACTTCGGCCTGGTTTTTTCTCGCCTAATACATCGACCCGAGTTAAACACTCCAGGCCTTTACGAGCACGAGGAGGAAGCTCCCTAGTTAGCCGGAAAGGGCAAAAGCCCGATAACGCGTGATAAGAGATAAATCCGACAATAGGCCGGCCAAGGGAAGTGCAGGCGACCCGGGGGGAGAGAAGAGATAACCCGAGGACCGTCGAAAAAGCCTAACTTTCACAAAAATTCGCCCAATCTCGGTGGTATCTCTTCTTGCAAACAACAGCTGGAGCTACAAGTGTTTTGCGGATCACTATCGCGATCGATAACCATGCCCGTTATCGAGAGTACAAGTACCGATCCCAGATATCCGCGATACTTTGCAAAACCATTTCAAGTGGACGAAAAAAGAAAAATGTAAAAATAAAAAACGATGCGTCAGTCGTTCCGAATATTGTCATCAGAATCTCTAATATCTCAAAGTAGCCGAAAAGTGGCCGAGCAGAAGCGTGAGATAAAAAGAGCTCTCGAGTTCGGCCCATTAATCTCGCGAGATCGACGCGCCGCAATCGACTTCTTGCAGGGTCTCGACCAGAGCCCGTGGAAGCTGCAGGAAGTTTTCTTGCCCGGAATTGCGGGCCGAAATTCCGAAGTTCCCTCCCAGGAATGCCCTGGCGACGTGCAATGGAGACCAAAAATTCCCTAAAGTTCCCCAGGGGAGCCCAATGGCGCGCGAACGTCGGCGACGTCTCATCCGATGCGTGCACTTCCGTCGAAGGGTGCGATCGATTCCACCCCCGCGTCTTCTCGGGGGAGGGGAGCTCAACACGTGGAGAGGAGTTTATCGCACGGTGGGAGGAAATTCCCCTGCATGTTCGGGAACAATGCCGGCCAGTTCCCAGCGCTGTAATCTCTGCTCGAGCCGTCGAACACTTGCCGGATTCTGCGCCCGCCACTCGGCCAGAAATTACTGCGCTCCTCGGCCTTGGCTGAGATAGTTTCGCATCTTCCGAGAGATTACCACCAGCTGTTATCGTGGTAACCGCGTTAAGGAAGAGCCATGTTTGGAGGTTCACTCGAAACACCGACCCCGGGTCCATGTTCGCCTATAGAAAAAAATCCAGGACGATCGCTCGTCCTGGATTTTTCGATAAGGACAAGGATGAGCGATTTCACCTAAGGATGAGATCTCCCGTGAAATCGGGGAGGAAATTTTATGCCGAGGGTTCCGTTCGCACCAGTCAACGACCGGTGCTATCGACATGAACTTTACGTACTCGAGGGCGATCGATCATGCTCCCCGTTTCTATTCCCGGTCTCTTTCTGGTTACCTCAGAGGGCAGGACTTATCTGTTCGTTTCATCGCTCGGTCTCAGATCATGTTCGGCCGATAGGAAAGATGAAAGCAGAGACCGCCCCGCTATATCGGTCGTTATAAGCCGAGCCGATTGCAAATTACGGCATTACGTTGGGTACACCACGTAATTACAAACTGAGGAGGTGACTCGAATTTCATGAAATTGTAAATAACCGAATTTCCCGAGACACTTGCATTGTAATCGGGTATGATGTACTCTGTCTCTCTGTTTGTATTTTCGAAAATAATTGACAGGGAGCCGAGGGGGGAGACTTCGATTCTTAAGGACTCTCCATTATTAAGTGGCATTACTCGACAGTCGGTAGCGTCTCATCGAGACATTGTAACTCGATATGAGAAAAAGTGGCTAACAAACAGCAGAAAAAGCGCGATCGATTCCGGCCTTGGGTTCATCTGGGGAACAATGTCAGATTTAATGACGAGGACGGGGAACTCGTCGTACGGCTGCTCGAACGGCTTTTCACGGCCGACGAAGAGCCGCATCGACGGTCTCAGGAATTTTTACTCCCCCCAGATTTGCCTCCATAGGAAATGATTTTTTTTCTCCTTTCATTAAGTGACGATTTTATCGCCCAATCCCGCGCGATTGGATTTTTCCTCGTCCTCGAGACTCGCTCCGGGACCTTCCAAGGAGAAGGTTGGACCGAGGATGATTAGTTTCGGAATCTATGGAGTCGGTCGACAGTTGGATGTCGAAGAAGGGGCCCTTTAAAAAGGCCATCCTGGGAGCCACGTGAAATATTGGACACTCAGCCCGCGACGGGACGAGGGCGTAGCTCGAGGTGACGCCGACTGGCGGCAATAAAGTCAAGGGATGCAAGACCCCATGAAACCTCCATCAGGGTCGCGGTCAAGGCTTCAAATTTGGTCGTCATTTCGGCACCGACGTGCCCGATTTCTCGGCCGACCTCGCCAGCCCTGATCGATGGACGATCGACCCGATCGATCCGCCCGGGTGGGAAGAAATAATCATCCTCCGGGAATATCGACGAGACTGCACCTGCACCGCCGGTAATTTCCCCAATCGATGGGTCGCTCCTCCCATCGAGGCGAGTTAACGAAGATTTAATAAGGTGGTGGAAATTATGCCTGGAGATCGGACCGGGTGATTTCCACCCCCTAGAGGCGGATCAGCACCGAAGGGAGGCTCGGCCTTTTCCTCGATTCGGGGGAAATCGCCCCGTTCCCCGGTACTTTCTCACGGTGGAATTTCCCCCTGGGGTTACCATTTTGCATCTAGGAATCGCCGGAACGAAGGGGTGAATATTTTTTTTCCCCCGCGAGTTTGGGCACTTCGTCGCGTGACAGGGGCCGTAAAAAGCTTCCGGCGATCGAGGTCGGCCAGGATGAGGACTCTGGACGTGAAATACGACTTCGAGTTCTATTGAATATTCGACTAACTGCCCTTCGACTTTATATAAACTCGGGGATCGGTGGGGAAGGATTGGAGCAAATCCAGCCGTGGATTACAGATTTAGACGTATAGAAGCGGGAAAGATCTAGGACTCCCCGAGGCTATCGCCGAAGGTCCAATCTGACGTCTCGATATCAGTCACGAAAGACTCTCGTCGCCGTTTCACCTCCGGATTCTACATGCGATAGCCCGCCTAACATATGACCCGGAATTTGTAACGAGGAGCCGTGAACTTATTCCGCCGATTCGGCCCCCGAGAAGAGGACCTTGGTCAGATATTAAAATTAATCGCGGCTCGTCGATTCCTCATAATTTTTCCAATTTTTGACCATTAGGCCGATTTTCAAACAGATCTTTACATAGGATTATAACGCGATCGTGTCAAACGAGACTCGCCATGGCGGGTCAGATGTACCTATGAGGAACAGTCGCTACTATACCTACGACGTTATGTGCTAAATGCTTTCGGAGCACCCTTAAAGGCCAAATAAATCATCCATAAGTGGGTTGTAATTGGTCCGCCTTCTTCCCCCAAGATGTCAGGGACGAAGGCTGATGCGCTGTATATGTATGCAGCGGCGACACAGCTTGCAGCTGCACTTTTTATGTCCCCTCCCTCGGAAATGACAGTATTACTACGAGGACGCCGTATGACAATCCACACGTGCTTCGAATATCTCTAAGCGTTTTAGAATAATACGTTATCGTTAAAAAAGACCAGGAGCCGATCGCTGAGAAGTGCCCCGATAAACCTTGAAAACGTAATCTTGTCAGGAATTTTCTCGCCAGCTGCCCTCAACGATTGTACGATGCGAAATTCAGCGTTTATTAAATTTGAGCAATTTCTCAGGGAAGTTAGTGCTAACCGTACTCTAGATCTAACCGTATTATCAGATTTTTAGACTTATCCTACAGTAACTAAGTACAACTTATCATACAAAATGCGATTGCGTTAGAATAATTTAAGTGCTACGAATCAAGCGCTTTGTACAAAATGGCGTTCGTTAAATTTCACATTTACATTAAATTTCCCTGGTATTTACAGTGTCCTGAAATAGTGGTACGAAAGAACCGCGACAAAGGCGCACCGAGGGTCGATTTTGAATGGATAGCCTTACCTTATCGTAAAAATACTTAAATAATTATTTACTAATTATTTAAACGCAACACGTGGAATGTTATAGCACCGAACGAAAGCGTTTTTCGCTTGTCCCTATAGGCGATCCGGCAAGCCGAGGACTCTATGTACACGTACAAATACAACCCAGCATTCTCGCAATCAGGGCACCGACTTCTTCGGACGTCTACAACAGCTATAGCTAGAAAGTGTAATAATTTAATATACTACATCTGGTACCTTCTAGACCTAGCGGAGATATCGAGATTCGATTCAGTCGCTCTCAGCCATGCAGTTTGCATCGACGTTTACGATCAGCGACGCGTCTCCGATCATTAATCTCTTGACGTAATTCCTCCGATCTTAATTAATTAGTACAGCATATGGCAAGCCCTCGTCGATCCTGAAAAGTAAACTGTCTTTCAATAGCTCGTCGTCGAATTGCACACACCACCGATCATATGTTTGTATCTAATTGAAAATTCAACCGCCTGGATATAAACCAATAATTACCGTTTTATAATTTTTTCATTCATCGAATGTTAGTTTTTTTCGCTATATCTATTATTTAAACGAAACATGCGATCGGCAGTGTTTTCGGTATGGGACCTCCTGCCAGTAGTTTTACCTCTTTAATAGGGATCTTATCTTTTACCATGCAACGTGGACGTGTTGGGCATCGGAGGGGGGACCGGGGTCATCGGTGTCCCGGGATGTTCGTGAATGACGGTCTCGGTGATGTTGTTCTCCGCCTCCGAGGGCACTCGATGATGTTCTCTGGTAGCCGAGCTGCTACGCCTCTTCTCTGTATCCGTTCGACAGTGCTTGTCCCTCTTCAGGGTCAGCTCTTCGGGGTAGCTCGTTTCCGCCGTGGTGAACGAGTGGAACCTATGGCGCCTCCTGGTGTGCGACATATTGGCTCGCCTCGCCATCGTGTTCAGATCTTGACCTCGGGCAACCCCGTTAGCCCTGGCCCGCCGGTGCAAGGACTTCAGGGAGTCCTCGTAACCGCTGAAACACCAATGATGTCCGACGAATTTCGAATGATTTTTTTTCCTCCTTGTAAGTTATAAAAAATTGGAAAATCTCTTGCATTACATTTATTCCCAGTTCACTTGAGTGAAATGATTATTCTTTGCATTTGCAAAATGTTTCTATCGTTCCGTCGGATTTTTTTTTTTTCTCTCTCTCTCGGGGTGTTTGGGGGAAGGGAGGCGGATAATGAACTTACTTGCTGCTGTCTCCACTGGAAGGACTCGAAGAGTGGCTGCAATGGCACGCCCGGGCGACTATTCCGGAATCCTGACCACTAGAATGTAAAGATGTCGCTGAAGCTTCAAGACCTCCCGTACTTGTCCTGACGATACGCTTGCCCATGCTCGTCCTACAGCTACCCGAAATTTGGTTAAAGGGAAGTCCCAGAATCTCGAGATAATTCCTCGCGGCTCTTTCCACGGGACTTGCGAAACCGCGAATCGTAAATCGGGACTTCGATCGCGATCGCCGACGGATGGGAAAAGTTTGTCGCTGATTGATTTTTACCTATGGTAGCGAACGCAATGTGGCTCGTGCTCGCAAAGACTGTGCCGTCGAACGTCACCGGAATAAGGCTCAGGGTCGTAATGAAGGCCGTCCACAAAGGTTGGAAACAGCGAAGGTTTCTGCAGAGTCGCGGCAGGATCTGCCAAAGCGAAGCTAACTGGGCCACCCGTTGAGAACATGGCCTCCTGCCGTTGTCGGCTAATTAACAGAATTTGACAGCGTCAGAGATTTTATGCGAGCTTCTCGAGAAAAGATAGCCCTCGTTCCTCCCATCGCGTGATTAGAGGAATGACGATCATGCAAGGTATGGAAATAAAATGATCACCATGATTATAAAAGATCTACAGGTTGGTTAGGGTCGTGAGAAGGGTTAGCTAGAGGGGCTCTAATTAGGAAGGGGCTCCCATTGAATGATCAGACAGTTGCAAGCATACATGGCACAGGAAGTCCAAAACTCAGGATATCGAATGGCACGATCGGTTGATCTAGAATCGATCAGCGACTGACTCGGAATCGATCCTCGCTATGCTCTATGCTTTTGAACATACTGCACCATGTATCGCTCAGTTACCGACTTCGTCGATAGAAAATCATTTATTTCCAACAAATCACGGCGTGTGACATTAATACAGGTACACTATGTCCAAAACATACGTAATAATACTGCTGCTAATGGTAAAGTCTTAAAGTCGTTATGATTTTATGCATCTAACTTAGGTACATGCGGATCGTCTATACAGCCAACGGAGGACTTTAGATGGATTTCAAGAAAATCATGAAAAATCGACCGACTCGGATGTCAAGTGACAAGTAATCGAGTAACGAAATTCTCGGAGATATTTACAGATTCGACTATTAATTTTGATTATCTGTTTCTATTTTTTTTTTTTAGGTCGACCGTCATCCGTTCCTGCATGCATCGAGTACAGAAATAAAAAAATTCTCCGCGCGTTCACGCTTCGTCCGTGCTAGTTCTATCTAAAGGTAAGTCACTCGAATGATCTACTTTACGAGCACTTTCAGTCGCATAAATCGAGTCATCGAACAATGATCCCGATGCCGAAGGAATGCCATCGAGTCCGGAGGATTAGCCACGGTGGATTCTTTATTCTTTACGGGTTTAGTAGTCGGATGAGAGCCCAACGTTAGGACAACCCTTTCCGGATCATGTCGTGCGAGGAATGGTACTGATGATACCGTTTACCCTATAAATTCAACGAAAGGCATTAGGGAGGAAATCCAGACCGGGAGAATGAAGAGGTTGGGGTTAACTCCTGAAATGCCTACGTCACTTCTGAGGATTATTTGTTAATTTTCGATTTTATTCCCAGGGGAGTTAATGGCTCCCGATAAATGGTGCGGATTCAACGGGGACCTTGGGACTCGGGATGGGCAAAGTTAGTAGATTAGGAATCGGCAAAGTGGTCTACTTACCGCTTGTTTCGTCGTACACAGGTGACGCAAAGAGCCGTGACAAGTGCACCGATGAAGACGACACAACCCAAAACGACGACTCCGACCTCCAGGGTGGAGAGCAGATACCGCTGGTTGCTCCTTCGAGGAGTACTTCCGGCTATGTCCAACACGCGGTACTTCTCCAGCTCGCGTTTTATCTCGGACTTCTTATTGTGGAAGACGCTGAGGAGGAGAGGGCCAAAATGGCCGGTTGAAAATTTCGAACTGGCTCCTGGCGGGATCGATATCGAGCTCGCACCCGGCATTGAAATACCGGGGAACTTGGTCGATGTAAACTTTCGAGCCAGCCCGACGAAACTTTTTCAATTCTCCCCGAGCCGGGACTAAATCGATTTTACGCTAACTCGTTAATAACTTTGCCCGGTGCCGGATTAAAGAGCGAGGCCCGTGATTTCGGAGGTTTCTACATTTTTTGCGAACTAAAAGCGACAAATCTTGCGACTTCAAGGGCGGAGAGAGAAAGGAGATTTTATCTTTTTACGCACTTGTTCAACACGTCCATGTCGATCATCACGTTGAGATGAGGATCCACGGCGTACAGGTACATGTCCGTTCTGAAAGAGCGAGCAAGGTACTTAGTCTCGGTCTTGCGGTGCTCCATTCAATTTGCATGATTTTTTTTTAAGGGACTGGAAGTGGGTGAACGGCGACTTACGACGTGGTATCGATCAGGTTCTTCTCGATGTGCGGCTCCAACTTCCTGACGCGGACGTCCAATCCCGTGACATTGTGCAGTGCTCTGCAAGAAACCAGACATGCAGATATTAATCAAATTGTCATCCTTACTCAACGTCCACTTGCGGTAATGGATGGGACTCACGAGGTAATGTTGTCGACCTGCGTCTCAATTTCCATAGGTCTGTTGCCCATTACCATGACGACCTGCTTATGGTCGTCCAGCACGTAAACCTTAAACGGGCGAGTAAATAAATAGCCACAAACCAGGTATGCGAAATTATGCCACCGAATAATCCATTCTAAAAATTGGCAGCGCCGCTGAACTCTTCCGTAAGTCAATTTTCGGAATTGCCGAAGAAGTACATAGGATCGAAAGTCACGCCAGCTCGAAAGACCAGGAAAAACCTTCCTCGTGCGGATAAGCTAAACTTACAAAAACGTTGGCAATGCTGCTGCGCCCGTTTTCGGCACCCCTCCTGTCGGTGGCCTTGACATCGAATCCAAAAACGCGGCCAGCATCCCTCGTAAAACTGCCCACCGATCGAACTTGACCAGTAAGCGGGTCAATGGCAAAACGAGGTGCATCTTCGCGACCAAGAATTTGATAGCGAATTTCCCCGTTGATACCGTCGTCAGGGTCATCAGCCTGCGAACAGAGTTTCACGCATCAGCCAGATGACAAGGGGTAATTAAAAATTCAATCTGGAGTCCATCAATCGTGAAAAAGTCCCACCTCCACCTTGATGATCTCGTATCCATAATGAGCAGTAGTGGGAATGGCCGCGACAAGAGGCCTTCCCCTGTTCCTGAACCTTGGTGGATTGTCGTTGACATCCTTGACTCTGATGATCACTTTGGCCTCGTTAAGAGCAAGGCCGTTCAATCTTTCCCCGACGACGGGGTAGATCATGACCGGCATGCCCCGTCCATGCTTCACCCTCTCGACCCTAACTTTAACCTCGTACAGGTCACGCACTTCCCTGTCGACCTCGGAAACTAGGAAGAGGGTTCCATTCCTGGGATCGATCGTGAAGAAGTCCCTGCTGTCGGACCCATCGGCGACGATGCTAAAGCGAACCTGGTCCTTCGGGAAGCCATCGGAAGCGTTCAGCTGGACCAGCTTCAGAGGCACCTGGGTGTTCTCTTCGACCTCGACCTCGTAATACCTGTGCTGGAACACGGGTCGCTGGACCTCGTTGCTCTCCTCCTCTTCAACGTCCAGCAAGCTGACCACGACCATGGCAGTCGATGTCAGACTTGGCGAGCCCAAATCGCTGGCTGTCACTGTCAAGTTGTGCACCCTCTGCGACTCGTAGTCCAGAGTCGCAATGGTGGTGATGAGACCCTCCTTACTGTCGATGCTGAAGAACTGAGTCTGGCCCCTTAAATACGGCAAATCGAACAAGATCAGACCATTCCCGTTCCCAGTGAAGTCGGAGTCGTTCGCGTAGACCTTGGTGACCACGGTTCCTACCGGACTGTTCTCCGCCACCGATGCATAATAAATAGGAACAGACTGTTCGCTCTCGTCATTTTTATACACATCGGCGGCAGGACCGACCAGGTTGCCGATCTCGTCGAAACCGTAGAACCTGGGGGCGTTATCGTTAACATCGAGGACATTAATTTCCACGGCAACGGTGGAGCTGAGAGGCTCCTCTCCATTGTCTCTTGCGATCACGCCGAACCTGTAGACATCGCGGGTCTCCCTGTCGAGGGTTCCCGTGACGGTCAGGACCCCATTGGATCGAGTGATGCTGAAAATAGAGGGCCTATCGGCTGTGCCGATGATGCCGTAAGAGATGTTCGCGTTGTTCCCGAAGTCTGCGTCCATGGCACTCACGGTGCCCACGACGTATCGCTCATAATTCCCCTCTGGGATGTTGAAGGTGTAGGAGGACTTCTTGAAGATCGGCGGATGGTCGTTCACGTCCTTCACGTGGACCGTCACCGTGATGTTGTCGGACAGATCCCCGCCATCCTTGGCAGATACCAGAAGACGGATCGTCTTCTCCACTGGCAGACTTCGAGAGATGGACACCTCGCCGGTGGTGGGATTTATCGAGAAATGGTGCTTCCCTTCCGAGGCTGATCCACTGTCCGAGATGATGGTTTCGTTCAGGATGGAGTAAGTGACCGTGGCGTTTTCGCCGGCGTCCTTATCCTTCGCCAGAAGCCGGATTATCACGGTCCCGACCGTGATGTTCTCCGGCACGAAGAGAAGAGGTGGTCGATGTTCCTTGTCGTTCACCACATTACCCTCTGTGTGGTAATCGTGGCTTCCAGCGACTTCTTCGTCCGCCTGCCTGGACACTTCCACCCCCTGGTCAGGAAGTATCACCATCTGGGCGAAATTGGGCGCATTGTCGTTCTCATCGTCCACGGTGATCAGCAACCGAGCTTCCGACTTCAGATTCCCTGGAACATCCCCTCGCCATCAGCCCTTAATCTCTAACGACAAACGATGATAATTTCGCCTAATCTCCCGACTCCCTAGAAAATCGATCCTCCAACGATCCATCCTGAATTTCTCTCTGTTTCCTTTTCCGGTTTCCCGTTTTTGAAAAATCCCCCCACGGTCGATTCGGTCTCATTACCCGCGGTTCCGGTCTCCTCTTTGACGGCAAATGAATTTTCATGCGGTGCAGCTAGCTCGGGTTACTCGGTTGGCGCAACACGCGTTAGTTTGCGTAATATCAGAATTTGCGCGAGGCAAAAGACCACCGAGGCATGCGACTCGATTAGCATGCCGGCGTAGGATCGGTAATTTAGTCCGTTATCGGTAAACCTCCAAAGTGGATCGACCACTTTCACTTACCCTTATCCCTAGCGATTATTCTGAGCTCGTAGGCAGACTTGTCTTCTCGGTCCAGCAGCTGTTCCCCTCTACCCTGGAAGATCACTCTGCCAGTGGATCGGTCCACAGCGAACAGATCGCTCCCATCTCCACTCAAGGTGTACACGAAGTCGCGATTGTCTCCCTCATCGGGATCATACGCCGACAAATAATTAGTCATGGTCACTTCCGTGCCCGGAGGACTATTCTCCGGTATGTGGCCTTCGTAATTGGACGCCAGGAACACCGGGGCATTGTCGTTGTCGTCATCGACTATCACGGTCACCTGGAACCATGACCCACCCCAAACTCTATAGGACGACCATCCACGTAAGGAAGAAAAAATAATCCCCACGAGAAGCGTAGAGAGGATGTATGTCAAATGATTTGAATAATTCATCAGGGAAGTAAAAAGATGACCGCCGAAGAGAAAATCTAGAGCACCGATCGCCGCACCTGGAAGATGCCGATCCCGCGGAGATTCTCGGCTATCACGGTGATGCTGTAATTTTGTCTCGCCTCCCGATCCAGCCCACGAGTCGTGTACAGTGCTCCGTTCTCCGTGATGGCGATATCAGGCACGTCCTGCTGGTTGGCGATAAGGAAACGAGATGTCCTGGAGGAATTGCTGCGATTCTGGGGCACCACTTGTCCGATGAAGGCGCCGGGGATGTTTTCCCTCACGTGGAAGACCTGAGGAGCCTTGGTGGTCCCCCTGAAATTAGCCAGGAGTTCTGAACTCTCGTTCGATCCTAATTGCATCTACCGAAGGTGTCCATTGAGGTTACCAAGGGGTCGGGGTCGTCCCTCGACTCTTCCTGGTTGGAAGGGGAGGAACGGTCCGCCTATGTTTATAGGGACTTTTCGAAAAATCCCTCGACTTTTCGAATCGAGCCGAGGTAACCGGTAAATCCACTAGTTATGTCGGTGAATTACAAGATATGTCTTTAATGGGCCCTGCGGACGTCCCTCTTCGAGCTCCGTTATGCACGCGGACTTGCTCGACCAAGCTAAACCCGACAAACAGGACTGAAGTGGAAAGGCTTCGTAAACGGCTCTGCGGCGGTTTAACACTCTCTTAAGCGTGATTAAAATATCAAATGTCCCCGGAATTCTCCTAGGCCACAATTTTGACACGTCAGGGGGTCTTGGTGACTTCGAAGGGTAAATCTGGGTACAAGGCTGGACGCTCTAGAAGTGCGCGCCTCCCTGTTTCGAATGGCCGGTCTCCGGAGGCCGAATCGCACGCTTAATCGGCTCGCTCTTGCCAAAACGTGACGGAACGATCGGCCGGATTTAACGGCGCCGCGTAATTATGCCATTTTAATGACCCGGTCCATGTTTTTTTCGGCTCCTCCGGGCCCAGCTCTCTGAGCGCCGTTGCCCACGCGATCGACGGGTTGCGACAGTTTCTGGGACACTTTAACGGTTTCCGCTGGTCGAGGGGCCTGTTTTACAGTTTTCTTTCTCGGTCCCCTTCCCATGGTCGGGAACGATTACGCGGAGTACTATCGATCATCGATTTCCGCCAGGAGGTGGGGAACCAGAGCTCGAAGGGAGTTTCACTTTTGTAGGTCCGGCCTAGGCGCCTCTCCGAGACCGGAACGGGTTCCATGGATTTTACGATCCAGATCTTCAGATCTTGAAGACCTCGAATACGGCTGGGGAAACTAGTTCCCTATCGGCAGACATCGTGATTTACCGCATGCAAACGAGGCGTCACAATTTGTACACCCGCCGAGTTGCGCAAGGAGTGATCAGCCATTCAACGGCATCGATCATGACGGTCCTAAATTTATCTCCCCTCGGTTATGAAATTTTTTTAATGCTTGCTATTTTTTTCTTATACTCCTAAATTTGACTTCGCACGATTGTGAAATTTTCTTGAATGCTTGTTAATTTTGGTTTAGCATTTTTATGCGTCTCTACTCACTTGGTGAAGATGTCCCTTTCGTCATTCGGGTCCACCACGTGGATCGACACGTTGGTCACCAGGGTGAGCTCTCGTTCGTTCGTGACCACGGCCTCGAAGTCGAAGAACGATCTGTCGAACTTTTCTATCTGGTCCACCACAGTTATCGTGCCGGAACGCTCCTCCACCGCAAAGGGAACTGGAACCAAGTGGAACGGAAATCGTGTCGATCGGGAGAATCGAGAGCTGGAGTACTTAGCGTTGAATCGACACCCCATTACACCTTCCATTGAACCTCCCGAAGATCGGCGAGATTAATAGAGCAGCTATAGGCACGGAAACGACTTACCTCCTTCGTGATAACTGTGCAGCAGGTCGTAGACGAGGTCGTGCATCTTGGCTGCATCGTTGACTCTGATCTGTCCAACGCTGGTCCCGACGCCAACGTTGGTCCCAACCCAGAACTCGTAGGGCGCACCAACGAAATCCGGCTCCCAGGCGTTGTGTCCTGCCGGTGGCGTTCCCAGAGGCGAAAAAGAGAAAGGAGGGAATAAAGGAAAGTGACGGGAGCTCATCTTTGAACCGCCGCGCTGTAATTTCTCCGTCACTAAGGACACGAAACCCGGCAAGAGCCGGTCTTCGTCTCCTTTTTCCGACACCCATAGATCATTCGATCCCAATCTCTAAAAACCGAACCTTGTAAGCCGTGGTAAAAAAAAAAAAAGAGACAGTGGTCCCTCCTTCTTGCCACGTCTTGTTCCCTCGGTTAGTGGAGAAGTAGAAGGGAGAAATAATTACCCTCGGGCCGGAAGACGTCGACGGTGACGACGGCCAGGGAGAACCTCCTCTCGCTGGGGTTGGTGGGCTGATCGGTGGCCTCCACGAAAATGGCGTGCCTTCCTTCGATGATGGGACTCTCCGCTACGGAGATCACCCCTGTATGGGGATCCACCTCGAAGGGCAAGTGGGCACTCGAATTCCCTGTCCTCTGTAGCCGATACAGGACCATACCATTGCGACCTAGGTCATGGTCGACGGCGCGGACCTGACCCACGACGGTGCCGACCCTGGCGTTGGCGTGAACGACGAACTCGTACAGATTGCTGGGCACAAACGTGGGGTTGTTGTCGTTCGCGTCCAAAAGAGTGACCTCGACGTCCACGTACGAGGACCCATTGGATGCCGCGATGACGCTGGGCTTCCTCTCGGTGGCGAAGACCTTCATTTTGAGGGAGCTTTCTCGCTCCCTGTCCAGCACCGCCTGATCCTGGACCGTCAACCATCCCGTTTTGGGGTCCACATAAAACGCCCCTGAAGGATCTTCGAGCTCGTAGTCGAACTCCGAATTTTCTCCCTGGTCCCTGTCGGTCGCGATCACCTGGAGAACGCTGAACCCATTCGGCAGGTTCTCTACTATGCTGATGTTGTAGAAGTCGACCTCGAATTCCGGCAGGTTGTCGTTCAGGTCGAGGATCTCCACCTCGACTCTGGCCTGGCCGAACTTCATGGGGTTGTCCACCTGCGAGGCCTGGATCTGCAGGCTGAACGTGTTCCCTGGCAGATTCCTCTCCGAATCCAGGTCTATCGCTCGCTCCAGGAACAACGATCCGTTCTTCGGGTCCAGGTGGAACAGTCCTCTCTCGTTCCCGGAGACGATGTCGTACCTGATGGGCGCGTCGATGTGGCGATCTTGATCGTCCGCATGGATAGGCGTGCTGAAGTTGATCTCCAGGTGTATCGGGTGATCCTGGGGCAACATAAATCCTGAGTCAGCGGGTTTAGTCGAGCCTCTTTTTACGCGCATTTCATAACTGGACTCGCGGTCGAAAAGCGAGCATTAAAGTCTCCGCGTTTTCGATTTACAAGAGGTCAATCCTCGGACCCAACGGCGGCAGGTGGCGAATCGGGATTCCTTTTTCTTCCCGTCCTCTTTTTCTTATTTCCTACGACGCGTAACCGCAACGGCCGGCCTCGATTCGGTTCGACTTTCGATTTAGGAATCGCGATCTTTATTCATGCGGCCTCGCATGCGATTCCTCATCCACGCGTGTCGTTGCCGAGAGAGGGACTCGGGCTTAAACTTTCACGGCTCGCCGTTTATTCTTCCTTCGCATGCGTTAAAAGAGAGAAAAGTGCGCCGGTAACGAGGTGTAATGCGTAAAGTCACTTTCAACCGCAAGTTGAGCGAACGCGACCGAGAGTGAACCGATTCGGCATGAAACGTTTACACCCCTTTCTCCGGGACTCTCTCTGCACCGTAACCACCTAATTTTCAACCTATTACCTAATTTAAAATCCAGTTAAGTTTTTTATCTCACGAGAAAGTGCCTTTTATTAGGAATATCTCAAGACAGGGCCTTCTTCCCGAACGGGCGACAATGGATTCTCCGTCGTTTCCGAATCTGACTCGACAACTTCCTCGAAAACCGCGGCAGGATTTAGCCCCGGTGCAGTAACTTCGTTAATAGAATCACTCGGTGCCAGTCGTAACTAGCGACAGTTGCATAAGCGAGCAATAACGCCGAGTATTTAAACTCCGTTTTCCCTGGCAGCCGGTGCAACAATGCCGATTCCACTTCCCAAGTCCTGATCCGGAATCTTACTTTCATTGAGGACTTCATCTCCGGAGCCATGAATATTCACATCCCATGCACCGAACGACCGAACCGACGCTTTAAAAAAAAAAAAGTCACCCCGTCTTTTTACTAAATATCATTCCACGGGAAAAGTGTCTCCTCACCGGCATGGGATAGAACTCGTAGATCTTCGTCCTGTACACTTCCTCGGTGAACTTGGGGTTCAGGTCGTCGTTGTCCATCACGGTAATCGTGACCGTGGTGTTGGTGCTCCTGGTAGGTGTTCCTCGATCCTGCGACCAAAGAAACGAGCGTAAAAAATCCAAACCCTCTAATCCCGTCGAATGTCCAAAAATAGGAGGACCCAAAAAATTGCAACACGATTCCGCGCTCTTATAGCTCAGCGGAATGGGTTCAGTTCTCCTAGGTCACCGGATCGGACCTTGGCAGTGAACTGTTACGAGAATGTCGTGAACTTTCTCCGTGGACATAGAGAGGGAGAGAGAAAATTGGGAAATCTCGTCACGATGGCGGATTTCACCGAAAACCTCTGGGAAATGATATTCCTCGCGATATCGACTCGAGCGAGGGGAATTTCTTTACGAGCGACACTCGCTTCCGGTGACATCGCCTGCCGGTTAATTGTCTCGTTGAGGGGTCGACTAATTTTTTTTTACTCCTCGTCTCTCGCATCGTTAACCCGAAACGACGTCTTGCCTCCGTCCACCTGAGCGGTTACGACCTTCTCGTTGAATATGACTGCCCTCCGTTTATTCGACTCCGGCTTTCTGGCCGCGCTATCGACCGTCCATGATGTAATTTCTGATTTCTACTCCGATCGCGCTCAACGACTGCTCCACTCTCCTTTTACTGTGTATAATGACAGCTATTACAGCGTTCCGGATGGACAGCCCGCGTCCGGCTTGCCGGAGTTGATGCGCAAATGTGGGGACTGACTTACGGAAGCCATAACCGTAAGGACGAATTCTCGGTCCCCCGTGTCGTAGTCCAATGGTTTCCTCAAAACCAGAGCAGTCCTGTGCCCGGACTCCAGAGAAAATTTCCCAAGCTCGTTGCCTTTCACTATCGCATAGTGAACATCACTGTTCGGGGTGTTCGGCTTGTCCTTGTCGATCGCGTGAACGCCTCGATAAATCGTGAGTCCTGAAATAAAGGAAGGCGCTGAATATCCATTGAATATTTTTATCTGGAATTTTTAATATCCACGGTACGTCCTTAAGCGATTATAATTTTTTCTCTCTCAGCTGGCGCAGAATCCAACCCGAAGGATACGGGAATTATTTCGGGCATCGCGTTTCACTTTCGCCGGGCAAATCGAAATCGATTCGGAGGACGAGCTGCACCGAGAGGTCCGCGGGGATCCTTATTAATTGACGTGAAATATGTGTATGATTATTTCTGCTTTCTGCGTCCCCGCGGGATGAATCGTTGCCGGCTTCGAGCATGACGGAGTGAAATCGATGATTTTGAAAGAGATGCTCTAGGTGAGGTCGGATGACCCAGTCTTGCCGACTGTTGGCATTGCGATGGTAATGTCTTACCGGTCGGCGTAAGTTCATCCACCGTTACGTGGTATGGTGCATCGAGGAATTGCGGGGCATGATCGTTAACATCCTCCACGTACACCGTCACCGATAAGTGCGATGACACCTGCGCATAATCGACATTAGCGATTAGACACGACTGGAGGACCTATCACTGGTGATCGAGTCTTCGATCGGAAGAAAATAGGATTTATCAACCCTGATTGTCGAGGGCTGCGAGTCCGATTATGTGTAATGGAATAAAAAAAAAAAAAAGAATAAGACTCGATGATGGTTCATTCATGGTAACATGCTCGGATGCATCGCCTCCTGATAAGCAAGGTGATACGGAATGCCGGGATCGTCATGCTACGGTTAACGCTTACGATGGATCATACTTTCTTCCGAAGACACACTTTCGAAAGTGGTTTTGTGGGTTAAAAAATGCATTCGTTCCATAAAACTAGTCACCTCGTCCAGGAAGCGTAAAATAGATAACGAAGACAACTCCTGCACCGAGCCGGCCTTTCCGCTCTGGAATCGATTATCTCGAGACGTGGTTTTAGTCGAATAAAGATGAGCCGTCTCCAAGTAAACGCGTAAATGTTGCGTCTCGAGTTTGCAATAAATGTTTGCAAGCGTGGATAACTCTATAAGCTTAACGTGCACTTCCAGAGAAACCAGAAAACCTCGAAGCATTGTTCCGTCCGTTGAGGGGAATTACTGCGTTCAATGGTAACATTTAACGACGTTACAAGGATTAAAATTAATCGGGCGGAATTGTAAGTCACGTTGGTATTTAGTTGGGATGCAGTCGAGTCGGGGGGAAAAATTGTTAATAATCTTTGGAAAAAGAATTCCCTCCCGTTTCTCATCCATTGTGAACTTTTGCTACTCACGCTGATCGGCCAAAATCTTTTGCTCCTTTTCGTCCTCGCGATTCTTTTTCTTCTGTCTGACGTGAAAAATTGTCGCATATGCACCGGCTTCGAATTAGGCAAGCGATGCGAATTTAGTAGGTACTATAAAAATTTCACCCGTGATCAACGCCATCGGTTTACTTCCAGGACAATGCTAATTAAGTGCAACTACGTTCAGAGGGTACATCGATTTTGTGAGAGGTCCAAATTTTATGCGTCTAATTTCGAGGAATAATTTACGCCAAAGCGAAGCGCTATTAATTGGGGAAGCAAGTGAGCCGCTAAGTCTAAACAATACCTTTGAGGCATTGTTGTAACTAGATTACGGGTTTAAATAATTTTTTAGCTTCACTGGAATACTTGCCAGGGAGTCCATTCCGTCGGTGTAATCGCAGACTAAACGAAACTTGAGTAAGTTGCGTGGTAACTCGTTGTCGACTAACTCCTCCAAGGACTGAGCTAATATCACAGACACGTGGGTCCTGTTCACGTCCTTGTAGGTGAAGTACCGTGCATCCTCGTCCTGAAACATTTCATCAGGATACTTTAAACTTCCCCTCCATCCAAAACCTCGACCGGCGCTTCAAAGGGAGAATAAAAAGAAATTAATACCCCTCATGAAAAACCTCCAAAGGGAGACCTTTTCCTCCCACTATTTTTCAGAAACTTGAATTATTTAGCAGTAAATCGTCTGGCTTATTAACGAGTGCCAGAAATGGCGAAATAAAAAATTTGCAGACCTTGTCGACTGGCATGATCGTCAGATGGTTTCTGGGATGGACCTCCAGGGTGAGGACCTCCGATCCTCGAGGAAGGTTTTCCGGCACCCTGACGAACTTCAGGTACTCCCCCACGGGGTAAAACTGGCATCCTGAAACATCATTGCCCGAGTCATTGTCGGTTCCAGCGGAAAGAAAGAAAATTCTCCTCGAGGGGAAGCATTTGCCAGCGAAGGTAAATCCTTCCCCTCTTTAGAGGTGCATCTGGTCGAACACGCGAGTTTCCCTCCGGGACCTAATCCGCTCCAAAAACGAGCCGCATCCCCGAGACGCGCCGGAGAAAATAAAGAAGCAAGGCCTGTAATTTTTCCGAAAGCCCATCCATGGCTTGCGAGACTCAAGGATGCTGCTCGTAGGTGTTTCTTTGAAATGTTTAATTACTCCAGAGTGCTTGGTCGCGTCGAGTTAAAGGACGCGACACGACCTCGTTTATACGCCGCTGCGTCGCCATGTAATTGGGATAAGTCTTTGTACTTTCTCCTTCACCGCAATGCTTTTTCTCGGCCATGTCACCGTGACAGATAGTGTTGACACTGCGTTGCATAAGCCCCGAACCGCCGAACCCGGGCGTGCATTAAGGCCTATGCACGTCCATTACCCGGGATCGACCTGGATAAAATAAAAAAATCCAGGTGTTCTCCGAAGAGCATCGATTAATATATCGTTCCATCCCCAGCGAAGCATAGATTCGGTCGAGGAGAAATTTCGATGCCCCGTACAGGTGGAAAGTGCCTGACCTACCTCACCTCCATCACCACCCACGCGGATCTCGAACGCCTCTGAGTATGCACTCCGTGAACGTTTCAAACCATGATAGGGCAATTATTCCTCTCGCAGGCGTCGTACAGACAGAGTATACGTCTCGTACAATGTCTTTAACCTCTCCGTTATTCGAGGATACAGTTATCCGGGAATATAAAGGCACGTGTGCCCGCCACAATGGCCGCAGCGTTGACAGCGTCGAATCGCGTTCCCCAATAAAAGCGATCGGGTGTCTCTTTCTGCGGTGCCCCCCGAAAAAATTTCCCTTACCCTGGAATTTCTTTCCGGGCCGCTGGTATCGCGTTTCAGCCGATAGAAATAGATCGATAAAAAGATAGGCCGGAGATATTTCCTAACCTGCAAAAGGAGAATTAAGCTACGCCTCGCCATGACGCTTTAGGAGACTAAATCGGTTTTTAGGGGGAGGTTTCTCGACCTATAAGGCACTTTGATTAACGAAATCCCTCCGAGAGATCGAAGGATTATTCTCGCGTGATACTTATCACTGGTATCACCCACCGTCCATGAAGAGAGATACGAATATCCGATTACAGCCTTGATAGGGTACGTTGGTCGCCGATCACCGTATCGGTGACTCAAAGAATCGTGTTGCAAGTTCCCAGATAGGTTCTAAACCTTCCCAAGGAAACCCACATTCTTCCCCCCCCTTATTATGTACCTTATCTCTTAATGATATATATTTTTTCCATCGCCGTTGAAATAAAATGACACCCCAAGAAGTGACGAGCCACAATTACGCGGATCCACGTGGCGAACGGTGATAGCGAACCCATGAAGTGACATAATTACCGACGACTTTAATCCCAGTTAACGAGCACTCGTTAAGCATAACTGGAGAAAGCAAGCTCGCATGATCTTCCGATTAAGCACCGTGAAGTCGTGTGTCGCCGGCGACGTAACCGGGGTTTTCTGATTACACGTCGTAGAAAGTACGAAGTATGGGGAGAGAAGAGGGAAGAAGGGAGAATTACTCCTCCCGGAAAAAGAGAATGAGCCGCATTAGTGGCTCTGGTTTAGAATTCTTAACATTTGTTCAGTTAAAGGGGCACCTTCTGGCGCACACCTGGTCATACGCATGTTGCGTTAACGACCGAAGCGGATTCCGCTTAGGCACTTTCTTCATGGTCTCCGCGAAATCCTCCCAGGACGAGATCGCTCTCACCTGTCATCGCGAGGTGATTAAAGGTGCCTTCTAACGCGAATTTATTCGAGTTTACTCCACCCATTTAAGAGTAAAAAGGCCAAAGGAAGATTTTTCACCATTTTCGACTGAGCTGTAATTCATGGATTATATTATATCCCAAGGAAGTGGTATCACCAGGATTCATTCCAAGCCAAACTGCACTTACCACGGTAAAATCAAAAGTTGGAAAAAAAAAAAAATTGGAAAAGTCGGCATGCGACCGATCTAAAATTTCAATTTGCGGATTCGACCCGCGAAGGTTTGCAGGCCTCGTTTTTGGTGGGATTAAGAGGGCATTAAGAGGGCGAGACAATAATTTCTTTGGAAATAGGGCAGACGGGAAAAAAAAACTCCTTTCGAAGCCGAGACGAGCGTTTTCATTGAGTTTAAGAAGTCGAGAGCACCTTGAGATTGTCTGCGGGATTTAATGCAACTAGAACGAGGGCAAGTTGCTTTTTCGAAGTATTAAGTACCGCGGGAACTTGGTGGTTACATTAAGGAAATTTTTGGGAACGACCATATGGCTGCCTCGACTTCGTCCATGGGTTTTCTATCAAGCTGGGATGCCAATTTCTCCATACCCCTTAAAATTACGCAACGATAACGCCCATTTTTTACTCTGGGAATTAAATGTCGAAGTAGGTGCAGATATATAGTCGACCTGGTTTTCGCCGATTAGAATGAATAAATTCCGGATTAATTTTCGCTGATATAATTACCGAACCCGAACCGGTCGACCCGAGTGCCGGAATGTCGACTTTGCGACACGATCGGCGAAATCGGTAATATTGACAGGAATTATAAATCCCATCCGATGGAGGAGCTCGAGATTCGGTTAATGTTTATCCGATCGATTTTCTTTTTTTTTTTTCATTTTTGCGGGCGCCACGAAAATCGCACGTTCTACCGTTCCCCGTCTCGCATTGCTGGCTCGGTCGGTAAATACTTGTCGCCATTCGAAAGTGACTTCGTTCTTTTTGCTTACGGTACAACGGCGGGGAACCTTGGTGCCGGTAACGCAAGAGAAAGGTGATCGGCCAGTCCCTTTTGAAAAACGGAATCGATATCGTTCCGCGGATTTGCCCGCGTTATTCGCCGCCGGTCTCGATTAGCGATGGTAGAAGGAAGTGCCCGTTTTGATAATAACGTAACTAATCCCCGCCGAAATCGGAGTGCACTCCCGTCGAATTTCCCGAAATTTTCATCGACGTCCGAGCAGTGTCAGGGTCGCCGAAACCGAAAAAAAAAAAAAAATCTGGAACCGTATATATCAGCGGGAGGACGAAATGCAACTCAATGGGTAACGGAACCTGGATGCCCCGGCCAATTAGCGTAATCGTCGTAACGAGGAAACGGGTATTGCAAAGTAGCGCTATATTATTAACAGAATATGTAATGGGAACGGAGTCTCGGATCTCGCGACCTGGGAAGGTAACGATGCGAGCTCGATGATCAACCACGGCGGTGCCAGGTACTTGGTTTTATTAATTCTCGCCAAAGAAAGACCCCTCGATATCTGTCGAATATCCTGGAAAACTTGAGACGACCCTTCGCCCTGTATAAAAAAAAATCACCAGTGGCGTTACTCGCGATGGAATATTTTTTTAGAATTTTTCCCTCGCGAGTGGGTTCCAGTTCGAGCAGCGCTTCATCGCGAGAGACGCTTCTTGGCGATGCTTCCGACTTTGGCAAAGGTTCCCGGCATGCAAGTTCATTTTACAGCGGTTTACTCACCTGCCGCGTAATTACTCGTGACTGCGAGTATCAGGAAGACCGTGACCGAGCGGAGCCAGAAAGCTCCGTTGCACTTTAACGCCGACATGCTCCTTCGGACTTCTCCTCTCCTCAGGAAGCCTCCACCGACATGTCTGCAACACCGCGAGCAAAGACAAGCAAGGCGATTAGAAATACGGTACGTGACATGGAAAAATTCCCTAGGGTCTGAATTTTCGAGAGAGAAAGAAAAAAATGATCCAGCGGAGGGATTATCAGACCATTTCGAATTTCCCTGCGAAATCGGGTAATCGAAGTGTTCCACCTTGCAACATCTTTATCGGTCCGCAGCGGCGAAACTTTCTCCAAGACTGGCGGAAATTTCACGCGATGTATAATCACACTTCGGGATTACATCGCATCGATTACATCAGGTTGGACGTGCGAGCATTCCCGGGAATTCTAATTGCGAAGGATCATCGTCGTTCGGCCCTCTCCGACTCATTTCCATCGCCGAGGCAATTCCGCTAGATATCGCGGAATGCATGCCGAGCTTTTTGTCCATTACGGCCCTCGATTTCACTTTCGTCAATAAGATCCACGGTGGCGTAATTGGCTCGCACGCAAATAATTCCAGCCTGAAAGGATCCGAGACAAAATCCGTCGAAAATCCCGAAAAGACGTCCCAGCATCCCTCGAATAAAATACCCTACGCCATAAATCCCTGCGGATTAAATTATGCTCCCCTCCCTGCACCCCTCAAGGTCCTAACAAACGCTGATACAAACTTTCAACCTTCGAAATTCCTTGGAAAAAGAATTCCGACGCTATCAGGGACGTCGACTCGTCGAGTTCCGGCAGAACTTGGAGGACCACTTATCGTCCCATCGGTGGAGGGGAAAAGTGTCACATTTAGGATGATTTTTAGGCACGGAAACACTCGAAACGTGGTTTAGTGGTGTCCTCGATTCGGAGGGAAAATCGGATTTCAGTCTCGGAGAGTATTTCCACGGATTGTTGGAGCAAGTCGAGCGATCGCGAGTCCGGCGCGGTCGGACTCGCTTTTAGAGCGGCGACGTAAAACTTTCGAGCAGTTTCACGTTTCACGAGTGACTGGCATCGGTCTCAGGAATGGTCTCGGTACTGGCCGATGTCCCCACGCCCCGTGGTAGACCTTATTACTCGAATTTCCGCGGGACATCCAGGGGAAGGAAGAGCGGCCGTTCTCCACGTTCTCCACGTTCTCCACTCGGCGGCGTCCTTTCGCTTTCGGCGGTCACTGACCATCACGATGCGACCAGGACGTTTCCTACCATCGGCCCGGCAAATCAAGGTGCCAATAAGTCGATATCGATCCTTCCAACGATATTTCGCTTCCGCCGATGCAGCACTTCCGTGGACCCTCTCGATTGGTTCGCCGATTGGTTCATCTCGATAGGTCCACCGACAGGTTCACCGATAAGTTCGCGACTACGGGAATTGCGACACGTCGCGTTCGCACTTCTCGTGGAGGCAGATCGAAACGACATAATGGCACGCCAGAGTAACCAGCAATTCAGAAAAGACCAGCCTACCCACTTCAACGACTCGTGCGAGGTTTCGCGGCTCGCTGCAGGTGTGGAAGAGTACCATAAAGAAATGCACTCCCAAGACGGCCGATTTCAGGGGACGCTGGAAATTCGCAGAAAATGGAACGAGGGGTTATTCATTTTTCCGCTTTCTCCGCCGAGACCGGAATTCATTCCCAGACGTTATTTCTCCTAAATATTAATCATTTATCATGGCGAGAAGAACGCGTCCGCGCGAATGCCTTTCACGGTGGTATTTAGTTCCAGTGTCTGACGTACCGAGATTATCGTTACGATCTTCTTGCGCCTTCGCGGAAGGCTGGGTACTTAACTCGAGATGGAAAAATGGGCTGGACGTAGCGGGCATTAATTTATCGGAATCGTAGCAAAGGATAATCGTCTCCCTCCGACCTGGCTGCGGATTCAATTACTCGGAGATAAATTCCCTCGTCTTCGGGGAGGAAAAGTCGGCGATCGAGAGCAGTTTTCACAAAGGTGCAATTAAATTCCTCGAGTCGGTTTATCGAGCCAACGCCGACGGCGGGCAATTTCCGGTGACGGCGGCTTTCCGCGAATTTCCGAAATGAAGAAAAAAAAAAAGAAAATGAAAAAAGAGAAGAAGAAGTTGGCCGCCGTTTTGTCGTGGGAATGCGAACAGAGGTGTCACTCGGCCACCGGTGGGCGATTTCCTTCCCGGCGCGGAATCCGCGTGCGAAGTGCCGCGGGAATGCCTAAGTGGAGAGCCGTAATGCATTCTATTTCACGCCCATAAAATTTCACCGATATCCGAAAGCCGGCTTTCGATCTATAAAACAACGTCGCTTATACGCCCTCGTGAAACGCCGCGGGCAGATTTACAGTGAAACTCCGCAAGGGCGATTTCCGCGGGAGAAGTTTCAATTTTCAAAGGGCGCAAAAAATCCAAAACTATTATCTTCTCCTCCTCAATCTGGCGATTATCCAGCCTTCTTTCTTCAGGCTGGAATTTTTTTCCCCTCCAAAAAACGATATCCTTGGCCAAAGTGTCGAGAAAAACGCGATTTCGATGCCGGAAAGTGCGGAGGAAGTTTTTTCTTTTTTTTTTGCGGTGTACCTCAAAACCGAGCAATTCGCGCGGATTTCTCTCGCCGGATCGAAACAAGTGTGCCAAGTTCGGATTCTGACTTTCGAGCGATCGATCGGATAATCGGAGGATTTTCGTCGCGAGGACAAAGCGGATGTTCCGGATCCTTTCCGTGCGAGGTAAGAGGAGTCCCGCGGAAGCTGAGCTGGACCGGCCTTCCCGATCTGTAAGTGGGATCTCAAGAAGATCGATTTCACGACATTTCGACGGTACGGTTCGGATGAGCAAGGCGTTTAGTTTCGCTTTCGTCTGTAACGCGAGGCGGTTTCACTCTCGATGAGATTGGGGCCTCCGTCTGCATTGATCCGACCACTACTCCTGCTACTACAGCTGATACTACCGATGATACCATGAACGTGTCAAATCGGTACCGTCCATTGAGATTGGCCCCGGAAATGTCACTCTAAAATTTTACCTTACTTACGATTTAAGCATCAAAGCCATTACCGGATAAATAAATTCCCTTGTCTACGGTTTAAGCATTGACATCATTACCGGGTAAATGATATGTATTAAGGCTTATCAAAAACGGGATTTCTAGGACGATTGTCCGAGGATTGCGACGTAGATCATTGATTCAGGAATGTTGAGGGTGGCGATCCTTTTAATTAGGGATTTGATATTTTCTGCAGTTTTCCAAGTAACGACAACTCGGGCAGTCGATTCTGCACCTGCAGCAGGACCCTCTTAAAGACGGTGATAAGGGCGATCCTGACGATATCTGGCATGCATGTTGCGGCTGCACTCTCGTAGACGATTTATGATCTGAGCTTTAGGAGCTGAAGGTTCCGCGTTGTCCGACACAGTCTTTATGCCCCGGTACTTTGGAAGTTGCTCGAATCACGCCATTCGCGGTTTCTACGTCAGGAATAAAACCGTCGACAGAAGTGCGGGACGTCGCCGTAAAAGATCCACCCCCGTTCACGAATTTGTCCCTTAAAAATGCAGCGAGCAGGACCTGCAGGAGAGACCCGTTTCCCGATTTTCCATCAACAGGAAGCGCGTCTCTCCCGGTGAAGATTTCCTCCCCTGGTCCCGGGAAGATCGAGGTCTTCCCGAGTAATTCAGAGGATACCTAGGAACTGTCATCGTAAAGAACCAAGGCCGATTATAATGCCCGGGAGTCCTTGAAACAGGAGTAACCCTGGAATAAACACGTCCAAGTCTTCCTTCCAAGGAAGGACCCTTTCCTCCGAGATGTGACATCCTCGAAAGTTGCGGCGGAAAGACCGTGAACATTTATCGGAAACTTCATAGAAAGAAGCGACCCTTCAGGTGGAAAAATTTCAGGACGATCGACCGAGGATCTGGATGTAAATCTTTATTTCTGGATCGAATATGAAGATCCTTTCGAGGGTGTCGGAGGATGATCCAGACTTTTCGGGGCGCGGTCCTTTTAATGAGTGAGGCTTTCAAGGGCGACTTTCCGCAGTGACGGTTCCGATGCCTTGGAAAAAGATTTTGAAAGTTAAGGAAGTTCCTTCGCGGTCAATGGATCCTTCGCGGGCCAAAGGATCGACACCAGGAGGCGGTAATTGTCCTCCGAGCGAACGAATGAAATTCTCGTAAAATGCCTCCCGATTCCCATGCAATGACCGTTGTAAAACGGATAATTCACTTTCGATTTAACGTTCGACCGTTCTGGCATAATGAACGGTATTCCCGAGAAAGCTGTAAACCTTCTTCGGTTTACATTTTGTCGGCATTGCCAATCGGCGATGACATGGACAGCCCGAATTGACGCAATTCCGCATCCACTCGGGGGAGGACGAGGCGTTGCGAAATTGACGATTTGCGGAAACACTTGCGGAGTACTTCGACGTAACGCGGCTCTCCCGTAAAAGATCTCGGACTTTACGACGAATATGTCATGTTAATTCTTACATTTATGCGATGCACCGATATCTGCGATACGATGCAAGGCGCTTGAATTCCGTTTTTCATATAAACGACGCATAATGTGGAACAATTGTTCGGACAAAAGTTGCAGATAACAATACTACTAACAACTTTCTCTGGAAGCGTTTTCCGGTAGCGTGCATCCCCGGCGGTAGAAAACCGCTGAAATGCGGATTGCAGAAAATCTTCTTATACGCGTACGTCTCGCGGGTAATTAGGAAGCGCTCGATCGTTTCATCACGCGTTGATCATCGGGGGGTTTACGAGTCGGTGATCGGTGCAAAGTGTCGGGAACGAATCTCGGTTTCGCCTATGTAATCGATTAGACGAATTCTGATGACTAACGACGAGCTCGTTTGCCATTCGGCGGTCCTGCGTGAAGGCGCGCGAGAAAGTGCATTCGCGAACGTTACTTTACATTAGCTTTCATAACTTTCAGTAACTAATAACGGGTCCCTTTATGGCCAGCTGTTTCTTGCGCGGCATTACATGCCTCGATACATTTTATCGTCGATATAATAACAAATCGATTCCTATAAATGCCCGTGATTAGCTCGGCCATTTTTCATGGCTGACAGTTACGTCGCAATTTTTCACTTTCGTTCGGCCCGGTCTCCTGGAAATCACCGCAATTATAATGCCACGGTCATTTGCATCCTAATGAATAACGGCCGTTTAATTGAATATCGATTTTAGGGGAACGCTCGAAGATCGTTCTTCGATTCCGTTCCTCTTGATTTGTCGTCGAGCAACGACTCGCGATTATGGCAATAATTCCTCCCTTTTAAACCGACCATTCGTCGTAATGCCGGTAATAATTGTCCCTTCACAGCTAATCTCTCCGAAATTTATTGACCCTATCGGCCGCTAAAATATTAAACACTTCCCATTTTCTCTAAAGACGGCTTTTTATATTTTTTATTCCTTACCTAACATTACGACGACAAATGGCCAATTGCAATTAAAGGACTCGTCGAGCTTTCTCCTTTCCACCGGCTGACTTCGCACCTATCATTACGTCTTCCTCGGACCGACGATTCCAAGCAAGTGTGCGCGGGATAACAGCCCGGAACCCCTTATCAGTTTTCACAACGAGAGGCAAAATATCCAATCACGGAACAATCGATCGGAAACCGATTCCGTTAAATGCCAGAACGAGGGAATTCTCTCCAACGAAAGTGAGAAAAAAGATACCAGATTATGACGAACCGCACTTTGCGGGCTGTCCGAGATAAGCCACTTTTTTGCATAATCTGGATAAAGATCGACTATCGGATCGGTCATTGAACAGGTGCAATTAATCATTTCCTTATCCTGGGAAATATTTTCTATACGAGAAGCGGCGAAACGGAGATGCACCGTGCACCACTCCTTGCACTCGGCCCATGCACTCCCGATGACGGGCCGATAAACCGCGATATTGCGAAGTAATTGTTAACATTACCTGCAGACGCGCTTCCGTTCTCGACGTCCTACTTGGCAATTCTCGTTTTGCCCATTACTCAGCTCATTAAGGCCATTCCGCGTACTGACAGTGTAATTGAATGACGAGCGCACTTTTCCACCCCCATTGACCCCCGTCAGAAATTAATACATCAAATGCAAAATTGCAGCCATCAATCCCAGAACCTCGACTCACCTGAATTATCGATATAATGAATCTAACTACCTGCCCTCTCTAAAAAAAAAAAAAAAAATGAAAATAGAAATTGAAAATAAATATCTCGAGTTTACCTCATTCCCACCGTTTACTCTTTAAGTTCGCCTCGTAGAGTACGGGTCATTAAGCAGAGTCGATATTGAAAAATATAGAAAACGCAGAGGAAGCGGACTCTTTCTTGCCCCTCGAGGTCCCTTGCGCACTCGAAGTCGCGTCTCGCAACTCGCGGTGCAATTAACATCGGAAAGTAGCGTAAGCCCGAGCAAGTTAGCGGCGCAACTCCCAGGGAAAATCGGCGATTTCGGATTCCTCGCAATTCCCTGTCACTTGGACTGGGTCTCTTCAAGGTCCCCTGTCGGCATATTGGCCGCAGAAAGCCAGCGGAGGCCACGTTTCTCGCTGGTACGTGACAGAATTCCCCGGAAATTCGCGGAGTTTGGCGGCTACCTCGCAAGAAGAGTCCGCAATCCGAGACGGTACTTAGGAATTTCCTCGGCGAGCGGCATAAAATGCATCGGGTCGCATCGGAGAAAGTAGATTCGAGGGGGAAAAGAACTTTTCCGAGGAGCCGCCGGGAATATCAAGCGCGCCCAGGATCACCCGGAGTCATGAGTCGAGTCATCAATTGGAAACAGAAATTGTCCCACCCGCGAGTCATGAAATGAGATACGTGAAATGAGGAATTAAATGGGGACTTCGTATATTAAATTTTGGAGATCTTTAAAAAATTCATACTTTTCGTTAGGTCGTTCAACGTGAAATTGCGGACTAATGCGATAATCTCGGACCGACACGCGGTTTCGTATCGAGTAGTCTAATAGTACATTCGGCGAGGTAAGGTTTTTAGGACGAGATGATCTCGGGGATGCCATTAATCATCCCAGGGCAAGGATCAAGCTAGATAGTCATCTCTTGCAGGTGCGATCCGATGACTGACGGAGTTACGTGAGCGAGTCGGCTCGCAGGTTCCTGCCTGGGGATTTCCCTGCAGGTTGCAGGTCTAATAACGGATGCCAGACGTGTCGGGGCTGTCAGAAGTGTGCTTTGACTCGGTTTCAACGAGGATCGAGGATGAAGATCAAGGCGTAACCTTCGACGGGTTGTCGACTCGCCTTTCTTTCCCCGAGCTCTCGAGATTTCTCGCGCCGTCCCTCGCATGCTCGAATGTGTCAAGGTTTCACTCGCGACTTCGCGTCAAAGGAGATCATCGAAAGTCGAGGAAACCTCTAGGCACGTCCCCGAGTGTCTAGAAAGAAGGAAAGATATCATCCCAACGGCGGCTCCCCGCGATCCAGAGAAATTCTCGCCCTGGCTGGGTGGAGTCTCGGTAAAGATCGGGAGTTTCGATTTTTACGCCAATCGATCGCGCCTTTTCGGCGACAATTTCGGGATTCATGGACTCGCGTAAAGTCTAGGAAGTACTTGCAGTCGAGGTGCTCCGATGCCGACTTGACTCTACGGACTATCGGAAGAGCAGTCGAGCGTTCCGGGGCGACGACATCTTTGAGCTCCTCTGACAAAACCGAGGAAAGTCCTGCGGAGGAAGTTACTGCCCTATGGTTTCAATTGCCGGTATTATGGGGTCCGGAAGCTGGGCCATGAGAGTTCTCAAGATCCGATATAGACGATCGCATGAATGTTACCGTCTTATCCGACGATCGCCTTTTTCACGACGTCCAGTTTTTCAGGACCACTCCGGCCAGGAATTATCTGCCCTGGAATTAATTCCTCGCTTTTATTGAATCTCCCTGATTATTTACTAAGAAGTCATTAAGGAAAGATCCTCGACGGATGTCCGTATCGGCAGATACGAAAGTTTCTATCTTCAAGGAGACCACAGAACAGATACCGCAAGAGTTCTTACGACTGGACCCAGATATCGGCAATGAAAGTCGGCATTTGATCCGACGACCTCCTGCTCAGAATGCGAGTTTTCCCGGCGTTTTCAGCTCGAGAGAAACTTTCAATGGGCGAAGGTTAAGAATGACTCGCTCGGTAAATAGAGAAACGTGGAAAGTCGGGATTAATCCGCGATTCCGCGGCGGATCGGCCGCATACGCGCGCACAATACTGAGAATTCGGCATTGTCTAAGCGAGGAGGGACTCGATTAGCGTTTACAAATGAAAAGAAACTTCGGGGGGATGATACGAATCTGAGAAAGTGCCGCCGACTTGGCCGAGTCGATCTGGAAGGCGAATCGCCCTCGATTATTCCCGATTCCGGTGATTAAACACTCCCACGTGCTCCGAGAGAGAAGAAAATGTCGAGAAATTGACTGTAACGTTTCTCCGAGATAATGCCAATTTATGTGTGTTTGCGTGAGAAATTCGGGAATTAAAGGATTAGACGCAAGGACGTCGACGGAATACCTGACACGGTGCGAACGCTTTGCGTAATGTCGGCGTAATGCGATAATGACGGCGCGACAAGTAGGTCCGCGTAGAAACAGAAATTACCCCCGACGCGGAATTATCATCGTGTCGCCAGAGAAGATTGCCCCTTTGTGCCCCTAATTTGTCCCGTGACAATGGCGGCCAAGACCGACCTCGGCGAGATGCACTCGCGTGCATTTACGAGGTGCATCCGAGCCACCGCCGAATTCGGCTGAACCGCTGCAAGGGGAGAAAGTGCATCTCGAAACGATCGCCATACTTTCGCGTGATTTACGTCATGACATGTGGGATCGAAAGTGAATCCCGTTCGGGGGTTTAATCGAGCACGCGAGCAAAATGTGGCAAAACTCGAGTCGAGATATCGTCGAGTCCGAGCATCGCCCCGCTGCGGTACGATGATACGAAATGGCACTTTGGGGATAATTTACCGCGGACGGAATTTCATTTTATTATACTGTATACTTTATTCGATCCCCGGCGGTATTAAACGCACGACTTCGCCGATCGGCAGAGCGCTTAATTTAAAGCGTCCCGGAGTGAGAAAGGGACTGGAGGTAGGAATAAAAATCGGCAAGTATCGATTTAGAGAACTCGATGACCAATCGGCCCCCTCGAATCGAGTCGTTCAATTTCGAGTCATCGGCCCGCGGTTTAGGCAACCGGAACACCGTCAATCGGATAATAGTCAAGACTCGACTTCCGCCGATTAAACCTGAATTTCGTCAAGAATTAAGTGATTATCCTGAAAAATCATTGAATCTCGAAGAAATAAAGGCACCGCATCCCGGTCCGACTTTATTCTGGACCAGGAAGCGGATTCAGAAGAGCCTCGGAATGTCCGATCTCGACATCCATGATCGAGCAGTGGAAAACGATCGCAGATACCGTCGTCGATTCGCTCCCCACGTCCGAGGCTCGACGAAACGCAACGTCTTATTGGGGGTATCGCGATCCCCGATGCACCTCGTGCACCTCAATTACGCCAGAGAAGATGTCCGCAAGGTGCACGGTGCACTAACTTCGGTAAACGCGGTTGCGAAGTCCATGCAAACCCGGGTCTCTCTGGCTGCGTAGAAAAGTCGATTTCCCCTGGATCAGGAAAAGAAATGCAACGCTCGCTTCGCGTGGGAGACGCCAGGTCTCGGGAGCGATTTTCCGCCGATTAATTAATTAATTGCCAGGAAACTCGTCGAACGAAACGTCGTACAGGAGTCTATTTTCCCGCAAACGGTTCCCAAGTGTCCGGACAAAATGCCCGTTCCCCAGATCCCACGGCCCCAGAGAGGCGGCATTATTTACCGCGGTTAACAATGCACATCTTCGCTCTCGCGAAGCGTCCCGACGCAAAAGTGCATCCCGAGGCCTGGTCGGCGTCTTCGAGGTCCGACCACTCGCGTTGGATCGGCATAAACGGAGGAAAGGAAAGGTTCGGCACTCGGGTTTTACGATCGTTTCGCGCTTAATAGAACGAAACGACAACGCCCTCGTATCATTCGGCCCCGATCCCTGTGGCGGCTTCGAAAAATGTCCCTCGAGCGAGGACCATTCCCGGGAAATGCAGGAGGGAAATGCACCGTGCATTATGGCATCAAGGGGTTTGCAAGGTGCGACGATGGAACCGATGGATGCAGCTACGGCAGAGCGACGACTCGTCGTTTCGGAACAGGGGATAAAAAAACTCCACCCGGACGTTTTCCCTGCAATTAGGGAAAGACCGGAGCGAATCGATGTGCCCACTATACTCGGGGTACTTCGGCGAGAGAAATGCTTTCCTTGCAGCCGGAGTAAAAATAGTTCCCCGGGTGCATAATGGAGGGCCAGGGAACTAGCTCCGTTCTGGGGCAACGACGGAATTCCCTAGATCGCGGTGCAGGGGAATATGCACACACCGGCGTTTCGAAGAATGCAGTAAAGCCCTCGATTAAGCCCGAGAGTGCTTCCAGGGAAAATACCGGCCGTGTCGCGTTTAACGTGTCTTTAACTCGGGTTTTAACGTTTAAGTACACATTACCTTTCGAGGGTGCTCGCGACGCGTCCCGTGCAATTATCTCTTTGACTTTCCCCGTAAAAACCGGGCGGCGCTAATGCATCCGTGTATGCTATTTCGTTTAGGAAAAATTCAACCCAACTCTGCTGCGGAAAGAACGGCGTCTCGAGGCGGCGGATAGAGAGTGAAATGTGCATCGTAAGTGCCAGGTGGTTGTTGCAATGCATCTGAATTGGCCGGATCGCGGGAAAAAGGGAGGAAACCAGAATGCAGACAAGAAGTGCTCCTGCCCAACCCTTCTTTTTTTTTTTTTTCCTTCGATCGGGACGTTGCGAAAATCTCAATGAAACCGCCATATATGCGCGCCCCATAAGTGCACCGTGTAGGTTATAATTAAAGTGCATTCAATGCACGGCTCGCCGTTCCACCACGCACGACTTTACGTCGGTTTCCATTAACCCTTTTACTTTCGCCGAAAAAATTCACAGTTGATAATTGATACCCCGACTGTGGCGGTCCCTCCAGAAGGGAAACGCCGCTTCCGTTTGCAGGAGGGATCGAAAAAGAAAAGTCCCAACCCAAGACGGTGCATAAAGAAATCCAGAGTATGCACTACGAGCGACAGGTTGTTGTTTTAACGCCAGAATTTCCAGACAGCCGTGACAAGAATGTAGGCAGTGTCGGTGGATATACCGGTGCCCTTTCGAAGAGAACGTCATGAATACTGTGTACGTACACCCAGGTTATTTATGCACGTAAGGTAGTCCAGTTTTGAGCGAGGCTGTTAATTGCAACGCAAGGAAAGTTCAGATCCAGCAATATTGGCTTTCGATCGGCCGTATCGGTCGATAACCGAGATCGATCGCTCGGATCGCCATTTTTCCCGCCACCTTCCCCAGGTATTCGCGGGGCGTTTGCGCAATGATCTAATTAACCTAATCGCCGGAGATCTGGTTTGCGTCGGGCGCGCAACCTGCAGCCGCAATTAGGCGAATGGACCCGGGCCTCCTCCGTAAATTCCGAATTTTTTTTTTTTTCTTTTTTTCCCAACTACTGGTCGGGGTAACGCGACTACTGTAACCGCTGTAACTGCGATTTGGCCATTTGTGAAAGCGACGCCCCCGCTTTTCGTAAGAGCGAGGATGCCCGAGCAGATAAAGTAACGCCGACTCCTCGACACATGGTTCCGGTCTTTCGTACATAGTAATTAGCGGAGGAGCAGCCGGTGGGGCACAATGGGTAGAGACGTCTAGTTAACGGGCAAGACTCGGTGACTCGTGTGTGTGTAACCTTCGCAAATTACCTGTGGGAGTTAACGGGGGGGGCGTTGCGAGCACTTTAATCCCGGACGAGGGGTACGGAGTATTCCCATTCATGATTAACGGGACGCGCGTACGTAGTAAAGATTTCCCCGCATTCGCGCTCCTTCGACTTTAACGCCGCCGAGGGAATATTTAAAATTAATTATTCCGATTAATTATTCATCGCGCCTGTTTGTCCAACCGAGGTCTCCCGCCTTTATCTCGGGGAGAAAATATTCATAACTCGTATTCGGCGGGTCGGTCGGGACGCCGCATAAAAAGGCCCACCGCAACTCATTCTCGATCGCAACTCCCGATTATCCCCGCCGATCGTGACTGGCCGTATATTCCCGATCGAACGTAATCGAAAGTATTCGCCCGTGTTCTTTTGCCGAGGGAACGGGTCCGGGAGCCGAGGCACGCAGGATACTCCGAAGTATCTCAAGGTTGACTTCTCCCCGCGCAAGAATCTAGGAAATAGGTCGAGAGACATTTATATTCGAATCTCATTTCAGGATGATCGCCGGAGAAACCGTCCCTCGCCGCCATTGGAGAAGCCAAAAGTCGAGGCCCGTAGCCCCGATTCGCCGCATCCGCATTATCATTCCGCGATGATACGGTATATCCCCGAAAATTCGGCCAGGCCTTGCCGAATGCAAATCGCGAGCCTCGGAGACTGGAGCCGTTCCCACGCGATCCACGAACATCTAACTCCTTAAACGTTCGATTAGTTGAAATTCCCTATAAACCTTCCCCTTATTAAATCTCAATATTTGGGTATTTATATATTTTTTGGGTACCTGTAAAATTTCATAAATTAAAAAAAAGAGAATTCGGAACTCATTAGTCTAGTCCGAACCTAATGCCACGTGTGCCCCATATAAATATACCATCAAAGGTCCGACCGTCCTAAGAGTGATTACTATGGAATATTTCTAAACTTCGATCAATCTTGAATTAGTGCAATTCGGGTTACACCGAGAAATATTAAGCTAACCGAAGATTAAGTAATCCTTGATTAAGGACCTGTATATCAAAGCATCCCATCAAAGTACTCCCTTAAAGTGCATTGTCAACATACATCTTTGGGTACATCTCCTTGCGCATACGTACCTATTGTCCCGACCGACTCGTCCCTAGACAGTGGTACTGTCTCGGGGCAGTTTAAATTCGACTCGCAAGTGGAAAAGGCGAGTGCAAGTCCGGCGCTGATCGGATTGGCCGCGCGCGCGACCGGCCAATCGGTATCTACTTCGCACTCTACTCGCGGCCAAGCAACCGCGCTCGGTACACCGGCCGAGTTGAACGCACTCACCGTTTCTCTCTCTTTCTCTGTACCTCTGTGCGCCGCAGCCTTCCAACCTGACGGCCGGCCGTGCACTGCCCGGGTACTCTACTCGTCGTACTCGCCAGGCCGCTACGTGCGCTGCAAGGCTGCAGCGTGCAGTGCTGCACGTTGCGCTCGGTATCCTTCCGGGTCACGGAAGGAAGGAAAGTGTCCTGGCGCGTTGCACCTGAACAGCCGGACCGAACAACCCCACGAATCGTGGATAAAAAATAATAAATGTCCTCTTCTAATTTTTCAGCCTATCAAATGAAGAATTTCGAGAACTTCCGACACCACGGTGCAGAGTTAATTAATCAATCCCATCCCTAGGAAATATAATTGCAGAATGCACCTGGACAGCCGTACCAGACTACCCCCCGAATCGTGGGTAAAAAATCATAAATGTCCTCTTCTAATTTTTCAGCCTATGAAATTAAGAATATTGAGAATTTCCCACACCACGGTGCAGAGTTAATTAATCAATCCCATCCCTAGGAAATATAATTGCAGAATGCACCTGGACAGCCGGACCAGACTACCCCCCGAATCGTGGATAAAAAATAATAAATGTCCTCTTCTAATTTTTTAACCTACCAAATGAAGAATATCGAGGATTTCCGACACCACGGTGCAGAGTTAATTAATTAATCCTATCTGTAGAAAATAGAATTGTGGAATGGGTTGTAGGGTTAGGGAGAGGGGCATGCGATACTTTTTATATATAGAATTATGAGTTAGGGTCGTGGGATTTTTTTCCCCTCGATTTTATATTCACGGTGGAGGGCTTCTTGTTCGAAGGATGTGTAAACGCGGAAGCCGAGCCGCGGAGAAATCGAAACTGGACGCTCGCGTCGTCGCGGTTGTTTGGATCCCGATAAAAGAAGAGTGGATCGAGATCGATCACGCGAGAGTCGATCCAGCCGCGACGAACGTGCCGAGATCGATGATCGCGATCGCGTGACGCGGAGGGAAGTCCGCCGTTGGGTTTTTATCAGAGGATTAACATTGTCTAACGGCCGTGCATGGATTTGCGGAACGGCGGCAGCGTTTCCTAGACAGGTGGTCGGTAATCGCCAGGATCCATCTTGGAGGGGAACAGTTAAGCCCTGAAGAGCTCGTCTCGCGCACAGTAGCCGCAGTTACACATTTTAATAACATGGTTTAAAGAAGAAAGATCTCCAATGCGACCCGCGACGTCGATTACCAATGAGCGTCCTGTCTGGATAATATATGTACTTAATATATATACGCGGGTATTTACAGACGAATTAATAAAATTCACGTCGAGCATCGTCCCCCAGAAATTCACAAGTAAGTGGACGACGGTCCTTGCGCGTCCATGGAAGTAAATTTCTTCCCTGAGTTTCTGCACTGCCCGGATTCCCTCGATAATTAACGGGATGAAAGTCCTTCCAGACAGGTGGTAGTAATTACCGGCGTTCGTTTCCGCGTTAACAGCGTTCGGACGCGCGAGCCCTTCGAGTACTCGCCATTAGCGCAACTGCACCCTGCACTCTGCCCCTGCAATTAAGCAGCTCGTCGATTATTCCGGCAACGGAAGGCTGCGAATTTACGTTACAGACCCCCCTTATTGGGGAAATTTATTTAATGGCGTGTCACCGGTGGAATAAAAATCATACGCGCCGATCAGTCCGCGGCGTGGCTAGGCGTGAATAAAAGCGGTAAAGAATAAAAAGAGAAAAAAAATCCACGTTGACGTTATTTACAATCACACGCTAAAAATCATTATTCCCAGTCCCTTTCGCGTGCTCATTGCCGATAACTATGAAATATCTCCCCTCGATTTCCTTCGTGACGGAACCTCGAGACGTTACTCCCGATCGCCGATCCATTACCGGCGACAGGTGAGCGGGTAATTATTCTCGAGACAAGGTTGCACCTCGTGCACATCGGGTTGTGCAACGAGAAGAGTCGCGCAAATCCCGAGGTGGCAAAACCCGGGGATCCCGATTCGCTCTTGCGGGGGAATAAATCCAAATCACTTGTATATTCCTCTTTTTTCCCTCCCGCCCCTTTTTTTTCCCGGTGGAGGATTAACGTGTCGAGGCAGTTTCGTCGGGAATGGAGCGAGGGAGAGAAAGGTGCACGGCCGGGATAGATATTTTCCCGATAGGCCAGATTCGATATGAAAAAAGAATTGGCCGAGTGCGATTTGCAAGAGGAAAATGCAACGACTGCGTTTACGTGTCCGTTCCGATTAATAATCCATGATAGACTCGCCTAACGGGGGCTTACATAATTCGACAAGCGACCTGGGGAATTTATTTATTGCTCCGCGGGTACTGGGTGTCGTCTATTGGAATTAATCGGTTCCGCGTATATAAAAAAAATCCCCCCCATGAGTTGGAATGGGCGATGATTAATTGGGATGTGTATATACGTTAATAATTATTTTTTACAGACCGACGCAAGTGCAAATTCGGTAGTCAGGGTGCACGTCGGCAATTAACAGGTGAAATACCCATGCACCGACGTTTTATTCTCCCAGACGATGGGAATTGACTTCGGAATGGAAAGTCCGGCAGAGAGAGAACTTTTTTGCAAATTCCGTCCGACTTCCCCGACCTGAATAACAATGGGCCAGTTTCGACGTAGAAACAAGGCTAAAGAAAACTGGACGCTCTGAATGCAAAACGGAGACTAAATTCTTGCGTCTTATGTGTCTATGTTTTTTTTCCTATTTTTTTTCCTTTTCTTGAATCTCTAGGAAACGTTACGATTACGACATGCAACTCGCTGCACTTTTCCGAGACTGTTAAACTGCATTTCGGGGGGATTCCGCGGGATTTTTCGCCCCCCGATCCAATCTACCGGTATTGAGTAACTCTCGTGATAATCATTTGCAAACCGATGGGGGAATGAATTTTAATGCGAGTTTGGAAATTCCGGGGGGATCGTATATTTCCCCTAAATGTTTCAACGAGCGCGGTATCACTTGCAAATGAGGTTAGAAAGTTCCGTCCAGGGTGAAGGGATCCTTTCCTGCGGGTGATACCTGTCCTCCGGTTTGCATTCAAAGTCAGGGATCACTATATTTACCGACAGTGCGAAGGGATCTAGAAATCACCTCAAGGTGCACATCGCATTATCGTTATCCAAAGAGTCGGGGACGTACATCGAGGTGGAGGAATCTACTACGGTCGATAAAGTAGTCAGTCAGCCTCCTTTCCCTGACTCATGGTCGGCAAGTCTGCGACCTTCCTCGCGTCTCTTATCATCGACTGGTCATGTACCAACCATTTTATTAATTCACTTCGCAGGATAATTGAGGAAATCCTCGTGGATAAGTCAGAGACCACGTGGGAATTATGAATTTCTGGGGTTCCGTCCGTCGAACGAGGAGTCACAGACCGATGGCTGGGAAAGCAACAAAGCATAAGCAAAAGCCGGAGTAGATCGAGCAAGGAGCAGGATAACTGGCGACTTGGATTCGAGAAAAATCCCCAGGACACCTACTGCGAAACAGCGCTGAATTATAATACCAAATGCAAGCCGTCGCAGCTGCAGCTGCGTAGGGTTGCGCTCGCATGTACGGGAAGAGGTTGCGAAATCGAAGAAAAGAAAGTGGAGTCTTCGTTAGGTACCGGGTATTTCCTCTTGCGGACACGATTCCGCTATTAGAGAACTTGACCGATGGGGTCGTATAAATGGAACGAAAAGTCGGGGCCCCTTTCAGTTTTTTCCCGGCCGTGGGACGATGAACGGAGTCCGCGAGATCGGCGTATTTCTGGCGAGCCGAGCCCGGAATAATCCTAAACGCTCGTTATTCCCGCCCGAAAATAAACATCTGCCACAGAGTCAAGTTTAAGTGCGAAACAGCCGAGCACTTGGTCCGGCCACTGGGCTCGATTAGCTTGGATAAATCCGAAAAGATGGCCCTCACAGATGGGACGTTCTTGCTCCTGGTAAGCCCGAAAAAGCGGAGGATCATGGAGTAATTCTATTTTCGATTAGAAATTATAATTAATTAGATATTTAATTTCAGCTGGCATGGAGTTCCTTGGCAAGGGGGATTTTAACGATAAGGAGATCCGAAGACGCGGTCCAGCCCTTGAAACTGCCACGAAGGTACCTTCCAACTTTGCCACCCAAATCGGCGGAAACGAGAGGGTACGAATACGTTCAAAAGGGGGAGGTGAAGCCAATTTTCGAGGTGGAGGACGAGGTGCACCTTCCAGGGAGGAAGGGTCCCCCTGGTTCGTTAATCCTGGATTTCGGGAAGGAAGGGTGGATCGACCAGTCTCATGGATCGGGTCCGAAGGAGTCGCCGAAGAAGCCCTACTCCTCGGGGGACGTGCTCACCGCGATTTCGACCCTGGACCATTTTTTCAAATCTCTCTCGAAGCACGAGAGCTACAACAGCGAGCTGCATCCTCCACCTAATCCAATATTGTCCCTGATACTTTCGCGATACGGCCGATACGTGCCGGGAACGAGAACCCCCGGGCTCTATTCTTACATGGCGACGAACAATATCCACAACAATAAACCCTTCGGCCAGTACAAATACGAACGCGAGGCCGACCCCTTGTACGACCCTTAGCGAGAATTTTCGCCCTTCCGAGGGCTATTAATCCCGGACATAAACGTCCTTAATAAATCGCAAAAGGCCGGGCAATCCGCGCGGCATTTAATGCAAATCCTCGTGTTTGCCAAACTAACTTTACGGGCATGTTCATTTCCCCGGTGAAAGAGAATCAATTAAAGGAGAAACGGAGAGACAGCAGGGAGGCCGGCGAATCCCCTGGAGATTATTCTGTCCCTCCGAGTTAAATTCGTTAGTCTAATTGAAAATTAGTTAAAAGACGTTTTAGCGAAGATTAAGATCGAGATAGTTTTTACGCGATTACACCCCGTCGGAGCCGTCTGCGTTGGAAATGATTACCTGTGTTCCTGATGAAAATCTGCCCCTCGTTCCGAAGTCGCTCGAACTTCCAATCGAGGCTCGCCCCGTAATCAATTTATACGATGTTTACCCAACCAGGAATAATTACACCGGAGAAAATTGTATCTACCTGTACTTACGTGGGAGTCGGTCATAAACGTAGATCCGAATGGGTTAATTGGCAGGAGAAAGACCCGGTAATTTTCTCTCTCATAAAGTCAGCAGCGAACGGACCGAGGTAAATGATTTCGAACGGGAGCTCGCCCTGGGACAAAACTCGATTGTCTGAAAATAGCGTCTCCAGAGAGCGGTCTCGGTTCCCTGCAAGGTGTCGTACCGGAGGAAGTAATTGAAACAGGAAAGGTATCGCCGTTCTAATTGGTTTACACAGGGGAGGCTGAATTATTCCTAAGGGTGAACCTCCGATAATTCCCAGTTTCTCTATCCACAGCACTTAATTCCCCCCATGAAAAGCGCCCTTTTATCCCTGGACGAAATTTCGCGTTCGATATTAAAATCCAAGCCAAAGGACGAACAATCGTTATCACGGATATCTGGGTAATCATCCCAAAGGTGAGCAAATTATATGCAAAGTGTATATCGGAATTTCTCTCGTCGTCCCTTCAGAGTCCAAGGACCTCGCCGAAGAGGATCTCGCGATGTCGAGATCGCCTTCCTCGATTTTGACAAATCAATCCGGTAATTTCGTATCCGAGTTCGAGTTCGATAAGGCAGGATCGCCGAATGAGAATTCTTGACTCGCTCGAAACGGCTCGGGTAATTCAATCGGAGGAGTTCTCCCGCGTAGGAGTGAATTCCCTCGACGTTCGGCCGAGTTAAAGTTAAGTCAATAAGGGCGTTTATGCAAACGCCGTCGAACTGTTGTTCGACGGGATTCGCTCATTATTCTTGGCACGACTCGTCCGCACCAGGTTCTCTCTCGCAAACGACCCGAACACCGGGAGGCAGCGAGGTGGGGCTGAAATTGCGGCAGTACTCGTGCCCGGGTTAAATTGCAATAAGAAATGAGGCCAAAACAAAGAATATCCTCAGCTCGTAGCAGGGCGAGGGTTAGGGGTGCCGAGACTTCCCACGGGTAGCGAGCTGCATAGGAAACTGCAATTTCGGTGGGCGACTTCTGGCAAGACTAGTCCCCTGGATACGAAAGGTCGTCATCCGAGGGTTTTCCGAAAATCCCCGATTTTCCCGGCTAAACCCCCGACCCTTTTAGGCACCTCCACCCCCGACAGCTGGAAATGAAATTTTAACGTATTAATTGGAAGCTGACCAGGAAAACGCAATCCGAGGACGCGGCCTGGTGCATTTTCAAATTTCCCTCGGCGCGGGCTTCCATTAATAAACACCGTTAAATCCAGTCCGAGGGTTTGCCGGTTTTCGCGGAATTTGTTGGGAACTCGCGTTGGGTAACAAACGAACGGATGAATATAATCTCGCGGAGATAAATGTCGGCCTCCCTTGGCCTGGGCTCGGTGCATTTGAACAAATGTTCGGCTCGGAAATTCACGCGCGTCCAGATGCACGCTTATCGCGTCGTTTTCGCGTTATTAATTTCCGCGATGGGTTACTCGCGCGTTTCGCCCTCGCCCCCTGGAAATAACACGCCGACCGGCCGGAGTGCGTAATTACGAGATTCATAGTTGTAATGGACGGTGAAATCGGGGATAAACGCGTAGACGGGCAAATCAGCCGGCAGCGCGTGCGGTTTAATGGGCAAAACTGCACCGCTCATGTCCGGAAATAAACCGCGAAAGTGGGTTGCCTTTGGATTCCAAATGACGTGCCCGATCCCTGCCGGTCGCCGAAGTTCCATTTCCACTTTCGTTGACACACTAGCCTTGATGCCGCTTCCCTCTTCCCCTCAAAATCTGCCGACTAAAATTCATAGTTAACCACTGATAAGAAATTTCCTTAGACCCACTCCCAGGAAAAGGTTCGTAATTGCAAACTACCGGCACTCGGTATCGACGTGACTTCGAGCCCTTACGGTTTGTTGGGAACTCCATTAGGATCGTTATCGAAATACTTCCTTCGCCCTCACCTACTTCGGGGTTAATTGCAATTATCCCCTTATTAGCCCCTGCGAGATTCGCGTCCCGGGCACGAAGAGATCTCGAGTTGCTCCTGCAAACACCTGACGGGAGCGTTTCCTGCAGGACCCCATGGACGGCATTTTCCTACGGGGTGTAATTAAAAATAGGAGGTTAATCGAACAGTCATAGCAAAGTCTCACGTGCAGGAGGAACGCCTGGATCGCCGAGAGAAAGGAACACCTCTGTAGAGAGTATCGGCAAAGATCGATCGACCTCGTCGCGGCTGATCGACGTTTCTATAGAAATCTCTAGGGAATTAATTTCCCCGCGTTCGGTCTCTACAAATGGCGGGACGTCCGACCGGGACTTACGACCTTTCGAATTCCTATCCACGGTCCCGGACAAAGAATGAAGGGGCAGTTACAAATTGTCCGGTTCATGCGCCACCAAGTAGACATATCGATGGGATCGATCGGTTTCGGTCGAGTGACCGTCCACCATAGAAATTTAGACGGGGCCGCCGGTCGACCCCGAAGCCCCGGGGAGGAACTTCGATTTCTTCGCGTTCCATTCCCCCCCCCCTGGCTTTTTTATTTCCCCCATTGGTTTACCTTATCTCTTCGAGGCGAACGGTCCCTCCCTGGCCTCTCGATTTTCGTTAATTCTCCCCTGTTCACCGAGCAAAGAGATAACTTCCCGAGACGAGGTAATCCGGGGTACCCAGGAATTTTCCGGATTTCGCAAAATATCATTTGCCCGAGGTAGAGGGGAGGTTTGCTCCGGTTAAACAGTAGCACTGGCTCGGTACACAGCCTTTGTTGTTTCGGAGTGTTTGAAGTATCTCGCCGTGGTTTCCTAAAGTTTCGAGCTCGAGGACTCGAGCTTGTAGACCGCCTACTTATTAACCGGATCTCGACAACTCGTAAACGCGAAAATGGCGAGCGTAATCCCTTTACACCTTCCCGTGAATTTTCCTTCCGCGCGGTCGAAACGGAAAGGGAGGAACAAAAGGGGGGAAATGAAATCGGGGCCATCATCGAAGGCGCTCTTCTGGGCCCAACCATGGCCCGACTTTTCATTCGATTCGGATTCCCGGCAATTCGGGGGAAACATTGACAGACTTCAGCCGGGACTAAAGGGCATCCAGTCAATTTAACCCCGGCAACTCGGCCGTGGAACTGTCGCCCTCCCCCTCCGGGCCGGGATTCGAGGGTGCATCGCGTTAAATTAAAACTACGCATCAGGACGTTGCTTTCCATCCGTGATGTGGTTTCCGATTACCGTCAGACGCGTCGAATCGATCGAGTCCGATGCACCCCCCGATCGATTCCCCGATAGAGCCAATTACCCTTCCATGGATTTCATTACGAGCCGTTCATTGCACCGCTTTTGGCCGAATTACAGCCGTCATTGTACGCGAATCGTGTCCACCGATTCCATTTTCTTTTTCGCAACTTTCACGACGACCCCCAGAGCTTTTGTCGGCATTAAGAAAATTTCCTTTCTCGCGGGGAAAAATGTCGAAGTCAGCTGTCTAAGGTGGACGTCGCGTAGAGGTCTCCTCGGAGGGTAACAAAAGTCGGAGTGGCGGTGCTCGGTCTGAGAGCGTCTGAAGCGGCCGCGGCGGGAAGGCCGCGATTAGGTGCTCCGCAAGCGGCGCCGCAAGTTGAGCTTTCGAGCCGCACTTTCGGGATTCGCTTAGCCCCGAAGAAAATCCGCGCACCGAGGCCCGTAATTGCGCTGTTTATAATTGTCCCTCGACCCCGAGGTAGCAACCCTCGAGCCACTCCGCCGTGGACTCTCCACCTCGACGGAGACGAAAAATTAGTCTGCGGAAAAGCCGCGCGGTTTCTCGGGGACTTAATAGAGCCGCGTTTTGTTCGGCCGCGTCCTGGACGGTTCTCCGTTTTTCCCCGCAAAGTGCAAGAAAATCCGAAAGCTTCTCGCCCTCGATAAGAAATGTTTAAAAGAGAAGTCCTTCTTCCCTCGACGTCGCGTCATTACACCTGTCTCCTCGTATCCTCGGAAACCGGAAATCGGTTGGATTTCCATCCCCTGGCACACGCACGCAAATTTATGCCAAAGTGCCCGGTAGTATGTACATTAGTTCCCGCGACGGCGGCGTCGTAGAGATTACTCCGATATGGACGTCGCCTCTAAAAACCGGCATATGGGGAGAGGAAAAAGACCGCTAACGGCGCCGAATTACGATCCCTAGTCTCGCCGTCAAACGTTTATTGGTTTATGCTAATGCCGAGACACACGATACGGTTAATCCCACTTCGGGCCGGTTATTCGACGGGAAATGCCGCCGAATTACGACGGCGCTTTCCAAAAATGAAATCGACATCATTCCCTTCAATGTAGATAGCGGCGGGTAATCGTCCCTGCCAAAAATGATGCGCTCGTAAATCCTGCTCATTGGGAAATTTCAAAGCCGCAAAAGGACGCGGCTGTACCACTCGACAATGTGCCGCCAACAATACCGATTTCAGGGAACCGTTCAAATACCGATGCAAATATTGGGGGAACTTTTAAATTCGGGGGAGGGCTCGCGATCGACCCTTGATTGGGAGGTAATGGAATCGATGTACAAATAGGAGAGGGTCGGTGCAGCATGGTCATCGAATGCATTGCTGGGTGTTTGAGCAGGAGTGTGCGCTCGTCCGGGGTTGGGAAATGATTACCACATAATTTCCGGTCGATAGGGTGGCCCGGCAAAGGGGTGGTGTCGGCGATCCCCCTGGAGAAACCTTGCAAATAAACGGGCCGGTCTTCTCCCTTTTCCCCAATTTCGCCCGGTCTCCCTCTTCCCTCTAAGGACGTTAAACACCTGCTGGCCGCTCCCTGGAATAAATTCGGAAAATAATTCCAAGCCGCGTTTCCTTTTAAACAATCCGGTGAAAATTCGATCTCTTGAGATGTTCGACCAGGGACGTCGAACCTTGTAGATCGATCTGTTAAAATCGATCGATGCGTCTCATCGTAAGGCGAATCGGGACCGAGCCACTTCCGGGGGCTCTCGATTAATTGCTCCTATTGTGACGACTTCGAGGATCGATTAAGTCTCGAGTACGTTCTCGCGGTTGGAGCCACTTGACGCGGAAGTCGGGGAGCTAAGATCAAATTCGATTCCGCACTTCCGGGAGGAATGAGCTCGCGTGGCCCATTGGTAATCTTCAAAGGGAGTGCCGGCTCCAAAACTCAGGAAAAGTCGGCGCCGGAGTTCCTCCGGATCGATCCGATCCACCTGCCCGAGGAATCCGCGTTCCCACATAAAAGGATTCCAGCTCTCGTTTTTATTTCCCCTCCCTTTTTTTTTCCAGTCCAAACTAAAGCCCAAAATTTCCATCCCCCGGCGTCGAACTCCGAGCCTGAACTTAGAGCCTGCGGAATCCTCTCCGCATCTTTGTTCTGGTTTGTCGAGACGCGCGGCGTCACTTCCCGAGGGAAGAAGAGCGGAATAACCTCATCAGCGCCCAATGGAAATCCCCTCCTCTGCGTTTCCACATGGGCACGGACCTTGCGGCCTAATGAGAAGCTCGATTTCCGTCCCCGTTCCGGTTACCACGGGAACGTCCAACCCGGAGACGCTTCCCTTCCGCCGAAACGCGACTCTCGAATGTCCGCGTATTCCGCCTCCTCGCGATACCGCCACTCCGGAAATCCCGGTCGAATTTCACGCGGGGAATTTTCCCGGGGGAAAATTCCCGAGAATCGACGAAACCGCGCGGGCTGCCGCGTCCGGAATCCCGGCGGAAGGACGTCAAATGCCTCCTCTAAATGACGCTCGTCAGTCGCGGTTACGGCGCCCAGTCTCGCATTTCGGGAATTTTTCGCCGGTGCGATTTTTATTTTCCACCAGGCGCAGTCGAATTTGCAACCCGCCACAAATATCCCCGAAAGATCGAAAGTACTCCCCCGAAAAATGGACCGAAATTCCGGACCCCCCGGAAACTAATTAAGAATTACCCCACGCTGATTTCGCGGCGGCATTTTCACTTTTTCTCAGGTTTTCGACCTGTTATAAATTCTGAAAAAAAAATCCAAGGTACCGCTCCTGAACATTAAACACCCATGCAGGCATTGACCATGATGACAATTTAATTCCAGGTTTAATTCGGTTATTATTCATCTCTGTCTTTGTCAGGGTATATTCGCGGATGAGACACGAGACACGAGTAGGTATCTATGGGAGGCTGTAACCCGAGGAGGACCCATAAGATGTCCCACGCTGTACCGTCTCTCGAAACGTCTCTATCGATATTCCAGGCCACTTCGTAAACGGCGATCCTGTTAAAAGAATGTTACGACCGGATGGGAGCCTGTTCCCGAAGGACCCTCCCAGGGCGCAGATTTCCACGAAGAGAGTCCTCTCTCTTGGTGGACGCGTGGGTGGAGGTTTCCCTCCGACATTCGATCGGGAGGTGTCGGTGCCGCGTAAACCACTCGGACAATAAACTCCCCGACGAGCGCATCTCGAGGGCAACATCTTGATGTTTCACACGGAAATTACCGTAGGACACGCGGAGGAATAACGCCGGCCATTCCGTCCAGGCCGGAGAGTGCTGGATGTGGGACTCGTAAAAGATTTAAATGATTCGTCTCTACGGGCCCCGGTTATCTCCTCGACCTCCTTGGTTTTATGCCTAGGAGTATACACGGCCATTACGGCCCTAAGGACCCCCACTAAATAAAGTGAGCCTATTTGAGAAAATCCGAGGTTTAATCCGCGACGCGCGATAAAGGGTGGAAGCGCCAGCTCCGAGGCCCTTATTCCTCCGCGTGCCATAAAATGGCGTTATCATCGGTTATCGTCATTTCCCGGGGACGCCTCCTTTCCCCGGGTTGGATACTTCATTTGCCGGAAAAAAACGAGACAATAAAGAAGAATATTTAAAATATGCCCGACCGCCATGGGGCCGAACTATCCCGTCGACTCGCCATATTGGGTGGCGCGTTCTGGGGGAAAAATGTCATCCCTGTTAATTCTGGGGAATTTGCGGTGACTAAAGGTGGTTTGCATTTCGCGAGACGAGCGTGGTTACCCTGGAGCGATAAGATGTGGGAAATGGAGCAAGGATAACGGGCAAAGACGAGGCCCCATGGCGTGACATAACGTTTCATTGGGGTGGCTAAATGTCGCGATTGGCCTCTCCTTTTCACCCCCATAGCCCTCGAGTTCGACCGGATCGCCATTCGGTCGGAACGAGGCGTTGTTTGCATGCAAATCGGCGAATCCCCGGATTAGCATAATATATTTGTCTGCGACTTGCAGTTTCGTCAGGGCACCGGGGTGGACGCGCGTCCAGGGGAGGGGAGGGGTCGAAAACGCGGGGCAAATTGGACGGGAAAACGAAATTTCGGGGCTGCGAATGGATTCCTGCCGTTTTCGACGCTACCCTGGACGAATCGGAAAACATTCCCCGGGGATTCCGGGAAAAAAAATGGACCCACGGAGAGACTGCAATCCGGGGAATCCCTCGTCAGCGACGCGCCGATTTTCGAATTACTCCCCGAAAATATCCCGGGATATCAATCGCCGGATTCCGGCTCGACACTTTTCTGATTCCGGATTCATGGAATTCAAATTGAAAATTCCGCGAGTCGGTCTCGCCCCGAGGAGGGACGTATCGTAGGTCGCGAGTAGCGTATGGAGATCCGTGGAAGGCGAGACGCTAAAGTGAATTTTGTCGAAGGAGGATCCCGAAGGAACGGATCGCGACCGGTCAAAAGAGGACCATCCGAGTATCCGGCTATAATCTTGACCGGACCGCAAGGGCTGGCGGATGCAAATCCGAAAACGACGTTATACCACTCGGCGGAACGGGGTCGCCTCTCTATCGGAATATCGGATTCCGCGCAAAATATGGACATTCTGCGAGTGGAGGACCCTCAGACCTGAATTGTTCCTGCCCCTTCATAGACGGATAACCAAGTCGTCATTCGCAGCCGCTGCTGTTAGACGACCCCACACCAGGAAACTCTCCACATCAAATTCAAATACTCAGCCCAGTGGATGCACCGGACTCCGTGTTATCACGAAACACGGGAATATCGAGCACCACGTGGCGCGTCGCCGGAAAGTGGAGAGAAACTTGGTAAATAAATAAATAAGCAAATAAATCCCAGGAGAGAGGGAACCTCCTACGTCCGTTTAAACGGCGTAACCGAATTCAATGCCACTCGGTGGAAATCTCCGAGAGGAACGTTTCCTCGAAAATGAGGTCCAGGTAAAGTGGAGTTTATTTCGGAAAGAGGATCTTCGAGTTATCTCTCGGTGTTCGAGGCTTTGAAAGGTGCACCGCGGGTGCAGTTCCGAGTGCATGCGGAACCCGGGTACACGGTTTCCGGGGCCATGGAGATTGAAATCCGTTTGTCAAGTAAAGGAGCGAGGAGAGAAGAAAGTAGATCTGGGTAAGGGCTCTCCATCTCTCGAAGAAACGGAGCCCTTCGAGGGCGCCGCATTCGCGGCTCGGAGGGCACTCGAGGAATAACAAATGGTCTTCGCCCAGGGTTTATTGTTCCTGGTATCGAGATTCTATTATTATGTATACACCCCCCGGAGTGCAGCGTACACCCCCGGGACACGTACTCTCCCCGGGAATTTACCGAACTCCTCAGATCACTTCCGAGAAAATCCGCAAAAATGTCCCGTCCGCCCTCCACTGCGGAAAATTAAATATTTCTAATTCCCCCTCCTCCCCCCAATCCCGTCCTCCGACCATGGAAATCGAATGCGTCTTTTTCGGACCCTTTCGGATGAATAATAAAATCCAAAGCTCCATTGTTGAATTCCAACAAAGGAGCCTCGTGCCTCGAAAACTGCCAGGCGGAGCCCCGTTGCGATTCCGAGGGAAATTACTGAAGGGAAGTTACGTTTCGCAGAGGTGCATTGACTCGGTGCAATGCCGCGATGCGTTTAATTCTCCGCGTTAATAAACCCTCCTAACAGGGTGCGGCTTCTGGAGCGCTTCAAGAATTCCCCCAAATTCGCGCTTCCCCCTCGTCCAATTAATAATTGGAGCAGTAGTTCCATTCTGACGAGAGGAGATCATAAAGAAGTAACTCTAGAAGTACTCGGTGATGTAACGAAGAGGGCCGAGGGGCTTGAGGGAGGCCAGGGTGTACTCTCCCACGCGGGGGCCGTATTTTCGGATGTTTACGGAGTAACGTCGATCTGGCCGAGTAACACGAGAACCGGCGAGAACGTCTTCGGGGCCCGAGGCATAACTCGATCCTCTCTATGGCGTGCCACGGCGTCTGGTTCTTATGCTAATCCGCGATCATGGGTGGCCCACCCGCCCCCTATTTCAGACCTCGTCTCATCGATGCTCCTCGCCGGCTAATTGCGCGTGTAAGGGCATTACCGTATCATTCCGGGAATACGTGGGTCGAGAGGATTCCCGACATGGACGGGAGCCATTGCGACGATTCTCTTCGCAGACCCCGATGAAGGCGTTCCCCGGGTCGTTGAAAAGTGCTTACTTAGGAATTAATTATGTACGAAGACGTTTGTTTACCTAAAAAATTGGGAAAAAATTCGGGAAGCCTTAATGGCGGTCTTAAAGATCCATCGGACAAGGGAACGGCCCTCTGCGAGAGTAGCGACCTGTTTCCGAGGTGGAGTCAGGTCGGGAAGGGAAGAGAACGGTAAAAGTGCCCGGAAGGGGCGGAAAGGGGGGTCCCATCGTCCGCTTACGTGCGTTCGCCCGAAGTCTCGAGTGGAGTTCGATAAAAATAAGTGTGGCCATCCGGATGCTAAGGGTCGCTCTTCCCAGGCGGGGCCCCTCGTTAGGTCGGAGTTTTGCCAATGAAACGAAACGGCGCGAATTTTCGCGAGAGCACGTCCCGGCTTTCGCGGGTAATGGCCAGGGAGAAAGAGAGGGAACGGACGGTCCGCACCCTCGGTCGCTCGCGAAATGACAATACGCGCTCCTCTTTCGGTTTAATTAAAGGCGCACTTCAAAACGTATCCACACTTGCCGTCCGGGCGCAATGTGCCTCCTAATGGGCCGAGTCCGCCTCTTGCAATTTCCGTCTCGACGTAATGGCGTGACACTTTGTACCTTGTCCCCGACACCTCTGGCTAAATATCGCGGACGACCCCCCGGGTAATTAGCAGCCCTTCGGCGAGCTCCGTTTACCCCTTTTTCCTTTTCGAAAAATGTCCCCCTCCGATATTGGCTGGCGAGCTTTCCATTAGAGGACTTTTCCGACCAAGGGTCGCGCTAAGCACGTTTCGACTCCGAATTTCGCGAGTCTCTATCTACGGACACGTGTAATCGACATTGCCAACGGCAATCGAAATTAATCCCACGCATCTGGCTAAATACCACGAGGGTACTCGATTATACAGTCTCCTCTCGCCCTTTATAAAAAAACCCAAACCTCTAGTCTCCGTATAGGTGGCAAAGGGAAATAAATATCAACCCGCCAACGCGCTGGATGCGCTACTATGTATTTATATAGGAGTGGCCTCTTCTAATGGAGCCGGGCTCTCTTGCAATTTCTGCCCCGGCGTAATGGCGCGACTTTGCACTTTGTTCCAATACTGGCCCGCGGGTCTGTCCTGGGATATTTAGCGACCTTTCAGCAGCGTCGTTGAGGCCGTCTCTGGCAAAAACTACCCCCCGATATTGGCTTTTAAGCCTTCCATTTGCCTAGGAAAGAAATGGAAAGTGCACTGAGAAAGTGCAGCGCGTCCGCGATGCACGGTCGCCTGCCGACAGCGGGACTGCATTGTAGAAGCCCTGCATTGTTAGCAAAAACAAAGCCGCAGTACTTCGCGCTTCAAACAAAAAACGACAAATATTTATCCCTCCCACCTCCGCTTCGGTAATATACAAAATAATTACAAACATCCCTCGGAAATTCCGAACGCATCTCCCTCGTCCTACGGAATGAATTAAACGATAACGCTAATCGAGCCTTTTCTATCTTCCTTTTTTTTTCCCCAGTCGATGTCGCCGTCAGTGTCGCTGTCGGTGTCCCTGTCAGTATCACTGTCATCGACGACACCGAGATCGGCGACGATCCCTCGCGTTTACAAGGATCGTTAAGATAGTCCTCGGATGACGAGGCTCGAATGCCGATCATCGTATAAGTGACGCGTTACGTGGGCTTGCGTATGTATCGTCTCCCGGTGTACGAAGAAATTCCATCTCGCAAGCCTGCACGAGGTCGGTTGGTCGTGTAGAGTGCAACGGTACCACGGTATCGGGTGTCACACGGTACACACGGTACACACGGTGCACACGGTGCACACCGTTGCACCGAAGGGCCCGTAACGCGACGCAGCCAATAAACGCCGACCCTTACGTTACAACGACGCGACGAGGCCGATCCCACGTGGGATCACGTACCATTAATCGCCCTGCTTCTGCGGCCTTCGTAGGTGACATTTCGGCCATTGGTTCCGCTCTGGACGCTGACCGAAAATGGCCTTCGACCGAGGCTCGGGTTTTAGAGTCCTTCCGGTGGCGAAGGCTGTGAACGGTGTCGCATGTCCGGGCAAAGTGTTACGAGGTCGCCCTCCTCGATGCAAATTGGAAAAATGGACCCAGGGCTCCGGCCTGGTGTCCACGTTTCCCGGAAACTCTGAAATCGGGGAAAAATCGACGGTGCTTCTATTCCTCGTGAAAATGCTGAAATATCAAAATAGGAATATGCGGAAATTCGGAAATTCCAAAATTACAGAGGTAACAATGCGCCGATTAGTGCAGCGGAGAGGGCTGGATGAGTAATCGAGATTGATGACGGGAATTAAAAATTATACCGAGATGTTGAACCGCGGAAACCCTTTCGGGGCGCGTTGTTATGCGGAGGAGGGTTTTCAATTTCGGGATTCATTTGGAGGAAAATCTGGAATGTTGCGGCCGATGCGTTGGGACAACGTATATCGCGTTCCACGGCGGGGCCGCGCTCGGGAATTATTAAAGGAAAAAAATTCCGAGGGCGAGTTTAACTCGGAATGGGAGTCGTTTTGATTCCCGCGTATAAACTATCTAAATTGCAGAGATACCCGGGAAATGCGGAGACGAGTGCATTACCGCTGAACCGGCGGGTCGGCGGTGCGCTCTCGTGCAACTCGTTTAATCAGCCCCAGTGACGGTGAATTCTCTTTTTCTTTTTTTTTTTTTCCCCGGGAATTGGAGACCGATTTAAAGGGAGGAACGATCCCTTTGAGGGCGGGTATACGTTCTCCGGCGTTGTCCCGAAATTTGTCGCCATGAATGCCCTCGATACGTCGACATGCCCGGGGCAATATGTCGCGGCTTGGATGTTGCGATCGAGAGAGGAGACTGATAATCCCGAGTGTCATACGCGGTCGCCCAATATCCATTAAGGGATGCACTATGGCGTCAGTATGCAACGTACCGAGACCAATCTCACCTCGCCTCAAAGTGGCTCGGACCGCCTTCGTTCAAAGGCCACTTAAAACATGAGAGAGCAACCGCTAAGCCGACTCGGAATTGTTAATTAATCGCGCCACGGATAAATACCCGTAAGACGCCGGTCTCGTCGAAAAAGCCGCGAAAGCTGACGTGATTTGCATAAATTATCGAGAGAGCCGGCCCGAGTAATAACGGTGCATTATATCTTTTCTTATTTTATTTCCACCGAATCGGTTCTCAGCCACCGCTCTGGGGGAGTCTTCGAGGCCTTTCTCGAATTGATAGGGAAATAATTGCCAGGGGGAGCCCTTAATGGATGCTGTTAATTTGGTCGAGGTCTTCCACCCTCCGTCCCGGCGGAATGTCGGACGGAATTCCGGGACAGACGAGATCGCGCATCCAGGAATTCCGTTCATCCCTGAACTTTCAATGAGCGGGAAGATACGTGGTCCAGATATTGGCTGCCAGTGCCACTTCCGTTCCAAGTAGCCGTTCCGTAACGCAATATACCGGTGTCCATTCCTGAACTCTTGGCAAACTATCGCCATATCGTCGTTTACAATCAACTATTCCAATTTATACACCTAGGTGCGAGCAATAACGGTCGGCAGGATGTACGCCAATACCGCGCAATGCCTATTCAAGCTGAAATCCTGCATCTCCTGAATTTTTTTACGCCTGGCCTGGTGAACGAAGTCAGCAATGATCCGAAGCCATTAATAACGAGCAACGGCGTCGAATGACAACCTCGCGATTAAATCTCAGCCATTGTCCCCGGAGTTGAGAAATTGTCGCAATTGTGCGGTGCAATTATTCAAGAATTTGTCCGAGTGCCTTGTCGCCGAGTGGAGTAAGATACGAGATCCCAGCTCCGGCTCTCAACGATCCAGTCGAGGTATAAGAGGTTGCCTTATGGCGCTTCCATTTATGCGTGGCATATCGACCCGACACTACTTGACCATTGACAGTCGATGGTTGTGCGCGTCACCGTATATCACGATCGAGCACCAGGCCGAGATCAAACGGGCAGCTGGGCTAATCTCGACGACTTGGGCGGCAATGACTAATAACGCTGAATAATGCATCACCGAGCCCACTAAATTCCCCCGAAAGGCGAGATACCCAGGAGATTGAAATAACCAGACACGACTCTTCATCTCCCGTATGCCTAGAAAATCCGAGGACGAGGTCCCACCGAAATCCCCATTTTCCCCGCCAACGGCACCCGGGAGAAAAAAACGTGTCGGACAAAAGTTCCTCCCCGCCCCGTCCCCCGCGTGTTTCGCAGGAAGCGTTTTCGCGGATCACGCACCGTTGAAGCGGAAAACCCCATTTCCTTCGCCGCGCTCGCGGTCGAAATCCCAGCCGACCCTCCCCGAGTGGCCATCTTACTTCGGTGTTAGCGGCGTACGTGACAACGCGTGTCCACCCACTTGACCAGTGGCCTGTTTATGTGTTTACGCCGGTGTATACAGGGTTATCGGTGGTATTCGTATAATGGCACACATCCCACAAATTGTACCAGGCCGGGATCGGGCGGACAGACTCGGCCGATTCACACGCGGCTTCATTCACTGGCGCTTCCGTCCTTCCTGGCTGGTCTCGTCACGGGCGCTCCCCTTCGTTCCACGATAGGATCGTTCATTGGTGCAACGAGCTATTCGGAAATTGCCGGATGCCCGGTCAGACCTCCCCAAGGGGTTAGACCGATTTCCTCGAGAGCGAGCCCGCCAGCGCCTGAATTTCCTTGAGCGGTCGATTTTCGATCCCTCCTCGGTAAGAAAGAAAAAAAAAAAGAAAAAGAAATAAAGAGATCCAAGAAAAATCGGAAGTCACTCCGAAAGGTCTGGTCGTCGATTCGACTCGCCAAGCGAGACATGGAACGTCGCAATCCGGACGTCGATGAATGGGTCTTCTGGGCTCGTTAGCGTACGTCTTCGACCCTGGCAGAGAACGACGAGAGGACGTGCTCCTCTCGGGAAACTTAACTCATCGTCTTCGCAGATTTACGATTTACTTCGCTCCGGCCTTTCTTTTTTTTCTTTTTTTTTTTCACTCCCGCCCGTTGACGAGTGAATAGAGAGATTTGCTGCCACTTTCGTGGCAGTTTGCTTCCGCTCGTTCTCGGTCCAGCCTGCGCGTGCATCGCGCCTAAGGCTGACTGTCCTGCGCCCGAGTGCTCTCCCGCGATAAAAAAACCGCAATAAAATATCGGAGGGAGACGGAGACAGGTTATTACCGTGGCAGACGCGCCGGGGTGTAATCAGTTATATGGTTTAAATGATGCCTATTTCCCCGATAAAGAATCACCCCGCCGAAGAGTGACTTATCCCCGGGGGTGCGCGCTTCCGCGAAGACGGGGACCGACCTTTCAGAGAAAATTCCCGTAATCGCGTCTCGACGTCCTTCTGAATTATCCTCGATAATATCCCGCCTCTCCGGGAGGCTGTAACTCGCCTCGAGTCCCGGATTGCGGATCGAAGAAACCGCGTGGGCGTAAGGATCTCTACGTCTGTTAAGCTACCACGACCACGCACCACGGTTCCTGACTTTTCCACAAACGATGAAAATTTTTCTCGCCTCTGTCGGACTCTCAGTCTGCAATAACTAGTCCACTAGGGAGATAATAATTCCGTCGACGATTTGACGACCGGGCAGAGTGGAGTCGCCGCGGCGCCGAGGTCTTCTCCGTGATGTGCGGACAATCCGCACCGAGTGTGATTAATTTTCTTATTTTTTTTTCTTTTCTTTGGTTTGTCTCAGGGAATTCTTCGGGATTGCTGGCTGCGAGGGAACTGGCAATTAGTCCACTTGACGGATCCGAGCGCCGTTTCAAACGGAATAATAAATCGTCGGAGCTCGCATCCTCGACGTCATGGACGTTCTTGGGTGTTCCGATTTACGGACACGACCAGGGTGGGACTTATGTGGGCTTAGGAGGCTACCGAGGTGGTTGCCGTCGGTTTGCTGTATTTACGTTAATTCCCATCTTCCTGTAATTACGATATGAAGCCGCGCTCTCCCAGCCCAGACTTCCTGCGAGCTGTAAAGTGTCAGAGGGGACGGAGGGAACCCGTACTCGAGAAAATATATAATTACGCCCGACTCGAAGGAGCCCCATGTCGGGGGTTCTTTTGCAATTATTATCACGCCGTAATTGAAACAGTAGGGCCGCGGAGAAAATATCCCGGGAATTTAATAAGTGACCGCATCCGGAAGGTGGAAGAACCGCGCGCTCCGTTGCGTCCTGATCGGATTTCGTGGACGCGCGTATGGTGGGTCCTTTTAGAAAACAGGATGAAATCGAGCTTTCACTTCTACGGGATATTGCCCAGGGTGATTGGACAGGCCTCTCGTATCAGCGGCTTTTCAACGTCCGAGGCGGATCATCGGCGCAAATCCAGCCAAAGATGTCCGTGGGTTCTGCAAGCGATCAGCGTCGCTCCAGGCCCTGCGGCCATCTTAATTTTCTGCCGGATGTTAAGCATAATATTGCCCCGGCTCCGTCACTGTTGTTCCAAGGAGCAGTCGGCGCCACTTCGCGATGAGATCCCGACTCCATCGCGGGCGTAACGCGATATCTTACGGAGGTTTATGAAAGAATCCCGTGCGCACTCCCTCTGGCTCTTGACCCAAATCGTAGGACACGGCCAGGCCGACGTTGCGTGGGATTTCGCCACCTCGGACCCGAGGCTCGGCTCGCTCTTATTCGCCTAACGGCGTATTTATTTAGCCGTATTTTTACAGCACTCTGGGAAAGGGGCCGCGAAAAGCTCCTCCGCGAGAAAAAAAAAAAAATTACCACGAGGAACGCGACCACCGAGAACCGACGCCCTGGCTAGAACGGTTTGCAAATAAGGACCGGCGGGGTCTTCCGAAAACCCGGGGAACCCGTCAAACCCCGGATGCGCGGGATGCAATTTGCATGGAATCTACAAGAATTTCCCTAAAACTCGCGCGCGGTCCCCGAGAGGCGAAATTCCCGAACGGGGACGAATTCGAAGCCGCGGTTAAATTTCCTCGAGATTTTAATTTCCTTCGCGGAATATACCCCGGCCTACCTCGCGAAGCTCCTGGGCCGGATGCATGGAAAACTGCATCGAGGGTAAACGAGGATAAATAATTTTTTCTCTCCCTTTCCTCTCAATCCCCCCAAAGACCAATCTCCCGGGTGACGACTGTACATCGCCCTCGATTATAGTACCCAGAAATGACGGGCAATTTTCCGGAAGTACGTCGGTCATCTGGTTGGGCCATTTCGGAGGTAACTCGGAGTCGTCGCAGAATTTCGGCGCCGTAGTTCCTCCGAAGGAAATGCACTTTCGGGTTGAGGAGCGCCTGCATACGCGCATCGGGCACGAGTGTCAGGGTGGAAAGCAAGTCGGAGGTACGTGGCACGAAATGAAGTCCGTACGCTCCTTGTCTAGCCAATAACACGATGATGAGGCCCCTTGTTGTTCTATCTCGTACCGACGTCGGGATAGAGAGGGAAGTATCCACTTGTCCCGTCGGTCCGGCTCTCCTCCTCTACCTCGGCATATCCACCGTGCAGTGGATGCGTCAACCTCGTCGGCACTCGCGCAAATAAATAGTTCTTCCACTCGCGATACCCCGCCCGAGTCGAAGCGTCTGCTCTGACACTTCATAGTTAAAAAAAAAAAAAAAAAGATATCCAAAAACTAAATGAAAAAAACAATTCCTAGTCACCAAGTGGTTGGTTAGGTAGATACCTCGTCTACGTCTACTCCACCCGGATCGATATTAAAAAACGACGGTATAGAAACGTCCGTGACTTTTGAATGAGTCGGCGGGGGGTCCCGGTTCGGAGATCCAAAGTTTCGGTTGGGTTCCCCGGAGTACTCGGTCCTGTAAGTACGGGTACGTCAGCGTTCCCGGGTCCCGAATACGCGGTCGTTACGTCTTCCAGACAAAGATTGGCTCCCCGAGTCGATCTAGCCGTTCAATTTTCCTCGACATACAGATCCCTTCCCCGAACGTCACGGCTGGATCTACTTCTGGGTTACAGAGCGGAAACGAGACCTCCGAGCAAGCCCTGGAGGTATTCTCGCGTTAGACCTCGCCTTGGCCATCTCGAGATGGACAAACTGACAAATGGAGCCTCGCCGGGCCCCGGCGACGGGGATGACCTTTCGGCTGAGTACATGCAAATTAGCCAGTTAACTTTAACCCGCACCTTTTCTCCTCTTTGCCGCCCCCGGCGTGTCGGCAATAAGTTAACCTCGCCGAGTCGGCGGGGATGCCCGCAAAAACCCCAAGTAATTTCAGGACGAACTAATAAATTGGCTATAAAATTTCCGGCCTAATCCCGCAAGATTTAAGGATGCAGAGGACTCGATACGACTGCCCGGTAGCGGCAGCAGGAGCGTCGACCTTGCACCCGGGCTCGCTTCGTCCATCTTCTCCAACTTTTTTAATCTATTTCTTTTTTTCTCTCTCATTGCCTCAATTTCCTCCGTTGTTGGGCCGATCGGGTAACGATGTATGCATGTCGAGGGGCAGCTCGAATTTCGATTGCACCCTTACGTAAGCGCATTAACCCTAGTAAACGCGAACAACAACTGGGGTTACGCTAACTTCATTAGCGCAATGATAATGGTAATGAGGTCGCATTATGTGGCTAATTAATATCCCGTATGGCATCGATAGACTCCTATTCGGTGGTTAGGTAACCTCGCGTGGTGCCTGTATAATCCTAGACAATTGCAGGGTACACGATCGCATTATCAGCTCGCGTTAACCGCCACGCGAACATCGAAAACTCCAGCGAACTAGCACAAGTACATCGGATAATTCCCAAAGGGTGAGAGAAATATTCCTTTCGTTAAAACTAGGAGGGTAAATTCGTAGGATTCGCGCCTGTGCCCGGTTCCAGAGGAATTTTATTATGCAGGATTTTTTGTTTTGGTATGCAGGACTGAGATTGTTCAGCTCTCGAAAAGGAGCCCTTTGCAAATCCATCCGAGATCCATCCTGGGTGACGTCAAAATGACTAAACCCTGATAAATTTGCAGAACGGTGCGATAAATCGACCCCCCGATAATTGGGACTTGTCGAAGCTCTGTTTATAGACCTGGGTAATGCGGTACGGAGGAAAGGTAAATAGCATTATTTCACCATCTCCCCTTTCGTTGACCTACCGATATGTCGCTTGCGCAACCGTAACCGTGCCATGTCAGGGCACCTACGAATATCGAACCACGTGCTAGTACGTGTACGCGTATCCTTTTACTTTCTCGCATTGTATGGGAACCATAAAGTGCAACTTGGCTGTCCGGGTCGAAAGACAAGTCCGTTCGGCAAGGCTACCTCTACGTGGTTTATCGTCGACGGGTACCACGTGAGAGAATAACCAACGTCGGAATACTCTTTTCCCTTCCTGTGATTTTTTTCTTTTTTTCCTGAAAATTTGATATATCGCTTCGACATTCATACTGCTCGCTAAACGCACGGTAACACCTTCCATCACCTGTGATATATCCCTCTCAAACGAAGGCTTTCCACGAGTTTCCAGGGCCATTTGTCAGTGATTATGGATACGCGGTGAAAAATATCTGGAAAGGCCAGTGCGGAAAATTTATGCCGGAATTTTTCGAAAGGGCCTTTTTTTGACCCGCCCTCGAAAGCGCGGGTGAAATGCTGACCGGGGAAATTGTCTCGGAAATTGATTTAGAGCGATCCCATATTTTTCGTATTATGGGTAATATGGAATATCGAGCATTATACGAAACGAAGTACGCTGAGAGTATTTCGTTATACGCGGTGCGGCGTACGTACCGCACGAGCCGTCCTTTTGAAGAGACTGTTTTTCCACGATGTTTCGTCGCCGCTCGTCGGGAAATGTCGATAGCCGGTATAACAACGTTCCCGTCGGAAAAAGGTCGTCGCGGAAAATTCCTATCACCGAAATTTGTCAATAACTCGGGACAGAATAGCACTATCGGTTTTGCAGTTCACGGTGGGCCAACGATATTCGCTCTGGGAACTTTTTCCGCACACGTCCACCCTGCGGCAAGTGCATTTCCGCGGACGTCCAATCGCGGCGGATTTAATGCGGATTCCTCCCTCCTTCCCCTATCATAATGACGTTTACGCTCCCCGGGTTCGTCCCGGAAGTGCGGATCCCACCTTTACGACCGTTTCATACCGAGGGGTGCGTACAATGATTACGGTATCCGCAGGTGATCTCGTTTGCTCCGTCTTGGGTATACCTTGTCAAGGAAGAGGAGGATCTCGCGGATCGACAGGCTGAGGAAACCCGCGAGAGATGCCTCGGGATTTCCATTAATGGCAAATTAATATATCGCCAGGGCGTACCTTTCGAGGGGCCTCGCCATGAATATAAAGCCCGATACCAACGTCGACGACGAGTTCCTCGAAGTGCGTCGTGTAACGGCGTAACGAACGACTCTTTCCCCTGGAGCGGAATACAAACTGGAGCATTGGCTCGACTCACCCCCCCGGCACGTGTAGACACACACGGCCGGAAAGAAACCCCGAGGGGTGTATCTCAAGGGTGGATTTCCTCGGGTGCAAAATGCCGCTCCGAGAGAGGAGGCCGTCATTTTTTTCCCTTGTAACCGGGGAAGAACCAGACAAGCCCCCCTTAACACGATTTTTAGCAACCCGGTCGCCGAGCAAGTGGATCAACTTGCCCTGCCGGAGAGTAACGCCCGTCCGGAAAAGAAAGGAGAGACGTTTGAACAATTTGTATCCTCACTTTTTACGAGGCTTCCCTCCTAAGCGCGAACTTCATCAGCGCCGAAATGAGAGTGCGCTCGGTGGCTGCACCGATCGAAAGGGAAAAGATGCTTCAGTTAATGTCTCCTCCCGAAGCCGAAGAGCAAACCTGCGACCGATGACTAAAGTGCCCAGAAGGGGCTGACAACCCTGATGACTTTTTAATGTAAGTTCACCCCTCGACGTTCCCCTGCTTTTGCGTACCCCCCGTCCCTGATTCCTGTAACTGAGATTTTTTTATTCCCCCCGAGATAAGTGCTTCTTTAAGACTCGCTATGTTCAAAAATTGAACGCATCGCAGAGGTACTCGAAGCACCGCGAAATATATTAAGACGTGAACTTCGCATTTCTCCTTATTACGAGATCAAAGCGAACTACCGCGGAGCTCGGTTTTACGGTAGGAAAAGTTGGGCCTTTGGAACTCTCGAATCCACTGCGAATTCGCGATGGTTCAAGTTTGGTAGCCATTGGAGCATGGTACGGTGCCGAACTTTTTCAGAGCCCCCTCTGGTCCTCGAGGAAATTTTCAGTTTCAAGTTAGTCCACTCGCGCAAATCCTGAAAAGCTGTTCGATCGCTGTAATCTCGTCTCTGGGGAATTATCCGAGAATAACGGCTATTTTATTCGGATCGTCCTGGCCTCGGAGAATATCGAGAAATCCGGGTGTCAATAAATTTCCATTGCAAAGAGTCATCTTGGAATAATAATAATTTATAGGCAACCGCGTGTATTGTGAATTACAATAATCTGGCTACTGTGTGCCTTGGGGGTCGATCCGGGGGCCTAGTAAATCATATAGTATCGTGGATGCGGTGCTTGGAGGTAGATACCCTACGCGAAACCAGTTCCATTGTAACGACGGTAACAGAGGGGCACACCCGGGGCTGTAACGAACACCGCCAACCTGCAGGACCACTGGCCATGCCCGATACATGCCCCACACAGGGTCATTCACTACATCCACGTCATGTACATGTACATACTTTGGCCGCTCTTCCGACGATGACCCGAAGAAGCTCTTTCATTCAGACAAACGACCGCCCGCACAAAGCCCGACCTAAGTGACTAGATTAAATTACCGTTTTTTTTTCTCATCATAATTCACAACTACAATTTTTTCCCCGACTTATTAATAAAGCCGCGTGAGCCCTGGCTCGCTTGACGTTAAGTGCGACGAAGATTGGCATGTCGCCACATAGAGAACCCGGACGTGCAGATGAATCGCGACTTCGGATATCGTTGGCCATTCGCGTACACCTCGAAAATATAATGTTATTTCTATCTCGACTCGTTCCTCGGCAACGTAGACGGAAGCTGGAGGCTCCTCCAGGTGGAGTGATCAAAGGTCTCCGCTAAATGACGAAGAGGCCGCCATTCAGGAACTTCACACGGGCCCGTGGAACGCGAAGGAGAGGAATGTACCGTCCATCAATGAAGTTCGGTATCCGGCGTCCTGGAAGTTCTGGGAGCTCCGTCGGGCCAGCATCCTGGAAACGAAGGAGTTGTGAACTCGAGGCGCGGGATTTGCTCCGGAGCTCGTCCTCTTTATCGAGCCGCGGGAAGACCTACCGTTAAAGACAACGTCCCGAGTCGCTGTGTACAGGAGCGGCTTTAACGACCTCCGTTGTGCGCTCGGAAGCGACATTAGCGCCTTTTCACGGTTCCGGGAACCCGTGCTGTATCGCCCCTGAGGGCTCTGTTGACATCTTTTAAAATGTCAGGATAGGATTAGGAGATTCCTGAAGGGATTAAACGAGCTCCGAATCGGGTCGCGAAATCTGCACGCCGTCTCGGTTGTGGAATGTTACCACTGAAAAGAAAGAAATTCGTTCCACGTCAATCATTTGAAGGAAAAAAATAAAATGAAAACATCTGTAGTTAATTTTATGATTTACCTGATTATTGCTGGCGTTACACGTGTACCGCAGGACCCTCGTCGAGGTTAAGGGCATCACACCTCGGAATGAGAAGGGCCTCGAAAAATCCCCTCAAAATGCAAGGCACGTCCCTCGGTCTTTAAGGCGGTGGCATTGCGAGTCCGACCTAACGAAAAGAAGTGACCAATTAAAAGTTCCCGGGCTACGAAGCTGGGCCTCAAAGTGCTATTAAGGGACAGAAGCGGGGAGAGAAAGGGCGAGAAAACTCGAGAGGAGAAGGGGACGGAGGGGGAAAGAAGGCTGGATGAAACGACGGGGGCAGAATGGAATACTTAAGGTATATGACAAGGTTCCTCTCCGTCTCTTTTCAGCCATTAATGTACCGAGTGAGCTAATAAAACCCCGCCGTTTCCCATCTTTCCCGTTTCGCGGAGCCAAGTTCTCCTCCTTTTTTCGAAACGCTTGGTCCTTCCTCTATCCCTCTTTTTTTTCTTTTTTTTACTCCAACAACCGGGCGGAATATAACTCCCTGAAGACGGGGCGTTCTCGTTGCGGTGGAAAAATGTTATTGCTACGGGGAAGATTATTCGAGAGGGTGGACGAGCGCACAGGGATGTTCCGTCAAATCTGGAAAACCTGGGAAAAGGGGCCCTAACGGGGTGACTACTTTTTCCCCTCTCCCCTCGAGGCTTTTTGTCCGGAACACTCCGAAAGGGAGGGCTACTTCTTTTAATTTAAAATTGCACTTGCTCTCGCATCCTGCACCCATTGTTCCCCGTCCAATCTTCGCAGGGATTTACCTTTTAATTATGTCGAAGGAATTATTTCCAGAGAATGTCGACGGAGCATTAGGAGCATTCGATCCTTTCTCGCGTTTCCTTCGGCTGGAACAAGAAGGGAATGTCCTTTTTAGCCCCTGTTGGGCGTACCGTGAATCGACGCTTTGAAGTTGGAGGTCCCCGGGTGTCGGAACCGTGTGCTCCGTAAAGGCAAGTGTTTCCGCAAAAGGATTGCCAGGAGGTGCACCTGAAATGCTTTCTGTTCCTGAAAGCATATCGACAGCGATCTGCTCGACAACGCCCCGTTCCACGATTTATACCTCCAAGGTGCAGAAATTGTCCCCGGGCATGGAATGTGCACTCCGGGAGGTAGAAGATCATAACTGTAACGTTTTCTTAAAAACTGCGTAATAGGCACTTAAACGACCTCCTCCTAAAGGTACCTTTCCAGCATTTCAGCGACTCTCTAGATCTCCTCATCCAGTTACCAAATTTGACAATACAATTGTCTGGTCTCTTCTAAATTTACCAAAGTCCCGTTTTACCCAGACTGTCAATTATTCGAGAGTAAATGCGCGTTTTCGAATGCCTGTTCCAGGATGTAGTCTATAACCACTTCCTCCGTTATTGGTCGACCAGTTGGGGTTGACCAGCACCACGTATTACAATACGAAGAGCTATTCCAGCAGTCACGATCGACAATCGGGTCGATGTTTCCCAATATACCCACCGAGGCTCTGAATTTTTTACTCCCCTCCGTTCGCGATTTATTTCCAACTTGCGCTTGCCTCCATTCGTCTTGCGAATGGGAACTTCGGCAACCATTTCCAGCCGCGACGAGTTAATAATACGAGTAGGAATAAATGTCCTCCCTAACATACCTTGCGGAACATTTAGCCGCATCGATTGAGGAGTGCCTGGTTACGAGTCGTTACGTCGGAAGGAACTGCCGTGAGCATCAAAGTAACGCTGTCAAAGGCAGAGGCTAATTCCTAATCAAGCCAGGTAAACAGTCTTAAACTCCTCCTCGAATCTCCTGGAACAGGATATATATAAACAGAGAAGGTGAAAGAAGTCCGAGGCAAGCACTCGGGGGCGTCGAATTCCGCGCCGCAAAGTCCACGGTACCTTTGATTCCCTTGATTGGCGGAATTAGGTCTAATTTTGGCCTCCATTCACGTTTGTCGCCGCCGTAAGAAAGCAGCATTTATAGCAGCGTGCTCAGCGTACTACCATACCCTTGAAGAACCTTGAAATAAAATTAAACGTTATACATTACGCAACCAACGTCTCTCTCCATACATTCCCATATTTATATATTTCTTCCCCGGATCATCGGAATTATTCACCGTCGGTCGCGTGACATGAATAATTCTCACGACTGTTGATCTAATCCGGAGAGAATATCTCGAGTATGAACAACATGCCTGGCACGTATCTCGTAAAGCGACGTACGAACAATTACTTCGGCGTAGCCGATTCTTTTTTTTTTCTCCCCTACCTTCGTCTCGGACAAAAATGGCGATCGGCAAGCGGCACACGTTATAGCTTCTCTCGAGCGGCAATAACTCCGTCGAAGCGAGCAGCCCGAAGTTTTAATTAGTTCGCCGTCCATCCTAGGGAGGTCCAACGTACTTTTTGCCGGATTGAACCCACACGGCAGTGCCCCGGGTCGAGGAAGAAACGGAAGACGTCAATGGCGGCGACTCACCTCGGGGGGCAAGCACGGCCTGGCGCAGGTTACTGCCAGAAACGCCGGTAATTACGTCGAGGGTATTATTTTCCGAGGGAAAGCGGCGCACCGAGCGGGCTGGAAAAGTGCCTATCCTAGAGAGAGATGCAATAAACTCACCGTGACTGTCCTGCGCGTCGCCTCTACAGGTTCAAACTCGCGGAGGCCGCCATCTTGGTTTGGGACTCGGCGGCAGCGCGTCGGCGATCCCAAGGGCGAAATATCCCCTGAAAACGTAAACGAAAGCGACCCATCGGCGGGAAAAACGAGGGTTTTAAAGCCATCCCCGCTTATACAATCGCCCCCGCCCTCGGGCGGGATTAAAATCAGTGGTCGATCGATCTTAAAGTTCAACGGAAAGTCAAGATCGCGTGGATCGGTCGGTCGATCGCTCCCGCGGCGGCGCTGCGAAGAGGCTCGGCGGCTCGGCGAAGGCGACCGAGCGGCGACGGAGACGGCCGAAGCGACGAGCCCTCGCCGGCCGCGCGGCAGGCGCCCCACCACATCCAGTCTCGCAGCGAGCGTCACGCCGTGTGCTTCGAAGGTGTCTCGGGGGTCTGGTCTCTCGGCGCGATGCCACGCCGCCTCGCCGTCTAGCCCGTGCCGTTCCCTCCTGGCAGCCCTCCTGGTATCCAATCTATATTTCCGCTTCTTTAGCCCGTATCGAAGTCAGTGAACGTCGCGAACCGACTCGCGCCCGCCGGTCGCGGTGCGCGCCCCTAGCGGCGGCCGCCGGAACCTCCACTAGCGTTCAAACTGGTTCAAACCTCGACGATTTCCCCCGTTTTCGCGTAAGACCGCCCCTCGAAGAGAGGATTCGTCGAGAGAGGACCCCTTGCCCTGACTTCGCTGGCCCAGTGTTCCCGGTTCGCCGCGATGCCCTCGAGGTGAGGCCGCGAGTGAGTCGCGATGCCCGCGTCCTGGACGCCGCCCTGCAGCCTGTAGGGTCCTTGGCTAGCCGGCAGCTGTGAGCGAGGAGCGCGCCGGCCGTCGGTGGGTACCTCGGCCGCGTCTTCGCGTGCCCTCGGCAGGGGTCGGCCGCCCGCGCGATGCAGTCGGCGGGGGCGGGCTGGGCCCCCGGGGACGGGGGCAAGCCGGTGCCCGGCGAGTTCCGGGGGGCGCGGCCGGAACCCGCGGCCAGGGCCGCCCTCGGATGGGCCCTCTGCACCTTCTGCGTCGCCAGCCTCGTCGTCTCGGGGGTGCTCGCGTACCGGGGGGCCGCCCTAGAGGCCAGGATGGCGTCCCTCGAGGCCCGCTACCAGGAGAGGGCCGACCGGGACGACCTCGCCATCCAGAGGCTTCGCAAGGAGGTCCAACACCTCCTCGACGCCGCCCTCAAGGCCGACGAGCCGCGGAGGATCAAGAGGGACCTCGTCTCCGAGTGCAACTGCCCGCCAGGTTAGTGGTCACTTGTTGAGTTCTCATCCTTGCGAACATTCTTCAAACATCCCTGGAACCGGAACAGATTTTACCACATTTCATGTAACTTTATGAATAAACTGCACCTACCCTGCTACTTCATGTCCTGAAAAATCCGAAACAATTTCCCTGGATTTTTGGACATTTTTTTTTTTTTCTTTTTTCTTTTTATCACGATCCTTGAGATCGACCGGCGAAAAATTTTCATCCTGGGGGAGGGTGGAGAAAATGTTGGGATCTCCCGAGAATTCCGTGGAAATCCCGCGAAGTCTCGTACGTGGAACCTGGAGGTCGTCCTCCGGGAGGACCGTCAGGCCGAGCTAAGTGCCGCGGCGCGTTTTATTACCCGCGGGTACTATTTCGGTAGGCGGCAGCTGCCGGCTGCCGATTCCCCCATACAGCCCCGGATAGTGATTTCGCGTTAAACCGGGTCCTAGGAAGCGCGATGCACCGAGGATGCTCTCGCTGCGGCGCGAGGAGACATCTCGGTCGCCCTCAAAGTACCGACGCGATCGTCCTCGGATCGACGCGATTCCGCCTTTATCCACGTTCCCGATATATTATTTATGTCCGTGCGCAATCTTCGGGGGCACTTCCCCCGCGGTTTCCGGAAGGTAATGACACTCGCGGCGGATTTACTCGAGATGCCCCGCAAGGAAATGCACCCTGGCAGTGGGATTCATCTTATCATCGTATCCTTATTGAATCCCACGGGAAAGTCGAGATCACCTTCGATCTCGCGATCGAGGAAAGCTTTGGCAAAAAGTCGGAATAAATTGGGAAAAAACGGCGATCCCGGGCTCGGGAGAATTTCATCGAATTACCGTGTATGCTCGGCTATGCGCCGGGAATATTAAACCGGGGCACCTCCTTCCTGCGTTTCGTACACCGCGGGGTAACGCGCGTATTAGTGGCCCCGACGACGTTACATGAGCTACGGGACAAATTACCGGCATTACGATGTAGATTACAGTCCTCGGGCACCTCCTGGCGGTGCTACGAGAGGTGCACCGGACGTACCTCCTTGCGTATTTGCCGTATCGAGGCGCACTCGGGCCGACGTCGATAAAGGACTTGCCGCGATTCAAGTCTTCGGCGTCTTGGAACTTGGGGGGATTGCAGGAATTGGGAGACTATGTGTAATGGCAGAGTACGACGTTATGGCGACAATGTGACGAACTCGCTGGTGGATGCATTTTGGAGCTCCGTGCGAACTCTTAATGGTCGACGCGATCAAGGGGTGGTTTGGTTTTTTTTTTTTTTTTTTTTTTTTTTTTTTGTAGGGTTTATTTGCAAGTTATTTTCGGAAAGGGAGGTGTCCCTCGACCCGGTTGAGAGTTTCCCTTGGCTCGCGCCGCACGTGACGCGCCCTTAACCCTTGAGTCAACTCCCGGAGGGGCGCTTAAAGTGTTTCGTGTTTATCGCGACTCGGGATCCGCCGCGAGCGGGGTTTACGATTTTCGCCTCGCTGCCAATCGTCGACTCGAAACGACAACGGGGCCCTTTCTTCGGAGCCTTGGGCCCCATGGACACCATGGGACGCCCGGACGGAATGGAGATGCTATCGGGGAGTAGAGAAAAATTAAACGATAACGCGCCGGACTGCAAAGTGCATCCGTGCAGTCCGGGCATCCTTGATGCCGTGCATCCCTTAGGAAATGCAGGTGCGCCATGGTGACCGTGAAAAATTCGCCTACTCCTGGGAAGCGTCTCGGCAGATGATAGGGGAATTCTCCCGCGATAAGTTCCTAGAAATTGGCAGATACCCGCTAAGGAAGGAAGGAGGTTTCCTAGGGATTGGAGCGAGGTGGAAAACCCTCTCGTTACGAGCTCGGAGGGAAAGTTGGGAAAGAGCGAGAGGGACGCGCCACCGTCCTCGGCTCCTACTTTTCCCTTCCTCTCTTCATTTTTTTTTTCCTCCCCTTTCTCTGCCCCTCGCGACCTTTCCCTCCCGCGCGGGCTAAGGGCATGCTTTCCTTTATTGCTGTCTCCCGTGACGGGAAAATCGTGACATTTGGCGCCGTGGAAACGCGACGTGCCCAACGTGCCAACCTTGCGGAATCCAGCGACCCGACCCCGCCGTCGACGCGGGGGGTCTCCTCCAGGAGGGAGCCCAGAAGGGGTTACTTTTATCTCGGATCTCCTCTTTCTTTTTTTTTTTCCTCCGCGCCCCTTCCTTTCCCCTCGTTTCGTTATCCTTCCCGGGCGAATGATAAATCCACGCCCGGTGAAATTATATTTTTCTCAATTTTTTCCTTTCCCTCTCCCTCTCATTTTTTTTTTCTCTACGCAATTTTTCTCCCAGTTCTTTTCGCCGGGCGACTCGACACCTGGTGGAGTCCCTCCTTTTGGCGAACTCCTGGAGGCGGGGGCAAAGTCTGTCGCTAAAACATCCTCGCTAATTCCTCGCCGAAGGACGTCGGGTCGTCACGTGACTCACGGGGGTCCTTCCCCAGGATCGGGTCCTTCGCGAGGGTCTCCGTGAAAATTGGAGCCTCTCACGTTTCGGGCCACCTCCGTCTCGGCTCTTTACATCGCGGCCCTATCACGTCGTATTTCCTTACCGGAAGTACCTCGCCTAGGGGTGGCGACAGACCGGGCCCCAGGGGTGACGGCTTGTCCTCGGTCGACACTCGGGGGGGAAGCGCATCTCTCGAAACTTTGGCGAAGACGAAGTTGCGTCGGGCGTCAAACTCGATTTCGAATTTTCCTCCCGACACCTGGATGGCTGTCCTCGCGCTTTGCGATACGGTATCGGTTCCTCGAGAGTCTAGCTCGACGCGCCCCCGCGACTCCGCGAATTTTCGGAATTTCTAGAATTCTGGATTTCCCGACGCGTCGGCCAGTGGTAGGCGGTAAAGGTATCATTTGCTGCCTTTTCTCCCCTGGTAGGGAAAATCCCGGTCGGTCCGTCTGATCTTTTGGCGGTCGAGGACGGTCCCGGCGTGGAAGTCGAGGTCGACCTCGAGCCCGGCATTCGGCATTCGGGATGGCTCCTCTGAAAGGAATCCGAGGGCGCGCTCCGGCTCGGCGAGTCGTTGAATTTGCATGAATCGAGGTCTCTCTCCCTCCCTCTCTATCTCCCTATCGCTCTATCCCTCTCGGGCGCGACACGGTCTCGGGCTTTCGGCGTGCTTAAATGTCGCTTAATTAGTTCACGCAGCGAACGGTTCTCGGGGTTTCTCGTGTTCCCCCCCGTTACCCCTTGGCGGCGACTCGGTCGCGGTGACACGGCTTGGCGCGTGCAAGCTCGAGGTCAAAAGCTGTTTGCTCCCGACGTGCAAGTTCATCCCCGCCGCGCTGGGAATTTAATACTTTGCCGGCCTAGAGGGGGGGGAGCGGGAAGTCGGGCGCAAACGACCGCGTGTAATGAGCCGCATCCGAGGAAAACCGGCCGCGGGTTACGGAGGAGGCCAAGGAAGAGTTCCACGGGAGTTGCACGGGAGTTGCACGCGAATTACACGGGAGTTGCATCGCGAGTTACACGGGAGTTGCGCGCGAAATACCCGCCGGTTATCCGCTCGGCGACAAATATCCGCGACTCCGACGGATCTATTTTTTTTTTTCGCATCCGGTGATTTTTCGAGAAAAAAAGAAATATCCCCGAGTAGAGCAATAAATTGTTATCGCGATTGACCGGCCCGGTGGTTGGATGTTTAAAATGAACTTCGGGAATTCGGATTTTCCGTGCCGGGGGGATCGGGGTTAAACCCTCCGCGGCGGTAATTATTCCCCGCGTAATTGGGGAAATGTTTGACGATTATTTCCGCGGCCGCCGGGTGCAACGATAACGCGAGACAGCCGATCGAGCCGGATCGATCGAGCCCTTTGAGGGATACCGCCGAATTTTGGACGCATTCCGGCCGATCCGCGACGGGGCCGACGCGTGCCGCGACGTTTCGACCACCGAGACGCATCGCGCGGGGGTGTTTTTTCATCGACCGGGGTTGTGGTTAATTTATTACGGGAAGCGTGGAAATTGCGATCCGATATGCTTACCAGGCGCATCCTCGAGGTGCACTCGTACTTATTTCCTTTTTTTTTTTTTTTTAAGCGAGTTCACCCCCTCGTCGAATTATCCTTAGGGGTCGGAGCCGCGTCTTCGGACCAACTTGGACCGCAAAGCGCATTCCCAACTCCCTCGGAGTGCAAGTCCGGCGACCTGCACTCCCAGCTCGGTGCACTCGCGTAAACGTTTCGACATCCCTTTGGCCGGACGGATCCGCAGAAACGCTCGCGGCGGGCCGCGTGCAGGCGACAAGGGCTGGCCGGTACAGTGATTCCGGGCATGAATGCAACATTGGTAATTGCATCGGGGCCGAAAGGGTTGCTGGCCGGGGTTCAAAGCCGCTGCTAATCGCTCAACCACCGTGGTATCGACTTCGGCTTCCGGAACGGTCGACTCCTAGGCAAAATCCCGTCCCCCGGGTTATGTTGCGTTGGACACGCGGCCCGGAATTCCGCGTCAGGAGGTTCGATCGACCTGGAGGAACCCGAACGGAGGGGAGGAAAAATTTCCATTCACCTAGTAGGCCGGCTTTCAGCGGTCCCCGTGCACTTGGCGCGAGACGCTATCCGCCACCTGCGGCGCCTGTGACGGTGCATCGGTGCATCGGTGCATCACCGGTTGTTCCGTAGCGCCGGGTCACTCCGATCGGTTCTCCCGCTCGATTCGAGTAGATGCATTCGCTGGAGGCCTCGAATCGCCGGTTCACGGTCCGTCGCCTCTGTATGCATCGGGGGCATCGGGTGCATCCCTGGGACATAGAACACACGGCGGATGGCATGGTTGCACCTCGCGACGCGCGTAAACCGTACGCTATCGAGCCACTGCTCGTAATAATTGGCGTCGGGGCGCGTTCACGCGGAATTATGTCGCGATATGTACGAGGGCCGCGACGCGGAACCGCGGCCCGATTGATTATCCCCCGCTTCTTCCCGCTTTTTGCCGCTGTCTCCAATTTTTTTCTCTCGCTCTTTTTCCTCCTCTCATTTTTTTTTCTCTCATTTCTTTTTACACCCTTTTCCCCCATTTTTCCGTGCGGAGGAAAAAAAAGAAAACGAGGAATCGACCGAGCGCGGAACGACTCGCGGGTGTAATGGAAATAACGTCGCGTTGCAATTGCGAGGTATCGATACCGGTCTCTCTTCTCTCGTTTATATTTTCTATTTCACTCTTTTCGATCCCCCACGCTCGTTCGGTCGAAAGTCGAATGTCATTGGATACGGACGGGATTTTTGAAGAATCCGAGGGGCGGTTTCCGCTTACGGGCTCGCGAAATCCCGGGGACGAATTTATTTACGGACTATCGCGCTTCCGATTTTTTGAGACGTCAAATTAAATCATGTTTGGTTTTTAATTAAATCCATTTTCTTTTTTCTAGTACCCGCCGTTCAGTTTCCTTTAAATTACCCTTGGGTGGATCCTCGAGGACCTGACTCCGTGACGCGATATTTCCTCCTTAAGGCGCAGGCTGGGCCTAATTATTCGGGATTATCGGAGGGCTTTCGGGCTCGCTTAGGCCGAATCCGGGATAGAGAGCGTACGGAGCGTAATACGGAAGCGAATTCCCCGGGATGGAACCTGAACGAGCGGACGGTTCTTACCCCAGGGCTCGGAGGCTGCTCGATCGGAGATGAAATCGCTCCTCCTGGGATCGGATGGATCAGCTCACGAGGAATCCCTCAACTGGCTCCACTAGCTATACCAGCTATATTAGTTATATTCGCTATATTCGCTATATTCACTATATTCGTTAAATTCGCTAAATTCGCTAAATTCGCTATATTCGCTAAATTCGCTAAATTCGCTAAATTCACTACATTCGCTACATTCGCTATATTCGCTTAATTCGCTATATTCGATATATTCGTTCCACTCGCTGTATTTGTCGATCTCGATTTACTCGATTTACTCGCTTTACTCGCCCGACTGGCTCTACTCGCCTACTCGCTCGACTCGGTCGTAGCTTAGACGCGGTGACACTATCCCGGCGCCATGCAAGACCTTCTCCGTTGCCTTAGACACTTGGATCCAAATGACCGGGTATAAAAGTGTCGATGCAAGCCCAGCTCGTCCCTAACCGCTGCTCCGATTGCATGCCAGCCGAGTGAATAGCGTGTAATGACACAGGGCAAACATCGCCGTTACGTGCGCCGTTTCTGCTGCACTTATCCGCTGCACGAGCTGCATACGTGCGCTGCCCACGTGGTCGGTTATGGGGTATCCCTTTAAATTCGCGATTTCGATGTTTTTCCATTACTTTTTTTTTTTTTTTCCTATCTCACGCCCCGGACCCGGGGGTGTCCCTTTATCGGCCATTTTCGGGGCGCGGACAAACGCGGGAATAATTGATGAAAACGGCCCGGGGAGGGCCGGGAGGGCTCGAGGGCGCCGGTCAAAGTGTACTCCGAAGGGGTTTCAATTTTAACGGGGCTGGTTCGCGAGCCAAAATGGACATCGCAGTCCGCACCCCGGTGGATTGTCACTTCGAGACCGGTTACACCGCCTTCGGGGTGTTATTTTAGCCGGCGAGTCCCTTGGCGCGATTACGCCGGGTCCCCCGTCCTCGCCTCGTTTGCCCGGGATTTATCGCCGGTGCGAATTAGTAAATTCGCGTTTACGAGGTAAATTAAATTAGCTACCGGTCGCGTATATACCTATCCGGGTCCGCCTTTCGCGGGGCGACAAAAATGGTCCCCGAGGCGAGGGCTCTCCCCCAGGGGGAGGATGAGATAACTCATCCGCGTCGAGATCGATATCCGACGAGATGTCGCCGCTCGCGAAATCTCCTCCGGATAACCGGCCGATAAGCGCGAGATATAGATTAATCTCGCCGTCGTCCGGGCCGTCTCGTCGATCAATTAATCCTGGCGGTAAGTTGACAAGGGATTAACGTCCTACGGTTAATCAGCGTTAATCGGGGGGGCCCGATCGGTCATCGGTCGGCCCCGATGCGTCTAATCGGGAAGATCGGTCTAATCGGGCTCGATTGGCTCGATCGGGGCCGGATGCATCGAGTCCGTCGTCGCGGCCTGCGAGTCCTTTGATTTATCCCCGATACGTCTCCTCTCCTACGGGTGATGCCGGTGCACGCGGATGTGCCACGCAGCCGCACTTGCCCGCAGTCCGGTGCAATTGGGTGCAGTTAGGTGCAGTCCGAGAGTTGCGCCGATCGCGGCCTCTCGTTCCCTCTCGCTCCCACCGACCGGCATCGGCGTCGCCGACACGCCGGGCGTAATTGTCGGTACGCGCTTTGTAAGTTACCCGGGGCTCTTGCGTCCTATATATTCGTTGCCACGTTAATTATGGTGCAATTACTCCCGTAAACCCCCCCTACCTCCCCTTCCACCTGGCCCCCCGTAAGTGACTTTCCCGAGTCGGGCCCGGGGCACGCACCTCGCGTCGAGTCGTGTACCGTCGAATTTCTGTTAATGAAAAAGTACAAACTAGTGTTGTAAAAAAATTAAAAAAAAAAAATAAAAATATGTGGCATCATGTCTCGGATGAATTTCCAGATTTCTTGAATGCGTTACCTAGGTAGGAGGGACTCGTAACGGACCCCGGGACCAAGTGGGAAAATGAAATGCAACGATCGGCGAGTGCGCCGCGCGAAACTCCCAGCGCGACCGTAATTCCGGTTTATATCTCCCCTGGATTTATGGGCTCCCGCGCAGGACAACAAGCGGAAGTCGAAAATAAGGAGCTACTCTCTTTCGCCGTTAAATCCACCGGGGCGGCGGGACGGGATTTATCGCCCTCGCGAGCGAGCCCTCTCCTCCTCTCGGGGAAGGAAAGTTTCCGCGAGGACGGGCGCGACATCGCGACGGTGTAGGGAACCGGGAGGGACGATCTCTCCCTGCAAAGAGGAGAGTCTACTCTCTCGCGGGATATAACGACGGGGACCCCTCGCCGGGTCAGGAAGCGGGAAATAATTTTCGGCCAGGACCGGCGAGCTCGAAATAAGAAAAAAGATATATATATATATATATACGTATGTATGTATCTCGGCGTCGTCTCATTTTACGCCCTCCTCCGTCCGGCGAAACTGCATCCGCTGCATCGAAGCCGTTTTGTTATTTATCGCCCCGCCGTTCCCGGATTCTCTTTTTTTTTTTTCCTCTTTCGATATAATTTCTCCCCCGCCCTGCCGGCCAATTATCGGCCGCGACTCTCTTCTTCCCGGGGGAGAAATATATCGGCGATTTCTCTCGCTTCCTCGCGGTATTTTCCCTCCTCCCTCTCTCTCTTCCTTATATCGAATCCGCGCTTTTAGTCCGCCGCGGGAACGGAAACCGGCAGATTAACGCCCCCGATAAACGTCGCAATCGACGCCCAGTGAAAGAACCGGACCCGGTGTCTCTCTCTCTCTCTCTTATCGTTTGTCCCGATTTATCTGATGGAACTATTGTTGCACCGACCACGCCGACAACTGCCGATCTCACTCCTTACCCTTTTCTCGGCCGCGTGAACTTTTCCCACCGGGAATCGCTGGCGAGAGGGGGATGGAAAAGGTGGAGGGAAGAAAAAAAAGAGAAGAAACGGGGGAAAAGAGAAGGCGAAGATCCTTGTTCCCCCTCGACGGTTTTCAGGGCATTTATTGCGCGACCCGATGGACCCGATAGCCGGCCGATTTGCATGCGCATACCGCCGCTCGCCGTTCGATAAATCATTCATCGAGCAGCTTTGCTCGACACTTACGTTTTAACTCCATTATGCGCCGGGGAATTAAAGGCGCGTTTACACCCATTAAGCGCGATAATGACCCGGGCGCGCGCCTCGACGGTCCTGGGGGGGGTCGATTGTCTGCCGTGCTCGCGATTGATTTTTTTCTTTTTTTTTCCCCCCTTCTTTATGAAGATTTTTTGCCGACCTCTCAATTTACGCTCAAGGTAGACAATAAACCCGCGCGATACGCCGATTCGATTGCGGCCGTTTCGCAAGTTTCCCCCCTTAAAGAGCGACCAGTTGCTCCGCCTGATGCTTCGCGAGGCCCCTTCGTCTCTCTTATATCCCGCCTGGATAAATATATCCTAATGAAATCTCGATCCGGCCCAGTTAAGCCGCTCGTTAAAACCGAATTCAATCGGCATTATCCGCGCGCGCGGTCATCAATAGTCATCGCGGTGGAGGCTCTTCCCGTTGCGGAAAGGCCGGACCGCTCCCGGGGGCCTCCTCGATGGTGGAGGCGCGCGGAGTCGCTGCAAGCCGCCGACACAATGGCGGTCGCGATCCGGCACAAAAGATGTCCCCGATGGATCAAGGGAGGAGTAAAACGACGGGATCGCGACGCCGTTAGGCGCTTCGTTTGCATAAGTTAATTTTATCGCCGACCAACCCTCGGGACGATTCGACCGGCTGCAACCCTTTCGCGAGGAGATTACGTCGCCGTAAAGGAGACCGACGGAGACCTCGGGAGAAGTCCGCCACCTCGCGTCGATTTTCCTCCGGAAAATCCCGAAATTGGAGTCTTACATCCTAAATTTCCGGATTTAAGATTAAGTATACGGAAAGCCGACTCCGAGGGTGCCTCGAGTAATTCATTAGTACGTTTCAGCATTTTTTTTTTTTTCAACGGAGTTAGAGCGCCGATCCTGGACTCCGAATCTTCGAGTACGGGGCATAGGGGGCGGAAAATCGTCACGGGGAAATTAATCTATCCACCTTATAGGGAGAGGGGAGGAGACTCTCGGGGGAGTTCTCGGGGTAATCGGCGGCAATCTCTCCCAGAGGGGGACTGGTCCATTTGCGCGGATTGCCGGTGCAACCGATGTCTCACCGGGTAAAGAAATCTCGATCAGCGCGCGGACTCGCTCTAGGCGGCGATCGCTTCTTGCGCGTTTCCGCGGGTTTTTGCCCGGCGCGGAATCGCTGGCTCGGCGCTCGCGGAAACCCCGGGTCAGCATGGACCCGGGCCGAAACTTGCGTGGAAATTCATTGACTCGACCTCGGGAGCGTTAATCACTCCGCTTCGAGTCTCGAAAGCCGCGGCTCCCCCGGGCCCCTCTTCGACCCGGAAGGCGCTAATGTAATAAGCCCCCCCGAACTCCCCTGAATTTTCCAGGGTGACCCAGATGCGAAGCCCGAACTCTCGGCGAGAGCCCCCTGGGTGCCCCTAAGTACCCTGACCCGAGTTTCCACCCCTAACTCCCTCGGGGTAACCCGGCGGACTTATTGTCGCTACGCGGCACATTCGCTCCTGTTCTCCTTTCGATTCAATCGAATTACCCCATAGGGGGAAGCAAAGCTCCGATTATTGACACTGGGTCGGAGGACTCCCTTCGAAAATATTCTAAAACTCGTATAAACGGCGGATTTGCACCAGAAGTACAGGATTTAAGGTCGGATTTAACGGAGGCTACGTCGAGGCTCTAACGAGAAACGTGAACTTCGAGGGTCGCGGTTGAGGAAGTGAGACTTTTTTTTTTTTCGGTCGGCGGGATGATCAAAGGAATATCCGATTTAGGGGTTGGAGGGAGATCGATAATTTCGACTCGGGTTGTCGATTAATGGGTGGTTTCGTCTACGGAACGGGGTTTACGGCGCGGGTTACCCGCGACTCGTTGTCGCAGGGGTCGGGCGCTGATTGTCGCGGCGCGGCCGCATTTATTATACATGCGGGAGCCGCGGAGAATGCGACCCGAATTCCGGGTCGACGGCGACCTCGTACCCACGGTGCATCCTGCACATCCGGGATGCACCGACTGACGTGCCCCCGGAACTGACTGCGGAAACATAACGCGCCCGGTCGTACCCGGTGGCGTTTCGACTCGCGTTAATCCAGCCTCCTCGATCTCCCGCGGAAACGGCACGCACTCGCCCCGCCGCGGAAACGCGTTTCCTTGCGCCAGGCCGCCCCGTAAATCACGCGAGTGCATAGGAGGGGCCCGAGCTATGCACTCTTAATGCACTAGCGATGCACTCGCGGAACATCCCGGTGGGCGGAAGAATGGCGAGATCGCTCTAACGAGCCCCATGGTCCGCCTAACTAGTAAAGTCCCATGGACGGGATGCAGCGCGGGATGCAACGCGGGATGCATTATCCCGCCAGGTACACCTGTACCTACCCGTATGCCCCTGATTACCTGTACTCCCTGATTAGCGATAACGCCCCGCCAGAACCCTCGACACGGCGTAAACGCGAGAAAGCGATGAGCCCCGATCCGCACTTAGGAAGTGCATGTGCAACTCGATTTGCATCTGCATCGTGGAGGTACTTCTGGAGAGGGGGGCTGCCAATCCAGGGGGGGAATACGCATCGTTATCCAGGAGATAGAGAGATGTTATCTTCCCGTATCACGGGAGGAGGGGTGCAATTTTCCTTGCAATTCCAGGAGGATCATATCTGTCGCCGGTACCCGGTATCAATCGTAATCGGCTTCGGTATCGATTGGAAATTTCGTCGATTGGAAGAGGACGGGGAATAAGAAAAAAAAAAGAAAAAAGTTGGAAAAATCTCGCGATTCCGAGTGGAGCGCTTTAGAGATCTCGGGGGCCGGGGAACGAAGCTGCTATCGGTCGCTAGACCGTTGTTATCACGGGATCGCAGGGTCCCAGGATTCCTCCTGGTGGAGGGACTGGAATAAATCGCTAATTCGAGGCCCCTTCCTTTCCCCTCCCTTTTGCGTTATCGATTCGCTAGGTATGCCCGGATGTAAGAGGACGATAAGGAGGGTGGGAAGCTGGAATAATTGATGATCGAACTGTGGAGGGTCCGAGGGCCTTCCTCGGGATCCGATGAGACAGAGAGCCGGAGAGTCCTTTTCCAAGTTTCCTAGATTATATGCACTCCGCTTCCCGGCCCCATCGATCCCGATGATCGATATCGATCCGCCGATCGGTTCTCCCTCCTCGAAATAATCGTTATCAATTATTTTCATTGAATTTCCTGGGGGCGAAAACTTGCCGACTCGCTTCTATATCCCGCGTTTCTAGGGGATGCTCTCGCAAAGCGCCACCCTGTAAATCACTCGACCTGGGTAACCCTTATGGGGGGTCCTGGGCCACCAGGGTGCATCTCCTCGCCTGGCCGAAAGACGTCGTAACTTCGTTTGTCGCGGAGAAAAGCGCAGTTCACGGTGCATAATGCCCCGGGGCTCTTTTCCCGACCACGTGTCGCCGTTAAATCACTTTCCGGATGCGGAGCTTACGTTTTCGCGAGGCCGAATCCTTTCGCCCCTTTCGCTCTGGAGGATCCGACTGGGAGGAACGATTTTAAGGTCCTGTCGACTCCGACAACGACTTCCGGTCTGGCCATCGGGTCTCGCCTGTCGTTCTTGAAAACGTCGGCGTTCGCCACCGAGAATGCGCTTTCCGCTCGTTAGTGCTTCCGAGAGCTTGCATAAATTATAACCCTCCCCGTGGGACGAGCGGGGCTTCGTTAGTCGTCCTCGAATGTGCCGACGACTTCGCCTTGTTAACACACGAATCATTTATCACCGCGACTATTCGAGTCCTCCCACCTCCCCGAGTCGAACGTCGGCCGAGCACTTTGAGGTCCTTTTTCCGCGTCCGGTTGGATTTCCCTCCGTTTTTCTTCTCAACCACGACTTATTTATATCCGGCCCTCGCCTTAGGAATCTCGTTGAAAAACACCCGTGGTGTAGAAAACAAACAAAAAAATGCCAGAAATTTCAGATTTATTATTTCGGTGTCCTGGGATCATTCTTCATCCTCCGGTCGAGCGTCGCGTCGAATGTTTTGCGCTAAACTTTCCTCCTGTTCTTATTGTTTCCTTCTTTTTTTTACCATCATTTATTTATCCTCGGAGCTTTTCTTTCTTCGTGATGCAAGGGATTTCGGCAACGCGGAATTATTTCCGGTGATCCCGACGACAGTTTCGATTACTGGTGGATCGTACCTCAAGAGGCGGTGATACCGTAATCGCCGGCGATGAATCCATCGTCGGCCGACTAATGACGCCTGTCATTCACTGGCCGAGGCCTCGCACCGCGTTTTAGTGCCGGCGCGGAACACCCGCGCGTGTTTATCCCATCAGGGCCCGTGATCGCATAATCCACGAGGATCCAATCCGCGATCGTTTCGCGTAACCGACGTCCGCCGCTCGTTATCGGCGTCTGCGCCGTCACCGTGGGCGGGAGTGCTCGACATTGACGTTAATTTTAAAAAATAAAGGAAACATTCATCAAGCTGACATCACGTATGAGCATAAATCCGCGCCGTCTGTATATTCGAGATTTACGCTGAATTTTTTTTTTTTTTTTTTCTTATTGAGGAATCGAGAAATCTCGCGAACGTCCGAGAGAAGCTGCGGAGGAGGATGTATAGATCCTTGATTAGGATTATATTTTTCTTTGTCAATGAATTTTTCCTTGTGATTTTATTTCGATAGAGGCAAGTGATAGGATGAACGTAGGTGCGGATACACGCGTGTAGGGGTAGCGGATTAAAGTACGGCCGAAAAACACGGTTTTCCACTTAAGTTAATGCCACGCCGGAGTTTCGGGCTCCGTGAAAGTCGGCCGATTGACTTTTCGGATTAGGTCGGGAGTTAGGCCCGAATTAGTCCGGGAATTAATGTCGGGATTAGTTGACGGGAGTCTGCGCCGTCGACGGGTCCCACGAGCGTCGCGAGCGTCGCCGGGGAGGGACGCTAAAATGGAGAAAAAGGGAAAAGGGAGCCGGACATTCCGCATCCCGATTACGTCCTGGGTCTGAGGCCGCGTCGGAGGGCTGATAAGACGGGAGATGATTCGAGGCCTTTCCGCCCCCGAAAATCGACGCGGACTGACCGCGCATAAATTAGGGGAGGCCTCTTCAGAGGGGGATGCTACGAGAGGACACCCCTTTGGCGCACCACTCGGTCCCTCACCGGAGTATATATTCCCCTTTAATGTATGTATTGTCAGGCGCGTCGTTAGGACGCGAGGGGTTATCAAGGGGTTAAGGAGTCGGCGGAATCGAGCTCGAATCGGGGCGGACTCGTACCTCGCGATCGCTTATTGCGCGCCAATCGAGAGGAGGTTCACGATTTTTTTTTTCTTCTATTTTTCATCTTTATTTTTTCACGAACCCCCTTGGACCCCCCACCCGACCGGTCGAACCACTCGGGGTATATCAAAGAGCGATTTATCTCCGTATAATTTCCTCGGTGCCTCGAAAAGGCGGGATAAAACGTGGAAAAAGAAATATATATCCGTGGCTACACGATTTTCACATCTACGAGCCGGAAAAGGTCCACCGGGCGGGATCCATTACGAGGACGCTGAAAGTCGAAGAGCGAACCAAAATTCCTCCCGGAAAAATGATCGCGCTCGGTGAAACGGGGACCGCTTTTCCATTTTCTGTACTTTTCTTTTTTTCGTTGCCCCCCCCTTTTCTTGGATTTTCAGCCGAGCGTTCGACGCGCGGAAAATCTCGAGGGGCGCTTTTCCCCATCTCTCTCCGGAGAGCCGAATTCTCGCCTCGAACCGGTAGGGGCTTATTTCGAGTCTGTAAGCGCGCCCGAAAATGAGAGTTCGAAGGGTCGAGGGCTACGATCGGCCCCTCTAAAGGCCGATATTTCCCCTAAATGGGCGCATTATCTGCGGCCCCGGCTCAGCCTTCTTTTAACCTGGGATTACACTTAATAGAGTTCTCAGGGGATGCGCCGAGGGTCCTTAAATTCCAATCTTTGGCCGCAAACGTCGGAGGCGTCGATGCTCCCCCCGCTCGGTCGACGCCTCGATTGGGCCCTGGCCGATCCGGAATTTCGAGCCGAGTAACTCGGGAAAGAGAAGAAATCGGGATATCGCCTCCTCGGCAGGAAGTATAGCCCCGGAAAGTGGGTCGAGCAAAATTTTACCCGGTCTCGATTCGGGTCAAGGCGGTGTCGAGGAGGGAGAGGGACATCTCCAGGGATCTTTTCTCACGGGGCGATTCGATTCTCTGTCTGGAGCTGCCACGGCTATTCGAGGATAAATCTCGGGATCCTCGAGACTTTCGCACAAAAACCGGGAATCCGGCTTGATTTCCACTCGGCTGATTATTCTGAAGAAACGGGGCCGGCGTGAAAATGTGCCACGACGCGGGGTTGATTCGCTATATTTTTCTCTCTTTTTTTATTTCGGAGTAATATGACGACGAAATTCTGCATATCATTTCATCGCGACTTTTCCACCGGAAATTGTTCCGTCGGGGTTTTCGTGAATTGTTCTCTAGATTCTAATTTTTTTTTTTTTACAAAAACCGGGAAACGGGGTTGATTTCCACTCGGATGACTATTCTGAAGAAACGAGGCGGCTTGAAAATGTGTCACGACGCGGGCACGCTGTTTCTTCTTTTTTTTTTTTTCGAGTGATAAAACGACCTCGCGTGTTATCAGACGAAATTCTGCATATCGTATTATCGCGACTTTTCCTCTCTTCCGCCCCTTCGAGTGTCGTCCCTCGAGGTGAGCGACGTAGGCGTAAATCAACCCCTTATCGCGGGGTTGCACCGCGAAACAAAAATTCCAACTTTCGGCTGTAGAATCTCTCTCTCTCTCTCGCTTTTCTTATATCCTCTTTCCCCCGGTTTTCCCGTCTTCCCTCGGAAGTGAGGCAGGAACCTGACACGTGGCGCATTAAAAGTTTGCGCATTAGAATCTTGCGCGGGCCGCGCCGTTCTTTGTCTCCGGGCGATCAATCTCTCGGTCTCCGGTGATATAGGGGAAAAGTTTTCCCGAAGAAATACGTAAACAGTTCGCTCGCCTGGACGGAATGGCGCGAGGACGCGGAACTCCCTTGGAAATGGGGAATTTCGATGATCCCGACGGCGAGCTTCCTTCGAAAACCCCGTTTTATCGTCAATCTTCGCTGCATTGCTTAACAATTTATCGAGGTAAAAGTATTTCCATTAAAGGAAAAGCACTCCCATGGCGCGTCGCTGACCCGCCTCTCGATACCTCGTGCGAGATCATTTTTCACCGATCTCTGGATTTCCGACCGAGGTCCAGGATTTCGAGAAATCGTCCGATCGAGTCGATGCCCTTTTCCTGCGATCCTTAAGGACCTCTGCACCCGAGGACGATGATTTATTCGGCAATGAATAATTTTATTCTGCGGGCGCGCCGCGCCCCCCATTTTTTCTTTTCTTTTTTTTCCACGGGGAGAGGCCTCTCTTAATTATCCCCGGTAAGCGAATCCACGGGGTCACAAATTGATCCTACGGCAAAACATATCCCGGCGAGATTTACGAGCCCCGATAGTATTTATCGGCCACTAATGTCGCGATTAATCTCGCCCGGAAGAAATTTCGCCCCTGGACGGCCGGCTCGAAAAATCACATAAACGGACTTACGGGGTCATCCCATCTCCTCTGTAAGATGCACCCCCTTTGAAACACCCCCCCGAGTCCCTCTCTGTCCCCTCTTCCCAACGTTTCCTCTAATTTCCTCGGGATTGAAAATTGAATTCCCTTCGGGTGATTTCCCGATCTCTCGTTTTACGCTCGGACCCTGAAGACGCTGATCCGAAAGCTCCTCGACGCGGATCTTCCTTTCCAGCTCTTCGGCTTAAATTTCGCCGACTTTCCGAGTGGCCTCCCGTCGGAAGCTCTCGTCCTTAACGTCTCGTCCTTATCCTCCCATCCTTCCCTTCTTTCGACCCGGCCATCCCGTCTCGTCTCGTCCTTCCTCCGGGGTGTGGCGAGTCCAGACGAGATCGCGCCTTCCGACAAAAATCCGGATTGGAAATTCCGATCGGTCCCGATCTAAGCCGAGCCTTTGATCGGTTCGTTACACGGCCGATCGGCCGTGTAATAAGTCCGCCAGCCGAGAAGTCGAAATTGGTTTCCCAAGAGGCGCCTTTAAGCGCGAGAGCGCGCCATTTCATTCCAATTCGCGAGAAGGCGGAATCCGCCCGCGTTTCCTCCCTTTCTCGCATATTGCCCTCTTCCTCTCGCACGCTTTCCTCCTCCTTCGCTCTCCCTCTTCTTTCCCGCCGTTAATTTGTTCGAGCTGCTCGCTTTTTAGACGTCTTCTCGAAACCGTTTAGTCGTTTCCTGCCTCGTTGAGTCTTTTTCCCGGTCATCTCCGCGGAATCGCGTTACTCCACGAAATGCCGCTTCCGATTGGACGTTCACTTCCGGTCCGAGCATTCAGCAGGAAACTCGCGGATGCCTCGGTAATGGACCGCGGATCCATTCGGAGTAGCGATTTTCCGCAATTTTTGCCTCGCCGATGGATGTTCCAGGAGAAGCCGGAGGATATCCTACTTTTTTTTCCGTTTTACATCCCCCTGGTTGTTTGCTCTCCCCCTTTTTCCTTTTCTCTTTCCGCCCGCGAATGCGCCTCCCGTGTTGCCAAAGGGCATGGACAAAGGGGCACAAAGAGGTCGGGATTGTGGCGTTGTTCGGGGAACAATTTAATTAGCCGTCTTGCGGAGTGGCGTAACCAGTCGACGGTCGCGGAACTCGGCTTCTCTGGAAAAATCGCCGAAAGGCGACCGAGGGGGAAACGCGATTTCCGGGGTGCGAAAAAGGTCCCTCCTACTCGGGATCCACCCGGAAAAAAAAAACGACACCCTCCCAACAAAGGACAACTTTCATAATAAAGTGTCACTTACTACGGTAACTGCTGCACCGACCGAAAAAAAAAAAGAAATGTTTCAAGAATACAGCGACGACGAATAACATTTTGCATCGCCTCCGGAAAGTAAAAGTTATTATCCCGCGATGGCATTTCCATCAAAATATTTCTTCTGCGCATTTTCATGCGTCACGCGCGAGAAGGTCGATGTCGAATTTTCTGACACCCACTGCGAATGTGATTTTCCTCCGGGACGTTCTCGCCACTCGGCGCAATTTAACGATTTAACGAGTTAGTACCTAATTACCTGAAGAGGAAAAATAGGCCGGGTAAAATGGAGGGTGCCGCCGGTATGCAAATTGCGACCGATGGATAAGCCCTGGCCTAGCGATCCCACGAGGCTGGTCCACGCGTTCGATCGCGCGTGTCGAGGGATCTAATTCGATCGTCGAACGGGACGAATGGAAATCAAAGCGGTCGAGGCTGCGGTCCGGGTTTGTTTAGGACCGAGGACGAGGTCCGCCACCTCGTTAGGAGGGATGCTGCGAAGCATGGACCCTAAATCAGGAGACGCCCTCTTGGCGGGACATCCGTGACACGTCCCGATCCTCTGCCTCTATTTTCTGCCCAACTCGAGGGACTTTCAAAAGATTCCCCATAGAATCCAAGGACCCCAATGGATCACCCCGTTATAATTTTTAATCCTTCCGAAATTAATTTTTTCTGACCCTTCGGGGACGCAGCCCTTTCGACGTATGGGCGAAATTCCTCGGGGCGGGCAAGCAATATTCGACCAAACGTCGCCATGGGGTTCTATCGAGGTAAAGGGTTAATCTATTTTTCCGCACTTTGTTACGCGCTCTTATCATCGACTGGGTGAAGTCGATTGACGATTATCGAAGCGTCATCTGAAGATGACGAGGTCGTACCCACGGAAGATCGAAAAATCGTCACACGTGGGCCATGTGTAGGCACTTGGTGACGTATCATAGATACGGAATGGCCGTGTGGGAGCTCGATTACCGTGTGGGACCCGCGGGGTCCGTCCACGCCCATATTCAAATTAACCCAGCGGCCCATTCGGACCACTGTGCCGACCACCGTCGATCGGGGATAGCTTCTCGACCTCGAACGAGCCGTCGACTGTTTTCTCGTTTAACGGACCGAGGCACGATCGGCCTGGTGTGCGTCATCCACGAGCAAGTCTCGTATCGCTCGCCCTTACCTATGCGTAGCCTACGCACACCCGGGTGACTAGCTTCGGGTCGCACGACTGCCCGGTAATTGGTCATTGTTTTGTAATGGAGCCGCGATAAAGTTCCTCCGGTTACGCGATGCGTGCCTAGGGCCGATAAGCCCGCTATCGCCGGCTGGGACGATTGACGAAATCGTAATCTTACAATTAGAACCCTGCCTCCTCTTACTAGGTCTTGAACCAACATTTCGCCCCTTTGAAATGTATCTTTAAACGCTACCGCAGAATTGTCATAATAATTCGAGGAATTAATTATTTCACTGAAATAAACGGGGAATTAATCGAACGCGACGTTTCCTCGGGGTTCCGACGATTTATGCGAGGTGGGCTTGGGGGCAAATAATTATCCTTCGAATTATTATCCATTGTAATATTTTTCTAATATTTCTGAGGTTAGGTGAGTTTTGTTATTTCGGCGTTTCGGGGTGCCCGGTCGGGCCTTGCTCGATTTCCCTCATCGCCGGGGACTTAACAAAGTGCCCCTCGAGGCTCGCCCCGTTTGTTCAAGACATCCGGGGTTGATTTTCCACCCCGCCGAGACCCGGGGATGAACTGTCGCGTCGGTTTACGGGGGATAAACGTTTACTCGCGACGCTTTCCGCCCCATTGCCGGCGATACTCGGACGTTGTTTGACTTGGGCTTCGATCGGGCCAGGGGGTGGACTCCCCCTAACGTTATCGGGGTAGCGGGGGCGATACGAAATGAATGTACTCGTTATCCAGTGCTCTCCTCTCCGGTCTTCTCGAATAACGAACCTCGTCTCTGGTCGATCGATCGATCGATCCTCCGGGAGGAGGATCTCTCGAGGACCGGCAATAATCGCCGGATTCTCCCCATCCACCCCCCCAGATCGCCCCTGGGAAGGTTATTAAAACCCACCCTGGACACGCTCCTCGCCTAACGAGCCGCGAAGGATGCTCGTTAAGACTTGACTTCGAGGTAATCCTCGTGGCCAGCTGCGATTACACTTTTAAATCGAGCCCCCCCCCCCCCTCGATACGCGACCCCCCGAGGATGAATATTCCCAGGAAGGACTCCTGGACCTCGAGGTCCTCGGGACGCCGAAATTCCATCCGTCGTATGTCGGTCGAAATCCCGGGATTTTATCCTGGATCGTGTTTAATTAGGAGAAGCTCCTGGATCTGGTAACGCATCCCGCGATCTCGGTGCACTCCTCGGTCGCAGGACCTCTGCTCTCTGGGAGGGTCAATTTCCAATTGAACTCCAATTTGGGCTAAGTAAACCGTGTAAAGGCGTCTTACCAGTCGGGGCGCTTTAGCTATCGGGCGGAGCAGCCGAGCAGGCCGAACTTAGTTAAATTTAGTGCCGAATTAGAGAACGGCTCTGCGGCCACTTACAACGAGGACCCCTTGATGCGTGTATATATGTACCCTCCTATGTACCGGTACGTCCCCATGTACAGCCGACAGACCCTGTACCCTCTCGGCGCGTCCTCGTAGATATCCCGACACTATGCGTTATCACCCACAACCGCGAGATATTCAATCGCGGGATTTATCCTTTCCCTGATTTATATCGTTTCCGTCATTTCTCTCATTTCTGGGGATTTTCTTTTTACGGGATGCAGGGGATGTCGCGCATCGCGGAGAAACCCTTGTCTCGGGATGAATTATGAGGTTCGACCCGGAGACGAACGGGTATCTCTCTGGGCTTGATATTTGGCAGCGTCTTATCAGGACTATCGATTTTTCCGGATCGAGGATCGCTCGCGGCTGGAGATGGATAATCCGATTCCTTCTCCTCGGCGAAACGCGTTCCCGGGGAATACGCCTACTACGTCTTGTCGGGGGTGGAAGGTACCCCCTAATGGACCCGGTGGATGGTTTTCCCCGTTTCCCGGAAAATCGGGCCGATTCGACGAGCTCCCAATGCGACGCTTCCCGGCGCCTCGTTTTACAAAGCTCGACGCGACGCTCGCAATTATTTCCATTGTTTCCGTTATGTCCATTATTTCCCCGCGATACGTCGAACCGTGCGTCGGGAAAAGCGTCGAGCACCGTTTAAAGTAATTACTCGGTGCACGAGTGCGGGATTTTCCCGGTCCTCGAAGATCCCGGGAAATCCCATGGCCAGGGCTCGAGGGCGCGAAAAATCCGACCTCGGTATTCCCGGTATCCCGGTATTCCCGCGGAATAGTTTCGAGACCTTGTGAAATTTAATTTCTTTTTTTCTTTTGTTCTCCTTAACGAGGGGAATTCCTTTCTCGAAAAGGCCGTCCACGTTTTCCCGTAACACATTCTCCCCCGCGGTGACACTCTCCACGTGTCGTCGACCGATTCCTCGGAGAAACACGATCTCCTTCGAATTCGTGGACCCCGAATAAGAGACGGGACTTTCTCCGTCTCAGGTTCCCGGTAAAAATGCGTCGGGAAAGATAAACCTCTAATTCCCTCGGGCTCTTACCTGCTGCACGGGAATGTGCCTCCTTGGATTAAGAGAGAGAGAGAGAGAGAAAAAAAAAAAGAACCGTGATAATGGCTTTAGTTTTACCCCTTATCTGAGAGATTACTCCAGGAGGAGGATTAGGAATTTTCGTTAGGGCGGGATTCTTAGTTTACGTGATATATACGGAACAATGTGAAGGATGTGCTAAGGTGCGAAGGGAAACGACTCGTTCCAGGTTTGGATCCGCCGGTTCCCCTGCCTTATTCGCCGTATTTCTCTTTTTCGCCTTTTTCGGCTTATCTGTTCTCTCCGACCGGGAATGGCCACACCGCGTGTCCGTTTCATCTCGCCAGGACTCGCACCGAATCCCACCCGAGGAACCGCAGGACGATTTCGGGTCGCCTTAATTTCTCGCACTTTTGTCGCCTCCCCTCCATCCCAAAATCACTAATCGTCCCTGTCGGCATTTTTCCAAGGGGATCGCAATTTGTTCCCCCGAATCGATACCCCTTGGAACGTCCGCCGAATACAAACCGCACGGCCATTCGTTGCAGGAGATGCGGTCAATTATCGCCGAACTTGGAGCCCGGTTCGCCGGGCGTTTTCGCTGGTCTTATTCTCGCTCCCCCGACACGGCAAACAGGAATCGCAATATGGCGGACCCGTTTCACCTCGGCGGAATTCGCATTAAAACCCGCCGAGGATATCCCGCCATCCGTCGAGGAGCGGCGCGACGATTCCGCGGCGTCTCTCTCCTCCCCTTTTTGCCTGAAATCAGACCTTCGGTCGTTTCGCCTCACGCGGAATTTCCTCCTCCGATCGTTCGAAACGTCTCAATCGACTCGTCCACTTAACGCGACATTGTTCGACAATTAACTCGAATTGAGTCGTTACCCGCCGCGAAATCTCGCCCCCGGAAATTTTTATCGGTCGCCGGAAGTTATCAGCAATCTGTCGGATAACGATCCGCCAGAATTTGTTCTTGCAACCAGGTAATCGCATGTTTCTTTTTCATCCCCTTTTCGCGCGGAATAGCGTCGCGGCGAATCCGCCTCGAGTCCTGCCGGAATTCGCATTAAATCCCGGCAGGATATTCCGTTTTTCCCCCCTGCTGTGCTCCGTCCCTCGGTTTTTCCCTGCAAGCCCCAAAGTGGCGACTGCGGTGCACCTCGAGCGGGTAGAATCCGCGATTGCCGGCGCGATTCCTCCGCACTATCTGGATTGGACTAGAATCCATCATCGGAGAGAGTCCTGGAAAGGGTCGGACCGATCCCATTTCTTTCTACAAGGGGACAGAGAAGGTGCAAGGACGCGTCCTTGTTACCCGAGGGCGTCGACCGAGTGTCCCGTCTCGAGGGCCTCGAACTTCCTAACCGGAAGTGCAATCCCGGAAGCCGAAGATCGAGCCGAAGTGCCGATGAAAAATGGCCCCCGGTAACGAGAGCGATTCCCCCAGGGTGGCGTTAACCGCTATCGGCCCCGGAGTTTTCGCGGCCTCGTCTAGTAAATTTCCACCACCTGCCGATAACCCCACGATAATGGTCGCCGTTAGGCGGAGGACCGGAGGATCCCCAGGACCGCGTCGATCGTCCCAAGGAGGTCCAAGAGTCCTGCGATAAATTCGGCCCCGACCCAGGAACTGGAACCCCATCCATGGGGACCCTAAGAGGATTTCGGGATGTCCATTCCCCGGGGGGCGTTATCGCGACTCCTCTTCCCGGTCCCCCGAAAAATCCCCCCGCGTTGGGATAACCTCTTAAGAGGATAACCGGGTTCCAATAAAACTTCGTAATTAGCTCACCGACGAGGAGGAGGTGTCTCTCGTTCCCTCTATCCCTTATTTTCTCCGGGTCCTCCGTTCCCTCCGAGACGTCCCCGGTGATCCTAAATTTCCCTAGGACCTCCCGTGAATTTTCTCCATCCTCGCCAGAAGTATCCCTTACTCCTCGACCTTCTCTTACCTGTCCTGACTGCTTCGAACTGCTCGTAGGAACCTGGAGAAACTTCTCCCGAGATTCGGCCCCTCGTTCTCTCCTCCTTTCCTCGCCGATTCTCACGCACAGGCTACACTTGTACACCCGGACCGGCGGGTGCGACCAAGGGGTGACGAAATTACACGGTACGCGCGGCCGATCTTTCTCGTAATAGCGTATTATTAAACCTAAATTATTGTTATACACCGTCCATTAGACGTTTAATCTGATCCGGGCGCTTTGTAATGCGTGCGCTAAGCCTCCGGGGCCGCGGGGCTCTATCTAGGAAATCTGATATTCCGGCATTTATACGGAGGTAACTTCCCCTACTCTCCCTTCAGCCGGTATAGACGAATGGGCGGATGGATGGAAGAACGAGGGTCGAGAGATCCGATACTAATTTACGGCGTGGAAGGCCCTAGAAATTTCGTCCCCCGGAACACTATGGACTCCTGCGACCGGTCCGTGGAGAATCGCGAGATAAAAGCCCTCCTTAACCTCGCCCTTTAATGCCCCCTCTTATCCTGGAGGTCCCTGCGGGAAAAATCTCTGCTTTTGACGTTTCCGATCTTGTCGCGAAATTGAATCGACTCGATACCAAGGGAACTCGCCTCGGCGGCGACCTCGTTCTGGATTTCCCTACTTTTCCAATTTTTTTCCCTCCACCTATTCCATTTTTCATTCGTCTTTTTTTTTCCCCTCCGATTTTCTTGAAGTTCTCTCGGCTGGACTGGAGTACACGCCTGGAAAGGTTGAGATGGACGAGAGGATAGGTAAATCGAACGGGAGTCCCGGAAAGGGCGGATCGGACCCGGCGATCCAGGATTTGCATCCGGAGTTTCTCGAAGACGGTCCTGGAAGTCGGCAAACAGGGCTGGGGAGGATTAAAGGGACACTTGCTGACGGGAGGGTCCTTTCGGAGCCTGCCATAATTTTTATCGGATCCTCCCTTGCCTCCTCCTCGGTGTCGAAGATCGCGACGGGGAGGGCAACGGCATCGATTCGGCCCCCCGGTCTTTCCGCAGAATGTCGACGGAATCGATATTCCGCGAGCGGCGACGGCTCGTCTCCGCGGAGGCGCGACCCAATTTCCGAATTTCTTTTGTGTCCCCGAGATTTTCCTCGGGGTGCATTTGCCTCGCGCGGCCGCGCAAATTCCCGCCAGAAATGGCACGAGGAAAACGCGCGGCGGCGGCGGCGGCGGCGAAAGAGAAGGAAAAAAGAGGGAAAAAAAGAAAAAGCAGTCGACGGAAACGAGCGACTCTTGATCGCGATTTATCGATCTCCCTCGACCCTGAACCATATCTCGCGGTGCAATTTATATTTCCCATTTTTCTCCTCGCTTCCCTTCCCGTCACTTGTCGTATTTTCCCACGGAAGTAACGCAATTTCGCGTCGAGTTTCCCTTAAGACCGCTCCGCGGTTCCGGAGGGACCGACGCGGACGGGTATGCAGATGCGAAGATTGGCGGAAACGGAGACTACTGCGACGAGTGGATGCGATTTGCAATTTACATCGGGAGTGAACCGTGTCGAGGGTGCCGGAAATCGGGGGGAAGAGGAGGGAATAGTTAGCGCGAAAGGGTAGAAAGGTGGGAAAAAAAAAGGAGGCGAAATCGGGGGGAGGAAAAAGATTAACGAGAGATCCGCGGACTTCGTTAGACCTCCCGGGAGGGGGTGGGAAGGGTGGAGCAGCCGGAATGTAGATTCGAAAAGTTCGAAAAGGGCTCGCTTCGGCGAAACTCGCTCTTCCGGCGAGCGAGTATCGAGTCGGGCGAGGAAGTATCGAGCCGAGTCGAGCGAGTCGAGTATCGAGTCGAGCGAACGTCTCCCGGAAACGCCGAACCAGCGATTAAGCCGCACCCATTTGTCGGGCCGCGCGACTCTTCCCCGTAACAGCTCTATTTTGTCCCCGTCTTTCTTTCCCCCGGGGGACCTTTAATCAGAGAGAACGTCGCAGGGTCGTTTGACATACCCGGTCGCTCCTCCTTGCCCCTCCACTTCCCCCCCCCCCCCGAATCCCGCGAATGTGCAATAGTCGTGCACCAGTTTTACGAGCGGTGTCGTTGCGGCCCCCTTAAAGGTGGGCCGGGGGATGATGGAATCAATTGGGGTCCGACATCCCCCGGAAGGGGGTTGTATCGAGGTGGATGAGACAAAGTGGAGGAGCGGCATCGTCTGGTCCTGCATTAAGCGATACCCGTTATCGAGACCGTGCCCTAGGTCGGCGTGGAATCGCGGGGGTGGGTCCTAACCCCTGGGACACCCGATTCCGCGATCCCGTTTCCACTGTCTATACGGAAAGGCTTTAATCAACGAAACGTCACTCCGTCTTTTGACACGGTCTCAGCCTCGCGGATCCGCCGCGTTTCGGGGGTGAGCAACGCGTTCCAGGGGGTGCCTCGCCCCCTCGACAATGCCACGGCCCGGATTGCGCGGGCCGCAATCAGCGACTCGATTCCGCCCGGAATTTACTTCGACCGTGAGACAACAAACGCAGACGCAATTAAACGCGATAATGGGCTCTCCTTCATCCCTTTTTTGCACACACCCCCCGCGCGCCGCCTCGATATAACCACCGAAACCGAGCAAAAGAGCCCACAGCTGACCGGCTGCAATTGGAGAGGCGCTAATTGGGCCCCATTTTTACCCCCTTCCATGAGGTATCGAGTGCCATTACAAAATTGGCAGGCCCGGTTTTCCTTTCGGACCCTTTTCCAGGGGACGAGGGGTGCCGATCGATGCCCTTAAAAATATCTTGAAGGTAGAAAACTGATATTCCCTCAGTGGAAGGCAACTAACCGCGGCTAATCCGCAGATGTCTCGAAATTGGGCCTTACAGTGGGGAAATTGGGCCCTCATGGCCCACTGCGTTTCGCCAATTGGTTAGGAACCACCGGGCCGCGTAATTCCCGGGCTCGTTCGACGTTCCGGGTAGCCGGCTGTTATTTGGTTTAGCCAAATACTCGAGGGGCCTGTTTGGGGTGAGGCCCCGGGTCCGGAGGGGCCCGAACTATTAGCGGAGGAAGAAACCACAAATTGAGCCGGCGACGCCGCGGGCCGCCGACGCAACGGCCTAAGGCCCTTTAAATCACCGCTTATTTACGGGTGGTTCTTTCTGTCGAGTACACGCTGGGCCCCGTCCGGCCCAGATTCCGGGTACGACGGGGGCCCCTCGCTCGATGGGTGGCCAATTTCCCCGGGGCCTCCTCTCCGAGGGCATCCATCAGTCCCGTGTCGGGCCCAGGTACCCCAGGTCATCCGATGGACCGCAAGGGGGTACTTCCCTTCGGAGTGACACCGGGATTTGGGACCCCTCCCTCGAAAGTCCCCCCAAACTTACCACCACCAAAGATGACGGCGCGACAGATTCTTAGGAATTCCAGAAAGAGTTTTCCGAATTTTTCCTTAATAAAAGAAAAAAAATTCCTCGGCACGGTAAAATGGGTTCCTCTTGCTTCCCCTGAGATGGAGATGCTGCGGCCAGGACCTTCGTCGCTTCGGAGGGTATCCAGGATAAAATGGGGAATTTATATTTTGGACCTTTTAGGCAGTTTCTTTGATTTTTCAATTTTTTTTTTCTTTTTTTAACGCGAGATCGGACGAGGATAGGAATGGCATTCGGATGGTCTCGTTTCTCGCGGGATGACTCGCGTTACCAGAGTCCGAACCTCCCGGGCTCCCTCGGGAAGACTCCCGGCTTTACGTCCGACAAACCATCGTTATTACCCCCCCCTCCTCGCGGGCCGTTAAGTACGTCGCGGGGGCAGTTTAGTTTCTTCGCCGCTTTCCCGGCGAGAAATCGACGGAAGGTCTAGGGGGTCCGACCGCGAGGGGGATGTTTTACTCCCGCCTCGTCCGCGCGGGATGCTGGGTGGTCCATTAGACCCGGAGTGCCGGGAGAGCGGCGCGGTTTTACGGCCGCGTCGCGGTCCAATTTCGAGGGCGCGGCTCTCATTTTTGCCGAACGTCCCCCGTGAATTACGGGGGGCCCCGTAAAGACCCCCTATTAGACTCGGCGCGATCGGTGAATACCGAGGACGAGGCCGTATCTCTGGAGATTCTCGCTTCTGTAATCTCATCTCTGTCCTCTCTAATCGGTTATGCGGATTCCCGACTTTCGGATCGGAGCCGCTATCTATTCCGTCGAGTGATAACGCGCGGCAAGATGCCAACGGGGCGGCGGAAGGCGACTTTTAGAGCTCCTGTTTACCCGGCCTACCGTTTGCGAGAGCAAAGAGACCCCTGACTCCGCGGCCATGTTTGCGGTAATAAAGGGGAAATAAAGTACAGGGCATGCCGACATGTATATTACTGGGTGATAAACGACGCCCCTCCGTGGGCTGGTCGATAAGGGAGAGTCGTCGACCGGGGACTTTTCCTCCAACTTCTGGAATTTCAGGAAAACTCCCTCGCCCGTGGGATGTGATAACGAGCCGATCGCGCTTATCGCGACTCTTCGGTGTTTCTACCGCGGGACGTTTTCACGGATTACCGGGAAATTTCTACTCGAGGCTGTCAGATTTGTTCCAATTAGAGCGAATCGGGTCACGCCGCGAGGATGTACGTTCCGATCCGTGGGCATATCCTGCGAAGAGGGGCGGGAGGGCGTCGCCGTAACGACGCACGTCGCGACGGTAAGCCCGTTTCCCTCGAACTCTGGACGATCGCCCATAAATCCCGGCCTGGATTCTCAGCTCGAGGAAATTGAAGGCACCCCGACGCCCCTAACGAAGGGAATTTTTCTTCTCAGCCGCCCCGTCGGAGCGACGCGGATGAGATATCAGAATTCGATCCTTACTCCGAAATCCTAACGCGCCTTAATCCTGACAATGGATAAAATGGATGCTTTCGAAATGTTTAAAAAAAAGTTTTCAAATAGTCATTCCGAACATTGGGGTGGGTATATTTTCATTTTTCTCTTTCGACTAATAAATTGATTTCTATAGAGCTATAAAATTTCATTTCGATTTTCCCTATAGAGAGAAACGTATGATACTTTAATTTTTATATACGAGCGATTAAGTTTTAAACAAACCCCCGGGGGCCGATTTTTCGCGGCCAGTTCGGTCGGTCGGTTAGCGCACTTGACGGTGCAATTTTCACCCGCCGGCCGGTAATTGCATTTCGCGGGCGCGAGGTGCGGGTGCATACGGATGCACCGGCCCGTGGGGTGTTCACGGGTCCGGTTACCCGATAAACCGAGGAAACTTACGTCCATTAGTTTTCCGATTCGATTACTTGTGTTTCAATCGCGAAACTGCGCGGCGGCCCAATTAACCATTTAACTCCGCTCCTGGGCGTCCCGACGCAGGACGTCGGCGGCGTCGGCGGCGAATATCGAGCGACCCGTCGACGGACATCCCTTCCGGGCGTCGAGGCGTCGTTAACACCGACACCCCCCTCTCCGTCGACTCCGAAATATATCCGGCATCATCGATGATCGAGAAATCGACGCGTAGATGATCCGTCATTCATTCGACGCGCACCCCCCATGGTTAATCGAATGGCCCCCGATTGTTCCCCGAGTTAAATGTTAATTCCCCGCAATGAAATCCCGACCAAATAGCGCGGGGAACTTCGAAGGGGGGGGGAGAATTTCAACGCCGATCAAGTAGAATCGAATCGACAAGTTCGACGAGGGGTGGCAACCCTTTACCCCGTGCGGGAGAATCACGGGGGGGTGCGATACGTCCGTCAGAGCGCGAGATGACGACAGTTATGTGACGTTCCCATTAATGACCCATCTTTCGGCATCCACCCGAGGTATCTGCATCCGCCATTCGGCCTGGCGGAAAGGGGTGCAGCCCTTCCTCGCTAATGGATCGGGGGGGTGCCACTTGTGGAGTTCGCGCGGGCTAACCTCGAAGGAGATCCTTTAAACAACGACGTCCTCCCCGGCGACTTTCAAGATCCTGGGGCATTACCGCGCCCATGTTGCGGAGGAAAGGGAAGGAGAACGGAAGAAGAATGGGGAGCAACCGAAGGGGAAGGAGATCGCGACGTAAAGGGCAGCCACCGGGAAGAGACGTAAAAATGGCGCCTCCTGCTGGCCGTCCGATCGCTCCGACCGTCGTGATCATTTCGACCATTTCGACCATTTCGACCGTCCCGAGACCATCCCTGCTCGTGTCGGCCGACCAGAGATAAAGCCAATACGTTGTCGGACCCCGTGTTACCCGTGACACCCTGCGGAATTGGGGCCAACGAAAAATACCTACCCCCCGACGCGTTTGCTCGCCGATGTGGCATGATAGGTGGCCGCTGGCGGTGCGGTCGTTAACGCAAGATACGTCGGACGAGGCCGAGATAAAAGCTGCGCCAGATCAGCCCCGGACCGGGATGTGCCGGAAAAATGTCCAGCTTGCACCCTCCCCCGAGTGCATTTCCCATTTAGCCCGGCCCAATTAAACCGAGCCGTTGTTCCTCTCGAGTAAAATCCAGGCAGAGGTGCGTCGCAGCATCCGGCTGGACCCCATGGGATAAAATACAGGAAAAATTAGGGATATATTAGCGACGAAAAATCGAAGATCGAGGTTAAGACGAGGACTCGTAATTTCAGGATCTGGAGCAGTTTAAACTCGCGTTTACGCGTCAGTATGCGCGTAAGTCCTCTCCGACCGGACAATGGACTGCGGTTGGATTTCTCCCCTCGGGCTCCGTCTTAGCAGGGATTGCCGGTGAATTAGACGGCCGTTTTCCCCGTATTGTCTGATTTCTGCGGAGGCTGGAACGCGCTTGCGGGATTACGTGGTTTACGGCGTTTCTCATTAGGCCGGGCGACTCGGCGCATCCGCCAAGTGGCGATTCATTTTCGCTCCGGGTTCAGTCCTCCGCCTCGCGACCCGCCGAGCGGAAAATTGATATTTATGTAAACGGTTTCCGCGCGGCGTTTAGCCCGCGTGGGCCGTGTGCGGTACCTAAGCGGAAGCGATGCACCTGTGCAGTTCGTTAACGACGATTTATCTCGACGCGGGGTCTTCGTTGCACTAGGTTATGGCGACCGCCGCCATTCCGGGAGAGCCCATCCTCGCAAATCAGGATCCTTTCCCCGCAGGATTAGCGCGAGACTGCGGACGTAAGTACGCAAGATAGTCCTGAAAGTGGGGAAAAAAAAAAAAAAAAATTACCGGCACGATTACTCCTGAATGACGAGAAATCTCTTGTGTATTATTTCCGCGTCCTTGACCGCGCGTTTATTTTCCGCCGTCTTTGGAGGAGCGGAGCGGAATCGCATCGCGGGTGGAAAGTAGTCGATGTGGCGGCTCGTCCGATGCGATCGATGATCGATCTCTTCTATCGCTGCAGGACCTCCGCCCAAGGATCCGCCGTGTCTCCGGCGTGCGTCGTCGCATTATTGGAAAAGCTCCCGTCATTTCCGAGGTGCATTATTTTCTTATTCCCGGAGACATCGATGCTCCGGGCAAGGATGCTCCAGGACACGCCCGGCGGGGAGGAGAAATTAAATTGAGTTCTCCTCCGGGAAAAAGGACGACCGGGTAACGACGGGGGAAGGTCTATTTACCCAGGAGGAGGGTCCTGCCAGCGAAATTCCGGAAATAATTATCCGCCCTTTCGCCGGGAGTCGTCCTGGCCCGAGATCCTTGCCGGGAACGAGCGTTTGTCCTCCCGAAAGCGGGGATGACGGTGCATCCGACTGCATCCAACTGCATCCCGCAGATCCGCGAGTCATACCTCGGAGAAGTGATTACCCGCGAGCGATGCGCGTGTCGCAAAGGATTCATGCCATTTTTCCGCCCACGCAGGATCCGCTCCGGTCCTCTCGACGTCACGGCTCGTTACGGTCGTTGCAAAAACGTCGATCGACAGTTTAATCTCGATTATGCGGACTAACGAAGATCCATCGCGTGTCGCTTAGGCGGGACTCGAGGCCCGAATCGATCCCGACATTCGGCGTGGGCTTCGGGATGGATGTCCTTACCCAGGATAACAAATCCTTCGACTCCGTTCGATGACCAGAGGAAATTTTTCCTGATTTTTATTATCAAGTTATTTCAAACTATAGACAAATTTCCTCGCATCCCCTCCTCCAGGGTGAGTATCCTCAGTCAGGATAACAAGGATACGTCCTTCGCCTCGCCTCGACCTCGATGGATGACTGGAGGAAATTCATGATTTTAATTTTAAAAGTATCGTGGGATATTACAGGGAATTCTTTCACGCCTTCCTCGGCAGGAAGTCGATGTCATAATTGGATCCTTATTCCAGGATGACTAGCGTTTAGGGATAACGACGTCGTCCGGCGAGTATCCTAGCCGGAAGCGATCGATACTTCTTTTTCCATCCCTTTGTGTCCCGGAATCCGACGCCTCGAGATACGGCGATTTGTCATCCCCGTCCTCCGGCTACGCATCGAATGCTCCCTCGCTGCAGCCCCGGAGGCCGTGAATGCAACCAGAGGCGCGAATTTCCGAGCTCGCTTTTCCCTCGCCGAGACCTTCCCCCTATTCGTTGGGAAAACGTCTCCTGGATGTTCCGTCAAAGTGGCGGCAGTCGACGTTGATCAACGGCCCCGAAAGAAATTCCCATCCCTATCCAGAATAAACTCCCGGGGGCGGCGAATTTTCCCAACTTCCTCCCTCTTTTAATTAACCGATTTTCCCGATTCACGGTAACGCGACTTCCTGCGCGGAGGAGGGGAAATATTAAAATGAATTAATATTTCTCGTCTCGCTGTGGCGGAAGCAGAGCCGCCAGTTCCCGGCAGAAGATCGGCTCGAAAATTAGCCGCTTCTTCCCGGAACGTTGAGCGATCTTTATGGCGCTCATAAAAAAACCCTAAGGACGATATTTATGTCCCCGGTGTCTTTCGAGGTCCGCTAGTGGGCGACTACCGGACATTAGTCAATCGAGAGTGGAAGAAACCTACGCGGTCGTCGGCGGTACTCCTCTTCGATATATCCCCGATTATCTCTAATAATGCACTTTGCGATCGCTACTACTTATTGCGATTTAATGCCACGCATCGATCGGGTCGAATTGACCTCGGATTAGTGGTGACCTCGATGGGGAACGTTGAATTAGAAAATGGTACCCAGACGACCCGCGATGATCTAGCTCGCTTCTGTCCGGATTACGCGAACCCGAGAATCGATCGGGCCCCGATCGAAACTGCCCTCGATTGGCCGAGTGCATTTTTAATTGCCGCGAATCGGCCGGGAATCGGTACACCCGTGGTTGGGGAAATAAAAGAGGGAGGTACAAGGCGGTGCATATGTAATGCAACGGGGACGGTGCGTGGCGGCTATCATATCGGCGAGGCCCGGTGTCGTGCTCCGCGACGGAATGCAAGATGCACTTTAGATCCCGCGGGGCCCTGAAATTACACGTGTCGTGTAATTGGTGGCTCGCATTACAATTAATTGAAACCCATGCACGCAATTATACCGAACGACCGGTGATATATCACCGGTCGAGGCACCGCGTACGCGCGAGCCGGAGTGCATCGCCGGTCGGATGCACTTTCGCCGGATGCACCCGCACCGCGGATGGATCTCGCGAGATCTAGCCCCGTGGATGTTTCCTTATTTTTTTTTTATTCGATTGCTTGGGAGGATTCATTCCGGGTGATCTCCAGGGACCTTCCTGGATCCCGTCGTCCTGGTTCCTTTTTTCGTTTCAAATTTCAAGCCTTCGACGACTCGCCGGCCACTTGCAGCCCACTCGCAGGGAGGGAATCGCCCTGGAATACGTAATTGCGGAGGGATTAACCCATTATACCAATTAGTCTCGTTCTGAATTACTCTCGGTGGCAATTTAATCCCGGGGCTCGTCCCGATTCCGGTCGGCCATTTCCACCGAGGGCTCGACTCGTTTCCCACGTCCTGGGACATTTATTTCGGCCGTTCCCGGCATCCCGGGACTTCTTCCCGGAGTTGGCTCGCGGAACGCGATTCCGCACCCGAGTGGATTGGTCGTTACCGCGGAATCCCCGCTTAGATTTCCGGAATCCCGCGTAGATGGCTCGCCGGGGAGTGCACTCGAGGACCGATCGACAAATTCTCGAGGCCGACGAAATGATCCACGCCGACCTCGTGTCCCGCCCAGTTGTTAGGATTCCCATCCCGCCTTTCCTCGGGATTGAATTAAAAAGCCCTTTTTTATATCTATACACACCGACTTATAAATAATCCCAGTCACTCGCGGCGGGCAAACGGCTTCGACTAGACGCCCTCGTTAATTTCCCGCGTTTCGTCCAGGTGCTTTTAGCAGATTGTATTTAAAAACATTTACCCTGCCTCCCGGCAAGTTGGCGGCTCGGGGTGCAATTAGTTAAATGCATCCGGCCCGAAAAATGGGATCGAAATGGCGCCGTTTCACGATAGCCCGAATAAACGATCCCTTTTCTCGCCCTATGAAAAAATTCCACACTCCAGATCCTAATGTCATGCGCGATAACAATAGTGATTTCATATTACCATGTATGGATAAATATGAAATTTTATTATATTGCGCATAAAAAGATTCGTCCCTTAGAATTATAACGAACTGGTCGGGAATTGTCGTTTCATTCGCCCGGGGAATATCGTTTCTAATTTCCTTAATTCCGATCAAGACTGGATTTTTAGCGGGGATTATCGCGGCCCATATCAGTCGGGCCTCGGTGCACTTTCGGGGGGGCGCGCGTTTAAAATATACACCATGCCGGGTGTGTTAAAATAAAAGGGATAAGGCCACTTGTCTGGGTTGTGACAGCATTAAATCAAGATGCGTATCTTAGCCCCTGCACCCGGCTCTCGAGGGGATCTCGTAGGCGGAACCGCGCGAGTCCGCCGAGAGGATGCAAGCGAGGTGGGTCCTCTTGCACCCCGATTGCAAGCTATTAATTAGAGGAGGCCGGACCTGCGAAAGCGCATCCCGGGTACACCGGAGCACCCGCCGTTTGTTTAACAACCTCGCGGACCTCCGATTTCGTGACGAGATAGAGCAGCCCGATGCACTTTTTCGCGCGAACCTCGCCAGAGAAGAATCGACACCCGGCTCGCACTTCTCGTTTTACTTCCCTTCTACTTTTTTACACATATCTTTTTTTCCTTCCTTCGCGTTTTTACGCCCCTTCTCGAGGGACTTCACGCCCGGGCTCGTTAGCGAGAGGGTTACGTCGGCGTAATCTCGCGAAGGAAGGAGTAATCGTCACTTTCGATGTCATCTTCAGAGGGGCAAGAAGCGTCCCCCGAACCCTGAGGAGGGAAGATGCGGTATCGTTAATCGGGGCCCTCCGGGTTGTCGGAGGTTTTATCGCCACTTTCGAATTATGGACCTCTTGCCAGGGGCGAGGGGGGAGACGTACTCTGGGATGCTGCGAAGATAGACATCTCCGAGGACGTAGGGACTCGCGATCTTGTTAAGCCTACCTGGAGATTGTTAATTTTTTTCCGGGCCTTTTATCACGTTCTATTGATATTTTCTTTCTCTACTGGCGGTTTTTTAATATGTAGCGTGGGGGGGGATTTCTTTTCGGTCCCCCGTCGCGTTTCAGGATTTCCGCGGAGGGGCGCGACGTTATAAAAAAACTTAACCCGACAAGTCCGCCGTGGCAAACGGGAGGAGAAGGCTCGTGATGGAAACTGCAAATTGGTCCATCCAATATGCTCGTACTTCTTTTTGCACTCGTTGTACTTACGGCTCGGCTTAGCGGGGTGGAATTTTATGAGCGCGCCCTGAGTTACGAACTTTCCGGCTTTCATCCCCTTGCCGGCGGGGGACACGCCGGTTTCTTTCCGCGCCCCCTCCGGAAGGGCGCGGCCACCGTAACTCCCGGGTTTTTCTTTAATAAAGTCCGGGAAGACAGGATCCGAGCCGAAGGTGGCTGCGGGTTATTGAATTATTTCGCCATCCCAGGGATGAAAATCCGGGGGAAAATTCCGACCTTGACTCTGGGGGGAAATTCTTGAGTGTTTCTTACCAGAGGAAGAAATCGGAATTCCATATTGTCCAAGGTCCGGTAATTAAAAGCTGCACGTTGGGCACGATCAAGACCGACTTTGCCCGTCGCTATCTATACATGCACCGAGTGCATGCACTTCGTGTCACGGTACAGAGTATGTACCGGCAAGTGCTCGGGGCGTACCTCCTCGCATCCCGAGGGACTCTTCCCGGCCCACGCGGACGAACCGCACCGCGTTGCGGTCGTTATGCGTCGGAGATGCGTACGAGAGATAGCAATGCCGAAGAGTTCCCTCGTTAATGCGTTTAATCGCGGCCTTTACCTTTTACAGGCGGAGGAAACGTGCGTGGCGGATTTCGCGGAGACCTCGGGATCCCCTTGAAAATCTTGGAGAAAAATGCAATCTCAGGCCTCTTTTCACCTTGACTTTGTCGGTTTGATAAGAGAGCGATTTTCTCCGAGTACTCGCTCTCGCGATCCCCTGCGTGTAAATCCGCTCGATAGAGACGCGTTTTACCCGCGCGACAAGCGCGACCAATGCGCGAAATTGACGGCCGCAGTTCGCGGCCGCGTAATTGGATTTCTTTCCGCTCGCGATCCGTCATGGGCGGCCCATTAAGACGGATTCCGCAGGACGACTCGTCGCGCATCCTTCGCCCATCCTTTGCCCATCTCTTCCCCAGGTGGTCCAGCGTCGAGTCGACCCTCATCCGCGACATGGAAATGATTTAAATTCGCCATAACTCGATGTTTCCATTAACATTGTCAATCGCTCCTCTCTCCACCCTGACATCCCATCTACGTAATATACCCTGAGAGAAAAAAAAAAACCTGTCATCGAACCAAAGAAATATTTCTTTACCTAGTATCGAAGAGAAATATCTCGCTAATTCGAGGAATAATCATTTGATTGAAATAAACTGAAATAAATTGTGGATATTTCTTTGGTACTGTTCAAAGAAATACTTCTTTGGTTCGGTGAGAATTTTTCTTTTTTTTTTTTTCTCTCGGTGCACGTTGGCGAAATTCGGCAGGATTCGAGGCAGGAGTCGGAGGTCCTCTTTCAAGTCGAAGGAGGGCCCCGGAATGTATGGAGCTACTTAAAGATGGCGGGGACAATTCGCCGTGGGATAAGAATAGAGACATTCTAGATGGACGGGGGACGTGAGATCATTTGTCAGGAGTGATTTCTTCCCGTTCGTGAGTCGAATGAAAAAGCTCGGCGCGACCGAGAGGGAAAGGCGCGGAGGAGAGTGCGTAGGCGCGCCTCGTGCGTGGCTCGCATCTACATACGCGACACGCGTGCGAAAAGAGCCTCGTTCGATTCATGGGACCGGTTGAAATTCATTGGATCGGCCCTGGGATCGATGTGCCCTGGATCGATTGCAAAGATGGCTTAATGGCGTCCCCTCGTGCCCAAGAAACCCCGGCAGGTCCTTGAAAGGATCATTTCGATTTCTGCAGATAGGCCGACGCGATAATCCGTACACACCATTGTCATACAATACCATCGTGTTGTACATTGACAGAAATAAATTGCCATCCGATTCATCCGATTTTAACTTGGAGTAGAATAATGATCCTTTGAATTCTTCGAATCGATCAAACATTCCCTTGGGGTAATGAATAGTCTTTTCCTTTTGTATGCTAATTCCGTATGTCGGATTTCTCCTTGATGATTAATCGACGCTCGATTGCGTTTGTGCTCCGATTTTCGTGGGGATAAAAAAAAAAAATCTTCGGGGATGACTTCGCGGCGGATTCCGCGAAATGCAAATCTCGGCGTCCTGGGGAGCCGCGAGGATTTAATATTCACGCCCCTCGGCCCGACCGCGACTCGCGTGATTGATGTTCCTAAGTGTCAAGCGTCGCGACGCCGAGAGGGAGCTTTCGGGCCCCCCCGTGTCGAAACTTCCCCTCGGAGCGAGGGAAACTTGCTCGTCAGCCCCGAAAGGACCTCCGGAGCTTTCCTCGGGGAGCCTCGAGCCTTTCCCGCGACTTCCGGCTGCGAAAACCGGAGTTTCCGAGTCGACCGAGCCTCGGCTCGACTAAACCCACGAAAATCGCCATCCGGGGAAGGTTAATCCCGTTTACATCCGAGAGGTATGTGCGCGTGTTCGAGCGTCCCGATCGCAGCTTCCCAGTGGAGGAGCTCGACTTGGCCGCGGGCGAAACGCGCATTCCAGGCCGCACACGTCCACCCCGGCAATTTACGACATCCAAGGATTTGTAAGGTACCCGGGGCTCGAATGCTCGCGGATAAATTTATCCGTGGACGCGATCTGGGACGCGTTTAGGGACCGACCGTGGATATCGAGCTTTCATAAAACTGTCCCGCTCTTCGGCGAGTCCGACAACTCCGACCTCGAAATGCGGAAATGCCCGAGAGTCCCTATCGTTGCCATCTCTAAACTCCGCCCTGTTATCAGGACACCGAGATTGCCAAGAAATTATTATTCAAAGGCTAGGATAAATCCCGAGGATTTTACGATGCAATGAAATTTTCGAATTTGATCGAGTGGGGAATATTTGAAATTTTGCGGATTTTAAGACTTGAGGGTAACCAACCGTGATCCCGTCTCGTGGTCAGGATGCCGTTTCTCCCCCTCTATAAATTAGAAAAAAAATCAGTTTTGAAGGATAATCTAAATTTTGGGGATTTTCTGGAGCAACGATAGCTTCGTCGGATCGATCGGGAATTTTTCCGCCAAGGGGCGGTCAGTTCGTCGGTATTTCGGAGCCGAGTAACGAAGCGAAATAATCGCGCGGCTCGTGTCACAGGGATCCGCATTAGCGAGCGAGCTGGCATATTCCAATTTGAATTAACATCGGTTCGTCGGAGGCCGCGAAGGCCGAGCCGGCCGGGGGCGGACGAAGCTCGAGCTGGCTTCGTTACCGCGGAAGCACCGGATAATGACCGTCTACCTCCGAAACGGAATCCTAGGAATTGGTCGTCCCGCTAATGAATTGCCTTCCCCATTGTGCTTCCGCCCCGGCCGGAATTGCAGGCACGATCGCCGACCGCGGGGCGCGAGGATTTCTTTGGAAACTCGATATTTTCCCCGATCTCGAAACAAAATCACCCCTGAATGCATGTAAACCTGAGAGATTTTTGGAATACTTGAAATATCGAATTTCTGGATTTTTTCCAATTTTTCTAGCGTTTTTTAGTAAAATCCTATATGGCGGTACCTGAAATTCTCCTCGGAAATAAAATTTCTGGGAGAGACCGGGCGAGCAGGGGTGGGAGTTTAGGGTGGTATCTCGTCGTAAGTCGTCCAGGAAACCACCCTCGGTGGTTCCGGCCAATCGTCGGTCTCCTCCCCGAGATCGAGATCGCGGCGTTAACTCGAGGCGACCCTCGTCAGGGGGCAGGGCGATCCGAGGGACCTGGCGATCCGTAAACGTCACTAATTGCCATCCGAGATGAGCCTCCGGATCGGGGGATGGACCGACTATCTTCCCTCCCCGGAGCCGCCCTATCTTTCGAGAAATTAATCGTCCTTCCCGGGTAATCCTCCGCCAGGCCATCCGGACGTAACTCCGACTCTAATCCCGCCGAAAAACCGAGCTTTCCCTTCTGCTCGTGCACCGGAAGCCTTCGCTGCCAACTTCCCCCACGCAAAAGACCCCATCTAAAGTGGCGGAAAGTTCCGATAAATTTCTCTTCAAGACACAAATCGAGATATCGATGATTCGATACGTTCGTCGCCCAAGAAGGAGGGCCATTTTGTCGGTGATAAGAGAACTCGGTGATAGCGGAACTCGCAGGTGAAGGTAACGTTGTGAGACGTAAAGTCTGCTTCCGGGGATGCGACCTCGACGGCGAGTCTGAAAGGAACCCTCTATGGGGGTTGGCAACTGCATCTGTAACTGCAACTGCAACTGCACCGCGGCTGCAATTAATTCGACTCCGCGGAGACACCGGAAAATTGCCGACTTTCCGCGCGCAGCTTCGGCTCTCCTTTATTCTCCCGGCTGGATTTTTCATCCCGCTTCCGGCGAGGAGTGCACGCACTCTCCTTCCCTCCTTGTGCTTTTTCCTGAGGAAAAAGAGAGGGGCCGATGCAAATCCGAGGAGACAAATAAATCCGACCTCTCTCGGCGCGACTTTGTTTCCCGTGGAAACTCCGGGGCATATTTAATTTAATTGGATTAATTAATCGATCGTCGACGCTCACTCTGGTTTCCTTTGATTTCAGGTATGTTTTGCGTGCCGGATGTTTGGGGAATTTGTCCAATCGTCGCCTGTTAAAAATTCCCGAAATCGGTAAGTCACTCCGAATGCGATTCTCCTGGGCTTGGAGGCAGTACTCGAGGATGCATCCTGGATCCTTTTAAAGAGGTCACTGCTTCCTCTCCTGTGTACGCACGTACTCGAGGAACGTGCGCCAACTGACCCGTAATTAGTCGAGGCCGGATATCCCACGAGGCGAGCGATTATTCCGCTTTCGAGCGTCGTTATCGGCATCAATTGCCAATTAGAGGTCGGCCCTATTGATTCGGTTCCCCGAAGCTCCACGGAAAGCTCGAGCCTTCCTTCGAGCTGTGCAACGCTTGTGCAGGTACCGCGGAAACTAGAAAAAAAAAAGGGAAAATTAATCGACGCGGTAAAAAGAAATTCTAACATATCTGTAACCATTATCAGCGTCCATTTTCGACGGTCCGTCCACTTCGGGAACTTTTCCTCGCATCTCCATAAGAAAAAATCTCAAATGAACGGCGACGCTTACAAGAGGAATCGCGTTATCAAATCCCGAAATTTCGTGGAATTATTATTATATTAATTACTATTATACAGGTGTGCGATACACCTTGCCTGCTTTCCTCGGAGTCTAGCCAGCAGAAATCTTTAGTCTCACCGCCGTGAAATATAAAAAAAGAAGATCCCGAACGAACAACTTCGCTTAAAAGAAGTATCTCGTTATCGGTCCCCCTGAATTTCGTGGAATTATTGTACAGGTGTGCGATACACCTGGTTACCTTATTCCTTCCTTCGGATTTCTTCTCTCCGAGGTCCGTGCAGGCCTGATAAAAAAAGAAAGAGGGACAAACAATTTCCTGGCATGCGACGCGGCCGTTAAAGGGGGGTCCCCGTTAAACGGCGCGTGTCTCTACGGGGACCGTAAAGAAGCCCGAGGCTCGCTTTCGCATCCCTAAAGTCTCCCGGCAGGAAGTTGCTCGCCTCGTGCCCATAATTCGGCGCTATCGCATTATCGCGGCCCGTACTTGCTTGCATGCCGACGTATGTACTTTTGTACGTACGTGGGCGTACAGAGATTAAACCGGGCGCCCCCTCGAGTAAGCAAGAGCAGCCCTATCGCGTCACTGGAGGGTGAAAACGGCACCCTCGCGCCCCGATGGGGTGTCGGGGGTTATTATTACGAAGCTCGGATAAGATAGGCGGAAGTCCGTTCCCGGGAGCTTTTTCGAAACTAACCACCCGGGGAAGGAAGGAAGGAAGGAAGCGACGAAACGGGGGGCGGTTTACGAGTTTCCCGAGCCCCCTCTTTCCATTTTCCTGCATCTCGGGGAATTTTCTCCCCTCGTCGCGACTCTACATCTCCCGATTTCATATATTAAATATCCGAGTGATGCCGCGATACGACGAGAGGGGAAGGTCGAATTTATCCGGAAATTATTTCCGCGGCCCGAGTCAGGGCGGGAATTTTTTTTCCCATGATCGAATTAGGGGGAGAATCTTTTCCATGGCCGAATTAAGAAAGGATTTTTTTTTTTTCACGATCACGAATTTTTTTTCCACTTTTTTGACTTCATTGGGGGTGCACGAGGAGGGTAACTTCAGAGCTCGGTCTCCAGGAGACTCAAGTTGCATCGAGTTAACTGGAGAGGGGCACGTAGGCTGCCCCAGAGGAGGGGGCACTCGCATTCCGAGATCCCCGAGGGCGGTAATGAGGAACTCCGGGGCGGTAATGAGGGATTTACGATAACTATCGCGAGCTCGCGGGGGAGGGCCGCTCCTTCTACGTGAATCGAGGAAGGAAGTTATGAATGAAAGCATCCTCGCGCGCGTACACGCGCGAATTACGGGCATAATGCGTCGGATATCGCGCGTAATGAGTGCCGGAGGATGCACGAGGGTTTTAATGGCGCAAGACGGAAATAATTGGCCCGCGATGGCCCGTGGGCCGCGATCGCAAATTCCCCGAGTCCTTTCAAGCGAAATTTATCAGTGAACCGGACGATAAGGACCGAACGAAAAAATAAAGGGACCAGGGAAAAAAAATACAGGACATACCCCGAGACGCGATTCCCGTGAATCCTTCGAGCGAGACCAAAGAGGAAAGTTCCTCCGACAGGACGCTTTTTACCGAAACTCCCCCTTTTCTTTTCTTTTTTTTTTTATCACAAGGTCGAAACGATAAAGGGACGTCCATAGGCCGGGACACGAAAATGGGAATTCTCGGGGCGTTTCTTCTCCCCGAGGTCCCCGAGGGAGCCCCGGGAGTCAGTTTACAAGGAAAAGTGAGTTTTCCGGGCGTTTTAATGAAATTTCGGCGACGCTGGCCCTCCCTAAGCGGATTGCGGGCCAAACCGAGGAGGGCGAGATTTTCCTAGGCATTTCGCTGGTAACATTTTTCCACGCCCTCGAGGGGGGGGGGGGGGGGGGCATTTTTATTTTTCCTCCCAGAATTTTTTATCCCGTGTCAACACGGATTTCTATCTCTATATCTCCGGCACGTTTCCTCGAGGAAGGAGAGGAGACCGACTCCCTGATCTCGCATATGCAGCTGCACCAAGACTGCAGGAGTCGGGCGCACATGCGACCGCTGTCGGGTGGAGGGTATCAAAAACTCGTGATAGAAGTTTATCCTTTATTTCCTGAGTTTCTGGGGGTCCCTGGAAGACCTTGGCTTATCTATTCGGCCATTAAGCCCCGCCAAGGGGAGTCAAAGCGACTCGGAGATCACCGCTCGGCCGTCGCGGGTTGCATCGCGAGGTGCATCGCGAGGTGCATCGCGCCGATGCACTATTTACTCGCTCCCCCGAGATCGAGGCGAATCGTCGTCGGGGCCGAGCTTTGTGCTCGACCGGTAACGGCCGGTAATTGATTTCCGTTTCGCGGTCGAGGGCCAAGTTAAACACGTACCGAGATCGTAATCAACGGCGGGGCGCAAGGAGAACGCTCTCTCGCTCTCTCGGCCCGTAATTCCCCCTTAGAGAGTGGCGGACTGCCGATTAACTTTGCGCCACCGGCTCGTCCTCTGAATTAATTGGAAAAGTTGGGGAGGAGGGGTGTCGTCGTCGGCGGATTCCATTGCCAGTCGATAATCTCCTCTTTATTCCCCCCCCCCCCCCGCGAGTCGATCGGTGAGCAGAAGCCCGCGAATCCGCCCCCGGCGAGCAAGTTCGGCTGCGAAACGACCGATTAAGACCCGATTGCGGTGCTCGACGCTAAAACCAGAATTCTCCACCGAGTGGAGACGTCTTTATCCTTGAAGAGTGCCGCCTCTTCCAGCCCTACGATAATTAGGTGGAGCAACGTGCGCCCGGTACTTTGCGATGCCTCCTCATTGTGTAGGAATTTTATTTCTATTTTTTTTTTATTGCTCGTAATTCCTCGTGGGAATTTTTTTTTCCCCAACGAAGGGAGGTAGTTCATTTAGACTCCGACGAGCCGGAATTTTTGGTTGACCACCGATTGGCTAGGGAATTTTCCAAGTGGAAGGAAGAGAGGAGGTCGCCCTCAAATCCCGTCGACGAGTTCGCGCTGAGGGGGGGAACGTCGAAAGGGGTTCTGGCGAATAATCCCCGCCGATTTGTCGTCCTGCCCGAATCGGCAGGACTCGATTACAGGAGGACCTTATTCGAGGCGTCCGAACAATGGGGATCGATCGCCGGTAAAGAACGGCCAGGATTTACTCTCCCGGTCGGGCTGGCGTGTCACAATATGTCTCCATTGTGCTGGCCGAGAAGAGGATCGGGGCCGACTTAAAATCCGACTCTCGGTCTATTTTTCTCCGACCGAAAATCAGCCGCGAAAACCGCGGCGACCTGATTAGAAACCGGGAAGGGAGGCCCTCTCGACGGTCCGCTTCGCCTTAAAATCGATCCGGTAATTGATTCGAAATTGCGCGACTCGGCACGCGATATAGCCCCCTGCAATACCGATAATGATAAGGATGCAAATTTCCCTCCGCTTTTCGGAATATCTAGAATATTCAGAATAGTCCCTGATGGGGAAAACTACCCTCCTCGGTCGAAGTGCAATGCCAACTTGGCCGGAAATTATTTTTAATTATTACACACTGGTGGAGAATGCACCTGGCTAAAAATCGATCCGAGGATTGATTCGAAATTGCGCGTCTCGGCACGCGATCGCCTCCCAGCTAATGAGCGTGGAAATTTCCCTCCACTTTTCCGGCGACCCCCCGCGAAGGAGAGCCACCCTCGAGGTGCAGGGCCAACCGGGCGGAATTTGCATACCGCGTTTGCGGGACCCGCACGCAACGTTCGACCGGGGATTACCTGCAGGGCCGATTCGCATGCGAATCCCGTGTTTGACTACTAATTCGCCGCCTTAATGTAAATTGTAAATAATTCGCGGCCGAGGGGGTTGAAATCGGGCCCTCTCGGTTTAAAAGGCGCGGCCTTTATCCGAGGGCTAAAGAGGGTAATGCTATGCAAATGGGCCCGGGGAAGATTCATTTTCCGCTTTCATCCCCCGGGAATCGAGCACTCGTGCGTACGAAATCATTTCGTCCCTCCACCCGATGGAAAACCGCAAGTCCCCCTTCCCCGTCGACCCCCACCCAGCAAACGTTCATCGCGAATTATTCCAAAATTCGTATCGCTTCTCACGTCCCTCCAAAATTCCGGGGAAAAAAGAATCCTCACGACCAGTCCAGTAATCGAACGGCTGCTTCTACCTTTTCCTCTCATTTTCGCTCTTAATTCCTGGAGCGCGCAGGGCGTTCCATTAGCGCGTTTCACGAATTCGCGAGTTTTGCGAGCCCCTCGCCAAAGGTGTCGCGCATAACTCACATTTCGCGTCCTTAATTTTCATTTTCATACCGGACGAGATAACGCCTAACGCCCCCGGGAATTATTAATGGTTCTCCGAAGTCTGCCGGACCGTCGACATTTTCCTGGCGTTCAACGCGTCGTAATTCAAGCGCAAACGCCATTGCACCTTGGGGTCTCTTATCGGAAACGCCCTATCACCGGGACCTCTCGATTAAATATAAATATCGCGCGGTATGCGTTTATCAATTTTTATTTCGACGTGAACAGAGCACTGCCGCGTCTTGTCCTTGTTAAAAAAAAAAAAATAAGTAGAGCAATGCTGCGTCGATTCCGACTCGTTTATCGCGGAATGTACAAGTGCATCTCGATCGGAATCGCTCAATTACCCGCCCCCGAGACGGTACACGCGTTTCGTATAACGTTAACGCATCTCGACCGAGTCGCGATGCACCCGACGCGTGCACCGGAGTTTCCGATGTTTATTACTCGTCCCGGCAACGTAACGCGCGAGTTACGTATTTACGATTACGATCGAGCTAACGCCGATGGACATTACGCGATGGGCGGGACGAGCATCCCGGTGCATATCGGGGTGTGCATCCGTGATTTTATTGGGCGGTTCGTTCCTTGCACGCGAGACCGGGAACGATCCACGTGGGTGTCGGATCCTCTCGACGCGCTGGATGCACTTTAACTGCACCACCGAATCGCCCGATAATCCGAGGAATTATCAATTATCCTGCCGAGGGTGGCCGTGAAATTGTTTCCGATTTTTCTTAGCGCAGTTGGTGGGGAATCTAGTGCCTTCTCCCGGTGCATCGGATGCACCTTGACTGCAGCGCAGAATCCGAGGAATTATCAATTATTTCGTTGAGGGTGGTCGGGAAATTATTTCCGATTTTTTCTAAACGCAGTTTGACAAGGCGATGAGACAGACGTCGAGACGTCACATCGTGGTGGGAATGGATTCGCGGGAGTGTCACCGCGACGTTTTCTCCGCAATTCCTATTTCCCGCGGTTCGACGGAGGAGGTCGCGGAAAAAGTCGGAAAAAGGCGGAAAATGGTGGTGCACGGGAGGAAGTATTCGGGATTCGGAAGGGATGCTGCGATGGCAGGTCGATTTTTCTTCGGAAATCAGCTGACTCGGTTCCCGCTCCCCGGCGTCGCCCCTCAGGGGTGGCAGGTACCCTCGTCCCTTTAACGTCCCCGGATAGATTGGAAGTGAAAGCTGAAATGGGCGCGCGTAAAGCGTCGTCCCCAGAGGGTGGAGCAGGAAGGGTTGGTTTCCGTCCTGGAGGATCGGCCAAGGTCCAGGGGAGCCGCGCGTTACGACCATGGGGATGAAAATCCCTCCTCGAGGAGCGTTTCCTCCCTCTCGAAAGGTTCCTTTATTTCGTCCGAGGCTGGAGAAAAAAAAAAATCGAAAATCCCTCCCGAAGGAGCATTGCCTCCCCCTGGAAACGTTCCTTTATTTCTTTCGAGACCGGAGAAAAAAAAAGAAATAAAATCCCTCCTCGAGGAGCGAGGCTGGATAAAAGAATTAAAAGAACTCCCCGGGGGACGTAAACTTATACCAGGCGGTGGCCGCGGAAATTCGCGTTCCTTTATAAATAAATTTGTCGCGACCCGCGGGAAACAAGAAAGAGGTAATAGAGACGAATTGAATCGGGGAGGAGTTGCGCCGAGTTTCGAGAGACGTCGGGCATGTATCACGGTAAATCTAGATTTATCGCGACCAGGGAAGGAGACCTCGAAAACGTGCCGGGGCATGGAGTGACGGAAGTCACAGATCGCGTTTAAGGAGGGACGGAAATAACGCGCGGCCAGAAATTGAATGCACGTTGCCTCCCTTTTGGCAGGGGATGTCGCGCGACGGCGTGACCGACGATGCCTCCGTCAGGACGAGGCGACGTCCATTGGGTTTCCGCCAAACGGAAGACGGCATCCAAGATAACTCCGACCGAATGTTCCCAGCCTCCGATTTTTTTCCCCCAGATCCTTCATCGAGGGATGATCCGCGACTCGGAATTACCATGGAATTTTTCCTTCCAGGGGAATCTAGAAAATCCCGTCGAGATTGAAAATCCGCGAACCGATTTTCATGAGGGAAAATCTCACGCCGAAATGATAATCGATCCGGCCATTTAAGGAGATAAGTTCGGTGCCCTCGGAGGGAGTGCAGCCTCTCAGGCGACGCATCCTCCCAAGACCTCCAGATTTCAATTGCAAATGACGCACCCGGTCTCTCTGACCCACTGACCCGCTGATATAAAAATATTTCCCCGGCCATTCGAGAATATCGATCACCGCTATCGAGGGACGGGGGAGAATAAATCAGCGGAGACGGAGTTACATATTAATTGGGTCGGCGAGGGGAGGACCACCCTGGGCGTCCTAATTTTTATTTTCACCAGAGGGTGCAGAATCGATCGGGACGTCGACTCTCGACCTGAGACAATTTTACCCCGGGACGAGACCTCGAAATTTAACGCGCAGTCGATCCAGCGATCGGCCATCAGCTGATAGCGCATTCGCCGGCCTCTCGACGTCCGATAGCAGGCCGAGCTGTTGATTCAGCGATGAATGCGTCCGTCGACTCGACGCGTTAAATGCAAATGACGTTGAAAAATGGGTAAGTCCAGGCGAGTTCCTCGACCAGTCGATTCCGCCGGTCGAGTGCTCGGTAAACTGCGGCTTGGCCGTCGACGTTGAAGAGCTATCGGCTTCGCGATAGATCTCGGCCGAAAATCTCGCCGGAGTAGGGATAATCATGCGATAACGATTTACAAGGTGTACCCGAATTCACTTAGACCACTCATACATTGCTATCCTCCTTGATAAGCCCCGTGGAATTTTTTCCCAATTTTTTTCCCGATTTTTTCTTCCGCAACGCATTCCCGACGCGACGACGCGCCGCGCGCTGAGCGACACCCGCGCCGCGGGAAGGTACGCGCCTGGTTTCTATTTTTCAATTAATTATTCCAAGCGAATGACGCATCTCAGAGAGAACTTGTACAGAACTTTTCTACTCCATTTTTACCCAGGATGATGAAAGTCTTTGATAAGAATCGCCACTGCCTGCATTTCCTGCCCGATATCCCATCGCAAGTGGGACGGCCGATCGGAAATTGCGCTCGTGGCACTCGCGCGACCGGCAGACACAACAAGATCATATTCGCCGACGCATAACTCGACGCCCGCTGGCTCTCGGCCAGACGTCGTTGGCCCGGACGCTGGATGAGCACGCCGGATCCGCAGAGACAGCACGGCACGGTCTTCGCGATTATTCATGACCACCCGCAATGCCGGGGACACTTTTTTTCCGCGGGGGAAAAAAGTCGCCCCGGCAAAAAGCGCAGCCGGTCGCCGGAGGAACCGGGAGCGATCGCGGGACGCCGGGCGTCGCGGCGTTTGATGTCCCAGGACCCCCCGAAAAATAACGAGATGATGCCCGGGGATAAAGTAGGCTCTTTATAGCCCCTGGAGGACCTGCGATCAAGAAAACAAAAAAAGAACGTAATTTTATTAGGCCGACTAAGAAGTTATCGCGGTTTCTGGAGATCCAAAGCAGAGCGCTCTGTCCTCTGATAAACTGTCACCACGATGGGATGGAAAAGTGATTTAAAGCCCAGATTTCCCTCTGCATTTCGTTACATCTGATGGTGGAAATATTAATCTCTGGTCCATTGGGCCGATTTAGATCGATTTCTTGGGGACTGTCGAATTTCAACGCGATATTCACCGGGAGCTTGTTAATCGGTTTTGCGATGCTCGTGAGTTATCTCCAGACCCGCCGGTGATTAATGCGCTAAATGGCAGATAAATGAAGTGACTTTTAGGGACCTTGAGAAATCATATTCTGGAGGTCTCTGGGGGTGTCTTAGGGGAATGGAAGGCGGTTCCCGGAAAGTCGGAGTTCCGAAACCGTAGCCACGAGGATCGAGTTGCGTCGACCGTCGGGTCGCATAATTTGGCCTTTTTCTGACAGACGCCGTGGCCCCTTAAAGGGGATCAAATTCGAATGTTGATCTAATTAGCCCGGTGGCTCATCCGCAGGGTCGCCCTCGGCGCCGATCATATTTCATTAACTGAAAACTACCAACGTAAACAGCACCTCGTGCGACCCCCCAGGAAACCCGAGAGTAAAGATCAATAACGAGCTGCAATTTGCCAAGAGACCCGCGCGACTGCAGGACGCGCCTGGTTTCCGCCGCGTCTCCACCGCCCCCGGGGTCGTATCCATTTATTTTTCTACCCTCCACCCTTTGGCGCGAACTTTCGACTCGGCTTTCGCACGTACGAAAATTCCCCCCCTGCCTCTTCGTCGCGAAAACGGGAGATCGAGACTCGGCTTTGTTCCGCGGCAAATGGGGATAAACGTACAGGTAAATGCGAAGAACTGCGAACGCGAGAGCCAAACGCTTACCTGGTCGTTTGGGGGTAGAATGATATTACCCGAATTATTGGGGGTAGAAAGAAAATCATGGACCCTTTGAGGACAGGGGGGGACTTCGTCTCGGGAGTCGCGACTCCTGGGTGGTCTTATCCGAGCTCGTGATGGGGGATGAAAACGCAAGTGTACCGCTGGAAAGTGGATTTCTCGGGTTCAGGGGAGGTTTCCCGCGGGAACAATGGGAGAAAGTCGGAGCGCGATTCGCGAGATGAAACGCGAGCTCCACCGGGATGGGTACCGTTCGCCGGATGCTTCGGCAAATATTGTCCGTAGCTACTAAACAAGCTTCTTCGAGACTCGTGTGTGCCTCGGCGAGCGAGAGCGAGAAAGTCGGACGCCAGGTTCCGAGAACCTGGATAGGAACCCGGATGGGGAAATTGATGGGAACCTGGATGGGGACCTGGATAGGAACCCGGATAGGAAAATGAATACAAACATTAATGGGAACCCAGATAGGAAAATCAATAGGGAAATTACTAAGAACCCGAATAGGAACCTGGACTTTCGGTCAGCTCGAAATCGCCCATCCCGGATCCCCGCAAGGGGGCCCTTTATAGCCAGACTTTCCGTCGGGACTCACGGCCGTAAATTCCCCCGCGAACGGCTTGCCAGGTCCGGGAATAACGAATCTATTAAATCTCCGGGGAAAATAGAGGCGAGCTCGCCGGTGTCATAATGGCGTCGCCCTTTTTGCGCGGTCGTGGGGCGACGCGACAGGAGATCGTAAAGGTCCATCCCGAAGTGGCCGGTGGGCGACAAAGACGCAGCTCCTTGGACGTGCGGTCGCCCGGTGACTTTGGAAATTTATTCTCCGCCGTGAGGAGCGACTCTAAAGGACGCGTTATCGCGAGGGGAAGGTGACAAAGAGCCCCCGCTGGGGGTGGAGCAATAACCGGGTTTTAGGGTCCCTTTGACGTTGGGCTGGGTCCTGATGCGACTTTGGCGACACCGGGAGAGGGCGTCGATCCGATTGGGAGACGTCTGTCCCTTCCCCGTCGTCGTCCATCCCCGTCGCGGAACTTAATTACGATTTCGGAACAGCCGGGGGAGTTATCGCTCGGCCCGGTTGCATCCCAGCTGCACCCCGGGTGCATCCTCGCGGATGGATGGGGAAGATCGCGATCGGTCCGGCCTCGAAATTCATGCTCGCTACTCGCTCGAGAGCTAATTTCCGGTGCGTGTCGCTCGTAAAGCGAATCGCATGCCGATGACTCGTTCGGAATTGTAAACCTGTTGCTCACCGGGAGATAAAAGGAAGAACGCCGCAGGCTGATCGGCGCGTGTCGCGGATCCTGCTCGTCACCTCGTCGGACGTCCTGGGTCGCTTCTCCTCGGGCCTTCGAAAATTTGCACCCGGGATGCAGCAGCCGTGAAAGACGTCTTCGTTCCCTGGGCGACCCCGGAACGATGCCATGCCTCTGTTAAAAATGACACGGGAGAGAAATTAATTAATGCAGGGTGGAAAAATCGGTGTCCTTCGGGAAGAGGTGCGAGCTCCCTCGAAGGACCTCCACCCTCGAGTCTTTTCCCACCCAGGACAGGTATCGACAAAGGGGGGCAGAAATTCTTTGCCTTCTGAAAATCTCAACGTCGACACCCCTTACGAGGAGGACATCGTAAAGATCGGAAATAATTGCGAAAAAGGCAGAATAATTACCGTTACTGACGGCGAGGGGAAAAAGGCCGCCGCTAATTCCCCCGTTAAAAGAATGACGAAGCGAACATCGCCGAAGGCACACCTCGGATGCGGATGCACCTTCGGTGCATGCTCGGCCGCTCGTAACGCGGAATCAAGATAATCCCGATAATGTCCGGCGCAGCTGCACGCGCGGCTGCCACGGCGGTTCCGCACCTTCTCTCCCGTGTCCGCGCATTCTTCGCCTCGTACTTTTCCTCCCTTCGAGGGCCGCCGGCTAATTAGGCCGCGCCATTTCGTTGGCCCCTTCGGAAACGTTACTTCTCCCCCTTCGGCTTCCAAGATGCACTTTTTTTCCACGGTCCCTTAGTCGAGCATAACTCTCGTCAGCCAATTTTCACTTTTCCGGGCGACTCAATATTTTCAGGCCCTCCTGGAATTCCGCGATAATTCCATCAACTAATTCCGAGCCGTCTAAATTTTGTTAATGAGCCTTCCCGGCCTCGTTACAATTTTTTCTCTTTTTTTTTTTTAAGGGACGTCCTGTCGAATTTTTATTCCCGCTAGGGTTTTATCTGGAGCCTCGTCTTCGAAGCAACGACGGTTCGCCCGGGATGTCCAGGCCTTTCATTCCGCACGCGGACGTCCCGCGGAACCGTTGGTTCGAGGTTTTCGGGAATGGGAATTCTCGGACGACGTTCGACGTCGGCGTCGGGATCGAAGGGCGCGAAATTCTCCCGCCGACTCGCGTGCTCCTGACGTGCATTTCGCCTTGGGTATAACCGCACGTCACTCCGCGCCTCGGAGCGCATTGCATTTTATTATCCTGCACGTCGGCCGTCTTCCTTTTCCAGGATGCCGTGTCGAGACCTCCGACACCGGCGGGTATTAGCATCTTTTATTGGACGGGGCGTCAAACAAATCCGCCCAAATAAATCCGGAGGCAAAGCGAGCGCTCGTACGCGCTTCCCCTAGTGGGCATCTATTTTCTCCGATTTTTTTTTCCCACCACGAGTCGTAAGACGCACCGCCTCGCGGATTTTATTCCCAGCTCCGGAAAGGCCGCTGAATAAGGGGCACCGATCGCGGATCGCGTTTCGCGACGACGTCGGTTGTAAAAAAAAATACAATAACAATAAAAACGTAAACCGCGAACGATCACTCCTGACGTTTCGCGACCGGGTTTTTCGCGCTCGATGGCGGCTCAAAGGGCACGTTTCGCCCGGGCGGATATTCCGGGCGATCGGGCGGTACCGTCGGTCCGATGGGAAAATTCGGTTTGAAATTTTCGGCATTTGATTAATCCGCCCGCGTACCCACCGGTCATTAGGAGGAATAAAGTAGGCTCGCTAGCGATCGTTATTCCGAAAATTTCGAGCCAGCGGGTCAAAGGGTGGGTTTTAATCGGCCCCCCTCGACTGATTGCGACTCGAATTCGGAATCGAGATTAAAATCCTCAGTGATCGTCATCGGCCTCGGAATGATCGGCGGGGGCGGCGGTGGGCTCAAAGGGCACGTTTTAACAAACTTGCCGGCACGACGGAGGTTGAAAAGCGCGCCTAAGCGAGCGTGCGCACATCAAAGGGAGCCCATTAAAGAACGAGCGAGCATAACGTGCGTGAAGCACTTTTTCCGACTGGGAAAGTGGGCTCCGTGCTTGTCTCTTGGGGGCTCTCGAATAAATTACGCGTTACGCAACTGTGAAGTTCGAGCGGAGCCTTTTAACCCCCGGGGATGAGTGCTTCGCCCCCTGGATTTGCCCTCCACCCGATGATCCTGGAATTCTCGCCAATAAAAATTCCCCCCCGACAAAAGCCACCGAGAAACGTCCAATTTTCCTACGATTAACTCCTTAACCCTATCTATCCCACTTGCGACGATAAAACGGCGCAGTTGCGGTATAACGGAGGTAAGCGAGGAGGGTAAGTAAAAAAACCTACGAAAGCGTATAATAAAATGAATAAAAAGCGGGGAAAAAAAGAAATGTACGAAAAATGTGGAAGACAAACGAGTGGCCTCATCACCGGGTAATATTTTCTCCGGGACGAGACAAAGAGATCCTGGAAAGGGGGAGGAGAGAAGGGGGATATGGGGCAGGCCATCAAGGTGGGACGTAATCAGTCGCGAGGTGCAATCATCCCTTATTTCGCGCCGCGCAATTAGCTCGGCCCGTTAATGGAGGTTCTTTGCCGATTTTCCGCCCTCGGCCGCGTGCGTTTCGTATGCGGAGGCACTTAACGCGACTTTACGTACGCGCACGGCGGCGCCGTTCGGTCCCTTCTGTCTCCCTTATTAAGAAGCTAATTGCTCTATTATGCCGGAGGGTGCGTTCCTCTCGCGGAGAAAACGCGACGGCGGACGCGCACCTTTCTTGCTCCCGGCCTCCCGGAAACGGAAGCCGCTTTGTCGCGGCCCGCTTTACGAGCACTTAAGGCGATCGATTGGAAATTGCTCGCATAAACGACTCGATAAATGACGTTCCGGGGGATCGAGCCACCCCGGGAATGGATTAAGAAAGGCGATTGAAATTAATTGCACGGTGCGTTTCGCGTACGGAATTTCAATGATCCTCACTGAGATAGAATATTCATTGTCGTGGAGTCAAAGGGGAGGAATGATTTTTATTTAATATGAAGGGGGATTTTTTTATTTATTATTTTTTGAGAAAAGCGGAATTTGCAGACCATCCCCATGGTGGATTTCTTGAACCGCGTCCTGACCGCGCGAATGATGGTCATCGGTGGGCGAAACGCAATTTTACGAGCACGGTCATTTGTCATGTACGAGCGGGAGGATTCGTAGGGGGGTTCGTAAAATTTCCCTGGCAATTCGTCCTACCGGAAACCGGGCCGTCACGGGCCTTCGGACGTGTGTTTCGCACGCGATAAATTTCCGCGTCGAGAAACCCTCCCACGCGGCTGCGGTCAGGGTGGACGGCTCTGGAAGGGCCATTGACGAGTTCCTCGAACTGCATCCGAGAAGGATACTTCGACTTCGGGTTAGGCTGCTCTGCCTACGCTAAATCCAGAATTCCAAGCGAAAAGTCGCGAGCCAGACTGCAGGAAGCAACTGCATCGCGACTGCATCGCGACTCCTTCGACGCGGAATAATAATACTTCCGGTTCCCGATAAATCGGATATGTCCCCTTTCGAAGAACGCCTGATAACGTCTCGCCTTTATTTTCTAAGACTCTTCTGGATGTCCGCAAAGCGCCATCCAGTCTGTATAAAATGTCTAATGAAATGTACTCGGTGCATCGAGACTGCACCCGGAAGCGCCGCGGAAGCTCTTTGTGCGGCGGAGAAAGGTCGGCCGAGACTTTGCGGATCCTTATTCTTCCTTTTTTTTCCTCTCCGCCCTTTCGTCCTTATTTTTGCGTTTCCCTTTTTCGTTGGGCGGAGGAACGCTGAGAGCATTGCAGTTCCCTCGGGCTTTTCCGGGTGGTGCATCTAAGAGGTGTCGGAAGGAACGCGCAAAAGTCGATATTAAAGGCAGCCAAAGAAGTCCAATTTACAGGGGATTAAGCGAAACGCAGAGCGGCGGAATCGAGAGTGGAAGAAAGAAAAAGGAAATACGAAACCTCCGAAATTCCAGTTTTGGGCGCCGGGGCGCCATGAAATGCACCCGGTGCATCGCGGCCTCCCCCGTGGGGCGCGCTGCATTTCGTCGCAGCTGCAGCGAAGACAATGGCTCGTCGCGGGACGTCCCGCGGATTTATCATAGGCGTCTCATCCCTCGCGGAATGCGGCCACCTCAAGGGCCGGATGCGATTCGCCCGCGGATTTGCCTAGATCTCTTTTTCCCCAAAAAAATTCCTCCCCAATCTTTTTCCCAGCCCCGATCATTCGACTCCACCCTTAGGATCAAAATATCAAGAACTCACAGTTTCTTTTCTTTTCCTCCTCCTTTTTTTCCAAACCACAATTTCGACTCCTCTCTTGATATGGAAATATCAAATGTCTGGAATTTATCCTACGCGGCACATCATCCGTTCCGCCCGGAAATCCGCACGGGGGAAAAAGGAGCGACGGGCTCCCGTCGCGGGGTGAGTTCGACGGCGGTTTTTCATGGTTAGGAGGAAGGGGCCAGGGATTTCGGCATTTGTCAGTGTTATCGGATGCACCGAGCGTTCGGGTGTCATTATCGAGCGCACGGTCGAGCGGCCGGGCATTTTTGCCCGCCGACAAAGAGGGGAAAAAAACGCGACGGCCGCAACCGCGGTAGTGGCGCGGTACCTGGTATACGAGCGCATAAAATGTTTCATGGTCGCCGTGTGTTTATTATTACACTTAGCGCCGTAATTCATACGTCGCGCGTACCCGCCGGCTGTATTTTCGCGGAGGGCAAATACAGGCCGAGCGAGTACAATGAATCACGCACACTCGTGACCGATTTCTCGCATCCCCGATACCTTTCCTCGTTATCGATACCGATGTAACCTCGATACCTATTTTCGCCCCCGGAAAAAGTTTCTCCGGGAGATATTTTTCCCCGGCTATTTTTTCCAAAATTTTTCAATTTTTTCCAGCTGTGATATCCCTTTTTTTTACGACGCACCCTCGCGACCGATTTCTCGCTTCCGCGATGCATTTCCTCGTTATCGATATCGAAATGACATCGATACCTATATTCGTTAGCTGAAAATAATAATCCTCGAATATTTAATTTTTCCGGGCTCTGGTATTTTTTCTTTTTTTTTTATTTTTTATTTTTTTTAAGGAAACTAGGAAGGTGCAGCTCGAGGCGCGACGAGTTACGTGTGGTCCTGGTGAGTCCCTCGGGACCCGGGCATGTACCGAGACCCTTGAATAATTTTTCCGCCCCCCTGGTCCCCCCTCTCGGTACCTACGTATCGCAGGGCTACCGGCCCCGGGAGATCGTCGATCCGAGTGCATTCAATAAATATCTATCCGGCCCTCCCTGCGGGCGAACAATGAGCCCTCTCGATTTATCCATTACAACCGCGAATAAATAAAACAAGGAGACCCGTTCCCTCCTGGAATTTGCATGCCGGCCGTAACTCGGCGGGGATCGCCGTATATCCACATCCGATTGTCCACGGACAAGACCCCCGACCCCCGAGCGTACCCGCGGGCACGCGCGCGGTGCAAGTGCAAGTGCAAGTGCAACGCTGGCGCATGCACCAAATATATCTCAATGGTTCCCAAGCCATTTAGAAATTTTTTCCAGAATTTCCTGGATTTCTAGGACTCCCGGAAATTTTAGAATTTCTCGAACGAACTCGATCGATTTGTCACTCCCAAAATTCTGGAGCACCGCTCAAATTTAAAATTAATCTTGAAAAATGGAATCTCGTTTCCTCGGGATGTAATTACCGAGGGGAAAGAGGGTCGCCGGGTGGTTAGATGTGATTGTTAAAAGGTGGCAAAAGTGTAAGTACACCGGGGGCGCTGATAAGTGCACCCCTTTACCCGGGTCGTGGACTCCGACTATGGGGTCCTCGTATTCGCCGCCATGGGTAACGGCACCGCGAGCCTCGCGCTGTCCCAATATTTGATCTCGAAAAATACCGACTGTTTGCGCAGGATTGAAAAAATGTTTGCCCCCGGCGCTGCGCTATCCGGCCAAATCGTGGACGAGCTCTGCCCGTTAGCGAGCGAGATATTTGGAGAGCTTGCCACTCGCGACGTCCTCCGGCCTCGTCTTGAGGATGGCCCCGGAGGTGGAGGTGGATTTTTTTTTGGTCTTCCATTTCCAAATTACCGAAGGTGTCTCCGGGCCTCTCGAATTCGAGTTCCCGCGACGCGTGGGCGGCGAGCTCTATATGGAAAACGAGGAAGGTGGAGGGTTCGCCCCGAGCCCCGGGGGCGGACTCGTCATAGATCCGTCATCGATTTTGTAAACCGGCCAAATATGGATTTCCGATGACTCGCGACGGTGAATCTCAAATCCCAGAGGTGGCTGGGTGGTTTCTCAATTTTTTGGAATTTTTCTGGAATATCCCTGGAATTTTTTCCAATTTTTTTCTTCCTCGACACGTTTCTCCTCCGGGTATTCCTTATTCGCGGATACTGCGGTAATTGTTGGGCAACACTCCACCTACAATGGGACTCTTTCCTCCCGAGCGACACAAAGGTGCATTGAAGTCCGACGGGGCAAAAGTGTCGAATCTTCTAGGGGAGCCGGTCTAGGATTCTCAAAAGTCCCTAGGGAACGTCGCGGTCGAAATTCGAAATTCTTAGAAATGCTTAGAAATTCTCGGGATTTATAAGGATCGCCACGTTTTAAACGAAGCACGGATCGTCGTCGGTTTTGTCCCCGCTCTCCTGCCAGGGGAATTTCCTAGGGAATTTATAATTCCGCCGAAATCGTCGCCATCTCGACCTGGATACGGCTCGGAACGCGACGTTACTCGAAGTCGTCCCCGCGGATTGTCGCCAGTTTTATCGGCGTCCCCTTATCGGCGCTCTTGGTCCCCTTCTCTCCCGATGCGCCGATTTCTCCGGACGCAATGCGGAACGAATATCGCCATAGGAAACGCATTTGCCGTAACTGTATTTCTCGGGCGCGCACTCCCCCCCGGGCCGTGTAACCGTATTAGTTGAGTTAAGTCTCGAGAAAGGAGCTCTCCTCGGAGGAGCGCGTGTCGGTGCACAAAGGTGCATTGAAATCCGCCCGGGCGGAAAGATCGGCTGGTGCAGATTATCGCGGTGGCTGTTTCTCCTCCCGGCGATCTTTTCCACCCCATGGGCACGCTTTTTCCCTCCATGGGGAGCGTTGTTCCGGGCCACCCTCTTGGGAGAAACCTTCCTACCGAGAAGAAAGGAGGAAGGCGAAGGAGAGCGCTCCTAGGTACGGGGTACATATACACGTGTATGTACGTCGACCGTATGCTGCGCCATATCGCCACCATAGGGCCACCATAGGGCCACCATAGAGCCACCATGGGCCACCATGGGTCTCTATGGGACCGCCATAGGGTCTCGGGAAATCGCAGAATCGAACCTCGAGGGCCACTCGGGGGTTGCTGCACCCCGCACGATCCTGCGTGTTGCGAGTCTTGCAGCTGCAGTCGACCCCCGCGTGAAGTGCGGACTTCAACGGAAGGGACTGAAAGGGACTCCAAAACTGACCCTCGGCTCGACTTGCTGCAGAAGTGCATCCTGGTGCCCCGATACTTCGCTCGTCCTGCAGACTTATACCTCTAATCAGTGGCCAGAAACAAAACTGTGAAATTTTCAATAAAAAATCCTGCCGCCGGAAATTTCTTTCTTATAAATGAAACTTCATATAGAATTAGGTGTAACTTCGCACGCAAATATTTTGCAAATCTTCACGTAAGTTTGTATTTTTTTTCTTGTGTATTCAATTTTTTTCCTAAATCGTTGTCTTGGGGTTAAAGTAGGGAAATATTTGTTTTTTACTTTTTTGCGATTCCAGAGGTGCCGGAACTAAAGACCGTCGACCTCGTGCTCGTCGCACCCTGACGAGTTTTAGGGAAGAGATAATTTCCCGGATTAACGGCCATCGCGTCTGTACGGACAAGTGCGATAAAACCCTAGGTACCCGTGTCGAGTTTAATGAGCGAACAGAGCATTAACGCGATGACGCGACGAGGTCGGCCGACGCGACGTCGTCGGAACGACGGAAACCGACGGCAGGGTATAACGCCCCCCATAGGGCACCAGGGGGAAGAAATGTCATCGGTTTATGGGACGTCACGTCGGCCGAGAGAAATGATAATCATGGAAACGCATCGGATTCGTCCACCTCGCGGATGCACCCGCTGCAGGTCGACCGTACGTCAGCGATAGCTGCGAGTGACGCTCAAAATTGACACGATGCAATTTGTAATAATTTTTCTGAAAAAAATTGGGAATTTCTTTCCTCCATTTTGTATGGCGATGGATTTTAGGCGCAGGATTTGGGGGCAGAGGGAGGGAGAGGGCGCACCTAGAAATCGGCTCTTATCGGACCGCAAATTCCTCCCGCGATAACGCCGGCTGCTCCCTATACGCGCATTCGGAAGGGACGTGCTAATCCTGGATACGTGCCCGGTGAAATATTTCCAGAATTGGCCGATGCCGCCATTCCGGACCCGATCGATCGCCCCCTCGGGACCGTTCCTGCGCACTCGCGCGCGATTCGCGAAATCCGCGGAATTCGCGCCCCGGTCCCGAAAACTCGGAGCTCGCTAATCCCGGTAATCAGCGACTCTCCGCCGGGTGCCGTCGACGAGATTAAACGATTGGAACTTCTTTTCAGCGCCGGCCATTGTCTTCAATCCGGGCGAAGTTATTCCGAGGGGAGGGGCGCGGAAAATGCCGAAATTAGGGGAAGAATCGGAAAGGAATTAAAATTTCTCCGAGATTTCCGCGAGGTCTCCCGAGGACAACGGGGCGAGAGAATTTCCCGACTAATTTCGAGAATCGGAAACTTGCAGACCGAAGAGTCGCCGGAATAAAAACACCCCCTCCTAGGAGGTCCAGGAATCGAACGGCCCGATTTCTCCGGCCTCCGTCATATCCCTGGAATGGAACTCGCCGCGCCGCTTATCACTCCCACGCGTGATTAGGGATGACTAATGTCGCGGGTTTTATCGAAGCTCGGCGATCGCAGTCGTTAGCAGTGATTAGTTATGCTAACCAGACTCTCGCCGGGGCAGGACAAATGAAACAATTGCGACTGGTTTTCGCGAGGAACAGCTGCGGATAATTTACATCGGATGTAATTTGGGCTGCGAAAAAAAATAAAAATTCCTGCATTACGTCCAACGTAAAATCTCGAGAATTATTTTCACAGCCGCATCGGCGCGTGCATTTCATCGTGCATAAGTGACGTTCCGAGTGCATCGTTGCACCGCCGCGGCGTCCCACTTATGGGCGAGGATTTTGGCGCGGATCGTCGGCGGTAAAAATGGGGGGAAAAAAAAGCGAAAACGAGATTTCACGCGTTTCGAGCGAAGGTCGAGGGCGGATTTGAGGGGCGCGTGGAATCTCCCTTTAATAGAAATTAGCATGGCACAATGGAATTCATTATGGGACCGTAGATCACTCCCACGCCCTCGCGGCGTCGCGTCGCAGGGCATTCGCGCGGCGCCTCCATTATGTACATCCGCGGCGGCATAATAGAATACGTACACGCGCCGCGACGCTCGCGTAACGCCACGATAAATTGATACCTCTAGAATTTCATATCACCGAAACTCCTCGGTTTTCGCCGGGCGCCGCGACGCCGGCCGTCATTATCCGCGCGCATATTCATCGGTGCACGTGCGCCGCATAAGTCGGCCGTTTTCCCCAATTGCATCGGCCGATCGAGTCATACAAATCACTCTTTCATTAATCCATGGCCGGAAACCCCGATCGACCGACGATCCACATTTGACGATTCCAAACGCCTCTCTCTCCCCTCCCGCAATTCCACCCCCCGACCCGATATTCGATTAAACCTACCTCGAAATTGGAAAAAAGTGGTATCCCACGAATTTACAAATAAGTGCTCTCCCAGGAACAGGAATTGTTCCGAAAAGTCAGGACTTTGGGGTTTTATGGCCGTTCTTCTCTTGACGGAATCCAAGATGGCCGCGGAGGGCAGAGCGCGCAAGGTTAGCCAGGCCGCGTATATTTAAAAGCTCCACGTGGGGACGACGGGAGCATGTGCCGGCTATTTCGTGGCCGTGTCACGAGTCGTTTGATACCGGCCACGCCGTCGAAACATCGCTACCTAACGAACATCGCGACGGGACGCCGGCCCTAGTGGTGGCGCCCCGCCAGAAATGCCGAACGCCTGCTAGCAAGACTACCGATCCACCTTTTTCTTCCCCTTGAACCTTTTTCCCGTACATCCGTACCTTCCCTGCCCTCGCGTGACCACGATTCATCGTCCGGTTCCGCCTCCGGGAGGTAAGTTCTCGAGGTAGGTCCTCCTATCCGGGAATAAATCGAGCCTCACCTCCAAGCGCCGCCATTTTGGAGAACGCGCGCGGCGTCCCGGAAGGACGCTCGTTTCGGCGGATTCCCCTGGAAATATGGACGCGGTGGTACCGATACGAAAGGATTACTGTAAACACGGTGTATTAATCGGTGTTACTCGTTCCGTAGCGGATATCCCAGCTGGGCGCCGGTGGCATCGCGCCAGAAATGCCGGCCGCGTGCTCCGCACCGCTGTCGACATATTTTTCCTCGCGTTTCCATTCCCCGACCGTGCGAACGACTCGCGATTCATCTCGCGTTTCCACTCTCGGTGGGAGCCGGGCTTGATCTAGGAATCACACGAGGTGGGATGCCGGAATAAGAATGAGCGGCGCCGGGGATGCTGGACGGCATCTTGGTAGGTGCGCCGGGCGCGATGTCCGCCCTAACCTCGAAATCCCTATCTCCAGCCGGTGTTATATATCCCAAGGGGTGGAACGCCATCCGGTGGCATTATCAAATATTTTGAATTCCTTATCGGAGTGATTTGTGTCGCGCACTCTTGCCGTTATCTCCGGGTATGGAGAGGGACCATGCGTCGAAAGTCCTCCACGAGGGAGGTCGGCTCTACCGGTTTATATATGTACCGATACGTTTCCACGCAGCCGCTTATCGCCCCCTTTCGACCGACGTCCGCCATTAACCTTGCTAATACCCTGGAAAATCGGGAGATAAGGGCCAGTTTCCAATCCCCCCCGCGATGACAACCGAAACATTGCCAACTGCGGATGGCAACGCGCTCTGCTTGGAAACCTTCTCCGTGTAAACCTCGCATATGCCAGGTTCATCCTGCAATTTCCATCCTCGTGGGTGCTTGTACATTTGTAAATCGTCTTGAAAATTCGGGGGAGGTAAAAAGTGCACGCGGAAAAATAAATGAACGTCATAGGGCCGCCTTAGATGCACCGATAGGCGACGCTAAACCGCTCTCGTTTTACGGTGGCGTCTACGCCGTAAAACTCGGACTATTAAACCTAGTTATGGTATTACCTACTCAAATGGCTCAAAGTTTCTCGGCCGGGAATGTCGGGAGGTCTAGTGGACTCTGAAGACGGTGGGAATGGCGACAATGCGGAATTTCGCGATATCCTCTCTATCCGAGCACATCTTCCAACCCTGATATCACCTCTGGATATCGAGCGTTATTAAAATTGACGAGAGATATGAAAACTCCTGAGAAATAAATTAAATCCAAGGTATTTGAATTCCCTCCAATCGATTGATACCGAATATCGTAGAGAAGTGTCCGACAGTTCGAGTTTTGATACGTCATCTGACATCTCTGATGCACGTTGGGAATTTTGACAGGCCACCCTGACGTATCCGGGGCATCTCCGAATCCCCGGGTGCGACCATTATCCCCGTGCACCACGTAGCATACGCGAGCTGGACGAATTTATCCTCACGTGGAAGTGTCGGTTGGCAAACCTACTCTTCCATGATTCATGCTAATGTTGTCATTGTCGCCCCGACCGAGTGCACGTATCGCCATTAATTAATGCACGTCGCCCGGATGGCCGACGTCGACGAGGCGACCAACTATGCACCTCCTCGTGCTCGACTCGTCCGGCTCTTTTTGTTTCATTTCGAGAGCAAAGAGAGGGCGAAAGAGGGAGAAACCGAGACGAAGACCCGGTCTCGAGTCGCTTAATACACATTATTAATCATTTAATCGGAACCAGCCGTCCTCATTAGCCGCGCTGCGAGTCGATGCATCGATGCATGCATTCGTCGATGCATCTCCGAGTATCCGTTGAATCGTCGCATTACACCAGAATCGGGGCCTAATGCGAGCAGGAGGTTTCATTTGATCGCCGGGTATTAATCGGCGATTTATCGATCGAGTCATTGCGTGCAAATATGGCGGGAATTAAATCGCCCCTCGTTACGGTCGACCGGCGCGTGCTGGACGTCGATTTTTTTTGTCCCTGGATTCAGATCCTTATCAATGACGACGATTTATCCTCGCCTCCTGGAATCTCCTTATCCCTCGTTTCCACTTCGGCAGAGGTGTAATTCCAGCCGCGGCCGTGAAATAAGGGCGGTTTCCGCCATACCCCCCGCGAGCCTGCGGAAGTTTGATATCACACGAGTCGGGGCAGATGCGAAGGGTGAAATTGTATTTACGAGGGCATCGCAAGGCGAGGGTGTAATTCGATTGCAGGGGTGCGATCCGGCAATTACCGGAGCCGCGAGATCAAATTCCGCCGCGGAATTAGCCGGGCGAGATAAAGAGGAATCCCGCGGTTTTCGGCCCGCGAGAGGCGGTGCCTTAAAGCCGCGGAAAAAAAGGCGAACAAAGGGCCGAGTTTCCCCTGGATTTTCCGGGCCCTAGGCGAAGCCGTGAAATTAAATCCGGATTTTCAGGACCTTCTCCTGCAGGACCTCGCCCTCGGTTTGGGAAGGAACTCCGAGATGGGCGCAAGGGTTGCCTTGATTTTTCATTTTCTTTATTCCTGCCGAGTTTTCCACGGATTACCGCAGATGCGAGGAACAATGAGCTGTCTCGCATTCTGGACGAATGCGAATTAACTCGTTATTCCCAACCCTTCGTACATGCTCCCCACGTACAAAACGACGCCCCTCCCCCATGCTCCCCCCTCCGGGCATTATCATAGAAAATGGTCTACGTGTGCGATTTTTAAATTCCCCCTTTCCGTGGGATATTTCCTTTTTCCTTCCTGGGATCCTTCTTTCCTCCGCCTCGACCGGAGACACGTGTCGAGGGCTCTTCCTTCAACCCCAGTGACACGGGGATGCAGATACGCATCGCAGGATGCACCTTGGATGTAGGTCCTGGACCGCGATCTCGAGATAGGTCTATTTTTTTTTTGCTCTTCTAACCTTCCATTTCTTCCGACATGTTAACAAACGATGGAAGAGATTTCACGGCGACGGTTGAATTTCCTAATTACTGCCTAAATGGAGTTTGGCATCCTTTTTTATCTCATCTCATCTGGCCGAAGATTGCCGACTCAGAAGCGTCCTTTTTTCTGGGCTTTTGAAAGGACTCTTCGTCAAGGGTGAAGAGCGTTCCTTCTGGACAAGATTCGACGCCGATACGTCTCTTCGTCTTCTTCGGCATAATGGTGGATGACAATTGATCACACGTAGGACTCGTTGTCACTTGGGAGAGACCCTCCAGGAGGACGCGTCCTTCTTGTCGAGAGGAAGGAAGGATTATCCCGCGAGGGAAGGGGGACAACGCGCGTTTGTCAGGGCGACAATGCACCTCGATGCACCTCGTTCGAGCCATTCTTCCCGGCGACAAAGAGAGGGCCGAGGACGATGAAGAAACCCCGAGGTCCGAATTTCCCCCCAGGATCGAAGAACCTGGCGAGATTCCCGACCCCAGGGTCGCACTTTTTCCCCTAGAGAAAACCCCTAGTGGAGTTTGCGACCCACCAGGGGTGGAAGTTCCCGACAGGACCCGGGATCGCGACCCTGCGAAAATCGCCCCAATTCGAGGCTTTTTCCCCGATCCAAGGGCTCTCGACAGGACGAGAAAGGGTCTTCAGGGTCTCGTCCACTTTTCCGAAATGGCTGGGAGTCTACCCCATGGATTGTAGAGATGACTTTTAAGGGAACTTCTTGATGTAATGACGAATCCGAGATTTGGGTCGATGAAGACCTCCCTTACCGCGTGGGCTGGTCAAGGTGGAGGGACTTAAGCCCGGCTTAAATTATTATCCCTCCAGGTAAGGCCCAAGGAGAGGCGTCCTTTGCACGTCGGCCTCACCTCCCGACCTCCTGGCACCACGCAAAATGCTAAACCGCAGACAGTCGACATCGTGCCGTAGATACTCGGCGTTCTCCACCTCTCTTCAGGGTCCCGCTCGGAAAGAACCCGGGCTCTTCGACTCGAGCACCTCCGAACTCGACGCAGACGCATAAATACTCCTCTCCTCGCCTCCTCGAGCCCTCTGTAACTTCACACCGAGGTATCATTCATGCCCCCCACCCTCCTCCTTCGGGTACAACCTACGATCGCGCTTTCTCGACCTCTCGCTTACCTAACGCCTTAACGATCTCTTTGCGGACTTTATCGCGCGCCTTCCTGCGGAGGTGCCGAAGAGGTATCTCGCGACCTCCACGAGGTCCCTCCCCGTGTCGGGAAACCTTTTCCCAGGGAGTCGACCTCTTGCTGCAGGAATTATCTCGAATCGGTCCATCCTTCCTCCGGCTGAGAAGGACTCGCCGATCCTGTCCCCGAGAGGACTCGTAACTCTTCAGGGTCGATCGGCGACTCCTCGCGTGATCCTCCTGGAAGATCGTCGAGCCTTTCGTGTTAGGACGCAGTTACGACTCGGACGTCTGCAACCGTGTTGCAGACTCGCGGACGTCCTGCCTCCGCGCCTGGAGAACCGGCCTTTCCTACGCGGGCCGATCCTCGATCCACCCACGCATCCTTTCACGCCCCACGCACCCTCCGATGGATCCGAATCGATTTTTGTTAGTCGATCTCCGACTCCAAGGCCAGGAGGAAACCAGAAGATAACCCAGGAGTCCGGACGAGGATTTATCTATGAGCAAACACGGGACCAGGACCCGAGAAAAAGAAATTCTTTTATTTTTTATGAGACCAAGTTCAAGACCCATTTTGCTCGTCCTTCCTTTTCTGCCTCCAGTCTTAGTCAGGACCAAAAATCGTCCTGTTTCTATTGGGCTGATCGGTGATGCACAATGGACCCTGGTCTCGATTTCCTTGGATCTCTCCGGTTCCTTTTCGTGTCCTCACCTTGTTTCTTGGCTCCTCGTCCTTAATGCAGGACTCGGAGATGCATCTCGACTGCGTTTTATTCCTGCGGGGTGTCCGGCGCGGCTTCACCCGCGAGAACACGCCGAGGCCGGCAATTTCTCAAACTGTCACCGGGTATCGGGCCCAGTTTACGATCGGGAATCGTTCCCGGGCGGTATCGCCGACATTTTTACGATATCAAACGGGCCGCCGTAATGCAACTACGCGGCTGGCAATTTCGCACCGCGATCGTTAAACCTCGCGCCATCCGTGTTTTCATCCAACCAAGGTAGCGGCCACTCTACGACAATCCGGGTGACATTCTATCGTATTATGTATTTTTATTTCCGCGGATCTTTTTCATATCTCTTGTGGGGATTAATTTCGGAGGACTCGGTTTTGCCGAGATGCGAACCAAACGTGGAACTCGGTGGACGGCTTCGACGCTTCTGTCGCACCGCGATGTCAAGACACGCCATGTTTGGCCACTCGAGTGCCACCGGCTCGAAAAACCAGTATCGATCTTCCGAAAGAGCTCGGTGGGAGAACTTCGCTTTTTCTCGGGAGGAAGTCGCGCCAGGACCGTCCCGAAGGACTTCGCAAACAGAGGCGGACCAATTGTCCCGTGAAGGGGTCCTCGCCCCGAGTTCTTGCAAAAATAAATCCCTCCCCATTGCAAGTAATTTTACCCGCACTCCCCGTGGACGCGAAACGTGTCAGGCATGTCCTGGGGTCGTGATAAAAATTCCCAGAATTTTTCGCAGGGTTTGCAATGATTTTCCATGATTTTTCCCGATTTTTATTTGAGTTCCGGATGGTCGCCCGGAATTCTTCGAAAAATAAATCCCTCCCCATTGGAAATAATTTCACCCGCACTCCCCGTGGACGCGAAACGTGTCAGGCATGTCGTGGGGTCGTGATAAAAATTCCCAGAATTTTTCGCAGGGCTTGCAATAATTTTCCATGATTTTTCTCGATTTTTATTGGCGGATGGTCGCCCGGAATTCTTCGAAAAATAAATCCATCCCCATTGCAAATAATTTAACCCGCCCTTACCGAGATTGCAGAACGCGTCAGGCATGTGCTGGGGTGGTGGAAAAAAATGTGCAGGATTTTTAAGAATTTTCAATCAATTTTATTGGAGCCGAGAGAGTGAGCGTGGGATTTATTCGCGGGTTTTTCGATGACGAGGAGTAGTCGTTGCTTCTCGATCGATGAGCCGATCGATTAGGCTCAACTGCATCGAGTCCTGGCGGACGTCACGATACGGGAGCAGGGATGACAGGATCAAGAGACACGGGGTTGTAAAAAGCTGTCCTGGCACCGCGAATCGACCCTCCATCCCGCGTACGACTCGCCGATATGATGGATGATACTAGACGGTGGATTTCGCGAGAGTACTTGATAAATTGCACGGATCCTTCTCTACGGAGATGCATTCGCGATGTCCTTTCGCCTCTAATGATCTTTTAGCGCATCTCCCGCGTTTAGCTCCTCGACAGGACCCGTCACTTACGTCCCAAGTATATTTCCCCTCGAATGTAAAATATTCCAAGGTAGACATTAGGAAGGGAAGGCTCGAATCTAATTACTCCACTCGCCGGAACTTAATCATCGAGTATCAAACACAAGAGGGGTAATTTGCATAGATTTCCGGAATAGGGGGATTTTTCCCAATTGGCTCGCGACGTTTCACCCGATCCCCGAGAATACCAGACTTTGATGCCGGCAGTAAAAAGAGTCATCCGAGGAATACGTCCTGGGGAATTTTACGAGTCCTGCGAAAACCCTTTGCCGCACCTCCGCGACGCACGATCCGCGAATGCGATTTCTCCGAGCCCTCCGTAAGTCCGTCTCGAGTGGTCCTCCTGGAAATGAAAACCTTTCGATTTACGAGGCGCGACCAGCCGAGATTCGCGCTCCCTCGAGCGAGTTCCGGCTTTTCCTCGCCTTTCTGTTGACTCCGCGGTCTCGAATCGTTCGGACTGTGCAAATATCGAAATATCCCCGCCAGATTCGCCCCGGATTTCGCGGACGTCGCGACGCCCACCCCCCCGCTCTCGACGACTTATCGGAAAATACCGGTTCGATAAATCCGATTTTTATGGGGAAAATGAAAAAAAGAATATCCGGAAATAATTTCGGAAAATATCTTGGAAATGTCCCTGGAAGGTCTGGGATTTTATGCCGAGGTCGGGACGAGACCTCGAGGCGTATTTCAGGATATCGAGGGGAAGACACCTCGGCCCTTCCCCACGAATCGGCTCTTTCGGCGTCGCGACGCCCGACCGATCTCCGCGGTCGCTATAAATTTGTCACGCTTAATTGACCGGGGCGCTTTCTCAACGGCGCGCCCTGTAATGTCAACCCGCTGACAATAACTTTCGTGGTAATTGTCAGATCGGATCGCTAGTTCGCGCTCTCGATCCCGATCCTGAGTCCCGGTCGATCCCGGCAGGAGCTCGAACCCGATCCTGGGTCCTTTTAACGAGTTAGAGCTGCGAGGGCGTCGCGAGTTACTTATCGACGTCTTGAGTTTATGTACCGACTAATTCGGAATTGCAGGACGAATTGATAGACTGCGCTCACCTACATAATACACAAAAATAAGGAGGATTGGCAGAACTCACTTAAAAAATCTTTAACAAATTGAGAATGCAGTAAAATCACGTGCGATGTCAGGTTAACGAGTTCAAGCGGACGTCGCGAGTTACTTATCGACGAATTGATAAACTGCACTCACCTTCGTGACGTGGTGTAAAAAATCAGAAAAAAAATTCACGATCAATGACTCGGGAGCTGCTGTCTCGACTTCTTCGAACGAAGGGATGGATAATTACTAAATTCATAAATTCTCCGAATGATTATACGAGGTTATCTTGAAATTTAAATTTTTGGGCAGAAATCGGAAACGCTATTGCGCTTATCAATGACTCGCGAGCTGGTGTAGCGACTTTTTCCAACGAAAGGATGGATATTCTCTAAATTCATACATTTTCCGAGTGATTGTACGAGGTAATCTTGAAATGAAAATTTTTGGGCAAAAATGGGAAAGCCGCAAGGTGTTGCGAAATAGAAAGCGGAGACATTAGGCGCGCTTCCAGGCGCGTTACGATCATATCGCATGGCCGGTGGAGAGTTAGCGCTGTCCTATAAGTCAGCGGGTCCAGAGCTGTGTACCTCGGCGGGCGGGTATCATATTTTATGAGCCATTGTCATGTTAAGTAGCGGAGTGGGCCTCTGTACGTGCCCGTCGTCCCGGCGGAGCATTCCTCAAAGCGCCGGGGCTCTCCGCCCGGCGAGATTCGCTTCCTGGCGAAATTCGGAAAAAAAGGATATCGAAGGACTTACGATCGCGATTAGTATGTAGGACCTGCTCGATAAATCAGGCTCCCTCACTTTTTCTCCATCCTTGATCTCTTACTCGGCCGTGTCATGGAAATCGAGACCGATCGCGCCCTGCCTCTTGTCCGATTTATCTCCGCGGTTATTGCGATCGAAACGGTCGGTTTCCTTTCCGGAGTGGGTTTTATGGGAAATTTAATTATTTATGGGCCGTATAAAATTCATTTACGGCGCCTCGCAGGGGAAGACGCAACGGATTGAGCGTCGTAGGTGAACGCCGAGGACTCGGGACGGAGTGCTCGGTTTTATTGCGCACGTGGGAGGTTAATAAGCCCCGTGGATTACATACGGAAAGAATCGGCCCCTCCGCCTTTTGTCCGGGGGAAAATTTATTTATCCGCTGGGTAATAATCGCGAAGGCTGGCCGCCTCGTGATCGAGAAGCTGTACGTCTCCATTAGCTCCTCCTGGAAAGAAACGCCGCCGCGTTGACGGATAATGCCTCTCGTCCTTATGAAACCTTGTATACATAAATATTATACAAATGTGTCATGTATTAAAATATATAAATAAGCACGTTTCCTCCTCGCCGTTACGCCTCTCTCTTCCATTGATAACTCGTTTCAGTTTATTTCTCATTTTACGGGATTTTAGGGGGATGTTTAACGCGCGCGACGGACCCGAGCCGAAGTTTCCGGTGGGGTGCGCAGAATTTTCCGGGAAAATTAATAATCCGCGGTTTCCGCTCCGCGCAATTTTCTGGGGGAATCCGGGAGTGAAAAGGTATTCGGCAGGAAATCCGGGGGAAGATGTCGCGCTGGGGCGGAAAATTCCTCCCTGCTGTTCGCGGAAAGTCCTCGATGAAGAGGGAAATGGGTGAATGGAGGAACCGGTGCATGGATGTCCCGTCGAGTGCATCCTGGACGTGTCGCGGGAAAGTGCCCATGGACACCTCGGGCGATGGAAAATCGAGGATGATCCTCGTTTTTCCGAAATTTTTCGAGCTTCCCAGGACCTCGATTTCCGGCTGGAAACGCGGGGCACGTTTGCGCGAATGGAGGAGCGGAGGTCCTGTCAAAGCGTCGTCCTTCCCGTCTTGTGAGCTGACGTCCTGGGCCGCGGTTCTCTCGAAGTCCCGACCAATTCCTGGTTTAATTAAACGCGTTCCCGTGGTTTTCGCGGCCCTTGTCCTTCTCTTTCCCCCGTCCTCTCGATAGTCGACGCATCCTTTCCGAGGGACGGGCCCGGTAATGGAATTCTTTTCAGGAAGTCGAGAGACGCCGACGTCTCTTGGGCGGTCCGTCAGCTCGTCAGGACCTCCTGGAATTGCCGTCGACTCCGGCGATGGCCGTTTCGACTTCTCATAACTCCTAAAAAAAATCCACACATACTTCCCGCCATTACAAAATACGTGGAAAAATTTCATTCGATTTCAATTCTATCAGGGAAGAGGTCCTGGAAATTTAAAGGACTATTCGAGGAGGGAGGTCTAAACTGTCACGTCTCTTCAGGGGCAATCGGCGACGCGGCATCGAGTCGATCTTGAAATTAGCGGACATTGCGGCCTCCGAAGGAGAGAGCTGACGAATCGAATCGTGATTGGTATAACCGGGATCGAACGGGCGCGATTCCTCCCTTTTCCTGGCACCCCTCGGCTAGGGGATTACGTGCCCGGAAAGGAAATTTTACGGCCCAGCTAAACGAGCAGTCCCGCTCTACGCGCCTGCTAACGAGTGGAGGAAGGAGGAAAACCTGCGGAAACACCGGGCTCGGTGTTCCCGTCGTGTTCCCCCGTGTTCCGAGACCGTGTTCGGCTTTCCCGAGGGATTCCGTATGCTCCCGGTGCAAGACCGAATTTCTCCCGGAAATCCCCGCGCTTTCTTCGAGGAATTATGCAAAGCGATCGATGCATTCTCGACTTCGAATCGGCCCTTTGACTGCGGAATTACACTCTCAGAAGTACTCGACGATGAACATATAAAAATGATGAATCTTGAGAATTTTATGAATAATTCTTTCCTCCATTTTCCCGGATCTTGTCGACGTCTTTCCGGGGTCTTCGGGAGATAGGTAGGCTCGAGGGGCCTGGAATTTAATTTTAAGGAGGGTGTTCGATTCGATGGACGGCGAAATTGTAAGTCTTTCCCCGAAGCCCGTCCTCGGCCGGGGCTGCAGGGGGCGTCCATTAACGCGCCTCCAATATTTACCGCGCGGACGTCTCGGCGGAATTCGACGCTTCGGCTCTTCCCTCGCTTAACCCGACTTAAGCTCATGCGATTACCACTCGGGAAGCCCGGTAAGTCCGACGTCGCCGGACTTGCCACTTCGCGTTCGATCGCCGGCAACAGCCCGGTTTGTTCGGCCCCCTTTGCGATCCTGTCACTGGAAGGGTCGAAAAGAAAAAGAAGAAAAAATTCCGCGAGGGAAACGCGCCGCGGAAAAATTCGGGAAAAAATTCAGGAGGAATTCCAGGGTCCTGGTACCTGGTAGGAAAATTGAACGGGGATATTTCTGGAAGAGGGACGAGCTGGGGATTCCCATGGGCCCCCGGAATTCGGCAATAACGAGCAACTCGCGGGGGGCGGAAAAACCCGGGGTAAAGGCGGGAGCCTTCCACGGCGCCGGTTAAATCACGGGGATAACAAGTTCATTGTCGTTCGCGGCGTAAATCTCGTAGAAAAATGCAATATCGCGCTCTTTAAAGAGCCCGTGGGCGAGCCGGCGCCTACGTAATTCCGTTAGAGCCGCCCGAGGCTCCAGGGGAAAGGCGGGCCGGAAGGGACGGAGGAAGGCGAGGAAGAGCGCCGTCGAAGGGAGGAACGAAGACCGACGCGGTGGACCTTCGAGGGGAGGAAGAGAGAGACGCCAAAGGACTCGTGGAGAGAAAAGGAACCTTCTCCCTGGAGGGAAGGAAGGGGCGAATAAGGGAGGTCTCATTGTGCCGCTCCATGTGAGGTCCTTCTGTTGTTCGCCGACCCCCCGCCATGTCCGCTCGATTCAACCGGAAGACCCGGAATTCGTTTCTCGGATTATAAAACCCGGAGTTTGTTGCAATTCCACCCTGGAGACGGCCTGTTGCTCCCGCGATCGGTTTTTTCGGTCCTTCGGTCTGGAGACTGGCAGGACGAGAATTTAAAAAAAAGGGTGCAAAATACCGATCACGTGAAAAATAAAATTTACACAACCTCAAATCGTTGGATTTTAATATTTGTATACATGAAATTCATACAACCTCGATTTGAACATGTCGGATAACCTGCGACACCATTCGGCCGTGGAGTATGAAAAAATCCGTCGAGGCAGGGATTTTTGCGATAGAGAGACGCTCCGACGCGTTTTAGTCATGTTTTTGTAAGTCTCGGCCCCCCTGGGGATGAATTTCGCGCATCCGTTGCCAGACGTCGGTTAATTACGATTTTTGTATTCACATCACGACCGCCATGGTCGCCCGGAATACGCGAGTACGATTATTTGTACCACGGGGGAAAAAGTGGAGGGGAAAAAAAACGCAGATTCGCGAATTACCGCGATTCGAGCCTGCCCTTTTTTCTCGACGGGGTGAATCGAATAATTTCCTAAAATTTGCTAAGCGATATCGAGTGAGACCAGGGGAATGAAGCGAGATCTCGAAGGGCAACCCTCGAGGGGCGAAGGAACGAAGATCGGTCGAGTCGGATGACGGATTCGTCTGACGTTTCTCCTCCCTTAGGTCGTTCCGTTATCGCTCCAGGATTAAACTTCTGGACAAAAGTCCGGGAGAAAAGGAAAGGGTGCGAGGGTACGTCAGCCGGTGATTGGGAAGATCGATCGGATGCGCCTCCAATATGCCGGAGGTCGAGAATCGGCATCTCGGGGATCGTTATCACCCCTTAAAAGTGCCTCTCTGAACATTTCCATGAAGAAAAATCGAGATGTAAATCTGAACGATATAACGGGTCCAGTTTGAGATGTCCGAGGGGGGTCGCGAATTTTATCAGCTCCCTGATAGGTCTTATCGCGTTTGCGGGCCCATCTTCGCTCGGCTCGACCGCAAATACGACTGACAAAAAATATATAATTCTTTTTCCCCCGGAATATCTCGAGTGGCCATGTGGAATGGAGGTTGAGGAGCCTTCGGGGAAGGTTCGTAAGTCGGGGGAATGATGGATGCGACTTCGGGTTCACAGCTCGAGAGATCGTGACCGGCGACGGGGAGCTCCCCGAGTCTTTGAGGACGAGCCATAAATCGTTTTCGATGTTATCACGGGTGTGCTCACCTAGGAGGATAACGCGGCCTTGCGGAGAGCCGAGGGGCCCGGGATCCGATCGAGGGGAATAAATTCTCAGCGTGAGTCGCTGCCGGTCGATGAATATTTCAATTCTCGTGTAAATGGACCGAGAGCCGCTCCCCAGGAGGCTGGTCTCCTTTTCGACGACCTTTTCTGGGACCGCTTCAGGGTGGTCCGCTCGTCGCTCAGCCTTGGATCAGATAAGTGCACCGACAAGAAGACAATCGGCACTTAAACGAACTCCTGAATGCCACGGGACGACCTCGAATCGCTTTATCCGAGAATAAGAATTTCCCCTAGAATCTCGAAGTTCCCTAGAACCGTCCAAAAAATCAAAGGAAATATCGTCCCACCTGTCAAAATTGCATCCGATGCCCCTTGCAAAAAATGCTCTCGATGCACCTCCACTTGCTTGAACTCTAAATTTTGTTAGAGAAATCCTGAATGATTTTTCCGTGTATCGAAATTTTCTATAGGACCCTGATGTTTCTTATAGCTTCTCCAAAAAAATTCAGGAAAATATCATATGGGGTTTAGGAATTAGAATTGCACTAACCTGTCTCTGCACTCGCGGCGGCCGGGCCTATCGGTGCATCTAATGCCCCCGACGAGCGATTAGTCGCGTTATTGTTTCCCGAGGTTTAAAGCCCATCTGGACCAGCCAGATCGGCTCGTTCTACGAGGCGAGCTAAACCGCGAGGCCGCGTTCGAGGCACGAACCCTCGACGGCAAATATCCGGAAAAATAACCCCGAGTGGCGGCGGTCCTCGAAATCCTCCTAAATACGCCGACAAGGAGCGAGAGAAATCGGCCGATCGAATCGACCCCGGCCTCGATCGAACGTCTCAATTACACCGCAATTCCGCCGAGTTCCCGATAATCTCGCACAGGTAATCCCCTCATATGCTGGAAGGGTTTAGAGAAGCGAGGAAGCTTAAGGGAGGACATCCGGATTACCGGAGAAGATTCGAGCTCTGTCAGGACTTGGATGCAACTTCTGCATCGGCGGTCCAGAATCCCGATAAATTCCCGGACGGTCCGAAAATCTTGATCAAACTTAATCCAGACTTGGATAAAATTTAGGCAGTGCAAAAAATGATCTCGAGGAGGATGGCAAATTTTTCGGCCCTCGGTGTCATTTTTTCCGGCTCTCCTCGGCTGCGATCCGAGGTGCATCCCTGCACTTCTGCATCGGCTTTTAAGGGGCCAACTTCGAGTCGGGGGGAGGAGGGAGGAGGGCTGCCCGTCTTTCTGTCTGAATTGCGAGTGCCGGGGGAACGAATTACCGGGAGTTAATTTTCCTCGGGAGCCGTCCTTTTTCCGCGGCTCGCCGTTTAATTGAGACGGCCGATCCCGCTCGAATTTTAACGACCGCTCCGCTCGACCGGTGATGGAACTGCTACTTAACCGCGTTATTACACTTCGTTACATGTTTTATATACCGATTTTACGAGGGAGCAGCCGCGCGGATCCGCCGCCGTAAAAGGAGCGGCGTTAAGTTCTTGCACGCGCGCCGAATCGAGTAGCTGCGATCCGATCTATCCTCTACTATGATTCACTTTTTTTTTTTTTAATATTTATATCCATGCCAACTATCCAACGAAGAAAAAAAAAATACACTTCCTTCAAAAAATCCTGTTCGATCGACCATATTTCATTCGATTCGAAAAACGTTCCGATGAAGTGAACCAGCCGGCCGAATCGGATTATCTTGATATTTAATATATTTTATCTATAGATGAAAGATATTTCCTTTCTAGGAGCTTTACATTTTTTTTTTTTTTTATTTTCTCTTAGTACGTGAATTTTCGGGGACCCCGCGATGACGTTCCAGGTGACATCCTTCGAGGCGTCGACAGGATAAAATCCCGGGTGCGGCTGCGTCGAGACGCATCATCGTAATCCCTCGTTGTGTCGCTCTAGGATCTACCGGGTGCATTCTAGCCGGATTACGACTTCGTCGGGCGGCTCTTAATTCCTCCGAAGATCTTAATCCGCCGGAATGCAACCAGTTTCACGCATCCTACTCCGGGCCTCCGATAATCGCCTCGCATTGTGGGGTGCAGTTGCAGCGAGGATGCGAGGGTATGCACCGGGGTGCAACGGGATGCACACGTGGGGACGCAGGACCGCAGCATCCAGACCCCCCATTTATCCCCCGCGCTTCCGCGTTGTCTCTCCGGTGCGTGAAAATTAACGCGTCGGCCCTTAATCGGCGACCACCGCCGCTTTATCGAGGTATCAATGATCGATAATGACTCCCGATCCAGGCACCAGGACCTCGGCACGTTGGCACGGGACGATGCCCCGTAAATCAGGGGACGACCCCCTGAGTGCATCCCTGGATGCACCCTATTATGCAGGGGCCCGAGTTTCGGCAACCTGTTACGCGAAATCCCACCTCGGCTATCTAAGTCGTTCCTGTATATTTTTCTTCCTTTTTTTTTTCTTGACAATCAAAACCGTGATAATGGAAAATTGGATAAAAAATACCACGGGACTCGGTAGCTCCTCTTCCGGGGGTTAAATAAAAGTGGGTTTAATTCCAGGGGAAAGATTTATCAATGGGGCGTCTGATAGCTGGAAATGATATTATTTATCCTGAGGTAGAAGGGATATTTCCTCGCGTTAAAAGTGCCCTGGTTAACGTGCCCGATATGAACCATTTGCGGATTGCAGGTCGGCAGATCGGATCGCCTTTAAGTGCACTCGCCTTCCCGTAGAGTTTGATAATGGTCCCGGAGCGAGGAAAAGGATACTTTACGAGACACGCGATCGGTCGCATTACCGAGTCCTGGAAATGAAATCCCGAGCCGAAGGAGCGCCGACTATTAGAGGAGCCCCGCCCAGAGAAGCCGGGAATTTTAAATTCGGAAATACACCTCCACCTCGAATCCGGGGTCGGGAAGATAAATGTCGCGACCATATTTCCGGGCCAATACAATTTCCCTGGCATATCTCGGGCAGTTCCTCATCCCGCGGAGTACCACTTACGTAATGGCCCCGTAGGATGGATAGGAATTTGGAAAAACTTCCCGAATTGCGCCGAACTTTTCGCGGATCAAGATTCGAGGGAGGTCGAGGGTAGGAAGACAGAGGCGCGCCAAAATCTTCCCTTTAAATCATCCCCTGGAACGCGGCCCTCCACCCTCCCTGGCTCTTTAAATCTCTCGACGTCCCGAGGCCGTTAATTTTTCTCGAGCTGGAGCTTCGAGGGGACTCTTTTCCCCGTCGAATGACTAAGAGCTCGTGTTGCCGATTTTTCTCCGGGTCTAATGCAAGCCCGGGTGCCTCGTATCTCCCCGTAAGTAAGATATTAGCATTGAATGGGGCGCCATAATTAATGAACGCTAATGCGTGTACCCAGGGCTCTCTGGCTAGATGTTCTTATTCGACCGAGCGCACTCGCGAGTTGTCCGACCGGGAGTACAACCGAGCGGTACATCCGACGATTTACGGGGCGCATTCCCTCCTGACGGTCCCGCTGATATGGCGGAAAAAAAAGGGAGAGGCGGAAAGAACGGAGAAATACCGACAGAGACCCGCTGGAATTGCATTCCCCGGGCACTCGCTCGGCTCCGATTCCAGCCCTCTTTGCTCGACACCCACGCCGATACCGCCGACATTATGCCACGGGATACCTAACGAACGACCCTGATAGAGACCTCTTATGACTCGGCGTGTGGGAACAATAAAAGGAAGGAACTCGATTAGGACGATTTTTCCATCCTACCGAATTCCGGTATCACCGTGAAGAAATAAATCCCACTGAGGGGTTTAATTAAAAAATTTAGGTTATCTGGAATATGCATTCCGGTGGCACTGATATCGATTTTCTCCCCGGAAACCTTGCGCTAGGGACCGGGGAAAATAGTCCTGGGTAAAAGATTAGGGTTATCAAGGATCACTTTGATATCGCAGATGTTAGTCCCCTGAAAATCTTGAAAGGAGAAAGAAAAATAGTCTTGGATAAAGAATTGGGGTTGTCGAGGAAACTCGATTTTGGTGATAATGCCATTGGCACCCCTCGAGTCCTAGGGACCAGGGGGGCTTCGGGGCTTATCGGCAGATCTCGGTGCAGGGGGTCCTAAAATCCCCCGTTACGTGAGTGCACCCCTTCCGGTTCCGGTGTTGGCTCTCCCAGGCACTTTTCCCATGGTCGAAAGAACAGGGGGATGAGCTCCTCCGACTTACCGGAAGCGCCTTATCCAACGAGGAGAGGGGTCTTCGGGTTTATCGGCAATAAAGCGCATCGGCCGGCCGATTTTATTGTAAACAGCCACCCCGGGCAATTCCGTATCCGGCAGAAAGGTAGCGAGATCAATTTTGCTTCGCTTTAATCCCTCCATCCGGATCGCGGAATCGGTTTCATATCACCGGGGAATCCTCCGGGAGGCGTTTGACGACCCCCCGCGATGAACTTCCGACCCCTCCCCCGGGGTGGGAAAAATAATCGACTCCTGGAAACGGGGACGCCGCGCGTCCTTTTATGTGTACTCGTGTAATGCCCTCTTAAAATTATAAATTACGCGGACGGAGAGCACGGCAGGAAGCGGACGGCAGAGCCAGGTTTTTGTGCATCTCTAGAAACGGGCCGGTGATTTATTTCCCGGGTAAATTAATTATTGGATCCTGTCGGACGCGGTCCAGGACAAGGGGCCACCGGCAGCGCGCGTCCTGGAGATGTATTTAATGACGCCGACGAAGGGTGGTATTAGTTTCCGAGCTGGACGCAACCCCGTCATTTCTTTCGGCCCGATCGAAGATCCTCAAACCCTGACGAATAACCCGAAATGAGGCTCTCATCCCTCCCAAGTGATATAAAGTCCTCGAGAAAAAAATCACTCGCCGGATTTTACATTTCTGTCCGTGGAGTTCTAATGTCCGTGTCGTGTCTTCTCTCTAGACTCCAAAAAATATATAAAATATGTATTAAAACTATGTAAAAAAAAATCAGGGGTCTTGTTTACCTATTTTAAAAAATCCTGAAATTTTCTCCTGCATCTGACTTCGAAATGCGCCCCAGCTCTTTTGTAGGCTTGATTAGGGATGTTGCAGGGTGCATAGATACTTCTAAAAATGTATATAATGTTAGAGGGTCTCATCTCCGTCATTTTTAAAAATCCTGCAATTTTCTCCCCAATTGTCCTCGAAATGCTTTCCCTTTGCGAGGGTCTAGGGATGTTGCAGGGTGCCGGTTACTTGGTATGAAATTTTAACGACTCGCTTCTGGTTTCTTCCCCCTTTAAGACGTCCTCGGGAGAAAAATGAAGAGAGATCTCTTTGCCGGATCCCGGATGATTTTCCGCGAGAGGAGACGTCCTCGGCTCTCTCAAAGAACGGCCGCGCCCGATTCCGCAACGGCCCCGCACCACAGCGAATTAAACGGCACCGTCGAGCGGTCTCTTTTTCCGCAACGGAGGGGCGGGTCGTTAATAACCCGGCACGCCGAAATCTGTTGCGGGATTATTTTTGGCACGGTCTCGCATTTGTCCCCGGGGATATATGTCGCGGAGGCGCCGGGAAAAACTGACCGGCATTCCGCACGCGGGAGAAACGCTCCTCCGGCTCTGGGCCATTTGTCGACATCGCTTTATCCGGGGCCGCGTTTTGCCCGGAACGGCCGGGATTTCTTGCCCGCGATTCGAGAAATTGCGGTGACGTTCGACCGCGAGACCTCCGGTTTTCCTAGAGAGTTCCGGCCGCGATTTTGCGTCCGCACCCCGGCAAAAAAACGCGGCCCCGTCTGGGGCCGTTTTCCCTAGCGGTTTCCGCATGCAGATCTCCCGGCATGCCGAAACATCGCTTTTTAATATTTCTCCGCGTCTCGCGAAGACTTTCCAGGAATTACGCGGAGACCGCCGTGAACCTCTCGATTCCTGGAAACTTTTCAAACTTCCAGGATTCCAGATAGGACCTCCGTAAATGTATTTTCTTGGATTTTACCCCTCGAAGGGTAAATCACCCCTTTCGAGTACCTAATCCCGCGCTCGGGTAGATTCCCCTCGTTAGAGTCGCCTGGGGCGATGGCGAAAATTTCCGGTTAATTTAAAAAATGTCCACCTTACCCCTCCCCTGAGGGGTGGTTTTATCAAACTTTGCCCATTCGCGGGGAAAAAGGGGTGGGATGCAATGTCTCCTTTTGTATATTTCTGCCTGTGCGGAATCTCGAATGTTTCGATTCCACCCTTCTACCCTCTCACCACTCTCTCACTCCACCCTCTGCGGGGTATCCGCACCCGGAATGGGTAAGCCGCGAATCGCGACCCCCGCAAAAACACCCTTCCCGTTTCCCCGCGACAACGTGCAAGACACTTGGCGGCGAAGCGTTCCTAAACTGTCGCCTCTCCGAATCGGGGGTGGCCTCGTGTAAACAGGCGAAGTTGCGCGGAACTGGCACAAAGGGAATCATCCCCTGGAAGGGGGTGCGACACTCTGGAGGGTGGTCCTCGCGCACGTCGCGAGATACGCGCACGTAGAATACACGTAGAATACACGTAGAGTGCACGTAGGGTGCACGTGCGCCCTCGAGGGGTGTGTTCCCGGGGGATGCGCCAAGTGGTGTCTAAGATAAATAGAGAGCGAAGTGCGGACGCTGCCAAGGGGCACGGAGGCAATTACCGCGAGCGGCGAGGATCTCACCTGGTAACTTCCACCTTCCACCTTCCACCTTCGCGGAGTGCGCCTTAAAACACCCCCGCCACCCCTCGATATATCTGTCTGGCGTCTCTCTCGTCGCACTCGGCGTGTCACCTAAGGGTGGCAGAGGGTGATGCAGTCGCGGCCGTGAATGCGACGTGCACTCGGGTGCACTTACCCTGGACCTCCTTCGCACCCCACGTGCCACTTCGCGTCCAATTTTATGACGCGTCCCCTTTGAGGGTACCCTTACCTCGAGGGGGTGCCCGAAATTCGGGGCTTACGGACCGAAGGAGGCTTAATGATATAAAAAAATAAATGACAGAAGGTAATATAAAAAAATGATGAAAATAATAAAAGGCAATCGGATGGAATTCAAGAGTATAGGTTAGAAAAATACTCGGTAGGGGTGAGAGGAAACTCGATAGGGGGTGTATCCTTGGTATAGGGTGCCCCGTAAAAATTGAAAGGAGCCACCTTGAGTTTTGCCGAGTTTGCTTTGCGAGGCGACGGTCGATCTCGCTCGCTCCCAGGCCATTGAGAAACTTTCGCCCATTAGAAGGCCCGACGCGAACTGCACTGGCTGCACATGGCAGCTCCGCGTCCCCAGGCTGCCAGACGAATAACTACTTATGCAATTAATATTATTCCGATTAATCCGAGCATACGGCCCGGACAGTTCCGCGGAGTTCCCGGACCCATCGGCCCGTGAAACTCGAGCGCCCCCGCGCGCTGCACCCGGTTGCATAATGCACTGCACTCCGTGCTCCGAACGACGATATCGAGTAAGGAAATATTTTTCACCCTCTACGGAGAGACTCGGAGTAACAAAGGATTTTATTAACGATTGTTATTATCGACGGAGGTCTAGGAAATAGAGAACAAATGACCGCGGTGCATCGCGTTTATCTCCCGGTGCATTGCGGTGCATCTAAAAAATCGCCATACGTCTCGCTAAGCGAAATGCGATGTAGAAAGCGGGCATCTAGCGAAACGCGAAATACGTCGGGATAATCGCACCTCGTGGGTTTTTTCTCGTTGCACGTTCTTGGAGGCCATCTTGCCGGATAATGTAAACGCGGCATTACACGTCCCATAGCGCCGCGCTTCTCGGGGGCGGACGCGCCTTGCATTAGCATAACCGATATATATTAGTTCCGGCAAATTACATTCCGTATTACGTTTTAAATATATGTTTCCCGTGCCTTTTGGCGCGACCCGCCCTTTCAATTTATATGCGGAGCGGCCGCCCCGCGGGAATTTTATTAGCGCCGGCCTGCACCCGGCCGCCCTCCGGAAGAACGTCCTCCCGGGGGAAACGGGACTCCCGGGGGAGGGAAGCGACTTTGCAGCTCGTTCCGGCGATGTTTGATAAGCGAAAATCCTCTCCCCGTTTTAAACGCCCCGCTAACGGGGGCTGGTTCGCGCTTATCCCGGTGTGAAGTACCTTGGAAATTTGCCCGATATTTATTCTGTTTATTGGGATTATGAAAAATTAATTTTCCTGGCTTTTATATAACCTCCAGAAATACCATGTGCGTCTTTTTTTAAGATTAAGTAGCGAGATTTTCACGGTGCCGGAATTTCTTCTGAATTTGCAACGCGTGATAAGGGATCGGACCGATCGACTAAGGGGTTTGATAAGTGCCTCGATATCGCGGATAAGGGAGAGACGAGTTCGCGTCCCTCAACCGGGGGGACGTCCTTCGACCTCCCCTGGGCCTGGGAAGGGTCGAAGGGAATTTCGCGATGGCCGGACGTGGATGCGAATCCTGCTCGTGACGTACCCATTGTCCGGCCCCGGCACGCCGGCGATGTCGAAAGAAGTTCCCGCAGCATCCGAAAAACGTCATCTCCAGAAGGCCACTTTCTCATCCAACACTGTCCCTCTGGACCTCCTGCGATGCCTTTACGGGAATGCGCTCCCTGGCCACCGAGAATGGCCCCTTCCGGCCGGGACAATTTTTATTTCTCAACAATTCCGTGCAATCGCCCCTGCACCTAGGCCAATTACCGCACGAGATGCATTTCGGTCCAGCTTGAAAATATCGGATGGAAAGAATGAAATCAATCCCGACTCTAATTTGCCGTTTTACATCAGGAGAGCCTAAAAGTGCAATAAAAAAAAATAGTAACCCCAAGAAATTATTTATCGACCCCTGGGTCAACGGAGCAGGATGCACCGCCGCGGTCGAGGGTCGATAAATAAGGGAGGAGAGGGTGGGGAGGAATCTTTTGCGGGATGCAATTAGAAGATGAGGTATCGAGGCATAGGTGGGTTCGCATCTTTCTACGCAATATCGCGGGGGAATATTGCGGTTTGTAAATTGGGGCCTTTTTCGGCGCGCCTTGGGAACGTCCCGGCGCCCCTCCGGGCGAGTTCTCGCCGTGACGTCCCCCGGGGTATTTATTGGTTAATTTGCCGGTAAGCCGCGTGCACCGCAGGTATGCAACTAATTATCACCGTGTCCACTCTACGGTAGGCACAAACTCCTTCCCTCGCTCCTCCGGGAGGAGTTTCGGAGCTCCTGGGCTTAAGCCCCGATTGCATTCCCAGATACGAGCCGCTCGTACGTCGCCCTCGGTGCATCCGAATGCACCGAGGTGCAACGACGCCGGAATTACCTTACAGGATTTTACGGAGCCTTCCTTGAGCGACGAAAAAATTTTCCCTGATTAGTCGGAGCGAGTCCGGATTTTTTTTTCAAGTCTCTCAGATTTTCCGGTCGACTCGATTTCTCGTTATCACCCTCGCTGCGCATCTTTCAGCCGGAACGGCGACGCTATATGCAGCTCTGATTGAAGCGCTGCAATTTGCGCGCCCCACGTGTCCGCTCCTTCGAGTTTCATGGAACTAATCTCGCAGACGTCGCGTGTGCTATTAACGCGAGTGAGTTAATGTACAATGTTAATGGCGCACGGGTCGTCCATCGGCATTTGAATATGAGGTGTGTGCACCCTCTCCCGAGTGCAACGCCGTGCAATCTCCCGTGCATGCCGCATTTACGCGTCCGTATACAAGGGTTGCGACTCCGTTGCGGGAACTCGAGTCATTCCAAACGGCCGCCAAAAGTTCATCCAAATGTTAATAACAACCCCCCCAATTGTCACGAAATCCCATCGTTAGAAATGAAATTAAAAAGCTCTTCCTTGAAATTCCCTGCGAGGACTTCCTCGCGGAAATTTCACGGATCGGAGATTCCGGAGGATGAAAGTCAGGAGTCTTGGAGCAAGAAACCCAGAAACGCCATTTTTCCGCTCTTTCCGCTACTTCCGCCCTTAAGGAACGTCTCCGCGAGACGCATCCCTCGGGACGCGGATCCGCAGCCGGGTTTTTCTCCGCGGAGACGTCCCGGCGGAATGTCACCGGAGGCTGCGGCTCCCTCGCGACATTCCCGGGGATGCACTCCGAGGGAATTCCGCAAGTCGGGGCCGCAAGAACTCCGGATGGAGACGTGAAATTTAATCGTTGCGTACATAAGCGAGGCGCGACGCGAAATCCTCGATCGGAGGATGCAAGAGGAAGGGGGGGGAGGCGATTAATATTACGGATATTGAATATTGATAAGGGATCGACGACGACTTAATTTCCAAGGATTTATGGCGCTCCTCTCGGCGTAATTTCTCGCCTAATGGGACCTCGTCCCGAGTCTCCATCGGGAAAGTCGCTGATAAGTGCGGCGCTGATAGCGCCTATCGGAGGGATAGACGGATGTCGAGGTCTTCGATTAATCGGCGTCGATTTTCTCCGAAGGATTTCGAGAAATCACGCGACTGGGGTATTACCTGGCGAGCTTCTATAAGGATAAGTTACGGTTATCCTTTCCCGGAGACCGTTCGAGCGGCCGAAAGGGCGCGGATTTTCCGCGGCCGCGTAAGGCTCCGCTCGCGCGTGTGCGGCCGCCGCTGATTATGTATCTCAATCACGGGAAACTACCGGGGCGGGAATCGGAGCCTGGACCTCGGCATAACGGCGCTGCCCTGCGGCCGCGACATGTGAGGTCCTGCCATCCTGCCTACAGCGACTCTCAACCTTTCCAGGAGAAATCCCGATCCAGGACGAGATGGAAAAATTACCCGGAGAGAGGAAACGCGAAATTTATGCCGGGAAACTCTTGGAAAAAATAGAGTTCCTCAAGCTCGCGGATTTAGGAGGGATCGAAGAAAATTATGATTTATTCCTTGCAAGGACGAGAGTCCTCGATTAATGACCATGTTCATTCCTCGCCTTCATTCCGGGTCTATTTAACTTCTGGGTATGCAGGAATGGTGTCTGAGACGTAAATTAATTTTTTTATTAATTTTAGGAACAAGGTATGAATTCTTTTTCTCGATCCTTTCCTGATCGAGCTCTGACGTCGAAGAGGCGAGCTGGGTCCAAGGATTTCCGGGATTTTATTCAAAGGGCCCGGATTTTAGGACGCATCCTTTGAGGGCAAAGGGCGAGTGTTGGGCGGTGATTTTCGCCGAGAATAATTATACGATCGAAGGACCTCGCGGTTCAGGAGCGAGGCGTCTTCTTTGACGTCGGCTCGTAATAATGTCGTCGCGGGCGAGCTCGACCGAAACAACCCGAAGAGTGCAGCCTTCGGTTGAAAAGGAATCCACGTCCTTTGACGTCAAGTTCTTTGGTCCTCGAGCCGCACCACCCGCGGTTCCCCTGAAGACCTCAAAGCGCTCGCTGGATCGTACATTTGACAAGATACCTGGACCGCGGATGCACCCGCTTGGTTGGAGATGCAACGTTCTTTCCCGGGGCTCTGCGAGCTTTCGGGATCCCAGGGGAAAGGAACGGAGTCGCCGGAATCCACGCTTTCGAGGTTGGCACCTTTCGAAGCCAGAAGCCTCTTTTTCGAGGCCCGGAAATCCGCGACACCTTCCCTCCCTCTGAATTCCCGTATCAAGAGTCTCACAGGTGCACAGGTGCACACCGGCCCGAGTTTCCTCGATACCGCGAGAACGCTGCGCTTTATCGAGAAACGCTTCAAACAAAAGTTGTCAAGCCCATCCAAGGGAACAATTTTCATCGAGGCGATTTCTCCGTATCTTGGATCCGTAAATCAGAAAATGGCGACTAAACGTCGCCAGGCGGGTGGCCCCGCGAGACGTGGATGCACCCACTGCAGGGTGCATTCGGTGAAACACCCACAATTGAGAGCCGTCTCGTCGGAGATGCATCTCGCGGGATTCTCCTCGATTTGAAAAAAGTTAAAAGGGGCTGGAGACATATCGCGGCCGCGGATCTTTCATGCAGCGAGGATGCACTTTTCGGTGCTCAAGGAGCGGCGTCGGCGTCATCGAGCTCGCGGTCGGGAACAAAGGTGTCCCGAGTGTTCTCTCTCGTCACTTTGACGCCTCTCCTGCGGCTTCGTAGTTGAATTTATCGCCGGGGACCGTAAAAACGAATTTCAGGCGGTATCGCGTTTCGTGGGAAAGTCGGCGGTGCAATCGTCCTACCGGGGCCGCTTAACGCGCGCAGACGGGAGTGTAGAAATATTTGCAAAGTGATGTAATTACAGCACGTTAGTACGCCGAGCGCGGCATGCACTAAATGCATAGCATGCAACGCGACCTAACTAACCTAACTCGAGTTCGCGTAATTTTATCCTGCGCGCCGCACCGAACTGAGCACCACCTCCAGAGCCGCGGACGGCGCCGAGAGTGCTCGGCAAAAGTTGCTCTTAAATCGTCGCTCGTCACGATCCAAAAATACCGACGTCGTAAACCGGCGCCGAGACCAGTGGGACGCAACAATACGGGCTAAGGAATAAATTATGTCGCCCGAGTTGCACCTAGAGGCCGAATTCCGGGCCGGGTGGGTACCGGTGCGCCCGAAAGTGCATTTTTTCCGGGCGAATCGGATGCACCGAGCAGGGTACTTACAGGGTCTCGCAAAGCCTCTTCGGGTTCTCCATCCACAATGGGAACGGATTCTCCGGTTCTCCAGGAGCTTGAAATACACCGCGGTTGCCGAACAAGGAACGGAACTCCCTCGACAAGGCGGAATACAATTATTCCCGCAATCCGATTATCCGCTTCCAGAGATCCTATCGCGGTAATTATCGGCGAGAATCCTGGAGAAAACCTCCAAGGAAGTTCCCGGCTGTCTTTTCGATCGGGCCTGGATTGTCCCGGAATTTCGATTATAATTCAATTCCCGCAAAGTTCGGGTCTCCGAGCACGTATCTACGCCGGCCAAGTCCCGAACTTGGCTCGACTTTAATGGACCGCGGTGTAGCACGTCGGCCTGCGAGAGGACCCGAAGGACCAACTTCTCCAGGGAAACGCTCTTCCTGGACCCCGGCCACTTTTCCGAGGAAAATTCGGCCCTCGTTCGCCACGTTCCGTGCCATTGGCCTCGAAATTGCCCTCTTCGATCTCGATTAAACGCGCTCTCGAAAAGTTTCCCTACTCGAGCTGCACCTCCAGAAAAAAGAAATCGGCGCGAGAGATGAAACTTTTTCCTATATTTATTTCACGTCGAATCTCAATTATTATCCGAGATAACAAGGCAGCAACGGCGCTAATGGAGACTTACGTATATTGCCCCGATTTTTCCCCGCAATGAATTTCAGTAATTAAGGGTGAGAGGAAGGAAATGCGCGTTTCAGTATTCGTTTCACTCCTGAATACGCAGTAACGAGGGGGTCCGCTTAAAAAATTCTCTCTCCTTGATTGAGCATCGAGGATCCGCCGAAGGAAGGGGCAATCCCTTCGCACGCGAGCTTGTACATTAAGTACCATCTGCAAGAGCGAAACACAATCCTGGTCGGCATTAAAGAACGTCCCATCCCGGGTAACATAATAGGTGCACTTAATGCAGCCGGAGCCCGGGTGGCGCGGACTGCATAAGTTACCGATTACGAGATTAGTCGCATTTCGCGGGAGCCGTTAGACGCACTCCCATAAACCCACGGGAGATCGTAAAGCGTAACTGAATATTCCCTGGGGAATTTATTTCCCTCCTTTCGAGGCGAGTAAGCGCGTCCAGCTCTCGGCCGCTTTCTCGCGAGAAAGGGATCGAATTAAGACGGAAACTCTATAGCCTCCGATTTCGCCGGAAAGATTCACTTCCGGTGAGATTGCTGCAGCTGCCAAAGATCCTTCCAATTTTTTTTGTTCCAAAAAATTCCTCTTTCTCGAAAAAAAAAAATAAAAATAAAATGGGGACTTTAAATCCAGCCAGGTCCCTCCACCGAAGATCCTGCACCGACTTTCCGAAAAAAAATCCAGACACTCTCCTCCGCGGAAGTCGCTCCAATCTGCATAAAATGCACCCTGCACTCGGGCACTCCCCTTTGTGGCGGCAAAAGCAACCCCAATTATCCTAGTAACTTCTCCTGAAGAGTGCTCGGAAATTTACGCGGATCCCGGAAAAGCGGCCGCGTTTGAAGTGGTTATATTTTCTTCCTTTTTTTTTCTTTCTCCCTTTCGTTACGGGAGAAGACGGTCTCGCGAAGTGCGGTTAAAATTCGCGGGAGCTTTTCTACGAATTTCCCGAGGTAGATGAAGAGCATCTAGCGTGCACTCCAGGAAGAGGAGCCTAAGGTCTCTCCGCGAGGTGCTTTGGCTTTGAGGCCGCCCTTTACCGTCTTAATAATATTTCCCTATTCACGAGAGCCGTCCCTAAAGAGCGAGAAATGAAACCGGGCTCACAGATAACCGAAGTGTCGAATTTTTTTATCGTGCCTCCTGCTGCGAAAATTAACAGGAAATTTTATATCAATTTCTGTTACGGAGTTGATGTTACCTCTTATTCAGATGATTTTCTAGTAATTTCATGGGTGTAAGGATGTCGAAGTTTCAGATTTTCTGTCATGCCTCGCGAAGTGTCAATTTTTTTTTTTGTCGTGCCTCGCGAAGTGTTAATTTTTTTTTTATCCTGCCTCGCGAAGTATCGAATTTTTCGTCACAGTTCTCTGAGCGCTTTGCCGACTTAATATTACATCTTATTCACGAGGGCCGCCCTTAAACGAGCAAGAGCGGTTCCATGGTCAAGTGCCCCACCGAGAGTAATTCCGTAAGTGGCCGGGATGTTGAAGTGTCGAAGTTTTGTTATGCCTCTCCCGGTGTATTTCGGTCACGTCTAGACTCACCCGGGGCTGTTTGGATTGGCAGGGTTCGAGGCACGCTCGCCTCTCGCTCCCTCCGCACTCTTGTTCATCCCTTTATCTGCCGGCGATGTGCTTAATTTATAGTTCCTACCGAACCCCTCCTGTACCCAGCATCCTTGGCGTCGTTTTCCGCGCGGACTCCTCGCCGCTCAAAGGACCCCCTTGCCAACATCGGGCGCCTCTCCCCCGATTTTCTCGAAAATCCAGATTCAAGCCCCTTAAAAAAGAAAATCGGACGAAACCTGGCACCCTCGACCTCGTTTATCCGCGATGACGAGTCAAGTTAATTTTACCTTGCTCACGAGAGGAATAAACGTCTCGAGATATTGGTCCAGGAGGAGAGCCGAGGTCGACGGGAAAATATTGTTGCAGCGCGCCATAAAATCCCTCCCCCTTCCCGTCATCTCCGAGTTTCCCCGGCTTTAAGACCATGAACTCACCCCCTGAAAACCCTGGAGATGCCCCCGCGTGACAAAACGCCCCCTCCTTGCTCTGAACCCTTTCAGACTCCGCAGCATCCTTGCTGGACCGTTTTCCTAATCCTTTCGCGGCGCGTCCTCGCGGTAACGAGGCCGCCAGATGAGTGCCGTAGTTAAAACATCATCGAGCACGTACAGTCGAGACGTTTATGGATCCTTGCATATGGCAAGAGATAACAACGTCTGATCTCCCTCGCCGACCTCTCTAAATCTGTCGGAGCGATCCCGATTTCGAGAGCCTCCACCTTCTCCAGGTGCCTGAATCAATTCCGCGCCTAAAAGATATCGGAATAAATTCACGATTAATTTGAAAATGTACGATAAGCCGTACAGATGTCTTCTTATTTTCTGTGAGTTCAATTAAGTCGATCCGTCGTTGGCGGAGGTGCAGGGCGGTATTAAGCGTCGAAAGGTCGAGGGAAACCAGCCGGAGAAACGTTTATGGCCGGGCGCAGATGGCGCGAGGTAACGAAGGGAAAAGAGCGACGTTACGGCGCTCCTTTTCGCTCTCGAAATGTTTCGAGGTTTTACAGCATGGCGCGCGCCTCGTAAATACGCCGTCGCGTCATAAATCCCTCCGCGATTCCGGCGAATCAATTTCCCTTTAACCCACCAACAGGGGCTTCTCACGAGCGAGCAAGTTTGCTCCTCGAACCTCCTCTCAACCTCCCGTATCCGTATAATCTACATCTCACATACGTATACTTGCATGTACATATAGACGCGACATGCACACGATACGCAGGTTTCGAGCATGTATCTTCGATTTACACGTGCGTTCGTATAGACGTAACCTGGACATCTATATGTGCATGCGACGTCCACGTGTATGCACGTAAGTTGCACATTCTACCTGTACGTAGGTTTCATTCTCGTGGGTGTGATATACGACGTTTAAGACCGAACTTCACCGTGGAAATATGGGAAACTCGAGGAATATCGAGAGAGCCTCTCTCTCTAGTTAGGAGTTACGATTTGTTTGCAAATTGCGCGCTGCCTGCATTTGCAGTCTCCACACGTGGTCCAGGACGAGTCTGGCATAACTCCTCGAGAGATGACTCCGACTCGCGTGTCGGGGTTATTAGGGAATTATTAATGCGACCAGGGATTGTCCGATGAGGGATCGCCATTTTGTCCCCGTCGTCGCCGGATGAATCTCGACAGGAGGCATTCTCCTCGAGAGTTATCGCGCTATCCGGGTTGAGTTATTTATTTATGGGGTTTTTTCATCTCTCCGTACTCCACGCAGGAGAGAAAACTAATAGATGAGAATTCCGGGAAAGCAGGAGACGGTGCAACGCGAGGTTACGAGATGTCCCTATTTTATCACGATTTTTCGTGTCCTTTGGCCCGACGCTCCGAAGCTCCCAGGATCGAGAGGAATGCGCGGGCAATTTGAAATATCCTCGGGCATTCGGCTATTTCGGGGAGTCAGGAGCGAAGAGGGGCGAAGAGGACGTCCGTAAAGAGCAGAAACTGAGTGTGTAGTTAGTGTGCCGTGTCTCCTGCCCTTTGAAGAAGGTCCTCGGGGGGGTCGCAGGACCTCTCCTTAGGGCGAGTCCTCTGGGAGAATTGCCCCGATTTTTTTTTAGCAGCTATCTGGAAACTTGGGATTAACAAGTCGAGGTAGATTGGATGGGATTATCGTCCAGTGGTCCTTGGGTGCAATTTTTTCCCCGGCGATCCTTGCTGGGAAGACAATGGCGACGAGGGGAGTCTCGCCGACTCGGAGAGACCTTTCTGGGAGGAAAAGTTCTTGCCTTTAAATAAGCGTCTTTCCCCCTCGCGTGTCGTGACATACTTGCAAATTGGAGCGCGAGACACTCGGAACGCGAATAACCATCCCCGAGTGGGGAGCTAACAAGGAACGGGTCCCGATGTCTCCCTGGGGATTTAGACGAGACGTTTCTCCCTCTCAGTCCTCGAGACCGAGATCCTTTGCCTGTAAATAAAATTGAAGGTAAGGAACCGCCGCTCACGGGAGTAATCCCTGAATTTGTCACCGATTGCGCTTCCATGGGCGCCCCTCGCTTATCTCGAATTCACGTGAAAAATTTCAGGAAAATTCTGATTTTCCAGGGCAATTTCCACCTCGACGGTGGAATTTATTTGGCCAGACCTCGTAGACTTCCATCGAACCCCATCCTGGTGTCGACTCGTCGATGGAACCGAAAATTGATTCAACGCTTCGCATCCCTCTTCCACCTGTCCATTGTTATTCCACTCGGTGTTATTTATTCCCGGATACGACCCCGTCAAACCCGGGAGAAAGTCCATAAATTTCGAGCCGAATTCAGCCCCGCCACTTAAAAATCCGGAATTGGGGGTAAATTCGCGTTAATAAAAAATCGCTCCTTGTGTGACTTGGCTCGGTCCTCCGAATTCGAGGAGGGACCGAAATTCGTTCCCGACCCGGAACTTCTCGATAGGACTTCTTCGAAACACACACAAGTCCCGGGATTGCCGAAGACGTACTTTGCCGGCACTTGGCCCCTTAATCGAATGTAAACCGTACTTCATACCCGACATTATGCAGTGCGTGACTAAACTCGCGGCAAACTGCAAACTTGGTCTCGGCATATCGATATACGGTCCAAAACAAGCTCGAATGCGTAATTCTCCTGCACCGAGGGGGCGGAATTAACGCAAGTTTGCGACAGTTTGAGACATTACCGGGATCGATCGACCATCGAGTCTTCCCGAAATATGCACTAAATTGCAGCATAATGCTCAGCCCATCATCAACAATATGTGAATAATTTTTTAAACTCCAGAAAATTCCACGATAAATCTCACGATAAATCTTAACCGGCCTCGGAGGAATTAGGATATCTTGAAAATCAAATTTTTATCCAGTATTTACTCCGAGTGATAAAAACTCGATAATGGTGGTTCCTGTCGCGAGCGGTGCAATCGCCATTTCGACGCGGAATAATGTTCCTACAGGTGACAAAGGTATTGTAACCGATACAATGGGTGCCCGCTAATATATTACGTATATACGAGGTTCAATATCCCGAGGCACGAATGTACCGAAACGGGGCCACGTATCTCGAAATTCGTTCGATCAATATAGCCATCGGTTATGCGGAATACCCGCGTCGGTGGTAGACAGGGCACGAATTGCGGAACAATTTCCGCGGTAATTCCGGGGGAAAAAAAAAGAGAAGTCACATGACTAATTGTAATTACCCAAACATTTTCTGTCCGAGGTAGACGAAACGACAAATTTCATGGTCTACTCGAGAGGAAGCGCCGCAAGGTGCACCGCGGCGTGAGAAATGCACGCGAAGTGCATCGCAGGATAAAAAGGATCCCTGTAAAAAGAAGAAGTCCTTTCATAAGGAGTCCGTCCAACCGGGCACGTAATTATCGAAGCGCCGAAGACTTGTAACGCCGGCTTAATTGGCGGCTAGGTTTAATGAAGACATGTTCAGAGAGGGCTCGTAAACTTTCCGGGGTAGAATGATAATTGTCAATTTTCGCAGCGGACGATAAGCCGGCCGAGTGGTCTAGAATTTAAATCTCCAGCCCGCGAGGTTCGTTACGCCTCGGTAATTGATAATTGGCCGAGATTTTCGAGCGGGGATGCAATCGAAGACGTCGAGGTAGCCGCCAATTACGAGTAATCAAAAAGCAATCCAAGGTTGAGTCCGTCGAATCGACCACATAATGCCGCGGATGAAAGGACGGATTCTTTTTTCATCGGAACCAGTCCTGAAAGATGCATTTATAATTTTTTTTTCCCCTCTAATATCCACGTTGACAACGTGATGGATATTCTCAGACGACCGGCCCCAGGATCCACGGTCGTCAATCACCACAAGAAAATCCAGATAATTACCATTACCCAGATTCTCGTCCTCTAAGAATCTAAAAAAATACTAATTTACATAGAATCCAGATAACAAATGCATCGTTACCTCCACTTAACGTTACTTATCGGGAATCTCTTCTCACCTACGTCGTCCTGTATTTTCCCGATTTTACCTGCGGTACTCTTATCTCCAGGTGGGTGGCGGCTCTTAATGCACGCATTGCTCCGTACTTGCACACGCGATATCGTAAATAGGATATCGGCGTGCCCGATCCGTAATTTACAGGTATATTACACGATCCTCGAATTTCGAGGGTCGCGTAAAAATGTGCATTATCGCGCGCTCGTGTATGCACACGCCGGAGGGGTAATACGTTAACCCGCTTTATGCCCCTCGAGTGCATTAATTTCCATTGTGACATCCTACGTGGTCCGTGCTACCTCCCCCGATAATTCGCGTATACACGCGTAGATACGGCTGCGTTGACATCGCGGATGAAACGCGCCGTAATACGTGCATACGCGTCCGCGTGCATTCGAATGTGCATCGCGTGCATTTCGATGTACGCGGTGCATACGTTAAAGATACTAGCGCGATACCCAGGGGTCGTCGGAAAATGTCGTCCACGTGCAGGTATCTCCTCCCAACGCGTGGAAAGATGGAAAAAGACGGAAAAGACCCCCCAAGGGGGAGGGGGGGTGAGGGGTTTATTTGAATATCAGCACGCATGCTACGGCGGACGTAAAACGCGAAAACGCAAAGTATATCCGACAGGGGCGATATTGGCTTACGGTGCGTACTCGCGGATTTTCTTCCCGTCTCCGGTTTTACGGCCCACGGGGGGATATAAAAGTTTAGGGGGTTTCTTTTAACGCGATCCGACTGCCCGCCTCGGCATTCGAGACCCTCGACAAGAAAATTGGAAATTCAGGAAGTCGCCTCGGAAATTAACATTAAACTTCTGGGCGGTAGCGCCTTCAAAGCGAAAATCTTATCTCGCCTTGAAAATCCGGAAAATATATAAATAAAATTTTTTTTTTTTTAAGGGGATGTTCCGATCCACGTTTGGCTTGGGTAGAGATAATCCCTGCGGACCCGGATTTTTTATCTTGCCTTGAAAATCGAGGAAATATATAAATGAATTTTATTTCGTAGGGGGGATGTTCTGATCCATATTTATTGTTGCATGGGGCACATGCCTGGGTTTAGTCGTTTAGAAGGGAATCGGGCCGCTGTAAACGTTATCCTCGGTGCTGGGGTCTTGAAAGTGCCCAACCCCAGCAGGGTCTCGCAGAATTCTCGGGTCTGGTAATTCCGAGGCTCGAATTGCCGGCCGTGAATGGGAATCGGCGAGGGTGAGCATTAAGATAAGCCGATCACGCCAAGGCTGGCATGAACGGGTGCACGCGAATTGCAGCATGCGTTTTCACGCTCCTCTTCTTCCGCGATCCGCTCCTTTGTCGGGGCCTTGTTCCTCCCCGAAGCTAATAAATATCGAGATCGAACGAGAGCCGATAATGCCCGCGTTAACACAGCCATCTCGTCCCGATAACACGTCGGACGTGAGAATATGGGTAATCGCTATTACACCGATATTTCACTTCCTGAAAGCCAACGTTCACTAACGTACCCTTATCAACCCCTTTCCCTCCTCATTTTTTATTCCCCCCTTTTACTCCTCATTTTTAATCAACCCCTTTGACTCCTCATTTTTCATCCGAAAAATCTATCCAATATTTCCACCATCGAAATTTTTGCGAACCAGTTCAGACCCTCCCGAGTTGTTATCAGTGAAAAGTCGATAGAGAGGCGGAACCCCTGGGGACTCGAGATACTTCCTTCGGGACAGATCGCATCAATCGATCAATCGAGTAGTCATTTAATCGGTCGAGCAATCTATCCCTCTCCTGGTCGAGCCACTACTCGATCGGCGCTCCTTTTTAGGCGCGACCGCTCGGGACAGGAACGTATATCTATCTGCAAGAATCGTACACCTTTCAGGTGGCATAAACATTGCGGACTTAATTAGCACATGTTAAACGTCGCCGGTAGAGGTACGAGGCTGCGCGAAATCGACAGGTATGCCATATTAATCGATATCCACCGGGGCGATCGCGATATTCGCATCAATTATCATGCTTGAAGAAAAAAAAAAAAATCTTTAATCAGAGAAATATTAGTTACCTATTTCCGTTTTCTTCGGATTTTTATTCAACATCTCTGGAGAAATTCTCTGCCTCTCTGGTCCCTTTGCGACCGTCCTGTTTTATCGGAAGCGTCGACCCTAGGATGGGACTTGGAGCCACCGGGTCTTCTGGCTGGGTGTCATCGACTTCCCTTTGTACCTCGCACGAAACTGGGTTACTTATCGCCTAACTATAACCTGATATTACACCGGCACTACACAGATGTGACGGGGTTCGCGAGAATGTAGGAAAAGGTAATTCCGATCGACAAGCCCTGTGAAAATAAATTGGAAGATAAATCGGGCTTTGATAAGAGATAACGAGATGTTTCATGTCATAAGAGGGAGAGTCTGGACCGTAAGGATGGGGTTCAAAGGAAATTTAAGGCCACTTATCGCCCAACTATAGACCGACATTATGCCAATACTATAGAGGTGTGACGGAGCAGAGGGGAAAATCTAGGAAAAGTTAATTCCAATCGATAAGCCCTGGAGGAATAATTTGGAAAATAAATCTCGCTTTGATAAGAAATAACGAGACGTTTCATATTACGAAGGGGTGGGGCCGAACCTCGGGGATGCTGATCAAAGGAAGACGTCCCGATAAAGGAGGTGATAATTCGCTCCTAGTTTGCTCTCGGCTCCGCTCTTGATTCGCGCATAATCCGCGCGTAACCGAGCTCTGATTATAATCGGGCTCACTCACCGTGTTTGCGGCCGCGGAACCGCAGCGGCTTAATTCATTTTTCCGCCGGTGATTACGCGCGGGGGGACGCGCGAAAATCAACGCGCGCGTTATCGGGCTCCGCTCGGCCGCCCTGTAATTTCGTCGGCGGCGAGCGGCCCTCCAAAAATCGAATAACCCTCGGCTCCTCTTTCGCGGGGATTCCGCCGGATTCGATTCGATTTGCCCCGTAACTACTCGGTTTCGACCCGCGCCGGGAAATTGACCCCGACCCTCCACCGGGGCAAAAATAGAGGCGCTCTCGCGCCTCTGCTCAGAAAAAGAAGAAAGAATATCTCTAATTTTTCCCACATTAATCAGGACGCTTAATACTTTCCCTCCCAAATTCCCCGGAATCTTGGCATTCAAACGAGCTGAACAAAAAATCCTGAACGAGCCACGGCGAGAGAAAGCATTTTTAAAGTGCGTCCGAAAGACTTCCCATAGATCGGCACGTTCGGTCGATAGTCGCGCATCTGTCCAACCAATCTCGCCCCAGCTGCGCGCAGTCGCCCCGCGGTGAGCTTTTATTTAATCAGGCTGCTCATTCACCGAATTCTCGGCATACTCGGTAAAAAAAGGACCTCTCCTCCAACGGTTGGACGTTTTACAGTAACATTTCACCGGGGGAAAAAAGAAACTGAAAATAAATCACCCATCCCCAGGAAATCTTTCGGCGATGCGTCATGGAATTTGGTGACGTTTTTTCCGAAACAGGGGGAAAATATCGCGACACGACGGCACTGGATTTTTTTGCCGGTTTCCCTTAAGCCATTAACGAGATTACACGGACTTTGGGAATTAATCCGGGGTCGTTACATCGATACAGAGAGCCATGGACCGAATGGCCAAGGTGGTCGGGTCCGTCCAACAGGACTGACGTTAATTTATGCCGCGGCGAATTATGACGTCGCCAATCGGGCGTTGATTTCGCGGTTTGACGCGGCGTGTCGGTTCCGCGTTGGCCACTTCCGCAAACGACGGCCAGGTTCCCGATCGAGGGTCGTTTTGCCCCCCATGGGTCGTCCATGGAAGCCCCATTGGCGGGGCGACGAAAGAACGGCAATTAGTCGGACACGCCTGCTTATTATGCCGCGAGAAGGTGCGGCGGAGGAGCCGAGAAGCCGCGGGGCATAACAGTACACCCTACGCGACATAAGGACCAGATTCCCGCGCCCGGTCGCGGGGAAACGGTCCTTAAGGTGCCGGTGGGCGAACTCGCGCCGATGGACGGGACGAAGAGTACCGACAGATAAAGTTTCCCTTCCCACAGTGGCGGGCCGAGTTTAACTATAAATACCGGTGACTTTTGCTCATGGGTATGCCACGGCGAGATGCACTCGCCGATGCACCCGGCGATGCACTCCGGGTCCCTTGTCGCGGCTCCCTGCTCTTGTCGCGTCTTCTCTCGTGCACGGGAGGGCCTCCGGCGGTCTCCTGGCTAAACAATCTCCCATTAGCTAATTAACCTTTATTATAAACCCACCGTCGGTGCATTCACCTCACGACCGCCTCTTTCTCTCTCCCACTCTCGGCCCGGCCTACGGCGCGACTGCACCTCGCCGCATCTCCGCGCTGCATCCTCTCTGCGGTCCACCTCGGCCTGCCCTTACGGCGCCCCTGGAATTAAAAGATCTGCTAATTTGCATGCTTTCGGGCCAACTTGGTCGGTCTAGGGACCCCCGGCACCGCACGATGCCCCGAGTGCACCGGATGCAACGGTGACCCGCAATTTAGATCGCGCACCCAGCCCGGGAATTATCATTAATTATTGCTCTTGGTAATGTCCTCTCTTTTAATGACCCCACCCCCTTGCTCGGTGGGAGCTTTATGAGTTACACATTTTTAATCCACGTGCCCAGTTGCACGAACGATAATCCCCCGGTTTTCTCACGGATGCGTCGGACCGAAGAGATGCATTTCGAGGGCTCGCCACGGGGATTGCATCTACACCGGATGCTCCACTGACCCATAGGCTCGATCGAGCATCCCGTAACGGAGCTTGGCTTCGATGGCTACTCGTTAGAAGTACCACTAATAGAGCCCATCCCTACCGCTGATAATGCGCTTTGTGCCCGGAGATGTGCGCAGCATCCTGCTTGCATCCTCCCCGGGTCGGTGCACTCGAGAGCTTGGTCGAAATCACGAAATCCCCTTTAATTGCGGATTACGGGTCGTAAGAAAATCACGAGCCCTTTATCCTGAATAAATTTTAAACAATTGATATCATTGAAATTAATGTTAGATAACGACTCGTCGCGTGTCTCTGGGGTGAAGGAAATATTAAATCCGCAGTCAGTAATAATCGATGTTAAATAATCGATGTCATTGAAGTTGACGGTGGGTAAAATGTCGGTGTGTATCTCGGGTAGAGAAGAAATGAAATCCCCAGTCTTTTGACGAGGAGCGAATACTCAATCGAGCGGAAGGAGAGCCAACAATGTCGGATGCATCGGGCGGAACGAGATGGAGCAAAGGGTGGCAGAGTGAGAAATTTCCTCCGAGCAGAAGGTGACGGCGTACCGTGTCAGCGACTATGAACTCGCATTTGTTTCCACCCTCCGAGATTACATTGCCACCCCTGCATCACGACCGATCCCGCCGAATCCGTGCCTCCCCTGTTCCCTCTCACGAGCTTCTTCGGGTATCCCTTTTCCCCAGCATCCCTCGGGACCCGCGGATAAACGCGCGCAAACGCCCTCGAAATTCCCCTCCACGGATTTACTTCCCCTTTTCGATAAAAATGGCAAGACCTGGACTGTCCGACGAATGAAATCTCGACTCGAGTGGAGGAGAAGTTAAGTCATTAAAGAAGGGGGTTGGTAGCATGACACACCTTGCCTCCTCGACTTTTTATCTTTTTTTAATCATTAATACCATGGCCCTCCTCAAATTTTTTATCCTTTTATTTTCTTATTAACAGCCTGCCACAGGGGTGCGCCACGTTTTCCCGGTAATTAACAGTTCCCTTTCCTCCCCTAAACGACCATGCGGTCCCGATGAACGGTTACGGGGGTGAGTGTAAATCTCCTCCGAGGGTGCAGCCCCGACAAGTCGTCCTTGCGGAGGCACTTCTTCTGGGGGGGATTGGGAAGGAAACGCGGAAGAGGGGCTGGAAATAGGTATTAGGTTCAGGGGAGGGAAGGATGTCGCAGTTTGTGGCCGCAAGGCCCTCTTTTTTCCGCCCTCTTTCGACCGTAACCCTCGACAATATGGCCGTCCCCATATGTTGCCAAAACTTGCCGACCGTGTCGGTATTAAACCCCATCCCTCGCCCTTTAACCCGGAACGAACTCCCCGTCGATATTATCGACCCCGATCGATGGGAACGGCCCCAATTCCGCGATCGCCCCGCGGCGGAGGGCGGCCGTTCCGCGGCAGCTCGCCCGGCGACCGGCTGGGACGAAGAGTATCATTTTTATACCCGGATACCATCCTACGTAATGCATCATTTTTGTATTTATATTAATTTCCACACATTCGGGGAGGTTTTTCATCAACCTCGATTATTAATATTATTTATGGAATTTCCTCTATCCATTTTCCCGATATTTCGTCGCGAATCTCGTCGGACTGGCCGCGCGGGATTAGCCATTACGTCGCGTCCCGATATCCTTTGTACGCGGAATTGAAAGCGGGAGTTCCGCGACCTTCCGGCCGCATCCCGCCGGGAACGCCCGCCGTAAAATTCTGCCCTGGATGCTGCCATTCCGCCGGGATGAAAAGAACTGAACGTACGTCCCTCGTCTTTCTTTCTTTCTTTTTTTTTTATTTACTTTTCTTTTTTTTTTTCATTTCAGTCTTCCCTTGTTTCATCGAATTTGCGCCCTTTCCGCTCCCGCGTGCGGATGATTTCCTTCCGCTTTGAAAAAAGCGAGGGGAATAAAAAATTAAAAAAGGAATAATACAAAAGGGATGTTTTTCACATCGCGGCGACAGAGCGATATTTGTTTCACAGTCTGATCAAAATCCCCGAACGAGATTTTTCCCTTTTACCGAACTCTCCTCGATATTCCCTCTATTTCCGGTAGCGCCCCGGAAGTGCCGATTTCGCGAGTGCGGAATTTCTTCCGTCGAACAGGTGGAGGCGTCAAGGCTTTGCTCTTTTCGGAACACCCAATGAACGAGACGCGATCCCGCTCGTTACGGGGCAATATTCGACTCCACCGGAAGTCACCCCCCTCGGACTACTCTCCCTCCACTTCCGGTCCCCTTCGTTCCCCTCGGCGGACCAATCATCGGTCGTTATCTCCCTTGATTCCCTTCGGCTGCTCCGATGCCAGGACCGACGCAATTTTCCCCGACATTTCTACGCACACACCCAGACCAACGCGAACTCTGAAGTGATAACCAATCCGTCCGGAAAAATTCGCAAAATATCTCATCCCCTATTTTTTTTTTTTTTTTTTAACTTTCTAGTGGAATCAAGAAAAATGGATTTCAGAAATTAATTATTTCCCGCCCGGAGTAGACCTTCCACTTTGGACATCCTTGCAGAAACGTCCTTAGTGGAGTTTGGATTTTGCAATCGATGTAAAATCTATTTCTTGGTTTTAAACTCGTCCCATGAAATCACCATATCTAGTTATGATTGCTGTGTACCGACGCCTTTCTAGGGGACATTAATTTCCCGAGGTCCTTTTTCTCGTCCTGGGATTTCTCGGAGTCCTGCACGTCCAGGACGGAATCTGTGACGCTTCTGCGAGCGTTGCATTCGCTGGCGCGTAAAGCCGGGTTTCCCCAGGAGAAGTGCATTTCGTGTCGGGACTCGGAAGAGAGAACTACTTATTCTGCACCGAATATTCTTCGAGGGGGGCAGATTGCGCGGATCCCACCTATGTGCCTCTGTAAAAGGGAGGACCTCTTCGGCGACTCATCGCGATGTTACTCCACCTCGCGCCTCGTCGAGGGCCTCGGAATATCCGAGACACTTCCGATGCTCCTTCTCAAAGGGAAATCGAAGATTACCGCTCCCGGGAAAATGAAGTGGAGCCAACTAGGCCGAAAAAAAAAAAATACCTAGGGCTCCCCTGCAATCTCTCCTAACCCTTTGGCTACTAAGAGCGCCTAAAGGCGCCCGACGTTTGGTCCAATATTGCCTGCACGGTCAGATGAATCTCGCCCGTATGTCGAAATGGCTCCGTGTTCAGAGGGTTAATAAACACGAGACGGGAATTTTCCTCCGCTTCGAAAACAGTCATTATTAAAAATTGCTGATAATTCTCCGGTAGTGCGAGGTATTGTTGATAATTGGAGATTATCACCCATGGGTGGTTCTTTTGTTTAATTAAAAAAAAAAAGCATCCGAAAAACAGACCAAGGTCCTCGAAGCTCCGCACGGACGCAATGGTGGAGGCGCGCAATCTCATTAACGCCCGGTTTGGCCCGAACCGGGAGATATAATTAATTGATCAGTGATGCGTGTAGATAATGATTCAACAGGGCTCGAGAGGGACATGGTTCGACGCGTTTCAGATATCCCATGTACAGTAGTAACTCGGCGACAGAGCCAGTATTACCGCCTTCGGAATAACTAATCGAGGGGCGAGCACTCGCCAATCTGCATACGGCAACATCGTTTCACCTGGGCCTGAGATAAACTATTTATTTATCCCGGTCGAAACATCGGTCTTTAGCGACGCCGGATGCGATTAAAGAAGAACACGGACGAGTCAATGAATTTACACGATAATCACGAGCTCGTTAAGGGGTGTACTTGGGGGATTCTCGCGCTGATAAAAAAAAAAATTAAAATCCTGTGCACACACGAGAAAGAAAAAACAATTCCCCTCCTTGTCGAAGGACACCACTCCTGATAAGATTTTGCACCTCTCCATGTACCTATGGAACAGCATCCTTCGACGAAAAAAAAATAGGAAAATTATTCCGGTGTCCTTGGCAAGAATTATCTATGAGGAAAAAAAATTCCCAGGACTTGGATTCGAATAAATTCTCATAATTCCGCGTAAACGTTACGTTCAATTCATTGGAGCTTATTTGAGTGAAATAATTATCCTTTGAATTAACAGAATATTTTTCTGAGGTAATGACATTTTTTTTTTTTTTTTTGAGGATCGTCTGAGGATCTTGAGGATAAATCTGTTACTATGCCTGGGAATTATTTCCCCGCGTGTACGCGTGTTAGGTGAGTAGGTGGAGGGTTAAGGAGGTGGTCTTGGGCAAAAAGGAAAGTGAAAAGTCAGTAGCCATCGACAAAGCGGTGGTCGGCAATCCGGCCTCGCGTATCTGGCTCGGGGATCGGGTCAAATGAGTTTAATAAAGCGCAATTTCCGGTCTCGATCGCCGTTCGGCGGCCCCCGTGCACCGGGAGCATTGTGCAAGCAACAATGCTTCCCTCGTATCATCTCCTGGACACAAAGGAGGGCTCGGGCAAAAGTTCGCCGGCGAACAATATCTAATAATGCCGGGACGCCTCGATCGGCCCGCCCGGGGACGTTTCCCTTTTTCCAGCTTCTGTCTCTTCCCAGCTCCGACCCTTCTCCATCCCTTCGTCCTTCGGGACCCGGGTGATCCTACGTTGCATCCGCGTTAATGAAGCCGATTGTCCCCTCGAAATTTGCCGGTTTGTTTAAAGCGCGCACCCTTAATCAGAGCCTTATCCGTGTTGTCGGTGGCAAGGGTGTGGTCTCCACCCCTGTATAAAAAAACCACCACCAACCGTCGAGATTTGGAAAATGACTCGGGAAATTCCTGCCGAGATCCTGCAGAAGACCTAGACATTTCCGCACGGTGGAAAGTCAAGGCTCTGATTATTTGTTAATTTTTTTGTCGCGCCCTGAAACGTGCGGCGGGGCTTCGTTTTTTCGGCTCGGAATAAATTTATAAAAATAAATACAGGGAAGGAGGGAAACTCCTGCCATATGTCTCGGGGGTCCACGAGATGTAAAGTCCCTTTTCGTTGAATAAGGAGAAGATTAGGGGGAAAGCTTAGCGAAGGAGTGGAGAAAGCTTTTGAGGCTCGCCAGAGACGAACGCAATGTCCGGGCGCGCTAATAAGATTAGAATGAAATATCGGCCTACTTTCGTTGCTTTCACTGTATTAAACGCCCCCTGGGTCGGCTTAAAAGCCAAATCCTGGTATATTTCAGGCGGTGCAGAAGAGGAAGGGATCTCGCGGAATTGCCCGATTTTACTCCCGAGGGTGAGCCTGCGTCTTAGGAAGCGCCTATAATCAGCACTTTCAAGGCCAGATTCTCATTTCTCTCGTACCAGACATCCCTCCATCCTCGTGCTCTACATTCGGCAACTCAAAGGAAAGCCTAGAAAAATAGTGACAAATTTTTAGACATTTTTCCGGGCACTTTTATGGTCCCTCCTCCACCTTGTTTCTTGGTTGGGGTTGGTTATCAGGAATCGGATTCTATTTTCCCTGCGCTTTATTTACCCGAAATCCTAGGAGGCAGGTGCAGGACATTCTGGAGGGGGACCGTGGCCATTCCGCTCCCGAAATTCCGCAGGATCCCAGTCGTGCAGGGGTGTCCCATTATATACCATCCTCCTCGTCCTCGACCCTCTAGATCCGAAATTTCTAACCCGCGATCGGTGGGGCCGGGCTTACAAATGCAATGCATATCTTACGAGACTCCCTCGGGATCCGTGGCAGCGGAAGTCTGTTAAATTTACGGGACGTATCCCTATGAATTGTACATGGCGACGTATGTGTGGCAACGCGTGGTCCTGCATACAGCTCGGCATATTGCGATCGTAACCGAGCTTTCATGGATAATAATACCCGCGATCTGGCATCGAGTTTTGACTCGGGGAGGACCAATGTGCCGCCGCAACCTCGGCGGCCATTTCCCTGTTCAGGAGGCCATAAAACTCGCTATGGATGGATATTAAAGTCCTCATGGAAATGAACTCGTTCCGGCGGGTCCTCCCGGGGAATCGATACGAGACCCCGAAATCATTACCACGCCTATAAGAGAAACAAAGAAAAAAGTAAAAGTCCAATTATGAAAGTGCATGTATCTAAAATAGAGACTTTTTGAAGGAGTAACTCCTGGAGGAAAGAGTTAGGGTATCACTGCTCATCTCCTGGGTGATCGAGGGGGAGTCTCCCGGCCATTGACCTCTGGACCGCAAAGAGGAACGGGGGATGTAAGAAATAAATAATTACCGGTACGAGACCACCTCTAGTCGTGTACCCGGGGTCGCACCGATACGTATTGACGCTATTAGCCGGCATCGATTACCAAAGGCCAAGACGAAGGATGCAATCAGGAGCATCCTCCGGCGATGAAGAAACCGAGCTCTCTCCGTCCTCCTCTGGACCCCTACTTCCCGGTCGCTGTTTCTCTCTCCCTCCTCGTTCGGACATCCCTATCCTGGCACTCCTGGAGTAGATATATCGCCTGCTTGTACATCATGCCAGCGGTATCTTTGACCATACATCAACGCACACCCCAGTTCGCGAAGTGACCAATCCTCTGCCAGGTCCTGGTGGACACGTTGTGCTCTGACACCCCCAGCAGAGCGACGTTTGACCCCTCCTTTGACCACCGTTTACCCTAATCGCGAAATGGAACTCCTGTATGCCGATCGATCGCTCTTAGAAATCTCCCCCTATCGATTTCATGATTAATTTTCCCCCGGAGAGAACATCCCTTTATCAGGTCCTGGACGCCCCCAGCAGAGCGACCTTTGACCGCGACTTTAACCACCGTTTAGCCTAATCGCGAGTTAACTCATCGGTCAGGTTTTCCCAAGATGGCGCCTCCTTTATGTCCGATCGATCGCCTCTACCAACTCCCTCCTTATCAATTTCATCTTCTAAAGGAAATTCCTTCGGGGGAGGCTGACTCCAGACGTTTCCTCCATCCTCTCCCGGGAGATCGCGTGTTCCCGTAGGTGCTTCATGGCGTGGGACGCGATACGCGCGTTCCTGTTTACTATAAGGAAGAGCCCCCGCACCGTTCATCATTATGCATATGCATCCGATAGCTGAGCCATCTCTCGGCAAGCTGGTCCCGCCGTATCAGAGTTTCTGCGCCGGTTGCATATTTTCCCCTATCGCGGGCTTATTTATTCAGAACTCCACCTCCTCGGAGAATGTTACAGTCAGCCGCGTCTGTTATAATAGAGAATTTATCCCGAGCAAAGTGGCACTTCTTCGAGCCCAACCGTGAACTCCTTAATTAATCCAAGACACTTGTCCCCCGGTCCTCGTGAATCCAGAATAAAAGAATTATCACCTGCGATTCTCCTGCACCTGTTGAAAATTCATAATTAAGAGGATCTCGTGAAATTGCGATTTTTTTATCTTTAAGCTTCAACGAGACAATCCCGACGTTAGGGCTCGCTAATTCGGAGCCACCCACGATTAATGAGTCAGTCGTTTGCCTGGGCGTGTTAACACACCTTGCACGATTAGGCGAGCTGGGAGGAAGGTACCTTAACGCGCGTTAAGGTACCAGATCGCAAACGAACCTCCAATAAACGAGGGGACGTCCGGGCGAGGCACTTCTTTTATGTCCGAAGCTGGACAAGCTCGTATATTTCGGCGACTCCGTAAAGTGCCGGGGCCAGATCCGTTCCGGCGATTCGCCCGCCTGGTGAGGTTATTTAATGTCAATTGCGATAGTTAAAAGAGCCGAGCCATAACGAAGATCTGGCCGAACGATCGGCCGGCTTCAAAGTGTGCCGATGAGCGATCGCTCCTGGGGTTAAACGACGTCAACCGATCTCCGATGGTATTTATTGCCGCCGTTTCGATCCCTTTGCGATACCGCGAGAAAGAAGAAAGAAAGAAAGGGAACGACAGAGGAAAAAAAAGAAAAATTAATCCGAGCTCGCCGGATTTATTACAGTTTTTTTTTTTGCCACTTCAGTGAAACTTCGAAGGTCACGGTAGTTATATGAAATGCGAGTGAAACGAAAAATGAAACGCTGCTTTTGGAGGGGGCGGAATTGTTGATAAGTCGTTCTCATGAGTTATCGAGATTCGATGGGAAGTAGGGGTAAAAAGCGAGGTTTCACTTGCAGGACGCTTGGCGACCTCTCAAACGTTTTTCGGAATAAAAGAGGTATTAGAAAACGGGTGCAGTTGATGGGAAGGGGGGAAGTGGGAGCCGAAATTTCTCCCGTGGAAGGGGAGGGCGTGCACCCTTTCCGCCGTCTTTTCCCATACGAGATGGCGTTTTGACGGGGTTTTCATTGCGCCGGAAATGGCGAGCCCTCGGGTAACGACTTGGCGGCACTTGGATCGCACTTAGTACCTCTTAGTGCGTTATGAGAGAGGAAAGAAGAAATATGCCCGATGAAACTCGCGGCTCATTCATAAATCACCGGAAAGCGCTCGGACAGCTTGCAGTAATTCTTCGTAAGCTCTAATGAAAGCGTGAAAGTCAAATAAATCACGACCGACTACGTTGTTCGCCCGTTGTTTCGTTTGCCTCGATTGCTTATGCCAGGAATTTTATCGCTTATCGCCGACACCTCCTTCGACCCTTCCAAGAGGCAAAAGGGCGGAACCAAAAAAGTCCTGATTAATGCCTCCCCTAATCGAAGTCTCCTCTAAACGCGACTCCGACTCTCTACACTGTCCGAAATTCGCATGAGAAAAATCCTTCTTGAACGGTTACGCCGGCTTCGAGTGACGTCTTAATCGGTTCCCCAAAGTGTACGTCCCGGTCGACATAAATTCACCTAATGAATGGTCCCACTAATTGATGCAAAATCCCGACGTTTCAATTAGCTCTTAGTCGCCGCCGTAACTCATCCACAGTTGATACCTCGAACGTCAGCTAATTGAGTGGATACTAAACCGTTTGTAGATTCTACAGATACGGGGATAGGGAATACAACGCCGATCGCTGGAAATGTATTCCGACGTGCCACCTCGCATTTAAATCGGCAATTAAGCCTCTCCTGCCCGCTACTAAAAACGAAAGCGAGAAATCCACAAGTATCGCCACTACGGGACACGCTGAATCCCTCCGAGGGAAATTAATCCCGAAAATAATTACACCGATTACCGAAACCCCCACTTGGATACACTTTATTAACCAATATATTATTCGTGAAACGCGAAACTGAAATAAGACTAAAAACGAAAGCGAGAAATCCTCAAGTATCGCCGCAACGAGAGAAATTAAATCCCTCCCTGCCTAAATTATTCCCAAAAATAATTACATCCATTGAAAACTCCTACTTGGAAACAATTTATTAACCAATTTGTAATTCTTAATGTCAAATAGTCCTCGATTATTAGTTAAATATCGGTGGGTTTCCTTTTCTACGGTCAGAGTAGTCATTAAATGACCGACTCGAGGGCATTCCGTAGTTTGTGGGGTCGATGATAAGAGACTTGGGAGTGCAAACGCGTGTCAGCGATCGACGAGACGAATTGATAAAGCTTCGCACCCTCGCGACCGATTTCTAGGATCGGGTCCATTAAATATGGATCGTCGACAGGTTTTGCGAGTGAGATATTCCCGTGGGAAGAGGAACGGGAAGAGGGACTTGTACGCATGTAGCCACTCGAACCCGGTCAGGATGTCGACGGAATACAGAAGGAGCGGTCTCGGCCTCGTGCATGCGATACATCGATGATCAACCCTCGATACGTGCCTCGAATTCCTCCGACTGGCTGTTCGGCCTTTTTATTTACGTGCGATGAAATCGCGGCACACACAGAGGAACTCGAGAGCCACGCCATATTCGCGCTTTTTCGATCAATCCCGTCGTCGGCGATGCTCGAGCAAAGTGCCCTCGTCCTCCACTTTTATCCCGGTGGCTGAAAACCAGATGGCGAACGAAAATTAAATGTCGATATATCGATGTGTCGGCTCTGGGAACGGGAAACGCGAAGCCCTCGACGATTTCATTATTAATTTTTCTATTTACATTCTATTCCCATACCCCCTCCAGCTCCAGATAACGCGAGATATCATTTAAATCATCCCAGCGACTGGAAACATAAAAATATCAATCGACGATAATTGATGCCGCAGTTCGGTACACAATGTAGAAACATCAAGGGGTAAAATGGAAATTCTGAAATAGATAAATAAATTTTTTATTAGGATTTTTCAGGTGGATTTCCAGCCACTACTCGTGGCAAGAGATATTTCCGAGATCTTATCGGGAATGACTATAATTCAAGATATGTGCCGCGATTATTAATTCACGGTAATTAGAGTCGCGGTAACTCGTACAATGTAAAGACGTCGGGGTATGGGAAATAAATTCTTATACGGCTCGTAACTCAGGGCAGATTAAATGCCGGATTAATGGGTGCATTTTCAAGGGGTAACGCCGGCGGGCCGGCATTTTTCAATTACCGCCAGCATCCGGTATTGCGGCTAAAGTACCGGCCGAGCCGGTTAAATACCGGTACAGTGACAGCCATAGTATCGCCGGGAAAAATCCACTCTTCTATCTCAATCCCTGTGTTTCTGCATACCGAGTGGGCTTCGTTGGCGCACTGCAGCCGAGGCGAGCATTTCCAAGGATTTACGCGGCAATAATTGCTATCCCGCGAGATACGATAAGCGCGCCCCTTACGAAACGGAGTAAATATTAATACCCGCGATAAATCGTGCGTTTATTAAATCGGAGATCATTTAAATAGTCGCGGGATTTATAATCGTGCCCTTTTCTGCTTTCAGGTAAGCAGGAATAACCCGGCGAGGGGCGTCGCGACGTCGACGGAGGAAGCGGCCATGCGTCATAGGTGCTTTTTACCATGTCATTAATCATAATCCCGGTGCAATAACTCAATGAGCGATACAATTAGCCGAAGTAGCTTCGAGGGCCGTCCGGGTTGACTGATGAAGCGGCCCTGGAAACACGGAAATCCTGTTAGGGCATATCTCCTATCCGCGGGAATCCGTGATAATGATGTCCCAACTGCGGCTCCCGACGTTCCCGTTGATGAGTGCTGATAGTGTGCTACCGGACTCTCGCCGATCTCTCGTTAAATGCGGAATAACGCGCGATACTTCCATTTGTTTGACCGGCGCCAACTGCCGGGCTCTGATTTATGAACCGCCCGATAAGCATAAACGCGCGGCCGATTCGCTCGCGCAAATAAACGCGAGCGAATCGACGCCAATTAATCGCGCAATTTGTCACCGGGGGACGCACTCGATGTTTGCCCCCGGTGACGAGCCGATAGCGCGGTGATAACTCCGTAGAATTCATTCTTGGCGACGGGGGGGAATTCTTTAGATTTTTTTCACCGATATCTCTCTCTATCCTAGATATGAAAATTTCGACATCTGAAGCCGTGCACCGCCGAAAGAAACCCTGGCGAAGGGAGAATGGGAATATTTGAGAAGGAAACGTCAAATCTTGCACCCGAGAAACTGTGATTTTTTTTTAGACAATTTAATGGTAGAGGGGTTTCTATTTTCCGGAGAGGAGGGATTTTAATTATAACGTGTCTTTTCTTTTAGTTTAGGGGGGAGGGCCGCCACGTGTGAAAATTGCTACCGAGGGGCGCCGGAAACTTGTTCCATCTTCCGGAAGAGGATTCGGGACGTCAAAGCTCGCCGCAAGTTGTCCCGTGCTCGGAGATCCATCACGATACAAAGTTTCGATAGAAGGGCTCGGAAGTTGGGGGAAGTCGCGCCGGAAGTTCGAGGTGCCTCGCGAAATCTGCCCCCCTGAGGTTGACAAGTCGCAGGGGGCGGCTGGCGGGCTCTTCGGAAATTCTTATTCCGTCCGAGGAGAGATCGCACACGCGTCCGTTCCGCCCCATTTCTGCCGGAATCTCCATAAAGCTCGAGCCGAAGTTCGAGCGCCGAGAGTGGCCCGGCCATTTCATATCCATTTCAGCCTCGCGCGGTCCCGGAAAGCATATACTTTTCTCCCTGCCATTGCCAGTTCCAGAGAAACCGTGGAATACCTTTTCGCGGGATTTCCAGCTCGCGAGATTGAAATTAAAATTCCTCCTCGTGACTGATAGCTCGCACTTGAAATGGTGGAGTTATTTTTATAATAATTTTCTTCCACGGTAAATTTAAAACTCCGCTGTTGGACGCATGGAAGTTCATCTTTTTGAGGTAAAATGGCGACGCTCGACCGTGCAATCGAAATGGAAATTCCGTTTCTAGTCCGATAGTAATTTTTTAAATAATTCTTCCCGCAGGATTTCGTTCTTTGAGGTTTATCCGGGATATGTGGAGATACGAGCGGGACATCTTTTCGAGACAAAATGGCGGCGCTCGACGGGCTCGCCACCCGTGCGCGAATGGCGCGTCCACGCCCACCTGTCAGCGAGCTCTCGCAGCCCGCAATTGCTCTCCGGGTTTTATTAGACGCGAATGTCCCGAAGCCGGACGGGACTCCGGTGTCGTTATCCGCCTCCGCGATCGTGATTGATGCGCCGACACGCGACATCGCGAACACGAGCGTCGATTACGGAGCACTTAGCAAATACCGGAGTACTTGCCGCCGACATCCCCGAGTAGTCCCGAGGATCCGGACGTGAAACGTCCTGCGGAATACGGCGCAGAAAATCAAAAAACCCCCAAACTCGAACAAATTTCTTCCCCCAATTTTTTAAAAGAATAAAAGAAAATCCGACATTTCCAAACAGTGCCGAGGGTCCTTATCCAAAATGCAGAGTACGCGTAGAAAATCAAATTACTCTGGAATTCGAATGAATTTTTTCCGGCATTTCATAAAGAAAAAAAAAAATGAAGGAAGGTCCATAAAAATGACTGAATTCTCAGAGGAATTATCAAATGCGCATTTCGCAGTTGATAACACCTCGAGGATGAATAAAATTGAATTCGGGTTGGACGTTCATCCCGCAATCGGGCTCTTCGGGGTCCACTTCGGGGTCATCTGCATCTGCATCTGCATCTGCAATTGTGCCAGGCGGGTCGATTCGTGGGGATCTCCGAGAGCGGTTCGGAATTCCAGTCGCGTAATAAAGAGTGAAATAAACTTTTATTCCTCCGCAATAAAGAGCTTTCCGCCTAGGGAGCACGGGTCATATTAACGTGTCACGTCGTTGCGAGGCCGTTGCATAATAACTGCAGCGGGAACGTCTTCTTTTACGGGCGAAAGGGGAGCGAAAGCAGGACCAAGGAAACCCGGAGAAATCCTTTCTCGTCCTCTCGAGACGCGCCTACATCCCCTAAACGTTAAGGCCCGTAAACCTGGGCATAAACCTCTCCCCTCTTCCCTTTTTCTCCCGAGAAAGCGAGCCAATCGAGGGCTCTCCCGAAGAGCCTCTCTCTCTCTCGGACAGCGAAGTGCACTTCGCTCTTAAGAGAGCCCACCGTTCGAGAGTTGCCCTCGACCGCGCGGTTGAATTAATGCAGCCCGAGGATTACTATCTTCGGGAATAACGACGAGGGGAATATATCCGTAATAAGCCCGTGTCTCGAGCCCGGAACATCGCGACGCGTCGCGATGCCCCGACATTAATCTCCTGCATCCCCGATGCATCCCCTGCATCCTCCAGGCGTTGGACCGCCGTCGAAAAAGAGGACCCAACTCCCAGGCCGATCGTTATTCCCCGTCAACGAAGGCACTCCGGATGTAGAAAGGACTCGATCTGCACCTCTGAAATGCAGTTCTCCCATTCTGATAAAAATTGCAATTTTTGTCATTTTATTTCCATTTTTTTTTTTATTTTTTTTATATATATTTTTTTTCATTCAAGAACTGCGATGTCAATGGGATTATCGCGATTGATATATCATCGTTATCGATGCCGGGACTTAGTCCCAGGTCGACCCTCCCTATGAACGGAGGACTGCATCTCTGAAATGCAGCAGGCCCGTTCGGATGAGAATTTTATATCATGCAATTTTTTTGATATTACGTTTTACATAATCTTATGCTTATTACTGTATATGCAGATTTATTTGGGGAGGAATGTCGGTCGCTGGAGGTATTGCAATCGATGTACCGATATTATCGATGGGAGGAGTCGTCATCGGGATTCGGAGTATTTTCCGGGTTTTTCTCCCGACATGCAGCCGCGATGCAGCCCACCGATTGGATGATAATTCATCGCACGGCGATGCATCGCCCGTCCCCCGGGGCTTGCCGTTTGGTTTTACCGAGCTTCCGTGAGTTATCGGCCCGTTTTATCATTCGGCAATTCCGTAATGTTTCCCTTGTAAACGACACCCCGTATTACCGAGCTGTCTCGCCCATTTGCGAGATGCATCGCGGGAATTTGTACCTTGGCCTCCCTCCGCGTCGGAACGGCCGCACCGAGGCGACGCTTCCTGCGGTACGGGAAGAATTGTATTTTCTCGGGGAATTTAACAGAGGAGGATTTTCCGTCCGGCAAAAAAGGCGATGTGTCCTCCCCTCGTGTTCCCGCTAACGAGTCACTCCCTTAATAGGCAACGAATCCGCGTAATAGATGCACCCCTCGGGAGTTCTAATTTTAATGTCCGAGGCCCGAAACTTTTTATCGCGATCTCTAAACGGAGATTCAACTTGCAATTTGAATTTCTGCCTTGAAGAAACGAAGAAAATAATCGAGCGACTCTTTGAAGGGTACCGTAGTTACCGTACCGTAGTTTCACTTGAGAAACTCTCGTCTAATTTTTGGATTTCGCCAAGAAGGAGGAGTAGGAATGCTTCGAGACGTTCGACCGAACGTTTTTCCACATCTTCCGACTCTCCTCGTTGATCATCGCCGGAGGATCCCCGCAATATGCCAGGAAACATATCGCACTCGAGGTACACGAGTTCGCGTCGACAGCTCCACTTGTCTCGCCGTCGTTTCGAGTTTTACGCCTCGTTCGTACCGCGCAGCTGCGGCGTTTATCAAAAGTAAGACGGCTCGTCTTCACCGAGACTTCGGCCGAGCTGCAATCCGGCTGTAGGCGACAAATCCGCTACACCGAACTGCACTTTACACGGACTGCATAATCCAGTCCTGCCGGGAACTAATTTCAGGAGCGCGGCGTTACCCAAGAAACTCTGAAAATTCCATCCCGACAGATGTAACCGCGCGTTGGAAAATCCTCTAAAGATTATTTATTCGTCATTTAGGGTAGCCCGTCAGCTCTGGAGCTGTAGTCATTTTTTAATTAAATTTCGCAAGAGCGATTATTAGGAAGGAATTACTCGCGTTGACCGATGACTTTCCCTCCGAATTAAGCCCATGCTCGCGTAACGGAGCAGAGAATAATGGCCCCGTTTATCTAGACTTTTACGATAATCGTTATGCCGTTATTCTCCTTTCGTTCGAGCCTCGATTCCTCGGTTGGGAAAAATGTGGAAGACGCGGGGAAAATTAGAAAAGGCTTCCAATTCGGGGCCGCGACCCTTAGGGGGCGTTCACACGGATTTTCCGAGGGCGCCGAGGCGAGCCAACTCTCGGCCCGTAAACTTTTAAATGGACTTCGCTTAAGTAGCCGCCGCTTTATCGCGCGGTTTCGGAGCGCGGCAGAAAGCGCCATTAGTCGAATGGCCGTGCAGGCATTTAGTGACCGTACCGACATAAGAATCGCCGATCTCGGATAGGGTGCAAACGACCCTACCGTACGATACCATCATCGGGATTCGGAACTTTCCCCGATATTCCCAAAGTTCTCCAATTCCGCATTCCTCATTCCGAGTCCGAAAATCGTGATAAAAAAAATCCTAAACTATCCCGAATTCCCAAATAAAAAAAAAAAATCCAACACCTAGCACAGTTCTCACTTCAAAATTCTACCCCTCGCAATCGGAATTTTAATTTTAAATCATACCCAATGAACATTAAGATATTTTTTGGTGATTGGAATTTCTTTAGTTAAATCTCCCGCGACGAATTTTACGAATTTTCGATCTACGATTGATAAGGGTTCATTTATTTGTAAGACGGAATTGCTTGTATGAGAAGTTTCTAAATGTTTAGGGGCTAATCGGAAGTGGTTCTAGGAGCCAGAATGATTGGAACTTAAAAAAAGAGAATGGTAAAAATGATAAAGCAAGTAGCCATGGGGGTTTGAGGGTTTCAGATTTATGCCATGGGACTTTAATTAGCTCGCTCGGACCCGCGTTGTTCTACTGGAGCTATTCGTAATAATTAACCGGCCCCGCATTCTTCTCGAGCGAGTATAAACGGAGTATGTATGTTGCACCAGTTGGTGCACCATGCTGCACCATGCTGCACCGCGCAACCTTCGGATGCGCTGAGATTGCTCCGCGGCCCGTGCGCTTCATGGTGCACTCTACGGGTTTTATGCACCCTATTCACCCCGAAGGGCGAGGGCTCGTAATTCATGGCGGTACTTGCAGTACTTGAAGGATACCGCCAATGCACGTGGACATGCAAATATGCATTACGTCTCTCTCCGCAGTTCCAAACGGTCACTAGCACATGAAGCAATCTTCGGTCCTCTCAAAGTCCCCTGAAATTGATACTAACTATTAATTTAGTAATTACGATAATTGGAGTAAATAACTAGTGCCATCGTACGCTGCGGGAGATTCTGTATGAAATTCGCCATGTTTTATCGCGGTACTTCGATTGGATAATTCCAGCCCGAGATGCGCTGCATTGCCCTTTGCATCTTAATTCCAAGTGCATCGCGGGTCCCATGGGAAGGCAGGGGGAAATTGAATCAATTATCATGGGATTCTGTCGGGGGAGTTTGTGGCCGCTTTCGAGGCACGCTCGTGCGTCTTATGTGCGTCGTGTGCGTCGGGGGAATAGCGGTTCGTAATTCATTGCGGTACACCGCAGAACTAGGCGTGCTGATAAAAAGTGCAGGCCTCCAGGGTACTGCGCTCATGCAGCCGGGATGCAGCTCGATCGGAATGAACGGACACGATGTGGAATAAACACGACGTGTGGATAAATGACGACCGCACATGTATTTCTCTTTTTTTTTTTCTTTTCATTATAATGAAGAGATAAAATATCGTTTTCTGTCCCTCGTCATTTTATATTCTATCATTAGCTAGTTCAAGTAAGGGCTTAAAACGTGTGTCTGAAAAATTAAACTTCCCGTAATCGCTGGCGGGATGCAATCTGCAGTTAAACCCCGATTTTCTGCGAGATTACTCCCGGGATTCCGGCCGTGCGGCCGAATTTGCGTATCCGTTGGCTTCATCCCCGGATGATTTATTTTAGAAAATGGGTATCCCCCCTCCCCGCGGGTAAAACCATCTTAAAGTTGAGCGACAGTCGACTTTTCGAGGGATTTGCCCCCAAGCCGCGATTCCGTTCCCTTGCAGCAGCTTGCAGCAGCTTGCAGCTGCTCTCGGGGATGCGGAAGGAACCCCTCGTGTGGTGGTATTTTTCAATTTTGCTTTCCCCGAATTTATACATTTTCCCTCGCCATTGTTTAGGCTCAATGTATCTAGTTTAAGCCAGAAACTCGACCTTAGTACTTCACTCGACTTAGATCCTGGGGAACATTCCGAGCAATGCATGCCAAAGTTCCAGCTCCAGGGAAGTGCACCCGAAACTGCATCTCTGCCTGGTAACCCGAAGTTCCCGGAACTTCGGACCTCAATTGGGGAGGATGGAACTGTCGATAGTTTCGTTTTAAACCGGAGATTCCCCTCGTAGGACTTCCGGTCCCGAGGGTCGATTGGCCGTGGCAAGGGGCGGAAAACTTGGGAAGCTTACGTGTACTTCGCGATCCGCAGGTGGAAAGGGGGAAGTCGACGTCGTCGCCATGTCGTGATCCAAAATGGATGTCCGAAGCCGCGATTACCCGACAGAATTACCCCCCTCTACCCTGGGTCCCAAAAGATTCGGTACAAGGTTGAATTATCCCGCGGGAGCGGAAAATCCCCCGGGGAAATATTTTACAAGAAAAGTAAAACCGAACTTGGCGACTCGAAAATGAAAGAGGGAGGTCGAGGGGATCCAAAATGGCCGCCGAAGACGCGAGGAGAATAACCTCTCCTCTTCCGTTGACTCGTCCTCCAGGAAAACGGGATTTCCGAAAAATATTTCACCGCGGTAAATGAGAAATAACGAAACGCAGTATTTCACGCCTCGGAGACGAGCCTCGGCGATTCTGCCGACCGGGAAGCTCCGTGTTTACTGTCCGGCCAGGAGTGCGCGTGTGCGTAATCCCGACTTCCGGTCCAGGAAGTCCGGCCGGTGGGGATCCAGAATAATTTAATCGAGATTTGTTCCGGCCGAGAGAGGCGGGTGGACGGTCGGGCGGAAATTCTTTTATTTTCTATTTATCGCCGGCAATATTCAGTATGATGTCACATCCCTTGGGGAGGGCGGAATAACCTCATCACCGGGGCAATCGACTCGCTGGCCCTCTCTCGCCGCTTCGCTTTTATAACGTCCCGTTGCCGGCGAGGGGGCGAGGGGGGCCCTGTAATTGTGGGGGCACGTCAACGATGAAAGCCAACATGGCCGCGGCCTCGAAGAATGAACTTCCCTCCGGCCGTGGAAACGGGATTACGAAAATTCGGCCCCGAAGAAATTTCTCATTCTCTTCGAACAAAAAGGTCGAATAAAAGAGTAACAATCGATGCCTCGGTCGATCACCCTCAAATATCTCGCTAAATACGTATATATCGTATATAACGTATATGACGTTAAAGCGAGGTAGGACGGACTCTGGCCTTTGTCTTAATTATCGTGCGATCCTTGTTTTAAAGGAGGAGGGCAAAAAGGGGACGGCAAAAAGTGCGCAGGGAATAAGTGCAATTAGTTCCGCGACAAAGTTCCCCTTGGTGACACCCGTGGCGACGACCTCTCGATTAGGTAAACGGCTTAACGAAGCGCCGGAGGAAACGACGCTCCTCCGTTATGGCGGGGGTGCAAGTAAAAAGGAATTGGCGTCGGGACGGGGAGCCTCCCGGCGGTTCCCTTTACGCGATTATTACGACACATTGAACATTCATTACACCCGGCGCAGATGTAGCGGCCTTTTTGCGCGCTTTTCATGCGCCGCGGAAAGAAGGACGCGCTGCGCCCCGAGGGAACCAAGATGGCGGCGCGCTCGCTCGTTCTTGAGGAAATACACGCCGGGGCAGCAGGAAAAACGTCCTTCCAGCGAAACACCCGGGCTTTTCTGGGCCGTAATGACTTTTGCCAGATCGAGTTACTCCCTCGTTGCCGCACCGAGGGACACTTTAGAGCTGACGTCGCGAAATGGAGGACACGTAACGAACCAGGTGCTCCAGCCTCGCTCGACTCTGTTTCGGGAAAATTCCTACTAATGGCGGCGGGGATTTTAAGGCCGAGGGTTGTAGAGAAAAAAATGTATAAAAATGAGGACGGAAAGGGAAGAATGATTGGGACCGTAATGACCCTCGATCGCGACGCATCCGTTTCCTCTTGGAACTCGTTCCTTCGCTGAAGGAACCAGATCGGATTACGACAAACGAGAGGATAACAAGGCGGCGAATGCACTTCAAAGTCCGCGGCAGTCGCATCTTGCGAGCTGGCCAGAAATTCCCAGGAAAAGGAGGCGGACTCCCGGACACGCCACGGCTCTCTTGGCCGAGTCTTTTGTCAGAGGGGCCATTATCCGGCAGCTGTGCGTGGCTCTAAATGGACCACCCCCCTGTCCGGGAATTCGCATAGGTCACGGAAAGTTTTCGACAATGCGCAAAACTTCGCCACTTCTTCGGCGATTTCGGCCGACCGCGAGATTGCAGAGACATCGACGCGCGCACAAGAGAGATCCTCGGAAAAGAAAGTTCCTCAAAGAAGTACCTGCCACTTCCACCACACAGACGCAAATAAAGAGAAATAAATATCCCCGCGTACCGGGAGATCTTAAATGAGAAAAATGAGAAGAGAGTCTCGGGTTGCCAGAACCAATTTTTTCAATTTTCTTGGTAATTCTTACTTCATACAAAAAAGGGAACGCCTAGTCTCCTTGGGGTATTATTGAAAAGACGCCAGGCGCAATCTTTTCAGGATTTTCTTTTTTCTTCCCTCGGGAGACGTCAATAAACGGATTCTATCAGAGGAATTCCATTACTCTTTCAGGAGAAATAATTTCGAGTGCACGGAGGGGAGACCTCGCCCCCGGAAAAGAATCTCCTGATTAGAATGCTAAGCCAAGACACGGATGCCCCGAAGCTGCAGCTCGTTTCAGGCGCTTCTCCTCGCCTTCCCCCTCGAAATTGCTTCCTCAACCCGCGACCAACGTTAACGAATATTCGGGAACCACCCCGTCGAATTCCAAAGGGTTTTCCGGGGCTCAGAAACCGCCCGGGGTGGCGGAGCGCGTGTTTCTCCCAGCGTTTCATCAATTATCTCTCCAGCCCGTGTTTTTTTTTTCCCAGCATCCCTGCCTCCGAAAGCGTCCGCCCTTGATTTACAATTATTCGAATTTATCGGCAGTCGGCGGAATCCCCGATAAAGCTTCGTGTCGAAGTCGGGGGGGAAAGTCGGCTTTTCGCGGACTTCCGCGCCCCGCCATTACGGTTCCGAGTGAATTTAATGGCGTCGCGGCAGTAAAACCGCTAATTTATGCCCTCACCGGTTTAACGCCCCTGCGACACCGTGATTCGTAATAAAGTATCGAACCCATGTTTCCCAGGGACTGTCAGGACAGCCGGATGCGTCCCTTCGATCTCTTCCTCCATATACCGAACGCCGCCATCTTGTCTTCCGCGTCCCCCGTTCACCTTCTTAAATCCTATAAAGAATAACCGAATATCCTTCACAATACCTTGTGTGACATACGCTACAATACGCTCTATTCATAATTTTCAGACCTCCATGAATTATCCAGCCTATGAAAGGCACCGCGCCTTCCTTTTCCTTTCGATCTTGCCGTATATCCAGCGACGTAGCCGCCATCTTGGTTTCTCGAGTCACCCCCGTTCGGCTTCTCAAATGCGTTCTATTCACGATTTTCAGGCTTTTATGTACGATACCGCCTATAAAATATACCGCACCTTCCTTTTCCCTTCCTTGTCTTGAAATCTGCCTGTTCTATTTCGCGCCGAAAGGCGTTAAATCACGAATTAATATAAACTTCGCCATGGCGGAAGCTCGGCGGGGCGTGGACGGCCATTAACGCGCGTCCTTCCGAGTAGGCGCGAGTTTTATTCGCTTAATAATCGGCCGTAGGCCGAGATTTATAAACCGCATCCGAGATCGCGTGATGAGCCTTTTTCCTCGCGGAACGAGGTGACGCTCCGCCGTGCAAAACGCTAACGGGAGGCTAATTCTCGACAGGAATTACACGCGTGCCTACACGCGTGCAACACCTACGCTCTCGGCGGTGCGGCCCCCTGTCGTAAAAGATCGTCATTTACATATGCGCATCGTTAAATACCACGGTAAACGACCTGTGTGGCCGGGACCAGTCGTCAACCGCGATTCAAGTGCCCTCCGCTATTTTCCAACACGGATCAAACGCTCTCAAGTAAACAATTTGTCCTCCCAACGTCGATTTAATTTTCCCCCCGATTTCCCAAGGGCGTGTAATTAAATTCGATCGACCGATGACACCTACGCTTACGGGAAAGTTAAATCCCCCTCGATAGAGCATTTTTCTTTGTTGCACTTCAATCGGGAGGGTTTTCAGGAAAAGTGGCAATTTGTAGGTGGAGGTGCTCCCCTTTTCACGAGGGCGTCGGGTAATTCCGCCCCCCGCACCTCACCCGGACGGGTATTTTTCTTCCCCGCAAAACCCCTGCTGCCCTCTCCCTCGGGATCCTTGTATGACAATTGGCGCCAGGTGGGAGGGGACGGTCATTAGTTAAGTGCACTTGTGCATGTACCGCGGCTAAAGGTCGTCGCATTAAACGAGAATTCTCGCACGGAGGAGGAAAAAGGACGAACTCGAGGGAAAAGGACGAGTCGCCGCAATTTATCATCGTCCGGCCGGTTTTTATTTCGCCGGGGGCGATTCGCGCTTATCGCCGCTTCGATTTAAACTCACCCCTCGACGCTTCGCCCCGAAGATAGGGCTTATTCAATTCCGCAGATAGGCCTTCGACCATGGGGGAGATCTTAATTTCCTCTCGATCCCGAGAACAAGGGGTCCGTTTGCTGGATGAAAAAAAAACATCGTCCAACTTAGCGGGAAAGTATAATAATAAAATGCGGGAGAAGTAACGCAAATATATCGTCTACTTGAAGGGGAGAAAAATAGAATTGTCACGATGGCTGAAAATTTTGTAAACATTTTTTAAAATAAGACGCGCGTATGTCGCGACTCGGGATGCTGGCTCGATACGTCGGATCGACTCTCGAGGTGGAAACGAAGAGGCGGATTAATCTCGGCCACGTGGGTGGAGATGGACCCTCCTCTCCGCCACGACGAGCCGCGGGTGTCGCGCGTAATCGAGGCGTTTTGTCTCCCGACAAAATATTTATCGGTTATGCTAATTTCGGAAACCACCCACCACCCTCGAGTACCTACCGGGAGGTGACGTCGCGGATGCTCGCATTGTTGCCCGAGTCATTACCGAACCTCCGGCATGACTTCCCGTGGAGTACCGCCGTAAATCCTGGAGACTTGCTCGTCGGAGCGTGGCGAAATTATGCTCCCCCACGGGGGGAACGAGTCCCTAAAAAATCGTGAACCTTCCGAAAGAGAGCCCATCGATCGCCCACATCATCCCGAGCCCTGATAACATTATCAAGCAGGGATTAAAAATCAATGTATAAATTTTGACATTAAGAGATACACGCCTGCGTATCCAGAGAGGGGCCACACGTGTGCTCTAGATTTTTATTAATTTTTTAGAGGAGAGCAGAGGGCGCGGCGGTGCCGAAATAAACTTCCGGCGAAATATTATGTTACCGGGCAGCCTCTTATTTATTGCTCCCGCTCGATGAGAAATGCCGGTAGAAATTTCACACATAACGAATGGCCGCAACGCGTTCGGCGCATAACTCAGGCGCACGCGAGGCGAGCCCGAGGAAGAGGAGGGTCCACGTCGAGAGGGCGAAACCTCTCCTGCCTAGTGGCGGTTCCTTCGGGAACCGGGGTCCCCCCTAGGCGACTGCCGGAACTATCCTTGAAATTGAATGAGCAGTTGCCAGACCTCTTGCTCGACAGCAGAGTGGAGGTTTCGTACTTAAGCGCGGAAACCAGAGCTCAAATGACTCGAGTAAATAAAATAATTCCGTAATTATGTAACAATTAATAATTAAACGCTTGAAGTTAGAGAGTATTACTCGAGACCAATGATCGTTTATCGGTGTCATTTTATTTTTTAGCGGCGAGAAAAATGATCCGTGGCGCTTTCGAAACGCCTCGGTCGTTGGCTTTCTCTCTCTCTCTTGGTCTGCGCATAAATTTCCCTCGCGCAAAATGCGCGGCAATAAATTATCAATTGCGGAATCGCACGCGGACAGGACAGAGGGACCAGGAGGCTCCTCGTGATTCATCGCTTCCGCAAGGACGGCCGATCCGGACCGATCTCCACGGCGGTAGCTCTGTAGAGATCGGTCTTCTTTCCGCCGGTGCCCGGAATGGTCCGATAGTCCCATAGTCCCATGGTCCCATGGTGCCATTAGTAACCCTACACCCCGTAAGCGAGCCCCCGACACGCGAGCACCTCCACGAATATGGGCTCCCATATGTCGGGCGACTCAAAATCGGATGACACGATGGCTCATGGGGTCAGTTCCCTAGGGAACCATGGGAGAGATCGACACCCAGGGACGCGCGAGAAATTCCAGGCCTAGAGAGAACATGTCATGAAAATTTCATTTTTCCCTCACATTGACCTGGAAAATATCGAAACCACCAACCTATATTTCTATTTTTTATATTTCACTTTATTTATATTTCAAATGAATTTCCCTCGACGTGTGAATTTTTATTGGGACTTTCGAAAGCGTTTGCGATTTATTTTTCGGATTAAGAGATTTTTTGGATTAAATGAAGGCACCGGGAACCGGAGGACCGGATGGGTGGGGTATCAAGTGAGATCCCGACTTTCGGCTCCCTTTGAGGGTTCTCCCGTATCCAGGGAGATGTCTCGGGTTCCGGTTAAATTTGCAACGGATCCCTGTGCCGGTGCATCCGAGGAGAAAACCATCCGAGTCGCTTTGCTATCCGTAAACGCAGCCGGTAAAACGGACGCAAACAAATGGGAGTTTCACCCCGTAAATGTAACGAGGTGGAGCATCAAATTTGTGCTGGCATTGGCTTAAACGCTCCCCTTGCTTAAACGCGCACCAAATGGAGGCAATTAAGGCCCGGTAGACATCAAAGAGCTCGCGCTTCCCAAAACTTCGTGCATTAATTCCAACCGTACTCTATCGAGGGCGTAATTATGAGGATTAACATTAATCCACGTCGGATATACGCGGAGCTCCTTCGTGATCGTTGGACCATCCTCCGCCTTCGACGTTTCCACCGATTAATAGTAATCCCCACTAACGATCCCAGGACTTACTATTTTTTTTATCCCCTTTTTTTAGTGTCCTCACGCTCCCACCTCGGGGGGAAAAAAATTAATGACTTCTCCAGGGCGAGGTGAAATTCCCTCCATAATCGATGCTTGTTTACCCGGGGAATTGATATCGCCTTCTCCTCCTGCCTTCCCTCCATTTTTCATGTCAGCAAATGATGGGACCATTTCGAAAGTTCCAATCAACCCGTTCGATTGTTTCGAAACCTGGAGTTATTTCCTTCGAGTTTACCTTCCGGTTGGAATGGGGCTCCCCAGCTCACGTAGGATCTGACAGAGTTGACCTAAGTTCCCAACTTTCCCGGGATGAGATTGACCTCGACTCGCTCTCGTAATTGCCCCTTGGAAAAACTCCATAATGGAATAAACCCCTAACCGAGACGCCCGCCGTTCTTCGGATTTTCATTTTAATTTCGTTACCGAATCGCGAGCCCACTTCCCGAGGGAATCTCTTCAGCCGATCCAGCATCCTCCTCTGAGAGGCGTAAATCTCGGAATCCCCCACAGATACTCGGGAATTCATCTGGATGTTTATTCACACCTTTCCTGGAATTTTGCTTAGAGATTTCCCCCTCCTGGATTCTGGGGAACGGGGGAAAAAATAAAAGAATCGATAGGGCCCGTCCCTCCGTGCTAAATAATTCTCTTTTTATCTCCGATCTCAATTACGAGACCATCGGGGAGGGAAAAGATGGGAAGTCCCCTGGACCGCGAGGGCGTGAAATAACTGCCGCAGCATCCCTGGTCCAGCATAAATTACTCCACGCATTCCGACACAATGGCGGATCTGAATCCTCCTCTAGGAACTCCACCTCGATTCCTCGAAAGGGCTCGACTGTCCAGAAAGCATCTCCGGGAGGCCGCCTATGAGAAATTACTATCCGAAATCTCGGTAGCGCCGAGAGGAACCGTAATGACACCTCCGGTGGTAATGGACGTCGCTTTAGCCACGCCGAGTAATTTAGGGACGGTATTTCCAGATCGTAAACTTCACGCTTTTTAGGACGAGAGATATTAAGAGTGATATTTCATCGGAATGCTTTCTAGTAATGGAGGTCGTCTTAATATCCCCGCTGGACCGAGATGGGATGCTGCGACCTTCTGAAAAATTCAGTCAAGCCGATGCAGCTTAAAAAAAATATACAAATCCCATGTTTCCCTCACGTCTCCAAAGCCCCTAGGCCAAATGTTATTATTAAAGATTCCTGAAAAATGTAGGGCAATTTTTTTTACCCTTTGCAGGGTAACTTCTCCGAACTTTCTTTAGCTCTCTTTAACCCGACCTCGTCCAATCTTCCGAGACGTACCTATTTCCACCCACGTGGGCACCTATATGGCCACGAGGGGATGAAACTCGGCTCGTTTTGTTTTACTACCCCAAGTTTATTAATATCTGCATTATTCCCCTCATTTCGGGGAATTCCATCCGAGGGATCCCTCTTAAAGAAGCCCGTTTTACCGCGAACGTGTTGGATGGGAATGAAATGAGAAAAAATCGGAGTCCTCGACGAGGATTCCTAATTCCCGGGCTATAATTCTTATGACCGCGGTTTATTAATGGCGCGCAATCCTGGAGGCGCGATCAGCCCTTGTAGAACAGGACCTTACAAACGGAATAAAATCGTCGGCTTACAAACCGAGCGAGATTATCTCCTCTGAATAAAAAATCAGCCGAGGAGAGATAGGTATCGGGTCCTCCCAGGAATGTTTCGCCTCGTTGGCCGGAGGATCCTTCGAGGGCCGAGAAATCCTGAAAAAGGCTGCAAGGTGAGGCGGCTAAATTGAGCCCTAAATCGGAATGGGCTAAGGTGAAGTTGATTAATCGCCTAGATCGGGAAGATGAGGTCTATCTCCTCGGATAAGCATCTCGTTCTGCAGCCGACCTCCCTTCGTAAGCTTTCGATACCTTCTCGGGTTTTTCACAACGATATGAAAACCATTTACGTGATGACTTCCTCCGAGGAAATTTCATGATACGAGAAAAAGGGCGTATTCGTGTTGGTGAGGCTCTCGGAATTTTTAGGAATAATTATTATCCCGGACGGTGATGATGAAGATGAAGACGTGGATGAATTTCACGAGTCACAATCCGCTCGTTTATGAGACCCTTGATTTTCGAAATTAAGGGATGATTAAGGCGGCGAGGAAAAATCGAGGATATTATGAATACTTAATTTCACGAGTCACCTTCTGCTCGTTGATGAGGCTTTTCAAAATTAAGGCGCGGTTAAGGGGTTCCAGAGAAACCCCTACAAGACTTCCAGCTAAGCACGGGCGGAATTAATTCCAGGTTAAGTCTGAATTTCCGGCGATTTTCTCGACGCCCAATCGTTCCAGGACGAACAGGAGAGAATTTTCCGGCAAAATCTCCGGTCGGATTAAAATCATAAGAAACTTCGTAGCCACACGACGAGGTTTCCTGCTTAAGCCAGGGCTCTGGAAAATCCCTTAACCCTTCCAGGCAAAAGGGTCGAAGAAAGCTGGAAGCACTTTCGACACTTAATTGGCCCCCGAAAAACTTTTCCCGAGGGATCGAAGAGTCGATTCTCGGTGGAGGGAAAAACGTCCGAAATTAATTGTACCGCTGACAGGACGAAGCTACATGGCTGACCGTAGTTCTTAAACTTCTGGTATATACACTTCCGGCCCGGTAAATCCCAGCTGGCCGACGAATTAAGTTTCCATCCCTGTTTTCAAAGTCCGAGGCTTTTTCCGCCCTTGGAGAGCCTCGACTGTTTCCCTCTAAGGGCCCTTTCGCGGTAGCGAAAACTCCCGATTGGCTTTCCGGATATCCGGATTAATTAATTAACAGGCCCAGATAACGAGACGGCCACTTTGGAAAACTTTTATTCGAGTTCCGAGCAGAGCCGCGAGCTTAATCCCGATCGCGTAGTTTCGCTTTCCACGACTCGAGGTGAACTTTCCTCGTTATCCAAAGATTCCACCAAGAAACGTTCCGGACAAAAATTGTTATTAAAATTCCACGTATTAAAATTCATGTATATATACATCCTGTCTGAATTTACGTGGCGTTTCGTTTTCACGATTCACGCCGAGGGCGCGTAATTCCGACAGCTTTCCATTTCGTGACGGCGAATCGGATGTATAATTCCTGGGGACGAATCGGGGAATATTAAGTGCTCCACCCTGTCACCCCTCGATGGGTATTCTGCGTATTCCGGGACACGACGAGCGATGAATCGACCGGAATCTGTAATGTAGTTTTCCAGTGAGCTTTGCAGACCCGAGTTATTAATTCGGAAGGGGGCCTACCCCAAAATTTCACCGAAAGAGCCGCTTAGTCACTTGACGTAACGAGGACGAAGGTACGTCATGAAGTCGAGGTCTTCGTCACGCCTCCTTCCGGGCTCCCCATTTCCTGTACGTCTGATTTTAATTCACAATGATTCACCTGAAACCTCGTGAAAAAAAAAGGAATCTCTATCATAACTTATCTAAAAACCCACCCTGAAAGAAAAGATTATTCATCGAACCAGAGAAATCTTTCTCCGAATGGTACCAAAGAAATAATCAAGTCAATTCGAAGGATGATTACTTGACTCGAATTAAATCGAATAAATTGGATTATTCGGCATCGCGAAGACTCGAGCGAAATAATTATTGTTTCAATAAAAAATACAATTTCTTTGGTTCGGGGCATTTCTTTTTCCCAACGTGGAAATTTCATTTCAGGTCGCCAGAGAGAGCGCGCGTGTCCCTTAAGAAATTAATATTTCTATATTTCTTTTTTATGGGGCAGTAAGTTTATCTACAGTACCCACGACACGCTCATTTCTTTCCTGTGTGTTGAACAAAATATGGAGGAAAATGTATAAAAAATGTCCCTACGTTCCATCTCCCGTCGCATTAATTCTCGCCCCGGCACTTCGAGGGGCGCGGCCACCTGTGCGGATATCCAATTTAAAGTTCTCGACTTTTCAGTAAAATATCGCGTGTTAGCGGGCTCGTTTCGATAAACAAATGTAGCGAAGAGCCCGAGCATCGTCGCTGGGATAAAATATCCCTGCAGAGGCCGACGTAGTACAGGGTGGACGGACAAATGGCGACACCCGACATGCATCACCCTCTAGCAAGACTGATAACTCCGCAGGCGGCTTATCCAGGCATTTCCACGGGGAACAAATTCGACTCTTTGTGTAACCGATGACGTCTTAAAAAACGAAAACCCCGTAGCTCGAGATATACCACGAAGGAGGGGAAATCGATTTCGCTTGCGCGCTCCAGTTTTTTCCCCCAATTGTTTTGTTCGCTTCCCCTATTTTCCGCCTTTTTTCCAAATTCCGCGTCCTCGGCCCGATTGAGTCGTTACCGGACACGGGACGTCCATCGGGCTCGTCGTTTCGGATTATTGCATTTGTTGACCTGCCAGGAACAGTGCCTCTTGTCCGAAATGCAGCTGCTGCTCTCATTTACCGATAACTCGCCGTATAACTCGATGGCCGGGTCCGATATAACTGTCGCGCGAAATCCCCTCGAAAGTACCGACTCTTCTAAGTCGATTCCTTTTTCCGCACCTGCTCGACTCCTGGCCAGAAATAGTCCGGAAATTCACGGGTAAAAGGGAGAAAAAGTTAAGCGTAGACGAGGTAAGCCCGGGAAAATATTTGCGCCGGGGGAATAATGCCCACGTGGAGGTTAAATGCCCGAACGACGCGGCGGCGCGTTCTCGTTTCCCTGAAAAACCTATGAAAATATTTCTGTTTTCTCGGCAAATACAGGGTTATTCTTGGCCGGCCTCCCGGTGGGCCGATACTCGATGTGCCAGGTCGTAAAATCGCGACCGAATGGCCCGGAAAAAAGGAGAAATAATCGAAAGTCGACCTCCCCCGCGAAATAAATCCGAGGTAATGTAATGCCATAAAATGCCATTTAATGGTAATCTTTTCCCGGGGATTGAAATTCGGCCAGAAATCGACTCTGGAATTTTTTTCCCTATTTTTTTGTTATCATCTGTACCTTCTCTCGAATTTGCTTTTTATTCTTCTCTCTGTGTCTAAGATATCCTCGGTGGAGACAATCAGGGCTTGAGTTTCCTCGAATCATGGGGTTTTCTTCAGGGCTTTATTTCATCGACTCGACGATAAGAATGGTCGAGTATTTCCGTTCGGAGAACTTCGAGAGTATCGATTCGAGTGCTTCTAGGTGGACGGTCGAGAAACTCGTCCTTAGGGAGAGCTTTTACATTTCCCGGGAAACGCAGGAAAAACTGAGCTTCCGGGATTATTCCATTCGTCTATTTTGAGGGGTGGAATAAATTTCCGAGGCTGGATTTACGGGGAGAAAATATTTCCGGGCGTGCTCTTACCTTCGGGGCCCATTCAGGGCGATTTCAAGGGTTTAAGGGCATCGCCGGATTTAATGACGCTTTAAAACAATTTACACTGTTTCCGGGGCACTTCTTCCGCGCCGTAAAATCGAGGGATCGATGGAAGAGCGATGTCGGAAACCCTCGATCGCCTTCGATAAATCTCAAGCCGGAGGCAAAGGGCTCATAAATTAGCCACATAAAACGCATTGGACGATTTCGGCCCTAAACCCTCGAAAGGGTTGTCCTGTAACTTGGGACGAATCTCTATCTTGGTACGACACGATAAGACAACGAGGACTATCGACTTTATTTCCCCGATTTTCCTGAACCGAAGGATGCACTCCTCGTATAAAAAGAAATTCACCTAGCCTCCTCCACTGATAAGAAATTATCATCGAACCAAAGAAATATTTCGTTAATTCAAGAATAATTCGACTCGAGTAATTATTATATTAAATAAATCGTCATAATCCTGAAAAAATAAAAAGAAAACTGTTGCATTCAATTAATTGGAATTTATTTCAGTCGAATAAAATGATTCTCCGTTGACAAAATATTTTCTTGGTTCAGTGAAATTTCTTTTCTTTCTCTGCGTACGATATGAAAATGATAACGATGTAATAAGAAAAACGAAATAAGATTTAAAGGACGCGAGGAAGTTGTCTCGACTTTTACTCGATGTGGAACGACGAGAAATCGGTGTGGACTCCTTTCGAGTGTCTCGGTTACTGCACTTGTAACGCCCACGCAAGTCATTAAGTAAATAGAGTTGACTTAGCGGCAACGTAATAAATTACACCCGTCCACGAGAGTACATCTATTACCCGATCAACTTGTCAGGAGCTTTCGCCAATTTCCCAAGATTTTCGTAGGCCATAGAAATAACATAGAGGGAACATTCGTGCTCGACTCTGCGCAGCTCCTCTGCAATAAATTCCCATTTAACCGTACAAGTGTAAACATGGGTTTACAAAGTAAATCCCACTTTAAACACATATAACAAAATAACAAAAAGCAACAAAACCGAGGCCGCAATGGCCGGAATTCGGTGACATTTCGATTGACCCTGGATAATGCATCGCAATCCGCGGATGCACCGAGGCTCGGGTTTACCAAAGCATTTATATCACTCTCGGTTTACACCGGTACTCAAAGCCAGTGGTACTTGTACCGAGAGATGCAAGTTTGTAGACAATGCGGACAGCATCACTCCGTAACCCGTTACGGGTATAATGTTATTCAAATAGAGAGTGCATCCCACGCGGACGTGTACGCCATTACCCCACCTATGCACCGAGAAGTACTCGCCCGCTTTGTCGGCAAGCCCTTTCGACTCAAGAGAAGGAATTTCGGAAATTGGCCCTCCATAAGAGCCGCTTCGAAGACGCCCCAATCGAAGCAATTCCGAAAATCCGAAAATCCAAAGAAGTCTTGAAAATCGAGCGACTTCGATATCGACTCCACCCCTGAAAAAATAAATCGACCCCTCCCACCTCCGGCCTCGTTTATGCATCGAATCGAGAATAATCAAGCAGAAATGAGAAATGGTCCACGGGGCCAGAATTTGCAACTTTATTGAATAAATCTGAGAAAAGTTCGCCAGGAGATTAATTCACTCTGGCTCGCGAGTCATCCCGGAGGCTGCTTTATTTATCATGTTTCCTTCCCATTTCCTTTTTCTTTCTTTTTTTTATTTCGCATCCCTGTTTATCATACTCATTCGGGGGAGGGGGTCGCGATGAAGTCGTTAAAATTGCACAATTCCCCCGGGAGCGTTCCTTATTATTTCTCGCTTTACGAGCGGCTCTCTAATTGCGGGGATTCTCGCGAGCTCGAGGGACGGGAATTATTTTCGCACTTTCGCAGGACGGGAGGAAAAAATCATTCGTCACCGGCGCTAACTGGCAAGGCATTTCGCAATCACCTCCACAAAGTCGTGTCCAATTGGGAGTCGATAAATGTAAGATTGCCATGCAATTTGCGGAGGCAATAATCGATGCGCGCTCGTTCTCGTTCCACCGCCTCGGAGGATCGAGCGAGCTTGTACTCGGTGTACTCGCTTTACCGGTACAGCTTGTACGTTTGCCGAGTACGTACAAAGTGGCCGTTTTCGCGCTTTTTACTCTTTCTTTTAACAAGGTTTAATCACGTTTCAGGTCCACCTGGTGAGGCAGGACCGCCAGGGAAAAGGGGCAGAAAGGGGAAGAAAGGCGAGGTCGGTCAACCCGTAAGTTCCTCCACGTCTTATTACCCTCTGGCAATAAATTACGCTGATTACAATTAACAACTTCCGGTTAAAGCTAGTAGTGCATGGTGTAGGATCGATGACACTGCTTGTCGACGCCGTCGAATGGAAAGTACCCTGTGGAAAAATTGAGTTCTCCTAAAATGGAAGCAAGCATGCTAGCTAGGATTTTTTTATATCAGTGCGCTGATAAGGGAAATCTGCTCTCGGTACTGAGGAACTCCCTGAATTAAACAGGCAGACCTCTCCTAAAAAATTGAGCCTTCCTAAAATAGACGCGAGCATGCTGGCCAGAATTTTTTTATATCAGTGCGCTGATAAGGGAAATCTGCTCCTCGGTACTAAGGAAGTTCCTGGATTAAATAGGCAGACTTCTCCTCGCATTTCCTCGATATGAAATTCTTTCTCCTTCCTTTTTGCGCAATTTTCTGTTACGTCGTTGTTGGATTATGAATTAGATTACATTTATCCGAGGTTTCTAGTCAATTCCTATCGACTTCCTGAATTTGCACGGATTCTGGGAGCGATTTCAAATCGACGTCTCTTTTTTGGAAAGCTCATATCGGGAAGAGCGATACGTATAATCAGCGATGTAAATATCAACGGGCCGCGTAATTGGAGCGATAAATACCCTGCATGTCGTGTAGCCCATAAATGGAGGAAATTGGCCATTTCCTATGGTGTAATTGAATCGAGTATTCGCTTAGCATGCCCGATGTGTATTGGAGGTGTCTTATTTAACGTTGTGTACCCCTTCTTACAGGGTACGGTCGGGGCTGCTGGCAAGAACGGTTTCCCGGTATATTATTATTTATTTACACCCTTTTTAATTTCTCTGTCTCTTTCTCTACCTCACTGCTATCTGGTATCAATTCGGCTCCGAGTTTGCTTCTTTGACTCTCTCCTTCGGGTGGGTCGACTGCTTCCAAATATTTGTCGTCGAATTGGCAGTGCAAGAGGTGGGCCGAGACGCCTCTCGGCGGTTTTCATTAAATTCTCTCGCTGTGATATTTCAGGGAGCCAAGGGCGACAAAGGCGACCAGGGTGCCACGGTAAGGACCACCAATATCCAAGACTCGCCGGATCGTTTTCTCTTTTTTTTTTTTCCCCTTAGAATTAGAGCACAACTGCATCCGATAGCATACTGCACACAGACGATACCTCTGCCTCCGAAGCGTCTCTTTCAGCGGGCAAAATGTAACCCTTGCCTTCGAATTTCAAGATCAAACCCCCAGAGCGAGCATTAACTTCCTGGTGACTGATAGAGGTTGCGACTTGGGATTCGATGCATCTCACGACCCCTGGAAAATTAATACTCGTTAATATTAATTCATGATTTAATTTTTAAAATGTCGATACGTGCCTTGGACATCGAGAATACCCTTAGAGGGACGAGAGCGATTTATTCCAGTTTTTGATTAATTTAATTTGAAAAATAGATGTGGAGTTTCAAAATCGAGGTTATATTGAGAGAGCAGAGTTTACTGGTTTACCTCTCTGGGGGATCTCGTATTTCTAAGAGACGGAGGTCCAGGTCTTCTCGTAGATCGAGATGCAATTCGCGATTCGCAAGTCGCAAGCTCGCAGCCATTCGTTGGCCTCGGGTCGGTAAAGTAGGACTCCAGGAGCGCCTTTCTCCTGGCTCCTTGCCGATGCGTAGGATGGAACGGCATCGCTCCCTTCCGTGAATTATTAACGCCCCAAAGCTCGCCCCTAAAGCACACGCGAATACTCATGTGACTCATCCATAGATACTTGTATTGTCTACATGACGACTGGTGCGTTGGTTTGTTGCAGGGACTCAATGGACTCCGCGGCTATCCTGGGTTCCCGGTTCGTTTATTCACGATTCCCTCTCTCTTTCTCTCTCGGCCAGTCGATCTCTCCAGGCCTCTGCCTGTCTCTTTCTCCTTTCCTTATCTGGGATCGGCACCATTCACGGAGCGCGTTTCACAATGACCAAAACCTTGAAGAAAATTCGATTGACGAGTCGGTGAGGACCGGTCGGCCATCTTGAATTTTGGCGCGGCGAAGAAATCGCGGAAAATTGCCGATTGGAAACTTTCCGCGATTTTTGGAACTTATAAAGGCGATATGGCTGAAATTTGCTGGACCCTTCTGTACTTTTATTGGAGATGGAACTTTGGGAATTTATTTCTTTATTGTTGGGGGATGGTTCAAGAAATTGTGAAATGCAGCGCCAAAGTAGTTCGTCCGAGTAGTACAGTCATTGGTGTAGGTCGGGTATAACGGGATGGACATTAAACCCTACTACGGCTCGTCAAATTTCCGTATCCCACGTCCTCATCAACACTAATCTCAAATCCTGATTAATACTCCGAGCGGGGTGTTCATATTAGTCGAGGATTATGCGCTCTCGCGTTGTAAATTGCACCGGTCCGGCCCTGGTGACTTCACAGTTTCGCGTCCACGTAAATCCGATATGGAAAGATTCCTCGGGAAATAAATGCTGACGAACGACCTCCGCATTAATCCGCTTGCGAGTCCTGGCGCCGATTCTACGAAATTGCAGATCCGAGAGAAAAAAATCCTCCGAGGAATTGGAATTCACCTCTCACCTTCGACCCACTTTCCATCTCCGAATTTCCCCCATTTAAAGTGTCCAGAAATTTAAATTCACATCTCCGCCTTGTCTCTTACGGCCCATTTTTTCCTCGGCTCTTCTCCTCGACTTTCAAAAATTCAAATTCACACCTTGACCCGTTCTCCACCTTCAATTTTCTCCTCGCCTTTGTACTTGATTTACAAAAAATTGATATTCACACCTCGGCGCCCTATTTCCTTCGCTCCAATTTTTTTCCCTCGCGCTTTTACTTAACTTAAAGAAAAAATCGGAGTTTCCATCTGCAGGATGGAAAATTCGTCCTTCTCCACCCTCGACTTTTTTCTTCGTCCTTTCATTTAATTATCGACTCTGTGAAATGAATTGACATCACGTAACATTCTGTTCCAGCTACGCAACGGTGGTCTCGTGGGTTCCAGTACTCCTTTAATTGTTTCGTATGTCTTGCATTGCCAACACTAACAGCGACCATTTAACCGAAAGCTCACTATTAGAACGGTGAAGTAGAAGAATTACTAACCCGAACTCACACGGTGGAATAAATCCTGTTGGAACTCATGTATTTGGAAGCATCTTGATCTGTGGGGTGTTCTCTGTGTTCTCCGATTTACTCCTTCGTTTTCTCTCTTAGTACTCCCCTGCATACGTAAAGGTAGATTTGCGATGCTGTGTGCAGTGTCTCGAGTTTCTCACTTTTGTTTCCTTCTCAACTTCCGGGAGCCCGAGGAGACGCTAATCGGAGATTATGTATTTCAGGGCCCGATCGGCTTGGATGGACCCAAAGGAGACCCGGTAAGATTTCGAAGCGCATAAAATCCCCAAATTTCCCATTCGCCTCAGAATTCCCCCATAAATCTGCAACAAGTTCTGCACTTTTTCCCCGCCATCGGCGAAGAGACTTAAAATCCACGGAAGCATCGCGTGGTCCGCCTTCCTGCATTTTCATGAGGATCAGGAATGTCGCGCAAGATTTTTCTGAAATATCGCGGATATAGATTTCCATTTGCTCTATCGAGAATTATTACGCGCCTCCGATGCCCCGGAGGATCGATAGATGATTCGATCCGATCGGTCCAAAAAGAAAGATCCAAAATAATTCGGAGAACCGCCACAACGAAATGCGTTACATTTCGCCATGAATTTTAATGCAAAATTCCTGCCACTCCGGCGGTATTGATTTTTATTTTATCTTCCGACCTTTCACTTGGAAAAAGGCGTGGGTGTATGTAGAAAAATTAAACTGGAGAAAAAACACGAGTCTATTATTTTCAGGGTCTACCTGGAAGCAAGGGAGAGAAGGGCGAACTTGGAAGCCCCGGATTCGACGTCTTCTCTGCCGTGAAGGTATCTATCTAACATTAACCGAGAATCTCCGAAATAATATTAGAACCCTTTCGAGAGATGAGATTTTACAGAGATCTAAAAAACGCCCCCTCGAATACCCAGGAATAATGATTTCCATCCGTACGTTCGAGCCTCCAGATTTTTCCTACGTAGACGTAAAGTCGGCATAGCTTTTGATGCTCTTCCGGTCGCGTATGGAGTCAGTAATTCTTGCAATTGCTATTATTTAAGCACCCTCGAGCACTGGTTTTTCTCGATGTACAGATCAATATGTGCACTGTGTTACTTAAGCGCCGGTCAATTGACTTCGCCGACACTTCACGCGCTGACTTTTAGACGTCTCTATGTAGATATATCCGTACTTGACTCCATCACATAGAAACTTTCCTCCATGCACCGTACTTCATAAAATTGCCCATAAATAACCTAGCGCAGTTCTCCAGAGTTTAGCCATCCAAAGTCGAGTAATCCCCGCCGTGGATTTTCCCCATATCGGTGGCTAGATAGAAATCCAAGTCGGCACGTCGATAATCTCCCGATACGTCAGAAGGGGTGATCTTCCCATCGGAAAGGTTCGGAAGGATCGAGACGTTTCCTCATTTCTTAACAATAATCCTCTTACGGAAATGGAACGACGTGAAAGGCCAGTTTACACCGAGGTCCACCTCACGTGCCGTGATATCTCGTGATATCCCGAAAGATCCCTCGCGAGTAATTTCGCGGTCAGCGAAAGAAAATCGAAAAATCGACCAGGATGGAGACGGCTCTCGGAATTGAAATCCTCGCTGAAATCCACCGGCCATTCCTTTTTAGAGCCAATCGGAGACAATGGGCCGATAACGCGGCGCTCTATCGGAGGAAAATCCATTTTGCGGGTTTCCTAAATTTTTCCAATTTTTAATTTAAAATCCCATTAATTAGGCCTATCGTTCACCTAGAGTCAGGCTATTTCCCCTGGCTGCCACGTTGAATCTGTAATGCAAATAAAAAAATGAACAATCTTCCTGCCTATGGGTCAATGCACAGGGATTGGGGTTAAAGAGGTCGGTGACGACGCTCCGCGGCGGGACGCTCGGCTATGCGGAAATCGTCGCCCTGAAGGTAACAACCTTCGAGAGAAGTCGCTCGTTTATGGTTCTGACACTTATCACTTGTACTGTATACTGTTCTTATATACCTTAGTCGTTGCGCTGTGCGGTGCTTTCGGTGTAGCATCTCCTTATTCCTGGTTTTGCTCCGTGACGGCGGAAGCTGCGGTAAGCCTGGTCGAAAATCGAGCCGATGCAAGATATCCCTGGATGGGCAAAAAACAAGTGACATCAAATTACGCATACCATTAAAGATAGAATCACTAAGAGTGGCGAAATTCCTGGGCCGATAAATCCCCTCAATTATTTTATTCTTACCGAATGTAATCAAGTACCCATCAGCGATTCCCTCCGAATGGAGGCTAAGAACGGCAATTATAAGATCTTGCAATTATCTTTATACCCTCGTCCCGACAAATGTCACGTCCCTGAGTTTACAAAGAGCATCTCGTCGAGTGGAATAAAAGTACCGATCATCGTAAGGTCAAGTTGATCGTGGCCTAAGAGAGGCCACGTGGAGGGACACTTTATAGCCCGAGATGGGGCATGCGGAATCATGACAAGGTATTCCCGTCTACACGACGAGAATGCCGTGACCTAGGTTTTACAGTGCCTCGTAAATTTGCGATCGCCCTTCTAAGCTCATGTAAAGTCGCCTCAAGGCAATCGGGAAGGACGAGGTCCTCGCTCCCTCCTCCGTTTTGGAGTAAATTGCCTCGGCTCTTCCGGCCTACCGTGGCAGCCGTCACTACATGGTTTTGGTTGGTAATGGTGATCATTTTGAGTTACGGTCCTCTAGGTACCCTCGAATCAGGCATGCCGGAAGTTAAAGTACGATACTCGCAACCCTCTGTTATATCTAGGATCGCGATAATCGTTCCTCCATGCAACCCCCCTAAGTTAGCCCTTGTAGCGATTTGGTTTTCACCTGTAGTTCGCCTACTTCTAGGAATTTCAGGATCGAGGGTTTAATATCTCCACGGCTACCATCGTGCAGCTCAAAGTAAGTCCGCTATCGACCTATTCGGCTCTCATGGCTTCATCCATCGCGTGATTCGCAACTCTGCTCTCTAATCGCTGCATAACTCGGTCGATGCCTCGATCCATACCTCGGTACATTCTGGAATTCAGCTTCAATTTCCCTCTGCAACAATTACGAGGCAATTAGAAATATCGCGGATACTCTGCCGGCTATATTTGTATGTAACGGATCTTGTCAAAATCGGTATAAAAAGGTCGCACGCGCCGGTATAAAAAAAAAAAATCCCACGCGTCGCACGACCCTCGCGATCGGGTGGAACTATTTGTCCATGAATGTTTTGAAAAATTCCTCGGGCAGTCGGTAATCCTGAGAATGGATTTAACGCAGGATACGGCGGATTAGCGGCGTAATGTCGTAATGTCTCGGTCAACTTCCGCGTCGCGATTGTGTCAATCTCGTCATCCGACCACTCGAGAGTTCTTCTCGAGATGATCCATTTCCTGCACGTAGTTCACATCCACGTAGGGCACGTTGAAGCATGTCGGGGCATGGTTCGATACAAATGCCGATGGGCATGCCTGGCATGGACGTTTCTTCATGGGCATTTTTAATGTATTTATGCACACCCGTCCGCGCGTCACCGTGGCCACATTATTCCGACGCTGCGCCGTCCGATTTTCATCGGGCTAATGGTTGTAAATCTAACGTTTATCGCATAAATATCTGCATGACGAGCCGTTATGGCAATTTTATGGGAGCGCACCTACCGAGGAATGGGAGGAGCTGGTATAACATTCGAGATCCGAGCCTCCTCTGCAAGGTGGGTGCACGTCCATCATGGGAAAAACGCCGAAACGTTCACCGATTTCGGACTTCCGGTCGACCTCCCCTCGGAAATCTTATTATTAATTAATAACGAGACGCTCCACATCGGGAAACGTTTATACGATTTTAACGGCAGGCTTCGAGGGGCTGTTGGAATTTTTCTCCGCGCCGGAACGGCCGCATTTGTGGGCCGAGGGGAGCTCTTCGGAAAGTCCGCCCGGCGGGGTTGAAATTGATCAATCCGCTGCTGGTTGAAAAAGAAATTGAGGAAATTTTCGGTCCCACCGTCGACGGTTCTGAAAATTTTCAAAATGACGAGGAACCCCCCATGGACAGGGGAGGGTCCTTCGAGAGCCCAAAGGACGACGCTTGTCCCTCTTCTAACCGCATTTTGCACCTGGAACGGAAAAGGACCTTGGGGAATGGAGTGCCACTAATCAGTCATTCATTTTCTACTCACCAAAAATTAACCGAGCAGGGTGGAGACTCGGACGGGGACTAATCTATCGGATCTAACAGGGAGAACCTGGCGAACCTGGACTACCCGGACCCGCGGGTCCCCCAGGACCCGAGGGAATCCCTGGACAGGATGGAAGACAAGGTATCCCTGGCGACGTGGGACCTCCGGGTGAAAAAGGACCCGTCGGGCCCGTCGGTCCCCCGGGTCCTGCAGGACCTCCTGGACTTTCAGGCCTCAAGGTGAGTTTCGAGATAAACCTCTTCCTCGACTTCTTCGTCGAGAGATTCTCGACGTTTGCACGGTTCTGCTTCTCCTCTCACGAGACTGCTTATCCAGGGCGAGCACGGACCCTCAGGATACCCCGGGCTGCCAGGACATCCAGGAATTCCAGTGAGGCCCCGCGATATCGTTAAGCGTCGTCGCGGTATTAACTAGTGAACTTACAGATGATGGTTTTTCCCTAGGGAGTCCCGGGCAGAAACGGGACCCGAGGCTTCCCAGGACGACGCGTGAGTTCCCATGTTCCTTCGACACATGCGAATGTTACAGGTGCTGGTGGCTCCATCGGGCTCTAACAACCTGGACCTGGAAGTAGCATTACTCCTCCCTCCTGGAACTAACTAATATTAATTAGAACAATGCCTCTGGAACTACCTCCGAGACGGTTTCCTCGTTCTTTGGAGGGCGGCTCCTAATTAGAGGAAATCCGCGTCTCGGGGGAACGTGCTGATCCTTCTTAACTTCCTAGAAATCGCCGATCGCTCGATGAACTCTTAACCATCTGATTGGGACTTCAATTTCCTTCTGGGATGTAATTACCCCTAAATAACCCGGACCTGCCTTGCACGAGTAAGAAAGATGGCGTGGGCTCGTTATCCCGCGATGATCATCTCTCGGATGAAAAGCTCTCCTTTCCTAACATCTCCACCTTGAGAAAAAAAAAAAATCAGCTGACCGATACAAATATACACGGTTTCCCAAATCATATATAATTGCAAGAAACAATTATTTCTTCACCAAAAAAAATGTCACGTCAACTTAAATCAATTTTCTTTACCCAATCGGAATTTTTTCGAGGATATCCGATCGCAGGATTTTGTTATCGCAATTCTCTTTAGTCGATGAATAATTTTTTTTCTTTCTCAATCTACATTAAAAATCCCTTTTCTCCAAGCTCGCTAGCAAAATACCATGAAATCGAGCCCGCTTATTTTTCCCTGGAATGGAAAAAAAAAATAGAGGATTTAAGAAGTGGAGAAAAAAATCGATACTTATCGCCCTCGGAGCGAGATGAATTATTTAGCGAGCGAGCTCGATCTCGATTAAATCGATCAAAGGGCATCGGTAGACAATTAATTCCGCTTTCGTTCGTTCTCATGGAGCGACCGTACTTTCGATGGTTTTTGTCGGTAATGCCGGGACAAATAAAAAGACGGTAGCGCCATTAATTAAGCTCGGTATTTCCAGACGGGAACAGTCTATGGGGTCTCTTAATCAATCTCATCTATCTTCTCGGTACGAGGCAATATCGTTATTCGAGTAATAGGCTGCACGTCCGAGGGACTTTCTAATGGCTGATTCCTTCGGCTGATACCGTAATGAAGATTATGGCAAAACGCTTATTTAAGAGAAGCCTCGAGCTGGGATGAATTAACGTCCGTATTGGTTTCCGCAGGGCGACAAAGGAGACAAGGGCGATCGAGGCTTGACGACGTCGATCAATGGAGAAGCTGGAGTGCTAGAGGGTCCTCCGGGTCCTCCAGGACCTCCTGGTAAGCAAGACGATTCCCACATTTCGCCAAATTCTTGTCTAACCAGACCTTTTATTCGACTTTTGAAGAAAAGCTCCCCTCTCGGTAGTCGCAGCTTCCAAACACGTGCATAAAGTTCAATGACGTTTTATCTCCCGTCTGAAAAATCTCCCCAATAAAATATTGCTCATTAAGGCGATATAATTACGAGGGATGAATAATTTATGAGACTTTAATCCAAATTGGGCGTGCCAAATATCTTCAAATTTCACCACGCGAATATGGAGGCTCTAAAAGAGGTCCCGACCCATAAATTTAGATTTTCAATGATTTTTTTTTTCCCTACATTTTTCTTATGGTTTCATAGAAAATTTCATTCTACCGGTATTAAGGTAGGCGTTCTGGTGGGAGAATTTTAAGAAATTCGGTTAACCCGGTTCGTAGGAAAGTTTCATACACGATTAACTCCTCGGATCCGACTTTCATGTCGCCTTAAGGATATCGGGAATCCCCTGATAACGCGAATGGGTAATCCACGGGGTATAGATAACGTTGCCGCTGTTGTTCTTGGCTGGGAAGTAGCTCTTTACGGCAACCCCGAGCCCGTTTATTCGAAAAGTTAAGTGGATTAAAGGAGATTAAATCCGTAATGCTCGATTTTCTTCATAAAACCGTGGACCGGGTGATAACAGGGAATGGACTCCCTCGCGGTAACGCGATACCAGCCTTTTTGTTATTTGTACCTCGCTACGGGGAAAATGGCCGCTCATAAACGAGCGCCTGCGGAATATGAGGAAACATCTCCGACCTTTCCCCTCGGGGAAAGTATCCGCGAATCGAGGCGATAAGGGTTTCCCACCTCGGGAAATAGAAAATATTAAAAAAGCTCCGGTTTTATTCGCGAACTTCGCCGAGGGATAAAATTAACGCGCCCCTTTGCACTTCTGCGAGGTAAACGCGGATCTCCGGGTCAGCCGTGACTTCCGGATCCTGCAGGACTCTCCTCCCGTGTTCCTGCCAAACTTTGCAATTTCTAGATCGAGCTTCCGATTGATTTGGAACATTTTTCGGCTCCCAAGGTCCCATGGACCCCGTAAGGCCGAGAAAGGGCTTAAGGAGCTCCCTTAACTCGCGAGGCAATAATCGCGCCGAAAGAAATCTCGGATTATTATCCCTGGAGGAAGTTCCCGAAGGTAAAACCAGTCCTGGGGAGGTGTACGTGCCCTGGAATCTCCTCGGCCACGCCATAACGATTCTTTCCCCGGCGAAACCCTGAAGAAGCTCCGAAACTTCCGCAGTTCCGTCCCTCCTCCACCTGGTCGCGACTACGGCATTTCCGTTTCGAAATCTCTACTTATTCCCGCAGTTTTTCAACTGTTAATTAATTACACGCCCGAGGTGCGCGACCAGTCTTCGGAGCCCATTACTCCGCGAATTTCCTCATTACGGGGTGTTGTCCTTTTTCCCCCCCTCTTCTCCTCCTATGAAACTTTAAATTAAACCCGTGAAAGGGTAGTTCGCCCGCTTTTACGAGTCGCAATCGCATTCCTCTCGGTATCCTGGAAAAGCGCTAAGCACGGTCTAAATTTTCTAGACACTTTATAGTGAGTAAAAATGCATTCGATAACCTCCGAAAGGCCCATGATGCAAAGACGACAAGATGTGCCACACTTTTAAACACTCACCTAAATACATTTCCAGGACATAGCCTAATCGACTGACCAAGCCAAAAAAAATATAACACTCTGTAAATAAATTTAAAAGAAATGTATTAGATTTTATAAATAGTAACCCTCGTCTTTCCGCTCCTTTTTACATGACTCTATATCCATGAGTCAATTAATTCCTGAATACTTTAAATGGCCACTTTTCGACATTTTTTGTACATGAACCTCTGCCAGATTGCGGTATGACGTTTACCAAGGCGTGGGGTCGAAAATCAGATTTGGGGGCGCAACTTGTCTACTTTGTACCGTGGGAATATCGGGCAGACCATTTCGTTTGACACGAGTCGGGTCGTTTAGTTGTCGAGAGGGGCTAACGATTATTAGAATAGATCCTAAACGCAGAAGAGGGCGAAATCCGGGTATCGAGCAAGGAGGCTCGCTCGCGAATCAGTCAATTCTGATGTACATGGTATACGTACGATACAGGACTCCCTGGGGAGAAAGGAGAGCAAGGCCCACCAGGTCCCACGGGACCTATCGGACCCAGGGGCAATCGTGGGAAGCCAGGGAAGAGGGTAAGCTTCAGCGAGGTCCTCCGAATTTGACGGAAATTTTCATACGTCGACCCAGCCACGAAATCCGTGTCGTTCCCCGGATCCTTGATAGATCCCTTCGTTCCAGCTCCTCCCGATTTCCTCCAGGACGATCCGAGCCCTCCTTGGGGTGCACGAGGTGCATGTAGGGTGATGCTCGAGAAAACTTCCGCTTGTGACCTGACATCCACGAAATGCATGCCCTAGCCATAGGTCTGCACTGACTATTGCACGAAAAGCTCCACGAGCTGCTGAGAAGGCCCTGCGAAGATGAAGAGTGGCAGAATCGCGAAGGAAAAAGTAAGGAATCTCCTCCCAAAGACGCCGCTGGGGTTAATTCTTTTTTTCCAGGAATTTTCACGGCATTCGAATCCGTTCCAGGAATTTTGCATCCGAATTTTCTCCAGGAATTTTAACCTGTACTTAAACGTTCTTCTCGAATTTTGCCAATCAACTCCAGCGTCGTTGAGGAGAAGCTTGGACAATATATGGCCGATATAATTACCTTTTGTTTGACAGTATTAACTTATTTATTTATTTCTCCGACTCTTCGTCGCGCTGCTTGTTCGCTCCAACGTCTCGCTCGGCTGCAAACGAAGAGCTTATGATTTTCTCTCGTTACTCCCTTAATTTAAGTCTGCATCGTACCTCCGTTTCTCTTTGCCGTAAGCGAATAGGCGAAGTATGTCCGTCTAAAATGTTGGTGGCAGCAAATAACACGTACCGAGTAGACCCGTACACGACTCCCTCGTAGGACTGTCTCTGTTTTTTTAATCCTTGGTTACCCTGTGTCTTAGCATTAACGGATTTGATTTATTTCTTGTACTTACCTTAGTTTAGGACGCAGCGCAAGTGTCTACGCATTATTTCGGCAGCGAGCAAGCGAAAGCTCTAACCGTAATAGCGACTTAACCACGCCTGAACCTTACTTGGCCCACTAAAATAATACGTAATGACCAACGTAAGTATGGCATAAATCCTCTATATACTCCAACGAAGGGTGGCATTGATCGGCATTAACGATCGAGGGTCGCCGAGCGGCGGAACAATTTTTTTCGCAATTTTCTTCCGCGGTCTAATTAATTCACGGTAAATCCCTCGTCCTCGCGAGGTGTCTTAAAATCGACGCGCCTGGACAAATCGTTGATAAAGCGCTGATAAATCGCTGATAAATCGCTCGACGACGCTCTTTCGAGCGTTAATCAATATCTCGATTAATGTCCCCCATTGCTTCGCAAAGGAGACGGGGCTTAATTTTCTGAAAATCGATCTAACTCGCCGAAAGCTCGGCGGATGGCCAAAAGCTCGTCCCCGTTGCAAGGCAAGAACTCGGCCCATGCTAAGCTCAGCTTGGCGTACTTACGTTATAATCCTGACGGCAAAGTAGGTAGCTTGTAACTAATGTGTGTTTATGTAGCGAGTAACACCCACTACTTCCCCGTGTGTCGGTTCGATCCACTAATCACTAATACCCACCCACGGCTTGAGGCTCGCAAGCTCGAAAACTCGAAAACTCGAAACCTCGCAACGGCGATCGCAACTTCGCAGCCCCCGCGTGTAAGTATGAACAAGAAAAAAAAAAAGGAAAGAAAAAGAACAAGTACAAGAACCGACACCTAAATACGTACACACTCTCTTTTCTGTTTAGACCGATCTCTCCTAGACTCTACGATGTGTGTTTCTCGTGACACTTGACACGTCCTCTCGACAGACGCGGTTTTCTACTAAATGTGTGAACCCCACTAGATACCCATAGACACGACACGCATGAACAGTAGATACGTAGATGTGTTGTTCCACAAATTCGGTAGATCACTTGTTGTGCCAGAATATCCTACATCTGCGGATCCACGGTTTTGGCATACATGGAGATCGCGACTTCTCAGCCTCCTCGAGAATATCCCTAGAATTGAAAGATAAAACAAAACATTTATTAACATTTTCCACTCCGAGAACGGAAGAAAAAAAGTGATCGATTAACTCAAAGGAACGCGCGTGGCGACAAAATCCTGCGATTAGACCCGTCGGAAAAAAAAAAAAACACCAAGTCGAGTGAACAAGATTCGTAATTGTCTCGCGGAATTGTATATGATTCGACCAATTATTTTTTATTTCTCGGGGTACAATCGCTATTTACATACACCCGTCCCTCAATTTTCGGGAATTCTCGCGTTTTGTACGCGACCGAAAATCCCGTCGCGTAAAGTCTGTCGGTAGAAATGAGAAAAAGATATTGTAAAAACCGCGCAAATTGAGGAAGGAGGGTATATTTAGAATATTTAAAAATGAGATGTCAGGAATATGCCAAGACCGTGCCTAACACTATACTTCGATCAGCGGAAACTCTCCCTCCCTGGTCCATCCTTTCTGATACGCTAACCGAATCCTCGAATTAATGAGACACCAGAGAGAACACTAAACTCTAAGTAGAATAGATGACGGAGGACCTGGTTGGATCTGACTTTGCAGTGTCGTTGTAGGGTGTCAAGGGTCAAAGAGGTGTCACGATGACAGGCGGTGCCCCCGGGCCCCCGGGTGCCAAGGGTGAGCCCGGTGAACGGGGTTACCAGGGCGAGAAGGGCGCCAAGGGCTTTGGTCCACCAGGTAGATTACCAGAGAACTCTGCCAAGAACCGTTCCGGACTGTCAAGACCAGTTATCAGCCATCGTTGTCGATCGATCGCGATTTTTTCCGCGCCCCCTTTGAGTTTCGTTTCCATCCAGGTCTCGCGGGCCAAAATGGACCCGCTGCAGCCTCCGGTGGTTCTTTATGGAAATGGTCCTCGTGCTCTAGATTAGAGATCCCCGGAAGTGACAGTCGTCAGAACTGACATCCCTCTTCCGTTCCAGGTCCCAGGGGAGATCTTGGACCGCAAGGACCGCCAGGATTGGACGGCATCAACGGGGAGGCCGGCATCCAAGGACCTCCCGGTGTTCCCGTAAGATCTGCCTTGAAATTTTTAAAAATCACCCTCGCGTTGAAAACGGAAAAATTCAGAGATTTTCCGAGTTTTTACATTTTCACGAGATGATCTGGTCTAAAATAAAGAAATAACAGCTTTAAAAATGGGAAATTGGGATCCCTGGGATTTCTCGAATTTTTACGTTTTCAGAACGAGGTCTGGAAATTCCAATCCATGGGAATTTTTCCAATTCTCCGAATCTTTACGTTTATCGAGGAGATGATTCTATGAGATATAAAAGCCCGGCCATTCGATGTCGGTTATAATCCTGTATCGAGCCCTGTGTTTTATTTTTCAGGGAGAGGCCGGTCCCAAAGGAGAGAAGGGAGAATATGGAGATATTGGACCACCGGGCCTCATGGGTCCCCCTGGTCTTCCCGGGCCCCCTGTACGTTCCACTTAATTTTTACGCACTTTTATTTCCATTATCCTTCCGTTATATTCACTCAACTCCGGGCCCGCCTCTCTATTCTTCCTCGAGGTTGTGCCAGAAAAATATCGCGCGGTGATTCCTCGAGTAGAGTGGCATTTATTGCTCGGAGTTTGTCCTTTTTTTTATACTTTGTTTCTTTTTTATTTTTTTCCCCGGGACTTCGTTTGCATTTTATTGCCCGCCTCGTCGCGATTTGCAGTTCCCGATAGAAGCGGGGGCGAGATTCCTTACGCATACAATTGGCTCAACGGATTGCTTTTCATTCCACAGGGCTATCCCGGAGTTAAAGGAGAGAAGGGTGAGAAGGGAGAATCGGTGAGTCCAACTCTTTTCGTGGTATATAATATATAAGGAGGAGATATATCCCTCCTCGCGCGTTGAGACCATTGTAACAAATGCTTTCTGAATTTCCTTTTCATGGGCCCTCGCTCGGACGCCAACAGAAGTACAAAAAGCTGAGACGAAGACAGGTAGGCAAATAAATTGTATAAATTTAAATGAGACTCTTTGCGCCCCATTAAATCGCCGGCTCGGCGCAAAACGCGAACGAGTTTCCCCAAGTTTCCTCCCGGTCATAAGCCGGGAGGCTCATTATTCCCCGGCCAAGTGTTTTATCGGGGAGGGAGCATTGCGTGTATTCGTTCTACTTAGAAAACTTTCAGCAAGGCCATTCCCTCTCGTTTCAGGGTGACGGCACATTCGAAGTTAATGCAGGCGAAGTGGTAAGTCCCTCCTTAATCCTACTTCCCCCCATTTTATGGGGCTCCGCTTTGTCCGGATTTCCGGCGCTGCGAGAGAAAAAAAAATGTGTTACATGGGTCGATTGATCGATTTTCAAAATTCCGAAACAGATAGTAGGTCCACCAGGACCTCCTGGACCAGCGGGAACCCCGGGTCTTCAGGGTCCACCAGGAATCAAGGGAGACCGAGGACACGACGGCGCTAAGGGTGATCCTGTCAGTATTCCTGATATTAATTCACTAATTAGTATTCCCGATTTTAATTCACTGACATTAACATTAATCCCCCTACTTTCAACCTCCTATCCCTAAACGAAATTCTTCGCCAGGACGAACCCACACCTTCCGTTTACCCCCAGAGATGTAAATCTTTATTTTCCCCCGCCCTCAACAATGGACTTTTATGGGATCGATTTTTCTCCACCAACCCCGTACAATTTAACGCCGATTTATATAGTCCGGTTTCATATCTTGGCCGCATTGTATCCTCGCCCCCTTTCTTCCCCATCTATCTCTCTATCTCCTTCCACGGCGGTCTAAAAACTCGAAACCCGGGAGCATACATCACCGCATTAAAAAACTAGTTCCCGAACTCCGAGCCCTTTTATCCCGTGAGCTTCTGGATAAATAAATAAGGCTCGAGGAATTGTTTTCTTTTTCTTTTTTCTTTATCGACGGTCTCTTATCTCGTTGCAGGGGGAGAAAGGTGCCAAGGGTGATCCTGGTCCAATGGGGCTGCCCGTACGTATAATCGATTTACATGGACTTTGAATAATTTCAAGGCTTCCCTGAATTTTTATGCGATATGGGACTTAATCTTAAACCGCTGTTCATCCTTACAGGGGCCCATGGGACTGAGAGGAGAGTCCGGAAGGCCCGGGGATGCTGGGAAACCTGGTACCATGGTAAGATCGCGGGCCTCTCGCTCGTAACATCATCATTACATGCCTTCATCGGTCAATTGTTCGGTTTCTCGTTAAAGACACGACCACCCTTCTCGATTACGATCGTGGCTTAGCATTAATTCCCGGTCCCCGAGATCGAGATGTCGAGCACCTCTTGAGGGAAGACACGAGTAGAAGTCGGGAAATTAATTCGACGATCGATACGCCAACATTCGAGTCAATCGTTGCCTCGTATCTCCATGCTCTTACATTGACATTGTCGAGTCACCCAACTTGAGTAGAATCCATTCGAAATATACAATAAATATTTTTTTTTTTTTCTCATCCAAATTTCGCATCGATTGGCACTGGCGGCTCATTTCAATTCACAGTGAGAGCGGCGAGGATTAACCAAATTATTAACAGACGCCTTAAAAAAACAGGTTGGCGCGTGGTGATCTGACTAACAACTAACACGAGATAGGTACTACAAAGACAACGACAATAACCTATCTAGTGCACACCGTCCGGGACCCCCGGAACACGCATATATCTACGTCTTAAGCTGAGCACGTTTCGGGACAGATTGACACTTTTCTCGAGCATCGGATATATATTTTGTCACACAATGTTTAAGCGATGTCGATGAAGGTCTATGTGTAAAATCAACTAAGCTCACTGCATGGCTAACTTATACGTATGTCTAAACGCTCGCTAGGGCGACCTGAGCGTCGAACACGAAGCAGACCTTGAAAACAATTCCGAAATATTTATTATTCCCCCTCGACGACGTTCCCGCAGATGTCAGTAATCCTGCCACGAATGGGAATGAATAATTCCGTCGTAGGGAAAAATATTCATCCCATTTTCCCGTTAGAAAAAAAAATAATAAACGACGTTTCGTGTTCCACGTCAGGGCGTTCGCCGGACCTCGTTCCCAGAGACCGGCCGAAAGTTGTCCGAATAATTTTTAAGTATTTTTCGAAATCGAGGACCGAAATCTAAGCCGGATTCTCGATCAGCTGGGAGGCAAGGCGAGCGGTTGCGGATTTTTAGGGAATCTTCCGAACGCTCGTTCTACCTCGCGCTAGTAAAGAACTCGGCTGAGTTTCGCGCCAAGTGCGTATACGCGCGGTGTAAGTGCGGAGCCTTATACAAATAGCGAGGTATGGGCAGGAAATCTCGACGCATCTCGGAAGGTCTAGTTTTAGTTAGTCCTTTCAGCTGGAACACGAGTCGAATCGCCGATGTACATAACGATTACTCCAGACTGAGCTTTATTACGAAGCGTTAACCGTCGTCGGGATCTGAAAGACTCAGGGCTTCCAGGTCGACTCGCACGGCGGGTCCTTTCGTTAGATAAACGTTTTCGAGCCTAAATTCAAGTCGACATGCGCAAAGGTGGACACGCGAGGGTCGTTAATTAATTAATGGTAATTGCAACCCGACAGTAATCCTCGGCTCGACGAGCTGCGACGTCGATTCGTTAACGACTCGTTGTTCCACGACGCTACACTGGCACGGCCTGCTTTCGCGTAGACAATTAATTAGTTAAATCCTAGGCGACGTAAATGGACCGTTTCATTCGCGGAAAATGGCACGAGGCTAAGCAGTGTAAAAAGAAAAAAAGGAAAAAAAAAAGAAAAATACGAAGAATCCCCCGAACATCTGTACACCATTTCCACCGAGTCCATGTTTTAAATATTCATACGCAGTCACGGATCGATCGCAAAAACCTTCCCCCGTTGTGATTAAACCGCGTGTTATCAATTACTCTATTACCGTTGAATTCATTGCCGTACCGTCTTTTATGTACAATATCTAACCTATCTTCCCTGGCACGAATTGGCTCTCGAATCGATTGAAGGCAAGAGATATTTTTTATACACTTTTGACGTTTCAAATCTTAACTACGGTACGCCTAATCAGTTTGGTAGAGTAAGGGTGTGCCACCTTTAAGTAAAGAGTCTCTGGCCCTCGCGGGGAATGAAATAACGATTGTGTCGACATTTAAAACAAGGACCTACGTTAAACTAGGCCATTTACCGGGCTCCTCGAGGCTCACCTCGAAAGCCGTGTTAATTAATTAAGGAGATTCGATCGCAATGTCTTCGAGGTATCCCAGCGACGTCGTCTCGAGACGATCCATAGATCGCGGTGTCGATGTGTTAATTCGACGTGTCACCTGTCGCGAGATGACTCGCGGCGATGATAATTACCGACCTCCCCCCATTGTTAGTCGTAGCGTCCATAGACCCGGATAAAGATGAGAGATATTTTCGCATGACAGAAGGGCCTTTAGACCGACCGACGACTCTCCGGCGCGGTTTGCCCGTGGATTCCGGGGACGCCCTCGCCAAAAATGTCAATTTCGACCGCGACCTGTACATACATACGAGAGATTATTGACGCAAAAAGGCCTCCCAATGGCGAGGGTGTCCCCGAGATCCCCGGCAATTGGCCGTAAAACAGACAGGCTGTTCGATTTCAAGTAACCGCTTTCACCCCGTCTTCTCTAATCTCTTATCGAACAGCCTGATCCTTCCCGCTCGCAGGATCGCCGGCAGGATTTCCAATACGCCGCCACGTAGAGAATAAGTGCTCCGATTTCTTGGGCGGTGTCACACGGTTCAATTAGCGATCGCCAACCTCTGACCTCGTGTCCATAAAGAGAGCCCGAAGGAGGCAACATCGGACACAGGTGTACAAGCGCAAAAATTATTAACAGCGTATTTAGGGGCTCTTCGGATTTACAATGACGTGAAGCCTGGCTGAATCCTGAGAACCTGGACGAATTTTCCCTCGTATTCCTTTTCCTTTTAACGGCAGTCCTCTTACGTAGCGACGTATGATAACGTGCCGTGATAACAGGCATTGCGGGAGGACATGGACAACCGGCTGGAATTTAAGGAAAATTCGTCAGGGCATAGCCGCCTCGTATATTTTTGCCCAACATATCGCACGATACATAACGCACGATAATTCCCATGAATTTATGCAAACTGTATATATATATATATACAGTACTATATATATATAGTTTACTTGATCGCACGATTATGGATGTTATTTTGCAAGACGCGAGACATGTAGTACCCCGATGTTTACCGGTAACTAATGGCCGATGAAAGCGCAATGCTTTTCCGATTAAAATCGAGATTACAATTACCGAGGGCCGAAAAACGCTCCGCCGGCCGATTCTTGCGAACCGATTTCGACGGAGCAGCTAACCAAGGTTAACAACGAGTTTCGAGGTAGCGATTAAACGTTCAATAACCCGTGTTATAAGCTACGACAAGTAGATAGTCAATTTTGCAATAGTCGCAATTATTCCGTCTTGAGGCATCAGGGTGCGCCGGATAGAGTGCAGGAAGCTATTATCTCGGAAATTCGATTGACTGGCGAATCGACATCCTTTCCATAGATACAAAATAGAGATGTCTACAGGATGTCGGTAAACCCAGGAGGCATACACTGAAAGAAAACGGAATTAAATTTGCAATGCCATACCTCTCTCACTTATACCAAAAACATTGCATTAAATATTGAACATATAATTATCCCCCCAAAAAATATATATATATCTAAATAGACCTTCCCCTCGGTGAATTTCTCTCAGTGTATCGCTCCGTGATAAACATTCCAAAACCACGATTAAAAATATCCGGCCCTAACTTAGGTGGCAATTAAACGATTCGAGTACACTTTCCGATTACCGTTGGTGCTAGCGGTGTCCATTAAAATCTCTCTCCAAAGGAAAAAAATACTTCCAAACGGAATCTGACTAGCCGAACTAATGGGACGAGAAGCATGACAAAATGAGACCGCGTCGAAGGAAGCTATAAAATACGCTTTGAAAGCTGAGACGTGAGATTTTCCAATTAATGACTAGAGGTCTCTTCGGCGCAAAAATGCGAGCGTAGAGGAGGAACCTCGATCGGTGATCGATAGGTCCGATTAATACGGTGAGAGTGTCTCGTAGAGGAAGGCACAGGTGAAGTTAGCATGTCGAGGTGGTCGGATGTACTTTGAAAAGGTCTGTACAGAGCGGAATGTCGTGCCAACGCGCCTTAATCAGATTCCTCCAATCGGGGCAGGGTCAATCGTCCTCGTCCAATTGGGTTGGTGATTGCGTTCCGATAAGCTACTAGCATTAGCTGAAAAAAAAAAGCGGGAGTACGATGTAATTATATTAGCTACTTTTATAATATTATTGTTCGTTGTAGCATAAGAGTACCTAGGCGTAAGGGAAGGAGAGAGGCCCCCCAGGAGTCGGCGGGCCCGCGAACTTGTAACATACAGTACTTAACGTAATTTAATCGAGCCACTGTCTTAAGGACATCCCTAGGTCTAAGGATTTAAAGATAAGCGAAACAAGTGAAGCTAGTCTCTCTGCGGCTAGACCTTTCGTAAACGTAATATATACATATGCATATACATATATATAGTATGCATGTATAATACACGTAAATTACGTGCGAATGTGTCTTGTGGGCTGTTGCTCGGAGTTGCTAATTGCTATAAAGGGTANTATATTTGTTAATTAAGACGATGTTCCATAACCAAAAGACGATGTCCTTCGTATCCACGGAAGAACACTAACAATTTTGTTTCATGATATCCTGATTAATAAACAGAATGTGCATGTGCCTGTGTCCTTTGCTTTTACGACGCCCCATTAATATGCTTAACCCTTTGTTCGTGGTACACGTATAAATATAAATATATACGTAAATTTACATTTCTAAACATGGGGATATATTTATATACGTATACGTGTACACCCTCTGCTTAAATCTGCATTTTGTGTCCCAAACTCTGCGAACCTCCCTCGGCCTGTCTTGATTTTTTGGCGACCAATGAAAGGATATCACGCCAGGAGAGTTCGGGATAATTAACACGTGTTAATTTGCTGCGACCACAACTTACTTATTCTGCGAGATACCTCGGCGTTCTTTGGTTCAATTGTGAATTACCCGATCTGCATTTTGTCTCCCGTAGCAACCGTCTCACTTTCCGCTCTCTTTCTCTCTTACTCTTTGTCTCTCTCCCACGGTATCTTCGAGATCTGTTGTGTAAGGCCACTCCTCCCTAATGCATATTTCGTATTAAAATTTATTTCTTACTGGAGATGCAAAGTGATTAAGCGACCGGTTGAGGTGTTATGCATCTACCATAGTTGTGCATTAAAGCCAAGCCAACGAGCGCGCTCGTTCGACGTTTCTTTTCCATCGAATTTGATTTTGGTTTCCTCTACCTTTCAGGGTCCGCCAGGATTAGACGGCATGAAGGTGAGCACACTTCGATTTACCTTATCGACCTGAATAATAAAGCCGCTTTAATATTCCTCATATCTCTCCTCTGCCGAGATGAACCAGGGGCTTAAGATCCACCCCCTGAAAGAAAAAGATAAAGTACAATTAAAGGACCATGAAAATAATTAAATCGCTCCCAAAATTCTAGCGGTAACTCCTAAATCGCGCTTTATTATTCAGACTATCATAGGATTACATCGCGAGGGGCTATTCACTCAGAAAATCATCGATTTCAACGCTCGAAATCAGTTGGAAATCCCAAGCAGAAATCGGTAGAAAACGTTGAAAAAAAAATGTTAAAAAGATTGTCCCTTGTTACCGAATGAATTCGTTATCATATGAACTTAAATTGGCAATCAAAGAAGTAGATCGATTTCATTGATTCCCAAGTGAACAGCCCCTCGTTCCATTGTTTTTTAATTGACATCAATGGAACCATCAAGGGCTGAAGAATAGTGAAACTCGTACTTTCAGGGCGCCCAGGGAGAGCCCGGAATAAAGGGGGAACGAGGAGACCCCGGCCTGCCCGTAAGTTTCCAGAAGAGCAAGCAAATATTGGGGCCGATCGATCGGTCGACAAATCGGAATCTGATCGCCACCGCAAACCTCTGTACACCTAAATGTAGAAGCGCAGTATTCAGAGCCTGTATGGGTTGCACGTTCGGCTGTTTCCTGGCTATTTCACGCTACCACCCCCGAGACCGTATAACACGACCCACCCCAATATATTTCGCACGAGTGCATCTATCCTCTGTACCTAACAGGTTTATGTTTGTCCTCAGGGTACCGATGGGATTCCTGGTGCAGAGGTACGCCGACTAGCTCCTTCCGATGGCAATATCTCCCCTCTCGACACGTTTCTTTTATTTATTTATTCTTCCCTTCGCTCTTGCGGCCGACTAACCCGGGAGTGCCGGTTTAAAAAGCAATCCCCCGTAGACCTGAAAGAAAAATCCCACTCGCGTTAATCGTCTTAACCTTCGGTCTTGCATGGCGCCTTCCCCGGCTTTCTTAAACTTGGCTAAGATACAACGATACCATTTTCTAACGATCGTTCTTGCTATTCGCACTCACAGGGTCCGAAAGGCGAGAAAGGAGCCGTGGGCGAGGTTGTGAGTATTACATAGAAAAATTCGTATCAATTACCTGATAGCTCTACCTTGCACATTTTGCACCGGGAACGTCGAGAAGAACCGTCTCGACGTTCCTCCCAGATGCTGGGAAAGATTCCCTGGGTCCTTCGAGCCTGCAAAAATAATGATGAATTATTCCTTCGATGGGGGAAAAAAAAAAAAGTCATGAAAATACCACGGAGTGAATCTTTCCCGGAGAAGCGCAAGGTTCCCTCGGACGGGGATGATTTAATTCCTTGAATGAACGTGCGAGATCTTGTGCGGAATGGCACCGTGGAAATGGAATCCCGAGTTAAATCCTCCCCGTCCGAAAGAGGACGATTTCGAGTGAACACAAATTCCGCACGAGACATTAATAACGAAGCGAGAGTCCCGTCATACAAGCTGCCACCACCATTTTACGAAAGCCCTCAACCCACGTGAGTGTACCGCGCGATGATCGCTCGTAATCACTGCTAAACCTTATCACCACGATCACCTGGAATCGCGAGTACTATCACGTGAGCTGGAAGGCCGGAAAGATAAGCAAGGCGAGAAGAATTCGACTCATTTTCCAAAATCGGAAGCGACTCCACCACGGAATAAAAAGTACACGTCAAAGCGAAAGTAAACGTCCCGTCTATTGGCTTAGGATACATATCCGCGTACTTGCAACCGGTGATGCACAGTACATTGATAGTACCTACTATGCACAGTTGCCTGGCCTAATTGCACGTCGCGAGAATGAGAGAATTTCCCAAGCGAGCATTCTCGAAAATGACAACCTCGTGTCCATACAGGGTGCCTCGGGGAAGCGTGGGAGAAAAGGTGACAAAGGGGATAAAGGGGATCAAGGAGTTCCAGGATTAGATGCACCCTGTCCCTTGGGTCCTGACGGTCTTCCGTTAGATGGCTGTGGCTGGAGACCACCTCAGGTACTGCATCGCTACATACGCCGCTTCCATACGTGTCCGATTTAACTCCCACTAGCGCGTGCACGTCTAGTCCACCGTGGAGGTCAAAATTTATCCAGACACGATTTTGGCACCTCGGTCCGATACTAACTTGCCAATGATACGTTCCTATTAAATCGAACGCAATAATTAGTAGAGTGATCGACGAACCGTCGACGAGGGGAGGACAAATAATTCACTGGGTACTATTTCCTAAATACTTGCCGACTCGTTCGTGGACGTTGCCACGGATTAACCGTAAATGCCTATTAACACGGGGTGTAGTGGTCGAATCCATGTTTGGCACTCTTCTCTGTAATCAGCAGGATATCGTGAGCACCGCTTCTCCCACCATCGAGGTCGCCGAGCCCGCGGAGACGAACTACGACGAGCAAGTGGAAGAATACGACGACGACTATCCCGATCAGAATGGGAACCTGGCGGAGAAATAAAACTCACCATGCGCTCTGCCCTACTCACCATCTAGCTCGCATTATCAGAAACTCGACTCACCTTCCTACCAAACTAACGCATCCTGGTAATGTCGTTCCCGTAGAACAATTAACCTTGCATGGGAGTTGAAGAAGAGAGGAACCGCCCGAGATAACTGCCGAGTCTGAAATCGAAAAGCACTTGAATTAAAGGTTGAAATTAATTAACAGTCTCCGACGTCTCCCTGATAAGGGGATGACTCTTGACGAAGGAGTCGGCAGTTGCGTCTCGCGGTCACGTAGTAATCGCTCGCTTCCTTATTCGCCGACTGACTCGTAACGTTGTCCGACTAATATCGAGTAAGAAATATCTTTACCCGTTGTTGAAAGTCCCATGAGAGGATTTTCCCTGTGCCCCGCAGAATGGCCGGCATTCCGCGTAGGTGGAGGAGGCTTGCTTCTCCGGCAGACCGCGTGGCGTATTTCCAATTACCTCGGCAGGGTCTCGCTAATGGTCTTTCTTCGTTTTTCAGCCGAAGAGCAACATTCTCCGCGAATGGCTAGAAGAAGAGGGACAGTGATGGCTTCGCAGCGGACCTCGTCCCGCGAGGAAATCACCTCGTCGTTATCCACCCGTTCCCCTGCTAAACGTAATTAACCGAGTTAATATTTAAATTAAACGTCGTATCAGTAAGTGTTGTAAATAAGTGTACTTACAGTGTCTAGCGCCCAGTGTGTGTACATATTAATGCTCACGTGGATAACAACGACGCGTGTCGTAAGTGCGCCCTAGCGAACGACGTGTACCGGTTCCGAGGAAGCGAGGACGCTTAGCGAGCGCCGACTCGGTGCGATTGGTGGGAAGAAACGGAGAATAATTTATTGAAACTCTCCTCCTAGGGTTAACGGGCAATGCCTCGAGCGGACCCTCTTCGACGCCAGAGACGTATTTAGTAACACATTATTTATTTATCCGCGAGGACTGACCAGGGTCGATCTTGGACGACCAGCATCGGTAGGATCCACCTACCCTCCAAAACCTGCGGGCATCGCAATTTACAGTTTTATTTCTTAGCGCTCTAGGTAAATATTTATGAACTTTTGTATGTACGTATTAGTACAAATGGACGGCCGATGCGTTTTGAATTTCGGATGCGGTACCTCGTCGGATGCCACCAAAACCTTCCACCGTAAAATCGGGTTACTCGATGATTCATTAAGTTAACTCACCAAACGCTGTACATTTATACGTCGCGAATGTTACGATCTTCCCTGATTTCTTTCACGAAATTACTGCCGAAGCTCCAATCTCCAAATTATTTTGCCGGTACTTTGTGCCGACAGCAATTCAGAACACATCGGATGAGCACAGTAACGACACGAACTGTAAAATATATGTTTTATTGTTATGGGTTGCCAAATGGTCAATTCATTTGTGCCCATTAAGTCAGATAATTTTTTATACGGTTAGCTTAAGACCATATTTTACATTTTTATTACATTAACTAGTTATATCGCAAATTTTTTAATAAATACATAACGTGTACACATGTCAATATTAACATATATGGTAATACATCTTCTGTGTATATTTCCTACGCTACGCCATTTTTATTTTTCATATTTTGTGTAAATGTGTTAAAAATAAATGCATAAAAAGTGTTAATTACCTCATGAATTGCAGCGCGATTGCACAAATCTGCAAATGCGTCTCCCTGTACAGAGTTATCGTAAATAATTATTCGGTTTCGAATATTCATCGTTTGCTATGTTGTCACTGCTTGAATAATTTAAACTTTTTAAAATATTTCTGTACAGTTTCTTTTGGGTACGGCTTCGTAACAAGACAAGTGGGTACATTCTCGGGTTGTTCGATCCAAAGCTTATGTTTGATTTCATTTTCTTCTAAACTGTTATGTAAAGAATTCAAACTATTTTCATCTGTTGCCTGAAAACCACAGAAATTAAACTTCAAGTTTAGCATTGTATAAAGCAAACATTAATTTAGGGAACTTACTTCCAACACTACTTTGTGCATGTTATCTAGGTCGTCTAAATACTTCTGTGTATCGGAATCATTGTAGTAGAGGTGAATAACGGCGGTACATGCGTGACATGCTTGCGCTATCACAGCCCCTACAGGCCATCCCATCGATTTCAATAGATCACCCCTTACGACGACATACTGAATCGTCGTAGACATTCTAAAAAATAATTCTGAGTTATCGTTAACCATGTAAATATGTTATAAATTTATGGCATACTGCATAATGTAATAAATAATAAAATATACAATCAAATGTTATGGCACACAATACAATTGACATTTGTCCGGATGACAAAACTATGTCGCGGGTGATTAAACCTCTCAAAATAGAAATAAAACAAACGACCGAATACAGTAATTGCTTTAACCACTCACTTATTTTATTAACAACAGGGATAAATTAAGTAGAATTCAGAATTTTAACCTCACAAATTACCTGAAACGTGAAGGTCACGGAACGACAGCTCACTCTGCATCCGTGCTGCCACCTACACATTTCCAGGAACGATCCCGCGCCAATTTTAAATTTAAGTATTCTACATCCTGGTAAGGATTCCCTATCGATGAATATTAACACCGGATTTTTAGAAGAATATACTGTTTTATTCAATTGCACGGTAACCAATTGTAAATAGTTTAAAACAAACATTACAATCTTCTGTTATTAACAATATTTAACTTTTTGGACGGGCTGAAAAGAGAACGAACACGATTCTAATCATGTTGCAAATGATATTTTAACCTCTAAAGTATGCCTTATCTCTAAGTAGAAATTTCAGCGCCTTGGATCTTTCAGACCCAGCACATGGAAACTGCATTCTTAATACAAAAATATTTTCACGAAAAATATTTATGCAAATTACTGCTTTCTTTTCAACGATTAATAACTAATACAATACTTTATCACTTCCTAATCGTTCCAGTAATTCTTCATTAACCAATCATTCCGTGCATAGCTGTTTCTGAATAATTGCAATTTTCTTATCCAGTCTCTGAATATCCTCAACTCTTTCTGGAGTCTCAATGGCAGATGGAGCATCTCCGCCACCAATAGTGGAACATTCGTCCACTTTTTGTGGGGAAACGGAATCGTTATATTTTGACAAGCGTGGATCTTCTTGAGCTACCGAGACATTTTCTGACAAGTCAATCGATATGTCTGACACATTTTTCCCATCGCCTGTTGACTCACGTAAAGTATTTTGTGCCTTCGGCGTATTAGAATTAGAAATGGATGGACTTAAAGTGGCAGTCAAGCATGTTGCTCTCTTCAAAAAATCTGAAAAATTGAAACTGGTCGTTAACGAAAAAAATTTTTTCTAGAACGTAGGAAACTGTACTAAAATATGTATAACTTTTACCACTCAAATCTAAACTTTCTGTCGTCAAATCAATCTCCCTCTGAAATGTAAAACTATCTCTGCTGAATAAGTGCTGCCTGACATTAAACAGGTTACGCATCTTCAATTCATTCTTTGTTAATGACTGATCATGAGCCTCGGTATTACGTGGTGTTTTATACATAATTGACCGCTCTGTACGTATCGTGTGCCCTTTCTTTATATAAGGAATTAAACACGACATATCTGATTCAGTTCTTGGTACACTATTCGCTGGCTGTATGGACAACGGTGGCTTGTAATTTTTTACTGCAAGAAAAATATATTATTAAGTCTAATTACGAGGATGAACTTAGACCATACGAAAATTCTGGACACCGTACCTGTGTACGGTGTTCGAATATACGAAATCGTCTTTTCATCTCGTGGCAATCCATAAATCGACGATGGAAAACTGATACTAGAATCTAAAAAGATTATTATTTTAACAAGCCCGTAAATAAAAATGAATAATTATTTTATGCTGTAATTAGTAGTACCATGAAGAGAATCCCCTTGTCCTATTCCCGCTTTTCCATAGTTAGTATTCATTAATATGGAATTGTTCATAATTACTACCAAAGCAGGCTGTAATCTTTTAACCACGTTCAATATTAATTCACATCGTTTTATCACTCTCAGCTGTTGAGGTTCCGTTGCATTATCGGTCAGAAACTGTTTAGAAGCTGCATCAGCTTCTATGATTGCTGTAATTAGATAACCTAATTGTAACAGTATTTTTACATTCTGGATATTAAATATTTTAATATCGAAAATGAATACAGTTTGTTATATTTTTTTAATTTGTACGTTACCAGCTTTTAATTCACGAATCATCATGATTGTCTGCCGATCGATACCATCACCAATGTCTTTTACAGTTGCCGATACTTGACTTGACAGGGATGATGCTTTTTGTACAACACCCTGCACCTGTTGTTGCGTTACACCTTCTCTATTGTCTAAACAATCTGACATTATGGTGACACGCTCTTGCAGATCATCCAAAATGACCTAAATAATAATAAACTCTGGGTTGTTTTTTTGTCAATGCAAGAATTGGAATATAATAATGCATTAAAATTATGTATCTTTACTTGACAGTAGGCTGCCGAATCAATAATAACGTCCACGGTATTGTGCAATTTATTTATTTCCACTTGCCATTGAGCTATTAAAAGGGCAAGACTAGATCTCATTTCATTATCCTCTGGATTTAAATAAAAAGAGACAATTGCTGGCACTAATTCAGTTTCTAGTGTTTCTAAACTTGCTAGGCAGCTTCTTATTTTGTTTACGCCTAAAAAATTAAACCTTCATTAACCATTCTGACTGAGTTACCACTTAACAACAAAATTATATTTTTATCTGGTATTTGTACTTACGAGTAATATCCCCGCAACATGCAATAGCAAACATTCCAATTTGCATCATCTTATCTGTCACTTGATCGAAATCTTCAATAGCATTATTCAGATCGGCTTTGCTCCTTTTCTTCGCACTCAAAGAATTACCACAACATTTAATGAGTTTTTTTAATGCACCAAATGGATCACTGAATACTTCCATTACCAATGTTAACACTGAAACATTCACTTTACGTTCCAGCCGATATAATGCATCGTTCAATGTATTCATAAACAAATTATTCATAGTAGGATCTGGCTTCTCAGAAAGGAGTTGTGTTTTCAAATTCTCATACTCTGACATTATCGATTGGCATACGCCTGTAATTGCTTTGAAGTTGTAGGGATGACAGACTTGAGCAATAGCCATTGCATGAGAAAAAACGTCTTCTATTCCAAGCCACAATTCTGTACATTCATCTACTTGTTCCTGTTGTGATTTACTTGACATACCCGATATAACATCCAGTACCAGATCCATTCTGTAGCAAAAAATATTACAAGTGATTCATACTATTTTTTATACATTATTCATATTTTTAACAAATTACCTGTACACAAAATGATTTTCCTGTTCAAAATGTTCTTCTTCTTGCGAAGGATTGGAACTATCCAAAACTTCAATGATCTTTTGGAAGCACCAACACATTCTATCGCAAATGTACTTCTTACAATTCTATAATATAAATAAAGATCATGTTAATCGTAATAGAATAAAAATTAAAAAGTCACTTCCTGCATCAATGTATTCGCTAATATGTAGAACGATTTATCTGTCTTACATAGATCGGAGCATTCAACTGATGCTGCTTCTCTATTAACTGAACTAGGAAACCAAAGGCTACACAGAGCTGACTTGAATATAAAGCAATCCTTTCCATTAACAGATTCGATACTAGGCTCTTTCTATAACATTGCAAAGGACCAAAGACTTCGACAATAGAAGTGCCAAGTTCCTAAAATTAATAAATTTAAATTAGCTAACAGATGAATATTATTTTTTCTTAAATAAATGTTTCTAAAGAAAGTACAATGTTACCTTGATATTTTGGAAGTCTTCGATTCCTTCGCCGAGACCCATTTCTTTGACGTAATCCCAACAATCTTGAAATCTTTGTTTTAAAGGAAGGCACTCAAGTTTTTCCAAAGCCTCCAAGGACATACTAAATTTACTCAAGAGATTTTCTACAACCTCTTCGATGGAATGATCTGCATTATTTTGTATCTACAACGATAGCAGCAATAAATTTCAAATTTTACTTAGACTAGTTATCATTTTCCACTGTCATCTATCCAATACTCACTGACTCGTTAGAATTATTCATAACACAAAATTCTTCAATAATTCCAGTGATTTTGTTTTTCAATTCTGGATAGTCGTTTACATCTTCCTTGGATAGATTAGAAAATTTATCCGTCAAAATCTGTATTTGACCAAAAAATATCTTCTTTACCACGGCAATATCCATGGTCTTGATATTATCATCATTTGTAAGTAGCTGCTTTAACTTGTTCACCTGTATGAGATTCAAAGTTTAAGAGATATACTGTCATCAATTTTAAACGTATAAACAAAAAAAGATTTTCGTTACCTGAATTTCTATAGGGGCGATTATTTTGCACATTCCTTTCGTCTTCAACGACATTTCTGCTAATTATTTGTCGATCTCTTTATGAAATACGAAGTCTAATTTCGATTTCTTAAAGGTAACCGTTTGTAAACAAAACAAACCTAGCAACCGTGGTCGTAAATTCAGGTAGGAAAACTCCTATAGTGGGGGAGGCGGCAAATTCAAACAGTTTCAACCATGAACATAAGATACATGGAGACTAGAAACCAGGGGGACGAACACAGTGCCTTAATATTTTAATGACTGTAGCGAAAATAAAAACAATAGTAGATTTTCGTACTGAATAAAATGAGAACGGAGCTTTTGGATCTGTAGCTAACATTTGAACCTGACGTAAAACGAGATGTGTGTCCATACTAAACATGGATAAGTTTCGATGGGTGGCCTCCAGGTTACCAAATGTTAACCTAAAAGCTCTCTGGCAGAATACGAATTGGAATCCAACTCATTTCTGTAATGTTTCTGTAGCTTGGTTGGTAGACGATCGCGCACAAACAATGCAATTTCAGTTGTCAATCGTCGTTTCAATTGGTTTGATGTACAATTTTTAACAAATAGTAAAGGTAAAAGAACGTATACCAGGAGATTTCCATCGTTTCACATGGAATCGGGTAACTTTACGTTTAATTTCAAGAAGGATTAAAAGAATTAATAACCATTAAACGACGTCATGTGAAGACTAGAAAGGAGTATCAGTACTATGATAGGTTATAAACTTACGTAATAGAGAATGAATGTAGAATTGTGACGTTGTAAAGATACTTTCGTATTTTTATAACCGTTTCTATCGTTGCATGTCATTAAAGAATTAGGAAGTATGGCCAAATGCATCGTGCCCTTAATATCCTTCGCACCGAAATGATATCATGGGGAAAGTGACTTAAATTTGTTCCATCAATTTTTAATAACAAATTAAAAATGTCATTGGCATCTAAGGGCCCAAGGCCAGTTTCTGGTATGCAAGAAATCACGGAACTAGCAAAACTCTTGCGCCAAAACGGTGACAAAGTGTTAAGTGCAATGAGTAAGCTCACTTTGTCGACGACACTGTTGAGCAACTTAAACGATGCATTCTCCATAATAGTAGGAGAAAATGATTTGGAAACATCCTTTCAAGTGTGCAACAGCTCAAAGATAGACTTGTTCAGAGATTTAAAGTTCCTACATGATTTTGTGCAAAAAACTGTAGCACTAAAAGTGACGCATAATGCAAACGATGCTAAAATTATTGATATTACCAAATTTCGCCACTTGAAGTATTTAGAGCTGCAAAAAGTTTGTATAGAACATGTACGAGGAATGCAAGCTGTCAGAAGCCAACTTGAAAATGTTGTATGTACTGGGGGAAGAGGTGTCAGTTCTATTAAATGTTTATTGGGTGAGTGAAATTGTCGATATTATGTCAATTATCAGCACAGAGCTAACATTAAGAAAAATAAACATAACCACTTGATTTATGTTACAGAGGCTTGTGGAGGTGACGCTGCCTCAGGATTTGTTTGGGGTGCTCTACAACACTTATCTTTGACGTACAATGCGCTTGTTAGTTTAGATCAATCGTTGGAACTCACACCCTGGTTACAAACATTGGATTTAAGTCATAATTCAATAACCAATGTATCGGAACTAGAACATTTACCAAATTTAAAGAATGTTAATCTAGGGTACAATAAATTGGAAGCAGTGCCGATTTTTAATAAAGCGGTATTTCACATGTTGCAAATATTGATATTGAAAAATAATTATATTGAATGTATTAATGGTAAGTCTTGAACTTATGTTGTTACTTGAACAAATTAATTGGGCAGAGGATATTCAGTTTAAAATATTTGACTAGGTCTCCATGGACTGGAGTCTTTGACTGAATTGGATTTATCGTACAACTGTTTAACTGAACATAGAGGTTTGTGGCCATTGGAGGGAATGTCATCACTGCTACGAGTATCTCTAAAAGGAAATCCTTTATCATATCACCGCAAGCACAGATTATTGAGCTTAAAGCATCTACATCCAACTTTATCAAATAACATGGTAATATTTAGGTCTACGAAAAGGCGTTTTACATAATATTTGGAAGTATTCGTTGTTACTGATGTATGGTATGTAGTTTGTTTTAGATAATATGCCACTTTCCAAGACAGAAAGACAAATAATTGCAGAAAATCGGACGTTTTCAATTAAATTAAGATGTGCTGCATCTAAAGATGATATAAATTCCTTAGCCGGTTCTATTACATCAGATATTACAGCTACATCTATGGAAGCTTCTTTTATCCATGACAGGTCATCGGAGCTGACGGAAAGCGTTGAAAGGGCCATAAAGACAAAAAGAAAAAATGTGAAGGAGGCGGTAATAGCAGAGATCGATCCTGAAAGAAATAGTTCAGAAATGGCCTCTAGCATTATTTCTAGCTCTCAATTAGGTATCATGTAATTTCTTTTTCTTTTAGTAAGGGTATTTAAATTTGCTTCATTTCTTATAATTTTACAGAACTGTCAATGGATCATCTGGAAACTAAGAGACAAATTCTTGCATTAAGAGAAAAATTTGGTGAAGAAAACTGGTTGAGCAGTCAAGCTGGAACGTATGTCCAAGATATTATGGGATTACAACGAATATCAGGAGCGATCCTATCGTCCACCCCTATTGTGTCAAACTCTATTAATACAGTCAACGATGCACAGACTGCATCATTAAATTTTCCAAGCTCACCTTCTTACTTGGATCAAACAAATATAGAATATTCTAAGGATGAAACTCTTGAAAAGAAAGAGGAGGATAAGGATGAAAAAACTTTGGATAACAGCATTGAAACATGCGAAGATAGTGATACCCTAGTAAATGAGAGTGTTAATGTAACTTCGACGGTCATTGAAAGTCCTTACGATCCAACTGAAGGTAAGCTATATCAGTTACATAAGAATTTCATCTATCAGTTTTAATACAAGATAATTAAACAATAACTACAGTTACAATTTTTTTTATGTACAGAGAATGGTGACTTATATTTGGTTCAAAAGAAAGTGGGCCCGGAAAGCTTTGAAGAAGTGTTTTTAGTTATAACATCCGAGTAAGTGTTCCTTTATTTAAGAACTATTAGAATAAATTGTTTCTCAAGATTTCTGAATAATAATAAGCATATAATTTCAGAGATGTTAAAGAAAGAGATTCTATATCTGGTAAGGTAAAGTACCGCTGGGCTACGAATACAGTTTTGTCATGTGTAATGGGTAGAGGGACACCGACTACAGTTGATATTATTTTTGATACCACACGAAAAGACCGACAGAATCGGGTGTATATTGTTGAACCTGACGAAGCGAAGGTATGTATTAATGTGATGCATCAAATTTATTTCAAAAGTTATAACCCGTTTAAATTTTAAAATAATACGTAATATTTCACATAGAAAATAGTTGCAACCTTTGGTGAGACACTAAGTGTACGACCTATAATATTAAAAATATTCAAATGCATGAAGTGTTCCACTCATTTTTCACAAGACGAAGAGAGCTTCACGGTAACATCTGTATCTGCATCAGGTATTATAACCATGCATATCCATACACTTTTAACAATGTATTTATCCACTGATGGATCATACTTTGTTCTGTAGGCATTAAGTCACCAAAATGTCCTGCGTGTCAAAGCACCTTGGTCATAGAAACAGATGAATTATCAACACCAGATGTGGAACATTCACAAAATACTGAAAGAAAAGCAAAGAGTGAACCTTTAAAGGACCCATCCGTATATGTTCCTATGGGCTCTGGTCTAAGGCATTCTGGATCACACTCTAGTATAGGTATGTTTCTAGATTATGTATTGCACCTTTGCCAGTAAGCAAGTAAAAAAAAAGAAACCTCTTTTTAGTGATCTCCCTTTAAATTTACAATTATTTATTTTTTCAATGTTATACCTAAAATGCTATTTTCTTCCGTTTGCTATTTAGTCGATGTAGACATGAGTGTGATTGTTTCGTAATGTGTTAAAAATGTTTTATGTTTTCTGAATGGTATTGGTTTTCAAAATTTTAGTGCGATGCTAAAAATAATAAGTGTTACATAATATATACTAGGCACCGTGTGAACATACCTGATTTACTTATATCGTGAAATTTCTAAATATCTATTATTTGTGTGCACTTCATCCATGTTCGGGATGTCAGAGGGTGTCTAGTTTTTTTTGTTTCTGGATACTTCCAAGCTTGTGTTAATGTATTGTATTGTTGATTGGGACTTTAACATACTAATCCCCGGTGCAGGTGGAACAGAGGGTGGAGCTACTACCGTCACCACTTCTCTGGTGTACTCTGACTCTCGCCCACAAGCCAATGTCTGCTGTAAGCTTTTGTCACAGTAATTCATTTTACGGCACATTTACACTCAGCTCGTTTTTCGCTCCGCAGTTGCGTGACTAAGTCTCAAAATTCAATATACATACATGTTTCGTTCGATCTCCCCGATGCTTTCCAGGGACTACTTTTATTTTTATAGGTCTTACTAATCCCCTTTTAATGTCTCTAATGTAATGCGACCTTAAATGAGGTTGTAATTATCGAGTGGGGATTAACAAAACCTCGTCATGGAATATGAATGTAGGACCTATCTGGACCGATACACAATATTTCAGAAGTTCGTTGTCAAATAGTCAACCTACACCCATTTATGATTTTTATTTCTCCCTGTTTCTTATCTGGAAATTATTTTATGTTTCTGTGTACAGGCTCGGCGACTAGTCTTGACGAATCAAGGGAATCGACACCATCAACAAGTACTATTGCAAAAAAATACGAAAGTGACATCGAGGTACTTAGTAATCCGAGTCAAAGTAGCATCGAAGTTCTGGATGAAGGTTCAAAGTTAGTAATGCTGCTTGATATTTCATATCTTAATGTTATAATTAACACTCTTAGAGCATAACAGTGAAATAATTGTTTTAACATTAACGTTAAACTAAAAATAAGATATCAGTATATAATTAATAAAATGTCGATTCCTTACATAGGCCAAATTTGACGCCAAATAGGAAACGCTCATCCGAGGAAAGGCGCGTTGCTATTGCTCCTTCTCTTTTAACCATCCCAGACACAACTCCTGTTATGACGGGTTTAACTGAAAGTAGTTCTTCAGGTTTGCATTTTTTTTCGTTAACACGCTCATTTGTCTACAGAATGTTCAGATTCGGAAACAAATTTCCTGTTTATTTTCCAGGATCCTTTACTGATAGCGTTTGCACGACGTATGAAAATAAATCGACCAGACCCTCGGAAACGAATGATACATCGAATGCTAGGAATAATACCGAAAACGAAACAGTCGAAGACGGTTTGATAGAAAAAGAGACGTCCCTACTTCCTGTAACAAATCTGACTTCAATGTTAGGAGGTAATCGTCATCCGTTAGTTCTAAATTCTCTCTATACATTTTATTTTAATTTTAACTGGAATACTTTTATTGTAATTTCTTTAGGCTTGCTTCAAAGTATGAGGATAGGGACAATTAAACCTCCGTCGCCAAAGTCCGAAGACACCCCTGATTTTCTAAGGAACGAAATACAGTATTCGTACACGGATTATAGTAACGTGGATCATCGGATAAAGCTGCATATCATTTTGAACGTCTTCGAACAGGAAAACGAAGAGCTTGTCCTATTATTGCGGGTAATTATTTTTCTTTACAATAGTAGCGTTACCATTTACCATTTACCGGAGCTCATTGTGATGTGCAGGCTGACATTTTGATGCCAACTCAACCAGAAGTATTTCCAGGATGTTTGGTCCTGTCTACATCCAAAGTTTATGTACTTAGAATCATCGGCCCTGAAGGGTATGTAGTAAAATAAATAATAAATACTTTACGTTTTTATTTACTTTATTAATGAGGAAATTTTATTCCACAGGGAAGATCCACAACGTTGGCTGCACAAGGAAATAGGTTGGACGATGAATAGGCTCCGATCATTTACTGCGTTGCCTTTTAAACAAGGAATTTTAATCGAAGTGCAACAACCTAATAAACCAAATGAAGAAACGTGTAATACTACATTTGTGTGTATACTACAAGATATACAGCGAACATCGAATTTCTTTCTTTATATTACTGGTAAGTAAGATATATCGGATAACTGGAACATTTGTTCGGGCAGTGGAAGTACACTCGACACTTATTCTGTTGGACTTTCAGATTTACCATTACCCAGTAGCTGTGAGGTAGAATTCAATGTACCCTCTTATTGCACATCGCTGTTACAAAATCAACTACAGAAGTCGAAATATCATAAAGACGGGGAAAGAGTACGGCTATTTGCTGCATTTTCTTCGGCAATACTTCAGCTAGAGAATAGGAGCGTCAAGCTCAAGTCGTCTGCGTTAATAATTACGTCTTCTGCCTTAATTATATTAGACGACAAAATGCAATGGCTCTTATCAGCCAGCAAGGAAACACCATCTGCAGTAGCAGACCAAGCAATGAGCAATCTAATCGAAGTGGTATGTGCAAATGTCCGAAATATTTTCTTATGAATATTTGTGACGACTACTAAAACTTGAAAATAATATATTTAATAATTTACAGGAGTATAACGATACATCTCTCAATTTGAATTTCCTCGACGAGATAGCTGGTACCGAAGAAACGTGGATTATCACATTTGTTTCGACGGGAGCTGCAGATGCTGTTATCAGTTCCATCCAGCCACCATGGGAAGAATTGTTTTCTGTACCTTTACAAATCGCTACCAAAACCTCTGAGACTGTTCCATAATGAGATAAGTAGATGATATATAAGAATTTCGTAATTCTATTTATTTGTACATACAAGAGAAGGTTGTTAAGAGAGAACTCGACACCGACTATAGTAAAAATTATCTAATTTTAAAGTATTTGTTTTTCACTATGCAACGTATTCATCAAGATAAAAAGAATTTATAATCCTCTTTTCCCAAGATATATAATTATGATTAATTACTGTCCAATGAATTTCGTGTTATTCGTGAAAAAATCATGGCACTTTAAAATACAAAGCTGTATTTACCAGTGCACGTGATAATCTATTGTAGTAATTTATATCATTTGCATCTAATTAGATCGATTTTTGGATGCGATATTGGATACAGAATTTTTTGCAACCAACGTAATAGTTAAGATAATTTTAAGTGTATCCACAAAAACTGTTCAGCTTATACACTGTTTAGTGTATAGAAAAATAATCAATATAATATGGAACTGTGATATGAATATGTGCGTAAGGTTACATGTACATACTAACAATATTGTTAACTCTGGAATCATAAGGGCGTACAATTGATATTTTCTTATGACATTTAATTATTAATTAACAATGGATGTAGATGTCTTAACCCCTTGTCTTGCAACCTTTTTGGCAGACTGACATACAAGTCGTACTACCAGGCACAACTATAACTCATTGGTATAAGACCAGGGGTTAAAAGAATTTAATTTATCATAAGGTGAAAATACTGTTATCGTGATAATGACAGAAAGCGTATCAATATCAAACTCAGGTGTAAGTTTCTCATTTTGTGCATCCTCTAACAAAATTGTTTACTCTAATCAATTTACTAATTTTAACGAAGATACTTAAATTGACAACATGACATGGATATTTTGCCTAATGATACTAATGTTGCGTTACCACCAAAAGCGATTATTACTATTGCTTGTGCAAAAGTTTATAACCTATTTCGGTGCTACAATGCGATAATATTGTAACAATGAATAAATATTTCTTTACAATATTTTATTTATGTCATGGATCCTCTCTTATTACAATGGAGCTAAGGAACAATGTGCAACGATTAAATACTGATGCGATCTGACAAATGCATGAATCGCATTCACACAAATGTACTTCTTAGAAAATGAATTGTTCCGTACACAATGTCATACATTTCCAGATGTATGTACCTATTAAGCTATTCTTTGATATCAAATGCCTTAACTACCACGGTTATTACATCAAGTTATTGTGCAAAAATGGTTATAAGCTAAATAACCTATGTTGGACAAAGTTATATTCTTGAACATCAAAATTGTCGCAGGAAAAATTGTTTCCAGGGTCAAAATTCAAACACATTCAATTCTTTTCAAACAGTAAACCTTCTGTCATGCAGAACAATATAATAGGAATGCATTCATTGCTGTCTGGAGTCTGCATTTTATCACAGTTTGTCTTCGGTCATCATACATTCAACATCAGACCGAGGACAAAAATTTACTTGTTTCCTTAGGTATATTATTTTAATATCCAATCATAATGTATCTTGAATATCAAATTGTGTGCCTCCTTGTAATTGGTGAGTATTATTTGTACATACAAGTCTTCATGCGCGCCCATATTCTTCGTCTTTGTTTTAGTTCACAGTAGTTATGGGAATTTTGGATACAGTACACGACGTGAGTAGTATTTATAAGTTTTAATTTAAACATACTTTATAACGTGGTTTTTATTTTTTATTGTAGAACAGCATATATGGGCACAAACATTTAAACGGTGCAGTGGAAAATGGCAGTCTCCCATAGCGATATCATCCACCAAAGCTGTACCATTACCTCTACCAGCCGTTGAAATGATTGGCTATCATAATTTTTTATCTGGGCCGATTACAATGAAGAATACTGGAAAATCACGTAAAAAGCAGAATAGATTTAAGGAAATTTAAATACTTATCGGAGGATGTATTTTGATTGTCTTCGATGACCTTTTCAGTTTCAATTACTGTTAACAAAGAACTTTCAAAAAAACGGCTTCCCTATCTATTTGGTGCGATGCTAAACGAAAGTCGAGAATACGAATTTGAAAGTCTTCACTTTCATTGGGGGAGTAAGAATAATAGAGGCTCGGAGCACATATTGAATGGCGTTAGGTATTCTGTTAATATTCTTAAATATTTAAAGAATTGTCTTTCTACATTTAAAATAATCAGATCTAGTTTACAACTGCAGATTTCCCATGGAAATGCACATGATCCATCGAAACAAGGCATATGTCGATATAAGCCATGCTCTGGAACATGAAGATGGTCTCGTAGTCTTGGGATTCTTTTTTCAGGTAATTTTAGGAAAGCGGAAAACACTTTGATTGTAATATATTCGACTTTTTTTAGCTTCAAGAGGAGGACAACAAAAAACTACATTCCATTTTGTCGAGATTTCCTGACGTGCAGTGGAACAACACAGAAGTTCAAATAAACACTTCAATCGCTTTGGCATCATTGATACCTCATAATATTGATATATTTTACATGTACAAAGGTTCATTGACTACTCCTCCCTGTAATGAGGCCGTCGCGTGGATTATTTTTCCTACTCCTATACCAATATCGTTCAAACAGGTAATAAATATGACCAAATTTATTGTAACACATCATACCTTTATATACTTTATAGATGAACAAATTTCGAATTCTTTCCAATGGCGAAGGATGGTTGGTGGATAATTACAGACATCTACAAGATACTGGAAACCGGAAAGTTTACGTTAGAAGAATGGACAGCAGTTCCGCTAGCACACCTGACATGGTTGATTTGGATATTTTAGGTTTAAGATGGTTCTGGCAATGAATTAATCATAGCAATGAATTTATTTCAATGGTACGACAGCGTTTTTATAACTTACAAAACGAGCAGTAAATTTTGTTCGTTCCATCTAGCTTCACCCCTCTGTCATTTTTAAAATTGATCTTGCGAGTTACTCAACGTATGGAAAGAATTCTTGAGGAACAATAAGGATGTCCACATAAAATTCAAACAACACATTCATGTTACGCATGGACATTGAATTTAAATTAGCTACTTATTCCATAGAATTCGTTTGCAGGAAATCGAACAGAAGTGAAGCATGATATAACCTACCGTTAACATGCCTGAGATGTATAAAGATAGTAATATAATGATATCGGAAAAGGTGTATTAAATTTATATACATTATGTTATAGTATATACAGTATTGTATCAGAATTCCAGTAAGTGATAAGATTATATCGCTTTCCAGAAATCTTGTGTATTCACAGGTAACACCCAATATAATCCATAATCAGGGTTATACAACTCTCTTCGTGAGCGAATTCTTTGAAATCAGAAAAAATTTAAAAGTAGGGATTTGCCTCCTAAACATGGAGTCGGGCTGAAATAAATAACTCATTCGATATCTCAATACGCGTGCGTGCGTATTGCAACATTCCCGTCCTGCGTTTCACGGTGTTTCTTCCCACACCTTGAACACTGGTTTAGACACTTGTCACATGCGTAGTGTTGAAGTATCCTCGATTGTCAACCAGTTTGGAAAACTCGACAATGTGGATTATCGAATCTTTGTCAGTCGGATGAGTGCGGTGAGGAATTTAAGCAAGTTTGATACGACATGACTTTCAGCTAATCGAAGCAACGAATGACACGAGTACAAATTGTTTGCACTTACGGGCTGGCCGAGGATGCGGCCGAGTTTATGTCATCTCCGAAAATAGACTGCCTATCGTAATAATCTGGGTGCCGCGATTTATTCGAAATCTTCAAATAGAGGTTATGAAAGAGACCAGAACTTTTTCGTGTTTTTGGACAACCTAGCTACGGCACTTCGAGAGAAAAACCGTTAAAAACATAACACGAGGGGAAGGTTGCACAGGTGATCGAGTTCTTGGATTCCAATAAGGTATCGCAAGCTACGACAAGATGGTTTTCGAATCTATCGTCACCGAATTATTAAACAAGGTCTTGGGGGAGTATATTGAAAATTTGGACTGCACACAATTGAAATTGAGCTTATGGGGAGGTAAGGAATTGTCAAGATTTTAGTTACGAGTCATTAATAAAAAAAAAAATGGGTTTTTGCTAACAAATAGTGTACTTTTCTTATTGCAGGCGATGTAGTCCTAACTGATCTTTTAATAAAAGAATCCGCCTTGGATATGCTGGATTTGCCTATTAAATTGGAGTATGGACGACTAGGTAAAGGGAGATGAAGATACCGAAGCATTCGCAGAAACATTTGTTTCGTGTATAATCACCATATTTCTTTTAGGAAAATTAATACTAAAAATTCCATTCAAGGATATGTGGAATGGTCAGATCGATGCAATTGTTGAAGAATTATTTCTATTGATCGTTCCAACAAATCAAATAAAGTATGATCCAGAGAAGGAAGCAAAGGCAGAGTTGGAGGCAAAACGTGCAGAACTTGCCAGAGTGGAGAAGAGTAAACAGATGGCGGATACTAAGTGTATATAAAAAATATAATTTAATCTTACATATATTATCCTCCAATATCTTCATTAATTTATGGTATTTTACAGCTCAAGAAAAAGTGGATGACTCTATGATGGAAAAACTTATCGCACGCATGATAAAGAATATTCATGTAGAGGTTAAAAGAATTCATGTACGATACGAGGACCATGTGACGTTAAAAGACTTTCCGTTCTCTGTCGGATTTACGCTCAATTGTTTTGCTTTACAAAGTTGTACCGATACATGGACAACCACTGGTAATTTGAAAGATATGTATGCCATACAACAAATCTTTAAAGTAAGTCATAAACAAGCATTTTAATTTTATGGAACGGTAAAACATTGTCAAAAAAATTATAATTTTTATACGCAGCTATGCACAATGGATGGTTTTGCAGTTTATCTTAACTCGAGTATTTTACAATTCAGTAATGAACCGGAAACCAAGTACTTGCACCTTTTCTCCGAGGGCATTGCAACTATAGACTATGTACCTGAAAATTACCAGTATTGTAAGTCATCCGTAAAATTGTTAAACGACTGCTTCGAACTTGTAAAAAATAATTATGATACGATAGCATTTTATTACAGTACTGGGTCCTATAAATGTAAAGGCAAAACTAAAATTAAATCCTAAGCCAGAAACTGATGGGAGTAACTATACAATTCCGAAGGTTTGGTTGGATTTAGAGATGCAATGGTTAAGAATAGGACTAACAAAATGCCAGTATCAAACATTAGTTCAAATGGGTGAAGGATTGGGACAAGCTCAGAAAGCCGCTCCGTACAGAAAATACAGACCCAATGTACCTTGCTATCGTGGCTATTATAAAGAGTGGTACGTATTTCATCTGAAATTAATTGAATGAGTAACATAACAAATATTAAGTATATAATTTCAAAATATGATTATTTTTTAGGTGGCATTTCGCATATAAATGTGTTTTAGAAGAAACAGTGAGGAGGTGCCAAAGGAATTGGGATTGGAATCATATGAAAGAACATAGAGATACTTGTCGAGATTATGCTAAAGTGTACCATTCTAAGTTAACAACTAAGAAAGTAACGCAAGATATAGATACGCGTCTTACGGAATGTGAAAAGAAACTGGACATATTTAATTTAGTAATCATTCGCCAACAAATTGAAATGGAGGTATGTACTGTTTTTTGAGAAAGTAGATTTAATAGTTCTAACTGAGGAAATTGCTTTATGCATACATTTTATGTACAGGTGGAAAGACTTGCAGAGAAAGAGAAGAATTTAAAGGCAAAACGTGGCTGGTTTGATTTCTTGTGGAGTTCTCCACCAACCGAAGAGGCAGAAGACCTCAATTCTGCTGCAGCAATTAGTATGAAATTTTTTATCTTTGCGTAACACAACAATTCTGTATGAAAGTGAAAAGCAAAATTATATTTTCTATTTGCAGTGCGAAAATTCGAAGAGGCGATGACACCACAAGAAAAAGAAAAATTATACCGTGCTATTGACTATCAGGAAAACTCTGCACCAGCTCATTATCCGGAGACATTTGTAATGGTAGATACTGGTTTCTTTTTACATGGGCTCCAAGTTATTCTCTCGGATACTGACAAAGAACATCCGCAAGTTTTAAATCTAGAATGTAGTGGCGTTCGAGTTGAGTTTAAATCAAGACCTTCTGCTAATGCATTATTGTGAGTGTAAATACATTTCATTCGTTGAAAATATTATCTTAATGCAATACTAACGAGTGATAAATTACAGGGCTTCTGCTTCGATCAGTGACCTAAAACTTCTCGGTGTTAAACATGAAGAAAAGATACCTTCGCTGTTTAGTTCAAATAGTGGTAGTTCAGATGGTGTTCTCTTTGCTGTGTCGTATGAGAAGAATCCTTTAGACAAGTCATGTGGAGATCGTGTTATAGTTAATTCTAAATCGGTCCAAATTGTTTACGATGCACAAACTATAATCGAACTGGTTAATCTCTTTAAAATCCAAAATGCATCAACCTTAAATCAGTAAGTCATTATATGTTTACATACTGTTTCTAATATCAGTAAAAATATACTTCACATTTTCAGAATACAAGCTGCCGCTGCAGAAAGACTAGAAGGTTTGAAAGAAATGTCAGCCTTAGGTTTAGAGTATGCTATTCAGAAGCACTCCGTATTGGATATTCAGGTACGACAGATTTTGATGTGGTGTCGCTATGTGATCTTAAAAATATTATCTTCGTCACAGGTCGATCTTCAAGCATCCCAATTAATTCTGCCACATAATGGTTTCTACAACGGCACGGAGTCATTATTTGTAATAAATTTGGGCAGTTTAAAAATCCATTCATTGCAAAAAGAAAAAGACGATAAGGCTGGCGTTACAGTTAAGGAATTGGTCAGCATGGGGAAATCGGAAGAAGACATTTTACTGCATCTTAGACAATACAGTTATGATAGATTCGTATTGAAGATAGTAAACTTTCAGGTACATCTATTTTTCTTCTGTTGCAATTGCGAAATATTCCATATAAATTAATATCAGCCTCGTAATACAATATTTATAGGCACTTGTATCATTTGCGAACGAAGATTGGCGAAGTGCACTTTCCGATTTTGCTAGTCCAATGACGATTCTACATCCTACAACTTTGGAAGTCCAATTCCATAAATGTTTAGTTATGGATGATCCCATTCTACCCAAAATGAGATTGATTGGACAATTACCGTCAGTAACTATTGATGTTTCAGGTACCATTGTTGAGTTGAATATTTCTTAAATGTATTTAAAAAATATCGTGCTAACTATGAACGTTGCATCCATTCTACTCTTTAGATGTTCGGATACTAGAGGCTATCTCTATCGCGAATAGTATACCGTTTCCCGAGGAAGACAAAGTCCAAGAAACTCAGCGATTGTCACTGGTTCGTATTTACATCATTTAAACATATTATTCATAAGCGCCGTACTATTCATATAAATTATTAATATTTATCTAGGCGAAGTCGGTATCCCAGCTGTCATTGTATAAAGAATTAACTAATATGGTCGACAAGAAGGCACCGGAACCATCAACTGCAGTCAAACAAACTACCGACTTGGAAGCGAAATTCGTAATGAAAGGTAGTTGCAGTTTTAGTTAGCCATTTTATACACCTATTTTATGAAAACGTAAAAATGAATGCTTCTTCCTTTTGTAGAGTTCACTCTATCTATATCTAGACAGGGGAAATCAGCGGCATCTCCGTTTTTGAAAGTCGAAGTGCTCCAACTGGAAGCCGAAATGTTACAGCGAACCTATGATCAAGAAATTATGTTACGATTAGGTGGTATTCAAGTTAAACAGTATCACGGCAAAGGAGACATATTCATGATTAATACTCCAATGACCACTGGTAGCGAAGAATACCTCATTATCGTTCAGTATACCAATGTAAGTAATGGCACCAGATCCTACCAATTGTTATAAAAATAAATATATTCATGGAAATATATTTTTATAGGTCAGCAAACATTCACCAGAATTCGTGACAAGACATGGTTCTATCGTTAAACTACTGCAGCTTGAATTCACGAAACTTGACGTCTTGCTTCATCAAGAAGCTCTTATCAATGTCCTTAAGTTTGTGTCAGATTTCCAGGTAATAAAATTAGAGCTACTTATTGAATAGACCTATAGAGGAATTGCATACGATTTATTTTGACTAGGATAAAATGAGCGCTTATACTCCTGAGATCCATCAATCCGAGCAACGCCGTACAAGTCATTTGGCTACCATTCATGAAGACACTCCCACGTTTTTCAAAGAACATATCCAAAAGCAAAGGCACAAGACTTCTGCGACACGTATGTGTATTATTATTTTTTTTTTTAGCTATAAGTTTAAATAAGTTCATTTAAGTAGTGGTACATCTGAAATTTATAATTCACGATTTTGTCTTTTAGGGCGCAAGAAAACAGTAGTGGAGTTTATTGACTTGAAGGTCCAAGCCAAAATTGGAACCATCAGTCTCAAAATGTCAAGTGACGTCAGGGATATCAGTTCTTTCTTCATCGAAGGGATGGCTGCTGGATATATAATGAAGGCTTCGTATTCTCAAGCGAATGTTAAGCTTGCTTCCGTCAATATTAAAGACCTCAACGTCATGTCTGCATATAAAAACGTAATTTCAAGCTTATCGATACTATTTTTTGTGAACATTATTTTATTGTGTACGGTTTTGTTGTAGATCGTTTCCGTAGAAGGATCGGAATCTCTTCAAATTCAAGCTGTCATTTATAACATTGAACCAGAGGAAGTCGACAAAAATAATATGTCCATTAAAATTAATATGGGCTGCCATCGAGTCGTGTTCTTAAATTCTTTCGTTACAGCAGTAATGGTAAGGGCGTAACTGTTTTTTTTTTTTTTTTTTAATTAATCAATAGATATATTGTATTTAATGTCATGCAACACTACATTTCATAACAGGCTGAATTTATATTTTAAATCGTCATTTAGGGTTTCTTGAATAATTTCCAAACCGCTCAACAAGCAATAAAGGAGGCATCGGCAGCTGCAGCGGAAGCTGCTAAAACAAACATCAAGGATGTTCAAGAGAGTGCCACTCGGATAGAATTGACTGTCAAAATCAAGGTAGATCAAAATCTTGATTCGGAAAACGTTTTTCATACAACATATTCATAACAACACGTATTGTAGGCTCCCGTTATATATGTACCCATGAATTCGAGGAGTGAACACTGTTTAATGATGGATATGGGTAATTTAACCGTATGTAATATTTTGAAAAAATTGGACGTTACCAATGAAGCGGGAGATTACCCTGTAGTCGATGAAATGAAAATCGAATTGCAAAATATGAAGCTGTCTCGGTAAGATATATCGGCACGGAGCACGACGTTCACACATACTCTTACAACCGCTCATGTTATAATGAATTTTTTTTAGAGTGCGCTTGAACAAAGATAGTTTCGTCCCTGAAAATGAGGTATTATTGTTGGAGCCTGTTACTTTTATGCTGCTCGTGAAACGAAACTTGTCCACGGCTTGGTTTACGTCCATTCCGGACATTGAATTATTTGGCAGGCTGAAAAAAATTGAGTTGTTACTCAGCCAAGAAGATTACGCGATGATCATGAAAGTCCTCAATGAGAATCTTAGTGAAAGTATCGACGACTCCCCACCGTCAAGAGCAGTTGTTCAAAAGGATAGAAAAGTAGCAGTGGATTTACACAAATCAAGGACGCGTAAGTCTATTCGTACTAAATTAAATTTCACTGGATGTACATTATTTCGTTGATTTAATAATATTTTTACTTTACGTAGGAAAACTTGAGCTGGAAGCTATCAAAGAATCCGAAACGTTGGACTTGCAAGCACAGAAACAAATACATACTAGCATGAAATTTGAATTCATTATGGATAGTTTTGTTATAAACTTATTCACGGGAGGTTCAAAGCTGGTAAGAACTTGCAGCATAATATTTTACTTGGTAGAAAAACAAAATATTAAAAAAAAAAAATCGTCGCTTGTTGCTCATACGTATTTATTTTTCATCCACGTTACAGTTACAGTCGGATAGCTCGCCCCTGCATTTGCCTGAAAATGGACTGGCAAAGTTCAGTTTATCGCATTTAGCACTTAAAGGCCGAATGTTTGACGACGGATTAATGGCTACATCAATTCTTCTTATGAACTGCACTTTAGATGATACTCGGCATAATAGAAAAGGCTCTTTAATAAGAATTATGGAACGAACGACGGAAGTACCTAGTATAGATGATTTAAGCTTAGAAGGAGATGTAAAACCTGTAAGAAGTATGATTGATGTTACCGTTAGACATGGACCACAGGACATGTTCGGTAAGGACTCGATAAGACCTATCTTTGGTACTTTACAATTTTCTTAATTTTATTCCTGCCTCTTGTTTATTTTCATGAACTGTAATCTGTTTCAGTTGATGTCCGAGTTTTCTCGTTCAGTATAATCGTTTCCCTCGATTATTTGATGAAAATAAAGGACTTCTTCAACGTGGAAGAAGCAAATCAATCGCCTTCACAAATTTCACAAAAAGGCTCCGAAGTGACGAATAAGAAAAAAGGTCAATCATCCGTACCACCAATGTTGACCATTAATTTGCACATCGAAAAACCAGATATCATTCTTTTGGAAAATATGGATGACATCGATTCAAATTGCATCGTATTAAATGTTCGTAATATATTATATATGTATATCAATATGTAATTTATACTTTTTTTCATTCTTACCTGAAGCGAAATATTCTATTACACTTTTTTCGTGTTGCAGACTGAATTAATATTAAAAGTACGACTGATAGGCGAGCACCAGGTCATAAATGGTTCCATTAAGGATGTTTCTCTTTCTACTGGTATCTATAATCCGGAGAAAAGATCCGACTTCATATACCAAGTGCGTACACTTATTATCGTTTCCTACTCCTAATATTATAGTAGATTGATTTTCTAACTACTCAATGTTTTACTTTACAAGGTATTGAAACCTTGCAGCATTAGCGTAGCAGGTTCTACGCCCGAAGGAAAAGGTTTACATATAGACGTTTGTTGTACCGACATACATATATCGGTTTCACCAGGTAAAAAAATAATCTCTTAATGCCATTAAATGTATCTTTTCAAAAATGTAACGATCAACACTGTCTTTTAGGAGTCATTGAAATACTGAATAACGTCGTTCAGACAATTACCAAGACTGAAGCAGAGGACAGCGAAGTAGCTAAGCCCGAACCAAATTATGAAGGACTTTGGATAGTCACTCCCTTCGACGAGCACGACTATTGGTTTTTAAAGACAGGTTATTTATTACATTTTTAATAGAAGAAAAATCCTCCATAACTCAATTTAACTCTAATGTAAAAATATTAAATAGATATATTCACAGAGGTAGCGATGGAGGTGTTCGAAGACTTTTGTGCATCGGACGAGGAAGACACTGCGGTATACAAACCAGAACTTGCTATAATATCTGCACCTACAATTTTATTAACATTGGAAGCTGGTATCGGTAATAAAACTCTACCTATGCTTCTGTTCCACATGGGCCTAGAAAGTAATGTCAACGATTGGAGCACGAAAACTGTAAGAGTTTAGTTAAATAAATTAAAATAAATATGCAAATATTTTAAAATTTGTTTTGATTACAGATGAATATTGATTGTACTACTTCCATTATTATGGCGTATTATAACAGTCGTTTGGCTTTATGGGAACCATTAATCGAACCTGTAGAGGCAGCAAAAGGTGATCTACGTGGTTCGACTTCATGGGAATTAAAAACTAAGGTAATCATCACGAGTAATAATTCATACAAGTGATTACATTATTCGTCTCGTTATCTGTTTTATAATTTTTTGTAGATTCAATTCAACGATTTATCGTCTAGTTATAAAGCCGCAAATGTAATCAGTCCAAGTAGTGAAAGCGATCCTGACGATTTGCACCAAACAGCGAAAATGTCTATTGACGTTATATCCCGTGTAAGTTAAACTGAACTGAAAGCGAGACAAAATTGAAATGTGCAGTGTAAGTTAATAAAAAAATTTCAATTTTGTTGATTAGGAAAACTTGGAAATTACGGTAACAAAGACATGTCTAGATGTGCTGCACCAATTAGGAAATGCATTCTCTAGTGCCATGAAGACAAGTGGCAAAGGACCAAGTAAAAAGATAGCACCTTACTTGCTTAAAAATGAAACCGGACTGCCGATATTACTCAATTTGGAGAATAGTTCCTTTAAGGTCGGTTAAATAATTCTTATCGTATTTTAAGTAGCGGAAAATAAATACAAATCTTTCTGCAGGTACTGAACAGTGGTCTAGAGATAACAAGTGAGAGCAGTACTAGCTCCTATGCGGAAGTTATTTTAGAAACTGGAGCATCCGTAGAACTAGCACCGAGAGCTATGGAAGTGGAGACAAAACTGCTGGAACAACTGAAGTCTGAAACTGTCAAAGATAGAAACCACAGTAAATTTGTTATTTCGGTAATATTTTTTCCTTTTACAAAACTACCAAACTTTTCACTTTAGTTATTTAATTAGTGTACATTTTTAGTTCAGAGGGATTTCTGGCTCTTTGGAGATCCCAGTGCTTAGAGCAGACAAGAGATTTTTCTCATTGAAGTATCGTAAGGAGGGTTCCGAAGAGTGGGGAATCATATCAGATGTAGCAGTCGAAGAGGGTTGCACTATTGTTACCCTCAGAAGTGTTTTACAGGTAAAAAATACCGTTGCAAAAGACTTGTTATTTTTTCTTTGTTTCTGACACCGTGGTATTCGACATCGTAGATCCATAATCATTTTCACGAAACGGTATCAGTCTATTACATGACGAAGCGTGGCAACGAAGTAGAATGCATTGGTACTGTTGGCCCCGATGAACGTCTAAACCTCCCCCTGGATGCTGTTTATACCCCGACTAACATTTATTGGCTATTCTTTAGTGTTAATGGGTAAGTTCCTCCAGCATGTATCGATAAAATCCAACTATTCGATTAATTAATAAACATTTCATTTTAGTTATATGGTATCGATAGAACCATTCGTTTGGAAGGATTTGCAGAAAACCATTTCCATGACGAAGCTACTAAAATGCGAATCTCGGTCGAAACATGATGCAGTCGAGCCGTTTTATATTAAGGTAAGAAAGAAAATAATTCATACCGATACAGTATCCTTTCGATTTTCTATTTCGCAAAGCACGCTGGTCCAATCTTGATAAATTTCTATCCAAGATACTGTGCTATTTTAATAAATGAGCAGCCATGACTACAAAGTGCTAACGATAACTCACCTTTCTGACTTGATATTCAAGCAACTATTGAATTTCTGCACATTTCTTATTACGAATGCTTATTATGCTTTACCAATGGCGCTTTTCTTTTAGATCTTTTTCATGATGATCGTGGTCGGTAGTATCCTCTATAATAACGACTCTATCGATTTATTATTAAATATGATCAACTGGCAATTGAGATCATCCAATTTTCTTAATTATTTCAAGCGTAAGTGCTTGAGTCTATTTAAGTCCGAACCCCCGAAATATTTGGAGGCACCTATACAGGTATTGCCGGTAGTTAGTCTGCATAAGTTTGGACGGCCCCTTATATTTATTTCACAGCATTTTATTATCGCAATATTCCACATTTACTTTGAATTTTTTTTTTCAATAAATGAATTACATTTATCGCAGCCAATAACATTAGTTATTTAATTCATTTAATTCATTCAACCAATAAATGTCAATGATATTATAATGCTAGTTTTTCAGAATTCCATCATGTTCTTTAAATTCATTCGTATGTCTAGTTCATAATACAGGTTCTTTCGATTAGTTCTCATCTGAGTCGGGAGCAATTTTATTTTAAAATTGCTTTACATTCATATGATGCATGACCTTTTAACCATAGTTTAATTTCTAATTTTTCATAGCCATACATTTAACGCAATCTAATGTCGTTCTCGTATCCACTAAAGTTGCACTCCGTACAGTTCATAAAGCTTTGCTTTTTAAATTGTATTATATTATTTTTTTTCATATTATTTATTTTATCCTATTTTAAAACATAAATGGTGTACTCATTAAAATTAATTTCCAGGCCGTAGGAGAAATCGAGCAAGTGTACTTTGAAAATACTAACAGGCATACAATGGCCAGTACGATCTATAATATTCACCTATACCCATCCGTGTACTTGAAGAACTTTTTGCCCATTGACATTGTCATTTGTTTGCCTGGCATCACCGAAGAACAGGTTCTGAAAGCAAGTACTACTTTGCAAATCCCTACGATAGATCCAGGAAGGTCCAGTATCATTATAAAGGTAATACTCTGAGATCTGTCAAAATCATGAATGATTATATTATAATTTTGTATCATCATTTTTACAGTTGCCTCAATACTTGGAGAAGGATTGGTCCTGTAAAGGTGAAATTGTAGCGAACCCTCCAGAATTTTCTGTCTGGTCCTTCGAGTCTTTCGATAGCTCCCAGAGGGTTATCATGGATCTTGGAATGCACACGTCATTCAAGCACAGCTCCGTTGTCATGGCTCTTTACTGTCCCTTTTGGATGCTGAATAAGACTGGTTTGATGTTATCATACAGAGTAAGTACAGTAAAAATTAGTCCAGCTGTCATACCCTGCAACTGAACCGATCATAGATCCATGTAGACTTTCCGCTGCTTCATACTGTGTGGTAAGGTAGATACTGTTTTCCTCAACATTTTAACGATTGAGAATCAAAAAATGAACGTTAAATATTTAAGCAAGAACTATGAGCACTAAATTTCCACAATCTGTTTATTTCACTATTCTGGTCCTTACTGTCTCTAGATTATTTTATAAGCTTTGACTGCTTCTTGCATTTAGTTCCTTACTAATACTAATTCTTTGATGTCACTCTACCTTCTTCTTAACAAGAAATTTGCCATTACATGACGAAAGGATGTTGCTGGTAAACATTGAGGAAGTTGTAAAATATCAGCTTGAGTTTCCTTATCGAAATCGATGTGTATCCACAAGTCTGGACCATCTTCAAGTATGATGCATTAATATTAACCAATTAAACGAAGAGAGGAGCGAGTGGAGATCGACGTAGCTAATCGTCGAGGATGTCTTTCGTTTATTTTATTAAAGTATTTTAATATTTATCGGCTTTACTGCGCTTCGCTGTATCCGTATTACACGCTACCTGTCTGAACATATATCTTCGTCCACAGCTGAACTCACGAGAGTTTCACTTGTTTTCCAGAAATCAAGTAAAGCTGGCAAAGAACACTCGAGCCCAGTCAAGGTAGAGATCTCTATATTTTGTATCGCGTTCCTATGCTTAACGTAGGATAGTTCGTAGATGGCTGGTATCGGTACGGCTAAATTATTGCTCACAATGCCATACATTATTGTTGGCATGAACTGTCGTAACAACTGTACAATTTAATTGAAAATCTTACTGCAATTATCGAGAAGTATTTATATTTTCCTATCAACTTTGTTCTTGAATTTGAGTTGCCCTTTCGTTAATGTCTGTTCAATTTTTTAAATGTACCATGACAGTTTTAATTACAATAACAATCGCTGTACACTCGTGATTAATCGGTAAGAATTTTTGAAAGGTGGTAAATGGTCTCGGTTTTGTGTTAACGTATGCAGCAGTATGTTAACGTAAGCACCATCTTTTTTATGACTGAACACGTAAACACAGAAAGATATATTTCAGAACTTGGTTTGCCATTTAAATCCCCGCCGACCACGTGGACAGTACGGGAAGAAGAAAGGACATTCGGTGATTTAGAATTTTCGCTTACTTTCACTTACTACGTGTACTTTCTGGCTCTTTGTTTAAACAGGGTTACTTTCATGGATATATGCGTGTCATTGAACTAACACGTTTGATTTTTTTTTTACAAGTAAATATAATGACACCACTGGTACTTCGGGAACAGACTTGTTGAATAATTCAAGATAAGAAGCTAACACTTTTTTGATTTTTATTTATTCTTGCTCGAGACACTTGTAGTGCAATGTCACACATTTTTCGTTATCGAGCTGCTTTGCTTTTGTTAAATAAATATCGCAAAAGGAAGAACTCGCTGTAATCCTCTTGTACAATGTTTCGTATTTTGTTGACTGTATTATTCTGTATTCTTTACAGCTTGAGGCTTGGGTTGCGTTACAGCTAACAGTTTTCATTTTCCACGGTACAGGGACTGATTTAACATTTCTTTCATCGTTTGGTGGCAGCGTCATGTAACACTAACAATCAAGGGGCAATTAAATAGGAATTTTCTTGCATTAAATCACAAATCCCGATAATTATAACTATCGGTACATCGGATCTGTATCTTGTGTACTCGTTCATTTAATTCCCCTTTAAAGGAACAAACTAAAAACAACTCCTAAATGTTACGTTGCATTTATTCCAGACTAATGATTACTTAAACGTCATCTACCATCCGGAAACCTTCAAAGGGCCAATATTATTTTCTTTCCGTTCTAAAGCATTCTTTGGAAAGAAAAAGGCTATGATAAGAGTCGAAGATGGAGAATGGTCTGATAAATTTTCTATAGATGTCGCAGGAAGCAAAGGAGTTGTAGCCTGTAAATATAATGGAATGATATACCAGGTAAGCCATTCATCGAGCATAGAATATTCCAGACAGAACATTAAAGTATTCATAATTAAACAATTTTTAATTACAGATCGGGGTGCACAATCAATTAACCTATAATTCACTGACGAAGCAGATCACGTTTACTCCTTACTTCATTCTTATAAATACTGCTGATTTCCTACTTGAATGTCAGGAAGCCGATAGACCAGCAGATCCTATAATCAAGGTACTTAGAAAATAAACAAATCTGATCGCATCGTATGCATTTATAACATAACTTCTATTTAGATACCACCTGGAGAATGCACAGCATTTTGGCCTCGTTCGGAGCACGAGGAGAAAGCTCTGCAAGCTAAAGTTGGAGGACATCCGGAAAAAACAGCATCTTTCGTTTACACCCATGTCCACACAACTTTACTGAGACTAGATAACAAGGTCCGTTGATTTTACTAACTTTCTATATTAATTTTTGGTTGCCATTTAATTTTTTCCCCTTATATCCTCTTTAGTACGGAGGCATCAACATAGACATACAAATTAACGAGGGCGGAATTTACATCTCTCTGTCGGGTTACACTCCAGGAAATGCTCCTTCGTTGATCATAAACCATACTTCGCAAACTATGCACTTATGGGAAAAGGGATCCCTTAATGTGAGGTACGCCTGCAAGATATTTTTACAGACTGCTTAAAAAAAAAAATGGTAAGGGCAAACCTAACCTATTCTTTATTTTCTAGGGCGGTTCAACCCTACAATCGAATGTTCTATACTTGGGAAAATCCATCGGGACCAAGAAAGTTGGTATGGGAGGATAACAGTAAAAGAGAAATAGAAGACACCTTGAAAAAGGTTAGAATATTTTCACTGGCATGTTACTAGACTAATAAGATAAATCTATAGATTGTACAATTTTCGTTTTATTGTCTAGGACAATCTAGGCGCCTTCAAACTCCCTGATACGGACGAAGACGTCTATCACGTATCTTTCCTTGACGGAACTCAGCGAATTCTATTGTTCACTACGAATCTGAAGACTGCGGAGGACTGCCAACTAGTAGGTGATCTAGAAGCTATCGAACAAGAAATCACCCTTAGTATTCACGGTGTTGGCTTATCTCTTGTCAATAACGTCAATCGAGTGGAATTATTGTACATGAGCATTGCAAGGTAAGATTCATTACACAAACGTATTAAAAATCTGTTAGTTTTTAACCCGGCTTGTGATACAGTTCAGGAATTATTTGGGAGACTCGTAAAAATGTCGGAAATCCATGGCGGGCCTTAAGTGCTAGGGAAGTGAATCTTATCGAGGAAGGCTATCAAAAATACATGTGCGAAGTGCAAGTTGGAAACGAACCTGGTTTCCGAGTGATGCTCGAGCCAAAATTAGTGGTATGTCCATTATTTAAATTACCCTGAATACATTGACCTCGTGTACCGAATTACTGAGAGTTTTATCAACTGGTAATATTTTAATATTCAGGTGAATTACCTTAATATGGAAATGATAAGGCCCCATCGACGTTACATGAGGCGCACTTTCCAAACGGGATTATGGGTCCAGTATCGAACGTCGGTACATCAAGTACAATTACACGCAAAAATCAATCGACTCCAAATTGACAATCAGTTACCAGAATGCGTCTTCCCTGTTATCCTAGCCTCGGTTCCTCCACCGAAGAGCATGGTCCAGAGTATCGGTAAGAAGTCTCAACATTTTTGTATACACTACAGTGACGTTTATTCTGAATTTATTATTAACGGAGATTATTTTGCAGTGACAAAACCCTTTGCCGAACTTAGCATGGTTAAGCGATTACTGGAACACAGCAACGTGCAACAATTTCGTTACTTCAAAGTCCTCATACAAGAGTTCCACGTGAAGGTGGACATTGCATTTTTAAACGCGATCATTGGATTCTTTGAGGCTGATGAAGTCAACGAAGCCGAAGAAGTAAGGACCCGCAAAAATCTCTACCAGGGACTTTTTTCAAAAAAACTCTTTCCTTCCAGAGCAAGTTGTTCCAGACTGATATGAAACTCGTAGATGAACCTCTCATGTTCCACGTGGACCAAGTAAGAACGGCTGAACAGAAGAATTTCTTTGACTTGTTACATTTCTCTCCTCTCAAGGTTAGTTAAATCGCAACATCCCAGACCTTAACTGTAACACTCGACGTCTCATTTTTTAACCCAATTTCATAGATCCACATAAGCTTTTCGATGACTGGAAGTGGCGGTGGACCGTCCGCGGTTCCTCAGGTTCTAAATGTATTGTTGCAAGGAATCGGCGTAACATTGACCGACATTAACGACATCGTGTTCAAGTATGACATTTTCTTCACCCTGGAAATTAATTCGAGATCGAAGTACTAACTATACCCTGATTTATCGCTGATTATAGATTAGCGTATTTCGAGAGAGAGTACGTCTTCATGACCCATAAACAGCTGATCTCGGAAGCAACCAATCACTACGTTGGACAAGCAATTAAACAACTTTACGTTCTCGTCCTGGGACTCGATGTCATTGGCAATCCGTACGGACTTGTGGTAGGCACTATGAAAGGTATAGAAGATTTGTTCTATGAGCCTTTTCAAGGAGCTATCCAAGGTCCTGGGGAATTTGCCGAAGGCTTACTTCTTGGAGTCAGAAGTATGTTGGGCCACACTGTGGGAGGAATGGCAGGAGCTGTTTCGAAAATTACTGGAGCTATGGGTATGTTAATTCGCTACGCTAAACATAACGCAACGTAACTTAAACGGCGGGAACTTATTTCTCAATATAATACTACGATTTTGTACGCAGGAAAAGGATTAGCTGCCCTCACGTTTGATAAGGATTATCAGCGGAAGAGGCAAGAACAGTTGAATAAGCAACCAGCGAATTTGCAGGAAGGACTCGCAAGAAGTGGGAAAGGATTAGTGATGGTTCGCTAAAATCGCTCGTAAATGTGAGAAAAAGTGTGACATTCATTCGGTAATAATATTCGTGTACTTTTCAGGGCGTTTATGACGGTGTTACTGGAGTTGTTATGAAACCAATATCAGGTGCTAAGGAAGAAGGAGTCGAAGGATTCTTTAAGGGCATTGGCAAGGGTATGGTTGGACTTGTGACGAGACCAACGGCTGGAGTTATCGACTTCGCCAGTGGATCGTTTGGAGCAGTGAGACGGTAAAATTTTAGATACTTCAGACATCTAAATTCTGTCACGTCCTTCGTATAACAGATGTTCTTAAAAACCTGATTATTTTCTCAGAGCAACGGAACTGAGTGAAGAAGTTAAACGCGTACGACCACCAAGATTTTTACAGGCAGATAGTCTTGTACGACCATTCGTTCGCCAAGAAGCAGAGGGTCACAAAATTCTACTTGTAAGTAGACGTGTAATATCGATAATTCAACCCTGATATTCCAATAATCGTGTTAATAATTCCTTAGGAAGTGGAAAAAGGAAAATATGCAAACACGGACGTTTATTTTTACCACATGTATATTAATAAGAACGTTCTTCTACTAACCGATAAGCGAATTTCCTTCATTGAGCACTGTGATCTCTTTGGGGGGTGGAAGGTAAGTTGTGATTTCACACAGTTCGTATTAATTTATTACGCCTATTATGGCTCCAAATTTCAAACCGTTGCATTTACGCTTTATACGTCTATTTATATATCAGGTGGATTGGGCATACACGTGGCAAGAAATTGGCGACACTCCAAGAATCGTTGATAAAGGTGTTCAGATCTCCATTAAAGATGCGCACAAAAAGAAAAAGTTGGGCGGCCTATTTTCCGCGGCCGACCAAATTAAGATTATATTAATTCCAGATAGTAATACGAAACAGGTTAGTACAAAATTCACCTGTAAATGATATGACAGACATTCTCTTTTGCTGTAATTAACTAGATTAATGAGTAATTTTATTTTGCAGTTATTATACAGTAAAATACAAGAGCAACTTAATCAACATGGATCCTAGTTTCTCTTTGAACTATGCCAATGACATTTTTGAAAATTATATGCGCTAAATAGAACTTCTGGAAGCCAGAATGAATGTCGAAACGTACTTGCATTGAGCTTTAAAGAATCGCTTTGCACCGGGTGCATGCACAGATAATTTACTATAATTACAAATTTTTACTGCAAGACTGATCTATCGCGATGACAACAAAGTTTGAAACTACGAAGTAAGGTAATAATTTCACGTCAATCGGATTCAGTTATTAATCCAAGTAAGGCACTTGCGGATGCACATGTGCATATCTGACAAAAGCTTTCGAATAAATACTTATGTGAAGAGAAAAACATTCGGCAACTCCAATCTTCACATTTTTACATGACTGAGTCCATGCCTGAAAATGTGTACTTTCTTTTCGGCTGTTAATGCCAATATTATTTATTCAAATGTTGGCTTTTTGAACAATTGAAAATATTCGGCATGAATTTGCTCCCGAAGTGCCTTATTTGTATTGAAATTGATATCTTGTCCATGGTAAGAATCAGATGAAGGAGAATTAAAATCTGTTAAAACCATATTTGCCACATAGAAATACGCATAAAACGTAAGTGACAGTTTTGAAGTCTAGCTTGTTTAGGATTAATGATTTATTTATATTACTCGCCAATCTAACTTTCGCATGAAACATTATACGTATAATTTCCAGAAGAGAAATGCACCCTCTGTATCATTAGATTTTCACTTCAATATATTTTGTATATTTTTGGTTTCCCGACATTATGTGTAAATACTTGCTAGTACCTTTAATTACCAGTAATTATAAATGATGATTTGCTTTTTTAAGGAACTTGAAGAATGTGTCATTAATCATATAAAGCGATTATTGATTTAATTTAAGTTCAATTGTAATGCTTTCCTGATTAATCGCCATAAATTTAATGAACTGAAAACTATTTGAACTGGTTTATCTCTTATACGTCAACTCTGTTAAGAACCACACATTATTACATCCCTGGATTTAAATTCTGTCAGCTGTTTATTTTCAAGGCTTCAACCAGAAATACGATCTGACAGTTTTTCTATGGATTTTCGTAAAGTTGCAGAAATTTAACAAAGTTCAGTAACATGACTGGATCTGGTCAAAATATAAACCAGTTATGAACATTATTTTATTCTAGACTATACTCTCTATCTCTCTATTAATTTTTTCGCACTTGTCATTGTTACCGATTCGTTAACCTTAAAAAATATTTATACAACTATTGTATTACTCATATTGTGAAAAATGTAATACTTATGTAAAAAATACATGCATTCATCTAACAGAAGTGTTCCAAACAATCCTTCACCTCCTTACGCAGAATATCGAGGACAAATGGATGAGCAACAAAATGAGAGGTACATAACAATAGGGCCTCCACAATTACCGCCTCTTGTGCGTGGTCAAAAAATTAAAAGTGTACGTAACGTTACTAGAAACCCAGTTCATTAAAAAAATAATTCTGGTCCGAGTACAAAAATAAACGATTTTGAAATGACTTCTTTCAGGGACCATACACAATTACTGTCACTGATGAAATGGTTCGACAGCGTGAAAGGGAAAATGATGAATTATATAGGCGATGGATGGAGGAACAAGAAAGACAACTAGCTGCAGATAACGAAAGTGACACTTATGCCGGTGAATTTAAACGTGCCTCTGTCCGGAGGAAATTTATCAGAAAAGTTTTTTTTATTTTATGTATGCAATTGCTATTCACGGCAATTTTTATAGGACTCTTTGTGTTCATGTAATTAATTATTACATAGATATTCTGACCAATGGTTATTCGAACCGAAAGTGTCAAATTTCTCTGTTCCTTCAATTTCAGAGACGAATTTCAAATATTCATGATACAACATTGGTACCTGTGGATCATAGCATTGTATGTATGTTTTGTTGATAATTTAGGTTGCAAACGTACAATAAGAACATTATTAATGTTGTACTAGGTTAGGATTCTTAATATCATATTGTTCAATAAGCTGCTCCCAAAAAGCTCGACGAACATCTCCTTGCAATATTATATTACTCATTATATTGGTGAGTTAATACTTCATTAAAAAACTATTGCATAATGACCATTAGTTAATTATCCGTTTCACTGAAAATTTTTATTCTCTGCGACCAATTTTTTATGTACACAATTATTTTATATTCTTACAGACCATATCGATGTCATACTTAGGAGCAGTGGCTTCAGTACGCTACACAACTGAAATTGTATTTTTAGCGGCTGTTATGACTGCAATCGTCACATTGTTAATAACAATAGTGGCAACATGTACTTCGGTATATCTCATTAAACTTTCTCTTTTCTATAAATTGTATGAATAGCAATAATGCCGAAGAATGTTTTTAATGTTTCAGTTTGATCTGACAAAACATACAGGATTTCTTTTCATCATTTCAATGGTCTTACTGGCTGGCATTATCGTCGTATCAATTGTTACCTATTTTACAAACATCAGGTTGCTACAAATAGGAATTGCCCTGCTTGGAACACTGGCATTAGCATTGGTTCGTATAAAATTGTACTATTTTTTTACTTCAACTACAGGACATAAACATTAAATCTTTGTTTCAGTATTTATTCTTCGACATTCAAGTACTTATGGGAGGTCGAAAAATAGAACTGGAACCAGAAGAAGTCGTTTTTGCTACTACACAAATTTATGTTGATATCGTTTTGTTGTATCAATATATTTTAATGTTTATTGGTGGAGTATCCGAATAAAATGACGTACTTACATTTCCACAGTTGAAAATTAATAATCCTACATTTACATGCATAACAAAGTTAAAATCCTGTATATCCTACTTATTCATGCAAATCGCTTCCATCTATAGACTGTTAGATGAAGTATTTTCTTCTTTTTCATTCATTGATTTGATTACATGCATGAATTAATTAACAGTTTTCAGTGTTTAATCAAAAAATCTGTGCGTTAAGGGGTTACGATCATACGTCAAAAATGTCTAATACATAGTTGATTAATAAATATCAAAATTGATTATTAGAATTTGGGGGTTTTATGATGATTAGGATTTTGTGATAATCGGGAGTCCTCAATTACCGTACCGTCGCTTCTCCCGGTCGACACCTGATCGCAGATACCTGAAAAAGGTACCCTTGTATTCCCAGTGCATCATCTTATAATTACGGATTTTCCATTAAGGTGACGAGAAAGAGGCAACCGAGGGGTCGGTCATCACGAGTACATGAGCCGGCAACGGCTACTGGTAGACTGGTGAACCGCCATCGCGAGTGCGCGAACCCCTACCAGAAATTCGTTGCGCCGCTCTTGGGGGTAAAAAACGGTGAAAGCTGACGTACGAAACCAGAGGGCAGCACAGGATGCAATTGCACGACCCTGCCCGTGAGTAATCTCCTAACTCATCTCTGTTTCAAAACCGATATTTTTCTGTGCGCAGTGTGCGACATTTTCAACGAATATTTCAAGAAACATGTATAACATTATTTAATACTGTAAATATCAGATGTTAAATATGTTTATAGTAACGAAAGAAATTGACAGTGAAAACATTAGTAAATTATGTCGAACGTGTCTGAGGGAAGATGGGGAGAAAATGATTTGTTTATTTATGGGGCCTGCCGGTTCCTCTTTAGCAGCTAAACTACGTTCTTTATCCTGTTTAGAGGTTAGTATTAAACAGTTTTTAATATTTATTACAGTCATATTATAGTGAGTGTATTTTCAGGTCTGGCAAGGTGATGGGTTGCCAGAGAAAATGTGCGATCGATGCGTAACCCGAGCTGAATCAGCCCTCCTGTATAGAGAACAATGTCGAGCAGCCGATAGAGCCCTGAGACAAGCTGCACTAAAGGTAATTATTTCATTGCTATTAATTAGTTGGGACGTTCTTAACAAACCATGATGTTATATCGCTAACAATAGATGAAATAAGGTTTCAGGCTTGACATCATATACAACGGTATCTGGGTGTAAACTATATCAGCAGGACGAAGGATTTGTCCCGATTCATAACTCACAAACAACTTTGAAATGTATCGAATGTGGTGCAGTATTTATGAATTATCAAGAACTCTGTATACACAATAAGGTTCATGTACCTTTTACTCAGGATAGTTCTCCGACGCAGCACATGCATATAGTTGAGTCTCAATCCTCTTATCTGAACCTTAGTCAAATTTCGGACAATGCAGTGTCCGAAGGACATATACCTTTAATCGTTAAGCCGAGAACATTATCTATAGATAATGAAAACCCCAACAGAGCTGCCTGTGCATTGCATTGCTCATTATGCAATCATACCTTTACTAATAGAACTCAATTAATAAGTCACAATTTCACACATAGTACCGACAATGTAGATACCCCACATGATGACGAAAATGTAGAGATCGGAGAAGAATCAAATCCAATTGCACGTAATTTAAGTTATGACAGATGCATCGGACACTCCATGGAAACATCTATCCAGAATTTATCATATCCTAGATCGTCCTCGAATAACGACGATGAGATACAGAATTTAAATTATTCTGAAAGTGTTATCGTAAGTGCAGAACACGTAAACATTCCTAATCCTGTGCAAAATCTGGGATTGCATTCGAAGAAGGAATTATCTACCTCCCAAGACTTATCCTTTTCTAAACTTCCTGACAAGAGTAAACATTTACAAAATGGAATCAAGTGTGACGGCAATCCCATTAATGAAAATTTAAAAATTGACCAGGTTTTAAATACAAATACAACTGCAAAATTAAAGAAATATAAATGTGACACTTGCTACAAATCATTTTCTCAAAAGTCTAAGCTATCGAGTCATCAGTTGTCGCACACTGGTCAGCGACCCTTTAAATGTACCAGTTGTGACAAAGCATATTCATCAAAAAGTAAACTTAATGCGCACAGAAAATTGCACAGCAACACAAATGTTCATCGATGCATAGTATGCAATAAGACTTTTCCATATCCATCATATCTAACAGAGCACGCAAAAATACATAACAATAATGTGAATGAAGAACGTGATTCCACGCAAAGCAACAGTTTTGAATGCAATATTTGCAACAAACGTTACCGCCTTGCGAAGAACTTGAAAGCTCACTTAAAATTTCACACCGGCGAAGGCTTGGTGCAATGCGAAATCTGCGACAAACAATTTAATAAGAAATATAATTTAAAGGTGCACCTCCAAATGCACAAACCGACAAATTTACACAAATGCGAATTTTGTAACAAAACTTTTATCCAGAAGGGAAATCTCGTGGAACACTTGAGGATTCATACGAAAGTAAAGCCTTTTAAGTGTAAACAATGCGATAAAAGTTTTTCACAATCCAGTCATTTAAAGAGTCACGAAGCTTCCCACGAATTAGAGAGGCGACATCAATGTAGACTTTGTGGAAGACGCTTTAAACTGGCAAGCCATTTAAAAAGGCATTTAAACGTACACGCGGTGTTAAAAACATTTAAGTGCGACCAATGCAATCAATTATTTTCCCAAGCCTTCAGCTTGAAGAGACACTCGAAAAGGCATAACGAATCTCATACCTAAGAAAATAGACTACCAATTATTTGATACTTGTAAATAGAAATAACTGTGCGGCGTGTAATTATTTATTAAGTCACTGAAATAGGCAATTGTAATTATTAACGTGCCTTATAATTGTACGAATCCAAGTGAAGGTAATATACGCTTTCAATAATTAATCACGAGATGCATTTTTATTTCAGCTGCACATGCATCTGGATCCAGTGAAATAAATCCTGCACATGCGTTCGTTAAAGTCTCTTATATTAGAAGGTAATTTAAAACATTACAGTTAATATTCCCATACTTTGGTGCTTTGAATACTTTCATATATCGTATAATAAAAATATTACAAATTAATTGTTACATTTTTCGTAGGGTAGTCGTAAGGATATTCAAGCCCTCTCTTAACTGCTCTTCGGTGATCGTAAGTGGAGGCGATATTCTGATAATTTGACCATGAGCTGGTCTCGTCAATAATCCAGCGTCTCTCAATTTAAGACAGATATCCCAGCCTTCTGCGAATTCTGCAACATAAGAATCGTTTTACTTTTCTGCCCAGGTTTTAATTATTCATTAGCATGGCGGAAAAATATTACCCTTGTTAATAACGAGACCGGCTAACAGACCACGGCCTCGAAATTCGGTAGCGATGTCCTTTGGTAATTTTCCCAATTCTTCTTTCAGGACGTCCCCTAGTTTTCTGGCATTTTCCGCAAGGTTCTCTTCTTCTAAAATCTTTACCGCTTCCAATGCTACTGTACAGGCGAGAGGACTTCCTCCAAAAGTGCTTCCATGGGTTCCCGTTTGCAAGCAAAGCATTACCTGGCGACATCACCGGACTTTCAGTAGGAGGAATTTAATTAACAATTTTTTTATGTTAATTCTAGCCTACCGCATCATCAGCCAAAACTCCAGAGACAGGATACATTCCTCCTGACAGAGCTTTTCCAAGGACTAAAATATCTGGCCTTTGGTTTTCATGATCCACCGCCAATCTGGCTCCTGTTCTGCAAAGCCCGGTTTGAACCTCATCGGCGATCCAAAGAACATTATACTTTGTACAAAGCTCTCTAACTCCCTTCAGATACCCTTCCTGTAAGTATTACATGTTTTTAATTCTCAATTGTAGAGCCGAAAACATGACCGAATTAATTTCACCTTAGGAACGATAACTCCAGCCTCGCCTTGGATCGGTTCGACCATGAACGCACAAACGGTGGGGTCTTCCTTGAACTTCTCCTCCAGAGCTTTCAAGTCGTCGTAAGGGACCTTATCGAAACGTGGCACGTATGGTCCGAAATCCGTGTAGCAATTTGGATCCGTGGATGCAGAGATCGCGGCTAATGAGCGACCCCAAAAATTACCTTTTGCGAATACGATTGTGGCCTTTCCACTGGGCACCTTCTTCACTCTGTACGCCCAGCGCCTTGAAATCTTCAACGCGGTGTCACCAGCTTCGACGCCTGTTTAAAAAAATAATTTAGACAATCTGAACGGTAAGTCTCATCGAGCATGACTTCCGTTATCAATGGATATATTAAAGGAAAATTTTACCCGTGTTCATAGGCAAAAATCTGTCCCAACCCAGGAGCTTCGTCAAGTATTCCGCCAGCTCGCCATGTTGAACCGTGAAGAAGGCCCTAGACGTGTGCGTAAGTTTTCCCGCTTGATCTCGCATGGCCTTGACTAAACGTGGGTGGCAATGGCCTTGATTCATCGTCGAGAATCCTGCCAGGAAGTCGAGGTACCTTTTGCCATCGATGTCCCATAGAAAGGCACCCTCCCCTTTGGCGAGAACCACCGGCAAGGGCTTGAAATGTATCCCTCCGTACTTCTCGTCCCGATTTATAATTTCCTGACTACTCAGGAGCCTCTTCACCTCCGCCTCCCTCATTACGGTAAGGATTTGCTTTCTTATCGACTGCATGATGCTTAATTATTACCGGGCTTGATTCTGTATAAACAATATATGTAAGTATATTTTTTTATGCGAACGTAGAATCGTCGAAATTAAATGCAATTATTTATGCGTCTTACACTTTTCGCAGGGTCGAAGAGGTCGATGGAACGAGGTGGAGATCTTCATCAAGCGACTTTTAATAAATATCTGATGGAAAGATCCCTGATTGCTTTTATTTATACCGTGGAGGTACGGACCGGCATTGTTTGCTCTCTTTGTTTTTGTACACAAGACGTATCAAGCCATGACAACAATAAACGTCTTCTGCAACAAGTCTGAAAGCTTGGGATGACAAACTCCTCTGAGCCACTGCAAACGCCACATGGCAAATAAACCTCGGCGGTATTTACCTGCAGCGATTACTGTCGATTATTAATTTCACTTAACAAAATTCCTCCACTGACGAAAATCTCACCGTGACTAAGAGCACACTTTGGTTTTCGTTAACACAGCGATTAAATTCTATGTTTCCCTGGATACGTCCCTGGGGTCACTTTTGCAGGCTTAACTTCTATTTGACGATTCCCTCGACTGTTGGAGATATGCATTTCGCTTTGCTTATAGTAAACAAAGATAATTCACGGCTCCCTTTGCAGTCGAAGAAAGTCACCTAAAGATACGGACACTGGCGCCGAGGTAATAAACTCCAAGTCTACGGAATTGCAGAAAACATCCCGATTCAAATTTAATGTGCATCTTGTGATATCAAGGTTTCCTAAATTTACCGATTGTGCAATCTACAACGTTATCAATCGTGTGGCGAGATATCAATGAATCGACTGAACCGACATTTTATCGGAGAGGTGATATCCGAAGTGAAAATTATCAGGCAATTGGATGACAGCATGTTGGATATTTTTTAAACGATCTCTTAATTTAGATTAGTGTATATTAAAGTTCGCCTGGTACCAATTTACAATATCTTGTCAGTCCTGATTGACTTATCAAAATGACGGCCGCGCTTGCACGTAGGTAAATATCTTTTACATCTAGAAATAGTTGAAGATTATACAAAGACTATAACTGAAACGTGAACGTAGAAAAATATTTATTGTCTCCAGAACTCCAGTCAGACGTGGAAAGAATGAAATGATACAATATTAAAATGAGCCGGCGTCATTAATTAATTCTTTTTTTAATTGTTTAGGATGACTTTGGATATGATGTCGGTGCATTCTTTAATCTGCGGTTCGGTGATTACCAGCGGAGGAGCAAGTCTGATGATGTGTCCATGCGTAGGCTTGGCCAGCAAGCCTTCGTCTCTCAATTTCAAGCATATATCCATGGCATCTATCTCCTTGTTGATCACGATCGCGTTAAGAAGACCTTTCCCACGAGCCAGAGTTACCACGTCTCTCGGCAACTTATTCAATTCATCTCGAAGGATCTTGCCGAGCTTCTCGGCATTTTCCGCAAGCTTCTCCTCCTCGAGAACTTTCAGCGCCTCCATGGCGACTCTACATCCAAGAGGATTCCCTCCATACGTGGAGCCATGCTCTCCGGGCTTAATGCAAAGCATGACCGGGTCGTCGGCCAATATCCCTGACACGGGAAAGAAACCACCCGATAAAGCCTTTCCCAAGATCAGGATATCCGGTCGCACGCCTTCGTGATCTACGGCCAGACGTTTCCCGGTTCTGCAAAGACCGGTCTGGACCTCATCCGCTATCCAGAGAACGTTGTGCTTCGTGCAGAGATCCCGGACCCCTTTCAGGTACCCTTCCTAAGAATTCATTTTTGTTACGAATGTGATAATTATATATAATCAGCAGCACAGCCTTAATCATCCGTTAGAAAAAATTACCTGAGGCACGACGACTCCAGCCTCTCCTTGAATAGGCTCTACCATGAAGGCACACACATGTGGATCCGCCAAAATTTTATCCAAAGCAGGAAGATCGTCGTAGGGAATTAATTCGAATCCTGGCATGAAAGGACCGAAGCCGGAATAACTGGACGGATCGGTACTCGAGGACACCGCACTCATGGTCCTTCCCCAGAAGTTCCCCTCCGCGAAGACGATCTTCGCCTTATTGTCGGGAATTCCCTTGCTAGTGTAGCCCCATTTTCGAGCCAACTTGCAGGCCGTCTCCCCGCCTTCGACTCCCGTGTTCATTGGCAGCCATTTGTCGTATCTAGGAAATATTAATATAAATGATACACTGCATTGCTGTAGCTGATTTTGTTCATGACGTCGGCATTCATCTCAGCCATGGTATCAAGCCTGATAATATTGTCGAATAGCGCGATCGTGATCGCCGATTGTATTAATCTATTTTTTATCCGGAAATAGGAGGTTCGTATCGTTCGAATGCTATCATGTACCCACCCGAACAGCTTCGTGATAAATTCCTCGAACTCTCCCAGAGCGTCAGAGTAAAACGCTCGCGAAGTCAACGTGAGGTTCTTGGCTTGGTTCACCAATGCTTTGTAGATCCTCGGATGGCAATGACCCTGATTGACGGCAGAATAAGCGCTGAGAAAGTCGTAGTATCTTTTGCCTTCGACGTCCCACATGAATACTCCCTCGGCCTTGTTAATTGCCACTGGCAATGGGTGATAATTATGGGCGCCGTACTTGTCCTCTCGGGAAAATACTTCTTGGGATGTAAGGCCTCTTGAAAATTGCACTCGCAGCGTTTTCGCCTCTCTGCGAGGCTTGATCGATCTTGAAATTAATCTGGCTAAGGGTGCCATGTTGACTGTTTGTAAAAAGGAAAAGGTACACTTATCAGTCCACGTTTTACCATACGGTCGGAAATATGAAACTGAATTTTTATTTACTTTAATGGTAAGTGCGCTATCCGAAATTAATTCCACGGCTTGTTTCAGGTCGGTGTTCAACCGATAAGGAGCTGGATTTATAAACGATGGGAGATTAAATAACCGCCTCTGCACATTTATCTCGGGAGCCTTGAACTTCGCGTCAGTCGTGTAATTTACATTCATATCGTAAGTTGTAGGTTTGATATCGGCTAGGCTATATTAACTCCTTAATCGTGGATAATCCCTTAATTGTAAGATTTAATTATCCATGGCACGTACCTTGGCTCAGCCTATGTCGAAAGTCTCCCAGGAAATCCTGACGAGCGCACTCGAGGTGTAGACAATTGTCAAGTGAACGAAACTAGACTGACCGAGGACTTGGGTCGTCTTCGACTTTATCATTTATCATTGAGCCGAGCAGAACCAATAAATCGCCTTCGCTAGAACGGAGAGATACCGGCTTACCGACTCTCCAATACGATCGCTTATTGTTAGGTCACTCACGAGTCGTCCCAGCGATAAGGAAGCCGCAGTTGTCAATGAGTTGATGGATAATTCCGGGTAATCACCAAACCCAGAAAATGAAAAGATATGGGAAAGAGCGTTTCGGTTGCGATGCGGTTCCCTTGGACATTTCTGGAGAATAACTTCGCTTCCAGATACCTGAAAGAGAGGGGGGCCATTTTTAAAAACAGGTATTTTAAGAAGAGTGTGCCGCCATACTATTATTTATAGGACGTGGAATATTCCTTGCGACTCGTTTTTGGACCTTGACCTGAAAATCGTTCAAGTTCTTATTGGAACTTCTTTGCGGTAATTTCTTCTGTCACGGCATGCTGAATTTTTACATTTCCTTCTATTTAGGTGATTTTCGAAACTCACGGGCTTATCGTTAAATGTCACCCAAGTAAACTGACGTTCTATCTACAATCATGATAAGATTAGCTGCGAGCCGTCTCGGAGTTATTAGCTTCTTACATGGAGTACAATTGCTTCTTACTCATGACGGGTATTTATATGTATGTGTACGCATCGTAAGTATTTCAAATGTTTTTTTTTTTTGTGACCCACCATTGATTTCAGACATCTTATACTTACACGTTGTACTACTCACAGAGATTACTATGAGACTGGCTGTGGAATTGTTTCGTTTCTTGATGTTATTACATGACATAAAATGATGCAAGTACTTTTCGATGGATTTTAATAATATATGCGCCTGCCGAGATGCAACCTAATGGACTCTTTTGACCAAGGGGACATATACAATCCGGGGCTTTTTAAAGGCAGAAATACAGACATCTCATCCCTTCGAACTCCGAAGATGCCGGAAGTGGTCCAAACTGGTGGAAGGGAGGGTTACCGGCTTTTGTTGGAAATTTTTGAATTTCCACCAGTTACCGCGTCATCTAACCTGTCGATAAGTGAATTAAAGCCAAAGGAAACCATCTCTTTTTCACTGAAGTTGATATGAGTGACTATGAAGCTCTTCGACAGAAAAATATTGAGGAAAGGAATGCGCTTGTGAGTATAATGTCGAGTTAAATGTTCCTAACCTATAACAATGAGTTTCACTGAAACGCTTGTTTTTGTCCACAGTTTGCAGAGTTCTTTCAAAATTTAAAGAAAGAGACCAACGAGGTGCAAAAAGAGGATGAAACTAACAAAAGTAATTTACAATTAGAGAATGACGAAAACCTCCCTCCGAGAAAGAGACGCAGGAAGAGCAAAGATGACGAAGGTACTTTCAAGTCTGCTGGTGTTCGTATTCAATTTCGTAAACGGTATAATACAAGAAGTAAGGCTCGTGAATCAAGGAACGATGCTTCCGATGCTTACAATAGCTCGGATGACGAACAGGAAAGCCGATCGGGCAGAAAGAGAAAAAAGCTTCAAATTTTGTTTCCTTGGGCGAAACCATTCGAACGTACCATACAGTTGATGACGCTCAGTTTTCCAGATCAAGAGGATCAAAATACTAGTTCTGAAAGTGATGATATTTTCATAGGAAGCAATAGAAGTTCGAGTACAAATGTAACACGGTCAACTTATGATCCAGAAAGTATACCTTCGCCTGATGAGATTACGGAAGAAATGTTAGAAAATGTAGCACAGAAAAGCTCTGGTAAAACATATTCTAAAATAAATGGTTCGAGTTGCCATCAGTGTAGACAAAAGACATTGGATACGAAAACGGTATGCCGGTCCGGGGAATGCATAGGTGTCAGAGGGCAATTCTGTGGGCCTTGTTTACGTGGCAGATATGGCGAAAGTGCTGTGGATGCTTTAAAAGATCCTGTATGTTTAATGGTGCTATTTATCACATTTAAATCATATTTTAAACACATTTTTATATAAGTTTTCATTCCAGAATTGGATTTGCCCACCTTGCCGAGGATTGTGTAATTGTAGCATCTGCAGAACTAGAAATGGGCAACGACCAACAGGGATTTTAGCACCCACTGTACAAGAAGAAGGATTTTCATCCGTTATGGATTATTTGCAAGTAGCTGAAACTGACAACCCATAATTCATGGATAATTTATTAGGTATTATGCAGTATTACTTAAGACATTCCTGTTCAAGTTTTATTAGAATACTGTCTCGAAGATATTTCTATAATTATCAGTGTTTCATGATTGCCAATAAAAACTTGAAAGTTTAACATTTTACATATTTTAACCAATTTCTATGTACAGTACTCCAAATTTTATATAGACTATATCTCACAACTGACTTTATTAGTGAAAATAAATTTGTACATTTTGTACTTTGCTTATTTCAATTTGCCGTATCTCCAAAATTATTTTAATGCAATTATTGCGTAACATCTTGGAGATAGAACAGGATTGAAGAGCTGCACTATTGCAGCTTTGGAGCACTGCTTACTTTGTTGCAAGTATATTACCCTCTCCAGCTGTATGGCAGCTTCTAGGACAGAACCCATGTACACTCTCAGCAATTGGAAAATGTTCATTTTCCATTCTAATTCTATGTAATTTGTATATAGATCTTCTAATTCCTTCTCCGATGGAATCTGTGAACAAGCTTGTATCAAGAAAGTGGTACAATATAATTTCAACATATTCGAAAAATTGTAAATACCTCTTCCGAGTGAATCCCAATTTTTTTCAAAGCCCAGATTGCATAAGTTGGAAAATTTTTCAAAGGCGCACCGCGACCTATTCTGATTTCAGATTTTCCTGGTGGGATTTTTAAAGTAACTGTTTTTAATTTCCATTCTATACATGACAAATATATGCTAAGAAATACGGAAGAATATTTCATTTACCCATTGATTGTAGAAGGACCTGTAATACCGCTCTGTAAAACAGCGATGGAGAGAGAGATTCTTCCTTCTTGGAGATTCTTTCCATCGATTGTTGAGCAAGCATTCTTGCATTTTTGGAAAATTCATACTGACCGTTAAGGCATTCTTGAGTTAAGTGATAGCAGCATGATACCACACAAAGACTTTTAATTTGTTCTGAATTTATAAAAGTCCTTAAAATGGCCAGTGACAGAGATCCACACGTATGTAATCCAGTCAGTATCACATTACTCCATTGTTCATAATTAGGACAATTCTCTTTTATTAGTTTAAAGTAGTCTGTGTTTTCATTGACATGATGTACTAAATAATGTACCTAAAATAAAATGAAAGGTCTGAACACATTAAAAATATTATTTTTAGCACGCTAATATTATATTTATAATTTTTCAGACATACTAATGACGTAGATTGGGCATTTTTCTTTCTCATTAATTGTTGGCGCTTTAATGACCCATTATGACAAGTTTTGGAAGAATCGATGGCCAAGACAGGAATTCCATAATTTTCTGATATATATGTTGATAAATATCCTTTTCCTGCTCCAATGTCTATTACAATACTTGAATTCAACTGTGAGAGCTTTGAAATAATTCCAGCAAGAATTTCAACTTCGTGTCTTTTTTTATTTTTCATGAATTCAAATTTTCCTTTATTATTGTTCCCTTCATTTGGATGTAATTTAATATTACAGTGATCCGACAAAAATGCTGGTATGTCTTTCAGTTCCAATAGGAATGGACATGCATCCATAGCTAATGACTTTGCACATTTAAGAAAATTGTGCAATTCGGTACCGATGTCATCTTGCATGCGTTTATTTTTTAAATAGTTAGTGAGTTTGGTTTCTTGCAGTTGTAGCCGTAATTTTTCTGGTAAACATTTTTCCCATAAATTGTCTGTTATAAAGTCAACTAAATGGCAGTCTACTAAGTTTTGATGTTCACGAAGGAAGCTCAATACTTTCTGAAAGTGGTCCACATACTCATTCATTTTACACAATTCTGGGAAAAGTAGATTAAAATATCAAACTAAAAGTCAAGTTTATCAGTATCAGGATATGTCGCATTTATTTTTGCTAAAGAACAAAATTTAATATATTGAAATTTAATATTTTCAAAAATGTTTAATATGTCGAGGGTATCGCTATTAAATTTAGGAAAATTATTAATCTCTTCTAGCAACTTTTTTGCTAGACAAGTAACTTTGTCAGGAAGATGTTTTGTCAGCAAACATAATTCAATGATCCCACTGTAATAGCCGAGTTGAGCAGCCAATGTGCTTCCTCTGTGGTAACCAAGATGATATCCATCAATTATACGAACTCGTCCAACTTTATAACCTTCTTCGTACCCAGATCTTTCTGCTATGTCTTCAGCAAATAATAAATTATCAAATGCCTCATTTATATCTATGTCTTCTTTTGTACTGGACATCACTGTGCCACCTAAAAGATTACAAAAATATCATTTATCAAACTGTATTTAAATATTATTTAATTTATTCTCAATCATAGTATCAATATATTGGCTTTTACTTCAATAAAATTTATTTGTGTGGCATGTTTGCCAGATTCTTTCTATATCGGAGTAGAAGTTAAATATAGTATGATTATAATTTTACGTACACCCTGTATAGGCGGGATAATGCGAATAAATCATGCATGAGCAATTTTGTATATGTAGTAAACTTAAAAATGAATCGTGAACATAAAAAACATTGAAATATTGAAATAATAACCTTCAACAATTCCGAGACTTTATAAAGTTGAAAGGTAAAAATTTAATGAACTCTCGGCACGGTTTTACAATAGCTTCAATGTTTTCACCAGTATGTAGAAAATGAGTCAGTATATACATAAAAATCATGAATCCTAACCTTAAAGTTATTTCCCCAAGTTTAATTTAAATACCGATAAGTTCCACCGAACTTGTATCGCAATTAAGAGAATAAAACTACTTACGATAGGATTCTCTCACGTATTACTCTAAAATCAAAAAATTCCTTCTGACGTTTTTAGACGACCGTTGAGGTTAGGTTAGCGCATTATGTTGGCCAAGCTCTTCGATTGCCGCCATCTTCACGTCTAACCCCACCGCCACATTTTTCAGGAAAAGCGACTAGTGGTTCTGCCAGTTTGACTCCGAGTAATTATTTATAATAATTCTCTAAACCTCTTGCAAAATAAAATATTTAAAAAGGCCAGAATATTTAACCGTACTTTGACAGCAGAGGCGGTAAATGGACTCGGCCAACTTCAGAGGCGTGTAATGTTTGCGATCGGCGCGGCGTTGTCCAGTGGCGTTCTTGACGGTTTTTGAGTGAAAATTTCCTGAAAATGCTCTCTCTAGGCCCGAAAAAGGACGGCGGACCGAACGTTAAGTTCTTTGAGTCCGCTGAGATTCTCGCACAGCTCGATGGAGTTAAACAGTGGCTTCTGAAAAACTGCAAAAAGGTACGTGGAAACCCGGCGTCTAACGCTGAAATTTGATGCCTTCCTGTCGCATTGGATATTTGTTCTACCCAACGCTTAATTTTAAGGCTTTATGTTATCCTATAAATGTGCTTTTTTTACATTTTCGAGGGCTTATTTTCTGTCCACGTACTGATAACCTTAATTCTACCACTACAGATGAATTTGGTCAATAATTTAGCAGCCCGCAGGTCCTTCGATTTTACCATACTGTATACTGTTTTGTACTCCTTGAACAGTATTTAATATATTTTCAATTGAATCATGTAATATTTGATGCAGTTTTGTATATCTCAAATCACAAATAATTTTATATTTATAAAATAGAGGTCATACTTTACAAGCGACTATTACCATTCTCCCCAGATCAGTTTTTTATAATTTTTGTTTCCTGCTTCATGTATTTCAGTATGTACAAACGGATCCACCAACCAATAAGAGTTTATCCACTTTAATTATACAACTACTACAGTTTCAAGAAGATAATCTGGGAAAGAATGTTGCGAAACCTCCGATGACGAGACTTCCTGTATGTAATGCAGTATAAATAAAGAATTAAACATTTCCAGAGCTGTGATTAAAATATTGTTACTTTTTAGGTGAAATGCTTCCTAGACTTTAAGCCTGGAGGAGGCTTATGTCAAATTTTAGCAACTGCCTATCGATTTAAGCATGAACAAGGGTGGCGACGATTTGATTTCCCAGTTGGCAAAGTAAGATGTATTATAATCTATACGATATAATCTTCAAGACTTTTCTTAATTATTAAAGCGGATCTGTTTATAATCTATGGCTTACCAAATTTCAGTCAGGTACACGAATGGACCGTGTTGTAGAAATGTTAATGGCGGCAGAACGTTCATTAATCCAAAATCGATGTATGACCGTACCTTGTATCCATGTGAAGTCCGATGTTGACAAAGCAACTGCTACAAAAGTAAAAGAAGCAATTCGCCGACATCAAGGAACAGTAGCGGAAAATGAAGCAGATGCAACGCATATTATTTATCCACTAGTAGACCCTATGGAGGAGGAATATGCACGACCTTGCATGCGACGAGATAGATCTGTTTTGCTTCATTGGTATTACTTTCCTGATAGTTACGACTCATGGACGAGCCTCGATCTTCCATGGGATTTCCCAGAAGGCAATATTGCTAACGCCAGTCCAAGGTATCGATTTTATTAACAAAATATGGTGATATCATTGATTCCATCCAGTATATTAACTCTTAATTTTATTTCATTTATTTCTTTAAGAGCTACGTACAAAGTATCGGCTACCTGGGCATTGGATCTTGATCAGTACAATGAATGGATGAATGAAGAAGATTACGAAGTGGATGAAAGTGGTCAAAAGAAAGTTCATAAATTCAGACTTTCCGTGGAAGATCTTATGGCCCAACCATCTCATCCACCGCCTTCAGCTGCAAAGAAACAGAAAAGAAAAAGGTCTCCAAGTCCTTTACCAAAACTTGGAAAGCGAAAGAGGTAAAAATGACCACCTTTGAATTTTCTCATGTAAACTTGCTTTCGGTTGATCTAACTTTTGTTATTTGTACAGTGGAAGAGGACCATCAGGAGTTCAGGGTACGTCTTCATCATCGTCGTCATCTGCAACTCCTAAAAAGTCTCGTGCCGCAGGAGAAGAAGAAGAAGATCTGACACAAGGAATGGAAGATCCACCGGCAGAGCCAAGAATTGTAGAGGTTGTCGCAACTCCTACAAATGCACCTCTTGCCGGTCAAGGTAGTGGTTCTACGGGAAGTACCTCTTTAACATCTACAGGGAGTAAGAAGCAAGACAGCGAACTACAACCACTTAAGTCTGGAAATATGGCTGACTTGGATGAACCATTAGAAGGTACGTTATATAGGTCTTACTTATAATGAATGATTTTTAGCAATCGTAATCTAAAATTTGTCATTATTCCAGGTGACAAAGGCAGTGCACAAGGGAATCAAGATAGAGAAGAAAGGGATACGAGTAAAGAAAGAGGGGAAGGAGGAAAAGGAGACGAACCAGAGGATAATGTCACGGAACAAACTCATCACATTGTTGTGCCAAGTTATTCGGCTTGGTTCGACTACAATTCGATACACACCATTGAAAAACGTGCTCTTTCCGAATTCTTCAATGGCAAAAACAAATCTAAAACTCCAGAGATTTATCTAGCTTATAGAAATTTTATGATCGATACGTACAGATTGAATCCTACGGAGTACATCACTTCGACAGCCTGCAGGTAGACGTTCTTAGAATAATTACCCAGATACCATAGTTATTTTAAGTAATGCAGTAAAAATAATCTTACAATTTATGTTAACAATTCGGAATATTTTTTAGGCGCAATTTGGCTGGCGATGTTTGTGCAATTATGCGCGTCCATGCATTTTTGGAGCAGTGGGGTTTGATTAATTATCAAGTAGACGCAGAGTCTAGACCAACTCCTATGGGTCCTCCACCAACATCACATTTCCATGTTTTGTCCGATACTCCATCTGGTCTAGCACCGGTTAATCCAAACCCACCGAAGACTCCTCAGCCATCCGCAGCGAAGACTTTACTAGATCTGGAAAAGAAACCAAGTGCACCGAATATTCTTGCACCCGAGGAAAAGAGCGCAGCTGGACCGATGGCAAACTTTGGCCTAAAGATCGATCAGTATTCAAGGAAGCCAGCCGTCCTGAAAAATAAACAAGCAGCTGGAGCCACTCGAGATTGGACGGAACAAGAGACTCTCTTGTTATTGGAAGGTCTAGAGCTTCATAAAGATGATTGGAATAAAGTGTGCGAACATGTTGGCTCGAGGACACAAGATGAGTGCATTTTGCATTTCTTACGATTACCAATCGAAGACCCATACCTCGAAGAAGGTGGACCGGAAGGCTTGGGCCCATTGGCCTACCAACCAATTCCTTTCTCGAAAGCTGGAAACCCTGTTATGAGTACTGTGGCTTTCCTCGCTTCTGTCGTGGATCCTCGAGTCGCAGCAAGTGCAGCGAAAGCAGCCATGGAAGAGTTCGCAGCTATTAAAGATCAAGTACCTACTATTCTACTGGACCAACATTTAAGGAACGTTCAAGCTAGCGCTAATTCTGACGGTAATAATTGCCACTTTGTACGTTTAGGGTAATTTATTTTTGGATAATAATCTAATTTTCCGCTAACAGGGAAATTTGACCCAGCGGCTGGTCTGGCTGAATCTGGAATTGCGGGGACGGGATCACCGGAAATGCCGGAAGATCCTGCGGCATCTGCAGCTCCGAGCACTGGTCCTTCGACGGCAGCTACCTCGCCGCATTCTGTGTCGGCAGCGGAAGCTAAGAAAGAAGAACAGCCGGAGAAACCAAAGGAAAGCCCGGAGAACCCGCAACCCCCGCAGACTCCGAAGAAGGAAGACACTGCGGACGGAGAGAGGGAACAGCCGGAAAAGATGGAAGTCGATTTGAAGGAAAGCGAAGGCGAAACCAAGCCTAAAGTGACAGACGGGGCAGAGGACACGGAAGCGAAAGAGAAGAAGGAGAAGGTTCAATTTATTCTGAATTTATTCGTACATTTGCGGTGCTTGACATCCGATCTTGAAATTCGAATCTGTATACATATAAGTTAGTAAGGTTAATTATATTAAGCGTTAATAATTTATTATTCAGGTGGTGAAAGATGCCCAGCTGCAGTCAGCGGCGGCAGCAGCCTTGGCCGCTGCGGCAGTCAAGGCGAAGCATTTAGCGGCTGTGGAAGAGCGCAAGATAAAATCCTTGGTTGCTCTTCTGGTGGAAACCCAGATGAAGAAGTTAGAGATCAAGCTCCGACATTTCGAGGAACTGGAGACTACGATGGAACGGGAACGCGAGGGACTCGAGTACCAAAGGCAACAGCTGATCACGGAGAGGCAACAGTTCCACTTGGAGCAGCTCAAGGCTGCCGAATTTAGGGCTAGGCAGCAGGCTCATCAACGACTCGCCCAGGAACAACAGCAGCAGCAACAGCAGAATCAACAGCATCCTCCTTGGCAACCGAGTGCCCAACAGCAACAGCAGCAACCTCCGAGTCCTCAGGCTCAAGCCCAACAACCTCCACCGCACACTCCTCCTCAACAGGCGTAAAACTTTATCGTGGTTTATTTGTGTACAGAGCAACTTCTGTGGTGCCCGCACAGGACGTTCCGTAATGGTTGCACGAGATTCTCAGAGGCAACCCGCGCTTCGTACCGATCAGCTGAGAGATACATTTTTCGGGGAATCTTGGAAAAAGGTGATCTAGAATGCCGCAGTCCGTCAGTATTTCTTTTAGGATTTGTACAAGGGAAAAACTAACGACAGTTTTCTTGGCGAGTGTTTCTTTTGCTTCAACAACTGCGTATAAAATGAGTACTAGAGCTAGGCCGGTTTTTTTGCACATAGACGGTAAAGGCGCCTCGAAGTAATGGACGTTCCTTGTTCGTCAAATCTATACGAATACATTTTTTGTTCCATCATATTTTTTACGAAGCCGTGTCATAGACAAATATACCGCCGATGAGAAGTGTATTCCTGAACGAGGAATGGACATTCCTGCGGGGAACTTCTACAAGGAGGCAACACATTAATTTGAGCGTATTGCCCGACATCGATAGGTGGTGTTAATATAAAGGAATATTTGCTTTTGCTTCGAGTATCAGTATATTTTTTACATAGTATTTTCCTCGGGGTACAGGAGATTTATGTATACTAAATTAAAAATTGCAAATACTATGAGGCATTTGCTAATACTGAAAGGAAAAGTATATTTGTTTCTATTAATACTGTCCAGTGAAATGTAGAAATACATTGATTTAATTTTGTAAGAATGTTGTGCTGCAGAGATAGTAATAGTATCGATAAGAACACGGCTCTACATTTTTGATAGATCGACTGATGAAGTTCTGACCGCCTGTTCCTCTTTCGATCGCTATAAGAACATCTCGCGAAGGATGCGGAAAGTAGCGATCAATGTTCCGGCTGTACAAAGGTGAGACGGTTCCACGAACATGACAGGGATCATTTTTAAATTAATCCTCAGCAATTAAAATTAACTCCGGGATTCGACAGAAGGAAACGAGCGATTATTTCCTTCGGGCATGTATTTATAAGAGCCCGTTTCGAGGATATCCAAAGGGCTGCAACGTCTCATTTAATTATTGTCCAGGCTTTTGTGTAACATCCTAAGGGAGACTAAGTCTTTCTTCGGATAAACGGAGGGCGTTTAAAAGACCAATGGCTACTGTAAAACCTCCGTTTCCTTAGGCACAGTGTATTATTCCATTATTAGTAGGTTTAGAATTTCTTATAAAAATCAACGAGAGAGAAAGAGAGAGAGAGAGAGCATTAAATAAGGGTGGATTTTATTGTAATGATTCAACTTTAAAGAGCTGAAAGAGATAGCGTTCATGCTCGGCGTTACACGTAACTCTGGATCGCGTTTCGACCTACATCCACAGACCTTGCGTCCTCATTATAATTCACGTATTGTAACCGACTCATGTTCTTTGTGTACAATACACTATTACGAAAGTAAAACGTCCGATTACTCGCCGGAATTTCTCCAAACGCGTTGTCGCTCTTCTCGGTATCCTAAGGCGATGATTAATATTAGGCTCGCGATCATGTTCTTTTACTTTATACTCCAAAATCCTGTATTTCATTGTTACGGGAAATTCCAACTAAAGGGCACTATTTTGAATCAATTCCAACACTAGATCAGTCATCAGACGAGAACATTCGGCACCTCCCGGAGGAGGAGCTCGAGTTTTACAATTTTCATTCGCCTCGGCACCTTCGTACAAATCTGGAGCTTTGTCGCTATCACACGTACTGATAGGCAGAACGTCCAGAGCTAGACCCAATCCGAATCGACCACATCGGCGCATCTCCTCGTCCAGTCTGTAATCACCTTTCAATTAATCGGATATTCATTTTAATTCATGCTTCATTTTAGGAGAACCGCCGACTTACACTTTCCACAAGGCAGAAGGATCTCTTGGAGGCTCTTTCGGGTCAAGCGTTTGCAGGGCTGACATCAGATACGAATGGTAATGCTTCAATAACTGGATCATGTTGTCCTGTCTTACTTTGCCGGTTGTGCAACAGTACAATAGATTTACTAGATCAAGGGCCAGAGAACTTGCGCGAGATATTTGAAAGTCCACCAGGTAAACGTCCTGTGGAAAGGTGGTAATTAAAATGTATTCGTGTATGAATATTAACTCAATGCCGTCCACTTACTTCCAAAGTGTCCGTACTCGAGGCTCGTGGGTCCCGGAAAAGGATGTTATTCGTCCAGCAATCTCCATGACAAAATACGGTGAGTGGGCCTTGAGCTGCGGCTAATTCGCTCATGGTGCGGAAAAACGTATTTTCGTTGAGGAAATCTTTTAACTTTTGTATCACTTCTTCTTTGTTAGACTCCATGCGGACTGCCAATTCTCCGGAAACCATCGCAATGGCATTATTTGCGGCTACTCGGTAGTATTGTCTGTACCAGTCCTCGTTTTCCATTCGAAAAAGGGTCTCCTCGACGCCGTCGCCGCCTTTTTTTGATAGTCCTTCGAATTCCTCGGGTCTGCCGCGGTGGAAATGATTAATACAATTTGTGTGGAATTTACGTTGCTATTGAATGCAACGCCAGGTAGTTATTTATAAATCTTACCTTAATTCTCGTAGCGTCAAGCTGAGGGCGTGGAAACCGGCAAGAGCTTTCAGAACGAGCTTCAGATTGTCCAGCTCTAAACCTTTCCGCCTGTCGACCATTTGGAAACCTCGTTCTCTTAAATCTTCCATGGCTATTAGATTGTCCCTTGCTATGTAGATCTTGGCTACTCCTTTGAACACACTTTTTCCTCCTACCTGCAGTTTATCCAAAGCAGGCCACACGTGGGTATAAAATGCCACTTCGTTCCTGAAGAGCACTTCACTTTTGTACGCCTCTCTACGTTCCCTGGATTGTGGCAAGACCTTAAAAAAAAAAAATTAAGTATATTAACGAGTTGAGCTATGAGACAAGTTTTTCAGTTTTCTCATTTGCAACGCATTCTATGTAATTCTTCACCCTTGATCTTGCAGCAAGAATCTGTTAAATGAGCTTTGAATGTCTCTGTATACGTACGTCTGCATTTACCGTTGCAGCAGTGGTAGACGATTGAATTGATTGAATTGATTGACGTAGGGGCTACCGAATGAACTGTACTAATTAGTAATACCTTGTAAATGATAGAACGCTCGCAAGGGACCGATTCTCCAGTTTTTAAATGCTTAACACCTTTCGCTCGGATCCGATATAGCATAGAAGTGTAATTGTCTCCTCTTCCGGATCCTGGCTCTTCCTGTAAATTTGTGATTTCCACGTCGGATTCGTTCGTGGCTATGAGCTGGCGTACCATGTCCAGAGTCAAATGTGTAATCTCTCCTGTATGTTCCATTTCTTAGCTGCTTTTTTGTCTTTTCTTAATGTTGTTTCTCGGTTGTTGCACTGACGCCGCTCCTCGACTTCCTTATTGTAGACCGAAGGTGTACCTGGGGTTCTCTCGGTGCAACCACACAATACACTGGGGAGATACGATGTTTCACGGTGTAATGCAGGAAATGAGCGTTTGCCTGACAGGGGACCTCAGCCTCCCACCGTTCTGAAACTTAATTCACTGATCGTTCCAATAAAACTCAAGGGACAAGGACATTGATATGTGTCAATCATCGGTGCAATTTACATTCTTCGATGGGGAGGGCGCTCGTTCGAGGGACCTGGGTTCAATTATGTGTTACAGTAATATTTTACCATGGTCATCGTGCGCCTCAAATGGAATCTGGAACAATGGCTTACGATTGAATTTCTTAAAGCCATAACCAATGGACGACGCATTTATATTGATGCATCTGCCTCGCTACAAAGAATATAAAATAATTTTATTCGATACTCTGAAATGAATAAAAGGTAATCACTTGTACTTAAGACCGTTGCAGACTTATCGGATTACTCAGAGATATTTAATGTTGGGTCACTGACATGCGAAGTATTAAATAAATCTCTATGTATGTATGTACAAAGAAGCAATCACAGTTTATTAAATAAGTGTGTGTGAAATCTCAAATATATCTTTCCCGAACCAATTAATTAACTTATTTTTCTCTGTCGAGTTTAATGGTAACGTATGACAGATTTTCTTTGCGAGCATATTTGTGTTATCATATCCCACTTTAACTGCATATTCCAATAAGAGCTGAAATTTGAAAACCTTAGTTAAAAATACAGTTCAACAGCTAAGGACGCAGAACAAAAAATTACACTTACGAAACACTCCTTTATGTACCCTTCGTTGATACAGGTAAGAAGCATCTCTTCGAAAGCATCGTCTGGTAAAGTACCTGTTGTAATGCTCTCTTCCGTTGTCACATAGGCTATTAGCTCTATCATCTTTTCAAACTGATCCCCACGTATTAAAAGTTGAGTTACACATGCAAACACTGCGATAGGCCAATTTATGGTTTGCAATAGTTTCGAATTTTTTTCCTGAAAAAATACCCATTTTATTTTAAAGAAAAATTTATTTCTATATAATCTAAATGGAGTTCTCTTTTGTTTAATCAAAACTATGAAAATTTGGTTAATAAGATGTTACAAACCTGAAAGTATGTCCAAACAGTCCAAGCAATTTCAGCAAATTGTTGGTTCAGTGGAGATGTTTTTTCGGGACGACATTCAACACTCATCAGTCTTAATATCTGAAGTACTAAAGTGTCCCTGTCAAGAAAATTAAACATCACCATATGGGACCATAATAATGGTATCAATGATTGTCCAATGTCTGGTGAGTTACTCTGAACTGCATTCAATATATTAGTAAAAACAGATGACTCTGGGATGTAAATAGTTGGCACCAATGTATTGTATATCTCCATGAATCGTTCAAATGTTTCTGTTACCAGCAATGAGTTCATGTAATTACGATAGTAAGAGCCCTCCTGCAAATAAAATATTCATATTATTTCAATATACGACCAACTAGCAAATGTAACAATGTATTCTGTTATTACCATTCCAGCATTTCCAATAAAATTGTAATTGTCATCTTTCATTAGCAAGTCATGTATCGATGCAGTAATACTTCGATCTTGGAAATATTCCTTTGCCACTTTCATTGCAGTTGAAAAAAATAAGATATCTTGCGGATCTTGTGGAGTCAAGTCTTGCGTTCTTGCTTCTTTTATAATTTCTACTAAGATGTTGCTTATAGTTCCCTCTATATTTATAATTTAATGAGTTGTAGAAAAAATAATACGAAGTTGGGTAGAATATTTTTAAACAAAGAAATGAATTTCTTACTAGGTTGGTAGAACGCTTGTAGAACGTAATAGTAGGATGCTAAACTTGGCTTAATACCAATATTTTTAAACTCTGTTAATAGCTTTCTGACAAGGTCCTTGGATAGTTTCTGTGAATATGTAGTTGATGCAGCAGTAACAACTTTTAAAGCGGCATTCAATGTTCTAACATTAGGTTTAATTCCATTTGTATTAATTTCTTTTAACATTTCCCAAAGTAGCTCTTTTCGCTCTTCCATAATATATTTAAAGTTTGGTATCGTTGCTATTAAATAATTGTAAGTGGTGATACTCAAAGGGATATTTTTTTCTTTGCACTCTGCATATAAATCCCATGTTGTCATAACCTGTCAATTAGCAAAAATAAAATCATTCATTACATATATTTCAAGAGAACAATTTCACTTTTGTATTAAAAGAACTTGTGATCCCTTTAATATAATTGTGGATATGTGACTTCTGTATGATCATTAATACCAAAGTGTAATGAGAAGTACCTGAAGATATTTGGCGGTCCCAGAAATCAAAGTATTGTAAGCGAGTGCACGTGTTTCTTCCTGTCTTTTTAAAAATGTAAATAATTGTTGTATTATTTCGTTGTCCCTAAAATTATATGTTGAAATTATAATGGAGCAAATAAATACCAGATATATACTGCATGTTATCAGGAAATTAAGGCTTTGATATGATTATGTAATGATGCAAACTTACTTCCAGAGAACTACATTTTTCTGTGCATATTGAAACCAACGTTCCTCATGTAACTCATTACTTTGTGGGTCTGTTGAGTTATAAAAACAAAGTAATTCTAGAAGAGCCTGTTTACCCGTTGTTGATATTTCCCCTTCTAATAATTCATAAATCTTAATCGCATCGGTGACTCTTCCATGATTTATTGCACTTAGTAAAGCATCTTCTGTAGCATCATTTTTATTGTCATAAACAGCTCGTGGAGCAAATGCCTAAAAAGTACATACCAATGATAAGATGGCATATATTTATTATATGTTCCCAAAATTATGACAAAACTTCTTTAAAAATGGAACAAGTAATTACCTCTATTTTAGGTTCTGATAATCTATGTTGAAAAAGATCAGCATGCTCTTGAAGAATCCACATAGCAGCTTTTCTACCTGATTCTTTTGCTAGAGCGTATCTACGTTTTGAATTAATTGATAAGGGTGTAAAGTATGGATCATCGTGAAACTTATAATGAGCAGCCGTTGAATCATGTGAAATCGTGTGTGATAAGGCCTATAGCATGGAAATAAAATAATATATATTAATCGTCCACATACATAATGATACATATTTAAATATATACTATTACATACTCTTAAAATATCAGTCGGTCCTCTTTCTTTTTTGTGTGGAATCACAATCTCTGGGTTCGGTGAAGCAGAAGTGGATGTAGCCGTTGATTGCAATCGTACGATCATACGGAACACCGCATTCCTACAATTGTGAGAATATTAACAAATCATTTGTAATTAGCTATTTCACCAGAAACATTAACATGAAATCATTACGAGTTGCAGTCAGATATTAGAAAAATTATCTTGCAAATGTAAGATGTTGAAAATCAAATACTAGCTTCAGTTAACGATGTCAGGCAAAGAAAACTGTCGTTACATACCTATTGATCAACCACCCGTTTAGCAAATTCATTTTTATAGTGTTATTGCAAAAATTCAATTCTTCAGTTACCGCAATCCATAACAGTGTATGTGTATGTACGACGCCGAAAGAGGTTATTTTTGTAAATTCTGCACTGAACTAGATAGTCAACTTAGGTCGATTAAATGTGTCAAGAATATTTCTTAAAGGTTCCTAAACGCCACGTGAGGGCACTGCTTATAACAGAGCATTGCGCACATGAATTCTTATCATAAGTTCGTCCTCTTAGTCTCTAATACTCTTTGGTTTAAAATATTTGACAATAATTTGACAATTGTTAAGAATTTTATTTTTCAGAGCAGAAAACCAACAAGTTTTCTTTTTCCTAATGGCCGCAGAGGAAGGTTTTGAGCAGGTACATATTTGACAATTAATCAGAATATATTTATCATGATATTGCCTTTTATGGAATCAAAGATACAGCTAAAGAAAATATTGAAAACTTACATGACTTAACCTATAATTAGAGAATGGAGTAATATTTTTATAAATGTATTCGTGAAATTTTTGCAGTTCGAGGATGAAGAGGCAGAGATTCCAATTGGAGGAACCTTGCCAGGTGGTAGGAAACGGCTTTTTTCCAAAGAATTACGCTGTATGATGTATGGTTTCGGAGATGATCAGAATCCTTATACGGAGAGTGTCGATTTGTTGGAGGACTTGGTAATAGAATTCATCACTGAAATGACCCACAGAGCTATGGAGATTGGACGTACTGGACGGGTACAAGTTGAAGACATCGTTTTCTTAGGTAATCATTTTTAAGCTGCGTATTAAAGTAACATTTTAAGAAGGTATCTTACGATTCTGTAATTTTGTATGTTAGTCAGGAAAGATGCAAGGAAGTATGCGAGAGTCAAAGATCTGCTTACAATGAACGAAGAGCTAAAGAAGGCCAGAAAGGCATTTGATGAAGTAAAGTATGCAGGTACCGTTAGTCAGTAATTAATCATAACCAGACTATGTAATTCCAGTAAAGGGATGATTTTTAAAATTTATGTTTAGGTAGTTTTGACTTCGTAAATAATATTCAAGATGTATACACTTCTACTTTATAAAATTATCAAAGAACAGACTTTATTTCCTGGGATTACAAAGTATCATTAGTTTGATTGATTTGAGTGAATCTATTAAAAATATGAATTTTTGTTGCTTTATACGCTTAGTTTCTAAACGTTTTGTATTAATTTACATAGTTAAATAGGAAGATCTACAGGAATGAAATGTTGCACTTTTATTTTTTATGCAAAAGTGAATGCAAATCAGTTAACTATCTTTGAATGAAGTAGCAAAATTATAATAGTTTATAGGTTTTTATTATTCATTATAGTGGAATGTATATATGACAGTATTGTTGCTTTATTTAACATTCCATTTTTTGAATTATGTTATCAGTGAAAAGCATTCAGAAGCATTAGTTGAATTATCATATAAATTGAAGTATCTATGCGTTTGTAAAAAAAACCCTGATTGTGATCGAATATAGGAATGATTTAATTGTATTTATTTAGACATGTCTGTTGCAATTTAGTAGGGATTTTCAGTTAAAATGTAGGTTATTTGTATTTCGTAGAATGCAGTGAATTGCATCTTTTGACAATAACTGCCCATTATATCCGAAGAATTTTTATTGATTCAATAATGTAATTAAAATAAAAACCCAAGAACTTGTACATAAAAATGCATCCTCTATGTTACCGCAATAATCCTATGGTACGTCAATATACAGTTTATTTTATTTATAATATAATGAATTTTATACATTATTGAAGGTGAACTTCAATCACAATATGTATTCCTTATGTACAACTGTAAATGTAAAAAACTGTTAGTATCATTTTTAAGGTATTACTTAGCCTATTCCTTTTATAACATTGACAAATTTTTTTCAGCATGTCAACTGAAGCATGTGTAGATTAAAAAAAAGATACTGTTAGGGGAACAGCAATAGAAAAATCTAAATGTGTCTATATTTTTCTGCCGATCTTTTTTTTTTTTAACAAAAAATACCGAATATTAAGTATTCATAGAGTGCTGTTTGGCGCTCTTTATTACTTAATCTAATGCACATGAAGATTTTTCTTTCAGTTCTCATTTGTGTCTTGATTTGGCTTTTGCATTATACTGGTAATTTGAAGTAATGGAAATCAGTTTTTTTTACTTTATGAAGCGATGACAAGTTTTATGCTCAAAAGGAAACATAATTATTATGAGAAACAGACACTATCAGACACGGCTTGTTTTGCTGACAGAATAACGTCATTAATTCCAACACCTTGATAAGAGGATCCACACAACGCTAAAGGAATTCCATGCGCAGAGATGTAATTGGTGATACGCTTAAGTCGCTGAACATGGCCCACAATGTGCTGTGGAATGCAGTCCTGCAAAATGGCTACATTGAATTCTACCGGATCGTCGGGAATTTGCAAAATGGATTTTAAATGCTCGACTGCGACCGATAGTAAATGATCTTTGGATGGAGACTTTCCAAAGTACTCTTCAAACCATGCTCCTCCCATCATCACTGTCATCACCTGTACAATTAAACATTTAAATTACGTATCACCCATTAACAATGGACTAGATAGGATCGACAGTGAATAACATTGGACATAAGTTTATGTTGAATACTGTAGTTGAAGAAAATAATATAAATTACAAACCGTTGATGATCCATCAGAAGATAAGCAAGAATCAAAAATTATTCCTAATATTGGAAGTTTCTCTTTCGGAGGAACTAAAAGTCCAAAAGCTTGCAATGATAATGGATGACCTGAAAACTGTAGATTTACAACAGCTACTGTAACTGTAGGTATAGCTTCTAATTCTCTTGCCAACTGTGGATGCTGCCGATGCAACAAACTTGCTAATTTTTTTGCAGGAAGACTAGAGATAACTCGTGAATATTCTTTTGTTTCTCCATTCACTACCAGTTCGACACGGTTTGGCTTAAATGTAACTTTCTCACACTTGTGATCTATAAGGATGTCTCCTCCTCGGAGTCGTACATTGCTGGCAAGTTTTTTTGGAAATTCTTCTAGCCCTTCTTTAAATGCTACAATAGCCCACTTTTCAGCTTTAGCGATATCTGCAGTTCTTTCTCTCTTGTTTAATCTTTCTGACTGTGTGACAGTATTGGTATTTGATTCATTCTCTTCATTTGATCTTGTAAATATCTCTTTCAATTTTTTTTTTACGATACCCTTAATTATTGAACCATGTTGCTGTTCTAACTCAAATATAGTACGTAATAGGAAATTTACACTAATTTGACGTGCATCCCCCGCACAGATTCCACATAATACGGGGCTAATCACTTTATCAGCTACGTCTTTACTCATTTTCCTTTCTATAAAATTATAGATACTTTCATCACCTCTGACATTCCTTTCAGCTTTCAAATCGTTCCTTATCATCTGGATTATAGGCATATCAAAGAACTTCTTGCCTATCAGTAAATCCTGCAAAACGGTAGCTGCACGGCATAATTTATTATCCACGAAAAACATTTTATTTTTTATTGCAGGGTGATTTCTTTTTATAGAAAAAATCTGATCCGTCAAATCCAATCGATCGATTAAGTCTAAAGTATTTTTTCCACCGATACCAGCAAGTCTTATAGTTCTTGGACCTTCTTCAAAAGATGCTCCACTTTTGGACTTTCGTGTACGAATCCAACCACCGAGGCGATTGGAAGCCTCAAATAATATGACAGGACCAATCTTTGGATTGTTCAATGCATAGTAAGCAGCAGACAAACCCGCTATACCTCCTCCCAATATCGCAGTCATGATGGCTTGAAAAATGAATTTACTGTATAATTTTAAATCATTTAACAGTTTGCATCCTTCATACCATTTTTTGTACGTTGCTTTATTTACAGTATATATCTTATATAATTGAATCTATTTCTTTTATTATATTGTAAACTATAATACAAACACAGTAATATAAGAACTAATCAGTTATACTTTGAACATAAATTATGAATAAGTTTCTCGATTAATAAAAATTATCATGATGTATTGGATAAGAACGTGTTTATATTAAGCTTCATTTTGAAGATAATACAAGAATCACATTCGTAATTCACTGTCCAGGTATCGTTTGCCGATTGTTAAGGAATAATGACAAGCAATTATTTACTAGTTACACAATTATGGTTAAGGTTGGATCTATCAATTCTAGTTTTATCAAAGATGTGGAACAATTTCAAAATGTGCGGAATTTGTCAAATTCTCTGCTGGCATCTTTATTCTGGTTTGACAACTGTGTTCGCTGTGTTCTAACTTAGTAGGTGGCGCTATCTTGGAATTTGTCGGTAAAACTGACTCCACGTTTTCCTTACGAAATGACCATCTAGCTACATCCGAATTCACTGATGTTATTAAAAAAATTAGTGCCTATTAAAAAAGTGATTGAAAATGACACATGGCATCGATGTAATTTCTATGTTAATTGCAATGAATGTATTATCGGTAAACTATTTTTGAACAATTTTTGCATAGTAATATCGTTCGTGAATGGACGGACGTTGTCAAGGACTAGAAAATTTTTAACCAAAAACAGTGCCGTTTAATTAGAATAATTATACAAATTTGTTAACATGGTCAGTAACACAAATGATCATGTGCACGACAAGGTGTTGAAGTTAGTTAGAAATATAAATTACGGGTAAGAGGGAAGTTATTGTAAAATTCAAAATTGTTTACAAATCATTTCGTTGTATTGAAATCTTTCTAAGAACCATATAATTTCAGGGAAATTAAAGGTACGTATGACATTGTAGAGTCAACAGTCTCGGTGCTGAAAGAGATTGTCACAAGCGAGGAATGGAAAACGGCAAAGTAGGTGGCAACGTGAACATGGTATTACTATGTACGTAATGTTAGTATATAGCATCAATTTTCATATTCTGCCTTTCGGCAGGGAAATCATGGATATAGTGACACATAATGGAAAGTACCTAATTAACGCCATTCCATTGGAGGCTTGTATCGGTAATATGGTACGAAGAATATTAAAAATTATTCGAGAAGAATATATGTCCGAATTAAAGAACAAAACTGAAGAGACGGATCCCCAAGAATCTTTGCATAAAATCCTAACGTCTGAAGGGGACCAAGACATTGATTTTACCTTGTGTGTGCCGTCCTTAAGAGCTGCACTCATTGAACATATTAACGAGTTTGAAGTCGAGCTTGAAACATGGTAAGTTCATGTGCTAATAATGGGACAATTTTATATTCGTAAAAATTATAGTGGAATCATTTTTTCAGCTCTGAAAATATCACCCAACAAGCTCCAGAGCATATTCATTCAAATGAAATTATAATGACTCTTGGTAGATCAAGAACGGTGGAGGAGTTTTTTAAAAAGGCTGCATCGACTCGAGTTTTTGAAGTTATAGTAGCGGAAGGTGGACCCTTCTTGAATGTGTGTGTCAAAGTAATAAATCTGAATGCAAGCTGATGAACATAAATCTAGAGCATATTTTTATCTTATAGGGTCATGAAATGGCTGTGAATCTTGCCAAAGCAAAAATCAAGACAACATTAATCTCGGACGCTGCAATCTTTGCAATGATGTCACGTGTAAATAAGGTCATAATTGGCACGCATACGGTTATGGCTAACGGTGGACTGAGAGCAATTACTGGGTCTCATACTGTCGCTCAAGCTGCAAAACATTATTCCGTCCCTGTTATGGTTTTGTTACCATTGTATAAACTTTCCCCACTGTATCTTTGTTCTTATGAACAGGATGCCTTTAACAGACACGTCTCACCAACTCAAGGTGTTATCAGTGGTACAAACGCACCATTGATGGAAAAAATTCAGGCATATAATCCTGTGTTTGATTATGTTCCACCAGAACTGGTAACATTGTTCATTTCAAATTCGTAAGTATTGATGCCACAAAATAATGGGATAGTAATGTTAAGATTGAGATTATTCTAGGTTCAAATCTACAAATTAATTTCTTTAATTGTACCAGGTAATTGAATTACTTGTTTTATTTTCAGAGGTGGAAATGCTCCTTCATATATTTACAGGCTTTTAAGTGAACTATACCATCCTGATGATTATGAGTTATAATAAAATAATTTGTAAAAAATGATGACAGGTATGCTTTCAATATTCCTCCTACCAGATGTACAATTCTATGTTCAATTTGCATAATTAATTCATTTGAATAATTTACTAATAATAATTTAATTAACTTATCGTTCTAAGGAAAATTCTGATTTCATGTTGTATGTCACCAGAATTTAGAGAAATAATATAGCATAACAAAATTTTCTAAAAGCAATGACCATTTCAGAAAAAATTATGATTTCATTGAAATTTAGTTAAAACTATCTAACATGTAATACATTTTTTATAAAAATATAAAAAAATGAGACGTAATATAAATATTATACATAGGGATTCCAGTTACTTCCGTCCTCAGGTAATAAAGAGTTGGTCACTATCAAAATGACATCTACGACCCACCAAACACCTATGCCACCTAGTGACAACAATTTACCTACCGCAGTCCCAGTCTGACCAAGGAAGAATCGATCCATACCTAGAAATCCTAATAAAATACTATATAATAAAGTGGTAGCAAAGTAATGGCCGCTATATTTTATACAAGGGACTCCTTCGCGAAAAAATGTACGTGGCCCGTAACATTCAATGTCTGGTAAAACTGTACAAGATACTTTGGTCTTTTCCACATCCTCGTAACGTGAACCACCAAACTAGAATGATAATCATGATTATTAAAATAAATATATCTCTGAAATAATATAGACGATGTACCTTTACGCATCCGAACCCAGTTTCTTCTTTTGCGGTCTTGTTTCCTTTATGGTCAATGGGCTCTTCGCATTCGATAAATTCCTTGGGTCTAAAAGAGTACAATATTTAAGCCGATAAATTAAAAATAACTCAATGACAGGTGGTACAAGTACTCACAAATATTTACACATTACAAGAGGTCCTTCAGGCCTATATTCCTGCTGTGGCTCCGTGGTTTTATTTGCTGCAGTCAGCACAAGACATTCACTGTATTTCAAATAGACTGCTATATAGAGTGCAAGCTCAATAATGGATCTCATTTTCCGGTAATCACCATTACGCTCAACACGGATACAAAAATAACCTCAAACAATGACACTTGATCATTACACTTGTTCTGTGACACCTAACCATTCAGCAAAAGCGAGCTTGCAGCCTTGAATGGAATGAACCAATGAGAATCGCAGAAAAGAAGCCCTAACTTTCCTTACGTTATCTGTAATTGTTTATAGTGGGGATATGAAAACAATTGATACTGAAATAATTCCTAATTAAAAAATCAGAAAATATTTAAAAATATGCGTTATTTTTAAACGAATTATCGCGGCCTTGATAATCTATTATTTGAAGGTTATTTGACAAGAGGGTCCCATGGTGTAATGGTTAGCACTCTGGACTCTGAATCCAGCGATCCGAGTTCAAATCTCGGTGGGACCTTGCTTTATTTTTTCCACCGTATCAAGCCTTCTTTTATTGATTCTAGAACAATTATTAAATGTTCAAGCGTCAAGAATGATGGTAGTGATTTGCATAAGACTGCATTTTAAGTTGCAAGCTCGAGTATGTATGATTCGAAAGATTTATCGTAAAGAGTGCTTGAAATCCTCCTCTACATTTTTTAATATCGAATATGATGTCGGTTTTACTATTTTGTAACAATTTTATGGTACAATTTTTTCATAAAATTATGACGATTGTCATAACAGTACAGTTTTTCATTTATATAGATTTGAATGTCGCGGGAACTTATTTGTTATATTGAATTTTTAAGTTGTTCAGTTGCGGAGCTTTCCATAGATGGCTCTGCACTGAAACGTAACTCGTGACATAGTGAAGTTGCAAATCATACATGTAGGTTATATCAATGCTGAGACGCAGTGAAACGTCACCTGGAGGTCGGATGATTCAATCCGCTGTTTTTCTTAACAAAATAATGTGAACTGTCTAAATAATGCGCTCCCTCACCATGTCCTGTAAGTCCGACGTAAAGCCGTACTTGTTCTTAACCTTATTGCTGATTCTTGGCTCACCTTACATCGCATCGTCCACCGATGGAGGAACTAACCTGAACGTATCGAGCACAACTCTTGATGTCGGCGTACACGTACCTGCATTGAACACGACAAAGGAGAAGGTCGATGCAGTAAACCAGTCCGCAGCCAGTGATAAAGTCAACACAAGCAATGCCAAACCACAGGAAGTTATCTCGAGAAGTCAAAACTCCAGTAATTCTCTGAAACATGATTCCGCTACGTCTGTTAACTCTAGTTCTCCGCTTACTACGGTTGCCCCCGCTATAAATACTATCTTGAATGCTTCGAGCACCTCAACTACACCTATTCCACCTGCTATCGTAAAAGTTTCAACTACCTCGGCAACCACCAAGCCCCCAGAGAAAAATGTTACGACGGCAAATTCTGACTCCGACACGAAGGATGTGTCTTCGCCGACAGTTACGACGCATAATGGAAACATTACGGAAGGAAGCAATGGGAGTACGGTACCTTCTGATACCGTTGTATCCACTCAGAGCTCTGATGCTACTAATGCAACAAATGGAAGTACAACCACGGTAGCTCCAGCCGAGCCAGTGCTACCTGACAAGGGTTCGGCGGAAGAAGAACATAATAGCTCTATGTCGATATTTTTTGTGCTCTGCGTCTTGGCTCTAGGAATTTTACTGATTCATCTTATGCTACAAACAAATTTCCAGTACTTACCAGAGTCGGTAGTTATTGTATTCCTTGGTGCAGCAATTGGTATGATTATCAATTTGATGTCGAACCAGAATATAGCAAACTGGAGGAAAGAGGAGGCTTTTTCGCCAACGGCATTTTTCCTTGTGCTTCTACCACCGATTATCTTTGAATCGGGATATAATCTCCACAAGGGTAACTTTTTCCAGAATATTGGCAGTATCATGGTATTTGCAATTTTTGGAACAATGATCTCCGCATTTGTCATTGGAGCTGGTATATATCTATTGGGTCTAGCAAAGGTAGCTTACAAACTTAGTTTTGTAGAAAGCTTTGCCTTTGGATCACTAATATCTGCAGTCGATCCTGTAGCGACGGTTGCCATCTTCCATGCCCTTGATGTAGATCCAGTATTAAATATGTTGGTATTCGGTGAATCCATTTTAAACGATGCCATTTCTATTGTGCTTACTACATCAGTATTAGAATCCAACAATGCTTCGACAACTGGAGAAGCGATTATTTTGTGCATCAACAGATTTTGCTTAATGTTCTTTGCATCTGCTGGCATTGGCGTTGTCTTTGCACTTCTCAGTGCTCTTTTATTGAAACACGTCGATCTCAGAAAGAATCCGTCATTGGAATTTGGCCTTATGCTGGTCTTCACTTACGCTCCTTATGTCTTGGCAGAAGGCATACAATTGTCAGGTAAAATATTTGATACTATTTTAGAAATGTCAGTAATTGAAGTATTTTCCTACTTTAATGTTTCCGTGTTACTTTCTGTTTAGGAATCATGGCTATACTGTTCAATGGTATCGTGATGTCTCATTATACTCATTTTAATCTGTCAACCGTGACGCAAATTACGATGCAGCAAACTATGAGAACTCTTGCTTTTATTGCTGAGACTTGTGTGTTTGCATATCTGGGCCTAGCTCTCTTCAGCTTTAGACACAGGGTAACGTATTTTTTTAATTAGACTTTTAGTTGTTCCACTAGCAATTTAAGAATTATTTGGCCAGTTGTCTTGACACGTTCTAATTAATGGATTTTATTACAGTTTGAACCCGCTTTGGTGATATGGTCGATCGTGCTATGTTTGATCGGAAGAGCTGCCAACATATTCCCATTGGCTTTGCTGGTGAACCGTTTCCGGGAACATCAGATCACAAGGAAAATGATGTTCATCATGTGGTTCAGTGGTTTGCGTGGTGCAATATCGTATGCACTGTCTCTCCATCTAGACTTCAGTGACGAAACGAGGCATGTCATAATTACGACTACGCTGATAATAGTACTGTTCACCACTCTGATCTTTGGAGGCTCAACGATGCCTCTACTGAAGTTCCTACGCGCAGAGAAGAAGCCGAAGAGCAGCAGAAGGAAGAAGCGGGAGAAGGAAATCTCGCTCAGTAAAACCAGAGAATGGGTAAATTGTGAAGAAGAGATTAACGGGTTTATGCCTCCGAATATTACTAAAATTACGGTTCTACGTGACAGGTGACTAATCAATGAATCTTCCAGGGTCAAGCAATAGACTCGGAGCACCTGTCAGAGCTTACGGAGGAAGAGATGGAAGTCTCTTTTCTCCAATCGCGGATTCGCGGATTCGCCCGTTGGGATCTCAAGTTCTTCATCCCCTTCTTCACGAGAAGATTTACCCAGCAGGAACTGAAGGACTGTAAGTCCCAGATGACCGACCTGACGAATCAGTGGTACCAGGCCATCAGAATCAGTCCTCTGGAGTCGGATGAAGAACCTGCGACCACTGCGTCGACGGCGCAGCTCAACGTTAGCGTTTCCAGCGATGGTAGAAGCGAGCCTGTCGGAAAGCAGAAGAAACAACGCTCTAGTCATGCATCTATATTGAGTATTTAATTTACTTTCTAAGAGTGACTTTTAAATGTACGCCTGGACGTACGCTATTTTAGGAGGAACGAAGTTTGACAGTTACCAGGTGAGAGGTTTCAAATTAGCACTTTTGCTCACATTTGCGCAAAGATAACCGAACCAGCACTTTGTCGTATGGTTCCACATGGCAGTGGCGTTCGGTTGTACCGATATGTACTAACTAAAACGTTTTTCGAATTCGCAGGGGAAAGAATGTAAAGAACTAATTGATATTCTAGTTTTGGGTATTAGTCATAGAGCAGGATCTATTTATATTCCGTAAATTATGTATATTTGTTTTATGAAGGAGTGCTAAGAAAGTGTTAGGTTAACCCTTCCGATACGTTTGCAACGTTTAAAAGTAATTGCAGTCTCAAAAGAACATTAGGGGAGGTATTTTTGGAGAGAGTAATTTATCGTTACTGATATTGTGCTGAAACGGGTAATATCCTTTCTATTCGATTACTTAGTATTGAAGAGTTTATTGTGATATTTTACCTCTGATGTTCCATCGGGTATTAGAGTCAGATTTTTAAGTTTGCATCTATCGTTCATTTAGATCGCTACAATGCAAGTAACGGTTGAAGGTTTGTTGGAAAATACAGTTGATTTATTTTACAGCATATTTTAAGGTCCAGCAATTGAAAGTACTTGTCTATTTTTAAGGAAACTAACCGATCGCAGTTTGGAAGCAAATGCTTTGATGCCGTCGAGCACAATCAATACGTGTACATATCTGTGCTTTTATTTTTTAGGGCAATTTCATTGCCAAAATACATCACTATTCCGTTGTCGCACAAACAAGTATCCTCTGTAAAAAATGATTGACCCGCTACTTGACAGGTGAAGCGATGGCTTGTGACGTGATGGTTATTTCTAAATTTGAGCATAATTATTGAAATGGTTTGTCAGCTAGAATTTGAATTTTTTCTCTCCGGTATTAATACATTTTGCATTAACAAAAAGAAATGCACCCGATATCCGTTGAAAATAATTTGTACCGACTTTTATTTTCCATACTTAAAGAAACGACAGCTTCATCGAACAGCTTTGTGATATTCTGATGTCTTTATGAAGTTAAATAAAGAAGGAAACATAGTTTGTCTTGCTTATGTTAGTCTTAAGTATCGAAAGGAGCCTTAAACTTAATTAAATTCTACTCTGCAGCTAGTCGTGTATCTGTGATGTTGAGTTTTTTTGGTCTTCCACTAATTAATTATATCTTTTTTATCATATTGGAGATATGTTGAGCATCCGCACCGTAATCGGCGTTCGCGTCGGACCTTCATATTTTCTCCACCGAGGTGCTTATCTATACTGTCTGTAGTCTGTGGCAGCACGCGCACTACAGTGCGAGTGACCGGAAGCCGAGTGTCTGGTGCCACGGCAGTGGGACGAGTGACCGAACAGAGACCGAATAAATAAGTAGATATCAGCCCGGTGCAGAGCCTCCTAGTTACGTTGGTCGGCTCGATTCTTCACCCGGTCGACAGCCGAGCTGTTCGCCGAGACAGCTGGTCCAGGTCAAGCCTCTCGAGGCGTGCTCTACGTTGTTCCACGGTCCAAGGAAACGACCGAGAGGACCGTCCGCACAAGAGGCGGCCATATTCAAACAATCGCCGACCGAGAGTCTTCGGCAGTCGCCGCTCTGTCGCGGAGATGAGGCGATAAAAGCCCTGGCCGATCGAGAGATCCGACCGGGACACCGGCTCGAGGAAGCTTCTCTCGACGGGGCTGGACTGAAAGGGAGGTTAGGTACGGACCGGGTTAGAAGGCTCGGGTCGGAACTAGTCCGCCCCGGCGTGCGCCCTGCAGGAAATCACCCCGACACTTGCCGACGGGATGAGCGCCAAGACGGACGTTAACAGGCGAGTTCTGGCGATACAGGCCAAGAAAAAGAGGCACAAGCCCAGCAAACGGAAGGACAAGGGCGGGGGCTCCCAAGGTGACCAAGATGCCCCTGGAGCGCAGTGTTCAAAGACACAGTCCGCTTCGAAGGGTTCCGATCACTATCAGGACTCTGGTGGGCAACGACAGTACCCTGGAGGCAACAGCAACAGGTAGCGAGTCATTAGCCGACTTGATTTCATTAAATTAATTCAGGAATCCTAAGATGCCTTCTGTGCCTGCGATGTAAGCAGGGATCGACGCGGTTTTGATCCACGTGGTAGATTTATGAAATCGATAGCTGCAGTGGCGGATGTTGAATTTATGGTAGCGTAATGTACCTTTCTTATCTCTTAAATAATTATAATATTTGTCGGCAGCTGTGGATGTCAAGGATCGCTATTAACCAGTGATTTGTGAAACAAAGTCGGGGAGGATTAGATAAATATTTGGAGACAATTCGATTGACATGTTTACGTGGTCATTATACGCATTCGCCTTAAATGTAGGTTGGAACCTTGCAATAGTTCAAGCAACGAGACCATCGAGGATGACGACGAATACAGCAGTGAGGACGAGGAACAGGAGGACAGCACCGACTATTGTAGAGGCGGATATCATCCGGTTAAGATAGGAGATTTCTTCCTGAATCGTTATCATGTCACGCGCAAACTCGGTTGGGGCCACTTCTCGACGGTCTGGCTGTGTTGGGATCTCCAGGTAACGATAATAAGTGATTAGTTTAAGGAGAGCATCCTACTCGATATTTCCCTGAATGTATCCAGTGGATGAGTCGATAATGTTCGGCAGGACAAACGGTTCGTGGCGCTAAAGGTGGTTAAGTCCGCGAAACACTTTACGGAAACCGCGTTGGACGAGATCAAACTATTGAAGGATGTGCGCGACACGGATCCCAACGATCCTAAGCGCAACAAAACGGTGCAGCTGCTTAACGACTTCAAGATCAGCGGAATTAACGGTCTGCACGTTTGCATGGTATTCGAAGTGCTCGGACATAACCTACTCAAACTCATCATCAAGTCGAACTATCGAGGGATACCAAGGAACAATGTTAAACGCATTATCAGACAAGTCCTTGAAGGTCTTGACTACCTCCACAACAAATGTAAGGATCCCAGTCGAAATCAAAATATTCACTGACCGTTAGTCCTATGTGACTCGCATAATGATTGCGACGCGTTGTTCGCGACATCGATGCGCGTCCCGTCAACGGGAACGGAGTAGATAACGAATAATCTCAGTTAACGTCGCGTTACACTTACGAAAATATATAACGAGTACGGGTTATTTCTCTTAAGCACTTAATTTAATCGAGCAATATCTTCCAGTCTAATCCCGTCCCCGTTTTCAGGTAAAATTATACATACGGACATAAAGCCAGAGAACGTTCTGATATGCGTCGACGAGGCATATATAAGGAAGTTAGCTTCAGAAGCGACGGAGCTTCACACCCTGGGTCTGAAGCTCCCGGTCTCCTTGATATCGACGGCGCCCAAGGAGTTCCAAGAGCCCTTGCCGAACTCGAAGATGTCGAAGAACAAGAAGAAGAAGCTGAAGAAGAAGGCGAAGCGACAGAACGAGCTCCTTAAGAAACAAATGGAACAGATCGAGGAGATGGAGGAGCGCAACAAACACGCGAACAACACGAGGGAAAACGGAGAACCCGAGGCGAATAGCCCGGATCAGGATGTGAACACGGAGAGCATCGAGGACAACACCGAGAGCAAGGGTTCCCCGGACCTCTCCGAGCCCTGCGCTACTCCTTTGCACGTGAACGGCGTCGACGGCCTCGCCGGGGGCGAGAAGGTCGAGAACCCGTCCCCGGAACAGTCCCAGAAAATCGAAAACGTGCCGCTCTGTCATGTCGAAAAAAGCTGCGGCGAAGGTGTCCTACTACCGGACACCGAAGACATGGACGAGGGGAGCGAGGGTAAGACTCGAGAACGCTTAACCGTGTGTCGTGGCTTTCTTAAATGGGTCTTACCATGAATACGTACCCCGTTTCCTAATTTCAGAGCGCGGGGTAAACCCACCGGAGACCAAGCAACTGAAACGAGCATCGGTGGCGCCGTTGGACCCCGCCATTGTAGACTGCGACGTCGAGGTCAAGATCGCCGACCTCGGAAACGCCTGTTGGGTACACAAGAAGTTCACCGAGGACATACAGACGCGTCAGTACAGGTCACTGGAGGTGCTCCTAGGCGCGGGTTACAATACCTCGGCCGACATCTGGTCCACGGCTTGTATGGCCTTCGAACTGGCCACGGGTGACTACCTCTTCGAGCCCCACAGTGGTGAGGACTACTGCAGGTGAGTCGAACAGTTGCCGGGTTCCTTCTCGATGTTCCCTTTGAATCGCGGCTCCTCCAGCGGCCCTGGGTCTGACGGGTGAGACGCATTTACCTGGTGGATAGGGAAACATTCGAGGTATTCGAAACTCGAAGTCGACCAGTCCATGGTTCATACCCACCAGGTAATCGTCGAACTCGTCCTCGGGAATGCCTCTTCGAGCATTCACGCGGTTTACCACGAGGCGAGGCTCGGACGACCCCCCTGGATAAGATTCGCCGAAACTTTGATCTTCATTCGCGATGAACGCTCCGCTGTGTATTCGTGTCAGAGACGAGGACCACCTGGCACACATAATCGAGCTCCTGGGGGAGATCCCGAGACGCATCGCCCTGTCCGGGAAGCACTCCAAGATGTTCTTCACCAAGAAGGGCGAGCTGAAGCACATCAACGGGCTAAAGCCGTGGGGCCTCTACGAGGTCTTGACCGAGAAGTACGACTGGTCGCCGAGCGAGGCGTGCGAGTTCACCGAGTTCCTAACTCCGATGCTCGAGTTCGACCCGGCTACGAGGGCGACCGCAGCCGAGTGCCTGAAGCATCCCTGGCTGCAGATCAAGTGATCCGGTTTACCGTCGGCTTTAACGTTAAATTTCTGAGCCCCTCGCCCGCTGTTGATCACGCGCCAGCCCCAGTCCCTTCCGACGATCCCGAGCCGAGAGTACGACGTCCCGAGGCGAAGGCAGGCGAAGGAGAGAAGGTGCCATCATTCCGGAGGGTCGCAGAGACGAGGTCCTGCTTCCTGGGACGGCCGAGCCCCGTGGGGGAACCTACCGTGTAACATTTGTATCTACGGGAGAAAATCGCGCCACCCTAACGCCGGTACGCCCCAGTGCTTATTTATTATTCCTCTCAGTGCCACCTCTGTGCGGAATCGAGGCTTTACGGTGTCCAGGACCCTTTTGGACTCGCGAGCACGACGGGACGACGTTTAAGCTGCTCCAGGGGTGTCGACCAGTTACATCCTGATCCGCCGACCAGGACTGGACTCGCCGAAGAGCTTCACCTGGACTCTTCGCGTCATCATTCCAGAGGCCTGCGGCTCCAGGGCCCTTGCGATCCGACAGTGTTTTCCACGCCTACGCCACCCGACTCGGGGAACATCCTATCGGTCGACGAAGCCACGAACGGGGAACGAACAAACGCGACCCCGAAGAGGATCAGCTCGACGTGACGAGCTTCGGTTCCACGGACCTCCGCACTCTCGGCTCGAAACTGCCCTCTTCCCTGTCCTGTCTCGTTACCTGTCCCCCCTCCCTCCCTCCCACCCCTCCCTACGTCCTATTTGTATTTATGACTTTGTGAAAGATATTTTTTCATTTAGCGATGACAATTTAAATTAAATTTCTTAGTACTTTAATTGGCGCCACCAGTCGTTGCATCCCACTCGCATGCTCGTACACCGGACTCGATCGACAACGACGCGTGTCTTGAGAGTCACAGGACGTACTCGTCGTGAAGGCATACTTGCGTTATACATATATACATATATACATATTATATATATATACACACGTTATATATATATAGGAGATATTTATAAAACGTACGTTCTCGATTCGGCAGGGAATGGGGCGTGTTTTTGAAGATTCGCTCGTCATCCGGAATTTTTTTCGCTAAGCGTTCCTCGAGCAAAGGACTATTTGGACGGAGTCTTTCCATGAGTCTTGCCGGTTCTCGCTTGATAATTTAATGGACTGCATTCCGGACGGAGTTGATTGGTCTCATCGTAAATTTTATAATGAACCGCCTCGCGGTCAATTCGGGTTATCAATTTTCTTTTTCTTTTTTTTTTTATGCAAATCCTTTCGCGACGACTCCTTGCAGCGAGTGGCCTCGTCTTCCTCGTTGATGAAAATCGATCCTTCGTGTTCATAATGTCAGGAATTTATTGTCATTTATTGTTAAAAAATATTTTCGAGGATGTAGATGGTTCCCTGGTACTTTAGACATCACAAGCGTTGCTTTCGTGGTCGATGGTACTTTACGTTTATGGCTCTTTTGACTTCTTTTTTTGTTTTTTTTTTTTTTTTTCGAGACGACTCTGTATAAATTCTGTATGAAACGTCCTCTCTCCCTCTCGCGGCAAGGATGTAACGGAAATTGTGTAAATGTAATCAAAATGCAGGTACACTCGAACGGGTGCATCGATCCGCTGTCTTAGGGGGAGATAAGGAGATGGGCCATCTCAGTTTCTTGCACCGATAGGATATTATTAACCGAGATTTAAAATACTCGTAGAGGATGCACCGGGTCCTTCGAAGGATCCTCGGGATTTGTCGACTGCGCAGCCCTTAGGTCCTGATTAGAAATCGGCAGGATGAGTTCTATGCGAATCTCAGTACGAGTAGAGCTAGTTTGTGTCTAAGTACCCGATAGGCGTTTCTGTTGTCTTTGTATATTTAGTGATCCTCCTTTTTTAAAAAGAAAGAAAAACCTAGTTTAACCGGATTCCATTGTGATAACGTATCAGGAGTAGGCAAGATAGGATAGACTTTAAGCATCGCGTCATTAAACAGTTGCTAGACATCCTAACAGCAGTCTACGCGTTTATGGAGGTTTAAGGTTGGACTTAATCCTGGGTTAATCTAATCGAGCGGTAGACTACTGTTAAAGCGTGTCTCAAATTAATTGTAAAAAGGCCAGGTTAGCGTCCCACGAGACTCTCCTCTGTTATATTTAATTTCTCTTACCTCTGTACTCTCGAGCTCGCCTTATTATTATCGTTTCCGTAAACCTTAGTTGTCGTTCAGAGGCCGACCGTGTTAAGGCAACGTGCTCCGGCGACTTTTAATTTATTTATGATCCTTAGTTTTAGATCGTAGGTCCTCTCGAGCCATTCCACCTTCCCGGTTATCGGATCGTTGGGAACATGCCAGACAGGAGCAACCAACAACCATGGTGTGACTGTGTAAGGGAAACAGTGTAACAGATATTTCCTGGAGTTTAAAATAAATTGTATATCAGTCATTTTGATTGCACTTAAGGGCTGCACAGTGATGGAAGTCGGTTAATCAGGTGATAAGGGGATCCTCGACTGGGAAGTCCATTCTGGTATACTTTATAGTTCTAAACACTTTGCCTGGTTATCGCGCTTCGAGTGGTACGAAGGAATCATCGATGATCGTTCGATGACTTCGGAGAAAATGAAAATCTTGCCCGGGTTCCTTGGATTCTTTTTTTTTTTTTTTCACCCTTTAGTTTCAAAGCTCTCGTTTTTCTCTAGGAACGCTTTTGAGGGAAATGGGAGAATCATCGATGATCGTTCGATGATTTCGAGGGAATATCTCACCGAGGCTCCTCGGGTACCGACTGATTGCGAGTACTAAGCTCTCTGCCGATGATTATACGATTGTAGGGCGAAAGGATGGAGCGAGACGCGTTTGTTTGAGATTATTGTATTCTTAGAGTATCATCCTGAATGACTCCGAAGACATGTGCGCGCGCCGATCGGAAGAGTGCTCTGGCTGATGATCCCAATGATCGCGACTGTTCCTCGTGGTATTCGCACTCTTATCGTGCTAACTTCCGATAGTAGGAACCCGTTGTACCCTGCCGTTTAATTGTATGATCGTCCTGTTGAATTTGTACAGTATGTAGAGAGCGTAGAGGGAACCTCATCGAATGGCTGCCGGGAATTCTTGTATCGCGTAGAGGAAATGTATCGGTAACGGTGGGTCGACCTGAACCTCGGGAGGTGAGAGATCGATTCCTGGATTATATCCTCAACTAATTGTAAGAAACAATGAATTTGTACTTAAATTCCCAGCTGGGATAATTATTCGAGACGAGCGAGCTCTGGGAACCGATAGGGCGAACAATGCCGAACAATGGTGGATAATGGTGGACAATTGAGGTTTGACTGGAAGCCTGTCGATTCTTGGACTGCCAGTCAATGGGATTCCCTCGTTAGAGATACAGGATGTGCGACAATTAGCAAATACCGATATTTTGTGGAGAGGAGGTGGACGTCGAAATCCGTGAGCGATCCTAGGAACGAACGCGATTACCGTGGAACTAAATATTTATATTCGTACTTATTGTACGCGTTTATGAACAAAGGAAGGGTTAAACAAGTGCCAAGAAAAATTCAGGCTCTAAGGAACGAGAAATTAACGAGCCTCCGATTTTCTTACACGTCTCAAAGTCGTCTAATGTGTATCCACTCCGATTATTTGCGGACCTTTTTGATAAAAAAAAAAAAAATAAGAGAGAGGAAAAACACCAGTGTTGTATGTGAAGTACGAAGATTAAATTATTCCATTAATTTCTCCGCGCTGTTTGATTCCTGTATTTTTGTCGAGTTATATTATATATTCGCCGTTATCGTCTCTTATACGTTTCGTTTCCGTGTGTTAGGCTACGCTAATTTCCTAGGATGAAAATCAAACGTAATTCGTGGTGTTAATGCTTTACACCTGCGCTAGGTAGACTTGTAAGGTTTTTCTATTTGTAATAACGATAAACATAAATAGTATTAGGTATTAGTAGCGGTAGATACACGCGGACTCGTTGTGACAATCGGCGGGTCCTTAGAAAATTCCCGTTACTGCATCCGATAACGATGAATTTATACATAAAGAGAAACGCCAGCCGATAATATTGTAATTGCATCTTTGCATTTTTATACATCACGGTGACCGTGCGATCCCCTTTTGTTTGGAATTCGGTAAATAATAGTAGGCATTTACGGAGAATCGATGCCGAATCGAGCTTGGCATTGCATTGGACGAATACGTGCGATAAAAATTAACCCCCCCCCCCGAGCGCTCGCTAACAATGATGAAAAATAATGTCACAGCCGTTTTGCGATAACGCTTGGATTTAATCATGAATTAATTAAGTCGGCGCAAGCAGAGGACGTATGAATTTTATACACGATAGTTTTTAACGTCGGGATTACTTTCACTTGGAAATCGACGAGCCAGTAGACGTTAGTGATAGTGATAATGAATTGAGCTTAGCACTGTGATAACACGCCAATATCCGTAACAGCGTCCGGCAGCGAGTTTCGTGTGATTTTTCATTGACCGAATTAATTGATAATAACGTAGGGTAGTCGAGTTTTGAAGCCGTCTTCGAAATGACCTCATCATTTTTTGTTATTCAAAACGTTTATCCCAATTGGCGGCTCAGATGACCTACGGTAGGAATTAAGTACAATCGGAGGTAATCAATGCGGAGACTGTGGTGCTCGAGGTAACGAGAGAAACATTGTAATAATAGACGTACAGACGACTTTTAGACGCCACCGTAGAGGATTAATTAACCGTAAGCGCTCCTTAACGAGCATTTGTTAAACAATTACCCGAAACGCTCGATTTCCGATTAAACTTTCGTATCTTCAAATCGGTGTCTTCGTTCCACCGCAGCGCCGCTCACGGATTCCGGCGCAACGAGACGTCCTCTACAGTCCGCACACTGAGACTAAGCGTGAGCGACATTAGCGATTAAGTTCTTTCTAGTTTAATTAGCGAGTAGGCTCCCGACCGCCGCTTTAGAGCTCTAGGAATAATTAGCGATCAATAATCCGTACTGTTGTATAAATAGTTCGACGTGTAGAGAGCGAGCGGGGAAGAGACGGAGACACGCCAGTCGGCGAAGCGTCTGCAGGAAGAAAGAGGACAGCGTCTCGCCGAGGACAAGGAACGGACTGCTCAAGATGGATTGGCGTGGCGAGATGGGATAAAGAAAACTTGGAAAGTGGATCGTAGAGGGACCCAAGTTAAATGCCACACAGCTCGTGGACCGGTCGGGCGATTCGGCTCGGGTCAGCCTAGTCCGCGAAAATTAAACCGCGCGTTCGCAATGGCTTCTACCCGAATTGCTCATGCTTCGATTGTAAGCTATCCATGCGGTGGATAAGAACCGCGGATCACCCACAAGGAGACGCAGAATATTAGGAGACCCTAGGATAAGCGATAAGGAGCCTCGTTGATCCAGGCTGGCTTAATTGTAGTTCCGGCGAGATCGAACTTAGATTCGAGGGAGACCCCTTGCCTCGCTTGTAGAGTTAAAAGATTTTTAGCTACTTAATTGTTAGAGTGCCAGGAGGCGCGACCGCTGTTATCCCGTTCAGTGCCTAAGAGTGCCTCGACTTGAAATGACGGAAGAGCGTTTGGCACTTTAGGGTGTGATTTTTTTTTTTTTTTTCCCAATGGCACTCGAGCGCATAACGAGTACGGGTAAGGGAGGGATTGGCGACCTCTTTTAACGCTGAAAGCGAGGCTTGAGGACCGTAGAGAGTTCAGCGATCTTCCGTTGCTTATCAACTGCGAAGCGTGTACATAGTAGGGCGAACCTCTAGGAAATCGATGTATACGGTGGCTGGTTCCGTACTCGGTGCAGCCTCGAGAACCCTTAACTAGTAGAGATAGAGGTGGCCTTTTCCTTCCTCGAGGCTGGGTCACCTCGATATCCGATAATCCAGTCCGACGGTATAAGGGGTTGATGTAAACCGAGCCAGGTGGAGGTCGCAGGAGCGGTCGAAGGAAGGTCCGGGGAAGGCGAACCCACCGTCGTCCAGTGATTTATTGTTAAACGGCCGATTCTTCCTGGACCTGTTCGAAGACGGTCCTGCGGTGGTTTGGTATGGTTTCATTGTCACGGGGAGCCAAACCGAAGAGAGATCTTGTCCTGGGAGGTCTGGGGGACCTGCGACACGTCCTCGGGGACTCACCGATCGGTACACGATGCTCTATGGTTGTTAGTATAAATATGCATTATAAAGTAAATAAATAAATGAGTAAATATACATATGTAGAGAGAGAGAGATACAGAGAGAACCATGTAATCCGCATGATTAGCCAGTGCACGTCGTTACGTATAAGAGTGCAGCGAGGAGGTCGCAGCGCCGGGGAGGGACTTTTTCGAAGGTGGTGAACTCGGCGTGAACTCTGTGGAGGTGCTTCGTTGGTTCGTGATGGGACTTTCTGGAGCTGGAATAGAAAGTGGGAGCTGTAAATGTGCTCTGTGGAGCGGTTAGAGGGTTCTAGTCTGACTTTTTAACGGTCGGTCGGCGTCTTAGCTCCTCGTTAGGGGCAGGTGACACGGGATGCCTTCGGGATGGATTCTTCTTCGGCTTCTTCCGGTAATTTCGGGAGGTAACGAGGAGCTGGGGTGACTTATTGGCGCGGTGGAAAGGTATTCTTGAACTCTCCTCAGGGTAGATCTAACTGAATTCTGGATTAAATCGGAAGCGGTTCGCGTTACTGGGTGTTACCGATAGGACACGAGGAGTCATACTCACGGGATGTTTTGTTAGGTCACTCGACAATACCGAGGTGAGCTTTGGTTAGGACGATAATGCGATTCCGTGGTCGAGTGTCGTCTAATTTTACGTCTTCCTTAAACTGGTACTGGGAACAGTCGATTATCTAGAGCTCACTGTCGTCACCCCTTGAAGCCTGGATTTTTGTAAATTCAATTTTGGAACATGCTTTCAGATGTTTATGGCGAGTCCGAGGGGAGAATACTCACTTCATTTGTTCTTTTTTTTGCTTCTCCTTCTTTTGTCATTCATTTGGACCGAGGTGCTGCTAGGGCGGGGACGAATTCGCTCCGGCGGAAAGTGTGTTCTGAAATTGGAGTACTAGCGTCAAAGAAATCGAAACCTGCGATTGATCCGATGACTTATGAATTATGACACTAACGGGAAGTTATGTCCCGAGTGTCGACTTCTCGCGGTAACATCACGCTGTGTCGGTCCCGGACTTGCAATCAATTTTTCTATATTTTTTCACGTGTAAAAATGTATAACGTAAGGAAAGACGATCGATCATATTCTACCGTGTTAAGCAAAATCGTTGTTATTGCAATTTTGACTGTTTGACAGTGATTACTCATTAAGAGGGTGCGCGGTAAGGAGGGGACGATTCGCAGGAAATGTTATACGTTGTCGGAATGCAATGTGCAATTTTCTGCGACCGTTTTTGGGTATATCGGCCGGATCGACAAACTTGGACATTTATCTCAAACGGTTGGAAATGCAGACAGCTTTTTGTTTAACAGGATACATTATGTCCGTTGAATGAATGGGTAGTAATAAGTGAGACTTACGATCGGTTCATGTTTAAATATAAAACTCTAACCCGAGTGATTTCTCTGTATACAGCATGCTCCGAAAGGACGAAAATTCTGTTTGACATTGTTCCGGAATTTTATGAATATTGGCTTTTAATAAATCAAGCTCATGCGCTCCGATTAAACGAACCTCGGTTGATATTTCTTTAGGATCTTCTTACCACACTTTTTGTATACGGTATTTATTCCGAGTCGTGTGTCTAAAATGTACTGTATGGAAATGACGAATCCTCGTCGAGGGTATGCAACGTTCATTTTTAATTATTTCTTTAATAAATGCCCCGCTCTTGTAAAGGACGTACCAAATTGATAAAGCTCGTTTCGTCGAACCTCTGGTTTTAATTGAAGGAGTGAATTATCCATTAAACATGTTCTTTAAAAATAATCGATTCTGTATTATAAATTGCTGGCAGCACTGCGATCAGTGGAGAACGAGAGCAGCGGAGTCGATAAAACGTGATGAGGGATCGGTGACCATAAAGAAAAGACTGCTTGTTCATTATAAATATTTAAATTCAATTTAGCCATCTCTTTGTCTTAGTTAAATAAATTCAACAGGGTTCATCCGTTGGACTTTCAAAGAAAACAATTGTCAAAGTCCGCTCGTCCCGATCTCGCGATTCGCTTTCAGTAAGTTAAACGACTCGAGAGTCGTCCCGAGATAACAACATTTAGCACATTGTAAAATGGAATACTTATTATTTTACGATAGTGTATATAAAAAAAAAACATGCTTTACGCGTCATGGAGTCTTAAATAAGTAGTACCGACCGCGGTTCCCCGCAGTTTATCGAACTAATTCAAACGGCGAACCTTAAATTATTCTTAGTGACTACCTAGCATCCAACAATTGTTTTTCTGCCGTAATATTTGCAACTGGAGAATTTCAACATACATATAATGGTCCAGATAATCATCCGAACGAAGCGCTGAGTCTCGTTCGAATTAACTTGAATCGCCGGTAGACTAGAACGGTGTGCTTCGTTCGCATGATTATTCGAAACATTATATCACACAATTCGAACAATTATTTCCCATAACTATGATAACATGAAATTCAAGAGTCGCTTAAAAAATAATCATTCGAATACGATCCGCTCGAGTGGGCGAAGTGGGTAAGATTTTTCAATTTTCTTTTGGCATCTCGAGAGTAGAGCTGCGATAGCTCGTCGAAAGAATTGCAAAGTCACAACTACCGTGCACTGGAGAATTACTCGCCCGATAAAACAAACGATTAATCGCCAATTAATCGAAATATCGAGTCGAATAATTCATCAGAATGCAGGAGCACAGCTCTAGTAAAAACTTTGGGCAGTCGAGAACTGTGATAACAAACGCTCGGTTAGTCCTAGACCTCTTTCGAATACAATAACCATTACAAATAATTCTCTCGATAATTAACTAACATCCGATAGCTAATATTTCCACGGATTGACTTCGAATATCTCGCGTTCAATTGGTGGGTGACAACTCGCATGGCCCAAATCTCTAATTGCGTTTCCTTAATCCTAGAGTTCTCTGGAATACGGTTACAAGCTACGCCAAGACTACATGTAAAAATAAACATTAGACGGAAGGTCGGACAACGATTTGTTAATCCGAAGTTCAGACAAGCTCGCTTAATGCTAATTTCCCTTCCGAATTCTAGGGGACGCGTATAATTTCTCAGTAAATCGAAAGAAATGCACTAAGTACGAGTTGTTAGGTAGTTCAATATGAGGTCACTTGCGAGTTTGACCAACTTTAACGATAAAATCCGCAGCTTCGTATTGAAGAACCTAAAATAGAAGAGCCGGCGCCAAATAGGCAGGATTAAGGCCTCGGTCGGCAGACTTCGCTTATCTTAAGGTCGATATTAAGGCCCTTTCGTCGGAAAGCCGCGAAGCCTTCGCGGAATCCTCGCAATACTTAAATCCTTAAAGGAGCAACGCACCAAGGCCGCGTAATTCTCGATTTTCCCCACCACTGTACTTAAGCTCTCCGTGGAAAATCTCGGCCAGGTCCTCGAGAAAAAAAAAATTCCTAACGTTGCCGCGACATTTATTCAAAAGTCGAGGTCCACTGTGGGTGGAGTTTTCTGCCCAGTGGGAGAGAAATCGAAAATTCATACGCACTCTGGAAAACTAGTCGCGCGATTAAGGTCCTTGCCGATTGTTTCCTCGACGCGCAATCGGAACGAGGTCGGTATTGAGTCGAATTCGAATTTATTGAGATGCCTTGTCGTGTCTTCAGTAATTATAAGGTCCGTACTGAGAACCGTGGTAGTACGGTCCTGGATACGCTGCTGGTGCCGGATATCCGGCATAAGCGTACTGTTGCTTCTGAGGATACACTGCGAACATAAATCCAATGATAAATTAAATGAGAATTGATAAATCAAAAATATATGTATATATGTATTTTTTTTTTTTAATCGCGAGGAGACGGACATTCTAGGATTTCCCGTGGCAATATTGTAGAAGGTTTCTAAGCTGGCATTCGAGTCGTCGATAAGCCGCAGAATTCTCTCACGGATGCGTTTACGTCCGGATAGGATTTATTGTAACAAAAGTATGCTACTTTCCTCGATGGCAATCTCGTAATTGCCGGTTGCAGGCGACTAGCGAAAAATCCTACACACGGATCGGGAAGTGGAAGGACCGATCAAACGGAAAGACGATCTAGAAAGTCTTAACCGCTTCCCAAGAGTCAGAGCGTGACGCCATTACTTCGATCTGCCATTCAATAACCAGAGCGTGAGACAAAAAGTAAGAGCGTCATCGTTGCTCCTCGATTGACAGATCGGTCCTGCGTAATTCCAAATATATGCCAAACGTATCTCAAATGTATGCCAAATGTCCGCCTCCCGCCGCACTTAACGTCTAGTAAACGTACTTTAATCGGTAATCGCTATTCTTTCCAAGTTAAGTATGATTAAGAAGCGATTAGTAATATCCCTCGGGTTTATGGACGTTTACGTTTCATCGTTCTCATAACCATTACCTAAACTGAACTGTCGGCATCGCGATCTTATTATTAGTCATAATATTACTTTAGGAGATGCGCCATCTTGTATAATCAGAAATCAAGGAACATTCGGTTCACTAACTCTTCTTGCTTCTAAATGTCTCTTCTTTCGTCAATACAACTTAATACGTAGATGTGACCAGGGCTGCGGACATCCGGCGAATCGGGGAGAGATCCAAGATTAAAAGTAGCAACGACCTTGTTCTCTTCTGGCCTTCTTTGAGATTCACTCAACAGGTGACCGCGACTCCGTGCGGTGAATGTAAAAAATCCTGCATCCACCTTGGTTATGCGGTCTGATTATCGCAGCAATTAGATCCTCATAGAACATTCCGGAAACTGAATTTAATTTACCATCCCCGCGGCGTTATCAGCTCTATCAATCGAGATATCGCGAAATTTTGGACTACCGTTCGGAGCTACAGAATCCAAGATGGCGGACCCCGCCATCGTGGGCAGCCCTGATCGCACCCGTCTATAAAACGTATTTATCACTGAATTAACCTTAGATTAACGTTAGTAGAAGCAAAACTGTTAAATACCAGGCATGAGGTACTGCATGTTCATAGATTCCTCGCGCATTCTCTCTCCCCGCAAGCAAATGGCGGCCGCGCTAAACAAGATAGCGCTGACCAGCGACCAACCGACGCCGACCCAAGCCACCACGTACGACCAGTCGTACGAGATTAGCGAGTTATCCTTCAGGACCTAGAACCGGGTTAAACGGCGGGATTAGCGGGCCTCGAGGGAGGTTCACCTGGCATGATGTATTGAATGTTTTGGGCCTGTTCGCGGGCCCGTTCCTTTCTCAAGCAGGTGGCCGCGATCACGAAGAGCGTCATCGTGCCGAGACACGTGGCGACGCCAAGCCAGGCCAGGTAGAACGACCAGTCGTACCACTGAGCGGCATTGTCCTTCAGGACCTGTAGCACACGTACGCCGCCATATTGGATCGCGCGTAAGCCGACTCGAAACGCCCAGATAAAATTAAATTCAATATCAATTTACCCAGGTTCATCCCCTAAATCAGTTACCTATCCAAAGGATATCCCGACTGACATGAATCCTCCCTTCGCCAGGGTACCAAGGGAATAAATTCCTGTTGGTCGAGGTACACGGTACGGATACTGAACCGACACGGAACGGACGTGGGTAAATCCAGCATAATTCAGAGAAGAATATCTGGGAGGTCGGAGACGACGTGCGATGATATTTGGCCGCAATCTTTGGCATTAAATTTAAAAGATGGCGTTAAGAATTCTAAGGCCATCTTATTTCATGGGCTGCTTAGCAGCATAACGGTCCACCATGGGTGCGACTGAGACGAGTGGGACGAAGACTCGACGTGAGTTCTGAACTAAAGGAAAGGTGGACTCGCTAACGGAGTCAACCGTGTGACTGAAAATCCTTTCTAAAACTGTTATCAGTGCCACTGTGGGTACGCTGAAAGAAATCTTCTACGTGATGGTTGGTTCTATATCGACTGGGTGGAGCGATGATGGAACTGAGTGGAACTTACGTTGCTCCATTGCTGGTAGTACTCTTCGCCGACGACTTTCTCCTTCTCGTAGTACTCAACCCCGTGCCAAAGGCCCATGGCTCCGGCGCTGAGGAGACCTGGAGGAGAATTAACGGTAAAAGGAAACGCCTGGGAAAATTCGAGGGTCATTCCCTTGAGCCAGAGAAATACCGACATGCGAGCAGCATCAAAATCGCCGTTGCCGTGATGTTCCCGGGTGATCTCCGCCAGCATCCCACCACGCCGGTCCAGAAGGCGGAGAAGATCGCCAGGAAGCTCACCACGAAGAGCGCGATCACCGAGCGACCCATATCTGCGGGAAAGGCGCAGATATTTAATTAAGAGTTTTTAAACCAAGTTTGAACCTTCCAATCCTAATCGCCCTTACGTAATCGCGCCATGGCGTCGTCCGAGAACCCTCTGGTCTGGTTCTCCTCGTCGGGGATGAAGTAGTCGATGTTCATGCAATGCGTCTCCACGGGGCTCAAGTACGTCTCGACTGAAATTAATGAAACGCTTTTATTTTAACCCCTTCACGTGGGGCAATCGGCACTTCGCTGCCGAGTCCTTCCGACGTATGGGCGAAATTCCCGAGCCCGGGCGGGCTATAATCGACCTAACGCTCAGACGTTCCCAGTTAATCGTAAAACGCTCGAAGGCTGCGCGGGAACTTTTTCCCCATCCTGTACATATCGTCCGTAGGACTCGGAGGGTTAACCTAAAAGGAGTCGAGGAATAATGGAGGCTTATTCGCGGGTATTCCCGCGCGTCAAACTTTTCCCGCGTGAAGAATGCGGGGGGAAAGGAAGGGAGGTCGAGCGCAAGGAGAAGGTCGACCGCCAACTCGGGAGATGGATAAGAGAGGGTGTCGCGGTGTGCGACGAGCTGCAGCTCGAGAAGCACGTGACCCAGAATGCATCGGTCGCGCCGTCATAGTTCGCGCCGCGCATGCGCGCGCCGATCCCAGGAGTCACGTGATTCGCTCTCGCAGGACGCCTCGAAAGCCTCGCCTTTCGAAAAATATCGCCCGATCGCTGCCTTCGACGATTTCTATCAATTTCTACGCACCAAGCCTATTTCGAACTCTCGATAAACGGTCCTTGAACGTTTCTTCGAGAAAAATTTAACAATCTAGGTACTACTAGCGGTACTACAGTGATAAAAAAAAATGTTCATTGAACGAGAGAAATATTGAATGGCACCAAAGAAGTATTTCGTTAATTCGAAGAATAATTATTTGATAATTTTAATGAAGAATTTTAGATAAAGATGTGCAGGGTGGAGGGTTGGAAAATGAATGATAAGTCGATTTTATCGAGGTCGTGGATGCAATTCCGAGATGACAATTCACGCCACGGGTCGACCTGGCATCGAGCTCTAACGGGAACTCGAAAATACGTTTAGGAGTTCCCTTCTTCGTAACGGGGACCACTTAACCTACGCATCGCAAATACGTTCCGTTTCCCGGCCGGAAGCCACGTGCCGGAAGAGAAGTTGGGAACCGATAAGGCGCTCTCGGTCAGAAAACGGTAACCCAGCCATTTCGCGGTGAATAGCAATTGATAAGAAATACCGAGGAGAGATAGAGTACCACCAGTAATTTGACATCACGGTTTGGAAACCTGGAGAAGAAAATCAATCGCATTACCGTAACTGTATCATCAATCTTCTCTCCCAAAGTAGAGCTCGACCTGTGCAGGTCGTAATATGGCTCCAGATGAATTACAAGTTAATTGCTTAAACATAGCCCTGATGAGATTACGGTTTACCCACCTCGAGGGACATTCCAACGGCAGGAATTGAGGCGCGAGAGCACTTTGCTCCGCGAATGACAAAATGATTATCGTATGAGCGGTTATGAGTACCACGATGTGGAGCATGTATAAGACAGGTGGACGCGAACGTCTTTATTACGTATATTCCCGTGTTGAGGGATCAGAGGAAGGTATTCCTGTTCACCAGGGGATATTCCAGGTGAGGCCTGCACGTTAGTTCTCGAAGAGGAGTCCGGAGAAGACGGCAACTCTCGGGACGCGTTACGAATGGTCTCCTGCAACGGCGCTCTCCGGAGGACCGCTCGCTGGAAACACGTCTTGAGAAACTCCCCGAAGTATCTGGAGGAGCGATCTTCCCCGGTGCTCGCGGGACATAAAATCTCACGGCTGGAATTCGAGACTTCCGCTCGAGTATTCGAGCACACTTTACGCCGGCATTCGGGATCGGTTACTCGGCGCGGAAGTGCCGGCGGCCATTTTGTCCTCGAGGCCGGATCTTCTAAGGGCTCGTTTTTCAAGACCACCCGGAAAGACCGGCATAAAAGAAGAATTGAACCATCTACTCTTTACATTCGTATACCATTTACCATATGATACCTCAAGAAATAACTACGTCATTTAATTAATACCCTAAATAACATTTCTCCCATTTTAGGTGGCGTACAATATAGCGTCATCGACGCCTCTAAAGAACGCCATGCTAAGGATACATCAAGAGACGAATTGCCCTAAATTCACCTCCTTAAAGGACGTTTTTCAACTTTAACGGTAAGGAGTGACTAATTACCGTGGAAATTAATATAACTTCGCTGGATTTTTATATAAATGGCTCTTTAAGGATCGAGGCGAGCTCTCGTCCGAAATCGCGCATGCGCATAACGGTTCGTCGCGATGTCGCACGGCAAGGTGCAAGACCGTTACCGCAATTAACGCGCGGTTTCCACAATTTGTGTTACAAGCTGACCCGAGGTGCATTCCGAGGCTGCCCTGTTAATAAACCCCACGTCCATTTTCTCGGCTCTCGCCTACTTTTCGCCGGAGAAACGCAGGCGGATATATATGAAACGAAGTCGGAGAGGCTCCTCGATTAGGGCCGACGAACTGCGTAAGTGGGACCGATATTCCTTGCGCGTCTCTCCGGGATCGTGTAACCGCTTAAACTCTTAACCTATTACGTGAAACGTGAACGATTCAAACGGCAATCGGCGCGGATTCGCGTAGAAAGTATCTTCGATCGGCGGATGGGAACGCGCAAGAAACACCGATCCGGCTCCGAGTTATCCTTAACGGAGAATCGGCGAATATCCTGGATTCCTTTAACCCGAGTTAACATTCGTAAACGCGTCTCGAGTCATCGAGTCTTGCGATCCGTTACTTCGTGCCGGAAGAGATTTTCACGGCGCAATTATCGCGCACCTTTCGACCGTTTTCGATGCAACGAGCAAAAGTATGAAAATAAAATTCGGACACTTCAAAAGTCACGGTGAAGTGATAAAAGTCAGATTAAAAAGGAATATTGTAGACTCTTGAATAAATGTATGATGTTGTGTATTGTAATTTTGTGAAATTATTTAGGGAAAAGTTGAGGATTTATGAAGGCGATTTTTGGTAATCGGTATAAAATTCTGATATTTTCTTCTTTTGGCTGTGGAGGGCCATCGGAAGTCGGAGACTGTTGTCGACACCCCGGTAGTGACTGGCAGGCCTTGCGCAACATTTGCGGATAAAAAGATAATGTATTACTTCCAGCCAGTTTCTCCCCGATAAATAGATCGTACCTTCCCGTGCCGATGTCCCTAGGAAATTGCATCTTAATGGTCGGTCCAGTAGAGCTGGACCACTTTCCTGATAATCACCAGTTTCTGGCGACGGGTTTGACACGATTCCTACATACGCGTCGTCGCCTCGAGACTTTCTAAATTGTTTAACTAATAATTCCGATTGTTGTAGGCCAGGACCATTCGGTACCTCCCCAGGCAATCTTGAGGAATTACGTAACGGGTTTGATAACAGACAGAAGGCAGCTAGAAGAAACGTTAGATCCGAGTGCAGGAAAGAACGGCGAAATGGTGAGAGACTTCAAAGAGATCCGCACTGGACCCTGGCAATTACGAAGCGACTGAGTACCTTAAGAGTTTCTTTTATGTCACGGTTGGTTCGAAGCGACGACAAAATCGCTGGATTTGGCAGAAATTGAGAACCGTCTAAAGATAGCAACCCTCGGCCAAATCGATTGCCGATCGGGTCAAATGCTAAACGCTTCCCCTATCGATTTAACATTTCTCCTCCCCGGGAAATAATTTCCAGAGTAAGATTACCCAGGATCGATTAATCGAAGTCGACTTACCCGTTGGTGGTCGTTCCTTCGGATAGCATATCCTGAAGAGACCCTGCGTCCTGGTGTAGAAGAAATATTTAGTGTTCATCTGCTCGACCACGTGACTTTGATCCGGATGCTTGGCCGCATATTGCTGGAACAACAGAGAAAATGAAAAATGCATTAAACGTACTCATAGTTTCTTTGGAATAAAACACGCACGAAGAAGTAGACGTGATACCGCAACGAAAATGGACGCGCAAGGTGTCCCTCTTACGTGGTAATTATGCGTTCATTATTCAACATTTGAAATATGCGACCATGCTAACGAGCTAATTGCATTCTCGCTCTAGTGCCTTATTTAATACATCGCTCCTTCGAATTCTGATAAACCTTCCAGGCACGAGAGAAAAGTCTACACATGGAGCTGCTCGTCCTGCGCAATTACTCCAATTTGCATAATTTCATTTCCTACTCGTAATTAGAAGTATTAGCCGAAGTGAGCGCACCGAGGAGCAAGTATTACGTTATCTCACGGCAACGCGTTAACGCGGAAATCTGGCTAGAAGAAAATCTCGGGAGATGATTCTCTCCTCTCGGAAGATCGAGGGGAAGATGTTAAATTAGACGAGAGTAGTTCACGGAGGAAAATTGGAAACAGGAGGCCATCCGAAATGACCGGCTCGATAGAAAGTGGCATCGCATGAAATCGATTCGATCGGCGATTATCGAGCGATCTCGATCCCGAGATCTCTTCCTCGGATTTCTTCCTCGTCTCGACATTCCCATCGATTCGAGCTTCCCATAAAGTGTATTCTATATTCTAGAGAGCGCTTACTCGACCGACTCGCCACAGTTCCGCACTTTTAGACCGCACTTTGCATGCATGCAATGTCAAGCGTTATTGCCGATCTTGACCACCAAGTATCGAAAGCGCATCGAAAATAATGCATTTCGCACATATTCACGTCCTGGAAACTCTCTCGTTTAAGAATCATCGAAGCTGCTCTAAAATAACTTTCCTGGGAGTGGAGGAAAACGAGGAAAGTGGCAAATAAGGTGAAAAATAGAAAAAAATAAATAACAAGTAATAAAGAGTGCATTATAAATTTTTCATAAGAATAAAAACCGTGATTTCATTATTCACAATTATTCATACTTATTCACGTCCTGACAATTTTCATATTTAGGAATCATCGAGGCGGCTCCAGATTTTTCTTCCCTGGAAATGTTTAGGAGAAAATGGGGAAAGTACCAAAACGAGTGAGAGAAAGAAAAAATAAAACGAGTCGGCAATAAAACCAAGAAGAGGAGCACATTAAATCTGGCGCAGAAATCGAAAAGCAGATTTTTCGAACCCCCTTTGCGCTTTTTCGCCTCCGTGCCCCAGAAAGCGACTTAATAGACAGTGAAACCGATAATGATCCTTCTCGTCTCGCTCGGATCGTTTCTAGGAATCGGTTTATGCGTTTATGATGCCGCGTCGATTTGCCACGATTTTATCGGCGATGGATTGATTGATTTTCGAGCCCCTCGACGACTGTACAGAGACAGTAATGTGGATGGGCAGCGCAAGAGGCACCTAAATCACCCCAAATGGCCGATATAACTCCGTTATGAACTCGGTTTTCAATTTACATACAAATGTCCGGCTTAGGATTGCTTTAGCTCGTACAATGGCCCGTGTCAAAGAAGCTTGACATCGGAGAGAGAACTCTATTTCAGCGTAAATGAATCACCGTGACGCACTCGGTGAAAGTACTGTGTACATACATCCGAGACATTCCGTGAGCCCTAAATTTGAAAATTTACACGCTTACGATGACAAACTAAATAACGCAAAATATACAATTCCATAGAAAATGCTCAGTATTCATTTTCCTAGGTTAAAGAATTTTTTGGTACGTTCCTTACGTGTGTACAAATGTGTATATAATAACGCAATATATATATTCGTAATATGTATAATAACGCAAAATATACAATTCCATAGAAAATGCTCAGTATTAATTTTCCTAGGTTAAAGAATTTTTTGGTACGTTCCTTACGTGTGTACAAATGTGTCAAATTAACGGAATTGATTTTTCGTCTTTAAGGGATAATTTCGGTTCGCCACTTCGAGACGCCATCAAAGCCGTTTTCTTGGATCACCGATGGCGAGTTCCCGTGGCTAGAAACCGGTGTTTATCGATTTTCACATACGGATGTACTCCTGTATGCTCCGGAGTATGCGTGTATGGATATGAGCGTAATGCTCCACAGGAATGTCGCGGGCGGCCGAGAAGATCTCCTCAAGGCTGCGGAATCTCGCAATCGTCGAGCCCACGAGAACAATCATACGCAATCCCAAACGATTGTGAACGATTACGATCAAGGAGGAAGAACGTGGGTCCCCCATTTTTGCGGCATCCTCCACAATGGCGGCATCGTAACCAGTGTCAACCTCTACAAAGCCCCCCCAAAAAAAAGAAATTAATTTATAAATTACAAATACATATCAAAAGAATATTTTTCCTCGAGAAGAAAAATTTCTCGAGAACCATGCTTCACCATGAAACCGTTAAAAGCGATTCTCCAGCCTAAGGAAGCAGCATCGATGCGTAATGGCTGTTGGTACTCGTTTTTTAAACACATGGGGAGCCCTAAAGAAGGCTCGTTCACTAAAGTGTCTTTCAGACGGGAAGAACAGGTTTCCATTATCCGAAGCCATCTTCAGGGTGCAAGAAGCGTTGATATGTACATACAACAGCTGTACTACACTGTTGAAAATATCTGTTGAAAATATAGCACGCATGAAGTACAAGTTCCTTCAACGTGGAATATTTCGAAATTTCGTGCGCAAATTGATTAGAATTTTATATTCTAAGGGACATTCTGAGACCTGTATCTAATGACGTGTTTTTAATCATTGTTTTATATTCCAGAATCCGTTGTTAACACCTGGAATCGGACGTTTCATTCGAGGAAGGATTTACGGCGATCCCGTTGTAACGGATAAGAAATTCAGGCCACTCGGGCATGTATGCAATTGAAAACGAAACTACAACGCCGGTTTCCTCCATGTTCCCACGAATGTTGCCTATAGACACATGCGGTCCGAAAATGCAGGGTGCATGGAATTGCATTAAATGCAGCTCGACATCAACCGATTCTTCGGGCGGGTTTCCATTGTACTCGCACGAGGGATAGGAGGCTCGAAGGAAGGAAAAAGAGAGTTCCAGCTGCTTTCACATTGTTTCACCATTGCGGCGAGCGCGGGAATCGCCGGACGATTTCTTTGACATAGAAAGGAAAACGCGCCCTTAGAAGGCCCTCGACCTAGAGAAATGCATACATGGACCAAGAGATAAGACAAACAAGCCAGACAAGACGTCTCAGGAAGATAAGACGAAGTACCAGGCCGAAAACGGCGGAAAGCGTCGAGAGATTCTCAACTATCAACCGTAACGCCGACCGTATTGACCGTACCCTATCGATGGGGCTTTTTATCCCGGTTTACGGTGCGACGTCCCAAAAATCCCAGTCGGGTGATAAACCTAGACTGGGCAGATAGGCTCTACCTAGAAATGTCCTATCCGAGTTTACATTCGACGTGAGCCATTTGTTATCCAGAATTTATATCGGCCGTAAAGGCAACCGATCGCAGCTCCCGAGAATTCGCAGTCTTCGGCGATTTCTGCGCAGTCGAGCAGACGAGGAACCCGTTTAGGCGACACGTTATTCAGGTTGTTTCGCAACGGCCGTTTCGCAACGCGTTTCCTGGATTTTCAGAGGACTTTCCTGCGTTTTCGAGCTTTTCGACCCGACTGTTCGCTCCGAATCCTTGTAAATAGGCATCGCCATCTCAAATGAATCTTAAACGACCCGATGGAAACGAGTTTGGTCAAGTAAACTTAAAGAAAAAAAAATATCTTAGTTCCCTCGGTGCAGTCAAATGAATTTTTTTCGACGTACCGAATTTATTTTCTGACCGTAGGAGTATCTCGATATAAATCTAAGAAATGTAATCATTCCAATTCGCGTCGAATGACATGCGACTTATGTCGCCGAGGAAAACCGCGAAATGTATAGTTCAAGTACGCACAGCTCATTGTAAAAGCGATACTTAGCGCCGGATACTCTCGCAATTGCGGCGGAGTCGTTTGAAATATTCAATTGCACCGGAGTCGTTTGAAATATTCAATTGCACCACGGATAGTCAACGAGGAATGGACTGGAACGGGTTGAGACATTTTTCTGAGACCTCATGGAGATATCTAAGAGCCTTCCGAAAGCTCGAAAAAGGGAACGATTTGTCAGGAAATGGCTCCATGTCCTTCGACATTGCAAGGCTACGGCGATCCTTTAAACCGTGCAGGACGGCTGGATGACATTCTCTCCATTCTCCATTCTCCCACTCGTTCCTTCCACGGGTATCTTTCTCCCTCCTCCTTTCTTTTTCCTGGCTGGATAATTTTCTTCATCGAATTCCCTCCGAAGACAATTTTACGTGTAAATAAAACCCGCCAGAAAAATATATCAAGAGGAGGTCAACAGTGCCGGAGAGAGAAACGTCATTAATTCATTCCTGGGCTCCTTCCGTCAGAAAATCCACTTTTCAATTTTGTTACATTTCTCCGCGAACTTGTGGAAGGCCAGAGTATTCATTATACATCTCGTAGATAACTGGAAGGACTCGTGTTATGATTTTCCGATTTTTAGGGCGATGACAGTCGTTTTAGATTTTACTGCACGAGGATTCGGGCGAACCTGAGATCTCTGGTCGAGTCGAGACTCGAGTCTAAAAGTCCTCACATGCATACGGATAGGCTCGTGCGGATTCGTGCATGTGTGTCACGTGTAAAATAACTGTACGATCCCACACGCTCCCCAGGAGAGTACCGGCTTCTCGACGAGCCAAGAGTAAGAAAGCCAGAGTTTCTGCGAAAGAATCCTGGATCGCCTCTCGAGGCGAGCTTTCGCTTCGCGAAATCGTCGCTGCCTCGATTCGATCCGTGACTCTAACGTCCTCTCACCTAATGCCCGTTTCTTAACGAGTCCGGCCGAAAGGATGCCCGGAGGAAAGCACGTTATTACATGCACTTATTAGGCACCGACTCGTTACTCGGCACTGTGAATTTCCTTCCCGGAATCGCGTTAAATTGGTTCCGATGATTTTTCGTTCCATGTGTCCGGAGGTGATGCCCAAGGAAACACGCGTAATCGTGCCCCAGGCAGGTTCGCCAATTTTTTGTACAACAATGGTGACTTTTCATACATGTATCCGACACCGACTCGTTACTCGGCACTGTGGATTTCTCTTCCAGAATTTCAATCAGCTGACTTCAATGACTTTTCGCTCTTTAGACGGTGATGCCCAAGGAGAAGCATGGTGTTGTGCATCGAGTAGCTTCATGGTATTTTTTTTTCACCAATGATTTTTGATACTCTCATTAGACAACGCGGGGCAACTCGTTACGATTTTTCGTAGAGCGTATCGCAACGAATTTTTCGCTCTCTGGGCGGTGGGGAACGCGCAGGTCCTTGGACTCCACCTATAACACGTTAATTTACATGCTCGGTGCGTTCGAGAGAATATCGAGTACGTACAGAACGTGTTGCGCTCGCGATCCGGCAAACCATAACACGCCTAACTGTGCCTTAGGAAAGCGTTAGAGCCAGAGTTGAGACGGAGAGCTCGGAACCCGAGTTAATGGGCGCGGCTTGGAATGTCGAACGCACGAAATGAGTTCCCCGAGGAGCTCCTGGTCCAGGAAGGGATTTAAATGCCGGGTTTCGGTCCCCAAGGATGACTATAAAGCGGAGTAATAAGTATGAACGTGCGACGTTAAACTCCTTACAGTGCGCTGCGAGGTTCTTTAAACTCCGTCAAATCGTTTCCAACACTTTTTAGGGAGTACCGAGCAAAGGCACCTGCTTTTTGCCGCAATCTCAATCTCGAGTAGTTAGCGGCACGTTCAAGGCGTCGAAGAGAGTCATCGAAATCGAAACCTGTGTGTGCAACACAATACAATATATAATAAAATATAATTAATTAATAATAAAATTGTAGATACGCGAGAAAAGTGTTGGACGCTAAAACGGAGCGCAGAGAAGCTACACTTGGCCTTCGGCTCCCGATACAATGTCGAACAAGAGAAAACAAGGATCGTTTCAGAGACTTCCTCGGTTCTCCTTTTCCCTAGGGGATAAGTTTTCCTTCTACACGTGCATCGGTATGAATTCTACAACCTCGGTTCCGAAGGAGCGTGCTCTTCTAACGCTATGCGCGAGAATAACATGCGAATAGTTTCCGCGAACAATGGAAGGAAGGACGCCGTTCCATCCGACTCTTTCGCTTCGAAAGAGAGAGGAGATTTCAATGAAGCGCTGAGAAATGGAAGGCGTTCTTGCTGCTAAATCTAATTAATAATTAAACCTGCGGTTGATATACCCTTACCGATACAGCGCCGCGTTTATTCAACTCGTCATAGAACTTAAATATTCTTAGCTGCAGTTCCGCAAACCTCGGTTAAAAAGTTAACCCTCGGTTATAACGAGTGGTGCGTTTACTTTAACATGCGGTTAGATAATCGATGTTGGCGGAACTAGTTATTAAATTCATTAAATTGCTTAAACTGCTTAAACTTTCTAGATTTTCTGAAATCGTCTCCGCTCGTGTTAACGCTCGATTTCGCTTCCGTCACCGCTGCAGGATTTGTTTTCCTCGATACGTTGATTACGTTCTCTGTGCAGTATAACTTGCAGGCATCGAAGCATGTCTGGATATCAAACCCGGATTTAGAACTCACTCGTGCACTCGACGTCCACGAACCATCTACATACTTCTCGGTCATCGACCACCTGTCCCGTTCCGCGTATCACAAGTGCATCAAGGATATCCCAAAGACGTCCAACGTTTCTTGGATATCCCATATTATCCCAGCAATGCGTCACATGGAATTAAAAAAAAATACAAATGCCTCCTATACCTCCCATGACAAAACGCATATTTTACCTCGCAATGGGCGCATGTTTCGTCATTTCCAGAACCGTCCTATCGTTTTCGGACATCTTCGAACCGTTCGCCTTGCGTGCGAGCTGAAGGCGTTGGATTGCATTAACTCTTACGGTAACCGCCATATCCGATTCAAATTCGAGGGAAACCCTGTAAATTGGGTTTTAGAAATTCATATATATATACATCGCTCGTCATTCGACCCTACGAGTTTCTTGACGCGAAGGTGACTTTACTCATAAATAAAGCCTCTATTAACCTATACTTAGCTGTAAATATCATAGTTACCGTGTTTAGTGTCCGGTTCGAGCGTGCACAAGTCGCACACGTACCGTTTTTTCACCTCGGAAAGGTCCGACGTGACCCAAAAAGCCCGGAATCGGCGACGCGCAGCCTCTGCGCGCAGCTAGACTTTCGCGCGGGACTTTCGAATCGCTAACTCACCTGAATTTGCGCGCGCTTCACCTCGGTGTAGAGCCAGTTGTCCGTGGTGAAGGCGATGGCCAGAAGAGTGGTCGCTATGATGCCGGTTATGGTGGCCAAGGACAGGGTAACCGCCGAGCAGGGCATCTCGAGGGTGAATCTCCTCACGGGAGCAACTAGCACGGGTTATGCGGCGACGAAGAGCGGCGTTCGCGACTCGCCAGCATCTGCGACTCTCTCTCGATTTTTCAGGTATGCCGCACGCGGATAATTCGACTGGACAATGCGCGTACCTTGGGTGTTAAACAGAGGTTACGGGCCTCCAGGTCCCGGCGGGCCTTTCGAAAGAATTACCGGAATTACCGCTAACCGACGCCGAGATGTTTGACACGAGTGAAGGCGAGCCGAGCGCGCTGCACACCGGTCTCGCCGCGGTACTGACGGGCTCGAGTGCCGAGGAGAAAAGCAGAACCCACCGGTCGAAAACCGGAGGAGCTCCGACCAGGTGGGGATGCACTGCCTCGAGCAGGTATATTACCTGTGTTTTACTCTCACAGGTTCTCAACCCGAGACCGCCTGACCCCTGAAAACTCAGGAAAGACTCCCGCAATGGCGCTCATGGATACCAGACACGTCGACTCCAGAATAACAAAGACCAATTTCAAGGAAACACCATAATGGACAGGTATAAATTTAGCCATTGAATTTAATACACCCTCTCTTTCACCGGTGAAATCCGTTTACAAAAGCGAATAGATTTTACCTGCGAAAAGTATGCACTTAGGCAGACCTAAGTGGGACGTTCAACCTTTCGTATTTTTTTCAAGCCCATTTAGACCCGAGTTGATTTCTTATTTTCTAATGTACTGCCTTGCTGTTTTTAGGTACCTGAATATTTTTATTTTCAATTACGCAGGCTAATTTGTGGTGGTCTTCGCATTTCATTACCGTGGCAGGAAGCGATATGAAAATTGAGGAGGTCAGGTTGATTATTTTTTCGTGACCGAGGTTTTTTTGAGGAGAACTGGAAAGCGGTAGTTTCCGCGATTAGGGAATAGGAGGTAGGGTCCATGTCGTCCGTATGGTAATCAACAGGTGTGCGTTATTATAGTTTCCTTTTTTACAGGCTCCCTCGGATGAGAACACCTGTGTTCGGGCTGGATACCTGCTCTTCGCGGTTACTCCTCCTGCCACGTCCTTCTCATCTTCTCCCTCTTAGGACCCAAGCTAGGCCCGGTTCGGCCCGGGCCGACCGGGATAAACTGCAAGCACCGGAGAAAACCGAGGAATTCCTCGCATTCTGGAAAACCCATCTTCGAGTCTCCTAGACTTTAAAACGCCGCCAGGGTTCCCTAGGCTTCGGCGATTCGGGGCTTCGTGCTCGTTGCAAAAACCTGGCTAGACCTTCCGAGAACCCGAAGTTCCCAATTACCAATCCGACTTTAAAATCCACCGGTGCAATATACTTTGTCGTCTCGGCGTCGAAAGGTCCGCCATGGTCGTGGCATGAGCTCGAATATAAAAATTCTCCTCTACCTTAGAAGTTCGTTAACTCGTTTCGATAGTAGCAACACTCGTCGAAGGTGTTCTACCCACGCTTTGTATGCATGTGTTCGTCCAGGCGATTTCTGGACGCCTATTACACCTGCAAATGATTATCCGGTCAATGTAGATTGTGCGTTGTATGTAGATGTATTCGTATAGTATCCGTAAGCGGAAAGAACGTAAGGAGAAAATAGTCAATGACGTAAAGTTGGCGTATGGAGTTGGCATTTATGGGCATGTATCGTGGGCTGACTACAGCTGGCTTCTGAGGAAAATCAAACGAGGATGTGTTGGCAGTTTAATTAAAATAACTATGAATTCTTGATAAAATATTTATCTGTGAATAATGTCGTCGACATGATTTTGTTAAGCTAAGGATATGCAAATGATATCACTTTTTGATCACCGTCGAATGCACTCACTTTCCACCAAGTAATTCAACCTTGTCTCCGATTTCGCATGCAAGTTAGAAGGAGAAAACGCATTAATTTCCTTGGCAATCGATGATCGACGCGTATAGAGAAATCGGTCGACTTCTTCTCACCAAGGTCTCTTCTTAAAGTTTCAATGTAAACGACACCAATGGAACCGGTGGATAGAGAGCGTGAACATTTCTTCAGATTTTTCTAACGCGCGCAGACATCGTGTACGGGTATATGTACCGTTATTAAACAATTATTCTGTACTTAGATAATTATATAAAACTATCCAGAATTATTATTTCAAAGTTCATTATATTCGAAGCGCCTTATTGCCTATGATAATTAGGCAAAAATATCACAAAATTTAGGGCTCATCAGTCGTAGCCTTCTCTTAATATATACAATACTCAGAAGAGCCATGGTTTGGCAATGTATTACATTAAACTAGTTTAAATCAGTGTTAGTTGAATTTTAGCACCGATGGATCATAAGGTGTGCCCTTAAATGGTGATCCCTCAACGTTCCAGCCCTGCTTCAGGATCTTTTCTGCATTCTGCAGAAGTGTAGTTCAATTGATTTGTATTAATTATAGCTACAATAATTGTATTAAGTTCATTAGGAAGCATAAAACTTACGATCTGATCCGATGTTGGCTTGCCAAGTAATTTTTGCTGGTGGTTCCACATTAATTCCTGTATTTTCATTTGCTCAGTTGAACTCAGATCCTCTAAGTTTCGCGAGCAATCGATTTTATTCAATTCAATTTTGGGCTCTCCTTCGATAAATGCCTCCCACCACCTCTCCGATGCTTTTTCCAAATGGATCTGCATATAACTTTTAGCTCAATGATTAGCCTCAAACATTATTTCGTTTAAAAATTAAGAAAATTTCTATTTAGTGCAAGATATTAAAATATTAATAATATTACCAACATACGTTAATATATTGTCCTGGAATCAGGCTCCAAATGGATTCTTCTTTTCGAATTTTGAAACACAATTGGCCTCTGAAAATAATAGTCCATTCTGGACGTGTTGAAAAGTCTTGGATCTCTGACTTCTCCAAATTTGTTATCAAGCTAGATTTTTTGGCTAGACCAGTTGTTTTAATAGCAATTTGAATTTCTTGCGATGTAACATCGACTTTCAGATCTTTGGAGGTTTTTACCACCCATGGAATCTTGATGCTTACATCCAAGTCAGAAATAGTCTGTGACCATGTGTAATTTTCACGCATCGCACCATTGTAACTATCTGGAGGTTGTATCGCAGCAACATAACCCTCAGTGGATTTTGTTTCCAGTTCTCGTGCCACAGCAGGTGCACCGATGTCCTGCGTTATAGCTGCACTTTGTGAAGTGAGCGACTTGCTTTTAATATCTTGAGTTGTACCTTGCATTACACCATGACTTGTTGAATTTAACTGTTCAGTGGAATACTTATGCTTCCACTTGTGTAAAGTAGTAGTAACAATTTTCTCCGCAATGCCTGGTGGAAAACCTAATTTCTGCCCAGGAGATGAGTCGAAATAAAAATCTGTACTGAAAAAGGTAAATAAAAATGTAGGCTCGGACAGCATGCATGTGAGCAACAATATTTCCATAAGATCATGGAAAATTAAAGGACCAAAATCTCACCATCTATACAGAAACCCAAAGAAGGCGTTCAAAAAGTTCGCAATATTCTTCTCTTCTTGTAAAATTTTAAGAAAGACTTCATCGTGCCTTCCCTCCATTATTCGATAGACTGTTGTTACTTTATCGAAATGTAAATTAAACGTTGTTTTATATCTTACAAAGTTTTGACTTAAGCCGAAAAATGAATTACTTAGTTAACCTCTTGCTTGCGTGAAAGATTTTTGGCAGCACTGTCCAGAATGAGTTCTCAGTCTGACGTATTGTATTTATATACATTCATATGTGTGGCATGGCAAGTGTAATTTCTACGAAAAACAAGTGAATGTGTTGAGTGAATAGAAACAGATTAGGGACTATTAATACTGTGGAAGATATTTAAATCGATCAACTATACGATCCCGTTCGACTGCACTAAAATTTTCACCAGACAATAAACAAAATCAGTCACAAGTAAGGGTTATTATTTTACATTAATCTAGTATCACTAGTATCTATTTAGTAAATTAGATAGAAAATATATATATGGTTAATTATTTTTTATAGTTATGATTCCATTAGTAAGAATTTTATCAAAGCGTCAATGGACTTTAGCATGTCGAACATATGCAACAAGTGGGAAACTTGTCGAGGCCACTGTGAATGAAAAATCTGGTGAGTTTCTTTTTTCTCGCTTGTAGAAATTTCCTAAAATGAATGAATGAGAATTTTTAATTGATTCTTTAATTTATAATTATTATTGCAGGTATAAGCACCATATCGATGGCAAGACCACCTGTAAATGGGCTGAATTTTGATTTATTAACCGAATTGAAAGAGACCCTTCAAAGGGTGGAAAGTGATGGTTCAAAAGGTGTTATTTTGACTTCCTCGTTACCGACGGTGTTCTCGGGTGGATTAGATATTATGGAAATGTATAAACCAGATCTAAAACGTGCCACCAATTTTTGGCACGCGTTACAGGATGCCTGGTTGGTATTGTATGGTCTTGGAATTCCGACAGCTGCTGCTATTAATGTAAAATATTCTTTTTTTACTTGTCCAGCAAAGAAATGAAATTTACTATTTAATTTAAATGGATTACAAATTCATAGGGTGCAAGCCCAGCTGGCGGCTGTTTGCTGGCAATGGCTTGTGAGTATAGAGTCTTTGTCGAAGGCAAACACACGATAGGACTGAATGAAACTAAATTGGGCATTATAGCTCCCAAGTGGTTTCAAGATAGCTACATTTCTACGATTGGTCACCGGGAGGCTGAGTTGGCCCTATTACGGTAATTTCCTTAAGTGTGTTTATTGTTAACAAAACCAATTGAGTAATATTACACATTGAATTTTAGGGGCTCGCTGTTTCCCCCACAAGAAGCATTAAAAATTGGCCTTGTCGACGAACTAGCTAGTGATAAACAGGATGCTATTAATAAGTGTGATAAGTACATCAATTACTATGCAAAGATCCCAGGTGATGCGAGAAAATTCACAAAACTTGAAATAAGGAAAAATGCAATGTCCTGGCTGGAGAGTAATAGAGATTTGGACACAAATATATTTTTGACGTATATACAGCATCCAAAGGTACAGACTGGTTTAGATCTTTATGTGAAATCACTAAAACAAAAGTGATTAGATCCATCCATGAGGGCTTCTATATTAAATCATATAGCGTGGTTAAACCACAATAAAAATGGCACTAACTACTTTACTATTTTCGTACAGTGAAATGTTTATAAAATCTTTGTTACACATAGTTTATACATACTTTGTACACCTTTGAAGTATACGACCTTTTAAACGAGTTTTAACACACGTTTATATCTTTTATATAAAAGTGGTATAAAAATGCTAAATTGATGAAACGTAGTTATTTATTCCTCAAGTACTGCAGCAACGTCTGGATCGGTGTTGCCTGCATTCTGCAGTTGTAATGCATTGAACTCTGTTCGTTGGTAATCCAGAAAATGAGATATTTCTAAAACTTGACGTCGATGACGATCTCTCTCCTCGCTAAAATATTCACAGTTAAATTTCTGAATTTCTTTCTATTTAGATTAATGACAGTTATGAGTATGTTTTTTTTTTTACCTAACGTTCTTTTCTGTATACTCTTCAACCCACGTTTTTAATCGACTGACCATACGATCTTCTCTGTCATCTATTACCTGTAGAACATTATTTTATGAATGGATGCATATGCAAATAAGAATAGAGTAAAATTTCCTACCTGTAAATGTATATCATGAGTTGCAGCAAGATTGTTACTAAGTGTATCCTTGTCGCCACAAATATCTAATAGATGAGGAGGCATTTTTGCATCATCGGGACCACCATAACTGTTCATGACAAGAGTTGCCAATACTCCCATGGTATTGTTAAACTCTGATTCGATGCTGCGCATTTGAGAAAAATATCCTTGAGCTGTTTCCAAGAACTGTCCAACCATATCTGTCATATTGATCTTGAAGACCTCATTGATGTCCTTATTGAAATGTCATTAGCCATTATTTTATTCTTATTAAAAAGTCTAATGTGTTAATTACTTTAGCTTATCATTAATGCTAAGTATAATTTATTGAAAATTACTCAAACATACTTCCATCTGCTCGTGCAGTACTACTTCCTGATGCATCAGCTTTGCCCAAGTTTTTGAGAGTAAATCATTGAATTGTTCAGAATGATGCTGAGCGCTCTCCACCTTTTCATAGAGTATATCAGGATCCAATTCTTCTGTCATCGATTCAATCAATTCTTTTATGCCAGAAATAATTTCAGCTTTTTTCTCCAGTACATCATCTACTATTCTATAGGATAGGCAAAAAAAAAATACATCACAGAAAGAAACTTAACTTAGAAGTGTGGGAAGTTATAATTAATTTCAGCGTCCTTACTGCCTTGCATCTTTTTGATTGGCATCCTTCCCTTCATTGACAATGTCTTTAAATAATGTAATTTCATCAGATCTTTTGATTTGTTCCTTCAGACCGAGTTCATAAAGCTCCTGACTTATAGCAGAAAAAATTTTTCTGTACTCTTCAAAGGCATTTTGAGTGTCATCATTTAATCCCTGTAGGTCTTTGCCGTCTGTTACAGAAAGTTACGAATATACTCGTACAATTATGCTACAACGTTAAAAAATTATTATATTTACCCTTATCGTGTTCAAACATTTTTTCAAACAAATAATCTCCATCTAGATATTCAACATAAGAAATTGATAGAAGAGCAATATGCTCTTCGAATGCTTTTTGTTTGTCGACCTCCTCTTTTTCTTTTGCTTCCTTTTCCTCTAATTTATGAATAGCTCGACTGTAACAAAGTGAAATAAATTTAACGTCAACTTGTTTATAAATTCTATACAGGTAGTTTACTGATAATTACAAATGTATTTGGACAGCAGCTTGACGCTGCTCTTCCTTGATCATCTTGTACTGAAAATATACAAGTTGTGGCATAAACGCGAATAAATAATCTAAATAACCCTCTTGTTCCATGCAAGAATTTCCAGAAATATTAAGACTGCGTAATTTTTTGAATTTCCTTAAGTACATAACCTGCAATTATAATATTCAGTAATATAGTACAAAAGAAATTTTCAAGATTCACCATGCATCTCTAAATTTTGAATAATCATTAAATTCGCACATGATCCCAATCAGCAATTTTATTATTGCCAATACTAAAAATTGTCAGCCCTTGCAAATCATCTATGCCTTCGACGACAGATATTTCATTCTCGAAGAGCTGTAAGACCTCCAATTTTTTCAAGTTATTTAAATTCTCCATTATACATATATTATTAAAGGATAAATCTAATTCTTTCAGATTGACCAGCATATCTAGATTTTCAATTTTCTCTATCCTATTATTAGATAACTTTAATTTCACTAAATTTGGCATAACCCACAGGTGATCGATATTTAAAATATCTGAAAGAACATGGATGTTAGTAAGTACTACAAGGTAAACCATAGATAAGCATAGAATATTATAAAATAACTTACTGAGAAATTCTATTCGAATGTCAGTGACATTTTCTAATTGAATTCCATCTTCGAGAAAGAGTCTACCAGCCTCTCGTTTTGGTCCTTGTTCGGTTACCAAGGCTATTAACAATTCTTTATTAATAACACCACGCTCCTCGGATTTGTGAAGGATCGTAGACTGATCTCCGTGAGTCATTGTCTCGGAGGTAATTATTTAAATAACTTTTAAGCAGTGTTATGTCCACTTTAATTCATATTTTCTAAAAACAAGTAACCTTTTGACCGTTTTACGAGATAATGACAGATCCACATTTGCGCTGTTTACTCTCGTTGCCCATGGCAACCGTATCCAGCCTGGTTCCTTTTCCACGATATTCCTCTATCCAATCCTTGTCCGCAGCATCTGATTAGTGTCGCCATTTTGTACTTAGTTAGCCGCGAAATCTTGAAAATATTGATGATCGGTACTGTACGTATATAAATAAATACGTATACGTCTATAAGAACATATATAATAGAAAAATGGTGTATCCTGTAGTCAAGGAAAGAAGAGAAGTGCGAAGCACGAGAATGTAAACTGGTTATCATTGCTGAAGATTTTGAAATTCGTGGCCGAACGACAAAACATGGCGGCTTGGAAGATCTAACGGAATTGACCAATCACGTGCCGGCTTATCATCAAGTGGTATCCGATTGGTGGAGATAGCTGATAATGGAAGATTTTGATGTCTGTCTTCTGTCGCCGCGTAGGTCATATGATTTCGTCGTTAAAAGGAAGTGAAAAGTCGCTGATTATCGGCGAACGGTGTGGCTATCAGTGATAATTGGACGCGTCACCTATGCGGAATTGAACCAGGACCGCAATCGAGGTTGGAATTACTATCAAACATCAGCGGCACGATGTCGTTCTTCGGCGTAAATGTCAACCCGTTCTCGACGCCTGTGGGCCAAAGAATAGGTGAGCCTCAGATTTCACTACGATACCTTAATTATGCGGAATATTAATTACAATGTATTTATCCGTCGGCAGAACAAAAATCATCCTCTGGGTAATGTTCTCTGCTCTGCGGCCATGATCAAACATTTTCATGATATATCTTGAAATTACAGGCTAGTTTCACTGACAGATTACACATTTGACACAGTCTAATTAACGAGAAATTGCGTCTCTAACTATCTCTCCTCGATGGTATTGCCTAAGCTAGTCCCATCGACTGATTCGATCGACTGCTCCGAATACCTCGACAAGGCGCAGTTGTGCATTTATTCATCGTCAGAGTGTAAATCGTACACTTTTTCCAAGTAAAATAATATTATATTTATTGATTTTCAGAACAAGCCACCGAGGGTAGCTTGCCTAGTGAAAATTGGGCCCTTAACATGGAAATATGTGACATCATCAACGAGACTGAGGATGGCCCAAGGGATGCGATAAAGGCAATCAGGCGTCGGTTGAATCAGGCTGCTGGAAAAAATTATACCATTGTCATGTATACACTCACGGTTTGTATCTAGATTTTTTTTTCATTTCACATCAAATACAACGTAATTAAATTTGGATGAGTTAATTTAATGAACATGTATGTATTTTGGTGTATCAAATGGTACATGTATTTATGAAGTCGTAGCAATGAAAGAGTTAAAATACTATACATGAATTACGTCATTTGCCATAGCTCTGTGGCCTTGACAAATTATGTGCAATTAGTTCAATTAGATGTCGGCTATTGAGGATTAATAGAACTCATTATAAAGTGTACAGTATTTTAGACGATGATACTTTCCATCGAATAAGTTTGTGTTAATTACAGTTTGTAAATTAAAATCCTCGTTTCAGGTATTAGAAACGTGTGTAAAGAACTGTGGAAAACGTTTTCATGCCCTTGCCTGTTCAAGGGAATTTGTCCAAGAGTTAGTGAAGCTGATTGGACCAAAGAACGAACCTCCAACTGCAGTGCAAGAAAAAGTCTTAAGTTTAATCCAAACTTGGGCAGATACATTTAGATCTCAACCTCATACACAAGGTGTCGTACAGGTGTACCAAGAGCTCAAACTGAAGGGGATTCAGTTTCCTATGACTGATTTGGATGCTATGGCTCCGATCATTACACCAGAAAGGGTATTAAACTTCTTAATGGTTGATCACGCTCAGGGGTTCAGAAGTTTATTAAAAAAAAAATTTATTACTGGAACAGACAAATTGACGTGCAATTCCTTTGAAAGTAAAAAATAAATATTTTTCCATTAGAGCGTACCAGAGGTGGATCAAAGCATCGGAAGTATTCCTGTGAACGACCTGCCTCCATCGGTACCTCCAGGTGCCCAAGTACATAATTCTCAACAACAATTGGCAAAGTTGCAAAGTGAGCTCGACATTGTACAAGGAAATATGCGAGTTCTTGCTGAGATGTTAGCACATTTAACCAGTCCCGAACAAAATGCTCAGCAACAAGCTGATGCCGCTGATATGGAGTTGCTAACGGTAACATTATTCAACAAATTAAAATTATTTGAGACTATACAAAATATAAAAGGGCAACAGATTATGTTTTTACTTTTTTTTTTAGGAACTGGTTGCTACGTGCAAGGCAATGCAGGAGCGAGTAGTTGACTTAATCGGAAAATTGTCAAACGACGAGATGACGGCCGAGTTGCTCCGCATTAATGATGAATTGAATAACCTATTTTTAAGTTATTCTCGGTACAAGAAGAACAAGGCTGTGCCTCCTAGTGCCATATTGGCACAAACCATTGGCCATCAACCGGACAAATCAAATACGGATTCACTGATCGAGTGGCACGATGAAGCGGATGCTGTGCAAAATGATTTAGCTAAAATGCGTATGTGTCAAGTTACATTGTTATACAGTTTATATTTCATGTCTCGATGTTTATTTAATGAGTATATTTTGGAGTGTAGGTGTGTCGGAGAGTGGAGAAAAAACCAGGGTTGAGCAGAAAGACAAAAAGGATAAGGAAGCTGACAGTGACGAATTCGACATGTTCGCACAGTCCCGCAATGCTACGTATGAAACTTCAAAAAACAGGTTGCTACTCCGATATCTCTTAGGGATGTCAATTAAAACAGTTGCTACGTTTTCAAAATCAAAGTTAATGCCCCTGTGAGCAACTTTGCTGGCACAAGTAATTACATAGAAGAATTTAGTAAAGAGTTTACGTAAAATCTTATTAATATTTAAATAGTTATTCAAGTAAAATAAGAATTCAGGTATTACATTGAAGAAAAGGTAAGGAATGTTTGTTTTATTAAAGTTTATTTAAAATTCCACGCTTGGTTGATGAGTGTTCAGTGACACGCTCGTTAAGTAATCACCGAACAGTATTTGACATCCCTATGTTAACAACATATTGGGAGTTTTAAATGTCGAATTGTTACTACTGTTTTCCCATTGCAGCGGCAGTAAATATGAGGACAATTTGGAGCAGGTGAGCGGGGGAAGTCTAAGTACAGCGATTCTCAACCGCAGTAATCCTAACTATTCCCAACAGACTGCTTCCACTGCTGCTTCTACTGCTGCTACCACTGTGCGTAACTGCTCCTTAGATCTTATATCTACACATTTTACTACATATTCTTCAATTGATAAGTTTACAATATGAAAGCACAATCATTGTAGATATTACGATACATGGTTATCGATGCCTTTGAATATAGTTGCTGCTCATATTAATCGTTGCACGGCTTTCGTCACACAACCATGGCTGTCTCATCGTTAGTGACTGCTAATTTTGCATATTGTTCTTAGTTTCGCAATTGAAGTACGTCCTTGCTTAACTTGCGTCTTAATTTTTTACTCTTTCCTTTCGTGTATGCAGGCTTATATTTATTTTCGTTGACCATTTTTGTTCAATATTGTTTTGAACTTTATCGTCTTGTTTAGCTGAATCGGGAATCTGAATTCAACGAGATGGCCGCTTGGCTGGACCATACGGTGAGTGGTGCAATTTTATGTTGGCTTATATTTGGAGATGTTCTTACAACATTGACAAGCAAGGAGGAACATCTCTGAATATGTAATGTTTGATCGTTGAAAAATTTCGCTTTTTGATTTTTGTCGTACCTTGTATTTGTGTCATGGCAGAACAGCAATACCGATGTGCATTATATATTTTTATAAATGTCTGGAATGTTTTGACGTTAAGGCTCAAGTGAAGTAATGTTTATTTGAGTAAAATATTTCATTGATTTCGAGAACTCGAATGTGGAATAAATGATAAAATTTTCTCCACAGCAGCCAGGTGCGCAAGGTGATCAGGAGTCTTTAACTTCGTCGGAATTCGAACGGTTCCTGGCAGAACGAGCTGCTGCAGCGGAGGCACTGCCAACCCTTCCCACAGTTACCACTGCACCAAGTACTACGACCACATCCACTACAAATACCCAGCGTCAAATCAACAAAGATCAAGACAAATCTCTGTTCGCTCTTTAAGCATTTCTTCGAGTATTCCAGAGAGACCAAAGGCATCGAAGTGGCTATCAAATCTTCATGTCTGTGGTAGTTGCTGAAACATCAATGTTTCTCTGCCTTGAAAGTGACCTCAGCTCTCACCTAAACAAAAAACAAAAAAACAACCACCAAAGGATATTTCTAAGGGCCACCGAAGTCAATCGAACTAGTTATTTGCAAACTCAACAAGAAACGTCTTCGATCTATCCTCTACAGAGCAAGATCAATCACTTTTGAGCTATGGTAGCTTTTATTGTTCCTAGATAATGTTTACAAATATGAACTTAGTACATATAGCGATGGATAATATCCTAATGCAGAAGGTAGTGACTGTTCCATTGGGTTGTTTCATAATTTTTATATAAAATGTGTTTTTTTAAACGATGTATCTTGTCCCGTGATCGAGCAGTACCCATAATTTGATTTTTTATTGCATTCACCTGGTTCTGTTGATGTGATCTAATTTTTATTAACGTGAACCTAATCATCTCTTTGGAAAAAAAAAATCATTACGTTGATCCGTTGAATTAAAAATACATATTTTATATCGATGAAACAACCTATTTGCATCGTTCGATTTCAGACTAGTACAAAGTAGCACCAGAAGTGACGAATATGTGCTTTTATGAGGATTTTATTTTGGATTTGTAGGTCCTTTGAAATGTCCGGGAACTAGACTAAGGCTTTGGCAGCAGAAGAGATATGCGACAGGGACAAAGAGAAAAAACAGGCAACGCTTTGCGCTTTTACGTACTTACATACGCAACTAACGAATCGATGAGACAGAATCGTAAGGGGTAGGGAGTACTATTTCTATGGTAACCATAGATTAGTACATTTGGATATCGGCGTTTCCTTCATAAGGTTGTGGCTCTAAAAGTAAAGGGTTAGTACCATTATGGGCGAGCACTGCGTAGCGAGAAGTTAGGAATACTAATTACACCTTATTTGTAAATAAAAAAAATGAAAAACCGTGCGAGAGTTTCTGTCTGCGACTTTCTACTCGTGTCCTATAGAAAGTCGCTCGAAGGGGGTACATTACTGCTTCACAAATAAATCCAGTAATTTGTTTCCGTAGTTGTAATTAGCAAATCTAAAAAGATCTGTCTTTCCTTTTAAGAGATTTAATAGAACGTATATTCATAAAGTTTCCCACGTGTCGAGAATGTGAGATACTGGTGCCAATCTATTATATTTCCAGTACTCGATTGGTGTTTAAAATATTGGCATAAATCTAACTCCGCTCCAATTATTTTTATCGATGAATAATTATTACTTCAACTATTTCTGGAACAGGTCTTTGCAAGAGTGACTAATGAATTTATAAATATCTGATAACTGCCAATAATTTCTGTCGAATCTTGGAAGATAGAGACAGTTTTGCCGTTCTGTGTATTTATTACTATTCCAAAAATATGTGATATTACTTCTTGGTTGTTAATTAATGTACCTCTTTAATGAAATTTCGGTCGCAAGGGTTTAGTCGTTGGTTTATTACCAAGAAAAAAAAGATCATTGCATTAATATTAATGATGATTTTTAGATTATTATTTAATGACACGCTACTGTCGCGACAAGTATTTTGCGGTAACAAATGAATTGTGTTCTCACAATTTCAAGCGAGACATTTTGTATAGGAATATACGTATAAATATGATATATATATATAAATATTATATATATAAATATTATTAAATGTGTACCCAAAAATCGTGATAGACACATGTGGTGTGATGTAATGGTTACGAGGGAATCTCTCGATATTTGAGTTATTCTTCTGCCACTATTGGCCTGTAGCTATTTTCCAGATAGAATGAATTATTTTAAAGTCATGCAGTAGATACCAAAACTATACCTCCGATGAACGTAATTCAAGCTGCAAGGAATTGTTGTCGATTGCCCTTTACGTACTATATGAGTTCTTGAAACTTTAGCATTAAATGGGCAGGGCATATTACATATCTACTATAGATTGCATTTTCGATTCCTTTCATGGTATTAAAAACAGAACGCTTTTAATTTTAGCTGTTAATTAAGGCAGTCGTTAAAGAGATATCAAAGGATTAAAGTACATACCTTTTGGTAAAACGTGCAAAATTATAAAAATTGTAAGGAGACAATACAGACACGTAGATAACATTAAAATTAACTGAAAAACTGGAAAATGGTTAATGAATTCTGATTTTGAAGCATGCGTTAAGAACGTGTTTAAGGTAATCTTTTTCTTCTTGAAGTTTCAGTACCATTGTCACAGAATATATTAAATATGTAATTGACATTTATTTTGCATGGGTTTTCGAAAGCTCGCTTTATATTCTTTTAAAGCTTAAAAACCTTACGTATTCGATACGGAACCATGATGTCTAGAGATATCCTCTAATTCCTTAATAAGACTACATATATGTATTAAGAGCGATTGTGGTATTTTCATTTTACTGAAGATCTACTTGCATTTTGACAATATAGGTATGCTGTAGATTTCAGGCTTTTCGTCTTAAGTTAGATTTTTCTTTTATAGAAATTTATTAGGGCCGGCTTATGGTAAAATAGTGCTTAACATAAAAATATTCTCAACAAACTGACGATATTTGCAGATTAAAATACAACCTAAAATATAAGTAGAAGTCGTACAAATTGACGTGTTCACAGGTTTACTAGAAATATATGTCTTTCGTACACATTGTATTTAAATCAAAGTTAAATAATTCCATAAAAAGTCGTGTTAACATACATACTTTATAAAGAAATTGTTAATTACCAATTTAACATACGTCGGCCATTAAATTATTGAGCTTTGCAATTAACGTAAGTCGTTTTAGCTTAGGTAAACCACGGTTGATTTTTTTATAGAGAAAATCCTAATGTCATTTGCCTAAAAGTCGAAGGACCCAATACTTGTAGAAACCTTGATGAGAAAAATCGCATTTAATGTTCGGAATCTTGGAAACACTCTCAAAGGAAATATACAAATAATAAAACATCTTTCATGCAAGGGGGTGGTATTTTCTCAGTACTCTGATCAAACCTGATGGACTTGCTCCGACATGTATGATGATGTATTTATTTGAACACGTGTACTTGTATACGACGAGTTTTATTATCCTTATTATCCGTTATCCGATAAATTTTTTTTATCTTGAGTTTTAGATGACGCACAGAATAATGTGCGAGCTGCCGAACTTCTTCACAGAGGGCAGTACCGAACTACGATCGTGTAGTCGATTGGTGAGGAGACTCAATTCATTTATGAACAAAGTTCCAACTCAGCGGTGTAAAAATGTGGAACATGGAACATCGTATAGATGGAGGAACGAAACAGAACGAAACTCGGACCAGGTGCAACATGGCGGCTGCTCTGTCTCGTCTTTTCGCGACTCCGTCTTGTCTAAAATCTTCCTCAGCGGCCTGCTAATGTTCTCGATTGGGTTTTCGACGACAGGGACGATGTCGTAAATGGGCCGCTCGCCAATCTGCAGAAAGGACGCTCCAAAATGTCAACTAGGTCGCAGCTCACTAAGGATTTAAACGGTGGGTTCCTCGGCCCGGGGTGTTTACGTTATGTACTCTGTCATCGATGTGTCACCCAGTAATTTCGGATTTCCTTAACCCACCTTAGTATTTTTTCCCCCTTTTCATGTGATATCGTGTTTCAACAAGTTTCAACCTGCTTTGTATCGGCCTCATATAATACTCTTGCGTTTAATATTGTCCATCATGCTTTGAGATTGTAATGGTATGGAATGGAGTGGATTACTCATTGATTTAGATTAATTGACAGCACAGTGGATCTTAAATTGCTGCTCTAACTTCGTGTCATCCTTAAAGAAAATTAAAAACGGTTAATATTATTTTTTTATTAAATGCTTGCAGAATCTGTCAAGGCACTGCTGGGTAAACATGTCAAGATATTACTGAAAAATGTTGTGAAGTTAGAGACCAAGCCAGATAAATTGGAGAACCGGGTTCTGGTAAATGTCTTTAACAATGTTTACTGACGTCGGCGAAGCCGTGCATTTCAGCAATTTTTGTTTCCAGGTGTTTTCACCATGTCGCTTGTTCCTCCTTACTGCAAAGGTGCCTACAAGGGTGAGTTTGAGGCACTAAGATCTATTTAGAAATGTTTCCTACATGAGAGAATATAAATAAGCATTAAGTTTCTACGATCGTGTGTATATTATCGTGAAGAGAATTTGATTTTTTCTTCAGATCGATTGCCATTTTCATTATTTGGAAATAACGTCGGTGGAGTCAAAGAGAGCGAACCAATTATGCTTGACTGTCGGAGAAAGGATTTACAGTTTTACTACAACAGGATCGGGTGCAGACACGGTAGAAGTGGATGCGATGATCGAGGCTTTGCATACTGCAATTCGGAACATCTTTCCGACGGTGCCATTAAAGTATGTATCCACGGTGATGTAGACAGAGTTAAATTTGTTTAATTTATTGACATTGTATGTCTTCTTCAGCTATATAATCCGAAAAATAGAAATAATACCAGCGAGCAGGTTGCAAAGCATAAGAGGTAGCGAATTGGCACGAAGTACAGAGGCAACGAGACATACCGGACCATGTGGAGGGTTTTCCACGCAATACGCATGCATGTGCGATTTGCATGGCGTGCCGTACCGAGAGGAAGTCGCATGGGTAATTGACTAATTATAATTCTTTACTTTATAAATTTAATATTCAATGTGTATTTTAATTTCAGGACGTCGACACGATATATTTATCACATGACACTCGAGAGCTGAATTTAAGGGACTTCGATCATCTAGAGCAGAAGGACTTGGTTCCGATAATATCGGCCTTAGAGTACAATACATGGTTTACCAAATTAAGAGCGTCACACTTAAAGCTGAGTCACGAGCCTTTAGAAAGATTGCTTCATGTAATGCGGAGATCCCTCTCCATTCAGGAAATCTACTTAGATAACCTAGGGATTAAATGGTAAAGAAAAGCTTGATATACTCTATTCGCATGTCCTTTAACTGCGAAATTAATAACAATGCGATTTATTTAATTTACAGGGATTTTGCGCACAAATTGTCCTTGGCACTAATCTCAAATGTTAATACGATTTTGCACACAATAGATCTATCCTGTAACACCATTGAAGATAAAGGTAATATCCCATTCCGCATTCGGTAATTGAAGCTTAAAGTACAGTAAGATTGTGATTTAAAAATTATCAATGCCTAAAGAACAATATCATGTAACGTTTGGCCAGTTTAAGTGCACTGTGTGTGATTGATTTAATTCAAAATATTTCACGCAACGTTCTTTCGTGTTGCCCTTTGATTCCGTACTTGACCTTGTGTCAAGTTCTCTCGATTATGCAAATTTTAAGCCGACATAGTGCCTCGATTCGCTCGATTTAATCTCCATGTAATCCTTTTATATTTTTGTAGGAGCCTCTAGCTTGTGTGGGATAATAGCAAAGTTAATGCAAGGTGTGCAAAGAACAATCTTCCTCATAACGCGTCACGCTTATTTCCTCGCTTGTACATTGGTCTAGTATGCTTTAAATGCTTCTTCACTTACCTGAATCATAATGTCTTTTAACATTTAGAACCCTCTTCATTAAATTTCAGTCTCGCAGTAATACACGTAGTGCTTGCGTCTCAACAGTACCAACTAATTTTAAGGTATTTTAACAAACCATAATTATAACTTTAAAGGCGCGACACATCTGAGTGGTCCCATTGGTAAGCTGCCCAAAGGTTTACAAAAGCTCAACTTGGCACACTGTGGATTAACAGGAAAGGGCGTTGGCCAGATTGCCCATGCATTGAGTCTAAATAGAAGCATGCCGACTAGTCTCCAATATCTGAACCTCTCAGGGAATACACTGAAGGATGATATCAATGTACGTAAGAGAAGAAATTGAACCTACGTACAAGATCACTCTTTGCAGTCGATGAGTGAAAATAACAGCAAAGTCTAATCGGTGAATGATATTTCCAGAATCTGTGTAACTTCTTGGCGCAACCAAATAATCTCACTCACTTAGACCTCAGTAGTACGGACACCACTTTGGAATGTGTAAGTACTTAATTTATGTTGCTTGGTTATGTTTATTTAACGACTACAAAATTATTTTGGTAATCGTAATACATTTTTTTTTTTTTTGACAGCTGTTCGGTGCTCTATTGAGGGGTTGTGCGACCAATCTAGTCCACTTAAACGTCGCACGCAATTCCTTCGCTAGCAAGAAGACCAAAGAGATACCTCCCAGCTTTAAGCAATTTTTTACAGCAACACTGTCGTTGAAGTATTTGAACATTTCGTATTGCAAGCTACCCTTGGAAGCGCTCAAGCATCTTCTCCTAGGACTGGCTTGCAACGAAAGCACCGTTGGCCTGGAACTCGATATGAGTGGTAACAATCTGGGTTCGATGGGTGCACATGTTCTGGAATCATGCATTCATGGTGTTCGATGCATAGCTTCTTTGGATATCTCGGAAAGCAGTATGCGTCCATTTTCGAAAAATGCATAAATAATTTTGTGAGGTCACAATTTATATTGTAAATATATAATTTTTACAGATATGGACGTCGATCTAGCACAGGCCATAACTGCTGTTGGGAAAAATAAATCCATCAAGCAGCTCTACATGGGTCGTAACACCGTCGGAATGAAGAACAAGCACATCGCTGTGGTGATGGATGCTCTGGTGACGATGATCCAGGAAGACGACTGTGTCCTGCAAGCTCTGCATTTACCGGACTCCAGATTAAAAGGAGACCTGTACAACTTGATCAATGCTCTCGGTAGCAACACGTGTCTTCACACCCTGGACATCAGTGGCAATCAGATCGGCGATCCTGGAGCTCGGCTACTGGCCAAAGCACTGCAGATAAATAACCACCTGAAGAGCATTATCTACGATAGGAATAACATTACTCTTCAAGGATATGGAGACATCGTTCATGCCTTGGAAAAGTACGATTAAAAAATTCCGTTCATGTCAATCGATGATCTGGTCAGATTTGAAGTTATGTTAATTAAATACCTTTTCAGGAATTACAGCGTGAGATACATGCCTTTCCCTATCTACGATCTTCAACCTTGCATGAAGACCTCGGCAGATAAGACGGAACAAATCGCGAAAAAAATACAAGAACTTCTTCAACGAAATGTCACGCCCTGCAAGTACAGCCATGGCCAGGCGTTTAGACTTCAGCAAGGTTTCCTGCTGAGTTCTACGCAACAGATGGTGGATCGGCTAGTCGTTCAAACTCAAGACACCATCGAGACATTGGCTGCAGAAAGTTGTGACGCGAATAACGACATCAATTATGCAACGGGTCTTATTCAAGACGCCGATAATTCGAAGCAGGTAAAAATTAGCGATAGCGGTTTCGGAATGGCTGTAACATATTGTTTATTAATTATTAATTATTTGTTTCCAGCTATTACCGAGGTTACATGAAGTTCTGCAGAGACGAGATGAAAATAATCCTATCGAGCTGAAGCTACATAACGTGGCCGATGAAATTCACAAAGTAGTCACTGCGTACTTACAGGTACGTTGAATTAATTTGTGTTAAATAAATTAAGGAAAGATGAGGAAATGATCGTTAATTCTTCTTTGCTTCAATGTAGGATTCTTTGGAAGCAATGTTGAAGTGTGCACACGAGCAGTGTCCAACAGTGCTTTCGCAGACTGTAATTAGAGGCGAGGACAGTGAGCCAACATCTGTTGAAAATGATCTTAGGAATTCCTGTAAAGAGAAAAATGTGATTAATCCTGAATTCGTTCAGACTACCGTTACAGAACAAGCTGGCGCTGATATCATTAACAGGGTTAAGTAAGTTCATCCACAAATGATTGCGAATGACAGTTTTTTTTTCAGTTATATTTTTTTTACAATGTGCTTTTTTTTTTCCATTGCAGTGAATTGAACCTAGCTGTGGCAGCTCATGTTTCCGACAAGGTGACAGATGAAGTGATCGAATCATTATCTCGAAGCTATAAAACATTGGTAAGTATACACACCATTTTGGTGATTGATTAAATCAGTACATCAATGTACAGTAAAGTATTTTCGCAGATCGGAGACTGTGAAAACAGAACTAGAAGTAGCACCCCCGACGTACTGAGGCCTAGTGCTGGTTCCATGAGTAGTGGAAGTGTCATTGGAATTGGCAGTGCAGCTGGTGTATCGATGACTCTTATCGGAGGGAGGGCAAGTCTTGTTTCGGAGGAGGACTGTCCACCGGATCCATATTCTCTGGTCAACACCATGGTACCGCATTCCAATGACCAGTCACCAATGGTAAGAGTATATTTCCTCTGGAATAAACTTAAAAATATTCAGTTTTAATCGAGATACTTTTCCTCACATGTCTTGCACAGAAATTGGAATATCTGAATCTTGTGAGTAATATTTATGTGCAAAAGCTGATTTATCTTTATTTTGTGATAGAAAAAAAAATGACGTATATAATGCGATCAATATGTAAATTATTGAGTTTCATACATTCTGGTCATATAATCAATCACTGTCCTCTGAATAGGCTACTCCGCACTTGTCTAACAAGCGGAAGAGTTTGCACGGGAGGAAGTTGAGGCCAAAGTCAGTGGTAGACTCGGTCGAAGGTCTTTCTGCTGATGATATTCCAGATTTACTCCCATCGTTACCAAAAAGCCAGGCGGAAGGTAATTTGCCTACATTCCCCTGGTGCAAGGAATATTCTTTCTGTTTTTTTTTTCTCTCTAAGGAAGTATCTATTTTTACAGCGATATCAGAGAATGAACACTCATTGACGGAGTCATTGGATTCAGTCTCGGAGTTACCTCACACTGTTGGCCAACAGTTGCAGCATCTGGTGAAGTCGAGGCCCCGGAGGGCGAAAACCAGGGCACCTACTAGACCGATGTTGAAGCCTGATCAACTTGTCGATGGACTGGCGCTTGGAGAAGGTCTCGATGTGTTCTTCAGACCTACCACACCGACCACCCCACTGGTATCTCCAACTAGTGACGATAGGTAATGCTGACAGATTCAAGCATAAGATTGTGAATTTAGATAAATATTGATTTATTACTATTTCTTTCGCTCGTTTTCTCCTTATTATTAATATTATCTCGTAATGTTTATTCGTAGTTCTTTGCACACATTCCCAACGGATGGCAGTCCTAACCTCTCATTGGCAAGTCACAAAAGTATACCGCCAGAATTTGACAAGAAGCATGGTTGTAACTCTCCGATGTTAAAAACACTTCTGGAACCGACACCTCGTTCGAGATCGAGTGATAATTTGGAAAAGTTTTCTCCCCTGGTGGGTCGAAGGTCACAGGGTGATTCACCATTGACTGCATCTCCACTGGCTCGCAGGAACACTACGGAGAGTAGCCAGAATTATGAAAGAAATGGTCCAAAGACTGACTTTGCTAGAGATGCTAGTGGCAACGGTACAAAGGATGGTATAGATGTTTCCAAGCGTAGTACTTTACCCATCGCTGGATCTGGATCGATGACTCGAGGCTCAAGAGACTCCTCCGTAGAAGAAAATAATAGAACTTCACAATGCACCAGCGGTCCTGGGTTAAAGGAGGACACCAGGACTCCGGTTGCGGGTAGGGAGGCGGAGAATAAGAAGAATTTGAAGAAGACCTCGGAGACTGATAAATCTGGTCAATTGATTCCATCGGTGAAACTCAGGTCTACTGGGTTTGATCTGAGGAGTCCAACCAACGGTGGTGGTACCAAAGGTAACGGTTCGGATACGGCCAAGTCCCCAATTCTGAAACCTGCCATGAGGACTGATAACTCTTCGAGTGATCTAGGAAAAAACAATGGTGGAAATTCGAAGACCAAACCTGCCCCTCCGGCGACTGCACCTAAGCCTAGGCCCTGGAGCATGGCTGCGGACAGAAAGTCTGGTGAGCTGAAAGTCTGTCATCGTTTATTTATTAAAATAACAGGACAATAACTACTCTTTCGATCCTAGGTGAGTTTAATCTTCTCAGCGATGGATCCAGTCCTAACACCTCAGCAGGGAACACCCCAGACTCCGGAGATGCTCTTGATGAATCGACAGATAGTGGAGTCAGTGGGCCAGCTTCGCTGCCCCCAACCCTGTCGACAAGTAGTACGGCAAGTTCGTTGAGCAATACCAGCGTTGAGAAAAGATCAGTTAGAGAACTTGCTGCTAGTCTGAACAAAGGGAAGGCGGAAAGGAAAGAAAATGGTGAGTATACCCCGTAGTCCATGCATTGCATTCAACGATTCATGCCTCATATGCATCGGTGCACATGTCGCATAGGTACTAATATCACTGGCACATATTTTATTATAACTAATTAAAATTTTTTTTAATTTATCGTACGCTTGTGCATGAAAGGCCTGGAGTCTCAATTAGATTCGCTGTAAATATCGTTTTAGAACTCACCGCACCTGCTGCATGGAGATCGGTACTTCACCGCTCTGTCGACCGAACGACCTTCAAGGTATTTTGTTGATTTGGTTTTATTTCGTTAATTTCGCGCGCCAGAGTTTATTTTCGTTTTTTATTTCGTTCGATTCATAAGCTGTTTCCTGGACTGCATTTTTGCTTCGCTGAGCCCTGTACTTTGTACATAGTTATTCGTCTGTTTAATGGGATATGTCAAAATGTACCGTGCTATGATCCTGTCTAGCCGGGTGGATAAAATGTTCATTTCAAGGATAGTAATGTACCGATTTTCAGGCAACGGAAGCGCCGAAAACGGTTGAGGATTCCGGACCAAATGTTAAACTTCGACGAACTTCGTTCCTACGTGATTCAAACTTCAATTATGACAACGATGTGGTCGACGTTTAGCAAGAGGGCAGAATACCGATCTCGAAGGAAGGAAGTAAACGAGTCAAGGTATAAGGATCCGATCTTTCTACCAGTCTTTAAGTGTAAAGTCTTATTTCATTCGAGGATGGCACGGAGAGGAAGGTATACATTCCAATTTTACATTTGAGTGCCATAAGCGAATTAGTTTAAAGAAATGTATAGAACCGTTCGATGCACCGGTAGAGCATCGAGGGGTTCCTAAGAGGTACTAAAGTGCTCGGTCTGTCGGTTTCGATCGACCGGTCAGCCTTCGATAGTCACTACCTTCGACTTCTGAGAAGATCAACGGCTCGAATAGTCACTTTAAATCTAAAAACTTAATAACGTCGTGCCCTGATCCAAGGTCTACGCTTTTGAACCTCGTCGACTCGGGTGTACGTATGGATGTATGCACGTGGGCACGAATGCGAGCGAGTGAATCGTTATTGCGCACTTGGAGGCACGAGTACTTCCGTTAGGATTACTACTCGGCTGGGATTTTATTTTAAGGGTCGTGGAGAGCCTCTCATTAAGAGGCCCTCCTGAACGACTCGCGGTTTGTTTTAATATTCGGATGTTTATACATCGTGCGCCTGTAAATTGTTTAGCCGGGGGAGAGACTGTTTAGTGGTAGCGTTACGAAGGGCAGCAGAAATGTATTGATGATGGGGCGGTGAGTACGGTGGAGCACAGATGAGAAACGCAATACGAGTTTGTTCGACACCGATTTTTGGGTCTCTCTTCTACGAGCTCATAATTTACGTAGGAGTCGGTTACTGATTGTACTTAGGAGTTCGGCAGAGGGGACAATTAGGCATGATCATTACCGACCGTTTACAACGATGCTCCACTGTGTACCTCTGCCTTTATCCACGCGTCGATAGACTGCTACCGATCTCGATGTAACAAAGTGCCTGTTGCGTAATGATTACGAGAACGACTTAGGTTTTCATCGTTGTTGACTCGTTTGGACTAACGTTGGCACTCTTTTCGCAAGCGGGACAATCTGTCGAGAGTGAGAGCAAATCTGAGTTCTTCCCGAGTGGTGGATTAATTATAAATTAAAGATTCTCATCGGCGCCTTATTTGCAAGGAATTTCTCATCGGAAGTTGCCGTCGAGCTTTTGATATCTCTAATTTTTATACGTTTTCGAGGTGCCGAGTACAGATCTCTTTTCAGTTTGTACGGTCGTGCGTACTTCTCCTAATTAATGGCAGGCCTGTGACTTTTAAAAACGGTTAATTTAGGCGTTCTGAAGCCTTTTCTTGGGGTGGTGTACGAAGGTGCTTTTTTCCCTTTCTTGTCGACAGATTATTAGGAACCGTGAGCGGATCTCTTGCGTATGTAGGAATGATAAACGCGGAAAACCGCGTAGCACCCAACGATAGCTTTAATGCAGAGAGTCGGAGATTCTTCGAGGTCTCTTTAAATATTTAAAAAGCAATCCTGTCCTTCGTGCAATTTACCCTCGATTGGTCTTCTGCCAGCAGCGTATGTACATACATATGTATAAAAAGTTAATGTACTAGGTGAACTAATCGGACACGTAGAAGGCTGGGTTTGCGCAGCTGGATTAACTTCTTCCGAGGTCTTAATTTAGCTCTTATTAAGGATGCAGAAGAATTGTGATATTCTGCCTTCGATGAGTGTGCAGAATGTGCTGTTAACGATTTCTTTCGTTTTATACACTGTAGGAATGTTAATCAAATTTTCTTAAAGCTAAGCGAAGATGTTGAGCCTGCGCAAACCCACTGAAACTAGTGTTCGGTGCAGTTTAGCGTAAGCTTTACTTCAAGTAGTGCCCATACCGAATGAATTCAACGGTGCTACTTGACAAGTCACTAATGGGCTCCGCTTCTGAAAAGCTGCTTCCGATTCGCAGGCTCTCATTAACTGTAAATAATAGGCAGCTTCGATATATTTATAAAACTCGTTTACAACATTCTGATAAGTACTCAAGAGACTTTGGCCTAAGGTTCTTAAGAGCGCTTTCGAGATCGAGGGAGCATTTCCGAAGTGTCCTGATAATCGTGTTTCGAGGCTTTCAATGGCACCGTTCCAATGTAATCGCTGTGTTCTTTTGATTAGGTTCACACGATTGTGTCTTTGTATATATACATAGAAGTGGTATTGCATGTTAAACAATGGAAAGTATAGATTTCGTAGTGAAAGCGAGTATACATATAATTAATGGTTTTATATCGAGTATATTGAGTGCGTGTGTAAGCCCTAGGACATTTACTACTAAACAGAGCGTTGTCTATAATAGCCTAAATTAATTATTCTCGATCGCTCCTTATTGTCCTAATACCTCGCTAAAATGCAGTCTAATTACTTCTCCTTTTTATGCTGTTTACTGCTCTGATAGTAAGTGCCCTAAGGTGCAAGCCCTAATTCATATTGAAGTGTATGTCCCGCAATGCTACGCAAATTTCTTTCGTCGCTCTTATAAAGAATCAAACATCGAAGAACTTGACGAGTCATCGGTTAGATTATTTTTAATTTCTCCCAGGGTATGAGCACTGCTCAGGGTTGTTCTTACGAGCACTTTTCATAAATCCAAGTACTTTAATAATCATCTGAATAATCTAACGCACTAAGTTCTTATTTATTTATTTCTTTTATTTGTTAGAATGCAATACGCTTATGCTTTGCTTATTTATTTGTACATAATGTTATATATAAGAATTCCACTCCGATATATGGGTGAGGCATCTGAATGTCATGAATGGTGTCGTTCTGCAGGAACATCCGAAACGCTTCCTGTAAAATAATAATTAGAGGTTATGTATGATTTTATTGAATATCGTAATACTCTCCTCAATGGTGATCCGATATTTTCGTATGCAACATTAACACCTCTTGTGCTACAGTGTTTTTGTTTATTTGTTACAGCGCATAATTATATCTTGTTTCGTTGTATGTAAAAGAGATATTTTAAGTACGTTTCGATTATATATTTTTATTTATGTCTTATTTTACTTTCTCGTGTACTTGACCAGATCGATACTTACCGTAGCATAAGTATCTGTACAGGAACATTAAGGATCCATTAATCTGACTGCTTTTTCGATCGCCTTTTATTCATTGTACATAACTGTTTTTGTCACCTACGTATTATTACGTTTTTCAGCTTATTCAAAAACTGCATATGTATGCTTTAGTTAAGTGTAACGACTTGCTGCCCCGATAAGATTCAATATAAATAATTTGCGTAAAGTTCTTCGAATGTTGTGTACTGAATGTTTTGGTCTGAAAATCCGAGTGATTTTGTTTGCACGAAAAAATTCTGTCAACTGGTCGATCGAATTTTGAGGGCTGCAAAGAAATCGCTCCGATCTTCTGGCCTAGCTAAAACGCGACAATATGCCACACTGTTGAACGAAAGAAAATTTGGGTAGATTAATGGACGAGTTAAGCTAACGCTGTATATGTATGAAACTTCCATGTAATATCAACCGAATCAGTATGATAAAGGGTAGTTAATTAAGAATAGAGACGGTAACTTGAGAACGGGAAGAATCGCGAGGCCTCTGCATCGATGACAAAATTAATTGCTGAAACGCATTTCCGCAAAAGTGTTGCATACCGTATTCGATTAAGTCATTTAGAGTATTGCACGAGAGCGAATCCATGTATAGAAAATTTTCGCTGGCATGCCCGTCTGTTACAGAAGTCTTATTTTCGGAGAAATTTGACACCCACTGTCAATAGTCCATTGATTATCCGATAGTCACATTACCGTTAGGGTTACTACAGCATCTTCGATATTTTTAGAAAATACTTTACATAAAAAATTTCTCACTGCACTAAATCAACAACGAATCATGAGTTATGGATTTCTCTAAAAAAAAAATATCGAAACGTGGATGGCTGGACAACTATATAAGAATAATATTATAAATAGCGTAGACGATGAAGATGTCAATTGCTTTGGTAATGATTTTTCTCGTTGTACAAGCCTCGTGATTTGTTATTTCATGCATTATTACAGGACAGTTGGCTACGTATAATATCTGGGAGTGCAAGATTTTTCACACTCTACCTTCTTTTCTGCTCTTTCTGCAAAATAGAAAGATTAGGATGACGAAACGTTTGGTACTCTCGATACCACGTTTGGACGACTACGATGCAAAGTAATAACCTATAAAGACCTGACAATGATATTTATTCTCATGCGATGAGAATGTTTTGCGTATGCGAATTTTTCTTTATGTACATGCGTACACGTCTGCCATTGTAATTACATTACAGGTGATCTTCTCTCACGTGGCGATATAAGAAGCGAGCTAATTATGCAATTGGAGAATTATTTTGCAAAACATTCTCTACGCCTGGGTCAAATTTTAGGAACTTACCAGAATCGTCCTAGAAGCCCGTGCTTGACTTTCGATGTTTACACAAGATTTACCTAGTTTGTACACTGCAATAGGATCGCGTAGCATTTGTTGTATGTACCCGTGCCAAATTTTTGGGAGACCGATAAGTGCTACATTTTTTAACCTAGTCGAAGTAACGAATTCGATGAATTGTGCTTCGCACCAAAAGGGCCTCGAAACTGGAATTTAGCTTGTGCCAAATTTTACAAAGTAAGCACGCACACACGGAACTGCCCAACCTGGTAGAACAAATAGAATTACCAACAGCCGCCTATAAACCAACAATTGCGAAAAGAAAAAAGACGCAAGGCCTTACAGAAATTTTCGTGTATCACATGTATCGCTAGCTTGCAAAAATCTCACAATTGGAAAGGCACACAATCCTCACTGCCTCTCGGGACATTGTGTTCACTCTTACATTTTTTAATATTTGAAGCCGTTCACAATTATATTCCTTGCTTCGGATGCTCATGGGAGAGCCGCCTGTAAAGTATGACACGTGGTATTCGCATTCGCGTAGAAATTTATAAATATATACATAGACATACACGTGTGCGAGAAAAATTGTATGCGAGAATGAGGATGAAACTAACGAGGAGCGGAATACCTGTATGCATTTGCGCGTGCGTGCTCCGTATTTATACATATATACATATACATATATTTTAACTCGACCTTATACATTCCTGTATTTACGCGCTCCGTATAAATATGACGTTGTATTGTATCACTGGTTTATTTTAAGCCTCCGTGGCCACAAGATTGAACGTCGTTTACGTTGTTCTAACCATCCATTCTTCCGTACCCTGGAAGCCCGATATGACATATTACTTATAGAAATATCGCGGTATAACCGGTATTAGAAATAAAGATTCAGTGAGGAAATCATGATCAAACGTTAGTATTAATTCAGATTTTCTGCTTGTGTTATTGACACTAAAATCGTTCTGTGCAGTCAGTTTATATGTTTTATTTTTAATTTTAGCGCCAACAGAACTGTATGTCATCGTTTACGTGTTTAAACATATATATCTATGGTTTAGGCCGTGCGGCACTGTGGGGCCGAGCGGGGTAGGCAAGTGGAGGGGGAAAAAATCACGCTGCGGGATTTTTGGAGGGGAAAGTCGTGCGGGATTTCTGGCAGTATTGGGCTGGATCTGTTCGCGAATCGTTCACAAGTAATAAGGATTTAGTGAATTGTCGAAAGAAAGAGATGTCACGGGTGAAATCAGACAAACTGGGAAATGGCGGAAAATGTGAATTCAGTGTATGGTCGCGGGCGATTACTGCGAATTCTCAGTGGCCAGACAAGGTAAACATAACCTCAACGTCACCTCATGATCTAGTTCAACACTCGACTCCGATGTTTTACATATTGCTGATTTTGTATTTTTAGGACGAATTCCTCGACGTCATATACTGGTCACGTCAGGTGATCGGAATCATCGTTGGAATTATATGGGGTCTGATACCCTTAAAGGGTTTTGTAGCTCTGTTGTTGTGAGTAATATAAAGAAACGACGATTCGTAAGTTCAGAGAGCGGGAATAAGTAAATTAAAAATGCTCGATGTCTTAGGTTTGTTCTAGTCAATGCAGGAGCGATGTACGTATACTTTAGTAGTTATCAACAAGTCGACGAGGAAGAATATGGCGGTGCTTGGGAATTAACGAAAGAAGGGTTCATGACCTCATTTGCTGGGTTTTTGGTAAGAGGCATTGCAGAGATTGTAATAGATTTCGCAATTTTTCTAAGTTTTGGGTATGTGTGACAACTCAATCGTTTTTTTACATACATTGCAGGTTACGTGGATCATTATATATTCTGGTCTGCATTTTGACTGACTCGATTTCACTCGATCTAGACTTTGAAGGAACAGTGACAAGAATGCTAAAATCACAGAAACTCTAGACAAGGTTGTGATGTGTGACATCTACGTTGCAATCAGTGATGTGAATAATGGAGAACTAAGTACAAGTTCAGCAATTCGAATGCTATATAAGGATAAGAGTTTTTTAAATCCAGCCTAGAACATAAATAGATTAAGTAAAATTGACTTTATTGCTATGAAACTATAGTCCTTGATACATTCTCAAAATGCCACCTGAAGGTATTCTTACCTAGACTTAAAATACTAAGGACACTTAGTAATATTTATACATTCGATGTTCACATTTGGACAACGGTATCTAAAGACTTCCATCTGTGTAATATCCCTGTCAATAATTCGTATAAGGGCATTCAATATGTTGGATTATTACTTTACACCGTTATCGCAATAACCGTGTTAAGTAGACTGATGCTTTTGAGTCAAGTATTTTTTTAATCCTAATACTGGACAAACAATGGTGCTGGCAAATGAAACTTTTTCTCTTTAGTTATATTCACATAAAATAAGATCTGTTGTTCGGTTAGACACTGAAGAAAATAAAACCATGCAATCTATTGCAATATTTTATTTTATTTAAGAAATCTCCACTCTCTAGTTTCAAAAATATTTTCCAAACAGCTCCAAATAGTGTTTCACGAATTGTACTTAGCAGATATTTCTCTGTCTCGATTAAAAAAATAATTTTAACCAGCTATCAGCCAATCATTAATCGCTTACGACCACGTGCCTGTACTTCCTTGTACTTAGCGATCACTTCCGCCTTACTCTTCTCTGTGCAGAATTTCTGGTAGTTCATCAAAATCAGAGGAAATAACTCAGGTATTTCGGAGTGAGCACTCACCAAGGACCGTTCCAAAACATACAAGTCCACGGCCTTGTCTTCGATGGTCGACTCGACTCGTGCCAAACCAAAATCCACCATGACGAACTCTCCCAAAGTTTCTTGATCTCCAGAAGAGGAGACTTCGTGTCTCGGATTTCTGATTAAAATATTCGAAGTGGTAAGATCTCCATGGATGATATTCTTGGAATGTAGCCTCGCTATTAGGGTTCCCAAGGTCCGGCCAATAGATTTGGTCACGTGATTGACATTGTCCTTCCCGGTGACATAATTCTCAATGTAATTCTTGAGTGTCACTGAGTTTTCGATGTACTCCATAAATATACATCGCCTCTCGAAGTCAACCAGGAATATCGCTGGCGTCACCACTCCTTAAAATAAAGGGTCCATGAATCTCAGCCAACTGGACGATGGAGATCACTTTGTACCTCAAGTATACAATCTCTATTAATCTACCTGCTGCCTTTGCGCGAACTATGGCGCGTGCCTCGGCTTTGATTCGTTCTTTGGTCAAAGTCTTGTCGAGATCAGGGTGTCTGTACTTCTTGACGAATCTCTCCTTCAGGAGTGCCTGCCTCCCCAAATAACTTCCTTTATACAGCCTGGCTTCCGCGCCCTGTGCGATCAATTCGAAACCGTCACGCATCCCCATTTCCCCGGACGCCGCAGCTAGACGACTCTCGATCTCTGAAAAAAAAAAAAAAAGTCCGATCACGTCATGCCTTTTCCATTTTCACAGGATCCTTGGGGCATTACCATCCTGGCATTGAAATATCTCCCAAGCAAAGGATCTCAAATCCGCCAGAGTACATTGTCGACGACACAAAAAAAAAACACCTTTGGTGTAAAAGAAAAGAGGTACGAACTCGTTTGGGAGGTTACCGCGTCCTAGATCAATATCGTTAAATTCCCCTGAATTTCCCTGAATTCCCTCTCAGGGTATATATAAAAAAAATGGTACGGTCCATCTCTCTCCGCCCTTATTCCGTGGATTAGGCAAGGAAGAACAAGGACGAACGTTCGGCAACCCCCGACATCGAACGACCTTGGCCGAAGGGTGTGCTCGCCCGTCGCTCGCTCGCTCACTCGCTCCTTTGGGGGAAGGGGTGGAGCAGAGGAGGGAGGAAGGGAGAGGGGAGGGCTAGGGACAGGGAGGCACTCGTGCCGACGGCGGACGGCGCGCTCACCGCTAGCGCTAGCGAGCCGAGGCCGCCGAGGCGAGGGCGAAATGCGAATCGATCGTTACTGGGCGTCCTGCGCGCTAATCGCTATCCCGGCGCTAGTATTCGCCCGTGCTTCGCTCCCATCGGTTTGCCTCTCGGCCTGGGGTGTCCCGACTCCCTTGCGACGGCAAGTGCCTCGGCCCAGGTAGCCGGAGGAGTTCCGCTCGCGCTAACATGAGAGACGAGGTGAAGATGGACGCGAATCGCTTGATCGCCGAGGTCTATAAGAGGCCGGCTCTCTGGAACCAGAGGCACATCTCGTACCACAACCGCGAGGTGACCAACCGCGTCTGGATGGAGATCGCCGCGATCTTCAAGCTCCCCAGTGCGTCTCACCTCCTAACCTATGCGGCCGCGGCGGTGATATGGATACGCGGGCGCGTGCACAAATAATGCGAGTCCCCCCCGTCGGCGACGCTTCTCGAGGGGGGTTTACCGGAAGATGGGTTTAGCGTCCGACGATCGTCGACTCACAGAGACGAGAGGCCGACGCGTCGAGGGACGCCGGCTGCCGCGTAGCTTGCATTCGCCCGGCACGTCCTCGCCCTGAAAATGCACCCGCGGAACGATCGCGGCTTTTAGGTTAGGAGCGCCCGACATAACCGCCGATGGCGGCGCGCAGGACGCGCGAGGCGAACGCAGCGCCGGGTGGAGGGTGCGGAACTACGGGGGTACAGTCGCGAGCATTAAGTCCGGCTTTAACTTAACTTTTAATTCGCCGTCAGGAATTCATGATTTACCCTAGATAACTTTTTATCGTGATCTTCAAGAGGGCGATCGTGCGCGCGCGTATCCAGGATTTCGAGGTACCTATGAACTTAGTTGCTCATGCGGGGAATGGTTTTACAGAGCCGGTCTTGAAGGCGAAATGGAAAGGTCTCCGGGATACTTTCCGGGCGGAGCTGAAGAAGGAGCAGATCTACAGGAAGAGCAAGTTCCACCGGGTGCGTCCGCTCTGGATACACTTCAAGAGTCTGCAGTTCCTGAAGGAACAGATGCTCCCCAGGCCGCCGATCTGGGAGCGAAACTCCAGGGACAACGACAGGGTCAGCGAGAGCGAGGGCGAGTCGCCGGTTCACCAAAATGGCGGCCGCGGTTCCGGCCTCGGGGACGACGCTCTCGCGGAACACCTGCTCGCCATGAACGGCGACAACTCGCCGAAGATCGTCTCCAGCGGCCACATAGACGTCAAGCAGGAGCCGATCGAGAGCTTCGAGAACCTGGAGTTCCAGAGCGTGGCGGAGAACCTCGCGGAGAACGAGATGATGCTGCAGAACATCTCGCCGGAGCAGGTGCTGATGGGGGATGGCGACTCCAGCATCGGCCTGACGGTGGACCCCCTCGAGGGTGGCCGTTTCGACGACAATTATTACTTCCTGATGAGCCTGCTGCCGCACATCAAGACTCTCCCTGCAGACCGCCGGATGCTCCTCAGAATGCAGATGCAGGAACTGGTCTACAAGGAGGTGTACAAGAAATCAGCCGGCGAAAACGCCGCGGCGCCCTGAGGGACCACCCCCGAAGAGGGTGGCCCTCGGGGATGTCGTTCCTCCACTGCGAGGAGTAGTACCTCGCTCGAAAATCGCTGCAGCGTCTCGATGGTCGGTCGTTCCAAGGGCGAGCCGAGGAAATATTCCGCCAGGAATCCCTCCCTTTATCCAGGAGAGGGCAAGTCGTCCTCGAAGACTCGCGACGGTGGAAAGACGTTATCCTGCAAACGACCTAAAGTAGTCGAGACTGCAGTTCCACGAGAAAGACGTTAATAGGGTCGTAACACGCGAATTACCTCTGAGATTAGGAGATGAATTCCCCAGGTTAATGCGCGTACTCCAGGGTTTTACTGCCGGGAAATCGCATTTTCCTATTGTCGGGGATTTTCCACCCCGCTGGGAGGGTTACTCGTCGATTCGGGGGCGCCTCCTGGGAAAATGATGAATAAATTGTACGCTTCTAATGGCACCCTGCGCATGATAATTAGAGGGGGGTAAGAATTACTTCTGGAGCTAGGAATACGAGTTTTATGGTTAGTGTTATTAATGGCATTACCTTTTCATGGGCGAACCTGGCGATCGAGGTTTCCTAGGGGATGCCAACTCGTAATTAAGGGCGGAATTATCGGTGTACTCGTGACTATGTACCGCTCGTGGGATAATGGTCCAGCATGGGTTACCTAGGCGGACGGAAATAATTTCATCAGTGCTTGAGATCTTCGACTAATGAGAGAGTTTGAAATGGCAATTGTAAATTACGATTTATCGACTTGGACGCTGATTTTTCCGCCGATCTTGTCCAGGTGACAAAGACGTTCGCTGGGAAAATGAAGAGGCTATCCTTGCATTACTCAACTAGCCAAGTAGTAGGCGATTAGTATTGTGTATTTACGCGATCGGTCCTGTCGCGTATAGTATTAAGATCGATTAGGACTCGTATAGGCTTGGAGACTCAAACTCGCTCGCGTTTATTATTTATTAAATGCCGGACGGCGTTCCGCAGTAACTCGCGCAATGTAATTTCCCAAGGAACTCCGTCCGATTGTTAAACTCCGACGACGAACAATTTGTCACGCGTGATAAGGTCTCTTTGTTTTAGATCCTAGGACTTACGTGAGCTTCGTTTAAAGCCATAGTGATGTATTTTAATATCGCGAAGGACATGCTCCCTTTTTTATCTTTCTACGTTTTTCTTTGGTAAGCGAGCTCAGGATTGTACATACAAGGAAAATATGATAGGTCGGAGGGTGTTTAAAGGAAAAAGGAAGGGGAAAAAAAAGGAGAGAAAAGAGTCCCGCAGTCTCCGAGGCGTAATCCTGCATTCTTCCGTCACGTTCCTCGTTTCGATCTAGCGCAGTTGCAGAGAGAGAGAGACCCGACATTAGGGAAGCCTAGTTGCAGAATAGCACCTTTGGGGAAGTACAAATTTTTCAATTTCTCACCTATGTATCCTCGTCATTCCCACGATTAATTAATATATTTTCAGCGTCTAGAAATACACGTGAAAGACTCACTGGCTCGTTGGTTTTTCTTCCAATACGCGTGCCCTCGCTATATACCGTTAAACATCCTCCAGGTATAAACGCGCCTTAAACCCTCTGGACCCTAAACGATACCCTCGATACCTCCCTCTGTAGAGAAACTAGGATAACGGAATTGCAATAAATATTTCAGAGCTGAATTTAAGATTCCGCGGAGCATCTTCACGGTTCTCCATGCCCGATCATCTTCGCCTTGACGAGAGAGATTCATGTAGAAATTACGCCGGGTCACCTCGAATTTCACGTGAATATGTTCACGTGAGTTACTCGACTTTGACGAGCGAGTTCACTTTCGGGCCCGTACCTTAGGGACTGCCATAATACGGGCCATGGAGTGGAAGGTTAGTGCTCCTTTGGGTTGAGGATCACTGGTACTTTCCGTACCTGCAGGTACGGCCACGGCTGTGTACACACTTATACAGTCATCCCTCCCCCGCGTCGCGACCCGTGCCCGTGTTGCGCGGCCTGCGCATGCGCACCTGTCGCTGCGTCGCCTCGTCGACCAACCGTTTCGCGTTCCACACCGCGCGCGGACCCTCAAGGTACCACCGACGGCTCAGTTCGGCACGGAGGTGAGTGGCAGACGGAGGGACGCGCTCCAAGTCGCCAGGATCGCGTCCTCTCGTGGGTCTCGCCGACTCGCGGCACGGTTCGACACGTGTCAGGTGTGGTGGCCTCGTGACGGATTCGGCGCGTAAGGTGTGCCTAGACAGTTTCCACGCTCGAGGGAGCCGCGAGAGACGTCTGCGCCGCGAGCCAGGGTGCCGAGAGATCACGGAGCCAGGCTCGCCTCGCGACTTCGGAACGCCCCTACAGCTGCTGGGAACGACCGATCGACTCGAAATAATTGGTGAGTAATCCTTGCGGGGGAACTATACTTCCTTTCTAGAAATTCGCCGGCCCGCGGTCTCCGGAATCCTCGGAAAATTAAAAGTCGCATTTCGACCGATCGCCGCTAACGGTGACAAATCGACGGGCGACATGGCGCGCGCCGTTTGAATTCCTCGGCTCCTATTGGGAAAGACACGCGATACGTACCGAATCGAAAGGGAATGGAATGTTTTTTTTTTCCTTTTATCACTTAGGGGAACGGTAATTAAATTCTCACGTCGGAGCTCTAGCGCCGCATTCGTTACGGCCAAGGGGCTTTCAAGTTTGATCGAATTGACGCGGATGCTTTGGCACGGTGATCACAATTTGCAGGTTAGATCCGAACGGTTGATGCGGTTATAGGTTTCGTGTCTGCGCATTGGAGATTATTAGAGGCAATTAGGGTGTTTATGGATCGAGGGGATGGCTTGAGAATCACTGGGAATTGTTCGGGGAAAGGTTCAGGTAATTCGTCGGGGGGAAGAAAGGTTCGCTTTTAGAGTTTATTCGAGTAAACAGCTACCTGCGAAATTATCGGAAAGTTCACGAAAATCGAGGGGAAATCCAGGCGCGAGAAATTTGAATCTCTCGCGGAGACCTAAATTCCGATACGGATTCATAGAACGAATGGCTCGGTACTTTTACCGATCGTTCCAATCGTACTGTAGATCGGGTCTTTTTACGGTTACTGGAGTTTTTTTTTATCGCGAATCTGGGTTCGAAATTTCACCGTTTCCTCTCGATAACTCGAATTCCCTTCGGTTTTATTTCCCAAGACTTTACTCTCTCGCGGTTTCCTCTCCGTCGATTTTGCCGGTTTCTTTCCGCGTGTTTTACCTCTCTGCCTTGGATTTATTTTTCCTTTACTTAAGGAAGTCCAGTGACTCGCAACGAATGCCTTAAGACTGTCTGGACGATTTGTGAAATTTTACAAATCATCAGGAATTTACGCCGCGTAATATTAAGGCATAATTAGGGAAGGCGAAGTTTGACGTCGATCGGTCGAGAACTGAATAAGCATTACGAGCATTCCATTACCGAGGGATCGAAAGAGCAATAACGTTGCGTGCTTAAGAAATGAAGCCGATCAAGGAGAAAATCGTAGTCGGCGCAGTGAGACTGGAATTTATAATGTAATAAGTTAAACCGAGTTACACGGCTCCATTCGAAGCGTGCTAAATGGAACGTCCACGGAGACCTTTGGAAAAAAAAGAAAAAATGTTATAACGCAGTTAATTCCCCCAAGCTCTTTCGCAGGCTTTTAATGTAAATATAAATTCGAGTTAAATCCCTGTACTTAACCTCGTTCATAAATCAACAATTGAAGGTAACGCAAGTAGGGGAAATTATTTAAGAGCGGTCGCTACTCGGTTCCGCGTGTAAAAGTGAAAATCTCTCGGATCGACTAAGCGAGAGAACTGTCGACGGTAGAAAATATGAGATCGTCGCTCTGAAATTATACTTTCACACGTACGAGGTAACACAGCGTGAACGGGCGCTCGTGTGTCTCCACCTCGCGATTTTGTAAGGTTGCCCCGCAGTGGAGGGAGGGTTTATTTAGATCGCAAGGATCGGTGAGTAATCCTCGGGAGGGAGATATTCTTTTTTTGTACTTGGTTGAAGGCCAGTTACCTTGAGAGCGTTTCAAAATACAAAAAGGCGGAACGAGCGGCGGCGCGACGGCCATTGTCGCGTCAGTTGACGATCGGCGATCGGCGGTCTACGCGGTGGCGCGAGATTTGAAAATCCTGGAGCTACCCCGAGGACTCGAAAAATCACGCATGGGGTGTGTTTGGTAAATTCGGACAACGTGGAGAATCGAGTGCTCGGAAATAATTTAAACACCCGTGGTGTCGTTTAACGAAGCCGTACTCGAGGACCGGTTGAACAGATCTTTTTACGCGCGCGACCGACCGGACCAACTCGACCGACAAGAAGTGCATTAATTTCGTTAGAAACGGGTAGACCGCGGTTATATCACGAGCAGAGACAGTGGAACGTTATTACGAGGCTGTCGTTTCCAAAGGACCCGGTATACACCTGCCGACATAAACCGCAAGATGACGAGGCGACGGATAACCGTCGGATCTCCATTTCTTGCAATTTCGTTGATTTTCCTATATAATACATGGAAGCGTATATACGCGCTACCGACGTTTGGTCGACTATTGCGTGCACGGGTACGCGAATTTCGCCCGTATGACGGGAAAGCTGGCGCGGAAGGGTTAATCGTCTCGCTTCGATAGAAGACACTCCGTCCGATCTATCGCGTTGGCAAGTGTAGGGCATAGATCGCGGCTTATTTTTAGCGTTATACATAACATATACATAACAGGTCGGAAACGGAGAGCGGCGCGATGTCGTTGGTCAACGTCGTACCGGTTGGCGAGTCGCCGGGAGGGGGATGAGAAACGCATTCCCGCATTCCATTTGGACGGTCCACGAGTTTGTGCGCATGCGCGGGGCGGAGCGCGACGCTCGAAATCGCGCGGATCCGCCTATCCGAGCGCTAACCTAACCTAACCTAACCCCTTACACCTGCGTAATCGCGGGATAAACGGCGGGTCGCACAGGCACGAACCGCGGATAAATACGTGCCCGCGGCGCGTCTCATCCGCCACGTGACCCGTTTTCCATCCGAGCCAAGATGGCGGCGTGAATCTCTCCGGCGCGCGCCTCCGCCTTTGTCGAGGACGTAGGATACCGTGGACCGCGAGAATCCAGCCGTTCACTCGAAATCCTCGCAAAGGAGGCGGAAAGAAACGACGGAGCGAGTGTAGGATCTCTTTCTTACCTCTTTTCTCTCTCTTTTCCTTCCTGAACGTTAGATGCGACCGTTTCGTGACCGTTGGAGGTGAAACGTCGAAAGGGGAGAAATCTCCCTTCTAGTGTTTTCATAGACGAGTCACCCTGCGGAGTTCACGCGTCTCATGTCCATGGTCTTTGTCGGGCACGGAGCGTGGGTCGTTTAAAGGGAACACCGGGACCTTGGTCACTTACTCATGCGTTCCTCGACTCCCGTTCGACGTTAACGCGATTATCGGGCATAACGTCGCGTCTCTACCCTACCGACCGGCACGTGTCGCGTAGTGTCGCGAAACAAGTTGCAGGGAAGATGCGCGGAAGCGCCCCACGTGACCGGCCGCGCGCAACCGGGTTGAGTTTGAGAGCCCCTTTCACCGACCCGAAGCTCGCGCGCTTCTATCACAGGAATTTCAACCAGTGGCTGCCATGGAGGTCGAAAATTCCCGAGAAAATCAACTAGAACGTAACGATGCAAAATTGCACGTCGAGCTATCTCCGGTTGGACAGTCGTCCTTGTTTCGTTCGAGGTTTAAATATTTATGTACATTCTCGAAAAATTTTAAGTAGTTATTCTCACGGTGGAAAACTTTACGGGTCGGTTTAACTTGGATTTATCGTAACGCGTTTGTCGTCGCGCGTTGGATTTTTAACCAACTCGACGTTCACGTTTTCACGGATTTTCGATCCTCGGGATTTCCAGGTCGCACGAAGACCACTGCTTAAACCAGTTATGCGTCAACGGTATATGTAGTATGTGTGCCCTGTTGACGTCCTCGAGCACTTTCCACGATTGACTACACCATGGACAATCGAGTGCTCGGTGACGTCACCGGGGTCCTCGAGCAAGCCAGCGGAGACATCTTCGATGTCGCGTAACGGTCTCGAGTCTATGTAAATCCGCGTGTTCGGATTTTTAAATCGGATCTGGACACATGCCTGCTCTCTTGTTTGACTTGCCCCGGATGACGCGCGCACCTGTAATTCCATTTTTAGGATTTTACTTCTCGAGGAACGGATGGAATGATTTCATTTTTTTTTTCTACCCTGGGCGCAGTATTTCCAGCCGATGTTGGATTTTTTTTCATCGGCCATTGATATTCGCACAACCTTTGGCCACTTTCCCCTTTGGCCGATTTCACTGCACTAGTTGAACCTTCCAAGGAGTAGGCGCTATCGGCTTTCCGCCGACTTTCTTCCCGATGCTCCCCTTGTAAGATATAAACCTGTTATCTCTTAATCGGACCTCGACCGATGAACCTTTTTCCCAGGGTGTGAAAATTTCCTACGGGCACCCCGAGAAAAAAAAAATAGGAATGTCATCGAACCGACGAAATATCCCGTTAATTCAAAGAATATTTACTTAACTCGAGTAAACGTCGAATTCGATCGGATGCAAACGTTCATTCGAAATTATGGGAATTTATTTGAGGTGAAATAATTGCATTCTCGGAAGTAACGAAATGTTTCCTTGCTCCGATGAATCTTTTTCGCGCTCGGTGCACGCCGAGGAACCATCTTTATTCAGCAAGTTTGAAACTACCGATTGTCCTAGGTGAGGTTACGTATTGCCGGTTTCCTGCTTGGGAACGCGAAAACACAGTACCCTCTTGTGCCCGGTCTGCATAGATCGCGTCTAATAAAGGTTAAGAATCTCTCGAAGGCGACGACACGTGACGCGCGTGAGAACGAGACCCCTTTTACCTATGGATGCCTATGGGCTGACTAACGGTACGGGAGAGCCTCGCGGACGAGAAAGAGAAAACCTTTTATGAGGGGACCATCGAACCGAGACGTTGAGAAATCTCGAAACATTGCACGCGGCATAACGCGAATACTTAATCAGCGCTCGTAACCTTCGAGGCGGGTGCTGCTAGGTACGCGTAATTCGACGAGCCGGACATAAGGCGAGTTTCGATCTTACAGGGCAGGGTTTCGAAATCATTTTGAAACAATACCGAGTTTCGTTACACGCTTTTTTCATATTTTTTTTTTTCTACCAATTGATCAGAGCGGGCCGGTATATCGAGGACTATTCGGCAGAACGCGGCGGTGTAGAGGGTCGCATAATGGATAAAATAAGTAACTAGTCGAGAGTGCGACTGGACTAGATAGTAATTGTAAGCAGAGTGTGGCGATTTATCGGGGACACGTAACATTTGACGTTACGTGTCGGTGCTCGAGGCCCGTTCCGGTGGCTACGCGTTGACACTCGTTCTCGCACGCCCCCGTGGGTTTACTCGGCGAGACGGGCATAATGAACGAGCGGCGCTCCATTCGAAATAGGGAACACGGTCTAGGGAGTATTGGCGAGCGATGGGGTGGACGGGGGGAACGGCTGTACCTAGGAAAAAAAAAAATGAATTCACTGGACCAAAGGAATATTAATTGTTTTCATTCAAGGAGTAACGATTTGCCTCGAGTGAACTCGAATAACTGGACACGAAGATACGCCGCGTCCGATTTATTCAGAGTTTATTCCAGGAAGATGGTTATTCGAATTGACGAGATATTTCTTTGGCTCGATGGTACTTTTTTTTTTTTCTTTCTTTCCAAGGCGGACAGTATGGCGAGGCTTGGGCGCATATCTTCCCCGGTGAGTCAGCGCTCGAGTGAATCCTAAGAGCGCGCCTTTCGCGCGTCTTCTTTCAGGCCTTCCACGGACCGGCGGGCCGTAGAAAGCCACGAGGACCGCGAGGACATCCGCGCGCCCCCGCCGCGGCGGAGAATGGTCAGCTCGCGGGCCCCGACCGTAAACGTCGGCGGCCGAGCGGCCGACTCCGAGGCCGACGAGCGCGCCACTGGCGGCGAGAACGCGGACCACCTCCTGACCTGCAACGGCGATGCGCCGGCCGACCAATCGCGAGTCGCCGACTCCGCGGACCTCCGCATAGGGGGCGCGCCAAGGCCTCCGACCTCCGCGGGGGAGGACTGGAGTCAGAGCGGGCCGCCCTCCCTCTCGATGTCCGTCGACCTGCACAACCTGGTCAGCTCGTACGGACAGGAAGCGGGCAGTCCCCCCGACAAGGGCGCCCCTAACGAGGAGGAGGAGAGCTACGAGGGATTCGGTTACGTCCGGGTAGACGGCGACGAGTCGCCAGGGGGCAGCAGCTCCGCGCCCTCCCCTACTGGCGCCAATTCCTTCAGGTAGGATTTTTTCGTTTTTATATTTCCACCCCTTTTTTTCTTGTTTTCATTCACTTGATTATCGGTATTTTGGAGTCTTCCAAGGGATTTATAGATCTAAATCATTTCAAATGCATTGTACGTTGCTGGGAAGGTGGATAAGGATGGAGGTTTGAGACGATTTTGTTTTACAATTGCTGTTTGTAAAAGGGAGCGTGGCTCCGATGAAGTCCCGGAGGCATGGGCGCGCGGTGTTAATTGCGAGAGATCAACTTTCTTTTCCTTCTTTTTTGCCGAAGGAACCCGAGGAGCCCGAACTCCACTATCGGCAGGCATTCCTGGTTGAGAACCTCCCTGAGACGGACCCCGCCTTGGTGAGTGAGGATGACGGTTTCTGGATACTCTCAGGATACTCTACGGGTGACTCATATATGGAAATTTAGCTCGACAGATTCGAAAGGATGAGCTACGGTGCAGGATTACCCGCCTCGGTGTCGTCGCCTGGAAGCCTACTTTTCAACCTGACTTTCCACTTGCCGTTGCATCCTGGTCTAATCTTAAATTAATTTTGGTCTAACTCGAGGGTCCAAATCGAGAGTGCGAAAGACTCGGTTGTGCCAATGATTCCGATATTTTTAACACGCTGACTTGACTAACGATGCCGGCACATCGCGCCCTAATAAATCACCGGCTAGGCGGAGCTCTGTTCGATATCTATTTTTTACTTTCTCATCGGGTGCACCCGCAGCGATGGGAAAGTATTCAATCGCGGAACAATTTCCTTTTTACGATAGACCGAACAACGGGTCGTAATAACTTGAGAGCACGAAGTGATTAGCGAGCACCGTGCCTTGTAAACCGTGAATGAGAAACGCATATTTCGACCCGTACCGTCGCAATATCGAGCTGGAGAATTTTTCTTCTTTTATTTATTTATTTCCCTTTTTCCTGCTCGATTTTGAATCTGTATAAATTGCCCTAGTCAAAGGTGCGGCTCGTTGCGGCATATTAAGTTCAATGTCAGTGACGGCATTGCGCTCGTGACAATTTAGTAAAGTTGCCAAGTGGCCAACGTACACTGGATTTTGGCAATGATCCAGTTTCGGGTATTCAGCAAACTCGGTATTTGGCTCAGTCCGAGAGAAATTTCTCCATTTTGCTGGAGACTTTTGTTTTGGATTCTTATTTTTTTTTAAATTATCTCCGCTCGTCTAAATTTACCTGAACGTTTTGCAATAGCCGAGGGCAATTATATGAATTCGCAGATAACGGGGGTAATTAGTAGATAAATGGCTTTTAATTCACAAACGGTTTGTCGATACTTTCTCGGGGAAAGCAGACTTTCCGAATACAGGGAAGAGTCAAGAGCCGTGATTCTATTTGCGATTCGGGGGTATCGATTGCACTGGGGTATTCTTAAACATTTGCATAGTGAATCATAAGGCTAGGGAGCTCTTTATGCTATCTCGGCGGTGAAGTAGATAATTTCCAGGCCATTGAATAATCATTGTAACTTATTGGCGTCTAGGCGACACTCCGTGGGCCAGGATTATCCTCATTATTGGGTACAGGGTATCGACACCACCGGAGGAATTATTTCCTCCGGTTGAATCGCCCGAGTAGGATCTGAGAAACGGGCAATTAATTTAATTTACTAAATTATATCCGTTATTTCTTTTGCAGCACGAACAAGAAGAGGCTCAGCTCCAATGCGCTAGCAAGGTACAGTCATTGCATAATACGGTTACGTTTAGTTGTCACGAAATTTGGTCCTTTTCTACGTATACCTGAAATTTATTTCTTTATGGCCAATCCTGCACGGACGAAGAAACGTGGTCTACTCGCGAACTTCATGGTCGGCGGGCTCTTTTACGCGCAATTGCGAATCGATGTACTCGCTCAATAACTTCCGCATTTAGGGGAACGCGACTGCGCGCATGTTGTTCTCAATAACGTTCGTTCACTCTTCTTTGCGTGTATGTATTTCTTATTTTCCTTTTTTCCTTCCTCGTCTCACGCTGTCCTCGCCTTTCCAGTCAGCTCTACCGTAGCAGTAGCTTCAACAGTTCCGGCCGAGGCTCCACCTGCGACAACACGGAGGACATGTACAGCGATGTCTCCCTAGAAGATGACGTTTTGGATCTTAATCACCGGGTAAGAGAACCCCCTAATTTTCTCAGCGTGGTCAAAAGCGAAATGTCCTCGGCGTGGGAGCTGCATCTTGCTTTTCCTCGTAACACTGGACTCGCGGAAGCGGTCCTTACGATATTCCCATCGATAGCGAACGCTTCGAGGGTTTCGCCATTACGGAAAACTCGATAGATTGGACACTTCCTTTCGGGCCTGCGTCGACGTTATCAATCGCCTCGCACTTCCCGCTTTTCAGCCCGGCAGACCTGCGTATCTGCTTGAAACCGTTTCACATGAAATTAAGTCTGAAAGGGTGTTTTTGCAATCGCTGATTAACGAACACTCTGGCTCGATATCTGAGGTAACGAGTAAACGAAGTTTCGAAAGTGTGGGTAAGTACTGGATCAATGGAGTAATTAAGAAGTAAGGTCTCCAGAAGAAAGTGCCGGTCCCTTGGTCCCACGTCGCGCGTTCCAAGGAGACGCATTCTACTCCTGAAAGGGAGAACGCTCGAAAGTTTGACAGAGATATCACGTGGAGCAGCCGTAACTCGATTCAGAGCACTCGTCTTCTCCCTCCGATCCGCAGCAAATCACCCTGGAGCAGTCCGAAGTCGTTCCGAACTTGTCGCCTCGCATTAAGCGCCATGGAACCGCCCTGAACTTGTCACAGACTATCCTTAACCTTTCCGGACACGAAACTCGCCTAGGAAACTCTTCTATTGTGAGCCAGAGGCAGAAAAATTGTCAAGTGAATTAACGACCTAGAAGTGAACCGTCGAGGAAATCAACGACCTAGACGTCGCATGGAAACGTCCATTCTGGATTTTTGGATGAACGAATAGCCGATGTGTTCCACTCAACCAACGTGTGCTTCGTCACGTCCTCTGGTGCAACATCATCGTCCTGGAAATTATCAACGACCACCTGTTGACTGTTCTGCCTATCCACAAGCTTATCAACGCTGCGGACAGTGCTATCAACCCTGTCCACCTTGTGGCCAACCTTGTCCAACGTTCTGCCATCCACGGGGGCGACCCTGGTTCCTCATCGCCTTCGTGATTCTGCTGATACTGGCCCTTATCAGCGTGGCTTATCAACGATTATTCGCATCTTCTTCACCGCGGAGGATTGACCCGCCATTGTCGGCCTCTCGTCGCCTTCAACAAGTATGAGGATCGCCCACGCAGGACGTCCGATGAACGAACTTACTGGAGTTCCCTTTTTGGGGAACGTCTACGAGTGACCATTTATCTAGTGAGCTCATCGACGACATTAGCCTATTCAATGTTAATTCTTCAAAGTTCAATGAGTTCCTACCGATAGTACGCATCTATTGGGCTTGATAAGAAGTGGGAACCTATGTCGTCGATGACGCGGTAAATGGTCACCGTTAAAACCGTCACTTTTCCCGAGGAAACGTCGAGGAAGTCATTTGACGAGCTCTTGGAGAGCACGTTGCTGTTTATCCGGATGGGCGTAACAGTACCGGGTTGCGCAATACTGGCCATGGAAAATGATGATTAACGGAACAACGGTAGAGCACAGATACGCCTCCCGATTTCTGCCAGGCTTCGTAGACTCGTCATGAAAGCACACTGCATATTCTGGAGGAGACAATGCCGTCAAATGACTACTCGCTTTTCTACCTGGAAATTATTTAAAAACGAAAATGCCGGAGTTCGGTCGACTTCCGGCCGCACACTAATTTGTCCCGGGCGGCGTGCGGTTCTTTTTTCCGCCGGGTTTCTCAGGCCCGACGACAATAGATTAAGTGGGACGCGATTCCTGTAATTTTCTCGGACTGCGAGCGCGTTTCGCGAGTGCCCGGAGCGCAACCTTAGCTTCTTGAAAATGTCGCGAGTTTAACGGCGATCCTGGCATTCCTGAGAATGTAACGAGCTTGGGGAATGATGTCCCTCTCGAAAGGACGCCGTTTTCGTCGTCTTGAGGGCCAAAGACGTGGCCAAAGAAGACACTGAAACGTAGCTTCCCTCTCGTTCCTTTTGTAGCAGAGCTCGAAGAAGAAGAAAAATGCAGAGCAAAATTGCCCGGCCGAGTTTCAACGCTGCATCGAAATAACGACCGAGCCCTGTCTTCAACGACAGGAAAAAGAACGTCCTGCCACGTCCAGCGGGAAGTCTCGGCCGACCTGGACAGGATCTCAGGACGACGAGGAGGACCTGGACGTCATTGAAATTCCACGAAGCAGGACGATCGACACCTCCACCTCCACCGCTGGAAATATCAACGGAACTCGTTCCAAGCTTCTCTGAGGCCTAATAGCCGTGAGATAAAATAATCTACAAATTGAAAATTATGAACCAATGAAAAATACAAGCCTACTATGATCGCTGCCGATTTATCAACGAAAGAGAAAAACAATCACTGCCGGTCAACGACGAGGCGCAGTTGTTTTTGGCATGCAACCATCAAAATTACAGCTCCGAGTGACGAGATTCAGAAAATTCACAAGTAATAATACATGGTGTGTATCATTGATTGCTCGAGCGGGATTTGTTGACTCGGTAGAGATGTTAAAACTGGATAAAAAGGTGATATTTTAGATTTGGAAACCGATGGCGTGTTCGAGGGTGCAACCTGTGGGGTTTTTCGAATGGGGCGGCTGGTCCTTCCTCAGTTTCTTGATCCTCCTTTCCGGGGTCGGATACATTGGCTACACGATGATGCAAGACTGGAAACTCAGAAATTCTAAATAAGTCAAGAAACCCGTTCCCTCGACCTAGTCCTTTACCTACTTTTCACTCATGGCCGCCTTATATCACCTCGTAAGTTGTTTCCTTGTACGGCACTGAGTGCTGAAAATTTCATAGACTTCAGTATTCGTCATGACAAGATATATACGGTAATTGTAGAACGATATTTTTACAATTACTGCAATGTAAAAGAAAAAAAGTTCGTTCAGACTCCCTTGGATTTCTGTTTTATCGGTAACAAATAGTTTTATCAATGATCGGTCTCACCTTTACCGACTGTCGACACTGGTGATTCAATCGAATGGGCGTTGCATTGACCACATTTCGAGGGATTGAAAAAAATAATATTTATCTCGTCGACTTGGGAGGCAAAGCTGAAAACTCGAAGGCGAGCCGTAAGATAATCTTGTGACACCTAACCTTTTAATCTACTATCGGTGAATAGACTCGTTCCACTGTACCGGTGGAAACCCACTGGAATGACGCTTGACAAGTATTTGATTAATCTTTTCCTGCTTTACGTTTGTCAGTTTCTCACTGCCCAAAGAGAATCGGGAAATTGTGGAAGAGTAAAATCACACGAGCGATTGGACAGGTGATGTCTTAACCTCAAAGTTAGTAAGGCGAATTTCGTTGAAAGCATGACTCGTCCTCGCATAGCACGTCATTCACAGATTTTGCCGGCTCGAGGAGTTAGTCAGCACCTAGTATAGAGCACATAAATAGATTTTGATATTGTCTTGAGCTCTGGCACGAGAGACTCGCAGTGGAGCTATTCGAGCAACTCGAGGCTTCGGTCAGAAGCAGAGTGCGCGTCTACGCATTGGTACGAATACCTTTCTGTCTGCAAAGTGAGTAAAAGGCAACGGAGATTGACTTTACAGTTTCGTATGCTTAAGACAGAACCATTGGTCCGTTGAGATAATAGTCATTGTTGATGAATCCTGCATTCTTACGGAATTGATTAATGCCTATGATGAAACCTGAGTAGCGTGCCGCTGTATTACTACGAATATTAAGAATAACAGTCGGTAAAAGGGTTCTGCGGTTTCTTTGACTTTAAGCAGAACGGCTGGGGAGGATCGGTGGTGCTAGTCATGAGGCGTCGCAGCTTGGAGACAGAGTACAGAGCTCCAACTGAGCCACCGAGGATAGTACCGTGGTCGTAATGGAAAACGGGCTGAAAATAGACATGGAGTCTGACTCCGAGGAGGGAGAGAATAAAGAGAGAAATAGCGAGGGTGACACTCGTGGTGCGATCGCAGAAGGACCAGGGCCTGGGGCTGGTCTCGAGTACGATTTGTGGGAGGGACAGTTTCAATTCGTAGGAGAGACCCAAAGTCGACTAGATCGACAGAGGCGGCCTCAACTTGGAGAGCAAGTAAGATTGGCTCCTTGGGGTAGGGAGATTAAAAGCGAAGGAAGAAGGCGGAAGAACATTTTATCGAGTGCTATAACTTAATGGAGAGTGATGGACATTATTGTGGGTTTCAGGTCCAGATGATTCAGGAACAGATGCATGCCTTAGTCGATACGCAGTCAGTGGGAGAAGAGAGGTACGCTAGAGTGAAACAGGAGAATGCAACGCTGCAAGCTAGAATTCTTATGTTGGAGGAATCCGCTAAAGATGCCGAAGCAAGAGCCGAAGAGAGGCTGCAAGTAAGTAATTCTATAGGGAACATAATTTTTATTGGAATATCGTTTACAATAGTTTATTTATATAGGCTGAACAGAGAAGGCATAGAGAATGGGTTAGTCGACTAGAAAGAGAACGGCAGTTACAGTTGGAAAACTATGCCATTAAGCTGCAGGCAGTGGAGACGGAGAGTTCTAGTTTAAGAGACGAAGTAACCCGATTACGAGAACAGCTTGAACGAGTTCGAGCTGACAAATCTCGCCTCGAAGGAAATTTGGAAGAACTGAGGACAGAGATCGACATTGTTCGAGAGTCCGAAAGACAAGCCATAAGTAGAGCGAACGAAGCCTACAGTTTGTTCGAAGAAGCGAAGGAGGAATTGGCAGCTAGAGTCGAAGACCGGCAGAGAATTGATGAACTGGTCCAACAAGTTGCCCGTCTTCGAGCTCGTAACAAGAGTAAGTCTTTTTTTTCACTGTAAAACGTAAAAGTCGGTTTTAGGAAAATATAGAAATAGAGCACATTAATAAATTGTTGCATGAAATTAATCGGTTTATTTTCATGTAACTGCAAATTAGGTTTAGAAGAGTCGCGGGACGAATTGCAAGCTGCGGCTGCGTTACAAGCTGGTCGTGAACTGTTGATGCTGAATCCTTGTGGAAATGGTAATAACGAAAATGGTCCAAGTCTTGCAGCGGAGTTACTAGAAGGCATGAATCAAGATCAGGTAATTTACACCTTTCATGTATATATCTCCGCTATAAAAGACATTGAACAGAAGGTTAAAAAAAAAAAAATGCGAATATACGTGATACGCACGTTGCTTTCATTGAAATTATAGTATGTTTTGCAGTTAGTTCAAATCGAAAATGACACGACTAGAGGTAGCTAGGATGAATATGAGATGTTTTGCCATGAGGTTAATTTGATATGCTTATATTAGTTTTAGATTATTGCGACTAACTGCACAACGATTCAAATGACAATTTTTAGTTACAAGTAGTATTACTTTAGTATTGACTTGTTTCCATATACGCAGGCTGACGGGCAGACCAAAAATGACCCCGAAGAGCCCTGCACCATTTCGGAGGTAATTACATTTCGTGGATATACTGTATATGAATCCTTCATTTTTTATCTCCTTTCTTCCTTATCTTGAAGCATGAATTTTCGTTTCCAGCCATGAATTTAGTTGATGTTGCTATTATGATTAATCAGACAATTGTGCATGTTACGTTATTCGACAATTCCGTTTTCTCTGTGTGTAATCACCTTTTTCTGTTGTAGCAGTCCGTGCATGTGTAGGATTTAAATGGTTTCGTGAATTCTAAGAGATTTTTATGAATGTAAAAATTATTAGCAATACCGATTATGAATAATTATTTTCAGATGAGGAAAGCTTTAAAGGAACAACAAGAGGTGAACACCCAATTGAGAGCCTACATAGACGGAATACTGTTGAATATTGTCGATAACTATCCTCAATTGTTAGAAGTGAAGCAGGGGCACTGATGTCAAAGCGTACGACAGTGACGCTACGCCAAAAAAGAGCTGATATTAGTCCCTAAGTAGTTGTAATTAATAAGTACGAATTACAAATGACATTTGACTCAAGTGTGATATCCGTCCGTGCGAGATCCAGGCGGAGCTGAGAGTCCTCCGTTCATTAATTTTCAACAATAAACAATTAAGATTTGCTACTGCTGGTGTCATTGTAGCGCCAAAAAGTTAAAAGAGTGAAGTATACTTGGTAACATAATTGAATTGTTGACTCGGGTCAGGAATATAGAAGTATTTATAAAAAAAGTTAGATTTCATTCGAACGTATCAGGTTTGAACGATAAATTGGATTTCTTGGCTCGAGGCAAGCAACGTGCAATTACGATTGATAGGAATCGTGAGTAAGAAAATGTAGACTATTGCATATTCATTTTTATTTGAATTCATATTTTTTGGTGCCAAAATGTTATAACTTAGTGTATAAGCTGCATCCTTGGCTACCATGTGTTACGACTCATCTAGATAAATTGTCCTTTCGTTATTATAGATCCAACTTGTTTGTTTAACGATAATCTAAAAATTTATAAACAAAGTCTTAATCGATTTGTGAATTTTTCGTTCACCAAATGAGTTTTATTAGCAATTGACGAAAGGGATGTACATACATGGGGCCGTTTTAATCCTATTAATATAATTCCTTAGTTCGTCCTCATATACATTTTTTTTTCATCTTTCGCATATTAGCGCTTATAATACATGACTGACTATCATATTAAATATTTGGACTACGGTCTGCCATTGGTTACTTTAGTAGCACTATATTGGGTTTACCATAACATGTATTTATAGCATGATTAAATTGTTTGAATTATTTTAAAACTTTTTCATGTTAAGCACCACAAATATGTGTACATATGTATATAATATTGTATATTTTTATTAACATACTGGATTAGTTACTTAATATCTACTTTCTTTTGCGGATCATATTAAGTACGACTTGGAACAATAATTGGTAAAAGTACTGTAACTGTGTCGATTAACAAAAAAAAAAAACAGGAAGTGTATACGAGACTGAAGAAAATGTGTTTTGCAGTTAAATATGACAGGGTAGTAGGGATATATTCAAGGAATGCATATCATCCTTTTTATCTCGCGATAATGGTAGAAAGTACGAAAGTACGAAAGTGTGATTTATACGATAGCCTTCAGAGGTGTTCAGTACAAATTAAGAAATGAATTGTAGTTTTACGTTTTGAATGATATTTCACATGTACGAAAGTGAGAATTCTCAAGATTCTCTATTTAATATACCTCTTAACATAACAGGATTTATTAATCCTTATTAAAGATACAATGTAACGATAATACCCAACAATATGTGATAAGTATTTAGTTAATATGTTGAGAAACACTGTTATCGATACCAGCAGGATGTTAGTTACACGTTCGATTGCACCAGTATGGCTTGATGGTCCCATTTGTTATCTAGTTATTTGAATGATTAGTCGTTCGTCTAACTTATCCTTTATTCGTCGATATAGTTCCTTTGAGAATTTGCTGGTACGGATTTGGAACAAGTTGAGTATGCGTGAAATCTGTGATGGGATAAAGTGTATGTACCTACTGAAATAATAATGTAAGTTACGAAATAAGCTATCTATGCCTACACGATATCTATTTTCGGTATTTACATTGGAAACCATTAACGTTATTTTGATTAAATGATTATATTTTGATACGATCATGTATTTGAATTATGTATCGATGTTTGTAACACCCTCGAAAAATTAGGAAATTAGTAATTCCTATGGTGGTGATTTATTTTCAACTTAATGACAACCAGTGACAACCAGAGATAAGTTGGGAGATTGCTCATGGTCAGGATCGCGCGATCGCGTTCTGTGCTGTCCTCGGTGGAGAATGCAGGCGACTAATGCACTTGCCCTCAGCGCTCGGTCGTCGATAACGCTTGAAACCGCTCTGAAAATTATCGAGAAACGCTCGAAAACGTTCAAAAACGGTCAAAAAACGTTTTCTTGAGCCATCTGACGGACAGTGCGGGAAGTATGGTCATTTATGCCATGAAAATTATTTTTCAAGTAATCGGTTGAGACGTAAGCGGCTTTTTCTTACTTAATATTAAACAATAGTTCGAATAAAGACGAGACATGGCTCATATTGGGAACGTGGTAAGTTTTTAGTGGAGCAAAGTACTAATTGTTGTGGAATTTAGGTTTCGACTTTCGATGAAAAATCAAAGTTAAATAGCTTAACCTTAAAATTTATTAGAAAAGGATTGATCAAATTTATAACATTTTTTATCTTGTCTTTCAATTCGATTTTATTGTTAAAATTGATTCCAGGTACTTTGAAGAGTGCTCATAGTGAATAATATATCAATATTTTTGCAGACAGCAGATCAGCTGATTGCTGGTTCTAGTGTATTGTCTAGACCCGCAGAAGAGTTTGAAAATGATGTATGTAAGAAATAAATGTCCTACACTTTTATACAGCATGTGACTGTTGAATATCTATTTTATTTTTTGTAGCAAACTGTGGAAGCGATGTGGGCAATGAAAGCATGGGAGCATGCTGAGATATACTTCAATGTAAGGATCTAATATTCAATACCATAATATTTTATAATTCAGTATATATGTACTTTTTAACTCAATTACTTTTGATCATCAGATATTATGTTCCGTCGATCCCAAGCTGTTAAGACTGTCACCTCATGATGATCAGATTTATAAATTATTTCGAGAAGTATTTCCTGATTTAGCAGTAGATGTGATAAAGGAAGACGAGTTAAAATCGAATGAGGGAAAGCATAAATGGAGACCATTCTGTGAGCAATTTAAAGGTATTGTTGAAGATTATAGTTTTGGCACGTTACTTAGAGCCGATTGCAAAGGAGACTACTCTGAGCAGAATAGCATATTAACGACAAGAATACAATTTTATGCAATTGAACTGGCAAGAAACAGGGAAGGTTTAAATGACTGCATACGAGATTTATACAAGCCTAGAAGAACTGCCACAAAATCTTAATTTACATGACTACAATGTAAATTAAGTCAGTGTCATTTTAAGCATCGATATTGGTGCATAATTATTTTTATATGACGTGGAAGTAATTTTATACATATATAGGTCTTCGTGTTAATAAAATACAAAAATCCAGATATGTTCCTTTATCTATTACAGTTGTACAAATTTATTCTTGTTTAATGCAGTACATTAACATTTAACCTCTAAGTCAATTATAAATAAACTTATTTTTTCGGTATACTAAGGCTAATTAAAGGATTCGATGCTCTTGCTTGATACTTTGATTTAGCTGCTGTAGCTCCAGATGCTGCAGCTTCTCTGTTAAACTTTCGTTTCCTTTTCCCAAAACCGATAAGCCTTTTTAATGAGGGAGGCACAATATAATCTGGAACGTCTCTCAAATGTGGTTGTAATTTAACGGTGTGTAATGCCTTGTCTTGTCTTAACGACTGCAAGTCTCTGGGATTGTCATCGAAATAGCTCTTCAACTTTTCACAATTAATAACTTCTTGTTTAATCTCTTTTAATCTGGCTTCTCGCACTGCGATTCTAGTAACAGCTTTCCAGGCGTCTCGTGATCTATACCTGTTATCGAAATAATTTAGACATTACCTAGAGGAGTTTCAAGAATAGAACGCATAAATACATATAGCTACTACGTACCTAAAGCCTTCTACTTCTTCTAATTTGAATTCATAAGTTTTGAACACTTTTTCATGACTATAGCTTTTTTTCAACTCATTTTCTACTTCTTGAAACAAGGCTCTTTCCCGCAGCGATATAAAGTTTAACGAAGTGCCTTGATTTTTTCCTCTAGCAGTTCGACCCGCTCTATGTATATATGAGTTAACGTCTAATGGAAAATCAAAATTAATAACATTTGACACAAATTGAAAATCTATGCCACGTGCAACCCCAGATTCTTTGTCTTTCCTTCGTTTCCCTTTTTTCTGTTTTACGGCATACGGTTCTTCCAAGGATTTTTCATCTGAAGCAATGATAATATCATATGTTCCACTGTTGAACTGCGTGACAGCTCTGCATCGAGAACTTGCTGGTAATTCCGAATTAAGTACACATGTGGGAATCCCAAATTGTTCCAGAAAGAGTTTCAGTTTATAACAGCGATCTACAGTATTTACAAATATAATGCTTTTCCCTCTAAAATCAATAAAATATTTATAATTATATGATTTGTAATTGGTCTAAGTTATGCAAATAGCATACCTGATCAGGTGAAGCTTTAAAAGGGCATATAAAACTGCAGCTTTATCATTCTCTTCAGCTGCTAGAGTATAATGCGAGAGTTGGGATGGAGGTGCCAAGGGTGGTTCTTCCAGTTTTAAAGTAGCCGGATTGTGTAACACCAATTTCTTCAGTGTTAGAACATCTTCGGAAAGCGTAGCAGATGCTAATACTGCTTGATATATTGTCGGTAAGAAGGACAAGAGCTGCTTCACCTCGTCTTCGTACCCAAATGAAAAGATCTGTGAAAAAATGTTTCCTCTTATTTTTTCCTGCCTAGGAAGACAAAAAATAATAACGGAATAATAGAAATTGACTTACCAAGTCTGCTTCATCTATAATTAATGTGTCAAGACTGCGTTTGAAGTTCAGATTGTTCGCTTTCAAGTGTTGCAGTATTCTACCAGGTGTCGACACAACAATGTCAGGTTTCTCGGCAAGAAGAGGTTTTTGGGCACTTAATTCTACCTGTGGGCTGACGTCGAGACAGTTCACTTCTCGATGGCACTTTATCGTTAGACTGACAACAACGTCATGTATCTGCCTGCACAGTTCTTTACTAGGTGCCAAGACCAGTCCTTTAATTTCCTGCTTTGCTTGCGTCATTTTAGACATCAGAATCTTCTGTATAAGAGGTATTATAAATGCAGCTGTTTTGCCAGATCCAGTGCGTGCTCGAATTAAGACATCCTTTCCCTCGAGTAACAGGGGAATTGTTTTTTCTTGAATCAGAGTAGGCTCTAACCAACCTAATTGTGCGATACCCTGTGACGGATATTATTACATATAATTATCTCCCAAAATGAATCTCCCTACTTGATGAGATTATTTCGTACCTTTAATATTCTGTCATCCAGTTCAAATTCGTAGAAATTCTTGGGTTTCTCCTCGTTTTCATCCTCGGATGCCATCACGCCGGCTGTCAATACAACCTCACTCTCAAAACCGACCACGTGGTTATGTTACGACTTCGCTTTTTAAATGTTCTTAGATCACTCATTCGTGAAAAAACCCGGCTGTCTCTTTCATTCGTATTTTTGTCAATAAAATTATACCAAAAAATTCCTTAAGCTGCAAATTACTAAATATTCCTCGTTTCTTAATCACACATAGTATGGTAAGCGAAGTAGTATCGAAGTAACCTTAATTTCAGGACGAGCATGGTGCCATCTCTTGGCGACGACAGCGACCTTTCCTTTTTTAAAAATATAACTCCATCGGTACTATCGTATGCCTGCAAAGTATTGACGTCAGACCAACATGAAGGATGACTTTCCAACCAGAAATGAGTTAGGAGACAGAGATGAGTTGAGAGATTCACGGGAAGGATCGAGCGACCGCGTCCTGTGCGACCTCCGATGGAGGATGCAGACGGCTAATGCACTTACCACCTGTTACAACTCTGGGCAGCCCGAGAACTGGCTGAAAAAGTGATAAACTCCTCACAAAGCTCCAAACCCTGTATCCAGTTGCATTTGTGGGCGAGCAGAAGGCAATTGATAATCAGTTTTCGGAAGGCCCGATCGGTCTTTCCGAAAATTGATTCAACTTCGATAGTGAACATATTGTAAGGTTAGAATACCAGGTAACACTTTCAAGTAATTTTAATATTATTACTACATTGATTTGTGTAGAGTACGACCAGTGGCAAGAGTAACGCTTTGTGTTTAGTAGAGGATTAATTAGTTTAGTACTACATTGAATAAAGGATTGTAAGTAGGAAAGTCTAGATTAAAGCGAAGAATGTTTGTAATGTGTCAGTTATTCCCACTGCAGCATTTATCTGCAGTGGTCTTGTATTACACAATCTACCTTGTATGGATTCCCACGGAATGTCGATGTAACGTTTATGACATTTAAACTTGTTTATATGATATTGCATAGGATCGTCTTTTCTTTCAGACATGACCGACGGTAGTAGACTATTGCAACTCCTTTTGCAAGTTTCAGAGAAAGCTGCTAATATAGCCAGAACATGCCGTCAGAATGAAACACTCTTTAAATTACTCGTTCAGGAAAAGTCCGAAGAAGAAAAGAATCCTAGGTTCTTTCATGACTTTAAGACCCTAGCGGATGTTCTTATTCAAGAAACGATTAAGCATGATATTGGTCTCGAGGTTGGTCTCACAGAGTATATCACAATAAAGCGAGACATCGAGCAATTTTATTAGGCTACCGTAAACAAGAATCTTAGTTTCCAGAATTAGTAGAGGCGGTGAAAGGCGAAGAGAGTAACGTATTTAGTAACACTCTAGGAGAAACAATAATTGTAAATGTTTGTTCCTCTCTTAACGAAACTGCTGACCTTCTTTCAAAAGTCCTCGGAGACGATAAAGAGGCAGCCAGTTTATTAGCTCTAGAAGTTCATAAGGATATTACCATGTCCGATGTTCCAGTCGATTCAAATCTTCCCAAAGATCTCGATCTTCACATAAATGACTTAGGAATTTGGATAGACCCTATAGGTACGTTAGCTTTTCGTAGATATACCTTCTGTAAAATAATTGGTCAAATTTTGTAGACTCAACTGCTGACTATATTAACGCTATAGAGAAAGTGGATGAGGAAACAGGTATACATTTAAGTGGGTTGAGATGCGTCACTGTGCTGATCGGTGTATATCTTCAAAGCACAGGACTACCCGTTTTAGGCGTAGTTAATCAACCATTTTATATCAACAAAGATTCGCAGTAAGTAAGCAGAGAAATTTTTAACCGTTACGTATCACCGTAAGAAACCAGTGCTTATATTTCTTGGTACTATTCCCCATAAATTTGATAGATGGCAGGGAACTTGTTACTGGGGGTACAGTAACAACGGCACAAACAAATGTTCTCTCGGTGGTGCCACGAAACCTGGTAACGTGATATTACTTAGTCAGTCTGAAAATCCAGACATAAAGTGCAATCTCAAGAAAGGTGGCTTCTCTCTGATCGAAGCAACCGGAGCAGGTTACAAGATTTTGTCCGTAGCAACTGGTCAAGCTGATGCTTATATTTTATCTAAGTCTTCTACTTATCGGTGGGACACTTGCGGTCCTCAAGCTGTTTTACATTCTTTAGGAGGTGGATTGATAAATTTTTCAGAGTTCTCGAAACACTCCAAATCCTCCGATACATTCCTAACGTATTCGACGGAAGGTAAGGATTTTTCCAATAAGGATGGATTTATTGCTTATCGCGATACACAAATTTTGGAAACGCTCAGTCTTGTTCTCTCTTCCTAAATCCATATAGTCGGATCGTATTCATAGGTGGTCGATTCCAACGGGTTCCTTCAATTCCAACCCTTTCGGATTATTGTTGATCACGCAGGCATTCATTAATGTTCATTGTTTATTTGAAAATCGTGAACACTGACTTCCAACGGAATCCAGGCTCGGAATTCGAGTAGCAGTCAAATGTGTTCGATCACATGTAAGAAGTACACAGGCAGACTTATGTGTAAAGAAATATATGCTCGTGTACATTACACGTTTACTTAACTGTACATTATATATTATTCTAGCCCCAATAACTTACTAACTAAACCAGTCTTAATTACAAAACGTCGCATAACGTTACTCTGTTCCAGTTTTACGAAAGTAGAAATTATGAGGGGACACCCGATCTGTTAATTCCTCGTTTCCGTCTTTTTATCAGTGACATGTTATCGGTACTTAGTATAATGTATCGTTCCCACGCAATTTCAAGCGGAAATGCGGTAGTACTGGTAACCGTTGTGTCTTACAAATGTATGTGCCAAATGTTAAAGAAATTACTAATTAAACTATCGATGTTATCTTCTCGCAGTGCGGAGAACTTGTTGATACATTGTAAATAATGTCTCCTAAAGCCCTGACCCCTGGTGTGGACTTTTAACGAGATTTTTAATAATTGTACGAAAATATTCTGGCGAGGTGAATACATTAAAAATGCATAAAAAGAATTAACGAAAACAATTCACCGAGCTTAGCATACGCTCTGAACTCCCCAGAGAATTATTACAAAAATGTTTTATTCCGCTGCGTAAAAACGCGTATCCGTATGTTCTTGCATGACCATTGTAATGCGTGCAACGAACCGTAAATTATGCATTACGATCTCACAAATTTTCGCAGTTAAGCTTTAAGTATCGTCTATGACCTTACATTGACGGCCATTCACGGTTTAATTGTACCCTATAACGAAAATGTTAATAACATACGAGCACCAATCTTATGAAATTTTTTATTACAATCTCAAAAACCACGCCAATCTCTCATTGCAAAAATGGTTAATCTCAATATCTAAGCCCGATATTTAAGAGGTCGAACATCTCTTATAAATAAATTCTCGCGAAGAAAAATGAAAGCTTGATCCCCTCAACGTATAATAACTTTCATTTTTCGTATAAAAATATTGGACCTGCAATTTGTTTTCCGAATGAAAGACTTGAGAGGTTTATTAGAGCCAAATACATTATTCGCAATTAGATCATCCGAATGTAGACAGACGGGAACTGTTGCCGATGTTTACCTGAAAGGTAAACATCGAACTATTTCGATTTCATTTCCGGCGAGCAAAGGACATTTCGTCCCTGCCGAAAGTCCATTAACATATACGACTTTATTCGAGTACTTGGCAATTTAAGCGTACAAAATTATTAATAATCGTTCTCGGTAAAGTGCACGTCGTTTGTCCCATCCTGGAGAGAAGTAGACTTATTTTCGCTATTCAAAGGGTAGACTAGCGTCATCTTTGTGACGTAAGCTCTCGCTAATAATAGAGCGTTTGTTAATTATAATCTGGTTCATACGTATCCACGAGTTGTCTACTAATTTAGTAGAAATAGGTTCGATTCAGTCCAGCTGGTCTCGGCTTATAACGAATGTACATTGACGAGCGTAAAGAACTCCGATTTCGCTCGTTGTCCTATTGTCCATTCATTGTACGATTTCGTTTCCGGCCTCAGAGTGGAAAAATCGGTTCGCACCTGCCCTTAGCCCGCGATTCCACCTAAACTATTGTTTCCTACAATTGAAAGGGTAATTTTTATACTTCGCGATGTCGAGTCTCGGCGACAAGAACATTCGAGCGCGCTTCGTTCGCGCATCAAAGACGCATACAATGAACACGCGGCAAGTACTTAAATAACTGTTCAATTCACCAACATATTTAAATAAATCTCCAAACCCGTTAATTACATCTACCTCAAGGTCTTTATATTTTTCTTACTACCAGAGGACTAATATTTGCAAATTTCAGGTTCCATAACTTTCTTCTCGGCATCGAAAAACTCAGTTACACCGGGTTAAACGCTCATTCCTCCCTCATTTATTCAGTTATTTTGCTGAGAAAGGGAGGTGAAATGTACCGATCTAATTTCAATCTAGACTAACAGTCTCCTAGCAGTAGGTAAGTGTTTATTTAATTAGCTGCTTTGGAGGCGAAATAAATACCACGTGGTTAATGTGTGTGTCTTTGGCGTGCGACCTGTCTTACTCGAAAATGGTGGATCCCTCTTTTTTCTTTTTTCCACTTGAACGTGGGTCGATTGACGAAAAGAGTCTAAAGAGTCTCGTAATATCGGGGATCTCCCTGCAAATGTAGGATTTTCAGGTGTCCTTAAAGAGGCGACTCCGCAGGCTGGAAATATTTTTCCACTGTTGGGTTCGTTGTGCGTTCTTTTGCATCCCCTCGTTCCCGTGAATCGGCTCATATTCGTTCTTCTAATTGCGACTCCAATGGCGACATCCTTCGACCCTGCGAGGTGTGTGTCAAAAGTTCGCTGTTTCGCAGACTCGCACTTCTCGCCGGGGCGTAATGATTTCCGTTAGCTTTCCTCCGCACGCTCGTGTAAGTAGTGCAAGTGTTCATTCGTCGCAGCATCGAGTTGTCGTTCCCGTCTAAGCCTGGAAACGAAAATGGCCCCTTTGTACATCTCTTATGCCATGCCACGAGGTGACCAGAATTTGCGAAAAAGGTGCATCGTTCCCAGATTTCTTCCATTCTCATATCCGACGATATTTATCAAAGATTCGCCCGGAAAAAACATTGATACCAGGCGAGGTGTGCGAACTTGAGACATTAATTTGCGGATTTATCGCCCGTGGGGTGGACGGCCATGGAGAGCCATTTCCACTGCGAGCAATCTTCCCACTTTGCGAAAGATCGGCCCGAGGGGTTTACGACACGCGAACGCGTAAAACTTGCAGGGTAGGACGTCTATCTGGTGGTTTTCTTTTGATGCGTCTCACCGGCAAGAGCGATGCCCCCCATGCTGGTGTTATAAGTGCATCTCCTTTGTTCCGGAAAGGCATGCCGAATGCCGGGGACCCGTGCGAGGGCTGCGATGAAGCCTGTCCTGAATCTCGCATTCATCCAGCAATAGATGACCGGATTGTAGCAGGAGTGCGACATGGAAAGCCAGTGGAGCGCGGTCCACACAAACGGCAGGCCCCACCAGTTGCTGAGTCGCTCGTCATTGTCCATCACCAGCTGCAAAACGAGAATTGCTTCTGTAAATATGGCCAACAGTGGTATCGGGTGACTACACCCGTCAGAAATCAATGCCGACGGTCCGTGTCACAGTTTATTCGACTGCAGGGCTTAAGAGAGGGATTTTGCAGGTGACCAACATGGCGTCCGGCTACCGCGTCCGTAGACGAGTCGTAATTTCCTTTTCCATTTTTTTTTTTAATCATAGGGTCTCGCCCACAGCGCTTCGCGTCATGGAAAATGCGTCGTCTGGGTTGCTGATGGATTTTATGTAAAACTATTCAAAGCGAGCCAGCAAGGAATGCTCTTTGAAGGGGCTTTTGTACTCGAAGAAGTTAGTTGAGCTGCATACGACTGAGTTTGGTATATATTTAATGTAATTTTTAACGCTAGTTCTTTGGAGGATTTTTTCTGAAATTGAATATTGCGGGGTATCGTCCGAGATGTTTCCTAACGAGGAATATGCGTTCGCGTTGCTGGTGGATTTCGTGCAAGACTATTCAAACTAGGCCAGGGAATAACGCTTCTGAGAGGCTTTTATACTTGGAAAGGTACGTGGGATATCGAGGAAGCTTCTTAAAGCAAGGGCCTGAGGTATAACGAGTTGAGAGGTAAAAACCAATCGCAAGTTGGCGGCGAAATAAATTGCCAGCGGGACGAAAGTTCAAGCAGATACCGAGAGGACGCTGAAGGGTCCACCTCGGCGGAAAGGTTAGAGGGGAAAAATCGTCGCCAAGAGAAGTTTATCGGAAGTCTGGAAATGTAGGAAAAGGCTAAGTATACCGAAACGGCAAATAGCGCTGAAAAGGTCCGACAAAGGAGAATAGGAAGACAATTGGAGCTGTTCCAAGCGTCGAATTTGTCTTACGCTTGATTACTTTTCCACTTGGAGGTAGAGTTTCATTTGCAAATATATACGCGTGCAACAAGTTTCTTTATCAAGGTACCCTCCTACAATTACGTTATAAATGTAATACACCGCACTTCCGATTTGATATGAATTATTTCTTATCCAGGAAAGTTGCGCCGCCCTTTTCCGCTCGGACTATTCTTCGTAAGTGGCGCGAGGGCAACATTAATTACTCTTTGGAAAGTTTCGGTCACCCTTTCCGGTCCCCAAGGGCGTATTAACTCCCCACCTTTCGAAGATAGTTCGAAGGCACGATACTTTTGATATATCTGCTCGTTCGGGCAGTAACTCTTCGAGGGATGACGGCAAACGAGCGTATCTCGAGGGAGAGGAGGCGACATTCCTGGACCCACTGCGTGGAATGAAAGTTTTATGAACCCGGAAAGGGCTGCTGTATGGACCATGGTCCTTCCTCCTTCAGACTCGCGTTTCCGTAATCGTAACAATTTAATCGCCCACGAGATGGCGGAATTCCTGTACAACCACCTATGTAGCGGTTATTTTGGCTAAATCGGCCGAAATGATCCCGCCAAAGACCGATATGGCGCTTTCGTCCAATGACGGCCCTTTTTAGGACTCCACTAAACCGGAACATGTGCGATCGAAATCCAGAATCTCCCGCGAACGCATCTCGCCGGCCGTATTCCAATTTAAGTGCGTTCTAACAACCACTTCGGATAATATTTGCCATTTCTTGACGACCGGATTAACATGACACGGAAATGATCGCTATGCAATATTTCATATTAATCGCCGCGTCGCTAATTTTACTGCGATTTTTGACGGTCTTTGTGGCATCGATTTTCTGAACTTACTATTAGGACGTTGAATGGTAACCAGCAGACGGTGAACACGATTACTACCGTCATCATCATCTTCACCATCTGGAATGATAAATACATCCGTCATTTTAATTATTCTCCGAGACGATAATGTAATTCTTATTTAATTTATTTCTTTGTGATAGCTCGATAAGAGTTTCGTGCATTCTATCTCGAGAACAGACTTGTGGGATGTCTGGTGCATTTTGTTTTTATTAACTATCTATGCTCGATGGAAGTGGGAAGTGGCTATCGATTTGAAAATAGCTACGCGAATTCAATGCGGATCATCGTTGAACTGAAAGAACCAATTTTGCAGACCACTTCTTCCGGGCGCAAAATGTTCAACGAAAATTCCTGCCCGTCCGCGGTAACTAAAGAACAAATCTGACCTCTCTGCTGTCTTTTGTTAACAAATGGACACGACGGTTTCAGTGTTAAATAACCAGAAGCGCTGAAAGGGGGCGTAAGTAAAGAACGAGAACGGAATGTTTAAATAGCTCCGGACGAAAGAGACTCCTGAAACAAGAGTAACTTTCCCCTAGGAAGCAAGTATCGACTTCCTGGCACTTCCGGTAAAGTCTGATAGTCCGAGAGGAGATAAAGGCGTGTCGAAGAAACTCACGAATGTGTGGATTGCTTAACGCAGGTCATTCCTATTAATGATTTCGGATATGTCAAGATTTCCCCATAATTATTCCGGAATTTTCTCAGTCACTTACGAAGTGAAGAATTGCCAAATCCAATATTTGGCTCCACTAACGAAGTCGTTACGATTTTTTGCTGAGGTTCTTTTTTTCAGCCTCGATCGTTCCGCTCAGGAGTTATGGGGGATTATGAATGATAGGGGGAAATAAAAATGATTTTCGAGGCCGGGCCATTTACGCGGCAAAAAAATCTGGACGGATCAATCACGAGTTAAAGGCACCCTTACGCCGGGGAGATCGAAAGCAGATTTTTGCAGGGGTTGAAAAATGAGGCGACTGGTTCACCTCCTCGTTTGAAATTCCATCCGAGCCACTAAGAATGATTTATGGTGACAGCATTTACATGGAAACCCAACACCATTAGGAAGAGTAAGCAACATGCAATTCCACGGACTCGGCGCGCTCGATACCCGACAGCTTTAATTAATTTAGTTCACAAGTGAATTACTTCTCCCCTCGATTAAACACTCGAGAATGACCCTCCTGAACTGCCCATTGTTATTCCTAAACGCATATTTATCCTCCTGGATATTTTCTGAATATATTAAAAATATCGCCGGGATATTTATTTAAGCTACGGAACTTTACTTTACGCTACGTTCCCCGTAATTAAATTACATACTGCACCGAATTACGCTATACGTTAGCGTTGTGATTTCATTCCGAGGTCCAACAAGGCTCAAAGGGAGTGTCGCTCAGTCGCTTGAAATATGATTACATCCTTTGAATCTCTTTTTATTGACTAAAATTCCCTCATAAAAATCTACAGCCTTAATATACGTTGTTCTTCCTTTAAGCAGTGGCGCCGCAAACATCACAAGTCTTGCCACGAATTTCCTAACATCCCATGTACCTCTTAGGCGTTATCCCATAGAATCTACGCCTCGTCCCTCGAGATTCCACGTGGTAGCAGAGGAATTTCAAATGAGCTCCCTTGAGAATTTTGGGCGGGTCCCGAGGGAACGTTTGGGAGTCAAAAATGACATCCACAATCGACGTCGGGTTCCGGTTCATTAAGTCTTCCAGGAATCTCCTAGGGGAGTTGACATCCCCATAGCAAGGACACCCTTTTCGTCCATGATCACCCTCCTTTGACATCGGTTTTCCTACCTCGTTCTCCTGAAATGGCTGCTTCATAGGCGATAAGAGAGACGAGGAGGCACCCCTTGACAGTGGTAACCGTCCTTCCCTGTCTTTCAGACAGGAACACAGGACTTATCTCGACAAGATGTGACGAGGGACCGCGGCCTTGAATTTTCGAGCTTACTTCCGGCCCGGAAACTCGGTCAAGTGTCATCCAAGGAGATGGTCCCTGGAAGGGTCCTTTATAAGCAAACCTGTATGCACTTTCCATAACCGTGAGAGGAATGTAACTTTCGTTCCAGGTAAACCCTCTTCAATTTGCGAAATGGTTTCGTCGGATACATCCTTTTACAGGATTAGGGGTCCCCTGGGATATTGAACTCCATGAGGACGTATCGATCAGCTCTTGAGGGGCCATTGCCAAAATAAAATGCAATTTCGCCGCAGGACCCGAGACCATTATCCTTGCTCCCCTTGGATACGATTACTAGGTAGAGATCAATTTTTGACCCGAGTGCGCCGACAGTGCAGATTTATTTAAAAAATCAGTCAGATATCCACTTTTCATATCCGCAAAAAGTATCCAACAATTGTCGTAGGTGTGCCTTCTCCAATTTTCAGGATTTCATCGAATGCATTCTGTTATGGGGTCAGGGTATTCCCAGCAAAGCTGAGCTGCGTGAGAACGTATCGATTTGCTCTTGGGGGGCGATTGCCAAAATAAAATGCAATTTCGTTCCAGGGCACGGAACTATTACCCTTGATTCCCTTGGATACGATTACTGGTAAGAGATCAATTTTTATCTCAGTGCGCCAATAGTGGGGATTTATTTAAGAAGTGGTCCAGAATAAACTACAGGCTTGCGGTTACCACAACAGCGAAAAGCGTACACCGTTCGTTCTAGGTAATTCTATAAATTATGCAGAGTTCGTTGCAAGCATGCCCTCTTCAATTTTTAGAAAGGATCCACGTAATGCGTTCTGTAACAGAGTCAGGACCCCCCGCGAATCTGAACTCCGTGAGGACGTATCGATCTGCACACTGGGGGCTATTGTCAAATAAAATGCAATTTCAGTGCAAGGTACAAGACCATCATCCTGGATCTTCTCGGACACAAGTACAGCACTGTAAAATAAATTTCCCCCAAGTGCGCTAACGGGGGGGGGGGGGGGGGGATTTATTTTGCCGATGGCTCGAAATAAACTAGGATCGTAGGTACGGCACCATGTCTCTTTATGGGCCAATAAATAACGAAAGTCATATTCCCACTCGCGGCCATTCTGGGTCGAGGGACCAGAAGACGTTCTTTGCCAAGTTAAGAAGATATTCGCCGTCAGGAAGATTGCAATGACGAGTTCTCACGCTTCCAGGGAGCCCTGAAGTCTCTGAAAATGCCCTCTTTTCTACGATGGGGAGTCACGAGAGTTCCTCGAGTTTCCCCTCCTGAGGGGTCCATCCTGGAGGAAGTTTCGCGTTATCCTGGTGTTATCACCAGGAATCGATTCCCTAGACCTCGTAATTAAGCGTGCATCGGGTAAATGCGAAAGTGGAGGCCTGTCTTGTAATTTGGCAGGCTTGTTCCTCGTCTGGCCCCAAGTCTGCCAGTTCAGCGTGGCTTTGAAGAGGATCCTTCGGCCAGGACTCCATTGGCTGGTTCCAGGAGTTGCGTGCCAAGGTGAATAACGCGTTATTGGGCTGTATTTTTCGGCATCTCGGTAATTGGTTTTCTCGTCGGCGGTCGGCTTTATCTTACCTTTTCTTTTTTCTCTCGCCCGCGTTTTTTTCGCCCATTGTCCGATTACTCTCCCAAGAATTTCCCTCGCCCTATTTCGCCCGGGATCTCGCATTTCCTGGCAGGTCTCCTCTCTTTGTCCTCCTCGCTCTCCCAAACGCGATGGACTTCGGCAAAGGCTTTTCCTTGGGAATACCTTCGAGCACTGACGCGTCCCCCTTTACTATGCATGATAAAGGCGCGTTTCCTCTTTCAATTCGATTCTCTCGGTCAATTTTTCCCTTCCAGGGTCGACGATTCATCCTCCCTAGTCCGGACCGAAGGGCAGGGAAATCGATAAGACGTAAAGGATCGATGACACTTCTCGGTTGAGGAAGTCCTTGATGTATGTGGAGCACGCAAGGTCAACCCCAAACTGTGCGATAACCTGCCGGGATTTATGATATCATCTGTGCGAATATTGGCTCCTGGTACGAGATAGAGGAGCATTTTTCCCCGGAAATCGGCGATACTCGATGTCTCTATTATATGTTCCCGGAAACAATGGCCTTACCTAAGAGGCAGCACTTCGAGACACGCCGATTTTTATTTCTACGTCGTGCAACTTGTAAGGGGAAATTATTGTTACGAAGAAAGGATTATACGAAGTCGACATCCGTCTATCATTTTTTTTCTCCCATAATTAATTAATATAAAAATAGAAAATATTATTCAATCATTTAGGCGCGTGGAGGTGTTGTACCTTTGGCTTTAAATTCCAAATCGAAAAGCTAGCTTGCCGGGAGAAGATATTTCTTCACCGAAGGTCTATGTGGAATCCGCTTGAGATAGGGATTAATTCGTGGGGGGTCATCTGGGTGCGGTTATCACTGACTGTGGATTTTGGGAAGAATTTGCACCTGGCGTGGCTGGAATTCCGATGTATGGAACGGATCGAGTGAAAATTTCTCGTGAAAATCAGGTTTCCAGTTGACAGGCCGGTCGAGCTTTCCGATGGCCGTCCATTCGTAAAAATAAATCGCCCGCGGGTTTTCGTATATTTAGTAATATTTTATAATACCGTTTCCCCAGGGTGTATACATTGACTCGGCAAACACGTGGGGTTTGGCAAGCGACGGTGAAATATTTAAATAAGATCAACGGAGATACGGGAGGGAATATACATTGAGGAAACGGAACGTTAATATATGCGAGGATCGCACCTCGCATCCGGCGAACATGGCAGCAAGAATAAAAAACCACCTTGTCAGAGATATACACTTCACATTGAGATATGCACGAAATGTGAAAGCCCACGATAAACCATTTTCATTTTCGTAATGCGACGTGGAATTAGCAGTAATTCAAATGCCATTTTCGGTATTATGGAATTACGCCCACGGACCTCTTTTATTATTGCTTGTACTCCCCGTGATCAGGAAATTGTTCAATCATTTCATAAATTTTTCCTCGACCCGTGCTTTATTTCGTAGAGTAAAAAACAGCGGAGGATAAGAAGGGTACTTGTTAGAAGTGGTCTTCATCACTTTTTTTCTCCAGCTCCTTTCGGGTTGATGGATCCCTGGGTGGTACCAAGCTGGGTTTCTCGCGAAGAATTCGGAAAGGTCACGCACAATTTTCTCGGCTACGAAGCTTTTGCCCTGAATTAAGTGCCCATGCTTCAGACCAGGTGGAGGTCCGTGATAGATGGTCCCAGGGATCTAGTAAAATCGAAATCCTTGCCAATATTACAGAACTTCGGGCCCTTGCAAACGATGATGGAGGTCCACGATAGATGGGCCCAGGAATCCAGTAGAATTTAATTCCTTGCCAAAATGACAGGACTTCAAGCCCTCGCAAACGATGATGATACGCTTGGCATTCGCAAAAGCGGAAATTCGTCGATTTTTCCCACCATAAAAGTGGAGAAAAGGAAGCCTTTAATTTTTCCACCTGGCTGGTTCCCTATTTGGCTGCTCGATGGGACGTAACAATATCCTTCCACTATTTCTCTGATCTCTGGCAGCTTGTTCTTTTTCTCCCGAGGCGCATCTTCAAAGCCAGATTACCCTCCTACGGCTGCCGTAATTTCTATGATATTCCTATTCGTTGCCGTTAATTAATTAAATACTCCCCGAGAACTCAAACGGACTAGTACTTGAAAGCAGAGAGCGAGAAGACCCGCAACGCTTCCGAGATTCGCCCTAGTTTTGAAAAATGATCCCTTTGTGCTGAGAAAAGCACTTTGCCGCGTGTAATTTTAGAAAAATCTTCGCTGATCAGTTGTATCAACGTTATTATTCGAGCATTCGTGAGGTCCGATTTAAAGAGAATTTTTTTTTTTTCAAATTATTAATTATCAAAAGTGTCACCTGGGGGGATGAAAGAGTAGTGTATATTTGTATATTTTATGATTCGAGGAAATTGTTTGAGGCTTTTTACTGGATTGGATGGTTTTCATCGTTTAATAATTTGTTGGGTAATCTTTTACTGCATGACTGGTTAAAGGCTGTCGATATCTGAAATCGGGCAGGCGTCCGACACCCGATAATGCCGGTTATATTGAGTAATTCGATGTGTTTCAGGTACCCAATAGAACACAGGTTACCCAAAATATTGCGGTATATCGGGAAATTCGAGTTTCCCGAGTACTGTCCGGCGGCGTCGAACTATCGGGTATCACAAGTACTTAATCTGATATTCCACGTATCCCTTGGCCCTTGTCAAGTACGACAATTACGTTTAAATGATCAATATTTGCGTCCATCACGCGACCTAGAAACAATCACGAATTTCGGCTCTCCTTTGCCTCCGATATACTTTAAAATCAAAAGGAAACGCAGCTCTGAAGTTCGGAATTCAATTAGAATTCCTAACAGCACCACCAGGAAAATCAATTAAACCACGAGCTTAAGGAATACTTGGGAGTGCCAAGCAATTGCTGATAGTCCTGTTATTATCTTTACAGCCCATAAACCCGACTTAATCCAACGGCACACACTTTCTTCATTTTTATCCTTCAGGGTAGCCGTTACCATTAATCCCCGTGCGCATTAAATTTCTTAACAGCGAAAATAAAATGTTGAGCCTGATTATGGCACTTCCACCCTTTGTTTTAGGAGAAAGAATCTTATCACGAGGAGTAAATATAAAAATATATATCCATTCGAAATCAGGAAAGGAAATGGCAGACCGCAGTTCGCATCGATCAAACTATCGATATTTTGATTCCGATTGATTTATTTTCACCACGATGGCCTTTGAAATCGCTGATAAGGTCCATTCGCTCCTGGATAAGAAGGGATACCCTCGACGCAACCACCCCCGTTAACATCGGGGATGTTAACATCTCGTCAGGGGTACAAGAAGATGTTAACTCCGGAACTGATCGATAGGGATCATTTGGGGACAACGGGATGTGCGATTGGACCCTCGTTCTCTGGGTTTACTTCCTCCTAGGAGGACATTTCCGCCAGTGATAACAGCGTCGCGATAGCGCGATCAGGGCGAGCCGAACCCTTCTACCATTGACTCTATCCGTACTGTCGGTGATAAGTCATGATAAGCGGAATCGAATGTCTCAGGTTTGTTTAGTAAATTGTTCGGAATGAGGCATGCACGTGTGTGCACCTCTTTTCCAGCTTTTTCCAGCCAGGTTCGTTATCACCCTTCAGGCGATTATTCGACCCGGCTGTCCATGCATTATTATTCGCCTCCTTATTTCGTGCGCGATACACATAATTACTGTCCGGATAAGTCACGAGAACCACATAAATTCCACGGCACGCTCGCAAGTCGCGCGAGAGCGATATCACACGAGCTCCGATGGAATTATAGTCCGGCCACCTTCAACAGCCTCGAGGACGAGTTATCATTTCCTATCTCCCTGTTATCATGAGGCCAACTTGCGATCTTGTCATTTTAATCCTCTTCGCTGACGCCCTTTGCCATAGTGAGTACGAATCAGCCGAGTTAACGTCTCCTCCGCGTTTTTGTGGACCGTAGTCAGGACCTCATATTGGCCGTTTTCGCGGGTCACTTTTGTCATTTTTTGCCATCATCGCCATTTTCTCCGTAAAGTGGGATCTATACGTCGAGATGACTTCAGGTAATACTTTCCCATAATTTATTTAGCAATTAATTTACTGACACTTAGCTGAAATTGCTCAGTAATTCTGCCATTTCATCGTTGGTTTAAATGCGAACGACTGTCTGGGAATTTTACTCCTTTCGTCGCGTTTCCGCGGGCTGAGACTATGCGGAATAATGGCGGAAAATAAGAGGACAAGTCCCCTATCAGTTTCGCCCGTCCCTGCTTCATTAATAACCATCGACGAGAAGTTCCTTTATTCAGTTTGCCCCGGACGAACTCCCAATGATCCTCGGGGAGTTTTCGACGATGGGATTCTTCCCCGGTATCTCTTTAATATATTTATTCCTTTATTTCATTTCAGCCTGGGCTCTTTTCTCGCCGAATCCCGAGAAGCTTTTGAGCATTTATTTGCGATTATACAATGGGTAAGGAAAGCTCAATTCTGATTTCGCTCAATACATCTCCCTCTCTACATTGCATTATGCGAAGCACTCCTCCCTCACATTTGCACATGCATTTGACATCGAATTAATTATTAAAAAAAATTCCTCCCTTCTCAGAGACACGCTGGACGAGTTTGTGGACGTGTACGTGGAAAATGCTACAATGTTGCTCCCTAAAATGCAACTGTCACGTAAAACCGCGTTTTACATCCACGGATACACCGAAAGTGTGGACTCGAATAGTGTGAAAACCATCGTCGGAGGTATCTAAAAAAGAATATTAAATCATTAATTAACAATGGTAGTCCATACGCCGTTCAGAAATTCTTAAGGGAGTTCGCTTCTATCTCATCGGCTCCTTACAATTTTTCGCTTATTGTCCTACGAATCTATTTGATATCTCCCTAATCTCTCGCAGGATATCTGAAGCGCCAGGATCACAATATCATCGCCGTTGACTGGAGCAAACTGGCGGCGAGTCCTTACATCAGTGCGATTTCCAATAGCAAAGATGTCGGGATCACTATTGCTCGGGCTATACAGAAAATGGTCGAAGGAGGTTTAAGTCGCGAGAAAATACACGTCATTGGACATTCCTTGGGTGCACAAGTCGCGGGATTCCTTGGGAAAAACAGTAATTTCCCGATTCCAAGGATAACGGGTACGTAAACCGAGTAAAGGAAGGATATGCGAATTTTCCTGGCGATTTTTTCCATGCGCTTAGTGGGCACTTGAAATCTTTCGTTTGAATTTTTCCCAGGCCTGGACCCCGCGGGACCTTTCTATAATTTAGTTATACCTCATCTCGAGGCTGGCGACGCCGACTTTGTGGACATTATTCATACGGATGCAGGAATATACGGAACGAGATTAGTTACAGGCTCTGTAGACTTTTTCCCAAATGGCGGCGTTCGCGTCCAGCCTGGATGCCCCGCCACCTTTGAAATTGAAAGTCAGGAAGGTATGGAGATGTAATTTAAAATTGTCAACGGATAATTAGTGGCAGAACGACTGTCATCATGAAGAGTACACACGTTATCGGTGCATATCCTTAACGCTATCACAATTATCTGGTGCAGTCGTCAAACTGTCAGTCAAGTCGGCACAGTGCACCACGTGGTTCTGTAATACAATTCATAGATAATTTACGCAATTTAGATTTTTGTAGCCATCATCGATCCTGGGTTTTCTACGCGGAATCGTTGACAGATGAGGACTCCTTTATCGGCAGAAACTGTTCCTCTTATCTTCGTTTCACCACGGGGGAGTGTGACAACAATGATACTGCTGTAATGGGCTATGCAACACCTCCAAATACGTTAGTAACTCATTTTTAATTCCGACTTGTCGCGTTAATTGTTAATCAAAAATCACTCAATTTGGCGTTAGAGTTATCACTTCGTATACCTGTAGTGTATTCATTACGGCGCGGTTTCCTCGAAATCGGAGAATTAACTGACAAAGTACTTCGCCAGTGAATAGACCCTTGACTTGTCGCTCGTTTCAGGAATGGCACTTTCTACTTGAAAACCAATTCGCAGTCCCCTTACGGCAGGAAACTCGAAGGGGCCGAAGGAAGCCTGTAACTAACGACCACAGGATAGTAATACACCTTCCTCGACAAATTTCTCTCCAGGCGAGAGTAAAGACCTTCCCACAAGCTGATACGGTTTAACAACCTCTTCGACTCCGTAAAGACACTTTTCCATTCCCATCGATAAGCCATAGATGCATCGCCACCCATCCGTGAGATTTTTCCACAATTTTCCATCACCAATCAAGATCAACATCAAGACGTCGAGATCAACCGCACTTGAGCTAGTCAATTAGACACACTTGCCGTGGGGCTATTCCCTCGAAACTAACGAAAAAAAAGGTAATAATAATAACAAAAAAAAAAAAACGATTTCATTGAGAACCGATTGCCTTTGATTTCATATGATGAACGATGCGATTCGGTAACGAGTGACAGTCGACCTTAAAACGTTTTTCGGTGATTTCCAATGATTTCCAGTAATTTCGAGCCTCCGAATAATCCCTCGGGAATTTGCATGAAAAGTAAAGGATAGATGACCATCACATCTTGCTGAAGTACCTTCTAAGGTGTTCGTGGGTAATCTTGCAAGGCTGGTTCCTGGTTATTAATATGCAAACCATGAATATACATAAAGATCAGAGCTGCAACCGTCAGTTATTGTAAAAAGTCGGACCGTACACCGAAACAATGAGACTGCATAATGCGAGATGGTCTTCCGGGCTTGATGTCCGCTCATAAAGGAAACGCTTCGAGGAGGACTTAGCCGAAGAGATTTTTAATTTCCGGTACTCTTCGTCGCGACAGTAGTTGGCGGAACACGTGTCGTAATTCCCGCTTCGGTCACTCTTTTGCAATTGAATTGTCGTAGCCAGCTGTCATTCGTGTCGGAGTGAACGTCGGTGATTAAAGCACTGGCAAGGCCACTCGAGGGACTTTATTCAAATCTCTGGCACTGTGGAAACCAATAAACGCACCTTCCAGTCCTAGAAGCGCGCACGTCATATCGGCTCGTTAATCTCGAGCTTTACGTTCGAATACGCCGTTCCTCTTTTCATCTGGCTTTCTTGAGCGGACCATTCGGCGCACGAGCGCGCCCGGAATTTTAGCCCCGATGCTTTTAAAAGCTCCCGAGCCGAGAGCTTTCTCGGCCGAGGAGTTCCCGTGTCGGCTTTTTGATAACAGGCGCGAGAAATTTTGGCGAGGCGGAATTTCATTAGAATTCTGACTAACTTTCCTCGCCCGGAATAACGCGCTAAAAGCTCTGAGAGAGGTCTTGACCCTTTCGATAAAGCATCGAGGTTTTCCACTATCATGCCTCATGGCGAATCGCTGGGACCGTGTTTCATTATTGACACTTCGGAATGCACATCCAGACAATCGATTTTCCGAGATAAGTCGTCTTCTTGTTGAGAAGCCTCTACGATGAAGCCTTTTCAACCTGAGAACGTCCCTGAATAAGCCTCTCTATCTTTTGTGTCAGAGAATTCCCGGAGATCATCCCCTACACTCAATTCTTCGGTCCAGATTAATACTTTTAATACGAGGCTCGGAGCTTTCCTGCGCTACTAGTTATTACTCGGAAAAGAATTACCGTTTCATCTCGTGATCCCTGACTTACAACTTCCACTAATCATTTGTGGTACTAGAAGTTAATGATTTTATTATGACCTTAAAATTACTATTACCTTGGAGCGCGGCAAGATCGATTTTCAATCGTTAAAGTGGATAGAAGAATTTTTATAAATATTTGTATTGAGAAATTGGTTCGTTTGTAAGTGGCCTGAGGCGTCCATCTTGGAGGCGAGGAGAATTCTTTGGAAGAGTTCCGATTCTCCTTGACGGAAGGAAGCTGGCTTACCTTTCTTTTAGACCTTGCCATCCTTTGGTCTCTCGTGTTTTCCGCCTCGCCTGGCGGTCTTTTTCCCCATACCATCACGGCTATGCTGGTGTACGTGAACATGAGCACCATGAGAGGCACAAGGTACTGGACGACCAGCAGAGCGATGGAGTAGTAATACCTGAAATCGGTCAGACGTTATCGAGTGGATCCTTCCCACATCTTTCCCAATTTAAAATTATCCAAGTGAGCCGTAGTTAATCTCTCCCCAAAGTACGTCCATCGATCCGACACCAGGAATATCCTACGAGCTTAATTCCTACAATTTAAACCACGTCGTCTTGAAAACTGGTACTTCCATCTCCCCGCGGAATTATCTCATAATCGCATCCCCCGACAGCCGCACCCGCCGACGACGATTAATTTCCATTCCGATAATTACAACTGGGGGACAAATAAATTGCTTAATACGTTCATCCAGACACGCGAGGAGGTGAATCCGCGACACTGTCGAGGCATTGTTGCACCGTGATGCATCGGCGATGCACCCTGATCGAACATGCCGACCTTTTGCGGTATAAACGGCGATTTCAACGAGGACACCGGAGAATATCTCGGAGCGTGGGCACAAAAGGGTTAATCCCTGCATGCACCAAGCATGGACAATACACCCTAAATCAGGATTCACCGAATAGCACGATTATAAACAACCGTTTAATGTTTTCCTCGCCACAGTTCTGGCTGATCCGATTATCGTTAACGAGCAGCCGCCTCTGGTAGGCAAAATCAAGATGGCGGACCTTCGGCGTCCGATTCCCTGTTATCTTCCCTAAATAAAATTCCCTAAGCCACGGTATAGCTTGATAAGGTTGCTCCCCTTTCGAACTAGCATGCTCGACATCTCGGGTCTTCAGAAAAAAATGTGTAATTAATTTTCCAACGAATCTCCCCAGGGGTTACCTGTGCTGCAACGACGGCCAGTCCTCGTGGCAGACGTAGCGGTCGCACCTTCTGTAGCCGTCCGTAGGCTGGAAAAGCCTGGAGACCACAGCGATGGGGAAGGACACGATTAATGCCACCATCCACACAGAAAGGATCAAAAGTTTAGCTTGCCTCTTGCTCATGCGTGGCCTCAGTGGCCACATTATGGCAGCGTATCGGTCGATGCTTATCGCAACCAGGGTATAGGCACTCAGCAGAACCGATACCGCCTAAGAGAATTTACAGGAATTTACAGATCGATCCGTTTACATCTAGTAGACAGGGCTATACAGCGATTTCGTGGGAAAATGGAACGGAACACGCGATATGATGGCGTTATGAAGAAGTGTCGGGGTGGAGGGAATTTCGAAGTTATATTAGCCGCGCATTAATTGCAGTTCCTTATCCGCCTCACTTTGCAGGAATGACTGACACGTGGCACGTAACTCCTGCCACCTCGCAATCTTGTTTGCATTACGAGGAGGCACGGATGTACCTGCGGAATTTAGGATGAATCGAAATTATCACGTTCGCTGGAAATAGATTTTCTTCATGACACTTTGCGCTAACGAGAGGACTGGCAGTTTAATAGCCTCCGAGCACGGAGAGGATCGAATCGAGTCGTCGAGAGGAAAACTCAAACTACGGTCGTGCTTGATGTATCCCTTGATCATTCCTCTCGACATTTATATTTCACGTCATCTTTGACTTTATCGCGGATACTCGTTTCTGGATTTAATTATCTACGGTAATCACCCGTCTTGGGGGGGCTGGACCATCATGAATTTCAAGGCTCAACTTCGCTTTTTTAGGGGTCGAATTTGGAAAAGTCCCATAATGGGTGTTTTTCCAAAAATCCTGTCTCGAGATTTTAAGTTCCTGGGGGCAGGGGCTTGATTATCAGTGAGTCCGTTATTTTATATATGAATGTATTAATATGTTTGACATATTAACGCGTTAAAGGAACTATGTTAGAGTGAAGCTACCTACCTGGGAGTAGTTAACGATGGGACACAATTCCGAGCCGAAAGGCCAGTATTGGAGGATCAAGGTGCTGATGAAGCTGGTGGGGACGCAGAAGAGGGCCATGAAGATGTCACCTACTGCCAGGTTCACGATGAAATAGTTCGTCACCGTCTTCATCCTCGGACTGCTGTAGACCACGTAGCACACCAGTCCGTTCCCCACAAGGGCTATCACGAAAATCGTGCTGTACAGGAAGTAGATAGTAGCTTGAAACCAGAGAGACGAGAGGACGCTACTTCCTGCCGGGAATTCGTCGCAAGTAACATCCTGACTCAAGTTCCAGGACCACTGGATTTCGGTGCCTCGCAGTCCGAGGTCCTCCGAGTCATCCAGGAGGCTGATGTTCATGGCGGTTCGTCAATCCGTTCCACTTACTGAAAAATAATAATTAAACGGATTACGCATCTCCCCTAACCCTCGAATACGTCGTAATATCTCGAAGCACCTCGATAACCACTACACGTATGATATCAAAATTAATTACCAGCCAAGGAAGAATTAATCACGTCAAAGCGACCCGACCGACGACTACTCCGAAATCTTGCAGGAGTTTAAAATGAATTTTTCATGGAATTATAATGGCCTCCTTATCAAATTTCTCCAGCAAAATGGAAGCTATGCGTAGGTACGCCGCATACTTAAAACCGTTATTAAGAAATACGATTTATAATGAAAGATCTTAATGCAAACGTGTCTCCTTTAGGCCGCGGTTTTTCGCCGTTTCTCTGCTGTGCCTCCTACCAACGGTATCGAATTTATTCCCGGCGAATGCGAAGGTATCGGATTGCCCTTGTGAACTTTATATTCGCGGGGTACAAAAAGTCGAGTGTTCCCAGAAGGGATTTATGTCAGGATCGGCATAGTCGACGGTTCCACGGACATTATTTATTTCCTCAGGAGACGCGCAGGAGTGAATTCAAGCGGGGAAGAAAGCGACGAAGGAAGCAAGCTGCGTTTCCGCCAGCTCGATCAATTCCGGGGATGTTTCCGGAATACGAAAACGATCCTTGGAAAGAAAAGGATCGTATATTCGGCAGGAGCGTCCTGGGGGCCTTAATGTTCTCCCCCGGCACGTTTGCCCTTTTTCGCAGCCACAAAGCTCGGGAAAAGCTCGGCCCCAGAGAGCCGCCATAAGCCCTGGAAGAACGCGTAAGCGACGTCGTGTAAACGAGCTCTAAGTCTTCGCAGACACTCTTCAAGTTTTCAAAGACCCCACTTTGACCCTGGTAATCGTTCAGGCTTCTTTGTCCTAACAAAAGGACCAAACTTGTTACGCGTTGCCCGCCACTCTTCGTTGCTTACCCCATTACATTTTTTTTCTTTTTTTTTTTCATTATCCGTGGTCCACCGCGTTTTCCTCTCTTCCCTTATTAAATTCCCCAGTGTATGGTGTCCTAATTAAGTGATATTTTTTCCTGGCAACGTGAATTATTCCGCCACGACGTCGAGATTTTTATTCAACCAGTTTCAACCAGATGGAGATATTTTTCGAATTTTCCCGCCTTCGAGGCGCCTCGCCTTTGTTCCTCGTCTCTCGGTAATTATTCCCGATTCTTTGTTCCTGCAAACGCTCAATCCGGTCCTCTTCCTCCCATTGGCTTTTCTTCTCCTGATTTCCTCGGAAAATGCATCGCAAACCTGGCCTTAACAGGCCTGTTGTTTCATCATTTAGCGTCTCAAAGCGGATCGAGTCGTCCTGCTCCCTTATTTAGCGCCCCACCTGATGGGCGGAATGAAAAGCTGCGAGTAAAAGGATTCTCATTAATATTTTATGAAGACCTGAGTCAGGGGTCGGCGTTCGTCCGCGGGGAAACGTTTCGCATCTTAAACTAGGTCGGCGAATTTCGCTGCCTTTCTTCCCCTCGCGGATTCTCGAGTTTTCAATGCCATCAATAGAACGCCGCCAATTCATCGGTTCCGAAAGAAAGGAAAACTTTTCGCCCCGTAAGGGGTTAAATCATCTCGTTTCCCCATAACTTTTTCTCCCACGGGGACTGCTGCGCCCATTTCACATGCGCATTTTTAATCGCCGCCATAAGTAGTTTTAATGCCACGTGGAAAAGCTCTTAATTGTGGTTTGCTGCATATTAAAAGCTTACCCAATTAACTCTCTTCATTCAGGGTGGATTAAGCACACCCTTAATTAAAACTAATCCTAATTACATGGCGTTACTGCATGGTACTTGTAATTCTTTACCCCACTGTGCTTCCTTACTTAAATGCATATTAGTGGACTCCTTTTATACCCCTTTTCCACATTTTCTTCGCGACAGGCCGTGCACTGTTCGCTTGGGAATTTATTCTCAAAAGAGACAATGGTGCAACTGGTGCAAGTTGCGATTAACGTGGAAGGTAGTTGTAGTGCATTCTGTATTAAACACTGCATGCAAATTGGGGTGGAATTTACACCCCTTTCTCTGGCTGCCGCTTAAAAGACCGGGACATGACTCTCTTGGTTTTAGGTAGTTTGCGGTACTGTAACCCGGTACTAACTTTTAGATTCAATCTCGGCACGTACATGTTTATCCCAAGTGTACCTCTCATTCTGGAGAATTACCGCTTTATTTACAAGAAATAGTTCTTAACAATGGCGGAGAAAAATTGGAAGTAATACTTATGCCTGTATTTTTCTTCCTTTTATGATTTGATAAAGATCTGTTGACGTTTTGACTTAAAATTAATTCGAAAAATAATTTGAAGCTGCGATAGTGGTCGTGTTAGTTTTCCCGACAGTTCGCGGGAGTAATCTGCAGAATTATGAATGAGAACGATGAGCTGGCTTGAATGGAACGAGCGGAGTTTGTCCCGTATTTGGGAAACGTACGGTCTGGCAGCCAAGTGGTCACGGTATCAACTTTGTTAATTTCACTCCAATTTGGTGGTGGAACCGATTCGGTATAGGGAAGTGGTTTAGTTTCCCAGAGCCACCCATACATTCACGCGGGAAGAGTAACTTTTATGCAAAATGCTGGAAATCAGAGTCGACCTCCGAACACTTCCGGGCTCGTCTGATTTAATTGTGACTGATGTCTGATGTGTCACCTAGAATTTCCTCCCAGACTTCCGGGTGAGAACCCATTAAAGAGAAACTGCAAGCCCGAAATTCCCGGAGGGTGGAAAACAAACACGATAATACGAAATAAATGAAAGGAAAGCGAAAAATGATTCGGCTGAGTTTCACCTGAGCCAGAGCTCGGGGCAACCTTGTCAATTACCCCTCGTCATTTTCTTTTTATCGATCTCAGACGTGTTATGCAAATCTTTACGACCCGACTTTTTTACCCGATGGCAGAATTCCTCCCAAAGGAGGACGTATTCAGATTACCCTCTGCATCAAAGGGAAATATAGCTTCCGGCACACCTCGAGGGATGGAACCGCTATACTTGGAAATTCTTTTGCAGATAGAAAATTGGCTCGATAACAAAACGAAAGCAGAACATATCTGACAATTTCATTCCGCCGGAGGTGTCTCCTGATTTCAAACTATTACCGAGGTACTGAATCTCTTTTCTGCATAGATTAGTTAACAGGTGTCCAAGCGAGTGATAAAATGTGTAGCAGCAATTGATAACGCATTTCAGCGGCTCCACGTAATTATTCAATTCTTAAGTTAACTCGTGCCGTTTATTTTAATTAATTCAGATAATTAATTAACGGTGTAAGCACCAGGATTAATGAAATTTAGTATCGGATGAGGGGGAGAACCGGTGGAAAGTTTCTCTGCGTTTCGATGGCAATTCATAGTATCAACGAATGAAAGACCTGCAAGTAACTTTCCGTTTGTGCTCCATTTGCGAAAGTGTTTCGTCAACATTTGCCCGACCTGCAGCTCGCAGTGTCACAGAAAAGCTCAGGAAAGCTCGACTTCATCGCTCTCTTCGTGAAATGCTTGCAAGAGGCGGAAGTATATCGAGCCAATTTATTGCTTCGCACTCCGTTGCCCTTCCGTGTTTATTCTGAGTTACGGCTTAAGGAGAGACACGTAATAAGGACACGGACAGTCCATTCTTGCGAGAAACGTGATTGGCACGAGACCGAGAAACAATGAGAAACTTGAGGGGGATTCTGCAAAGTGGGGCAGAAGGGCGAGAAAATGAATAATCGTTTCGAGTAACGAGACTCGGGCCCTTTAAATAATTTACCCATATTTTAATTAAGAGTCTCACCTTGAATCAGAAATAATCCGCCTAAATGATGAGCAAGGAAATCTTGGAAATTTTCATTCGTTACTCAACATACATACGTTAATGAGGACCAGTAACCCGAATTACACATCAATGGCATCCGTTTTTCTGAAAATATATTCCGAAAGTTACTGTAAATCAAACCCCGCTCATCATCGTTTATTTATCACGATAAATCATAATCGAACGATCATGCGAAATTGCGAAGTCAGTTCAATTGCAATCACGTGCCTCAAATCATGCGCGGATGCTGCAAGTATTAACCTTTGCTGATTCGTCCGTAATGAGGGAAAACGTACTCATTCATTTGCGGGTCAGATTTCCGCGAATGTGGCGTTGCATTAATTCACGTAATCACATGTGTACCAGTGGGTATAAACATGTCCTCATATACCCCGCATTATATCTATCCGTATAGCAATGTACACCATTGCGTAAATATTTGCTAAGGGTAACTATAATCGCGGTTCAGAATTTAATCACTTTGAGATTTTACCAGATGCCAATAATCACAACAAATCCGTACCGAGAGATTCGAGTAAATGTACTTATATACAAGGTCGAGTAAACACGATTTATTTTACGATTCGAGGGAATTGTTAGTAATTAGTGGACCTCACTTTTCGATGGAGTGGAAATTGATAACGCGCAAGTACACCGCGCTTTGCTTTTGGTATCGCGTAATAAGTAGCTATATTTCTCAGGGGGTATCTTTACGATGTAGATTCGTCTATAATGGTCTCCATTTCCCAAACATTTATCGATCGACGTTAAAAGGGCCGATCGCCTGAATATACATCTGGGTTACAGGACACGGTTTTAGCATCGGCCAATGCCGGGTAGCAAGTACTGTAAGTACTGCAAATACTGCAAGTACTGGAAGTAGCGCGAGACAGGGAGCTTTCCAAACTTTTAATTAGCTCATTACGTGCGATTTTTCATTATGCAATATATATCCCGCTTCCTACTGCCCTTAATATCAGGCCTGCGGGAATTCCAATGATTTTCCGTCTCACTCTGGCAAGTACCCAATATCTTACTTACTCCAGGCTCCGTTAAGTTTCTTCCGGAGTTAATATTCAAGTGCCTGGTATGAATGATATTGCTTCCGCAACCAAATGCGTGGAAGATTTCCGGAGCAGAACCGTATATCAAACCGATATCGCCGAAAGTGCCATTCTCGTCCGAAACGGCTTTCAAGGGACAACGAAATCATCGAGACATTTTTATTTTTGAGTGGGATCTTCCAACACCCTCAACAAAAATTCCCCCCTCGGTTTCACATTTATCCCCTGAGGTATTTAAAAATCCCATTTAAAGATATTCCTTTACTTCTATTTAAATATTTTTCAAGTATAAGGGTCAGGTTGGAACTTTCCTTTCTCCACTAATCTAGGATTAAATTGTCGGTCCGAGCACCGGCTTGCATTTTCCACTGGCACTAACAAATCCCTCCATACCGTTATCCAGTTCGGGATAGATTTAAAGTACATTAACCACTTAGAGATCGAAAATTTCCTCGGGATATTTTGAAATTAGGTTAAAAGATATAAAATTCTCTTTTATTTATTTATTTATTTTTTTTCGTAGTTCTAAAATATCAGTCACATTGAAAATGTCCCTTCTCCTGTAATCTAGAATCGGAGAGTCGGTCTGAATACCAGCTTGCATTTTCCACTGGTGCGGAAATTGCGCCATATCGTTATCCAGTTCGGAATAGTTTTTAAGTACTTTAACGCGATGGGCCGTCCGGATTTTCGAAATCTCACCTAAGCGGATTTGGTTTACTAGCCTCCCGTGTTCCCCTCTGAGCGGTTTCAATTCGGACACACCGATCGCTAATAAATCCAGGATGCACTTTTGCGCGGCAGTAGACACCGCCAGTAGTAATGTCCGCGACTTGGGCGGACACATATGCGCCGCGTAATATCGCAACCATTAGCCATATGAAGTACTCCAAAATGACATCACAAAACTGGATTCCCATCCATCATCGATGTCGCAGCAAAACCTTCGGGACTTCGCCTACAATCGATGAATAGCGATTCTCACATCCCAATTACCCCGAAAAATGATCTCCTTCACGAGACCTATTTCCGATTTCCATAACCGCCTACATAAATCGAACTTAATAATCATCCCCAATTCTGCTCCAGGCGTTGCAAAAAAAAATAATAATTCCTAAAAATTCCTGGAATAAGAATGACGCCGCACAGAGATGGTTTCCACGTCGCCTCTCGTTTCGAGATTTAAAAGCGATCCATTTTCGAAAACGGTCTTTCGGGGACACGACTGTTGTGCGCTTCCTTTTTCCCCTTTTTCCAGCTTTTAGAGCTTCCACGTCCGCGGGTACTCTCGCGGTTTGCCACTTAACCGGGAAACGAGATGGCCTGATATAATTCGCGTCTCAGTGGGAAGCTTTTCCATTTTTGCTTTAATCGGCGTCGCTTATTCCTGTGGATTTCGGAGCAAACCGCGTAATAGACGCATTCGTGAGCTCGCATGATGCATCCATGTTGATGAGGTCGGATTGGTGTCCCCAAGGTTTCTAAAAAAGTCTCTCCACCTCGGGCGAATTTCCCGCCCTGAATGGGTTGAAAATGAGCTCTAATTGTGTGCTGCGAATTATCGAGTGCGCTGCGTTTTCTCAGTAGCGAGGTTTAGGCGGAAATCCCGGGGCCAAACGAACCCCCTCGTGTAATTTCAGCCCCCTGGGCACTTATTTCCATGTTCAGACGACGAAACCCTTAACTTGGAGTCGCATTTTTACGTACCTTAATTTACAGTCACGAGTAACGTCACGTGACTTCGTGGAAGGTATACACGAGACTCGACTCGGTGCAAGTACCTGGTTTAATTGTAAAAAAAAAGAATAAATTCGAGCCAGAGGGGGGAACTCCAATGGAACGTTGACAATTTTCCCCGCAAACATTTTCGCTGATGTAGACTTTCAATACCGGGTAATAACGAGCAGAGACAGAGTACGCTGATAGCCTATCAATGCGGTCGTGTAACAAATGGACGAAAATGGGACGGAGCATTAAAAACTGGTGATATTAAAAACGCGTTTCGGTATCCGGGGGATTCAACTGAAATAGAGGAAATAGAGTTCGTTCTACAAGTCGTTGTCGAATTCGGGGGATTAATAGAGCATGGACAATTGAGGATATTTGTTGACGGAGGGGAAATCTCCCTTGGTGATTTCTGGAGGGGAGAAACGGAAATGTAGGATAGGGACTGTGGTATTTATGCAGAGACACCCCATCGCAGAGCTTAATGGCCATAGAAGCTTCCTTCTAAATTCCAATTTTACCCGGAATTAAGTGATATATCAGGGTGATATATACCCAGGGCAATTCCCAGCTCTGGCGGGGGATAAGAAGGTGAAAGTCTCAAGACTGACTGGGATTGGTTTAGAATAGAGCTTGAGGAAACCTTCGGAGGCTGGAAGGAGCTTCGATGAGATAGATAAACTCCGGCGAAGTGCAAGCTAAAGTTCGCCTCCAACTCCGCCGGAAATGATGCAAAGACTCGAAATGCGTGCAAAATTGTTATCTCCAGTCCAATTCTATTCTTTTCCGTCGGCTGCATTTTCTGAAGTTTCGGAAAGTATCGGAGAAGGATTTTTTTTTTGCATTTTGCTTGCTGGAAGAAACGAGCCAAAATGGCGCCAGGCCTCGAGACACGAAGTGGCATACGCTTTAATATTTCGGGACGTTTCTCTCTGATATTTCAGATTCTCCTTTTTGTTGTCAGCTTTCAGGCTCGCCCTTTAATCGGCGAATGCCGGCACAATGGCAATACTTGCGCCGTGTACGCTCGTCTTTAATGCTCCAGTATGCAGGAACTTCCGACGTGTGCGAACTCCCGAGTTTCTTTTGTTGCTCGACCTTTCGGCTTTCCTCGGCGGTTTTTCTGCCCCGAATGTTGCATATTTCTCGGGGAATTTCTCGATCCAGGAACGAGGCCGGGCAAAATGCCCTGCCCGGAGTTATTTAACTAAGGGACGCTCTTAGATGTGACAAGACGCAGCTGCGGATGAAATCCGGAAGCGGGGGTCAGGAAATGCAGTAACACTGACTGCGGACGAATGGAGGGTTTATTTTCACAGGCTGACATTCACGGGAACTTGGGAAAATACCTCAGGAATATTTGTCTAAGTGGAACTTCGGGACTGATCTTCAACGCCGGGTTTCCTTGTTAACGAAAAGCTCCGGTAACCAAGGCGAACACTCTTTTCTCGCGAGAATGGACAATTATTCCCACAAAAGATTTTCCCGGCAGTCGCGATACAATCCCCGCGTTTTCCCCTAAATCCTGCCGAGGATTTTAATTAGGTAAAATAGGAAAGAAAAATGAAGGAGATTAAATTATGCCTTCAAAGGACTCCCATTGAGAGATGAGAGGGCGATGGATGACGTGAGCCTGCTTTTTCCATTTCTATTCATTTTTATTACAACCGCTGGCTACGGGAAATCCCTTTTTCGTTGATTTTTTCCTACGCGAGAAAAATATAGGGAGGAAAAACATATTATTTTGTTTGCAAAATCGACGCGGGACTCCCTTTAAAGACACCCTGCTCCATAAATCATGCCTCGAACATACGCGACACCATTTCTGCAATATTTCCTCTCTTTTGTTTCTTTTTCTGCGCGGAAGGGATCGCGGGAAACTGTTTCGCCAGGGTTTGTTTTATATTTCGAGGAAGCCGATACATTTTCCCCAAGAATTCCGGTAAATGGCGTTCCTACGTCACTGCTGGACAGATCGGCTCCGGAATTTCTGGCGAATATATCCCGAAGGAATTTCCCGTGCATACCTTGCTTTTCTTTTATATTTGCAAAAAACGTTTAATTAACGCTTACAGATTCCCTGGCGAAGGATAGTATTCCCTTTTCCGGGTGGAAATCGAAAGAGCGTCGGAAAGCGATTTCGAGAGGTCCTGAAAGCTTTCTCAAACATTCTCGACACAGTTTCTGCTTTTAAGTTTTACTTTAGCATTAATCCATTCAAGCGAGAAGGAATCGAATGAGGCTTGGCATTTGTGGACGTAAAATATTGTCACCAAGAAATCTCGACAGGAATTCCCGAGTGGCTTTGCTTGTACGAAATTCCCGCCCTTCACAGTTTCACCATTTTCTCCGAATCTTCGGCGATCCGAGAAATCTCGAAGAATACACTGTTCCTTTTCTACACTTCGTTTTTTCCCCTTTCTTCCTCCGGCAGTTTAGAAAGTTTTCGGGAAAGTTCGAAGACGCTCTCTCTTTCCTTGAACGTTCCCTACAAATATTCGGGAAAATGTATCGTGACATATATGGCAGAACAATATTTAACATTCCACGTGGGGCAGTATTTCCTTCTGAGATTGTATTTTCTGAAAAGTTCCGACTTTGCCTGACGAATTTGTCCCAGCCTGGGATCGGTAAGAAATACTTTATTCAAAGGAATACCCTCTGCAGATTTTCCCACCATTTCTGAGGATTTGCAGTTGATACCTCGGGCGCATTCTCTTCGGCGTATAATTTAAAGAAAATATCGGAATCGTCCCACTCCGTTCTCGAATAGTGGGAAAAAGTCGAAAAAGGATATCGACGTGACCTGGTCCGAATGGCTCTCGAAACCGATTGAGCGTTTTTCCCCCCAAAAAGGCACGGAAAAAAGAAAATTTCCTCCCACTCCCATGCCTCGAAATACACCAACAGAAATGCCATAGATCCGAGCATTTTCAAACGTCACTGCTCGCAACGAGGAACTATTTCCAATTACTTTTCAGATACCAGAGATAGAGAGTAAACGAGCAAAGGGTGCGATTAAAAGTCAGCTGGGACAAAAGCTGGGAAATGAGCGGAGGAAAAGCGACGCAAGAGTAAAAGATGACGCGAGAGGAAAATGCAAATGGGAGGAAAGCTCGATGATTACAGAGGGTATCGCGATTTGCGCCTTATCAGGTAATTCTGTTAAGACACATTTTACGTGTTAAGAGGGAGGCCTCCTCGGAAAACAATGGGCCGTGATAAGGGACGCGACATTTATAGGGAAAATCCCGAATTCTGGGGAATGGGGGGCGAGAGATGGCGGCAATAAATCGAAAATAAATCGAGTAACCGATTTTATGAAAGGCCAGAGGAACGGGAATTAAATTACATTTATTAATCGCGATTTGAATTTCGATATTCACGTGAACGTACTTACTCGAATACTCATCAGGTTGACGGGCTCCGGAACGCGGAATCGTGTACCGATGTTTTTCCCTCCTTTTTTTCCTCCTTCGGATCGGTTCCCTTGAGCCTTTACTTCCACACTCTCCTCATCGTCGGTTTTGCTCTAGGTAGTCCTTTCTTTCCACAGCATTTTTCACGTGAGTTGTTCCCTATGCTCGGGAGGCTCGTGATATTCCGCATTGGTAGAATATTCGGGGAAAATGTTTGCCCGGAGAAATCACCGCGAGATCTCATCGCGAGTTCATTCCTCGGATAATTTTACTTGGAGCTTCGCGAGGTCGGGAATTCGGGAAATTCCATGGTAATCAGAGTCCTCCAGAATTTCGGGAACAATATAATTATCGCCGCGGCCCTGATAACGAAGACACTTGACATGCAAATTCGGATTTCACGGTGCTATCCCGCGTCCTCCTATTTTTAATCAAAATCAGGGGACAAGAGGGGATTAAAATCGATTTTTATGGCCCTTCCCAAATTTTATGCCCACGCTACGGCGGATGAAAGTGGCGGTCATTTTTGTTTCGTGATATCCGAGGAAAAGTGCGATTCGTGAAAAAATATCGGAGAAGGAAATTCGTTATGTGCTTCTGTTTTCCTCGCCGCTTTTCCGCGTGCAAATGTTTTCAGGTGACCCGATTTTTTATTTTCCCCCCGCGGAAGAAACGCGAGGGAGCTGAAAAACTAGAAAGATTCCGAGATATTCAAAAGATCCGTCTATTCAAAGGTTCCCTGATACCGACGACCTACATTTCACTCGTAAATTCGGGATTAATTAAAGTAATCGCTGCTTATTCCGTAATGCTTTGTATGCGTAATTTCGCGAAAAAAAATTGTAAAAAAAATTAGGGAGCATTTGTACAAACTATTTATGTCCCTAGGAGTTTATTTTTCAATATTTCACGCTAATATAACCGTCCAGTAGCAGTTGCGAATGTGCTTCTTTTTTGGCAGGGAAACTTCTTTACCACTGAACTGCTCGACTTCTTGAAGGAACTTGCCATTTCCGAAACTTCCCAAACTCGCAGCTAATACTTTATTCACCGGAAACTTGTGGCACACGATTTACTTCTTTCGTGTCTCTGCATCTGTCCGCGGGAAATTGCTATATTAAAAAATATATTTTTGGAGTAAGCCTCATCAAAGTCTCTCGCCATCTTCCCATTAGGGGTTTCAATTCTGCATCGATAAATCCGCCAGAAAAATTCCCCCACGAAATTCAGCCCGTGGATACTCTCTACATTCGTCCAAAAATTTGACAATTTGAAGCAATCCCCTCTTTCGACTTAACAATTTATCCAGGAAAATACCCCCAGTTTTCATTAAATAATCCCCGAAAAAAGTGAGCTTTTCGTGAACTGGCCGAGACCCAACACTCGCTTCTTTAACATTTCATCTTAAAAATCCGCTTTAGAAGCTCGTGATCTACTTTTCCGACTTCATCATCTATCGAGGCAAATGATTCCAATTTTTATTAAAAAATTCCCCAAAAAATGGAGCTTTTCACGGATTGGCAGACAATGCGCAGACTTCAAACTTTTCATCTAAAAAACCAGTTTCGAAGCTCGCGATCCACTTTTCCGGCTTTATTTCTTTATCGAGGCAAATCATTCCAATTTTTATTAATTAATTGCAGCAAAGGGGGAGGCATCTCGCGGGCTCGCGGGAACGTGACACTCGTCTCCTGGCACAGGTCGTTACCGAGGAGAGCTTTTTCCGCGCCGCCTGCGCGCTTTCTCGGATGTTTCTCAGAGCGACGAAGAGACCGAGCTTAACGGGTTGCGGCTCGAAGCACACTGGCTGTCCGCTTCCGCTTCGAAAAGCTCCAACGCCCTGCTTCGAATGCGAGTGGAACTCACCCCCGACCGCTACTGCACAGTCGCACTCCACCCTTCAGCCCATCAAGGAGTCATTGTCGAGCGAAGATGCCCCCTAAGGGCGAAACGCGCTTTTTTTTTTCAAGGTCAGGAAAGCCCCGCCGATCGAGTCCCCCTTCGTCGTCTCGAAAAGAAGAGTAAATCCTCCACCTTATTTTCCAAGCAGCTCGCATTACCCTGATAAGGAATATTCTAAGCGCCTGGCGGAGTCATCAGATATTAAATGGCAAATGCACTTTTTATTATACATTTTTTGTCGTATAAATTTAATAAATAGTGATAAAACGCGAAAAGGACTTTGTGCTGGCGAAAATAGTGCGTCATGCAAATGACTCCCAGGCCGAGATTTGATTTTCAGCTCCTAGCTTCGGACCGACTGCATTCACCGCTGCAGAAATGCATCGCTACTTTTCAGAGTTTCAGAGTCAACATTGAGCTCGCATGGCCCCTAAGGATAAAACGGCGTTTTTTGCGAGGAGAATGCCAGACGTTATCGTCACGGATTCTCGGCTGGAACTTTTACCTCGCTTCGTGTAGATAAATGCGATAGAGGTAGGAGAAAATAATGGCATAACTGCATCGTTAATTCTGTTAAAGACTTATAAATTCACATTCCATAAATTTATGTATTGCAGTGGCTTATCGGAAATGCCATCGAAAGCACTTCACTTTCGATTCACTAGCCCATTTTAAACCGTGGGATAAAAAATACAAGTGTATCTTTTCTTTCTCAGCAGGCGGAGAGATGACGGAGGAGGGAAATTTGATAAGTAAATTCGACAAGTGCCTTGATTGAAATGCACCGATCGGGACCGTAGAAATTCGGACGGGATGAATGGAACATTTGCGTCGCGCGACTTATTGAGATTTTTTGATGAAAATTATTTCGCCGAGCTTAACGAGCGCCGTAATCAGTCGGTTTTCTTTTCCGTCCTGATGGACCAGTCCTGGAATATCGAAGCCTGCGACCCAAATCCTTCCCACGTGATTGGTTATTATATTCAGTTATTATTAGGCAGTCTCCTGCGTCATTGATATCTACGTATCATGTCATGACCGGTGATGAACGGACGCAAATTTAGGGTGACCCGATGTGAGAAGGAATTGACCAGAATTCGGTCAATCTTTGCGTGACGACGCGGACTCGTATCGTGGTCTTCTGCTCGCGGCAATTTCACCGATACAATCGAACGACATGCGAGACGAGTCGTAAACAGAAGTCATAAATTCCCCATTAACGTGTCCTGGTATCGGTAATCAATGAACGAAACATTCCAGGAAGGGTTATAATCACTTCTTTTTAAAATCGAATACCGAGAACCCGGCACGATTAGGCATCGATTTATCGAAATCCCTCCCAATGTACATTGTATTACGAATCTCTCATTACCCAGATATTTCAAATTGACATATTACAACCAGCGACAAAGCATTTTAAAGAGCTTCTATCATTTGCTAAACTCCTCCTAGAAATGCATGTGGACTTTTCATAATTTCAGGAAAATCCCCGTTAAGGGATTTCCGTCTAATTTTCTGCAATTTCATATTTGGCGCGGTGAATTTTTCGGAGCGTTTCTGTAAGGTTAAGGGGTTGTTATATTTTTTTTATCTAGGATTTTCACCCTGAATGTGACCGAGTGATATAATGGAGGAGCTTCGCCTATATTGGAAAGAAAATACGAAGTCGCTGGGAAAGTAATGGACGCGTACTACAGGACTAAGGCCCATAAAATGGGGTTGTATAATTTTTTTACACGCATTCGAACAACGTCCTTTAAAGCGTTCCCCGCGTTTTACGGCGTAAAACGTCACCGCCGTATTCCGCATAGCGGCTCCAAAGCGATCGTTCTATTGTATGTTCTCCGGAGAAAAAAACGCAATGATGAAAAAACTCCATGAGGAGCAATGAAAATAAAAAGAGGGAGAAAAAAAATCCCAAAGAATGGCGTGAGCCCTTCCGGATCACCGGATTTTTAAGGAACTGTACAGGTGGTTGTTGGGAAAGTTATTCAGGTGCAATGTTGCACCCACGTCCACCCCCTCCAACCCTGAAATTGAATGCAATTTAAAAATACTGATATCAGTATTCCAGGAAAAAACATTGATAAAATCTTGAAAGGCAGAAAACTTGGATTAAAGAAAGCAGGGACGACGGAATAATGAATATCGGGCATTGAACTCTCTTTATGCCATCGAGACGTGTAACCGTGTCACCAGTATATCGTTGGTTGCGTAACAAATTAACTGTTGCATATCCTCCATTTTTAAGCGATGCGTATCCTCCGATTTAAGTGCTAACTTCCGAGCAGGGAAAAGAAATCGAGAAAAGGGAAAGTGCACTTACGTAAGCGCGGGATTTGTCGCGATTACCAGTGTGACTGATTTCATTTCATTTCATTAATTTTTTTCTTGTGCCCTTGTGATTTATTTCCCGGGTAATAATAGGAGTATAAATGGGGATATTTTCGGGCGTGGCCATTGGAATGGTCAATCGCAATCTTCGTCCCTTTTTTTTACCAAACTCATTCAATCAAATGCTGTTGTTCCCCTTGTCATGTAATGACGAATTCCTTCCATCCGCCCCATTTACTGTTTTCGAAGGCCTTTTTCCTCTAATTTGAGGAAAGGAAGGGCGAAAAGCCCCTTCTAAATCATTATCAGTAGGTCGAGGAAGGGAAATAGTGCAAGGAAAAAGAGACGGACGTCACTCCGGAAAAAGGAAAGAAAGAAAGTGAGGAAATGAAGTTACCAGGGAAATTCCAAGCGGTGATGTAGTCGATAAAACTCGATAAAACTCGATAAAATCCATTGTTCGTCATGTATTTATTCATTTGCTATTTAATTCAGCGCAACAGAAATGATATTATCTTTATATCGCCATTTTTTCTGCGAGATTAAATCCTTTGCTCCTCAAAGTTCATGAGAGGTGCAAATCTCTTGGGCAGATTCCTTGTAAATTGGGAATTTTGGGAAACGTGGGCGTATCGGTGGCAGAATTTGGTATCGAATTGGGGGCCGTTGGTAAACCGAGTTTTACCACCAAACGACGACGAACCTGGGGAGACGTTTAACGACAGTTCCGGTTAAGAGCAAGGGAACTGCAGCGCGAGTAGCCACGTGGGACTTGGAAACTTCATAAGTGCATTTGCGGTCTTCTTCCCCCCCGCAAATTCCCCGGAACTTCCCCTCCCTCTGATCAGCCGAACTTAGCACTCGATGCCTCGCAGGATTATTTTCAAAATCCGCAGAAAAATTCCACGTAATTTTCCCCCATTGATCCTGACTGTGCAGCCGAAAAGGGAAAAAAAAAATTAAAACTTACGAAAAGTTGATCAAGAATCTTCTAAGGGAATTTATTCGCTGCATCCGATCCCACTCGGGAGTAGGGAAATCGCAATTAGCTGGGTGGAAATAATTTCTGGAAATTGCGTAAATACCGTCCTCGAGGAACGGCGCCTTAATGGCACTTCTCGAATTAATGTAAGCAAGGCGGAAGAATGCAATTAACTAGTGAAGTCTGGCACTAACATCGGGAAGGAGGTAATAAAAAACGAGGCCAGGAAAAAATCCCCGAAACTTTTCCAGTTACTTAAAACTATGTACCAGAAGTCACGGTAATCTTGAACTAATTTCTCCATTTTTATGAACTTTTTATTCTGCCCCGTGTTTACAGTGGGGCTTGGATTAGCCGAGATGACATTTCATGGGTCTTGCAGAATAAATCCACGGTCGATATGGACGTATAATAAATTTCATATTACAAGCTTAATTGCACAAGGGGCCGCCTCGGGGACAGATATTAAATTTTCACGAGAAATAATGTTCCCTTCTCGTGATCTATGAATTTTATGAGACGCGTGTCCGGAATTGCACTCGGGACCTGACATCACCCACCAGGTTGCAAAGTCTTATGTCTCTAACTATTTTTTATTCACCGAGGTCAGAGCATGAGGATGAGTACAAGGAGTCATCGCGTGTTGAGATGTCATGACTTCTTGCAAATGCATTTTTCCTGGCTCCCCATAGGGATGATAATGTAATACCATCACTTTCCGACCACATTTACGGCGATGGCGAGGAAACAGAAACGAGAGCAAACCCCTCGGCTCGATGTCGTTAGGGTTGGTTAACGCGGGAGGATGATATATCGTTTTGTCACATTTCCAGGGAAGTGCGACGAAATCCTATTTCGCCGGATACCGGAAGTGGCGCGAGACGGTGAAAGGAGAATTTATATTTGAGTGGATTCGTCGAAACGTTGCCAGGATCAATTCCGAGATCAAGTCCAGGCAAACAGGAGGAAGGAATTCCCGAATTCGCGAATGCTCTCAAATCGAAGCAGTAAACCCTTTCCAGAGTTTCTTTCTCATTTTCGGTGTATCTTATGCGCACTAATTAATAGAATAATTTATTGAGTAGTAATTTAAAAAGAAAAAAGTCGAAGTTAGGCGAGGCGACGTACGACAATTGCATTGGCAAAAGCCTTCGATTCGCCTTGTTCGCCATCTCACGTGACGGAAACTGCCAAGAAGAGTACTAAAAACTTGATTCGGGAAGTTGGGCGGTATTTACTCCGTAAAGTAAACAAGCTCCTTTCCCAATTGTCGCAATGAACTCCGACGTCGCGCAGGAATTGATCTCCGGCATGCTGCGCATCCCGGAAAGACTAAAAATTGCTCGAATAGTCAAATTTGTGGTGATGCACAGAGGGGTACTTTAATTCTGTTCGAGGGTTGAATAATAATTATTTTCATATTTCCTCCCGAGGGTCGGCGGACCTGAAAGGATGAAAAGCACGCCCACAGGACAAGCTTGGGGTACAATGCAGGATCTCTCTTCAGAATTTCGAGATTTATCTCGGCAAGTGAAAGGGTTCCACCACTTATCACAGTATCCACTTGACAAACCCGAAGATCCGATCTCTTTGAGCTGGCGACGATCGACTCAATGGAGGATGTTGGTCGAGAGAAGAGTAGAGAGGAAGGTCCGAGATTAATCGGTTTGAGAAAAAAATGATCTGGACCGCCATAAGCGGAAGCTCATCCCAGAGGTACTCCGAAATTCTTCTCGGCTTCTTAGACAGCGAAAGCTGTCGAAAGAAAGACAAAATATTGATTAACCTGCTGCACGTACGCCAGGTAGTACCCGAATTTTCAGTCGCATACGATCGTTGAATTATTCCCGGAAAATTCAGGCCTTGAATAATAAAAGTGCAGCCCATTAATATACAATTACCGTGTAGGTATTGCTCCACAATTACCTATTAGTCGCTACTTACCCCGTAAGGAGGTTAATTACGGACCAGCCCTCGGTTTGCCCAGGGACCCTCTGCTCTTTTTTACCCCCAAAGGGCCCTGAAAAGTACCGACACGAGGGTAACTGTCGCATTAAGTAAAGAGAGCAGCGGCGATATTAAAAGGTCACGCTTTGAACTCTACACGATCGATCGGTGCTCTCAAACTACCCGTAAATGAAGCTTTTCCGTGACGGTGTAGGTCCGCGGAGAAATCTGGAACTCCGCCATTTCCGGGGGGAAGAAGAAGAAAAAAAAAAGCCGAAGAAATTAGGCTACCAAGCTGTTCCCACGCATTTGCAAAAATCATTCGCCGCGGGTTATAAAGTCCCCGGGATTAATTCCGGGGAAATTATTTCGGGATGATACGCGAGCTTTTAGCAGGAACGGTCGGCTCTGGTGATAACGTGTACACAAATGTTAATATGCGACTGTTCTCCCTGGTTTCTTGACTAATTCCACGTCCATGGACCGTGCGATCGATAACCCTCCATTTTGCGTGAACCGTGGGGTGGCATGATTCGAGTTGGGCAATTTTGGAGCAGCCACGCCAGATTCGCATTATCATTTACAAGAGGACTGGTTAATGCCGAAACGAAGAGGGCCGTGTATGAATTCCACGCGTGACTTGAAATGCCGCGCGAAAAGCGAGATACGAGATTTGAGAATACGTGAGACGTAAAAAAGAGGACATGTTTTCGGGTAAAACCGAGGATTTAGTTTACTTATCAATCGCGACAGGAAAGATCGGCGGGCCGGAAGGAAAATCGAGAGATAAAACCAGGAAGCAAACGGTGCATCCGAGGAGGACGGATCCTTTCTGTATCCGGGGAGACTTTTTCTTGGAATATTTCCCATCACCCTGGTCCTTTTGTTACTCCCTTCGTGTTTCTTTGCAAGGACGAGGAGAGCTACCTTTCCAGTCGATCGGACCTTCTTCCGAGTCGCCTTTATTCCGACGGAGAAGAGTCAAGGAGGATAAACACGTTATCACTGATACTACTACAGGGTGTATAATTTTTCTAATATTCTATTTTAAAATGCGAGGCACCTGCTGATAAACATGTTGAAATCTGTACGCTACCTTCTGGACAACAGTACCAACTCGATTTTAATACGCAGGTAGATAAATAACAGACGAATGCCCACGGTACGACTTATTAATTTTAATAAAATTATTAATACACAAGGCGAGGTTGGAAATGTCGAGATAATGGAAGTGTTGAAATCCTGAGGTATCTTAGAAAATCATGAAAAATATCTCTGGGGTTTATTATTAAATTAAAGCCCTCGAGGTAATTAGGGGAATTATCGGAGGAGGAAACAGGTGCATGTGAAGTTTATTTACTACCTAGGGATAGTCTGTATATACCATGTACTTTCCAAGTACAAACTCCGTAAACTGGACACCCTGTACACCTCGCACGGTCGTCGATGTATAATGTCGCATATATAAAAACAGTATTTCCCTTGAAAACCTTTCTCTCTCTCTTTCTCTATCTGTCCGGGACAACAAACCGAGACACGCGAAGCGTCTCTCCTGATGCCTCGGAATCGTCTTTCGCTTCTTCCTGAACCTCTGCACATCCGCAAGTCTAAAGCATCGTCGTCGTACAATTCCACCAGGCTCTTTTTCTCGTAATTAAAAGTGTCCCCCGGTTCCCCAGAAATTCGAGGGAATTAATTCCCCGCCATTGTTGCGCGACCGATTCGCCCGGTGGGTGATAAGAAACGCGGATGAGATTTGCGAGATTTTTTCGTCAAGCATGAAATTGCAGATATGTCCATCCGGTATCCAAAATCATTGAAATTGACCTTATATATTTCTTTTGGCGACGCATCTTTTATCAACGCCGAAATTATTATCGGGGGACTCTTCTCGTCCAGATCCGCGAACGAAGACTAACGAAGTCGGGAAAAGACGTCGCAACTTCGTCGGGCGCACATGTAATTAAAAGTGTAATTTTCTTGAGGAGAGTCGAAAGGAAATTTCGCCTCCTTCCTCAGTGCAGCAATTTACGCGGAGCTGCGTAACGAGCTCGCGTACTGTATAAGCAAACAGCGCTGGGCGGAAATAATTATTTTCGAAATCGATTACTGTGGCGATTACCAATCAGGGTTAAGCCCTTCGGGCGCGGTGATCTATTATTTTTCACCGAATAATCGACTCGAAAGGGATCACCGGATTAGTTTTAATTGAATCATCTGCTCCGGAATCGAGGTGAAGATTGAATTAATGGACTGGCCTATCGATCGGGGTTTTAACTTTTCGACAACCCGATCCAGGAGATACTGGAATTCGCGTCCAAAATGAAATATCAAAATCGGCCCTATTTATCTGAATTCGTGATGTTTTCAGGTAATACGTGGATAAATGGCCAAAATCGAGGCGTTTCTCCAAAATTATGGGATACTCTAATTTAGAAGCGATTGGAAGCAATTCTCGGCGAATTGGGATTGGCGTATTCTACGAGATGTCTTTTAAAAGAAATCGATCGACGAAAACCAATCCGCGGAAATTAGAGTCATTGAGAATAATCCCCGACGAGAGACGGATCGTAGACGTATAATAATTCCCATTGGGGTATTTTTAGAGGAATTGGGTGTAACAAATCGAGGAAAATTCAGCTCGACGGGGGGGATATCATGCGCGGCTGAAATTCCTCCGTCCAACCGAGAGGGAAAATTATTCTCGCTTTCGTTTGAGCCGCGGTTCGTTCTCCGTAGAATTAATCAAGCCGTCCCTGATTAGCAGAAACGTGGCGGGAAATTCACCTTTCAAGGATACGTCCTGCCAGGATTAGCTCGTTTCAATATGTAATTTCGGGTAGCCAGCGATTCGTCAGGCTTAAACGTATTCTCAGGGAACCGCGGAATTCCATTTCCATCAGTTTTGCCCTGTTCGCCCTGATGAACAATGGCATTTTGTGGTCCCGGAGTGACCATGGAATATATTACTTCACCATAGAAGATACGCCCTATAACGCGACTTCGTGACATAACGGAGGGCAAGTCGGATTTCTTCGAGGCGCTCTTCAAGTTCGAGTTAGCAGAGTTATCCCGAGCCGATGAGTTCCTGATTGATCGGTCCCAATAAAAATATTTTCCCGCCCACGGCAGGACAGCTTTCCCGCAGAATGAGTTCCGCCGGTGTCGTCGAGCACCCTGAAGAGGGTCACTGATAACACGAGGGAGCCCCGAATCGGGTTTCCCGATACTCGTGAATGGATCATGTTACATTCGAGGAGCGTTAAAGAACAAACGAGCAACTATTCCAAACTACCCTACCTGATGTCCTCGTAACATGGACACCTTACACTTCACACAGTAATTTGCGATCGACGAGTTAATTAACGTGAGCTTGGATTTCAACCACCGAGGGAGAAGTTCCGCAGGACATTCCTCGGCTCGACTCGTTTTACGGCCGGAAATAAATGCAAAGAATATGAATTCGTTACACGTCCCTTCGTTCGACTTGTAATGGACACCCGGAAGTCGCCCATTTGTGACTCCAATCTATGAAATTAAATATAAAGAGCTAACCGCCGTGACTTTGGATCTCGTATGTATTTGCAAAAAGCCCAGCATAGGTACAAGCAGGTCGATAACAAAGTGGTAACAATAGTAAAAATTAATAGCAATCTCGTATCAGCAGTATAAACCGTAATATCACATGTTCGCGTCTAGTCGGTGGATTTGAGCTCCTTTCCGTTAGACAGAGATGTATTTACTTTAAGGACGAATCGTTAGTCCAGGGAAAGCATGCGATTATTCAAAGTACCACGCGGAATCCTGGCGGAAGGTAAACTATACGCGATGGGATCGGCATCGAGGGAGGTAACTCGATCTACCTTGAGTTAACTATGAAAAGGGGTAATATAAAATGTAATAGTTAAGGTAATCCACCTGCCTTTGGTACCCCGGAAAGGAACTCGTGGTTGAAGACCCCCTTAAAGAAGCGCCAGCGACTCTTTCGTTGATTTCCCTTGGTTTTCTCCTTTAACCCTATTTCCTAAATGTATCGGTACCCTCTTTCGATAATTTCCCTCGATCCTTCCAAGGCATTTTCCGATTTACCACACCCATACGTGGCGTGTCGAACCTACAGGCGAATCCTAGTACGTATGTACAGAGACATATTAACATAACTTATAATATGTGGAATATATTTAACAAAAGACTACAGTCCTTAAACGTCCTCGCATGAGATGCAATCTACTAGTATATGTACACGCATCTCCTAGGTATCCTGTGATATCTCGGCGCCAAAGTTAGTAGACGATGTCCGGCCTCGAAGAGAAACTTCCGACCTTCGATTCGGATCCATCGATCTTCCCATGCTGCCGGATCGAACCTCTTGGACACCTTTCACTGCCGAAGGATGATCGTTCAGATTCCCTCCATGTCTGCACACCTTTCGAAGATTTCACGGCGGAAGTGGAAGAGGCGAAACGCGAAGCCGTTCGTTTCTTCATTTCTTCCTCTTCTGGACCGCCGACTGTGGGTCCTTTGGAAGGTTAACTCCAATCCTGGTCATCGCATCTCCGGTGAATTTAATGTGGCAGCAACAACTCGATGGGAGACGAAATTGTTGCGTTACCACCGACCCGTTGCTGGCGATCGCTGCCATTTGTCGGTAAATGTACTTCTGCTTGCAGGTCATTTTGTGTCCAGATGCAACGGGGCTCGAGGTTCCCCTGCACTCCTTGTTTGGGTTCCTGATTAAGACAGATAAACATAACACACTAAAATATGAGAATATATAAATTATATTAAATTAAATAATCTAATCATATCGGTGGTGTGGTACTTCAAGATCGAATCTGATTTCGGAGACGTACAGGCATTGTTCGATTTGCACCCCCTGCGTGAAGTTGTCCTGGTTGAGTATGAAGAGCCACTCCTTGTCTTTGTTCTCCGCTGATTTGGGGTACACCACGATTTGCTATAAATTCAGAAAATAATCCAACATATTACAGATGTTTTAAAAAAGGAAATATGTAAGAGCTAAAAGCAAGGCGACTTTCCGGAATTAATTAAAAAAAATAAATAAATCGCCCATACGTACCGTGGAGTCGCAGAGCGGATACTCGTCGTGGCTGTCTATCCTCTGTACTACGTCAACGACCTAAAATATAAAATCAGCGCCATGTTTAAATATTTTACCATTGAATTTTATCGACAAACACTCTATTAAATTTCTCCCGACCTGACTGTTTACTTTGAGGGCACTTTTTCAGGACGTTTGACGTTTAAAAATTGACGACTCACCGCGTCCGCGTGAGAGAGGTATTTCAGGTCTTCGTGTATCCTCAGCGCAGTCTTCACGTAGTCGTGTGGATAGTAACTCACTTCTTCACAAAAAGTACTGCCCGAACAGACCGGAGCCGGTCCAGGAATGAATTTGGCAGCTTCGCTCTCCTCAGTGGGAAACACTATCTGTCCCGAATCGGATTGCATCCTATCGTAGGAGGAGGCTAAAAATGAGAGACAAGAAATTCAGTACCCTGATGGCAAGAATAAAAGCAAAATCTTAATGATAAGCGTCTCAAGGTGAGGCCAAAACAACTCGAGACTCACTGGAATCCTGTCGCTGTTGGAAGAGCCTGCGATGTCCTTGATGATGTTCCTCGTCTCTGCTCGGTCTCTGTGCCGACAACGTTGATTTTGCATTATGCGTGTCCTGGAAGGCGGAGGTGTCCCTTTGCACCCCTTTATTCGGACTTTTCCCGGCCACGTCAGCCCACTCTTCAGGGCCGAAGAGCTCCCCATTTTCCAGGGCCCTGGACAGAAGCTCGGAAACTTCGTCTTCCTCAAGGCGGTCGCTCCTTTGAGGGAAACTTCGCGTCCCTTGGAACCCCTTCTTCTCGTCGATTACCGACCTCGTCGGTACATTGGTGACTTCGATCAGCGTTCGATTGACTCCTTGCTGAGGAAATGCCAAATCGGAGCTGGTCTCTTCAGGGTCGCCCCGGGGCGTTAGAAAAGGATTCGAAACCGTCGTCGGGGATCGATGAAGTAAACTCGGGTCTTGAAGTCGGCTCTGAGGGTAACTTCCGGTGTCTTTGACGACCTGAAACGAAATATGAAAAATTACAAAGGGGAATTTAAATAGACTCTTTTGGAATTCATCGTCAAGGATAATCAATGAATTGCACCTGCTGAGTGAAATTTCATGGATATTAAATCGCACCTGCTGTGTACTCTCGGTAATTTCTTTTTTTATTTACTTCTTTAATCTCGCATAAACTGGGACGTTATCGAAAATATGCTTTTTAATAAGCAGATGATTTTTAGGTGATCGGATTTGATGATACGTATTAATGTCTTTAATAACTCTGTTGGTCTAGAATCTTGTTATTCTTTGGATAGCTCCAGTTCTTCGGTAATGTACGGTAAATATTTGTACTCGGGGCTAAGTAATACGTACTGTGGTTTACAGCGTTTCCGAGAGTACATAGAGCGTGTGTGCACGGCAATTGCAAGCTCACTTTACTTCTGCTTCGATTAAGGCAGGATGTCAAACCGAGCTTCACTCGACGAATAACGCGCTCGCGTAAACCTTTAAACAATTCCCGTGAAACACACGCATGACCTATATTTGCAATTTCCCACGAGGAAATTGATCGAACCCTTTCGTTCCCTGAGTACGAATTGAAGATATCGCGATGACAAATGGCGAAATCGATTCCGTTTAATTCGGTGGTATTCATATAAGGAAGAACGTTTCTCCCAGCAGGTCTCGAATTACGTACGCAATGTACGTACTTACGCACTTCCGTCCACCGAGTTCGCACTTCCCTTTACCTCGAGGTACTTTCATCGCAGGTTTGTTCAGAAATGTCAGATTGAACGAATAAAATTCGTTTAAACCAGTAAAATAAATTTCTTATCACAAGAAAATACATTGTATTTTTTTTTCCGCGTTAATTTGTAATTGCCAGAACAATGGAACGTGCACTCCCTCTTATCACTCCGATTGCCATCTGGTACAATCTTATCACGCTTTAGACGTGAATAACTTCTGGGAGGGTGTTACGTACCATTCGGCACTCGTGAGTCATTGCAAAATTTGTTTTGTTTTCAATACAAAGTGATACTAAAATTTGATATTATTTCTAATGTGATTCGCGAGTACTACCCAGGTAATACAATTGTAATTACGAATTGTTGACCTATGTATGATACACCGCCTCGGTTTCTCATCGAAACTTAGACTACTACTCGAGTTACTATTTTCTCCAATGATGCAGTACGCGATGCCTCTTCGGAAAGCTTCCAAGGAGCCCTACGGTCAAACTTTCCAAGTTCCGAGAGTTAATGCGGATCCGCAAGTTCGAGATGTGCAGCACGAGACGTCGCAAGCTTTGGCGAGCTTGATCGCCCCGTTGAAAATTAACGACGCGCCGCCGGCGATCCTCCGTCGAAAGGAGAGCTTTCCAAGTCATTAACGTGGATCTCACGGCTGGTCTAATTAACAACTCGTGGAAATTCAACCGAGCCGGGGCGCGCAATTTCCCGCCATTTCCGATGCCCGATAAATAAACATCGCTTATCAGATAAAGAAACACCGGAAAGGATGCACCGTCAGACAGAATGGTTCCTATTAATTCCTCCGTAATCCTTTTGATTTAATACATTCGGTGCATGTCAAATGGCACTCTTAACATCGACTTGCATCCTCTTAAAGTATGAATTCTCCGGTAATCGAGGAATCCCTGCTTCCTTCACTTCCTTGTATACATGTCTTCCATATCAGCGCGAATCTATGCTGATTGCGGTGATTTAAACGGCCGCTTCCGAGAAGTGCATACAATGTCTACCCATACTGTACGCGAGGTTGCTTTATACACGTATGTCCAGGTCGAGTGTAAATGTCGTCGCGTGTCCGTATGTGGACGGAAAAGTGCGAGAGACCGACGACGCACCGTTAGCCTCGGCTCGTATCTCGACATTTTCCTCGTAGCAATCGCTCTGATGCTAAGAGTCGTACCGAGAAGAAATTGTGGAATTTTCGTGACAAGGGACGGTCCCAAAATTTCCTTAAAAAAAGAAAAAGTCTATAAATGTCCGGAAATATCGTCCAACTTAACCCTTGCCTGTTACGGCTGATTTTACAAATAAGAAAAAATAGAAAGACCCGAAGGAAGACGTCCGGACAGTAGTTACGGAAATCATGGGTCAGACACCTCTCAGCTGACGCGATTTCTTTTTCTTATTTTTTTTTTTTTAGCGAACTTTATCCTGCATTTTACCGAATATTATGCCAAAGTATTGTAAACCAACCTTCCAGGAGTTATTAAACTCGCGGAATGCACGGCACAACGCAGTGAATACCTGGGTTAATAATTAATATTTATCGATTCCAGCTGTCGCCTATTAATTACCGCGACGCCCCTCCATGACAGTAGGCGTTCGCTAGATAATCATTACCAAGGATGAGTTTCGAACAAATGCGAAATATAAAATAATCCGATACGCCTGGAAAATGGGTGCTATCGTATTCAATGCACAGATGCACTTTCTGGTCTCAAGTCTATGCTCTAAATATTCCGGCAGTATTCTGGTGCACGATCGAGCCCTCTGCGGTCTGATATACAGTGCAAGTACAAAATAACGCGACAAAACCGCGTAATTGATCCCGGCACTATATATCCCGACAGCCCGGAATCACTATCATGCCCCTTGACTGAAATTTGCAAAATGATCTAAAGATCCACAATTTTTTTTTCTTTCTGGGATAAAAAAAAATAACGATATAACCGAAACGATTAAAGCGCTCGACCCCGAGAGGTTCTCTATCTCGCGTTATTCTCATTTGAAAATACCCTCAGAATGTCTTTTTCGAGGAAACCTGCGAGTCTTAAGATAACTCACAATCTGAACATGGCAGGTTCCTTCTGTAGGTGGACATCGGGTCAAAGAGCGCCGGATATCGCAAAGTTCCAACACGAGTGACACTTGGTCCCGGTGATAACGCGTGATAACGTGACACAAAACAACGAATCAGTAATCCTTGGAACTCGTTATCCCGACACCTTTCGCCGGCGGTTCACTTATTGGGCGTTGTGTAATTCCTTTTTATCGCGAGGAAAAATGGCGATCTAGATTCGGCGTTGATAGATCGTCGTCAGGAATCAATCTGAATGAGGAGAGGATCCGCGCGAGGTGGTCGGTCTTCTTTGTCGCTCGATTTCCACGGAGGTTTCGTTATCATCGGCTCAATGGCGGACAAGGATAACCAGTCGATCTCTCGACTGCTGGCAGATTCCATATTTACGAGGCTCGCCGGCTTTTATCGAGGTGAAAAACGCTCGCGAGGTCTTTCGTGAAAGCCTCGAAGAACGAGATGAAGGATCGATTGTCCGAAGGATGCAGGAATCCATCCGCGACCTTTGGGTCCTTGTGATTGCTCTTATCAATCTCCCCATATCAGATTTCATACTTTCTTATCACTGGCACCCTACAGCCGAATCATCTCACGCTCTCTGCTGAATTTCTATATACTCCCTATAAGTTTCCATCTGCACAAAGAAATATATCTGTACCTTAAAAATTCCACAATTTAATAATAAACCGCGTTTTATATTTTCATTGAAAGTGGAGGTATTAAGGGAGAGTTTTTTTTTTCACAGAACTTGCAATGAATACCTCTTTTGAATAATGATATTAATTATTATTTTACATTTTCTCTACTATTCTGCCCTGATAAGGGATTTCCTCAGCCTCTCTTATACCGCGATATCGCGGCCTCTTGGTGCCGATAACGGCTTCTCTTCTGATTGTGCAATCGGGAGATTTAACAAATTGACCGACTCGAATCATCACACGCGATCATTGGCACGTGTGAGATTTCTACCGTAGAATCGTCCGAATGATAGTGCGAGATTCGCCTAATAAAAGAGCAGAGGATCTGAATTATGTCTGAGTCGCGTTACATAATGTCCGTGCCAACTGTATTTACGGTCTCGAAAGAAACTGCAACTCGCGAATGTTGATTTCGCATATTTCAAATCGCTTTTTCGAGATAATTGCTACATTTAACCCTTGCCCTCCGGGCGCGATTTTTGCATCCGCCGACAGCCAATGCCAGGGACTCCTGATAACGTTAATAACTCAGCCGTGAAGTACGGTTTTCCTTATTTTCGTAAAAGTCATTGATACAGAGAATAAACATAAATTAAAAAAAATATCAGATGCTCTTCAGTAGGAGTAGGAAGAGAAGCGCTCAGTCGAGGTCAATGGACTTATCAAGAGACTGCCGAACCTCACGATAAGTACGGCACTTATAAGAATAATTCTTATCGTTAATTTTATCTATTTTCTAACATGAAACTTTCATACCAGAATTAGGGTAAAGAGTACTTGTAATTTTGCAGGACATTCTTGAGTGAAACGATAAAGCAGAGATTTTTCTCAGACTATGTAAATATGGAATTTAAGGAAACTGATTAATAATTAATGTGAAAATTATTATCGTTGACATAAGAAATCAAGGGACGCATTTTCTTCTCGGTACCGTTCTCTTGATTATTTCCTTTGAAATTGAAATAAAGGACTCTCGCAATTTTTTTCCTGCTACCCGAAACAGGAGTGAAGTATTAATACAGGATTCTCGTTTGTGCGCGGTTTGCTCAGAATTTGTGAACCACGGCACATCGGCCAGTCTTTAGAAACTCATTGTCCAAATGATATCCCAGGACCATACGATCTCTCCTCGAGGCGGCTGAAAAATTTGAATTTACGTCAGAGTGCTCAGCTATTTTCGGAACAGAAGCATGGTCATTATTCCGGAGTCCTTCGGCCTAATCCTGCCGGAAGTCGCGCGAGGTAGACCGGCATACCAAATTCGCAGGTCCAAACCGCTCGTAAAGGTGTTAATTAAATAACTACAGGAATACCTGAATTTCTTCGAAAAGTACCGAACAGTGGCATCGTTAAGGAGAGCTCGTAAAACGCGTTAATGAGCTAACCAAGTGCCGCACCGCCGACATGATTACCCGAGGGATCCTTCCCCCCGACTACCGTAAACCCATTCATCCTAATTACCATTTGAAAAAAAAAGATGCCTTAAATCTCAGGTGAGCAGAAAAAGGCGTAGCCCAAATGCCTGTAAACCGAATTCCCGAAAACGTGCACCTCGGTGCATTGAAATCTCCTTAGGAATTATTCAAGAGAATGGAAAGGAGCCGGACCCACCCCCTGATTTTCGCGAAACAATTGCAGGATTCAGTAATCTTGTGCAGTGTACCTACATACACGTACAGTCGAGGACATAAATGCCCTCTACAGCTAAGCCCACCGACACTAGTCGAGAACATATCCACGTCCTCGAGTGTACATCAACTTTCCAGGTATTAATTTCCCAGCCATGAAACACCATTCCCAAGGCGATCTATGCCTGGTAATTAGCAGTCCCATTAACACCAGGTGTAAATAAATTGAATTCCATACCCACACCTCCCTTTCGTCATTAAAATGAGATACGAGTACGACCAAATATCTTTCCTCGCACATATCTACAGGATTATCGAGTATGCATCTAAATCAGGTTTCAAGAAATGCAGCCTTGCACTCTGGCCACCAATCGTCTTACGGAGACCTGGGGCAGGTGTCGAGAAACCTGGACCCTAGATAAAAATTCTATAAGTCGGTGATAACGGGATAAACACGAAGAGGCACCCTACCGCAAGTGAAAGAAGCGCGAGGAGGCAGAGGCTCCCGGCCATGTTGACGGCCCTCTGTGTCCTGGCGTGAAAACTTTTTCACGACGTCGGTCCGTTGAATTGTCCGCCTTTACTTTCGATGGGTCACTCTATCATGTCGTCCTTGTCGTCCTGCGTCGGCCGGCACTGTCCCTTCGCCGCGGTGACGCTGGTCGCGCTATTCGCCGGCGGTTTGGCGCTCGACTGGCCGCGGCGCGTGGCACAGCTGCCGCGACGCGCGGTCTCCACTCTCTGTCTCCCTCCCTCCTTCGCGACCGCCGTACGTCCGTCTCTCTCCCTCCGCGGTTGGCGTTTCACGCGACCGCGTATGTCGGCCCGCGAGATGCGGGCACTCGATAGGTCGCCGCGCGGCGGCGTCAGCCAATCACGAGCGAGCGAGCTCCCGAGCCGCCGGCGATCGACCTTTCGATATATCGAGCGAACTCGCGCGACAGCGCTCGCGCATGCGCGTAAAAACCGGGAAACTCGACACGGTTGTACAGTCGAGATCGGTAAGTATGAATTTATGACGTATCAACACTTGAAAGGTATGAAGTACACTCATTAGCGTATATCGACTCGAAATATCCGCCCTAGGTTATGTCCCAACGATGTTGCACCTTCAAACGATCAAACCGAAGTGACTCGAGGATCGTTTCGAGGCGGGCCATTCGAATTAGGGTCCTTTACGAGGAACAATGGAGGGCGAAGCGTGGGGCGCGCAAGAAATGGTGGGAGATAGACTTCGACGCTTCTGCGCACGCGCAGGTGCCGTCACGTGACCAGACCTGGAGAGGGGATTTATTGCACCTACGTTATGGGGAGGTAAAGGGCATTCCAGGAAGGGAACCTCCCCTCCTGGGCTGATAACTCATTGCAAATTTAATTTTGCAGGATTTTTAATTCATCTATTTCTGGGTTACCTCCACGTGTCTCTGGGGTAATCGGAATAATTACGAGGGATTAATTTTAAATTATCTATTGTAGGTGATGTTCCCTGGGTCGATGGGCTCGGGTGGTCATGGCGAATTTTGACAAGATGTTAAACATATGTTCCGAGGATATCGGTGGAATCTGTAAGAGGACATTTCTTGGAAATGAGGTGATTTAGTAATTCCAATGTATATAGGTTAGTATTTATTTGCTTCTTATGTAGGGTGAACTGGATTATATATTTTGAGGAATCTGGGACAGAGCGGTCGGCGCTCGCTATACCACGGTGGAAGGTGGACTAAGTAGTTTTCTTCGTAAGGACAAGAAAGGTTCCTCGAATGCACAGGTAGAGAGGTAAACACATGGCAAATTGGTACCAGGGAAGGAGCCAATACTCTCTTGGTAACCACTTTTCTACTCCTGTCACGTATAGATCGACCATTAGATGGAAGTTACGTCAGTCTCCGTGTTCGCAGACGTGTGCCAATCTTCGGCCATCGCAGACTCGTTCATTCATCTCTGGTTAATGACGTAAACGGGGATCATGAGTTGCTCCAACTAGCGAAGGACGTTTCCTCGGAAACGTCGGCGTTCAATTTGCAAACGCTTTTTCCCTGACTATGCCCATTTCTGCACACAGGTTGGAATTCCCTCCAGCGGATCATGATTGCGTGACGATATCAGGACTTCCCGCGGTAGTCCTATCTCAATTGCTATCGGGCTAGTCCGATTATTTCCCCGTGAGTGATGACAAGACTTCCCCCTGGGATTTTCAACGTTGGGACACTCAACGGTGCGAGATGATGTCGCATACCCTGAAGTGGAATTAATTAACGCGACGTCAAGTGTCGATTTTTATGAATAATCGTCGATGAACATATCCTAAGTGCATGTATGTGTACTTTCAGGGCGAATTATATGATTTTGCGGTAATGATTGTTTCATGGCGATGATGGTGTATGATGTCGCGTACCCTGAAGTGGAACGAATTAACGACGTCAAGTGTGAATTTTTCTAAATATTCCGACGTCGATGAATGTACTTAAGTGTATAAATGTGTACTTTCCGGGCGAATGAAAGGATTTCGCGGTAATGATCGTTTCATGGCGGAGGTACCGTGGTAAATAAAGTGCTCAACGGGAAAGGCGAGCGGTCATTCTTTTTACCTAGCCTCGCATTTTTCACCTGTTGCCGCTGACATGTTTCAATTTCCTCGACGCCTTCAACATGACTTAAATCCTGAAGAACAGGACGTACCTTCCTAAGCTTACGTAGGAAAATGCAGGGTGCGGGAAAAATTTTTATCTCCCCGAGGGATGATATAAAAGGTTTATATTTTCGCGAGAGGAAGCCTATTTTTATTTCTTTTTATTATTATTATTTTCTGGGTCGTTCAGATTTTCTTTTTTTATCCTGCTGATCTACCTTGCCGACGTGATCCATAAAAAGATTCGTTAGTGTCGACTTTCACAGAAGAGGAGCGCTAGCTACCGACGATGTTGAAAGTGAAGGTTTCCTGCCACTTCGACGATGCTCAAAGACTTGTAAAAGATATGTTTAATTAATATTTATTCGCTAAAAGTTGTAAGTTTATAAATAATCGTGAATATTATCGAAGCAAGGTTTATTATCACTGGCGATGGCGGGTTCGACAGGGCAAGGGATTAAATTTGCCTTTTTCAACCCTTACCGGAAGGGAAGAGACCATGCGCAGTTAAGGGATTAAAGGGTCGTAAACTTAATGTCATTAAGAAATATCTTTGGGGCATTGGCGATTTGCAGGTCACAGGTGCAATGATTGTCGAATTGTTTCCTTCCTGGAACTCCTGAAAGGTGCTCATTATAGAGTACTATAGTCAACCCGATCGTAAAATTTATATTCCAAGTGAACCCCTCGGTTGACCGTGAAAGTGGCGTTTATTCAGAAATGTACAGAAAGTGATCGATATGCTTCGACAGCTGTACCGACGGTAAACAATTCTGCTACGGCTCATTGTTATTAACATTTGTCCACCGAAATGACCTGGCACGTCCGGTGTTGGTAATCGACATATTAATTAATTACAACGAGCCCATTACGATGAAAGCAAAGTACTCCGGCGTAATTGTTTCATTATTATCTCCGGTATTTTCAAGCAAATAAATTGATCATCCAGGATAGAGCAAAAATCAGACGATAACGTATTAATCATTACGATGCCAGGAATTAGAATATGATCGGCAGTGCGCGTACTTTATTCTTGGTGGGGCAGAAAAACTGTAACAGGTTGCAAAATCTCTGTAATCATTCCGTGTCCATTGCTGTAATTATTTGCATGCATCGCGATATCGGTACATGTTTTCCAGCGAGACAAGTACATCTCCCTTGACATCCTACATGCCAGTCTCTTATCATCTAGAATTACGTATGAATGCGCAAATATATGTATATATTATAAAGGAAACTCTAATAGAGATGGAAATAGTGAAGCGACTTTCTATTCGGCTCGTTTTTAAGCGATTTACGCAACGTTCCAAGTTGTAATTTAGCCTGTAGGATGTACATTGGCATTCATTTCTTTCCGTACTCGCGTATGTAGCGTATGTAGATTTAAGTATTTCATTTCATGGAGAACAAGTCGTATTCCTTCCTGTTCCAGCAGTTCCGGCAAAAAGTGCACGTACGTTGACAAGACAGCTGTCCTCTCATTGTCAAGGTGTACACGAAATATGAGCATTTCGTGCCGACCATTTCGAGAATTTCTAAGATTTCTCCAAGGGCTATAAAAAAATCTCTCGTAACGTCAATAATTTTTTTTAAGCCGAAACCACCTGTTTTTATTTTAAGAATCCTTGTGTCAAGTCAATGAATGCGCATTTTCGACCCACTCTCTTTTAGAAGCTTTTGCACTTCGCCTTATCATGTTTCTTTTTTTTTCTGGATTTGTATTAATATTTAGATATATACTTTAATAATTCCCTTTGCAGAGCACCCGCCAACCCGGAGAAATCTTCAGATCTCGTTCCTGAGTTCGTCCCTGGAGTGTTCTTGTCGACAGACCTTAACCCAAGCCTGCAGAGCAATTACAAAGAAAGGAAACCACGATAATTACATGGTTAAGACTTCGCGGATCGAAGACTTTGTCAAGACCAGCTGACAAGAGGAATCTGCAAGAGCACGATTCAATGTGAATCGGTTTTTGGGGAAATGATCTTCTTACCGCACTCGCGATCCCGATTATTGACAATAGGTGCATTGCCTATCCACAAGAGCGATGTTTTGCAGCGTTAAAAAGTCACTGAAGAAGACTTTTGTTTTCCTATCGCTACCGTGAACAACGGAAACGATCGGTATACAAAGGAAATCGAAAGTGGTGTGTCCTGAGGAAAAAGATGAATATGGACGATTCGTTCATTGTGAAATGAATGGCGTGAATGATTCATTATTCACGGGAGGAGTCTGGAATTTCACCGAGCTGACTTTCATTAGTGTCTCTTGTCGCGAATTTACAATAAACCCGAACAATCGGGTCGGTATAGAAGAGATACGTCGATCATCGATAACTCGGTCACAATCCCAAACTTTCGACTTTCTGCCTTAAGTGCAGAAATAGAATCGAGGATCTTCAAAGAAATCCTTTCACCGAGATCGACGAAATACCGATCGGCTAATCAGATGTTCGAAATCCGAGGAAACGACAAAGTTCGTAATTAAAATATTTTTCAATTCCCATCCGGAGGATATCCCGACACATCCTGGACGGGGTCGTAAAGATTCGCCAATCGGATTTTAATTCAGGAAAAAGTCACTCCTCGGCTCACTTTCACTGACTGCGGGAATTCTCGAAACGCGAGGCTCGACTTCTTCGAGGTTTTTCTTAGCGCCGAGATTCTAAGAGACTGACTTAGAGCGGTGAAGTCGTTCACCTGGAATATTAAAAAATATTTAATAATCTTGGGTAGAGTTGTAATATCAGCGTGTACAAAACTGTGCCTGGGAAATGTATTGCAATTTATTCGTAAGAAAAATTTTCTATGAAAGATGCATTTATAACTTAAGGTGATATGAAAGTGTGACATATACGTACCAAAAAGTGAAAATATATATAAAACTTTTCTCCAAACTGAGTGCACCGAATAATCTGAAACTTTAATACGTGATTATGGAGGCTCTGAGGAGGAACGCGCTGCCCGTGAAATTTTATTTTTCGAACAAAAAATATCTTTTTCTTCATTCTTGTCCGAGATAATGCAAAATTATTTCCGAAAAAATGAAATTTCACGAACGGCAAGTTCTTCCTTAGAGCCTCCATAATCACGTGTTCAAGTCTCAGACAATTCGGTGCTAGTTTGGAGAAATGTTTTATAAATATGTTGACTCTTTAGTATGTATATATCACACTGTCATATCACCTTATGAGACTGTTCTGTCGTTTGGGAGACCATGAAGATGAGGTTGCCGCCGATGAAGGGCAACCTCGAAGAGGGTGTGCGAGCTCAGGGTGGGAGTCGGTATAAAGCCAGGTAATGGGTGAAGGCGCCGGTCAGTGAGTTCAGTGAGAGTGCCGTGTGCTTCTGCCGATTCGCCGCGAAATCTGCCATGAAGGTACATACTCACGAGACCGGTGAACGACTTGGCAGAGACCGAGACCGAGAACGGCCGGAAAAACCCTCGAGAGGATATCCGGTTCCGCGGAGGTGGAGACCCCCAGTGAAAACTCCATTCCAGACCGTTTTCCAAAAGAAAACCTCCTACTAAATTTTCACCCCATGGATCCAGAACCCGGGAAAAAAATCCATCGCTATATCGCTATATCGATTCATTTCGCGGGAAATTAATCTGAAATTTTTCCTGACTCGGTGAACGTTTGGTAGGGGTGCGGGATTTTTAAAAGGGACTTCCCATCCCGAAGTTGGCCTATCCATTGATTTCCCTGGGGGGATTTCTTGCGATATCGAAGTTCACCGAAGTTTGTTAACAAAGCGTGAAGTGTAGGTCCTCTTTCTTGCTCGGGAAATTTTTCGGCAGATTTATGATGGTTTAATTCCTCGGCTGGTTTTAGGTGAATTCATTGAGAAAAGTGTTAATAGAAGAGAACAATGGTCGTACGGGTTTGTGTGGAGCCTTCGGTATTTTTTAATTTCTCGATCTATATGTGATGGATAATTAATTTCCATTTCCGAGTCTAGACTCAGCTGGAGAAAGTTGGATGTCGAATCTGTACTGATGTGATTTGACGCATTAATGTGAAATTATTGGGGATGATGAGGTTCTATATAGAGGAGATCTGGTTTCGAAGTTCTCGAGGTGATCCTAACAAGACCAGTTATCGGTTCGTCCGTCGATTTCTCGGCGACGAGAGTAAACGCGTCGCGGATGATACGCACGTGAAAGTTACACGCCCGCGTCTGCCTTTCTTCTTGCGTTTCTCGCGGCGGGAAGAAAGGAACGGCGAGGAGGACAAAAAAAGTACGATCCGAGGCAAAACGAGTGCCGAGAGCAAAGAAGTCACGAGTACACGTGATAGCGTGCCCTCGGCAAGAAAAAAGGTACAGGAGAGAATAGAAAAGGAAATTACTGACGACGCGGTAAAAGCGGAACCTATGAGGTCTCTATGGATCCTCTGTCTATATAGAAGAAGTCTGTGTAATCCGTAATTCCCTGCCACGTATAAAAGTAACTCTGCAGAGGATGAGCTCTTCTTATTGCTATCCTTTCCGTGTAATAAATATAAATGATAACACTCTGATTGTATATCAAGAGTAAGCGCATGGACGAGGACTGTGAAATTAATTCTAGAATTTTAATTCGTGAAACTCCTCTTCAAGAACCGCCACTAAATGTACTTGGCGCGAAACTCTACCGAGTTTCTCGTTCTGGGTCGAGCAAGACCGCGCAAGATCAAGGCCGCACTCGATTAGACCACTTTCGCCCGGGCGGAAAGGCCGCTTTTCCGCAAATCAAGGAAAATCATGCAAAGCGATGAAGTTTAAATACTTTTTTCTCAATGCTGCTACTTTTATTCCTGAGGATCTGCGATCGTTGTTTATCTCTTTGCCTCCCTATTAGACATGGAAGGCGATCCGAAGGTTTCCCATCCTCGATTCCGCTTCATCCTCCATTTTCGTCTCTTCGACGGCATGTGAAGCCGTGCGAGCAACTTTGATAACAGTTTTGTCGTGATAACAAATGGGTGCATGCGCATACGGCTGCCCATCCCAAGGCGGACTTTCACCGGAGTCGCTCTACTTACTCGAAGCTGCGTTCGAGCGTCTCCAAAGTTTGCGGAAGTCTTTCTTAACACGAATTTCCGCCCCGGGACGTTCGCCAGGAATTCCGGATTTTGAAGAAACTGGTCTCCTTTTTCCTCATATTTTCATATTCCCAATGCAACCAATCTAAAGGGATCTCAAAACAAAAGCTGAAAGAGGACAGTTTTGGAGCACATAATTTTCCAAGTATCGATGAAAGAAATCCAAGAAAAATGTAGGAAAAACTGATAAAAGTCCAGAAAAGCTAAAGGAATTTTTTGGAGCCTGGATTTTAATTTCTCGCGACAATTTCGCCCTGGTGAAGCAATTACACTCGATATCGTAATTTATACTGATATCACTGGTCATAGGCCATTAAAGAAAATTAGCTTGCACTACAGTCTAGGAAAATTATGAAAATTTTGTGAGAAGCTAGATTCTAATTTCTCACGACAATCTCGCACTTGTGAAGCAATTGCACTCGATATCGCAATTTATACTGACGTCATTGAGCTTGGGCCATTATTATTTAACTTGCACTTGCAGTCAAGGACTGATTGAGCAATATCCTGGAACATTAGTAACTGTCTTCCAAATTCTGGCATAGAGGTTGTAATTGTTTGTGGTCGCCTTTAATATGGGTGCTGCATTGCGCGAGTATTGGGACACTGGGACAAGGATGGACGTGCAAACCATCTTGATGGAAAATCGTGGCCTCTCGCTCTCCTCGGCAAAGGTCGGCCCTTGGCATCGAGTTCATTTTCAGTGAAAGTCAACGAAACTTTCGTCCGAGTGTTCACACACTCTCTGCAGTGAGAGTTACCTGACGTAATTGAGTACTTAGGTAGATTATACACGAATTCATATAATAAAACGACGATAAATAAAATTGAAAAACATGGCCACCGTGAATTCGATGCTCCTCCAATTACTCGAATTACTCGAAAAAACAAGTCCCTCAAATGGAGGCAAAAATGAAATGATTTTCTCAGTACATTCAATATTTACACGAAACAATCAGTACGAAAAATTGGGGATCATGTAACAGTGTTCCCGATTAAAAATGCATTTCAAAATTCGAGGCTTGGAAAAAAAAGAAAAAATTCTGAAAAAACGGAGGATAACGTATCTCGCAACCGCGTCTAAGGAGAAAGTCTAATAGTTTTGTATGCATGCTTAGGTATTTCGTAAATCAAAAAAGAAACGACTTTCTTTAGGATGACTCACGAAAGGCAGAGCACTTCCTGTCGTTCGTATGGGAACGATTTCGCCTTACCAGAATTTATATTGAGCCCCAAAATTGGCATGAAATAATAATTTCAATATTAATATCGATATCACATGCTGATCTTGGTGTTATTTTTTTACAGCCGGCGATATTCCTAGTTATCGCGAGTTACGCGACCGTGCGATCGGCCACGATTCCGGATTCCTCGACCCTGAAGAGAAGCGAAGAATGGCTGGAACAAGCAGCGAATCAATTGGAAAGGCTCGACACATATAGAAGAATGGACGAGGCCGAAAATCTAGCAGCAGCCAATTCGGCAAATTCGAGAATAGACCCAGGGACCTTGAAGAGGAGCCACGAGGTGCAAAAAGGACTCGAGTCTCTGTACGAGCTCGAGCCAGACACTTTCATGGAAGATAGAATAAAAAGAGCTGGAAGTGGGAATTTCGTATCGGGGATAGTAAGCGGAATCATCGGAAGAGTCATCGGTTCATCAGCAGGTGGATTGAGCAGTGCATCGAGTTCGTCAAGCAGTTCTTCGAGTAGTTCTTCCGGCCAGAAGAGCAACTCCTACCACTCCGTCGAGTACGAACATCCCGTGCACTCCGTGAGTGATATTTATAAAATCGGAAGATTAATAAAAAAAATTAAGTTCCAAAGCGTAGGTACAGAAGAGCCTCTAGCGATCACTCTTCATGGCTCTGGATTCAATCGATCGATCGGTTCAATGCGTCGATCCAGGCAACAGGGATTACTTACATTAGGAAACCTGGCCATTCGTTCCATAAACACACCTTGAGGATATATTTAGCAAAGCGGATCAATAGCGTGCTTTAAGTAACGCTTATGCAAGGAAGACGTAAAAAGTTATACCCCATAATACCAGAGAACATAAGCAAACGGGCGTTTATGAAACATCACTCGAGTTAACTGGAGAATTATCGGTTTATGCGAGTCGTTTAATCCGAACGAGTGAACTAGTTTCCATTTTGTCAGAACCGACCGATCATTCCATGGATGTGCAATTATCAGTTAAGAGCTGATAATCGGATGATAAAATAGAGCGTCGGAATTGGGGTTTTCGTAAATTTTTCGCAAATTAGGGGAATATCGGAACAGGTTATGCCACGGATTCCGAGTGTAAGTAATTCCATTTGAATGCGAGGATTGAACGAATTCGTTGATTTGCCTCGAGGTCGTTAACGCCCTTCGACAAGATGTCGTAAGGGCGATGGATCCTAAAGTGGGTTTGCGTAACGACTACGAGATGCGATCTGGGTCGTTTCACGAGGAACGATAAAGGAGGGAAATCTGAACGGGTTTTTCTCCTCTTGCAAGTCTCGGTGCCAGCTCGGCGTTCAGCGATCCTCTAAACGATCTTCTGGAAGCCCTCTAGAAGGTACCTCGAAGTAACCTTCACGTGCTCGTGGAATGTCCCTCGAAGGATTCCAGGATCGCCGTGGCCTCGCTCTGCTCCTGTTTTTTTTCCGGAACGAATCGTTAAAATGGGAACTGTCCAAGCGCCATGAAACTAAACCGCATAATTAGCGTGCACACGTATATATCAATGCATTTGCATACTTACTCGGATGTGCCTTCCGTAGAAAAATGTAAAAAGAGCAAAAGGGGTAACTCTACCTTCTGTCCACAGTACGACGACAAGTCCTTTGACATCTGGGACTTTAAAAAGGCCATCCTGAACACCGTCCTGCAGGCGTTGAAGGCGATCAGCGGAGGAGTATTAGCCTTGAAGGGACAAATCATCAAAGGTGGAGGTTTCCTTGTGTCCTCGAAGGGCAGGCTCATTAGCACCACGGGAGATGCAATCTCGTCCTTAGGGCGAGCTATTGCCAGCAGTGCCGTCGTAAATGCCCCAAAACCCACCTACACATCCGGAGGGTGGGAGTCCCCTCCTATAGAGTCGCATGGTAATTGCCCAAATGGTCTAAAATATAAATTAAATTTTTTTAACACTAAAATCACACAAGCATATTTTGATGCACGCGATACAACGAATTTTTCAGGAATTACAGATATTAAATTTACATGAAATTTAAAAAATTGTTCATAGAGCACGACGTCTCATACGAGGGACAACCTCCTGGATATCCACCCTTGGGACCTACCGGAGGATATTCCTCTCATGGACCATATGCAGCACCGTCAGATGGTAGGTGTAGAATTGACATGTCAAAGTACATTGGAATTCCTGGCTGCGAATGTCTCTCTGTCGCTTCTTCAACGTGACCTCCTATAATTTGATATTAATTAATATTCCCTTCCTGTAGGTATCCCGTAGGAATTCTATAGGTCCCCTGACTTTTCCGTATTAATGTAGGATGTAATTCCTCCATAAACTCGAATTTCAGCGAATACGGCACTCCACTTTCACTCTTGACTTTTTTCGCTCTCGGTCGAGAAATTCGAGGCCCTCGTGTCGCGTTAACCTCGGGCCGAGGTAATCATTTAGCGATCGTAAAGAAGAGATCTCGTTTCCGGGTTCGACGTCGGATGAAAGGTTCGAAAGTGCCGAAAGTTTTGAGTTACGTGAGTTTCGCGAATTTCGGGTGACGGGGTCTGATCTCGGAACGCATATAGACCTTACCGACGCCTTGACTTACAATAGTGTGTTGCCGACTAACGCTTTTCCGATGACTAACTGTGGCTTTATGCCTAAAAAGACTCCCGTGCATATGTAAGGGAAAGTTGCATACTAGTCGCCTAAATTGTGTATATTTCATAAATATAAAACTATACGCCCCGTGTATATTTGTATAATTATCTAACACTTGTGGCATCCAGTGCTGGATGTTGGTACGAATGTTAAACGACCTCGAAGTCATACACGGGGTGCGATTTAGGGGACCAGGGTGCATTTGGCGAGTTTCCCATACACATGCCTAGAAAACCGAATTAACGGTTGAGGATTTGTAAGTTGGAAAAGAGATAACTTCGATAAGCCACAGTGACACGACGGACGACGTTTACAGACGGTGCGGGAGGCGAGTTGCACTTTCTGAAACCGAAACCCGACCACGAAGACCACGGAGAGTTGGACCCTCGACACCCGGACCACCAGGACCACTTTGACGAGCCACCAAAAAACGCGGGACATGCCGAGGAACCCCATGAATACCCACACAAGGGAGCACCCCCGTCGAGCTACGACCCTCCACCTTCGGGCCCCAACTTCCCCGACCATGGGGCCAGCTGCCATCCCCCAGGACAACCAACCTCCTACCACCCAGCAAACCATCCACCCCCTAATTGCGACCCCCAGGACCACCTGCACAACTTCAACGACGACCAAGGAGTCCCCTACCAGGAGTTCCCGAAGTTGCAGCCGCACTTGTCGCCTTCTTCGGGATCCTTCGACCACCACCCCCCGCCCTTCAACGACGCCCAGCAGCCCATCCTCATCCCCAAACCTCGACCATTCACGACGGTCTCCATCGAGACTGGCCACGTGGACCCCCTGAAGATCCCACTTCTGAACCCCCTGAAGAATCACCTGTCCCCTCTTCAGCTTCCCAAGGTCCAGACCTCCGTCAGCTTCAACAATCTCCCAGTGCACTCCGACGTGAATTTCGGAGCAGCCTCGCTGGTGCCGCTCAAGATTCCTCTGCTGAACCAAATTCCGGCCTTCTACCCTCAGAACTTTAACCTCCACCAATTCCCCTCCTTCGGGGCGTATGGGGCACTCAACAGGAAGAGTGGCTCCCTTGCCAGCAACTTCGAATTTCAACCTGCCATTAGGTTCTCACTTAAGGACTCCAAGCTCCAAAGGATATAGGTTGTGAGACTGTGGAGAGAAGGTAAATTACTGAGATTGTGCGCAAAAGTCAGGAAACTCTAGGAATAATTTCATTACGAATCTTTGAAATTTCATTCTTAGGGTAGTCACTTCTTGGAGGGCCCTTTCGAAGTCGTTGATTTATCAGGGTTTTGCGGAAGAGTTGAGGAGCGAAATTGCGAAATCGGTCGACCTCGGGCGAGGCCACTTTCGATTTTATTTTTATTTCTGGCCAATAAGTCCGGCTTATGCGGACCCGAGGGGCTCGCAGCGAAAGTGAGAGAGACTTTAAGACTTCCCTCGACTCTTCGTCGTTTCCTTCCGAGGAAAGTCCGTGTTCTACTCTGGGATCGCAATATGTATTAAATGCCTTGCCCGTCAGATCCGCAAACTTCCTCGGGTGCCAGCTGCAGTCTTATAGAAAGGTCTTACCAGCTCGGCAGCGAGCTGCGCCACAATTCGCGATGATCCTGATATTTACCAGGGTTTCTCAATTTCCTTTCTCCCCTGTGCAGTACCCCAGAGAGCCCCATCTCCCCGAAAAGGAGGAAAAATCGCAGGAAGCTTCCACGTGAAACCGAGTTTCCGGATTTCCGCGACTCGAGGGAAACAACTCGCGTTTTGGGATTTCATGAACGCCACCAAATACAATTTAATAACATAATCAATATAAACGATGATTACCTGGTATCGGTAACGATATTACATTTTCTGTTGCAGTGGTCTTCTCGTTTACGTACTACCCTTATATGTACAAGAGGTCGGACTCTCAGGGGAAACAAGAGAATCGACGTGTCTTCCAATGAGTGAAAAGCCGACCCGAAGGGAGCCAAGATATCTTATCAAGAAGAGAGACTCGAATGTCAGAAGAGTCTCTGCATTCCCATTGGTCGGCGATGACCAGAAGTTGCCCTGCCGAGTAATTGTAAAACGGAAAGTTTTACACGGATCGCTTTCCCCAAGTGCTATTCCAAACGCGTTATCGGCTCTGCCGTTTAATTTTCAAACAAAATGAATTCAGTGAACGATGCAGCCAAATAACAATAGATCGGCATCTCATAGAACTGATATCGAATCTGAGCCGTCCAATGCATAGAGATAGTATCCTGCATAATTGACATATCAATGTTGAATCGATACTTTGTTGCATTTGGCGGTTCAGTTATTGGAATAGCATTAACCTAGCATTATCACTTGTTATCACCCAGATTATCCATGCTCTTCACCTAAGGGGTAAAGGGTATTATCTGGGAACCCTCGTCGCGCATCTCGGGCCTCGGCGTGTTACAGTTTTTGTATTTATTTGTAAATTTCGAGCAATTGGTTTCACAGGAGCGTCGAGTGATAAGGAAGGCTGGTTATCAGTGCTCGAATTAAGGACTCCTAAGACGTGTGTGTTCGGGATTCTGAGCCGCGAATGCCGGGTGTTAAGATTAATCGTTGTACCTCTTCTGCGTTGTGATAAAGTTGATTTATCGTTTTTAATCGCCCGGCGCTCATTCGGATACCCTTCCGCGGGCTGTCATTCCGAGAAATCGTTGTAATCGGTTCTCCTGCTTGCCATTGGTGTTTTTCTGTGCCACTTTAACCGGTTGCCAGGAACGGAGTTGGACTTTCTACAAAGTGCGAGGGCTCCTCGCCAGAGTTCGATACACGATGGACGCCAAAGAATGCGGCGTGAGTAGGTAAAACATCATCGCGCTGTAAAAATGAAAGATTCTTTCCTAAACTCTGCGCAAATCGCTTCATCATATACATGAGAAAGTGTCACCCCCCGTAGCTGGGATTTTACAGAAAATTAATGCCGCACTTCTTATCTAATTACCATTTCAGGCGTCTCCCCAGATTCGAACGAAGTGCCCCAGTGAAATTCATGCAAAAAAGAATCACCGATTTCTTCTCCAGAATTTGCGCATCCTGCTTCAAATACTACGATTCTAAATCTAACATTCCGAATCAATAACTTCTTATTTATCCCTGTTATCTCCAATTAATTAATTTCTCGAACTCACGGAGCGGAGTGATCCTCTTTTAAATGAATTCATCCCAGAGCCTTCAGTTCGGAGACATCAATGCCAGGAAAAGAAAGAGCAAGAGAGTTAACGTAGGAATCTTCAGTGGCGGTAATTTTGGGAAATTCCCGATTTCCTCAAAATTAAAATTAATTAATAAATTAAGAGATATCGAGAAATCCGGGAAAATGGTGCGCAGACTAATTCCTGCTCTCTGCTCATGTGTTCATATATTGGGTCACTGGATCACGCATACAGAAGAGACTTTGGCACATGATGAGTAAGTGCGTACGCAGGTGCGTGTATGAACGGTCTGCGATGCAAGAATATGGAGAGAAAATCCGACGACCGGTCTTCAAATATTCCGCCGAACCCCTGGAGCCCAGAAGACCATGACTGAAGTTCGACTCCAGAGAATTCCATGTCTTTTAGACAACGACGAAGAGGTTCCACCTCCTCGAGGCCGAATCGTCGATCGGTCCTGATTCTTCGAGATGGTCCCATGAAAGATCTTCGAATCCCCGAAAGGAGGTCACTCGGTTCTCAAAAGGTACCTGTACGTTCTCCTCTGACTGCCGTCGAAGAACGGGTTCCGAACCTTGTCCCGACCAAGTTCATCGTCCGCTTTTGAGCAACACGCATAAATAATTCCATGACGCATCCCCATCGACGATCTCATATACAATTTTCCGATGCACCTAAAAAATGAAGACTAAGTCATGAAAGGAAAATATCTAAAAATATTCAGGATATTACTTAAGGAAATTAAAGAATACCACCTTGCAAACCGATTTTTATGAACTTCGTGTTACGAACTTGTTTGATGAATGTGGTGGCCAAAATTTCAGTCCTTTGATAGTGAGTTGGCTTTTGGTGGATTTTAAGGGAAGTCATGTTGTCGGCGTTTTGCCGGGCAAGTTGAGGTTCTTTTTTTGGTTTTTCTCATTTGAGAGGAAGAGGTCCTCTTTGATGGGTCCATGTTCTGCAGCAGGAACTTCGGTCTCTTTTCTTGAAACGACCAGTAGTCCCCAATCGCGAGGTAGGAGCTCGACTGGCTCTTGAAAGATACGTCCGCCGGTGGAGTATAAATGAAGGACAATGACCTAATTGCGAGCAGAACACTCACTCGCTTCCTCGCCGGCCAATCTCTCCGGACTAGACGGACGCGAGTCGAAACGCTCGCGCGACTTCCGGACACGTCCAGGACAAGTTTGGTCCCAAGAGTCCCAGGAAAAAGGACGAGGTCGGGATCTCCTCAGGATCCTCTTCATCAGCCATGAAGGTGAGTACTGACCAAGCTGATACCTCTTCTAATTCCACCCCAAGTCCCATTATCCTCACAATGAGACGTTCTCCAGTGATCTACAGGACTCGTCATTTCGTTACTTTGCACAACGGTGTCATAAAAAATGAGTAATGGTTCATTTCGACGTGGAATAATCGGTTGAATGCACTTATGCTCATGGCATGAGCTCACTCACGACGGTAATTATTTCCCCCCTGATAATTCATAATTTGTCCGATTATTGTCAGAGTAGGATCCTTAAAAATCATTGTGGCAATTACTTATTTAATTTCGCCCCACACGTTTCGCCGGGAAAAATCGGAACTCGGGCGTTTCTTTCCATTCATTTCCCATGTACCCACTGTACTCTTGTCTGACCTTTTCCGTACCGTTACCACTGACTACTTCATGGTGGATTTTCGTGACTTGGCTCGCCATAACGGGACCTGAAATTAGATATTCAGTGTGGAAACGTTAGGCACTGCAATCGGCGTTTCGTCACCTCGTTCCCATCTGGTATCACGATCTGAACGGTAATTGCACATCGGAATGCAATTTGCATTGATCCAGTGGTTCGAAATTGCCCCTGTTCCGCAGACTCCGGGGATGGAACGGTACCGCAACGTCAAACCGAATCGAGGGCGCTTCATAATTAAATAGGCACTGAAAGTATTTATGCCGGATCCTGGTTGTCAATTAAGGACGTCCCCATCAGCTTTCTCGGTCGCAAAAAGTATCGCTCAATGCCGCGCACAGCTCAGACGCGAAACACGTAACTAATCGAAGAGCTGTATTTTATCGCGGGTGGAAACTAAGAATAAAGAAGCTCAAAACTCGTATGTTTAACCAGTCGTTCAAGAAACGCGAGGAATGCGTTTTCTCCGTATCCAGAATGCACCCGATGCATGTACGGTTCGACATTAACTCCGGTAAAAATGACATAAACATTGAATCACTCCTCGAGTTGCAGTAGGTCAAGAGCAAGTTGATTCTCATTTTCCAGCTCTTCCTGACCTCGAGTTTCCAATTCCTTTCCTCGTCCCGCAATTACCGAGCAATGTGGAGCTTCCTCGGATAACTCCATCGACAAATTCAGGTTTACGTTCTCTGGAACGGCAGCACCGAGAGATCATCTTACCGCGTAAGTCTGACTAGTACCTCAAAGCGCCAGTAATTTCTTCTTAACAAAATAAAACTAGAGACATTCCTAAAATACCCTCTCGCCGCGATATATTCAACAGTCTCAGTTATCTCGACTGATACCCTTGACTTTTCAATTTGCCTCTTGAAAATGTCAAAATGTCTCGGGGCCCCACGTGGAGTATGAAGTCTCCCATTCACGAGGAGCCTTATCGCATAAGCCTGATAAGTACCCTCGATGCGCTGACAATCTTTCGTTAAGAAATTAAAAATGTCTACCTAAATGTCGCAATACGTTAGACAGTCTCAGTTATGTCCATTGCTATACTCAAGACTTCAATTTGAATCCTGAACTTGACGAAGAAACATTTCCACGTGGGGTTTGAAATTTTCCACGCACGAGGAACCGAAGACCCATTCATTTCTGCCCTGGAAAAAAGAATCAATGGATCACGTTCAGAGGATGCAGCAGTATCTCGAACAGGTCGGATCGACTTCTTCCAGCTCTTCAGGGTGCGTCTTGGCATAAGACGCGGTCGGGATTTCTAATTCGCTCGATCGCCTCGCAATTTCCACGATTTGTCTGCCTCTCCGACATGGCGAGGCTCTCTTCTGGTCTACTCTTTCCTCCGCAGACCTGCCGGCTGCTCGTCGTCGCTTTTCCCGGCAGGATGTGGCACATCGTTCCACTTAACTCGGCAAGGTGTAGCAGCCTCCTCGTGAGGACGTGTTCTCTTTCATGGGACTATCAGCTCGATACAGGTCCACGTGTACATATCGACGAGCTGCGCGACTGGAGAACGAAACGCAGGCACGGTGACATGCGGTACCGTAAGCCCGAACTTCCGCTCGGCGGTGAACACGCACTAAAAAAGATTCATACGTGAGCGGAATGACAAACCAATTCGAGCCATCTTCGTGGAACGGCTTAAATAGCTTCGGAAACTCTCCCGCGACGAAGTTCAGCAAGGATGAGCCTCGTCAGGATGCACAGAAGTTCGCCTTCAAACGCCTCAAAAGTACCTTCATCATCTTCAAGAGCGTACATGTCTTCGTGTTTTGCCTTGCGTAAACTCGATCCTTGGCAAAGTGCAACAAACGTTCAGTTTAAGAGTCTGGATGTAAAGGAATGGTCTGGTGTAGAAAGCCCAGGTGATGCATTGTTGTGTAATGAGTGGAGGTAAACAGGTCCTACCTGAAAAGTAGATAAATATTGCCTTACTGAGATAATTTTTTTCCGCGGGGATATGGAGGTCGATGGTGCACTTATCGCTACTAAAGACAGGCTAAGTGCGAATGAAGTAACGATACGGCAGGTCCGGTACCAGAAATCGCGAGAAAAAGAGAGGATCACGAGGAGACCTACTGACCTTCAATGACGAGAACCTGGCAGCAGTCCAGCTGGTCGCAGCTTTCCTCGGATTTCTCGGGCACCTCTCCGAAGTTTTCCTCGGCATTCCCCTGAAAAATGTATACGACGGGATTGTACTAATTTGCATGGGGTTATTTTTTTTTTCCAGACGACCAGTTGGATAGGATGGCTACTTGCAGGATGCGTGTGTCTGTCGGCGCTCCCAGGAACGGAGGCCAGGTACAAGCTCAGAAGACCACCTCCACCGCCAGCGATGTTCAAGAAATCATGGCCGATTTCCCACAGGGTATCAATGGGCAACACCATGCACATAAATTCATTCCCGCCCAAAAGAATGGCCCACAAGCCGCCGAACTACCGGTAAAGGATTCCAGTCCATATTAGATCGAAAGAAAATGATAAAATGCCTTCCAAGGTATGGAATAATTTCTCGAGGGCCATTGCAATTCAGGGTGCGTCGTCCTCCGGTTTTCAACGTCCTGCCGACGTCCTGGAAGACCCAAGCCGTCCATCCGCCGATGAACAATCGGGCGGTTCTCCCAAAACGTCCTCCAGTAAAAGAATTCCACTCAATGAGCAACGTTCCCGAGTACAGTCCGGAATATAGGCCAGAAACCGCGGTGCTACCACCGACTCATAGAGGCGAAATGGACGAAGACAGAGGCCCCATCCACACGATACCAGCTCCGAATCTCAGTCCCGCTGATAAGCCGTACAACCTGGTCGAATCGAGCGGGAACGAGAGTCCTGGGGAACAGATTCCTCAAAGGACCCTAGACTACAACTCCAACGCCCCAGGTAAGAAGACCCAAAGCCATCAAGCCACCCTACCAGTGATTTTACATAAACAATATATTTTCAAACTATCATCCCCATATCTACCAGGCACCCTGGCCACGAATTTCGCCTTCGGCACCGCAGGGACCAGCGTTTCCCCGCAGAGAACCGTGACCAGTCCCACTCCGACCCAAACCCATTACGAAGTAACGGAGACCAACGAAATCGGTCCCAAGGACTACCGCACGGTGCAGCCGACGTTCTTCACCCCTGAATTCCACATGAGCCAGCTCTCGACGATAGTGAATCCAGATTTGCAGACGAACGAGTTGTACATGAGCCACCCTCCGATGCCACCCACCGGACTGATCGGGAGCAACATGCAGTTTGGTCAGCAGAACATGCCGATGCAGACGAATCTCCACAGTTCCCTCCACGTGGGTTTCCCTGGGACGGGAGCTGGCCAAGTGCCCTTATCAATTGGCCACCAGATTCCCGACCTACACGTGGGGCACCCAGCATCAGCAGGTCCTCCTCTGTCAGCAACCCAGCTGTACGACCTGCTGAACAGCTTCCCTCAGCAGTTGACAGAGCAGTACACGGCCGGGCAGCAACCCCAATTGCAGCAGCACCTCCTTCAGCAACAACTCGGCCAGTTCTTCCAGCAGCAGCCAGGAGGTGTGACGAGTTTCTCCCAGCCGCAGATGCACTCGTTCAACTACGACGAGCAGGCGAACAAGGAGCAGCGTCTGCAGCAACAGCAGCTCCAGCAGCAGCAACAGCAGGTTCTCCTAGGACAGAATTACGCATCAGGCAAAGTCACGGCAGATTACAATCTGGAACCAGAACCGACGGACGAGGTCCGTTCCAACGTGGTTCGCCAGAACGAAGTCGTCTTCCCCGATAGTGCCGATCAGCTGGAGAACAACATCGAGTACGATGAAGCCTCCGGTCAGGGCGGACAGTCCGCGTATTTCGGAAATATCGGGAAGGATGGCGTGGCCCCGCAATTTTACACGACCTTGCCCAACAGAGAGGCGGCTGAGAAATTGGCAGCCCTGGCTGCAGCTGGAAACGTGAACAGCCAGCTGATAGGGCAGCTGAGGAAGCAACAGAACCAGCAGAGCGAGGAGTCGATGCCATTTAATCACAAGGACGAGGGGTACAGCGTTAACGAGCAGCCTTTGGAACAGGAGAAGGACTCCTATGATCATCGCCAGCATTATGTTCAGCAACAACAGCAAAAGCAGTTCCAACATCAGATGAACCAAGAGCAAGTAAGCGTCCATGGCGGCTTGATTCGGATTCCTGATTGACCTGGATGGTAGAATTGAATGTTAATTTTTAATCGCATTTTTGTTGGTCTTGTGATAACAGGAGAATGAGAGATACCAGAGTCAGTACGCCCAGCAGCAACAGCAACAGCAACGCCCCGAACAAGAGCAGCCTCCTCAGAATGGAGAGAAGAGGCCACTTAGAATCATGGTCCCTGATATCGAGGAATACGCTGATAACGCGGAAGGACAGCCTTCTAGAGGAAATGAGAACGAGGAATACGAATACGAAGAGGAGGATCCAGAGAATATGGACCAGACAAATTCTCAGGCAGATGACCGGCGGACTTATCAGCAGAGCGCGAGCGCGGAATTTGGTACGCGTCTCAATACAAAAACTGGATAGTGACGTTGTTCCAGAAACAAAGTATTTGTACATACGGTAGAGCTTGGTCCCTCTACATATTTATTGATCCTCGATTAACATTCCTTTCGGAAAGGGCCGCATCGAGACGTGGCTAGGCACGATTTTTAGATAGACCGGAAATGCGGAAATTGGAATTTAATTGCGACTGTAATTGAAGGCGTGATTTCCCTATTATTTACTAAACCGGTTGTAAAGTGCCATTAGAAAATAGACGTAGCGAGTAATCACTTAGAGCCTAATAACGGGTATTTCGAAATAATAGGTAAATTACAGCTAAATCGTCCAATTAAATTCGCAATTAAATTACAGTCATCGCGTTCCCGCTACCGAGGGTCTTAATTCCTCTTATGTATCTCAATATTATTTATTCGCGATCTACTCGCTCGCATATTTATTTCTCTCTAGAGATAGACTCGGTGATAGAGCGTCCGTATCTCATTGTTACGTTTTTAATTTATTTATTTATTGCCCCGCGTCAAGTCGACGAATGCTCGTCATATATGTACATACGCAACCGAACTGAAGCCTCACAATTGTTTGATCTCGCAATTCTACCCATCGTTCCTGCGAATTGCGAATAAGTATATACAAACGATTGGTGGACAAAGGCCCTGGCGTTTTTTTTCGAATACATACTTTTAATGCGATCGATCGATCCTGCTAAACATATGTATTTTTTGTTTACACTCGCAATAGTTTGAATAATCGTTAAAAGGCCAATTCTACTACATAAACGTTAGACTCGCCGGGATGTGGCACTAAAGCTTGGAGAAAAATGCATAATGATTTAAAAAATTCGCTCTGTAGGACACTAGAAACTGGTAGGCGGAAGGACTTGATACGATAAAAAATGTGTAAGGTATACGTCCTTTCAGGCTTTAGTGCTCGATCGCCCAGTTAAAAATTTAGAAAAAGCTTAAAATGAATCTTAGAATTGCATAGCCGGTTCTAAGACGTGCACCCATCGAGAAGTACGTCATCAAGGGGGAGACGCGTGTATGCAGAGTACGAATGTTTTGCAGAAAATATCACTCGGAGCTCCTGGTATGCTCGATTCTTGTTCATTCTCGACGGAAGCCAAACGGTTGACTCGGATGATACTACAATTTATCCATAAACCATGGCTTCCCGTCATTTGTGAGTCGCTTGGTAAGAATGTCGCACCCCGTTTCCGTGACTAAGAGGGTCTGCTCGAATTGTGCCGACCACTGGCCATCGGCAGTGACCGCGGTCCAATTATCGGGCCACATCTCGTCTTTCCAAGTACCCTGCGATATCATAGGCTCGATGGTGAAGCAGTGTCCTGGTTTCATCACACCCACTGCTTTGTTCTCTGTTGAATGAGGTGATTGATTGTTGAGGCTCCACTTTGTCATTGACAGATATTAATTAATCCAAGGACACTTACTGGCATAATGCGGCACATTCGGAGCAGTGTGGAAGAGACGATGTATTCCGTGGCCGCAATAACTACGCACGACGCTGAATCCATGGGCCTGAGCATGCTTCTGAATGATGTTACCGATTTCTCGATACTTTTCACCTGGACGTACTATGTCAATGGCTTTGGATAAGCATTCGTATGTCACTTCGACTAACTTCTTTATTTCAGGCTTCACATTTCCCACTAAAAAGGTCTCGTTCAGATCCCCATGAAAGCCGTTGTGGTACACCGTAACGTCAACTAGAGCGAACAAGGATGTTGCAGGAAAATATAATGAGTATTACATTTTTTTTCTGATTATATATCGCAAGAATTGAATATTGTATAATACCGTTGCAAATGTCACCGTCCTGTAATGGTCTGGTATCCGGTATCCCATGACAGATCACTTCGTTGACGGATGTGCAACAGCTGGCAGGGAACTGGTAGTAATTCAATGGCGATGGATAACAGTCTCTTTCGATACATGCTTCGTGAACAACTCTGTCTAACTCGGCAGTTGTGACGCCAACGTCACATGCACGTGCTGCTTCATCCAGGACTTCTCTTCCCAGCTAAATGAATTATTCGTGTTAGAAATTGGAGCGGAAAATTGTGGAAATAAATAGGTAGCGGAGGGTGCTCATACTTTGCACGCGACTCGCATTCCTTCAATTTCTTCATCGTCCAATACTTTGATCTGAGCAGATCCTCTGACGGCTTGTTCGCTGAGAGGTATTCCCAATGAGTGCAAGGCATAATCTGGACGGGCAATGGATGCTGGCACCTCTCGGGTAGGGTGTTTCCTAAAAGGACGTAATTTACCGGTGTAGTTGTACGACGACCAGGGATTGTATTCATCCGAAGATTTATTTCCATTCTCGCCCTCTAAAGTGGAAAAGAATTATTTAGCATTTTAATCCTATATATCTTGAATCAATTACTTACTCGCAAGTTGATGAAGTACTTTATGCGTCTTCCAACTCCCTTTAAAGCATTCCTGAAAGCAAGATTAAATTGGCAATATTAATCATTGGCAATTTGCGAGGTTACAGGAAAATCGTTATCACCCGAAAGGTTATCGCTTGGAACTTTGGCAATGTTCTCTCGAAGTAGATTAAACGACTGCTTGTTTACCACCCGATGAAAAACTAGCAATTATCAAGTAAAACGGTGACCAGCTCTCTCCGTGACAGATGCAGTTTGCTATCTGACAAAGACTATTTGCAGCTGTGCTCAAGGATTAAAGTTAAAAAACACGCGAAAAATGATGTGACCCCATTGGTGAATGGAAGCAAGGAATTCGTTCAAAGTCTTCGGCGAGAGCATGTGTGCAGTGTCTGGAAAGCTTCAGGGTGAAAGCGAAGGAGAAAATGTTTCTAATTAAATATCACCTGTCAAGACCTAATAAAGAAATTGAAATAAAGAATTCTCTATGAAACTTAAACAAACATTTCCGAAAAGAAAGTTGCAGAATGACGGGGACGGAAGAAGCGTGACTCGCAAAGTACAGTAAAATGAAGTTTCGCAAACAAGCATGATTACTGCATTTCCTGGATGATTAATGGAAATAATTCGTCCATTATGAATTTTCCGAATTCCTTGAGCGAATGATAATTGACTAGTGCCGAGTAAAGTCACGGTTTTAATGGATTTCCGTGCTAACGGACCTCGGAAGGCGAGGCACCGTCCTAACCTCAAAAGTGCAAACTCACTTGACTGCAGAAATAGGATCCCTGAATACCGATTTTCAGGCAGGTAGGACATTGTAAACTGGCAAACGAGCCGCAACCAGGAGTCTCGCATAAGCCCAAATTCCCGGACATGTTCCCGTAAAAAGCACTTTCGGTACCTCGCAACCCGGGAAATGAAACGGGAGAAGAGATCTAAATTGAGACGACCCTGTACTGCTTTATCCACGCCGATGATTCACTTCCAAGTTCCACCATTCACCGCGAGATGGCGCTGACCGCCAACTTTTAAACTTGACCCTGAATCGCGCCCAGAATTACAAAGAAGCTTCTAATGCCCCTTATTCGCGAAACCCACAATATATCCGAGTTTCAAAACCTTCGATAAGTAAGACTCCTAATTCAAGTAATTTGCAAAAATTGAAAAACCGATTTGCAGCCCCATGATCCGAGTTCACCGAAGATCATCTCAACCGCCGATCGGCATTTCGAACGTCCACATCATTCGTAATCATTTTCCTAGTATGGCCTGACCGATGCGCGATACGAAACCGTTTCTATTTTCAGTGTATCGAATCTGTTTACTCGTGTATAGAAAAATCGGCGTGACAAGAATACTGGGAAATGAGACGCTTCGATTCGATTACGAATAAGGTTTACTTTCCAATCACGTATCGAGTCCATCCACGGCAAACTGGAATGATCTGGTATGTTGAAAAAAGCGTTGCGGTTACAAAAAATGCCATGTTTCTGCATGTTAACACGTAAGCCGAGAACGGCAATTAATAGAAGGCGAGGTAATAATTAACTTAAACCTTTCAAGCCCACAGTTTTCATGGAAATTTGCTCTTAAGATCAAGATGTAAGCTTCAATGAAAGGCGGATAGGTTGTAACGGATAAAGTAGGAAATTCTAAATTAAGGAAAAATTTGTAACGTGCCAATGGCGTCTCCACTTTCTTGTTTAGGAACATCGTCTGCAGCTGCTTTACGTGACCGAGGGAAAAAGGCGAAACTGCTCCATTTCAAGGTTTATTTTCAATGAAAATTCCCCCGCAACCCCATAGAAATTAGTCAGCACCTTTCGGACGCGATTGACTCGCTCGAATGGTTTGCAAGGGTGAGTCGAAGTAAAAACTATTATCAGCTCTCAAGGATATGGTCGAGGGAGAGTCAATTCCATAAAGGGGTTTAGCACTGGGCTAATCAGCTTCATTATTCGGTTCTGCAGGAGAGTGGCGGCGCTGAATGGTTGTTAACGCTGATTAATTGCTCGTACGCAGCTCGCTTAACGAGTTCGAGTTTTTCCTCTCCCGCCACGAAGGACTCTGCCTTCGGTCGCTCTCACTGAGAACGCAGGCACAATTTGTACGCATTAGCAATGGCCTCGAGTTGGTGTTGGATGTGAACAAGCGACTGCTCGTCGAAAGGGTGCGTTTCACGTCGTCGCCCCGTGGAAGTTTCACCCCGTGAAACGCGTAACTGGGAAATTTTAATCAATGTCCGCCTGATGTATGGGGTGTACTCTCTGCGACAATTATTCTACGCCAACGGTACAGTATGGACGATCCAATTACTCCTAATTTGCACGTGCCAGCTCGCGTACGGTGAATCGCACTCTAAAAGAGCTTTCAGACGGATATTTATTTCGGTACATTTTTTCATTCTTTCAGGCGTTGCTTCAAGAAACAAGGACACTCGAGCTGCAGTTAAGGACGATGCGCACTTAAAAATGGAATCATGGGAACTTGGAAACACCGGAATCCTCGCTCGGTCTTGCACCAACGTTAGACCCTCTCCGAACTCGAATCTTTGGACCCTGTAATGGGTGCCACGTTACGGCAACCCCTGGAAAAGCCGTGATTTTAATTAATGTCGCTCACACGAGGACTCGCCCCTGCCTCGGTACAACTCCGAAGGAAATCCCTCGATCGCGCGAAAACTCCCTCCTAATAGGGCGACTTCAGCCCTGTTAATTATTTTGCGTCGAACCGTGATATTCGCGTTATGCAAGGGACTTTGCCTCGACTGAATGTGTAAGGGACACGTGAAACGCAGACTTCGAGGTAGAGACCCTGCAGAGTGATATTTACACTTTGAGCGATATTTATTTATAGATATTTTTAAGGGTTTTTAAACGTTAGTTGTACTCGATAAAGGGCGAGGCAGGCTTTAGTTTAAAATTCTACCCTCTCCCGGCCAATTTGCCGGACGTCGAGGAAAAGAATAATTCATTACAAAGCCCCGACTATGCAAAAAATTCACGTCGCTCCAGCAGTGAGTTTGCATTAACTTATCTCTCGTAAATCATTCCGCGGTTTAGACATCCAGGTAATGGACCTTTAAATCTGGTTAATGGTCTGTGTTACTTCCAGCGCTAACAAATCTTACGTGGCTTTGATATAACGAGAACGGCATTTGGCTCACGCCGGGGCAATATACCGATAGCAGTCCCTTCGAGAAACGTTAGAAATGCACCGCGGTCCGATAACATTCATCCTAAGAAATTATTGAAGTTCATTGATACTCGGTATTCAGTCCCACGCGAGACCCTTCCATCATAAACCGACCTATTCACGTTTCGAGCCGTCTCATTGAGCGAACGCAAAGAGGCCCTTCTTCTTGTTATCGGACACCGTATCCATTTCTAAAAAGCGTACAACGGCACTTTGTGGCGCCCATTTCGCACAATACGAGGCAACACTCCCATCGGACAGTCGAAGATATCGGGCATACGATAGTAATATCGAAGTCGGTAAAGAAATCCCGCGCGAGCATCATCGCGGAACATTTGCCCTGAAAAGTAATTACGGAGATCCGTTATCACCAATGTATATTTAACGTCCACGATTAAGTCGCGTTCACTAGCGAAGAATCAACTGGCAATTAGAACTTGCTACAGCTGCTTTCGGACAGTAATCCTTGATATTGTCCAGGATTTTAAAAGCAGATGTTTACCCGAGAACTTGTACTGTCCTTTGTTAAGAGGGCAAATGTCATCATTAGACGAGCCTTAATCGGACCGAAATCGCATACGTCGAGCATGCGATATTTAAAATCTCCCCCATCTCGTATATACATAAAATGACCCATAACTCTAAGAACTACTCAATGAACGGCCGAAAATTCAATATATCCTTAACATTCAATATAATTGTCCAATTCTGACAGTATCGCTTACCAACTCTACTCAAAGAAGTATGTGAAATAATTATCTCCTGCGATTATATACGATTCAAGCAACGATATGCAAGTCAAAACGTGGGCGGTATATATTTATTTCGGTCAGCTGATTTGTTTTCTCAGTCTGAGACAGAAAACCGCGCCACAGGATCTCCGGAAAACGGTTTTATAATTTGATCTTTAATTAAAAAAAGCTGTCCTAGAGTTTGATTCTTGAAGAAAACGGCCCCAGAATTTTATCCTTTAAAAGAAAGGATACAATTCGTTCGGTATATAAGCCGTTGCGGAGACGTCAACGGGAGGCATCCGCAACGTCCGCAGCAGCGTCCACGGGCCGACTCAAAAGTCCGCCTGAGCCTCGGCTCGCATATCGGCGGCCGATCGCGGAGCATCGGACCGCGGACGCCGGGGCGCAGCTTGCGGCACTCGCTCGGCGCGCCGGCTGGTCTCGGCAGTGTCTCGGGCACCCTCGTGCCGCGCGGAGCTGGCGCGTATCCGGTCCTCGCTGCGCGACGCTCGACCGTGCGCCACCCCTTCGGCGCAGCGCGCGCTTTCGAACCTCGAGCGAAGGGCCCCGCCAGCGAGGCCGCACTCGCCGGCCGAACTTTGCCCGGCGCGGGCGCGACTCCTCCGGCCGCGCGCGCGCTCTGTCCCGGGCCTCCCTCTCGGCGGTCCCCCAGAGGGCGCCGCGAGCACCCGAGGAAATCAGAGCGCGACCGCCGCCGAGTGACCGACGGACTCTCGGCTCGCTAATTGTACTCATTAGCGGTAATTAGGATTAAGTGCGCGCCGTGGGTGCAAGGCAGCGATTCCACGCACGGGCCTGCCTCGAATCGATAGAATTATCGCGCGGCGGAGATATATCAGGCCCGAGGAAAGTGGAACTCTCGCCGCGACAGGGACCCCCCCAGGGCCGGTCGCGTTAGCCCGCGCTCCTGCGGACTCGTGATTGGCCAAGGCCGACTCGCGAGGGCCGCGCGGATTTCGCGAGGGATTCCGAGGGAAGATTTCCCGCCGCGACCGATCGAATGAACTTTGCTCCACTCGGTGGAAGAGGTTATGAGTCAGGGCGAGATCCGGTCCGATTGGCCCATACCTGCGCCGAGATGAGGCTGCTCTCGATCGTCGCGCTGATCTGCCTCGGGTCGGGCTTTGGCCAGGCTCGAGTCATCGGGGATGGACCCTCGCCGAGCCCCAGGAAACACCGGCACAGGTTCACCGTCGAGGAACTGCTCACCAGCACGTTTCCACACGCCATTACCGGGGACCTCGATCTCGATGTCTGTAAAGCTGGTGAGGGATTCTTTTTTTTTTTCACATTTATTGCCGTCGATTTTCATTCGTACCTGTTCGTATTTTTCATTTTACGTTATTATCATATGCCGCATCCGGGGTTTACCACTAGACTGGGGCTTTGAGGGAGATGTATTTTAATAAGTATCGAATTTATCATTTTTTAACGATATGAGATTATAATACAAGTGGGACTCTTGGCTAATGTGGTTGGGCAAGGAAAATAAAAAGAGGCGGTCGAATCAGCTGATAAAAGGACGGAGGCAGTCCTTGGCGATACTCGCGGTAAGTGGAACGTGATTAAAGAACGATCGAGCAAAATCCATGCCGATATTGCTTGGTTTATATTTCCGATGCGGGAGAAATGTGGGGAAAGTGATATTAATTATTAGTGATATTATTGTACATAGGCGGCGGATCGTAGGGGGGGAGGCGCGCGTTATCATGGCTCGTAATGATATGCAAATCTCTGGGATAATGGGGCGAAGTTTTATTGTCAGGTTCGCCGTACCTTCCGCTTTTTGACACGATATCAACGGATAAACCTTTGCCCGGTAGCGTTACACGGCTTATGGAGCTTACCAGTGGTACTGGACGGTACATTGCACCCATTGTTCTCTGTACACGTCGGCGGAAAATACAGATCCACACACCAAACATTCGACGCCGTTGTCTCTTTCGCCGGAACTATCGGAAAAGTCTGAGCTGGATTCCTCGCGATTTTGCCTCCCATCTAAGGCTTATTTTATGTGCACTCTGACATGCACCAACCGCAGCCATTAATCGTAAAGATGTGAGGGGAATTTGCACGCCCGTGTCGCAACGAAGACGACGAAAACAAATATTTCACTCGCCCAATTAAATGGAGTTAATTCACCTGTGGAATTAAATCCCAGATGAATCGGCGTACCCGATAGCCCGGAAAAATTTTCGTCATTCAAACGAATGACTTCATTGTTCCGAGGTTATAATCGCTCGGATTCGCCCTCAATTTGCGCAGTGGAATATTCTCCGGCTGTGGGATGAAATTTCGTCGAAGTACGAAATTTCGTCGAAGTACGAAATTCCGACCGGCTGATTGTAATTATTTATGATTATGGGGACGGGATGAGTTGGACATGGTTCTGCATGGGTCGGGGGAGTATGATAAACTCGACTGGTGAGACAAAAAAATCGACGGGAGAAATTGACGGGAAAAATCCATTATCCTTGAAACTTCAACGAAGTGCCAGAATTTCGACCGCCCGATTGTAATTATTTATGTTTATGGGGATGAGATGGGTTGGACATGCTACTGCATGGGTCGGAGGAGTAAAATGGACTCGATTGGTGAAACGAAAAAATCGGTCCAGAGGGACCGACTCGGATAATCCATTATCCCGGAATAAATCCGAGGGCCGTCTTCTTCAGGGGGCGGAAGGGACCGTTCTGAAAGGAGCGATGCTCTATTCCTTTGCCGTCCCTTTTCCCTGGCGATCCCTTCCGCGATTAAGTAAAATTAAAAGGGACTCGTCCTTAAAGATCTTGAGAGGGGGGAAAAAGACGGAGGGTACTGGCTTTTATCGTGGTCGAGGGATAGACCGATTGCCAGAGGAAAGTACTCGAGATTCGAGGTATATACCTACGTAAGTATAGCACGCTATCCGAAGGCGGAAGCTCGAGTGGAGTCTCAGTCGAATAGTGCAGGAAGGCCGGACTTCCTTAAGTGGGCTTTGTTAGCCGTGACATGTAAAGTCACTCCAAGTCGGCCTTTTGACCCGTTCGAACATATCCGTGACGTATATGTGCCATGTGCGTCCATACCCTGACAGAAAAAACGTATTCCTTAGGTTTACATCGAGGTATTCACGCATTTCCGTATCAGTGACCTTATCCGTCCGTCCGTGTCAGTGTCAGTGCGCCGTCAGTGATCGGTACGGAATCGACGCCTCGATAAAAGTCCTTCTTTTCGGATATTAGACCCCCCCAAAATGTCGTTTTTAATTCCAGATTCGATCATTTTCTAATGGTACTCGACGTGACGGTCTGAAATTACTGGCAATGGTGATAAGGTACAATTTCACGAAGGAGATGGAAATATTGACGGCTTTGGAAAAATCCAATCGTGGTTCGCGAGGTGGGGCGAAGATTCAATCGATAAGTTCAATTAGTATTGTTCCGTTTCAGGGAGAGATCGATTGGCATGCTTATCGGCGGTTATCGACGGGAAGAATGTCGCTGCCGATAACGAGGAAGTGCGGTTGCACTTGTCGGTCGATCGTGATATGGAAAATCCGCGGAAAAGAGATAACAGGTTGGCGTCGTGACCGTTTCCGCGGAATGTTATATCGTCGTCTTCTGGATTTCCGTCGCGGGGATAGAAACGCATCGGCTACGATGAGGAAAGGGGATCCGACTCGCGGGGAGTTCGGGCAATTTAGATCGAGATCAAAAGCCATCGGATAACGTCCCGTGCACACACCACGGTGATGCCGACCGTGATCTCGATTCTTGCTGCAATCCCTCTCGGGCCGCTCCTCGTTCGTTAACCACCGCCGGATGATTCCCCGATGAGGGGTCCTACCCTGAATAACGTCAATGCTAATTGACTGTACCCGTGCCGAGGCACTTGCGACCTCCTAGCCGCGAGGATGTCTCGTGGATGAATTTTTCACCTCGTGAGCTCCTCGTTTAGAAAGGATCTTCTGTCGATTTAATTTTTTTTTCGCCAATTTTGGCGAAATTCATCTGAAATTCCGTCGTGGTTGTCCATGAATCTCTTCGAAATTTTCGGAGCCAAGGATAATGCTAGTGCATATTTATTAATGAATAACATCAATGCTAATTGACTGTACCCGTGCCGGTGCACTTGCAACCCCCTCATTGCGAGGATGCCTCGTGAATGAATTTTTTACCTTGTGAGTTTCCCTGGTTTACCTCACCTCGTTTAAAAGGGACCCTCTTCCGTCGACTTTAATAATAAGAATTCAATTCAATATCAAGTCTTCAATGTCAAATTTAATTAAAAATTCACTCACGACTGTCCACGAGATTCTTTCAAATATCCTGGGCTAAGGGTAATTGCAGATGCACTCTTATTCGATTTTTCTTGATGTCAGCTGTCATTCTATGAAAACTTATTAACGAATTTTTTTTTTTTGTTTAAAGACTCAGGTTAGGGGGTCCTCTCGTCTCCCGAATTTGACACGTATGTACACATACCCCGTTGACAGAATACACGCTTTCAGGACCGTGTTACGGGATACCACCGGAATTAACGTCGTTGAAGTCCTTGTCATCTCGACGAGTTCAAAGGGCCTGCGATACTCCATCATTAGTCTCGGTGGCTTAGAATCCTTACCCGCGGTATAATGCACTTCCTTTGCCGAGGCATTCTCAAAGCGAAGTTTTGCGCCGACATTAAGCGACATCCGCGCCCACTAATTGGCCATTCTAGGGGTGCATTCGGGGGTCTTCATCTTTAAAGTGCGTCCAAAGTGAGTGGAAACCTCTTGTATAAAATGAGGTGTCCAAAGGGGAGAAAAAAAAAAAAAATCGCACGATACGTATCATACTTCCTCATTTTTAATTTATCAATATGACCAACCTTACGATTACCATTACCCACCGTTATCTCGTTATATAATATTATCGTATATCATCTTATATCGTCCCATATCATATATTATCAGGGACCAGAGGATCGTTCCGGATGAATTTCTTCCCTGGACCATTATCCACCGTGATCTCGGGTTATATATTATTAATTATCTTATATCATCTCATATCGTCCTTTATCATCTTGTATTATCAGGGACGAGGTCGGAGGTAACAGGGGGGAGAAAATCGTTCCGGATGAATTTCTTCCCTGGACCATTAGCGTCGATGCCGAGTTCACGACCTGTTCCACGGAACTTCCTCGTTCCCGCAGGAATCCCCGGATCGCTGGGAGGGACTTTTAGCCGCGGTTAACGAGCAAAAAGCACGCGCACCTTGCGTTTACGCCTCTCGCCCCCCCGCAGCTCGTGAAAGGGTTGACCGCTCGGGAGCGCCCGGTCGCGTGCAATGCACCTCCTAGTGCATCCTGCACGCGACCGAGGCACGCCCTGCCTTTCTGGATCCGCGGGAAACTCGCCTTTCCGGATCTCACTTCTGACCGGGAAGATGTCGATCGGAGGAAATGACGTCAGAAGGGAGGGAAGAGGTACCTTTATCTCGAAGCTACCCCTCTGCTATGGCTATCGCTACCGCAGATACGCTGGACTCCGCGGTTGCGATAAATCAGCCTTATCGGCGGAAAGTTATGTCTCGTTTTGAGGAATTTCGAGAATTAGTCGTTACTCATTGCGATACCCAACGGGTCGGACGTGGGATTTCGGTTGGCATCGCCTCCTCGGCATTGATAGCGCCGAGATTAATCCCGAAAAGTCGGGAGATTGCGCCCCCCGGGGTTATTATTCTTCCGCGAAAAGCTCTGCCCTGGGATTGCGACAGCATTGGATAAGGGCAAACGAATTGGCGTAATCTTCCCGGGGAGGGAACTCGTGTACCGCGAGTGGGAAATTGTGGGAATTAAAATTGCGGAAACGCGAACGACGTGAGGCTTCATGCGGGGAGGGGAATTATTGTCGGAGAGGGGTGGACGGTTTATCGGGGCTGTTTAATCAGTTAAGCCGATTACCGGAGACTTTCCTTCGAAAGCTTAATCTTGCTTCGATTCTCGTCCTCGCGACCCTTGATCTAAATTTTGTTATCATTGTCCAAGAGTGACGTGTAATTTTTTGATATATTTGCTTCGCGACATTTCCTTCTAATCCTGCAATTTTGTAGTAAGAATCTCTGTTCAAGGATTCGTTACATGGACGTGCAATTTTTCTTCAGATGTTTTTTTTATCCCCTTCAACTCGGATTTGGTATATTAACGCGGATTTCCAGCGAGTGCAAGATGCTTTTATCCACGCAGCCGCCACTCAAGGGGGGATTGTTCGAGGCGGAGGAAACGAAGTTTACCTCTCTTTGATAAGTTCGCCGGTAAAAGCCGCTCTCGAAGTTTGCTCGGATTGTCTCGGGTGATTCCATAAATGAGTGAGAGGACGGCCGGAAGTGGCGATGGCCGAGGGGGCGAGCCAGACACCCGGAAAACCCTGTCCAGAAAAACGTAGACGAAGCAGTTCCCGTTCATCTTGTTTCGGTTTAACCCAGTTCCGATATTCCCCTTCCGAGTGTGGCATCGGCCAAGCTTCTTACCTAACTAGAATCCTCTCCTTTCGGGGAGGATACGCTTCGCCAATTATGTAAGGTCCCGTGCATACTTGACATCAAAACCCGGAAGAGAGCTTCCGCATTGCATCGACGTGGATGGCGCCTCCACCTGCTCGAATCCTTACGTAATCCCACTGGGAACTGCAGTGCAATTCTGTACCCAGCCTCCTGCATATACATAAATTCAGATTAATTATTACTATCCCCGGGAAGAGAAGGTGTCCCTCGTGTCTCCTGGAGAAAGATCTTTAATCTTTCGACGAAAGGGAAATGAAAACGTGAATCTTGGTAGCGATGGTCGAGGGACTTCAAAATTTCGATAACGCACGGCTGATTGGCCGATGCTGCATCATGCGACGAACTGCACTCGGCGGGGATGCAACGAGTGCACGGGACATCCTCGTCTGCACTTCCGTCCTCTAATCGGCGGCTGTAACTCGCCTCGAGTCCGCGATCTCGTTGAAGGTGTAACCACTAACGAGCGCTCCCTAATTGACGTAACCGAGCCACCTCGTTGATATTCCCGTAGTATTTCGTAACGAGAAATCCGAGCTTTCGCGGGGCCTTTCTCGGATCTCTTCGAGCTTGCGCGGACCCCTCGTTGCACCTCCTTACACCTTCTATTGCGCCCTACCCCGCCGTCCCGCACCTCCTCGCATTTACCCGTGATTACGGAAAAGGTGGTCCCGCACCCTTGCCTTCCTGCGATAATACCATAAACTCTTAACAGACAAAAGAAGAAGAAATTATCACGCAATAATTCGTTAAGGACTCTTAATCCCGAATAATCTAATTATCGGACAATTCGCGAATATCGTACACAGGTGTAAGTAACCTGCTCAAGGGGCCCTCGCAGAGTGGAGGAAAGTATCGAGATGCGCAACACGGTGGAAATTTGGATTTTTTATTATAAAATCGGAATGATAGTCGGGAGCATCGATAGTGATCATTTGAAAAGGGATTTTTTTTGGGGGGTAATTGTACTTATAGTGACTCATTAGTCGCGTTTCCTATACTGGGGTAGGAATTAGTAGCGGCCCCCGGTTTATTCCAAGGCAACCCTTTCTCGAGGGTGTCCCTCCACCCTTTTCCCACCTTCACCATCTCGGCCCTATCTCGTTCCGCCAGGCAGCCCTTCTCGGATTTTCGATTTTGCCTCCACCTCGCGAGGTTGCGAATGACGCGGTATCTCGTTTCGCTCGCGATCCCTCTGGCCTCTCCCTCGCACCCGCCCTGGCCGGCTCGGTCCTCTCTCTCTCCCTCTCTCTAGCTGGCCACCTTTGTAACGAGATACTTCGAGCCTTGACAATAGTAATAGAATGCCGGGAGGCACTCTCGCGCCCTAAGGTCAGCCGCGTTCTCGAAATTCACGCGGAGGGGGCGAGGTCGGATCGGCTTTCCGATCGAAGGGTGCGATTCGACCGGTCGTCCCCGAATGCAGGATTCGGCATTCCTCAGGGTCAGCAGGGGGTCCGTGTCCAGCCCACTGGGACGACGGGCTTCTAGGAGTTCACTTAGCCCGGCATTACTGCGCAAGACCGGCCAATCCCCAGAATTGAGCGCCATCACCTGGAGTCATGATCCCGGGCACGAGGGTGGCTCGAATTACCGCACCTGCTTAATCAATTGCAAGGTTTTCCCACCACGTCCAAGGGTAATTGTTATTAATATAGGAAGGATCGAGGATTTAGCAGAAAATTATACCGCGGGAAATTCGTAGCAACTGGGTTACCTTCAATCCAGAATTTCATTCATTTGATTCGTTTAATTCAAGTTAATTGGAGCGCACCTCGGCAGGGGTATCTCGGTTACTTCCTGTCCGTTACCAGGGGTCACTGTTATACCCCTGTTTATGACACCTGGTGGTAATCCTTCGGCTAACAAGGATAATCCTAATCCCCCTGCAAACTCGCCCTGGCGCTCGCAACTTCCATCCCGACCCGTGTGGTCTCGGAAGATTCCCCCGGGGAAAATGCGTCACCTGGAAAAAGCTTCGAAAAGGTCCCTGGATTAATTGCAGGAGAATTCCGGGAGTATTCCGAAAATTACTCAGTTTCGCCGTAGACCCTGCTAAGTGTCTCCTTAAATCCCATCCGAAGTGGCGCCGCGACCGCGTGTATATCATACATGATATATTCCGGGCTGATGGGCGTATATTAGCCGGCAATTTGTATGCGTGATATACGCGCTCCCACGCAGGTAAGTGTCGCGGGGGGATGAAAATTTCCCCTAATGTCCGCGTAATGTCGGAGCAATGTCGAGGTAATGCCGAAGCGATGTCGAAGGTAACGTCGGCACAATGTCTGATCGGGAAGAGGAGCGAGACGGAGGGCACTCTTCGGGGGGCTTTCGGCCCACCCTGACGTCGGAGGCCCTTAACCCTCCGAGGCTCGCGAGTCTTTATGAATTAAACAGAAATTAAGAGGGTCGGATCTGCCCTCTCGCCGTTCTCTGCGGGTGGCACTCTCGCCGCTGCACTTGGCACCGGTCCAGCGGTTCCCTCCGCATCCTCCGAGCCCGAATAATCGCCCTGGCAAGGCGCGCTTTAATTATTCTATCCCAATTCGCGTCGAACCGCCGATCCGTTCGACAGGGTTCGAGCCCCAATGGACCTGATTTTGTCCCCCCTTCGATATGCGAAAATAAAAAAAAAAAAAAAAATCGGGACATCGGGACGCGCTGGAAAATCCTAACAATGGAATTGTTTACTTGCCTTGAAAGATATACAAGTTAAAATTGGACCGACATGTCATGTTTGGTCATTTTTATTTGCTAATTTAGTGAGCACTTTTGAGTCTGGATTCGTTAGAAAAATCGAGGGTAGGATAATTTTTGGAAATTTCTCCCAGCCTTCCTTTAACGAATGTCAGATTATGGAGCTGAATATTCGAACTGAATTTTATGGTGTTAATTGCATGGTGACTTGGGTCTTGATTCGGTAGATAGAAGCGAATGTCTATTTCTTTCGATATTTGGAATTCTAGGCTTTGACGTTTTAGAAATCTGAAGAGTATGCCGCAAGCCGGAGATGTTGAGCTTTATTCGACTGATTGCTCGGCAAAGCTGTATATATCTGTACAGAAACGTGGTTTCAGGAGAGTTTCCTACCAAGGAGCTTCCAATTTCGAGGCAAAGGTCTGCACAAGAGTAGAAGATTTTAACGACCCGCCGTAAAAATGGAAACTCGCCGACCGAGAGCGATGGTCATCGACGATCACGAGGTTTCCTTTACTTAACGAGGAGTAAATCACTCTTATTGCTTCGTATCGGGTTCCATTCAATTCCCTTCGACAATGGAATCCGCAAACAACGCGCCGCTTGGTAATTCATTTTTAAAACTCGTCATTTTTTATTATTCCTTATAACGGGCGCGCGGGTAACACCGTCGGGAAATTTATGTAACCCTCCGTTGTGCAGGACAATGGGAAAAGTTGCGTTATTCGATATTTCCGAAACGGCCTGTCCGATCCGCGATATATATTTCCATCATCGTAAATACTTCGGAAAGTTCCGCGTAGGGCAACTTTCCACTAGGGGTGCATACATTTACCTAAGCCGAAACTTAGGACAGTTTCTCGGAACAATTATCCGGTATATCGCAGGAAGCTACAATTTCTCAAACGGGAAGTTAAATCGTAATTCCACGTCACTTGGACGAAACTCAAAAGTAACTCATCGTACCGTACATAACCATAGGAGGATCTAGGAAACGTCTCAACTTTCCCCAAAAAGCAATACAAACGTATCCATAACAAACAAATCAATCCTCCCGGACATACCCGAATGAAACTTCCACTCCACGTTTGACGAACTAGAAAAATTCAAGCGCAATAACGTGCTGCATTGTTTCGTTGGAAAAATCAAGGTAGACCTGGAAATGATCGAAATTTGTATATGCGAATTCAGGCACATGGGGGATTTATATAGAGGGTCAGGTAAAGGAACGATAATTCGTATGATGATTATCGGCGGCGATCGAAGTCGAGGAGAGCCAGGGGGTCCTCGATCGCTCTTCAGGGAGGAAACTCGAAGAGGGGCTCGTGCTCTGGCGACGACCTACATATTCTAACCACTGGCTCTCGTGTTGGTCGTCGCAGCCGAGCCGGAAGCGAGGTAAAGAGTCGAGAGAGAACAAAACGGGCCTGCGAGGAAGCGAAACGAAATGAAACGAAACACGAGTCCCTCTCTCTACGGTTCACTGCAGGGTCCCTAGGCTCTCTTGCGGGCGGTTTCCCTGGCTCTCTAACTTCTCTCCCTAACTCTCCGGGGCGGAACAATGGGGCTCGGTATAGTTATGAAAAATGCCCGGACGCGGCCGGACAAGGCCTCGGCCCGTCCTCCGGGTGACAAATCATTTCGATTCTCGGGACGGAAGTCAATTTTTCACCAGACCTGCCTCTCGGCACCTCGACCCTCCATCTAGGGGAGAACCACCTCGACGGGGAGCGAGAGAGCCAATTTGGCGAGGCCGGGTAGCGGCCTCGAATTCGTTTCGCGATGCGGCCCTCGAGTGTATCGCCGGCTCGGAAATTGCAGACGGGACACTGCGGGACGAGGGGAGAGAGTCCTGATAGACGATGTCAATGAAATTCTTCGAGACCGGGCAATCGGTCGATGACGCGTTCCCACCTCCTTGGACCCACTCCGATAACCCTGCAATCAACGCGCAGCCATCGGGCTGGATCATGCGAAGCTCGTTGGATCAGGAAGCAACGAATCCTCCGGGTCAGAGACGCATTTTTTGCCAATTCTGGACACTTTTGGGGGACTTTGAAAGTGCACATGGAACTAGGGAAATTAAGCGGAGAGGAGAGATCCGAGGAGTACCGTCATGCAGTGCCTCTTCAAAAGATGAGTACACGTCATGGAAAAATGAACCTTCCACGCGTAAGATGGATTTTTGCAGAATCGGTGGAGGAGATTCTAAATATCCAAATTGACGAACTGAAAGACGCACCCGAAGAGTCGAGAAGCATGGGAAAATTCCTAGGCAATATCTTCCCCTTAGGATCTGACCCCAAGACTACCCCAACAATTTGCGTCGTCCCCTCGTCCTAGGACCAGCTAGACCGTCCTTCGTAGCAACGAATTGCCGTACCTTTTCAACCCATGGACACGGCTCTAGTCGTGCATGCCAAATTCGATCTATGAAACGAACCGGAGGCGCGACGAATCGGTTAGAAGATGGAGCCCTAAGGAAGGGAAGAGCGGCAGAATCCGATTGAAAACAGCTGAACGTGATGCGGACGCGCTCTCGCTGGATTATTCGGGATCTCCACCTGGAGTTAGGCGAACGATCTCGAGCCACCCTAAAGAGACTGCCTCGAAGAGGGTCCATTCATCTCGGGCCCAGATTCGCTTCCTGAAGGTTCGTTCCAAGGACCTCCACGTACGAGGACCTCTATCCATGTAAACCACGAATATCTGCGACTACCGTCAAACTACAAAAAGAAAAATTCCAAACACCATTAACAATCACGTGAATGTTATCAGTAAGAATATCCGGTACCTATGCTATCGGGACAGGTATTTAAAAATTTAATTCACAAGTCAGCGAGGTAAAGTTTAAAGGATAAAGTAAACGGGGGAACTGATCGGGGTCCTTTATCATGAAATTCTGAATTAAGTCGATGCCCTTATCGCGGTATTTTCTTCCCATTGTCCGCGTTTGTTCGCGGCTAGGTACCCTTCGAATTTCGTCCTCGTTCTTGCGGAAGACCTCGCCGTCGCGGTTCAAACCGGGGAGCAAAAAGTTGCCCTCAGTGGAATAGGCAGGCGTTTAATCCGGCGCAACAGGGACTCTTGCCACGATACGAGAGGCTTCTCTCAATTCGAATCAATACGACACGCACCCCGCAGTCCCACATTACGCGGTACGTCCCTTCGTCGGGAACGACGTGCGAAACTTGTAACGTCGAGCACGACACCCCCTACGACGTGGAGATGGAAAAAAAACCCTGAAGAGCACCCAGAAGTAGAAACCCTGTCTACAGGTTTTCCCCTAAAGTGGGAATTTCATTTTCGAATTACCTGGCCGGAGGCAAATGGCGCCTCCACGTCGCGCTTTGCGTGGTCTTTTGTGTGTCTGCGTGTTATTTATTTATTTTTTTTTTTTCGGCACAAAGGATACGACATAACGCACTTCCTCGCGGCGCCTAAATGGGATATACGGCGGAAATGCAGTTTGCAAGTCCCTTGGGCACTACACCGGCGTTAGCAGCCTCCTAGGGAATTTCACTATAGAGGGAACCGTGCAAATCCTATGGATATCTAGGGGAAGTTATCCCACCGTCAGGGGAATACGGAGACCCGGGATAACTAATCAATTTGCCGTTTGATATGCACCCGTGACTCGTATTCTCAATTAATAAGACCTAGCATTAATCTCGCGTTTACGGAATTTCCGGTTGATGTATTTTCGAGGGATTTTGAGAGTTTCCGAATGTCAGGCCGTCGACCGTTTTCGACTGGTATTTTTATGGACGCATCCATTTGGAGCTCTCGATAGGTTCTGCGCATTCCGGTCTTTACGCACTTCGTGTACAGGATTAAATGGACAGAGCAGGAAGTGGGAGAAAAATCCCGGCCGAAGCTCCAAAGTGGGGAGCTCTTTTGAAAGCTGCTCTGAAAACGCAAGAGCTTTCCAGCTCGGGTCATTGGCTACGTCACATTTACCGACTGCAAACTGGAGATCCCCTTTCCTCCTTTTTAACCAGCTTCCAGTCGATCCAGGATGACGTTCACTCTGGATTTTACTTTTTTCTTCTCCCTCCCTTTGCGGTACCTCATACTGGGTAAATCCCTTTTTTAAGGTGCAAAGAGCCGTAATTGCGGCTACCCGAACGATATCTAGAAGTCCAGTCTAGGAAGCGCGGATTCGATGCAAACTCCTAATTGTTACATCTCGCCGCCAACTTTCGGTGATGAAAAATTTTCATTCCCTTCGCCAAAATTCCAGTTGCAAATTTTTCTTTTCTTCTTTTTTTCCTGAAAATGAACTGTTTAGTTACAGTAGCTCAACGGTTGGATCCAAGAAGTGCAGGTCCGATGCAGATACCTAATTGTTACATTTCTCCGTTCACCTTCCCCGATAAAAATTCCACGACCTCGACAGGTGATACCGCGAAGTGGCGGCGCAGGTCGACGTTACCGGAGAGAAGTTGGAGGGAAAAGGAAGAAAAAGATGTAAAATTTCCGCCCGACGATCCAAGGTGGGGACTTCCTTTCGAGGCAAACCACTCTGGAAATGAAAGAGCTCTTCAGCTCGATCCGGAGATTGGACACGTCCGGCCCTGCCGATTGGCTCTCGTCCACGATCTCGCGGTTATGCGAGAGAATAATTAACGTCGAAGATTGCGCGGAACGAAACGTACTTGCGGAGGTGCATGCACTGCTAGTGCGGTACGTGCGGGGAGACTCCGCCGGCTAATTGGGATATAAGAGAAAAGGGAAAATCGGAAGGCCGCCTTTTTATACTTTCGACTCGAGTCCGGACCCCTACGGACACATGGTCCCTAATGTCCGAGAATTTTAATTAAAAATCCATATGTGTGTAATTAAAACCCGCAGGCCGGTCTTGGCAGGCTCGACGCATATTAATAATCCCAATTTTTTCGAGGATAACCTATAAACATGTCCTGCTCCCGAATTAATTACACAGTGCATGTCGGTGTGTCCCTGACTCAGGATTTATTCCAAATCATCGGATATTCAATTATATTCTTATTGTATATTATGTATCAATGTGTACATGTTTTTATGAGTGCATTCCAGGAGGAGGTCGAATCGCACGTGGTCCCTCTTTTTGTGCAGAGGCCTACGTAGGAACGAATTAATAATTGAAAATTCATTAATATGCATTAAGAGTTAAAGATTAATCAATATATCGGCGCCTCCTTGTCTTCGAGATTCACTCGAAAATTGCCTGCTTCGATTATGTCATTATTGTGTGCTATGTATGTAGATAAACACGTTTTCCTGTGTACATTCCTGCACGCAAGGAAGAGATCAGATCGCACGTGGTCCCTCCACTTTTTCTCGGTCGGATGCTGCAAAGACCCGCGGAGAAGCGGAGAGGATCGGAGAGGGAGAATGCGTCTCGTTATCGGAAACGTGGCAGCTGTCGCTGATAGTGCAGCCGAGAAAAGAAGCCTCGCGAGACTGAACTGCCCTTGACTCGAGATATCGCGATCGAAGTCGATCGACGTTATTAAAAGAGCGGAGGAGGTCCACGTACGATTTCCGATTCCGATCTCGAAGTGCACTTTCGAAGCAGCCCGAATTTAATCTTGATACAGAGGCGAAAGTTCAAAATGTCGAACCACCGATGCACCTCTCGGGAAATTCCAATTAATGAAACGCAGGTTGGTAATTTCGACGACTGATGAACTTGATTTGAACGTAATAGAAAATGCCGCGGGGTTATTAAATGACATATTTACGGACACGGAGAGGAAAGCGCGAATCTCTATGGCGAGCAAATAGACGGGTAAACAGTGGCGTAAATGTCACGATATTGAATTCAATGAGTTGTATGGTGAAAAGTGCAGTGGCTTTGAAATCGATTACGGCATTTGGTGTCCCCTGTATCGAATGTTGAATTAACAACGCAGGACAGAGTGACGCGGTAAAGCCGCGCCGTTCAAAGGGGAGTTTCGTCGGTCCACGAAAGGCCTCGTTATTCAAATCAGGCGCCAGGTAATAAAGTAAATGACAAAACGGTAAAATAGGAAATTTCTAGGGCAGGCAAAAAGGGGAATTAATTCGACCACGCGGGGGAAATGACAATTAGGTAAATTAATACGAGGAACGTCCTCACTTTCGCGTAACTCACGATGGAACTCGATCCTATTGACCGGCAAGTTAATCCATTTTCCAAAAGACTCATATTCCAAGAGACATTCTCGGAAAGGTGGAAGGTGGACTCCACTTGGCAGCCTGAGGTCGAATTACATGACGACTTCTCCGCAACTCTTGTCGATACTCTAAGTAATTAATTTATTCCTAAGTATCGATACTCCCGACGAGTTTATATACATATATATATATTTTTTTGTTATCGTACCATTTTCCCACCTACTCCATAGTTTTTATACAGTTGATCGTTCCATATAAATTCGTGGATAGATATTTCTTTTTCATCGAATTTACACTCGAGATAATCACGGGCTTATATAAAATAATTGACTGAATTCTATGGTGCCTTTAACCACCCTTTTGTAATCACATGCAATTTCCACTCTGGAATGACTAAAATTGCCGAGCTGCGAGCCATTTCCAGGGTTTTATCGAAATTTCTTGCAGCTCCGACAAGGTTCCATCAGCAAGCTTCTTGCACCTTTCGGCATTCTTGCAGCCCTCGATCGAGGGCCAATTCCGTGGGGTGACACTCGGCAGGGGGGTGCCATTATCGGGGCGAAAAATGCACGGCGAAGTCAGGCCGAGAGAAGAAATCGCGTGAGACGCGATCGATCGAGGTCTCACGCGTGGATTCCCTCGAGGAAGCGTCGAAGAGTTTCCCTGCTGAATGGATTTCGAAAAGGGGTGGTTCGGTAGAAAGGGCGGCTAGGGTGGAAGGGTACCATTATGCGGTTTGTTAGGGCGGACCGCGCGCCACATGCATGTGCAACGACATCGGTGTGGCGATATCGATGAGGTATCGGTGTGGTATCGATGTGGCGACATCGGTGTGGTATCGATGTGGCGATATCGGTGTGGTATCGATGAGGCGATATCGAGGCGATGTCGGTGCACCGATACCGGGGATGCACCCTGACACTCCGCTCGTGTGGACACGGGAACACGTGCGAAAGCACACGCGAGCTTTGCGTGGTTTATGCGTCCCACATTTGCGAGCGAGCCGCAGCCAGGTACTATTAATTAACCAAAACAGATTATGGTCAGGGTGGGAGATTGTATACGGATCGTAGTAACGATGCAGGTGCATCGCACTGCAACATGCACCTCGCGGAAGGGCGTGTCGGCCCGCCGATAAATATGCCGAAGCGTGAACGGAAACGACTTTTTCCGGCCCGGGGGACGCGGGTTAATCAGCCGATTGGCCTGGACAAATTGTTGGGTCCAGTTTTGCCCACGGATGGAAAAATCCCGATTTCCCTGGAAAGTCAATCCCGAAACTAGTCCGCGACTTTCCGGCAGAACTTCCGAGGAATGGCTCGCCAAGTTTCCACCCTCGCTAAACTTTCGGGATATTCCTGGTGACTGGGCATGAATATTTTTGCGGATCGAGTAGCATTCGCATCCCGAGGATGCACTCTTCAAGGTACTCCTTATTGCTCCGGTTTGCACATGAAATTTATTTACAAGGAATTCCCAGATTCTCAACGGGGACTTGCATCCGTGGTTATCGTGATGGCTATTAGGAATATTTTTGAGAATTTAATGGAACTCTTCGAGGTACCTTTCTACCGGTCCAGTTTACGTTTATTAATTGATTATTTTTTTTAATTCCTGAATTTTTAACAGACGTTGGTTTGGATTTCTGGTCGTTATGAAGGCGCTGTTTGATAAGCCGTGGTATTAGCGGATTCATTTAGGAATCGTCGCTCTTCCTCGGTTTTCCATTCTTCTCGGGTGAGATCGGTTGTAATCTCTCAGCCTGGTTCGTGCACTTTCAAGAAACGACGTCGTCCCCTCTTTCTCTTTCTCCCGAGTTTCCCTGACTGGCTGAACGAGAGATAGTGGCCTGTTTACATCGGACAGCTATTCGAATATAAACTCCCATGGCCGATAAGGTTCGATGATTTATGGAAGGCTACGATAAGTCGGTGTCGGCTATGCTCCACTGGCGTAACTCCTCGCGAGAGGGCCGAAGAGCTTGCCAGGAAAAGTCGAGCGGAAACCAGATAGAGGGTGGTCCAGGGAAGATGAGATGCTGCGAAGAAAAGGGGTGGAAATCATCCAGCAAAACCGCCGACTTCGAGTAAACCGATCCAAAGTGCAGATTTTTCGTAAGCACTATCTGGAACCGATGCACCGATTCGTCATTCGATATCTTTTTCTCGATTTTTCCCAAACAATCAATCGAATAAAATCGATCGATCGGGAAATTTGAAACTCCCCGATCTCACAACAAAAAAAAAAGAAAAAGACATTGCTATGCCCGCCTTTAACTGGTCCCCCAAAAATAATTCCCTCGCTTCGTCTTCAGGAAATTCCGATATCACTTATCACAATTATTCCGCCACTTGTCGGAAAGAAAAAAAGTTCTCGCGTCACTTGTCAAGGAAATAACGAATCCCTGGAAAGTTGACGTCGTTTTAACGTTAATTTACGCACACCGTGCGTGAAGGGGATAATTATTTCAGAGGCAGTGGGTCGAGGAAAAATGTGGCCTATTTTTCTTTTTTTTTTTTTCACCGCGGAAAGATTTGCATGGAAATTAGAGGGAAATATGCGTCATGTGTCGGAGTCGTAAACTGGACCGTGGGCAAAGTTTGTACTTGAATAATTTCGTCAGGGGAATTCGGCCGGAGGAGGAGGAGCGGTTCTAACTGAATTAGGAGTTAGGTTATCTCTGGGGTTAAACACCGACTGCGAATAGAATTTCTATTAGGGATATGTTTCAAACAATCGCGGCTCGCGTGGTTTAAGTAAATCGGGGAAAATCATACGTTCGAGCTGGTTAAACAGTCCTGCAAATCTCGAATGCGCATCGAATTAAATCCCGCCGGCCAAGCACGCACGTTTCAGCCCTATGTATCCTATCCCCGCATTTTGCATCGCAATCAGCACACGGAATACCGACTTAATTAATTCCGATGCGTTTCTACGATTTTCACGTGAACGTGAGGTCGGTCATTGGATAAAGGCCCGATTAATTCCACTGGTATAAAAAGTGACGAATGTCCCCCGTAAATTCTCACGTGACTCTAAGGCGTTGAAGAAGGGCGATTTGGCGAGATTTATTAACAATGTTAATTAAAATTCAGGTTAATTCAGGTGTTACTTCCGAGCGGTTCGATGCGTCTTCAAAGACGCGAGTGAAATTAATAATTACAGGCAAACGAGGAATTATGATAATCGAAAGATTATGAGGAAACTGAGGAGGAGCGATGGGAGTATTAGGGTGTTCTGGATAAGTTGATGACACGTCGTGTGGATTTTTCAGGGGGATTCCTCGGGGACATCGCCCTGCCCAATATCGAGTACGAGACCGAGTGGCGGCAGCAGAAGTTAAATAAAAGCTACCTGGAAGAGCTGGAGAAGTACAGAGACGAGGTCATCAAAGAAGGACTACAGGTCGAAGAGGAGGGCTTAACCGGTGAGCTTTTTCCCGTAATCACTGAAGTCCTCCCGAAGAAGGGAGAGCGGATCAAGTCGACTCTTCTTGCTCGTCAAGCCCGAGTGGACTCATGGAAGGCCACTAATGGTAATCAATTGTGCCTCTTAGAGATCCTGCAGTTCAAGAACGAGCACTACCTGAACAATGGCCCTCGCAAGGAGGAGTCCTTGGGAGCTTTAGGGAAATCCGAGCCCGTAATCGTGGACCGGAATCAGTACAGCACGGTGGAGGAATCCCACCGGCCGAAACACGACGAACACCCCGAAATCGAGGACCGCGGCTTCGAGTTCAGGTAATCGCACGACCACCCCCTAGAATCTTATTCAAATAAATTGTTTGCTCGAGGCGCCTCCTCCGCGTATTTCAGAAATTTTCATAATCTCGCCAGGGGACGCTTCGGGGACGGTGCAGGATTTTTCATCTCGTCGTCGAGCTTTGAAACTGAAGTGCCGGTAAATTAAGCTCCGAGCGTAAGGGCGCGATGGGTCTCTTGTCAGCCTTATTGAAATTCCTATTCTGAATTCCTATGCCCGGGGGTTTTAATGGATTCCCGAAGCAGGAATTCCCGGAACATTTTCAATAACGTTGCGACTCCTCCCGAAACTCTTGGACGAGTCTTTTAGGCCCCGTGGACACGTGGGTATTATTCCGAAATTCCCATTTTGGAGTACCATGGATCGGATACGAAACGACGCAAATACCGGAGATCTCTGCATATCTTTTTATACACAAGGAACGTTATTCGCGTAATAGAGACATGGCGAAGTCAATTCTTGGAGATATTTTGTATACAGAGCCTGTGGGGCAAAATAAAAAAGATGAGCCAGAGATTTGAGAGGTCTCAAAGGGAAATGTCAGAATCGCCCTAAATCGTAGGAAGAAAAAAAAAAAAGAGTACTTGAAACAACATTGTTTAATTATGTATTATTTTCATTTCTTTGTCTATTTGAACGTTGGCCTGGAAACGTATGAAAATTCTTCATATTAAATATCAAAACTGGACGTTTCTTCTCGTTTTTCATTTCTGCGGCGAAAACACGCACCTGTGTGTCGGGCTTGAGAGCCTGGGAATGGTTTGCCGATAATTCTGAGGGTCTTCCTGGTTATTTTCAGGCTCGAGGCGTCGACCGCGAAGACCGCAAGGACGCGGCACTCCGATCGCCGAAGTGGCCACGGCCGTCGCGAGTCCGCCAATCATGGAGACAAGACGACCACGACTCCCCCAAATGATCCAAGATCCAGAGACGCCGATCATCGCGATCTCCAGACCGAGACCTCGACCGGGGACCCTTCCACCTCCGACCTCCAAACCACCGCGGAAACCAGGTCCAAGCGACGCCACCGGAGCCACCATAAATTAAGGTACTTTAAAGTGGCCCAACTACGCAATTAACGACAATTACCTCTCCACGCGACGCGTCGAGCCTACACACCTTTCATGATGCTCTTCAAGGTCTTCGAGGAAACGCCTGGCCTGAATTCCCCAATTTAGTGAACCCTCCGCTGGCAAGAAAACAAGAAATGTCATTGAACCGAAGAAATACTCGGTTGTCGGAAAAGTTATGACGCGTTTTCGTAACAGATGACACAGAAGAGATGCGTCATGACTTTTCCGATAACCCAATACTTCGTTAATTAAAGGAATAATTATTTCCCTGGAATTAAACTCCAGTAAATTGACGGGAACATTTCTTCGGGATTGTGAAAATTACCTCCAGTTTGAGTGGAGTCATTTTATTCTTCTTAATCGACACGGTATTCCTTTGGTGGAATTCGAGGTAATATCTCTTTGGTTCGATGAGTTATTCTTTTTTTTTTTTTTTCTGTAAGGGTACGTTCGTTTTATATCTTGTTATGCAATATTCTGTGAGCTTTTTCCATTTTTTTTTTTGGTTCGGGGAACTGTCTTTAAACGCCTCTCGGAGGTGAGTCGGAAAGGGGTCGACTTTAGTGGCGGGAATTTCGCAAATTGACCGCCATTTCCCTGACACCGGTCTCCGGGAAACGACGCCCGGGCAGGTCCTCAGGGCGGCATAAATGCATCGCGAAGATATCGCGAATTTGTCATCGAGTTTTTCCCGCTTAACCCAGTTCCTGACGGGTGATTAAATTCACCACGTGACTCGGTGGGCGCGCACCTACTCTGTCCCGTCGTCCTCTCGCACATCCTCTTTGCCAATAACAAAGCCCATCATCGTAAAGCGGGAAATGGGGCCCGATACTGCCGGTCGGAATTCGCGCGCATTTTCAGCCCTCCAACTGCCAATAACCTGTCAGCATCAATACCAAACGCTCGAGGAAGCGCGGTACCAGTCGACGAGCTCTCCGACACTTGCGAACACGGTGACGGTCTGGAAGAGCACGCTCGATTATGGAACTGCGTCCTCGACGGAGCCACTCGCCCGATAGCGACTTGGCTGCTCCTGCATCGATATACGATCGGTGCCACTAACTGGAAGTGGTTACCAGAACTGCGGAAATTTCGGAAACGCGTTTTACTTCACTGAATGTTCCATGAAGCTTCTACACTATTTTTGGAATTATGGAAATTACTCGTTCATCTCCAGAGAAAAAAATGATAAGTTGTATAGTTGCGACTCGGTTGATTTTGCATCGATGTACGATCATGATAAGATCGATACCACTAACTGGAAGTGGTTACCGGAACTGCGGAAATTTCGGAAACGCGTTTTACTTCACTGAATGCGCTATGAAGCTTGGACACTATTTTTGGAATTATGGAAATTGTTCGTCCCCAGAGAAAAGAATTATAAATTGTATAGTTGCAACTCGGTTGATTTTGCATCGATGTACGATTTGATAAAAACAATACCACTGATCGAAACTAATTTCAGCTTAACAAATAATAGTGAAGTCTGAACAAAATTGTAGGATTCAAAGGAAATGATTGAGCATTAATTTTCATGAGAAAAAAAGAAAATTGATAAGCTGTGGGATGAGATTTCATCCCGCGGATGCGGTAGCCGGGAATTTTTGCATTCGTTAATTTGTCATCACCCTGACCCGGTGTATCCATAGGACTATGCAATATGTATTATCCGCGTGCACTCGGGAATTCAATTTCGCCGCAATATTTGCACCTCACGTCGGTGGGTCCATTTTCGGGATCCTATTGATATCACGGTAAATCTCTTCAATTTGCATATATATGAAATATTGAGCTGCGGACATGGGCGATACTATTGACGTCTACTGGACGTCGGTGTCTAGGGTGAACGAACGTGGATTGCTGCGATTTTCCAGGATTTTTCGGACCAGATCGAACTTTCAGACGATCCGTAAAATATGTCCAAAGGGGCCATTAATCTTCTCATCGACGGATTTCCTCGCTCCATAAACGCCATTCATGTCAAAATTGTTTACCATACAATTTCAACCGATTGTCGCCATTAATCCTATCAGTCCCTGCCGCGAAAGGCGAAATATGCACTCGTATTTCTTTCATAAATTCCAAGTCAATTTCATCGTAATAAAAAATCTGGAAAAATGGAAAATAAGTCCTAAACCCAAGGGGAATGTGAAAGATTATGGTTTTTTAGACTCCCTGGGCGAGGTCAAATCTCCAGACAGGACATAAAACGCGTCTCGGTATGGCAGACTTCGGTGCATTGAACTTCATGATCGTCCATGAATCTCGTTGCCCTTTGTGCATTGTTTTCACTTGGAAGAGACATATCAGCAATTTTAATCACGCGTCGCATTTCAGAATAAAAAGGTCGGCGCAGGTTTTAACGCTATCGGGGGGCCCCTTCTTAAAGGATAATTTAATTCTTTACCCTGGAAATTCCGGAAGGACGAGTCGGCTTAATTAGTTTGTTCAGCGATGTCGATGCAGGAATAAAAGAGATCCCGCGTTTGGACTAAACGCGCTCTCTTGGTGGAGGGAAGGCCGCAATAAGTTTCTTGGAAGGGCTTCGCCCTTCAGACCTTCGCACACACCTCCCAACCTCCACGTCGGTTTAAGTGACGTCCTATAAAGTTTCAGGGAAAATAAAAAGACCTCCCTTTTTTGCGATAGGCACGACCGCTATCCCGTTACATCTTATGCCTGTTTAAGAGCGAACCTTTTGTGGCTCGAGTACTTCGCACCCTCGTTTCTGCTGACTTTTCCCGACTTTATCTGGGAGAAATAGCTACACTGACTTTTTTACGTGCTTTCATATCAAATTCCACCACGGCCTCCGGCTCGAGAGCACCGAGCCAATGAAATCCAGGATTTCATCGAAATCACTAAACGCCGGTTACCCATAAACTGAAAGACTCGATACCTCGTAATCTCCCTAATCTAGGAGAAAATCGTAAAACTTTACGTGAAATTAATTGAAATTCTCGAAACCACGCGTTTACGAGCACTACTCTTATTTTTACTTTCAGTCTTTATAGCATCTATTGCTGAAGAAATATATGACTGATGCTTTTTATTGCACGAGAAGTGCTTCTGGAATTTAAATGCTGGGTAAAAATAGAAATGGGAAAGAAGGAGCAGGTTTTGACTCCTCCAGGAGGTCAGATCTCCAGACGAGGCGTGAAACGCGTGTCGGTAAAGAAGGTCCCATTAATCTTCCTGTCATCGTCGACCGATCTCATCGGCCTTTAAGCCCTATTCACTCTGAAAAGGAGCGCTCTCGGGGGCGCGAACCTAACCTCTTTCTATCTATCTATCTCGAGGGAAGTGATTTATCGCGATCGGCCAACCCGTCGCTCCTCGTTCCAGCTCCCTCCCTTTCCCTCCTCTCGGAGGAATCCTCGGGAAAACCGCGTTAGCGATTTTCTTCCCCGTCCTCAAGGAGGTCAGCCCGAGCTCGCGGTTGCATTTTTCCGTTCCGCGGTTTTATCTCGTTCGTCATAAGATGCGCCTCCTCTGAGGATGCTGCAAAGGGACGATGCCGATGCGATACCTTAACAGGCCCTCCTTTTCACTTTTCTCGTAATGGCAAAACACAGACGCGAGGAAACGCACCTCTGAGATACGAGGCCATTTTACACGAGAAGTGTCAGCCGTTCCGACATCGTAACCGGTGCTGACTTCGCGTCCCATAAGAGCACCTTCCTCGGTTATTGAAAAATGATCTACAGGGAATGCAGGACTTCGATTCCCTTAGAAAACCGGAGCCATGGACAGAAAACATCTTTTTATACGACCCGTCGAATTAGAACATTTTGCATCGAACTCGAACACCCGACGTTCCTTCGCGAGATCGAATTGCAACGTTCATTTCTTCAGGAATTGAACAAATGACCGTGAAAAATGTTAAACCTTGAAAATCGTCCATAAACTGTAAATAGTTTTTAGCTGGAATCTCTTTGACGAGGCCGAATCGTTCGTATCGGATTATTTCGGATTAACTCGTAAACGCTCTAACGTTAAATATATAGAGAGATGCTGAAGCAGTCGGCAACAATTTTCCGGGATTTCAGGCAATTTCAGTCAATTGAGGGAATCTGCATCCGGGCTCTCCGATACGCCGAGGGCTCGAATGATATCAGTTCCTCGATATCGGGGCACCGTTCGAAAGTACCGAATTTGGGCGCAGATTTCTAGATGGATGCATTACGGTTCTATCGGTGCAACGCGATTTTTGGGGAATCCATGCAGACGCGTATCGGAAACGAGCGAAGAGTTGTCGAGGGTTGATTCGACTGGTTTGGAATTAATTCGAGGGGCGCAATTAATGTCCGTCAAGGGTAATGAAATAATCAATCCTTTCTAATGCGGTTAAAAAGTCTGATAGAATCGGTCAAATTCACGCCCACGTTTTAAAATTGATAAATTCGGGTTTTATCAGTGCTATGCAATTTTTGCGGAATCCATGCAGACGCGTATCGGAAACGAGGGTGGTCGAGGGTTGATTCGACTGGTTTGGAATTAATTCGAGGGGTGGAACTGACGCCCTTCAAGGGTAATAAAATAATCTAAAAATAATCCATGCTTTCTAGTCAGAAAATCATGAAATGTGAATCGGTAAAATTGAAGCACAAGTCTCTAGATGGATGCATTCGGGTTTTATCAGTGCTACGCAATTTTTTCGTAATCCAAGCAGAGGCGCATCGGAAACGAGGGTGCATTCGACTGGTTTGGGGTTAATTCGAGGGGTGCGAGTCGGGGTGCAACTAACGCCCGTCAAGGGTAATGGAATGATCTATGCGTCTCGACGCCCTATTGAAAATCGAACTTCGGGGTGTCGCATTTGTCGGGCTGCGATCGACGCCCGCGGGCATTTCGGTCATTTGCGAAATATGAATATGAGATTATTCCGCCTTATCGGTGCAACGCGATTTTTCCCGCATATCGGAAACGAGCGAAGGGTAGCCAGGAGTGCATTCGACTGGTACAGGGATGATTCGAGGGGTGCGATTCGGGGTGCAACTAACGCCCGTCAACAATAATGGAATGATCTATGCGTCTCGCCGGCGACCGATTGATAATCGAAATTCGGGCCATCGTGTTTGTCGAACCGCGATCGATTCCTGCGGACTTTATGGTCTTTCGTGAAATATGAACGAGGGATTATTTTTTTTTCTCACCTTTTCGGAGCCGAAACCGCGAGTGCATCCATTTCAACGCTCCAGGGATCGCGGTAACGAGGTTAGAAAGTCGCCGATTTTTCAGAGCCTGCATCGCGACAAGGGGGTGCGGATTTTTCTCTGATAGCGGAACGCTTCACGCCCTATATGCGCCTCATGTATTTATCGAGAGGAGAAACCATGGCCTGACTCGATGGACTTGTCTGGCGAAAGGCTGGAGAAATTAAAAAAAATTACGATTATAAGTCTTCCCAGAACGTAATTACGGTTTTTCCCTGCATACAATTTTTCACGTTTGCGTTCAAATAAAATGGTTCTCCCCCCAAAGTCCACATCAGGTATTATTTTCCAGCGCGGACTTCGCTCCGCATATTTTTTTTTTTAACGATAATGGAGCTTTAGGTATTAATTCCTGTTTTATTGAGATTATTTAATTGAAGATGGAAAAGAAGAGAATTCTAAGGAGAATCAATGATGCATTTAGTTCAGGGATTGTGAACGGATTTACAATGCAATGGAGGTAATAAAAGTGGCCGAGAGGAGATATTTGGGGGAGGAGGAAAACTGCAATAATTCTCTAGAGAACGTAATAATTGTCGCTGTACATTACACGTGATAATACATTCCGTGGGGTTGGTCGCGAGATTCAATTTCATTTTAGATATTCGAAGGTAAGGGAAAAGGATGACGGAGGGTGTTCCCGTAAGGGGTCGAGGAAAGTCCACGGGAATTGGAAAAAGGGATACGCGATGGAGAGGAAGTGAAGGAGAAAAAATTCGTCGCCTCCCGCGATCCTTTAATTAAATGTCGTAAATCGAGATTCGCAAGACCTTCCGCCATTAGGGGGAGAAAGATCATCTCGCAACTGCGGGATCATTTCTGATTTAGAGCTGAAAGCGCTCCTGCGAAACCGAGGAAGAAGGTCCTGGTCGTTTCATTTAATCACAGCTCCGCGCCGACTCGTGACGCACGCATCGCGGAACGCGTGCGGGAATTATTCCGCGAGTAATTATCAAGCGCCAGTGCTGCGGAAACCGCGGCGATAAAGTAATCGAGACGTGACACTCAAGGGACTCGTTGAAGAGAAATTCCCTCGAGGGGAGAGTCTACAAGTGTCGTCGAACCCTTCTCTGCATTTGACTCCTCTCAAGATTTCCACATACGAAAATTCTACTTTTCAAATAATAATTTAAACAATCACTTTCCTAATTTTTTTTCCAATTGTTCCATTCAATTTTTTTCAATCTCTGTTTTTCTTTTTTACAGATGGAGCATTCCTTTACACAGAATTGCAATTTTTCCCTCATGAAAAGGCCGACCCTTAAGCCGCCGTTTCTCTCCCAGCTAATTTCGCGATCTATCCACCTCCGGTCCACTCCTCGACCTTAAGCCCATAAACCTTGAAACGAGGCTCCCGTATCAGGCATTAAATTGATTACCACCGTAATTTCTGAACTTTACTGCGGTTGTTCATACCAGGCCGTTCAAACCCCCCATGTAATGGCCCGAGGTTGATGCGCGCACTTATAAAGGGAATTATGTACAGATAGCACCTGAAGCGTCGTCTTTAAAAGAGAAGAGGCTGAGATTACCATTTCCCATACTTTTCCCCATATAAATCATCCCTGATAAAACATGCCGATCATTTAATATCCGACTTCCGACCCCCGAATAATCCCGTGAATGATATTTCTCACTGGGCGAGGAACTGGAAAAGGTTTATCAGTAATTGTTATCTTTCAGATTCTCATCGAAACGTCAGCGTCGGCTTTATAAAAGAGGAGGCTGACATTTTCCATATTTTTTCATTTACATGTAAAAATTCCTAATAAAATGTCCCGATTATTGTATACCCGACTTTGACTCTCAGATTATCACGGGGTGGGTTTTCGCGTGTTGTGGTGGCCGAAAGGATTTATCAGTAATTTCTCTCTTCCAGATTCTCGTCGAAGCGTCAGCGTCGACGAAGACCGATGCAACGTCGCCGGAAGCCGGCGCAGCGGGCGAGGTCGAAGGAAACGACCTCCTCCTCCGAAGTGATTTCCACCCACGACAGACAGCTCCGGTCGATCGAGTTCTACAACGAGTACAAGCCGAAGTACCAGGTGAAGAGCCGGGGCACTTCAAAGCATTCCTTTGCGAGCAGGACCAGAAGAGCCGCGACGGCTCGCAAGGACAGAGTCTGGGACCACGGAGTGATCCCATACGAGATCGACGGAAACTTCTCCGGGGCTCACAAGGCGCTCTTCAAACAAGCCATGAGGCACTGGGAAAACTTCACGTGTGTGAAGTTCGTCGAAAGAGTGACCAGGGAACACCCGAACTACATCGTCTTCACCGAGAGGCCTTGCGGGTAAGAAACGGCCCAATATCACGGCTAATGGTGACTTATCCCCGAATGACGTCGCCGTTTATCACGTCAACTCAAAGAAGGAAATCGATTTCACTGGTTCCCGAGTGACTAGCCCCAGGATTTCGGTCTCTTAAGAAGGGCAAGACCTCGCCCAAAGATTTGCTCGTCACTAAATCCATACAACTCCGATCGCCAACCCCTGCGTGTTCCCTCGTTTTTGGATTTCTCTCCCAGATCTCACCCCACATTCCCCCCAGCGCTCAATTTGCAATTGTAAATAGCATTGCGCCAGAAATCAAGTCCCCTTCAGGAGGTAAGACCCTGACGGTGACGTGATCATGGCTTGCGACGAGTTTATGGTAGTCCTGGGTACAGTCTCGACACCATGGCGAGTTACAATGGGTATAATATGCGTACAAATTTCCAGGTGCTGCTCCTTCGTCGGTAAAAGGGGGAACGGTCCGCAGGCGATCAGCATCGGGAAGAATTGCGATAAATTCGGGATCGTCGTCCACGAGCTCGGCCACGTGGTAGGATTTTGGCACGAGCACACGCGACCCGATCGGGACCGACACGTTCAGATTGTTCGAGACAACATCATGGCTGGTGAGGGGAGATTTTTCCTAAAATTTTCCACAAGCGTCCTGTCGCGTAGAGACGTCTTGCGAGCGAAACGGCGAGGAGCTTATAAGCCGAGGTCGCCAAGTTCTCGGCAAGACGAGGCGAGTTAAGGTCTCAGACCTCGTCCATCAGAGGCTCGTGTGTTCACAAGTGCGGGGAGATTTATTGGCAGGGGATTCCATCGGATCGCGAGGGTGCAAGATGGATTCCCCGTAAGCCGTAGGGAGTCACGCGAGCGTTTCGCAAGCTCTGCAAGCCCTGCGTTAATTTCGGCAAACAGAGCCCTCCCTTTCCGTCCGCTCGTTTCCGTAACGCCGAGCGATTTTCGGTTAGATTAATGGAGCACTTCAGGGTCCCTCGCATAACGTATCGGACAATTCCTAACACAGCTCGCTCCCCGATATTTGCGCCGGGGATATCAGCTATTAATTAATGACCAGAGCCTGCGTTTGCTCGATCGGTGACTGAGCTTTGGCAAACTGGACCCGTCCTCTCTCTCTCTCTCCGTGTTTAAATTGACAAAGCGGTTTCGCATTCCGGGTCGCCGAACCTCGAAGGCCGGATGGACGAGAATCCGAGCTTGCACACCCGGAAACACTTGCGAATCGGCTTTGATAAGCTCCAGACCACCGTGATATGCGACGGTCGGGGGAAAAGCTTAATGTCACGCTTTACATTACTCCCTATGACTTTTCCACAGGCCAGGAGTACAACTTCAACAAGCTGACCGACGAGGAGGTGAACTCCCTGGGCCTGCCATATGATTACGACTCCATCATGCATTATGCTAAGAATACCTTCTCGAAAGGAACCTATCTCGACACTATTTTGCCGATGGAGAGCGATGGGAAGAAGCGCCCGGAAATCGGACAGAGGATCAAGCTCAGTCCTGGCGACATCGCGCAGACGAATCTCCTCTACAAGTGCAAGAGTAAGCTCGGGATTTCAATTCCAAGGGAGGGTCGCGTCGGCCATAAGTCACCCTGGGACCTTTCTACGTTTCAGAGTGCGGAAGAACTTTCCAAGAAAACAGCGGAAGTTTCGGCTCGCCAACGCATCCGAACACCTCGCCACTGGTCGATGGGGAGCACTGCGAGTGGAGGATAACCGCGACCCATGGGGAACGCATCGTCCTCAACATCACTTCCTTGGACATCTTCAAGAGCGACTACTGCTTCAGCGATTACCTGGAGATCCGCGACGGCTACTGGCAGAAGAGCCCAGTCCTCGGTAAACGTCTACACCTTGGATAGAAACGAGAGAAGGATTTTCGATGGATTTTTCAGACGCCCCTCGAGGTCGCACGAAAGTGCCACTCAACGAGTCAATCGTCTATGACACTATCAATGAAATTTCAATTTTCATATCTGTAGAACAGTTTCATGAAGTAGACCTCTTTGACGTCCCTTTCACATCCCCTTAAGATGTCGCGGAGGCAGGGATGAGTTTTCGGATCGTCTTTAAATGATTGATTGTCGTAATCAGAGAATCGTTTCTTGATCCAGGGCGCTTCTGCGGCAGTGGGAAAATTCATGACCCGGTCGTGTCGACCGGGAGTCGGATGTTGGTGACGTACGTCACCTCGGAGAACAAAAGAAGTTACCGCGGTTTCTCGGCGAATTACGAGGCCGTTTGTGGAGGCGACGTCGTGCTGGACGGCGTCGGTCACTTAGAGTCGCCTAACTACCCCGACGAGTACCAGATTAACAAAGAGTGCGTATGGCGGCTCTCGGTGCCCCAAGATTACCAAGTGGCCCTGAAGTTCCAGTCCTTCGAGATCGAGAACCACGACACCTGCGTCTACGACTACGTGGAGGTGCGCGATGGCCACAGTCCGGAGTCGCCTTTAATCGGAGTGTACTGCGGGTACAAAGCCCCTCCGGACATCCGGTCGACGGGGAACAAGCTTCTAGTGAAGTTCGTCAGCGATGGGTCCGTGCAGAAGGCGGGCTTCTCTGCGACATTCATGAAAGGTGAGGTAACAAACACAAAGCCAAACGAAGAATATCTCCAAGAGTACTTATCAAATCCACATTCGAATCCATCGCGTAGAATTCGACGAGTGTGCCCTGATCGATCATGGCTGCGAGCACGACTGCATCAACACCCTGGGAGGGTACGAATGCTCCTGCAAGATCGGCTTCGAGCTCCACTCCGATGGGAAGCATTGCGAAGGTGAGCTGGATATGCGTTATTACATGCCTTTGTTGTTCCTACTTCGCAATGGATACGGCATATTTCCTTTATATGCCAAGATATTAATTAATACTGGTTCCAGACGCTTGCGGGGGGGTCTACGATCTCAGCAACGGCACCATCACGAGTCCCTCTTTCCCGGAGACCTACCCCATGAACAAGAACTGCGTCTGGGAGATCATCGCCCCACCTCAGTACAGGATCACCCTCAACTTCACGCACTTCGACCTGGAAGGGAACAACGTCTTCCAAGAGGAGTGCGAGTACGACTCCGTGGAGGTGGCTAGCAAACTCGGCGACGACGTCCTCAGGAAGCATGGGATATTCTGCGGTTCCAGGCTTCCGCCGTTGCTCACATCCGAGGGGAACTCTATGCGGATAGCGTTTACCTCCGATAACAGGTAAGTCTCGTCAGGAGTATGCCGAGCGTCTATAGGAGGATCTGCAGGGTCTAATTGATCCAATTAACGAGCCCTCCCGATGTCCCAGCGTCCAGAAGTCAGGATTCGCCGCGGTATTCTTCACCGACATGGACGAGTGCGCCAACAATAACGGCGGGTGTCAACACGAGTGTCACAATACTCTGGGGTCCTACGAGTGCTCCTGCCACAATGGCTTCAAATTGCACGAAAACAGCCACGACTGCACCGAGGGTGGGTGCAAGTTCGAGATCACTGCTCCTCAGGGCACGATCACTTCCCCCAACTACCCGAACGATTATCCTGGGCGCAAGGACTGCGTGTGGCACTTCACCACCACACCTGGCCACCGTATAAAATTGGTAAGATGTGGCGTACACATTAAAAAAAAAAGAAGAAAAAAATAGAAAATATAATCAGTGCAAGTTTAACCTCGGTAATCGATTTCCCACCTCGCAGATGTTCACCGTCTTCGACATCGAGCCTCACCAAGAGTGCACCTACGACTACGTAGCGATTTATGACGGCGATTCGCCCGAAAGTCTCACCTTGGGCACCTTCTGCGGGAACAAACTTCCACATCCTATAAGCGCCACGGGGAACCAAATGTACATGGTCTTCAAGAGTGATAACACTATCCAGAGAAGAGGATTCCAGGCTACACACACTACGGGTGGGTGTGGACCATCGTTCACTTAAGTCTCTATTTAAGGGGATGGGAAAATGGCATCCGAGGAGTCACTCGTTTCTGAAACTTCTCTCCGAACTGGGTGTATCGAACGCCTCCAAACTTCGCAAGGTTCCGCCACCCGTGGAATTTGAATTTTATAAAAAAAAAACTCGCAAGAATATCTGCAGAGAAATTATTAAAAAAATGTATATTCATCGACGCCGCTTTCGCATCACCTTAAGTTCCTTATTAAGCTCATACGCGTAATGTCAACTTCTGGAAACGATTGGATACGTCGAAGCGTCCTAATCTGTAGGAGTCCATCTTATATGTTAAATAATCTGCACGTTTTTTGCTTAGCTTGCGGTGGGCATTTAATCGCCACCGACCGGGTGAAGCATTTGTACTCTCACGCCAAGTTCGGATACTACAATTACGATCACAAGACGGACTGCGACTGGTCGATCGAGGCTCCTATCGGGAAGAACGTCCACCTCTCGTTCCTCTCCTTCCAATTGGAGTACGAGACCGACTGCGGTTACGACTTCGTCGAAGTCTACAGCGGCCTCGACGCGTCCAGTCCAAGTTTCGGGAGATATTGCGGAAACTCGGTGAGAAGTCCCTTATAAATCCTAGATATCCCACACATCACGGTATTAATATCGAAAGAGGAGGAAATAAACATTACATTACTTTGCTTTCAGAACATCACGACGATAATATCGATAAGCGAGGCCCTGCTGATCAGGTTCCGAACGGACGACTCGATAACAAATAAAGGATTCGCGGCAGCCTACGTGGCCATAGACCGCCAGGACAGCGAAGAGATCCTGGAGGGAGGCGAGGAGGAGGAATACGGGAATCTCTGATCGATAATCCCCATCCCGAAGCCGAAATCCGCTCCCACCTCGATTTTTGCTCTTTAATCTCGACCGACATTTAGCTCTCAGCCGTGAGACCGGAACCTCGGCTAGGATAACTCTGGTACGGTGTTTTAGATAACCAGGACTACCCTTGGCCTTCCAGGACTCGCCTGGACCACGGTTTCGAGTCCTCGTCTTCGGAGGAGCCGCCGAAGAGCGAGGTCAGGGGTCAGACGGAGAGACATAGCTATCTGGCTAGATGATAACGAAATACTTAACCGTGAACGTTCGTTAGCGCCTATTGATCTAATCGATCCGATTTTCCTAGGTCCTACGCGTGCCATGTAATTTAGGTAGGACGTAACGTATTATATAATTCGGGCGCGATATCCAGTTTGCTCCTAAGATGAGTCGAGATCGTGGAAGTCGGATGCTGAGGCACGATAAGAGGATGATAAGAGCGATGATGAGTATCCAGTGAAAGGCGCCGGCAGATTATGGAACTGCGAAAATGGGGACTGGTCCGTTTAGCGTCTTAATCTTCATCACTGCCCACGGTCGAGGGCTCCACGTGCTTCGATCATTCCATAAGTCCACGTGGAGATCGATAGATCACGAAGACACGGTCGCGAGCACAGCTGCAACGTCAAAGTTCGATTGGATCGAGATCGATCGCTTAATCATTCTAAAGTCACGTGGGGGGATCGGTAGAAGAACTTGCTCGCTCGTTGCAGTAAGATCTATGTGCGATGGCGATCACAATTGCGATATCAAAAGTCAGACCAGAACCAGATCGTTCGCTCGATTATTCAGGAGGATGACGTGACGATCGGTGGAAACCTCGAGCTCGCTCGTCGCAAGATGATCCATGTGAGATCGCGATCACAATTGCAATGTCAAAGTACCGATCAGAGACGAGCCGCGAGGGTTAATTGTACATAGACAAACTTAGCCGTAGACTTCGACGTCGTAACGTTTTATAAGTAGGCGTAGGGTCGGTACCTCCGACAGTGTTGGAGGGTTCTCTTAATCGTTTCCTTTTTGTACTTTTCTCTCGTCCTGCCAGGAACCGAACGAATTAGAACGATGCGCGAGGGCTTTTCTCTCGTGCTCGAAAAAAAGAAAAAAAAAAAACAATAACCCGATCGCGACCCCAGGTTCATCCAAGTACGTATATCCATTGATGAACCCGCGGGCTCTGGTATTTATTTGACGACGCGGATGAATGTGTAAATACTACTATTACTTTAAGGATAAGCGCGGAAAGCTCACGAACGTATATAACAATGCAGGGGTTGGCAATAAGGAGGAATACGGTCGTTATCGGCGTTCGAGATATTTCAGTATCTCGGGATTAAAAAAAAAAAAAAACATGCCGCGAACACCGCGCTCGAAAGCTGTTACTGCGACCTGTTCTTGAGCCCTTAACATTATTAACAGCGAGCACTTGCATGTAAATGTAGATCGTCCGATTATTACATTACGTATACATATGCGTTTATGCATACATTTGTCCTCTGACATTTATATAATATTAATTATCGAAGCGATGGAAGAAGTCGGGGTAGCGCGGCGAGCAAGGACGCCGCAAGATGGCCGGCTAAATTTTCATCGATTAAATGGCGCAAAAGTTCCGTAAGAATTTCCATAGTGAATGTCTCATTCCTCTATCCTAGTTACGCGCTGATAGTAATTTTTATCATATGCAACGGGGCACTTATTTTTAACGCAAGTGCGAAGGTAAATTCCTGGGAGAGCGATATTTCTAAAGGAGTGATTTTTGTAAGTTCTTTTTTTTTTTTCTTTTTCGCAGAAGAAGTCAACGTTTCCGGCCGAACGCGTTCGCGTAGTAAAAGACAAGTGATTTTATTTCCGTTTGAAAATATAGAATACATGTATTTCTCTTTTCTGGGGTGTACACGATAAACGTAAAACGAGGGACGCAGGTACGTGTTACATGCCATTGCGTCCTTACTTCGTCAAGAGTCGTTTACGATCATTCGTCCTTTATCACAGGCAAAAGTCGCGCGTCTTTGCATTGACGATCTTCGCTTCGGAACACATCCTTTTATCTCTTAAAGCTCCTTGCACAGATTGCACGCCGTCCGAGGCTGAAAATCGGCGGATACTTTTTGATAACGATCGCTTCCCGATCTCCAAAAAGCACCGCCTCCTCTCGTTTTCAAGTGCTCGATTAGAAATGACATGGTTAAGTTTAAATACGTGGAGGATAATTATACGAGATACGTAGAAGAGAACCTGGTAAAGTAAAAAATATGAAGAGTATTGCGACAAGGAAACGAACGTGACTCTCCTCGGCCGTTCCTGCCGAAGACCTTCGCACTAAGCTCGCCGAAATTCTCATTATCGCTATTATTCCTTAATTCTATACAATGATTATTGCTTCGGCATAATCAACGAGTCGACGGTCCGTCTGATACTTTATCATTGGCAAATTTCACGACTCCTGATTGTTTAAAAAAATTAAATCCGGAATCAACATTTTCGCCCGTGACCACGCTAACTCGCGGAAGACCCTCGAGTACATATGTACAAGTATCGAAAAATATTTCAAGACACTAAGAATTTTTTATACTACTTCCAGCTATATATAGAATCCTATGTACAATTCAGGAAGGATCGACGGGAAGAAGTAGAAGATTGACGTGCCTACTCGAAAAATCGATGACCTAGGTCAATCGATGCGTGTAAAAAAAGGATATAACGGAACTGTGCGATGTAAACGGAGGAATTAGTATCGGCAGAATCGTGAAGTCGCCTTCGTTGGGTCACGTTATTCCGTTAAACGACATGGTCTCCCTAGAAACCCTCAAGCGAGAATCCTAATCATAAATAGAGTACAAAAAGTTGCTCTAATCTAGGGAACATCGATGGAACGGATCGACTACCTCGATCAAATCAATCAAACCAATCAAACGTCATTCACGGGACACGAACCAAAGAACGAGTGCTACGTTATTCTCTCTCTCCCTCTGTTTCACTCTCTGGGCGAAACTGAGTTAAGACTTGGAGCTGATCGCCGGCCGGTTCAATTTTCGTCAATTATCAACGTCCATGAACCATCAGCGTGAATTAAACCGTGGATCCCTCTTCGTCCAAGGACCCACGAAACTCTCTTTTACATCACGATTGTACAGCACGGTTTACACCCCGACTTCAGGGTCCTGGTCGCTGGATTTGCTAGGACCTCCACCGTCCTTTGGACCCAGGCCATTCGCCATCCTCTGGTATTGCGGCTTCCAAGCACTCTGGGGACGCGTGTAATCAAGATGATCATACTCCAGGTACGCGTTGTTCTGCTTGATCTCATCGTACAGGTGCTCCGTTTTCTTGGCGTCCGTTTCATCGATACTATGATACATGTTCACGTTGGGATTGCCCGAGTCGGCGTCCTTATTCTTCAGCGAAGCCGTGTGGTCGTACTTCAGGCCGTACGCACCTTGAAGAAGCCAAAACGATCAGCCACACGGTACGACTTTTACGTAAAATATTAATACGCAGAGTAGTTACCTTTGCAACTGTCCTCCTCGTCATCCGTCATGCCGTCAGGTGAGAATTTGGCCCTAACGTTGTTCACGTTTTTCGTGCCGAGATCATTCTTAATCTGGACGTTATTCAGTAGCGCCGTACCGTCATCGGACTTCGAGGTACCTTGATACGAGTACACCGGATTATCAAACTGATTGCGGTCTGGAGAAATACGTGAAATTAGTTGTACAGAGTATGCAAGGTGGGTTGATACGGTTCTTGGAGGTAGACCATACCTGGCGGCGTCACAGGTTCTGCTATGTACTGCACCTGGGCGATCTCCATCTTAAGATTAGCTACTCTCCTCCGGTGGTACATCCAGGCTGTCAGAGTTATGGCTATGACGATTATGGCAGCGAAAACTCCTGCCACCACGCTACCATATCCAGATTCCTCCTCCCTCTCCTGGACATTACGCGAAAACAGCTGTTCGTCACAGTTGGGCCCTGAAGAGAGGAATCGAAATTACCATCATTTACTCATTTCTAGTGCACTCGTTACACCTTTACACTCGTACCTGTGTACCCATGCCTGCAAATGCAGCCCTCGGCGGGGTGACACATGAAGAAGTCGTTCTTGCACTCGCAGGGCACCATGCAATGGTCCCCGTGGTACCCTTCCGGGCAAACTTGAAATGGGAAGAGGTAGGTATAATTTCATTGCCTTCGCCCTAGTTCATCAATTTATGAGAATGAACTTACTCTCCGTACAGTGCGTGCCCGTCCAGCCAGGTGCACAGCGACAATGTCCATCGTTGGGTCTGCACCTCCCACCGTTTTGGCACTTGCAATGTTGAGTGCAGTTCACCCCATAGGTACCATCAGGACATGGGGTTTGGCAGTGCTCGCCCCGCCATCCGGGTAGACATTGACAAATACCTGAAATTAATACCCCTTATCAATCCATCCCGTGCATAAACTTGGTAATGATTTAATTGACGAATCTCCTCCCAGTCCGATGATTAGAACCAATCATATCAAAGTGCAGGAACGAAACCCTGCCGTGCAGAATCTTGATTTGCTGCCTAAGCATTATCATCGTCATGTCACGTCTTAGAAACTCTGGGCAGGCAACGTGATCCTTCCTGATAAAAACTATCCGAGGTTCTCGCGGTGGGGAGAATATATGTAAACGAGACGTCTATTACATGTATAATATATGCGAGAAAAGTCGCGCTTTACCGGGATTACCTATAGTAGCCTTACCGGTAACGTGGTGACACTCGGCTCCGTTTTTGCAGTGACAATGATTAGCGCAATTCGAGCCGTACCGACCGGAAGGGCAGGGATGTTCACAGGTGAGTCCCAGGTATCCAGGTCGGCAGATGTACTTCCCGGTTACGTGGTCGCAGGTAACGTTTCCTGGATGGAATAGTTCACTGGTTTTAATTCCCGTCTCGGTTCTCCAGGTTCCTCGTCCATGTGCAAGCTGGAGCAGCGGAGGTAGAAAGAGATCGCGCAGCGGAGGAGAGATACGTCGCGTTTCCAAGGACGATAACCGGGTGCTCACGTAATTCCCACCGACAATCTCCAAGATCGTCTCTTGGAGTACCTCGCGTAAAATGAGCGCGAGATGGCTGTGGATTCTGCGGTACTTACTGGAACGGCGTCCGGATGATGGGATTCGATGACGAGCGACGTTAGAAGCAACTAATGAGACGTCTACCAGCAACTACTATGTTACGGCATTCCGATAGCAAACGATGTTAATGAGGAAGAAAGCATCCCAAGCTCTAGCGAGCCCCACGTGGACTCCCATCTACTCTGGAGAACATCTTCTATCAAGACGCAGCTGACCCAATACGTCAAAAGTATACATTAAATGGCAATAATCGGTGATCCGACATCGAAGGTGCGCAGATTTAACTGGCAATGAGACATCCCGGAAGTCGAGCAAAATTAAAAAAATTTTTTTTTAACCGAGACTTCACGAGAGAATTGATAAAGAACTGATCTCACAATGGCGGGGATTTTTTAACGCGACTGGATGCGTCTAATAATCATGATACCCGTGGAATCGCTTCTTAATCAATTCTTTCTCTTCTTAAACTCTGTATTGTAAGAAAAAATTCATACCATTTCATTTTGGAATTTGGAACTTAATTTTTTAAAGGACGTTCTCCAAAGCGACGGGACCCACGCGAAGGACCTTCACCGAAATGCAAAATGGCCTTCGGCGGAACTTCTTACCGTGCATCTTCTCCGGGCATTTTTCCTTGCAGTTAACTCCGTACCAGCCTTCTTTACAGGGCTGAGAGCAGTCTGGACCCTCCCAGCCTCTGGAGCACACGCAGCTTCCCGAGGTAGGGTCGCATGAACTATTGTTCATGCAGTTGCACTGAGAGTGGCAGTCATCGCCGTACAGGCCAGCCGGACATTGAGTCTCGCATCGAATCCCTGTTTCATGGTTAAATTCTGAGGTCTAAGCGGAAGCACGCTTAATCGAGTTAACCGGAGTTAATTCAAGCTCGAAATAGTCTCTTCGGCTGGGAGATGGGAAAAGTGTTAGAGACTCGAGTTCGGGTCTAACGATGGCTTGCTGGCATATTTCAGTATACTTTTAAGTAAACAATGGAAGGAACGGCAGCGCCAGAATAAGTTGATGAAATCATTTAATTAGAGATTAGTTAAATTAGGTTTCACCCATCTAACAAGCTGAGGTCGTCGCGGATCGACGACCGGATTTTCGAGTTTCCCATTTAGTCTGGATCCGAAGCGATGAATGGAAAGAAATGTGTCGACGATAACAGGGAAGCCACTACGTACTATGATGAACTAGGCTTTTGATGATAAAGTAATGATTTTCTGGAGAGCTCCCAGGGGGGTGCATCTGTCACCAGCTGCCTCCACTTTGGACCTCCACTTAGACCTTCCAGGGACTTTGGGTAACATTAGCCACCCATAAAAATAGATTCACAGGACTCTTAGTTTAGGAACTTTTAGGAGTCAATATGGAAATAAATCCGGAGTCTGTGGAGTTAGAAATTTAAGGAACGATCGCACCGCAAGCCTTATCCAAAGATCAAGACGAACCTTTGATAATCGAGCTAATGGACCCGCAATCTAAATTACTTGCCGAGGGCTACAAAGATGAGACCTAATCAGCAATCTGAATTATGCGCCGAGGATAATTAGGAAGGATCTTGCGATGAGATAAGGTGCGAAGGTCGGATGGAGGGATTTATGAAACCGTGTTGACGAAGGAGAGGATCTGCAATCTCAATTGTTTGCGAAGGACGGTAAGGAAGGATCTTATGGAACCATGTTGACAAAGGACGGAACCCGCAATCTGAATTATTTGCGAAGGACAGTAAGGAAGGATCTTACGATGAGATTAGACCCTGATATCGAAGGTCGGAAGGAGGGATTTATGAAACTAATTGTAAAGTGCAGCCTTTCAGGGGTTGCATGCGGACTTAAACGGCCAGCTGGGTTAATTCTGCAGCCTAGTCTCCGCATACTACCTCTGAAGCGTTAAGAAAAGGGTGCGGGGGTGATACCAATGGCCGTAAAGACGAACCTCGCCATTCGGGCTTGCAGATGCAGCGTCCAGTAGCCGGGTCGCAGTCGGCGCTGTTTTCCGGATGGCAATCGCAGACCTGCGTACACTCGTGTCCGAAGAATCCCCTTTTGCAACGATCCTGGCAGAACTCCCCGGTGAAACCAGCGGCGCACGTGCATGTGCCTACGCGTCACACAAGTGTTGCATGTCGTGTGCATAGTGCAAGTGCAACCGAGAAATATGGCCCCAGTGCTCGCCGAGCGAGATCGTACGAATGACCGAAGACCAAACTATTCTTCGCGTCGCGTCGCATGATGAGCAAACACTCGAGAAGTCGACGTCGCGATAGGAAGGAGAGAAAAAAAAAGAAAAGAAAAGAGCTCGCGGTAACAAAGAGCAAAGTCTGGACGCGATATCGTCGAATTATTTGACTTCGCGAGGAGTGTTTTGAAAAAGGAAACGAAGGCTCGAGTGTTTTGTAGAGTCTCACCTTACAAAACCTGACGCTTCCCAGAGCGGTATAGGAATTGAAAAGTACGCGTACTCTAAGATAAGGTAGACGGGAATTTCGGTCCAAAGATGTGGGAGTTGGTCCCCTCTACTCGCGAGTTACAATAATTCTCGTTCACCCGGGTGTTCGCGAGTAAGTGTTGCGTCTTACCATTCTGCGGATTGCAGGCGGCGTTGTTGTAACAGTTGCACTTATCTAGGCAGTCCTTTCCGTAAAATTTGTCCGCGCAGGGACGATCGCAGAGGACACCGGTCCATCCTACCAAAACGTCATAGACTCGTGAAGTCGAGGGAATTCTTACTTACCTATGGGAATCCGTCGAACGTGCGCGGTAAGATCGACGTTAAGAACGAGTACAAGACAGAGGAATCTGACACATCAAACGGGATAGATCTAACTACTGTACAGAGAGGAAAGAGAGCTGGTAAATGTGCAAATTCAAACAAACAAATTCTCCGCGGCGAGTCTCTCTTTCTGCTGCCACCGCGTTCTTGCGACTTGCTGGAAATGCCCACTCACCTGCGGTGCAATTGCAGTACCCGTTCTCGGGCGAGCAGGAGGCTCCGTTTTTGCAGGAACACCTCTGGGCGCAGTCTTCGCCGAAGGTATTTTTCGGGCAGAGCTCGTTACAGTCCTCACCTCTGTAACCGGCTGCGCAGATGCAGGTCCCATCAACCGGCGAGCACTGCGCGCTGTTCTTGCAGTTGCACTTGTATTGGCAGCCTTTGCCAAAGAAGTAGTAGGGACAGGTCCTGGCGCAAGTAGTTCCACCCCAACCGGCGTTGCAGATGCATTCTCCGGTCCATGGGTGGCAGAGCTCGGTGTTCTCCTTGTTGCATTCACAAACCTAGTTCGAGAGACTTTGTATAATATTTTCTTCTAGTACAACGATGCAGATGCGTGGTTAGATTACCTTTGCCTGATCTATTTCATCGACCGTTCGACTCACCTGCGTGCAATTCGGTCCCCACAGGCCATCGGGGCACATCCTCTCGTCGCAGTCCTTTCCAGTCCAGCCAGGACTACAATCGCAGGAACCGTCGTGGATCGAACACGTTGCGCCATTCTTGCAGGTGCAGTTGTTCGTGCATCCTACACCGTAAGTCCCCTCCAAGCAAGGCTTCAGACACTGCAGAAGAGGCGAGTATAAACTTTAGGACCTCATCTTACCCAATTTTGGGATAAAAACCTAAAAGTCTCACCGTCTCCCCACGGAAACCAGCTTTGCACTTGCACTGCCCGGTGATGTGGTCGCACATTCCGCCATTATAGCATTCGCATACTTGGGAGCAATTTTTACCCCAAAATCCGGTAGGGCAGCGATTGGCACAGACGGATCCCTGATTAATAATGGAAACTTTAGTTTAGCTAACGAGAACATAAAGACGATAATTTTCTCCAGGTACTTAAACTGTCCTACCATCCATCCGGGAGTACAGAAGCATTGTCCAGTGGTCGGACTGCAGGATCCTCCATTCTGGCACTGACATTCCGACTTGCACTCGTCTCCGTGCTTTCCCGCCGGACACAGGTCGTCGCACCTGCAATCAACAGCGATAACAATGCATAAAGGAGCTGCTAGCACATAACGCGTTACCTTGGCGGCGATACGAGTGTAGGAAAACTACCACATCACCTCTATTTACCCCAGGAAAGCACACGGTCATTACACAATTACGCCACAATTCTGCCAACGAGTTCCACCGGCGACATTTCTTGCTCATAAATATCGAGGTATCCGATGCGATTGGCGTGCCGTAATTATTTTTTTTTTTTTCTATTAACATTGTCGCCGGTAAAGACTACGGCGCTTTTTCATAAACAATGACCCCCTGGGTTGATCTTTCGTACTTATATTTTCATATGCAACTCACAGCGGTCCTGTGTAGCCCGGTGCACAGTGACATTCTCCAGAGATATGATGGCAACTTCCACCATTGCGACAACGGCACTCTTCGAGGCAGTTCTGTCCATACCGATCTGGAGAACACTCCTGGTCGCAGAATTCGCCCATCCAACCCCTGGTGCAGATGCATTTGCCGTCGAAGGGATCGCATCTGGCCCCGTTCCTGCACATGCACTCCCTCTCGCAGTCTCTTCCCCATTTGCCCAGTGGACACTCTAAAAATTTATTAAACTTTTTTATTTATATATATATTATAATCGCAAAGCATCGCAATTGGGGCTGCAAGTGTATTCGATATCTTTGCCAGTTGGAGAACTCACTGATATCGCAAGCAGGTCCACCATATCCAGACTCGCACTTGCACTCGTCAGGCGCAACGCAAGTTCCATGGCGACAATCTTCGGAGCAAACTGGTATACAACGCTCGTTGTCGTTTGTTTTTGTATATCCTTTGCAACATTCTGCCACGAGCCTGCCCTTCTCCACCGCCTGTAACGAACAAGCTCGATAAACCGCGAGGTACACCCTGGAGTAAAGCGTCATGCCTGTTTTCTGACGATGGCGACACCTGAACCAACGCTTTTTCCCGCGGCTCGTTAATTACGCGTCCAACTTATCCACGCAGCCGGAAAAAAAAAAAAAAAAAAAAGAACTCCGAAGACCTAGTTTGCCTCGGCAAGACTTACTAAATCGGCACGAGGGACCAACCTGCGTCTTGTACACGGTCTTGAAGGTGGTCTTGTACTTGGAACACTTCGGTGGGAAATTGAAGCACCAGGTGAACTCTCGCGTGATGTACGGCACTCGCTCGGAGATGTTAACTGTCACCATGTGTCTGGAAATTGCGAATTAATTTCTAATCATTTATGTAACCTCCATAACATACCGTAATTAAATCGGTCTGGAAAATACCAATGTTAAATTCAAGTGATACTTTCAAAGGCACGTGCTGAATGTTCGATGGCAATCGGGAAAAGCAATTAAAAAGGAGTCTTTTATTTATAGTATCATTTTATAATACCATGTCTTGCCTGGTAAAATTAAATTCCCTTTTTTTTTTTTTTCCAGTGTGCAAATTGTCACCGAATTCTTACGTTTCCTTCCGGTTGCAGATGTTAGGTCCTTCCAGATCTGCATCGGTGCCTCTCAAGATCGCCAAGGTTGCAACCACGAGCACCAGCCAAGAGCAGGCAACGTGCCAGACCCTGGAGGCCATCTTGCGTCTTCCAGTCACGCTCGGTACGGCCTCAGCTTGTATACCTCGAAGAAGAGCTCACTTCGACTGCATCTTTGATTCGATTTATTCGAGAAATGGCACTCCTTCGCACTGTTTCCTACCGGCGAAGGTGAAACTGCTTCACCAGGTTCCATGAGCGTCGGCTCTTCTCATCTTCCATTGCCTAGAAAAATAAAACAAGGTGTTTACTAAGTTTCCAATGTTAAAAAGAAGAAAAAAAAAAAAAGAAACTCGACGATACTAATTCAATGTCGATCGGTAAAGCCAAAAGTCCGTCGCGGTGATATCATTTAGTTATTTACACCGTATGCATTTTAATTCGTTTTTCAATTAGGGATGTGTACGTCATTTTGGAAAAATTTCAATTCGACCACGGTGCACCTCGTCGAGGAGGAAAAAAAAAAGAAACTCGACGATAGTAATTCAATGTCGATCGGTAAAGCCAAAACTCCGTCGCGATGATTTTATTTAGTTATTTACACCGTATGCATTTTAATTCGTTTTTCAATTAGGGAAGTGTACGTCATTTTGGAAAAATTCTAATTCGACCACGGTGCGCCACGTCGAGGAGGTTCGTGTCGGGTATGCCGAGCCGACGTAAATGATACGTCAGCAAACGACGACCTGGGGGACCAATAGAGAAGCAAGAAACGCAAATCTCGCCTTATCGCACGGAAGGCACCAACTGGTACCGAGGAGAAGGTGTTGGGTTCCTCGTAAGCGTTCCTCCACTGCGGGAACAAGTTTCCAATTAACATGGCCGAGATGGCGTCAGGGTCCTTTCAAGTTGACTTCGACGGGTTTCGAATGACTGTGGTCGGCAGAAAAGATCGCACTAATTGCGGGACTTTTGACACGGCGGGATATTCTGAGCCGCGCGGAAAAAAGCCAAAGCTCATTCGGCACGATTTAATATTTCCTGGTACTTAGCTTCGGCCTTTCTTGTATTTGCCTATGCAAATTGAGGTACACCATTACTGAGCTTGCTGTTACATCATGACAAGTAACGAGAAAATTCCTCCTAGAAATATGGATCTACGACTGCCCTTTCGATCAGCTGATTCCGAACAGTAGCTGTGTTGTACAAAAATTCGATTAATCAAAATCTGTCATTATCTGCGTTAAGCCTATGGAAAAAAAAAAAAAAAAAAAGAAACTCCCAAAGCAAGAGATCCTGTTAATATCCCTAATTACTGAGAAGGCCGATCTGCGACTGCACTATCAATCAGCTGATTTTGGGTAACGACCGTTTTTACGCGGAAATTACTACAATAGAGGTTGGTCATTCTTCGACTCGTGTAATTGGTAGATTATTAGCATGACCAATCCCATTCGTGACATTTCGTTGTCCGACAAGCTTGTAAAGATCGAACTAGGCCAACAAGTACAGGAACTATTTCGGACGTGCCTTCTCGAGGTGCCACCAAGTCGTTCGATGTGATTTCGAGGCCTCGAAATTCGGCGTAAGAAAATTGTTTAAAAGAGAAAAAAGAAAAAGTATGCCCAGATAGTTTGAGCTGGCGATACCGGAAGTGTCTCGTCGCAGCCTTCGACCGAGCCTCACGATCCATTGATCTGTCAATGAATCACGTGAGCACGTGTGCACCACGCGGGGAGGACTTTACGTTTTTACTCAGACTCGAGTCATGATTCACTCGAGTCATAACCAAACCGGGCATGCAAAGTGATTTTGAAACACGTGACAGGAAGCGTGCCGTTACACATTGCACACTCCGAGGAAAGAAATTGCTCGGCGATTCCCCGAAGTTGACTAGTTCCTCTTAAATACCCTCGTCCAAAACGAATTCTAAAGGAATATCGCACTAAGGAGAAAACAAATTATGTCACGGACTGCCATAACCTGAGGCTGGATGCAGTCGGAAAATCCGTCTCTAAAAGGCGGGATTATTTCGAGATTACGCGAGGTCGCCTAATTTAGCATTAAATCTAAAAGCTATTCCACATATAGAAGCACAAATGTCAATAGAGCCCTCTGTATTTAACGACTCAACGGGAAGTGAGATAAACTTGGGTACTGAAGACTTCGTAATAAAATAGTGCAATGCCATGGACGTCATTCCATGTGTCGATGATTGGTACCGTGTGATCGATATAATCGATGTACTTCCGTACCCTATTACCTTCTAGACCAAACCCATCATCGGTACAACTAGTACTCCGGAATTAGATCATGAAAACAAGGTCAGTGATCCCAATAGATAGGCACACTTATCCGCGTGTACAGAACTCATTACAGCAATGGCATACAGGATCACCGAGTCTTATAATAATACCTACATCAATTGGAGTTAATTATGAAATAATGTAATGTTCATAGGCGAGGTACCCCAGCGAAACGAAAAAAAGCCCTGAACTCACGGAGGATCGTTTCGCATGTTAATACCGTAATACCCCTTACTTCTGTTACTACAGTTGCGCGCCAAGAACATATGCACCATACCATTCCAATTCGCTCCAATTAACGCATTTCGCACTAAAACGCATTTCTAGGAACCCTGCAAACGGTTCTGGAAAATCCCGAAGCGTTATTGAGCCTCACGCAATGCGTGCCAGGGGACAGTTTAATTTTCTCTCCTTTTTTCGATTATACCATGTTTATTTATTTTTTATTTATTACTCTTCAGCTTCTTTTTTTTTTAATGACGCAAATTTACTAGTGCTCTTAAGGTACAGGGTACCTTAAGAGCGTCGTGATGCAGAGAGAGGAGAGAAGTAGAGTTCACGAATAGACGCTATAGGCATCTCGAGAGAATCCCACTCGAGGTTTATTTTGATCGGCTGTTTAGCGATTTGAGAGACGAGTTCTCCTCGGCCAGTTCTTCAGGGCCAGATAGAGAATCCGCAAACGCGAGCACAAGGCCCAGTTGGAAGTGAAGAAAACGAGCGATGTAGGCGGACCTGCTCGATGCCAGTTTTCCGCCATACATCCGAGCCTGTACTCTACTGACGGACTTCTACCCACGCACCGAAGCTTTCAACGAATCACGTACGATCCTCCTCACTGATATACATCCTAGACCCAGAGAATAGTACCATGCACCAGTTTCTCTGAAAAAATATTATCAATCGCTTCCAGAGTAGATTATGGAGAAAAAAGAAACAGTATCTGAGACTTGCCCAGAGAAGGACTCGAAACTGGAAATTTTCCTTCTTCTTGGTTTTTTTAATTAAATGCGTTTTGTTTGGCTAAAATGTTACGAGGAACGTTAAAATGCCTCTTACTGTACGGCTTTTTGTCCATCCTCGGTTTTTTATTCGGCCCCTGGTCCTGGGGTTATTAGAATGCGGAACACAACGGGGGAATGAATGCGGAACCGTAGTCTGCCACTTGAGAATTTCTCGGTAACATGCTGCTCGATTCGAGCTAACGTTCGGTCGGCGAGATGCAAGAGGACGATCTTGGATTTCAGATGAGCGAATCAAAATATGAAAGTGCTTCGGTCGTTGGTATGACGAGAGGACATTACGGTGGTTATTGAAGAGACCCATTTACGGGGGGAAATGGGAAGCCAATTGATTTGAAGTAGCCTCTTGCACGCTCGGGGGCAATGGACGTGTATTGGATTAGAACTCCTAGAGCAGCTGGAAATACTTGAAAGGTTCGCTCCGAAAGATTGACAGGTAAGAATAATTTTCTTCGCCATAATTACGTGACAAAGGATCGGGAAAGGATATCTGGAATATCCTTTACGTGGAGATTAAGGGTTGGCACGGATCATCGCCCAGTTCGTCATCGGCATACTAGTATGCCCACTCACGTGACTATTCAATACTTATTCATTCATGGTACCACTGTTAATTTACGTTCACTAATCCTTGAATAATAGACCCTATTTACGGTCCCTGTTTACCCTGGACTGCAGGCTCTTTTGTAAGTACGGTCATTAAGTGCGAGTTCCCTGAAATTTTCCCAGGAATCGAGGATCGCCGGTGACGAAAATGATTAAAGCTGTTGATAAAACTCGGTGGCCGACAATGAGTCATAATTGTCTATCTCATGGACGTGGACAGGATGAATACTGACAAGAGTACACGTGACAATAGAGAAGCTCCGTATACAGAGTCGCGAGTGTACCGATAAGCTCTCTCCTCCACTTTTTCGTCTCTCTTCCTCCTGTGGAAGATTCATCCTCCCCTCTCCCTCCTTTTTCCTTCTCTCTTCGGTCCTCTTCCATTACTCTCCCCCCTTTGCGCGCAAATTATGCGCACGTCCTCCACTCGCCTCTTCGTTCCTGATCAAGACCAACAATTACACATTCCACAAAGAGGATGGAGGAACACAAGAGAGTGTCATCGAATCATCATCTGATTTCCCTGCCACCATTTTCCTCGCGATTGCATCCACGTTGCTCTTCTCGTTCCCGTATTCCCTGTTTCTTTTATTTCCGCTGCAAGGTATGGCTCCTTTGCGCGGCATTGTTTCCGCCATTTTGCGGACGCGAAGAAGGTATTTTGTGCGGCATTACGTGAAATGGAAACCCGGGTAAGGACAATGGCACGTCTTTGCCGTGGGTTTGGCATTGTGTGGATCTGCATACAGGGCATCGGCTGAACAAGAAGCGCTTCTGAACACCTCGAAGAAGAGGTGCACCCCGAAGAGGCGAACCGGAGTGAAAGGATTCCGCCGAAGAGAATGCAGTTCACGGTACAACGGATTCGCCGCGATTTGGAAATCATTAATTAGACGGCGTAGGATTTTTTTTTAATTTTATTTTATTGCACTTTTCCCTAAGAAGTGTGCATGGAGAAATTGATTGCATCGAAGATCTGAATACGATAGATGTAATTGAACCTGGGATTCATATATTAGGTTGTGGGTATCTGCTGAAAATATTGCAGGCGGTTTTTACAGATTTCACCCTAGGTCTCGGGTTTCGGAACTCTTTACTGGGGTGTGAAAAAGAGTCCTGGGGTTCTTCGTGGACTAGCGTTGCCAGGGGGTGCAAAAACGGGCGAGAGGGTGCGAAAAGGTACCAGAGGGTAGGAGAACGACCCTTCGACTGGCAATCAGTCACCTCGCAGGGAGTTAATTCGTTTACGTAGAAAGACTCACAGGGGCGTACATACGCAAATGACTCACAGGATGTGCGGCTCAAATCGAGACGTAGTCACTCGAACCTCCCAAGTGCAGGATGTGCATTACTGTAACAAGATCGGACCCGACTGGAGACTATCAAATTCTCCCCAGCTGATACGCGATAGACCCAGGAACATTATCAATAGACTGGCTTTATCCTTTTCAAAATATTTGCCTGCCACATACCGCAACAAATAGTCTCCTCGAGTCAAAATCGTCAATAATCAATAAATCAATAATCAGCCGATCAATAAATGGCCCAGAAATTTTTTCAAAATGAATCCAGTGTACCCAAGCGAAAGAAAGATAGATCAACGAGTCTCTTCTGAATTCCCCGAATGACTAAAATTCGACAATGACTAAGAACGTAATTCAGCCCGATCGCGTTTGGGCATTGATCAATGAGAGTTCAAGACTCGGTAGCAGTTTGCACAAGTGTCGCAGCACCAGGCCGACAGTACAGGAGCCTCGTTCTTTCGCCAGGTAAAAATCGGAATAAAAAGCCCGGACTTTCATTACTTCCTTAATGCGTCATCAGCGATTACCTGGAACCACATTAATTATGGTAGCCGATCGGCGTATCGACGAGAAAATTCCGTCCGCGAGGTCTGTAACAATCGGCCTCGAAGGAGACTTTTCCGTAGAAGGGAATATCGGAAGCCTCGGCCATAACTCGCGAAGACGTACCAGATAACCGAGACCGCTACGGTGAGCGCACGATAATTGAAATGCATCGAAATGGGATGCACCCGGAAATGCAGGTGCGCGGTTCTCCACCTATGACCAAGGAAATCCGAAGCGGAATTTATTTCCTGGCTACGCACCGAACATATATCGCCTACTTTCCAGAGATTGTCGAGTTTACAGCTCGTGAGAGCTTCCGACGTTTCCGGCTTGGGAACGGCGCGAAAATAGTACGTGTAATGGGTAATCGTACAAAACGACATGGGAAGCGAGGTCTACTGTCACTTATCAGACCATTAGGTCGAACACTAAAATGAGTCGATTGGGAAAAGCGGCAAAATAAATTTAAAAGTGACGTTAGGTTTAACAGGCATGTGATGGTGACCATTAAGTTGTTATTTACTTCCGGCTAATTCTGTATAAAATTCGTAAATGTATGCTTCTTAAGTCATTTTCCTGTAATATTAATTCCTTGGAATTTTATTTTTGATGAAAAAGTTGGTGTCATCCGATTTCTTTTTCTGTTTTTTTTTTTTTTTTCGTTTGGGTAGATGCACTTCGATGCAACCGTTGGTGCACCGGGGTTTACTCCGGACTGGGAGGAATTCTGCCCCGGAGATGATTGGATTAAATGTGATTTGTCCCGAGAGGTGATGTATATTCCTCAAGTTACCCCAAGATCTGATTACTCCTTGCCATCTTTATCTCTCGTTGCAGTCCCGAGGGTATCAAGTACGAAGGCGAGCAGAATATCACTCGGCCATGACCAAACTGAATTAATGAAACTTCCGGCCAGCCGTGCGTCCAAAATGACACACGATCGTAAAACCTCTGCAGAAATGGTCGCTAAATGGAAAACCGTCTTGAGGCAAACACGCGACACCTACACTGCACCTGCATTAATAATGAATAATTCCTCTTAACAAGCAATCATAATTTGGCGACTGAGTATACATACAACGGAGACGGTAAAAATTAGGTATACACGGAATGAAAAAAGATATACCATAACAAGGAATAAATTTGAATTGACAAATGCCGGACTAAATGCCAAACGGACGTCACTATTTTTCGCACTTTGATATGTAAATATAAAGAAATTAAAAGGCATCGTTTGAAGGCCTCGATGCCAATGGAGTTCAACGTGTCTGGTGACGAGCATGCATTATTAATTTACATCCCAATCGTATTGTTAAATCCACTCCGAATAAAGAGGACGACATGACTCATACGCAGACTACACGTGTCGAATGTTTTACAGCTCGATAAAATACCATTCATACCGTGAGGTGCACATCACTCGAATTACCTGCGCACTGCGGGGAGAATTGTCATTTAATTGCTCATTAGGCATTTTCATATCAGTCATCCGATCAGAAAATTGGCCAATCCTCTGGGAAAGCTCGCTCGACCCGATGGTGATGTAAATTACAAAAAGTGGAATGAAAATAAAAAATATATAAAGACCATTTCCTGCCGCGCGGTGCATTCCATAAAGTGCAACCATTCCCGCGAGAGTGCCTCGCCGGATCCCAAATAATGAACGCTTCTCGTGCTCGTAATTCGAGAAACTCGCGGAGGATTTGACGAGCAATTGGCGCGGCCTGTGCGAATTTTACGTACGGAAATGTCGGACGATTTTACCCGGTAAAACCGAGTTCGCGGGCCGATTGCTTACGTAAGTAATGCACAGAGCACCAAGTCTGTCGGTGAAAGTCGTACTTGGTGCGTGGCGAACGTAAATCCGACTTCGACTTCGGCCGAGACTTACGCAAGGAAAATACCCGTACTCCTACAAGCATCCCAAAAGCAGCGAAAGAAAAAAATAATAATAAAAAACAAATAAAGATAAACGTACTTGGTGTGTGGCGAACGTAAATCCGACTTCGACTTCGGCCGAGACTTACGCAAGGAAAATACCCGTACTCCTACAAACATCCCAAAAGCAGTGAAAAAAAAAATAAAAAAAAAATAAAGATAAACGTGCCAAAAAATGTCGGACATTCAACTCCAGTTGCGTCAATGTTGGAGACCATGAAATGAAAACAATGACAAGACAATGACATGAAGAGGCGAGAAAAAGTGTTCGCGTCTTGCCTAACCGAAAAAGGTAACAGGGCGAATGATGCTTTAATGAAGAAATAATGTTAGAGTATGTTAACCTGAAGATTTCTCGCGGTGGAAAAAAAAAAAAAAAGTGGGTTAAGCGTTCCACTTATCGAGTTATCGCGATCCCAGAGCCCGCGACCCACGGTCGCATTTCAGGATATCTGCGAGGTCGGGATAAAAATTCGGGAAAAAGGGGAGGACGGGGATAATGGACGTCCTCGAATTCGTCGGAAACCCGGAGAGTCGTGCACAAAGCCTTTTCCAGCTTTTACTCCGACTGGGCGTGCAAATTGTAAGGAAGAAACAGAAGGAACGCGAGCGCGCTTTCGAGGGGTGGCCTTTTAAAAGGGAACGAAAAAAAAAAAAAATGGGGGTGAATAATTATCCGTGACCCTCGCAGCGTCATTATTCGGTGACCTCGAGCTTGTACAGCCGAGTCCGCAGCATCCGGCAGTGCGGTATCGATTTCGTCTATTTCGGTGCATATTCCGAGGGCCTGGATCGCGACCCGGAGGACACCTCTTCCGGAGGCGCCGCGATTCGCCAAAGAGGGACGACCTGATTCTCCGGTCTCGAAGAGATATGATGTATGCATATCGGGCTTCCTTTGTCCTCCCTGTCTCCCTGGTGCAGGAGTCCCCCAGTCCGACATAGACGCGACAATGCACAATGTGCATCTTGCATACAATATGCACCGACCAAGGCCGCATCACCCCCCGCGAGGAAATGGAACCACGAAGAGATGCCCACCCATTGTTGGAGCCTAAAGGAGCTTCGTAACATGCCGAACGATTTTCCTCTCGGGTATCTCTCCATCCCATGTATTAATAAAAAAAAAAAAAAAACAAACAAGAACGATAATAAAAAGGAAGGAAGGAAACAATTAATTCGACTTCGAGTGGGGGGCTGCACTCGTGAATGATTTCGAGCGGAGAAGCAACTATGCGCAATATGCAGCTTGCATATGATAAGCACCAAGTGCATATTATATGCAATTACAATTCATTATCCCTGTGGTGGAACCAAGAGGTGCCCACCCATTGTCCAAGCCCGAAACTGTTTCGTAATATGCCATTTCTCCATCCCATGTATTATGAAAGAAAAGGGATTACCATGGAAGAGAGCGAAGGGAAAATTAACCCGGCTTCGAGGGTAGTCGCACTGGGGAATAATTTCGAGCACGACGGTTACACCGCGGCATAAAGCCCCGCCTTGGACAATGCACCGCTAACCCGGTAAATTGTATCAACCCCGAGAACCGCGAGCTACCCTTTTAATTAACACGCCATTAATGAGCGCCCTTCGTAATCTCCCGGTCTCCTTTCAAGGCCCACTCGCATGAGCGGTGCGATTCATGAAGTCTTGCTCTAGCGCCGGTCGCTTCCCTTCCTACGGCGATCAGGCGATTCATTATTTTCCCTTCCTCTCTCTCTCTTAGTCTGAAAGAAAGCGGCAAAATGATAGCCGTTTGCGGTTCTCGAAACGCCACAATGCAACCGCGGCCCTTGTTCTCCTCTTCAGGCCCCGACTGCGCCGAGCGACAATCGACGTCTCGGTACGCCGCAATGGCGTAAGCCGAGTCGTAAAGTGCACGGCTACGAAAATACCTATGCAGGTAGGAAAGCGCGAGTTTGCGTGCTTTCAGATGCAAGGGTGCGTTAACTGCACGCGAGCTGCAGTTTTGCAGCGCGGGGCTGCATGTGACGAGGAGGGGCGAACATCTACCCCTCGCGTGTGAAGTCCTGACAATATCCAATTAAACGTTGAAAAAGCAACGGGATAAAGTGCGTCGATATCCACATTCACACCGAAATACTTGACTCTCTCAATAAAGACGTGAAAAAAAAATATATATATATATGCGTATTGCATACCTTGCACCTGTATGCAACGTTCGCGAATGGCGTGTGTCGCAACCACCCGTGCACACGCATTTTCAGAACTTGAAGCAACGACAGTTTCTCGATGCTTGCTTGGCATATGTACGTCGAGCGGCGTCGCCGAGGAAATTCCTGAACGTGCAGCTCGAAGTGCATCGTATGCACGTCCTTGGGAAACCCGAGTGCACTCCCAAGGCGAATGCGATACTGCTACCGGGAGGATTCATATGTGTCGTGTCGGGCTAAAGCGATGGAAACGTCGAGATTCGAGGAAAATCCGTCACGACACCGAGGTGCGAGCACGCGAGAATAATTACGCGTACTTGCAGGTAATCGATGCAAGCGTGGAAAAAGCTCGTCGCGACATATCGACCCCGAAAGAAGTGTAAAAACGTTTCGTTAAGTTGAGGCTCTTGTGGGAGGATTCTCATGAGATGCATCTCACGACTTCGTTAAGCCCCGACCTAGGACAATATTAGGAAGAGTCTCCCAGGACCGGCGGGAGTGACAAAAGAGTCGATGCACTCCTTCGGACGTCGACACTTTCGGTTTCTCCTCTCCCGGCCCTCCCTTTTAATGAATAGGTACACCTTTCACTCCTTAAGTACACGGCTAAGGTATTTTACTATCACCTTTTGGAATCCACCCGGCGCGTTCCATTGTACGCGTAGGAAAAATGATAAGTGCCGGGGAAACTGATTACATTATTGCAACTATTACCGGCACAACCGGGGGAAACTCGGGAATCACGAAACTCCCGCCGAGCCATGATAGTTTATCGTTAAATCCTGCGGAATTTTCTAATTAATAGTTCCTACCTTGCAATCACAGTTTTCATGACAATTAAAAACAATCAAACGTCAAGAAAGTCAGGTGGGAGGGATTGTTTAGACCGCAGGCTATAGCCACTCTCGAAATATCGAGTTTGTTGGGAAACCGTGAAAGCTCAAATCTCTACGTTCTATCGACCGATTCGAAAGTCACAACCACAGGAATCTTTCCTGGCATCTTTCATAACAATTTGCATTTAATTATGTGGTTTTCCCTGCATGCCTTATCGCTTCGACGGGTCGAAAGGCGAAACCAAAGGCTACCATTGAAATTCTAGAATTTCAATGTGAACCACTTTTTTCGACCACCAACGATTTAATCGTTAATCCAATACATCAAGAAATTAGTAAAGAATATTCGCTAAAATATTTATCCTAATTCCCGGTATTTCTATCATCGTTTCATTACAGCTGTATAACTCTGCTCGCAGTGCGAGCACTCGAAAGCGGTATGTACCAACTAGTAAGTTGATTACGCTTAATTGAAAGCAAACGAACCGTAATACTAGCCTCGATCAGCACTCCGTATCTCCAAATTTGAGCAATATTACCTCCACCACAAACATTAGATATCCGAACGATGTTAACTCGCGGAATGCGACTGCCAATTGAATTGAAACATACGATTCTGACAAGGCTCGGTACATTTCGATATTCTCAAACAGATCATGATAAATGCAATCGCGACGCAGCAGGACGCACAAAGTGGAAACAACATAGAAAAAAGGCACGTCCGTTTGCGGGCGATAAATGTCGATTAATAATCTTAACATTACGGAGAAATAATCAGCACGATATCGGTATCAGGATAAAATCGAGCACGATATCAGGATGAAATTCTATGAGACCGTGGGCGAATATCGAAATCTCTGATCGCATATCGAGTGGTTAAAGGGACGTTGAAAATAAAAGCCTGCATCCGTAGAGAGAGTGTTGGAGTTCCTATCAGAGAAAAAAAGTCCTGATTCCAGCTCGAGAAAAAATTCTCTCAGACCGTAGGCAAATTCAAAAGCCCTCGGTTGTCCACGAGTAATCAAAAGGACGTTCAGAGCGAATGCCAAGGTCCCTATCGGAGAAGAAAAATCAGGATAAACGTTTCATCAAAAATTCCCTCATACCATGAGAAAATTCGAAAATCTCCGGTTGAATGCCTGCGATCAAAAGAGCGTTGAAAGCGAAAGCCCCGGTGTCCCTAGGGCGAGTGCTAGGGTCCCTATTTGTGGTGTTTGTTCCCTCGTACCAGAATGGCAGACCAGCTCCTGTTGTTCGACGTATATGAACGGACCGACACAAGCGAGAGCTCGTAGGCTCATTGAACGAGAGACCGAGTTGAAACCATACGGGCAAGATGGCCTCTCCCCCTCTATTAAATATATTATCCGGCCGTGCGACGTCGCGTGTATTAATTTCCATCCAGTAACTTTTCCACGTGCATCAAAACCCGAGGGGCGAAGCGGACCTTGGAAGCCCGATCGAAAGACCCGACGAAGGGCGGTCTTGCTCTGGAAAAACTTAACTAGCAGTAGACGACGCTCGAATAAGCAAGCTAATCACTTCCCCAGAAGTCCCAGAGGGGAGATGGCCTTAACAATGATTGGACCACGAAGGTACCTATCTCGGACCTCTGATTTGATGATTTTCTGCGGTTATATAAATAATAAGGAAAACCAAAAAAAAAAGTAGAGAGAGAGAGAGAGAGAGAGTTCATTCTTGCGTCTTCCTATTTTATCTTTCTTGTTCATCCCGTACCGTAAGCCCTGACCAACCAATGATCGGCGATAACTTATCGCGTTGGCAAATAGATGCATAGGGTGGCAATAAATGGTCCAGCTCGAACAGCTGATTCGGGGACACCGTGTCAAGTTTCCGCGTTTCCGTGTTTCCAGCCTCTTGTCCTAGATTCCCAGACGAGGGTAACGGCGTGACCGAATAACGGAGTCCGCCTCTTGGGCGGCCTAAAAAGAGAACTCGAGAAAATCGTCCCTTCCCTCGGGATAAGGGGAACACTCGAGATTATCAGCGATGAGTAATACGATATCGGTCGGGCTAGTAAAGTGTGAAAAACGGGGATGAATCACTTCCGGCAGGATTGTCAAGCGTAAAGCCATTAGCCATTGACGTTGCGATCGCGAATCAACGGCCGATCGATTCGACGACGTGTTATCTCGGGTGACATTATCGGCTGCAGGAAGTGGCTTCACGAGCGTCGACCTCGGCCACGAGGATCTCGGGTAGAAGCGCATCGGATACCGCAAAGCGGCTCCTGAGAACAATGCCAGTCTTCCACAAAGGACAAACAATCGCGGAAAAGAAGAGAAAAAAAAAGTGGAGGAACGGGGAAGAGGATGTTTCCCGAACGACCGTGAGTGTCGGGCGAAGCGTAAAATTGTCGCAGGGACCTCGTTACTTTCCCCGTAATGAGGAAGAGAGCGTGGGTGACGATTTCGGAGCAGAAAAGTGCCTACCGTTGATTACTACTCGGAACGGGAAGTAAAGCTTAAATAATTCGAGCGCCACAAGTTCTTACTATTTCACTGCTAACATAGCTTTTATAAATACCAGGAAGACACATAACCGAAAGAAAAAATTCACTACGGGAGGAGAAATAAAATTAATTAATTCAAGCAACGCGTTATTTCCATATCTCCCTGCCTGAGTTAATTCCCATAACTATGAAAGAGGTCGCGCCTAAAAGAAAAATCTCGAAGTTTGTGGCGGTCTCGAAGAATTGATAGATGGAATAAACGCTTCGGGATGCACGGTTTAAAGTGCAGGACGATTCCCCGTCTCTTGGGAAAAAGTTGCAGGACTGCTTCGGCATCCTGGATAATCCGAGCAAGGCGGACCGTCGAGCGGTCGGTGCTTTTTTAGTGTGGATTCAGTTCGGATGCTGGACGTTGCTCCCAGAGCCCCTCGACAGGTTCCACGAGAAAAATGGAACCGGTAACAGTGGAGGGGTTCGCTTCCCTTTCACGGTTTTCCGAGGCAGAAGTCTCGTGCGAGCCTCCAAATCGACCGTGGAACAACTCGATTCAGATAATCGAGCCTCCGCATGCCCCGCAAGAGTGACAACGCTCTCACGTTAGACACGCACACGAGAACGCGCGTGGGCGGTCGCGTGATAACGGCGGAGACGTTTACGTTCCGTTATCTCCGGTACCCCGACAAAGTAAATTCCAATGGCCGAGAAAACCGAAGTACCTTATCTCCGCTCATTTTACATTTCCATAGATATTCCTCGAAATCCAATAAGCTAAATCGATCGCTGAGTAACACAGGCTTCGAGAGCCCCCTAAGTATCCGCCATTACGCCCCGTAATCGTTTAAAGACGAGCCAGCAATTAGAGTGCTACCTTGATAAACATTTTCAATAACATTGTACAGATTCTTCATTAACAATTGTTCCGCGGCCGGGCTCGAGGTCCTTGGAAGAACGCACGAGTACTAATTAACAGATAACTTTAAACTTATTTTATCTGACTCAGCTTGCCCGAAATTTCTCTATCGTACGTAACAAATGAACAATTTGCATAATCTACCGCTGAGGGTGAATTTGGGCCCAGAGTTTGATACTGGTATTAAAATGTGTTTTAAAACGCAATTACACGTATCAAGGCAGTGTCTGGTTAAAAGGTAGATACATGGGCACTTTCGTACAAAGCTCTAGGTTTATATGGAGGGATGATAGAGCAAGCTGTGTCCAGTATTTGGCTCTCAGTAACCGTTCTTATCCCCAGCTCGACACGTTACGGTTATGTCCAAGAGGCCGGGGAGATCTAGATCGCTTCACCGGACCGGGACGGAAACTCCGCGGCTACTTGAAAGTACTGAGGGAACAACACGGCAACGTGAAATGATGTAACGTAGCGTCGTCGCAGAAATTCTCATTCCGTCGCATCGGCTGGGCATAATGACCAGTGGCGGCCACTAAAGTAAAAGCTTCCTGTGAAGAGTCCGTCCCAAGCCGGGTGAATGGCGTTGACCGAACGCGAGTCGGTTGTCCCGTTACCGTTACATTGAGTCCTAAAGCAGCGAATGTAGTACACGCCTGAAGTAAAGAGACCCTGGACTTTTTAAAACGCACCTCACGATGATACTTATTTTTCTACTCACATGAAGGAAAGTGTGTGGACTCAAAAACGAGGAAAAACACCAGAGCTCATTTCACTGCAGGTTTCATTAATTAACCTGCAATGCAAAAACCTTTCGCAATTACTGCCGCCATAATTCAGACCGCGTAACGAGTCTCCGCGTGCAGTTTTATGTACAGTTACGTCACGTGAAGAATTAGGCGGATTTAGGCGCTCAGGATTTCCCTGATTGCACGTTGAAATTTTTGTTACCTAGTCCAGTTATTTTTTTCAATGGAGTGAAGGTTTTTGTTTCTGTGGGAATTAATGTATTTTTTAATGACATGGATAAGGTGCTTCTGTTTATCGTTTTTAAATAGTTCAGGACTTACGTGGAGCGCTTTCACTCTTTCAGGGTATATCGGGGTGATGTGTGCCTAAAGTTTTCCCAAGGTGTAAACAAATAGGTTAAGCTGCTGCAGGTCTAGCCACCGACGAGTATCTGGATATTAACTGAGCATTATGCGGCTGGATTTAATTGAGGTCACGGACGTAATCCGCGACGCCTGTAGAGCAGTAGGTTGGTAACGGAACGATGCGCGAGAAACGCGAGAAAATGCAAGAAGGAACCACTTGTTCCGACGCAGCGGAATGCTCGGTACACAGGGAGCGAGAAACCAGTTTCCGAGGAACTTTCGAAGGACATTACGGAGCAGTGCAGTGAGTGCGCGTATTTAGAGAACAGAGACGCTTCGACGCACTTACCTGACGCTAAGAAGAGACCGAGTTATCCAGGATTATCCATTTACATTGTTTTAGGAATTAACGAAGTACACTCTACAAGCCGAACGAGATGAAGTACGCGGCGTCTCGCACCTTCGACGCTCTCAACGCGGCGTCTCTTCTTGTACTGAACTGTACTGTACAGCACCGTACGCGGTGAAAGCGGTTCAAAGTTGCAGCAGGAGTATAGCGTGCCCACCTGCCGTTCGACTCTGCGCGCCGACGCCATCTGGCGGGACGCGCGGGAAGCGCCGACGATATGGAAGATATTTTAAGGTTATCTGAGGTTACTGAAGGAAAAGAGTTACCTTTGGTTGGAAAATTATCGAGAAGCACGTGCTGTGGGATATTTATCGAAAAGGCAGGAAGAGATGATACCAGAGATGATACTGTACCGATTATGAATTGTATAATAAGAAATGTATGATTTGAGAGTGATGTAGAGGGTAACATAGGGCAGCGCGCAACGGGTGTGCGATCTCTCGTGTAAGTTTTCCCGAGTGGTTTGTGCCGTCAAAATAAGCGGTTCGATATTTAAAAACCGCGTCAAACAAAACAGAAACAGGGCCAAAAATGAGTAATTCAACTATTTCCGATCAATCCCTGATGGACAAATCGATGCGGAGTGTCTTCGGTGAGTAATTTGGTAATTTGTAAAGCGGTTTTCATGTAGAAGGCATATAACCTCAAATCTGTATTCAAAAATTGGTCTATCTTCAGTGGGGAACATCCCTTACGAAGCGACGGAAGAAAACTTGAAGGATATCTTCAGCGAAGTTGGTCCTGTTCTCTCTTTCAAGTAAGATATGTGATATTTTTGTTAGTTTAGTACTTTATCTAACTTTAATTGTCAAATTGTATTGCAGGTTAGTGTTCGATCGTGAGACCGGGAAACCAAAGGGATATGGATTCTGTGAATATAAAGATCAAGAGACGGCACTTAGTGCCATGCGTAACTTGAATGGATATGAAATCGGTGGGCGAACGTTACGCGTTGACAATGCATGCACGGAGAAAAGCAGAATGGAGATGCAAAGCTTATTACAGGGGCAGAATACTGAAAACCCTTATGGCGAAGCGGTACAGGCTGATAAAGCACCAGAAGCGATAAGCAAGGCTGTTGCGTCTTTACCTCCTGAACAAATGTTTGAACTGATGAAACAAATGAAATTATGTGTTCAAAATAATCCCAACGAAGCCCGTCAAATGTTACTCCAAAACCCTCAATTGGCTTATGCATTACTTCAAGCACAAGTGGTAATGAGAATAGTCGATCCTCATACAGCAGTTAACATGCTGCATAAAGCTAATCCTATTCCTGGTGTGATAATGCCTTCTGACAAGCTGACATTGCATTCATCTGCACCAAGAATCGAAGAACCTTGGGCGGTACCTAGACCCGCACCTGTTGCCAATCCTCCTGCACCGATTTTTGCAGGTAATTATTATCTCTTGCCATAATTTATTTGCAATGTTATATATGCATTTTAATTTATTTGCTCTAGGTCAAGACGTTGATCTACGAACTCTGGATAGGCAGATGGATCCACGATTAGCTAGAATGGACCAAGATTTGCGTGCTCCTCCGCAAACCCAACCAGTTTTAGTCAATGCTCCACCTGTTATTCCTCCTATAGTTGATCCACGTGGAACCGCTGCTTTCAGTCTTGGTGACAGGTTAGAATTTGAAATACTTATACTATCGCAGAAATTTTGCTGCTCATAATTCAATACCGTTGACCTGTTTTGTGCAGCACTCTTCCTGGAGAAGGAGTTGAGAGGTGTTATAATTATGATCACAATATTACATTTTATTCATTTTTTATTTTAATATAATTTATATTTTTCTTATGTAGTTTCTGTCGCGATCCAAGGGGCGATAGATTTGGAAGGGAAGGACGAGATCCTCGAGATCCAAGGATGCCTGTTGATCCCAGAATATCCAAAACTAATCGTAAGTCATATATCCTTTTGAAATTCTTAATATATATTTGTTAAAAATTTGAAACTTCAATTCCGATTCTTGTAGCACCTGCACCAGTGTCTGCACCATCTACAACTGTACCTCGACCAGTTGCTGCACCTCCTCCCGTTGTACAGCCTGCTAGTGTAAGTACGGTAAATGCTGTACCTACGGGAGCTTCTGTATCCATTGCTACGTCAAGTAGCACTGCAACATCCAGACTCATGGCTGGCATGTCACCGGCTGGAAATATTCCTAGTGGTGCATCGGACCAAGAAAAGGTATGGCATGATTCATAAACATATTTACTTAACTTTCTTTGTCTTTTTTTTTTTTACAAAAACAAATATATTCGTACAAAGTTCTGTAAGAATAAAAATAGATTATAGATCTATTATATATATGCGCGGTTTATATTGAATTTAACGTTTATAAACAGTAATATCCTGTATCAGCTATAATTTGAGAAGTTGTTCATGTTTACATTCTGTTACAGGCTGCTCTGATTATGCAAGTGTTACAATTATCAGACGAACAAATTGCAATGCTGCCGCCAGAACAGAGACAGAGTATTCTGGTACTGAAGGAGCAGATTGCCAAAAGTACACAACGTTAATATAAGAATTTTAGCGAAAACATGAATAAGAAAATATTCAGTGATAACATAGGTCTTGATCGTCAAAATATAAAAAAAATACTATTTGTTTTATCCTATTCAACTTTAATACTAAACGCAAAATACTTTGATCATGTAACTGTTGTAAAAGTAAATCTTTCGCCCTGCTCACAGTCGCATCATATATTACACTACCTTCGTTTATCTTTATAGTTTCGTTTTATTTAGTATTTAAAATCTATTCCGCTTTGGTCGTTTTCAATTGGAACAGTCCTTCTTCAATCAACGTACCGTAAAGAAGCATCGTACGCTCTTCATCTGCATACAATTCCACATCTAATAAATCATCACAAGATTCCTAGAAAAGTAGAACAATTATTCCAGTTGCACTGGACTGAAATTATAGGAATAACTTTTAATTACTGACCTTAACTTTGGCCTTTACTGGGCCCTTATAAAAAATATCTGTCAACCGTTCCTTCAATTCAGGAGTTACTTGTTGCCCAGGACCTAAAGTAATACACCACAGTCGGCATTTTGCGCACATAACTGGAACTTTTTGCCATTCCTCTTTAAGGACGTGTATCCTGCAACAACAATGTGCACTTAAATATGCTTTCTTACTTTCTTGTTCCTTTTTCCTCGTTAGAACATGTTATTAGAATTTTCTTTGGGATGAAATAAACGGAATATATTTGAGCGCCACGATAAAAATAATACAGGCCTAATGATAAATTATAAAACGTACTCTTCTGGTAAATGGTATTCTTCGTTACCATAATCAACAAATTGCAACTTAATCTGCCCATCTTCTTCGACATTAACCACAATTCCTCGATACCAAGTGTCATCTTGCGTGAATTTCGCACAGCATGGAGTATCTGCCATTTGAAATCGAAATTATAATATAAGAATTCGATACGTAAGATAAAGAAACGCAATACTACGAACTTACTTGGCTCGAAAGTATTTAACAATGGCTGATCGACGGAATTCTTTTGCATGTCGATATGTATTTCTTCGAACTTCTCCACATAGGCCTCGAACATCTGAAATTCGATGAATTCTTCAATAAATTCTTCACTAACTATTCGATGCGAATTATAATTACGTCTCGTGTATACCTTTGAATGTTTGTTCTTCGAAAAGGATCCGAAAAAACCAGTCGGACTGAACACGAAGACTGGATCCAAGTCAAGATTAAAATTATTTGGTATACTCAGTCTTGCGTAAGGATAGGGATAATCGGAGGACTCGTTTTCAAGCGTGGATGTAACGAGTTGTTCCTCCATGCTAATTATATCCACCCAAGACATGTTTTCCATGTCCTTCTCTGTCTGATCGTCGTCCAAATGTTCTGCGCTTGCATCCTTTATGGAACTCGATGCCGCACTGACTATATCATTGTCTACATTGTCGTTTATATTCTCATCTTTACTCTCATCCACCAGAAACAGTTCTTCGTCCAAACTGGGTTCGAGAATTAAATTTTCACCATTCTCGGATTCTTCATCCGCCTTATCGTCTTTCACGAATCCCTCCACAATGACATCCGGGGTGTCCGTTGTAATTGTGTCGGATTCGGTAAGTACAGACGCTTCCGAACTCGAGTTTAAATTTCCTATCCGGACGTCCATGTTAAGCTCATTGAACAGATAACTTATTAAGTCTTGTTTCTTAGGTTGCAGCATCATTACGGAGACCTGATGGATATTAAAAATACAGTCACACTGGAGTACGTCATCTCGATTGAAGAATAACGCAATTAATGCCATCACTACTTACCACGAGATGTTCTGGCTTCCTTTCCAGTACTGTTATTAAACTCTCCTTGTCGACTAACAGTGCATGTATCTTATCCAAATCTTGAGTCAACCATTTATCATCCTCCGTGTTCTGCAAGATAAGTTAGAAACAAAATAAAAGGGCATTGTAACCAACCCAGCGCGTTTCAACTAAGCGACACGTAATTAGGGAAAGAATTACCGGTACCAGGCCGTAGATGACACATTTTGTACATTGTATCGGTAGATGCCCCATTATTACCCGTTTCTTCAAAGTACCAACGGCGCATTCTTCGATATTACCGTAATCCACGAATTGAACCTGCAACAAGGTACGTCTTAATTTACTGGTACCGACTTTTTTTTACCCACTTTGAAAATCGAGATGGTCCAACAGTCCCACCTGAATCATGTCGTTTGGAAGAACTTTTAGGACTTGAGCTCTGTACCACTTCTTGTTGCAGTGATACTGAGCAACGCAGATCTCACCTTCCTTCCAGACTTTGTCGTACGGCTTTATTTTCACGTTCTTATAATGTTCCTCCAGAGCTTCTTCTATCATCTTCAGTACGCTACCGTCTATAAGGTGAGACATTTACTACACGTACTCGGAAGCCGTAATTTAACTCTTGGAATAATTAGGAACATACTTTGCTCTTCGGAATGCAGGTGGAGGACGCAGTTGTGATCTAGATAGGTCGCTACGGCGACAAACCGATCATCCAAGATCGGTGCTGGCGGAATCCACGCAGCCAATTTCGGTGGCAGACTCTCATCTATCAGTGATGCACCTTCTGAATCGCTCAAGGTATCCGACTCCGAAAGGGATTCGCATTTCTTGCCCAATATCGCGAGGTCGTGTATCACATCAGCCATGTTTTCAAATTCCTGCTCCTTCAGGTGCCAATTTTCGGTAGTCTCGCCCTGGATTCGGTCGGCAAGACCCAATTGACGCCTCAGTTCAACGGCGAGCACCTTGTCCGTCTTCTCCATGTAACTGAACGGTTCGACGTATTTAATATTATTGTTTAACATTAGCGTCTAAGATCATATCCGTAGCGACATTTTTTATCAAGATACGTACTCTTTAATAGGTAGAGCGACGCCCGACTCGACGAGCATCCTGTTGACTGAATTGATTTCGATCTTGGTCGGCAGAAGAGGTCCATCTGTCCGGGCTTGTTTCACAAAGAGCTCTACAGGAATCGCATCGGCGTCCTCGGTCTCCGTCTATTCGGGGACATTAATAAGAGACGTTAACCACCCTGAGCACTCCAATTCCGAGGTCCTCGTTAGGGCTAACTTCGTGAACCTACCACTTTGGAGATAAAGAATTTGCAATTCTGATTCTCCTGGATGATGTCGCTCAGTTTTTCGCACGAGTGGGAGGTCCACGTATTCGAGCCTCCGCAGGGTAATATCCCAGCCAGTCTCACCTTGAAGAGGTACATCGGGATGTCGAGGAATTTCTTATGCAGAGGCTCGATGTTCTGCATGGACGTGGTATCGGTAATGCCCATGTCGTAAAAAAATACCACGATCTCCTTGGAAGACTTTATCTCCAGCAACTTGGCTCGACAATAAGCATTGTCCCTGGCGGAGTAAACCGCGTAAGCGGAATCCTTCTTGTACTCGTTTAGGCCGCTCGATTGATACGAATTGTAAAAGTCTTGCATCGCCTCCTTCATGATCTCGATCGATTGTTCGCGCGAGGCATCGGCTACGTAAATGCAATCCGGCGACTCCACTTGAGCAATTTTCACGCACAGTCTGAAGGGGTCTTGATCATCTCGGGATTTGGCTTTCTCGAGCTCGAGCTCGTCGTTACCATCCCAAGACACCATGGGTGTCGATAACGTTTGTAACAGCATTTTCTTCGGGTTCTTCTTCTTCCGGGGCTTTCTAGTTTCTTCCTGAACTACTGCAGTCACAGACCTGAAACATTGCGTTCATTATCCGTATTATATATAGTTATCGAAAAGCATTCAGGATATCATGAGACGGGATAGCACTTCTTTTTTTCTTTTTTTACCTAGACCCTGTACTTCGTGCCAGACCTTTATTGACGAGCATCGCATTAACATTCACGTCTTCCTCGATATAGATCGTGACGTTGTAAGTATCGTCTTTCTTTTCGAAAGGAAATATTTTAATCATGGATCTCTCCAGGCGGGATTTCAAAAATTCGATCGCAGCCGGAGGCCATTTCTCTTCGCTTTGAGATAACGGCCTGACGTCCATTAGGGCAACCTTTATAGCCTATTGATGATTAAATAATCAATAAAAAGAAGAAGAAGAAGAAAAAAAGAATTGTAGGTCGACGGAGAGAGGCCGATAATCAGTAATGAAAAAGATGGCTTGCCTGAGTGGTCATAGTCATGAACTTGTTGTGCAGTTTCCGTATTTCATCGTACTTATATACCTCTTTACGTCCATTATCTACGTAAAAAACCTCCACCATTCTCTCGCCAGGAGTATTGCAGATCTTCGCTCGAACCCACGAACCATCTGTGTCCTTCACGGCACAAGGCATACCTAAATAACATAGAAATTAAAGTATAAATAAAGATCGCTAATTACCACGGGAAAATGTTAACTCAGTCGAAACTCACCGATCTCGGGCATGTGAATTACGCTCTTGTCGTTGACACTTTTGGAGTAATGGGCAGTCATGTCGAGAATGAGCTTTTCAAGGTACTGCGCGTAGATGCCTTTCTTTAAGAGAAGCAGTTTATAATGAAGTAAGAGCGAGGATTTCGCCGTAGTTCTTGCACCGAATAAGAACGTAATTGTAACTTACTTTCTGCACGTATATACATTCCGGGGACTCGATTTCGATACAAAACACCGAACAGAATTTATTGAAGGAAATCTCCTCGCGGAAGAATTTCCGCACTGACTGGGGATTCGTTCTCTAAATGGATCAGCTGATTAATACGGATAGACATTTGGAAAATGTGCTTAATTCGAATATGGACGTACCAGTAGTTTCTGAGATGTGACGAAGCATCCATGTTCGAGGAAGATGAGACTATCGCGAACAGATACAGGGCAATCTCCATCTCTTGTGGGGTTTTTACAGAGATCCACGAAATACGCTTGCCCGATAATTTTTATGATATGCATCGTTACGCAGTCCTCCCTGTAAAAGGGAGACATTTAATCTATGAGACCATGTTCGGTCTATGACTAATAACTGGTAGATTAAATAGTAATAAGAACTGTTGCGTCGCGCGATGCGGTAATGATCGGTCGCGAGCAAAGAAAAAAAAAATAATAGGGGGATCTCGATTTATGTACCCCCTAATCATGTTCCACATGGACTTATTGGCATCCGGCCTCCACTTTCCCGCTTTCGGCACGATGTCATACAAGGAACATTTTATGGCCAAGAACGGCACTGTAGAGAATTGCGATGTGATGTATCGTAGTCTCGTAATAGGGATTTCACTCTCCACAAAACCGAAGTCCACATAAAACACCTCGTAACACTGCTTGCCCTCATCATTGGTGCTTATGGAGTTTATGCGACCACGGTACCACTTCTGATCCTCTAGACGCTGCACGACGAAGAGTTTGTCTGGAGAAAAAGGGAGATCCTTTTTGAAACGAGATCGCTGGCCGGTGTTTTTCTTAATAATTAAAGGACAAATTACGGGACACTCACGCTGAACAACTTCCGCAGGTTCGTTGGTGCTGCTGGATGCATAATTCTCCAGCATTGTCTGCAGATCTTCGCAAGTCTTGACCATGGACATCCTCTGAACGAAAAAGTTCGTCGGGTCGTTGATGTGCGTCACTCTGACACGTTCGGAACTCCCTTTAACGGGAAACGGATTAATTCACACCTCGGCGTACTTCGTATTGTTTTATCTAGTCGAGTCGGGATTTCAGTCTTCAGGGAAATTTCATTAAGAGCTTACAAGTGTCCGGAACAATCGACCGCTTGACAGGACTCCCAGAAGAGAGAACTCGTCGGGTGGATTTGGGTTCATCCTAATTTCCATATCGTTCGTTTGATTAATTTTACCTGCGAATATGTGGCCTCCGCTGCTGTCGGAACGACGTGAAGAGACCGACGGCGTTGGAGAACTTCTCCTTATTGATGAGATCTCCCAAATCCCTTCGACAGAAATAAATCACAGAATTAAGATCAGGCTTACGCGTCCCAAGAGTGACTTCTGGCAGTTTATTGTTTAGAATAAAAATTCTCCCTGGTATTAATGGCAAGCAGGTGCCGTTCATTCCGTACTTGGTATTTCTTCAATCTTCAGGGGCTCTAACTCGTAGTCTTGCGGCAGATGATCTTCGCGAAGGAGGTTAAAGTTGGACAACCTTGGTACTTCGATTTTGCAGTGATTCTCGATACTATCCACAACGCCTTTATCGACGTGAAATCTGGAAAAAAAATTTTTCACATATATTAACGGTTACCAATGAACCTTCGTTGACTTTTTTGCAAGAAGAAAGGTGCCTACACTATTTTCTCGTTTTCGGGAATCGGATCCTGGACAAGGTGACAAGGGATATCCATCAGATCCTCTAAACGCCTGATTACGTCCTTCAAGTTAACTTTGTCTAAACTCTCGTTTGCAGTGGCCGCCATCTGGGAAATGATAACATTATTCTAAATAAATGATCGTGCCCCGATACTCCTTAAGTTCTTGTAACAGATGTATGCCACTAGGGTATCAGAGCACATAGATTACTGGAACAAGAAAAACGGGTTTATATGAAAGAGCAGGTCTACAAATGTCTGTAGAGTTTACGCTAATTTTTCATGACGGCCCTCGTGCGGAGTTTCGTCATCTGTTAAGATCAGATTAACCAGAGATAATTATAAGTTACCAATCCTACAGTAATAGCGAAAAGTTCGCAAGAATTTCCTAAAATTAAGCGAGTCGGTGAATTGATTTTAAATCAATATAGTATCTTTTTTAAATACCCGAAGGCCCGCCAGCAGTTGTTCCTCTTGGATTTTGATCTGTCTTTCTATGTCCTCGAGGTTGCTCTTCAGGTTGGTCCGTTGATCGTATAGCTTATCGATCAGCTGTTTCTCGACATTTTGCAGGACTCCGTGCAGGTAAGTGAAGTGCTGATTGATCGATGCTTCGACGGCTTCGCTGTTTTGCAGCTGCTCGGGGAAGATCATGGTCTTCTTAAGTTTCTGCAACAGAGAAAGAAGTCACTCGATCAGTTACGCTGGTCCGGGTCACGTCTAGAAACTGTTAAATCAGATACAAGAGAATCCTCTCCAAGCCGAGCCAAGAATGGTTCTGCACATCGCGAGGATACATCCTGGTATAACTTTCAATTTCTATAAACCGAGGAAACGTATCGTTAGCACTGACGATACTTTCTCGATATATACCTAGACCTAGAAAAAGCCTCGCCTAGAATGCCAAACTCCGACCAAGCTTCGTCCAAACACACAATTAAGTGACATTTAGTCGATATTTGTAGGATGCGCTTACGTTAGGTGTTGCACATTTAAAGTCCACAGAATGTCGCTAGTACGGTCACAATCGCGTGTACACATCGACATGTTCTAATGGCAAAGGAGTACGATTTCCTAGCGTTTGGAGAATTACGCAACTCGGCATAGCAAAAGTACTTAAGCCATTAGTTCCGCCGATGAGCGTTTATATTTCTCGAAGGCAAGATCCCTAGGGATATAGGTGAGGCCTTCGCCAACGTTATCTAGTGGATTTTTATTTTTGGATTTTCCGACGTCAGGAAAATTCAGAGCCTCCCAAAACCTGAAAAATGCTAAAATGGTCACACTTTCGGAATTTGTTAATTTTTTCCAACATTCCTGGTTTTTGTAAAAAAACAATGGCACAAACGTGTCCATCACAGAAACATTCCAACAAGCCTGTTAATTGTCTTTGTGCATCAATTTGGATTTCAGGTTCCCACAGTCCTAGTGGAAAGGTTTCCTCCCCAAAAAAAGAAAAAAAAATTAATTCCTCCAGATCCCCGTTACCGCCACACCTCCATTGGTACTATCCACCAGTAACAGGTACCATTCTCCGATTGATATTAATACCCCACAATTTACATATTTTCTAGGCACGTCCCTAGCTCCAAAAACCATAGTCAGAGTTCAATGTGTGAAGTACCGAGAGTTCTACAAGGGTGAGGGAATTACGAGAGCGGAGAGTCTCATTACCCGCCTAAACGTGGAACTAAATGACATTTAGCCGGTCCTTGCATCGAGTCTCGGGCGGGATGCACCGAGGCCATAAACTTCGTTTAACAGCGTCTCGATTCTCGGGTGAGAGGTCTTTACTCGAACGAGGACACCTCCCGGTCGCGCGGACGATCCGCCACCATCCAGCGCGACCACGAAGAGAGACGACCGCGACCGGCAGATCGAGGCGCCGTGAACGGAGCCGGCCGATGCTCAGTCTTTCTTGTCGCGACGACCGGTAACCACGCGCTAGGTAGTCCGCGGCCCCGCCGAGCTCCCATTGGTCCGTTCCGTTGGACCGCGGCGCGCGATTGGCCCTTTCCGTTGGACCGCGGCGTCCGATTGGCCGGCGCGATGAAGCCGCCCGCTCTCCTGCACTAGCCAGGCCGCTTCGCCCACCAGGAAGTTCGGGGCCGCTGTTCGACTGCGGGAAAAATGCTGCTCCACTCGGTGCTACTCCTCGCGGGTGTGGAGATACTCCTGCCGTCCGCCGGTGAGTCCTTCTCTGAGATATTGAAAAATGAAAAAAAAAAAAATAAACCCACCCACGGCTTCACCCCGCGACCCGCCGGCGGAGGTTATGTAAACACCGAAGTGGACGGCGACTCTTTCCCCCGCGCCGCGCCGGTAAGTCGGAAATATTGTCTCCTGCCCCGGAGGCACGCACAAGTAATAAATGGGATGGCTCGAGGAATAAACGACGTTCCAATTATGCACGCTGAAAGAGGAGATAAATGAGAACGGCGGTTGACCATTTTTTAACGAGACGACTCTCCGAACTTCGGGGGAAATTAAACCGCCGTTCCCGGTTCCTCGCGATGTCCTGTCGACGTAGAGTGATATATTCTTGAAGTAGACTCGTTATAGCCCTGCACGAAGGGTACCACGTTATTATTGAAACTCGTACGCATTCTTATAGTTGATTGCTACGTACATAAACATCGTGTTTTCGTATTATCACAACTTTCGTTAGGGCGTTATTCTCTTGGTTAAACCACTGGCATTCAGAACGAGATAAAAATAATGGGAATAAGAAATAAAAAGAGTACTGAAATTAATTGCCACTAACCGCGCAAGGGTATCTGGGAATAGTTAAGAACGATCAACGATATTTTCAAATTTCACCTTCAACGTTCTTTTTTCATTTTTATATGGAAGGCTTATGTTTAAGGCAAGTTGAAGCGACGTAGATGTTGCGTAGAAAAAGTCGGCGTGATAGAGGGAAGCGTTCATACGTAGACGTACAAGAACTCGCAGCAAGACTCCTCACGATTCGAATGGTGAGAGTATTCTCTGAGGTAACGTGAAAGACGGGCTTAAAAACGGAATAATTATCGAGTATCAAGTCGAGCGAGGGCCGTGACGGCTTAACTCATCGCCGGTTTTAAAACTCGACGAAGAAGAAATTCGGGGGGGAATTTTTCTCAACTACTTCGACTAGGAATGTCTTTCTCTATGGAATAATTTATGGCGCGTCGGCCTCGCAGTAACAATGTTCCAATGAGCGGCGAGGGAATATGCGAGGTACGACTTCAATGGAGGCTAATAACCTGTAGGTAGGCAGCATCGGCATTTACGAGAGTACTGCTCCTCAAGAGGCGGGGTCGAGGATTAAGAAAAACATTTTTCTACGATAGCTCTTGGCCTCAGTTTCCGCCCTTGGCCACCTTTTCTCGGTGAAATCAGGCCGCGGCCATTATTCATAAGAAAGTTCCCCGAGTAAGTCGAGTATTTATGTCTTACTTCGTGCCCAGGTGTATGAACAATGTATGAACCGATATTTTATTCTCCAGTATCCGGTCCGAAAGTGATTAAGCCGGCGAAAGCGCGGCGGTTAAATTAAAATCATTAACGGTAAGATGAATGGTAACAGCCGAATGAACGCAGAAACGAGAGGACGTGAAAACTCGAGTGCAAGAAAATCTGGAGAAGGGAAAGAAAGGTGGAGGAAAAAGAATCCACTTCCTAATGTACAAATCGAGGTGGCAGAGGGAATTACTCCGTCACTTATGGCAGGACTAATGTCCGGCTTAGGAGATATGAAATATTTCTCCCGGTGACACGTACTAATCTTTGACGTGGCGGGTCCAGGGAAAGAGAGGGGCCTTGCGGGCACGGAGCGCCCATGTAAATAATTAAAATGAACGAGGCCTTACGGGCAAGGAGCGAGCACGGGAATAATGATAGCAATCGAGACGTTAACAACCTGCAGAAACGGCGTGGAGGAACGAAATCGGTCTCGGAAAGGAAAGGTAACGTGGAGAAGAAAGAGGCCCGATTCCACACGTGCGCGTAAGTCCCGGGGAGATATTTTTTCCATGAATCTAAATAATCGTTCTCCCATGTCGAGTCTACGGCAAGAGCGAGCTCTAAGGAACGCAGATGGATTATTGGAAAATAACACCGAGGAAAGAGATGCTGCAGAGACGCCGAAGAGACGCCGAAGAGACCCTGCGAGACGGAACCTGCTGGACAGATCGGCGATTGGAGTCGGTTTCGAGTTCTATGTAAAAGAGAAAGAAAGAAGGGAGAGAGCAGAGATCCAAATCCAGATTCCCAAGAAAATAGATTTCTCGCCCCGCGATTCGTCTCAATCGTACCGTGAGAACCTGCGCTCAGCGCGAGCCATGAAAGTGGAGACGACAAGGACGGATAAAGTCCCGGGAAATGTGTGAAATGTATGATAACCGGCGACACATCCACGGGGATTTTTCCGCCGATTCAGGGGAGCTACTCTATCCGTCGAGCCGACGAAATTCTACCGCAAGAACCGCGATTAGGCAAGCGACCTCGTTACGAGGAAGACTCGCCAAAGGAACTCCCAGGAGGGCAAACCGAGACAACGATATCGCATATCGTCGTTGTTTAGGCTGTAGGATCGTTTGCCCCTCTTTTCGGAGGCTGTATGTAGATTTATGTGAACGTATGAAGCTCCCCGGGGGGTCTGGAACGCGACATGCGTGTATGTCGGTCCTCTACGCGCGTTTATGTGTGTCGGGTGTGTAAGCACACGCAGCCTAGCAAAGCGTGTAACGCTGGAAGGAGGACTCCCGAAAGAGGCAGGGAAAATCGGGAGCACGAGAAAAGAAAGCAACTCGGGGAGAAATCTCGTTCCGGATCGATCCTTGTCGCGCGCCAGGTGATTCCTGGAGGAGGTCCTGTTTGCCTTGCAGGGAGTTTAAAGCCGGGCGAGAACGTCTACTGGGTGCTCGAGTGTCGACCCGAAGAGAGAGCTTCGAGTGCTAGCAGGCGAAGCTGGGGAAATACTCTCGATCCTTTCCCAGGAGGCGCCGAAAATCGGGACACCAAAGAGTCCTTTCGAGGCACTCGCCTAGCCCTTCCCGTTCCATATTTAATATATGTGTGTCATGAACTGTGACAATTTGAACTCACTCGAGTCAAAGAATTATTCTTCCAATTGACTAAATATTTCTTTGGTTCGATGAATTTATTTTTTAGGGGTAGGAAATTTCGTTCTTACGCGAGTCTTTTGGCCCGGGATTTCGCGAGGTTCCTGTTTACGCTGCAGGTCCATATTTAATATATCGGCATTGCGTTTGAATCCGTCGAAATACCCTTTGAGCGATGATAATTATGATTAATCGAAAATTCATCGTAAAAAAATCAAATAAACTGGAAAAACATCCAGCGGGAATATTGGGGAAGAGAGGAGCGTCCGAACTTGAGGGACGTGCCGGAAATAAGGACCGTGCTCTTGAAAGGACGAGGAAGAACAGGAAAGGAACGCAATGGGAGAGGATTCACGGAAGAAATCTCGTTCCCGGGCGATCCTTTTGGCCCACGATTTCACGAAGGTCCTGTTTACGTTGCAAAGAGTCCTGGCCGAGGGCTCGCTCCTGGACGAGCCGCAACGCACGGGACATTCTGGAGCACCCCCGGAAGTGGGTGCTTTGAGTGCGAGCCAGGGTGCAAAGTACACACAGATGTCCCGGGAAACCCCTTGACCCTACTTTATAAAGCACACATTTATAAAGTCGCAGACTAAAGTGGACTTACACGAAGTGGCGGTGAGGGCCACCTAAAGCCGATCAAGCCGAAGCCTTTAAGCCCCCGAGTACAGGCGCATTATTTGTCCCCCCCAAGTCCCGTAAAATCTTCTGAAACTTCGCTCTAAAGAGAAATTTACCCCAGGACCCTTACACACCTGGTATAAAAATCCCGGCCGGATAGATCCGCTCGACCCATTTTCAAATTAGTTCCACACCTCACCCTTAAAACCCCTTAAAATCAATTCAGGAGATAAATTAAGGGTAAGCCGCGCGTCCGGAAAATCCAAATCTTAGAAAAAATTTATATTTTCATCAGCAGGTGTGTGTGGACAAAATAGACACGCGTTGGAATGAAAAATAGGCAAGACGTGGAAAAGGTCCTTTTCGGATCGAGCTTCGCCGGGAATCTTCGATTCGGTTTGCGTAATTGGATGTTACAAATGCTTAGGTCCCCTGGTCCGGACATATGGAGCACCCAAATGTACTTCGCGAAGTGGGTGCTTCGAGCGTTTCGCTCGCGAGGAAATCCTCTTGACCTGGCCAGTCACCGTTTCGAAAAGTCGGTGTCCAGGGTGAACGAGGGGGCCACCCTGGCCGATCGAGCTTAAAGTCCTTCGCTTACTCTCTAAGTACGCCCTTGCTCTTTGCCGTCACGTTAAGTACACCCAAGTTCCTGCCGAGGCTCCTTTGAGAGGGCAAAAGGTCCCGGCTGCAGACGATAATTGACTTTGGAAAAATGAGAGGCAAAAGACGGGAGGGGACGAGGGGGGGAAGACATCTCCAACTCGACGAGTGTTTGTCGTAAGTTCGCCCTCTCGAACTCCCGACTCGCCTTCCGCTCGGTTTCCCCAAGACGGGAACGACACCTTCTCGTCCTGCTCCTTCCTCGAAATGTGGAGGTCCAGCGTGTCCTCGGCCATCGAAGGATGCTCATTAATACCGGGAATATTTCGCTCCTACGGGAATTCCGTGTAGCGTCTCATCTAAACTCTCTTGGAGTAATCATCCGAGTGAACCTATTTTCCTACGACCCCCATTACGCTTCTCTATCAACTATAAGTACGCCAAAAAAGAAAAAACAAAATTAGGCGTTATTAGGTAAATATAAGGGTTCGATCCTTTGAATAAAACCGCGATACTAACATTCCACCTAGAATTACACAGTGATTTCAATTCGTGCGAGTACCTACGTGCACGATTCTCGCTTCACTCGAGCGCTGAGTCGGTACTCCGAAATGCAGTGCAATTAATGATTGAATAAGTATTAATAATTTCGCGTGGAAATTCCTTTCACCGGTGCACCTGGTTAGATATGCATTTATCGGCCGAGGCAAGGTGCTCTCACCTGGTCTCATCCGGAGGTCTCCATCTCGTCCTAAGGACTGCCTTTCCTCTTCCAGTCGGCTTTCTCGACCTCGACGACGCCCTCGGGCCGCGACGTGGGGTGCGCGTCGAGGCGCAAATACCGTACCCGAACCCGAGAGACGTGACGTTTTTGCAAAGAGACGATTTACGGTGATTTACATGGAGAAGAAGAGACCACTTGTTCTACGAGATACTGCGGTGCCGCGGGCTGGGACATTCGTCAGACACAGCCGAATAAAGTGACGCCCTGTCGAAGCGACATGCGCGTTAAATTTCATTTAATTCCATTGTAAATATTTTTCCCCCGTAAAGTGGGCGTCACATCTGCCCCTTGAATTACCGTAGAAGTAGGAAGGTGTCCAGAGGTGGCTATTATATTTCTTTTTATAACAGTCTCCTCGTCACGTCGCCTGGCGTTCGAGTAGGTCCTCCGCCTTTACGCCACACATGGGAGTGACAAACTTGCTGAAAGTATACGTGCCGACTGTGAACAAAGGACTCGGTACAATGGACCGTACCTAGGTGGTGCAACTTTGGAAACGGCCCCGGAGTGATTTCCGCGCCCTGTAAAGGGTACGATTGAGTTTCCATGCCACGTTATCGCGCCCCTTCGTCTTTTCTCCTCTCTCCGCCATCTTTGGCGAGCATCGGGTGGAGAAGCGATCGAAGGCGATTTCCTAATGATCGAAGGCGATCTAACGATCGAAAGGGGATACAATCAGGAGATAGACCAAGATAATGGAGCAACTATTTATACAGGGCAGAAGAGAGATCCTACGCTGTCGCTTTTCCCACGTTCATTCCTTCATTTTTGGAAAGCCGCTGTGAAATTAGCCGTCGCTAAATCCCGATTGTTCCTAAAATCACCCGTGGCGGAGCCAATCGATCGGGCATCGATTTTCCCCGGCAGATGAGCTATGTAAACACCAGATTCTGAATTCCGAAATCGATTCCGCAAGCGTTTTCGCCGTCGACTCGGGAATTAGCGACGAGAGATCGAGTTCGACGACCCCCTCGTGTCCACTTTGCGGTGACAAAATTCGGGTTGACCAACGCCGTTAAATCGGAAGGTGTTAATTTCTCGGAAATTATCCCGAGGGAGTTCTCGATTAGACTTTCCCGAATGACTCGGGGAACGTACCTCCGATGTTTAAAAATCAACGGAGAGCGCACCTGTACCCTGGGTATGTCTCTTTCTCGGTATGGTGCGCACTTTCACTTAATCGTCGGCAAGTGACGACTAGATGACAATACTTGGCGTGGACGAGCCTCGCCGAGCCTTAGTGTCCACCGAAGAAGAAAATTGATCGATAAAAAGTGAAAGAAAATAATTGAAATAGTTTCGGAGAACTCCCGAATATTTGGATGACTTTTCCCCCTCAAGGAAGGATATCCCATTGTTAGAACCCTTTTCGAATAAATCCACGGCGCCTTTTTTTTTCTTTTTTAATAATTCCCCATCCTGCTATTCGACGCGACGATTTTTCACCGGGGAGCGAAAACGTCTAAATCGTAGCTGCGCTCCCGAGAGATTCGCCCCGTTTGTCGACAGACAGGTGCGACATGTACAGACGGCTCAAGGCAGAGCCAGGACCTCTAGAAAGGATCCCTGGGAAAGATCCTGCCGGAGGGGATCTCCAGGAGCCCGGAAAGAGAGATCGCGATCGTCGATACTCGATACTGGATGCTCCAGTCTAGTTTCTCCTCTTTTCCGGCCCGTGACTCTCCCCCTTCCCCTTGGTCCTTTTCCCGCGCCTTCCTCTTCTGTTCTCAATTTATCCGAGACCTTGTTTGTCCTGTAATTCAAGCGGAGGAGCTAAGCAAGGCGCCTTTAACGTCCTCGGGATGGAGCGTTAATTATACCGTGCAAACAGTCAAAGCATCGAACGCAGAACGACGTGTGTACGCGGGCTTAAGGCTGATCGAGAAATCGAGGAAACGTTGTTCCGCGAGGATATACCCGGGATATCCTCGACGAAGCCCCTCGCGAACGAGGATATCGCCGCGAGGATAACGAGCAAGGATGCGGCGTACGCCGACCGACAAGGAATCCCCGATAATTGGGAGATGCGCCGTTTTAGAGTCCCCAGACACGCTTAAAGTCCATTTCGCGCAGGATACAATGCGCCGATAGTCCTGAGAACCACTCGTCCTCGAGGATATCCTGGGAGGCTCTCGCAAAATATTTTCCAAAAAAATCCTGCAAGACCCCCCAAACGCTGGAACATCCTCAAAGGGAGGAATCCCCAACGAGAGTGACGACTCGCGGTTACACCGGAAACGCAACTCCGGGAACACGCCCTCGGACGGATTAATAAACAAAGGATCCGCCCTGAAACAGGAGTTTAACATAATACGCGCGTCGGAATATCTGGTTACGGTGCGTTTGGTGCCCTCCCCATTCGCAAAGTACGTCGCGTGTTTCCCAGGGTCCTCTTTGTGCTTTTGGACTGTCTCTGGCGCTCCGAAAAGATGTCCCCGGAAACAAGCGCTTTTCCGAAATGGAGAAAAAGTCCCGGCGAGAGGATCGAGCGAGGGGCAATTTTCTGAGGGAACTCCGGGGGAGGAAATCTTGGAGAGTCTTGGGGAACCGGATTTTATAAAATTATGAATAAATTTATTATTAATAGTAGAATCCATGGTTTGTCTTAAGGGGGAGGATTCGATCTCTGGGAAGGACTCAATCGGGATCTAGGTGTCGATCACCAACGAGTCCCGGGGCTGCGCTCTGCGGGGGGTCTCGCGGCCGCCGCCCCGTTCGCGGCTCGATATAATCGATAGGGAGTGGAGGCGTCCTTGTCGGGCGCGACCCCGGCCATTATGTTTCCCGCGGGGGAGGAACTTTTCTATTTCTCTGGCAGGCCGTTTAAGCCCGTCTTGCACGCGCCCTCGAGTGGCCGGAGCGTCGACACGAGAAAAGGACTTTGTTAGCCCGGGCCCTCCCTGGCGGACCCCCCGCGAGTCGCACCTACGTTGCCTCGTTTGACTCTCCGGCCGCCTCTCGATAAAGCTTTGAACTCTGAAGAGCGCCGACCGCCTCGCTTTGCCCCGCCAAAGGGGAAATATCGAAACGAAACGCGGCTGCCGAAGTCGCGCCGAATCGCGCCCAGACCCCCCGCGACGGTAATTGAGAATGCCCCCGTTTGTCGGGGGAATTTCGCGAGTCGACTTCGATTTGCCCCCGCGATGCTCGCTCCAAGACGGTTCCATTGTACCTGGTCACCTGAGGGTTGGGCGAAAACCCCGGAAGAAAATCCATTTTCCCCGTGTGAAAGCTAGACCCTCCTGGAATCGACGGCGGGCGTCGAGAGATTGCCGTTCCTAGATTTTGGAGATCAGCTGTTAAAATGTTCGTACGAGCAACTGCCTTTGTAATAAATATTTAATTATGATTTTTTATATCCGATGATTATGAATATAGGTGTGTCTAAAAGAAATGTAGATATCACGAGGTATCTGCCGAGGCTAATCTTCGTCCTCTAAGAAGGCTTGTTCAGTCGCTATTAATTGTTAATGGCGTACGTAGGATCTCAGCTGACAGTAATTATAGCCATATTTTGACCCGAACACGGCACCTTGTTAAGAGACGAAATACCGCCACTCACAGCGAACAAGAAGTCATCTCAAGACTCATGACCGCGCGCTTAATGGGCACGTGTTACCTGGTACTCTTCCTCTGTATGTAAATTCACCTAGCCAAGTACTTGTCAACGACGTGATGAAGTCTTGGCCAGCCTCGATTATTAGTTAATGGCTATTCGGGTAATCGGAATTCCTTGCGATCCCGAATTCTTCTCGATAACTTTCCTCGTCGATGTGGGAATTAAAGTATGGTAATAATTTTTCATAATTTTCATTATCGCGGCCAGTCACGGGTACGTAATGTTCCCGCTGAAATGTCCGTTCCGAAAAATAATCTCACCCACTCGTGTATTTATTCAGCCCATCCGAAGCAGAGTTTTTGCTCGCTGTACAAATCTATACACAAAGGTAAACGCCAGACGATACCGTAATAGAGCCGTGCGCAACCAGGGATAATTGAAGTGCATTCAAGCGAAAAAGCTACAGAGGGGAAAAAGCAAATTTATAAAATAGAATTTAATTGGGAACTGCGAAAAGGCATTGCGCCCATTTCTCGGAATTTTGAGAGTCGTTACGTGACGCCGGATAATTTCGACATCGACGCATCGATCGATCGTAATTATTTCCGATGATCGATTCTTTTAACCATTCAAATTCACCCTTAGAGATATGCGAATCGCGGTGCAAGTAACATCATCCCGAAATTCTCAGTCTTCCCAAAATGAGGCGACATGAGCACGAGTACGCGACAAATCATTAAAGATTTGAAAAACCGAAGTACCAGGCATTAAATTTGGAAAAACTCATTCCGCGGCCCATGGGAGCGTATTTATTCAATAAATGTTACATAGAGAACCCACTCGGTGTACGCGTCCATGTACAAAGGTAAATGCATACAGTACCACACAATAGGATCATGCGCAATCCGGTATAATTGAAGTGCGTTCAGATGAAAAGGCTACGGAGGGGAAAACGCGAATTTATAAATACAAGTTAATTGGTACGAAAAAAAGAAAGAATTGGCAACCGCGAAGAGAGACCGCGATCCCTTTGTCGGAATTTGGCATGAAATGGAGTTAGGATTTCTAAAAAAAGGAATGTCAATTTTGAGATACACAAAGAGCGTCCACTTCAGGAACTCTTCAAGAGCACTTTCGATCCTTTATCCCTCATTCGAAATTTCTGTTCCTTTGTCTAAATATTGAGTTGCAAGAGATCCTGTTAGGAATTAAATTGTCAGCGTTTGAAGGGTTGCAATTTTGAGGCATCTTTTTTAATCGACGGACATTTGTGAAACAGCGCTTCTTCGATCATTGCTTATTACTGGGACTATCGAAGTGACTGTACAGTGAAGGTACCGACTTAATGCTCGGTGCACCATCGTTCGCGCCTCCCCGATTTCTCCTTACCATATTGTCATGTCCGATCTCTCGGGGGTATGGCGCAAACTGGCGAACACCAGTGCGCCGGTACTCGCGTATCGCGTACACACTTCAACTACGTGAAACGTGTTCTCCGGGGCGTAATTATTATTCGAGCGAGTGCGCGCGACGTCTTCGGCACATCGAGGTGCTTTCTCAACAGCTGAGGCCCGCCTTGGAAAACTTCGGCTCCACGTTAGGACCGAGCCCTTTTCCTATAAAGTTCACATTGAACATTGTGAACCTAAGAGCGGCTCAATATTGAGCTGCGAATTAGTGAAATCGAGGAGAAAGTGGCGCGTGAAAAATCATTTATAAAACTGGAGCTGCGTATCATGTTTGAAAATTTTACCACGTGACTGTAAAGGCCCCGACACCCTCCGAATAAAAAATTCTTTTTTTTCTAGAAGATTTAAGAAACGTTTATATAAACATGTAAGAAGGAATGAAATTTCATGCCCGCGTGGGAAAATTTCAAACGATTCGATATATTCAGTGCGGAGATAATTTTCTTGAATGAGGCGCTTTGAACGCCACTTTCGTATCAACAAATACTGAGAAAATTAGTACGCATTTCTTCGAGAGAAAAATCATTAAGTTACGGTAAAGTGGTTTATTAATTAATTGCCCCTCCCTTCGCGTTCGAGGTCTTCAAAATCGTGAACGTCGAGTTCGAGAGAGGGACACTCCTTCATATTTCGAAAGAAGAATCGAAAGCTACGGAAAAAGCTCGGTCATTTATCCGGAGTCACGCCTCGTGAATTCCACCGTTCCTCCTGCCGACATCCGAGTTGAGCCCGATTTCCTCGATAATAAACCTCGACTGTATCGACCGATCGAATCCCGCCGACTCTCGGCGGACTTTTTCGCGAAACTCGAGGTATCGGTTCCCAGAAGAAACCACGCGGCGACGCTTCAAAAAGTTCCACTCTTCGGGGAGGCTTCGAATGCTCACTTTCAAACTTCCTCGTCGAATCCTTGCGAAATCCCCTTTCAAAAAAAAAAAAAAAAAAAGCGAAAGAAAAAAAATTGATTGAAAGGTTTTATCAATATTTTGACGTTTTGAGTGATCGATATTTTGACGTTGGGTCCAACAAATTTTTTTGGATCGCACATAATTTTTTTTGTTTAATCTTAAAATCAAACTTCAGGAACGTCATGCTCTTCTGCGGGCTGAAGTTTCAACTGATTATTCGGTGTACCCAAGTTGGACAAAGGGCTTATCAATATTTTCACACGTTTTGATATGAGTAGAATGGCCCTTTCGTTCCCTTTAATCGACCAAAATCGCGATGGGGGGGTCCAAAAAATCGATCTTCAGGGTCGTCTTCGGGCTCGAGGTCCTTGGCGTCGTTCCAGCGGCGCACCGCTTCTCCAACAACTCGAGGTATCTAGGTCTAGTTATGCGAAGGTATTTCAAAGTGGACGCCTCGCGGTGGCGTGCGAGCCGAGAGGATTGCGAGCGTTCGGTTAAATCGATGACTCATTTGAGAGCGGGCCGCTCTTACTTATTACTCGCTCGTTACTCACCGGGACTCTAGGTACTCGGTCCGGGTACGCGATACCCCGCGACCGGCCTCGTTTCCCGGATAAATCGCGACGATGGTCCCGTTCTCCGTCGACGAGAAATATACGCGAGTCCACTCCGAATCGCTCCCTCTCACGCATGCTAAGTGAGCTTGCGGTCGCCGCGGCCCGCCGAAAGCTCGCGCGCGTGTGACACACACCGCACGAGGAAAGCAGAACCTGCTCTCGGCAGGATTCGGACAGGTTAATTATCGCTCTCACCGTCTTGGCATTGTGGGAGCATATTCTTGCCCGGAATTAATCCCGCTGTTTTCCCGCGACCGTTAAATGCCGTAGAAAAATCGAGGAATGGAGTACAATGAAATAAAAGGAGTCGCGAAACAGAGCATATTAATACCGATAAACAGCGGTATGACTCCTTATTTCTTAATCCCCTAGTAAAAATAAAAATGCCTGCGGCCATTAAACGCCGTCAAAAAATGGCCTCGGTGACCCGAGACCCTGCTATTAATTTCACATGTTCGAAAATTAAAAAAACGCCCCGCGCTTCAAGGTGTATCGATTGACTTCGAAATTCAAGCTCTTGATTCAATATCTCGGCGTTTCAAGAATTTCCGAGGAAATCGAATTTAGCATCCAGGATCTTAAATTGATTTAATCCACCCTGGACTTTTTGATAAGGTCGTGATCATTAGATTCAGGGAATTTCTATCGTCGTCGTTTAATGTCACCGCCAGGATCGTCACCACGGCTCGAGGCAAATAGTCAGGATGGGTCAATTAAAAATATAATAAAAGGACATCTCGCCAGGTTTGCCGAGCCCTCGTGTCCTTGCTCCGGTTTCCCGGGGGAGGTGTACCCGAGGTTCCCATCAAAACCGATCCCTTAAAAAGCCGGGAGGCCGCTTCCTCGGCGTCGCGCGCCTCCCCTAGGATGTCTCGTTAAGGCTACACAATTAAATCCGGAATCGCATTATCCGTCGCGGCGCCGAGCAAACTTTCGCGAGTCGTCGTCGCCGTCGACGGCGGGTCGAGGATCGAGAAATCCGTCGCGACGCGACGAACTTCGGCTTTAAACGAGCCGGCACCGTCGAGCAAGGAGGAAGGTCGGAGGGGTCCTCTAATCTGGGATGGAAGTCGGCGCGATGGTTAATTGCGTTTACTAATCTCCCCGGAAACGATATACTCCGCGTAAATCTGGGTTAGGCGGCGCGGATGCGGAGAACAATGCGCGGGCGAGGCCCGTTTTCTCCCATCGAAAGTTAGTCCTTCCTTCCGGGTGTCGGCAGGAAGAATCGCGACCTGGACCCTCCAGAAGGAGAGGAGAAAGTTCGTCCAGGGGTCCTTGAGGGATCGAGGAGACTTCCAGGTCCTGGGACTCCTCGATGCCCGGTGGAGGTTCTCCGGCATCTCGGTACCTCATCCTCGTACGATCTGGCACTGATCTACCGGAATTAAATTTTTTTTTTCACCCAGCGCCAAATATTCATAACTTTTTATCTTCCATTATTTATTCCCGCACTTTATCCGCAAATGATTTATTACTCTCGCGATGCATTCCGCGCGGGTTCGCGTAAACTTGAAATGGAAAGGTACCCCGCTCTGTACGAGCGTTCCTGGAGATGACCTCCGGAAGATACGATCACGATTAAACCGTGAAAGTCGAGTCGACTAAACGGCAACAAGCCCGAAGTGAACGTACCTCGTGCGGCCTAATGGGGGGAAAGTTAATTATTTTTATTCGTAGGGTAAACAATTCCGAAATTGGCCATTTTCCCGGGGCCGAGTTGTAGGTTTTCCCCCGCGGGGTCGGGTGAAATCGTGTAATTAAAATGGAAAGCGTCCAGTCTAACGAGCCTGGTAGGAACTAACCACGGAAGTAGAGAAACGAGACGTAAATACCGCCCTCCACGCGTTCTTACACCCCATCAGAGGTGCACGTCGATCCGCAAAGGCGGCGACGTATCCAGCAACGCAATATGCATGGGAAATTCCTTATATTCTGAGCGCAGTGCAATACGTACGGTACGTATCGTATGCTTAGCACGACCCGAAGCCACCCCGCCCTATTTGCACGTATTTTTCCTTCGACTTCACCCTCCTCGGAGGACCGTAGTCCCAGATCATAATAAACCGCCCATCCATCCCCGTCTATCGTCATCTCGGTCCCCCTCCACCAAGAGGGGAACGGTGGACTCTCCTCTCTTCTTCCAGCCGAGGTACCTGAAATTGTTCGTACCTGAAATCCCGAGGCTCGGAACGACTCGAGGGGCAAAAAGGAACATCGAGGACGGCGCCTCGAATTATATTACTGAAACGCAACGGCGGATTTAATATCCAGATCCCGGCAGGGAGTCGAAGAAGAGCGGAGGAAATTTCCTTTTTCACCTCGCGCTTCCTCGTCCCCGTCCTCAGCCTCGTCCTCGACGTCTTCGCCATGGCGGTTCTCTCTCTCTCTCGTAGAAGCCGCGTTTTTATTAACTCGAGTGTCGGCACGTCCGCCTTCAAAAATTCTACCTCGTGGTTCGCCTTACCGCTAATTTCGTTGACCCTGCCGGCTCGACTGACTGACAGCGACTGACGCGCTCCGCCGCGGCGAACCCCCTCGACGGGTCGTCAGGTTCGTTCACACCCTGAAGAAGCCCACCGGAGGCAAAATGCCAATGAGATTTCTGAGGTGTTTGCCGCTCGTGACCGCCTACATGTGTGCTAGCTAAGGAGCGACCGAGGTACACGCTTCGGGTACTCGACGGTCTACGTACTCACGTGCGCACTGAGCGGCATCGACAAGCCTCGAGGCTCCTGATGGGACTCTTCTACGATATTTATTATCACGTACTCTTCACGGGGATAAAAGTGCACGCAAATTGCTGCAGGTAAAGGCCAGAAGGTAGGACTTTATGTAGGTACGCATGGGAGGTGCCCTTGGGTTATGATTATCTAATGAATTCATTCCTTGGATAATGGTGGCGGAGGATGAGATACTCTGCAAGATACTGGCCCATGGACATTTTGGAAATTGAACAGAAATTTTGGGCGGGTTTGATTTTTTTTTTTTTGAGACAGAGAAAGGGGTATGAAGGTCCTTATTGCGAATTTTAGATCTGCAAGCAGGAGAGTAGCCCCTTTGAATGATTATGGCGGAGCTTTATCAGGGGACCGATGTCAAAGAGTAAGGAGGCTGTCTGGGACTGTAACCGGCAAACCGGGTTAATATTCCGACTCGTTCCGTACCGTGCAAACAGAGGCAGGAGAGAAAGGAATGGAAGTCCTTTATTTCTCCGTCTTATTCGATTTGTATACAATGGAATGATATTGAAGATTAGACCGGTAGCTCAGGTGCGCCGGTACAGAATTCGGCAAGTAATCCCTTGCGTAACCAGGTCTTTCCGATAGGGAAATAAATCAGCGCGAGTTACGAAATCGAGGCATGCTCGGCCATTAGTGATCCTTTAGACTCGAGGAAAGCCTCGTAGATGCGACGAAAGCTCCTCGTTAAAGAACAAAGTGATATTAAAAGGCGCCCAGATCGCGATTATTGTTTCAACCGACATTAGAGCGCGTCCACACCCAGCGGACATTATGACACATTAGTCCATTCGGAGTGGCTCGAGCTTATCATCCCTTGATAACGATCGCACTACTCACCGGGCTGGCAAATTAAATCCGGTCAATTAAAACTAATTCCCATGCCGATTGCCCGATGGCAAAATTCGGCATTATGAGCCGTCGAATTATAAACGAGCAGGGGAGATTTTAAGCCTCTCTTTACCGATTTTCGAGTCCTAACGATAACCATTCTCCGCTGTAGATCATCGCAAAAATAATTTTCACGCGGGATAGGATTTTGTCGCCGCAATGCATATCTCTTTGAGTAAACCGATGTCTTATTTTCTTAATGTGTTTTCATTTATTCCTGCAATTTCTAGGATTTACGGCCTCTGTGCTAACATTTTCTATGTTCCACTTGGATGGGATGGAAAATATGTCGAACCATGTACGAGGACGACCGGTAGATCGATCGCGTCGATCTATCGAGGCCGATCGTAGATCGTTACGGTAGATTTCCTCATGATCTGCAAGCGTTACGAGCATTACTTGTCAAGTGTAACAGCGCATGTATCTCCCTGGATTCCAATCGAGGCCATGGTTCGGGTGACGACCATGACTCGCTGGTCCCGAGAGAGAGAGATAGTGCGATTTCTTAAGGAGGCCTATCCTAAAAGGGGCCTTTCGCAATCGGGCTTTTTGTCGAGGCCTCGAGCGATTGTCAAATCGCGAAGTATGCAGTTGCGCAACCGGAGACGCACCTTCAGCTGAGCGGAGGATTCGTGACTGAATTGTCAATGTATTATGATAACGAAATCGGTACGTCGTCTCGAGGCCCGAGGAACGTTTTGACACTAGTCCTATTTGTAAGTCATAACAAGGACTTCTGGCCGTAACTCATAACGAGGACTTGACGACGGTGAATAAAATCCCCGACTCCAAAAAATCGAAAAAGAGGTGATTCTAGTTCCCCGTCGTCACCTAAAATGACCGATCTTCCAAGAGATCACTCGTGAAGCGAGACTGCAGATTCCGAAGATCAGGAAAAGGAAAAAGTAATTCCCCATGATTTCTTTTAAGGTTCAACATTTTTTTTTTCGCGAGCAATTGTCATGTAGTGAGTCTGAAAATTCGAGAAATCGAGAACGAAGCAAGCCCCCGTGATTCTTATCTAGGTTTCTTATTTCTCTTTTTTCCTCGCAATTATGACCGAGCTTTTGTCGTTACATGGAAATCGTTACAGTCCTTTGGCACGATAATGGGGTCGTATCGGAAAGGTTGTCGGAGCATCCATCATCCAGGGCACTAATTGGCTCACTGGGCACCGATCGTTCGACTCGGCAATTTCCCGGGCTGGAAATCGAATGCTTTGTGTACTACTTAGAGTGTACAGAGAGCAAGAGCGCAGGAAAATCTCGTCCCGGGGAAGACGAGTTCGACAGCCCATCGGGGAGCTTGCGCGCTCGAGTTTATACCAAAAGGAGCTTTTTACCTAGACGGGAGGGAAAACTCCGGGGCGATGGTGTATGTAACCTGGAATTTCTTCGGGGAGGTTCAAAATCACGACCGGCGGGGGCGGCATCGGCGTGCTCGAGCGTATAAAAAGCTCTTAAGGTGAGCTCCTCCCCGGAAGAAAAGTTCCGAGGAAACGCTCCACCTAGCTCGCGTCTCCGGGAGGGCTGCGGGGAGTTTCACTCGCAATGCGCTCTTCTGATATTCCAGGGGCTCCGGCGATTAACGAGCACGGTATAAAATGCACCCTGGTTCCCCTCAGACCGTCTAGAGTGCCGTCCATCGGGGGCGAAAGGGACTCAAAAAGCAAAAATGTATAAAAAACGCGGAAGGTTCGAATAGGATGCGACGTCTCATATTAAATATTACCCACTATCATCTGACGGATAGAATTAAAACAAAAAATACATACAATTTCCGATCTTGAGGGTGAATTTTATACTTGTAATCGCATTTCCGAGGGAGCCTCGGAAAGGAACGAAGTTCTTCAGGGGCGAAACGGCATATCGCAGAGATAGGATGTTACTCCACATCGTCCGCTAATAAATCGGAAAAATAAAATTCAACGATTTTATCCTCGTGGACAAGCATCCGTCATCTTCAAACTTGAAAATTAAACGAGCGAAGAGGTCTAAGAAACGCGGTGCACCTATCCATTGCAGGTGATTCGTCCAAGAAGGTGTAGATTTTTCAGGGTAAGACGACTCTTCGGGTCCCTCTTCAGGGTCAATTTGCCATCCTGAGGGTGAATTTTTGGCCGGGCGAGCTCGTAGCCGTTCTCCCGAGGAAAGGTACGAGGTTCTCTTCAGGGGTGAAACGTCATATCCTGGAGAAAAAGAGGTCCGAGGTCGACGCAGGACAGCGCGCGGCTCGCTTTCTTCTCGTGCACGGTGCACTCGTCGCGCGGGAAAGGTTTTATTGTATTAACTGAAATTGCAACAGTGCCCGCGGAGGGGGAGGGAGGTTTTAGTAGCTCGCGCAGCAAACGTAGAGGTGTATGTACGTAGGAAGAGCGTACGTCGGGAGGGAGGGAGAGAGAGCCGACGAGAGGGCGCGGCCGAAGGGGGACGAAGAGAGAGAGATAAATGGGTAGATAGGTAAAGCGGAAACGGGACCGAGAGAGAGTTTCCGGAGCTTCGCCGAGCTTTTTCCAGAGACGAGAGTCGGATCAAGGAGGGCGGTACTAAAATCGAAATTGTCGGAGCCGCCGCCGCTTTAGCTTTATAGAGCCCCCCTTCCCTGCCCCCCTCCGCGGGTTACGACCCTGTCGCTCTTTTGCTCCCCGAGTCCGCGGTGACTTTTTTTCCCTCTTTCACCCCCTACCTTTCCGCCTCGGGTTCTTTTTTACATCGCGGCAAACTGGCCGGAAGCATCGGCCCTCGTTAATTGAAACTCGATTCGGGGCTGACCCTGAGGTCGGGGGCTGGAAAGCGCGGAATCGGTGCTTGCAAATATCCCTAGGAACCCAAACTATTTTTTAAGTTGGCTGTGAATGACTTTTTATTCACTTTTTCGATGCACCTTTATTTAGCAACTCGCGTATCGCGTGGAGTTACGAATTTCGGGAATTTTTCGCGGACCTCGATTTTGTACGAGGCTGCTAGTGAAGTTACTATCCTGATGCTCGTTAATTACGGCTCCTGGCCATTTGGCGAATTAATTTGCATACCCGAAAGATGGGAGGGAGGTCGTCCATCGGGCAGGGTGCGAGGACGGCGTCGCGACGCATCTCTCGAGACGGGTCTCTATCGACCGCCTTGACGCGGCCGATTCGATCAAAGATGGACGAGTCGCGACTTTCTAACGACGCGCGTCTCCGGCCGACTTTGAGAGGAAAGGTCAAGTAGACTTCCAAGGGGCCGGAGATTAAAAATCAAAATGTCCATTTTCCCGATCACCCGTCCCGCTCCTGTCGATGCCAGAGAACCGCGAGCGCTTTCCGCGGATTCTCCCCCCCAGCTATGCGGGAAAAACTCCTGTAAGAGGAGCTTCGATTACCCTTTACCACGCTTGCGGTAAAGGAGTCTTGTACCTGGAACGACAGGATAATGACCGTAACGTTTCTTTCTCCTGATATCGATTTTAGGACGGGGAGAAATCGACAGGGAAAAATCGACACACCCTCCGGTTACGGGAGAAACGAGTCCCTTTAGTTGGAAAAGTCATTTCCGCGGCCTCGGGAATGATCTGTATAAAATTTATATTAAATATACCTTGCACCTGGAGGTATTTTTATTAACGACGGGATGCAGCGGCGGCGTGAGAACTGTCACTGGTTTTCAGGGAAGTCGATGGATTTATTATTGGCACGCGGCAGGAAGTAGGCATTTTAAGTAACGAAAGCTTTTATCCATTGCCGGATAAGTAGGAGTCCGGAAAACCGTGCACCATGCAATTAGCGGAGTAGCAATTAATCCGTATTACATTTGCGGGAGTGGTGCGCTCATGACTGGCGTGCCTCGGCATGTAATGACGAGATTGCGGTCAGGACAGCATCGTAAGTTTTACGACAGTAATTGAACTGACCGCTGCCAACACTGGGTCCTGGATCGACAACGAACGTTGTTGCTTTAACGGCAAAACGGATTTAGAGGTCCTGATACGCGAGTGTCTATCATAATCGGACAAAATCACAGCAGAATCGAGACCGTCTAAGCAATGCCCTAATCCCCACGTTAACAAATACCCGCAATAAATGCAGATTTTTATACAGTCCCCAAGATCACGTGCAAGCTCGGGTGGATATTGTCCTCGTGTCGCAAATACCGCAGAGACTATTTTTTTTTTCCCCGGTAGAGAAACGCAGCCCACTTCACCCTTCTCTCCTTGCGGAAAAAACAGCCCCGTGTAATTGCAATGAACACAATTAAAAAGGCATAATGCAAGTGTCGCGCTCTCGAGTTGTCGAAGCTAATCGACCACAGAGCGCGGTTTCTTTGAAATCGAGGTATTCATTTGTCATTGGATTTTGCAACAATTCCGGACTCGCCAGCTGCTTTAGATAGGCGTTATTGCGTATTGTTATCGATGATGATTAAAAGTGCATCGTCGAATATGGCGGATTTTTTTAAGCGCGAGGGAAGATCTCGCCAATTTGCGACGAATGGGATCGAAGGTCCATCGCGATTGCTTTCGACGACCCCTTTAAGCTTTCTCCGTCCTGTCTCTCGATCTTGCAGGAACCGGGCCTCATGAATGAGTCCACACACGGATCTGCGACCACGGTCGCATCTTCGTATCCCTGATAGCGAATGCACAAGATTCAGTAAAGGGGTCAATGTCGCTCGCATTTCCTCTCGCTGTTATTCTCTCTTTGCACCAGAAGGCCTGCCGAAAGCGATACTTCCACAGCGATGAAATGTCCACGTCGAAAAACACTGCCGATTAAATTCTAATAAAAATCCGTCTTTTGTTAACACGTTTTCTTTTCTTTTCTTTTTTTTTACATCGCATCCCAGTGTAAAATACAATATTTCTTAATGCGCGAGCGAGTTTCTAATTTTCGTGACCCCGTTGTTAATTTTCTAAAATTGCGAAATTAAAAAGTTCCAACGTCGAGCGCACGTATTATAAATTCAGGATGCTAAGTGAAATGGCATTAATTTTATGTGGGTGTATTGCTGCTCCTTTTTTGTTTAATTATGCATGCCGTCTTGACCTTCTTTATCTATCGCGATTTTATTAGGACGATCGCAATTACGCATCGCTGCCGTCGAATTTCTTCGTTAATTAACGTTGTCTGCTCGTTGCGATACCAGCGTGCGAGTTTTCAGGTGATGCCTAATTAGAGCTGCTTTGATCGCGCTGGAAATGGATCTAGACCTTACAAGGAGGCATATCTCGTGGAGTCGGCTCATCCGTTTTATTGTTTTCATAACGTGTGTAAACGGTACAGTGAGTTAACCCGCTTTCGCCTCATCTCCATAACGAGGGGGACTCTTTTGCGCCACTTTGCTCGGAGCGATTTTTTGGCTCCTCGGAGTAAGATGCAATTCTCTCGGTACGAGAAGTAACGAGTAGTTTTGGGGATTTTAAGTACGACATTTATCTGTCCCCTTTTATCGAAACCCGTTCAAGTATGTTCTAAATATAAATGTTCCTTTGACGTCTCCTTACCCTAATCGGCAATTTACGTCGTTCAGTCTTCACGTCAACTTGCATTCTTGCATTTTTATTCCGACCTACTTAGAGCGACCCAAGAAAAAGCAGTCGACTAACCGATCCGTAGACAAGATCTCTATAGAGAATTAGACGTCTCGGTATTTTCCAATTCCGCAAACGACTGGAAAAACGAGCGACAGGCTCAAAGAGAAATTTCTTTATCCCGAGTACAGACACGCGATGCGCAAGATCCTTTCCAATAAGGCCATAAATCACGGCACTATTTATTATGTAACATCGAAGTTACATAATAAACATGACTAGCATGTCGTCAAGGAGCACCAAATGAAGCTCCAGTAAGCGTTTCGACGTAGACCATCCTGTGAATATTTATCTATCTTTTTTTTCTTTTTTTTTTTTAACGACGTCCCGTAATGAAAATTGTCGGTTCACCTCGCCGTACCTCCAAACAATTCTAATCAACGACTTTAAAAGTAGCAGTACCTTATTATCCAAATTTCTTTCAGCAGTGATAAAATTCGGGAAATTTGAGAGCCGTTAATCGGCGTCGATAAAACGTCTCGTTGATAGGACGGGCATTAAATCAAACGAGCATAGACATTATGCAGCGGAGATAGGAGCGAATCGCGATATCGTTTATCGGGGTCTCGGGCTTTCACTTTCGTACGCACGGGAGAAGTCGAGCCTTCGTCGCTAAAACCTGGGGAGAGCCGATTATGAGAGCCATAACCGGCTTGGGATATAAGCGGGATCATCGGGGGGATTATCCGGAGGTCGAATTTTCGGGGGCGGGCCAAAGGAGGCAAAAGAGCGAAAAGTTTTAAGGACGGCGCAACAGGTTAAGGCGGCCGTGGAATCGGCGAGCGGGGCTCGGCGAATATTTTCGCGTACGAGAAAGAGTTTGCGGAGGGAACGGGGGGAGGACAGGGGCCGGGAAACAAACGAGGGTGCGACCAGGGAGGGAACCGCTCGAGCGAGGAACGGCTCGCGTTTTCAACCCCTTTCCCGAATGCCGCCGGAATGCAATGGTAATGCCCGCTGGACGGGGCGGAGAGTCGTTTGCTGAATTCCCGGAAAAGGAGGGGAATAAATTATTTCGAGGGGGAGGTTCATCAGGGACCGACTTTGCCTCCTCCGCGGCGCTATACGGCGAAGGGGCGAACTACACGGCTAAGTGGCGCGGTATACGGCGAGGTGGCGCAGTCAACGGCCGACCGCCGAAGGGGTAACACGTCGCTCCTCAAGAAGCGACCCATCCTCGTCGATTTTCACCCCACCTGCGCTCTCCGGGGACGTAAATTAGAATAATTAGCCACGTATACGATGCGATAGAGAATGCGTGAATTTTTAAGATCTACGTACGTTATAAGAATTGTTGTATACCACATGTATGAATTAATAAAGAGCTGTGGAAGGAGGGTAGGATGTGGTGTTCTTGATTTCAATTTAAAAGCGTAGAATGTGAATCCATCATTTCTTGAGTTGGCTGTCGATAGTGCTCGTTTTGGCTGCTTCCTGTTATCGGTTTATCTGACTTTTGTACCCCGTTGATAAGGGGATCGGGGTTTTAATTCTATGCGAGGTTTTCCTATAAACGCGAGCACGCGCGGTTATGAAATTGATTTTTAAAGAATGTACATTCCGGAGGAGCGTGTAATGGCGGGCCATCGATTCCGGGATATCGTGGGATGTTCCAAAAATTGGACGTATCGACGAGACGTCAACCGGGCGAGCCAATGGCCGGCGGGTAAGCTTCTAATATGCAGAGTGCTTCGCACGCAGGAATTGGCCCGGCACTCGCGGCATCCCCCCAATGAACGGAATTAACCGGGATAACGCAATTAACTCTGACAACGCGAGAAAAACAAATGGGAAGTACCAATTTCTCTCGTCCCCTCTCGTCGACGCTACGTCAAAACCGGACATACCGGCGAGTCCTTCCCGATTAATTGAAAAACCAATTAATCACCCACGCCTAATTACAGGATCGCGTTTTAACGGCCGGAATTACAGGCCGGGTCGAGGATCTCACTTTGGGAATCATCGAGCACGCCCAATTGGAGGCGAGACTCGAAAGCGTAGTTTTTAGGGAACATCCGGAAACACGACCGAAAAATCCCCTCCTCTCTGAAAATGACCATTAATTCCCACCTTAATACTCGAAAAGACATGGGCTATTTTTACAATTATTTCACATGAGTAATCGGAAGTGAATATTTATCTCGATTAAATCATCCCCGGATTCCGCCCCCCTCGGGGACGTGATTTAAGCAAATATCCGGCCCGAGGAAGAGACTCGCGCCGCGCCGTATGAACTATGAAACTCAATTGCGGGAGTCGTGCAAACTTATATTTCCCTGTCAGCAGGACCGAGTGCTTTTTTACCACCGGTGGGAGCGCGAACGAGTGATCGGGGGTAAATGATATTTCACGGGGGGCGCGTCAACGCACGAGCTGTCGCGGATCCCTCGACGAGCTCGGTGACAAACGCCGAACGTAGCCATCGTTTTGATTATTGATTCGACGATTGGCAGTCGACGAGTGAATAGACGGCTGTCCGAGACTCGTTGCGGTGTCTCCGAGCCCGACCCTCGGTCTCTCTTTCTCGTCCTGTCCTGGTGTCCATCCCTCCTTCTCCCCCGTTCCATTGACACGAGAGTCAGGGGAAAACGACAAACCGCGTCCGGCGGTCCGTTTCCGCGCACCCTCGCACACCATGGATATGGGATTTCTGGATTTCGCCCACGCCCAACATTTCGGACATGCCGGGGAAAGAGACCGCAACCAACGCTAATCCAAAGTACAGAGTATCGCTTATATGGGGGGAGGGGGTTCTAGTGAATAATTGGAAAGGAGGGAAAGTAGAGGGAGGAGAACAGCGATAAGCCAACTGATAGGGTGACTCCATGACTTTGGATAAAAAATTGGAAATCAGTTTGGGGCGGCCGCCTTGGAAATTAATATTAACGCCAGGCTAATTGCGACTGGATTAATCAAGGTGCACCATTAGGTGCCATGGTGTCGTGTAATTCCGAGCCCAGCTGAGGCTACCTCGCTCAATGGTGACCTGATTGTCAATGCACGCGTAAGTTCGGCTCGGAGTTACAGAACTTGATTACGGATTAAATGGACTCGCGGTGTAACGAAGGATACCTGACTCGGATCGATTTTCAGCCTCCCACTCGATCTTCGAGTTGATTAACCCTTGTGTCGGGATACCTCGCTCCTTTCTACTTCCTGGTGGGTTAGATGGTACTTCTGAAACGAGGCGTCTCCTCGACCGGAGGTCTCGGCTTATCGGATATTGCTTCCAAGATACCACCCAGAAATCTGGACAGGAAAGGTACGAAACACTGGCCCGAAGACTAGGGACTCCGATTCTGCGTTCAAAGTGGACATGACACCTGGAACTGGCAACAAAGTCCAATTAAAGGGGAACAAAGGACCTCTCCAAGAAAAGTACGAGTGGTTACCTCGCGTGTACTTCGCATTGTCTCCTCCCGGCTATTCTCGCAATCAGCTGTTCGGACAAGTCGGTGCGAACCGCGGGGGACAAAACGCATGTGCATCGACGTGCAGCCGCAAGGATTGCAGGATTTGACGCGGAAAAAAGTCGTTTAATTTTGTCGAGTAAACGAAAGGATGGAAGGAATCGCGTTAATCCTTTGTGGAATGGGCCTGGAGATCGTTTTGCAAATTTCGAGCCCGACGAAGGACGTAGAGGGGTAGGAAACAGGACTTTGCAGTCGAAGCACTGTAGGCAGACTGCAAGTGCGGTTCAGGTGCATCCGGGAAAGGGATATCGCGACCCGAGGTCGGGGAAAGTGCGTGAAAGGACACTCGTGAAAGAGAAGTCGTAAAACCCCCGCGAAGAAAAGGAAGCAAAGGAGATCCCGCGGCGAGCCCCATGAATGATACCAATCGGGAACCCTCGCATGTATTATATATCGCATTGTTCCCTTTTGCTTTCTCTTCGATCCGCGGACGGAGCACTGCATCGGCGTAACCTGGGTCTACCTCCTCGACTAGTTGCGTCACGGGATTCGTTTAACGTTAACGCAAGAAATTGGGAAAAAATTCACACTACCAAAATGGTCGCGTGTAGTTGTTAATTATTTGGAGCCGGAAATCAGTCGAATATACCGATTTAGCTGTATCACCTGGATACGTGGAGTGCCACAGTGTTACATTTATCGTGAATTGATAATAAGCCAGATACGGACCCCAGTGGCGAATTTTAACGCCAATCTTGCCGGTCTTTGCCTTCTGCATAAATTATCTCCTCTCGTATTCCCGACTATCGCCGTTTTCTCGTCTAAATTAACGCTCGAATTGACATTTTGCCGCAGACGGTCGGACCGCTGGCAAGGACAACTATCATTTCACTACCATGATCGTAGAACCTTGTCGAGTCAACAGAGAACGGGTTTTGCGAGAAATCGGGAGATCTCTCGTGGAGACTTTTCTTGAACCGGATGGAAGCTGATCTCTGGGATTCGCAAGTACGAGCACTCGCAATTCTGATATACATTTGTAATCAGCTCCTAAAATGTACACGACTTAAAAAAAAATAAAAAAGGATACTTTACAAGAACTGTTTATTCCACCATTAAATAAAAAATTTCACTTCACAAATGGAGCACAATTTATCGCGCACTCATGCATCTGCAATAAACCCTGAATACATCCTTCGGTACAGGTGCGTTTCGCAGGACACATTCGGGAACTAATTCGCAGCGTTATGGCCGCATGTCGGCAGTCTGCCGAGGACTGCCAATGATCGTAATGGATCATCAGTTGGATCTGGGGATTTAGGGCTTTGGTCGTACCTTCGATTAGGTGCAATAATTGTTTACGCGAGATTTTCGTGGACAATACGCTTCCGACTGTTTGCCGAAGAGGACGCGAATCCTTCCTACGTGATCATTGATATGGATATCGATCATCGACCGTCACGAAGCGTATGCGAAGCGCAAACTGCACTTAGATGCACATCCGAGACGCGATAGATTTGGTAATCGGCATAGAATATATAATTGATCTCTTTCAGGTGAGATAACAGGGATGAAATTGAAGCAACACGCAAAGAGGATTTATTTCGCAGCGGGTTCGATACGCTTTCGATGTTTTTTAAGAAAATTAATGCAACGCGTGGTCTCGTTCCGCGCGTCCAAGGGAAGAGTCCATTTGTTTAGTATCATCAGACCGTAGAATCATTTCGAAATGTATCGACATTTTGCAATTTAATTAACCTCTGATAGGAGGCCGGGAGCCGACCTTGGTCGGTCTGGTTGCTTTCCCACGGCGAAACAACGCGATTTTCCGTGCAGTTATTTCCCCAAATATAAACAGCTTGGAAATATCCGATCAATCTGGGGAAAGATATGCTGATCTTTCTCGTGTCGATCTGCCTTCCGTGGGAATTTTTTTTTTCCTCCTCTGTGATTTTATCTTCACTCCTCGCGAGTGTTCGTTTCTCGATTTATTTAGTTAATTAGTTAAGCGATAATTCGCGAAGAAAGTGTAAATGAGTGATGTAAAATAATTTCTCGAATGGATTATAATTTTCTCTCGATGTTCCGTTGCTTAACTCAAATCGAAGAGGGAGTTATTTGGTGAGAAATAAAAGCTGAGGTTGAAGAGTTCTCTCTTGTCACTTTCAATGGCGCCTCTCAAATTTGACATTATTAGGCCCAGGTCTACTTTTAGCCTCGACATCCAAGTTACGCAAGAGCTTTCTCTTACTCGTCCAGATCTCGGTTAAGACAGCCTAGTAAATGAGATCTCGAGTCAACACTCGCGTGCTCATTCAATATCTTAGACGGATAATTGAATTCTTTAACGGAATTGATCCACCGCTTAGGCGAAGCCGGAACGACAATTGTTGAATAAAATATGAATCCCAAGCACGGAACGATCAGCTTCCACGTGTTGTGTTAAAAGGATTCAAATAGGGGAGCAACAGTTTGGCCATAGATATTCATGAAGATAATTTACAATGTAGGAACTCCCCCTTGAAACTGCTGTGCGGCGTTATCGCGAATGGATGTTGCGTTCAATTTCCAAAACAAAAAAAAAATCCCTCGAGTACCTCCCCTGTATGAAAATCCTTAAACCATGAAGTAAAATGATTTACTAAAAAGAAAATAAAATCCCGATAATTCCCTTTCCCACGTAAATTCTGCCCCATTCGCTTAATTTCAATATTAAACATCTGAATGATTTTATAAACAATCCAAAATGAATTTTCTTTCGAGGATTTATAATCACTTCTTTGTAAGATTCGTGGGGCCATATTTTCTTTTACAGAGCGGTCGTAGATGGATTAGCAGGGATTGCATGCCCCTCGTTATTAAACATACAAAATCATGTTACTCACGGTTCAAAAAAGGTCCATTCGCGAAATGTAATAGAAACTGGAGGCAAATCCTCGCAAAGCAGCGGCCGAGCCGCGCCGGGTGAAATAATCATACGTGCGGTGTTCCAGGGAGTCCTCGCATCCGTAGAAATGAACTTGTCGTTATCGAATTCGGTTCTGCCTAGGGGAAACAGAGAGCGAGAGAGAGGGCCGGAGGGGCTAGCCAGGGGGAAAGAGAGAGAGGGAACGAGAGCCAGAGGGAGCGGAACCCGAGCGGGTTTACTCCGGCTTGACGTTCTCGAAATCGCACGTACGTAAACCCGAGAGCGCAATAACGCTTTGCGCGCCCACACGGGCATTAGACTCCCTTTGTTATAAAGGGAAATTAACGGGCGATTAATCGGAAATCGCCACTCGTCGAAATCGTCCGGAACGGCCGGCCGTACGGTCAGGTGAGGCAGCCCCGCGGGGGCCAATGAGCGGCTCTGTTTGCGCTTGCAAATCGATCCGTGGACTCTGTCGTTCCGTCAGTGCCGGCCAATCCTGGACGGAATGAAAAATTCCCCAGGATTTCATCGAGGTCGATCCTATTGAACGTCCTTCGACCAGCGGAAGCGAGATCGCGGCCGAGCGTCCGCGGAATCCGGGCATAGGAACAGCGCGGAGCAGAATTTCCGCCCTCGACCATCGCCGGTGAAATTTTCTAAATAAATCCCTAAAGGAAAAAGAAATGACGAGGGTCCAGTTTCGTAATTTCAGCCAAGTCTTGGAATTAGAAACCGCAGAGGGAATCTGCGGAATCAATTCGATCGATCTCTGCCGGAGAAATCGCATCCCATACTCTTTCGATGGGTTTCCGATACCTACTAATGTCGATCCGACATCGCGACCTCTCGATCTCTCCGCGATCTTATAGACGCGTTTCTCGAATTCCGCGCAGAACCGCGGCGATCATCTTGCAATTTACGGATCGCGGAAACGCGGCGGCCCGGAAGCGGCAGCGGGCCGCCCTAATGAAACGCGCCGCGCGGAGTAATCGCAGGTTGTCGTAACGCCAAGGACCGAGCCCTTCTTCTCCGCTCAGCAATCCGTGGTGGAGGCCACGCGATTAACGCGCGGGAAAAACGCGCGGACACACCCAGCCGCGAGGCGGTCCCTTTGGCGGGCAGCGTTTCAAACGCCGCGCTTCGTCCGCGGAGATGTTTCACAAGACCATGAAACCAGAAGAAGAAAAAGAAAAGAGAGAAAAAATTCCGGATGGTCTTATTTCCTAATTCAACGAAAGATAATATTTTTTCGGGTAAGACGAGGTGAAAGTACAAATCTTCCCGAGTACGTCTCCACCTGGATCGCGGTCTCGTTTCAATTTAAAAACTTGAATTTCCGCGTTAACTCCATCGCGGAACAGTTTATAAGTCATCCGGCGTTTCCGCGAGTCCGCTCGCGGGGAACTTGTTCTTTATTCAATTAATGAGAGGCTGATAAAAAAAAAAAATAGGGACCAAGAGGGTGTAGGAAGTCGAGGTCCTTCCGGATTTCCGGGCGTCTCAATTTTCGGGCCGTTTTCCGGTGGCCGCGTCCAACGGACGCGGAATCGGAGCCGGTTCTCCGGTTCGATTTCGGTAACGCGAGCGACGGCACTCTCGACTGCCGGGGGGCACCTCGCATAATTCCGACGGACGGTATTAGGTCTCATTGTTATCGGGATTCGATCCCTCGGGAGGAAGGACCACGTGCCGCGAAACGGAATTCGGATCCGGCAGAAGGACCCGGCAAGGGGCGCAGGGATCGCGGCGGAAAGGACGGAAGGAAGGAAGAGAGGCCTCAAGGTGGAAATGACATTTGTATGCATTGCAGACCGTATTACACTATACGCCAACTCGATCTACCCTGGGACGGTTCCAGGGGTGGTTCCCACTGTTACCCCATGATTACTGTTTTCCTATGCCACCGAGTTCGCCACCCACCGCCCACCACCCACCATCCCCGCAAGCGACTCCAGTCGGCACCGAACGCCTCTGCCACCCTCTGCCACCCTCCCCGAGGCCGCGGCCGCCCTCCAACCCCCTCTGAGCTTTAGTCCCGATNCGCCCACCACCCACCGCCCGCCGCGACTCCTGGGGGCGAGGCCCGCCCCTAACCTAACCTAACTCCTCGGAAAACAAACCGCTTCCCTACCAATTACACGCGTCCGTTCGCGGAAACGACCGGAACCGAACGGAACCGGCCGAAGTCTCGCCTGACCGCGACCGAACCTGTCGACAATCGCGCCCCCCCTCCCAATGCAACCAGAAGTTGCTACTTCCGCAAGGATTATGCGGTGCGAATTCCAAACTACACTGTGGTTCCCTGCGGCTTCCTCGCGGAATTGCAGGAAACCATGCTTGTCGACGCCCGACCGAGCCGGACTTTTAGTGGGCTACCCTGAGAAGGAAATGCCTCTCGATACACGCTATGTTTAATGTTTTACACCCGGATTAGAAATTACACCTCCCCGGACAGTTTTTCGGTGAGGCCTTTTTACTCGGAATCTCGTGCCGCGATGGAAGTTACGGATCCGTTCCGCAAAGGACGGTGGACCGTTTCAAGAATCCACGATTCTCAGGTCTCTACCCGGTGAATATTCATTTTTTAATAATAAAGTACTTATTACGTGATAACGGGGTCGGTGTTTAGTAAAAGTACGTATTTTTGCTGAGTGTAATTAATATTTAATTACATCCCGTTCAGGGATACTGTCCAAGGTGGGGTTATGTTGAGAGTTTCTCAGGTGACGGCGCTCGCTCCTACGGTATGATTAGTTGGAATGGATTTCTTCGAGCGGTGCATGCGACTCGCGGGATCGGCGACAATGCAGCGAGCGATCGATCGCCGAGGTAATGTAATCGCAATCGAGCTACACGAGAGATAAAGCGTGATCGACAGTCCTACAAAAAAGAATTCCCTGATAGAAGTCACTGGGGCGCAAACGGTAAAAGTGGTCATTTCCAGGACACGGCCATTCCCGATCCAGTCGGAGCTGAACATCGCCGTGCGATTTCCTGGACTTAATCGGACCGTCCAACCATGGAAAAAGACGTATTACGAGGAGCGGATGTTTCCATTCACCATGGTCCGAAATACAAGGAAATTTACGCACGGACCGAGGCCACACCTATGTGTCGCTCGGAGCCATGTTACCGGTCGTCGCCGGCACTCGTTAAGGCGGTTTCTTTTCTTCTCCAGTTGGGCGCTACTTGCGTAATAATATATGCAAACTAGTGCCTGTAATGTGCACTCCACTTTGTAACTCTCGCAGCAATTAAGATCGGCCGTACGCTAATAACTCCCTGGAAGTAAAACTCTGAAACGATGATTTTTTCCTTGGACATCTGACCGAAAGCCGTGGGCTCTTTCCTGGAGAATTAAGACCAAGAAAAAAAGAAGAAAAAAAAAAAAAAGAAAATCGTTCAAGAGTTTAACAACGTCCGAATTAAATTAATTAATTATGCACTCGACTTGGCATCGAGTTTAAAGGGACGGTCCAAACCAGCGTTTCTCGATATGGTAGCAGCCTGAAACAGCGTTTATAAATGAGGATCAGGAGTATCGATTACCGTGCGATCGATAGGATCGCCGATCGCACCTTGTGGATCTTTCGCAACCGGTTGCGCAATTGTTGCAGCGGACTTGTCAATGGCTCGGTACATCCGTCTTCTGGCGAGACTCATTCAGTCGATTCGCCCCTTTTGGGAGAGCTCCCTGTAACTCGGGAAACGATCTCGATGTTAATCGAGGAGAGTAGCCGATCGTTACGAAGATGCCATTTTTTTAATGCTTTGTTGCTCCATGTGCGCGCGTCGAGATAGTTGCCCGGAATGGATGGATAAATTGCGAGGGTACCTCCGCACCTGTAACGATCTTTCGTGGGAGTGGCCGATCTCCAAATGGGACACCTCCGTAGCCGCGAAAAAAAAAGAAAAAAAAAATCCCAGGCCAAGTTACGCGAAGTCGTTCCTTATCAACTTATAATCAATTATTCTCGCAAACGGTGGATCTCGAAACGAGAATTCCGTATGACAGACAACAGCGGCGATCGGCAACGCTTCGCTGCGTTATTCGACCACGCGCTTCGGCGAGATCCCGCGAAATTAGGAAAGTTAGTTTAAAATCGCTTTAGGAAAGTCAATTCCACATTCGCGGCCAAATCATCGGACGCAACAATGGTTATATATCCGGGGCTGCATCGGACACTGGCTGAGGAGCATTATCAGGAAACGAGGGTCGGAAAAACCTTGGAATTTTGGAGGGGCGAAAATCAGGTGTTTCGAAAAACGTTTCCGGCGTGCAAATGAGAAATGCAAGAGTGCACCTCCACCAATTAGTCTCCCCGAAGGCGATTCGCACTCCGATCGCGACAATTCGCGGGGTCTACGTAACCGCCCCCTCCTCTTTGCCGCAAACCCATTAACTTTCCCGCCTTTCCCGGGATTTCTTTCCTCGGTTTTCCACCCACCTTGGCCGCTGTTTGTCCGTCGCGGCGTCATCCGACGCTCCTCCGGAACAATATCCTCGTCAGACCGCAGGACGAATTTCGAATCTCTCCATTCCGCCCGCGGCCTTTGTACGGCGTGTCGGATCTCTCCTAACGGAGATTAACGCTTATTTCCTCATCCATTCCTTCCCTCTCGAATTTCCTCCGCTCATAACGTCCCCGTTTATCCTCCGGAAAATCCGGAAGAAGACTAACCATTACTAGATACGAGGACTAAATTTCTCCCACCTTTCATCTCCATCCAAGGACCCTGAAATTTTAGCAGAAATGTGTGATAAAAAAGGATTTGCGGATAGATTAATCGACAGACGCGGAAATTGGGAGGAATTCTCAGGACTGGAGGCAGGATCTGCTCCTTTCTCCGGATCATGCCTGCGAAAATTGTTGGTACAAGCCTCTCGATGGTCCCGAGGTCCGGCCAGGATAATGGAGACTCGCCGCAGCCTTTTTCTGGGGCGCCGCTGCATTAATGGCCGCTCGGCAAAACTAATCTTTCGATTTAGCCTTTAGCAGATTTCGTTGAATGCCGTTCTTGCTCGGCCCTGCCGTAACCTCGGACCATGTTACGACCGAACACAGTGTTTCGTTTCACTTCCTCCACTTTTTGCCGTCCAAGTTTCCTGGCTCGGCTGGTATGGCGAGCATCCTTCGCGACGTAAATCAATTTATGCCCGAGGTGAATTACACGAAGACCCGAAAATTCAACCGTAGGTTCGTTTAAAGATGTAATGTTTCACCGAGTCACTAAACAGGGTTTATTAATATCTCTCGAGTCGCGACTAGTGATAAGAATCTGGATAGTCCCTTTCCGCCCTCTACTTCGCAGGAGCCCTGGAGAGTCCGTTCGCGATCGCCTTCGGAAATCCTCTGAAAGCCATATACGGGCCCGGGGAATGGCGAATATCGAATCGCGGCTCCGATCGATCCTTTTGTACTCCTTCCTCGAGATCCCGGCTGAGCACTTCCGGTCTAATCTCCAGAGGGACCCCGCCGGCCTCCCCACCGCCCTCCGCCCTTTTTCAAACGGAAACGCGATTCGAGAGAGTCCTCTCGCAGCTCTTTCTTGCACCCCCGGGGTTTCTCTCGAATCGGTAACCTGTTGCGCTCATGCGCGCAAAAATCCACCTACGAACACCGGAAGTAGGGGTGTCTTACGTCTCGTAGCTTACGTCCTGCCGAGTCGCCTTTTCTCTCGGCTTCCGCGACGCATTTTCCCTTCTTTTCCACATCCCGTTTATTCCGCAACAATTCCTTACATAATGAAATTAGAAATTAATTTATCACACGCTGAATATAATTATAAAAGCTATGGGGCAAAAATCGCCGGGGTAAAAATTAAATTCGACCGGAACCCGGCCCTACCGGAAGTACCTCCAGTCCATTTTAACGGGTCAGCTTTCCCTTAAAAATTCACAGGATACTTCCTTACCTCCTTCTTCCACGTCCTAAGTGCTCCCAAATCGGTGACCTGTTGCATCGCCTACGTCCATCCACGTCCGCGGTCGTTCCGCGGCTCGAGAAACGCACCCTGCGAATTCGCCATTTCCTTCTCGACGTCTGCGGCGACCGGCGTCACGTAGCCGTACTTATCAGTCCCCGTTATCACAGGATTTTCCAAATCCTTTCCCTCTAAGATGATCAACCCACTTCCCCATATAAAATTGACAAGGTTTCCTACATTAAATAAATAAAAAAAAATAAAAAGCGATCTAAAATTCCGTCGTTCAGCCAAGAGTCTCCTCACCCCTGAAAATCGATTTATCGACGATATCGATACCGCCATCCCGAATTCGGGTGTACCCGCGGACTCGTGTCGATCGTCAGAAACATATTATTCCATCGCAAACACGGAATATCCTATTTGATATCGGACGCGTGCATAATCGGCGACACGCGTGGATAAATACGAATTAGCAAATCGTATTTATCGGCGCTTTTTGCCTGTTCGTCCGCCCAGGGTGAGGAAGGGAGATAGAGAGGGGCAGTAAGAGAGGACGGGGTAGAGAGATGACGACGCGATACGCGCGTTCCCACGCGGAGGCTCGCGCGTGGCGCTAGCGCTCGCATAATTTTCCCTTTTTCCCGCGCGGCGTCTCTCCCTCTCTCTCTCTCGAGCCAAAAATTTCATGCGAACAGCGTCACCAGCAGCCGTTATTGAGCGTCCTCCCCGGAGATTTGCATGTCGCGAAACGCCCGCTAGCCGAGCTCGCGCTTTCGAGTATCGATCCTCCGCCAGGGAGGCCCCGACGCTCTTTCGCGAGTCCGAGCGCCCTCGACACCCCCCAAGGCTGGGAGGAAATAAATTTCCCTCGTACTCATTAAGGGATGATAATCTCCAAGAATCCTGCCAAACATACCCGAGGTCCCTCTCCATGCAACGATTCGAAAATCGGTCATTTTGAATAGATCCGAATGAATGAAATTTGATGCCTTCAAGGTAAATTCGAAAATTTGGAATTTCTTTCTTTTTTTCTAATTAGCTTCGCCATTTGTTAAATTAATTTCAGGATCCTTGTTAAAAGTGCAGTGGAAAAGTACTGTAGACATTTTTTAGACGGGGCGTGGGTCGTCTGTAATAATTGACTGAAAGGTCGGGCTTCGAGTAATAGGCTTTTCAATGAATTATTACAGGTGAATTATGAGAAGTGGAGAAATATTGTAAAGGACTTTTCGATGTCAATTTTAATGGGGATGGTCATGCGGAGATCGTGGATCGGGATTTATGGTGGTATTTGCTGCAATGACGAATTTGATAACGCGGTATTTAGAGGGGCGTGGGGAAGAATGGTCTCCGGATAGGAAAGAGCACTCTCGCCGGAGCGACGCCGACGCCGACGCCGACGCTCGTCGGGCGCAAATCGGCGATCGAGTCGTCGGGAGCCGCGGGGAAATCGTTGACCGTCTTTGCGACGGAGACTTCCCCTTTCCCGCTGAAAGGAAGACCTTTCAACGGCGACGGCGCAAAGAACGATCTCCGCCTTTGTGCCCAGGTATAACCTCTTTGCGCGGATGAAGCTCCGGGTATATTCTCGCCATGCCGACGAGTTTTCCCATCAAAGGAAACTAATTACGTAGGTACCTGTCTGCTTTACTTCGCAGGAGGTGCAAGACCGACCCGGCCGGCAAGGGAAAGGCGGAATCGGACGCGGTGATTCCGCGCGTCTTTCCCACCGAGGGCGGAAGCGAAGCGCGGGCGCGATAAGAGGATATCAGGGGAAGAACTGGACACCGTGGGCCGCTTGAATCCCCAAGAAAGACTGTATTTTATATTTAAAAATTAAAAAAAAAAAATCACTAAGAACCCGACATGTCTTCGGGACATCTTTCCTAGGGGGTGATAACTCCCGATGAATGCGAGAAGGTCCAGGGGGGTCGCGAAAGAGCAGTCGGAAAAACGGAGGGAAAGTACAGGGCAACGAGCTCACTCGACCGGCTCATGGGCGCAATTAACTCGGCGGGGTAATTTATTGATCTAACGAAGTACGGTGAATTAACATTCTCCGTACGTCGAGGAGTAATTAGGTTACGATTAATTAATTTCGTTCCCTTGACTCCCTTTAAACCCGGGCCATTTGGTCGCGTCCTTGTCGCGGAATAACCGCTCGGCAGTTTGCTTCGCGCGCGTTAAGTGTGACAATAAATTGTCTCTTGCGTCGAGTAATAATAGTTTGACGGTGACGCGAATCACGCGATTGGGCAATCGATCGAGAACGAAGGACGAAGGAAAATCTGTCGGGAAAATTCGCCCTCCGATCCGGCTCCCCGGTGCATTCGATGAAGTTGAAGTGCGATGGGGGTTGAGGAGTTGATTACCCTCTTCGTGAAGGGTCGGTCGCAGGAGGGGAAAAAAAAAAAAAAAGAATTTCCGAGGGAAAGTAGAGGGAGAGAAAGTAATTTTCGTTCGGCTGGTTCGCCATCTCTTCAAAATCTTCATCTCTGACCAGCTGATAATGCGGCTAATTTATTAACACCCTCGAATATAGAAAAAAAAAATCCCCCCTCGCGAGCTCCTTTCCTCAAATTCCTCCCTTCGGTAATTAGAACCGAATTCCATTAAAATGCTAATTTGTTGCCTCGTTAGGATATTTTCAATTCATAAAATAGTCACGGACTAATCGTCTCAGGCAATTTTGCGGCTAATTGGGCAATTAGCTTTATGGGTTCAATTTGAATGTCCATTTTCATAAGTCTCCGCGTTAGCACTTACTAAATTCCTGACCAGCGGATGAGATTCGTCGACATGTTTCGCAATTAACGTGAAAATTATCCCATTAGCTGCTTCGGAAAAGCTAAAAAACTTTGACTTAGCTCCTCGCCGAGAGGAAAGGAAATATGTATAAGACTCGTCCTCGTTTTTCCTAGATTTCGGATCCATTTAAGTCATTCCTGCAAATTAATCCGCTATTATTTCATACCTCGCAAGAATCTCAAAACGACTAGCTTTGCTTTGACAAGACCCTGTTCGTTTTCTTTAGAGAGATAGTTCTAATCAGGCCTGAAGAGAGACCGATTAATCGACCGCCTCCGAACAGAGAGATGTAAAAGGGACTAATTGATCCTCGTTGGCTCTCGGAGGGGTTAAAATCTCACTCCGACGAGTTGAATGGGATTGCAAGGCTTTGAGGATTGTCAAAAGGATTATTATTGCTGGCGAAAAACTGAGAGGGAGAAAGGGGAAATTACAGAGGGGGCAATCGTTCCGCGTAAATCACTCTACGCCCTCAATTTATCAATTTTAATACGCGATCCGAAAACCACGCATACACGATCTGGAAAAATGCACGTTAAATGCTGATTTTTTTTTTTTCTTCCCGTGAACTAGAAAATATTACAAATATTAGGAATATTGAGAAATATTATTGTAAGTCGGGATAAGCTTCGTTACAATGGACACTTCAAAGGACCGATCGATTCGCCGATCGAGGACGAAGGATGGGAAAGGTTCGATTTTGCGTCCCACACCACGAGGGGAAATGATTCACCTCATCGGGTTAGACGGGGTTGAAGGGCACCGAGGGTTGTGGAGGGACTTTTTTTTTTTCTTCCCGAAGGGAGTACCGCGATGACGCAAACTCGTTTCATCGTTGTGCGAGAGGCATTACTTTCAGGCGGCGTGGCAGCAGAACAAGGTGTCGAGGCGAGCGAACCCATTGGACCCTGAAAAGGTTCTCGTTGGTGGTTATATTAAGCGGTCCCTGGCTGGTATTAAGGAAAGGACTCCGCGGAGGGGAAAATTTTTCCCTTCAAAAGGCGTCCAAGAGCCCCTTAGGCGGGGATTTCGGCCGGATGTGAAACTCCACCCCGCTGAATATTTTCCGAACTGGACCCATCGGGCACCTCTTCGAACCATACAATATCAATCTCCGTTTAGTAAATCAACGCTACATGTACAAATGGGAATGAAAAAAACATGGATATTAATAACAGACTCGGCTTTGATATAATTCCAGAAATTAGGGAGGATCGAGATCGATCGTTGATCTTTTTTAGGGGGTAGAATTGTCGCGAGGGATTCGATTATCCGGGTAAAAAGAAGTGCCAATTCGATCGGTTAAATCCGCCATGCACCGGAGGTATCGGAAAGCCAGGTGAACCGGGGCATAAAAGTAACCCACGTGCCGAAATCACATCTCGATCGTCCCCTCGCAGGGAGGGCGCACATCTCGGGAGTTATAAACCCGATTCGCGGGGGGTCAATACGCATCAATCGAGAGTGCCTGGTGCACTCGATGCGCCTCTTCCCGGGCACAATATAAACGGGAAGGGGGCCCTAGTTCGAGGACGCCGGGGGTCCCCGACGTCCTCTCCCGGGAGGCAATCCCTATAAAGGCGGACGTTATTACCTCGAGAGCCGCCCCTTCGGGGTCATCCGGGAGCGACTAAAGCCCGGGATATGATTTTTGCAGAGGGCCTGGACGGCGGCGGCAAAGTGTCGAAGCGGGCGAAGCCTCTGGACCCTGAAGAGGACGATTACTACTACGACGAGGTGGACGAGAGGAACAATCCGACGAACGAGGCTCCCGTCGTGCCCCCGGGATTCCTGAGCCCGTCCGTGAGGGAGTACCTCGATCTCGGTAAATCGATACCCGGTACGTAAACAAGATCATCTCGGCTAAGTTCCCTTTGAGAGACCGGCGCACAGAGGAGAGGTGTGCGGAACCCGAGGAGCCTCTCCTCCTCGGCCGGCGTCTTCTCCCGAGGGAGCGTCGCTCCCTCGCGGCATTCTCCGGCGGCATGCCCTGACTCTTTTGAAATCGAGCGCCGACTCACCCCCAGGCGATATGCGGCTCTCTGCCCGCGAGTCAAATAAGAATTCGAGAACTCGAAAGAATGCCCCCCACGTGCGAGCGACACGCCGCTCCCGATATACACCCTGCAAGAGGATCCCGAGGGATTCCTAGACGCAACGTGACCACCGAGACCCACCTGCCGGCAGCCCGTAAACGATACACCTGGCGGGCACCGAACGCCCCTCTCAAAGGGGATGATAACGCACGAAAGTGATACCGCGCACCCTTTGCACCGGAGCGCGGCCGGTTTTGAGAAAACTTATCTGGATATCTTTTAGATGCATCGAAACGATTGGCATAAATCAGCTTTTTTTCAATATTATTTATGATTAACAATAAATTCGGTGATTTTTTTAAATATTCGTGGCGAAGGTTTTACGCTGGAGACGACGATCGATTTTTCAAAGGGGATGATAACGCGCATCCTTTGCACCAGAGTGGGCCCGGTTTCAAGAGAAATTATTTTGGGAAAATTTCTTTATCTTTTGGATGCGTTGGATAATAACGAAAATGATACTACGGATCTCTTGCAGAAAAGAGGTCTAGTCGGTTCCGGAAATGAACTGTAACGAGATATCTTTTACAGCAAAGCGATTTGAATAATTAATAGGACTCCTCCGATATCGCAATTAGCATTCATAATTGTTAATCATAAATTCGGGAATAATTTATTGCACGGATCGTGACCTTTTTTATTTTAATTTCCATTTGAAACAGCGGAAAATGAGCTTGCAGGATTAGGGGGGCGAGTATGTATATGATTGTAGAGATGGTCGAATAATCATGCCAAAAATGCGGTAGTGCCGAAACGGTGGATAATTAACGCTCGTGGGATTATATGAATAACGCGGGGACGTATTAGTAACGGTATTATTTCTCTGGGCAATGATTTGCATTCCGGGCACGTAATTACTTCGGCGACTGTGTCGCCCCTCTTTATTAAACCGACGACGAAAATTTGCATTTACAAAAGGAATCGCATTAATTGCTTGTTTGCGCGAGGACAATTCATGCGTGGTTATTGCTTCCGTGTTCATCGACGGGATGACTCCCCGGATGTTCATCGTCGTGTCTTTTGTGCACCCTCAGGGTGCAGTGGTACTGTCGAAGTCATATACTTCTTCCGATTAAAAAAATAAATAAATAAATAAATAAATAAAAATAAAAGGTAGAGGTGAATTTCTTATTTATTCCCGAGGATAAGACTCTGTAAGAGCCATTCAAGCGAGTGCCACGGAAAATCTGCAATATTACGCAGCCGGAGGCACAAACGACTCGGATGTAAGAGAAGAGCGAAAAGAAAGATAAAGGGAGATCCAAGAACCGAGATTTCGCCTTCCAGCTGTGAATATCGTTATCAGAAAACCGCCTTATCACAGCGCGAAACGAAGGACATCGCACAGGGCGAAAGAATGTACAATCAATTAAATATCAACCGATAAATATTAATACGCATCTCGCTATAAAGGTATTTCGTATTATTCATATTTTTATACAGTCTGGCCTGTTGGCCACGGCGATACAAATATTATTCCAGTCCATTTAACGCGGTCGGCCATGTTTTAGTACCATAAAGAGCCAGGATTGGAGAGTATTTATTTTTCGCTCCCTTTTCCGATTTTACCTACGCGCTGATTCGATTCAGGACGGTGTGCAAACGCTCGTGCAAACAGTTACTACCGTATACAGATTTAACTCTGTAGGGAGACAAGTGCGCATAGTTGTAGATTTCCGAATTCGTTATGCCTTCCACGTGCACCGCGAACAATTGGACGAGCCTCCTATTACCCGCGGACGATACCAAAATATCCCCTAAAAAGATCAGCCACCGAATTTCACCGACCGACGGAGTACTTTCTCTCAATTTCTAAATTCACCTGTACAAGCCTCATTAAAATCCTCGCCCCGATTGTCATCGTAACTCTTAATAAAAAGACGTATAAAATATTTCCCCCCGTACCGGAAGTTGCGGTTTACCCAGGCAGTAAAAATCCGCAAAGCAGGGTGTCCCGTCGCGGGGTATTTCGTTGCCCCCGATGCAAGGGGTGGTCTTCGAGCCCCGAAGAAGAGGCGAGATCGCAGGACACGCAAGGGGGTTCAAAGCGCCCCCCGTCGGAGGACCTCTCGCGCCATCGCCCCCTTGAGTGGGTTCGGATTCTTCGCCCCCGTCCCCGCCCCTCCAGGGGATGGTCCACGAGGGTGCGTGGTTTCTCGCGCCCTTGGAAATGGGCCGGAAATGGAGTCGACGAAGGAAGAGAATCGAAGAGGGGGCGAGTTAGCCGTCGGGGGGAGGGTGGGACGAGTGCGGCGTCGCCGAGGATGACGAGGACGACGCCGGTGGCGGCGGCGGCGGCGGCGACGAAGGGGATGCATTGAATCAATATGGCAGCGTAAACTTATCTCATTGACTTAACGGTTCTCAATCTCCCTCGAAGGGTCGCGCAGCTCGCGGCACCGGGTATAGGATAATGAAATACCGGGACCCGGATAACCCCTCCACCCCGGGAGCCCAGCCGGGCTCCGGGAGGGCACCCGAGGAGACTCCGGACCGGAGGATCCCTCTCTTCGATCCCACCCGGAACCTCGGCTTCCACCCCTCGCCTCTTGTCTCCCTCTGTCTCGCTCCACCCCGTGTTTCTCTGTATACGTATACATACGTATATCGGCCCGGGGTATATACGTATATCCGCGTATACACGGTTAAACCTAACCTCGTCTACGCGCTCGGCGGCTCGCCGTGGCACTAGCGCTCGTCCGTTCCGTGCGCTCGACTGATTTTATGATGATGGCTCGGCGGAAATGTAAAAGAGAGCTCGGGGCAGTCCCGGCCAGCTCGGTCCGGGCGCGGTCCTTCATTCGCCAAACATGAGGATAGATTTTCATGGGGCGATAGCTCGGACTCGACCCGAGGTCCGGCCAAGTTTCGCCCCCCACCGATACCGCCCGGCCGAGACGGCCGCCGCGGCCGACCGCCGCGACCGCGCCGCGAGGGGATTCCTGATTTGTTTTCCACCCTCGCTCGCCGCGGGCGCTCCGAGGAGACTCCCGGTGGCCGGTGATTGCCCCGAGGTTTGCCGACCGATTTCAGCCGGACCGATCGGAAAACGGGATGACGTCGACCGAGGGACTCCCCGGTCCCGGCTCGATCTCCGGCCCCAACCCTTCGACCCCTTCCCAGCAAAATAACCAAGAGACACTCCCCGCATCCCCCTAAAAAAGGCTTTTCCAAACCCACCCGCGATCAGACCCCTGCCAACACCCACGATAAAATCATCAAAACCATAACCCCCTACAACCCCGAAATCATTCCGAATCCCAATCTCCAACGATTCCACGGAGTAACAACCTAACCTAAATTCGATCCTGCACCCTTGAAATTCAGAAACCACCCTCTGACATATTCGATCATCTAGGTCTCACGGTGAAGTTAACATCCATCATATTTGGAGATAACCGCTGAAACCCGGCAAAGAAACGCGAGGTAGGCCCAGTAGCCAGGAGAAATCCCCAATTAAGCGTCCCCCCGGGCGCGGAAATTCCATTTCCACGCCTTTCCAAATTCGGCGAGATCACGGAACACCCCCATACGGAGACGAGACGCCCGGGAGCATCTCGTCGTCGTCGGGGCCCAGGCACGCATCGTGCCCGGGTGACAAGTTCCGAACTGCGGGGGAGCGCGACAGTGCGGAGGGTGCGGAGGGCACGCGCGTCCGCAGGTGCGCGAGCGTCGGGGGAGAGGGAGGAGGGGGAGCCGGGGGGCTGCGTGGGGGTTCGCACCCCCGCGACGGGAGCCGAGGTGCCGCGGCTGTCGCCCAATGAGATTCGCGCGCGGAGGCATCGCACCGGTGCAAAGTTGTTTAGACAGGCCTCCCCGGTCGGGGGGAGGGGTAGGCGGGGTACAGGGGTGGTTCGCGAGCACCCCGTTATAATTCGCGAGGCGCCCGAGAAGCTGCGATTCCGACGCCGCGCGTCGGCTCGGCTTTGTCTTCGCCGATTCCTCCGAAAGAGCGGATCGGAGAGGGCGCGACGAGAGGAGAGTTGGGGGTGGNGGGCAAGAGGGAGGGGATCGGTCCGCGGGGGGCACGGCGAGGATTTAACGGGACCGGATGATAATAATAAGAGCAATGACGGAGGGGAGGGGGCGATCGGGACAGAAGGGGTGGACAGAGAGGTGTCTATTATTGCTGCGAGTTGTTAAGAGCAGCGCGTACAGGGAGAGGAAAAGGGGGCGACGAGGGGGGGGAACGGGCACTAATTTGCGAAGGAGGTTCGGTCATTTATTTCGCTTTGAAAATCCGCGATCGAAAGGCCTTTTGTCGGGGCTTCCGCGCGCTTTAATTCCGTGAAGAGGTTCCCGAAAGGAAATTTTCGAGGGGCGGCAGGGGGAGGGGAGGGCGCCTCGGCGCGTCCGGGCGGACGGGCATCGCGGGCGGAAAGCGCACCTCAAAGAGGGCGTCCCTTTTCGTTCGCCGATGCCGGGCCTATAGTAACGGCAGGTCGCGCATAATTGATGCGTCTGTGGCCGACGCAAAGCCTGCCTTGGCAAACATCCGAGATGATTAACCCTTTGCGAGGTGAGATGTAATTACCTGTCGACTTATACGAGAGAGCGAGAGAGGGGGGGCCACCCACCCACCCCGTGCTATCTCGAGATAACGCGATCGCTAATTTCAAGTTCCGCGGGAACTTTGACTCCCTCGGCCTGACGCACGCGAGTACAGAGGGAACCTGACGTGGGGGGGCAGGGAACGGGACGCTCCATCAGGATGCAGGTCGCGGGATGCAAGACTTGGAAATCCAGGATATGGGGTAGGAGTCTAGAGACGGAAAATAAGGTCCTTCGGACATTTATTCCCGATTAGGGGCGACGCCCTGAGATGGGGTAAATCTGGGAAACCGACACTTGGATGCACACTATGTCTCTTTGGTTTATCTTCAATGGTTTTCTTTTTTTTTTTAATTTTTATTTGGAAGGTGATTTTTCCCAAGGGAGCGACACTTCCCGGTCTCGATGTTACTCCGTGATGCGCTCTTTGATCTAGATTCATATTAAAAAAAAATATGTGTGTGGAGATGAGAGGAGATGGCGCAGAATTCGTCTGGACCGTCTCGCGGAGGACGCGAAGACGCGGACTGCCCTGGCCTCGAAACCCATATTTCGAGATGAACGAAATGGAATGAATGGAGGAGAGGCGGTAAATCGCGGCATCGGAGATCCGCGAAAAAGAAAAGGAACGGTTCGCGATCGCTATCGCACTAATTCGAGAATCGAAAATGACTTCGCCCTTCGTTTTAAGAGAGCGCGCTTCAAGGCAGCGCCACTCGAGCAGGCGGTGGATCAATTTGCATTCAACCTGACCTCGTGTTAAAAAAGGTCCGGGCATATTTAAGTAAAAACCGAGTTTACCTGAAACGCCTCCCGGGGAGATGCGACAGACCCTGACCTCGAAACACAGATTCTAATTAGGCATGCGGACCATGAAGAAGGCAACCTTCCCATGCCTGAAATCTACATTATCAGTTTCAATGGGTGTGGAGTTTAAACGTCTTATTATTTTTTTTTTCTTTTTCCCCACTTTTGATAATTTAATACCGGTATCAGGGTTGATACCAAATCACGTGGATTTAACCGTGACTTAAATTACGGGATTTAAATCACCCCCGCTTTTCAATTTTATCAGGTGGAGTTTCGCGCCAAGTGCTAACACACGCATGCTATAATCTAGTCCACTTGTCATGTACGTGTACAGAGACTTCCTGGTTTAATAGGTGCGGTCCAACTGGACTCGGGCGCCTCGGAGGTTAGGAATCGAGCCAAGGAATCGACTCTACCGAGGCAGAGTCGATTAAGTTAAGGAAAACCTCTAAAACCGATCCCTCGTTCCAGGTCGACCGGGCACGGACTACCCGGTGCTGGGCAAAGTGCCCTACACGAACTTCTACTGCGACGACCAGCCCTACCCGGGGTTCTTCGCGGACGTGGAGACGCGGTGCCAGGGGTGGCACTACTGCGACATCGACGGTCGCCAGGCCACCTTCTTGTGCCCGAACGGGACGCAATTCAGCCAAGCAGTGTTCGTCTGCGACTGGTGGTTCAACGTTCGCTGCGAGCTCAGTCCGAAGCTCTACGCTATCAACAGTCGGCTCTATCAGCGACCGACGGAGAGCCCGACCAGGCCCCACCGGGTGATCACGAAGGAGTTGCTGGAGAACATCTTCGTGCGGAAGAAATGAGAGCCTCTGGCTCCGCAACCCCCTCCGAGGGCCCCATATCACCCTCGATAGCCCACCTTAACCCCCACGTTGCGACCACCCGTGGTCCTTAATCGCTGATGAGGTCGCGTCCGAAACGAGCGGACCGCCCCGGCCACGTTGACGGCGGAACCACCCCTCGAAAATAAGGAAGAGTTCCCCGGGACTCGAGGAGAACCGTTTCCTTTACGCTGATGCGGACCTACCCCTGCACCTGGGGTACGTGAGCACGCACCTAACCTCAAAACTCTTCTGGACGCCTTTTGCGTGCGGGTAGGATAAAGTACGCGGACCTTCTGCGAGGAATACCATAGGGATCCTGGTCCTTCGATGGACTTCACCATGGGAATCTGACTGGCCACGGGAAACGAGGCGATTTCGGGCGAGATTGAGGTTAGGTCTTGGTGATCTTGCTGATCTTGGCGCTCCGCGGGAATTACTTTACACTTGCGGCCGGGATTTGATTAGCCGACTATATGTAAATGAAGAATGACGTTTAGGTCGAGGGAAATTGTTTATAGGGTATCGATGTAATTATGGAGATGCGATATATCGGCAGTAGGAAGAAAATCTCGACCCTGTGGAGGGAAGATCGTTAGATCACTGCTCGACGATGGATCCTGGGACACGTCTCGTAACCGCCGTACCAAGGTCCGTATTAAGTTAATCGTTAGGCGAATAAAAAAGAAAAGGTATTCCGATGTAGATCCTCTTTGCTTTCCAATCCTTTAAGTTATATACCGATCTCCTTAGGTGTAAGGACTCAGTGCGGCGTGGCGTGAATTAATGCGGATTTATGGAAGGGTACTTTTGTAAAAGCAGAAGAGGAAGTCGAGACGAATGTTTTATGGAAATGTATGGACTGTTTTGATGTATTTTTATGGGGTTCGCAGGGGGTGGGAATTCTTGCTGTATGGAAAGGTGAGTCGCGGGGGGTCCGTTTCGAAAAATGATTGAAAAGGCGCTCGCCAAGTCGGAGGATCGACAAAGGGGACGAAGGGGAGGGACACCGGGAAATGCGCAAGGAATTCTCCTCGACGGAATTCCCGCCCGGTCTATGCGAAAACGTACGCCTCGAGGAGACGATATCGCTCGTCGTTAACGCCGTTCCGTTGCACTCTCATTGCTCTTCGCCTACCGACGACGATGAAGAAGCAACTCGGTAATTCCCACTTCGGAATTTCAGCGATGCTCCATAATATGCGCGGCTCACGTTCGCCGTGTGGATCTTAATAAAGACCTTATTTGATCGATAGAGAATTCAGAGGATCCACCGGGAATCGGTGCGCTCTATAAATTAGACCGAAAACCCCGGAAAATAAATCCTCCCGGCCGGAAGTGCACTTTTCGCCGAGGAAATCGCCCCTCTGAGTGAAATATTCACGAAATCTCGTATATCAGGATTCGACGGTAATTCGAAATGACGCACAGATAAAAAAGGAAAATTAGTTGACTGAAAGGAATACATATATAATTGCAAGAAACAGTGATTTCGCCAAGAAGAAAAATGATACCGTTGATTTAAATTTCCTTCGCTCAATCTGACGTTTCTTTGGACGCACTTGATGGCAGGATTTTCTTATCCAGGATATTTCTTTGAGTGAAGCTTTGTTTTAAATAAATCCTGGATCCTGTGATCTAGTTTGCTCAAAATATGTAATTGTGAAAGATATTCCCTTTCCGGGATTTATGAGAAAAAATTGTTGGAAAGTTATGGGTTGAACGTTACTTACGGGGGTGTAGCGATAAGGGAGGATCTACGGGAAATGTACGTGCAGGATCCTCGAATTTAAGACCGGGTCCTTTGGTCGAAAATGTGGAAACGTTTCGAAACAGCAGCCACCTCGACGCCCGCGGGCTCCACTCAAATTTCCGTCAGCCCTATCGGCCTTGTCAGCGATCTAGACCGACGGAAGAGGGAGCTTTTAAAAAGTTTAATTCCGAGATTAAAAAACTTCTCGAGCGACTATGCGGCAGCTGGCGACTCGTTTTACGTTCTCTCACTCCGGGTCTCGACGCGACTTCCCCTCGGTGGCCTTTTCCGGATTTCTCCGGGTCGAGCTCGTAACCCGGAGAAGAACTGAGAAAAAAATCCTCTCCTTTGACATTTAAACCGTTAAATGAATAACTTCGCTCGGAAGCGAGGTGATCGCCCAGGCACCCGGTGTCCGACAACCCCCACAGCCCGAGAAGCTCCTACCTCCACGAAATATTGGAGCACGAATTATAATATTCGCTCGATAATTCACGTGACCGATCAAAGTCATTTCTTGTCTGGGAGCGGAGATAAAATCACCCCTTCTTGTTCTTAGAAATTGAATCTCGTACCTCATTATGCATCGCCTGAAGTTTAAATCGAGCATCGAATAAAATCATCCCTTTCAGTTCTTAAAAATTGAGCCGCTTGCAAAATTATTATTTATCATTTGAATTTAAACCGAGTATCGAGTAAAATCATCCCTTGTTCTGAAAAATGGAACGGCGCGCAAAATTATTATTCATCGTTTGAATTTAAATCGAGCCTCGAGGAGGCTCGACAAAGGCGTGCTCGGAGATCCCATGGCTCGCGGAGCCATAAACAAAGTCGAAATCCTTTTCTCGTAGGAATTCTTCTAGACCCCCCGCAGCCCAGGAATCCCGCGGGTCCATCACCCGGGGGCACTCGGGATACCCTTCGATTTCAGGCGAAATCCCGAAAAATTCTGCCGGCGAGCTCTCCGGCATCCTCGAGCGCCTCAGGTGCCCATTGCTCGAGACCGACCTGGCCTTATCCGCGGCGTAAACGAAAACGTTTATCCAAAATAGCCATAAATTCTGATCGGTCGAGCGGACCGAGACGAGGGGAGGAGGATGACGAGGTTACCCAAGGGGGTCCGCGGGTGATAGAAGCGCCCGGGCGGAAAGGAGGGCGTAAGAATCCATCAGAAAACCGAGTAATCAGGTGGAGCCCGACTATTCGCAAACGGTACACTTCCGGGGATCCAATTTCGCGGTGAACCGGCGATTTTTCCCCGGTATCCGGCACCGCTGCGGTCATTTTTACCTCCGTCGCCTTATCATTCGCCGAGCAGGAGCAACGATAACGCGCCTAGGGCCGACCACGTGGGTGTCTCGAGTTTTTTTCTTTTCCTCACAAAAGAATCCTCGCGGTCCAGGGTGTAGCGAAAAAGAAACAGCGGATTAAGTAACGCGATTCCCTGGAGGTACCGGCTGATGGGTTATCGAGACTGATAACGACCCCAATATGACTCAGAATGATTAGGAATTATTTTCTCCTGACTTTCTTCAAGTTTTCAGGTCTTTTGGATTAGGACATTTCTTGGTGAGATGGTAGAGTGAAGGGCGTAAAAGAGTGGAACTCTTTTGATGAAGTGATAAGTGGGAAATTGGACGATAAGGAGAGGCCAGGATAGGATATCATCGCGAAAAGCGTTCTACGAGTTCGCGTTCTAGGAGGGACCGGTACTTTCGAATCGCCCTTTTTTAATCACTGCGCCGTACTTTTTCCCTTTTATCATTTGACATATTTTTCAGAACCGCATGGACGACCCCCGCGATGCCGGAGGCGCGGCCGCAATTCCGATTGCGCATCGGGAACCGGAAGGTCCAAGCTTTCTCGATTACACCGAGCCTCGTGGCTAGGCTGGTGATCATTGTTCGTGTTCCAGGAAAGTACGGGGCACAAAAAGCTGCGGTAACGGGGACCTCGGAAACGCAGAAGAACGCCGATAATGCCGGATAAGAGCGGAGACAGCTGCGGTAATCTCTGTAGCGGTGGGAATGCCCGAAGAGGCAGGAAAACAAATTATCAGTCCTGATTTAAAATCCCCACTCCTCTCACTCTATCAAAATACAAAGGCGCGTTTCGGTAAAAAAAAAAAAAAAAAGCGGAAATAGAAAAAAAATCCTCGAAGTAAATCCCCCGGAATCTGAAAATCCTGTCAAAGTCTCGTGCTCCGTTCGTCGCTCGGCATCTTTCCTTTCTTTGGCCTTACTTTCGAAAGGATGCAAGAAAAGCCGTCGCGGCGCCGATCATGGGTCGGAAAATTGAATGCTCTCCAATTCGCCCGGATTTAGAAGACCTCTCCCTCTCATACTATCGAAATACAAACGGCGGATCTTGGTTAAAGATAGCCAAAATAAAAGAAAAGCCCTCGAATGGATCCTCCAGGTCCCGAAGACCGCGTCCTCCGTTCGGCGCCTGCCATCCCGCGTTCGCCAGGATGCAGAGAAGGCGTCGCGGCGCCGATCCCGGGTCGGAAATCGGAAAATCGAATGCTCCCCAATTCGCCGTTTCCCGTGTCGAGGCCGGTCTGTCGTCGACAGGAACGTCGGGGGGGCGAATAAAGCGCGAAACGGAAGGTTCCCGACGCCGGGCGTCGGCATCCGCGAGGCTGGCCTCTCTCTGGAAATCGAAGCTCCGGAAAAGAGCAAGGCATCCCGACGCCCGGCGAATTTAATTGCCGGGTCGGCGAGCGAGTGCTCTCGCCGAGGAAAGGCGTTGCGGCCGTTCCGCAGCGCGGAGCAGGGACGGGGGGAAAGAGATAGTCCAGGAACCCGGTGACGAGGAGTGTCTGCTTTATCGGTCCTCGGCAAAGTTCGAAAGTAATCCGCTTAGTTGGCTGCAAGACCGACAGACAGCGACTCCGGACAGAGTTTGGCCAAGTAGGCTCGCGCTTCCTTACCGATCTTTCGGCGAAGGACCAGGACTTGGAAAGATCCGGAAGACTTGGAAAGATCCGGGAGCCTTCCAAGGATCGGGGACGCTGAAGGCAGCCCCATGTAAACTAGGAGTGAAGACTTAACCTCTCTTAATGGCCGGAGACTTGCTGTATAAAATGAACCCCTAAAAAGTCGACCTTAAGCTTCAAAGATTCATCCGGGACCGATATCGCGTTGCCGGACCCTGCTCTAATCTCTGGAACTAATCAAATGATGATAACCAAGAGAACGAGAGTCATCTCACCCTAGGGAAAAAAATTCATCGAACCGGAAAAATATTTCTTTGAGTGGCACCGACGAAATATAATAATCCTGATATGGTCAAATGACATTTTTCTCTCGGGGTGCCTGCAGAAAAGATCTCCGGATGGGCTTGGAAAGATTCAGGAGCACCAAAATGGCGTGACTAGGTGTTTCAGAAATATCGTCGTGGTATTTACTCTTGCATCGTGACAATTTTTTAGTACACTTTTTTTTTTTTAATCTTTAGGATATTATGTATTTTACTTGGGTGTTTAGTGGAACGTTACATCCGCGCGGGAATTTAACGGCCTATACGGTTAAATCCTGCAAATAGTCCAGACGATTCGGTCGCTGGGGGCCAACTTACATCCTCTTACGGGTCCTCGACGAGTCCGGCGAACTCGAGCCGTGCTACCGCCTCCGATAATCCTCGGCACTGATACGAGGTACGCGTGTGCGATAACGTGCGCGTAATCGCCCCCACGTCCGCGCGTATTCTCGGTTAGCGGATCTCGCGCTGGACCCATCCCATCTGATCTCGACTCGGTGAAAAACGTCATTCCGGGTCCATCGAGGTCCTCCGAAGCAGGATCCAAGGTACAAGAAAAATCCCTCGGGAATTTATATTCGACAATTTAAGCGCGCAAATGCTTACAAACGTCAATACAATAAATCTTGAAAATGTATAACACGTAAAAAAAAATAATAATAATAATACCAACGAAGCGGTACCATGGTAGTAAAATTACGAGTGAGATTTAAAACACTGCAACGACGAGGTGAATCCCGCGTCCACTTTTTTCAGTCACGGCCAATGAATATAGAACCGAATATGTTCCCCGCAAGGGTAGTAAATATTCGCCGCGGAATCGCCGGCGGAAAATATCGGCAAGCCGCCCTTCCGGTTGTTTTACCGGCTTCCTGTCGGAGGGGGCGAACTTTTCGAGAGGCTGCCCATTTCCCGCACCGCCCTGGATATGTCCTCCTCCAGAAGCGAATAACGAATAAAACGAGCGAGTGGCTCGTTCCGGGTATCCGCACATCCGTGCATCCGCATACTCGAGATGAAGAATGAAAAACATCCGAGACCCCCCCTTTCCGCGCCCTCGCGGGAAAACTTCTCGGATTAGTCCGGCGGTATTTTCCGCGACGCGCTCCGATCATCCCCAAACGATATCAGGGAAAGCGAGGGGAAAACGTTCGGGGTGGATCAATTTATCCGGAATTCCGGGCGTGATAAGCGACCGCGGGAGGTTTCTCCCATTTCGATCCCCTTCCCGTGCCCTTCCGAGCCCTTTGGATCCCCTTTCGGGGGCGGCGTTTCCGGGCGTTCGGCGGGCGAACTTTTCGGAATAATCCCGGTATTTTCCGGGGCGCGGCCCTCCCGCGGCAAAGCCCGGCGTGCAGGTACGAGTCGATGCAAAAAGTGTTCATAAACGTGGCTCGGGGGCGCGCGATGCGGCAGACAACGGTTAATCAATGGGGGCTTCAAGCGCACGCCCGCGCCCGGGATCTTTCCTGATGGACAGCAGCCGCGGGCACGGAAAACTAGCGAACAATTTGAACTCTGCCCAGTGGCACCCCCGCGGCCTGCCGGCCGCGCGGCCTCCGACCCCCCGCAAGTTTCGGCTTTGTTTATGCAAACGAAAATAATTCGTTGTGCAACGGATACGAAAATAACCGCGAGCCCGGCGCGGCCGGACGGCGGCCTCTCCCGATGAATCCGATCGAATCAATAGCGGATTCGTATCCGTTGGCGACCGGTTATAATCTGGACCTCTGTGTCCCGGCCACCCCCGCCGCCCACTCGTCACCCTTCCGCCTACACAAGAGACGCATCCTTGACGGACCCGCGAAATCGCGATCGATCCTCCGTCCTTCGACCCTCGACCGCCGGATCGAGACCCTCGCGAGTCCACGCACAGGATTCTCCCAAAGTGGTCCAAAGTACCACCCCGGTCGACTGCGTCCCTCGGATTATCGCGATTACGCCCTGGCTCCGGATAATTTGACGGAATGTTCCACGGGAATGAATTCCGGAGTACGGAGAGTAGTCCGGGGAATATTGGGGGAATTCCAGGTGGGTTGGATATCGCGCGATTCGTTTGGATAGGGACCTTTCGGGTGGGTGGTAAGTTTGTACCTAGGAGCGGAAATCTTGCGGCCTGGATAGTTATTAATGTCGCAGGGAAAACAGGTACTGAATAAAAATAAGGACTGCCAGTAAACGCGGGTAAATTACTGGCGAAATGCTGCGCCGATCGGCTCGACTCAAAGCTGTGAGTCGTACCTTTGCGGGATTGTATTTATGAGGGTAAACAGGGCAAAATGAAACGGAAATTAACGGGCAAATTTGAACGAATCGTCATGAGCCAGCATGGGAAATCCCGTATCAATCTCCGATAACGATGAGTCGTTCAAACATTTGCGCGATGATTTTTATCCACCGATAGTCCGTATAACGGAGTACCTTGTAATGGAAAAGAGAGCCTTAGCAATGGTCCTAATCCTCTAATTTCTTTTTTTCGTTACAAATATACAAATAAACAACGCAATCGCGGCTGGCCAAACATTTAGAGTCTCGTCAAACAACCCGGCAAAATCGACATAAACTCCATCCCAGGTATCGCATTGCTCTCAGGATAATTAATTTCCAGAAATTCGAAAAATAACCCGCCATGCCGCAGAAAATGAAAATATCGTAAAATTGTTTTTAAAAAATATATATATATATACATGGAGGATGAAAAATTTCGCGTGAACGGGCACGCGGAAGCGGCAATTCCGAGTCGATAAAATCGTTGCTCGGTCGGCCTCGGTATTTCGGGTCCAAGAGGAGATTCTGATCGTTAAAAAGCTGTAAAAAGAATTCCGTCCCTCTTCACACTTATTTGCTCATCCTCTGCATTCGTCCTTTCGCATCTTTCGCAACGTGGCCTCGCGACAAAAAAAAAAAGAAAGGAAGAAAAAGAAAAAAGTCAGCGACTCTGCTGGCCATTTTCAATGGGTCGCCGTTTTTTTCCCCTCTCTTTTTTGTTTCGTCCGTCCAGGAAATTTCGCGGCCGATCGCGTATTAATTTTTACCGGATAGCGGCGCTGTTAACCCTGGAGGTATTCCGCGCGGCGGACACGCACGAACATCGGAATTCGACGGGGCGAACACAAAATTTCAAATCGAATCCCCACTTTTCGCCGCCAACTGACCCTCGACGTCCTTGCAAAAACCGGGAGATCAAACGAAAAAGCCCCGCTATTTCTCTAAAATTGAAATCGGCTTAACTGGAATACGTAATCTCACAATCGATTTCCATAGAAAAATGGGACAAAGCCTTTTCATCCTAAGGATCGAACCTGTATATAAATCGTGACGTCCGATGGTAAATTAAAGAAATAAGCGATATGATTAAATCGACGAGCGAAAATGTTCGGCATATCGATTATCGGATCGTCAGGGAAACCTTTTATTGCCGTTGCGATCTCGTTTACTCGCGTTAAATCTTAATAGCCATTTCCCGTGGAAAGTATTAAGTGGCACATAAATCCTCGACTAACTTCTCGTGCGAAGCTCGAGCCTTATAGTTACGCACTTATCGAGTTGAAGCAAGAAAAAAAAGATAGAAGGAAAGGCCGTCTCAGAATTGGCGGAAGGATCGAGTTTCACGTATGACGAATTCCTAGCGAACGATCGGCGGAAACATGCAAATTGCCGTCTAAACTTTTAGTTGAATAATTTACCGCTCTCCCGCGGTCCTCCTACATGCGCGAAAACGTATTAACTGATATTCCTGGCTCGCCGGAAATTGTGTGGATTTCCTGTCGGATCGTTTCGTCGTAGACGGAGGTAAAAAGTACCGGGAGTTTCGCAACGTCCTTTCCGCAGGACTCGTGCGAGCGACCGGGCACCGCACAACGCGGATAATGACGATTCCGAAAACTCACCGATGGTCGAATGGATATTCGAAGGTCGGATTCCAACGATAGCCTTTCCTTACAACCAACGCGATTCATGTCTTACGAAATAGACAAGTAGTCTCACGGGATTAAAATAAATCCTAGGATCCTCCTCAAGGATGCGCCGAATCCTTGACGAGGCAGGACTCTCGGCTACCATAAAAAGTTAACCATGGTCACGAAAAGACATCTTACACCCATCGTTAATATAAAAGGACGTCGGGTAATAAATAATCACGTGAAGGATAAAAATTGCAGGCGAAGGGATAGACCTTGTACCCCGAATTAAATATCTGCACTCTGACATTTGATAAGCGAAAGAAAGGCTTTAAAAAATCTGACAAAATGTTAAGCAGCTTTTTTAAAATGGTTACAAGGATTTGTGACGACATCTCTGACGTTAACAGGATTTTTTAGCATGCCTAATTTTTTCGCAAGTGTTGTAGAAGGCGTCACTTCGGCGGAGACTTCGATGCCTGGGCGACAGGAAGTAAGCCTTGCCAAGCGTTGAAATTCCCACCCAGGCCGCCATTTTCGGGGAAAATCGGGTAAATCGGACCTTTCCTGATCAAGTTTAGATTTCCAGTTCCATTGGAAAGGCGCTTCTGCGGCCTTGGACAAAATGGCGACGACCTTGTGCCGCGAAGAAAACTTGAGGAAGTCGAGGAGAATCCAGTCAAGTGAGGAGAAAGCCGGTCGAGCGAGCCCCGGTAAAGATCGACGTACGAGTCGAGAGAATGGCTCTTTTTTATCAGAATCGTAGACTTATCTCGGTCAACCTGATTTCGAGGTGTTTCCTTCGAGTCCATAGATCGAGAGTCAATCCCCGAAACCGGTCAAGAGACTTACGTGGAGGACGCGTCCCGTGCGTGAACGGACTCGAGATTCACGCGAGAAAAGAAGGTAGTAGGTCGAGACCTACTTTCTCGGATGTTCGTGAAGCTGGCATTGCCACTTTGGCCGGATCCAATAAAATTTCTTGCAAAATTTACAGCTAATTTATTACTAATTTATTGCACAAGATTCGATTCTTCTCTTATTATTAGTTTAGTAAGTATTCATTTATTATTTGTTTAGTAAGTACTACTCTTATTATTAGTTTAGTAAGTATTAATTAGTAAGTACTAATAATAGGGGAAAAAAAAACAACCCCAGAACATGACCTCAGCCAAGTCTAAGTGCCTCCACCGTGAACGCGAGCGTCAAGTTCGCGCGACCCGGCGTCGCGACGCACACCGCAGGCAGGAAAATCCTTGACCACGGGCGTCTCGCGAGCAGACCGCAGCGAACGGTTCGTTTCGAGTTTCCGCAAGCGGCGGTTGCAGCGGAAACCCGGCGGACACGTAAATCAATGATATAAACGCAGGCTAGAGGGAGGGGAGGTGGCGCGGGGGAAGAGTCGGCGCGTACTCGCGCGAGTCGGCTCTTACTCGCTTTACTCGCTTTACTCGCTTTACTCGCAGCCGGCCGAACCGGCGCGGATCCTTTGGCGGAAAGGTCCAGTGGTCCAGAAAGCCGCGGGGGTGGGTCCCGCGGGACGCGACAGGCTCGTCCAGGACTCGCGGGTTCCCGCACCCACGAAGAGCCGAAAACTCGCTCGTCCTCCGGCGTCCCGATGCGATTAAGCCGCCGCGACGCCGGGTATTATTTCGTTACATTGCCCGCGCTACTTCCGGCAAAGGATTGTTTTATCGCAAACTTCCGCGCCGCCGGCCCCGTCTGTAACGTGCCGATACGTAGGCCGGTGCACGCGTCGTCGAGCGTCGAGCCAGCGTCGCGACGACGAGGCGACAGTCGACGATCGGCGAGAGAAAGCGAAGAGCGGAGGACCCAGAGGAAGATGACGATCCGGACTGAGGGGAAAATTAATTCTCCTCGATCATTAAGGAACCTCTTAAATATTTAAATCACTCGAGCATTCCAAACAATACTCGATAACGACGTAGGAAATTTCTTGATTTTCTCCCAAGGTGTTCACGCGTTCATAAAACTCCTGGACAATTTCCCCGGAATAATTCATCGAAAATCCCTTTTTCGCTCTCAGCGGCTGATGCACTTCTGTTAACCGTCGCGCATGGTTTTTTCGGTTCTCAATGAATGATTGCCGGTAAACTAAGCCCCGTGGAAAGAAAAGAAAGTTGTACGTGACTTTTCGACTCCATTTTCCCTGTATATTCCCTGCAGAGGAATAACGTGTAAACCGTGGGATTGTACTCCGTCACGCGTGTATATCTTGGCACAAGACAGTCGCCGGACCGCCCGAGTTTCCGCCCTGGCGTCCCTGGGGATTTCTTCCGAGGGCAGGTCGCCCGACCCGACGACCCGTCGGTTAATGCACATTTGATATTTCACCCTGTAATACTGTTTGCCATAGTCTGGGGGTGTACCTGGGTAAGCCGGGGGGCCGCGTCCACCGGCACGTAGCGCTTTAGCGCGGATCGAACGACTCGGGGCGGGATCGGAGGCAGGAGGCGGAAGGTCGCGCGGCGAGGAGGCGAGCGGTGCGGAAAACGCCAGACGCTCTTTCCGCGGATCAGGTACCGTGTACCGAGGCGCGTACGTGCCGAGCCCGAGGGACGCGTGTCCGATCACCCGGGCCCCGGGGTTTGCGGGAGAGCCGGGAAGAGCCTCTTCTCGCCGCGGAAGAACAAACCGAACGAGGAGAGGGTGCGGCCGAATCGCCTCTCCCGAGGGGGTCGAGATCGGACAGCCTCTCTGGGGAAGAGCGTGGCCAGGAGCGCTCGCGGATCCTCCTCTTCCCGCAAATGGACCTCTGTGAACCTGGACAGGCGCCGCGAGGGACGGCGGCAGGAGCTGACGAGATCTCGAGGAAGGAAAGGATTCTCCATCCCCGATAAATATTCCGCGCCTCCCCGAGCACTTGTCTTTCGTCTCGACCTCGATTTTCAAATCAGATCTGTACACCTCGGAGGATTTTTCAAACCTTAAGAAATAAGAACTCCATAAGGAATTACTCTTCTCCAGGACGATAAAAAGAAGAATGACCTCATTGCCGTAACCCGAGTTCCATTCAAGGCTGCAATATTCATTTCAAGCGACAACAAGTACCTTCGAGGGGGGACAATATTTTTTTGCCTTCAACTCCGACTTCATTCGGTTATTTAGAATGCACGTTTTCCTGGTGGAATTATTCCTGCAATATTTATCAGCGATGCAGTCCTTTGATAAAAATGCGAGTCTTTTTTTTTTATTTCCGTGGAAAAGCGGGAGTACTCGGTCTCAGTAAATTTCGGAAAATGGAACTTTTAGGTTGGGGACCGATATTGGTCGACATCGTGCGAGGTATAACATCTAGGTCCGCATGGCGGAGTAATATGCTTTAAGTACTATTTATATTTGCAGATATTTATATTTATGGAATTTTGAGAAACCGTGCAGTTGACCCTGGCGCCATTGACTCGAAGTAGCAATTCCCTTCCGGATCGGCCGCCCCGCCCTTCCCCTGTCCGGGCGAGTCTCCTCGGAACCCGGGAGCACCGGAGAGGGTCTCGTCACCATTGTCTCATCCTTCGGTCCTGGACCGTAAACTGAACCCGACGAGGCCGTTTGGAACCCCAATAAAACGGAGTAAGCACCCTTACGGTACCCAGCTCCGAGGACGTGCCCGACGGACCTAATTTCCCGGCGTCCTCCGAGCACCCGGCGACGTCGAATCCTTCCGGCAAGGAGGGAATTTATTCCCCGGAAATAAATATCCACCGTCGATTTCTACCCCAAATCTCGGAGTTCCAGTTCCACAGTTTCATAGTTCCCGAGCTTGCGAGAGAAAGTGAACGGGCAGGATCACAGGTGGAAATCCGAGAACCAGGCTCGATATGGAGAGAACAACTACACCCGATACACAGCTGGGCGCCTCCACCCCACATATCGACTTTGCGGTAGAAATTTTCGGGTGCAACGGCGCGATTGGGAAGATAGGGTGAGCCGAAACCGAGATATCGTTCCCCACCCTGGTATATCGGGATATCCTTCGGTGCAATATCGTGGAAGAGGCACCTGGATCCTCTCCCAAGGACCGGCACACCTCGTTCCGGGGTGGCTACCCGTTTATAAGTTGGCCTTTTCCTGTCTCCTGCCGGCGGGAGGTACCTGTCGCTCCTGGGGTGACGGGCGGTTAATTACGGACTCGACTCGGCCAGGTCGCAAACTCCCGGTGGGGTCGTCCCGTTCGGTCCAGACCCGGATGTGCAAGAAGCGACCCTCGAGATTATCGCGCCCCTCCCGCGTCCGCGCATTTGTAAATGAGGTCCTTGTCGAACTCCGCTACCCCAGCCGGACGCCAATCGGGCTAAGAGACCAGAAGAGGCCAATTTGCATGCGCGTCCACCCTGGATAAACGTCCCGGTATGTCCACGTAGAAATTGCGCCGATACAGCCGCGCGCAAATCGCGGTTTCCTCGACACCCTCGTAGGGGTGAATAAAGGCCTTCGGTATCGCGTCGGAAATTTCTACGAAATTTCTACCGGAAGTCGGAAACTTAAGCTGGGTGGAGGGTCTTCGAGTATATTCCCAAGAACGTCCAGCTTCTCGGGAATTGTTTCCAAAATTGCACAAAGTAGCCGCGAAGAAATTGGGATTACTCCTCGGTAGCTCCGTAGGGGTGAATAACGAAGACCTCCGTTTTTCTCGGGGATTTCTTCGAGAATTTGGACCGAAAGTTGAAAACAAACTGTCTAGATGGTCTTCGAGTATATTCTCGGAGCCGTCCGGTTTCTCGAGGACTCCTGTCACCCTGGAGATCCTCTTTCATGGTCCTTTCGAGGACGCTAAAGGATCATGTAACGCCCAGCGAGGGAAAGGGCCAAGCCGTCCGTTTCTTCTGGATAAACCGAACTGCTCCTCCCCCCCTGCTTCCAGTCGACAATGGATTTCTTCTCCACTCCCGTCCCCTGTAAAACCCGAAAATTTAAGGTGTTTTCGCCTTAGTCGACAAGTTACAGCGAGGCCGACCCCTTCAGGGTGGATTTAAACTTGCGTCGCCTGACCTAACCTAACCTCCCGGAAACCACGAGGATCCCCGACATAATCATCGTCTTTCCCAAGAACCGCAAATGATTCGAAATGTTCCTCTCGATATTTCCAACACGAGAGGACATTTTAATAAATTTATTTTACCAGAACAGACATTTAATTTAAAATGGGCTGATGACGGTCGACGCGACTTGCATTCTGGGACGGGAAAAATGAATATGAGGAAAGACACGTCCCGTTTGATAACTTCCATCAAATCTGCCCTTTTTTTTTTTTAGGGAATTGCAAATGATTGAAAATGTGTTTCTTGATATTTCCGGCGCTAGACAATATTTCAATTATTTTATTTCATCGGAATGGGGATTTCAGTTAGAATGGGATGATGACGGTCTTGCATTCTGGGACGGGGAAAATTAATATGAGGAAAGACACGTCCCGCTTGTCGCAGACTTTTGGAAGGTCGGAATATCGATGCACTCCCCGGAGTCCGTCGTCAGTCGCTGGACGATAGCCGTTTACGCATTTGCCGGATAAACAGGGAGTGCGAGCAAACACGGACGCGCGGTGCGTTGCCGCGTCACGAAATCCCACCGCACGCCGTGCATATTTAATCAGCAGGAATTATGGTTGCTCATGGACCAGTTTTGTGGAATAATTCGGTGCCGCGCGCTCCGCGAAGCGAGCACATCGCGACGAGAGAGTACTCGGTTCGCGGGGGGTCCTTGCGCGATCGTTAATTCCGCATCGGAAACGCGTGCACCGCGGAAGACGAGGGCCGACTCGCCCGCGGAAACGTCACGGAGATTTCGAGAATCCTCCTTTTGGCTTTCTCCCTGTTTCCCTCCCGATTCCGCGGGTTATCCGGCATCCCGCTTTCCCTCGTTTGTCTCTAATCGAGAATCGAGGCCCCTTTCCCTCCAGCGCATTTTTCCCCCGACCCCGGCCCCCAGGAATAATTACACCTTCGCGTATACCAGCAGGAAATGCTACGAAGTTTAATATCTCGATGTAAGACCCTTCGGCAAATCGATTAGTCTGGTGGCATCGCCGAATTTCTGGAACGCGAACTAGGACGCCATCACGGAGTGTCCTCGACTCCGAAATGTCGATATCAATTCCCTGATAACCTGATTTTCCCGTTTCCCCGAAATTTCTGGATTTATATCCAGCCATTTTGTGCCAACATACGCGTAAATTCGACGGAGGAATAATGATTTACGGTATGTAGAGGTGTACTTGAGATTAATTTCTCGGGGAATTGTTACGACCGGTCGGAATGAATTGCTTCAGTCGTAATTAATAGAGCGCACCGCATGAACTGAATTCTTGTCCGCCCTCAATGACCAGGCGTAAAACATCTCGTATGAAGAACAAGTGCGAAAGTGGACGTAAAAAAACGTTCGACTGGAATAACTCGAGCTCCTGTCACAGTAAACTGTTACGCGGTGTCGTAACCGCAGCCATTGAGTACGTTACTTCTTGCCCGATTCAAGTGCGCACTCGGTGCTTCCTACAGAGTGCCCGCGGTAACTCCAGGCACCTCAGTACTTACCTACAAGTGATTACATTAATAGGGGTCGTAAGTGCCCTCAGGCACTGGGTCTCTCTCCAAGGTATACCAGAAAATCCGCGATGTCGGCAAAAAAAGGTGGAAAAGTCGTTAACGAGCGTGCATATCCAGGTGATTACGTCGAAGAGTGATAACACAGGCAGTGGTATTTTTTTTCTTCCCGGGGGAATTTTTTCTTCACGCGAGAAAGTACTTCTGCAATTCTGTCCTCCCCCTCTCTGCGTTCTTTTATCCACTTTTTCTCCTCGCCTACCGATCGTTCCGCGGAAGGGAAGCGAGAGGTCGAAGAGAGCTCCTTTCTCTCTCCTCCGATTTCGCGTCGACTTTTTGCGCCTCCACCCGGTCTCCCGCTTTACGAGAGTTGCGCAACGACGGCGGCAAGGAGAGCAGTTTTCCCGCCGTGTAACGGCCGTCATTCCCGGCCGGAGAGAAGAAATCCCCGAGTGGGTGTAACAGGTCCCCGATTCCAGGGGGACCCCCGGGTGCTCCCCCGGGAACTCCACCCGGAGGCGCGAAAACGCTCGCCGTCGCGCCTCGACTAGGAAGAATGCTCTCGGTGCACAATTAACAGCACTTGCCGCGAGAACGCATTCCCTGAACTGCCAATTGCAGCCCGAGACAATGAGTTTTCCACGGAGTGTCCGGGTGCGGCGATTGTCCCTTAGACTGCAGAATTCCGAACTGAAAGCCTCTACGAGGACGTGGAAAAATCCCCGAGGCGTTATTACACCTGCCGAGGGCCTCCATGGACTGCACTTACTCCAAAAACCGACGATGAAAAATAGTATACGCACCTAGAGCGCACTTTTTCTTTTTTTACGCGAATCGGGTCCTTTTTACGTCGAAACGTCGAACGTCGTTCCCATTGAGGGATCGGGTCGGGGGTCTTTCTTTTTGCGGGGCAAAGCGCCGTTTTCGTCTCGAAGAAAGAGGGAACGAAAACGTCTCGCCGGGAAATATTCCAATTTCGGAGCCGCTTTTCCCAGGTCTCGGTCTCGCTCTGTCTGGTTTCGACGAGAGGGTCCCTCTCTCGCTCCCTCGCACCTAATCCCCGGGCCAACATGGCGGCAGCGCGCGACGTCTCGTTAGCCCCTCGATAAAGAGTCGGATGATAGCCGATTTCGAGCAGGCGGATTTCGCTCGAGGAGAGAGCCCACGGGAGAAACGTCCCGCTCGAGGGTGAAAAACGACGAGGTCCCGGAAGGCGAAGGCATCCCCGGCTCGCCCCAGTTTCGCCCCCGCCCGACTTTCCGCTGCAGCTGCAGCTGCGGACGGCATCTCGGCCACTCGATGCACTCCCACCGCGAGGACGCGGCCGAGTGTTTACTATGGAAAAACTTGCAGGATTTGTCCCGGGCTCGTGTAACTCCGAGAGATCCGGCGGAATAAGTGCCTGACAAAATGTCGGGCACGAAATGGCTGCCCTTTAACATCCCTTAATACCGAAAGAATGTCTCTGATAAAATATCGGGCACGATATGGCTGCCCTTTAACATCCCTTAATACCGAAATGTCATGTACCGAAAGAATAAGTGTCTGATAAAATACCGGGGAAAAAAAAGGCCGCTCTTTAAATTCCCTTAATCCCACATAAATGCAACCTTCCGCTGAGAGATAGAGTTCGGTCCGATGCAACGTCCTTTTTCCTTTGTTTTTTTTCCCTATCTCTTTATTTTGTATTAATAAAATCCAAAAGTTTTCCGAATTTTCTTCATTTCCGATACAATGTTAGGCCGGTGCCAGCAACAACGTGGTCGTACCTCATTTAATTTTAGTCCAGGCAAAGCCTTCATTAACCGCGATCATAGGCCGAACTGCAAGGTCCATCAAAGGTGGCGTAGGAGTTTAAAACACGCGTAATATCGGAAACCTCCGCGTTAATTTCCATGAACTATATAGTTTCATGCACAGGAGGATACAACTAACGCTTTTGCGGGTCCTTTAATACAACGCTTCAGCACTCATTAAGCCAGACCATTGTAATTCCCGGAATGCACCAGCAGGATCATGCACGATGCAGGACATACGAGTCGTTGTCGGATTGTTTGAAATTTGTTAATGTGAAATATTTACATTGCTTCAATCATCCTCCCACCATTCTTCCAGTTTACGTTAAACATTCATGCCACGTCCCGGTAAATGGCCGAAAATATTTACCTCGAAGCTGATACCGTTCGCGTTATCGATCCCATTTAAAAAACCTTCAAACGAAACGCGTAGAGTAAACTCAGGAACCGATCGAAAGGTTCAGCTTGCCGTAAAAGAATCCGCTTTCACGTTTTCACCGGGCAAAATGTTGCCGCAACGCGAAACCGACGCGAGACACGCGGATCACCTACGGGGGAAGCGCCCCAAGTTTTATGGAAAAAAAAAAAGAAGAAAAAAAAAGTGAGAGAGAGAATGGAAAGGAATTTAATACGGACATTCGCCTTGCAAATCTGCAGAGGATCCGCGAGTACCCCTGTCATTTTTAAAGGCGTGGTATCGTCTTGAAAAAGAGAAATATAAAATAAAAAGAGGATTAACGGTCGATCGCGAGCGGAGTATCCGCACGCTTGCGAAACTCCTCTTCGGGGGAAGGGAGGGAAAGGTAAAAGTAAAAATTCCTACGTGCTCCTCAGATCGCTGAGCACGATTCAGGAGGCGTTATGTACGTTATGTAGGTATAATACACGAGACTCGAGATGAAGGATCGACGTAACGAGCTCGCGAGTTCGACCGTGGCGTCCGCAATTGGCAAAGCTAAATTCGCGAAGAGGATCGTTTACCGGCCGAGAAGGCGGCCCTTAACCTCGTTGGCTGAATGAAAGGGCCTAATGGAGGGAAAAAGGCGAAGGCAGGAAACGCGAGAACCCGGAGGGTGGCACACTCGGTGTACTTGGTGTACTCGACGTACTCGCTGGGGCGGTTTTGTACGTGAAAATCTAAGAAGAGCGGGTGCCGCCTCGGAGAATGTATTGAATGCGCCAGTGCAAGCGTCGTTAAAATCCCACGTACACACCTGTACACAGAGGCACCTGAAGAGTATTTATCGCGGAATCCTTCGACCGAGCTGAATGCGCCACTTTTCGCGCGGTTCATTTCTCTCCCTCGTCTAATTAGAAATCCCCTCCCCCAGGATTTTTCTGGGGGAACTTCAATTTTGAGGTTAGGTTAGGGTACACGTCACGCGGTCGGCCGATCGAGGCGGAATCGAGAAACGAAAGCGGAGACAATTCCGGGCGCGGAATCCCGATACGAGCCGTTCATCACCCCGCCGTGGCCAGTTTGCCAACGATTATAAGTCCGCCAATTGGAGAAAGGAGGAAGGAAAGTTACTGCTTTAAGCTTGACCCGCGACCTTGCGCGATACCTGGGGAAAAATTGATCCCGCAAAATACCTCGTCATCCGCTCGCGAGTCACGTCAAGTAATCGCCGTTCGACGTTCACATTGTCATGGAAGCGCTGCAACTTGACAGAAGAAAAAAAAATGAAAATTAAATATGCGGCATAATTAAGATATTACATTTCAGAGTGACCTTTCCTCTCTATAAGGATTATCGATATTGGAACGTACGCCTGGATTGCGAAAATCGTATTCAAGGTTGCCTAGAAAAATACATTATGCGCGATTTCAAGGACTCGATAAGGTCCATTGGAGGTCTGGTGAATATCTTCCAGCGATATCTTCGTTCGTCGCTATCCATTCGCAGGTAACCAAAGAGGGTGGAGTCGCGAGGTCGCCTCCTCCGCGGATTATTAATTAATGTCGACGCCGGGCGTCGAGAGCGCAAGGTAGCTCGTCCCGACACACGGGGCCGCGTCCCATTTTGCGAGATTTCCCTCGAAAACTCACCAAGAGGAGCCATCAAAGTGCGTCCTGCGAGCCTCGGTCTGGCGAGCCTGCTCTTGTGTCGCCGGTCCAGCCCGGACTGACGGCCCGCTCCGTACTCGTCCGGCACTCGTTTCAGCAATTAAGGCGCATCCGCAGGCAAAAGCACGGAGCTTCGCCCGCTTTGAGACCGCCGAGACTCGCGAGGAGGCGATCGCGCAACCTCGATGGCCGGATGGCGACAAAAGCACGCTGGAGGAGTTCCAGGGTGCAACCGAATTACAAGGAAACAGAGGATTTCAAATTTGACCGCCACTCGTAGGACGTTTCACCGGTCCCCTTACCTTATCGAGTCCCAAACAAAGCCTACCGGTTATCACCTTGCTGGAGATTTCAAGAAAGATTTAAAAAAATTTATGCCTCTCAGAAATCCAACTTTACTAGGTTTTCTATGAAATTCGAAAGACGTCCTCTTGCACAATTCTGAACAGCGAGGTACTTCGGTGTCTTATCAAGGCCTAGAGTCCATGTCGCAAGTTACCTCGAGATCATGAAACTTTTGCATCTAATTGAAGTCAAGGATTCCTATGATTTATGGTCTTGGAAATTCCTTTTATTAGGGATCCTTATCATTTTGGATGTTATCGAGGTCTACAGGACTTAGATGTAGGGATTCGCGCACGACCGATCGACGCGATCGATCGGATTGCATCGCTTGTTGACACGATCGATCGAATTTCCCATCGCTTGTCGACCCGTCGCGGCAATCTGCGGAAGACCCGCGTGGCCTTCTACTTCTCTGGGAGACCGCCGGAGCGTGCATCGTGCGATGCAACTGCGGAGAGTGGCGCTTATAAGTGCACACATGCGGCATGATGTAACCCGTAACTAGATCCCGGATTTTTTCTGCTCTCCTCTCGTTACCTCGCGAGCACTCGAGCACGCTCGGGAGTTAGACCAGCGTGTAGAGATGCCGGTAGTGAGTAACCGTTTGCAATAACTCGGCTAGAAAGCGTCTTGACAGTTCGCCGTGCGAGGCCTCTTGCGGCCGATTGCGATTAATGGGTATTTCGAAAGACCAACCCCGAGATCGGACGACCCGATGGAATATTCACGATGGTTCGAACACTCGACATAGATTTTAATCCAGCCCGCAACCAATCAATTCCATAATCAACAAGCGATAATTGTGAATTATTGGAAATTGTAGGTAATGAGGATTTAAGAGTGCTCGGTATATTAGGAAATCGTGCCCCGTTAAAATATCAGGCTTAAGGAAAAATGAAGAATGCGTCCGTTTCCTTCCACCTCTTGATCCAAGTAATTAATTAGAATTCCCCGAGGAGCATGGATTACAATTACGTGATACCGCTTGCGCAAGCCTAACAATCTGAAAACACCGTCCAAAAGTGCGATCGCATTTCACTCGCGAGACTTTACGGTCATTACCTAATCTACAAGGCGTGACAGTTTAATCTTGGACTCTGAATAACCTATTAAAGGAAAAGCCTAATATATTCTCTTTTAAGGAAGAGAAAGTAGAGGAGGGTCGAGGCTCGCCTTGGATCCGAGCAATCATATCGTAACTTATGTAGTTTACGACACTATCACGTGCGACAGGGTTCTAGCCAAAAGAAATAAAAAATAAAAAGGAACGCTTAAACGATATTTCACCACTGGCCGAATACCTGTTGCAAAGCAAGCGCACCGGGCAAATATTGAGTACCCGAGGATTTTCGCACAGGTAATTCCCCATCACGGTCCGACAATTTCAATGTTGTCTTCCTCCCTTTTTTCCTTTTATACCAAGGCATTGAAATCCCGCATTAAAACCAGGTTATCCCGTGGTAATCAGAGCAGAGCAGGCGGTATCAAAGGATACAACCATTATTGCTCTCGTTAAGGGCATTCCGATTCAATTCGAGCTTCGGCTCTCCCGAGGTGGTAAGAAGAGGAGGCACCGTTCAAAGTAAAACCACCCCCTGGGGTCCGCGTAGGCTTGCAGTAATCGTTCGGCGCAATTCCGAGGTCTTTACAAGCCGATAAGGACGGATCTTCGAGGCGACCGCGAGGATTCGGGCCGAAAAGAGGTTTCTTCTCAGGTCCGCGAGTCGAAGACGCCTCGTCTCCGCGGTGCGGATCAATTAAACCGCAATTAAAGCGCCGCAGCGGGCGAGGCCCCCGGTCGCGAATTAATTTAAACGAGAGAGACCCTGAGTCCGCTAACGAAGACGTCCTCCAGGGGTTGCGCAAATATTTAGGCGAGCACCTCCCTTCGGCTCGTCGTCGGAGCCATGTTCCACTCGCATTAGGTAATTGCACCGAGGGGATGCGCGAGTCTCGAAGATTGCCTTCGATTCCTGCTCCCGAGGCGCAATTTTTTAAATCGCGCCCACCGAAGAGCCCCGCCAAGAATTGCCGGCAATTCGCCTAAGGGGTGCATTAGGCCGCGTTCGTTTCCAGCGGCTCTCGGAAGCGGGCCTATAAGAGTTCCCCCCAGGTGCCATTTTTATGCACGGCACCACGAGAGACGAATCTCCCTTCCGCGTGGCGGTCTCATGGACGATTCGGACCGCGAACGCGAGATATCGAGTCCGGCTCGTCGATAACCCGCCCAGGGGGTCGGGGGTGGAGGGTATATCTCCGGTCGTCCCGACGGCGACGAGGCTTAATTTTTGCGAACTGCACGTCGAAGTGCATTACGTCCGGGGCCGCGCCAGTGCAATTTCGTGCATCTGCCATTCAGACCTTAATACACTTTCCGCCGCTAAAACGTGTCGGTTGACATTTTATTGGCTCAATTAACGGACGCAAAAATCCGGCCGCGCGCTCTTACCCGTAAGGGATGCATGAGCCGCGGGGTGGGTGTTCGGGGGGAGGGGGTGGCGGGGGCGGGGGCGTGTCCGGAGCGGCCGACCGCGGGATCGATCCTGCAAATTAATATCTCGACTCGCCGGGCAGCGATAAATGCAGTATGTAATTGCGTCCTCGCGTAACTGCGCCCATTTTCTGTCCTTTTATTTTTTTTTTCCCCTCTCTCCCCCGGCCCCGTATTTACATATATATTCAATAAACGCGGGACCAGGGAAAAGATCTGCATTTTTCCGCCCCCACCCCGAGACTGCCGTCGATCATCGCATTACCGTTATTACCCGTCGCCCGCACGTCGCTCGCACCCTAAGAGCTCACGAGTCGACGAGAGGCGTCGCGGGGGGGCCGGGGGCGACCCACCCCCCGGAAATTTCGTTCGGATGGGCCGAGACGTCCCAAGGCTTGACGCGCCCCTCGACGAAAATGCGCGACCCCGACTCGCCGGAAAAAATTTCCCTCCCCCACCTCCCGGGGAGGGGGAAGACGACGCCCCTCGTCAGGGGTGCCTTCGTCGGCCCCGTCGTCTCGTCTCGCTTCTATCTTTTCTTCCGAGACGCCATATCGGAAACTGGACTCCGGCTCGCAACCCCCGAAATCCCCCACTGAGTGCCAGCTAGAGAGATTCTGGGAGAGTAAAGGGTTGAAAGGGGGTTGGGACTGGAAATCGAGCGGTGAGGGGAGGGAAAAAATTTGGAGGAAAATTGATAAGCAGGTGCTTTAGCGCTTTTATGAGTACTGTTGGGGAAATGGCGATAAGAGGGGTTGTGTGGGGGTTTGTTAAGAGGCGCCGAATTCTTTGCGGGGGAACGGACCGACCACTTAATCCTGGGGGTGGAGGGGGAGGACCCCCAATGGAGACAGGGGATGAAAGGGACAAAACGGCGAAAGGTTCGGGCCAAAAGGATGAGGAAAATCCAGGCGAGTCCGGAAGACAGGAAGGGGTGGAAAGGGGCACAGTGGCGCGGGCAAAACAACGGGAAAGTAATCTGTCTGATGATTAGCCCCGGCGATCGGACAATGCGACCCAATTTTTCCCCCGCGAGTCAATTACGAAACCGACGGCCGAGGCGACGCGGACGGGGGACAACGGCAAAAGGAGGAGGGAAGAAAAAGAGGAGCGCGGTCGGGAATAAAAAAGGGGATAAACAAATAAATAAACAAATCCGAGACGAGCCACCGGCCCTCCGCGGTACCGCCCGCCCGGCGTTGCGGAACGACCGTGGGTTCCGCGACGGGTCAAAGGCGAAATCGAATAACGCCCGGACGCCCTATCAAAAAGTCGAATAAAACCGGACGGGTATTACGATCGCATATTTAACGCATAAATAACGGGCGCCGATTTTGCGGGTCCTCCGCGGATAAAGGAGGGACGGTCGGGGGAAGAATCGACGGGAAAAAACCGGCGAGAGGTGGCGAAAATTGTCCCAACTCCCGCGACCCCCCGCGTATTTGGGACCCACCCACCCCACCCACCCCAACCCCTCCTATCGCCACCAATGGTATACCGAGCAAAGCGCCGACGAGTTTTAATTGAATTCGGCGGGGGCTTTTCGTAGGAACTCCGCCAGTTTTCGCGCTGCCGCGCGCGCCGACAGAGAAGTTTCACTCCTGCGACTGTAATGTTTATTGGGGTATCATTATGTCAGGGGGGGGCGACACGGCAGGGAACACCGGTAATTCAACTAAAACCACCCGAGCAACGATGCGTTGAAAATGAGCGAGCTAGAGGGAATGCCGCTTTGGGCATGACTAACGCGCCGCTGTGGTAACTTGAGCTCCGCACGGAAAACCGGGATACGTATCGGCGGCGAAAGTTTACCATGCTAAGTAGCATTATGCGCGACCTGCGCGGCAAAAATTTGAATATGGATGTTGCCAGGCGGTCCCTCCATACAGTCATTGCTTGAGCCGTTTAAATCGGCCGCGTCGAAAATTTGGCGATTTTTTTTCCCAATTTTTAGACACCTGGAAACTTTTTTACGCAGATATTTCAATTTTTTTTTTTTAGACCCTTGAGATATTTCATCGCCGAGTATGTCAACGTATGGAACAACTTAGGGAGTTTTTTTCTGATTTTTCAGATTAATGCGAAGTACTTTCTATGTAAAGTGTCTATGTCATGAACATTTCTCCGCGTTCTAGCGTGGCAGATGGATACATCTATGTGTCTATTAGACTCAGAGTCGTGATAACATTTCTCCACCCCTTAATTCTGCCTGAAGTGGAAATGCGATATCGACACGCGTTAGCCCAAAGCCGAGACAAAGAATTTCCCGTAAGTAAATTCCGCAATATCGTGATATAATATCCAGGTATTACCCAACGTCGTACATGAGGGATCATATCGCGTGTTCCCACGCCACTAGGTACGTCCTTACAATAGCAAAGTTCGCCAAGTGTATTTTCCTCCAGGAATAAAGATCAAGTGTGGTAACTTTTCCAAGGAGACGATACGGAACGCCTCGGTAATTCACCTTAATTAGGGCTAATTACGCATTAAATTTGTTTCACCCAGAGCGTTTACTCGGATCTTTTCGTTGGCGATAGGAGCGATGCGGTTATTAAGGTGCCCTAGGTCTCGGTTTTTCAGGGGAAAGCGTCGAGCCCTCGTGGACATTCTATTGTGCCAGGTCGATAATCGACATTCTACAATACTCCCCGGTAAGCCACTTCAAGTCGGCCCGTAATCGCTCTCGCATTTCACAACCTTCGTCGGCTCTCGTTGCACAATATCGCGACATCGAATGCAAAACGAGTGCCTCCGACGCCGTTCCCTTTATTGGCCAAAGTCGCCTAATGCTCGGTGCATACCCGAGCATTGGGAAATTCGCGCATCGTTAAATTCGTCACTGCCTAGCCGCGTACTCTATGCAATGCAGATCGCGAAAGTAGGTAATGCACGTCCAGTCAACTTTGCTACTTTGTCGTCAATTGTCATCGTCTTGGACCCCGTAGACGCCTTTGAGACCCGATGATCTTATCGATCGTTGCGGCAAGATCGACGCCCGGCGTCCTGCAGGGGGACTTTCTTAACCGATTACCCGTAGACGTCGGTCCGGGCGATTTCCCAATGGCGAAGTGTATCACCTGGCAACACGTTCGCCCAGTAGGCCCGGTTTTGTTAAATCCCGTTCACCGGACGACAACCGAGATCCAGGATGCGGAAACGACGGTGGGTTTCCAGTCGATATTGGTTGACGCAGTAATGTGGCACTAGACAGCTCTTAGCATAAAGGTATACAGGGTGCGACAGAATGCCTGCCTACGTTTCCACGTAGCTTTCTTGAAATCCCAATAAATGTCCTGTTCAATTATTGGAATTAACCTATTCGTGGGATGGTAGAGAGTAAAACCCCTCTTCTCCTTTTTTTACCCTATATTATTAATAAATAAACGCTTTCCTCCGTGTTATTTAATTTCAATATGTCTAACGAGCCATCCAGTGTCTGTGTAATATGTAATGATTACGTATTATCAATAATATGTAATAAAAAAAATCAACAGAGGTTCCGAATTTCGGGGAGACTACAGGTGCATCTCTTGGACGGGATGCAGGGGGTGAGACCGATCGCGGAATAAGACGAAACCCCATTGCGGAGAGTACCCGCGTTTGTGGCAACCCGATCGCACATTAATATCCAACAGTCAGCGCTCCAGTTTCCCGATTATCGCGATGGGAATCCTTCCTGCGCGGCGTCTCGACGGTCTTCCGGCATTAGCGAGCGGAAGACGCGGCGGAAGTCGTTACTCGGCCGAAGAAGAAATTTGCCGACGCGATACCGTCGACGGTGCCGTTTTACCCGGGACTAATCGAACTGTCTCGAAACTTAAGCGGTGCCGCTGCATCCCGCCGCGGCTCGGGGGCGGAAAGATTGAAATTCGGGGGGAGGGCGCGCGATTCAATTAAAATCGGAAATTCAACCGCGGTCGTCGTAAGTGCCGTAGAAATTCGATTCGCCGGGCATGCGGAAAATTTCCGACCGCGGAATCCATCGAGTGATCGAAATCGAAGGGCGGAAGAGAATCCTCGAGTGGTAAAAAAATCCAGCAAACGGTAAAAAAAGTAATGCCTACACCAAAGGGACGGTCCTAGTACCTTATTTTTTTTTTCACGTGAATCAATTCGTACGCGAAAAAAAAAATCCGTATGAACTCGAGCATCGAGTCCCTGGGATTAAGAAAAGGTGCGGGAGCAGCTTAAAAAAAAACAACTATGAACTGAAAAAAAAACCGCTCCTCTTCTCTTCGCTGCTATTTTTTTCAGTCATTCCGGAATCCAAATCACAGGCGTATCGAGTCCGCCGCAAAAGCGCAAGATTTTAATGCATGCACTCGGCTTGACTGCGAGTATCGCTTTGCGGTGCCGGGCGCGCATTACGCCGAATTACACCGAGAGTGGCCCGGGCCATTTTGCCGTTTTACTATTAACTTTGATACGTTTATAAAACGCGCGGGGGTAGCGGCGAGGCCGGGGCGAGAGGGATCCGACGCGACGTCCGGGGCGCAGTTTCCGAATTTCAAATTTAATAGCGCGGCATGCAGCTGCACCTGCGGAGTGCGTCCGGGCGCGGCTCGGGTGGGCAGCGCGCGCGAGAGGAAAGGGTTGAGTGGGAGGAAGTGGGTGGTGGGAGGTAGTGGGTGGGAGGCGGGTGGCGCCCGGGCCGGAGCAGGTACGGCGGGTGGTCGCGACCATAAATACAGGATCTCGTTGATTATATGAAGCCCCGTGTCAAACCCTGTCCCCACTCGCTCTTCCTGTCTCTCTCCCACCCTCGTCCCTCCCGCCCTCTCCGTCTCTCTCTCTCCCTCTTTCGCCCCCACCCTCCGACTGCAGCCCCGCTTTCGACTCACCCTGCTGAAACTCAACCCTCGTCGTGCAGGACGAGCGTCGAGCGTGCTTTCGCTTCCACCCTCTTGCACGTACAGTTTATCGGGTAACCCTTGACAAATCCTGGACTCCGTTGTGCGCCCCGACGACCAGTGCTCGCTTCGCGCGTCCACCCGGACTCCTCTACCCTTCGGATTTCTATTAATCTTTCGCCGGGCACGCTGATTGCGTCGCTTGTCGCGCCGCGAGGCCACAACCAAAACCCCGGCCATTCCTTTGGCCGGAATCAACCGATTATGCCCTAGCGCTCGACGAGGTCGGAAGGGTGCGGAAATGGAATCCATGAAAATTCAAACAAAAAAGAAAAAAAAATCCCCGCTCGAGAACAAGGGATGCACTCCCTCGAGACGTCGCACCGACGAGCCGTCGCGATGGGGCTGCGAAATTTCCTACACTTTTGCCGCGATTTTCCGGAATTTCTTTTTTTTTTTTTCTTTTTTTCTGTCAAACTTTCAACGCCGTCAACTCGACGGGAGATGTAGTGGCAATTTTATCCCACCCCGTCCTGGACGTTTCCGAGGAACGCATTAATCTGACCGACACAAATCATCAGGGTCTAGCTTGCGGGATATCGGCGCGGTCAATGCGCCGTGAAAATAGATAATCTTGGAAGCGGTCCTACCACCTGAATGGAACCACTTCATGCGGTTAAAATTGCATCGAGTCTGCAACACGTAGTCTCGGAGATAAACGCGCGAGGACGCCTCTTGTACCCCGGATTGCGGGGTATTTAAATGTAGGGACGTAACGATCGTCGCGAGTTCGACTGAAATGTATTTCCCATAAGTATCGGGAAGGGTTCATTTCTAATCCCGAAGTTTCCCTTCAAGGGGAAGCTTCCGGGCGGTGAATCATGGCGGCCCTTTTCGCAAGGCTTGGAAGCGAGAATTCCAAATGTTCATGAATCAAGCACCCGAAAAAATGGCCGAGGTAGCCTGGTAACAATATTTCACCGCGACCGCGAGAAAAATACCACCGAACGGTTCCTAACAGCTCGAACTTTTCTCGGGATTCGAATCGTAACTTTGTCCTCATAGAATATTAAAGGTCCTGGCCTCAAAGTTTGCGCGATGCTTCAACCGGTCCTCTGTTCTGAACCCGAACCATTGTAATCGCCGGCATAAATATCTTTTTATTAACCCACTGATCAAGAACCAGGGTCCTCTCCGGCTGCGCCACAACCTCGCTTTCAAGTCTAGAATTAAAAAAAAAAAATCCAAACAAAACTCCCGAGGGACGAATAAATGAATAAAAATCAATATTGATCGACACATTGATCCCTTCACCTTGTCATCCCGAGGCATCGCCTCCTGAGATGCACCACGTCTCATTATGTTCCATGTATTCCCAACTCCACGCCCGGGATAAAATTTCCAATAAATCACGGAGCGATCGATGCATTATTGAAAATCATCTCGGTAGGGTTAGTTCGCTAGAATCGATCGATTCCGCAGCAAAGCGTGCTTATTTTCGTTAGCGCCAGGTGGATTTGGGTCCTACTGTTAAACGTACCGGCGAATCTCGGTCGGATTTTTTTTTTCCTCTTTTTTTTTCCCTCTCTCTTGCTCGAGTCGACACTCGGAAGACAGAGTGTCGCGGTCATCCGGAATATTGATTTTGTTTCGCGGCGGATTTGACGGATCGGCAGTTGAAAGGTCCCCGTCATCCGGTCGACGAGGATGGATCGCGGTTTCAGCGGGCGCGAAAAAGCTCGGCGAATCATATCGGTAATTAGGGCGACGCGTCGTCGAGGTTATCGCACCGGCGTCGCGACGCCGAGTTTCGGCAGGGTTCCCGGGGTCCCTGAGGTTGGCACCGATTGACGCGTCATTTCTCGAGGTGCCACGTCAATTCCGTCAGAGCCCGTCGAGTGGGCGACAGGTCCAAGGGAAGCGCCGAAAAATAATCCGACGCCTGGCGCCGCCGTCGAAATGGGATATCACCCTTCGACGAATGGGCCGCTTTCACCGGGCGAAAGCTCGCGGAAATTGCAAGGGCGAAGGGACCCGGCAATTTTCCCCCGAAAAGTCGCGGGCTTCGAATCGCTTTATAGATTCCTCCCCGTAAATCGGGGGAATTTATGAGAATCGCTGGAAATAGAATCTCTCCCCTTGGGACGGAATTCTCGATTTTTATATTCGAGCGACTTGTCTCTTTGGATTTATTGGGCTACCTCGAAAGGGGTAGGAAAATCCACGGAGATAAAGGCCTACTTGCCGATACGGGAGTTAATAAATCCGGAACGATCATCGAGTTGTCTATTAGAATCCCCCGGTATTGCGTGCCGACCCCGACAATTGCACGGCCGATTAAAGGGACTTGACGAATGGACAAATTCCACGTTTAAACGCGTTACTGCACTCGTTGGGAACCGACGTTCCCGGATGCACCGTGTAAACGGATTAATGTACACGCAATGGATTATTTTCCATGTAACTGCGTGCCCCAAGCGGACTGCATTTACATTAATCGATAATCCCTTTCACCCGGTCTATTTATACAATCTGCCCGCTCGTATTTAACACCCTGCTTATCACAGCCGCTGTCAACTGCGCGTATCACCAGGTACGAACTGAAGATTATCCAGAGTGCGAGTCGAACGTTTCAGATGGGAAAATAATTCCTTCCGGCATTAAAGATGCCATATCGCAATAAATTCCGGCGAAATAAATCACGACTAAGAATAACGATATAAACGGAAAATCGGAACTTTGCCAAATTTCGGTTCTTCTTTTATTGAGATGTCGTTTCTTCCTTTTCCACGATTCCGAGCGTAAGCGAGGTCGACGTCGACGGAGTTCCTGACGGCTCCAACACCGGATCCCATTAACCAGTCATTAAAGAGACGAAAACGATTCGTCCCTCTCGTGCACCGGTCCCGGGATCTTCATAGGGAGTGTTTACAGTGCATAAGCTGACTTGCACCCCCCGATGCACCCTCGACCGGCCGAGAGAGAGATGCGCCCTCCCGCGCCCCTCTTTCGGTGTAAAGTGTGCGATTACACGGAATTGAGAGGGTAGGACGGAAAAGCGGCATGTCGGCAAGCAATTCCGCCCACCGGGGGCGCCGCCACCCCCCGGCACCTCGACGCGCCCCCTGCCCCATCCTCTTCGACGTTCCCCACCCCCACGCCCCGGCGTAACTCCGGTGCACCCCGACGACTCACCTACCCCCCGATAATTTGTTTTATCAGCAAGTAACGCGACACTTACTGCGTCGGGCTTGTTTACACGTAAACTGGCGTCTCTGCCGAGGGGTGGAGGGTGGAGAACTCGCGGAAACTTTCGAGCCACCCATCGACGTCCATTCTCTCTAACATGGTGAGAAAGGGCGCCACGAATTCGGAACGGCGAAGCCCCAACTTTGAGTTCGAATATCGACCTCGGGGTGGACCGGGATGCTGTCCTGGACCCGATGGGACTCGATCTGGACACGCATGATCGATCGCGGAAGTGCCCCGTTTAATTGGACCTCCTGTTAAGTTAGATTAAGTCCACCGGGGTGGGTAAATTCGCCAGGGTCGCCATTTTTAGGGGAAAAGCATGTAACCACCCTGAGAAATAAATTCCAATTAACCGAGAAATATTTCCTCTCGTAGTACCAATATCGAAAATACTTTGATGATCCAAAAAGTGACTGAAACTCGAATAAATAGAACGCGACGTTTCCTCGGAATGACGAGAATTTCTTTGAGTTCATTCGAATAAAATAATAATTCTTTGAATTAATTAAATGCTTCTTTGGTATTGATCAAAGAGATATTTCTTTGGCTTGGTGAATTTTAGTTTCTCAGGGTGGAGGAAATTAGATACATGAATTGTTATGTGTCGGGATGGGTTAGGAGGGCCGGGGGGCAAATATATCCGAATTGCCTGGATTTTTCGGAGTCGGGGATTTAAGAGGGGTGGGCGGAATGGGTGGGCGGATAAAGGTGGGATCAGCGGGACAATCGCTCTTCGCAGTCGAGCTTCCGGCCTCGATTGACCCTTTCGAGGTGCACGAGAGAAATGCAGCCGGTAGTCGAAATATTTTCAGAATGGATAGGGAAATCCCTTGGGGAGGGATGGACCTAGGGGACTAGAAATTGATCCGTTGTCACTTATCATATTTTTAATGCGGTGGAGGGTGTCTTCGTTGATCGGAAAAGGACTTCGGAAATCTCATTGTCGAAGCGTTAGTCACTTTGGGGGATTGAAGCGAGACGGAGGTCGGGCCCGACCAACCACAGGGAAGCCGCATTTAATCAGATGTATTGCCAAGGCTAAATTAAGCGCACTCTGAGTGCGTCTACCAAATTGTCGGGACTTTTCAGAGAACGAGGGATTCGAGAGGGGCTGGCCGGAGAGAGGTGTGGGCTGCTCATCGGGACAATCGCTCTTCGCGCGAGTCGAGCTTTCGGTCTCGATTAACCCTTTCCGGTAGTTGAATACACCTAAAACGGAATGCAGTCCTCGTTTGCAAAGTTCCGCGACCGTCCATTTGTTCGATTGTATTTTTCCCGACCACGACGCATTAAGCTAACGACGTCGAAAAATGGGAGCTGGTATTCCGCGTCGCGGGTGCATTTTCCAAAGTACATTGGAAATCGCGTTACGATTGCGCAATCGCGAGGAATTAATCCTGAAATATTAATTCTGAATTCCTTCGACCCTTAACCGCGGTTAACACCGACCGCGGGTGGAATCGCACATTTTTTCAAATCCGCGAATGCGGGAAACCGTGGCGGATTTGTCGCGCCGATTTCGGGGGGGGAAAAAAAAACAAAAAGTAAGTGCGAAAAGTACCTTTCGGGGAATAAAGCTCGGAATTCCGAAGCACCGAATACGGGGCTGAAAGCGGCAACATCCGTACAATGTTGACTCGCGGAGAGCAGGTTGAAACGCTTGAAAATTAGTCGGAATTAATCGTTTAGAGGGGGAAATAAAAAAACGCGGGTAAATCATCAAAGCAAAAGCCCCGCAAAAGGCTTTACGCGGTTTTTGCACCCACCCTCTCTGTAGAGGCATTCACGAGCGGAGAGCTCTCGATCTTCGCCGACCCTTTTTACTCGCGTCGGGTTAAACAAAATATGACTAACATCCGGCAAAGTCCGGGCGAAACATTCATCCCGCGGAATTGTTTTCTACCCGAAACCCCACCGAACTGACCGAATCGTAAAATATTTGCACCGTCGCGCGGCAAGAGGTAACGCGTATTTTATAACGCGGTTAGCCAAGTCGCGTGGTTTTTTGGGGAAAAAAAAAAATTATTTGGAAAAAGCGGGGCCAGCTGGCCATTTTAAATCGGAGAGAAATCGGGCCGAGACAGCCGCAGGGAGGGACATTTAATCAATCGTAGTGCCAAGGTTAGATTAATCGCCCCTGAGTGGGTATTCCCCAAACTACCAGGACTTGGACCCGAAGGTATCGAGAAAATCACCGAGAGACAATTTCATTTCAAGTGACAAAACCCTCCACTTCGGATTCAGTCCTTCACCCCTGAAGATCTACGCAAAACGGAGCGTGATTAAATTTTGATAACCCAGCGAACGCATTTTTACTCCAGCATTACCATTTCAGGCCGTAGGCACTCAGCTGATCACGTAGTAAAAAATGTAAGAAGCATTCCGCATTGCGCCCCAGGAAATATGTAAATACGAATCTCGAGCCGTGTACGCATATCCAGGATGCAGGAAATAAAAATCCGAAAATCGGGGCGAACAAGTTTACATGTTTTATAGATCTCGTTACGACGAAACGTCACTTGACATTCAGTCACAACCGATCCACCTCGAAGATATTGAGGCAGGTCGAGTATTTAATGAACACCGCGGAAGAATATAAAATGGCCTGGATGATATCAGTCCCCGTAAACGGAAAAGGGTTTAACTAAATTACCACCTTCACTTAGGGGAAGTCAGATCCGACGTCGCGAACTTCCCCAGCTTTTCCGTAAATTACGATGAAATAAATATTAAGCTCGCGGGGGGTCCTGAAAAATGCATAAAGTCCCGGGCTCGATGTGCATTTCTCCGGAGCTAAGGGACGGGGAAAGAAATTCGCCATTGGGAATTTCAGAGCGAAAGACGCTCGTCACTTCGGTCGGCCTCGACGGATACGACGGAGGGTCCGTCGAACGTCGCGACGCCGTCTACGTCGGGGCGAAAACGAAACTATCTCTCGACGTCTCGGCCGTATTGCGGCCGAGGTGACAGATCGTTATTGCGAATCCGCTGTCGGAGTCAATATACATATCCGGAGCGCGGGTCCGTTTCCGCGTCTCTCGGGCCAACTACCTGTGTCTCGGAACCTGTGATTAGAATCGCACTCCCGGCCAGTTTGCGCGCAACCGAAGCCAGGATATATCACGTAACGCCCGGAGTTCCCCGAGTTCCGGCGAGCGGCGAACTCGCGAGGCAAGACCGAGAAACCTAGTCGTGAGAAAGGTCGTGGGCGTGAGCGAGACCAGGACCTGGTTCCGTCCCAGAACCGGAACCGGAACCTTACAAAAAAAATCGAGAGGACAGGATCCGTCTATAGTATCAACGTTGGATAGTCTGTCAACATTAGACGGCCACATTCTTCGATAATAAAATAGGACGCATAATTAAGGTACAATTTTGACGCGGCCTCGTTTGTAAAGAAGGAAGTTTATAAAAAAAATATAATTAATTAGATATGGCCAGGAAGTCGCGACAAGGAGGTCCTGGTTGAATCCTAGGAACAATTTGACAAGGTTTCCCAGGGAGTTCTCCGCAAGGAACTCGAAAAGCGGAGGCAAAGTACAGGGGTTTACCCGAAGAGAGGTTTCGGTTAAACCAGGTAAATCCGGAGCCGACTCGAACCTTAATATCTCGCGGGTGAGGCAGGAAAGGTACGTCTCATTTTTAATATCCCTGGATTAAAAAATGATACAGATTCCGGTCTGCCGGTTCCTCCCCGGGGGGGAGGTCGGTTTTTGTCAAAGTAAATTCCGCCGAGTACGCGCCGGCCCGACAAAGCGGACATCCCTGGCGGTGGCTCGGGCTGTCGGGCGAAAAGGGGCGTCGCAGGACGTCGCGACGGCGATTCGCGCCGTGAAACCGGAGCGACGCGGTCCGCGGTCGAGCGGCGGGAAAAAGGCCGCAGCTGGAAGCGGTCCAAGACGGGACGTCGCGGTTAGGGGGTCTAAAAGAAGGACTTTCTCCCCGTCGCGACCCCGGCCAAGAACTTTCTCCGCCGATGTAACCCTTGACTCCCCTCGTTACGACGTCTCCGCGACTGACGGGAGGCCAGAAGAAGGGGGTCGCCGCGACGCCCGACGTCGGGGAGCAGCCCCCGCGAAAATCGCGGGCGTCGTCGAGCGCCCCCGTCATCGAGAAGAAGGCCGAAGCGACGCGGAAGCTAGGGAAAATTGGAGAGAGACGGAGGGAGGGAGGTAGAGAGAGAACTAGAAAGAAAACCAGAGAGAGAGAGAGAGAGGAGGTTTCCGCTCGGCCGGAGACCGAGGCCGGGCGCGCAAGAGAGGGAATTAGCGCGGGCGAAACGGGGGTGGAAAGGAGAGGGAATTAGCGCGGGAGGACCGAGGGGGCGCCCGCGTGGGTGCGCGTCGGAGGGAGGGAGAAAATAGGAGGGATAACAACGAGATAGAGAGAGAGAGAGAGAGAAAGCAACCCGCGGATGCCGATATTGAAAAACACCGCAGCTTTCGAGAAATCCGCGCAGGCAGCTGCACGGTCGTTTGCAAGAGCCAATCAAACCGTCATTTGTAATCAATTAAAAGCCAATAAACCCAGCGCTGATTGGACGGTAGGCGCGAGCGCCGGGAAAACGGGGACAATAATAGCGGGTTATTAGCGGCGGCGTAGGGTTTATTTTCTATGGGGAAAGAGCGGGGTAGGATCGCGGTTAAGCTCACCGCGGGGGTGGATAAGAGATTTCCTTTGGGCGAGGCCCCTCGACTCGCGGTGCACCGAGCGAGGGAGAAGTCGAGGAGTCGTCCCCGACACCTCGTTCCTACCCTCCATGAGAAAATCTGTCTCCTGCCCCCCTCCCTCACCGCGGGGCATTTTAAACGTCAAATCGCGATACCTCGAAATTAATCGGCAAACCACCCTCGGGGCGCACCGTATCCGCATCCGGGTCGGGTTTCGGAGGTTAGGGGGACCTTCGGACGGCTCGCCCGGGCGTCGCGGCGCCCGGCCCGGGGCCTCGCGCCAGTCCGCCCCGCGGGCGAGGGCGAGCGGCCGCCATTTCGCGGGCGGGTGGTGGGTGGGTGGCGCGCAGCCCCTGGGAGCTCATCGGCGCCACTCCCACCCGAGGCGGTTAAACGCCAAATTCAGAGACTCACCTCCGCGAATTTTACGTCACTCGATATATGCGGCCCGGGCTTATACAGCGGCAAGCCGGTAATTCCGGTGGCGGTGCAAGAGTTTCGCGCGAACCAACCGACCGACCAACCAACGAACCGACCCCTGCCGAACGCAGAGCCGGGGCGAGGGGATGGCGGCGGCCGCGAGTGCGAGCAAGAGGGCGCCACCGGCGCGGAGGGTGGAGCGAGAGAGAGGGAGCGGCGGCGTCGGACGCGGGGACGGAGAGGGACCGCCGTATAACCCGGCGAACGACGGAGGGCGGCGCCGAGTGAGAGAGGGATATCTTAAGAATTTCTAAACGCGGACGTAACTTCCGGCCGTTTCGAAGGAAATTCTAGTTTGATGGGCGCGCCACCCCCGACAGTACGTCCGTATATATATATATATATACCCCTACGTACGTACGTATATACACCCAAATATATGTACACACGCGGGAGGGCGTATCTCCGGTCGGCGAAGAGGACGTCTCCGCGACACCACCCCTTATTCCGAGAGCGGTATTCCTGTCACGACGCACCCGGGAATTATGGGGATACTTTTCGCCCCCACCCCCACTCTCTCACTCTCTCTCTCTCTCTTTCTCACGGGGTGGCTAATTTAACACCGCTTTGACGCCTCGGCCGATATTTCCTCACCGGGGGTTCTTAACCGACAAACGTGCCGACGTTATGGCGCATGGCCATCTTCCGCTCGAGACAATGGAGATCGATGATCGGTAATTGCGGCCGAATAAATCGTTTCATTCCCCTCCCCCACCCCGATACCCCGTTACGCGTGTAACCCGCAAAGGGGCCGATAATCGGAGCGTTCTGAATCGATTACACCGCCGCTGGTGGCCGCACTCGCGATCCAATACTCGCGATTACAGTACACTACGCGGAATCGTTGTCAAGGGTTACCGGATGGTTGTAGACGAACGATCGTCAATATTCGACCGCGGCCTGAAGTGGTGCCCCGATCGATCCCGGCTATGATTAGTGCTCTCGTAGATGACGAGTTTGCTCTCTGACGCTTTTAACGTAATGCCCGCCGGAGGCTCGGACCTCGAACTTATGGAATCCCGCAAGAGATACGCGTCCTTAATTATGGACGAATTTATGCGTAGGGATGTATGGACGATGTCTAAGCTCGAGCTGGAACAGCTGATTCGAGTTCATGGGTGGATCGAGGCGTCTTGTATGGGGCAAGACTCGCCCGCGGCGTCATATCGGTGGGGGTTGTTTAACACGAGGGAGGTGCACTACGTACACGTGGGAGGTAAATCCCTCGTGTCGGGACACTCGTTTCACATTCGAACCCGCGGGGACCCGCGCATATGATATCGGCTCGATATGGAGACCGAGGGATCGCCGAGCAGAGCTGTGCTCGGAAACGAATCCATGTTCGCGCAATGTTAGAATTAATTGCGCCCCTGTCGCAGGCACGACAGGCCACTTGCACATCGCCCGTCAAACAGTCCGGCCGATCCTGACGAAGCCATCCGACGAGGAGGGGACGTGTAAACGGGATCGGGACACGGGGCAATGTTACGTTTCCACCCTGCCGACTATTCTTACCCCCCGAGACCTGCGTCCGGACGCGGATACTGCATATCATTCCAGATGGACCGGTGAAACGTGCCCGAGAAGCCGATACCCCGTACCTAGGAATCCTTCGATTAAAGTTTCTACGGAGGTACTACGCAGAAAACTAAAACATACCTTTGAACTAGAACGACGTTAAGGTGGCGCGACACCCTGGAGACCAGTCGATTCGAACGAGACACTTTCGTCGACGGGCATCCCACTGGCTGAAACGTTATCACGTAACTCTCGTGAAGTCCTAACTGATACCCCGAAACGTCAAAAGTTCGATTAAAAAAAAAAATAAAAAAAACATGTTTGATTCAGCTTGCAGTTTTGGTAGAAAATTAAAACCATGGAAAAGCGTCAGGACGTTGGTTGGGAGTTTAGGAGCCGCGTGGTGAAATTTCAGTCAGGTGGAAACCCTTTGAAAAATGTCTTGGAGGGCTGGTATTGAGGGTTTTACGTATCGTCTTAAGGGCGGCGGGGGTGAAATACGGCAGTTTAAGTATCGGGAGGATCGTCGATTTAGCTCGGTAGGTGCTCGCCGTGGCGTAAAACGGCGTCCGTCGGGTCTCTCTCGTACCGAATATCCTTACAGGACGTCAACCCGCGGTCGAGGGAGGATCGCCTCGTTTAGGCTGGCATCCATGCGTGCGTGCCCACTCCCGATCCGAATGAATCATGATCAAGGAGTCGGAAGAGCCTGCGGTTTACGTGGCCATCCGTAATAACGCGATTGACGTTATTAACGGGCCAAGGGGCGAGTCCCATGCATGCCTTCGAGTATACGCGCTCCCGAAGAGGACTCGCCATCCCCGATGGATAACCTGGGCGCAGACAGGTGTCCGATACCGATCGCTCAGGGCGGGTTTCGAATGTCAATCGCCGCGATGAGGACGGCCAGATCATACGCGACGTAGCGTCCGCCCGGAGAGCCCCTACGATCCTAGACACGGGATCATCGAGAGACACCTTTGACGAGACGCCTCCGATATGTCCTCCGTATCCATACCCAGGAAATCCAGCCGACCACTCGACGGACGTTCCCTTATCGGAAGTAGATCGAGGACGAAAAGCTAAACTTCCGGCACAAAACGCACCGGTTGGCTGGGAAAACACCAGGAACCCCAACTTAGGTCGCGTCCCTCCACCTATGCAGACCTAACTCCTGAAATTCCCGACTAAAACGTTCTATATTTCTTACTCCCTCATACAGATCCTATTTGCTGGTAATTTTCTAACGACGATATACCGACGTCTGTAGGAAAATCGTCGAGTCTCAAGCCCTGTCCCCGCTGCGCAGACCTACGCCGAGAAACTAAAATATTCCCCGAACCAAAGAAATATTTGGTTAATTCTAATGGTAATTGTCTACCTCAAGTAAGGTCAAATAAATTGGCATAATTCCGGAAGGAACGTCGCATTCAATTTATCCGAAATATTCCTTGGATTTTCACAATGTTTCCTAGGTACTGTTCAAAGAATCGTTCCTCGGGTCGGAGGAAACGTTTTCCTCCGGCTTCATAAATTTGGAGCAAGGCGCACGTGCGCACTTTCTATGTCTCTTGTTCCTAGGTACGTATCGTATTTACTGATAACTTTCTACGGGAACGATATATTGGGGTTTCCAGGGATGTCGTTGAATTTTAAGGTAGAGCGTCGAACCTGACGCGGCATCAGGTCCGCAATCAGCGGCGTGGCGAATAAAGGCAATGAACGAGGACGTTAAGGCCGGTCTCATCCTCTGGAAGGATAAGGTCTCGATCGACCGGGCCGATTTCCGTCGCTTGTCCCGGGGAAAGTGGGGGTCGGAGGGGGGTGGCGAAATAAATCCGATAGAGCGGCACCTTCGCGTCCTATTCGCGCGGTGTAATCTCGCTTTTACGAGGCTCGTAACCCGAGCTGTCGGGGACGAAGAGGCCTCGGCGGGCGGGTCGCCGCAATTACGCGTGCACACATGCAGCTGCACTTTGCGAGAGAGGGGCCGAGATGGGCGCCCATCTGCCTATCGATCCCGGCCGGGATCGGCGAGGCGAGGTCCCCAGTCCCGAGGGCGGTCCTCGGAGGGCAGGATCCTCGGGATCGATCGCCGTCCGTTTCCGTTTGCCCCGCCGCCTCGGGGACCGGAAGGAAAAACGAGGCCGCGGCGGCCCCGGGACCAACGAGACCAGGAAGACTCGATTCGATTTCCCCGGTCGGCGGGATGAAGGACGCCCGCCCGGCGACGCGGCGATTAAATTAAAAACGTATACCCCGGCCGGGATTTAAATTTACAAGAGCCGCCCCGAGGAGGCGCCTCTTCGGCGCCTCCGCCGAAGAGGCCGCGGAATACCAATCGCGTTAAACAAACGCGAGACCTCGCTTAGATCGTCGCCCAGACGTCGCGGAATAAACTGATTTCCCCGTTTGTTCCGACGCGAGATTTACATCCGGACTCGCGGTCGCGGCTGGCTTGCCGACCTTTTTGCAGGCTCCGGTTCCGCGGCGGAAACCGCGGGTGCCAATAAGCGCGGCCTGCGGAGAAGAGGTCGTTACGCCGAATGACCGAGACCGAGCGGCGGGATTCTCAGGTTTTTCCGGGATCGACCTCCAAGGATCATCCGGAGCTCTTCCGGGATGATCGTTTATTAAGGAAGCGATTAAAAATATAAAAAAAATAGTATTCATTTAATCGGTTCGATTGACCGTGAATTTTGAATTTCCCTGTCCTAGGTCAGGTTCAGATTCTGGGCACCCTTGGAGGCCCCTTTTCCCTAGACTTTTTCCAGCGGCCTGTCGGGCGATTACCCGACCGGTAAGAGAGTGCGCAGGCTCCGTGATAATTCTTTATAACGGCTAATGGTCGGCCGAGGACGTGTCCAGGGCCAGTGGAAAAACGTTTGAGCGAAACGTGCCGATGAAAACTTAATGCCGCCCCGTAATTGCGCGTCGGCGTTAATGTGACATCAAAGGGAGGCACAAAAGGGCCGAGGGTTTCGGGAGGAAAACCGACTTTTCCACCCGGGTTGCCGCTCCTTCCGCCGGTCCTCGGGCCTCCCCCCGGCCCCCCTGACTTCCCTTTATCGGCTTCCCAGGTCTCGCTTCTGGTCTCACTCCTGGGAAGCAACGATTTGCGCGAGTGAAGGGCCGACGAGCGTGACGACGGGCTCGTGAAGCCAGAAGCGCCGCCGGGTCTCGATCGGTCGCGCTCGTGGCTGATATTCGCCCGGATTTCGCAAAGAGCGTCTCCCCTCCACCACCGTCGAGCGGGAAACGCGAGCGGCGAACGGGAGCAAGTGGGAAAAAAAAAATAAAAAAAATAAAAGGAAAGAAACCGCCGATAAAGCGGCTTAATCGGCCCGCGCGATGCAGCGCGGACGACGACTGCGTGGCCGGTGGAAGTCATTTGATATACTTAATTGCACGAACGCCGAGGGGCATGTGCGTAAGATTTCACGTGATAAATTAGTAGCGATTAGCCGCCGCGTGTACGAGAGTTACGCGCGAGCGAGATTTACGTCTTTACAGGAGAATCCGTGGGAAACGGGAAGAAGGAGGAATGCGGACTCGAGAGGAGATTTCAAAATTGGCGCCGATTTTATTTCCTATTTTTCTCTTTTATTTCTTATCAGGGGGTCATTAATGATAAATCGAGGTTTGGAGAACGAGGAAATCCAGGTATGTGAAACGATCTAGTAGGGATATGGGGAAGGTGAATTTTGGTCCATCGGATGCTGCGAGGAGCCTCCGGCGTCCTGGGGTTTCCCTGAGGTCTCCGGGCGACTTTAGGCCCCGGTCGATTTGCTCGGGGAATATCGATCTCTCGGAACACCGGCGATCGCGGAAGTCCGTTGCCCGAGAGATCGCCTCTCGGAGCTCGAGCTCGTCCTGGTGGAAGCGTCACTATAAATAGAGCTCGTTCTCCAAGCCGCGCCTCGGCTCGCCGCGTCCGGTGGATATATCGAAGGTAAGAGCGCAAAAGTACGGATCGAAAGTGCCGCCAGCGGCCGCACGCTCGTTTTCTACCGGCTATTAAACGAAATCCGCGCGTAGCGAGATATCCACGAGCGATTAAGTCGGGGCGAGGTCCGGGACTTCCTGTACGCTCCGGTAGCCTTCCAGGAATGCATCCTATGGTCACCTTCCTGGTGAATTTCCCTGACCCGCTCCGCGAATCGCTCTCCAGGGACTCGAGGCGAGATCGCCCATCGAGTTTATAAAAGTCAGGGAAAACGAGCACGGAGAGATGCGACATGACCAGACTCTGACGCAGGCGGAAGCGTTCGCCCTAACCACGGATTCGAACCCACCTCGGGATTACGCCCGTGGAAAAAGGCCGGTGTTTTCAGAGGAAACACCCCGCACCGGGCCGAAATGACTGCGTAACTTCCGCCGAGTCTCCACCGGGATTTAAATAAAATCCCCCGTGATTTTTTATTAGACTTGTTCCCTGCTCGAGACAAGGGACCGGTAAGTGCGGCGAGAGGGGATTAGCGTTATCCGTTTAGGTCGAACATTAATCGGTGATTAGATATTCGACACGTTTTGTCCAAATGCTCAACCCTAGGTTTTCATCCCATAGCTGGGGACTGTAAGGAAAGAAAAATTAATATAAACGGAACTACTCTCGGTACGGTACGATTCATTCCATTAAACACCGCGCGTCATCCGAGGTCGCGGCAGGAAAAGAACCGACCACTGGTCGACAATTGGAAAGAACCACGACGGAGCACTTTGGCTCGCATCCGGCGATCCTGGTGACCACTGTCTTGGCCTCGGCCTTTAGCGGAGGACACCCCGGACATCGAGACGGTGCCAAGATCAACTACAATGAGTTTCCGCCGGGGGAAAAGGCGGCTCGGTGGACGCGCCGTCCGACTCGGCGCGTCGCGTCGCCGTTGTCGCGGCGAGCATTGTGAAACCCGCCGAACAAAGGAGGCGAACTCAAGGAACAATGCGGCCAGATATTGCCCGGTCGTTCTTGCGCTCCCAGGGCGGGTGTGGCAACGCACCGATTCACACGGTGGCGACATCGGCCCTAGTCGCGCGAGTACGCGACGTACGCACTGTGCGTGTCGCCGTTTCCCAACTGCGACGAATGACGACCACGACGTGACCACGCGCGTGCCACTTTTCGGACACCAAGCCGGGATTTTTTAACCCGCTCCAAAATCGAGTACCACATTAAGTGTCATCCTGAAAATTGACATAGAATTTAGAAACGATGAAGAGAAAAAGAAGAAAAATTTTTTATCCAAGAAAAAATAGGGTGATGACTGGAAAGCGGCGTCAAGGAGTAGGTAGTATAAGGAACGTGTATCACTATCCTGAAAAGAAAATATCATTGAACCGAAGAAATAATTTTCGTATCCAAAGGAACAATTATTCGAAATTATGGCAATTCATTTGAGACGAATAATTATCCTTGGAATTAACGAAATATTACTTGGTATCATTCTGTCTGGTTCAATGAATATTTTTTCCTCGGGGTAATTATGCGCTATTCAAAATACGTAAATTCCGTACATATTTAAAATCTACATGGCTACACTGCAGGTTTGATACGGTGACTTCAATCGGTATGTAATGCTTGCAAATGCATGGATGTATGGATAAGTGAGTTGAGGTTTCGAATTTTCCGGCATTTTATCGGGAATTTTTTAGCCAGCTTGTAAACCTGATAACCGCGTGTATTAAATGCATCGCGGTTCATGAATATATTATGGTATCCATTTTTCTTTTTTACGGCGCGCGGAAACTCGAGAGAGTTAACGTTAAGAGACATTTGTCGAGGGATCATCCTCGCGTCCGCGATGTCGACGATTGCGTCTCCTCCGTGTCTGGGAAATCGCAGCTCGCGACACGCACCGCGACGTGCGCGCTATGCGAAGCCAAGAGACCTGCGTAAGACCTGCGTAAGACGTGCGTACGTGTTCGAATTACGTTATTGAAGAAGTTTCCCCGAGAGCGGGGGAACATTCCCAAGAAGCGACGTCGGGAGAGGAAATCCGGAAAACCGCTTTTCAGCGACGCGAGATCGCCGATTCCCTCCACCCGAGATAGGGTTCGCTGCTCCTGCATTTTTGCATCGTGTTTATTGCTCGTGTCATAAAGTAAAACGAAATTTAGGGAATTATTTCTCTTTAGGATCCGGAAATTTCTCCCCATGGAAGGTTTAGAGCGTTCGGACGCGAGGCAGACGTCGGGACGCCGGAGCGCAAGAACGCAACGACATAAGGATAAAGGCGAGAAAGGCCGGAGAGAAAAGGAGAAAGGAACGAAAAAAAAAAAAATGGAGAAAATGCCAGCTTTGGCCCGTAACCCCGAAATTCTCTCGGCGAGACGTGCCAACCGGGGTTTCTTGCTCCCTTCCCAGGAACGTTCGCAAACCGAATCGGGAACCGGCGATCGTCGTCGCGATTGTGCGGCGCACTTACGACGCTTCGCTCGGCGCCATTTTCCCGGAGAAACCGAGATCCCCTTTCGTCGATAGGTACGGGATCCCCGAGGAGAGAAATTGAAAGAAACCCTTCCGGAACTGGGAATATCACTCCCGAGGAGGAGGAACGATGTCGGGCCGAAGCACCTGCAGGGGGGTGGCATTGTAAACGTAACAGAGGAACGTCATCACGCGCCGAAGGAGTCACAAAGGAACCGGCGAGGACCGACAAAGAATCGATAAATATCGCGGAAGGTCGCTTATTATTCCGGTACTCTCCCGTGAGAGAATTTTCCCCGCAACTAATTGATGGCCCCTCGAATTTTCCCATAATTAATAGTTAACCCTTCGTTACATGAAACGGGCTAAGCTAAATCCCGGCAGTCGGGACATTGAAACCGCAGATCTGTCGCTAACCAGGTGTCGAACTTGACAGTCGATACGTTGCGATCGCGGTTACGAGGTTTCGTCACCGATCGACGAGATTCCCGTCCTGGCAACGCGAACCCGGAGGGGATTTCTCCTATGCCGGTCGGCCGAGGACCAGTCAGATGTCCGGCTCAGGAGAAACGGCCTTTCGCTTCCTCGGCATAGCCGGAAGATTTCCCTCCGCAAGACTCACGAGCTCGGGCCTCCCGACACGAGAAAATTTCCCCAGGTCGGTCATTGGCTGTCCGACCTCTCGCGCGAAACCTCGACCTTGTCCTTCCGATTCCTTCCCCGAGATGGCTCGCAATAAAAATCCATTTATTCGACCTAACGATCCCTAAAAGCGTGTCCTTAACAAGTGTCAGTACCACTTGTAGGATGATCCGATCATGACGGTACAAATTCATTGGACCCATCGCGAACAAGTCATCGCGTCCACAACCGGTCCCAAGTGACACCGAAAGTGTGGACGATCCAATCAGCTGGACGGAACATATGATGTAGCGGGATCTGGATCTCGATCTGGATCATCCGACCCCTTCCCTTGAGATGGTTCCCTCTAGAGATCGACGTGGTAAAGACCCAGGTATTCCAGCAAGTCTTTCCTGAAAATGCGCCTATTAACCATGATCCGCCATGTTGGCCGAAATTCTCCAAACCCACCTCGAACGAGTCATTACCGTCCTAACAGGTCCCAAACGACACCGAAAGTGTGAACCAAGATCCCATCAGCTCTAAACACTCTATATGACGTAACGGACCTCCTATACGAGTGCGACCTCGACCTCGACCTAGACCTTCCGGTTCCCTGCGCGGCCGATGCGTTCTCCAGCTTCGGCGGAGAACGCCGGCGGCGGTTCCGGAAGGCCCCGGCCGCACGACTTTCTCACGAGTGTGAGTGGGCCTTTCCTGGACGAGCACACTGCAAGCGTGCCCCCTACGAGTGGGTCCGTCCGTTCTTTCCTTTTCTCCCTCCACGTCGATGCAAAGCCAAAGCCAACGCTCCGGTCGTTCCGCTCCGGGTAGTAAGCCAGCGTCTCCCTTCGAAAAGCCTCAGTTTCCGTGTGGACTCCAGTTCGCGAGGTGATTCGGAAGTGCGTGACACAGGTGGCATCGTCATGCGACACTTAGGAATTAAAGTGGCGGTGTACATCGCGCTAGGTGAGTACCGATAAGAAATCCCACATCATCCATAATGATTCATGGGGAGGAGAATAAATTAAAAATATTATTGTTACATTTCAAACATCTCAAAAGATTCAGCCGAAAAAACCTAGATGATCCATGGCACCTCCGGGTGGCACTTGGCCGGGTAATTACGATTCGTTGGTACCAGGGGTTATATTCTGATGGTCGATATCGGCGAGCAGGATTTCGCTTGACCCGTTGAAGAGGTCTGGGGACCGATTCGATGCCCCAACAAGGAACGATTCCGGACACGTCGTTCTTCCCGGACTCGGTGTCAAACCCCGTGAAAAGATGGGCTCGTTGGAGAAACGTCGAGCCCATCTTCGAAGGGGTCGAAGTTCTCTCCCAAGGGAGAGAACCGGGTGGGGAAAGTTCCGCATTGAGATAGGTCGCGATCGGCCGCGCGTTAGGACTCCTCGGACGAGCCAGTCCCCTCGGCTGACGTCGGAGACGACCTCGTCCTCCGCACCTACGACCTAATCTAACCCGTCCGAGCGTGGCCGAGCAGAACACCAAGGGAAATCAACCGACCTCTGCTTTTATTTGCATAAAATGATGGGACCGAGTCGTCACGTTCGACGGTCAGAGGTCTTGGGGGGGTGCCGGATGCCCGCTGCGGACTGTCCACGGGGGTGGTCTCGCCGACGATCCGGTCGACCCCTGACCCCGTCCCCGAAGAAAGATAGACCCACCCCTCCTCTACAATCCAAGATAAACGAGACGAAGAATTCCCGATCGAGCACCGAAATCCTCAAAAATCATAACCGATACACGTCCTTGACTCCCAAGACCGCGGGAGAGATATAAAAAATATTAATTAAACGTGATTAAAAAAAAAGTTGAAATTAATTAAAAATACACTATTAAAATCCATTACTCTTGAATTATCCGACAAAGTACGGGGAAAAATTGAACGCTCGATTATGTGGCTGTGACGAGTGGTGATCCTCTTCGGGGTTCCTTAGGGTCGCGTTAACCCCGAGGATCGGTCTTTCGGGGTGTTAACGCGAAGATAAGCGAGCCGCGGTACTCCCGGCATAATTAATCGCGATTCGCACCCCCCCATTCATCTGTTTTCCCTTCTCGGTTGCGGCTTTGTGCCACTCCACTCGCGCGTGGCCTTCGCCTAGATCGGTCTACGTGTTCAGGCAAAGGTTGCGATCCACCGATCTCCGCAACAGCTGGCTACGCGATCGAGATATCGAGGTCTCGTGACCGCCCCGTATCGAGGCGTTCTACAAATCCAGTGAGACTTGTGCAACGGACAATGCTATACGGCGCAGTCACGAGTCGAAGGATAGGGAAACTTAACGAGAACCCCGGCAAATTCGCACGTCCTCCCGGAGGTCTATGCGCCGAATATCGATTCGCGAGTACAGTGTTTGAGGCACTCCCCGATATCTCGCGTCTCCACGCGACAATCCTCGATCGACCCATTCCGAAACTTTCGCCGGGATAGATAATGACTTCGACAGCTATTAAATAAGTTTAACAATTAAAATTACCCAGCATCACCGAGCGATCCTTCCCAATCATTATCAATTACGCCCGACAGTCCCCGAACGTTCATCATACTTTCTAATAATTCCCTCTCGGTAATTCCCGGCGACGAGGCCTTCCCACGCGAAAAGGCGACGTTAATCCGGGGTTAATGCAGGCTATCAACAGAGATCGTATAGAATTCGGGGAAACCGCCAAAGTTTACCCATACCCATGCGGAACGCGTTGACGCGTCCGCCATATTGAAATTGACGAAAATCCTGCGTCGTGATTCATTTGCGGGAGCTAAATAGACATTCGATAAAAATTCAGAATGGAATCGGGCCACCTGCGGAGTGATCGAATTACTTCGTTACTTCGGATATATCCTTCCGATGGGACGCTTCCTCCCGAACTGATAGTCCTTTTCTGCGGAGCCGATAAGGCGTACAGACGGACCACGAGAGGACAGTGGTCCGGCCGAATCCGGCGGAGAGAGAGCTCGTTCGATTCCGACCACGTCCCACGTCCGAAGCACACCTGCTCTCTCTCCTTCTCTCCGGTCCCCTCTTTCGCTCCCTCCTGGCCCCCTCCGAGGTGGGATCCATCCGCGAGCATACTTCCGTCCCCGCCATCCGTCCTGGACCCGTTCGGCGACCCATCGTCCGCGCCGGTCCACAATTCCCGATGCATGCCCCAGGATCCATCGGCCGTATAGATAGAGTCTACCCCACCTGATCACCATAAAAATTTCTATACACCGGCCCCCCGTCCTCGTAAATTGTATTACCCTGCCGAGTATTCCCGGAAGTGTCGGAGATGCCCCCGAGAAATTCCGCGGAACGACCTAATTCCGAGGGTACCCATCGCCTCCCGAGTACGCTCGTCACCTACCCGGAACCCTCGTCTTCGAGGTGAGGGAACCTGGGGGAGCCGCCCTACCTCGAGGACTCTTCAGGGTGTCTCCGGTCGGCGACGCTCTTCGAGCCGCTCCGGAAAATCCGGACGGATACCGAGCTTCGCGGCTGATCCTCGTTACGTCGAGCTTAAACTGCGCCCCCCCTTCTCCGTGCCATCTTCCGGGATGAAACCTTGTTCCCACGGGATCTAATTCCATTCCGCGGAGATCCGGTTTAACCTTAGAACGCGTTACCCGGGCGGACTCGACGCTCTGAACGCTGCTTTTCGATTTTGCCACCTACCTCATATCTCGAGGCTAAAATCGACATTTTCCCTCCGCTTCGAAACCCGCGTCGGTCCTGTTCCTCCGTTTGCGTCCTACTTTCGACCACGTCCTACTTACTAGGAATTAAGTCCTGCTTCGGGCCTAAGAACAGGAGAAATTGGAATATTCGTCACTCTACGCGTCTAACGTGGGACCGTAATTATAGTAGACGTTGCCTCTTCATCGGATAACCTGTAATCGAATTTAAGGCGCTGGTATATAAAAATCATGAGTAAGGTACACCTCCCTGGAGTAGTTAAAATTTCTTTTCCCTTTCTAATGGACCTACACATTTTTTTCCTTACACTTTCACTAAGGATTAGTGTCGGGGAGTGATCGCGGAGGAGTTCAAACTGTCCTGAGGGAATATTAGGGCAACGGACAAAACCAATAACGCGAAGGAGGTGATAAAGGAAAAGCACGCGGGGGGTCTGCGGCGTCTACCCTCGGCCGCCATATCGCGCCTTAATCGTTTTCCCTTTAAGCTCCTCAACGGGAGAGCCGCCGCGTGTCCTCGAAACGGGAAAATCGGGCCGGTGCTTCGAAAAGTTTAGTGCGACACGTGTCCGGCCAACATTTATCGGAGAGCGGGACGCGCGCGGCCGGCCGGTCCTCTCGGTGTTTTATTTCTACTCGGATTTATTTATTTTTTTTTCCCTTCTTTTTTCTCCTTTTTTTTCCCTATATTTTCGCGCAATGTCGAGGACGCCCTCGACACCGCGCCGGTGATGAAGTAGGAATCGGAACACGTGCGGCACGTTGCCATGCGGAAAACGCGGCTGCACTCGAGAAGAGTCGTCGACGACCGCGACATGCTGGGATAATGCCGAGTGAAGCATCGGGCGCGAGAGAGAGAGAGAGAGAGAGAGAGAGAGAGAGCGGCCATGATAACGCGCGGAGATGATAACGCGTCTCGCGACCGCGTACGCCCCTGCGAATCCGAAAGATGCGGAAGACACGTGCACATCGCGGCCGGAAAAAAGGAAAAGTGGGCAGTCTCCCAACGTCATCGATAAATATGAGAAAAAATCATCCCGCGCTGATAAGAGAGTTCACGAAGATTTTCCACAAACGGGGTATAAGTATGGAATTCTATCTGAAATTCCAGCGTATGGAAAATAGCACCCTTGGCACCCATAAAATTTCTTTTAGATAAACAAAAATGTATAAACGTAATTCTATGGTTATCGGGAGGTTCTTTAGTGCCTCCATGTTAAGGTGGATAAAATGTCGAACGATTCGATACACCCAGTCCGGAGAAGAGGTTTCATGGCGGAGGCCCCTCGGACGCAACTTTCATATCACCTTAACGTCAACGAAATCATTAAACTCGAGGTTTAATCAGTACTGGGCCTAATTTACGATCACCATTAAACAGGATTCATAAAAAGTGTAGTCGATATTACTTGTCTGCGAGGCCATGCTAAGTTGGGAATCGATCCATCGGCGTTCAGAGCAGAAAAGAAACGAATAGCCAGACCTCAGAATTCGAAACAAGGCTCCCGACCGCGGTGGAGACTAAACTAAACCGCTTTACTGTATCCTCGGCAAGAAAATTAAGTGGCGTAAAAAGGCCCCGCGCTAATTCCAGCGATTCCTTAAAGTGAACGCGAACGCACCGCACAGGCCGGTCTTTGCCGTCGTAAATATGGGAAATTATCAGGTTAGCAAGATTCAGGGAGGTTAATAATATTCCCGGGGGGGGGGTGCAAGATCAATCGATCCGCGTACTCGAGCCACGCTCCGGTAATTTAACGACGACGAGGCGAGGCGTGCCCAAAGTTTAATAGTTGCGGTCGAAAAATCGGGGTACCGAAAATTCACGACTTCCTCGATTCCGCGAAAGGCCGTTTCCGCTGTCGTTTTTCCGTCGACCTCGTCGCTCGGGTTCCAGGGAGGGACGAAATCACCCGGGTGATCCGTGAGAAACGTCATATCAGACGGCGTGGGGAGGAGGACCGGAGGCAATTTCCACGTCTTCGGGCAATCCGAAGAAGGGCCGAATATGCCGAGAGGTCGCATAATAATCGAATCGACTGCACCCCCGAAGAGGTGTCCTCGCTTCTGGGGTGGATCCGCGGAATTGGGGCTCGGAGGTTGGTCCGAGTTGATCCGGGCGTCCGCGTTAATCCGACAGTCATTGACAGGTCGGAGATTAAAGTCGAGGGTTAAACTCGCATAAATTAACACCCCCGAGAGCTGGGTATGCATTGATAACGCAATGACGAATGCCAGCCGGAAGATAAAGCCGGCCCGGTGATCGCGGATTTCCGAAGGCAATGAATCAAAAGAGACGACGAGGGGATGAAGAGCCCGACGAGGACAAGACTCGTCGTTTTGACTGACGGAATGAGAACCTAAGACCAGGAGGATCCCGATGTCCCAAAGCCACGTGGAATTCACCTGTCCGGGAGTTAAAAGAAATGTGAAAAATCTGTCCTAAACACCGAGTGCGTTGCTACCTCTCGTCCGAACAACAGGCGACGGAGATGGAAACTTTTCCTTTGCGTTTTAATTTTTCTATATTTTTTTCTCCTTTTTTTATTTTAATAACGCTCGTTCCGAGGCAGCGGAACGGGAAATAGGGAGGAGTGCCCGGGGGTGCGGGAAAAAGCGAAAAACTGAAAATCGGGCATTCCGCCGGGGAGAATTAATCGAGTGATTTGAAGCTTATCGGAGGAGTAGACTAATCTGGAGCCGGGCGCTGCAAAACGCGCCACGAGCTTAAGCTTAATGCGCCGTTCCGAAAAGCCCCTAACCCGTTTAGCCGCAGTGGCCGCTAAATAATTCCCGCGCTTTTTCGAAATCGGGAGGGGCAAAAAATTCATCAACAAGGGGGGGTCGGGCGAAAACCCGGGAAAATCGGCGCGTCGCTACGCTGGAGAGCGCAAGAGACAACAGCCGAGGGGAAAACAACTCAATGGCTCTCATCGAATCCGTCGAGGGAGCGAGCGGCTTAGCGGGTCGCCATTTTCGAAATCCGGCTCGGCTGAATTATTCCCGGGGGTTTTTCGAGGTCGCCGAAAATCGGGATCGTGAGAGCCGGATTAGAAGCTGCCTCGGAATCGGCTGAAACTGGAGTACCGGGAAACTAGATGCGACCAGGAGCAGTAGGAATCAATTCGCAAAAGGCATCCCAACAAATTATGCAGGAGACCCGCCGTCGTAAGTGTGTGTCCTCGATGCAATCATGACCCCCGATAAAAAAAAAAAAAGAAATAGAAAACGTCTCGACGTGCGCACTCGAGTCTATATCAGGTAACTCTCCGGCAAATTGAAAATAAGCCGCAATAAATCCCCGAAGCGAGTACCAGAAATTTCATTCGCACCCTATGCACGGAATTTCAAACGCTCGCGGGTGTACCTACGCACGTGCTTTTTAACGTTTCCCGCTGCTGTTTAAAAATTCCAATTAAAAAAAAAAAAAAAAAATTGAGAGAGAGAGAGAGAAAAATGAACCGCCACGAAATTCACGACGCACCAAGTACGTGCAATCGGAGTCCGATTATAATTCCGTTCCCTGGTAGGGTCCAGAATTTAGGCTGGTTTTTAGCTAAACGATTACGAGGCGGTGGTATTAATTATCGAGGAAGAGGTTACAGGCGGGCTTGCCCGTTGCAGTGATTGCGCGCGTTATGGTAACCGCGAGACTCGGAGGGCCTCTCTCCGCATGCGAGGGGCCGCGAATATATCGCGAGCGGGCGAGAGCGGAGGCACATAAGCGGGATTATGCATTCGGCCGATAATTAACTATGTATGGGGCGGAGCGGGCGGGCGATTAGCGGAGGCGCGGCGGCGGCGGGATTGGATCTAACGGTCGTGTGCGCAACAATGCTTTCGGAATTCCAACTATTTGCGAGGATTAAGCAACCAAGTATTTGGTTGGGAGCAGCCAGCTGGCGGTAGACCGAATTCAAACGGCAAGAGACGCCGCGGGCCGTGGCGGCCGCGCGATGCGGTGCGGTGCGGTGCGTGCGTGTGGTGACGCATGCGCGTGCCCGCCGGCGGGCGTGCGTCGGAAGGCCGATCCCGCACTCGGCGGTGCGTTTACACGCTCGGCTACGGTGTAAATCGCAAGGATACATTTGCACAGCGGTGGAGCAGTTTGACGGCCCGGCGCCGGGTGGAGGCTGCGGATCGGCCGCAATCGACTGCGAAAGCCACGAGGAAACCGAGCGGCGAGCCCGCCGGAATATCGGCCGCTTAATGCACCTCAATTGACCGCCCGAATCAAGGGCACCAACCGGAGAAAGATGCACTTACCGACTCGGCGAGCAATCCCTGGACTTACCTGGAAGGAAGAAGAAAAGTGCGTCAGTACAACGCTCGAGTAGAATATGGAGATGTTATTAGGACATGTCACTTGAGGGGGGATATCGAGAAGCATTCCCTTCACCACTCGCCAGATGAACCCCTGTATTTAGTTAAATAAATTACGAGGTAATGAGCAACGTATGATGCATCGAAGCGCCACGTTGCGGCAATCGGTCGTAAATCATAGATCACTCCGATCGGAATTTAATTCCTCCCAATTCCTAAGAGGCGTTTCAATCTCGCAAATCCTTTCACTGTAAGCGAGGTGTTACAGCGGCCTCCGGAAGCTAATCATCCGGTAGTTTACCGAGATCGGAGGGGTAGGAATAAATTCGACATGAATTACGACACGTTACGCTCAGGTGTGAATGTTTCTCTCGGTTGAAAGTGGTTTTCTTAATGGAGGAGCCGCGGTGAGAGGACGTTTTCCGACGGGGGAGAAATTTCCCAAAATTTTGGACAACTATTTTTGGTACCTTCGACGTGTACGCGTTATTTCATGACGGGTGTATTATCGGGAGGGAATAAAAAATAAATAAATAAATCAGCGCGATCCGGTGGAGTGATTAGGCTAATCGCAAGTGACCGATTTTCGTTCCTCCTTTTGATCCTTCCGCTCTCCTCGGGCTATCGATATCGTCTTTCCTCCTATCCTTTAGCGCGAATCGATCTCTCGAAAGTTCCCCGTAGCCGGGAGTTGGGAAACCGTGTTAACTCGTTTTTCTCGAAGGTCGACCGCCAATTTAGATCGATTACCGCGCGGGCTGTTCCGGTGGTCAACGCGCGAGGGCGATCGGCGTTTTTCCTGTTCCTCATCCTTCGGAGACGTCCCTTTTCCGGACAAACAGGCGACCCCATGGGGACGTAATCGCGTAACCACACAATTAAAAGGCACCCTTAGAACGTACCGAATCCTTCGTCCCGACCCAAGCACGATAAGACCCGTAAAAACGTTCCTTGCACCAAGGAACACGAACAAGGAGTAAAGGATAAATCCGGGAAATTTCTCACAGACAATAAACGACAACGGAAGAAGGATGACATTCATACATGAACATATTAGAAAGTACCCCGGAATAGTACGGTATATTGCGTTAATCCGTCGAATTACGAAGTACCTAGAGCAATTAAACTGATTACAGCGTGCGCGATACGCGTGTAATGAGGCGTTGAGAGCGGTGCTTTTTATTCCGTTGTTCCGTACGATTACGAAACTGCGGGATAGGAGGGGAAAAAAAATAAAAAATAAAAAATAGGAAAAAAGAGTGCCGAGTAACGCGATACACGAACGCGTCGCTGGGACCTAATACGAAAGCCTAAACTCGAGGAGTGATCTTTTTATATCCGGACTCCGAGCTGGAATTCGTCCGCGATTCTTAACGACTACGTTTTTCCCGGTCCCCCAGGAAACGCGGATTTCGTCCGCCTCGTCGGGACAAGCCGGTAGGGGATAAATGCCCGATAAAGTTTGGCGGGTGCCGAGGAGTGATCGACAAACAGCCTAAAAGCGGTCACCAGTCATCGTCGCGAGTGTCAATCGAGATGGCCACGAGTGCGCGACAGTCGCGTCGGTGAGGCGCGGGGATAGTGCTCGAGCCGGATGTGAGGGTGCGTCCGGGGAAAATTAAAATTAAAAATTAAAAAAGTACCGACTCGCCCCAGAGGGGCGAGTCCGAACCAATCCCCGAAAAACAAGAGGCGTCCCCGCGAAAGCGCGGGGTACCGTCCGCGTCGAAAACACGTCCGGCCGGCAATATGCGCGGCCAGGACCGTGCGGAACGGACGGAACGGGCGGTATGACGAACCGGATAGACCCAGGATGAACCTTTTCGGCGGGCACAGCCCGCCCCGTTGGGGGTTTTATTTGCCGAAAGTGACCGAACGCGACCCGCTGGCGGGCTAAGAGCGTTATTAGCGCCGGCATGCGTCGGAAACTTCATACGGCCATTTCAAAAACAGGAAAACCCGCCCCACCTGCGCGGCCACCTCGTTATGAAGATCTCCGAGCGAGTCGCGGCATGTAAAAGAAATAAAAAAATATATATACATGTATTCGCGCATCATGCATATACAATGAACGCGCGCGAACGTGGAAGTGTACATGAATAATAAATATATATATATTAAATATAGAGGAGAGAGTGTACTTTGTGCGGATCGTCCGGAGATCCCGCGGGCTGTAAATTACCTTTCCCGCGTGTACATGTCGCCTCTATCGCCAAGTTTCCGCACACACACTTTCCCGGACACACGCAGAGTGTCGGACCTCGCTCTGCGTGGCTCGCATTTTGGAAATTACGCATGCCTTTTCGTATCGAGTGCACATAAATCGTCCCCGATGCTCCCTGCACATGGGGCGCAACGACTAATTCGACGATTACGTGCCCGCAGGTGTAACCACCAGGGTGCATTAGCAAATTAGGCGAAAATCCCGTAATTACCTTTTCCGCCGTTCCGGGTTTTCTATTTCGAGGGCGAAGAGTCGAAGGGCTGTTCCCAATGCACGTCTCCGTGCATTGGTAAGGGATTATTACATGTATTTCTTTTCGTTGCTTTCACTCCTCTCCAAATGGGAAAAGTTACGGTCACGATAGGTTGTGTCATAGTTATACACTTCCAGCCGGAGTGTTTACCGCTCCGCAAACAGGGCACCGTGGACAGTCATTTTCCTCTCGGCTTCCGGACTGATAGAGTTATCGATGCAACGCGTGTAAAAACGGCGAAAAAAAAAAGGGGGAGAAAAAACACGTTTCAATGGTCGCTTATGAATAAAACATAACAATTGGAGCCGGCCGGCCGGCAGCGTTGCTTCCTACTTTCCAAAGTCCAGCGCCATCCCGATGTTCTTGCTCCGGCGCTTCTGACAATGAGAAAGTATCCGGTCGGTAAGATACGTCCTCCACTTCGGAATGAAATTCTCCGGGAATACGATGATCCGCGATGAGAACCCGACAAACAGGACCACAGGTCGGTATTCCAAGGATATTCGAAAAAAAGTAAGACCAGACTATGTCATCGGAAATGTTTTAAAAATGAAAAGGGGAGCGCAACCTCCCAACGAGTGCAAGGGAGTCCATGCTAAAAGAAAAGAAAAAAAAAAGGTAAAAGGAAACAATTTTCCGGGAAAATGTTTTCCTAGCGAAATCTCCCTAGAAATAAATAGAACCATGGGTTAATTAGTTTCCGCCGGTATATAAAAGTGGAAAGGATATAAAAAGATCCGCGGATCGCCCGGAGCCTTCGCGCTCCCTTTTGCGCGGCCGGCTGTTGCATCGAAATTCGTTTTACAGGGAAATGAAAGAAAAGAAGGTCCGTCCACGGCCGCACGTCCACCCGGAATCCGAAAACGCGGTTTTCGAGAGAACCCGCGGAAACGCGTCCTTTGCTAGCTCGTTATGAGAGTGCCGAGGACGAGCCGGGCCGCGCCGGGAGTAAATAAATGTCGGCGCGCGATTCAATATAAACTCTCATATCCCGCGCAATGTTCAGGAAGGCATAATATTTCGGATGAAGGATATCGCGTGTCATAAAGCCGGAGTCATCGTCGGGCGCGGACGCGGCCGCTGCAACGAGGGGAACGAGAGGAGCGCGGAACCGAGGGGCGGGAGAAGGACGGTGGAACGAATTCATAACTTTGTAGCATCGCGAATTTTACCGCGAATCGTAAAAATGCGATACTACGGGGACGGCGGCGCTGCCAATGGCCAATCACCGCCCGGAACCGGGGCGAGAACTGCACTTCCGGAAACCGACGGGGTCCTAGCCGTCCTGGGAATATTCACGGAGGGTCTTTGCATTTTAGGCGAACGCGGGCCGGCATGGCTTTTCCGCGCTTACCCAGAAAAAAAAAAAAAAATACCTGACTCCAAAATTCTTGACACATACATATCGTTGCCTGAAGCGTACATAATAGCAAGAAACAATTATCTCTTCCTTAAGAAAAATTTTTTTTTCTTAAGGAAGAGACGTAGCAAAGTATCAGGGAAACGTGGAATTTATCCATGAAGAATTGAGATGTAACGTGATAATAATTAATGGTAATTATTAATAACTGTGAATGCTACTTTTTTTGTAGTAACGAGATCGGATAGGATTAGTGTAAAGGACACTTCGCTCAGCGTTTCATGAAATGCTTCTTGGTCGATCGGGGAGGGTCTTGTCGGGCACTAAGTGGTCCGTATAAGGAGCAACGCAAATGGGGAGAAAACGAAATCCCCCTGATTGTTATACCCGGCCCAAAATAAACAGTCCCGTAAAAAGACAAGGCGATGCGCCGCACGTTTATGTATCGTTACGCATTTACGGGCATCGCCGCATTAATCCCCGCGGAACGGCGGGTTAATATTCCTCCGACCACTTCCTTTCTTTCGAATGTCATGAGCCGCCGCTTTAGAGCTTCCATAAAACCACCGCGGCGATTACAGCCGGCCCATGAAAGACTCCTGGGAGTTTATTTGCCGGCCATTATGGCGCATTACAGGGTTAAAAGGAATCCGCGAGGCTCCGGGTAGGTCTCGATACTTCCGAAAAAGAAGTCCCGAGGAATCTTCGGGCTCCCGGCATTCATCCGCGAGGCTTCCCCGCAAACGCTCTCGATGACTTCTCCAGAGACTCCGTGTGAAAGTAGTTCTCGCCCGGACCTTTTGATAAGAAAGTTACGGCGAAAAAAGACACCGCGATCGCGGAAATTACGCGGAAACGGACCGGAGAGAGATCTCACATTTCTCCGATTAATTCTCTATCCATGCGATAACGTATGATTACACGTGGTTACGCCTGATAACTCGAGTCCAGGCAGCCGATATCACCGTCTACTAATAAATCCAGCGAGATATCCAGTCCCCTCAATTCCCCTTAATTCCACCTAGGGATCCACTTTCCTGTAGAAATCTCCCTAGGTTCCCGAAAAGCCTCGAAATGGCGAGTCGGCAAATGGGATTCCAGATCTTCGGGAACGCTCGGCTCGCGTAACGACGTACCGTGGGTACACGCAAGAGCAACAGGTACGGAGCTCCCTAAATTCGCCTGGCCACCCATCCGGAAATCTCTCTCGTTTCGCCAACCTAACGACCCGTGAGCAGGCATGCCAATGTTTTCCGCGATAATCGAGGCGCGGAATCGCGACCAAACTCCGGCACCGGGTGCTCCTCGTCGGCGGCATCCGGCGGTCGAGGCCGATAAGTTCTGAGATATAACATAACCCCAAAGGATCCTCCTTGGAAACGGAAGAGGAAGAAGAGGTCCCTTTCCCGAGCCCAAGATTCCGCGAGCCAGATTATCCGGCCACTCTCTTAGCTTAACCCCTTCGATGTTAAAATCATACAAGAGACCGTTTCTTAACCGAGTCCCCCGCAGTCGTATCAAGGAAATCTTTGGTAACGGGGAAAGAGCGTGTCCGGGTACAATGTAATTTCGAAGGACAATGGGGTCCCGAGGTCGCCCAATGCAATTTCGGGCGCACAAAGAGGCGGCCATGTGTAAATGGATTAGCAAATAGAGAGGGAAATTTCGCGCTCGGTGTCACGGCGTTCCGGAAGACGTCGAAACCCGAAGCGCGTTTCCGGGACAGCAGAGCTTCGGGTCGCGCCGAAGAGGAGAAAAGACCCCCCGCGAGGGCAGAAAACATCTCTCGATCACCGGCTTCAGATCCTGGCCGAGAAAAAAAAATCATCGCCACTGACGGAATCCGACCAGGGATCGGCCCGTTAAAGTGAGAGTTCGCGGCGATTCCGCAGCGGCGGTGACGCAAGTCCGTGTTCGGCCAGGTGGACGGGAGAGCGCGTCGCCGTGAACCTGCTTTCACGTAGCCGCGCAATTACGTTAACATTGGGATCGCAGTACACGCCGATTACGCAAAAGCGGTGCGGCGATGCCTGGGATTTACATCGGAATAATGTTACAAGGACGAAACGCGCGGGCACGCGGAATGGAGGAGGAGGAACGAGATATTAATAAACACGTCGTCATATGCCCATCGCGCCGAATATCGGCGCCACCTCCACCTGGAGGTGTCCAGGAATTTCACGGCTACCGTGACCGTCCACCTGTCAAAACGCCCTCGGTCCATTGTGGAGCATAAACTCCGGGCCCAAAGTAATCACATACAAATCAAATTATCATAAAACAAATAAATTAATACCGAACGACGCCTCCCACCCTGAAGCATGGCTACCTGAGCCCGGAGCGACCTGGACGAGCCAAGCCAGGGGGTGATGTTAATCGCGCATCGGGCAGAGTCGGCAATCATCTAACTGATTTCGGGCAAAAGAGTGTAAGAGAAAAGTGATCACATATAAATAAAATTATCATATAACAAATCAAGTAAAACCGAACGACGCCTCCAACCCTGAAACATGGTCACCTGAGCCTGGAGCGACCTGGACGAGCCAAGCCAGGGGTTGATGTTAATCGCGCATCGGGCAGAGTCGGCAATCATCTAACTGATTTCGGGCAAAAGAGCGACCCCTAATCGAGCCCGGGCGGCGGTCTGTCATTGAGCGGTGGGCAGAGCCGCTGTCATTCGCGGTCAAAGTGTCCCGGCGATAGTCCAATAGACGGATGCCAAACGTTGAGTTTAGTTAATGATCCGTGGACGGGCGGGCGGATGAGGTCGACCCGACGTTGATAGGCCACGCACGATGGGGAAGAGAGTTGGCGAAAGAGAGAGAGAGAGGGGGGGGGCACCGATAAGGGAGGACACGAGGTCAGAGGGAGAGGTCGTCGAAACGGCGAGGACGAGTTTACAAGCGAGGGCTGTAAAGTGGTAACCGCAAACCGGGGGAGGGTGGCGGGGGTTAGCCATCGGGAACAGATTGCAACTCTCCGCCGTCACAACCAAACCCTCCCCCCGGTGCGCAATCCACGGGAAACCCGGGCCAGCCACCCCCTGCCCCCTTCCCGGTCCACCCACCCCCACTCGCCCCCGGCCGCACGCCTGACACCGCCGTCTGTTGCACCCCGACCGCCAAACGACCCTGCTTACCTCCGCCGGTGCAAAATACCTGACAACCCCATTGCCGTTCCCATTAACAGGTGTTGGGGCGCACAATTAACTCGGAATTCCGCGGTGTCTCGTCTCGGCCGATCGTTCCGGTCCCTCCGTTATACCCCCCGCGAGGCGCTCTCTTTTTACCCCAACCACGGAGCCACCCTAACGAGCGTCTTCCCCGGGGAAGCTCCCCGGGGGATCGAAGGTAGGCACCCTCCAAAACCATCAATTCTAGTTTCTCACCCTTATCGCCGAATCGTCGCGTTTCCACTTGGCAGTCCGAGTCTCTCGGTCTCTCGAGCTGGTCCATCTAGGACTATCCGCAGAAGAATCCGGGATCACTCGTCGCTCGAGTGGGCGTCGTTTCCCCCAGATACGAAAGATCCCGACCATCCCTAACTTAGGGGCGGGTTCCCCGTGAAAATATCTCCCGGCACTTGGGTACGGCGATCGATGCCGAGTAATTGCCAATACGGGAGATAACCGCGCATTTCCTTTGGCAAAACGGCCTGGCCAGGAGAATGCTTTGCAGCGGGGAGCATCGCCGAGCGCGTTCAACCAAACGGCCGGTGCATTCCTCTTAATCCATTCCCAGAGGGTTCCGGCTGCCGTGCGGCGAGTGCGAACGCACAGAGGGGCGCGAAGACGCTCAAAGAGGGATGGCCGGCTCGCCAAAGGGGCGACGAGGGCGTTTCAAAGCCGAATCCACACGACCACCGCTTACAGGGGTGCAGCTTCCACCCGAGGGACCTCCACCCCGAGTACCTGACCCACGGTAGGGTTGGAATCACCTCCACTGCATCGGCCCCGATCCGACGCACTCTCCCTCCCCATCGATACTCCATATCATCCCCGGTGAAAAATCAATCGCCGTTGGGTATCCGCCAATATTTACATCCCCAAACCAGGGCCTCTCCACGTGGTCCCAGGGGATCGCCTCCCATAACGGGGTGGACGGAAGGAGGTAAAACGGAGACCTTTGGGTAGGAGGTTGGAGCAGAGGGTATCTTTTTGCGCGAGGGGGGCACTCGGGATCCGGGGTTCCGACCGCGGGTTGGGGGAGGTCGCCCCTCCCGTAGGTGCCCATTCGCGAGCGCCCGACCCCCCCGGGGTCGGGCGCACACAGGTGCTTCGTTCCGGAACGAGCCACCCCCGTAGCGTTCGCCCCCACCGTATATACGAGCCGGAACTCAATCTGGACCGCAGCGGCAATTAAGTTTTACGATCGAGCATCGGGGATCCGTTTTGACATTAAGCGCCCGCCGTAAAGCCGGCGGGAGAAGGCGACCCGTTTTAACGGGTCTGCACCGAGGGGTGGTCGAAGACGCTCCCGGGACGTCGTACGGCGAGGGGCGCGTCGACGAGGGCGAAACGAAACGCCGAAAGGGGGTCGGAAGGGGGTGGAGGGAGATAAAAAGGCCGCGACCAGGGGGCGGGTCGAGGCCGCCGCGCAATTATACATAATGGGGTAGGCAGCTGGCACATAACCCCGGTGTTTACCTGTTGCTCGCTAAATCGCTCGCCGGAAGACTGCGGCTCGAGAGGCCTCGAGATGGAGGAGGTCAAAGCGCGCGCGGGCCGCGATTTGGCGCGGGGGCGACCCACCCTCCGGGGGAGAGGGGCGCGCCCGGGTGGAGGTTTTAATAAGCGCGCCGTCCCGGACGGGGGCAACGGGGCAAAGGACCGGGGCTAGATTATTACTGGGGGGGGGACGGAACGAGTTGAAGGTGGGAATGGCCTGGCAAGAGGGACTCGGAAAGAGACTCGATCGACGCCATTAATAATTCAGGAACGGTGAGGACGGGGGGGGGGGCGCCTCTGTCGTCGCGTCGCTCTCTCCCCTCCGCGATCCCCCTTTTATCCGAGACGGGAGACACGGCGTCCGAAGAAAAGGACGTTAAACGTCGGGGGGGTTGGATGTAAGGAAATCTTCCGTGAAGAGGCTCGCAGCAGCCGGGCTCGGGGGTGGCTTTTGTACACAGGGCGGCGAACGAGTCTCCCTCCCACCCCCCGCCGCCCCCTCTGACTGAAATTAGGAAACGTCCTCAAACGAGCGGATATAAATGTCAATTTCCCGGGACCCGGAGCAGTCGATTTCGTTCGCAAATACGGTGCGTGTCTGAAGGAGACCCCCCGCGAGGAACCTCCCCCTGCGATCCGGACCCACCGACGGCATCGACGATCGGGAAAATAATGCCCGGTTACAGGTGGAAAGTGGAGTGCAGTAGATCCGCAACCCTCCGGGTCGCTTTACAAGTTTGGAACTCGAGTTCGCGACCCACCGGCGGGTAGAAATAAAAGGAGGAAAGGAAGGGAAGCTCCGATAATCGAGGGTGGCCTCCCCAGGCCAGGTGGTCTGGCCGGAAGGAATGCTAAGAGGGGCGGCGCGAGGCGGAAGTCGAGGGAGGGCGCTCGGGGCCGCGGAATAGCGGAAGCTAGGGGCGGAAGCGGAGGCGCCACGCGGTTGGATTACAGTTTAACAGGATTCCCGGGCGGACAAGGACGAGCTCTCTACCTTCTCCCTCGTGCAACCTGTTACACTTAGCCCATATTTCAGCTGCCGAGCCGCCCGCGAGGGCGAGGCTCGCCCCGTCGCGTTATCCGTCGTCGCGGGGGAGAGTCCCGCCGCGGAGACGGGAGCGGAGGATAATCCCTACAAAGGGACCCAGGACCGAGAGGGCTGCGGCCCCGCCGAGCCCCGAAATTAATTGGCGGTCTCGACATCACCCCCCCCAACCCACCCACCCACTTCGTCGCGACCTGGAATTCGATTTTTCACGGACAAGTTCGCCGAACGGCAATACGTCCATTCCGATATGACTCCCCTCCCCCATCCGGGGGGACACGGGGGGCGAGATTAAAGAAGAGCGGAAACGCAGTCCAACGGAGATCGTTATTCGTAGCTGTCGAAGCGATCCAGAACGAGAGATAGGGAGGTGGGCAAGAGAGAGTCGTCTGAGGAAATATCCAAATTAGCAAAACTCCGGCGCGGAAAACGCGACGTTCGACGTCTCGCCGAGTGGGAGGGAAAGGGGGGGCGCGAGAGCAGGGAGGGCAGGAACGGAGGCGTCGGGACGGGGAAAATCAGGCGATGCGAATAATTGAAATTTTCCAGTGCGAGAACTTAACTTTTACCGACTGCGACCAGAGGTGGCAGTCGCAGGAGTCGCGCGGGAGCGGCTTCGCCGGTCGCGCCCGGGTGGGCGGAAAACGCCGCCCTGGCGGAGGGGGAAGAGGGGGCCCCGGGGGGAGGCTCCTTACACTCTGCTACGCAAACATCGCGACGACGTTTCAATACCGTGAGGAAAAGTTCACGAGCGATTTGACGTCGCGGAACGCTCCCGGCACTCCCGATAAGGAGGCCCTCCCCGCCTCGTCCCCGCGAGGGGGTGACGCCCCCCACTCGCCGCCCCCGCGTACCAGGACGCGGGGGAAACTCGCGATCTCTCCAAAGTTCGCCGATCGTCGGGAAGCCAGGGAAATTCGAGGAGTCGGTTCTCTCTCCCTCTCCCCTCGCTTTTTTCCCGGGCTCGCTTTGGCCTCCAGTTTCGACGTACGAGCGTTCTGGAAGAAGCGGAGACGAAAGAGGAGAGAACGAAGGGGGGAGGGAGGGGGAGAGAAACCGCCCGACATCCCCGCGATATCCATCCACCCGCGCGCCTCTCAGGAGGGGAGCGAAGGCCGCGAGGACCACCCCCCGCGAAACGAAAATCCACCCCCCGGAAATCGAGAGAGAGAGACGTTCATCGGCCATTTCAATTTCCCGCTTACCCTTTGCTCTCCCCTCGCCCTCTCCTTCCGACACTTTGGTTGGAGGGAGGAAAAAGAGGAACGAAAAGGCGCCGGGACGCTTTCCCGGCCAACTTTTCCGGGCCCCGACTTCTCGAGCTCGCGAATAAGGAAAGTTCGGGCTTTGTCGAAGTTCTGGGGAACGGTGACGGAGAGACAGCGGAGAAGGGCTTCCAGGGTGCTTCTCCGATCGGGGCAAAAAGCTCGGGGGCGGAGGGGCGCCGCGGGCTGCGAGGGTCCCGTTCGGATCCTGCAGGATATAATCCTTCCCCTCTCTCGGCCGATCGACCTCGGGATCGGACCCCACCCTCGGAATCGCTCGTAATCGACTTATCGGACCCTCGATGACCGCCAACTAATTGCACCTTGAGACTGCCATGTAACGCGGACCGAGCCTCGGCCGACATTAATCTTTGCCGAGACATCGTTATCAGGAAAATCCACGGGAAAAATGGGAAACGCCGTGTTTGACGATTCAGGAGGAAGGCCGACCGCTGGTGAATTAATTACGCCTCCAGGTGCATCTAAAATCGCGCCCGCGACTGCATCCGAGCGACGCAAGGAGGTAACCTCCCTCTCGCACTCTCCGACGACGACCGTTCCCCGGGTCTTCTAAAAATAACGAAGGTTCGAATTCCGAGGGGCCGCTAATTAACGGCATCCGACGAGGCCGGGGCATTATTAATTAATTGGCACCGGTGGAAGTTGGCGTCGGAACTGCAGGTGCCGATTCAACGGGCGACACGGCGTAGTTATGCATTCGGGTATTCGGCGGGGCCTCGCGGCTCTCAAAGTCCGATCGCGAGTTGTCCCGCGATCCGAAACCCAAGGCTTTGTCGGGGAGTTGCGTCCCCGGTTGCAGGATTCGACGACAGTCGAGCCCATAACGCTTCGGCGGGCTCGAAACCGCGAAACGAGGTGCACCTGTCTCGACGGGGAACTGCGTACCCCCCGATGCAGAAGTTCGGCGCGCGAAGGGCCCGATAAAGATCGATTTACCCGCCTCCGTTCCGTATCAGAGCATATGATACGATGCGACACTGATCCGGAACGCGTAAGTCGACCTTAAATTGCGATCGGCACTTCGTTTCGGACACCGTGAGACAACGTAAGTGCCGAGCGGAAGTGCACTTCAGCGACGACGACCTCCAAGATTTCGCCATAACCCCCCAGACCGCGGGCGTATTCAAAAAAGTTAAACCGCCAAAAAAGAAATCCCGTCCTATACCCTGCTAATTTCCCTCTCAGCAAGTACATCCCCCGATTACTGCACTTTGCATGGTAAACCGTTCCTCTGAAACCCCTCGTCGCGGATATAATCATTTTTACCCCCATTTATCGCCGGGCGTTGGATTTGCATACGGCCCCTTCCCGATCCTTCGAAAAAGAAGATAATTTCGCAGCCCCCCCCGTTTGGACCGATCTCGTGACGAGGCCGGAAACGGGAAATCTCGAGGCCCCTTCCTGCCGGCAAGTTTCCCTACGACGGCGCCTCCATTTAAGATGTACCCGAGTACTCCCTCTCCATGGATGGCATTTAAATTCCCGCCGGAACCTACGTACATTAATTCCTCCTGTTTAACAAATCGTAACCCTTCCTCGGTGTCCTCCTCCCGAGATCATCGCGGACTCTCTGTTATTGGGTTGTCAAGAAATATCATCCAAAATATGATTGATCCTCCAGGAAGAGTGGTGGTCGCGGGAAAATGGCACACCCGAGTTTCCAGACGGGGTATTAACGAGTTTTATACGGCTACGCGTAAGAGAGAGAGGCGGTACGTCCTTTTCAGATTTTACGGCCTTTCCGCGCGGCGGCAAATTCTTACGGGCAATTCATAGCGGACGAGGATATCCCGGGGCTAGAGGAAATATAAGCCATGAATTTCAGCAGAGCCTCTGGCCTCCGGGCACGTCGCAGGTGCGCCTCCTGTCCGGGGTCCAAACCGATCGCCAAGCCTTTCTTACTTCTCGGGTCCAACGGCAACCGTTCCACCGGTAGTTAGATCGACAGGAACGAAATTCCCGGCGACAAGAGGCGGGCCCACTAATCGCGTAGCGAATGGAAACCGAATTACGCTCCCCAGCGGGTATAAGCGCGTCTCCGTTATCCAGGAGGCAAACTCTGTAAGCGGGATCCGCGGAGGCACACATTTCTGATATTTACTTCGGGAACTACAGGAGTCAGTTCCGTATTTCCCTCCCAGCGTTCTCTCCTCGCGTCCCTGGTACCGACACATTGACAGGTACTCGTGCATCTACAAACGGCTAAAGTTTGGCAGGTCCCGCGAACGGATACATTCGGCGGTGTCCTGTCAATCCGTTTCCCCGCATGGGTAGCGCGAACCGCGTGCGAGGTAACGACGACAATAGATGAAAAGAGATGGGAGAAGACGTAAAGGCCCTTTCGATGCACCGGTTAAAAAACATATTCCATAGATTCGAGGGAGGTCCTCGTGGTTAAGACGGCTTTTCCGTATACCAAACGTGACGACTGGACACGAGAGACCAGCTCCGGAGACCGCGACGCTGAGAAGTTGGAACAGCGGAAGAAAGGAGAGAGAGGGAGAGGTGTCGTAAAACGAGGAGGATCCCCCTATCTCCGCACCCTGGGATGCAAGGCCAGCCTGGAAGCTGGACATGCACCGACCAGGGTCGTAAATTTTCCCCGGGTCAAACTTTGGGTGCTGATCGCGGACAAATCTCGCGTGTCCGTCCAGGATCAGGGACCCGGCGCCGACGACGTCGCCGTCGCCCCGGGACGCGGTCATATTGAAATATCGCGACTATTTTTCTAGTCGGGTTTTTGTAGATCATCACGGGTCGAAGCATAGTCCTAAACACCGATGACCCTATATGAACGACTCGAACCAGTCGCATGATTGCAATATAAGAGGGAAAAACCGTAACCCTGTCTTCTTCGCAACTACCCCTTAACGAGTCCCGGGGTCCAGAGGGTCGAATTTCCAAAATGGGTCCATCTTCGAGCAAGGACGAAGACCTTAGGACCGGATTGTCGAAACATGAGGTCATGTCAAAAAACCGCGACGATCCTTCCAATAGTTAGCCCCGCCAGGGCTCGATATCAGGGAGTCAACCAGGTCGCGTCTCTCGACCTCGATAAAGGTAAAAAATACCGCAGCCATTTCTTCTTTACAACTACCCCCTTAACGAATCCCGGAGACCAGAAACGTGAAATCCCGTCGAACGTCGAACTCCGAAAGTTGGCCCATTCTCGAGAGGAGGACGAGGTCGGACCTCCGGACCGGCTTCGGAGCTCGGCGTCGCTTAGAAGTTGAAACAGTGGAGGAAAGGCTCGAAGGGGGGATGGGGCGTCGTAAACCGGGGAGCATCTCGCTATCTCCGGGCCCGGGGATGCATGCCCAGCCAGGGGTCGTGAATTCCGGGCAGGTCGAAGGTTGGGTGCGGATCGCGAGCGAATCTCCCGCTCGCCAGGCCAGGGTTCAGGGCTCGGTATCGACGAGTCGAGCAGCGCTCCGCGGCGTCGCGGCGGGCGGCAAGGGACGGTCTCTGGGCGAGGGGGAGGTACTTTCGAGATTTTATAGCTTCTCCGCGAAAATACGTCTACGTTTTACGATTGCGCGCCCCGGATCCCGGCGCGAATTCGTCCTTAATGTCGCCGTAAGTGGAAAGTATCCGCTTACTAACAGGCTCCCGAGGGCGGATGGGGCGGACGCGATAAAACTAATTACGGAGCGGAACTATGCGTGCGGATGCACTCGAAGGGGGTAAACTCGTCCAGGTCGTGCGTGGAACCTAGCCGGAACGAGATGGAACGGGCTCGGAACGGTCCGGGATGAGCCCGGAACCCGAGCCTCGAGCTACGACCTTCCGGCAGCGCACTGGCAGAAGAGGAGAGAAGGGAGAGGCGGCAGTTACAAATTCGTCGGATATTATTAATTAGGTGCGCAATTATGCCGGGAAGAAGTTTCCTACGGGTCACGCCATCCCGTCTCTCTCTCGTTTTCCCCCGCCTCGCCATTTTATACCCCCGGCCCCGTTCCGCCCTGTCGGTCTGCCCCGCGCCTCGCGGAAACGCCGCAACATTCCGGCAGAGCCTGACGAATTAACTCCCAATCTGCCCGTAGGACTCCGGGGAAGAAAGGAGGAGAAGATCCCCAGGGAAGACCCGGGAGCCGCTGCATCTTCCCCGCCTCGCGGCGAACTGCGCCCCGGAAAGAAAGGCTCTAATTAAAAGGGGCCCTCAACGACCGTATCCGCCCTTGGAGACCCAAAGTCTCCTCTTACTTTTTTCTCTCTCCCGTCGTCTTTTCCGCATTTTCCCAGGATTTTCGACACCATCCCGGGGAGCCTGCAATTTCCCGGGACGGCTAAAACGCCCGCGAGATCCGCCCTCCCCGTATTCGGGGGGGTGGATTTTCGAAACGCCCCATCCCGCGGTCCGGTTCCGCCGCGACGCGACCGCGGAACCGGCGTTTCGCGGTGTCCGCGAGATCGCGCGGATAATGACGCGTCCATCCTGCGGAGGGTCGACTTCGACAGGGGGATGAAGACCGTCCTTATCGGGGCGCGATGAGTGCGCTTTACCGCGGAATCGGAAACAGCCCTTGTCGGTACGGGGGGGTAAATAAAACTGTTGCGCGCTCTCGGTGACGACACGCGAGATATATCCCGCAGCCGGGGACAAATAGCCGCGGATTCGCGGATCCGCGACCGAATGCAGCTGCGTTTCGTATTGACCGACGCGCGCGTAGCTCGACGAGGGGCACCGATTTGTGGGGAATAAAAATTGCGCTTGATTCATAAGCGCGGAACGTCCACTCGCGAGGACTGCTCTTCCTCTTCGCGAAGGAATGTTCTGTTTAACAAAAAAAAAAAAAATGTCTTCTATTTTTTTTCCATTGCCTACTTTGCCCGCTTCGAGAGTGCATTATTAGCCAGTTAACAGGTGCTACGCAGCTCATCATTAGCGCGACAGGTGAGAATCGCAGCGGCGTCGTTCAGGTCCAAATACCGAGCGCGGAGGAAAGTTCCGCTCCCGAAAGAGCGCGGAAAAGAAAGTCGGCGCGCGCGCGCCTCCGCCGTTGGCAGATAAATTTTTTCCCGCGCATTTCTCCGCGGGAGTATCCGAGTCATTCCGGAGAGGCATGCGGACGAGACGTGACGTCAAGGCGGGAGGGTAAAATATTCGGGGTTTTACCGGCCCGTTTGAAAAAGCCCATTCCGGAATCCTTTCGCCCGGCGCCGGTTTAAGGCTACTCCGGAGAGCCCGAAGGAACGATGGAAACGGCCGGGACGTCTTTCCCATGAATAATAACCCGTGCCCTATGCATCATACCGGGACGTTAGCTTCCCCCCCGAGGCCCCCAAGGACATAAATTTTGATCGATAAGTGTCTAAAAACCCGGAAAAAGGCGCCTCGACCGGCTGAGCGATCGCCGAACAAACCGCGAGTTGGGATTCGGCCTCGAGGTCGATATGATTCATTACGCGTAAATGATGGAACCCACTCAATCAATTTGCGACTGCCGAAATGCTCCGGATTCCACCGTATAATGCCAATTACCTTAATATTCATTAGTTGAGTAAATCTAATTGAACCTTAACCACTGCACGCGGCCGTGCCGCTTTGTATCCTTCGTTTATCGGAAATACTCGGTCCTAACAAGCGCCATAAAGCCGCGTGCCGTAACGATGGTAATCGCATACCGAGAGAAATTCATCCGTCCTGAAAAACTGGCAAAGACATTACGATAATATATATACATTACATATCGAAAGTTCGGTAACGCGATAACACGGGAAAAGTGGAAAACTACCGGGGAGCAGAATTTCCCGCAGTAAGCGGTTCACCGCACCGACGGTAACCTCCTAACAAGAGAAATTGACATGCTCTGAAAAGCGTGAGCGACTCCGCAAAGACATATTTTGAGTATACATGTGAAAAGTTGGGTACCGAAATTACACGGGGGAAGCGAGGAAACTCGGGTAAAGCAGAATTCTTATCCGGGAGAAGTATCAAACTTGAAACGGCGAATCACTGGAATTCGGGGGAGAGAGAAGCGTACCGATGTCCCTTGTTGCACTTAGGATGCAACGTGCGAGCGGTGCAACTGCACAATAAGAGCGAGAGAGCCTCTCCGAGGGGGGGAATTTCGAGTTCGCTCGAGTTTACCTCGCGAGTTGAATAGGATGGCCCGATAACAAGGGCGATATCATTCTCGGCGAGGCCGTGTAAGGGAGACTGTTAACGCGGTGCAGCGGTACCGAGGGGCTGCAAGCCCGGCGATGCACCTTGCAAAAGGAGCGAACGACCGGCAGGTGCAGCGATACCGGGCCGACTCGTGTCCGTCTCGCGCTGCATAATTGAATGAACCGCGACACGACGGTGGTCCGTGATAATGGAAACGGGGTTAAGGAATGGGCAAGAGCGGCGCGAACGCGACAGGTGCAGCTGTAATGGGAAGAAAAATGGCCGATTCAAGAGGCGCAACATAGGAGCGCCGAAGTGCGGCGAGAACGGTTAGCGGGGAAACATCTATAAAAGAGATACTCACGAGAAAGCCGTTTGGCCTGTAGACAATGTCTATAAGACCGTCGGAAGGATTACCATTTCCTGAAGAGGTGCATACGTCCGAACAAACGGCAGAAATCCTCCCGCAATTCACCGCCGAAGGCCATTATTCGATATCCCTCGTCTTTCCATTCCGAGAAATTATTTAATATTCCCGCGACGTACGAACTTTCCCTCCCGAACAATTCGCCCCGATAACCTCCCGAGGTGCAGCCCACATTTGGCACGTTATCCTCCGATTGCATTAACATTCTTGTAACTCGACCGCTCATAACGCGTTCCTCCATCTGTCCGCTAATAGACAAGTTTAATGAACCACCTGGCACGATTGTTCGGTACTCGCAGTTAGGAGGAATAATTACACCGGAGCATTGTGGAACTTCGGCGTGGTATGAAAAAGCTCGTCTAGACCGATGGAACTTATAATTGCCCTCTATTATTATATGTAACCATTGTGATCGACGGCACGACGCAACCGCGCATTCGCCGACTGGATCCTTCCATTTCGTCGATCCGATTACCCGAAAAACCGCTTATTAATGGAATAAGAAGAGAGAGAGAGAGAAAAAAAAAGACGTCATTACTTATTCCGAGCCATGGAACATCCAAAAACGAGGTAAGCCAACTCTAAAGGAGCCTAGAGGACGGTTCACCCAGTCAGGGATGCACCTTCGAAACTCGAGCGCCAACTTACAATGGCGAGGGGTTAACTTCGGCCAGAAGTGCGCCAACTAGTTTCCCTCGGATGTAGAGGGAGGAGAGAGGTAGAGGCGGAGGACATCGTAGCTCCGTTATTAAGAGGCGTTACGCATTGATTATTAATTGGGAGAGCGACAAGTAGCGGACGTTTTCGGGTAGGGCATGTTGCACGAGACGAGATCCCGAGTCCCGGTATTAGGCTAAGCTGATTAAAACGAGGAACTTGTTCACAGGGGGATAGGTGCCCAAGGGGGGGGTGGGTGCAGAACCAGGGATTCAGAGGGGAGGGTCGGGTAGAATCGATCGACCGATCGATCGATCGCCCCTTGAAACGCACGGAGCACCAACCATCCGGTGCCCCTTTGCTGACCCGGTCAACAATGACCGGAAATTCGCAGTTTCGTTTCCCCGGCGAGAGACAAACGCGAGGTGGAGTACCGGGGGGTGGATTCTGCAAGGGGATGAGTCCGTCTAAAGGGGGCGAGAGGCGAAGGGGTGTTCCGAAGGTAGGGAACCAGGTTCGTCACCCCTGGGGATCCGGGGGGTACGTAAGCAACCCTCGCGATATGGCGCGGCAAATGTACCGTGTCGAGTTCATGGAAATCGAGGTCTTCGAGTGACTAGGAGAGGAGGTAGAGGAAGAGGAGTCTCTCGACCGAGCTTTACGGGTTCGGTTATAGGGAGAACGACCGACAGGGGGACGGAGGAGGCGGCCAGGTATTCGGGGAATTTTTGATAGAGGCGTACCTAGGCGTACCTGCCGGGCGTGGGTACCCGTCTCGACGGAGGGATGGAAAGCCGAAGAATAGAATTATACGGGGAGTAGATGGGAGCAGGCAGTCCCGGCAGGCAAAATGGGGCTGAAAGGAGATTTCCGGTGACGTCGTAAGACCGCGGAATAGAATGTAACAGCTCGGCGGTGGCGGCGCCCCCTCCATCCTCGTCTGGGGGTAAATTTTAGTAAACTCCCCCCGCGACCTCGCGACGATCGATCGAGGGAGGGGGAGAGACACGAGATTTCGAGTGACGTCGTAAGGCTGAAAAATAAAATGTTACAGCCCGCCAGGAGAAGAGCCAGAGGCATTTGCGGCCGCACCTTCGCGAGGAGATTCGGCCCAGGACGGGGGTCCCGCTAAACGGCGACGACGTCCTTTCGATGGATTTTTCCGGTAGCGGGAGCGATCGAGTCAGGACCCCCCGAGGAAGACCTCGTCAACGAGGCCGATCCGAATCACTCCTGTCCCCAGACTTTCCTCCCGACTAGCGTCGCTCCTCGTCGATACTCCGCGTCGCGACTGGCCAAGAAATTCCCCCAAAAAATTCCCAAACGTCGTCTCCTGGATCTCCGTCTCCCCCCAACACCTCGTGTACTTCGTTCATCCCCCAAATGGAAAAGAAAAAAAAAATCCTGAAAAAAAAATAAACCTCGCGATACCCTATTAACCTACCTCATTAATCCTCTAGATCGAAATGAAGAAAACCAAAAAGAAAGAAAAAATAGATACTCCGCTCGTTATAGCTCGCACTTAAAAATCGAGAGCGCCCTGATGTCCTTCGCAAAATGGGGCCGAGAGAGGGAGAGACCTGGAAATACTTTCTAGAGCGAGCGGTCGTGGCGCAAAACGCATTTTGATTCCACTAATGAGGAACGGTTGATGCAGTGTAAGGTAAAAAAAAAAGAAAAAAAAATCCTTGCTTACGCGACGGTCTGAAAAGGAACGATACCTGCCCCGGTGAACTAGAATGCACCCTGCAGCAGGATTATTAACGTCAGGACGTTCTTTAACGGAACGTCGTGACCCGGTATCATCCCCCAGGAGCGCGACGGAAAAATCTGGCGAGTCCTGCCCGAAGGAAGAAAAATATAAAAACGAAAAGAAAAAAGGAGAAAGAAAAACCGCACACGTAGTTCGAGATCTCGGAAGACCCTCGCCGCGTCTCGGCGGGGAAAGTTAAACGACGTCGTTGATGGATTCCCCGACCGGTGGTTAAATCAAAGCGCGCGTCTCCTTGCGAAAAAACCTCATATCGGGGCGCATCCTCCCCGTATCCGAAGGAATCAAAGTCGCCAGGATACCCGGCGACTTTATTTTCCCCTCGTTGAGCGCCGAGGTTCGACATGCGACTCGATAAATCGACGGAATTCTCCTCTCCCGGGAGACCCGGTCGCGGTAGAAACAGCCATTCCGTCAAGTAGAAAGAGAGCGGCCATAACCACCGAAGAAGCCCAGTGTAACTCCTGAATATCGGGTATAAGTATCTCTAATATTGACCGTCTCGTCACGACATTTAACTTTCGTCGCACGTCGACGTTCGTTAAGGCGAAAGGATTCGCGTGCTCCTCCTGTATCCAGGAGAGTCCTGCTAATGTATAAAACGACACGTGATATTTCCATCGGGACCAGGAGGGAGGGTGGCACCGGAGGAAACGTCGAGTGTACAGCGCACGAGGCCGCGAAATTGCGGCTGGCAATTTTGATAAGGGAAAAATAAAAGTGCGGCCACGCTCGAGAGGGAATTTCGAGGCCCGGACAGGGATATCGTCAAACGGCAGGGGCCCCCGTCGATGGATTTTTCCCACTCTTTTCCTGGATTTACTCCGCCGCGATAAAATGAAAGCTCAGGAGCTTTCCCGGGAAACCCTTATACCGGGGTGTACTGTCGTACGAGAGATGAGAGAGCGAGATTGCAGCTTTCCGCCGCGTTTCGGAATGCAATTCGAGCAAATCACGGAATCATATGCCCTCCCTCGGAGGATGGCAAAGGAGAGTCTCGAAAACGTCCCAGGGACCGAGTCGAGCGCAGCGTCCCGTCGAGCGGGATACAAATAAATACCCCCAAACCCGAGATTACCGGCGATCGTCATAAACCGAGCAATTAGCGACGGATAAAAACTTGAACCTTTTCGAATTTCGAGCCGAAGAATTCCGGGGACATGTTTAGGGGAGCGCGGAAAGCGTCGATGCACGATCCCTCCCGATGACCGTCAGAGTCGCCGATCCAGTATTTCCGGACAATTTGGATACTTCCGAGCCATTCGTCGAAACTTACTGCCGGCAGGACACTCGGCCGTGATTGGTTTAAGAGGTGGAACCGTCCTTCCGGAGCGGTGGCGAGAAACGAGCCTGGAGATCAGGGAGGCATCGAGTGCATCGCGTCTGAGTGGACCCGTACCATTTGTCCTTACGCTACGTTGGCTCCGAGTCCGGCCATTCCGCAGGGCCGCGATTCCGCCGTAACCGGGTCTAAAAGTGCCACCTAATTTCGAGAAACCATCTCCCGGCGTTCCCTTCGCGAGATGGGCCTCCTGTGCATACAATTAAGTACGACTGCCGCCCCGGAACGCCTGGAGATTCCGAAAAAAAAAAAGGGAAAAAAAATTCTTAAAAATCATAAATCCTGGAAATCACGAAGGAAAAGAAGAATTGCGATTGTTCGAGCTACTACTTCGAACGCTGGATAGGGAGAGCGGTGCGAAACACTCAGCCTGACGTTTTGTTAACGACGGTAAACATTAATCATTAACAATGGTCCTTAACGCACGATTTTAAAGAAACTTAGCGATTAAGCGGAAGAGAATCGCAGGCTGCACCTGCACCGTCCTATGCAAGGGGGTGCACCTGTCACGGCACACCCGTGTCGGGGGGTGTGTAATTTCACGGGAAGACGCGAAATCCCGTTTCCGCCGAGCGTGAAGGATCCTGCGGGAGGGTCGCACCGCACCGTTCGCTCGCTCCCGCGCATGCGCACACTTATCGCACTTATCGGAGCGGCGAATTTCGCGCGCGCACCGCGAAAGTACCGTCTCGCGTACTTCGCCTCGCGCGTGGAGTACCTCGAGAGGGTGCATATCGGGGGGGTGGAGGGTGTATATGGAAATTATCGGAAGTGTCGCGCGGCTTAAACGGCACTCGCTCCCCTCCCCCTGGGGGGAGGTGGGCGGCAGGGGGCGAGAAAACGGTTCGGAGGTTTCGCTAGATATACGAGATGCTCGCCCGTTAATTACGCCACCTTCCGGCGGACTTTTTATTTCCTCGTTGGCGATCCTCGCGGGTTAAGTGCCGGCTCGAGAGTCAATATTCGACGTTACGCGCGGGTCGGCTCCTCCACCCCGAGACCGGGAAATCGCGTTTCACCCCGGCCGGTACTTCCCGCAAGGGGATGCTTAATCGAGTCGGTCCCTATTGGCTGGTTTCGATGCGACGTTTATCGAAGTCATGAAAATCCCCCCCCCCCTCCCCCGAGTCATGCAGGCAAATGTCACCTGTGCCTGGCAAGGTATGGATATCGCATGATTCCGCGTAAGGTGCACCTACACGCTGGGCGGGTGTACTCGGAATAAACATCCTGAGAGTGAACATCTTCCAGATCATTTGATTAAATTAGGTAGTTTGTCCAAGATGTGTATGTTCATTTTTTTTTTTCTTCCTCTCGTATGCCGCAAGGTACTCCGCTTCCCAGATGGCGATCTCACCTTTCCCGCGGAATTTCACCGCAATCATTCCAGAAGCGGCTTCAAGGCACCTAGTGCATCGGCCGCGGGTTAACGCGCGACTTTCCCCGCGAGCGAGTTATTAATTCGAGGCATGGTCAAAAAGGATCCTTAAAAAACATGACGGTAATCCTTGACGGCGCGAGACGGGATATCTCTCACCTAGGAGCATGATCCAATAAATACGCCTTTCCCCGTGGACCCACTCCCTGCCGTGTAAACTGCAGGGTTACATGTTATCACTTTAGCGCAGCCCGGTGTGACATGGTCAGGAAGTTGTCGCGAACTGGGACAGCGGCGGGAAATTTGCTAAACTGCCGGGCTAAGCGTATTAACCGCATCTCCGCTTTGATCATGCCCCGGACAAAATGAAGCGTCAATAGGTGGAGGTCTCGAATTTCGTCAGAGTCGGTGCGGAGCTGCAACTTCGGTCTCGTAAACATTTGGTAAAACTCCGGTGAGTTACGGTGAGAGTCCTCCCTCTCTGGCCCCCCTCGGAGGAAAAAGTCGCCCTTACAGGGAGAGTCGTCGATAAGGGTGACTCGATTTCCCAGGCGCGCGTTTATAAGGAGACGGTTCCCGACCTCGAGGTGGGAGGAAGGCTCCGCACGTAGGGAAACGGCGGATAAAAATCGCCCTGGAAGGGCGCCAATCCCGGAAGTATCGGCGGCAGTCGGTTTACAGGCGCGGAGGAGAACCCGCGAGCGAAACTTTCGATAGGGCAGAGGGCGAATTCCTCGAGAGGGCCACTAATTGCCATTACCGCCGCCTCCTCGTGGTAATTAGCGCCCACTCCCGTTGGGAGGAGAGAATCACCCGGGAAAGACGTACCGCAGCCCTTGCCTTCCTGGTGCACGAGTCGATGCCAAGATGGCGACCCCTCCCCTGGATCGCGTTGCCAAAAATGTATTGCACCGGCACGAGGTCGTCCCTACGAGGTGTCAAGACCATGGTCTCTTATCATGGTCTTATTGTCCGAACACCATCGACCGAAGCGATGTAAAAGGACGCTATCATGCGACCACCCAAATTCGGGTCTCTATCGTAGAAAATGAAGTACGATGGACACTGGCAAATACTTTTCAACGACCGAATTCGTTCGTTAGCGATCCCACTTGAAATTACTTAATTTCTCCCCGAGTGCGGCTAAATCCGCTGATAAAGAAAAATGTGAGTCGGTGTAAAGGAATGCAAGAAAAAAAAAAAAACAACCAAAGGAACATTAAATTAAACATGGCGAGTGGTCCAAGCGACGCGCGACCGACTCGGCCATTACGCGGAGTTTGCCACGGTCCATTAGCCCCGAACCGATCGATTTGCCGGCGACTTCCGGTTGCGGTAACTAGAAAGCGGAGGAGCCGCGCCGGGCGCATCGCCGCGACCAGCCGCGAGGAAACGAGATCGGCAACGCGTCTCGCGGATCGCGTCCACCGGTTGGCCACTTTTCTCACATCGGAGAAAGCGAGTCACGTTCCTCTGGCCGATGGGTCGCGATTATCATCGAGACTCCCTTCCGACCCTGATAATAAAAAAAAAAGCCTCATACCTCCGCTCGTCCATTACCACGGAGAGCTTTCGACTTTTCGATTTTGTCCCGGATCCGAGCAACCCCCCGCGAACCGATTGGCGAGGAAAAGGGTGCCTCGTCAAAACAAAGGGCACCCCCAAGAACACTAGTGACTCTCATTTTAACTCCAATCTCTGATATTCATAAAAAAGTTCATACCTCCCCTCCCCCGATACGCAATTTAACCACAATCGGGAATAGAACACCCCCTTCGAGTCCAGGACACCTCCACCGAAGATTCCCTCATCCACTTGTCGCGAACAGCATCGACGTCTTCCGAGGGCGAAACAACCCCCGCGAGCCAATTCGTACGAGCGAAAGGGTGCCTCACCGAAGAAAGGGTGGGTGCACCCCCGGGGGCGTCGGCGAGTCGCGGTTCAAAGGGGGTCGGGGCGTCGGTAAATCCGCGAGTTGACGGAGTGCTGAGGGGTAGGGTAGGAGAGGGAGGAAGGCGCGCTGAGGGTGGGTCGCGGGGAGGGTGCGTGGGCGGAAAGCGCGACTTCACGTGGAGTGTCGTTACGTGGCTCGTTTTCTGCTTTTAATTAGATCGCGCGCGAAATGCGACCCGGAAATTCTGCCGCGGAGAGGCCGCCCGCCCCACCGGCTGGTTGCGGGGCTCGTGCGTAAACCGAAAGCCGAGGTGTTAGCGGAAACCCACCCCCGCCCCCATCCCCATTCTCCGAGCGCCGTGTTTCTCTCTCTCCCTCCTTCGCACCGCCCCCGGCCGGGGTCTCTCTCCACCTACGCGCGACCTGCACCGCCCGACGCACCCCCGCAGAGAGAGAGAGAGAGAGGAAGATGGGATAAAGGGAGAGAAAAAGGGAGACCTTTTCCTCGCGCGTTTTTCAAAAGGGTCGATAGACTCCCCCGAGGCGCCCCCGGGTACTCTCTCGACTTCGAGGAGCGAGATGCGAGAGAGGGATGATTCGGTTGTTTACCCCCCATCCCCCCGTCCGGAATCGCACGCATGCGATCCCGAAAAAGTGGAGCAAGCGTTTCGCGAGCGAGTCGCCGGCGTCGCGACGCCGCGCGGGGCGCCGATTGAACCTCTCTTCTCCCCTTCCTCCTTTTTTTCCTTTCCTCTCATTCCGCAGAAACCGCGACGAGCCGACGCGGTTTCCGCGGGGAGCGATTAACGCCGCGCGAACCGCGAGGCCGTTATCACTGGTCCTCGCTTATCATCGGCGCAAGCAACGGGAGGGGTGTCGCGATTCCCACGACCCGACTAATGGCCGCAAAGACAGGGGGGGTGTTATTTCCCACCCCCCCGGAAGTGAACTCCGGGGTTACCGCGTTACCTCGAATCCGTTTACAGCGGAACGAGCCCGCGCGTAACTCCTCGGTGGATTTTACGGAACTAAGCGCGCCGGTTAATCCCGCCTGACGGAGGGGCGAGGAATGCATCGCGGGATCGCCAAGTTTAACAGAAGTCATAAACGAAGTTCCTCGTCGAGGCCGGGGTACATAAAAATGAGCGGCGAACGGGCACTTTTACAGCCACCGGCCGCGGCCCGTCTGCTCTTCCCCGAATGGCTGCCCGGTATATAAATTAGCCGGCGAGCTCTCTCGGCGGCCTAATTTTTCCCGCCCTCGGCGAAAGGGCTTAAACACTTGCACGTTCGGCTCGCCTACCCGACCACCACAGGTAAAACCCACCCAACCAATCGAGGCTCGAACTTAACTCGTTATCGCGCCACCGGGACCATCCTGAGATCCCCTTACCGGGCCACCACGACGGATATGATAACACCGGCGCGCTCCGATTTCCCCATACGTAAATACCTCACAGTAATCCCGAATCGTCCCTGCCACGTCTCGAGTTACGTCGTCCAGCTTCGGTTACCTCCAGCAACAACCAGCGACGGGAAGTCACCGAGGCCATCGGCGAGCAATTGTTAACCGACAAATAATCCCGACCCAGGTGACGCCGGACCTCGGGATAACGCTGCCCTTTGTTCTCGGCGAGCACTATCGGCCCGGCGTCTCCGGGCTAATGTATCGGCCAATTACCATCGAGTTACATTACGTTTACCCCGACGTGCAACTAAGTTAGTGGAGCAGTCCACGGAAATTTGGGGTTCCACGGGAGAGCAGGGCCTCCAGTCGAGAGAGGGTGGCGGCGCCGAGAGACGTGCGCGCGTTACGGGGAACGTGCGTAAAGAAGAGCGACGGAAACGAGGCCCCCGGGGGGGGGAGGGAAGGGGAGACAATTCCGAAAATCAAACAGTGCCGCCCGACTCCATTATTTTCCGAGGAGGGAGTTCGCAGGACCCGGTCGTCACGTACTCCCGCAGGACTTCGGAATTACGTAATCCCGGCGTCGCCGATCGACGGGGCTCGCGCCTTAATATTCCGCCGCCGGGAGAGATCCGGCATGGGGGGGGGACCCCCCGCGAATCGCCGCGCCGCCCTCCCCACGTGCAAGTCACGTAAAACGCGCGAGTTACATACAATTCGCGATAACAAACCCGGGGATTTAAAATTCCTCGGACGTACGCGGCCGCCATGAGACTCCGCGGCCCCGGGGGGTGGAAAAATCGGGGGAGAGGGGGGCGAAGGCGCCGGAAAGAGGGAGCGGGCCAGGGGTGAACGGGGGAGAGACGATTTTCACGTTTCCAGCGCCGCGACGCCGGACAGACCGGCCAGAGAGGCTGGGGGTGCGGATCCGCGACCCCCAAACTTTTCCGAGCGATCCCGATCTGGGTCGACCTTAACCCCCACCCCACCCCGATAATGAAATGAGTTACGTCGCCGGTTGAGAGGCGACCCCGAAAATCGATACCCCCTGGTGGAATCTGGGTCGGGATTGGAACCGCTTTCGGTCGCGAGATCCGCGCACACCGGGACTGGCATTTAGGGGTTGCGAGTCTCGAAGGAAGCGGTCGCGGTTTCCTAATCGGAATCGACCGCGGTCAGGTGCGACCCCGCGAGGCCGAGACCGTGATAAGAGGTTCGGGGTGCACCGTCGATCGAACCTAATGGGCACGAGGGCCGGAAGTCGGACGAAACACTGGCGGTCACGTTTCCGTTGGCCCCGTACGAGCTGAATTTCTCTAGTCCCCCTTGGGGGTCGATAAAGAGAGACGTCGAAAAATCCCGAGGAATTCCGCAGGAGTCCGGACATCGGCGCGAGGGTCGAGGCGATACGCGGAAAACTCGGCGGAATTGAATCCGCACGGATCGCTTAGAAATGAGAAATGGGAAATAATTAGGAAGGCGAGGGAGGGCCCTCGAAAATCGGGGCCAAGCCGGGGGACGCCCTTCGAGCTCGTCCCAATTCCGGGGTTCTGGCCGGGGATTTCTTTCCGAGTCGTAAATATCCGAGTAATTACACGTGCTAATTGCCGCTTTGCACGGCGAGAGTTCAGGGACGCGTACACACGGCCGTTCCCCGCCGTCCGTGTAATTAGACGCGTGGCCCGGCCGGTCGTGCGGTCGGCTGATGTTTGCGGAGACCAGGAAAGCGATCCTCGCGGCTTGGAGCTTTTAATCGCATAATTACGATCCACTTCCGGCGACGGGGCGATACGGCCCGTACAGAAGAATCCAATTAGCCGGCTGCGGGACGACCTTGCCGTCGTCGGCCGGAAGTCCCGTTCAAGTTCTCGAACGGAGGATCGATCGGCCATCGGGAAGCGTCAGGTACCCATCGGGTACTATCAGGTCCCGCGGAATATTATCAGGTATCGGCGCGTACCGTGAAGTATATTATCGGATATTATCAGGCATCCGTCGCGTGCTATCCGGGTATATCGTCGGATATTATCAAGGATCACAGAGTACCAAAGATCACCGAGGACCATCCGGTACCGCGGCTGTGGGAAGCTGGACCCTGGCACCCGAAAACCCCCTCTGACCACCCCCATCAAAACCCCAAACAACCCCATTGTCAGGCCCAGGAGACCCCTTCTCTTCGACACGGGGCGCAAAACTCGGAGACAGTAGAAACGCATCGATCCACGAAGCTGGGCTCTCTCGGTACTCCCGGAAACTCGGCATAACGCGCTGACGATAGAGAGAGGATTTACCCGGTGCCATCGGTGCAACCCAGACCGTGCTAAATAAACCCCTTGCATTTACCCCCTTGGCGTGCACTGAACAGGGACCGGAGAACTGCGGAAATTTTGGGATAACTTTTTCCTACGCGTTCAAAATCCACGGATGCACGCGCTAGACTTCAAGGGACTTCTCGAAGAGCGGGTCCTCGGTAAGCGCAATCAGCTGTCTTCAAAGTCGAGATTCGGGGAGACAAAGGGGAACTTCGCCCCGTGAATATCAGTGAAAAACGAAGTTCGCGGGGACGCGTCGAGCATCGAGAGAAGCGGAACAGAGAGGCGAAATAGTGTCTCCGGTATGTTCGATAAAAAGTATCCACGAAATATTCTATAAATATTTCCTACTAAATTTCGTAAATACTCCCTGGAGGTGGCACCGCGTAAACGCGGCGCCGTCGAACCGTAGGAAAATGCGGCGTTTATTAAGGGGAGCAAACCCTTTAGCCCGAAAATTAGTCATTTTTTAGGAATTTTTTTGATAGTGACAATATAATCCCATCATTTTAAGATTTCGACATATATTTTATTACAACTTTTAAGCGTTTAGAGACATTGCTGTTTTCTTTTTACACAAACAAAATGGCGGCGTCGGTCCTTTTGGATTTTTGTTTAAAGCAATAGCTTTCAGCCACTTGCACCAGCTATCACGCTAGTTCACGGTATGTGGTCCCGGCGCTCTCGACAATATGCAATAACTTCGTAAATATTTAATTTTTCCCTTTTCCCGTACATCCTCAATATATTACACTTTCGAAATATGTAACAAACAAAGAAATCGATTTTTTGAAAATTCGAAAGGGTTTGCTCCCCTTAATCCCGCAGCGAATGGAACGGCGCGGTTACTCCAGTGCGTACAAGGCAAAGAGCCGCAGCCATCGCGATGGACGGGGGATTAAAAAAATTCCGTCAACGTCGAACAGCGAAACGTCACCGGGGAAAAAGCTTCCCCTCGCACCCCTGCATTCACCCTAACGCGAATTCCGGACGGACACAAGCCCCATGTGCGAAGCGTTACTTCCCCCACCGTTTCAAATTTCCCGGGGGGAGAAAAATTGAAACATATCGGCGCTTAACGCGAGGTCCTTCGTCGCGATGCAACGAGGTGTCCGTACCTGCGGGAACCTTAAATCGGAAAAACCGATTCGTCCCAAATGACGAGTCGCAGGTGGAAATTTAACCCGACGAGTGGTTTTCATTGTGCGGCCCATAAAGCGTTATACTTCGAATAGGTCAATATGCGCCGTTGGTCGTTCCTGTCGACGCGGCGCTTTCCCTCGGGAAAATAATTAACGCACATCGATCCACTTAACGCGAGATGGGATAGGCCGAGAATCAGGTGTAACGCGTTTACACCGTTGGGTCTCCACAATCCCGGTGGCCTGGGGTAGGCTTTTACATCCACCGTAAACATCACGTGAAAAACCCCTTACAGACACCTCGCGTTACAGCATAATTAACCCTAGGCACACTAAGAACTGGCCAAACAAATCGTCGAAAACATGACGTCCATGTCCGGCGACGTAGGGTACATCTCGCTATTACGCCCACAGTAACTATTAAGTACACGTGCAAGTTTTCAGGTGACATCAAAGTGGAATAAAGCTATCCCCCGAACTGATTGCGCCGCACCACTTGACATTTTACCACCTAAATATGGAACCCCTGAGGTTCTTCTTGCCCGTGACATTTTTCTTTTTAACTCGTTTATAAACAATGGAATGTTTTTTCATCAAGATGGAATGTCACGAATGTAAGGATCCTTTCTTAGGGTCGCCAAATTCCCGGGGTGAAATGTCGAACAATTCGGTACGTGCTCTCAGGTCGGAGAAAAGTCTGGTAAACGATATCGTTATTTTTGCGTACGATTGCGATAATTGCCCGCTCTTGTCCTTTTCCTGATATGGGCGATCTCGTAATCGGGCCATCGCGTTCTGCCCGATATCTGAATTTCACGAGGCTAACAACGTCCCCCGTGTAACCGCGCTTTCGCGCCATTATGCCGTGTCTTCCCGGGCCGCGCGAAAAAAAAAGAAAGAAAAAAAAAAAAACGCGGCCGGTCTTTCGGCCCGTCGTTCCGCAGAAAGTTCCGGTTATTGCAATTAACATCCCGCCGAGAACGCGCCGTGCCTATTTGCTTTGGCGCGAACGCTCGACGAGCATTGTGCGGCCGTAACGCGGCGTACTTCGAAACGCTCATACAGGCCATTCACATTGTCCGACGCCGTGGTGCTTTCTCCCGTGAAAACAATTAAAACGAATCGATCCACTTAACGCACGAGATGCGATACGACGAATGCCAGCCGCGTAACGCATTTACGCCGCGAGATTTGCCCCGGCACTTTGGCCGTAATGCGCCCCTTCCGCCGTGGCGGCCCGCGTGCGATTTCCGCGCGATCGACACCCCAGGGTCTCTCTCAAAATTTACGGCCGCGTCGAGTCGCAAAACGCCAACCGCGCCTCGTAATTCTTGCGATCTCCCCGCCGAAAACGCCCGTTTCGAGCGACCAAATTCGGCGAATCGCAACGCCTCCCTATCTTTCTCTTTTTTTTTTTTTTTTTTTCTATGACTTAAGCTCCAGGCAGTAGGTTGGATTAACTTGTGCAAGTACTCCGCGGGTCGTACTCACGTACAGGATTTTTTGGAACGGACAGGTCCTTGACAGTAAAAAAAAAAAAAACAAAACAAAATGCAAGACCTCCCGCAACCTCGAAAACGTTAAGATCAGCCGATTTTCAAGATTTTCGGGATCGCAAGAAAAACCGCGGAATAAAGAAGAATCATGCAAGAAGGAAAAAAAAAAAATAAGACAATGCATCGAGGCTTGGTCCTTCGTCCCGACGAGCAGGGCACCCGGGATGGGTCCGAGTTGCATGTCCGGCGCGACAGAGCCCGAAAGGCGCGGAATTTATGTCAACGCGTGGACGCGCGAAACGTCCGGCGCACGTCTCGAGTGAAATTTCCCAATCAAGCCGGGCAGAAATTACCGGCGAGCGGTTAATTTATAGCCGATGGTGTATCGGACCGAAGGGCCGTCCGCGCGGATGAAACGTTAATAGCTCCGGCCGGTGTTATAGGTCGGGTCCTGAGGTCGGAGGCCGGACCGCCCGGCGGACGTATAGACAGGAGGACAATCGAGAGATTCGATTTCCGACCGGTCGAAACCGACCGGGGGATCTCGTTTCGCACGGCGGCGAGTAAAGTAACAAAGCACTTTATCCACGTCACGTGGCGCAAACCGGACGATCGCGGATGCGGAGGAAAAGAACAGCTCGCAAGTCCCGGAATAGAAATGTCGAGCCAGAACCGAAGGCATTTGCATACGCCAGATATATTTAACGCACACGGGCAAGATATAATGGCGGCGCAATAAATCCCCAAACCCACCGACGTATGGATAATCGGTGGAACTTCCACGTCGATAAAAAGAAAGAAAAAAAAAAAGAGATCGATAAAGGTGGGACAAGAGAGGTGGAATTTGTCATTTCAGGGGATCGCAAACCGCGGATTTCCGGATCAACGGGGGAACGGTCAATAGACAAATTGTTTCCAGCGGGTCGTTCTCGCACTCGGCGGGGGTATTATCATAAGGGATTGGGTTCGAAGCTAACACCGCCCGGGCGGACCCGAATCGCACCCGGGTGGCCGACATATCCGTCGAGGTCCCTGCCATTGGAGGGAGAGAGACGCCGCGACGGCCGACCGACGAGTGCGAGAGAGAGGATAGGAGCGACCGCGCGAGAGAGGCGCGACAAGACCGGGGGCAAGGGAGAGAATTCCCTGACTAACTACCCGCCCCCCCACCTATATAGCTCAAGAGTGCCTGCTTAATGGATTCAATTAAAAATTAATTCGATTCGAGTTTCCCTTCGATCTCACTCTCTCGGGGGCGAGAGGACAAGGTCTCGCCGGGAATAAAGAAGATTCCGGGCGAGCCGGGATGGAAAGCACGGTTACCTGTGCAGAAAAGACGGACCCGGGGAGCGTTCGTAAAGTGGAAAGAATATTATAATAATGTCCTAATGAGGATGGGACGCGGAAAATGCCGCGAGGACTCGGCCGGGTAATATCGTAAGCCCGCGGGAACGTAGGGAGGGAGGATCGACGCCGGAATTTCCTCTCTTCCGGAATAGGGTTGAACCTGCCGGAACCTAGGGAGGGCCGATCGAATTAAACGTCGCGAGAAAATCCGGAATACCGAAGAACCCCTACCGGTCCTCATCCCTCCTAGAGACTTCCCCAGAAATCCCCTAGACGAGGGAGACCGCGCCTCCACCGAGTGATTTTTCCCTCGCAACGGGGCCCCGACTCGGGCCGATTAAGCCGAGGCAAACGCGTTCCTCTTCGCACTTGTCAAAACGAGCGCTTCATTTCCCGGGCACTTTTCCGAGGCGCTCGAGGCCGCGGATAAGTGTGCATCGGCCTTAATATTCCCCGGAGATTCTCCGCGGGAGATACTCCGGGTCCAGGGGCGGGCGGGAGGGGACAGAGCGGCGGACGCTCCGGGTTCGGATTTTTCAATCACGTTCCGGACTGACAGGATTAATAAAGCGGAGCGCCGCGTAGTTTCTAGACTCATTTCATGCAGAATCGAATTGGATTTCCCGGGGCTGAGTATATGTAACCGGCATCCCTTTGATGTGCCGGCCGGGGCGCTGGCGCGCGGGCGAGAGCGCGAGCGCGAAGAGGCGGTCGCGGGCACACGGGCCCGCGCACACTTTGTTACAACGCGCTAAATAATCGGTTTATAAAAATTCATAGCGAGTGCAGCGAGGCGGCCGGCTTCATCCCGGGTCCGGGCACACGTTTGCGGTGACGATGTGACGAGCCGACGGACAGATGGGGCGCGGACGGAAAGGGGGTGGCCCGGGGTGGGAGCGAAAGAGGTACCGGGGAAAAGTGGAAAATGGAGGCGCGGGAGGGTGGGGCGTTTTTAGTGGTCGCACCACTCGAACATGCCAGCGCGAATATCCTGCGAGCGCACTCACACCCTCGTCCGGGCCGTCGTCGTCGCAAAGGGTGGACGACTCCCGAATATTTTCCTTTAATTTAATTTTCTCTTGGAAAAGTGCGCATCGCGCGGGGGCCCCGCGAGGCCGGCGAGCGGAAGCGGGTGCGGCCGAGCGAGCGCGGACGCGTCACCGTAAAACTGTGACGGTGTCCGGTGGCTTTTTGAGAGGGTTATTACGGAAATATTTCATTAGTGGCGCGGCGGGGGCATTTTTTTTCTTTTTTTTTCTACTCTTCTTTACTCCCCTTTTAATTCAAAAGCGCCGAGAGATCGCTCGCGATTCCAACATAGGGGGGCGCGAGAGAATCCATCGGGGAGGGTGGAGGGGTTAATCGGAGTTGTATTTGAGAACCGGCCATAACGCAGCCGGAATTCGAGGTGGGCCGCGTAAAAACGACAGGTGGCGGAAAAGGGAACCCCTTGACACCTTCGGAAATGTCGCCCCCCTCGAGGAAGAAATTACCGCCGAGCGAGACGAGATTTTTCGAGGGTACATTTCGCGACCGCCGCTCGCGATCGTTATGATTTCCTTCGAGGTCGCTTGCTCGGAAAGTTTTCCACATCCACGAGCGTTCTTTCTGTCACACCTGGAAAACATAAAGGGGGCCTAGAGGGAAGAGAGAACGTGAAACTAATACCCGAAACGGGTGCTCACACCTTCCATCGCGTTTCCTTCTAATGAACCGATGAAGAATTAAACATTCCCCGGTGTACTGAAAAGTTCCGAGATCTGTTGAAAAATTTCCCAGCTCCTCTCGGCCGGGGGAAATTCCTCGACGTTTCCAGGTTTCCTGGGTTTCTTCTGCGCGGGGGGGGGGGGGGGGAAAGTTTAATGAACCGGCCGTCTCACATTAAACGATTCGCCCCCGAACGCTCGCATAAAACGTGCACCGGGCGGTAAAGCGCACCTTTCGCGTCCTCGTTCTTCCCGAAGAACGGAAATTAACATTAAGGGATTAAAACGGAATATTCTCACTCTCCACCCTGCGCTTAATTCCAAAAGTAACGATATTTAACACGCAGTCTAACGTTTCGTTGCGCCTCCGTTGCAGCCCTGACAACGCTATACGGATCGACGAGGGCCACAGGAAACACCACCCAAGCGGCGTCGGAGGATGAAAAGGAAGCCTCGTCCTTGGTCGGGATGGGCCTCGAGGATTTCAAGGAGAGATACAGAAGACTCATCCCATACATGACGTTCTACGTCGCCAACAACTACGTGAACGGTCAGTCGCCTCAAGGTTTCAGTCTGGTGGTACCCGGAGACGCGCCCTTGCGGAGGCCGCAATACGTCCTCTCGAGGCCCGTCGACTCCAAGAAGAGTCCAAACTACAGGACGGGTTCCCAAAGTCAGGAGGAGAAATTCATCCCCTCGCTGCAGTACAACCCGACGGACCTGGGTACGGACAACGAGTACTTCACGCCGCTCCAGTACGGGGCGAAGCACGGCTACGAAAGTCATCCGGCTCCCCCGTATCGGCCTTTCCATAGACAAAGACCAGTTTACGCCCAGGTGACGACTGCTGGCAGCGTCCCAGAAAGTCAATATTTCACGACGGCCAGACCCCCGAGGCCGTACAACGGCCCAGCCCAGCCAGGAAGGGAGTACTTGCCGCGGAAACAGCCGATTAAAACGGGCGTTAACTATCAGGACTACGCCTCGGAGTACGTGGTCAGGCCCAACGGGAAGCACGCGATAAGCGTGGGAGACTTTAACTATCCGATAGACGACTTCGAGTCTTTCAGGTTCGTGGAGCCCACCAGGGTGCCGCAGCCATTCCGGCGTCCGACACCAGCGAGGCCCCCCCACGTCCTGCCACCTAATCTCAACCACCGGCTAAGCCACATTACGAAAAGCTTCCAGCTGACCAACCAGTTGCCGGAAGTGCTCAGCAAAGATAACATAGACAGCAGCATCAGGACCCTAGTCGAGATCCTCGATATCCTGAACAGCGCCAAGAAGACCGAACTTCCCAGACTACCATCGGCGGCGACGCACCTAAGGGTTCCCCCAAAACCCCCAACTTATGATAACTCGAAGGTGAAGTACGTCACCAGGCCGAAAGTAATAACTGAGACGCGGTACCAAGCGACGCCCACCCCTATCCTGGAGCCCGTTAAACCGATACCGTATAAACCGGGAGATATTAATTTGAGCAATACCAAATTGAACATTCCCCCGCCCACCGACTACGGCTCGGGTGCCCCGAAGGACAACAACGTGCAGTACTACGTACCCCTGGTCCAGGACATCGACGAGGAGATATTCGAACCTGTCAGGAAGCCCGATAAGAACGAGGACCCGACCGAGCATACCTACGAAATCACGGAGGATTTCGCCGATGACATACGCGACGACGAGCGGTTTACTTCACCCCCGACTACGAAAATGCCGGCTCGCAATTACCCGAAGCCCGACGGGGTCACCTCTCACGTACAGAGGATACCGCCAACTTCGCTCAAGTACGGGGCCACGAGAGGGAAGCCACATGTCGATTATCCGGCATACGCCAAGATCCCGGAGACGAAATTCAGTTGCAAGGAACAGAGGTACAAGGGATTCTTCGGAGACACGGATACGAGATGTCAAGTAAGTCGTCCTCGAGAACGCGAGTACTCCCGGATCCAGTCGAGAGAAATCCTCCCACTTACCGCCCGACTTTCGACCCGCCTCAAAATATTATCCTGCTCTGAATTATTTTGCTTCGATATTAATTAGCGTTGTCAAAGTCAGCGAATAAAAAAAAAACAACAACAATTAATAATTACTTCTTTTTCAGGTGTGGCACTATTGCGATCTTAATGGAGGGAAGTCTTCCTTTTTGTGCCCCAACGGCACAATTTTCAATCAAGCTGCCCTGACGTGCGACTGGTGGTTCAACGTCAAGTGCGAATCGACCACCCAACTCTACGTGTTGAACGAGAGACTGTACAAATACATTCTTCCGATAATGCCCAAGTTCCCCGAGGATTTCACCGGACCGGAAGTAGACCGATATTTGGAATTCAAGTTCAAGGAAATGGAGGCGAAATTGAAAGAGAAAAATTTAAAGAAGCAGGAAGAAGAGAAAAGTAAAGAAGAGGAAAACACGTTAGAAAGTGTAAACGACACGGAATAATTTAGGGCAATGTTAGAATTTTTTTAGGGATATCCAATTTTTGGTAAGTCTCGTTGTCGTTACAAGCTGATGATAAGGATCTTTCCCTAACTTGCCTTCAAGACTATTTAATGAGTTAAAACAATTTATGTGCAATCAGAGGATTTGTTGACCGTTTGCATTTGTACAACTTGTGCGGGTATGAAACGGCTGATGATATTCATAAGTATTCTTCTCTCCCCTCTAGTCATATTTGTATTGAATAGATATTTATGTGAGACTGTTTCCAGCCTATCCACTTTGGCGCTATTCGGTACCTTGACAGTTTACTATGAAGCTGGATTAACGGTCAAATTCTCTTTCACAGATATAGTACTTATGGTGAAGGGTAATCGTAGACGATAATAATTGTTTGTATTGTTAACGCAGTGAACGATTCATAACATAACTGTCTTGATGGACATCAGTCCCTTCCGACTGTATTCTAAATATTAAATTATTCATGGTTCAGACACGAGAGTATTCCTGTATATTAACGATGATCTTTTCGATGTACCACGTTTTAGATTGTTATAAAATTGTTCAATAAAAATATTTATTCATTTTTGTACAAAAAAAGCTCTTACCCCCATTCTACTATTATTTAATACCCAGCTTCAATGTATCTATACATTTTATAATTAATAACGTTCCTTACCTTTTGGGTCTGATGAACTCGCTGCAGATTCTCGGCTACCCTGTCGTACACCATGAAGAACTCTGACAGCAATTCATCGTTCTAGAAAAAATAGAATGGAAATATTACATTAACAATAACTGATAATAACATATGACAATTCTGTTTTATAACGAACCAACCTTAACTTTCTGCTGAACCATTTTATGTCCCTGATGACTTTGCAACATACAATGAGAACAACCGGCAATGTCACATTCTTCACAAAGATATTCCAACGCTTCTTTGTTATGTGCAGCGCAATAGCTTATCAAAGTAGTCGACATACTATTTGCTACCTCTGATAAAAATATCTTTCGATGATTTTGTAATGCCCTGCCATGAATCTGCAATGCAAACAATTTGCTCCACAAAATATTGAAACTAATTTAAAACAGTAACGTCACTAAATTATGCTACATACCTTAGAATAACATGCGTTACAGAATAGTACATTGCACTGCTGACATCGCATGGTTGCGGCTATTCCACACTCGGAACAATATCCTTGAACGAAAAGCAATAATTACTATACGAATACATTTAATCAGATCACGACTGAATTAAAAATTGGTTTTACCTTGCTCATTGAACGGTCGAAGCTTAGAGCCACCAGGCAGACAGAATGCTATATCTGGATCGTCTGCATGTGCTGGCCGTGTTTGACTGACATTGATTAATCCAAGTAGGTATATGTTTACCGGTAATTTGATTTTTAGGTCAAAATCCGGTGTCAATTCAGTCTTACACAATGCACAGGATCTACCAGGATTTAACCGTGCACAGCCTTCGCACGCTGCATGTCCACAAGGTAGTAACAACGGCACTTGATTTCCACGCACATTAGTAATATCTATAACAAATAAATCATAGTAATGAAAATACCTTTTCTACAATTACATCCTTTCCTTACATCTATCATAGTTCTGCAATCACAATCGTATAAGTCTATCGGAATCAATAAAGAAAGAAGCATCGAGTGATTCTAACCTCTGTCTCAAATTTACAAGCGTATCTAATCCTTTGTGAAACAAGCCAAAGCTGACCGACGCATCTATTATGATTATCACCTTGAATGTTTTCATTCACCAAAAGAATACGTCCTAACCCTATTGGCATTATTCATAATTTTCCGTACTTCAATCGAGACCAGAGGAATCGTAACCTCTTCGCATGAAGAAAGAGAGTCTTGCAAAGCATTCTTAAACCGCGATTAAAACGTAAAATCCTAAAATCCAGTCGAACAAATATGCCGGCCAAAACGTGCATACACTCGAAACAATGGAATTACCTTTGAGAAAGAACTGACGTTTACAATGAACACAGGAGATGTTTTTCAGCTTCGTATTCGGGAAATAAAACGACGGTGGCCCTTGCCTCTCGAATCGTTGAACGGACATTTTTCCTCTTAATTTAACAACAACGAACTCTATAAAACTACTCGCAAAAATATCGAACAACGCGCTACAAACACGTTCCAGCGTGATCCGAGACGTCTCTGTGGCCGCAACGCCATCTGGACAAGCCGGTTCAAAAAACTAACGGCGACCGCTGATTGGTCGAGCGCCTAGAGGCGCGATTCTCTGCCGTTTGTTTCTCGTTCTCTCGGCATCTACACATACTACGCGCATCTTTTCATACTCGTACCACGAAGAAAATAATATCCCCCAATAAAAGATATCACCTTACCGCCAGAAAATCATGCGATATATTTTGACCATATCACACACAATATGCGACACGTTAAGCCGAAAATATTAATTATTGCCCCAACCTTGACCCATGTGGTACTTCTAAACACGAGTCTAAATAGGCCTCGCCTCGTCATAAATGCGTCTGAAAATACGATTAAATGCAATACAATTGAGTGCAGGCACGGCCGTTTCAAAATAGTAAATACGTAAATGAAATCGAAATTATTCCCACAAAATAAAACGAGCCGCGCTTCATGGACACGTGCTGTCTGCTGCTTTATTTTTCTTCGGCGCGACGACATATATATATAGGATATGAATACGACCATATACCAGGCATGTATACGCATTCGATACACCGGGCCATTGTTACAAAAGCACCGTACGCCATCGAGTATTTCGACTATTCGAAGAGTTATCGTTTCGATATTAATTCACAGCAGCCGACGCCGCTATCGAGGTGATATTCTGTAACGTTCATAATCGTTTATACGACCCCCTATCGATATTTACGGCCCTCCGCGACTTTTCGGTCGTTGTTTGGGAAACACTATGGAATATATTCCCCTGTCCGAGTATTCCTCCTAAACGGGCTACAAATGGCGGAACATTCGATTTACTAAACGAAGGAGGTTTACTTTCGCGCGAGGACGGCCGACCTCCGTAATAAAGGTTACGACGTCGCCCGAACTAGACGGGCGGGGCGACGCCGGGATGGGGGGGAAATTTATCAAAAATATTCCCGGGGAATATGTGCCCTCGTAAAAGCGCCGATTTGGACGTGCGCGTATTGCGCGGCGGACCGCGGAGAGGGTAAACGGCACTCTGATTTGAAAGCTGTCATTTCGTTCGGGAACGGTTATTACTCCATTCTAAGGAACCTTTCGCGAGTGCACCGTCCTCGGGTTCGGGTCTTACGAAAAACCGAGACCGGGGATTACTCTTGTTCGTGTTTCGCCATTTCCTCTCCGACGTCAATCCCAGCACCGAGCGGTATCTCGCCCTCGAGACCGAGGGCACTGCTCCTTTCGGCTCCCTAGGGAATCCTGGATGTTAAACATCCTAAGAAGTCGATCCCATTGCTTCGAACAAAGGAGGGAACTGACGGAAGATTCGGTTTTTCGACCATTACCCATCCCGCCCTTTGGGTGTACCTAATTAACCGTTAATTTACGCCCCTGCACATTATCTACTTCTACACTTCTTTGACCGTATTATCAATGTTAACGATGAATGTAGTCGTAAGTCGCCGTTTTCCAAATCTGAAATTTTAATTCCAGCTCGCGATTGGTTGGGGATAGAATTATCATTTTACTGCCGAAGAATATGACTGATCCCTGCGGTCGGTGAGTCCCATTAAAGCAGTCCCATTTCCATTCACCTGGACGTGGGCAAAATAGTTTCCCATCTAGATGTTTCAATCTGCGGTTTAGCTGAAACTGGTACGGACCAACAATGTGCCAACATTGTGAAATTCAAGTGAACGGACATAACCGTGCTTTAATTCTGAATCTGTATATATATTTCCTGACGATTGCTGTCCGCTTAATCTGGAATACATAAGTCCGCGAGGGTAATTATTTCCTTCTGTTATCGAAATAAGGAATATTCAACCTCATTGGAAAACCTGTTCAATGGGAACGTTAACAAGATTAATAAATAATTTGGAGGATCGAGGGCATCCGTATTATTCGTCGAGCGACTCTTCTTCTTTCCAGGAGGAAATATGAAAATGAAAATTCACACGACCAAGCCTCGACGAAATTTACGTCACATGGAGCTTTACAAGCAACGGAATAAGATAACAAAATCCACGTGTCGTAATTGAACATTCCTTTAAATAGTCTCGTATTATCCAGAGTACGTTCTCCGTTACCTTGACCTTGCGTTATCTGCAGAGGTCCGATCTAACGGAATCACGGTTACATAATTATGACAGTCTGAATTACGATGCAGTTAGTCCCGTTTCATGATTCCTTTCCATGTAAACAAAAAAAAAGAGTTGTGCATAATCATCGCTCTTAATGCAAACACCACTTGCTGACTCTTCGCTTTTTGTATTTAATTTCCTTCGTCCAACAGCGAGTATTAAATTCTCCTGCTTAAAGCACTCCACTGGGCGAAACGTAAACTCGCTGGATTGGTTATTAAATAAAAAAAGATTCTATAATAAGAGGTCCTTCGTTCTCTGGTTATTTATGCTAGAACAAAATGAGCGATGACAACCTGTTCGTGAAATCCTCCCTCTTCGTCTCTCTATAAATCTCCATATCATACGTTTCTCGGCCACCGTTTTATCCTATTTTTTCTGCTTCTCTCTCCCTTTTTACAGATACGTAAAATCGTGCTCTTCGAAGTCTTAGGCCGGCTGCAATTTGCCAGACAAAAAGAGCAAGAAGAAAGGCCACCGGTAGCACCGGTCCTAATCAGTGGCTCCTCGGAAGATGCCTTCGGTATTCAGGCATCTCGCACCAACGTCGCCCGAGGTTATAGCATTATCGATTCTGGAGAAATCCTTCGCAACATCGACGTCCCATCCACGATGTTGGTTAGACCGAACCCTTTGCACCACTTTGTTTCCCGAAGCTCAAGAGAAAGAGTGGCTGGCTACAACGGAAAGCTCCTTTGAGCTAATTATGTGCCGTGGGAGAGCACTGGACCTCTCTAAGGGTCCAAGATAATAGATGTCTCGAAGGGAGCTATTTTGGACCACTTTGGAATTATCTTTTAACAACACAATCTTATCACGTTGCAGGAGATCGGCAAAAACTGAGCAGACACCAGGACCGTATTATCATAGGAAGTTGAATTACAGATCAAAGGATTTTAATCTCCACCATGCCCTGAATGTATATTAACAAACTCCCAAGAAAAATAACATAGTCCCAGGACGCCTTCCGTTCGGCTCTAGACTATGTGGCCAAAGACGTATTTCGGTGACTGGAATTACGTTTTTGCACCCTTCCTAATGGTATGAGACTATTATCTAATTAATGAAACCCATGGAATAAAATAAGGAACTCCAATTTAATGAACGGTATCAGCAATCGCGATGGCTTTTCCTAAGAATCCGTATCCAGGAAGCACCGAGACATTCACTTATCCGATCCAAAGTGTCCTTAGAGACAGCCTCGTGCAGGTTGTCTCGTTTAAATCGACACATAGCGCCTGTCCTAAGTAATATTCTAGATCCGGAAGAAGCATAAAAGAGCGTACTCAAGCATGAAGCTGCACGACGAGGTACTGGCTGTGCAAGGTAGGTGTGGCTGCCGGCACAAGAGTTCCCGAAGAAACGGGAACGTTCTAAAACTTCCAAAATTGCGTTTACTGTAACAGGACTCATTCCCAGGAAGACGGGCGAAGGAACGAGTTAACCTGCCGAAAAGACCCGCCGTCAAGGCAAGGATCTCTTCCAAGACGTCCATACCCGGAAAGCAACCTCCAGGATTAAATATTTCCAACCACATCACCACCTCGAGCCCGGTAACATTTCGCTCCCCTAACAACCTACATGCACCCTGAATATTATAAATCATCGATCGATCAGGTACTCGGGCGATCTCGAAGGACCCGTTCCCAGCGCTGTCCAGGAGTTAACCCGTCCTTGCAGGAGGCGCTGGCAGGCCGTTTCGCCTCGGTATGTAGGATGCGACTTGGGCAAGATTCCGCCTGCGGAAGTGGCGTAAAAGAATGCGCGAAGCGGCTCCGCTCCGCGAGGTAGGCGCGGCCGAGCCCGTTAGGACGCCGGCCGAGCGGACCGGTACCAGTTTCCTCTATCTCTAGTCTCCAGTAGAGACGCTCAGGACGGACCAGACCGTGGCTCGGTCGGTGAGCGGGGCGGGGGCGGCCTCTGGGAGAAGCGAGAGGCAAGGTCTAGGCTCGCCTCCTGTTCAAGGTCGCGAATCCCGGCTCCATCCCCACCTCGATTTCTCTAGCGCCCTTTGCGTCCCCTCGGCCTCTAGCTTCTCCCCGACGTCTCTCTCGGGCGGTGTGCAACATCGATTTACCCATAAAAATGCCCCGCTCTCTCTTTCTCGACTCCATCACTCCTCTATTACTTCCTTGCCCGGGCTCGCGGCGCACCTGCATTCGGAGGTCGGCTCGGCGTCGGAGGCGACGCGGCGCGTCGGCCCGACGATAGTGACAAATCTGGGGATAAGCGCCGCCACTTATATTCGCACTCCCGAGGCGATATCCCGCCTGTTTACACCGGGGCCAAGCGTCGCGTGCCCGCGTTCGAGAGCCCCGGAGCACCGGGCAAGAGCGAGGAAGAGAGAGAGACCGATACGGCCGCCCGGGTGGGAGACGGAGAGCGCCTGCGTCTGACGAGTGGAGGATCGAGAGGGAGCGAGCCGGCGCGAGCCCCGCACCGTCGGAGGGAGAGAGACGGATACAGGGAAGCGCCTGGCCGCGGGTTAAAGGAAAAAAGACGAGACAACCCTCGAGTACGTTTAGCGCGCGAGCTGCGAGGGAGAGGACTGCCGAGGAGCCGGTCGTTTAGCTCGCCCGACGTAAACGCTAAATCCACGCCGCTCCGCCCGGGCGGGCCCGGACTCTCTGCCCACTGCGATACATCGCCCCGCTTTCACCGGTCTATTTGTTCCTTATTCTCGGCGACAGCTTCCCTTTCCCGTTAGTGGACCGTGATTTCGTCTCTAACGGAGCCCCTCGGAGGGGATCTAAGGGATCAGGGACGCTGAACTATGAAACTACTTTTATTTTCCTTCGCTATTTGTATGTACCATTAAACTCGGGGATGATGTCCAGCCACTGAGTATTACATTGGTTTCAGGAGGGATCTCTGAGCGGCGCTAATTAGCCTTCGTGGGATATAGAAGGTCGTTTAATTGACCATCCGTATCCTGATCGCATGGCTGCAGGAGATGGAGGAGGCAAAAGAGAGAAGAGGATAATGAAATAACGACCGCGGTTCCGGAGCTGGGGCAAAAAGCTCGAGGAGAAACAATCGCGGAACTCGCGATGTAAAAATAGCGGATTTCGCGAAAGTAAAAGGTTAGCCGAGGGGAAGGAAGGGAGATCGAGGCAGGCTCGCTCGAAGACTGGGCACCGCGTTATAATCTGAACTGCTGCCGAGAGTCTCCCTGTAATCGCACATAGGCGTATGTACGCGTAGGTATACATACACCTATGTACCATCCTGGCTCGGTTCTAAATTCAATTCCGGTGACCTACATTAGGGGCTACGTGACAGGGTGGAAACTGCCGGGAAATTTCAGACGTGGGTAGTTCGATCGGAAAAGGGACGGGTAAACGCTGGTTTTCCGGCGGGGTTAAGATTGCGGGCTGGTCACTTCGACGTTAAGTAGGACTCGTGAATAATTCCCACCCGACCACGGCCATGGTCGTCCACCCGCCTGCCCGCCACCCCGCCAGAGAAAACTCGGCCTTTTCGGCTTTCACTGGCTCTCGTGAACTATCTCACGTGTTTATTTACGAGTCAAGTTGCTCCTCGGAGTGACGGAAAAACGTTCTTTAATAAAGACCCAGACGATGATACATAAGAAAAATGGCGAAGAAAATCTATCAGACGTAGGGATAGGACCCTTCATCTCGGCCAGGCTGTTTTTAATTCCTAATTAAGATATGTGTCGTAACTGTAGTTACTGAAAGATTTGAAACCTTAGCGGGAAAAATGTCAGATATGTTTATTAGAGGCGATGGAATTACAGGGATTACTAAAAAGGTGGACAGAATAATATCCGACGTAGATCATCCCTGCTTCTTGTCAAGGGGATGCTTGTTTTCTCATCCCGGGGACAACGATTTCATAATCAAGTAGAGGACTATGGTAATGCACGCTGTAATCGATACTATATGCGGCAGCTAATCGTCTGGCAAAACATGATAGTGGAGTCCGAGATTATTGATTTCGGGATTCCGTACCTCTGTGGTATCGGGGGTTATCGCCTGCCCCTTTGATAAAGGTGCGCGTAAATCCTCGTAATTGTCTCTCTTTCATATCGTTATGTATAAACATGTCCAGCACATTTTCCGTCATCTTGCCTCCAGGAAAACTCGACATTCGTCGAAGTCCCCTCGATCCCGACTTGCCTACTTCAAAGGCGAGGAGGAAAGCGAACCGTGCGTAAGAGAGGGACGACTGGTGACGAGAAAACTCGGACACGTTTGCGATCGGCGATCGAGCCACCTAGGCGTCACGGAGGGTGGCGAAGGGGAGGACGAACGGGATTGGGAGAACGCATCTTCCAAAATTGAGCGGGGGCACTCCGCCCCACCCTGGGGTCGGTACTTTGCTGAGCAAGAGCTTTGGAGAGGCGCCAGCCAAGCGGTCGAGCCGAAACCTGTAAGCTTGTTTTCACGATTCTCGCCCTCCTTTCTTCCGGTCGGTACAGCGTTATTCTATACAAGCAGCGGTGGCCACTTCCTTGGAAGTAAAGTGGTCAGTCGGAGCCAGGGCCCCCGCCACCCCCTCGCTGACCTGTCTTCGTCAAAGACCCGTTCTTACAGGGGCGGGAAGAAATCAGGAGCTTTCGCGCCGGAAGAAAAGGCGCCCCGTCGCGACGCTCTCTTCCGCCCCCCTTTTTTTACACGACGGCGGCCAAATTTCCCAACCTTTTTCCCGCCCACCGGGCGGTGCGATGCTCCTAACAAAACGGAAAATCGAATCCGACGCACTCGCGCCCTGTTCGCGTGCTCAAGTTAGGTGCGAAAATCGGTTAACCCTTTTCTTCTACTTCCAGCTTGAGATTGGATCGGTGAACGAGAAGGGCTCAATGGCTACATTGTCTCACGTTACCACGTGTCGAGTAAAGAGATTTAAGGTCCAGAGGATCTAAAAGACGAAAGGAAGTTATACATGTAATGGGAACTAAAAGGTACGTAGACCCTGGATTTTTTATTTCGGCCTCGTTAGAGTTGTAATTAAAAAATAGATTTACACGTTTTAGTCAGGGAACGGGGGTGCAGACCATTAGTAAGTTCTTACGTAAATTCTGCGGTTGAATCGCTGGATGTTCATGTATGCCTAGGTACGTGTCACGTATGCGATTCACATGTTAATGAGGATGGAAAAGGGAATTACAGAACAAGGGCGGTCATTGAAAGAGCTTCTCCAGGTACATCCCCTAAAGAGACTGGGTAATTACTATTCTGTATACCTCTACCAATGATCCATATCGAAAATGATAAAAAAACATTTGATTAACGTAAACCCCGTAACACTCATTCTAGACGCTGTTTCGAGGAAGCAGTCGCGAGTAAATTCTATATCTCTAACTCCTGGGCACAAAAACTCAATTACCAATTGCTTACCCGAAGCGGTCGGACCGACGTCCAGGAGCGTAGCTAACGCAATAACCTCAGGAATACAATCCAGGAGCCCTGACCAGCGCAAGGAAAAAGTTCGGAGAAGTCGGGGTCCGAAGAAACGGTTGCCGTCACGTTTCCGGCATCCGACCGTGCCCCTTCATCCCTCGTGGCACGGCGCCGAGTTCTCGGGCATCTTTTCACAAGCCGGACACCGTTGGAATCTTCGGATGGGAATTCAGTGGGCCCGGAGAATCGGAGCGATATATCGCGGCCGGGTGGGCGCCCCAGCGTGCAGCCCGTGGTGCGGCTAATATCGACAATTCGGCCTCGTTTATCACCACTTGTAGCTCCACCCGTGACCGGCCTCGGCATCCGCCCGGGCGGGCGGGCGGGCGCTCCACGTGGCGGTGCCGTCTCGCCCGCGCCCGACACGTGTGCGCCACCCCTTCGACCCCTTATTTTCAGTCCGCTTGCGCTGCCTCCTCGGAGGTATTCTCGCTCGGTTTGAGCCGGCCCGTAAGGTGGCAGGGTCGTTGGGACGGCGGGTAAGGTATAAGGTAGGCGCGAGTATGGCCACGTAGGTGTAAACCCAAGAATACCGCCCATGTAATCGTGCCCACTTGTTCAAAGATCTGGGTGCGCGGCCATGCGACTGCGCGCGTTTTCTTTGCCCGCGATCCCGACATCCGCCACCCTTTCGACTCGAGATTTTCGCCCGCCGCCCATCGACCCCGTCGGAAAAAACAATCCTCGAAAACGCAACCGAGCTTTAAGCTCGAGCCTCCAATTCGCCGGCACGTGTATACCTTTATGAGGGGCGACGATTCCAAAGGCGCGGGGCGGTAGAGGAAACGTAATCAATTCGACGTCGATATTTTATTCGATTTAGAAACGCGCGGCCCTTTTCATCGACTACCCGGGCCGTAAAAGAACCACCGGGGACATTAAACTCTGAAAAACTCGGGTGCCCGGCGCAGGTACGACTCGGACTTTGAGAGCTACTACGTAAAGGGCTAAGTTAGTTCTTCCCCGCTTCCGCGTCTTGAATTAAGCACCCGACGGCGCGGATTCGCGGAGCTTTTACCCGCACAGCCGGCGGGGGTGGAACCGACACGGCGTCGGTGCGCCGGCGACGGTGGTGTAAGTAATCGAGAGGGATCGAAGGGGAACCGGGAGGAGATAGAGAGGAAATTAACAACTCTGTTCCTTCTTTTTCACGTCAATTTTATTCCAGCCACCCCCGCCGTCACCCGGGCGGATCTCCCGTCGATTTTTGCCTCCCTTGAACCCCGGGTGGACCTTTGGCAAGGTGCACCCACCCAGGAGACGTGGTCGATAGCTTTCTCGCGTTTCCATGCGAACTGCCAGTCCATTTTCTTCGATTTCCCACTTTATCCGCACAAACGCCACCACGCGTACGCGACCGACGCGTGGCGTCTTGCCCGCCGGGGGCGAAAGACCCCGACCCACCACCCCCGATTTCCTTCCACGCCCTTTCACGGGCCGACGACGTCACGCGAATGACCCACTTCCGGCTTTGCTTAGTACTTGCCAAGCAACCGTTCATCCCTTGAGGGAGAAATAGTTTAGGTTTGCAGGGAAGCCTCCTGGGCAGATACCCAGAAATTTCACTCGAAATTTTTACCCCATAGTTTAGGGTTGCCGCTAACCGCGACTCGTCGGCCATTTTGAAGTGACGCCAAATACCTGGAACATAGCGCCCCTTATGAATTTATTGCTAAAGATACTTTTTAGACGAGTAACGTGCTACGCGATTATATATAACCGAGGCATCTTTGCTCTACGTTCGGAGTTATGGGCTCCATGTATATAATTTTATAATACCTGGCTGGCTGCATAATTTGATCTAGAGATTTTATACCGGAAATTGGAATGGCAGGACGGGGATATAAAATACTTCATTTGCACCGAAAACCGAGGTTCGTTCTCGAATGATTCCAGGCTCGTACAAACGCTAGTACAGTGCCAGTAGCGCATGGAAGTGCCCGCTGTACCCAGGAAGTGTAACCAGAGCAAACAGAATTACAGTTAATATCCCTCAATATTTATCTCCGTGTGCCCAGGGCGGTGAGCTTTTTCCGCAGAGACGAACCGAACAATCAGGGACTATTTGCCCGCTGCTTCCGAATTCATTAGTGCGCTTTTTTCGGGCCCGCTTCGCTTCGAAATGGAAGAAAAACAGGAAAGGCAAAGCGTTAAATACCGGTCCTGGCTTTGCAGCAGATAATCGTTGCTACGAGGGCTTCCATGGTGGTTTCCCCCCGTAGGATTTCCATTAATTCGAAAGGCCAAGTGCACGTTCAGATCCGGCCCCCGATTTGCGGATTAGACCCCGTCCTTTGGGGATTGCCGGGAGAAACGGGAAAGGCGCGAGAAAAAAGACACGGGAATACTACTTTAGAAGTTAGGACAACTCGGATTCACCCGTCCGCGTAAATACGTCGCGCACTGTTTTCAGTTTGATGCGACTGACCAAACGGAAACAACACGGCCCGTTTCGATATCGGTTCTCCAGTTATTGATCCCGGTGCCTTGAGTGGTTCCTTTTGCGGTTCCTCCTCTTTTTCCAATCCCTCTTGCGATTCCCGCGTAAACGCTGCGCCGTGCTGGGATCGGATCTCCCTTCTCCCTGATATCTGGGATTTTCCCTATTCCTGAACTTCTCGGGAAGGAAAATTTGAAAAGTGGAGCAGAATGAAAGAGTCCGCCGCGGTCGATTCCGAAGTCCCTGTCGAGGTCACTTTTACAATGCCACCCTTGCGGTTCCACCCTCGGAAAGCAGGGAGAACCTAGGCACGTCGCCTAAGAGTCCACTTTGGTATTATCCGATTTGGTGCACTCTTTCGAGATTCGCCCTGGAAGGAGGGGCGAGAACCCAAGTACCGATCCCGACATATCCCGGGGTGAATCGTCGCCTGGTGGATGGTCTCGTTCGCAGTTTTCTCCCCTGGGAGCCCTGAATTCGGAAGACCGGCCTCTCGACCCGGTCGGCGGTGTTTACGGCCACCGTTTACACCGCGTAAACTGCCCTCCTCGGCTCGTTCGTTCCGCTTCCGGAAAAAGTTCGGCTTTTCCCTGGCTCCGGTCTAGTGTCTCGCGATTAAGCGAGACGCGTCGGGATTAATTTAGTCCCAGTGCGGGGAGAGAAACCTACCCTTCAGCCCGCTTTACAGGGACTTACGGACTGTTAAACTCCCGAGTCTGCTGCTGACGGGTGTAGGTACTTGCCTGCTCGAGAAAGCTTCGCGAAGTTTATTAAAGCTCGACTCCCAAGGCCGAACGAAAGATCTCACCCCGAATATCCGTAGCATTGCAAGCCCTGGTTCGAGCCGAGGAAAAGGCCGCCACGGGCAACTGCTCGCTACTTCCTGTTTCCTATTGCTGGTCACTCGACAGCCCCATTACCTACCACTGCTACCTCGGCGATCGGTTTTCCGATACTTTTAGAAATATCTTCCATATATATATATATATATATTCTATGCAAAAGCGATTATTTGTGGGAGGTAAATGTGTCTTTTAATCGCAGGAACCGGAAGAAGCGATCTGCGTTTCTTGATCTACGCAGTGTCACGCGATCGCGAAGAACGGCACGGAGGAGGAGTGTCCTGGAAAATTCAGGAGTTCAACTTTGCCGCTGGATTCTGTGAGAATAATAAATCTGTTAGGTTCGCGTTGAAACTTCATTCCTTTACAGAAACAAGTACTTCCTTCTTTTCCGAGGAATTGTCTTCTAGGCTGACCCACTTGGCGAGCCGTACTTCCTATTAAGGACGATATGGGCGAATTCCAAACGTGGACTTTCGCATGGATGAGCAACGCAGCGTCGCCCCTCCCGACTTGGGCAGGAAATTATGTAAGTTCCTAGGAGTCTGTCGTAAAATTACAAATATCAATATTCCACGCTTGATGCCGCGTGCGGGAATATTATTATTCCCGAAGATCTTGTTTGCCCAGGAGGAAACTAAGCCGAGCTCGGAGCCTCGTGTTACTCGTCCCTTTTCACGAATTTATTTATTAAGGTCGTTTAATCACTTTTTAAATTTCACGGCATTACCGAGGACGATCGGGTTCAGAGGTTCGAACTTTTGATGAATTTCTGGGAAAGCTTGAAGTCATCGGAACAAGAACGATCCAGGATGGAACCGTTCTTTGGGGTTGTCCTCGCTGAAGCTGACCAGGTGCCCCCAACGAAACTCCGGTAAAATCTGGTGGAGGTTAACCCTTCGAAAATTTCCACCATCCATTTGCGAGGGTTGGTAAGTGCAAGAACATTACCCTCATTCCACAGAATCTGTCCTCACTGGGGAAAGAAGTGATTTACGTAGCGCCATGTTGCAGCCAAAGCTTCATCGAGTACTCCGGCAGGAACTTTACATTTATCTAATTTTTGTTGCTACGATTTCAGTGATGCCGTTATCATCATTTGATTTATAAAGCGAGACTCGGCGTAAACGCGGTTACTCGTATTTTCAGAGTGTCGGGTCGCGACACGCGAGAGGGTAGATTTAAAAAACCCGGATTACAACCTGTCGTACCTCTGAGATATTAAATGTTTACTGGAACCGTCGTTCCCCTCACCGTGACGACGGAAATAATAATTCCGTAGTTAGGAATTATAGGTATGGCAGATTTACAAAATTACGGCTACTCATTCGGACGGGGAGAGAAGACAAGTCGAATTAAAGTAGAAAGCGCCACTCCGACTCTTTACGGGTACAACACTGCGACTGTAACATTTACAGTGACAATATCCCGAAGTTTGTAATTTTTAAACGCCTCTTCGAAAATGCCATTTATGTTTACAATTGTTGCACACGAAGCAGACGAGGATACAAGGACGATCAACTTACAAACGAAATAAGAAGGCGCGGATTCAATAGCGATGTAATAAACAGGGTTGACGCATTCAGCGGCGGAGGGAACGATAGGCAGGATATTGCGGGAAGGCAAAAGAGTCATATTTTATTAGTACATTAATTAATTCATCAGCCGAAAGGGGTTAATAATTAATGCAAACTAAAAGCTGTTAAGCTTTTTATGCATCTCAAGTATTTCCCTCATTAAAGAAAGAGTACCGTACCGGGAGCAAGCCCGCGCTCATTTCTGCAGCAAACCAAAAGATCCCGGAGCCCACCCTCGGGAGGTTTGAACTGATAAAAAGATGAATTACTACATTCACGGACCCCTCTTACGTGATTTCCTCGAAATCTTCCGAGGTCCACCGGAGGACGGAAAAGCACTGGCACCCATAACCGTCCGAGAAACGTCCTACCCTGACAATCGGCACCTTTGACCGTACGCCAGCGGGAAGAAAGGGCGTTTTGTTAACCGATTTTTCGAGCTTTGTAGGAGCCGGTAATTGCCTGCATCATTAAATCCCTCATCCCAGGGCGCCTGATAACGAATCTAGCCGGCCGCCACCCTCGGTCGGACGCCCGTAATACGGAGCGCCGCCCGGGCGAGCTCCGTCAACCGGTTCGCCCCCGCCCGGGCAATGGCCGACCGAAAACCTCGTAAAACCCGGCAGAGTTCCACCCTCTCGAAATTCCCAGTAGCGGGCAGGGGCGCGCAGGGGCCAGCGTCGAGACGCTTCACCGGGGATCCGCGGAATCCGTCCTCGCCGGGAAGAAAACGACTTTACGACGCGCGCCGCGCTCGCCGACAACCCCCGACGGCGGGCCACCCCTACCCGCGCCCGTCCGCGCCCACTCGTCGGCGCTCGCAGCCCGCGACCGCCAGTAAACGTCATTCCCGGCTCCGCCACCCTCGCGATCGTCCTCCTACTCGGCGACGACGCCGCCGGAGGAGCGTCGCCGCCGCCACTGGCGGGCGGCGCGGACGCACCCCTCCGGCGCGGCCGGCGCCGCCAGGTAGCGCGCTCCCGAAACTCGCCCCCGATCGGCGCCGACCGGCGTCCCCAATCGGCACGTGACTCGGTCGCATCGAGGGTCGTCAAGTGCCCCCGAGCACCCTCGAGTGCCCCGGCCTACCCCGTTCCAATTCCGACAGGCTCATCTTCCTCCGCACCTCCCATCCGCCGATTTGTCCCGCCCGGAGATGCCGTTACGAGCTCGTTTGCCGATTTCGATTCCCGGGGAAGAGGGGGTAGGGATCGCACGGAAAGGCACCCGGTTGAATACGCTTGCGGTTCGTTGGAAAGAAATCTGGAGTATCGAGGGGAGAGGGAGCCGATTTTTGGATTAACCGATTTTCAAGACTCTCTGGGGGTCGGTCGAGGGTTCGTAGATCGACCGATCGCGGTCGATCGCCGCCGATCGCGACCGGTTGCCGCCGATTCCGGTCGGTCTCGCCCGGGACCGGGAGAGAAACCGCGCCGCGACCGGCGCCGGAAGTGGAGGGGCGCTCGGCGACTCCGGTCGCCTCGCGGGGACCTTTCAGGGGTGGCCCGCTCCGGCCGGGGTTGGAGCGGGTCGGGGGTGGCGATGCCGATCGTCGAGGCGGTGGAGGTGGTGAACATAAAATCCCTCGCACATGCCTGGTGCATTCATTAGGGGGGATGTGCCCGTGCAGCGTACACGTCCTCCTGCATCCACGCCACCCTCGGTGCCACCCCTCAGTCGCGCTCCGCGATCACCTCCGTACGTACCGGAGCCGCGAGCAGCTCCGAATGCACTCGCCGTCCGACGGCCGCACCGAGACCATCTCGTGATCGAGCACCGCGCTCTCGTTATCGCGTCCGGCCGACACTGTCCGCGAACTACCTTATCCGTTCCCATCCGGTCTTCGCGGTTCCCTTTCACCCTCGATCCTCTCTGTGACCGGTGGACGCGCGCGCCGACGTCGGCGCTTTTTCGAACGCTCCTCGGCCCGCGAATCGGAAGACCCGCGAGTGTCGCGAAACCGCGCGCGTCGCGGCGCGCCCCGCGACCGCGAGCGCCGGTCGCCGCCGGTTTCGCCGGTTTCGCTGCCGGTTTCGCCGCCTCGCCCTCACCAAGAGCGTCCTCCCGCCGAGCCGGCGGAGGACCAGCGACGCGCCCGAAGATAGAAGAGGACCAAAGCATCGAGAAGAGACCCGCTCAAGAAATTCGGGCCTCCGGAGCCGGGGCCCCCGGGATTTCGCGCGTTCATGAATTTTAGCCTACCAGGTAACGACAAGCCCGCCATTATTTTAGGCGCCGATCGAGCGCGATCGCCGCGGACTCCTTTCGCCGCGCCAAGTGACAAGAACTTCCGATCGGAATTTTTCAACCTCCTGGTACCTCGAGAGAGATATTACGTGTCGAACGATTTTCACAGTTCCAATAGTTTTGCCTTGCAAGCGGTTCGACGTGAAAAATCCTTTTCAGAGGACCGGAACTAGAAATCGGACCGTAGCTCCGACCCGGCACCGTTTCCGGTGCTCGTGGACCTCCGATATCGGTATCCCCGTCATTACCTCCAGGTTTCTTAGACCTGGTGGAATCGAAACCGAGTATCGAGTAGTGGATCAAAAGTCTGCCGGGGAACGGTTCTCCCGGAGATCTTTGGGATTTCCTCGTTCCAGGGAATTTTACCTCGCGGCGGTGTCCCTCGTCCCTGCAAAAGTGAGGGCCACTAGAGTGGCCATTTGCTCCAATTACGGAGCACTCCGCTATAAATGTCGCGGGCTCGAAATTGAAACCGATAAAAATAAAGGTGGAAAATAAGCGATCGGCAGGGCGGGGACTGGCCAGGGGTAATAATTCGGGATTCGACGAGGCGACGGTCCGTCATTCGACGTCGGTCCTCGACGGGTCGAGGGGTGGCCATGGCCGTCCTCGCGGGGGGTGGGACGGGCGGGGGCGGGAGATAGCTTTTCCCGGGCTTTTACGAGTCGCGATAGCGAGGACTTCCAGTCGACTCGGCGACGTAAAGGGAATTTAAACCCGGGCGGGCTCGGGCGCGGAAGGGCGGCTTGGGTGGCGGCGCCGCCCGGGGTGGCGCTTTCGGCCACTCTCCGCCCGGGCGCCTCCTCGGCGACTTCGCTTTGCCACGGCGCCCGACGGAGATTTGCCCTCGAATTTATTTGTTCTCGGTGGACTGCGGCGCTGCGTTTCGAAACGTGCCTGGCTCGATACTCGATACCTTGCCGCCGCTTTGTGGACCGTTCCCGCCCAAGCCCGAGACCGAACGACCGAGTAAAGGCTCGTTTTCGGGGAGTTACTCCTACCGTTTGAACCCCCCAAAGACAAAGCGACCCGGGTCCGCCTCCTGTTGCACGAGTGCACGCGAGGAGTGATTGGTCCAGCCCTCGAGCACGGCTAAGATCCACACAGCCCGAATCCAAGGGCCTCGATCGATCGCTGGAGTGGATCGATACACCTTGCTATCGAAAATTTAAAAAAAATCCAAGGGCCTCGATCGATCGCTGGATTGGATCGATACACCTTGCTATTGAAAATAAAAAGAAAATCGATTTCTAATTCGGCAAATTCGGCCCGGAAGGACGCTGTAACAATGGCTGGTCGAGCATGATCCCTGGGGCGACCTGTAATAATCCGCGGCCGGGGTACAAGGGGCGGCTCGAAATTAAATTCGACCTCGAACGTTTTCTCTCCTTTTTCCTGTGTTTTCATCCATCGGATACGAATTTGACACGCATTAGACGCATTGTCATGGTATCGCGTTGGTTGGAGCCCCGAGTAACCAGATCAATTTCGCACTTGGCTTGAAAGTGGATCAATGCCTGATTTTTTTAACCGAGCACGCAGAGTCCACAGGGGCGGGAGGGTCTCGATTTAAAGCGGATGATATCCACTTTAAAACCGCGCGAGGAACGGGAGGCAACATTTGAGTTTTGCGAAATAGAGCGGGAAGTTTGATTAACGGAGGATCGAGGGTTAATCCGAGCCGGGTAAAAATCCAACGGTGGAGAGTGAGAATTCGTTGAGGTAAATCGCCGCAGGTCAGGAGCCTCGTAGAACTGCAAATAGTCGGTGAAATCACCAGGAACGATGGAAATACCTGGAGTCTCCGAGATCCGAATCCCGAAAATCGGGATTAATGTCGTGGAAAGGTCCGAATTTTGGAAAATTAACCTCTCGCTGTTTTCCAATCGCTGAGTCCCTTCGGGAGCATTGGGGACGATTGCAGGCGAAAATCGCAGGTAAATGAGTTATCGCGGAAATAAAATCGGACCCGGTAGCGCGCATCATGGAAGATCGACCTAGAAGATCCAGGGGAGGATATTTGCGAACGGGGCGTCGTAAATCCGCGTCCCGACGCCTTCAAATGCCCCAGAGCGCCTCTAGAAACGAGCGAAGCGCGAAAACCACGGGCTATCGATCGATGACACTCTTTCGAGCCGAGTTGCTCCTGGTTACGTTGCTACTGCCAAGGTCGAGTCGCACGAGTAGTTCCTGTCAGAAGATCGGAAGATCCTCCTCGATCAGACTTATCGGCACGATTCGACCTTTCGAGCCAAGATTCGGTTCGGCAGCCTCGAGATCGATTGCCGGGGACGCCGGGAAATTCTGACTTGCCGGAAATTTCTTTACAACTTCCCCCGGATCGCGCGGGACTAATTTCGACATCTACTTCCTGGCCCAAAGAAGTCCTGGCACGTTCATAAGCAGTCCTTGAAATATCGACATTCCCGGGAAAATCTAAGCCATAAGCGCCAATCTTGCTCCTGGGGATGGAAATTGAATTCCCCCGACCTTGCAGTCGAAGAGCGACAGAGGAGGGATGCGACGAGGAAGTCCAAGGGTTTCAAGCCCGCCAAGAAGCGGGAAAAGAATAATTAGACGTTCGAAAGTTCGCGGTTCACCGCGCCCCGGGATTTCATTACGTGTACCTGGGAGGAATATAGTTTTTTTACGAGTTCATTCCGAATAGCAATACGACCTCGCGAAGACCGCGTCACTTTAACGACCGCGAGGGAAAGTTGGTGAAGTTTGCCATTTCTTTCCTTTTTTTTCTCTCTCTCTTTCCTTCTAAGTTGTTTTGCCCTGGCGCGAAGGGGCAGTTATCCTTGATTCGCTTGTTGCCGTAAAGAAGCTCCCTTCGAAACGCTGCTGATCCGCCGTCGGGAGAACCGCGGAGTAGCCGGATCCAGGATAGAATAGTTGAAGACCCTTTCTCCACGTTTCCGGATGTATTGTCTCGACGAAGGGTGAATCCTACGCTCTGTTTTTCCTTGACATTGCAAAAGTACCTTCGAGCAGCCTGGCCGATTAAATTTCGGAAAACATCCATCCGGCGATGTTTCAGGAAATTTCCCATTTTTCCCTCGGGATTTATATAGCGCTTTGGCGGCCTTTTGAAAATGCCGGCTGGCCGCCACATGAAAGGGACCGTTTCTGAATTTTCGAGAGCGAAACCCTTCCTTGACCGCGATATTTCAGCTCGGGGATCGCCAAGGGATAATGTAAATTTAAATTAGAGCCCATTATTCAGACTCGAGAACGTCTTCCCGAAGTCTGCCATTTTCATATACATCGTCCCTCCCCGATCGATGGTTAAGGGCTGGGAACCTCGGTGGGAGATCAAGATTGCGGAAAAAGATCTTGGCCAAGGTCTTGGCCGCGGAAAGTCATTTTCGATCCGGCGATAAGACCTCGCGTTCTACTAAACTTAATTGGGGCAATTTGCTGCCGATCATGTAATATCTGGCTCTATTTCTGACGCGCTATGGAGATCCTGTAAACTCGCGTTTTGGGATCGTTTCTTCCCGTTTGGCGGGAAATTATTTTTCTCGCGGTTCTTCTTCCTTTCGAAGAAAGTCTTCTCGACGGCGGGCTGGCAGTTATTCGTCCCCGAGATAGCCGAGGAGAAATTAAAAAGGACCTCGACGCTGAGCCACTATATTCGTTCTTGGCTCTGGACGGGTCTCTACATAATTATACACCGACGGCGGTACAAGTGGATTTACTTTGCTTCAGCGCTTATTTTTTCAAGGGAATGCGAACGGCGCTGCCCTGGCCCGGCTACGTAATGGGGAAGTTGAGGGAAATTTTCTGGAAAATTTGCGGACAGCCCGGATCTGATGAACCGGGGCGGCGGAAAGTTTAATGCACATCGCATTCGGAAGTCCGAGCAGGTGGAGCGTTTCGCCCCGTTTCGACGAGCCTTCGGGAAATTTCAAGCATTGTTTCCCCGGGTCGATCGATCGCCCATCGGAGGTTCGATCGGTCCTTCGGCTGATAAATGGGGCCAGCTAAATGGACCCAAAATTAAACCCCCGAATTCGAGGGATCACGGGGAACGGGATGCACCCTGACGGTCCCGACTAATTTTATGACAACATTCGGGGAGTGTAATACATTGCAATATTTATTCACCGTAACAAGTGGCAACTGGAGAATGAGTAATAAACGATGCCGTGTATACCTGGACTCCCCTTGTTGTCCCGGTGATATTTTATTCCCCGTCGAGGAAAATATTCCGCACTCGGGTGAAATTTCTCTTCCAGGTTGGCGTACGGACCAACGAGCCGCGCGAATGAGCTGTTTGGTTGCTTAAATAGTAATCACTTTGAATAAGTGAGATTTCATTTCATGCTGCAAATAGGTATTTGCAGGGCTCGGTTTTTATTTGATAACCGAACCGGCCATTTAATTACGACGCCGTTCAATAAATGATTTCTCCTTTCCGACGAGCGGATCGAACGGATCGTCCTTGCGGGAAAGCCGATCTTGCCGTGCACCGTTGTCCCGCACTTCCGCAATTGGGTAGGAAAAGGTCCCCGACATTTGGTTTTAAAAGCTCCCTCTCGGTACACGCCGAGGAGAGGTGAATAATTTCCTAAAATCGTCCCGAAGAAGGTCCAGGCGTAAAACGACGGAGAGTTCCCAAACTGGAGCATTACGCGGCCCAGGGGGAAATTTACATATTCCCCGTGAAAACCATCCTCGGGACGTAAAATGAAATCCCGCACCGTAGGCACCTTATCGTCCGCGGTCCTCGCAATTTTTCTTCGGAAAACGGTGCAACCGTCCTCCGGGAAGGCCGGCCCCTAATAGATTTCCCAAAACGCAGCTGCAGTCCGGTCGGCCGTCGAGGCAAAGTGCAGTTATCAGCGGCAGAAATCGTCCGGGTAATTACATGTAACGCGGCGTACACCGAGGGTACATACTCGTTGGGGAGTCCTTTGGCTCGGTTTTTCGAGAAATCCATTAAACCCAACGTTATGTCCGCCACTGCCGGGGAAACCTCCCTTTGGGGCCTGCTTTTGACGTCGACCGGTTGACTTTTGCCCAGTTTCCTCCTTCGATCCCATCGACTTGGGCCGGGGGAATTAATTCCGGAAGGCGGCCGCGATTTGCATGGATTACCGTTCATCGGGTGCGGGGAGTTCCGCGTAGCCGCGACTTCCGGCCAGCCGGGGTAATTTACGCGGAGTTTGCCGGGAAATCGGGTCGGGGGCGGTTTCCCTGGTTCCGGGTCGGCCGATCGGCCGCGGAATCGGAGGCTCCCCTTCCGGAACCCTTTCGCGACACGATCGGCCGAAAATTTGGGCCGCATGGGGCGCACCGCGCGTACCATTACTGTTACATTGCACGCGGGTAAGCCTCGGCCTCTGCGCGGAGGGAAAACCTCCGGCGGGAGGGGCGGGAAATACGGATGAAACAATTCCCGGGAATTCTTTTGTTTGCCGTCCGCCCGTGAATTATAACCAGGCACCCCGGTGCATGTTACGGCTGCATTTCCAGCCTCGGAGGGCTCAGCCGCCAGGACCTCTTTATTTATTATTCAAGCGTTTCCGCGGGAAAATCGATCGTCGATCCCCTAATGGGACGCGGTCTCTTGGGTTCACGAGTGTCACCAGCGAAGATATCTCCTCTGCAGGACCGCAGCTTCCGAAGATGCCCTCTCGATTTCGAGGACGAGCCGCGGGGTCCCTTCTGCAATTTGGGGGAACGAGGGGAAATGAATACCGGCGCGCATTCCGCGGGCAGAAAACTATTCACCGCGGAAAATCGACCAAATGTGACGGCGGAAAATGGTGAAAATGTGACGGCGGAAAATAGAGAAAATGTGACGGCGGAAAGTGGGACGCTGGCTGGACCGGCGACGCTCGCGATTAACCGATACGTTGAAGTGGTAAACGATGGTCGATTAGGAGGGGGTTTAGGTGGGAAATGTCGAGCCGGGAAAGTAGGAGGAAAAGGAAAACTCCCGTCGGACGGGGGAGAACCGGGAAATTCGGGAAGCTCCTGCGGGGCAATTGTTTCACCACGTGTAAGGAGATCACGAGCGAAAGTGCACGTTCCTTTTCTCAATGAGGAGAATCATGATATAGGCGGGTGAACTTTAGTCGGGCAGAGATGCTCAAAAGGTTATCCAGTGAAAATAAAATGAAATAAAGGTCCTACGAAGGATGAATAACTGGGTGGGAAGGCAGGTGCAAAAATATCATCCTCGTGGTCTAATCACGAGAAAGGAATATCGACGTGGAGAGGAGAGCCGCCATGAGTATAGTCTTGTGTGGTGAAAAACCATGCGAGAAAATGCTCCGTCGAAACGGAAGGATAATTAAATTATCGTAATAAACCTTGGATGCGCGAAACTGTAGGTCCTGCCGGGTTATTCGGTAACGGTGTGTCGCAGGAATATGAATGTATAATATTTACAGACCGAGTTCTAATATTTGTTCCACTTTTTTTACACCGTAGAATGGTTGAGGGCGCAATTTATCCCGTGACGAATATTGAAAAGGAAAAATCGAAAGTCAGAAAAAAAGTAGACATACTTTTGAGATTATATTTAACAAGGTAGAGACGAGTGAAATGTGCGAAATTGTATAGAACATTGTTCAAATATGCTCTACGATGACACGTACTCGTTGTCGAACATTCTGTATGAAATATTTCTTCGCTAATCGATATATGGATTTATGTTTATCTGTATGTGGGTTAAAAGTAGAACTACCTGGAGAGAGAGAATGAAAATTATTTTGGTTTGTTACATAACCCCAGTTTATATCTATGTGACAACGATCAATAAGTATAATGTTTAGAGTGATTAAAAAAGTCGACACGAATTTATGAACATATGTGGAACATTATGCAACAATACTCTGAAAAATAGTGTGAGGATGACGAGAGAAGGGAAATAAAAAAAAATGCTTGCAATTACTTGTCGGAAGGATGAATATGGAGAAAAAGTGTTTAATTAAGGAAATAAGAGAAATCCGTCCATATTTATCTACCAGAATATTGTCACAGTAAAAATGAGTATTAAAAAAAAAATCTACGATAATGTACAGAAGAACGTTTTTTATCGAATTGACTCTTTTAACTAACATGAATCGAAAATCCAAAAAAACATTGAATCGAGAAAACCCTTGCTGAGAAACCACAATATAATCATGAATTATCTTGATACATTTCTTTAAATATTTCTGTTTACAACGAAAAAATGCAAATCTCATTGAGACCAGAAAAGAGAAAACGTGTGAAAATGAAAAAAAAAAGAACTAAAAGAAAAACAAGCCCCAGTTCACTAAGAATAAACTGTGGAATCGATAAAATCAATACCGACGTCCACGACGCCTTTTAAAAAATTTTTCCACCTGGAGGAACGAATGCATCGGAATAATTTTCAAGTCGAGGAAGAGGTAGAAGGCGGGAAAAACCGAGAAAAAACGAGAATCGAACGGAATCCCTCGGAGGGCGATTCGAGGCGCCCTAACCTCCATCGTCGACGCAGTGCCCGTTTTAACCGTAAACCACGGCACAAATAATGGGTCGCCGTCGTCCAGTGAAAGATATATCCGTGGTGAAAGATTCGAAGAGTTTATTTACGCGCGTCCGCGCGTTCCCCGTCGCAAACGGAGTGAGTTCGAACGTCTCGTTCGCGTGGCCGCGAACGGCGCAGGAGCGTCGAGTACGCTCGAAAGTTAGGTTAGGTCTCCCGCAGCTCGGAGAAGACGGGAGTTTTCGGCTTGGCAGACGCCCGCGTCTTCCCTCGGAGGCTCGGCCACGTCTCGCGAAGAGAAACCTCCGTTTTCGTGGGAAGAAACGACGCCCTGGAAGAGAGGAAAGCGCGGTGGCCGCGCGGCGCGTTCTAGGAGATTTGAATTCGGGCGCCCTTCGCGCCGCGCGCTGCGGCAGATGCACGAAGGTCAAAAGTATTTTAAAAATAAGGCCGTAGGCATTGGCAGATCGGTATGGCAGTGGACGTTAAGGGTCGGGTGGCGTTGTAATGGCAAAAAGTTTGCGAAAGGTGAGTAATCGCTAGTAATATAAACAAACGGGTGGAATTGGCGGCGAGGTAGAGCGCGTCGGGCGTCCCTTCGGTGGGCTCGGTTTGGTTAGAGTGGAGAAACGGTCGGGCGAGTGCGTGGCGTCGGACACGGAGAAATAGTTTTGGCGAGCAGGCTCTCGCGCTAGGAGAGCACGGCCGACAATGGCGCCCAAGCCTCGCGAATATTGACGTAGCCGAAAACATTATCTCGGAATTTCGGGTATCGCCGTATACGTGGGTGGTAGGTACTGCGACGCAATTCGCGCTCTAACCTCGCCGCGATCGCCCGGGCAGCTTATCGTCCTAAAATTCGTCTCGCGGTCGCGCCTTCGCGGCCTTTGGTTATGCGAAAAAATGTTTTTGGCACGCGTAGTAGCGGTCCGTGAACCCTGAAGGGTTTTACAGTTATACTGCAATGTGGCACATTTGCAGAACCGTAGAGGACGGCGCGCGGGGCTAGAGTCGCGCGATAGTTTAACAAGATATATCCAGGTGGTGCGGAGCGTGCGCGAGAACCGCGTGCCGCGAGGATTAGGGTTAGCAAACCTTCGAGCCCAGGGTGGCCCGAGTACTCCAGACTAGGAATAGAGTTTTCTGAGCAACTAGTTTGCTTCCAGGGTTGGGATTGGAGATAGGCAAGATGGACCAACAGTATTGCCTTCGGTGGAACAATCATCCGGCCAACCTGACGGACGTTCTCAGCTCCCTCCTAGCAAGAGAGGCACTCTGCGACGTTACCCTGGCCTGCGTGGGCGAGACCTTCAAAGCGCACCAGACGATACTCTCGGCGTGCAGTCCATACTTTGAGAACATTTTTCTCCAGAATAAGCATCCTCATCCGATCATATTCCTCAAGGATGTCAACGATACCGAGATGAAGGCGCTGCTCCACTTTATGTACAAGGGAGAGGTTAACGTTAGTCAGCATCTACTTCCGATGTTCCTTAAAACGGCAGAGGCGCTACAGATCAGGGGTCTCACCGACAATAGTGTAAATAACAAGACCGAGGAGAAGAGTCCGTCGCCCGAGCCCGAAACGCAAACCGTCGCCAGGCACGCGGAGTCTCCCAACCACCAGCCTCATCGCGAAAAGAGGAAACGACAGCACTCCGGCAGCTACGACATTTCCTTGACCGGACCGCCCAGTGAACGATTCCTGTCAGATTCTCAGGTAAGCCGACTCCTGGAGCAAAGTCGGCAAGTAAACGAGGGACCTTTGTACTTTTTGTCGTCTTCGATTAAGCGAACGTAAAGAAAGACCAAAGCTGGGTAGATTTCTAGTGTATATTTTTGTTAAGCGCTTTTGGCAGCAGTGCCATGGAAACATATGTTTTTTTTGTGTGGTTTTTGGGCAAAAATAGAATATGTGTCATGTATGTAAATATTTTCTGCGCATCTTGGGCCAGACTCCTTTGTGATGTTGCAAAATGGATCCAATGAGCTTGGAATTTTCCATTTCCGTTCTCTCATAAAATATATGAGGAACTGTTTGTACGCAAAGGCTTCAGTATGTCGTATATATCTGATATCTGTTGCATTCCAGATGTAGGATTATACTAAAGGTGTGAATTACTCAAAAGTATTCTTTGAAAATGTGGGTAAACGTTTTTTTTTTTTTTAGAAATGTTAATTAATTCACATGCAAGGCAGTGTATTAAATATGTAGTGGAAAATCCATTTCTTTTCCGAGGTGTTAGTATTTTTATAGAGAAACAGTGCTTAAGGTTTATTGTGTAATTGCATTATTAGAATTCATCATTTTTATTTGTATAATCACTTAGAATGACCATTAACCTACGGTAAATATCTACATTTCTTATCTCGAGTCGTTAAGAGATTGTCCTTCGCTAATGTTTCACTACTGATTGTCCTTTGAACTTTCAAAACTTTCTCTTATTCCTTTTACTTATTCGACCCCATTTTGAAGAGGATTTCAGTCCTTTCGCGTACCTTATTTTGAAAGTTCCCATTCTGTAGGGTAATTCCTTCTACAAAACCATGAATATTGCTAATTTTTTTCTTCTATTTTTTTCTACATCATACTTTTTACGATATGGACGACTACTTTATTTATATATTTAGTCAAAATGGTTTTTATGATGGTGACAATATGTACAAATATTTTACATGTAGATACTATTTACACTCTTGATTATTCAGCTTATCAAATAAGTTCACTTGCAACCTTGGAATTTAGGCCAAAGGCAAGTATCTGCTTTGCAATTCACAGACCAACTGTTCTCGTGCCTTCTGCCGAACAGCTAGCAACTGAATTTATTAAAGGATCGTGAAATAACTTAACCGCTGGGTTCAAGGAAAGTTAATTTATATCATACTAAGGATCTTTTAAGCATATTATTATAAACCTTAAATACACAATGTTTATTGCATAGTGATAATTTATACGATTCTAAAAGTCATTACTGATATCGAAGAATTATGAAAGACGTTAGGGTAATTAACGTTATGTACGAATGCAGTTTCCAATCGTACAAATAATTTTTCTTATGATCGAATGGTATTAATAACTCTAAAATTTATTTTTTTCCAGGCGTCGTCCCAATGTAGTTACAAGTCGAGTCCTCCAGTGATTCCAAAGTTAAATAATGCATTGGGGAGTGACCTTGAAGAAGGCAGTCAACCAATATCTCTTTCATCTCAACCTCAGGCTCCTATAAAACAGGAATTAGACCACCACATGAGTGACTTGCATGACATCTCCCTCCCTGTAAGTAACTTTAATATATTTAGTCCTTGAAATATGCAATGCTTAATTACAGCAAATCTACAGTTAGCATAGAGGATGTAGCAAGTCAAAGGAAGATGTAATTCGATGCATTAGTTTTTTCTTATTCCATCAACTTCGGCAAAACAGGGTATAGCGCAGTATTTTATTTCTTAAATTTATTTATATTTGCTTACTCTGCTACATACATTTGTCAGAGTTAAAATTGCTACTGTAGTCAACCATTAAAATGACATGGAAATGAATTCTAAATTCTAAAGTCATTTAATTTCAACGCTACTTACAGTTTTTGAGTAATCACTGCTATCAGACGTGGCGTATGTACTTTACGTCGTAAACAAATTTTTGCAATTTACTTGCTTTTTTCGTGGAAGCACAGTACAAGTTGTTAATAAACTTTTTAAGGAATTTAACATGCATCTTAACTTTGCTGCATCCTAAGATATTACGAGTTCTGTCGATGATAGAAATTAGTGTCTGAGAATTTAGAAAAATTAAGGATTAGACCTTAAGGAAAATTCAAGGAAAAATAACTGGTTTGACCAGGTTTTCTACATAAACCACATGTCAACGTCGAGTAAACTCGCACACGTACGCGTGTTGCAAATTCTCGGGAGTCTCTATACCGCTAGTGGAATACAAATATTCGCGTTCTCATCGTAGGTTTTCCGAATATAAATAGTGTCGATATCTCACCGTAATTCCCTAGATATTCTCATAAATTGTAAGAAGTTAAGTTAATTAAATTTACAAGTTGTAGGAAGAGACGTAACAAAACGTGCTCACAATAGGCGTTCGAAAACTTTCTCGTTGGGTCTCGGAAGTCATTATTGGTTTACCTCGTAGCATCTCGTAGCTACGATCCGCGTCGTTAGGAACAACAGAGTGTCGAAAAAGGGTGACCGCCGTCAAGAGCTCCTCGATATTTGCATAAGAATCGAACACCCAAGCGCATCCGAAATTACGTACAAATTCTTCGCGAGTACGAAGAAATCGTTTCCGGAAACTATAAGGGGAAAAAAAAAAAAAAGGAAAAGAAAAACGTTCCTGGACGCAGCATTCCGAGCCGGTGTTGCGGTTCAAATCGCGAATCTCTTGCGGTTTGAAATCGCGAAATTGCTGACGTACAACCGGTTTCTCTTGTCAAAGATGCATAGTCCTGCTATTGTGATAACAGCCGCGCACTGTCTTACGACTGCTCGGTCTCGATCGGTGATGTATTATTAAAAAGGAGAGAGAGAGGAAAAAAAAAAAGATACAACGCCACGTTAAGGCGCAGGTCTCTTACGACGCGATCTCGCTAAGTATATAGGTGGTACCTGCATCTCAATTTGCCCGGAGGAAGGGAAGTGCAAGTAGTTTCCGGCATCGCCCCGTTTAATTTCGAGAGCCCCTTTAAAGACGAATCGATATACGAAAGAGAAAGCGAGAAGCGTTTTCGTTCAGTCCCAGTCTAGCGTCCGCAGGCTCGCCCTACGGTGCGGGAAAACGTGCAACCTTCGATACGACTCGCGCCTCTTGCTTGGCATTAACTTCTTAACCTGAAACGCCGGGACTCCGTGATCACCGAGTCGGGCTAGGAACATCAGAAAAAGTAGTAACGCCACCCTGGAGCGAACGTAACGCGGAACGGTGCAAGGCCTCCGGAGCACACGGGTGCCCCGGAGGCGCCGACTTCCGGGGTAAGGGTGTCGCACCTATCTCTCTCTCTCTCTCTCTCGAGTCCATCTCCGGCCAGTCGCGGGCACGTCCCCTCCTCGTATATCCCGGGTGCCCCGGGAACGAGGGGGACGAGCTCGCACCTGGGCGCACTCCCGCGACCCTGGTCTCTCGGTTCAACGATGGGAAGGAAGGGATTCTCCAAGTAGAGACACGAAAGATTGGTCCTCTCCCCCTATACGGCGGGGAAGGCAAAATCGAAGCAATGTGTTGATCTAAACACACGTCCTTTCCTTCTCTGTTGACAGACCAGGGTGGAGTGGGAGGTTCGGAGAGGTGGGAAGAGCGACGAACCTATGGAGGTTCGCGCCGATTGTCCGGACTCGGCTATGCCGCGGGTAGATGATCGCGAGAGCGCCGTCTTGGTTGGAGGGCCTCTAGGTGTCGATACCTCCTCATCGGTCCTGGCCGAGTACCACCTGGCGCGAATGCCCGCCCCCTCCCCGAAACCCCCCTGCCCGGAGTACACGGGAACCGGCGTCGAGCCGACGACGTCTCGCGCCGGGACCGGCGGGCCCTCCGCCAAGAACCCACCCCAGGACGTCGCCGAGTCGAGCAAGGCCGCGAGAGTTAGGGCGTTGCGCCAGGGTATATCGGTGATCCAGTCGACGCTGTGCGGCGCCCTCCAGCGTCCCGCCTCCCAGGCCAGGAAGGCTGGCAGATTCAAGCCCGGATGGCTCGAGGTCTACTCCTGGCTCCGGTACGACCAGACCGCGAACCTGATGTTTTGCAAATACTGCAGGAAGTGGAGCGACGCTATCCCCGAGATCCGCACCTCCTTTGCCGCCGGCAACGGTAACTTTAGACTCGAGATCGTGAATCACCACGATAAGTGCAAGGCGCACAATCTCTGCGTCGCTAAGGAAGCCGAGGCCAAGGAGGCCCGCGCTCGCGCCGGCGAATCCTGCTAATTGCCTCGCGTTTCTTCGGACACGCCGTCGGGCGCGGCAGGTGCGAACGGCCCTTAACCCATTTGCATAGTAAGGAAGTAAGGAAAAGAGGGTCCTTATCACCAAATTTCAGATAGTAACCGGTAAAATTGAGCGTATATATATATATGCTCCGGGGATTGCGACCAGGAACACTGAGCGCGTATATATACGCTAATGATGCAAATGGGTTAAGGGGACACCTTGAGTCGGGAGGGTTCCTTCGAATTCGAGATTTGTCGCTAATCTCCCGGATTTCGGGAGATCCTTGGTTGGGGCTCGCGTAATCGCCAGAGCGTGTATCGCTTGCGGGGGGAGGAGACCTCGACGAGGGGTCGACGATTTTTCATTTACCTCCAGGTGGTTTTTCTTACAATGTCCTCCTAGGGGATATCCTGCAAAAGGGGGCTTCCTTCATCATTCATGGAATTCTCTCAGTCATTAACTTCGGGCTCTGACTTTTGGACGGGATATCGCGTCTTTTCAGATACAACCGTCACCGCGAGAGAAACTTTTAGGGGAGAGAAAGCCTTGGCGACTTTTACGTTTTATTATCGATTATGCGTGGTTTATGTGAAAAGGTAGAAATGGCGGATTCGTTTCTTTTTTTCCTCTTTTTTTTTTTTTTTTCTCGCATTTACTTACCGGGGAATCACTGTGGCCGGTCTGAGATTTTAACGGGAGGGTATCTCGCGAGGACGTTTTACTGGTTTTTTTTTAACTTTTTTTTATTTTTTTTATTTTAAAGGAAACAAAAGATATTGTTTTAATTAATCGGGAATTAACTTCGATCCGATAGGCACCTCGTCTCCGTTAACGTGACGTGCTTTGAATACTCATTTAGCGGGAACCCTTTCTTTCGATAAATATATATGTATGTATATATATATATACTTTTTTTATCGCGGCCAGTGATGAATTGCGTTCTGATTATCGGGCATTGTTTCCGCATCAAACGAACGACACTTCGCGCGGTTGAGAGCTCATGATCGCGTACACGCCCAGACTCCGCTCTGTGCGCGGTGAATAGCTATTGTTCCGAGTTTATATCTGGGAATATGAAAAATATTCCCAGCCAGCAACAACGCAGCAACGACAGGAATAACCGAGCGCTCGGCGAGACCGCTCGGCCACCGGAATACGTAATTCTGGAAACTGTTGTACAGCCGCGGCATCTACTGTCCGTGCGATCTTTTTTTTTTTTCTCGTAATTGTGATCCGCTTGTGCCTTATCGGCAACTCGTCACCCGTATCGAAAGTTCCTGTTATTAAGAGAGGACTAATATATATACTCAACATCCATGTACGTTAAGTGCATAGCTGTATTTTATACGTATATATACATATTCATAGAGTTGTCTCCGTGCGAACTACGTCAGTACTTGTAGTGCCACTCTTAATCGCGTTTACAAGAAATATTTTCAAGCTACCCGACATAGGGATTATCGGTATAAACGTAAATTCGTAATACACGAAGCTGTGAAATTTTTTAGGGATAATATAACGCGTTCGATTAGGGATTTAAAAAAAGGAAGTGGAAGCTGAAGCGCTCCTTTTTTTTTCTTTTTTTTTTCTTTCTTTCTTTCTTTTAATTATACACGGCGTTTGTTAAAAAATGTGTCGTTGACGCGAAAGGTGGTCGTAAATGACGAACGAGTTTGCTAAAGGTCTGCGATGATTTACATATCGTAAATTGACACAACGTAATCAACCACACCGATCGAGCTAACAGATGTTTTAGCTCGATCGAAGGTGGAGAGTCGATTTCTAGAGCGAAGGCCGGAACCTGCTGGCAGAAAAGGAATGCCAATGTAGGAGGCTCCGGGGTGATGTTATAACTGTGACGGATGCTGTTATCTTAGACGAGAAACTGGTTGTTCTTCCGTTTTTCTTTATTTTTTTTTTTTCCTTCTATCCGTTCTTCTCTTCCTCTTATTTTTGTGAATTTTTGTACCAGCGGTATGTGCGACGGTTTCTCTTTTTCGTTATTGGGAAAGAACAAGTCGATACACTTTTACGGCTCGTAGAGAGGCGTGACCCTTGGTGATAAATGAATTGCTCAGAACGTCTTCCAGCAGAGGAGCGGACCGTCTGCCGAGGGCTGTTTATTGTTAAAGATCGAACGAGGAGGGTGACCTGTATAAATAAAGTAGCCCGTAAGAGCGTACGCCGCAGCTTTATTGACATACATACCTATTTTTGTTTAACTTCCATGTAAGTGCGTCATACGGTTATGTAACCTCGCGAGAGATTGGACGTGCCGAATGGGGCCCTGAGGTGTTACCACGTGCGACGTTACCGCGTGGTGGTTTTATCATTGTTAAGGACCGATCTTTGTTTAGCGATAGAGGGAGGAAGTGGAAACGTTAATCACGGTGCGAGGCGCGTTATGAAATGTAGCTTCCACGTCGCCGTATATCAGGAAGTGGCGGTAACACGGCGACCGGCCTATCGATAAGCAGAGCTCCCAAGTCTCTCTCGAATTTTTCCATTTTTCTCTATCTCCCTTTATTTATATATTTATTTTCTTCATTTCCATTTATTTCTCCGAAGTAAAGCAAAACCTCGAGAGCAGTCGATCGTCCGTCATCGTCCAGTAGGAGGTATCTGACGAGATACTCGCGGTAATTCGTCAACGCCCGGTACCTATACCTGGGACGAGTCAGCTCCTATAAGCGACAAATTGCATTCCGTCGCGGTTCGAAGGCTTTTCCGCGTTGGCAAAGTCCGTCGACCAGGCCGTACCTAGGCGATCGCGCGGCTCGGCCGTCGCGATCGTTCCTCGGCGTTCTACCCTGGACAAAGAGAATCGCCGGTCGAGTCTCTCACCGATATATCCATGGAGGTTGATTAACGAGGTGGCGTTTAACGTGTACAGGGACATCCGGTCGGGTTGCTAGGAGAAGGAGGGCCCATGGCAGGGACGCTGAGCGACGGGGCGCCAGGAACGGACTCGTCCGAGCACCACAATCCACACGAAATGCTTGACGGACTCGATGGTAAGACTTCTTACACCGTTATAATCGAGTTTTCATTGCGGCCCGACGTATTTCCCGCTTCGCGGTGCCTCCACCCCGACCCCCTTCCCGCCCCACCGTCCATCCCTCCGAGTGGCTCGTCGAAAGTTTCGGCCGCCCGGTGCCAAGAAAGTGCATCCCCGGTTTGCACCCTCTTAGGAGAGGGCGGGCTCTACGCCCGCCAGACATCCCGGCTGGCCGGAGCCGACGTCTCGACGCTCGGCGTCCCGCGGTCGGACGTGCGCGCCCGAGACGTCCGCGGGACGCGGTTCCGCGGTAACGCGGTCAACGGGAAATGCGTCGGGGCCCGGGCCGAAATCGAGGGAGAGTTGTGCATGCACGTTTGCAACCGAGCCTCGGAGAGAAGAGTATATTACCGGTAGTCGTACCCGGACGAGCATCCCTCCATTTCTTAACTTGCCGAACGCAGCTGCGAGTCCAACTTGGACGGAGACGGAGGAGACACCCCTCTCCCCCTCCCTATACATATATACATATATATATATATATGTGGATATGTATATATATATGTATATGTATATTATATTAAATCTTAGCATTGTGGTGATGGTATCGTGCATTTGCTGCGTCGTTGTGGTAGCGTTAATGTGAACGTGTTTAATGCGTGAGAGCACACCTTAACGGGATTGGTTTGGGACATGGTGTACATAGATATACGAATATCTATATAAATATGTATGTATACATGTATGTATGCGTACCCTGTACGAGTATACATATATTATATATATATTTATTTATCTATTTATTTAGAAGCAAATGGACCATACTCGTTGTGTGCCGAGGACGGTGTGTGGGTTGACGAGTGTGGCTGTTGATTCTGTTGAATTATCGTTGTTACACGTACCTTGAATATGACGGAATTCTAAGAGGAAGCTCGGCCGTGTGCGTATGCGTACCCTGCGTGACGGACACGGGGACGCGCGTGTACGTCTACGCACACCACGACGGGGTTTCTCGGTGCATGCCTGTTGTATACTGTTTTTTCTACCCTCTTACATACACTTATTCGTGTCTGTATATCGCGCACCTAGCGATCTTTCGAACGACCGTCTGTCACATCTTGCGCTGTTAATTTGCTGCATGGTGTTGTTATATATATATGTATATATATGTATATATATGTATATATGTATATATATACACATGCATATATATATTATACACGAAGATATCATTCGACATACGACGCCGACAGTAAGTCACTCGCGATCGGCCGAAAGTCGAGCGACGAGAGCGACGAGCACTCGCGTTTTCCGCGGCGAGACCCGCGTTTCTCTTTTTTCCTTCCGACGAGGTATGCCATTGAGATAAGAACAAAATGGGGAAAAAAGAAAAAAGAAAAGAAAAAAAAAACGAAATGAAAGAAAAGAAATGATAACGATAAATGAAAGTAGCGTGTGAACTGTGTAGAAGAGCCGAAGATGAAACGACGCCGTCGTTTGGCAATTTTCACGATGTTTTGAAAAAGGAAGTAAGCATAATCAGTATTGCTACTAGTTCATCTGTGCCCCCTCCCCCCGTCCCCGATTCTGTAAAACCTCTTGTTAAGCCCTGTAAATTATACTCTCGCTCTCTTTCTCGTTCACCCACGTTGAATTCGTTAGTCCACTCGCTCATTTCTATTTCTTGGTTTCTATTCCAGCCCCCCTCTGCCCCCCCGAATTTATTCTTTTCCGTACTACTTTATACGTCGAGAGGTACATCTAGTTATGCGCTTATACGATATATTTGCTACAGTAGGTAAAAGTGTGGTAATCTCCTGTTTTACTTGAGTATTCCTTTTAGTTACTTTTGAGATTCTTGATTTTATATATATATATATTTTTTGTTGTTTTGTTTATCATCTTCTCTGTCTCGTTTTGATTTTGGCCTCCTTTCGATTCGTCGTACGTGCGTACCTCGTTTCTTGACCTAGACTTATTTTGTAGAGCGTGAATTGTGGTAGAAAACTGTCGCCGCTGGCCTTGCACCAATGATTGAAACGGAATCTTGTATTCCAGGAACGACAGGAACGTACAAAAATGAGAAGGATAGCGCGTATGAGAGTCATAAGTTAGAGCCGCTCCTAGGTTCGGAGAGCTGTAAGCTCTGCGGGAAAAGCGTAGCCAACATAAAAAAGCACATGAAATCCCACTTCCCCGACAAGTATCAGTGCCACATATGCCTGATATCGTTGACCAGGTCCGACAATCTGAAAAGGCATATTAAGCTGAAGCACGGAATACGGGAGGGATCCCTGATCTCGCCGTTCATGCGCCTGGAAGCGAAACACTTCCTGGCCAAGTCGGACTCTAACTCGAGCTACCTCACCTAGTCGTGCCGAGCGATCGTCGGGTGCCGACCTTACGAACGCCGAAAAGGAGGAAAAAGGAGATAACTAACGAATGAGGCACGAAGTACAAGTACAAAAGTACAAGAAGGGAAGGCAGACTATCGAGGCACTCCAAGGCTCTCCTCCGGGACGCACGACGGGATATACTTTTGTCCTCCCCCCCCCGACGTCGCATTTCGTCAGAGCGACGCACTCTTAGCGGCGAGCTAGGGCGCGACTCGCCGTCCTCGTTCCGAAGGGGTCCTGTCGGCGACCCCGGGTCGGACGGGGAAAGTAAAAGATTCGCTTAATTTTATTATATATATACATATATATATACACACACACACCTCTCGAGAGGAGTCGCCGGACGGAGCGGTGCCAGGGCTCGCGCTCCGTCCGTTAAATTATTCTCACGCGATAATCTTAAAGATATACGTCTAACTGTATTTTAAAGGGAAGTCTTGCGTTAAGGTATCCGCCGCTTCTCCCATAGGGAAGGTCCTCTAAGTCACTTGGTTCTCTCCCCCCCCCGTCGTCGGCACTGGGATCCGCGCGCGGTGTCGACGGATCGTCTCCCACTGGTACACCCTGAAACTCGAGTACAAATATGACGGAGAGAGAGGATAAAAGAAAAGAAAAAAAAAGAGAAGAAGAAGAAAAGGAAGTATTTAAGGGGAATGAAATTAGGCGATCGACCGATCACCCGGCCGCGCGAAAATGGCCCATGGAACCTCTCGCGCGATCCGCCCTCCGTGAATATAGCCGGAGACCCCCTGGTGACCTTAGGTCTTCGGGACTCGCCTTGGTAGACGCCACTCGCTCGAATCTAGGGAATTCTCGCGATTCCCGTTTTGCGAACCCCTCGACGTTTCGAGGTTCCATGGCCGCCCCCCGCCCTCTCCCCCCGCGCGGCTTCTACCCCGCCGAGTCCATCCGGCAATCCGTTCCTCCGGGAACGGAGGGGACGGCTGGTGATCCGCAGCCCCCGAAACAGTATTAAGTCATAGGTTGTGAATGACGTCGAAGACTGAATAAGGATTCCTTAGTGCCCGGCAGAGTCCCGAGTTAGAAATAGTCATGAGAAACTAGTCCGTTGCCCGGTATCGTGGGCCGATACGATGAATCAGGTCTTTTAGGCTTTCTTGTGGTGCCTTTTAGTACAAGATACTAATCAGTATGATATATATGATATTTAATACATTATTTATATAACGGTACCTAGATTATGCATGCCTGACCGGATGTACTCCACCGTGGAACGCGTTACCCCGTCGCTCTGTTTCTCTTTCCGTACATATATATATATATATTTTTGTATATGTATATGTATATGTATATGTCTCCCCCTCTCGCTGTTCCCCCTATTCTAGTTTTCGCTACGTTTCGTCCTACCGCTTTTTCCTCGCATCTCCTCCCTTTGTCCTGGGTCCCTCGTCCCTCTCCGCCGTTCCTTTAGCTCCGTCTAACCGCCTATCTCTACGGCCGTTCTTACCTTAGCTTTTCTCTATTTTGCAGATCCGACATTTTTAACTCCTCCGAGCGTTGAATGCGTGCCGATATCCGACATAGAGAAAGTAAACGTCTCAGATTATTTCGAAAGGCTGCCCCACGGTTACACTAGCAAATGCAAAGTCTGCGGGAGAGTCGTGTCGAATTTAAAGAATCACTACTTGACGCACAATCCGGGGAACTTTGTATGCCCGATGTGCGGCTGCCGCAGGACCAGGCTGGACAATCTCAAGGTCCACATTAAACAGAAACACCCCGACATACAGATAGTACACAAGAGTGTCGGGTGCAACCCACAGAACACGGTTTTGAGTTAAGTCGCGACACTCGGCTCCCTGTTTCTCGTTCACCCTTTGCCCCTCTAATTTCTCTCTCGCTTCTCAACCCGACCTTTCTCGATCTCTATCCGAAGCTTTGCCCCGGCTCCCTGTCCTTAAAATGACGACTCGTCGATTTAAACAACGCCTCTTGCCCGGAAATCGTCATCCATTACCTCCCCATCCGATCGCTGACTGATATTTCCTACGGCCACGTGGTGACCAAAGTGGACGAGATTAACGCGGAGGGTGACGTTGTCTTTGGTGTCTTGAGAAAGGCGTCCAAGGGTTCCAGCGATTGGGAACTTGGAGTCCGATGGGTGTCGACGGCGTCGCTCGCGGATCGATCCCGATCTATCTTTCCCTGGAGGTTTGACTCGTCTCGCGAGGCGCTAATTCCGTTTCTCCCCCAAAAGTGCACGTAGCAGCGAGCGCGATTACCCTCTGATAGGGGAAGGGACCGTGGAGGTAGGCTCTTCGGGCTCTCGCGACCTCCTTAATTTCGTTAGGCGTCAGGTATTAGACGCCCTGGGTGCATCGCCGTCCGGCTCTTAGATCTTAATAAGGTGCTTTCACTCCAATTCGCGGGTCCCGGCTGGAATGTCTCGCGGTCTTCTCTCGGCGCCTCTCGAAATCCATCTTTCTCTCTCTCTCTCTATCTTGCATCCCCTCCGCCTTGTCTCGTACTTGGCGCCCGAGATCAGAGATTGCAGGAAGTGCTTCGCGGAGGACGAATAAGATTTTCAAGGGACGCCTCGAGAGCGCCGAGTCGCGTCGCCTTCGAGCGTCGGGGTGTCCCGTGGCGGTAGATTGGAATAGGTTCCTCGAAAAACCGGAGCCGAAGGGTCTCCTCTGATTAATTGGGCCCTTTATCTCCGCCCGGTGGGGTATCTTGTCGGGCGGTTCCGAATCTTCGATCGATGGCGCTCCTCCTCGCTAGTCGCTCGCTGGTTATGCCCGAACGGAACCGGAATGGATCCCGAGATCGACCCGGTCGAGACGGATGGACGAGGGGAGACGGTACAGGGCCCTTTGAAGATAATCTTCTTAGCGACTCGCGCCGTGCCTCGTCCTTGTTACACCGACTTAATTCCCGCGACAAGAAGATCAGAGGTCCCTGCGCTCGCCTCTGGAGGGTGTCTCGCAAATCCGAGACCCGATCGGTCTCTTCCTCCTCCGATTCGCCGTTCCAGCCAGAAATCGAGTCCCTGACGGGACGGAGCCGCTCGATCGATTTCTGGAATTTGTCTTTTGGTAATCTTAGGGAACGGGAACTCTTTCAAGGGCTCCTCGAGGTGGAGGCTCGGCTCGGACGGGGTTCGCGGAGGATCGAGGGATTCGACGACTCGGAGCTGGTGGTTGATCAAAAGGTTCTATAGAAATTCGATTAGAAATTCCCGGATTTCCGGCGAACCGTGGAGACGGTTCCGGGGAACCCGGGGCTGTCTGGGAGTCGCGGACGAATCTTCCATCGTCGTGGGAACACTCCCGGTTGTCCGGTACCATTCGTAAGGGTTTCGCCCTGTCTCGGAAACGCAGGCTCGCAAACGGCCAGGACGGCAACAGCTTCCGGTAGTTCGTACCGGCAAACGAGAAACTCTTGTTCGAGGTGCTCTCTCACCCGACCGCCGTCTAATTCGCGGCCAGAGCTAATGCATTAATACCGGGTATATAAGTGGAGTCGAGGGCGCGAGTTAAGTTGGTAAGCTGTGAGTGCCGAAGGGTGTCGAAGGATTAGTCGGCAACAGTCCCGATCGCTCCCTGTGTGGGTCCCGGGTCCGGTCAGGGTGCGTATCCCGGTCGGAAGCTCCGCTTCCGGTACCGGAAGTCCCGCGGAAGGGGAGGGAGAGGAGGTGTTCCTTGGGGTGGCACTCGGTGAGGCGACGTGATCGATCTCGGACGAACGTTCCACTTCCAGGAGGGATCTTCATTCTACGTCTCGATCTCGGTAGCCTATCCCGTGTTCCACTTCTCGGTCACCCCTCCTCTGTGTTCCCCAACCCGTGACTTCGCGACGGTAGGGGGTGTCAACGAAGACGAGCCTTCCGTTTCTGGCGCCTCTCTCGAGGAACGTGCCTCCCGGAAGGGAAGGATGGGCACCGAGGAGCGGTCGTCGACTCGATCCGTTTTCGATGAATCTTTCTTTTTTTTCTCTCTGTTCTCTTTTCATCCATCCCTTCATCTCCGAACGTGCTCTCTTCTCGGGAAGGCACCTCCGGGTGCACCCTGGTACCTTGTCTTTCGCTTCTAAGACGACAACCGGTGTTCGGATACCCTGACCGTAGATTCCCGGATGATCGTCCGGCCTCCTTGCTCGCCCGATTCCTCCGTAGGTCTGTTGTCTCCGAGATCGGGGTGACCGCGTTATCGGTCAAGTCGAAGACGACTTCCCGGTGCCCGTCTTTCGCGCCGACCCCCTCGTTCACGGAGAGGCACGGCCGAATGACAATTTCTTGTCACATCGTCCCCGAGAGGGCAATTCACGCCTCGCGGGCACGCGGGGAAGCGTCCACGTCTCCGTTTGTTTCTCTCTCTCTTTCTCTCTCTGTCTCTCTTATCCTTCTATCTGGTTTTCTATCTCTCTGTCTTTCCTCGGTCTCTCTCTCTCGCTCTCGCTCTCTCCCTCCCTCTCTCTCTCTCTTTCTCTTTCTCTCTCTCTGTTACAGTGTTGGCCTGTGGTGTCTCACTGAAGAGAGAGGGGGTTGCCCCGCAAGAACGCCCGACCGAGCGGCAGCTGTCCAGCTTGATGCCCCCGCCTTTGCTCATCCCAGACAGAAGGGTGACTCGGGGGCAGACCAGGAGTGCGGCCATTCCGTACAACGTGTTCAGGAGGATCCGTGGCGACGTCTTACGGAGCGCCTGCCTTGTATGTGGCAACATGGTCACTAACCGGGTGCACCACATGTACGTCTGTCACGCCAAGAAAAGCTGTCCGTCCTGCGGAAAGGTCTTCATACGTACCGAGACCCTCAGGGTGCACGTTAGGCGCATGCATCCCCACCTCCAAAGCGCCTCGGCACGCTTCGTAATCCCCGATCTGCCACCCCATCTGACGATTTCCAAAGTCCGACCTCGACCACCTGGGGACCCCTCCGAACCTCCCCTTAAACTTCCCCTTGAACCTCCCTCGGAATCACCCTCCGAACCTCCCCTCGAACCTTCCTTCCAACCGAGTCCTGGCTCTTCGGGACCTCGCGCCCAGGATGCGTTATCGGCCCTGTCGCACCTGGACCAGGTGGGTGGGTAACCTCGATTTCACGATCTCATTCACCGAGTTCCACCCGGAACTTAGCCTTGGCATCCTCTGGTTCGGCCTGGTTCCTGGCCACGTCCTGGACGTGGATTTTCCGTTCAGGTTGAACCGCTTGATGTTCCTTGTGTGCATCCTTGGCGCCAGGTTACCTGTCTCGCGTTACCCGTTGCACTTCCTGCACCTAGGAAAGCGAGAGAGGGTGCTTTTCATTTTCGAGCCCTCCTTTAGACCGTTTCTGTTCTTGCCGGATTCGAATGGCGACGCGTAGAGGGAGGGTCATGGGTAGCTTTGTTGGAAATCCGAAAATCCCGGGGAAATCATGTCGCTCCTTTGTTGGAGGGTGCCCAGTCGGGCACTGTTTCGTGGCGTTGACTTTGGTTTTCTCGAAGTTGACGTTATCGGTCCTGGGAGTGTTCCTTCTTTCGGCGTGCCGCCTTCACGGTACTTATCAGGAGTCGTAGGTTTTTGTCTTTGTCTTCTCTTCTTCGGAGCCTCGGCTTCTTTGGTTAGGGCACTCGAAGGGTTCGATCTTTCGACCAAGGTTCGTCTCGTTTTAAGTAAACTTTAATTTAGGTTCGTACTTATATTATGAATACCTGAGAATATCGAGATGCAGCGTAGATTCGGTCTCGTTAGGTACTAGCTTAACTTCCTCCTCGAAGGTTTACTTGTATATTACTTAACTTATTCCCGTTTTTGTGTTAACTCGTGTACAAATTGTGTGGGTTTTCTTGTCCGCTAGGCAGTAATGGAATTATCGTGCAGTACAGTTCGGATTCGGCTTCTAATCGATCCGTCGATTCGGAGACAAGGAGACGTACCGGATTGCGAATTGCGGATAATTCGGTTCGAGACCTCCCGGTATAAATTTGGGGAAGAGCCATCGGTACTCTAGGCTTAATCTCTAGACGGTAAGTTACTCTTAGGGTGCGTTCTCTAGGTATATACACCCCCCGCAAATTCTAGTCAGCGAGCCGTAGCTGCTATGGTTGTGTACTAGGTTTTAGGTCGGTACGTAAATTAGCTCGTAGTCCGCGAGAACGACAGACGACGTTGCTCTCGTCATCTTTCTTCCTTTATCTGCCGTTCTCGATATATTCCCCTCGAACGATCTCTCGCGACCTGGATCCGATCTCCGGAGTTAGGGCTAAGGCTTAAGACCTTTAAACTCGGTCCATCGCCCTACGCTAACCCGCCACTTTATTTTCCCAATTGTTCGGGACAATGTAGTACCTGCCATTCAGTCGGCGCCGACGGTTCTGCCTTTTGTTTCGGAGCAGCCGTGAGATCGCCGAATCTGAACGTCTCGGACGTATTCGCGAGTTAAGCCGCGCCGAGGATCGTTACTCGAGCCCCGGGATGTGGCTCTTCGAGTTCGCCCTCCGATGCACTTCGCAGGTCTTCGCCGTGGTTCCTCGGAAATTCTCATTTCCGGGGACGCCTCCTGGCCCCGTTAAAATCAGCGAGCGGAACGCGGAGGCGAGTCTCTTTGCCCTAGACTCCGTAGATCCGCGAGAGCTCTTCCCAGCCCGATCTCCGGATGACCCTGGCCCACGTACCTCCGGCCTGTCATCTTTGCCGTGATCGACGGCCCGACATCCAGCACCGGATAAGACCCGGGGTCGATTGACAGCCGGGCCACCCCTGGTTTATCGGCCGGACTCGATTCTTCACCCTCCGGATTTCTCTTCGCCCAGCATCCGGACCTCTCACCGAGATCACGGAGACGTCGACCCATGCCGAGGTCTCGATAGATCGGGCAATCCCGGCGCCGGCTCGCGAACTTCTCTCTTCTTATTCCGAATTCTCTCCTGCACCCTGCACCGCTCTTTTCATCCCCTCGCCCGCTCTACCCAGACGCGTAGGGGCGACGACTCCGACGCCCGTGTATAATCGGTCTTAAGATTAAGAAGCTCCCGACTAGCGAGGGAAGGTTACCTATAGTCGATCGTAATTAAGGTAAACTCTTGTAGCTTGGTAAGCCTTCGATTTTTGCCCCCCCTCCCCCCCCTCCCCCATTTTTTTTCTCCCCGGCTTGATCCGTGAATTGGCACTCTTGCCCCGTCAACGCAACGTGCACGCGTCAATGAACGTAATTTAGAGTGCGTTACCATTATGTAGGCCGTACATGTAGCGAGGCCGAGTTCGCTCCCGGGTGTCCTTTATCTGAGAATTGGACGGACCGAGTAGCCCGTCGAGTCGGCGTCAAGACGCGTCCCTTGTTCCTTGGGGTCCCTCTTCGCGTTCCCGATGGGAACGGGGAAGGGGGCGACGGAAGTAACCCCGAGGGGGGGGGGGAGGTAAATTCGAGGGCGCACCTCGACGGCCTCTTCCGCAGGACTCGACGCCTCCTGCCGGACTTCCGGGCTACTCGGCGTATATTACCACTCCTGCACATTTTAAGCGCAGCGCCATGGGTACAGTACCTATTTTGCAAGGTTACATTTACCATTCCACGTGGTCAATTCCACAATTTTTGTGCTCTTACCTCCCACGGTATTTTAACCATACCACCGCAGTAATCGTAACCAAATTATTATTATTATTAATTTTTTTTCCGTGTATACCAGTCTTAGTTGGATAAGTATTTAATTTCTCCTCCCTTCCATTCCTCGCTTTTCAAGCCGAATCCTTCTTTTTTTTTTTTTTTTTTTAATATACCTTTAGTCGTTAATTCTAGCTAGTAGGTGAACAATAGCGACGTAAATTGTAATATTTTTGTATTTGTCTATTTGTGAAGAAAAAAAAAATAATAATAATAACATATGGATGAAGAACCAATAAATGACGATGACTTTAATTTAACAGGAGTATGTGTTTGCTGGTGGGATCATTTTCACTCTCTAATTCTCTCTCTCTCTCTGTTTCTCTGGCTGTCTTTTCTTTCGTCTTTCTCTCTCCCTCTCTCTCTCTCCTTTACTCCGTGCCTTTAATAGTTTGTGTCTCTCACCGAGGTGGGCAGGCGTGGGTGGTGCACTTGTGATTCGTTTAGGAAGGTGTGACCGCGACGAGGCTCTGTTCTCACCTGTGCTCGACTGGTCCCCTGTCTCTCTCTTTCTCTCCCTCTCTCACCTTTCGTCATTTTTTTTCGAGGAGTTTGGAAATGGCCGCGGATTTCCCGCTCTCGCTCGAGACTCCTCTCTCCTCTCTTCCAAATATCCGTTTCCGGCTCTCGTTATTCTCTCTCTCTCACTCTCGTCTGTCTCGCTCTCACAACTACTCACACGCAACTGACACCTCGCAAGGTTTAACCATAGCTTAACCAAGTAGCGAAAGAACCAGGGCAAGGGTCCTAATTAAAGTTAACAAAAAGGTACTCTTATCGTTCCCAATTTCTGTATATAGACGTACGTACATACACATATATATATATATTTATACATATATATGCACTGTAAATTCTACGATGGGTGCCGCGATAAGTCGCCGTTTAAACGGATCGGATAAACCGATCGCAAAGCTCGACGTTTCTGCCCCGTGTGTTTGCAAGCGTGCTCGAAGTTCGCTTCGCGAGGTCCCTCCTCACCTGTCGTATTTTCTTTTTCTTTTTTTTTTTTTGGCAATATTCGTCCCTCTCTCTCTCTCTCTGGCTCTCTCTCGTTCTCTTTCTCTCTCTCTCTCCCTCTCTCTCGTCCTCTTCCTCCCTCTCTCTCTCTCTCTCTCTCTCTGGAATGGGATTCGCACCGATCGAGCAGGGTCGGCTCGACCTGCGACGAGTCAAGCTCGAGGCCCTCCTGATAACAGGGCCTCACCTGACGGTCGCAGCATCTGGCGGCATCGCGATGCTCTCTTTGAAGAATGTCTCTCTTGGGCTTGCAAAAGCTTTTAAAGCGACCTTAGAGTTTGAAGAAACCTCGGGGTGAGCCCATGTCGAGCCGCTTGACTCGGGATCGCGGTCGAGCTTATCGGCGCCTCTGATAAGGGGTGCTCGATTCGCGCGAATCCGGCATCGCCTCTCTCGGGGTGCTCGCAATGGGTCTCGCGGACTCGCTCAGGATGTGCGTTTATGGGCTGAGGCAGTTGATGGGAACGGGAAATGAGAAATGGGGGACGTGGGGAACGAGCAGGGCCACCGGTCCGCGGTGCAGCGGGGATGGATGCACCTAGGGTACCACGTTTGTGACCGCGATCTTTCACCGGGAGAAATCGGTAGCTTCGCTTAGGGGGTAGGGACGGACGACTCGACGTGTCCTTTCATCTCGGCGAGTCGACGACTCGTCTCCTGGGAGCTCGGTCGTTACGTCGAGGCGCCACTCGCCCCGATCGCGCCGAAGTGCATCCGCGGATGCACGGAGGCGGTTCGACGTGGCTCCGCGGTACCGAGCCTGCAAGTCTTTCCGGTCGACTTTCGACCTGGTCCCGCGAATGGGGGGAAGTTAGAGCGGCTCCAAGGGCACCTGGTGCACCCGATGCACCACCGACGGGGCGATCGGCCGGGTAACTCGGAGCGACTCGCCGATTACTCCCAGGAGTCAGGGACTTCGAGCGGGGCATCTCCATCGCGGGCCCCAAAATACGCGGATAGGGTCCCTAGATACGGAACTACGTGGTGTAGTCGGATCCTCGAGCACGAGACCCTGTACAGTCGCGTAGTGCTCCAGGTACGACCCGGTGAAACCTACCGGCGGCTTCTCGGGAACCGGAAGTCGACGTTCACGATCGGGAATAGAGTGCGTTCCTCGGGACCGAGGAACCTGCTGGCGGGGCGAGGAGCGGGCTGTTCGGCCGCCCCACCCCCTCCCATGCCAGGGTGTACATACGAGAACCAACCCTTCACGACACACACCGCTTACACACAGCCGGGGTGGGCAATCTCGAGGGACCCGCCGTGGCGCGGCCCCAAGTAACCCCCTAACACCCGCGATAACGGTCTCCGGAGGGCGCGCGATGCATGTCGGAGGGACCCCGTGGGCCAGGGGTGGTCGGCGGGTGGAGGGAGGGCCCTCCGAGCGTCCCGAGAGGGGCGACCTCGCGCCGGGGGTGTCGAGGCCGCCCTGGGGCCGCTCGAGGGGCCGGCGGGGGCGCGCGAGTGAGAGCGAGAGCGAGAGCGAGCGAGCGAGAGAGAGAGAGAGAGAGAGAGAGAGAGAGAGAGAGAGAAAGAGAGAGAGAGAAAGAGTAACCCGAGGGGAGTGAAAGTGAGGGAGAGAAAGGGGGTGCGAGGAGCGATCCGCCGGCGGTCGGGAAGAAGCAGTTGAGTGATTTGTCTTGTGTTGATGTTGCAGGTTCAAAAGCCTGGCACATGCGGCTGACCTTTGACCGGGTGCCAGGCGGCTGCAACCTTCACAGGTGCAAGCTCTGCGGCAAGGTCGTGACGCACATCAGGAACCACTACCACGTCCACTTCCCCGGCAAGTTTGAGTGTCCTCTCTGTCGTGCCACGTACACGCGTAGCGACAACCTGCGCACGCACTTTAAATTCAAACACCCCGAGGCAAGAAAGATCGACCTTAACGATATAATGGCCGGCTCGTTGGCGCTCTCCGCGAGCAACGACGCGATGAACACCCTGTCCTAAGGCGGGGGCGCGTCGCGGCCGCGGCGCGTCGCGCGTGTCGGGCCGTCGCGGCGCGGCGCGTCGTGCCCCCACGGGGGGCACCGCCTCCTTCCAGGGAAATCGGTTTCGAACACCAAATCTCTAAACTAGGTTCTTCTACGCTTAAGAGCGCCGCGACACGCGGGGTCCCGCGAGACCGGGCGCACTCCCCGGCGCCCCCGGGCGCCGCGACGCCCGCCCCGGCCGCGAGGAGGGTCAACGACGACATCTACACGGTCACACACCGATATATATATATATATACACCCTCACTCAGAGAATTCAACACACGCCACACGCGACACCACACACAACACAGACACCCACACACACACATATATATATATACATACGTGGGAGCAAACGTGGTGCCAATTCCTCCCGTAGTTGCTGCCGCGTCGGCGGACTTGGCGGCCGGTATGAATATTAATTGTAAAGTTATTAATCGTAATGGGGTGGGGGGTGGGAGGGGGAGGAGAGGAGAACGCCCCGAAAGGCAGTTCCCTCCTCTAAGCAAGCAGGGTGAGTCGCGAATAGTTGTTGAGAGTGTGAGAGGAAGGGTAGCCGAGAAACCGTATATAGGAACAAGGCGAAAGATGTTTCATAGCTCGACGTTCATATTAGGAGAGAGGGCCCGATTCTCACGAACCGTTCTCCGAGGGGGTCAATAGAGCAATACCGTTAATAGATGTGTGTGTATATGTACATGTACATAAGGTGTATGAGGAGCGAACGAGCGACTGACAACGAAATCTCCGAGCGCCCTCGGCGAGGGGGGGGAGAGGGAGGATCGTCGGGATCCCCCCCCCCGCGACTCGAGGTGCGGAGGAATAAAAAATATGGGAGAGAGAGAGTGAGAGAGAGTGAGAGAAAGGGGGGACGAGGCTGGGGAGGGGCCGAGGGGGGCCTGCTACCCCCGACCGACCGCCTCTAATATGAACCTTGACTACAAGCCGTTTACTTGTTGATGAGACCTAATGTCTATAAGTGTAAAACGGAATTTAGGAGACGGGGAGGAAATCGGAGCATGTGCCCGAAGGGCGGGAGGGGGTGGGGAGGGGGATCCGCGAAACGGGGCGACCCCCGCGGATTTCGGGGGTGGGCGGGTGGGTGGGAGGCGTGCAACGATTGTACACACACACCGCGCACCGCTATTTTATACGCGGCTATGCAGCAAACAGTGGAAAAGCGATCTAGACATTCCACGATCGGGACTTAAACGCGTAGGCGAGAGAATAAGGATTTATCGTGTATCGGATGATTTATAGTATACTATATTTTATACTTTATATAATATTCTACATCGCGTTATAATATTCTACATTGGTTGGAGAGTGGTTACGTTGGAAAAGGCAATTTATCCGATAGAGTGGGGTGGTTCGTACACGCGATGTTCACGCGATGTCGTTGCACATATTGAATAATCAACATTGGTTGGGGGTGCAATCCGTTTTTTCTACGTGGAAATTTATGTATCGCATAACGACCTATACATACACTATGTATATATATGCATGTGTACACCCAGAAACGCATATATGTATATACATACATATAGATCTTATATAAATATATATATATATATATTGAGGGAAAAGAACGGAGACGGGACGATGTCGAGGACAGGTAAGAGGAGAGGCGGAACACACGGGCAGACACAGGTATATATATATATATATATACACACGTACGTAGCAGGGTCCGCTAGCTATTCAAAGAGCCAAACCAATTTTCATTGTGATCAATTAATTGATATTAGCGTCGATCTTTCTATACTTTTATTATAACCGGGGGCACTTTGCATAGTTAAGCCTAGAGGCGCGGGGGTACCGCGTCGCGGGGGGAGGGTGTGGGATGGGGGCTAAGGGGGAGGGGATGCGTGCGAATCGCGCTCGCTCGCGCTTTACACGCAGGGTTTACACACGAGAGACACACGCGGTATAACACCCTNTACCGTTTTATGATTTTATATATATGTTATCAACTGTTTGATATATCGAGAGCAATTATGTATAGGCGGCACGCTCGCGCGCGCGTAATGGCAACGCTATTTCATTATTATTTATTGGTCGGCGGATGACAATGGTCGCGTCATGGTGTGTGCACTGTAGGCCTACCCCCCTGACGGATTCGTCGGATTCGGCGCTGCTTCTTTACGTCGCTCCCTCTTTTTCTCCCCCTTTGGTTGGCCCACTAGTCGCGGCCCAAATTTCGTTACCAAATGTCCGCCCCCCCTCCCCCTTTCCACTTTTTTCGCCGCGCTTTCCAACCCTCGTTCACCCCCTTTCGGGCCGGTTCCGCGGGTTCCATCCGCCCCCGTTCTCCGATTTCCGTTCTACATTCGTCGCAAGGGTGGTCCTCGTCGGGTCCTTTTCGCGTCTCTCTCTCTCTCTCTCTCTCTCTTCTCCTCTACTACCTCCACGTTACCTCTGTCCTCCGATTTCTTATACATATTAACGCGAGATACGCGTACCCCGTGTCGCTTGGCTCGGTCTATTCCCCTCTACTTCCTCCACCCCCTGGGGAGTTCCAATTCCTCGACCCCCCATTTTCGTGAATCTTTCACGCCCCCGCACACGTACACGCCGATTCTGGTCTCCGATTCGCTCCACTCTTTGCCGAGAGCCCCGTGTTCTCTCTTTTATTTTTTATTTTTTTTTTGGTCTCGCGGCGCGTCGAAGGGGAGCACGTTTCTTTCTTTTTTTTTTCCCCTACGGTGCATTTCCGCATGTTTGTACACGAGGAGGGGGAGAGGAGAGGGGGGCTGGATTCTTCGGAGAGCAGGCTCCCCGCGGCTTTGGATCCGCGAAAATCTCCGGGAAGGTACCGGCCGCCACCTTGCGGGGCGTCTTCCCGACCGGGAAGGGGATCCGGGGTCTCGTCGATTCCCCCTGGGAAAACGGGGCGCTGCCTTTTTTCCGCGCGGATGCGCCGCGAGCGGCCGTAAGGGTGGCTTCGGGCCTGGGGAACCGGAAATCCGGGGTTGCTCGGCCGATCGGAGTCGACTCGTGGAAAGGTTGCCAGGATTTAGCGGGGCAGGGGGGACGGGGGGCGGAGAAGCGAGAATGATGGACTGACGGGCCGGGCTGACGCGCGGTCGCGGATTTCTCGGGGATTTAAATTCGGCGTACTCTCGGCTTCCTGGTTAGAGGGGTGCGCCAGAGTGCGGCCGCGAGACCGGGCTTGCATCTCGCGGCAAAGTGCAGTCGGGAGGCTGCAGTTGCATCTCGAGGGCTCTGCCTCGGTTGGACCTCCTTCCGACCCGTCTAAGCAGTCTCGCGATTCGCGCCGGTCCTCGGGAGTATACAGAAACTCGGTGGAGTTTCGCGCCAAATACACGTTTCACGTCTTATCGTAGTTTCGTAACGATCGACGAGGGAGCGGTGAATGCATAGATTTAAGGTTATTACTGGTACACATTTTACTAATAAATTTGGAGATTTTTCTACGAGGGGGACCTGTAGTTCGGATTATTCGCGAGGGCGCCCCAGCCCGGCCGGGGTGGGTTTTCGGGGTCGCGAGCGTCGGGGGTTGCAACGGGAACGCGTCGGTTCCGTGGCGCGGAACCGTGCTCCGGTGCCGGTTCCTTCCCTTTTTGTTGCCTTTTTTTTCTACCTCGGGTCAGGATTTTTCCGCAAAGGGTGCACGCGCGTTTTCCGGGCTTTTGGGGGAGGGTCGAGGCAGCGCGTGTAAGGGGGCAAGCGAGCGAGCGAGAACGAGGGGCCGGGTGGCCGGGTGCGAGAGGAGCGAAAGAGAGGGAGAGAGCGAGCCGCGCGCACGTGGGGGAGAGAGAGATAGAGAGAGAGAGACACGCTCGGCACGCGCGTTTCGTTGAATGGAGGAGGAACTCAGCCTGCTCCGGTGACGGTCAGGCTGCCAGGCTGTTACATTGAAGAACCTTTTATGAATTAAAAAAACAGAAATTACTACTACTATTACTACTACTACCTACTACTACTATTACTACTACCACTACTACTACATATAGGTATTTATATATTTACAACTGCGTGGTGTGGAGTGGAACATTGTGATATAATAGATTGGTGCTAACACCTTATTGAAATTGAGATGAATTTAACGAAAGGAAGAAAGAAAGAAAAAAAACATGTGAAATCGTGCAATATTGCGATAGTAACGGAGCGAGGGGGCGTCCCTGGGGGGACGCCGTCGAGCCGCACCGGGTGGGCCGATCGCGCCTGCGCACTGTCGACGTCGACTTAGGTTAGGTTAGATCCGAGCGCGAGTAGGGCACCGACGCCACCGCGAGAGGGCCGGAGTGCAAGAGAGAGAGAGAGAGAGAAAGAGAGAACGAGAGAGAGAGAGAGAGAGAGACCGAGCGACCGAGCGAGTGCGTGCGGAGAAAGAAACCAAGGCTGTGCAAGAGAACATTATGAGTGTAGTTAAATAGGGGTAGGTGTTACCTAGGGGTTAGGCTTAGCTGATATAGGTGGTAAGAGGGGGCACGTTCATCGACGTTTCGTTCCGACGCGCGCGCGAGTCCCGCCGGGGTCCGACCCCTCGCTCCCTGTACATTATTAAACTAAATGAAGTACTACTATTAATATCTCTTTATATTATAATATATATAAATAAGTGTATATATATGTATATACGTATATACATATATATGCATGCACGCATATACGAAGGTACGAATTCTTCGCGGTACGGGCGGAAGGTCGTGGGCTCGTGCGCACGCGCGTACCGGGGACGCGTTCGGTACTTCCGTCTCTTGGGGGGACGTCGTTCGTCACGGGATTTATATATTTTCCCACGGGAGGTAGCGCGTTCTTCTCTTCTACTTCGTCTTCTCCTTCAACTCCCTGCCTCCTCTCCGCGGGCGGGGACGAACCGCGAGCCTCGACGGACGGTCGTCGCGACGCCGAACGGCAACCGCGTCGACGCGTCGACTTCGTCCCCCCCGTGGAATATCTTGGTCCGTTTCGCCCCGCGCGATTTTTCCCGCGTCCGGCGCGTTCTCGCCGTTTTTTCGTCCTGGTTTTTTTCCTCTCCCCTCTCCCTCCCTCTTCGCGAGTCCGTTCTCGCTTCCTTTCGTTGCGTCTCCTTTTAGCGCATCGCTCGGTCCCCACATGCTTTTCGGCCAGTGCAGTTTCTCCCGCTGGATTTGCGGATATATTAATTAAATATATATATTTACACGGACACATGGATACACACCCGTACACACGCAAACACATACACACACGAGAGAATATGGCGGTATTATAATTGTACAGTGTCGGAGCGGTGGCGTTGTCGACGACTATCGCTGCGATATCTCGAAATCGTTTCAATTGCCCGTAATTGTGTACAGGAGGGTGGGAGGGGAGCGGAGGGCGAGGGCCGACGACGGCGGGAGGGACGCGAGGACGCCGACGTCGACGTAGACGTCGACGGCGTCGCCCTCGCCGGGCCCGTCCTCGTCGGCCGCCGACGCTGTGGCGTCGTTAAACTATACATAAATCATTGTGTAACTTCGGCTCGAAACGTACAATAGGCACACACTCTCTTCTGACCAGGCAGTTTAAAAGGAGGAATAAAAAGGAAAGCATCGAGAGAGAGAGAGAGAGAGAGAGAAAGAGAAAGAGAAAGTGAGAGAGGGAAAGAGTGTGGGGGAGGGGAGGAGAAAAATGAAAAAACAAAAACGCTAACGACTAAGGAGGTAACCACAATTTTATTACGAGAAAGAGGAAAGAAATTATTCTTACTACCTTTATTATATTACGATTATTCTTATCCTTATGATTATATTCTAACCTAAAGGCAGAGTCTTTACGATTATTATTGCAGTTGTACGACATTAATTCTAGTGTAGATAATACGGAACGGAGAGAAGATATAAACACAAACCGCGAGAGGAAAGGATAAAAAAAAAATAAGATGAATTAATCACATGTGCATTTAATGTATTTCTTACTAATTTTTTGATTAAACATAATTGTGTGTTAACCGACCGTTTACGCTTCTCTTTTCCAGATCTTCCGCCACTCCGCTATAAAAGAGCGCGCGCCTTTATCGGGGCGCCGATAGCTCTCGCGCCTCGGTATCGGGAATATCGAGCCCTCTTCGCGGGTGGTCCCGGCGTTTTTTTCGGCCCCAATTTATTCTCGCCCGTTTTCCCACTTCCCGTCCGTCCGGTCGTCGCGCCGCGCCGCGCCCTTGGCGCGGATTTCGGATTCCGGGAGGTTTCTAGGCGCCGCGACGCCGGGACGAGGCGTCGCGGCTCGTGAAAGTGCGTGCAGAGTGGTTTTTGAGAGCGAGCCCGGCGGTGCGTCGAGGCCGAGGGTTGCAACAAGTGGCAGCGCGACCTGGCCTGATTCCCGTTCCGGCTCGCATCGATCGCCGAAGTCGCGGGCCGAAAGAAAGGCACGAGGAGCGTCATTCAGCCGGCGGCCGAGGAAGAGGCAGGGAGGAGGAGAGAGGGGCCGAATCTCCCCGAGGGAGAGAGACGGCGCAGCTGCCGGAGGCCTCGCGGCGTCGGGACGCGCCCCGAAGGGTCGCATCCCCGGGGCTGCGGCCCGGAGGGTGTCGCCCCAAAGCGTCACCCGGAGAGAAAGGGAGCTCCTCTCGGGACGGACCCTCCGTCCGTCGACCTTTCCCGAGGGTCCCCACGTGGGGTGCGCTCCCCCTGGCGGGCCCAGAGGGGTCGCGGGAACGGGGCAGCAGGGCTCCCGGAGCCGAAGAGAGGGCGCGAGGGCGTAGCGCTCGGTAGAGTCCCGCGCCAAGACCCACCGTACCTAGATCCGGGTAGTGTTAGGGAGAACGAGTGAGAGCGAGAGCGGGAGAAAATGAGAGAGACCGGGATTCGCACGCGACCAGCGCCACAGTGCTCGTCCGGGCCCATCGATGTGACCCCCTGACCCTTCTCGTTTCTGTTGTTGCAGAGCTGAAAAACTGGCGGATCTCTCAGATTTTCGAGAGAGCCAGTCTCGCGGACGAGCGGAGAAGGTGCTCCTTGTGCGGCAAGGTCGTCACGAACGTCCGCAATCACTATTACGTCCACTTCCCGGGCAAGTACGCCTGCCCGTTCTGCCCGGCCGTCTACACGCGCAGCGACACCTTGCTCACGCACACGAGGACCAAGCACGCGTACGCGCAGTAGCGCGAAGGGGATCGGCGGCCCTGCCATCGGTTGAGATAGGGGGAGCCACCCTACGACGAGCCGGCGTCGCGGCGCTCCAGACATCCCGGACTCGTTTCATGGGCAGACGTCGACCTGGTCGAGAGGGACTCCCGAAATCCCGGCGATTCGCTCCCGATTCGGGAGACTCGTGGCATCCCGCCTATTCCGCCCGCCGGCGCGCCGGGCATCCCCGTGGACGCCAAGAGGCGTCCCGACGCGACTGAGACGCCCTTCGCCGAGGGAGATCCTCCTGGAATCTTTGCATCCTAGACTCGAAGACGCCAGGGGTGCTGTGCGGTTGGTTGCATCCGCGGAAGATCGAATCCGCTCGCGACTGGACCCGCCCCATTCTGCGACCGATGCACCCTAAGTCTCGCCCGTTCTCTCGATATTTCACTCCGGGGAAACGAAAACGTCATCTGGGCGTCCCGACGCGACAGGGACGAGGCGCATAGGAGGAAGTCCTCCGGGAATCTTCGCAACTTAAAATCGGAGACACCGGAGGCACGAGCCATTTTCGCATCTGCGGGACATTGGATCGGATGGACTGGACCCGCCATTGTATCATCGATCATGTTTGATATCTCCGAAGCCCTCTCGCCGGATTTCTCGATATTTAATTGAAAGATAAGGAAGACGCTGAAATTTTGATACACGCCATGGAGAGGAGGTTTGGGCCGCAGGAAATCGAGGAACCGTCGTAACGTCTCGAGGCGGTCGCGGTTTCGCCGATTCGCCGTTTCCAGGGATAACTTTTCCTTCCGGGACCGAAGAGCTGGTCCAGAAACCTCGCCATGGAGCCGCCCCTCCTCTGGCTTGCGCAAATAGAGTTAGGGCCGTCAGCAGGTTTCGAGTTCTGGGAGGGAACGTGTAGCGGCGCATAAAATCGGGAACGCTCGCTTAACGCTGACGCGAACGTACCCTCTCGTTAGCGCAACGCCGTTAATCTTTCCGCCGACCTTCGCGCGGAAGCGAAGGCGCGATAACGCGGTTATCGGCCCGCCGGCGCGCGGGACGGCCGCGCCGGTTCGGCCGGAGCCTCTGGATGGCGCTCGCCCGGACGAAGGAGAAAGAACTACGAAAAGATCCACCCACGGGTCTTCGACGAGGTCTTCGATCGAACTCGAAGAAGAAGAGGGAGAGAAAACACCAAAGACGCGACGACGAAGTCGTATAGTATCTAGAGATTAGTATCCTAGAGCAGTAAGTTTTAATTGGACCCAGGGGAACCCGGGGTTATGGGTCAGAGGGCATCGGGATGCCCCAGGATACTTCCATTGCCCCAGGGCAGCTGCGAGTCCAAGTCTGGTATAGTCTCTTCAGGGTAACCGGCCAAAGTCCCGAGTGGAGGATCTCGATACGGTTCTCCAGGACTTTTCTTCTTTTTTTTTTTCCTTTTCATGGGTAACTAGGAAGATTCCTTTCCACCGACTCGAGGTGGCTCAAATCGATGAGTCCTCACTAGATGTCGATCCCGAGTCCAGGATAACTCGTGGTGGGTGTCACGTGCCAAAGTGTAGAGACCGAAGCGACGCCATGTACGGTTAGAGGGATGTAACGAAGTAATAAATGCCGATGTGAAGGGGTACTCGAAGAGTGGTCTTTCCTGGCGGAGGATTAACCTTGGTCCCCCGTGCCGGTTCTCGCGGATTTTCGCGCGCCGTCCCGGCGCTGCGGCGAGTTTGCGCGCGGATTTTCGGCCGCGCGCCCTCGTTTCCGGAACCCGACTCGTGTGCTAGACGTGTGCAAGAGAGAAAGCTCGTCGCCTCGCAAGAACCGCCGGATCGAGTTTCGCGTTTCCGTATCTTCTCTCGCGTCTCTCTTTCGCTCCTACTCTGTCCTCGTTTTTCCGCCTTTAAGCGCCTTTCGTTTTCATCTGCTTCAGCTACACGTGACTGTAACCGACCACCTTACTCAGCTCGACGATTCTCCTCCCGTTCGGCAAGTCTTTCACCTGGCCACCTTAATCCCGTATCCTCGTTACCTCCTTTTCCGAGGAATGACGCCGTGTCCGCGCACCTGCACGGAGAGAAATCGCCGGGTTTCGCGACGGCCGCCGTGCCGGTTCTGCCGCCTGCCCGGGTCTCCGGAAATATCCACGATCTTAAATAAACGGTCGCCGTTTTTACAGTGCTCTTGCCGAATTTCAGGATTTTTATCCCGGTCCCAAAATTCGTCGAGTCCGATCGGAGTGAGCTTTTTACTCGTACACGTGGCCACGCTCTGTCGATCGGGCTCGATCGGATGCAAAGTGTGGCCGCGTCCACGAGGATCAATCCTTCTCGATCGGAGCCGTTGCGGCGTGGCGGGAACCTCGACGCGCCGTAAACCAAATCTATCTTTCCGTCCGACAGCGGGCGTAGTCGCGGCGGTGGAAACGCGATAGGCGGATTACCGATTAGCGGAAACGCAACGGCCCCGGAAGGTTTCTCTCCTTGCGGATCCCTGTCCCGGGGGTGCGTGTGCAGCTGCGAGAGCGAGAGTGGTGACGATGTGCGAGTGGGTGGCTGTCGGTCGTGTTTGCGACTCGCGGTGCACGCTTTGCGTGGATGGTTCAGGATCGATCGAGCCCCTGACCCCCCCAGGCGAGAAAAGAGTACGAAGGATTTGGGTTTGCAGGTTCGATGTCGTCGGTGCCGGTCGGGCGCTCATATACCCAGATGTTCAGCGTGTCCCCGTGGAGCAAGCCGCTCCAATGGAGGTGCCACGAATGCGGCAAACAGGTGACCAATCGTTGGCACCACTTCCACATCCACAATCCGGAGCGATCGCTGTGTCCCTATTGTCCGGCGAATTACAGCAGAATCGACACGCTGCGCTCGCACATTCGCAACAAACACGGGCCTCTGCTCTTCCTATCGCACGAGGGCGCCTTGTAGGGGAAGGGAAACCTCGTCGACGTCCCGGAGGCCAGCGGACCGAGACCTCGACGAGGCTCCTCGACCATCCCGAGGGAGCGATGCCGCGATCGCCGGCTATGGGACCCCAAGAGGATCGAGTCCTCTTCTCTAGGGAAACCGCACTAGCCGGTCCAGGACCGGTCCCCGACCACCCGATACCACCGACACCCCTCCGACGCCGCCACCCTCTGCTGAACGGATCCAGGCGCGTGCACCTCTCCGCTGGCGTTCCGCGCCTCTTTCGTGCCTCCGAATCTATCCATCACCGGGGTCCACTGCCGATGCCGCGTCCGAATTTCGGGGATTTTAGGCTCGAGCCCATCTTGGACGAATGTGTGTCGGGGTACTTTGTAGACCTAGGAAGTGGACCTCGCATATCTTACGTGGAAAGTCGGTGTAAATGGCTACTGAGCCATGGTTCACGGTGCAACGGACGAAGCCCCGATTTTTATACGGGAGGATGTTGCTGGACGGGTCCGAAAGATATTTCCGGTCTCTTGGAGAACCAACGGACGCAATGGCACGAGGAAGGCGCGGAACGGCGGCGCGAAGTGAACGTCAACTTCAGCGAGGGGGTCCTCTACGCGCACCTGCCGGATCCACCGGTAACTCACGGTTTTAGTCCTAGGGGAACGTGATTTGCCCCGATTATTCTGCGGATAGCCGAAATGCTCGGCGTAGGCTTCCCTCTACTCTGAGATCGGTTAATCGTGCCCGTTACGATGCGAGATATTAACCTTTATTAAACAGAAGATCTCTACCGACAACGAGGGAACTCGTTCGCGTGCAATTTTCACGGTGCATCGAATTAACCTACACCGCTTTCTTCGGGTGCATCCGTAGGGATGAGAAAGGCAGGAAAACTCGGACATGTCGCCGGGAAAAAGGGGGTTAAACTCCGCATCGTAACGGACACACTTAGCCTATGTACTGCACCCTGAATGTGTCACGTAATCTGCACCCTAGGGGCACATCGAGTCCACGTGATAGCTCGCAATTTGCATTTGTATGATATTCACGGAGGTAACGAGAGCAGCCGATAACTCGGGGGAGACCGGCACCCCCGAGTCCGCAATCTTCGTTAGTCCTAAGGTGCAGTATATGGGGTGGATCTTTACCGCCCCGACCTCAAAGGGTTGAGTCGAGATGCGACGAGGAAGAGGGAACAAATCTCAGGCGCTTCGCGGTCTAACGGCGGAGGTGCGACAACGAGGCCGAGAAGTGCATCCACGGTGCACTAGAAGTGCATCGGACGTGCATACCAATTTTATCGACGCTCCACGAGTCGTTTTTTTAAACCCCTCGCGTCCAGTCCAGGGTTCTCGAGTCGGCGTTGTCGCTCGTCGGTCCGATTCCCTTGTTGACAGTATTGCGCGATTGCGTTGCCAATTAATATTGTATATAATACGTGGGAGAGTGAGGGAGAGAATGTGAGGGAGAGAGGGTGCGAGAACGATGATTGGAGTGTTCGTATCGGGAGCGGCCACCTGCGAGCGCCGATCAGCTGATCGCTGCAATCGTCTTCGAAGCGCGGACACTTCGTTCGGAATTAAGTGAACGAGTATTGATCGGCGTTAACCCTTCGTCTGCGTCACTCGTTTCCGCATCGGCTCGAGCTAAAGCTTTCCGTGATTCGAGGCTCGTCCCAGAAATCGACAGTCCGCGGCTCGCCGATATAAATATGGACTTATCTATTTAGGAATGCAACCTGGCTGACACTTCCATCTCGTTGCATCGCGTCTTGTCGCGTCATATTTCCAGATATGTGCCGTCGAGGTGTCCAATCGACGCGGATTTAAAATTTCACCGATGGGAATTGTCGTTTCTGGTTAAATAGCGCGGCTCGATGTCTGCCAATTTTCCGCTCCGCGTATGACGGATGCTGGGGACGATTTTCGCGGAGATTACCGAAGATTCTTCTTTTTTTCGCATTTTTTTTTTTTTTCTCTTCTAAGGTCTGGACATGGTTTGCCTTCGCAGCTGCCGCGCGAAGGCACTTCTTTTCCTGTTTTACGTCCACGGGACGAAGGACTATTTCCAGCGGTGATGTAACGCCCGGTTGGCCGAGAGCAATAATAGTTGCATCTTGTGACACCGCGGTGCAAGCGGCGATGGAAGTGCACGGGACCGTCATTGGCTTTCTAAGAGTTCTAACGCAATAAGGGAAACTATTCATAAAATCATTTCCAAGTTATTATATTTTTTATTGGATTTTTTATCGGTTCGATCGGTGCTTCGTCTTCATCGAGTCCATCCGTGGGTACGATCATTTGCGAGAAATTGCACGAATTGCAAATTTGGATAAAATTCGAGATAGAGAGAGATACGGCGCGGTTTGGGCGGAAAACTCGAGATGCGGTTTCATTTTATACCGTGGGGAAAATTTTGGCAAAAATCATCGACGCAGACGAGACTTCCGGCCTACCCGGCGAGGATCGAGGAGGAGGAGAGGAGCTCTTCGTCCTCGTTGACGATCGCAAAGGCGCTCTTCCGGTCCTCGCAGGATGCCCTCCCTGGGGAAATCTCCTCGCGAGATATTTCTCCGAGTAACCCTAACATTTCTCTTTGGACCAAGTACTCTTTGTGTGATTCGTGACAAGTAGTCCTCGCGCTGGGGGCCCGTGCGACAGAAGGGACGCGGCTCGACTTTAACCACGTAGAGATTAAGACGCGGTTAACGCGGACCTGGGGACGTCGGTCCCTGGACGAAGGTCCAGCCATCGAAGGAGGAACTTCCGGCTCGATCCGACTGGATCGACAAAACGGAAACGGCGGTCCCGATGCGCCAGTGATAAGCAAATGCGAGATCGAGATCAAGGCTACCACGATCTTGGTCTTGATCTTGCACTCTCGAGTCTTGAACTTGGTATTGCAATTATGGTCGAGTCTTGCACTTTTTGCGAGACCAAGGCCGAACCGATTTTGCTTATCACCTCTTAACGATGAGCAAACGCATGGTCGAGGCCACGAGGGTCTTGATCTTGATCTTGATCTTGGACTTGCGTATTCGAGTCCAGGTGCCTTGCACTTTTTGCAAGACTGCCAGGCGAAGACGAATTTGCTCATCGCTTTCGTGCGCGGCCTGCATGGGAACCCTGACCTTCCATTACTTCCTGTCTCGTAAGCTCGGTCGTTTATACTCGTATCGAAGAATAGGAAAGAATGTAAATTGTCGTTCGCACTGAATCATGGAGTCGTTTCGGGACTCATCGACGACGGGATGCGGCAGCCGCACATCGATGCTCCGGATGGACGGATGCGCCGAGGAGGCCCCTGACAGTCGTCGCCGTTTCCTTCGAGGTCGCCGATTTTCGGTCCGGATCGATCGCTCCGGACACGCAACCGTCCTCGAGAGCGAAATTGCGGAGCATCGGAAGCCAAAGGATGACGTGCGGTTTTCGCACACGCGTGTCAGATCGGTTATGTAAATAGTCATTTTCTGGGTACAAGGCGATAACGGTTGTCGCGGCGAAGAAGAACGAAACCTCGTCTCTGGGAATTTCTCATCTCTCCTATTCGACCGATACCCCTCGCAGCCTCCTTATCACGAGGGCTGTGTTTATTCCTACGGGAATATATTTATACAAAAATGCTCCCCGTGATAACGAAGTGGTAGGGAAGCGGACCCTCTATTCGGGATATTCATATAAATTATATTCCACGCGGACACCCACGAAGTATTCGGTTTGGAGAACTCCGAAAAAAGATTCTCGGATGTCTCGTCCGCCCACCGAAAAGGTTACGTGGCCGGTTAATTTTACCGCGTCTCGAAATGTCGATTTAACAAATCCGATCCCCTGGTTATCGATCGAACGCGACCTCACTCGGTTGGGTGGATCAAGGAATTAAACGGGCAGTTGTCATTCATTTGGCGGGGTCTTTAACGGAAGTGGTTTAATATTTATTAATTTTTTCCTCTTCCGGTGGACTTTCGCATTTTTTTGCGGAACTTTCCGCCGACGAGGCTTCTTCGTCGCGAGGGCCGCGACTCCACGATTGGAGGCTCTCGACATCGGTTCTCAGCGCACTTGATGTAATTATAAATATCGATATCAGAATGTCACTCTCGTGTCTCTCGATGGTACTTAAAGGAGCCCGCGAGGCCTCGCCTTCCCGGGCGACATATTGCAGATGTAATCCGACTTAACGCTGTCTCTCGACTCGCATCTCGCGCGCGCGGTTTCCGCGCGCGTCTCGCGGCGATTCCGCGGCTTATCGGCCGGCCAATAAACGCAGATACCGGCTCGAGCGAGCTAGTCGGCGCCGACGCCGCGACGCCCGGTTGCGTAACGAATCTTCGTTTATATGATGTATTTTTGTGAACAGTATTGGGAGTGCCGCTGCTGTACAGTTATTACGATGAATGTACTACCGATGTACCTATAATGTATATAGATATATTTAATTAAAGTCTATGTGAATTTGTGTACGTCCGCCCCGTTCGCGAGGGACGCGGTCGCTGATGGCCAAGACTTAGGGTTAAACGAACGTTGACGAAGCAAGGAAGACCACCCAAATGTAGAGGCTAGGGATGGGATCCGATCGAGCGTTTCTTCCGGATCTTCGAGGAAAATCCTAGTTCTTTGGAAACGCAGAGTCCCAAGGGGTTTGCGTCTCGGACTCGTTAAAAAAAAATTGGACTAGTTTTCGGCCCCGATTTTTTTTCCCTTTTTTTTTTCAAACACTTTTCGGGGGTTAAGTACCTCGATCCGTGATCGATTCCATCCCTATGGAGACTTTCTTATAAGGGTCCAGTTGTAAGATTGCTTTCGCCGCCGGAAATAGTGAATTTTGAGAAATTTGAGGTGGGAACGACTCGGGGTAGATTTCGAACGGATCGCAGACAGATGCTCGCCAGTAGGAATGAAGTATTGTCAATGGCGTATTTGTGTTACGTGTGACTATATTCGTAAATATAAACGGCACACCTGTGGTTTTCCAGTGTTTAAATGATTTATCGATCGCTGCAAAGGATCGATCCGTCGATCGGTTCCCACCGTAGCTCGTAACGTCCTTTCGCCGCAATTTTTGTCCATGACTTTTCAGGCCACGAGGTCGAAGTTATCCGTCGAGATGTGAAATTTCCTATGCGTTGATTCGCTAATTATTTATACCGCTCCGATATGTGGCCGTTAATGACGCAGGTAGGTACGCTCTGAAAATTGGTATCGGGATTAGTTTGTCGTCGGAATACGGCGGCGATAAATTGGCTCCACTCTCATGATTGGACTCTTATTAGAGGGTTTCCACGACGGTAGATCCGCCTTGTTATTTTTCCCGTACAGCCTAATAAACATTGTTCCCATTTTCCTTTCGGTTAGACCGAGCTTAGATAAAAGTTCCGGGAAACTTCCTCGCCTCTCCCCCGCTACCTTAACAGCGTACTTAATTTTCTAACGAAATACCCTGCAGCGTGGTACGTAGAAAATGGCTTCCCCGTTCATTCGTCCGACCTAAGGTGAAGTGAAACACGTCGAGGAACTTGATCAACGTCGATACAGAAGATTTTTCTAAACGCCTACGTTGCCGACGTTCGTTTTTATATTGACAGTTATATCGAATTATATTGGGTATTGTACCAAATAACATACTCTACCTGTCGTTTTCGTACAATAATTGACTGCAGAGGAACCCCCTGCGCCATCTGTGATTTTCAGGTCAATTAAATTTTCACTCCGAGACCTCGTATTCCCATCGTTTTGGCATAGAAGCGCATACAACACTTTTTTTGCCTTCATCCCGTTCAAATGCGAGTTTATCGATTACCAAAGTGTTCTAAATTGTCGTAAAATTGTCCTGACCCTTTCGATTCTCATATCAGAGCCTTCGATAATTGTATATTCATCGAAATATGAGAGCTCGACGCCATTTTGGTTCTGGTCTGGGCTGATTTAAAAAATTGTAAAAAAATCCAAATTTTGAACGTGTCAGGACAATTTTTAGACGATCAGGAGTGATGTGTCAGTTTCGGACAGTTTGGTCGGATACCCTTAAAAAATAGTATTGTATTCGAATCGACTGATTTGAAAGGGGTTTCACTTCACCTTAACGTCTTCACGGTGCATAAACAATGTGCGACAATCACGCCGTAGATGATCCGATTTTCGTTCCTCCTGCATCGCCGAAGCGCTAAGAATTCACATAACCTCCTATATGCGTACGTGGAAGGCGTTGCGTAATCCCCGCAGTGTGGGCAAAAGAAATACGAAGTAATTCGCAGGAGTCGTACATGTGTCTCGCCTTTGAAATTCTAAGTTACTTACCGCCGAATCGCGGCGAAACGTCGGAGTAGCTATTTATCGAGTGTCCTGTACAGTACATACATCACGGGCTCTACGGCGTTTCGAGTTGTTTAAACGATCTTGTCGCGAGCCTCCGTTTCTGCCATTCGCTCGAATCCTTTACGTCTCTGTCGATATGCTGTTAAAATACGCCGCACACCGGTCGCATATCGTTAAATCGATGTTAATAAAAAACGCCACGCTTTACGTAATATAATTTAATTATGCGCGTACACGAATCGACACCTAACTCGACCTAGGATATGAAGGGAAGGATTACTTTGCGAGTCGTCGCCCGAGAGCGGATCCTTCGATTAATTTAAACGTAGATCTCGATGTCGGCTAACGAGGAATTCCCTTGCAAATTGGATTCCCTGGAATGCAGCCGAGCATCGCGCTGACCATTCTTTTTCTCCCGTCGAGGAGTCGTGCGGCGCGCTCGCGAGTAACTCTTCCCTCGGAGAATGTGTGCAAGAGGCAAGTTTAGTTTACGCAATGCATCCGCATGTTTTCAGAAATGTCGATATCAGACCCACCGCGCAGGGAGTCGCAAAAGTTGGCGCGAGCCGCGCTCCTAGTTCAGGGAAATAAATAAATGACTCGCTGATTATTCGTCGTACCCGCGGACGGAGTCTTCGTTCTAATTTTGGAGGACACTTACCAGGAGATTGGGCTCCGATATTTTTTAACACCCGACCTGTAAATAAGCCACCGTCAGGAAGTTAATTAATTAAGCTTAGGTTGAGATGTGAAAATGCGACACCGAGTCAGTGCTTCTTTTAAAGGGAACCCTTAACGAAACTTCATGTCCAGGTGTAACGCAATGAAATAAATGAAAATGGCACGACATCGTAAGACGGAGGTATTCGGCTTTTATTTCAAAGGGTTTCACTGGGGGATCTCCCCGTCGTAGAAATAGAATTTAATACGCCAACAGGTCTTCATCGTGACGGCAGGAAGACTTTCCTCCCACCGTGAGAAATTCTCAAGGAAAAACTGGAACTCCTGCGCGTTGCGCAACTCCTGGAAAAAAAATCCTGCGACGACGCGATGCATGAAACGGCGTCCCGAAATTTGGAGAAAGAAGGACGAACGTCGTTCCTCCTTCTCGTCTCCGAGTATCTGTTAATTAATTTCGATCGTTACGAGCCGAGATAAGGCGCTATCGAGTCCGTGCTCCCGATAGGCAGCCCGGAGAACCTTTCCGTTGCTCTACCTCAAGTTAGCAGCGGCTCGACCAGGCGGCAACGACTTACGTAACGACTCTTGGATGACGATTCAGATACCGGTATCAGTGGAGGAAAACTGATACAAGAATCCTCTCCTTGTGGTACCCAATGACAGCCCGAGTCCTGCCCTCCCCCCTCCGAGTAACCAGCGCGACTCTTCGAGATCTATTCTTTCCATTTAACGCTCCTTGATCCCAGTATCGATCTCCATATACCGCGTGATAAGGACCCGCCATTACTTAACGAGCAATCCCGAAGAGCACTAAAAAATCACACTCAAACGGTTACGCAATTAAGATCTAAAGTCAAAGTTGACTACAAAGTCTATGCGATTATTCAAGGCCTCCTACGGAGAAATAAAATCTCCCATCAATTTAATCATTTTCAGATCGATCATATTACCCTAAGGCTCGTATTTATATCGACCTTACAATTTACTTCTGTACGCGATGTACATGATTATTCGGAGCCTTTCCCGAAGAAATAAATAATCCTCCTCTCAATTTGACGGTATTTTGAGATTGCTGAAAGATATTTTATTCAGGTTTATATATATATATATATATACGTAGATCGTGCAATTTATTTCTGCACGCGATTTATCGCCTCCCACAGACGAAACAGGCTCCTTTGTATTGAAATTCAATCGAATTCCGAGGTATTTGGGATTGGTAAAACATTTTGTTTAGTCGGCTCCCCTGCGCATAGATCGTGTAATTTAGTTCTGCACGTGCAGGCGATTTGGCGGTACCGGAGATGAGGTGGGAGAAAGAAGGCCTGGTAACCGTCCAGCCCCTCTGCCTCAGCCCCCTCGACGGATCGATCATGCCATCTCGCTTGCGAGGCGCCCACGAGCGGAGCCGCCTGGCGGCGCTCTCGCGGGAACCGCGACGAGGGCGCCATTTGTAGGCGGCGGCGAGTCGTGGCAACTTCGACCTAGTCGGCGGATCCTGCGAGATGAGCTTGGAGGCGATCAAATGGCGCAATGGACGGCTCGAGATCCTGGACCAGCGGCTGCTGCCGGCCGTCTCCAAGTACGTCGTCGTGAAGGGGGTGGAGGACGGCTGGAAAGCCATCAACAAGATGCAGGTACGACGACGTCGCGCCCGTGCAACTCGTCCGGCGCGACGGGTTAGGTTAGGTTAGGATAGGCCGGCCCTTGCACCCGGGAGGCCGCACTCTCGGGTCGTTTGACAGTTTATGAGATAAGTACTCAACGGGAGATTCGATTCTCGGGAAAGGGGCCTTCCTAATAAAAAAAGACGACAGTGAATAGTATCCGAGCACGAGCCATGTGCCGGCAGGGCGGCTCGCCATTTTTGAATCTCCTCGACTCTGCGAAAGGCATGCCTGGAATGCGAGGAATGCCGAATCTTTGGACGCCCTACCGGGAGGTATTCGGTAATGATTTTAATTAAATTGTTTGTAAGGCGATGGACCACTTTATGGTCGAGTTTTTAAAACGTTTGTATGGAAAATGGCGTAGTTGTGTCACGTGCTTGAGGGATGGGAAGCTTGATTTTGCCTTACGTTCGGTGATGCGAGATGTAATGCTCGTTATCGTTATTATATGTCGGAAGTAATCGAGCAGGCTTATGAACTCGAGGCTTAATTTATCGCCTGGGTGCTCTGGTATGGAGCTGTCTGATACGGCTCGATAATTCTGTGAAACAGTGGAAGTATTCCAATTTTTTATTGTAATTTTATTAAACCTCGGAATGTCGATAATTTAGAGTGCTTTTTTATTTTTACCTGACCCCTGTGGACGTTTATTTTTAAAATCGGGAACCTTTCATTTGTTAACGCCAGCGTGGGAAAATTCGTGGAATTGAATCAAGGAAAGGTCACCTGGAAATTTGCCTTTTAGTAGTAAAGAAATATTTTATACAAAGTAGGCCTTATTTTTCTCACATACTTCTCGATGAGTAAATTTGATTGTGGTGTCAACTAAGAATTGTCTTTTTCCTTCGTTAGATGCTCGATGTCCAATGAATGCAATTTTAATACAAAACATGAGATGGTTTAAATTTTTCAGGGAGAATCGAAAATTGCAAATCAAGTGTTATTCGTAACGCGTATTTTCCATGGATGACATTTATAGATGTTTGTCACTTTATGCGGCAGTAATTTATTAGTTTTCATTTTTATGCAGGCATTCTTTACTTAGACTGATAGTCCTGTCAACCTTATTGATGCCCATAGATGACGCTGCACTGTGTATTACCTGCATGATGTAATGCATCTCAATGTTTTGCAGATTACTAGATGCTAGAAGTAATAATTTATGGCTTTTTAATACGTTAAATATATTTTAGGTCCGGGGAGCACCAGCGATCGCTATTGTTGGCTGCCTGAGTCTGGTAGCTGAAATCCAAAACGAAGAATTCAACGATAAGAAAACTCTGCGCCAAGAAATAGAGGGAAAACTCAATTATTTGGTGTCTGCCCGACCTACAGCTGTGAATATCAAGATAGCAGCCGAGGAATTGATATCTCTTTCCAATAATCTAAGCGAAGATGAAACTATCCCAACTGTTGAGATGAAAGCAAAGTACCGACCTGCCGAACATATTACTGGTTTTAACAACGTACATATGGTTTTTGTTATATAAAATGTGTTCTCATCCTTTTTTCAGATTTATCAGGGCAATAGAGGCCATGCTTGAGAAAGACATCGCTGACAATAAAATGATCGGTGACTATGGAGCACGAGAAATCTTGAAGAATAGCGCTGGCGATGGCCTTGTCAGGGTACTGACACATTGCAATACGGGTAGCCTTGCAACAGCTGGATATGGTACTGCTCTGGGTGTCATTAGATCTTTGCAGGAGAAGAAAAAGCTTGGTAAGACATTGCTTGTGTCAAATTACATTGTAATCCGACGACTTCGTTCTCTCATGAATACACGAGTTAAGATCTGATATATTTCTACTTTGGCCGCACATTAGTGTATGTATTTTTATAGATTTCATTCCTTTGAAATTGGAATAGGACAACAATTGCTTGTTACAGAGCATGTTTACTGTACGGAGACAAGGCCTTATAACCAAGGAGCACGATTAACCGCGTACGAGCTAGTTCATGACAAAATCCCAGGGACATTAATATGCGATGACATGGTAGCAGCACTAATGAAGTCAAGAACTATCAGCGCCGTCGTCCTTGGTGCAGACAGAGTAGCTGCTAATGGAGACACGGCTAACAAAATTGGAACTTATCAGGTATCGTGTCTATTTTTGAAACACGGTAAACACCGTTAGAGTCAACCGTTCGTGCTCGACTTGAATCGGCAGATAACGTTGAGCGCTTTCATTCCTCTTCATAGCAGATGAAAGTTAGAGGGAACGATTACGATGAGCTTGGAATATAATTACGAATCTCTTAACTTTATCTTACTTTTACCGACAGATTGCGATTGTCGCGAAACACCACGGCGTGCCTTTTTACGTGGCAGCACCACGAACCTCCATCGATTTCAGCATTCCGAGTGGAGACCATATCGTCATCGAAGAGCGACCAGAAAAGGAGATGACGCATATAAACGATCAACGAATAGCTGCATCGGGGATACAATGCTGGAATCCGGCATTCGATGTAACACCTGCTAGCCTTATCACCGGGATAATAACGGAAGTAGGAGTTTACAAGCCGAGTGAACTAATTAAGTTGAACGTCACGGACGGCGTCGACGCTCGTTCGGACCTTACCGACGAATCGACGGAACTTTCTAATTCTATATCTTATTAATATATGCAGGTTAGAGTTAAATCGTCCCTTTCGGGTATCAGTTTGGCCGCTTCCACGTAACGCGGCAAGTACGACATGCTCAAAGTTCGACACCATTGTGATGCATTTAGCGTTTATTAGTGATCGTCATTTTGATACAGTGCCATGAGTCAAAGACTACGTGTACGCGTTGACAACGTCTTGCCATTTGTAGTCAGGACAGTTTACCGAGGGGGGTCACATCGTTCCGTTTAGTCGCAGTCCTTCCTGAGCGATTTTTATTGATACCGAGGAAGCATCGTGTGCCTGTTGTATTACACCTCGCCCCGCAATTTTGTATTATAAGAACTTTCCGATTCGCATGAACCGCGCGCGCGCTTATGTGAATTAACGAAAATATAAATGTGAATGACGTTGCGCCGATCTAACTCGATCATTGGACCCGTCATCTTTCTCGCGACTCGGACTTAACCGAGGGTTAAGACCGACATCCGTGCGCTCTAACCAGCGGCCCGTGACACAGCTAACAGGTGTACCCTCCTGATTCGATAGAGACTTTGGGATTCTTACTCTTCTTGTTGCCTCCAATTTGTCCCCGTCACTTTCGTCCAGTACATTTAACTTTACAAATCTCAGCGGTGCGTGCGCTCATTACGCACACCGGGGAAACGTATCTTAATATTCTGTTGCAAAATCATAGAGTGCGAAGTCGCGAGCCTGGACCGTGGATTTTTACTCGCTTTGCATAGTTGAGACCTCAGAATACCCAAAGTCTACCTCGAACGAAGAAGACTCCGGTCTATCTATCATTAAAACCGATCTTTGCAAATTTCAAGTAACAAACCATCCCCCACTCTATCGACAGAAGTGTACACATTTTTTTTAGAAATTTAACTCTGTACTCGCCAAGCGCTATTGTAACGAACCTATATAGGTATTTCTTTTGATCTCGAGACGCGCGACAATGCGAGCGCCCCATGAATGAACTCGTGACCAGGAAAATCCGGCGAAATCGGCACCAGGCTCGGATCCTGGACCGGACCGAGCTGGTTCATAAAAGCGTCGTAAAAGACTCCCAACAGGCCTCGATGGGACCGTCGACACGTGCCCATCGAGGCGCCCGCTAAGAAAGTCCGCGGTTATTTACACGTGGCCGGGCCATGCGGTTATTAATGGAGGCGAAAAAGCGGCGAGGAGAGTCCGGTCTCGGCAGGATCGACGCGAACGTCGCGAGTTAAGGGAAAACCGCGGTTCTATTTTAGCCGTGAACGCGCACGCCGGGTTTCGGAGGACCCGCGACCGCTCTCCTCCGGTTAGTCCGGCCAGTCTCTTCGTTAAGCGCAGACGATCCCGGAATAGTCGCGGACAGAGAACCCGAGGTTTCAGTCAACGAGTCCGGGGACCGAGGCGCACGCGGTCCCGTCGGAGGAAGAGGAGATACGGTGCCCTGCGAGTTGCGTAACGTGTCCTGCGAGTCCTGGTGGCAAGAAGGAGCGAGGTGGTGTCCGCGAGTGCCGCAAGATTCCGAGGCCCTGGGAGGAAGACCGATCCCTTGAGGATGGAGGTGATGGATACCGTCAGTCCGGTCGCGTCGCCGACCGAGGCCGACGACGCCCCGACCGTCGAGGAGACCTACGAGATGACCACCACCAGGCGCAAGACCATCCGCACCAGCTACAAGATCCAGGAAGTAAGTCACAACTAGAGACTAGACGCTTTAGGGACCAGACGTTAGGAACTAGATTCCTACCTACAAAGTCTGCCCTTTTTTGGGTAGCCGGCTTTGCGACCACTGTGCTTCTCGAAGAGGGTTAAGGTATCGATACCTCTTAAAGAATGAACCCTGTGAGGTGGATTAGTCTCCGAGGACTGGATGTAGAAAGCTGGGGAACTATTTAGCCATGAGTAGTAGATCTTCGGGTACCAAGGGAAAGCTTATTTTATATACCTTCGTCCTTGAATAACGTCCGGCAAGGAACTCCCAAGTCGTCGCGACCTTCTAGCAATGACATGTCATTTTTATTCACCACCTCGGCGCGTCCGTCCCTGCCAACCAATCTGTCAAACCCTGACACTGCCACCTGATCCGCTGCTCTTTTTTAGGCATTCCTTGAAACGACCAGCTCCCTTCTTGGTGCAGAATGAGAGGGCGATTTTCCAAGAGCAGGTGCCGATAAAAAGTCCGGGTGTCAATCACTGTCCTCGCGTCTGGTCTTGCCCAACTTCTTAACCGCCAGGGTGTTATATACCTTTAGGCTTTTTGATAGCTCTTTTAAACAAGTTTCTTTCGGTCGCCCGTTAAAGTGCCATTCTTATTGCGACCGAGGATAACTGACTTGGAGGGGGATGAATTTTTTCCAGCGCATAAATTAGTGGAATCGAAGTAGCTAGGAACCTAATCAGGCCCGATGAGGGAATCGAGGAGTCGATTCCCTGGTTTTACTGACTTTCATGGAAAGTCCGCCCGAAATCGTTTAGTCGCTTACTGCCGCTATCGGGTGTTCCTCTTTATCAAACCGTACCGGACGGCCTGGCTGTTATCATCTTCTTTTTCCTCCTCTATATCCCTAACGTGGGCGACTCCTCCGGGGCTTATAAAGTGCACGCGGTGGTCCGGGAATAGATCTCGAGAGGAATCGGCGGCAGAGCAGGAGGGAAGCAAAGGTGCTCGCCGTTTTCCGCTACGCGGAAAGCTTCCTCCGCGGCGAAAGATCCGCCTGGATGGCCGAGAACGCGGCCGACCGGCGGAAACATCGCGCGCGATTTGCCGGGATTTTACGTCATTGTCAAAGACGCTTTTAGAATTGGCAACGGGGACCGCCATCGGGGAACCGCGGACCTCAGGACGGCACCGACCGGCCGGATGGGAGACGCTCTTTTCCGACGGAGATTTCCGATCGCTCCGTCCGCTTATCCGCGTTATCGTCTTATGTCGGCCCCAGGTATCCCGCAAACTGATGAAGCGTTTCCTTTCACTCGTGGGCCCTAAGAATCGCTCTTTCTTTTTCCGCGACGCGGTTTTTCTTTCTTTTTTTTTTTTTTTCATGACACGCGCGGTCCGCCGCTCGCGTCAGCACCGATCTCTCGGCGATGTCTATGTAAAAATTATATTTATCTGGGAGATTTATGCGCACCCGAAACGTCTACCGGATGATTTCACGAAGAAACGGACCCGACGGTGTCGATTTATACTGATCCGGGAAAACCATACCTTGCACCGGCTGGGGAAAATTGATGGGGATATTAATTCTCGATGTTTGAGAGGGGGCGGCAGGAGGTGGAGGGCTCGGTCGTTTCGTAAATATTTTTGGGAACCGATGAGGAATTATTATCCCGGATCGGCGGCTCTCTCTTGAGAGAGAGAGTGCCTTCTAGCCGTCGATTCGAGTCGAGTACAAAGTCGAACGGATAATTTGGGCGTCTTAAGTGGATGGCGTATCGACCAGCCGAGTAGAGAATGTATTCTCGGCCGCTTTTAATGCGCTTTCGATGGACCGTGTCTTCTCGCCGACGAGGGCCTCTCCTCTCTTCTCCTCTTTCTCTATCTCTATTTCTACGAGCGTATTCTCGAGCGATGACAATTCGGCGAAGCCGCTCCTTCTCGGAGGCCCGAGGAAAGGTTCTCGAAGTTCGGGGTGAAATTCTGCCGCCAGGTCGGCGGGGATCGAAGATCCCGGAATTTATAAAATTAGCGCCGAGGCCGGGCCGACTCGCCCTCGGGAATCACTTCTCCGGATCGCTATCGAACTCCCGAAAAGAGATACAGGTGGAAGATGACGGAGACGGTCGTCGAACTTGCCGAGCTAGGCGATCGGCAAGATCCTCCGCGCCCTTAGGCTCTTTCGCCATTTTCGAACCCCTCGGCGAGACAATGCGCGGACCCCTGCCAAGAGTTCTGCAATATTTTCCGAAACCTCGAACCTCTAGACGGGCGGTCGTGTTTTGATGCTCTAAATTGATTTTTAGCGTCCTCGAGAGAGAGAGAGACCCCTCCACGTGGAATTGGAGATTATGGGAAGTGCCCCAAAAAGCCTCGCCAGCTGTTACATATACCTCTGGCCGAAATTCGAAATTCACCTCGTTACCTCAATCCCCTATTTTATGTACTTAACTTTTTATTCATCCACGGGGTATTTTTTATATAATATATCGCTTCGAGAGCGGCGATCGTGCTCCGATGATCCAGATGTAAATTTAGACTTTTATGTGTAAGGCACGTACATTTCTGGGGATTATTGTTAATTCCGGGTAATTAAAGACGCCGGATATTTCGCCGTTTAGAGGGGAGATTCGCGAAGGCCTGGACCGGTTAAGTATTCCCGGTGTTTACGTTTCGGTGCGTTATTTATACGATTAATGGTCAATCTCGACTTCCGACAGCTTCCTCGCTCCTATTCGACTGCAAGGAAGCCTCGGGTTTCGCGAGTTCCCGAGCCAGGAATCGCTAGAAATACACATCGACGTCTGTTTTGTAATCACATTAGCGCCTCCCCCGGGTATTTTTGTCGTCGGTATTAGAACCTATACCACCGATGCTCGGAGCTTCTTCTTTTCTCGCCCCTTTTCCCTCCATGCCTTTGCTCGACCGAGGGAATCGCCTATGGTCGGCTTCGAGCTCTAATAATTGCCGCGGCTATAAAAGCTCTCTATTCTTCGCCGGCTGCAACAAGAGCAAGACCTGGAAAAGCTCGGAAAAGTTCTATTTAACGCCCCTGGGCGCCTTCCAGACTCCACGTCGTTTCGACGTCGTCTGCGGCTCGTCGTATCCGCTTCGACGAGCCTCGCATTATTGGCATTAACTGTCCAACTTTACAGCCGAAAGTGCCGACCAAAGGAGACCGAACGTCGCGTTCCCATGTTAAAACCCTAGGAGGGGTAATTAACCGAGAAAGTCCCAAAAGGAGCGATCAGAAAGGCCCTCGTTCCAATTTTCATCCCCGTAATGTCAGATATCGGGTACTTGAAAAATTCCACATCGGCACTCTCTATCCACGAAAATTCTAAACATAACAAGACAAAATAAAAGTGGGGAAGTTTGATAAACGTGAGGGCTAAGGTGATGGTCCTGACACCCATGAAATTTGAATTGCTGAAAAATTTGCTTATAGGTATTTTCAATGTTTTTTTTTTTTTTTATTAAAAATGAAATTTCATGGGTTTCAGGATCTTCCTTATAGCCTCCGCATTCGCGTTGTAGGGTTTGAAACGATTCGGTACACTGAGTTCGGAAAAAAAGCTCCATTAACGATCGCCACCTCGGATGCCACTTTCACGTCCCCTTAAGCTTCGGTCACGTGCTTTGGCTCTAAAATTGAGGAAAAAGAAAAAAATTCTAGAAACGATGTCTATCGGTCTGGTTTGGACTGAACCGTCTGCCAGTATTTCTAATCCCCTTTTTAGGACCTGTCGATGCACTCTAGATAAGGCTTGTCGAGGTGCACTTCTTATCGTCACTTTTTCCCCTCTTCGACCACTTGTAGGAGGCTTCCTGGAGAAGCTCGGTTTTCCGGGGCAATGGCGCTCTCCTAGGCGTGAATCAGCGTGGCAAGTTACGGAAATTACGATGATTAATTGGACGTTAGAAGCTCCCGGGGTAATTTACGGGGAAACCGGGCAGTCTGTACGGGTCCGGGTTTACACGAAGCCGGCGAGTCGGTTAATTGAAGTGACAAACGGTACGGAGCTACCTTCTCGGGTGTTCGTCGCTCCTAGACGATTTCCCCACCGCGATATATCGATTTTCATTTCGGCCCCTAAGTGCACCGTCCTGTTCCTTCTTGCATTAGGATCGCGACAGATTTATGGGCGCGACCGGAGAGGCCCTCTTCTTGGCATCGCTCGCCGACCTGACGGCCCTCGCAATCCCCGTTACTGTTCCGGATCGTTTCGGGCTGCGTCGCTCCGTTGCCGTGACGTTATGTCAACGGCGTTATCGCTCGCCTTGGACGTTACCTGACTTCGTCACGAACTCGCTTGAATTTTTTTTGGATACCTTTTTCCACCTTCCTGGGCGCCAGGCGATGAAAGGGGCTCGGGGGTTCACTGGTACGGCAGTAAATCCCGCGGTGGACTTTCATGGACCCGGGTTCAACTCCTCTTGGCGAGGAGGAAAGCTGCTGAAATTGACATTGTTTTACAGCCATGGCCCTCAAAAATGGAACCTTCGTCGTAGGGGGAATTTCTGCCGGTGTATGTCGATCGTTAGTGCGCCCTCGCGTGTATGGAAGTGCGATATGATTTTTTGGGGGAATTTATTTGATATTTTTGAACGCTGGAAAGATGGGTGGCTGGGGCTTTTTCGTAGGATACAGGTTTGAGGATTGATTTGGGTATGGGAGATGTATTTATGGATTTCGAGGGGGGCTTTTCTTGCGCGGGAGGATGTTGGGATGGGGATGTGACTTTTTTGGGATGTGAGGGCGATTGGTTGCATCGTGGGGTATTTTTTCGGGGGAGGATTTCCAAGAGTTCGTGGTCTTCTTGCTTTTGTTTGCCCCGCCGTCATCGTTTACTTTGAGCGTCATTTGATGTCGTGCACTTGCTCGCCTTTCTCGGACGGACTCTTGGCACAGGATGCTACTGCGAAGTCTGAAATCCTTGGTCCAAGTACCAAGGTCCATTGACTACTAGAAATTCGAGTGCATAATGCCAGGCTTCTCTTTCGAAACGTCGACCATTGAGGAGGATGATTTAATGCTTCGCTATACCTGTGTGATCGTACTTTTCCCAAAATTCTCATTGATTCGTAAATCCTCCCTTGGTCTGGCGAGCATCCCTTAATACTACCGAGGACCGTCGGGCAGTTTTTAAAAATTAAAGGGAAAGTCAATACCTATATATTCATCGCATTTGTCTAGAGCTAACCGCCCTCTGTAACTCTTAACGATGGAATACGGTGCAGGGGTCTCTTAATTAGCGGATGCATTGATTTTCCTTCTCGACTTCAAGGTGCATCATTTCGTACCTCGGCGTGTCAGCGTCGGGACGTATTTATGGGCGCGACTGGAGATCTAGAGAATCCTTTTGGCAAGGTCCACAAATCTCCGCCGTGGCAACAATTTCAAACCAAGTTTCGGGCCACATTTCACATCATCCCATTGTCGGGGTAACTTATCCCGAGGTTTATAAAAATTCGGCAAATTTCCCACGTCAACCTATTTTAAAATAATGTACCACTAGATTTTAAAAATTCGACAAATTCCCCGTGTCAACCTATTTTAACAGAATATACCACTAGATTTTAAAAATTCGACAAATTCCCCGCGTCAACCTATTTTAACAGAATATCCCACTAGATTTAAAAAATTCGACAAATTTCCCGTGTCAACCTATTTTAACAGAATATACCACTGGATTTTAAAAATTCGACAAATTTCCCACGTCAACCTATTTTAACAAAATATACCACTAGATTTTAAAAATTCGACAAATTCCCCACGTCAATCTATTTTAACAAAATATACCACTAGATGGATCGGAAGTCATCGATTCGCAGAGTGCGGCTGTCCAAATTCAGGACTGAGCCGTAGTTTTTCCAATAATTTGACGGCAACCTGGAAATCCTGAGGCCGCGACCGGAAGCGAGAAAGACTCTTGCCACGTGGAGCGATTTGGCTGGGATCGGTAGGTAGGTGCGAAATCGCGGAACTCCTTTCCGGACAAGCCGAAATTGGAATTCCTCGCGGAAGGGGTGTGTCCGTTCTGGCGTCGGTGTATTTCGAGAGTGTCGTATTTGGACCAGGTTCGCTGTGGAGTGCTCGAAACCGGTCATCTTCGGGAGGACGAGGATTCACGGCTCTCGCTGTCCGCCTCCTTGGCAACGTCTTTGCCGATTTGAATTACAACGCCGACGTCTCGGCGCTCAACGACGGCGCAACGACAGGCCCAGGAGGGGCGTCCTCTCCCGAGGCTGGCAATATTTTTGGAAATCTTCGAAACCCGATGCAAGAAGCCGGGGCGTACGTGCGAACTCGCCCCGCGTTACCCGGAAGTCGAGGATAGAGAGGTGCTAACGACCGTCGATTTGGTCGGGGAAAAAGAAAGGGAAAGGAACGAGAAATTTGTAGAGAAACAAAAGTCCAATCGGAGATAAATACCAATTTTAGACATTTCATCGAAGTTCGGCATCACCAATGCCTGGAACGCATCTCTAAGACCGGGAATTCGATTCTTGAATTTATCCGAATTTTTTTTTTCTCATTATAAATTTTTCCATTGTCAAACAAACTCGCGTCGTTGATCAACATTTGTAAGTCTCGTACGAAAATGTGAATTTCCCGTGGGAAAGTTGATCGTATGTACCGGGGAATCGGATCCCAGGAATCGAGAGAAGAGTCCCGACGTAGACGCTCAAATTCAAAGGGAAATTTTTATGGGTTTTAGGTGACGGTCTTTGTGCGTAATTAATGTTTAATGAGAAGTTCCCCTGGCGCGTAGGTATGGACGGCGCCGACCAGCGTCGTCGTCCATATTGCTAGATATACATCATACGCTAAATAGAAACGCTAAAGAGGACCATAAGGAATACGGCCATGGCGTAAATAATCCAAAGTGGACGTCGAGAGCCAAGAGAAAACGAGCCTCGGCGAATCGTCCTTTTGGGGTGGGATTTATCGCGAGGTACTACCCGAAGAAAGGAATTATACTTGGAAAAAATTTGTACCAAGTTGTTTCTTCGAGTGTTTCTCTCGAGTATTCGGTTTTATCGCCTCGGCGTTCCGGTTATGGAAGATTGCTCTCGTTGCGACTTTCGGGAGGGAATTCAGCTGACGAATGCCGTGGCGCTCTTCTCTCGAATGTCCCTCCTCGTTTCATCGTGTTTCTGCCGACGGTTGTCCGGCCAATCGTAAACATAACCCAGAAACACGGAGGAAGTAAAACAAACGTTTAACCGAGCCACCGGTCGCCATGTCTCGGCGTTTACGTCGGCCCGTCACTTGGGTTGCGCAACTATCGACGGAGTGAATTAGGGATTGGGATTTAGTTATTTTCGACGAGTGTTCTTTCTTCCCGGCTTTATTGCTCGCATAAGTTTTAAGTAAAGCCCCTACGAACGCCTAGAATAGTCCTAAGGAAAATACCGTAGTCATTTTCCCCCACGTTTCGTGGGGGAGATGGAAACGGTCTCTTACTGAGACCGTCCTCGTCAGAACTTAACCATAGGTACATATATATATTTTTTTAAAGTTGACTTCATTCAATTACGTTGTACAATATTTCCTCCGTGGATTGCAAAAGATTCGGCTAGGATTTTAGGTGCTAAAAATTCTTAAAAAAAAGGATACACTGACAGAAAAGAAAAGATTAGTCGCCCGAATCGTATATAATTGCAAGAAATAATTATTCCGTCGAGAAGAGACATTCTAGGGTTAATTTAAGGGAATTTCCTTTGTTCGCCCTGACATCTCTTCGGACGCATCCGATCGCGGGGTTTCGTTGTCGCAATGCATGTCTCTTTGAGTCGGTCGATTTCTTTCTTTCTCGGGGTAATTACGTGAAATTTCCGCGCGACGTTGCATCGACCCCTTCCGAAAATACACACCTCGGGGACGTAAAGGGGACTTCGAAAAAGGGGTCCCCGAGATTCGGAGAAACCTTTCGAGATGTCAGCCTCGTTCCCGGGGCGTCGCGTCCGACATTTAGGACTGAGCAACCCCGACTCAGACCGAGGAGACGAAATAACGAGCGACTCGGTCCTTGCACGCGTCGTGTCGGGTCGGAACAACGCTCCTTACAAGACGGCTTGCTGCTTCGTTAAACTCGCCGAGGGCTCGCTCAGTGCGCACCCGAACCCGCGAACGCTCCTAATGAGCCTCCTCGCGTTTCCGTTTGCGTTTCTGGTCGATGCCTCCGGCGTCTCAATTAGAGAGGTGACCGTACTCGATGCCGATGCCCCTTACCGGCTTGCAAAAATAGACCAACTCGCTTATTCCGGGAACAATGGGTCCGATCCGACCATTTTTTGGGTCCATTTTCCTACGACCCCGCTATCGAAACGAGCGCCGAGATCAGCTGATCGTCAGCTGACTTTTTCCGGGGGAAGCAGAAAGCTCCTCCTAACAATTGCACATGATCTTTGTACTTAGGTTTAAACCGACTCAAAAGAGGTCTCGTTTTATGAAACTTCAAAAAGTGAGTCGATTCAATTTTTCAAGAATTTCATTGTACAAGCATTTTTAATTTCTCTGAAAAAAATGTAATTTCACGGGGGTCAGGACCTTCCTCATAGTCTCCATGTCCGCGTTCTAAGGGTTGAAACGAAATTTCGTGAACGATTGATCTTTGGGCGCCACTTTTGGGCCTCTTGTGTTTCTTTGCTTGCAGTCATCATTTCGTTGGTAATCAGGGGACCAATCGGAGACTGGTTCCGGTTATTGTCGGGACCAGGGCACGGTACGGAAACGGATCGCCCTGGGCTCGGAAATTAGGTGAAAGAAGGCCGGCAATTCAAGACGCCGGGCGTCGAGGCAAAGCGCCGGTCTTAATGGCGGATGAGCGCCAATATAACGTATAACGAATTACCTACAGCTGTCCGAAATGTCGAAGTGGTCTTGGCTGAACGCGAGTCATTGTCCTTGCATTCTAATTTCGAGACGCAGTTAGGGTAGCCCTAAGAAATCGGTCGGGGGTGCAGACGCGTTCTGGCGACGCCATTTTCGACGCCTTCGGTCACGGTCGAAGATGGTCCCGAAAATGTCAACCCTTTCGATATGGCTGTCTTTCGCCGACATGCTTTCGCTACAGGGATCTTCGAATCCCGAATTAAGCACCGAGGTACTAGGATAATTACAACACTAATCTACGTGTTACTAGGTCTCTATATTTTTATTACGATTTTATTAAGTCTCATCAAATTTAGGGAGTCTTAATGGACGTCATACGATTTTAATGGGGGACTATAATCATCGGTTGTATCTAATGGGTTGGAAATCGCGGGCGAAGGGGGAGAGGGGGTCGATCGGTCTTGGAGGAAGGGAGACGTTCTTAGGATTCTTCGATGGACACCTCGTTGTTGGGACAACTACAAAGAGGTTGTCAGCCTCGGGTCAAGCACGTGTCCAAACATCGGTGTCAGTGCTCCCGTCTCCCGAGCAGAGAGCATCCCGAAATAAAAAGGTCGGCTGTATTTTTAATCTCCGACTATTAACGCCGAACCGAGCTGCTCCTGTGTTCTCGGTCAGTCTTGAGTTTGGGTTAGCCTCCCATTAAGGAAGACATAAAAAAGAAAAAAGGACATTTATTATAAACGTCGGCACTCCGGATTTTAGGGATCTCATGACACCCTACACATCACAGGGAATTATATTGGGTTGGCCCATAACTCCTGCCGTTTGGATATTCAACGTGTCGTATTTTTTTTTTTTTTTTTTTTCAAAGCGAGGATCGGAAAACTGCCTCTAATCGTTTAATTTTACCTATTAATGAATGTTGATTTAGATTCGAAGGAACGACACGAGCATTTGTATTGTTTGTAACTAGGTCGGTTTTGAGTTAGCTTCATATTTATATGTTTTAGCAATTTTTTTTTTTCATTCACAGTGGATGCTTTCACGAGGAGGCCTTATTAGCGTCTGTTCGGTCAATCCGCACTTGTTGTAATGTAATGATTCGGTAACGCGGTACCAGGGTACGTCCACCTAGAGGGAGACTACTTCATCCGAAACTTGCCCGTTTTGTCAGCACTGACAGTTAACTTCGAAGCGGCGTCCGTTAGCTCGGTTCTTCACTTTGGTTATGTACTGGAATTCATTGCCGGTACTAAGATGGTGACGACAGCGCGGTGCATTGCTTCGTCGTGAGTGACAATGCTCCCGAAGAAGCACCGGCAGCACAGCTGGGGGAAAGGCTCAATTTTTGGCAATTGAAATCGACAACGAATGTGCCTTCGTACCGATGGTGTTTCAAGAAACCCGTAAAATAAATCAGATTTTCAATTATTAACTAAGCGAATTTTGCGATACTTATAACGGGGAGGATTTGACGGAAAAAGTATGTGCCATGGTATAATTTAATATCTGAAGAATATTATATTATGATAAGAATATTTAATACTTGAAGAATATTAATAAAATATTAATAAGGTAATTAATATTAATAAAATATCAATAAGAAAATTAATATTAATAAAATATCAATAAGAAAATTAATATTAATAAAATATCAATAAGAAAATTAATATTAATAAAATATCAATAAGAAAATTAATATTAATAAAATATTAATAAGAAAATTAATATTAATAAAATATCAATAAGAAAATTAATATTATAAATTCGTGGAGGGAGTCGAGCCTCGCGGAGAGCTGACTTAGCGCGAAGAAGTCTCGGCGGCGTCCGATTGGGCAACTATCGAAGGTCGATTGGGGAAGGTCTGAGTCGGAAATACACTTTTCTTGGGTAAATAAAAAAGAATCGCACTCGGCGGCCACATCACTGACGCAAAGGGCGGCGCGACGGAGGGGATGCGTAAAAATATCACACAACGCACGGGACGCCTGCGCCCGTGGAAACTTTTCGAAGCTGCAACGTGTCCTTCGTCGGCTCTTCTGCCGATCGAGTGACTCCATTTAACGACTCGTTGTTTGAATAAAAATACCGGAATTATCGTCAAACCCGGCATCGACGTAATTCCCGCGGTAACACCTCGAGACCCTGCCCAGAGTGCTTAATTAAAATGATCCGCCCTCGAATCGACGAAATTAAATAAAATCAATGGAGATTTGAATGCTCATCGGTAGGGGCAATGGCGATTCGCAGTTATCCGATAAGATAATTTCAAAGGACGTGCATTTGCAGAGCCAGACGGTCGCTAGACGACTCCTTTCTCAACCTCGGGACGTGAATGGGGTGCGACCATCGCGGAGCTTTATTCACGCTTTTATCATGATTTTTATTCGACGATAAGCTCGGTGTTCCTGGGGTCGTAAACGAAGTGCCGAGCGACGCCGCAAGCCGTGTAAACGCATCGGCGCCTTAATTAACGCGCATCTCGACGCCGAGCTTTCCTTGGGCTTGAGCTTTCGGCGGATCCGCTCTTTCGACGGGCCATTCGCTTTACTTTGTACCAGATGCCCTGGCCAGTCGTGTCGCGATGTCGCCGCGACGCCTATCGACGTCGTATAAAGTGGCGGTCGTGCTCGAGCAATGTTGCGAAGTGTGACAAGACGGAGCGTCGCGACGCCGCGGTCCTCGGTGGCTCTTGAATGGCCCTCAATTGGGATCGCCTGGAAATGATGGGTCAATTAAACCGTCTCTAATTTCATGGAAAATAATTTTTCCCCTCGCTTGACACCGGAAATTGAGAAATTCCTCGGTTCGTTAAAATTCATACTCGGCGAATCCGGTCCGTGAACTCGATTTGCAGATCCATAGAGTAAACGTCTCCTGGTCGCATCACCTGCAATTAATCGATCAATTAACTGAAACCGTCTCCAAATTAACCGAGATGAATTTTTTGCCTATTTTTCCGCTGGGAATCGAGGACTTCGCATTAACATTCATATTCAATGAATTGAAGACTCCTCCTGTATTTAAGAATTTATAGCGAATCCGGTTCCCAAAATTCGGGATTTCCAGATCTCTTGAGTGAATATCTTCCGAGCGTACCATCGCGGGGAATTAATTCTCCCCTCTGCGGATTCACCGAAATGGACCTTTTGTCTTCTTTCGGATCGTAAGTGGCCGAGTTCCACGATATTTCCGAATTTATGGCGCAGCCTGTTCGCGAGTTTTGGATTTGTGGAGCGGCGACAGACCGGTGGAAACTTTCTCGATTTGGTCCTGCAGCCTGGAACAAATGGGTGCATTAATTGGGCCGGTTGCAATCATTAATCCCGGCGGGTCTCGCGACAAGTTCATTTTGACTTGGCCCAGCAGGCCGGCTCTTAACAGCGAATATACGTGTTACCACGTGGCGCCGAAGATATGCCGAGATACCGCAGAAACGTGAATTTCGGGGACGCTTTCCGGGAATTTCACCGACGCCGCTGTTAACTCACATTAGTCGAGGCTCCTCGCAGCACAATCTAAACCGCGATGTCGCGAAATTGCGAGCTGAGTTATCCCAGCCGAACGTTAAAACGTCCCGGGGAAAGGGGAATTCTTCCGGGAGATTTGCATGATACTTTCGCCATCTTAGCGTCGCAACTACTTACAGGTGCACCTAGCATATGCCTCCTATGTAATGCCTACGTAATAAGTCACCTCGCGGCCCGATAGGATTTGTTGCCGCATTTCGAATGGGCCGAGAATTAAGAAAATCCAATTTCCGCGACGCGACGCGTCGCGGTGTCACGGAGATGTCACAGCGACGCGCGGGGGTTTAAGATGGCCGATTAGCGTCAAATAAAGTTTCGGACTAGGTCGGATAAGAGACGCCTCCGTCCGAGAGGAGCATCGCGGCGCCTCGGTTCTCCTCGTCGCAAGATATCGTCGAGAAGGAAATGCTTTTTTATTTTATCCGGCGCTGGATGGTACAAATGGATTTATTCAAATTAATCCTAATTTTTATGCGGGTGAATAAGTTTTTTTACAGCGGTTCTGGGAGGTGGTTTTTTTTAACGGTGAACATTTACCGCGGGGGAATTAGAATGATTTTAATGATTTTAACATTTAAGGGCTTGATGTCGCGAAACGTGGGGCCGGGTATTTGTATTTCTGGCTTTGTATTTTTATTCCTATACCCCGCAGGAGTCAATCTTATGTGTGCTGGGATAAGTGCGACTCGTAGGTGAGCTCTTGAGAAAATAAATCGGAACCGCGTGCAGGAGGCTTTGAAAATATTGTTCCGAGCTTTTTTGGGTCGCGCGTCAGCGAATTCGCGAAACCGCGAAAGTCGAGACTCGAGGATCGATGGAGAACCGGGAGGACGAAGACGTCGTCTCCTTCGAGCGCTTGCCAAACTACCTCGACGTGAACTCCTCGTAAATTCGCGTGAACTGCGCCGGAAGTCGAGGAGCCGAAAGAAGGCCGATTAAGGTCCGGCCAATGCCGCCCTCGATTGAGACGCACCGGCTTTACGTCGAAGCTTCCTTCCGGAAGCAATAAAGCTCGTGCGTAAGATGCGAAACTCTCGGTACGATTCCAGGGATATATTTATTATTACCAACGCACGCTTTGGAAGATCTTCGTGCGCGAAATTCGCAGGTACGACCTTCAGATTGAGAGGCGGGACTATAACCGTCTTATTCACTACGATGTATATTTATTGGCCATATTGGATGTGGTAGTGGGTCGATAAATTTATCCACGACGTCTCTTTGGGTCGATTGTAAATCCATCGAAATTTCAAAACCCGAAAGTCTGCGTCACTCCGCATCGATCAGATTTCTGGAAATTCCCGAAATTAAAATTGTTTTATTTATTAAATATGCTGTTCATGTTGGCGGTATTTCTGATACAAAAGATCTATCCTGAATTTCGTGAAATCCAAGTCTTTTTTATTATCTTGGTGATTCCCTGTATTAAATAGAAATTTAAAGACATACTTTTTTTTATACATTCATGTAAACTGTAAAACCGAATTGCGGAAGGTAGTCGTCTTCGGTCGGTTTCCTCTTTCGAAAGCTCTTCCCGCCAGTTTTCTGCCGAGATCTGGAGCTTGGCAGCCCCATCTGTCGGGTGCGTGGGAGAGCTCAACTCGGTCGAGCTTTCCTTCTGGCCGAAAGCTCCCAACAGGTGCTGCCAGCTGTAAACAACGGCGAGTCCCGGAATTACGAGGAGGTCTTGCTCGCGCCGTAAGCTCGGTACATGGAGTCTCACCGACGGTAATTAATAGCGGCACTAATGGTCGCACCAAAAGCTCATCTCTTACTCCTGCTAATAACATCGGCGATTGCCAAATTGGCGAGATTCGTATCCCTCGGAGTCCCGCGAGTCGCGTGGAGAATTGGAAAGGAGAAAAGGAGGTGATCACGAGAGATCGTAAGTCTTTCGCGAGACTTTCAAGCCGGCGTTTGAAGTCTCGAAGGGCGCAATAAGTCGGATCGGCCATTACGCTCTCCACCGGCAATTGTTCCGAGATGAAAGCTCGAATCGGTAAGTCAAGCCGACTTATCCCCGCGACGAGTTAAATCCCGGAATGATTGAGATCCGCGATAGGTAAAGGGCGGCTACCGGAACCCAGAAGAGAGGGAACTAGAAGACTAATTCCCCTGCAACTGCGCCGAAGACAAGGAGGAAGATGACGCTCGCTTTGTTCCTTGAAGCGAATAATTCGACCGGGCAGCCGTCGCTCCTCGGGCCCGCCAGGATTGCCGGTCGTGCTATTTACCAGTGGTAAATCTCTTCTCGGAAGAGGACGCTAAATCACCCAGGAGGCCAGGAGTTGAATACCCGTCGCGGTTCGTCGCAGCTGCGACGTCGTCTGGTTCCATGCGGTCGCACCTGCCAACCCACGTCCTCTCCGACGGGGTGGACAAGAAAAGCTCCACCGGGACCGGCCAATGGGAGACGCCCTGCTCCTCCGCATCCCAAAGAAAGAACCTCCCCATTCTGACGTTCTTTACGATGACGACTGACCGGAAACCCCCGTGACTGGTTCCCCTACAAACATGACTGACCGAAGACTCTCCACGTCCGACTTTCTGCACTGCCAACCGGAATTCTAATTTCCAATTGTTCTCCATTTCTTGGATGACCACGATCCCTAATCGACTGAGTACTAAAAATAATATTAGACGTCCTTCCGCATTTTTTTTTTTGCATCATGAATTTTAGAGGAATCCCTTAGCGATCGCGGAAATTTCGCTTCGCTCGTCTTCGGTTCTTTCGAAGCACTTTTTATCACCTCAGAGTTGCCAAGTTCCCCTAATCCCGCGATTACATCGCAAATGTATACATAGTTATTTATAAATTAAGATTCGGACGCACCTTCCGGGGTCTTAAATCGCATTTTAGGAACCGCGAAGAGGACTCTGCAGCATCCTTCTCGAGAGTGATCTTGATCTTCCCCTTGCCTTCTGCGTGCCTCGATCGGAATTCTAATTTCTCCCGTTGAAATGTCGGCGACGATAAAGGAAGCGAAGTAAGCGGGGCACTTTAGGGACGCCGAAGAAAGGGACTTTCCTGGATTTGTATCGGGAAAGTCCCGGAGACTAGTCTGCGCAATTTTCCATGGTTTCGCAACGCGTGACGGGATTTTGTATCCCGGCGTGGGCGGGTCAGATTAATGGCTCGGCGTAAGAGAGCGGAAAGGACAAACTAGAACTTGAAGATGGCCCCGAGCCTCGCTTATCCGCGAACTCTTACATAAACGGAAGGCCCGCCGTGCCAAATATTATTTCTGCGTTCGCAAACAAACGCGCTCGGACCGATGGGAGTGCGCGAGCGCGCAACACTCCGGACACTTGGAGATGTTTAAGTACCCATACACGGGGATGCATGCAGGCACGTATGCAAACGAGGTCGAAATAAATTCGCAAGGTCCGCGGCCACGTAGGTACGCGTGCCTTTTGGATGCGCCGAATTTTCCGCGGGAAAAGCCTCGCGATCTCCTGGCACGAGCGAGGAAGAAAGAGGCAGTACGCGGGGAAGGGAGAATTTTTTCACCACGGATTAATAGCTCTAATTGCAACAATTTATCCTAAGCAAGTTCCTTTGTCCACCGATGTTAGGGAAAATCGAGAATCGGGAATTATTTCCCTCGCGTTAATCTCTACAGCTCTTACTTATCGTTATGTAATCTAACTGGGCTCTGTACAAGCGGACTCGGTACTTTGTCTCCGTGGAGCTTGAATCGAAAGCACTACTGGCAAGTATGAATTACTTGTTTTGACGGTAACGTCGTATCCGCGAGTAGTTCGGATGCAAGGATTCGCAACGTCCGCGGCCAGAGAAACGATATCCATATATTAGTTAAGTAGATGACTATCTTTGCGATATCAACTTGGCAACTTTGATATGTCAGGGGTGGCGGTGACGCTCGACACTTTACGCTAGTTAACGGAGTAATTATACTTGATGGCAGGTGCGGCTAAGGGGAATTATCGTTCGACCATTCGATTCGACCTCTTCCTGTACGATATCGGCGATACGTTCCCCTGTCTCTATTTATAATGGTCGCGAAATGCGAGGCTCGAATTTAGACCCACCCCGACGCCCGGCGTCGGCAATGGGAGGCATCCCAGGCCCGCCATTGATGACGTCGAAAGAATTAATCCTTGGAACCGGCTAATTCGGTGGCCTTTGGCATCCAAAACCCGTGTCACTCCGATGGACCGTTTGTTATCCGATGAGACGTCGCGGACTCGCGAAGACGTTCCTCCTGCTGTCCCTCGCGCCGCGGGCGTCGCGACGCCCCGCGACAAAAGAGCGTCCCGCTCTCGCTGACGCATTGTACTTCTCGCGAAGCGGCTGCGCGAGCCAGATGCTCTTTCATCGGATCGTCACTAATCCCCGGACTATCCTGACGGAAACTCGAAGTCGCTTTACACGTGTCGAGATCCTATCTGCGCGCAATTTTAACCCCTACGTACGTGCAATTCGATGCACATTTGTTAACACTACCGGCGCATTTTTCTTTTTTTTTTTTGGCTGTGGCGGAGTCATCTGAAACCACTCGTCTTGACTGGGTCTGGTAGTTTTCCAGGTTTACATTTCATGTTTCTGGTAATTCAGTGTTATGGGCTCGATCAGCTGACCAAAATGCGATTTTTCTACTTACGTGAATTCAGCCTACTCGCTTGCGACAATTAATTATTCCTTTTTAATTGGATCGCCGTCGCAATTTTTTGGCTCCTATGGCTATGCAATTCGATGTACATTTATTAAGGACTTAGCTTAACGGCTGACTAAAGCGAGATTTTTCTACTTGCATGAATTCATTTCGTTTATATAGAAAATAGCTGTCGGACGCTTTGTTAAGCGTGGTAATTTAACTCGCTATAGATATATGCAGATAAAGTGTGTATAACAATAGAATGAAAATTATAGAATATCATACAGCTTTGTCCAGATAATCGACGTACATTTTTAGAGTTATAAATACCGGATAAATTCGATCTACGAAGAAGAAGTAATAATTCAATGCTTCTCAAGTGGAGCGGGCAGTTATGCTTTTGTTACTCGTTATATGTACACCGGTACTATAATTATTCAATTATCTGCAGCAGTGGCAATGTACCATCTCCACGGAGGAAGTGGCGGGGTACTAATGAGTATTTGGCAACGAGCGCCTGTCGTAAGTTGTTTCTTCAATTACGAATGTATTAAATTGCTCATCTCAGATGCTGACAAGTGTAGGTACACCGTGCGTGGGCGGTGCTCACGGCACATTTTCTCTCTCTCTTTTTTAATACGTTAAACAAACCATCACATCGGATTTTCCTACCGTACGCGAATTAATGTATCTTACAAATCGCGACATGCAGATCGGCATCACGATCCTATAATATATTATAAAATTAATAAATACATCAAATTGTCCCTAATCGCTGTACTTCAATTTCCGGCAGAAGTTAACAAATTTCTGGAAGAAACTGAAATGTCCCTTATAAAATGTGATGTTAAAAAGAGAGATGGGTACATTTATTATATACATATTTTTTTTATTGCGATTGAATATGTTAGGAGTAATCGATAAGAAGGAGAGGGATGATACGTCAAAAGATCCGCGAGACGACCGCTCGATTTGCCCCACGACGTGTAACTCATTCGACTTTCCTGGAGCGGTCCTAATGACGTTTTACTGCTGCCGTTATTATTATTAATAGTATTAATAGTATTAATAGTATGGCTACCCACGGAGAGGCAGTCGTTACGGCGTGCAATAAAATGGCCCCGAGGTTGGCCACGATTCGCGAGGCTGTATTCTCCCGTGACGACGCGCCTCCGATGCCGTGAGTCACGTCAGCACGCGTGCCCACGGGAGTGACGTCTAATGACGACATTTTCCTCCAAGTGAAATAATTAACAAACCGTTATCAACGATCCACCAACATATCAATCTGAAATCTGATCGAAAGCTTGCTGGTCGACGCTGATCCACCAAAGCCAGGGCTGATAAGGAAGCTTTTCATAACAAAGCGATATAGGGGACAACGAACGATTATGAAAAATAATAACAATTGGGCTTTAATAGAATTTGGAAATTATCATTTTGGTGGTTTGTCATTGATATGACGCGACCGATCGGTGATCGATCCGTGTACTCGTTCAATTAGCTAGTACTCTAATCTCATGCCCGGTCTACCGCACAGGTTGTAAAGCTCGGCTCGTGTCGCGCCACTCGGCATCCCCGTCGTGTATCGCCATCCTAATTATATTTGTTTCTCCGTATTTCTGGAATCGTACCGACGGGGCGCCGGTCCGCTTCGGGAGAGACGCGTTTCTCCTCTTCAGTCGCGCGAGGTTCTCCTCGCAAGGCGCACACCGGGACGGAGGAATATCCGGGACACACCCTCAGCCCTCGGGATCGCCCTTGACTCCGAGGACCCATCTAAGGGAAAACGCCGAATTTCTGGCTGCCTGGTACCGCTCCCGATCAGCTGGGGCTATCCTGGCCAGCCGGGACCGATTGACCACCGATCGACGAGTCGACATCTATTCTTGGGAGCTGATCGGCTCGTTTTTCTCGCCGCTGGGAGAGGCGGCCACTGTGCCGGAAACTCGCCGGGGAAGAGTCGACTACGAGTTTGGAGGAAGCTGGAAGCTCGAACGAAGAAGTCCGGATTTTATAGGAATTCTTAAAGAATTCTAGAAGAATTTTTCAACCAATCCCTGGAGGTCCTGGATGTGACGAGGAGGTTCCTCCCACCGTTTTGGCGACTTCGAAGAATTATTTGGATAATTGGACACTCGTGGATGATCCTCGTGAACTAATTCGTCATGTTCTCCGTGGTTGCCGTGTGAGGTCAGGAGACCGGAAGTGCCGGAATTTTTGGGAAAGGGAATTAGAGGAGTTAGGAGAGACTCGAAAGACTGCAATCATGGCGACTACCGAGGTCTTTCAGGACTGGGACTCGCCCCACGAAAATCTTTCCTCGATGGGCTCCAGGAAGACTACCAGGAAGACCACCACCACGACGACGAAGACGACCACGAGGAGGGAGGTAAGGCTGGAGGAAACTTTGACACGTTGTCCATGCGGTGGGTTCATTCCATAAAACCTAAAATTTCGGAAAATGTCAGCGCTGGTCATTGGGATGTTAATTTACCGTCTATTAATAATTAACGCGGTTTGATTGAAAAATCCCTCCACGGATATAGCCTTAATTTATTTCTTAAGCGGGAAGAAATTGTCAAATACGTGATAACGGGCTTAAGTTGCGGTGCAGTTTCTTCCTTGCTACCAGGATGTGGTGTGAAAGAAGATAATATTTATTTAACTATTATAACCCGCGACTGTTGCGACTTCGGCACGTTTTAGTAGTCAGGAAATTGCGCGGGGAGGTTTTAGCGGGAACACGGTGAAACGTTGCTTACAATTGTGCACGTCTACATCCTCGTATGTATATAAACTATTTCCCTACATTCATCTGACGCATTTGGAGTAGTCGCATATTTTATTGCGCTCCTAAGTTGAAGGACGACGTGGATCGCTGAAGATGGGAGCGCTTCGTTCGGTCCACGTTTTAATGTATGCAGATTTCTCCGTTTTTGCCAATACGACGTATGGGGATCTTCCGGCCCAAGATTTCCACCTATGAATAGATAAATGCGTGTACCGTGACAAGAATGCGCGGGCGATTTCTGTAGGATCTTTGCCAAGACCCAAGGTCGCTAATCTGGTCTGAAGCGCGATCACGGACGGGCAATTCGCAGGTTTTCGACGTGACGTTCAGAGAAATCGGCGAGCAGAGGGTGCCCGAAGTGGCCGGTCCCCAAGTTCCTCGGAAGCTGGGCCAGAGATGGACCCGGAGATCCTCGGACCACTGCACAAAAAGCTCCTCATCCAAATGCGCTTTATCGTCTTGGCCGCCGATCCCTCTCGGCGACTCCGTTTCGCGATGACGGAGGATAAATAACAAAGAACACTTGGCAGGGACCGTGGAAAATTTCGATTTTACCGCTACCGAATTAACTTAATTTTTTTTTTTTTTAATTTTAGAGAACGCTTCCTTCTCTTGAGCTAACGTGACAGCTCATGCCGCGGGAGGATCCACGTTCCGAGGAAATTCCTTGGAGCTTGATCTCTCAAATTGTTGTTCCATTGCCCAAGAAACTCGCACTCGAGGTAATGGGAACGACGTTAAGGTCCTTGGTATTTATTTTAATATTTTACATTTTAGAAGAATTTCTCTATTCGTTTGAGGGAAGAATGCCTTCGATGGTTAACCGTTGCTTCGCGGATGAACAACGGATTTTTTTGTCGGATAATGTCGTGATAGAGAATGTCATGGCAGGATCGTATCCAGGAAGCTGATGTCTCTTAATCTTTCTGCCTTTGTAGCCTAATGTAACCAAACATATTTTCTGCAGTACTCGACTTTCTGCAAAAGTAAAAATTTCATATAAACGATGGTGCTTGTTACTCTAAGATGCAGGAACGAAATTAATTATACTGTACGTTGCATTTCACGGCGAACCACCTAGTTTGGCACCAATAGCCTGGTCCGAGGGTGCAGGGATTTCCAATTTTCTAAAATACAGTATTTTGTTTACATGAATTACTTCTTTTCTTTGGATTAGATGCAGATCGTCGTCGACAAACGCTTAAATTAATACATTAATACTACAATTAATTGCAACACTGTTACACTTATTTACCCCTCCCGTAACATCGACTGCAGCAACTATCTGAATGCCAATTACAAGTATAAGAAAACATAGCAGTAGCTCCTTCATTTCTAAACAAAAAATATTGCTAACACTGGTTAAGAACTTACGATAAGCACACTTTAAATATTATCCTTATATACCCAACATACATTCTTATCATTTACGAAGATATCGTGAGCCACCGAAATGTCATTCGATTTTTTTTCTTATCTTTTTAACGCGCACGACTAACATTAGATATTTCACATCCGGCTAACAACTGGGTCTCATTGCATTATTAATTCTTTTTTTTTTTTGTTAAATTAACAATTGTAGGTACTCGACAGTTCCCCAGGGAATTAAATTTAAAATGTACAAATCGTCCTAGCAATGTCCCCATTTCTTATAACATGAGCTTGGAACTTAAAGAGCTCGATAATTCCGGTGCAAGTAATTTCTGCACTATTTCTAGCCTTACGAGACTCCTTTCTCTTAGTCTCTGACTATCTCGGATTCTCATAATTTTCGTAGGGCCTCTGGCATAAGATCACGATCCACGAGAAGATCAACGAACTATCGCCTGGGACCGCGGTAGATAGTAAATTATTCCAGCCTTTTGAGACGCGTGGGTGCCGGAATTATGACATATGCGATGACAGTGACACAAGAGTGTTTGCGTTACCAAGACCGTCTTTGAACCAGGATAGTCCTTGCACCTACGAATCTAGGTATACTTGTTTCCTCGCGCCGCGTTTCAAGTACACCTCACACTCATTATCAGTAGCGACGGTATAATAATTTAAAATTCCTCCCAGAATTTCTCTTTTCCTTCATCGGGGTTTCACGTGGAATAATTTCCATCTGACCGGGCAGAAGCGGTATCATTGCATTTTCGGCAATCATTTCATCGAATTTCCCGACCAGCTTTATCCACCGTTAATGCTCGTTTTCACGTCCTCTATTTCGGATAAGCGGGAGGGAAATGTTTTTCCGCGGGAATTTCGGTATCTCTCGATCCCGGATTGACATAGGGTAAATTTCGCTTTGGCCCGGCTGCCTGACGCATGCTGCACTTTATCACTTGCAACATGAATAAGCAAATCATGCCGCGAGCGGTGCGTACTCGTGATGACACGATCAGTGGAAATGGAATATTCGGCCAGACTTCAAATATCTGCCCGGCTGGGATTTCTCGTTTTTATTTGCGCACCGGCCACGTTGCATTTAGCCTTCTTCGAAATATTCCGGCGATAAACAAAATTTCTTGGCCGTTCCGACATTACACCTTTACCTATGCCTTAAATTTATGTTTCCGTTCTTAGAGATTTAAACCTCCGTAAGCTATATTTCGGGTGCAGCGGACGTGTGCAAAAATCGCCGTTTAATCTAAGGTCACGCATCTCTTAGCCACGTTCTAGCCTAATTGGAAAAAAGCAAGGTTCACTTTTCGGATGGAATCCATCGCCTTTTGAATAATCGATCTCGATTCAGATACGAAAGAAGCCGGACGTCCGGAGTTTCGATTTATGCGATCGAGAAAACGGCCACCCTGTTTTCCAAAAATATCGCGGCGCGCTTCTTCGAGTCGTTCTATCGATTCACCCGAATATTTTTGGCCCTCTAACCTTGGGGTCGGTCTGAATTTTACTGCGTAAAAAATACCCTCGGGATTTCAATTAATAATCATTTCGTGCCCACGGAATCAACCGTGCATACCCTCGTTGAATTTCGAGCCTTCAGTGCCGGGGTAGAGAAATATTAATTTTTTTATCTAACGATACTTTTCCGGAAATCGGTGGGATTTACATGGAAGGATTCCAGAACGTAACAATAGCACTCGCGGTAATACCCGGTCGACGACTTTGGATTGCCTAGAATCCAACGGTTTCGAACATGTTCACGTATCCACGGATCTGGGTTGCACGGTACATAAATAATCTTACGTGTCAATTTGATCTAAGTTTAGAGCGACTTTAAAGCGATACCGATGTGAACGTGCTAGCACGTAAACCTCGGCTACTGGAGCTATCGTTGGTTCTCAATCCCGGAAATCCAATTATTTAAGGGAAGTCGAAATTGTGCGGATTCCGTGCTAACGAAAAAAAAATAAAAAATAAAAAAAACGAAAATATACACCCCACGTGGTTGCGCCCGCTATAAACGTACACGTGGCATTTGAGGTTCTCGATGACAACCGTACAGAGAAAAACGCTAGACATTTTGTTCTTCACCGATATGTCTAAATGTCTCTTAGTGTAGGAAGGTTTTTTTATGCGAATAACAAAATGTTGTGAATTGTTAACAAAGAGGTCGGTCGCGGGAAAAGTGAGTATCGCCAGGACAAAGAGATCCCTGAAATTTTCTCTTTCCTTTTGTGAGGCGAGTCGGCAATTCCGCGAAGCGGGACGACGGAAAGCGACACGCGCGTCTTCCGCTGCGGAACGCGCGCGAAGGCCGCGCGCCGCGAGATGCGGATTTTAAAGGTGCAGCTGCATCCCGCAACTGCGCCGCCTCGAAGTCGCGCTATTAATGGCGCGAATCGAAATACCGCAGGCTGGGTTGACAAAGGTCAGGATGCAGATGTACGTGATCTAAGCACGGAGCTTAATGGAGTTTTTCCGGCGACCCATCCGAGCTTCGGCTGCGCACGAAGACGCTTAACCAGACGGATTAGTTAGGCTAAACTTGCGGGGAAACTCGCGCGGCCGAGAGAACTCTCCAGGATATTAATGAGTCGCGACTGCAGGGATGGGAGTAATTAGTCAGTGCTACCTTATGTTCCCGGCGATGCGTGAGAAATGGGTGGGAAGTGGACGATAAAGGGGAGAGAGCTCGGATGAGAATGTCACGTGGGACTATATTGATAGACTGCAACTGCAACGGTTCGACTAATTGGCCGATGCGGTACATCAGTTGTTTCCGCATCAACGCCGGGAACCCCAACAATGATAAGTTCCCCAGACGTTGAGTTCTTCATTTTTTTCTTCACCCATCTTAGACGCCTCCATTGCCCCTCAGAAATTTAACGAAGCTTCCTATTTCACTCGTGTACTTCTCCCATTTCTCATCGGTTAATTCTTTAAAATTGATATCAAATGTTCACATATTTCCAAATAAACGACAGTTACGATCCACCCGAAACAGTGGAAATGTTTTTAATACACATTTTTAATAGGCGGTATTTTTTCTTTTTTCTTAGGAGCAGGGTGTCTAATCAGTCATTAGAAATTATTGGGTGGCGATCTTTCGGATCTCGTTCATGACGCACTCGGTTAAGCGAGTTTTCTTACTGTTGACACAACTGTTGCACTAACACTCATTTTCTATCCTACAAATATAGCTATACTTAATTTCTACACACGTCCGTGCAACCTGTGCCGACTATTGAAATAGCTACTACCACGTCTAGCGACTATTTCAACGTCTTTCTCGTTAAAAAAAGAAGCTACGAACCCGGTTCTAAATACGGAGCGGACATATCAGATTGGACAATGCCGTCGCATAATGCGAGGAGAAAGAAAAGAGAGTGAAAGTAAGGACTAATAATAGTCGCCGTGACGATGGGTCTAATTAACGGCGCGGAATGCACTTTGCATTTCGACGCATTCCGTCGGTACGTCAGACGATATTGATAGGCCGCAACTGCATCGCGGCGGCCAATTAGTCGCAGACGCACACGAGTGATCGCACGATCGATCTCGATCTGCACCACGGTCCATCGATAGATCGGATCGCCGACAATGCCGGAACGATTTAATCCCGATCTGCCAACTAACGTCTTACACGAATCCTCGTTTGCGCCACTTGCCAAATGGTACTTTACAACTTGATTATTAATAGCTACGAGAAATTCTTTAAAAAAAAGAAAAAGCGACCCGCTGCGAGGATTCTCGATGAAATCAAATGCAATTGGCATTCTGCAGGTGCGCGCTGTTCGATGCACTTCTCGTCGAGCTTTTCACTCTCCGCGCCAATCGCCGATGTCATCCTTGGGAAGAGTCGTGGGCGGGAACCTGATCTAATTCGTAATTTAGCCCTGAAAAGTGGAGCAGCCGCCTCGTAAAGAGACCTCGCGACACATGTGGCCAGTAAAGAGGGTTTTCTCGCCGACTCGAAGTGCATCGCCAAGTGCAGTCGAGGAGCTTTACGGAAAAAGGCCAATTTTGCCGTAAATTCGGATCTCATGCTTCCCTAATTGAGCCTCTTTCTTTATAGATGGCTTCGCGATTATCCGCCCTAAATATCTCCCGATACTTGCACTTTTGTACAGAGTTGTTCATTACATGGAATTAGAAATAGAAGGCGGGTACAATTTTTCACGATCTTAGCAACTAGTCACGGTTGTCGGGCCTCAACCTTTGATGTCCCACGGGGCTAACGCGAAACTAAGAGGCTTAAGATCTAAATGTGCCAAAAACGAGCCGAAGCCTCCCACAAATGATCAACATCTGTCTCGCGGGCATGTATCATCTCCGAAGCAGTTTATAGTGATCCGCCAGAAGGGTGGCTGGATACAATGTAGTAACTGTAAAATATGGTGCCATGAATGCTGCTCGCAACTCATCATACGAAAGGAACTATCCGTGCGGCTTCTGCAAACCGTAGTTATTTAACCTCCCCCGGAACGACTGCAAAATCATGGGAGAAACTTAACTGCCATCCAATTCGTCGCATATATGTCGCGGTGAAAAATATGCCCCGCCTTCTGTCATAAATCGCGTTACATTACAACCCTCGGAATTCTTGACCAGAATCTTAATTCAATTTCGAAAACTTAACATAAGCGCCATTCTCGCGTTACTTCGTGCCACCGTCTATCGCTCTATCCTCACTTTGCCTTCCTAAACATTCTTAATTAATATTCCCGATTAATACCGGATTAAAAAAAACGCAGGAAATCACGAGCGGAATATAATCAAGCGATTTACTATCCTCGAGGCTTACGGTATAAATTAATCGGTCTTGCCTCGCACATCGTACAACACCTGGAAATTGCATTTGATTTCCCGCACGCGCGACGAGGGTGCGTCTTCGTCATCGCGTCAAGGTGCACAGGTAGCGTATACATTACGCCCCAGGCGCACCCGTTGCGTGTATTTCCTGCACATACAGGTAATACAGGTGTGTCGAGACGCGTGCGTTAAGCCGCAAGTAACGTGGACGTGTTCACGTTACGGTATGCCGAACACTCGCTGCGTCCCACGCGTGGGAAACGCAGCGACGACGAACGACCGCATCCGCCATCGCCCCGAAGGACCCGCTGGATGACGTTCATTTCTGATATGGCTCCATTGTGTCCAGAACGAGCGTCGAGCGGCTCATTCCGTGAAATTAACGAAGCCGGCGATAATGGCGAACTCGTGCTCGATTACGCGACCTATGGCCGCGCAAATGTCACGGCCCTGGGAGGCGTTGTTCCCGGGTGTTGCGTTCTTCGACATCGCCTCGTCGAGACAACAATTCCTATCCATCAGCTGATCTCTCAGCGCGCCCAGGTGCAAAAATCTTGTTCTCCACGTCTTTCACGGCTGGTATTGCCGAGGCCCATGGTGCTCTATAAATGAAAAATATGTGAATCGATATTCTAATTTCGATAACGCGACGCTTGACCGTACAAGTATGGTTCTCGGTGTTGGGTTCTTCGGAATTACCTTGCCGAGACAATTCCTATCCGTCAGCTGATCTCTCAGCGCGCCCAGGTGCAAAAATCTTGTTCTCCACGTCTTTCGCGGCTGGTATTGCCGAGGCCCATGGTGCTCTATAAACGAAAAATATGTGAATCGAAACAGGAAATTCTAATTTAGATTACGCGACCCTTGACCGTACAAGTATGGTTCTCGGTGTTGGGTTCTTTGGAATTACCTTGCCGAGACAATTCCTATCCGCCAGCACGCCCAGGTGCAGAAACCTTGTTCTCCACGTCTTTCACGGGTGGCACCGTCGAGACTTCATTTGCATTTTTCCCGTGTAGCTGGCACGGTGCTCTAGAAATGGAAAATACGAGTTACGGAAATGCGAGAATCGAAGCGGATAATTACAGTTTCTATATGTTAAAAATGGCCCCAACTGAGACGCGCATCTTTAATCGGGTGGAGTGGTTGTTGGTACTCGTGTTAATTTGCGAACCCGCTCAAGATACTTTCCTTGCCGAGACCTAGTTATTCAGGGGGAAGTTTTTACTTGTTTTCTCGGAGAGAGACGGGGAAGACAACGGACCAGGGGGTCGAATGGTAGAAGTATAGTCGGGGAGGAGTAGACGAGGCGATAGTGCGAGGTTTGGTTCGATATGCGCCTCCCATGGGAACGGATGGAGGGAATTGGTGCTCGACGGTTCCACCATTCCCACGGAGCTCGACCGGCAGAAGGAAGTGAACTGCCGGTCCGAAAGATTCGTAACTGTTACAAAATGCGGCGAGCGAAGGAAAAAGACTGCACCGGGCACAAAACAAGGCGTTACGAAACGGAAGGATCAATGCTTCGCTATATAATCGAAATGAAAAATAAAGAGCGTTCTTAAGGTCCGAAGGTTTTATGTGATATCGGTCATCCATGGGTTTGGCTCGTTCTGGAGGGATAATATTTAATGTCGATGTGAAGCCATCCTACAAATATGGAGCTGAGCTCGTCGCTCTGAATGTGACATTTCTAGAAGTTCGCCGGGGGCGAGCGTCTTATTCCCCTCTTTTTCTCTTTACAACATCCGAGACCTTGTCAGGGCTTATCTACTAACATCTACGCACTTCACGGAGACGTATGTCTCTCTTTCCTCGAGATTTCTTCGGCTTTCTGGTGAAGCACGTAAGCCTCATTATGCCGCGTCCTAATATGGGAAGTTACCCGGGAAATAAGTTACGCAAATCACTTGAAGAAACTCCTAGAGCCATTCGCACTAAAGAAAATAAAATACCAAAAAATTAGAAGCAAGAATGTCAGTTTCGAAACGAAGTCGCGTCGATGGTTATTTATCCCATCGTTTCATTTTTCAATGTTTAGGGGAGGATTTAACGTAGGCAGCTGATCTCCGAATTACGAAACCGTGAACCCACTCTCTTGGGACCTCTCGTAATTGCGTTTCCTTATAAATTCGTTCTCATCTTGACGACTCATCTAACACTTCGCCTTTCTCTTAACGACGCTTTGTTTTTTTCCTTTTCGGGGCGAAGTGTGAAAGTGGAAAGATGGAGTAACAGGGTTTGTTAAGCCAAATAAGTCTAATCTCCTTGGACTCACGTTACGGGCGGCGAATTGAGCTTTTCTTATTTGTTAAACGGTCTTATATAAAATGGACGGTCAATATTCGGGTACTTTGATAAGAAGTGGTCGACTAGGTCGCTACGTCGGGAATCTAGACGCATCGGCTGTTTATTCGCAAAAATGGCAATTACTCGTTATCAAACCGTTGCTGTCCTTCGATCGGCTGTTGCACCAAAACGGAGTGAAAGTCTGTAGACTGTACTCGAGTGCAGTCTGTATACTTCCCTACCACCGGTCTCACAGTTCCACTACTCCATGACTTTAACTCTCATCGAGTTTCAGCGTAACACTCAGTTGTTTAGTGACGTTCGCTTCGGAAGCTACTCCGCGGACTGTCGTCGCGATTATTAAACAACGTACAGCATTTGCGCCTAATTTCCCCCTCGAACAATAAGATCATTGGCGTGTAAAAGTGACACTTTGACCTCGCCATTTTGGAATTACACTTCGTGGTAAAGTTGCCTCGTAAGTAAACGACTTCTTAGAAATTCTTCATTAAATTATCGTTATAATTAAGTATATATAAATATAAGTAGAAGAATATTTTTTGCGCTTCTGTGGACATTTCTAACTTATCCGAGTTAACTGATATCGTTACACGATTGCACGTTTCTAACGCATGGATATGCCGGAGATCACTGACCTACCATAACGTGTCTTCGTGCATCCGGCGTTGCACGTGCTTGCAGATCTATGTACTAGGTTTGATGCAATTCGATATGCGATTGGTCACATTAAACAGGTATTATCGCCTCGCTCTTTTTCTTTTTGAGAGGAAATTTAGAGATACTTTATCGATTTTTTTATCCTAAAGGTCAGCTGCCGACATGCAATTATCCCCTAATTGATTTCTATTTTGCAATTTATATTTAATGTAGTGTTATCGGATGCAACGTACGAAGTCCTCGTTATCATTCCGTTCGCGTTTCGTTTGAACGTTTATCGATCATTGATCGCTTCGGTTGATCTATGTTGCGACCTACTCTGTGCTCGCATTTCCTGGACTGATCGATGCACTTTCTCGATCGTGAATCTTTCACGCTTTCCACGATCGGGTCGTTCCAGATTGTCACGACTATTTAGTAGCAACCTGACGATTTGTTACGGTGCTCCTGGTTGCTATAAAAGGCCAGTGCGATCAAGAAAATCGTTTCAACATCCGCTTGGGTCGGTCCAGTATCCACGAAGTCGTTTCACATCACCGATAAGGCAAAGCTTACATAAAGTTATGGAGCCGAACAAAGGACTCTTTATCATGACCCACTGATTGTTGAAATGTAATCTCCTCCATGCGTTTAAAATTTCCTAACGAACCAAACCATTGCCGATTTGATATTTTCAAAAGTGCCGGTGAAAGAAAAAAACATGCCACTTTAATTCCGTTTCCATATAAGCTGCGTAATAAAAATAAATAAATGCACAACTAACGGATACCTCAGGCGTGTAAATATCGCCGTTTAAATCCTGCATTCTTTGCATGGGTAATTAATGGCATCAGCTATTTAACTGTTAAGTAACCACGTATCGAACTCGCGTCGTGCCGTCATGTCTACTCGTTTTGCTAATTAGAGAGCTCGCTTAAAGCTTCCCCGACATAAAAGTCGTGGGTGTGATGTGCATACGGCCATGTTGAATTAGCCATTTATCCTTCGAGATTAAATTAAAGTCGACATCATATTACAATATCATCCGGCGTCCCAGGACTCTTTAAACTCGTAGGCGTCTATTTCTTTCCGAGCGTCCGTACCGAAATAGCCGCTTTGTCCTCATCTCTAAATTTCATCGTGTCTTTAAATCTTAAATACGAACGTCCTAGTCTGCTCCGGTTATATAATAAATCGGAGTGTGAGCTCGTAAGCAAGTTACATGTGCATCGCGGTAATCGCTTCATGCGATGGTAGGAATCTACAAATGACAATAATTACACCGTTTACATTGTTTCCCTTTACAACCTTCCTGACGGTATTTACGCCACGCGTAGATGCGTTTAGACGTTTTAGCACCTGATACTAGAAATACCTACGGAATAGCCGTACTTTCTTCCCAACGGCGCATTCGGCGAGCGTTACACCGCAAACCGGGGGAAAAAACGGCAGCGCGGTTTACGAGCGGTTTTGTTCTCGCAAAAACCCGCGTTCCCTTTTCCGCTTGCTCCTAATGACGTCGTTGCTCAAAGAAGACGTGTCGTCGGCGTCAATTCAACGATCCACGAGACCCGTTCGAGAGCAATTTAGCCCATAATTTAAACCTCGTTTAACGCGCACGGGTCGTTGAACGGCAACGCACACCGTGTAACGCGGTTTTGTCCAGAGACCGCAAAGTGGATCGTCGAGAAAATGCGAGATCTCGAGTGTCCCCGTAGCCAGGGTAGTCGGAAGATTGCGTTATTTAGATAACTGACGAGCACGTAGGTAGCTTCCATCAGTCCCGCTCGTGAAATCACAACCCCGACATCCGGACCGTGACTACACTCGCAATTGTTTATAATAACTACCTGCCCGTGACACTTTAAATGCTGGGTGTTGCGATTTAGTGTTCCGAGTTGCATCTTGGTCCCACTCTAGGCTTACATGCTTTTGGTTGCCCGAAAGATGAGGTACCTTCCACCACTGCCAACCCTGGGATGGGTAACAGGAAAACTCCATTAAGCTCTCCTTGAAGAAGCCTCTACAAATTATTTACGATTAATAAAAGTTTCTACTAAATATATAAATATCAGGTTTTACTGTATTCTTACTAATTCTTACCATTGACATTGCGATCGAGATGGAGTCTTTGGATGCAGACATGCACGCACCGTAAGCAAGTATAACAGATTGAGCAAGTACGCTCTCGATTATGGCCGTTGGCCATATGGACTCCGGGAAATGGCTCTTCCACGTCGATAATAACCAGTTAACGACGGTTGAACGGCACCTAGGTCGTCGTACCTTGGTCTGGGTGCGATATGAGTCGTGGTCCACATATCGTCTACTGTTATATCAGTAATAGGCAATTCTCGCGTGCAGCGAACCTATTGTCACGCGAGTGCATAGGGAATCTGGAGGCGTGTTTCCTGCCCCTTGGCCGAGAACATTTCTGTCATAATGACTACAGAGAGATGCGGTATCTGGATCAGAAATGAACGCTTCCTCATTTTTTCATTCCATTTTACCTTTCATAGTTGTATTCACTTGGACTCTCCGAGCTGTGACGGATGGTTTACATATGCAGTTTATTTTTTCCGCCCAAAGGGAACCTCAAATTGACCGGTTCATCCATCCACGCAGTGGGTGTTCCCGTGCATTTAATGTAGAAAGGTATAAAAAGAAAGCTTGCCGCAAATTTTTCACTCCTTCCCTGGGAAAAAGTCCGTCCCAGTAGCGAAGAAGGGGTGAGCTACTTTCCAGAAGTATAAATAGAAAATATTTCCTTACTTCGGCCTTGTTTCAACTTTTGCACTTCTTTCGGCCTTCCAGTTGACTTGGACTCGCCAATTCCACGGAGGGAACTCTAGATTTATCGTCTCGAGGAGCGAGCCTTATTAACGCATAAATTTCAAGGAAACTGAAGGCGCCTCTTGCTGAGCCCTTGACTGAGAAAAACCCGACGATGGCGCAGGAAAGCCGCGACTTTGCCGGAGGGGAAATATCTGCTATTCTTTTACTCCGGGTGGATTTAATCGCCGCACTTATTTAGACTTGACGCGTCTGGAGGGTCCAGACATGGCCGAGACGATTCGTCGTCGCCCAAGGAAACCTGGAAATAGATGCAAAGGAAGTCAAAGGTCGGCGCTAGTACCTCGTTTTTAGCGTTAAAAGACGTCTTTTATCTTTGGCCTTTGGATGCCTAAAAGACGTATCTTAACGCTAAAAGTGAGCCGCGAGTACGAGCCAAAGGGACGGAGAGAGACAGAGAGAGGGAAGACCCGTAGAAATGAATGAGCGCGAAGGTCTAAATATATGCCACCTTTCATACCCCACCGAACAGACTCCTTTATTTTCTCGTTTAGTTGCCGGGACGTTGCCGCCTCCCCGGGGGGAAAGTGCCGTAAAGCCGATTTATCTCAACGAAATGACCCGAAGATTTTAAAACTCACCGTTCCGTTTCCGGGATGCTCTCTTGTGCGGATGAAAACCGCCGTCCACGACTCCGGGCAATCCGCGCGGCCCCTCGCTTAACATCACATACCTGAAACAATGCTCTAACATATACACTCAACATAAATAAACACCTAGCATGCAAATAACAATCGAATACCCTCACATTAACCGAAAATAGAGAGCACGATTGCACTCGTCGCACATTCTTCGCTTTAATGATGTAGTTCCATTTCTTTGGCCTTGGGCGTTATCTTTTAGTAAGTTTTCCTACGTGGAATGTCTCGTTCGATTAAATATTTGCTTGAATTTATTTCTTATCGAGTATTTTATATTTTCAACGCCAAGTCGTGTGGTAGTTACTCATTTCGTTAGGACTCGACGGTTTCGGCGCCATATACGAAGTGGCGCTCCAGGGTAAAGTCGCAGCTGCGCGCGCATCGCCATTAGCGGCCGATTCAAATTCCGGGGAAGGGTTAACGAATTCCCGCCACGATGGCGAACGATGGAAATTGGCTTTCAGGGTTTCTCGCGATCGGCGAGTTTCCGATGCCCGGTCGATTCTTTCGGCCAGGAAAGAAAGTCGGCTCGGACGACTCGTCGGGGAGTCATTATTAATACGGGCCTAGGTCACGGGCGGCGGATCGTCGTTGGTGCCGGCTAGTTAGTTCGCAAGAAGGCCAGTGGCCGCGCTCGTGCTCACTATAAATAATCATGGCGTGGGGATGTCCAAGTATAGCCCGTTGGGAGTGTGCCAGCCTCCGAGGAGGCTTCGGCTATTTCTGCTCCTGTCGCCGTTAGCGCTACAACTCGATGTACTCCAATCAAAACCGCGGTACCGGGACCGGGGTGCCATCTCGCGGACCGCCGCGCTCGGCTCTCTCTCTCTCCCTCTCTCTCGCACGCCCGCTCGCCGCATCGCGCTTTCTCCGTCGCTTTACCTTTAGCGCGTGACCTTGGCGCACGTTGGCAGGTAGAAGGATGGAACTCGGAATTCGCGGTGCTCGACATCGGCCTAAGAGCGCGTGTTTATGCCGGGTCGCTACCTCGATTATTCCCAATGGAAGTCTTAGATGAAAGTTAATGACCGATTCTTATATGAGATTTCCTTGGATTTCCTGCATCCAAGAATGAATATTTTTTTTTATCAAGCTCCGCAACGCATGTCACGATTCCATTGAAGGTGTCAACAGCTTTACTCCCTGTCTGAATAGAAAATGCATTCCATGACGGCGGGAGTAGACAGTTAATATTAGTCGTTTTCGAGAGTGGCTATAAAAACTGAAAGCACCCAGGGGAAAATGTCGGAGATGAGATTCGAAAATAGCAAGGCCACGATGCGTCGATGCAACCTGCTGTCATGTCTTATGCATGTACCCCGCGAAATTGTATGCGCACTGGCATGAAAACATTCTTGGGCTAGAATGTAGGGAATGGAAACCAAGTTTAAATGCATTCTACGTTTAATTTTGGATCGGTAAAAACTTTAATACCATTCTTTCGTGTCTATTTAAGAAAAGAACTCTAACTTAGAGTCAGAAATAAGATGCGCCATTTTGTAGGATTTATTGATAAATACTAACGCGGGATTGCAGTAAATCATGAGAGAGGTTGATACCAAATTCACGTTATACATGTTTGAATATAATTGAATAGTATTGCTTTTTGAAGGTAAACCAAGCGTTTCGCGTTAACACTACTTACTGATTCCTTTAAAATTCCCGCTAGTTTAGCGCCGTGGCGTCGATATGTGCGCGATGTGGATGCGCGTTAGCTTCCTCACGGCCCCGTACGTACCATAGTCGGTCCGTCGTAAGTCACGGGTCATCTAATTAGTAGGTCATTTTTTATTAATCCCCTGTATCTTCCCACGGTTTCATTGGCGGCTCTCGAAAGGCCTTATTTAGCGGCTTAATTGATTGCCCGCTTAAATACCGAGTGAGTTTACTTTAACGTCCCGTTGTTCGGCGTGACTTCTGGTACCCTTCTTGTCAAGTTACCGCGAATAGGTTATGCTCGACAAAGGGCGCTGCCGCAACAGCGGTGTGGTCACCGTCGGTCAGTGAAGTGCGTGTCCATGGAAAGAAGAGGGTGAGGATTTTAATTCCGTTAATTTTTCACCGAGGATTTCCCTCCTGGACGCGCCCGATTCTTTGACGTTTCCGGAGAAGGAGAGAGGACGAATTAACGAGGCTCCGTAAGTCGCGAATATCCATCCTTCTGTCCACGGGAAGTTCTATGCGTCGCCTGTGCGTGGGTTGCCAATTTGGCAGGCTAGTTGTCAATGAAAATCAATGCGAAACTATCCAGGTCAAAGGGCATCGGTCTCATTGGATGTTAGCCGAAATTAACAGGCAGTCCTTCGTTTCACGACCAGTCGAGCACGGTCCATGAAACCAACGACTATTGACAAATCGTTGTCGGACGTGGAAAGTCTCTGTTTAATGGGATTTCGTTCAATGTGGTTCCTACAATTTTGTTCAAGTGTGATTCCAGCTCGTAGACTTCGGATCAATACTGTGGACTTTGAAAGAAAAAAACTGAACGTCGGTGGAATTTGCTGAAATTGAAATTCTCCTCAGTAAATGAGGAAACAATCCTGCGATAATCTTTCGTCTGAGAATTTCTATTTGTGCATCGAAAGTTTTAGTTCTTTTATATCAAGCGCTTCTGTGAAAATTACAGTTTGTAGGCGTGACTTCGTTGCATACATTCGGTCCGATAGTTCTACGCAACGGGAACAATTTTCAATTTTAATGGAATTTGGTGTAGTTTTTTAAAAATTTTGTCGCGCATGCAACTCTATCGCTTAAATTTGTTTGGGGTCAATTACGTATAAATTGATGAAAAGAAATTCAGAATTGAAACAAGCATTAACTAGACCTTGGAAGTTATTAAAACCATTTTAGTCAAGGCCCATGACTCATAGACTAAAGAGTGGCCATAAAAGTGCTGCGCAATCTTAAATTGAGCGTTAATATTGGAAATATCCTAGGGGAATATTTAAGTAAGGCTGAAATAAGAGTTTGTGGCATTACTTTTGTCTTTGGAGAAAGGCAATCCTTCAAGATGTTTAGGGTAGTTTTCTTTATTCGTTACCGATCGCATGCAATGGTAAAATAGTTATTTATTGATTTCTAATTTGTCTTTTCCAGACTTCGGCATCTACAAAAACCACTACCATGACCACGGCAGCAAAGCTATATGGCAAAGATTTAAGTGAATATGACGATGTCGATGTAGATGAATTATTATCCCAGCTGTCTCCAGAGGAGATCAATATATTAGCCAAAGAAGTAGATCCTGATGTAAGTAAAAGTCATTAATTGTATGGTTTTATAAAAAAATTTCTAACAAAAAGGTTGAATGTAATACGTGTAATACATTTTAATCATAATTTTGCTTGCAATCTAACGCAGATGCATAGGTTTTAACACACCGTGCAGGCTGTGCCAATTAAACATTTCTGTTATTCTCTTAGGACAGTTTTATGCCACCGTCGCAACGTTGCAGTTACGAGTGTGACAAGGATCCCACGGGTCCGCTCAACCGCAAAAAACTCATTGAACACATCAACAAACAGGCTCTGGAGACACCTGATATTCCAGAGCTGAAACCATATGTACCAGGTGTCATCCGAGGCAAGAAAGTACGTAACCCATTCTCTTATACGTTAAGATATTTAAAGACGTATTACATTAATATTTGTTATTTATGTAATGTGCATTTTTTAAAAATTACTTCATGTTGAATTTTCTTCAACTATCAAATTTATTGATACAATGTAGGGAATCACAATGAACTATACATACATGTTCCAAAGCTTCTTATTCTTGTATAACACAGTTGAAGGTCTTCTTCCATAATCCCTAAGGTATATGCACTTAGAGGAACTTCTCAGAAAGTGTATTATTAAACGTGAAAAATTTATTTTCTACCTGTTTAAAACATAGATTATTTTATTTAAAAAGTGCACTTGTGTAGGACAAAATTAAATGAAAAATGTTTGTGTTTTTAGTGGATTCCACCACCACAAGAGAATGCAAAAGAAAAAGAAGCAGACGAACAAATTGCTATCGATTTAGGAGAAGAGTATGAACAAGCTTTATCAGCTGCCACTCAAGAAGAGATCATTGACCTTGCTGGTATGTTTATAACACTTGTTTTAACAATTCCAACGACTGAAGTGCAATGTCTGAGTCACTACTTGTGTATAGCTTATACTTATATAAGTGATGAACATTGGGTAATATATTTGTTCTATTTAGCTATCCTGGGTTTCCACTCAATGATGAATCAAGATCAGTATCACGCTTCCCTTTTGAATTCTGGACAACCCGTTGGCCTTGGTTGGGATGGTATCACAAAAGCCAGTCAACCAAAGGTGTATCCAATGGAACCTCCAAATGACACAGATGTTGACGCAACTATTAAACAAGTTCGGGACGATGACAGTTTGTTGGTAGACTTAAATTGGAACAATATAAAAGTAAGCGAAATTATGATTTTCGGAAATGTTGATCTAAATGCAACCCAAAACCGGTTGCTCCTATTTCATAATAATGATCTCATTTTAGAACATTTCGGACGAGAAATTCATTCAGCTGTTCGAAGCGTTAGAAGTTAACACACACCTTGAGTCCTTGAGTTTGACAAATGTAGGACTCACCGACAAGACTGCTCTCCGACTGGCGGATGCCATTGAAAAGAATTCCACCCTCAGAGTACTGAAGTGCGTTTTCTTCATTTTATCTTCCATTTCGTTAATGTTTCATAATTTTATTAACTGCACATAAAAATTTCTGTAATCAAGGTTTTTTTAAACTTGTAGTTCAAATCAGAATTTCTGTTCTGTTTCAGCGTGGAAACAAATTTTATTAGCCCATCTGTGATAGTAAGGCTTATTAAGGCTCTTCTCAAAACAAAATCCATCGAAGAATTCAGATGCTCGAATCAGGTATATTATCCATCTCCACCCTTTCAGTGGTATAAAATATTAACAAATGGCAGAATTGATAACCGTTTTGTTTTCATAAATACAGAGATCGCAAGTCCTGGGTAACAAAATTGAAATGGAAATCACGCAGTTGGTGGAACAAAACCCAACGTTGCTACGGTTGGGTCTTCACCTGGAATTCAATGACGCCCGACATCGTGTCGCTGCGCATTTACAGCGCAACATCGACAGGAGTGAGTATTACATCACGAAAGTAGTTAATTTCTTGAACAAAAATATTGGGCAGAGACGAGAGTACAAAAGTTGGTAGTGATTAAACATAAAATCTTCAATTCTGAGACATCACGTACAGAATATTACCTTCAAGGTATTCTGAGGCAATTCAAAAGATTTTGAAAGTCGTTTGAACGTCCTTTATTTTCATGCGTTAGTATGGAATGTCAAGTAAAGCACCGATTGTCTCCTAGAAGACGACCGTGCCTCGGACAAGGACAATTTAGAGATTGGTAGCACCCATTAATAGAATTTATTTTTGCAGGTTTAAATTTAATGTGGACATTACCGAATCATTTCCGACATACAGTTGCATTTTTCCCGATGGAAGTGTATTGCTTAGACACTGATCCATTGTCTATCCCCTGACCGAGTGACTTGTATATACTTTGACAGACAACCTTTTATTTAATTTATTTTCTTCATAGATATGACAACAGACTAATTGTGCATTTCTCGGACGTATCATTGTTTTCCATGCTGCAGTGTATCGATTGCTTTTACGCCATGTGATTAATTTTTCATCTAGATGGGAGCCAGTGTATGGGATACATCAGAGACTATGCGATCAAATGCTTCTAAGCCCTCATTATTTGCTTCGTAGTCTCACATAGTGCTTTACTACCTACACCACTCATCATTCATCCACTCATCCCGCTATATACACTCATTATTTCTATAGCTAGCAGCGTTGAGGTAATTATGAAACCCTGAAGTGTGCCTGCTCAACCGGGAATGTACATAGCTACAGATATTCCTTAGCAGTTTCTGATCCATGCAAGCGCAATTGCGGTTGCGATAAATGTCTTTTGTTAATCTCCATGGTCCTTTCATCTCTAAACATTAAGACCTCGACCCTTCTGTTACCTTCAGGTCTACGTTGCTAAAAAAATGAGTGTCCTTGCACATCTTTACATTTAAAATTGTTAAGGAATTTTCATTTAATATAGAAATCATGCCAGATAACTTTTTATTAGATCACGAGCGAAACAGAAAGGTTAAGAAAACATTCCTTGACTGCCGCAAACACTCAGATGGATTTACTTTGGATTTTCAGCGAAACACAAGAGCGAGGAATAGGAATTAATTTAATGCGGTATGAGGTTTCTTCAGTTTTCACTTTCCGTTGCTTCTAGAAACGCTTTACTAGGGGACACCAGTCACCTAATTAATTAAGCTCCTACCAAAAACTAGTCACGCAATTACGTTATTTAATCACGTCGAGTAATCGTCGTTTTCCTCTATGTGCTACCAATCACATGTCGTTTAAAGTAACTCAGAAAAGCTTTTCAGTATTTATGTGATTCTCGTCGGTCGTAAAGATCATTTTGTCGATTGGATCCCTTTCGGTAATTCACGTCGGGTCTTAAGACACTCAAAGTACCGTACCCTCGTTACTTACTATCTTACTACCTGATACCCCCAGCTAATTACCTAATTACCTAATTGCATCGCACACAACGTCGCAGTCTCAACCGATGTCTTAACCCCTCCGTAAAGTGCCCACTCACGCACAAGAACCGGTGCAAGCTTTTATCAAATTCCCTCCGCTTATCATTTGCTTTCATTTTTACAAGTCTCACCAGCAGCATTTAGTTCCAAAATCTTGCACTGGACCGACAGCGCTGTAACCCTTTCCTTCACCGCTATCCGTAATACGTTGCAATTAATTCATAATTCGTCCACATTTAAATAGAAGTCAATGCAAGCGTTAATTGTACCACGTTTCTTCTTTCTTTTTTGCAGTGTCAATTTTTATAGGGTCCAAACCCTTGCATTGGATCATTGTCGCCCTGTTACCCCCTTCTGGCAGCATACTCCTCGCATCATAGCCGACCATTATCACGCAGAGCCAATGCAAGCTTTTAAGGAATCACGGCTTCTCCATTTATCATTGCCTTAATTGTAAAGCGAGTCGAGGCACGTGTTTCGCGAGGTTCGGACCGAAAACCTTGCATTGGGTCGTAGAGGTTGCAACCTCAACTTCGCTCGAGGGATGCGCGCTGTTATCGCGTCCATGTGGAGACCCTCTTAACGAGGACTTGTCTAATTTCTTGCTTTCTCTTGGCCAGTCTGTCGTGTGGAGGCCTTGGAACGTGCAAAGATCATAGCGATAGGTGCCGGTGCTGGCACCTTCTCCGTACTTCCCGCGGAAGCTCTAAAAAACCGAGCGTAGCACCCACCCGGTGCAGTGAGTACACCGTTCGTTCGGCACCGTTTACTTGGTCCTGTTCTACTCCGTGGCCTTTAACAAGCCCGTAAGAGGCACGACAGCACGCGATATGATAATAGAACCGATATGATAGACCTGTGGTAACCCGGAATGACACCTTGATTGTCTCGCGATCCCACCAATAATCCGCTCGACGTCGTCTCACCACCTCCGAGTGTTGGTTTGCAAGGCCGTGTCTTTCCCCCAAGCGTGTTTTCCGTTTTCCCGTTGGATGCGCCCTAACAGAATTCGGAAGTTCGTCGATCCTCCGTCTCCCTTTTTTCTCGAAAACCGGGATACGTCGACGGCGATCAACGCGAATGCGCGGAAACGGTATTCTCGATGAACAAAACTCGTCTTCAGGGTGCTGTAAATATCCTAAACGAGGAAGTCGGGCACCGATTGGTTTTTTTTTCTTTCTTTCTTTCTTTCTTTCATCCCCGAGCATGAATTTCTGCCGATGTGGACAAGTTGAAGAGGCCAACCGAGGGTCGGTTTGTCGGGATCTTTCGCGTCGCCGAAGAATCGATCGTCCGGACACCTAATTCGCGACAGGCTGCTAACCACCTCATCACCTTCACATATCCAATACGCACGATTTTATTTTATTTTGCCAGCTCTCTTTGCCATCATATCTTACTGTGCTCTGCATCGTTTGACGACACTGACACTGGGACTTTTGAACCCATAGAAGATGAACCACTACTCCCCGAATGCCCTGAAATTCGACGAGAGGGGTGAACTCGCGGTGTACCTTATCAATGCATATACTCTTAACACTCAACGTGTAGTCTTGGAAAGATGGGAAAAAAAAGAAAAAAAAATAATTGCATCTCAGATTGTCCTCTGCGAGCGTGCCAAATTTAACGTCCTTTGAGTCGACCAGCCAGAAAAATTGGGGCACATCCGCGCCCTGGCGATTGGAAATTCGAATTGTCCAGCGTGATAAGATGATTTGAGAGAGAATGATACGAGGAAACGGGAGTGCTAAGTGTAGAGGATAGAGGGGAGGAAAAATGTCAGATATCTTCGAGCACTCGGTGTGGTTAGGGAAGCACCGTTTCTCGTCTGCCTGGAACGAAGCCAGCCTCGAGACTCTACCTCGTTAAGAAAGCTCGCCCTCCACTTTTAAGGCGACAAAGCCGAGACGAGTCGCGAAAATAGGGCTAGCTTTTTTAACGACTTCCAGCCCACACGCTCCCACCGCGGAATTTTATGATACTCTCTGTCCCTACCCTCCAAGACGAGGGGATTCTTGTCCCGACTTGCGATACTTACGGCTCACTTATTCTTTCCCAACAGTACGGAAAGACCTAACGCTGCGGCTACAGTTCCGATTCTTTAACATGAACCACAGGAAACCCAACTTAATTCAGTAAAAACCAAGGTAGCTAAGCGCCTTAATGCGCGGTACTACTATATCGGACACCGGTGTGGAGAGATCTAACCAGTTGCTGCAGCTACTGCTTATTTAACACCGCATACGATGTAAACGTTTACGCAGGGGTTTACCAAGCTTCGCCGAGAGAGTAATGCCGTTTAAATTGAAAGTAGAGTCCTTTGCAACGAGCCACGGTGTACGGATCAATTTGTTACGCGGTAAAGGGAAGTAATACCCTACGAACGGGAATGGATGACAATTTCTGCAGTCGAGAGTCAGGAGAGAAATGAGTAAAAATTCAATTTCCCTTTTGTAAACGTGCTTTCCTAACTCTTTTGCGTTAAGTGACGATTCGCGATGCATTAAACGGCATTTTATCTTTTTTTGTTATTATTTTTGATTTTTTTTGGGGGGAGGCTAAAGTCATCCGACGGACTCGAGGACGCATTAAAGGAGCCTCGTCTCGAAGGCGTCGGGGAAGTGCATCAAAGTGCTCGTTTTCACATGATTAAGATGCAGTTTTACCGATTAGGACGTACACCTACGTGACGGTCGACATTATAAGCCCTCGATACGCGAGCTTGCAACGGGTCGGCACGTCGGCAACGGGGGCCCGACTCCGGTCCTCCACTTTTCACCGACGATGAAGTCATGACGCGTTAATTTCCACACAAAGCCGAGGCTCGCGTGACGTCGTTGCGACGTTAACGTCAGCCGGAAGCGAGCTTAACGCGCCCCGACGGTGCCCCCCGGGGCGTCGTCGACTCGGCCCGATCGCGCCCGTCGGTAGTTCCCCTCGGTAATGGGAAAAGAAGTCGGGGAAGAGCACTCGGCACTTGTTAAATTAATTGGAAAATATTTTCTATCCATTTTTGGTAACGTCGACGTACCCCGACGATCGCGAGAAATTGACGTCTTCGAGCTCGCTTAATTCGTACAATCGGCGTGTCGAGGGTGAAGTTAAAAAAAAAAATGGTTTATCAATTTTTCGCAACGTCGACGTGTCTTGACAATCGCGAGAAATCGACGTCTTCGGGCTCGTTTAATTCGTACAACCGGCGTGTCGAGGGTGAAGTTAAAAAAAAAAAAATGGTTTATCAAGTTTTCGCAACGTCGACGTGTCTTGACAATCGCGAGAAATCTACGTCATCGGGCTTGTATAATTCCCACAGCCAGGCAGCGTGTCGGGTTTGCGATTGTTCATTTTGTTGCGATGCATCGGTACTAACAATTGCCCTGTATATGCGAAGTGTATTAACCCTCGTTTGTGTTTTTCAGAATGTGAGACTCGTCTGGCGGACGATCGCGGCGAGACGTGGATATTTCCCGACGGGGATGGCCGTGCCGCGATTCCGCACGCGGATCGAGGAATATTCGACGACGTGCGTTTTAATCGTAGTCGGAGCATCGTCGCGGAATAACGCGACATCGTGAATTTACGGGCTCGTCGAACAATTTTCCCCGACTGCTCGGCCCGCGTTAAATATTCAGGAGTCGCCCGATCGGCCGCCACCCCCGCGTTTTCCGGAGCTTTTCGATCGGACCGTCGACGGAACACGCGTGTCCGTTTGTACCGAGGCCGCGAACGCATGTAGAAATTGTCCGACATTCGCGTTTCGCCGTTCCGTCGAATCTCCGATCCTCGCGCGCCTCCGGGTACTCGAATCCCGCGAATTTTCCGCCTCCACCAGGGATTTGAGTTACCCTCCGGAAAAGGGAATTCCACCAGGGCACCTGGAATCGAAGAACAAGTGCCGGGAATTCTCTTCTCCGGCGTGGCTCAACGAATTTCTTGATACTTCCAGCATCCCTTTAACCAACGACAGCCGAGTGATAACCTATCTGTGTCAATGTTTCTCAGAGACTGCCATCGAGAAATCGAGGATCGACCCGGCATACGATCCTGGGAAACGATTCAAATTGCCTGGAAATTCGGGATTTCGTTTGGATCCGCGATTTTTCGATCGGCAGACCCTCGAGTCTCCGGTTGCCGGAATGGAAAGGAGGGAAAAATAGGAAGAGCTCGTTTTCCACGTGTACATGTGCAACTTGCATATCTCCAGGCATGTCTCGAGAGTGTCCGCGCCCTGCCGAAGCGTCTCGTGGGAATTCCGCGCAGTCCTGGGATCATAAATCTGGATCCAGGGCTCGCGATCGGAAATCGGATCCGGGATCCAAGAAGCGCCCCAAAGAAACCGTGGAAAGAAACGAGCCCCGCCCGCGGAATTAATGGCCGGCCGCTTAACGTTACCGCGGAGACAATTAAGTCTGTATCCAGAGCGGGGAAAAAGCGCCGGGAGAAAGAACGCTCCCCCAGATATTTTACGAACGCACCGGTAATTCCTAGCCGGGGGGATTGCAATTTTACGAGGTGGATTACGCTCCGGGATAAACTGCGGCCGCTTTCGGGGCCTCTTTTCCGGGCCTCCGTTCTCCCCTTATTTTCGGCGTCCCTTTGTCTCTCCATTCGTGCCCGGTATTTTCCTTTCTCTCCCCTCCTCCTCCCTTCGTCTCCCTCAAAGAGTTGCTTTTCCCGGCCTTCCTCCGGTTTGTTTGGGACTTTCTTTTTTCTCTCTTTATTTCCTCTTTCAATTCCCTTTTCCCTTTTTATTCCCGAAGGAGAAAGAATTACGTCGGTCGGGCGAAACGCAAATAGTCGCCCGATATGTCAGGCTGGACTGCTCTAATTTTCTCGGTTTGTATCCCTATTTTTTTCCTCGCTTTTTTTTCTCATTTTTTATCGTATACTTTTTCTTCTCTTGCGGCCTTTTGGGGTTGCTTCTGGCTCTCGGGGCTTTAACTCGGCGAGCCGCGCTTTGGCAGGGCCGGCGTCTGTGATCTCGTGTTTGTGGCGTGTGTATTTATTTCCGTCTCTTATCGGCAGCATGTATCGACTGATCGACTCTATCGATGACGTTTGCGAGTGCAGGTGATCACGGTGTTTCGGGTGTTTGTTGCAGTACGGCAGTCCCGGCTCGGGGTGGCGACATCCTAATGCGATATGGCGTTCGCCTAGGTATTATATACATACATATACTATTTATATTTTATTTATACACGCGCTTATTCGTAACATTTTATCCAAACTCGCCGTAGTCGCTTAGACATAGCCGATCGAGTACTCGATGACCACCGCTGTGGGATAATGATCGATAGCTCGATGTAGGATCGACCTCGCGGGACTAACGAGACACGTTCCGTAAATTGCCTAATTTATTAACAGGCCCTTTATCTTATCATTGTCATGGCGCGATTGGTTTCGCTATCAGACGCGAATTTCGACCGGTAGCATTTTTTTTTTTTCTTAATTTGTTTTTCGATAAAGATGATTAACGTGCCACTGTTTGGAATCGATTTTTCTTCTTCTTTTTTCTTTTTTTTTTTCCCCCTCATTGTTTTTCCATCCACCATCCACGAACATCGCTTCTGTTCTACTCGTCCACCCTTGTGTCGAAGTATTGTCCCTCGTATACAGTTTTTTCTCGTCGGCACTAGGTATAAATCGATACCTGCTTGGACGCTTATCTTGTGCTTTGCCGCGAGATTAACAGGTGTCTCGGAAATCTTTATACCCCTTATTAACCGTATTTTGACTCGACTTAGTCTCCGACCTCGAACAGATCTTTCGGTAATTTTTTATTAGCGTTATTTGCATAGGTTGTGATAAGATACTGAAACGATAGAGCTTAGTTTCCCGTAGACGTATATCTAGAATGTAAGAATTAACGTTAGATAGTGTAAGGAAGTAATCCTGAATTTTTGTAATTTAATTTTTTGCCCTTGGTAACTCGCACGACAGTTTATCGTTTGATGTAACGTGCGGAATAATTGCGCATTCATAATTTTTATGCCTAATGTGGACGGTTCGATTCTCTCTGTGAGGCGTGCTGGCGAGTTTTGGGAATGATGAATCTGGGGAAACGGGATTTCTTTTTTAAATGGTGGTGGTATTGAAACGTCCACCATGGTTTCCACGCTGAGTGCAAAATGTCGGCGTCGTGCTCGCGTGCATCCGGTTTCACGAGCCCTCGACGATTCGCAGATTATTTCTGGATACATGGTTCCGAGCACATGCAAGTCGTATCTCGAGGGCCGCGTGTCAATTAATCTGACAACGCGCGTGACCACCTGCTCGACTTTGCGCGACTTGTCACGCCAAGTCGGGCTGCAAGTCGAAGGGCGGTTTAAAGGGACGGGGAAATTTAAAGGGTTGACTGGATATTTTCATTCGCAATCAAGAAGGGTAGATCATTTTTGCGGATCTTGTTTCTACATTGGAAAGTTTAAGAACGTCGAATTTCGAAAAAAAATTCGGGTCGAGCCCACTTGTCAATTAATCTTACGTGGGCGATCATCTGCTCGACTTTTCGCGATTTGTCGAGTTAAGGAAAATTTTGGCCAAGTCGACGGGCGGTCCAAAGGGACGTGGGAATTTAACGAGGCGATTGAACATTTCCATTTGTAGATAGGAAAGGTATTTTACTTCTTGATAAAAATATCCACCGACTTCCCGGCGCGTTCAGAATTTATATTCTGATCGAGCCAATTGATCCGACGAGGCGCGGGACATTTTTCTGGTATCTGTGAAAACTTCGTGCCAGGTTCGATCATAAGGCGAAGGGAGGAGGAAAATTTCGCTCCGGTTAGGGAAAGTCCTATCTTCGAGGGATTCTCATTTCTGTTTGCACTTTTCAGGACGCCAAATTTTGGGGGAGTTCCCCGCCGAATTTGGGGAGCGACGACGAGACCGCGACGGACCCTCCGTCGGCTGCGTCGTCTTCCAGGCGTGCCGGTCTGTTAGCCTAATTGCACGAGATAGTTGATTACCGGAGGGAAATCGTCCGCAGAACGGGGTGGAACGGAGGGACGAAGAGAAATCGCGGAGGAGCGAACGTCTGTTTGTCCGTCGAGTCCGTCCCCTCTTGTCCTCCGCTTTGCAAATGAATCCATTTGTATTCCGCGATGCGGTCGATCCGCCGGGACCCGGGGTCCCCCTTCGTCCCGGGACGCCAGATATCCTTCCCGGGATATCGGATCTTATCCGACTCGGCGGGAACTCCGAGCTTTTCCGCGCTTTCGGGCCAACGCGAGGAAAGTATCGGCCGGGCCGATTTCGCTCGAACGACTTTCCCGAAGAAAGGACCCGCTCGCCTCCCCCGTCGCCGCTTTTCCGCGAATTCTTTCCGATTTTCCGGGGATTCGTCGGGGTTTCTCCCTACCCCAGCCCCAACCCGGACTGGACCCTCCTGATCGTCCTGGGAAATTCTCTCCGCGCGGAGACTTTCCTCCAACTTTTGCCTGATCGATGCACTTCTTCCGAGTCGAGATGCAGAGAAATGCAAGAAAGAAATCCACGGGAATTTGTTGGGGAATCTGGCCGACGTCCAGGGCCTGAGGGTGGAGTCGTAACGGAGTTTAGGATAGACAGGGTTAACGAAATTCCATTTTGTTTCCATTTCTGCTGCGGGCTGTGACGGTTTTCGGTCTCTCCTACGGTATTTACTCTGCCGATAGCCGGTTTCGAAAGACTCGATTTATTTTTCCCCCGTTTCGACGGACGCCATATGCTGCGGGATAACTTCTTGGATGATCTCCAAAATGCAAGGAAAACATATCCCCTGGATTGGACATCCTCCAAGTCTTGGGGAAAGCCGAGCTTTTCCGCGCTTTCGAGCCATGTCGCGTGGAAATGTTTCGAGTCAAATCGATTCCAGAAGTGTTCTCTCGAAGAATGGGAATTAGGATCCTTTGACGTCCTCCGGTCCACGTTTGTCACGTTCCCGTCAAAAGATTTACTTCTCGGTTCACCGGTCCACGAGCGAACGGCCCAAGGCTCGAAGACGCGGAATTTGTTTTCCGCAAGTGCGGCATTTTTTTCGGGGGGGCTCGCGCAAGCCCTGCGATATCGATGTCGAAAATGTGAGAATTATTCGACGAGGCGATCGTCGGGGGGTAAATCATCCCGTCAATTGCCTCGCCTTCGTACTTAAGAAAATCGAGTTCGCCCTCGAGCCGGCAATTTCGTTCCCTCCTTTTTGCGGGTAGGACGAGCCCGCGTAATCGATAACTTCCGTTCGATCTGTCAGCCTCTTTCCGGGCCCCAAATGAAAATGGACGCGAGCTCTTAACGAGGAAATATCTCCCGCTGTGTCGGCGGAACGCCGGGCATTTTTGTTAATTCGAATTTCTGGCCGGATCGGAACGTATATAGATATGTTGCCACGTACCTTTTCGCGATTCAGATCGAACTCTTTGTTCAAGGCTCCCCGGAGGAAAGGGGCAGGCAGACGGAGCTAAGGAAGGTGGATAACCGAGGGGAGAAATAATTGCAAATGCCCCACCGAGGCCGGGGGCGATCGCACATTTCTACGCCCACTTTTTCCCTGGCCGATTGCACCGAGTGCACAAACTCCGCTCTCGGCTGTGTGGGATGCATTGAATCTGAAAGTTGGACAGGACAGAAATGGCCGATTCACTCGTTAATTGAAAATCCCGATCGAGTCGGGCCCGCCACTGCCGGAAACGGCCACCTGACTTTTGTCTTTCCCGCCATTTTTTCGAGACTCCGGACTATGATCCCCAGTTTAACTATCGGCACGTCTGGATAACGTTTGGAAGCCCTGAGAATAATTCCGCCATTCTTCCGGTAATTTCATCCCCGGCAGTCGGTTTGAGATTCTCCATTCACGCGTGGCTCGTTACTTCGATATTTTATTTCCGCCCCGGGGGAAGATCTCCTGGCTGGGGAGAGTGACCATTTCCGGAAGGGGAATTTTTTTGGGAGCGACTCCGATAAAATGTCCCAGTCGTCATTATCGGCGCATAAATCGCGGAACTTGGAGCTCTTCCTCGGCAGCCATTAATTCAGGCTCGATGAGTTATACGAGCGGATCGGATTTATCGGTTCTTCATGACGACTCGATGGGAGATCTCCGCAAATCTCGGACTTTCCGCCAAGTCGAGCCGGAAGGTCTCCGTAAGGCTAAGTCGGCCGCAAAATCGGCACTTCGTGGTCCCTCAAAAGAGGGAACTCCGACCCCGCTGACGATTTTAACGGCGAGCACCCGTCTCTTCCGGAAGTTTGTCTGCATTGTCCCCCGACCCGTTTCGGGGACGTTTACGGGAAATAAAATTTAACCCCATGATGTTAACGGAGCGGATTCGTCGTTACTCGGCCACGAGTCGATCGAGGGTGTCCGAAAAGTCGGCTCTTTTCGGCCATTCTTCTAAGTCAGATATATTATAAGAAATCATTCAAAGAGAGAATCGAACCGAAATATTAACCCCGGCATAAAAGTATTCCAAAGTACCATAAAAGATTCCCATGTTCCCCCTTGTATTTTTCTGTTATTTTCTCTTACACGGTAGGCGATACCACAGCCATTGAAATTAAAAAAAAAAGAAAGGAAAAAAAAATGAAAAGAAATCCCGGGGAACTATGTTAGAGTCGAGCCAAGTCGTCGCTTTTTTTTTTTCCAGCTTTGGAAAGTATAGGTCGTTTCCGATCGCTCTTTGCCAACTATAACTATATTTATAGTACAAAGTGGTTTGTAGAATCGCAGGAGGGACCTCGAGCAGCTGTCGCTTGTCGGATATATATTATTCGCCCCCGATGGAAAATGTTCCTTTTCCGTGACCGAGCCACGTGGACTCGACGCGGGCTTTCGCGGGGAACTTTTCCCTACCCTGGCTTGCCGCGAATAGACGGAGGCCGAACTTCGGTGAAGCAAGTTGCGAAGGCAACTTCGACCGCTCGAACTTCGGGCAGGAACTTCCGCGTTATCTCGATTAGCGGTCGATCGGTCGTCCCGATCAATTGATCGGAGCCCCTCGTTCTCCGACACTGGTCTGCCAGTCCGATACACGGTGTCCAATGTTCGAGTTATCGATCGAGTCCCTTAATCGAGGGCCGAATCGCCGATTAATCGGGCACGATTATCCGAGAGCTCCGTAGAAATTAGCCTCAATGCCGAGCCGGATTTTTCCGAGTCTTCCTCCTGCCTTTCAAGTTCATGGCTGTGGTACGCAGATTAAAACTCCCGACCCCATCCCTAATCGTAGGTCATGGAACGACGCCGAGAATACCCTGATAAGGTGTCGATAAGCGATTCCCTTCGACATTGATTTCCGGCGCATCTGTCGTTTTAATCGAGCATGCAATATCTCCAAGGAAATTTGTTGTTGATATTTATCCGCGGACTCGTGGAGCGGAAATCATCGACTCGTGGAATTTAGGGGTTGGATGCGTTCGGGATTTTTATTATATTTTATTTTATTTAATTTTTTCGTCGCAAGCATGTGGGTAGATAGGTTTTTGTTGAAGGCATATGGTTAAAGTCGGAGGGATCGCTTTCGGCACTCCCTAGCTAGTTAGAAGACTAGAATGGGTCCCTCATCGTGGAGTCCGCTTTTGACGACTGTTACTTTCCGCAGACCGTTTGTGTCGGTCGGGAAGGGCTTCCCGCAACTACACCACCGGCTGGGGCATGAACTGACGACGACCACGACGACGACAGCAGAGTAGAGGAGGGTCTTCGCAGCCGTTCCGCCGCCACGTCGATTGCAAGCACACACCCACACACCCACACACGCAGGCAGAGAAAGCATCCGAGGACCGAGAATCGCAGGGCGGAAGTCGCAGATCCCTCCCGGAAGGGTGTGGTCCTGCCAGCGGAAGCCGCCGAAAGGAGTAGCTTGCCACCGCACGCGAAGCTACCGAACCGCACGCGAAGCTGCAAAACCGCACAGGAGCGCCGCGGAACCGGCAGGAAGTACCAGGACGTCCGAGCTGGATCGGACGCCCTCCTGAAAGCGGAAGAGGAAGAGAGGGTGCAGGGGCGAGGAGAGAGCCGGAAAAACCCGGATAGAAAGTAGAGAGCCAGAGAGAGAGAGGGAAACGGGAGAAAAGGGAACGTGAGCCTCTTCGGAGCCCTTCCGGTCTCCCCGGTTGCGCCGCCTCCGGAAGTCGGCGCGGGCTTCTTCGAGGTCCCCGGAACCGGCCACTTCCGGTCGGTCGCTCTCCTTCCTGGCGACGCCTTTCGTTTTCGTGCGACCGCCTTGGCTGATTTTCCTCGTCGCGAGACTCGGCCCCGAAACCTGGCTCTACCAGCTGATTAATGAACACGATAACGTATCGTCGCTTAGTCGTTAACCGTCCTACCCAGTGATCGCGGAGACGTCCTCCTCGGCGGTCGGCCACTTCCACCACCAGGATCCACCAGGAACCACCGGGTGATCCTGGAAACGCGACGTCGCGGGACCGATCTCGACGCCTCGACGACCGCCGACCGGGACGTTTCCGGCTGGAAGCCCTCCCTGAAGAGGGCCTCTTCGTTTCGTACGGACACCCGAAGACAGCCGGGATGTGCCGTCCCGGACTTTTCGCTCAACGAGACGCGAGGAAACCCCATGGGAATAGAGAGAGGGAAAGTGAGAGCGAGTGTGCGAAAGACCGAGAGAAAGGGAGAGAATGGAGAACGCGAGTGAGAAAGGATCCCTTCGATTCGCCAGCCGATCCCTCCCTGATAAGAGGGGTAGGATCGATTCCCGCGAATGTTCTTCTGTTTTTTTTTTTTTATTCATTTACCATTGGCCTCTCGTCCGTCCCTGACGAAACCCCTGACCACGCCAGACTTTTCCATTCTTCGAACGGACTGGTCGTTAGGGTTGGTCAGGAGTTCGCGTTCCGGCCTGGGCGAGGGGTGGACGCGTCTTTTTATCTCAGAATCGGGAATTCACGTCCGCGTTTGCGGGGCGTGCACCGCGACGACCGACGCGCGTCGAGGTGACCGGCTTACCGGTGGATCATGATGTAATAAATTTAAGTCGACCTATGCACATATACGGATATTAATAATAATGATTAATATATTGCGACCCTTGTCCTAACGTTGCGGCCGAGCGACCGGCCCTTCGGCCTGGCTGCCTCTGTGTCGTTTATTCTCACTAATCTAACGAGTAATTATTCTTATTTAATTAATTACTTTAGCGGTCGGTACGAAAATCAATCTGTACATATTGCGTTAGAATGTGGGCTCGACTCGACTGCGCCTGGGGGAGGTGCGGGAGATGAAGAGAGTGCAAGAGCGACTGAGAGACAGAGCAATTAGAGAGACGTGGGGATGTTTGTATGTGAGACTGTGTGAGACTGTCGAGATCGAACGAAAGGACGTACGTGTGTGAGTTGGATAGGTCGCGGAGAGAGGAAAGAGTGCGGGGGAGGACGACGCGGAAAGAGACGGCGGACGCGCCGACCGACGCGGGCGGACATTTCGGATAATGGGTAGCGCTTTGAAATCCCGAGATATTGCGACGGTGTCGCGAAAACGCTTCTCGCATTGTTCAATCGTACCTAGGCTGCTGGATTTCGCGGGTCCTGTCAGTGTCGTGACCGCCGACGCGATCGCGGTTACATCGCGTACGCGCAATCTACGTAAATGCAAGGAACGCTTTGCCACCGCATTTCGGGGCTGCAGAATTTCCCGACGTCGCGGCGGATTATCGCTAATCGATGGACGTTTTTTGATACGATTCCGTCATTTATCGCTGATTTTTTAGCGCGTATCGGGTCGCCGGTTCTGGGGGACTCGCTGTCGCGCTTTCTGGATATATATATATTTATAGTGTGGATGTATCATCGTTATATGCCCGGAATTATTAATCGAAATGTCCGCGGCGTCGCGACGCTTGCTCCGGTAATGGGTGTCGATGTAGAGGGCATACGGCGTGCTTACTAACCCCGTGGAAATAAATGGGAATGGCGGACTCGGAGACTCTCGCCCGACAGGGTGAGAACGAGATCGGGCGAGGGGAGGACCGCGGTATTAGCACGTAATACGGCCAGAGAGGGAGATGGACCCGAGAAAGGGGAGAAGGAAATGTCGGCGGTTATTCTACTCGTTGTTTTGTTCGCTACCTCCTTGATGTCTTCTTGTATGTATTTGTGTACGCGCAGCCACCTACACTTACTCACACACACGGTGACACCCGACACACTATGCACGCGCACGATCAAAGCCTTGCTAGCCTTTATCTTGTAACACGAGATTTAAATAAAATATCAAAATGCACCCAAGCGAGCCGAGAGCCTTCGTTCGTTAACGTACTTATTAATTGTAACTGGTAATCAAACCTTATAAGTAAGTTAGTAGCGGACGTTAACTTTATTTTCATTGCTACTTGTGCCGTAGGGGTTGAGGGTGGCGGTTTTGGATGGGATTATTTTGGGGCGCGAGCAATCCTTGGTATCTGGTGGTATTGACTTTTGGTTTATTGACTCTTCAGGGGTTTTTCCTCGGGGATATCTTTTGGTTAATAGTTGGTACTCGTGGTAACTGAATTTTCCGCTGGACCTGCGATGAAGGAGGGAGGTGCAGGCCGGATTCCGGGCCCATTGATACGCAAAACGGGCTTGCGGGGTGCTTGCCAACAACAAAACCCTCTAATCCGAGGGATGGTTTACGGGCCGATAGGTCGTCGATTTGCCGAAACCCCCTTCTAGGTGCACCCTGAGTGTTCTCTCGCGGTCTTCATGCAAATTGAAGATCTGGCTCCTTCGACACCGCGAATCCCCTGAATCCCGAGGTCGGAATCTAGAGACCTCCCTTCCGTCATTTTCACTCGAGGTGTGGACATATCGCCGCTCCATGAATATACGTACATGGTTTTTTTAAAAGTACGCGAAAAGAAACCAGCGACGCTTTAAATTCCACGCACGTGGGTACGCATTTGGCGAGAGACTCTACCGAGTTTCCCGCAAAACCGACGGCGACAAACACCGCTTCGGAGTGTCTAAATCCACTATTAACCGTTCCCCGAGTAAATTGAAAGGTAACAGACTGTCCATTAACATCGCCTTCAGGTATGGCATATATGGCGACCGGTCCCTCGTGCATCTATTTACGGGAGGGTCTATTTATTTAAGGCTTAACGTTACATCCAACTGTCAAAGCTTCCAGCTTGGGCGAGAAAAAGTACCGAACGGCGCTTCCATTTTAGCTCCCCTGAACGTTGCTAAACAACCGCATACGAAAATTAATATCCAGAGATTACTCCATCGCTAATCGGAGCCGATTTCCCGGCGAGCGTGAAATTGCCAAAAATACCGGGTAAAAAATCCAATCGCTTATATTTTATCAGGAAATCCTATCGCTTAACCGGCGAAGCTCCCGAGGTTCTTGCGGCGGTTGCATCCTTGTAACCTTTTGTGCATATGACTCTCCATAAGATTGTCAGGTAGCGTCGCACTTACGTCGCAATCGTTCGTTATCAACGGCTGATCGTCTAATGGCGGATTATCCGGTGGGTTCGTTCGAGGCTAAAAGGAGCAGCGTTAAAATAGATTCCAGGACGTGGGTAGATTGGTCCTTTGATCATGCCCGGCTTCCAGTGCCTGTACGTCGTGGCAGCAAAAAGGGGTAATACTCTTATTACTCATTCCATTCTATTCGCTCGGAGCCTCTTCGGTAACGAGACACCTGCAGGCAGGTATACCACCACGGGGTAACATCCCCGATACACTCGTTCGCTTCCTCTTCTGCTCCTGCGGGGGTGCTTGCAACGAATTAGGTAATCTCACTAACGACGCCCCGAACGTCCGTACGGCCGTTGCTCGTCATTACCGAACGGCGTACGTAGAGAGTACCGGGAGTTAATCGTTACGGCGAAACGGACCCGGAGAGTCAATTATTCGACCTCGTCAATCGACGGAGGAGCTTCGCCCCGCAAAGGGAAGATAAAGATAGACTGATAGAGAAAAGAGTGGAGGGAAGAGCGCACATTCCATTACCCCCGTCTGTCTCTTGCAGGACAATTTTATCAAAACGCCCGCCTAGGGGAAAGTGCTCGCCAAATGGAGAACTCGGCCGGAAGCGCGTCGGTCCGAGTGCGCAAAAGTGGCGACTCCGAGGCCGGGTTTTTTACCTCGATTTTGGGGGACAAATAAACCCCCGCCGAAAAATACCCCCGACAAAAATGGGCCAAATGGATATTGGACAGGGAGTATCGGTGCGGCAGGAGGCGCGGCCTTTATTGGAGAGAAATGCCGTTTATGGGAGTGGACTTCCGGGATGCGTTTATTTATATTTACGGCTCGGCTGTGGCGAGTATTTTGAAGAGACTTTTCCTGAATCGGTTCGATGTTGATGTCTTGATGATTTTTATAGGTTATCTTGAGGGTTTTTTCTTGGTGCAAGGAGATATCGGTATTTCAGGAGATTGGTTCGATTTGCTTTGGGGGTCCTTTCGGGGATGGGTTAAATCTTTACTCAAGGACTGCAGGACTCGTATGCGCGGCCAGAAACGACGGGCAGGACTTAATTCGCCCCCGAGTCCTGGCAGTCGTTTATTCCCGGCGAAAATGCATATTTCATGAATCAGGACCCACAAGTGGCCTGCGTTACTTCCGCCGGACGTGCAGACTTTCCCGGATGGGTTTCTCGTTTACGCGCGCTCTTGGGAGTCGCCGAATTAACCGGCCTGATCCCCTTGGAGCTTTCTCTTTTCCTAATTTTCATGAACTCCGCCCGGAATATCCGCAATTCGATGCTCGGCAAGGCAGACTTCATTCCGGGCATCTTCTCAAAGGAGCTTCTGCGATGCTAATTTCGAGGAAGTATGTATCGAGTCTCCCGAGGTATGAGAATAAAAAGTTTCACGTGAAATGATAGTAACGCCTTCCTCGTACTTTTCACCGTATGGGAAAAATCCGAGGAAATGTTGAAAAGAGAAATCCGGGGACGTGGTGCGTCTTTGGACCCTTTTTATAATATCGGTCGATTAATGTTAGTCAAAATGACCTGGTGGTTAATTTCTATCGCAGGTTCTAGGGATGCATTTTCTGGAACGTTTCCCCTAGACGGAACGTCCCACCGGAAGCGCGGCCAATTTCTCTTTTAAAGGCGAGGAACGTACTTTACGCGCGGATTTGGAATTGCCGCGGAGCGACATTTTATTTACTGCCCGGAGATGCACCGCGACGGAACTAGTTTCCTGCAGGAAAAGTTATTTTGCATAAGTTCCGCACCGTAATCGCAGCGAGTTGCTGGGCCAGCAACGCAGCTATCGAGGTAAATACCTTGCAGTGCCCGCGGTGGCGCGAAGCATGTCATAAATTTACATACATGCCCTTATATCTACGTAAAGCCTTCCCGATAATGAACAATCATTAATAATTGCAATAAAAATATCTAAGACGGTTATTCAAAACAGCCCAAGACTATCCCCCCCGGAGCCATTCTCCTCGCTAATTAATACCATTAAAATCGATCACTCGGTCATAATCGATACACCTCCGAATTTAAATTCCCCGCCAGTATCCGGGATTCCCTCTATCCTTGACAACGAATATTCATTGATAATTCTAATAAAAATATCTAAGCGAGGCGGATCATCGAGACACCTAAAGGCACTTTCGCCCGGATCCATTTCCCTCGCTAATTAACACTATTAAAATTGATCACTCAGTCAAGACCAATCGATTGCGCCTCCGAATGTTAGTTCTCCAGGATCCCCTCCGTCCTCGAAGAGGGCCTTCAAAGGAGCTAAATTGCAAGGACTGGCCACGACTGTTTCCACCTTCCTCGTCGAGGTATCGATCCCTGGAGACGACGGACTCCCTTTTCTTGGAGAGCCCTCGACCCTGTCAGGGTGTCGCCTTTGTCATCGCACGCTAATAGAGGAGCGCGAGGAAACTCGACGGAAAGGAAAAACCCGACTCGGAGGTCCCGTCGATTTCGCGGGATCGTTAATAAGCCCAGGATCCGCGCATCCTGCCGCAGGACGAGGCGTTAATCCCGAGCCTCGGCGTAAACTCCGGGCGCGCATTTCCATTTAAAATGACGCCAATAAACGAGCGTCAATGTTGGGTCCCAGTTTTACGCGAGGCAGCGATCTTCCGGCGGAAATGAGGCTGCCACTTCACCGGGCATCTGCATTCGGTACGGCGACGTCGCGTGCTTCCGCGGTTTATTATTATTGCCGCGTTCATGTTCGTCCTTAGCTCGCTTCGAGTCGCTTGATTAAATGCAGAATTGCCTCCGTAAGATCCACTCCTCAACCGAGGCCGTATTCTTGGGGCGAGTTGCGGTCTGGAGTGGCACCGCGACGCCTCGCCCCTGCGACGTTGATGCGTGAACGGAAATAATTCGTACATGATACTTATGCAGGTATATCTACGTACAAGTCCTTGTTAAATCGCTCATTTACATTATTAATTACTTTATTAATGTATTTTCTTAAGAGGAAAATTATAAAAAATGTCGAAACATGAAGGACGCTTGAACGTACATGATGATGGCATACGTGTTTTTGTAGGTACATCTACGTGTGAATCCTCGTTGAACAGTTAATTGACAAGTCGAGAAATATAAAATATGTTTTACCGTGAAGGGAGGCCATTACGCTACAGTTGATATTTTTTATTACAGGGATTCAAGGATGATTGTATTTTGGAGGTGAATGGTGTGAGGAAAGGGGTTGGGGATACGTCGAAGAGCGTATTGAGATTTGTTTTATACGGTGTTTAAGGTATAAGTAGGAAGATTCGATGTAGTCGCACCCACGTGGGGGAATCCACCCCTTCGAGGGCTGTCGGATGCAACGTTTGCGCAAAGTCGCACAAAGGATGTGGGCGGAAACTTAAAAATTGGAAAGAGGAGGCAGGGCACGGCGAAGCGGAAATTAGAGGGTGCTCTCTCGCGGAAAATCGAAGGAGCCGTCACCGTGAAAGCGAGATTGGACCAAGAGATCCCAGTTTCATGGACGTCGGCCGATATTCAAGATATATTTCAAGTTGTTCTAAAGCCGCCGTTCTACGACCCAATAGGAAGTGTCAGACATTTACGGTGAAATTTGCGGCCCGGAGATATCGGGACGGAATGGGACGCTCTCGAATATCAGGAACATCGATCGACCGACCCTGATACCTTATCGAAAATTTTTTAAATATAAATCGACTTCTGAGGAAAAAGAAAACAAATTAAATCCTCGCTTTTCATTCAGTATTGCCAGGCAATAAGGATTACCTGTCCACCTACACCTAGCAGTTAGGAGTAAAACACGTCGAGTTAAATGCGAGCGATTAGTGCGAGGTTACTTGTACTTCCTGCACACGCTGAGGAAGGATGACAATAAACATTCCTGGCGAACTCCACGTCCCCGCGAAGATGCATTAGGGATTATGCTGGAAATTCGAACTTTGCTTACGCGTGGCTCCAGGAATTCCCTTTATTAGGGCGACGGGATATTTCCGGAAGTTTAGGGAACTTAATTGATGAACCGCCCGCTGACAAACAGCTTCTTTATGCCATGTACCTCGGCGGTATGGAAATTAAGCGCGGTCCTCATTTTCCAAATTGGCTCGCGGACGCGTCGCCTCTTCATCGCTCAGCTTCCGTTTTGCGTGAAATAATTGTTTAGGAAATTTCCCGCAACAATGGTACTCGCGATTCGCGGGGAGGAAGGCAAACCGAGTCCGACAGGAGTAAGAGAGTCCCGCGGAAAGTTGTCTAATTTCGAGCGAGTCGAATATGGCGCTTAAGCGGAGGGTAAAAAAGTTTAAGCTCCCCTGCTACAAGACACGAACGGAATTGAAATCGCGTAAAGCTCGGAGTCGTTCTTCGCGTACTTGGGCGTCCCTTCCCTCCACCACTTCCCCCTTCTGGGACGTCGCTCCGCAAAGTTTCTTAAATCTTTCTCGTCGCCCCGGGAGTTACTAAGAATCGAGTCGTTAAAAGAGATCGAGCTCGCCGTTGCGCGAACTTCCGACTCGAATCTTGGGGGAAGGCTCGAAGTTCGATAAAAATTAATGGCCGATCGCCGGGAATATCGGGGCCGGATGAGGTACGCACATACGTCGGGCCTTTCATCCACGTGGCCCCGTAACGAGGCCCGATATTTCTTCCCAGCTTTGCGGCAATTCCCTCGCGTTTCTTATTTCCCGCCGTGTTTTCCTTTCCCCGGGTTCGTTAGGTCGAGCGGGACCCGCGACGCTGATTACACGGCCTAATTATAATTCCTAGAACTCCGGTAATTGGCACCCGGTGATGCGCCTCTGCGACAAGCGCCATTTTGCTTCTGCTCCGCTCCCCTTGCTCGACAAGGTACGCACTGAGAAAAAAGATTAATCGACTGAAATAAATACATATTGTTGACATACATGTTGCCTGAATCATGTACGATCGCAAGAAATGATTATTTCGTTGAGAAGAAAAATCGACGTTGAATTAAACTTATTCTTGTTGATTTAAAGAAATTTTCTTTATTCCATCTGACAGTGCACATTTCTTTGAGTCGACCAACTTGTTCTTTTCTCAGTGGGTTCATTTTTACAAATTCTTGAAAAAAAAAAGAAGAGAGAGAAGGTCGCGAGTTTCTTCAAGAGTGAGAGATCGATTCTTTTATTTTGCTTCATGAGAGCATTTTTTAAAAAATGTCATAAACGGATATGATGAATTTGTAATGTTTTCACCCCCTCTTGGGCATCCGATCGGCATTGCTGCCCTCCATTCGCGCTATAACCGACGGTCACCAGGGTGTCATTCGCTATGCCGTAAAACGCCATAATGGCCGAAAGGTCTCGGCGCGACATCGAACACGCATTTGCATGTCATAATATCTCATGAATTTTCGAAACATCTCGCCCGAAGTTTCTCACGTCCCGCGGTACGTGTTGGAGACGTGGCGGAACTCCCGAGAAAATGTCTTCCACGAGACCCAAAACGTCCCTCTGCGTTGCGTTTTTTGATGCGGATAAATTGCGGAATGAAACGTCGATACGTCTGAGATAAATGATTCTCATGACTGTGGGTGAAAACATCGATTTTGTCGTTAAACTCTGGGATTTCATCGCCCAGCATCCCGGTCCAGACTCGCATGGTTTCGCACAAGAAGATGACGCTCTTCCTCCGTTGAACTTTTTTCCGTGGAAATCTCCTGTTAGGAAAATGTCGGCGATAAATAGGGGGCGCGTCTCTTTCCTTCCCTATTTCCCTTGTCGTTTTGAATTAATCCTCCCAAGGTATGAGATTTGTTGAGCGGGAGATTAGCGGCCGAGCGGTACATGCATAAATGCTGAAATCGCACGCCGGGGGAAAATAGAGAAAACGCATAAATGCATTTGTAATCCAAATGTCGGTTCCGGTGCAGGTGCAGGTGCAGGCGCAACGCACGCCCCGGGAATTCCTGTTCTACGGGAGTCTGGATACCGTAGGTGCATGTGCACAATGCGTGCAGTAATGCCTCGGTGTACTTATCGCGGACATTTGCCACAGAAGAGGAAAGCAGGATAATTGAATGTACCCACCGACTGAGTACCCCGAGCCATTGATATAAAACTCTTTTTAATACTAGGAGTTTTCATTAAAATCGGCAAATACTCCATACGCGCCCAAGGGAAAATAAACATTTCACGTGAATTACAGGAGAATCCAAAGCGGTCGAGATGAGATTCATGGCCGCTCCCCAAAATAATCATAAGACCGACATTACTGCGTACCAAATTCCATAAACATTGAGGCAGCCCAAATATCCCGGAATAAATTCCGCCGAAAACCCTGATTATCCCACTGTTACAATTTTGATGAAAAGCGGAAGCAATTATCTTCCGATATGAGCGCCATTAAAGTTGGATTTTGCGCTGGAATTATTGGGAGAGCGATTTACCAATAGCACGTGGGCATTTAATTTTGCCAGTATTCAGGTTTATCGAAAGGATAGAACTTTAGGAAATCGGATATTTCTTCGGCGTGGAAATATATTTGAAACGTGTCATTAAAGTTTCGACGAGGCGATAACCGTTCAAGTTCAATTGCGATCGTCGAAGCACTTAACCACGTCTTTAGGGACTCATATTAGATAGGATATTTCACGACAACCTCGGCTTTACCTAGCTAGAGGGTGTAATCTCACTCTGTTCGTTTCTCCAGCCAGGTTTCCAGCCCCTGACGGGATAGTTAGGGCTCAACTACCCTTGAAGTAACGCCATGACGTCGAGTGAACACCCTCTATGGTTTAATGCACTTTGTTTAGGACGATGCGCGTCTTACGTCTACCCATTCCGCGGTAACGGCCTGAAAATAATGGCAAAGACGGACGTAATTGAAAGCCCTCGAAGATAAACGGAAAGCCGAAATGTCGGCATTAACGACGGCACCCCTTGATTTTATTTCAGCCCCATAAAGAAGGGTTTCGGGGCCGCCGTTACAAGAGCAAACCTCGCGGCCATTTCCACGCAAATGCAGGCGAAGCCTACCTAATGACACTATCTGTCATCATTTGGACGGCAAAAATGACAATGAAAAAATTAACGATGCTTAATGAGAAAGTCGATAACATGGTTAGGGGTAGTTTTAATAGGGGCGGGTCATCGGCGAAGGCCTTTAACCATTTCAGGTCTTTAACGGGGCTTTATGGCGTTGTTACCTTCTTGAAACACGGAATCTCGGCAAATGATTTACTGGGTCATACGACGACTTTACAGTCGCGTCGCGAAACGAGCGTTAAATATTCGTTAACGGGCCACGAGGAGCGGTGGTTCGATCAAACTTCGAACTTTTACACGCGATTGACGCGCAAGGGTTCTGGACAGGACAAGAAATAAAACGCCCGAAATATACGGTTAAGTCAATCGATCGATTGAAACCGATAGCGCAAAAAGCGGCGAAGTGCGACCAACCGATACCGCGGTTTCATGGAGTTTCATGGAGGTGATTTTCCGTGGTTCATAGCTTTGGGAAAAAAAAAAAAAAAACAAAATCGCTCGTACGCCGGATTTATGGGGACGCTTCGAACTTTTAGAGGCACCTCGCAATCGAACGATAAACACTCGTTAACGACACGTAGATGTGTACCCAGCAAGGGGATCCTGGATTACAAAAAAATTACGAAAAAAAAAAAGAGAAATAACCAGGAATACATTCCCGAACGTGATGCCGTAATGACCACGAGTTGAATTTTTTCTTTCTTTTTTACCGCGATTCTGGACCCGTGAAATATTCCCGAATTTGTTACCGTCATTGTTCCGCGTTGATTTATTTAACCAGCTTTTTGAAAACTCGGAATATTCCTGGAATGATCACCGCAATATTTATCAGCCGATTTCCCTTTTTATACCACCCGGAGCGAGAATGAATTTACGGTAGGCAGAATAAGTTGAACAAAAATGGGAGAAATTTCCATCCGGCCGAGTTTTCTTTTTTTTTCGTTTTTAATGGAGGACGAAATGTGTAAGAATAATGCAATATCGGAGAAAGTAGGAAGGTCGTAGAAAGAAGTTCATATGAATTCCATCGAATTCAGCCAAACCGCTGCGTAAAAAAGTTGGGCTCATGAATCAACTTCGTCCCGAACGAGAAAGCCATTCCCCATTTCTAATGTCACGCTTTTCACTCTTGTAAGAATTTTTTTTACTTAATTTAGAGCTTGGTGGTTTATGCAGAGACTCGAACAGGTGTTCTGTTCCAATGACTCCTGATGATCCTCGGCCCGGTATTAAACAAATTACTTGGACGAACGACGGTGCGTACCTTGTGAAATCTCACAGGTAGGATTTGCTAATTAACAAAGTTATAATTGGTCCGTGGCGGCAACTCGCGCAGGATTATATGGATACGTGTGACCGGCTACTTGTAATCGAAGGGAACACTCCATCACGGGAGTAGTTTTGCAAGGATGTTAACTAGTCGTTGATGTATTCATCGAATGTTGGATCTGCATGACAAAGTCGCAGGGATTACCGAATGTTTCGTCGTTACGTAAACTATAATAATCGTAGATTAAATTTCGGAATAATGCATATGACCATTAGGATTGAATTTGAATTTGAGAATACTACATAGGATCATTAGAACCAATTCGAGAACGCGCCAGGACTCGCGCAATCGCTTTATTATATAATCCCGCAATATTTATATATATATAGAAATGTGAAAATATTTATAAAACCTTTCTCCAACCTACTGAAACATTAATATATGATTATGGAGGCCTTAAGGAAGACCGTGATGGTCAGGAAATTTCATTTTCGAAATGATTTGTTCACTTGTTCTAGATTAGAACCAAGAGCACAGTTTTTGAAAAATGAAATTTCATGAGTTTCAGGACGTTCTTCAGGGTCTCTATAATCACGTGCTGATGTTTCAAATGATTCGGTGCACCCAGTTTGGCGAAAAGAATATTTGAATTAATACTTTGACGTTTTGATAATGAATGACCCTTTCGTATCACCTTAAGTAGTATGTAAGGTGTTACTTGAGAATCTCTGAAACTTTCCTCCTATAGCTCAGGCCATTGACTCGAGTCCCACGTGCAATCGATCAATCCACTAAATAATTCCGAAATGAGATCGAATCCTATTTTAGGGTTGTATCATATTGGCACTCTTCCAATATCGATAGGGGTACAATTCCGACCGAGAGAGCAGTTCCAATCCATTTTGGCTTGACCTAGAATCTCGAGCTCAGCCCCGTAAGTCCGCATGTTCGCCTCCACGTGTACGTCGCGTACGCGCTCGATGTGAATTACCCCCACGTGCGGATTAATTGACGAGGGTGCTGTAACCCGATTCAGGGCTAAGCAAGGCTCAACTCAAAGTATCAACGGACGTGATCTTCCGACTACGACGCACGATCCTCGGATGGCGGTAATTCCAGGCTTTGCGAGTCACTAAGTACTTAGTTTAAAATGCACATACGCGCGTAGGCGTCCATCCAAATAATTGAGAAAATTCTAAAAGTACACCCTTCGGAGATACGAATATCATTCTCGGGATACAAGAACGTCCAAGTGCCTGGAAAAAATGTATTCAAGGAAATCGGCTTACGACAGGTGCATCGGGAAATTATATTGCGAATTTTCCAGATAATGCAGAAGCGCAAGCAGTCGGTGTTCGCGCTGTAATTGAAATTCGGCATTGCGAGGAATCTCGCCCCCTAATTGCAGTCCTCGAGTAACACGAGGCGCACAGGATCCCTCTGTCGCAGTATCTGGCCGAGAAGAGAGGGCATTCGCTCTTGGAGCATCTTCACTCAGGAGGCTGAATGAATTTCTCGGACCAGCGAGTGCGACTCCCAAGTGGCCTCGACTCCTCGTTTACTTTCGGGGGTAACGGGCCAGACAAGTGCCGGATAATTGCGCAGAGTGCATTACAATGGAATTATGCACTCCAGATAATCAACGCCTCTTGGCGGATCGTTCAGACCTTTGTTCGTCCCCGGTCCTTCTCCATCGAAGGCTCCTCCTGATCCAGCAATTCTCACCACTTTCTTTCGTCCACACTTCGGGAGATGAACTCCCCTCGAGTGACACCTCCCCTTCACCTGGACGTTCAGAAAAATTCTCCCGAGTGATGAAAAATTATCCAAATCCCTCATAGAAGGAAATAATTTCTCCTGCTATTCCTGCTTCCAGAGGCAGGGTTTTTCACGGTTTGCGATTTTGACGTGCGATGTCTTCCTCGACGCGGCGTGGTGTTGCGGAAATGCGGGAAATACTTAGGCGAGGTGCTCGGGATGAGAAAACCGGGCTAGGCCTCGCTTTTGTGACGGAGGAGGAATTTTTCCGGACGAGCCGGAAGTTCAGCGGCATTTCCTAGTAAGGGTCGACCTGCACCACGGCTCTCGTAAATGAGGAGGCTAAAGCATTCCTATGACAGTTTCCAGGAGCGAGCCCTCGTGCTTCCGGCAAAGGCTACTTCGTGCACGCGTCTCTTGTGCAAGGAATCCTGGGAGAAGGGAAAGGACTCCCGCGAACCCGAGGACACCTCCGAATTTCCAGAGGAGGAGCGAAATTATCGCGGCATTATCGTTATCCAATTTTTAGAAACCACCGATCTGGGGTGGCTTTTATTATTATATTTTGTGCGTATTTAGTTTTCCAGATTATTGTATCATTATCACTGGCGGTAATAATACGAAAGTGCGATCGTTCGATTGAATGTTTCTTTTTTACATGGTGAAAATCGCACGTAAAATGTATTAACCGCAGTCGACGAAGTCTAGTCGCTTTGAAGGAGGGCGCGATAAAGATTTCACCCTGTCGGGAGCAACTTTATTAAGGAAGGGCACTGCCTTAAATTATTTATCGAAGATGGTCCCGAACAGGATTCGCCACAACTCTTAAGCTCAAAGAGATCGGTCGAACGCGTTTCCACCGGGGCTCCCTTGCCGCCAACTTTCCTCCATAGCCGCGGGTTTCCGGTCCGAACTTCCGGAGTTTACGATTCGCGGCACCGATCCCTCCCGCCCAATCCTGCCGTCTTCCCTTGACTTTTTTCAATTAATTCCAGACCCGACCTACCTCACTTACTTGGCACGAAACTGCTCCTTTCCCCCTGCCTCTCATTTTTCCCCTCGACCTACTCCACTATCGGTAAATTAATTTCGAACCTGCCTCAACGTTAGATTACCCCTATAATTAACTTCTAAAAGTAAAACGGAACTACTAATACCTAAAAACCACAGAATTTCTTCTTATATCCTGTTTCACTCGCTGATAGGTCGAGAATTCGTCTGAGAAAAAAATCTTGAAGATAATTCATACAGTCTTGATCGTTGTAATTATCCCAGTCACGCGTCATGGAATACGCAAGTGGTTATTCCTTGAAGGGTGGCTCATGAATCCAATCGGTCATTTATACGGATGGGAAAAATTCCTCGCAGACTAACGGCAATCGTCTGGGGAGCAACTTTGAGGATCGAAAGTCGAAGGACCGCAGCATCCTCGAGGCATTATCTCGGCGACCAAGGAACTCCCGTCGCGATTATCGGAAAAACGATTTCCCGGTTGACGTTTGATGGCTTTACGAGCGGCACCATTCCCTCACGTGTTGGACGGAATACAATATCGGCCATGAGGACCGCATTATGTCTGCAAACCTCCCAGCTCATCGACCTACGACCTCCTGGCCGGCCATCGGGTCATGCTGCACCTAGGGACACCTATGTACACGCGCGTGCATGCGCCCCACGACTTGCACTTGATGGGAGAAAATTGCGGAGCTTACAAATGTCATTTTGGCTCGACGCCCAGGGCAGATGAAGAAATAATGGAAAAATTGGGGGCGTAATCACGGCCCGTGGCTCCCTTTTTCTGGTTGATAAACCCGGGTTACTCGGACCCCCTGTACAGCCCACCTATACGGACGCATCAAAGTAGACGGTAGAAACGAGGGTATTACGGCCAAATGTATCCTATTCTTTTTTGCGAAAATGAGACCGTCCCGTGATAAGAATTTCCGAACGGGCAGGATATCGTTTCAATTATTCCAGCTCTTCTGGGTAAGTGGTAGTAAGGTAAGTACCGTCAGACGTGTACTCCGTGGTATGGGAGAAACTCGATCGTGCTTAATTCTTGTGTATTTAAATTTTGTTTAATTGAATAGCAATTCAAATCTGATCGTTGCATCGGTAGGCCATTCGACGGCGTGGAGGTGAATAAACAATTACCCCGGAAAGCCCGAGTCGACATAATTAAGGACCGGAGTAAATCCAGTGAATTAATCCGTCCACAATGGTGGTCGCGGTGGCCCAGCTGTTAGCACGGGAGCTACTGAAATAATCATTCCACCCCCTCATTCACTAACAAGGTTAGGAAGGCCGAGGATCTTAACCCGAAAAATTGGAAACAACCCTTTCCCGGAGTACACGCACTCGTAAACGGTTCTTAACCTCACGCACGAGGTTCCTGGGCGCAAAAAGTGTCCTCACCCGATATCAGCAACTTGGAAACAACCTCCCTCGATAAGATTCGAGTGGAGAACTTCGCCGAAGTTTCGACGTATGCGCGGAAAGAGAAAGATTAATCTCATTTATGTTGAAGTAATTTAGAAAAAAAATGGTCCTATCATGAAGCACTCTCGAAAAAATCAGTGCGATACGATAACCAGGTCGAGAGAGCTTTAGTCCGATTCCTTGGAGCACCGATGCTCCCTCGCGTAGTATCATCGTGATGCTTAACTAGAGCATGCTCAACTAACTCTCTAATTAAACTATCCGAAGTGATGCTTAATCAGAGCAGTCCCCTAATTAAACCGTTATATCCGAAGTCTCCGGCTTAACCGTCTGCATTCTCCATTTTTTAGGTGTTGCATTAACCCCCGAGCTCCGAGTACCAAGAATCCTGCCATCCTTGTCTGGTAACCAGGGGAAGTAAGCTCCCTTTCTTTCCCTCCCCTATCAAGGAACCTCTTCATTGTTCCCGAAGGAACGCGGCCTAATTTCCCGCCGACCCGTGGTTCCGTTTTCCGAGGGTTTCCCCTCTCCTTCCCTCCATTTACAGAATCGACCATTTACCCTGTAGTCCGCCTTCGCACGTGCTCGTTATTTCAATTATCGCGTCCGCCTTTGACGAAACGAAAGCTATCAATTTACGGGGCCGCCGACATGGCGCGCCGCGCGTGTATGGGGAGCTTTACGGCCAGGGGGGCTTTGGAGCTTGCGCGACTTGCTTTACGGCGTGACTTAGCCCCAAAGACTTGATTAATCCTTCGCGCCGGCTTCCAGATGGATCTCGCTGATACTTTCGCCACCTCGCAAGCCCAGGATCGAGCCGCGAGGATCCGACGCGAGCCACCCCTGCGAGGGGGATGCTTTTAGTGCAGCCACTTCTTGCACGCCTCGACGCCCATTCCGCGTGGCAGAGTTGCCGCGGATTTACGGTCACGTTCCCGTCCGGCTTTGCTAAACGACGCCGTCCTTTATTACCGGGTCCTGGAAGAGGTCCTGACGAATCCACCGGCCGACCCGCGTCGAGCTTTACTACTGCGAGTCGGCCGAATCGCCAGACGGTAGTAGAAATCGACCATCCTGGTCAGACTCGTCATCTGCGGATTTAAACGCAGATAAATCGAAGAAATCGAACTTAACCTTTAACCTGCGAATTTCGGTGCATATTTCGGGATTTTAAATTAACTCCACCTCGTACATAATTTTCGTATTATTAAATATCTTGTTCATGTCATTTATTGATCGGCAGGGTCTTTGCTCGAATGGAGTTAACGTCAGTTAAGGTGATATGAAAGGGCCAATCCACACATTAAATCAAGAAAATATTCATAAAATTTGTCTCCATGCCGGGTCCACCGAAACACGTGATTATGGAGGCCTTAAGAAAGAACGCTCGTGAAATTTCATTTTTATAAAAAAAAATTTTATTTGGCCTGGACTAGAACCAAGATTACGTTTTCTTTTTTTTTTTTTTGTGAAAAATGAAATTTCGCGAGCATCGCGTTATTCCTTAGAGCTTCCATAATCACGTGTTCTGAAGTTTCAAGTGATTCGGTGCACCCACTTTGGAGATAAGTTTTATAAATATTATGATGTTTTGATATATAGAATGACCCTTTCATGTCACCTTAATACTTGCTTTTTGGGGGGAAGGAAGAACTGCCACAATGTGGAGGTTTTTGGGGGCCTCGTTGTGGTTTAGTAGAGGGGATGGTGACACCGTTTGCGTGATAAGAAATTACCGCGACTACGGGACGATTAGGCGCGATTAAGACGAACGACCTTCTCCGCTGTTTAATCAGTGCCCTGCGTGTTGTTACGTTCTAAGTTACTTCCGCAACGGTGAAGACTACTTCCTCGGTCTGGCACTTCCGGCTCCCGCGTGTTCGGAGGGGCGCTCCGACATCTTCTGCATAAGCACTGTTTGCACTAGGTCACGAGGCAAGTTTCTCAATGGGAATATCGCCAGACCCCACGGTACACCATTTCGAGGAAGAGGATTTCCAATCGACGCCAACCATTAACTGAGGTTGGCGCAAGGATGCTCCACCAAGTCGCGAGGACCTTAGGTGTGATTAATGGTAACTGATCCTGGAATCCTACTTCCAAGGAAGCAATTTCAGTGGTAATAAACGAAGGCAAGGAGAGGGAGACCAAACATTTTTATGAACAAATTAAAACACCGGCGTCACTAATACATAAGAACTGTCGTACCAATCCGCGAGAATTTCCACCGATCGATTGCCCCAGAGCACCTGGTACTTTTCCAGGTGACAATTCCAGGGAAGTCACTCGAACTTGATTGGAAAAGTCGCCATCTTATTAAAGTACCTCCTTGATTTTTCAGAGCTACCAAGTGAAAAGGTACCCGCCATTGAGGTCGCGGCAACATCCTGGCATTAATTCTCCTCCTCAGCATGTCGCTTGGACGAAGGACTAATGGACTGTCGAGGCTTCGGTGCCTCGTCCAAGGAGAGCATTCGCCGGGCGTGTTCCTCGCAACGAGATCGTTAAATCCCCTCGAGGTGGAGGCGCGAGGGTGTAACGACTTCGCGACTTCTGCCCGCGGCTCGGGGTCGCGGCTCGAAATTTCCCCCTTTTTATGTACATTATCCGTACACGAGCCCCCGCTACTTTCTCGGGGCGTAAAGCTCTTCTTTTTGTTGCCGCGGCGCAATCGCTCGCTCCAAGCGACTCCTTTACAATCCGTAATAAAAGGGGACGACTGTCAGCTTTATGTCGCGTAGGTGGAAAACTACCCCAGCTACGGCATCGGGGCCCGCCGTTTTACAGGTCGGTTTCTGGTACCGCTGGAATTACTGCCAGTTCCAAACTGTGCTCACCCGTTAGGGGACCTCGAATCGCGAGATGAGAAGTTAAAGAGGCCCTCGAGTGGACCGTCCGGAGTCGAGCAGACATTTTTACGCTGATGGAGCCGCAAAAGAATCGCGCATCTTCCCGGTGACTGCAAAACCAGGGTGGCAAAATTATGCTCCGGGTAACCGAGCGCGATGATACGATGATCCGAGTCCTGAAAATCCAGGTCCTGAGCCCACGTCTGGAAATTACATCTCGAAATGGTTCTCTTGTTTCTTTCCAGGGTGTTACAGAAATTCAACCGGCGCCCGGGAAACGAAGAAAGAAAACGGCTACGGCGAGCACCTGAAACGCAGGAACCCCTCAAAATGGCTGAAAATTGCAACGCCAGGCTCAGGCCACGTTGCACACTCGGGAAATGGCTAAACGAAATACATCAGTAAAGCGACTCGCCGGTCTGGCAATATTAATTAATCCGGGGGACTTCCGTAACTACTAAACTACCTCAAATACGCATAAGCTGCCGCAACGAGGAGCGAGCATTAACCATCTGTATATTTTCGAAAGGGTTGTTAAATCTACAAACAATGAAATGGCCTGTTTTAGGTTGTCCTCCAATCCGGAAGTTAACTCGAGATTAATTTATCAGAGTCCGTTGATACCTTCGCTCGCGGGAAAATCTCTAAATAAGTTAATGAGATTTCCTTCGAGGGCGTAGGAAATTAGCCATTGAAGTCTCATGTGAACTAAACTGATTGTAAGTGTGTCAAATGCCTCATCGGAGTTCAGCCATCCGTAAGGGCTCCTCGTTGACCTCCCGAAAGTTGAACCACTGACGTCGGCGGGTTAATAGACGGCACTTCACTTATTAGCAGGGTTGCAATTTCTAGGGGGGTAAAGTTTGTTCACCATCTCTGGTCTTCCGCGCTACAAAATCGGTTACCCGATACTCCGGGCATTCCGTTTAAATTCGAGCACTACAGATGTAACTCGTGCAGGTTAAAGTACTGGTATATCTGGAATAGTTAATCCCATATAATAAAATACTATTCCCATGGGAACAAAACTCCGTCCTTTGTACGGTTACTCTACCCTTTCGGACCGTGCAGTTTGCAGAGGAGAATTTTGTTACAATTAATGGTAACAGTGTTGTTAATTTAAAGGGGCTCGTCAAGGTAGTCCGGAACCTTTTTGGACTGGCTCTACCAATCGGAAGCTCCTGTTTCCTCGAAATTTGCATCCGAACAGGCACATAAGACCTTGCGGTCGGTCCCGAAGACAACCCCCTTTATGTCAGATCCTGGAGGGCACCAAGCTGCATTCCCGCAATCTCCTCCAATTAAGTTCGAGCACCCCTGCGGCAAATCGAGGCTGCCTCCGAGCTCATCGCTCTAATAATTATTCGAACAATAGCTTAACCGGCTAATCGAATAATTATTTGAATAATCGATGAAGCCATTGTGCGGATGAAGAGCTCACCGCCATCGGGCGCGCTGCTCCGCCCCGTTCGAAATATTCAACCAGGAAGAATTGCTGATCGTTATTTTAATTTATTTTAATTACGAGAACGGGGTTTCTGCGGTACGTTGTAACGGGGCGATTGTTTATCTTCGGGGAGTGATATAGAAATCAGGTAGGGATAAACAGCGAGCGCGAGGATGGATGAGCGGTTTACGACAGTCGAAGACAAAGGGCGCATGGGAGAGACTCGTTGCCCGGGAATCCATGAACCGTGCAATCAGCAAACTGAGTTAGAGCTCGGTTCGTAATCACAATTAAGCTATCACATTGTTAGACAGCTAGAATTACCGTAAACCAGGGCGGGACTCGCAAAGAGGCAGCTAGGGTGCTGCGAGTCGTCGGCGCGTGGGGGTTGTAAAGGAGGATGATGATTGTAGGGGTGACTGCGATAATGAAACTAGGACTGACTGACACGAGAAATTCTGTAATGCTGTTGGATTCAGGACAATTCCATTGAAATACCAAAAGTCTGTGCCGGAGGAGCCGTTTGCAGGAAATAAGCCTTAAAGAAATTTTTATTTCGTTTAATGGCGGTGACTGGTAATGAGGAATTATTTTAATTAGTCGTTAATACCAATGAATGGAATGAAAATATATGGAGATTTATGTCTCCTACGACCTGAAAATCCGCATGACAGAGAGTGCACTTTTTACTGCGGGTTGCAACGCTGCACTTTCGGGAGGACGCGTAATCACGCGTTTACAGCTGACTTTTGGGGAACGATTTAAAACGATCCCATCCGAATGTCCAAACTGGCGAAAAGGTTGCAACGAGCAATCTGTTTTCCAACAATTTCCCTCGGAAAATATTTAACCCGTCGCGTCCTGGGCACGCGTGTAATGCGTTCGAACGTACTAATGCATCGGTAATTGCATCCGCCGTGCGTGCTGCACGCACCATGTACGTGAGCACGTAACGGAATGTAGTTTCAGTGTCTGCTCTTCTGAAAAGGCTCAGTCCACGTGTTGGTTGCTCATTGGTGGCGGTGGTGTTAAATTAAATTTATTTTCGGCTTTCATTGAAAAACCCGACAAAAAATCCGACGAATAATGTATTACAACGGGGGCTAAAAATCGTTACACGAAAGTGGATGCGGTCTCGGTGCATTTTCTCCTCATTAACTGTAAAAGCTGCTTTAATGCTCGTAGAAAGCGTTCCCGAAATATTAATTAGATTTCAATCAATGCTAACGTTGTACAACAATTTCTTCCTGAATTAGTCCCTGATTGATCCACTGGTGTTTTATTAACTTATTCTCGGGGAAAGTCGCGACGTCGAGGGTGGATGTGATAATCCTGAAATGTTAATTAATGTCCAACTTAACGTCCGACTAATTTCGTGCAGTGGGGCCGGCACAATGTACTTTCTTTTATTTTACTCCGAAACGTACCTCGTTAAAGAATGAAGATTCGTATCTAATGAAAGAAGCTCCGTTAAGGGATGTAGTTGCCGGCCAGAACCTTTGAACTGCTCGCGGGTATGCGCAATATATAAAGTTTTACAATGGAAAGTTGCAGCATAAAACACCGGTGGTGTGGGTATGCAACTTCTCTAATGCGCACTTACCCTTATTTATGCTCTGCGGGGTAAATCACTCGTGCTATTAAAAGGAGCTGAATGGTCTGAAGACGGAGTAGGGCCTTAAGTTTCGTTGTTCCTTAAGTAAAATCCACCCCGAGATTGGACCTGACTAAAATCTCGAAGATTCATCCCCTTTTATTCGTTACAAAAGAATGCACCATACAAAGTAATTAATTAACAACATTAAATTAATTTCGATTAATAATACGTGGGCGAGAAAAATAAATCCGACCATTGGCGATTTTTTAAAGCGCAACGAACAACAAGAAAGAAAGATGTTTACCGGGTGAATATAAGTAGGAAAGTTGTAAATTGTTATATTTAATTACATTCCGACCGAGAATAGAGAGTTACGGGGTATTCGTGACATTTTGCGCCACTTATACCTAAGTAACGCCCGTTTATCTAATTTATTCCCGTTACTCCAAATTACGGCCATTCTCGCACTTCCTCAATTACACGCGTTCATATCGAATTCAATCCAACCATGTTGCATGTGCGCCCCATGGTGCGGTAAAAACCATAAAGATTAGTTATCCTTTACGATTATGGACTGGACATTACCGTTTCCGTTTCTGAATTGATTGTATCGCCCATTGTAAAATTATTCCACGGTTTCCGCGAGTTCCACTTCGTTCTGTCCAGACAATTTTTCTCGTTTCGAGGCACTTCTCCAGTCGAATTTCTTTCTAAATTTTATTTTATGAATTCATAGTCTACGTTATCTATTTGGTTAATGCCTCAGCCAGTCAAGACGAGTACACTTGCGCAATGTAGACCCGTATATTCGGGCGCCCGATTCAACTATAGGTAACCCGATGCGTATGTAGGTTATGCCTTGCTTTGTGCATCAGCGTAGCATGTACCGCGTCGCTCGTGTGTACAGAGGCGAGATTACTCGGGGCAAACAAATACGGCAAAGCAATCTCCGAGATACGCCAAGACCGGAATGGATTTCGTAAATTTTTGCTTCCCTCCGCGGCCTAACCCCTCCGCGTCTGAGTTTAATTTGAAATGTATTATTTTCCCCTGTTTTCCCACTCGAAAGTCTCATTAAAAATCACGGTATCGTAAGCTAAACATTAGTTAGTAACATTAAACACATCCGGTTAAGTTTAAATTTCCCCGCCCGGCGCTTGACCTGGGTTAACCTTAAAGAAACTGCTCCGGTATGAAACGCACCTGCTTTACATATTAACACCTATCTGTGAATGATAGCAGAATTTTGGTAGAAAAAAAAAAAAAATACAGAGAGAAAAAACACGTAACCTGAATTTGACAAAATGTAACATTTTGTTAATTGGGAGATTACGCATACAACGGTCAGCGGACACGAGAATCACGTGACGTCCCTACACGTGCTCGCACTTTTGTCAGCGCGATAAAGAGCAGCTTCCCGTCAATTTCCACTTTTCCGGCAACATTGTGGCTCTTTCGACGGCACCGGCAGGTTGGCATTGCTTCCGTAAGCGGAAAACGTCCCGGACAAAATCACATTTTCCCCGGTGGGACCGGCTTGAGTCAGCAGGAGCGGCGACGGCGTCGCGACGCAAGCGCGGCTCGTCGACGGATAAATTTGACCCGTCCCTGCCAGCGAGTGGGACAAACGATATTTCCGGAGCCGCTCGTGTGTAACTTCCGATTTTTCGAAACTTCCCACCGAGTGTGCATCCCTCGAGCCCGGATTTCGAAGGACCTCTAAGTCCAAAAGACTGCGACCGGAAGCACGGACTGACCGCCGCGTTTTCCGGCAATTCTCAGTCCGGGGATTATTTACAAACGCGGATGTCGTGTCAACAGGAAATGTCAATGGTCCGATTATGAAGGAAAATGACCCTCTAAAGCGGAATTCGGTATTAAATGAATTAAATGCGAGTGACGCGGCGTTCCAGCGAGGACGAGAAGCGACGGTGGAAATTGGCCAACGAGGACTGGGTGGCGGTTTTTCCTTTTTGAAATTGATAAAATGAAACCAATCGTTCTGCCGATGGTATTGCTCGGTGCTGGCCCTTTGTCGCTCGTCCCGGTTGTTCGTATGAAATACTAGCTCTCCGCGAACGATCGGGTAACGCCGCGTTTCAGCGCGCGAAGCGACGAATAAATGAGTTCCCTTCACAAAGGGTCAAGGTTGGAATTACATCGCGTGAAATCGTTCTTTTTTTTTTCCCTCCCCCCTTCCCGAGGAATTCTCATTAATTTTCATTTAAGCGTACCTGCCGGGAATTTCTACAATCCGCAGAGGGATCATTTCGGAGCCCGCCATCGGGGATGACACGTGACACCCGTCACGAATGTACACGACGCGCAGCGTGTACTCCACATATCGAGATGAAATAGGCAAAAAAGGAAGGTGGAATATCGTTTTCTGAAAAAATGAACGCGACTCGAAATTCTTTACGTGCGTAAAAGCGTTCCATTCACGGTTTCTCCCTTTATGGAGTTTCATTTTTGCCAGGGTTCTTGTGGTCAGGTTCTCCGGTTAAATTAGCTTTTTTAGCGCAGGGGCTCGGTCCTATCCCTCGGCTGGGGAGTCGGGCTTCGTGTCACCCCTTAAAAAATTAATAATCTTCCGCAGATGCGCGCGACAGGTGTTCACACTTTGGGGCCTCGCGGGACCGTTCAGAATCGCCAGATTGCCGCGTTCGCGCCGGAAATTCGCCCGGTTTACGGATATCCGGTTATCCACAAGCTCGCGCACCGCCTGGATATTGGGGATATCGGATATTAATTACCGAAGTAATAGCCGCGTAATTGGAGGCCCCCAGGGACGGCGGACCGCGGAGAATGTACACTCCACTCATCACCGGTATTTGCGAGCCGATTCTCTCGAGCTAAGCTTGCGTAAGCTCCGCCTTTTTTTCCCAATCTTGAGCGACTTTTTTCCTCGGCTCTAGAGCTGCAATTACACCGGGATCATTGCACCAGGAAATAGGAATAAAAAGGAAAAAGAATTGCTGCGATATCGATCTGTGATATGGAGAGGTTTAACACTCTGTGTGTATGTAGAGATGTATAAGTAGGCATCTGCAAATGCTTACCTTTCATTCCCTGGATATGACACCGGGTAAAGGAGGGGTAACGGCAAAAACCCGTAATAAGCTAGAGAATTGGAATAATACCTGGAGCCCCCTTGATACGTCGTTTAATAACATTTTCACGAACCGCCGCACCTGAGGAAACGACTCTTAACGAGTCCTGGAACCTCTTTTACGACTCTCAGAACGTACAGAGGGAAGTCGAGTTGTTAATTGAGACCTCTTCCGTTATTTTCTACCCGAATGCCCGCGACGGTGGAAGAAATATACCAAACGCTTCGGCTCTTCCGACGTGCCCGAACGGGAAGCTCGGCATCGACTGAGGTGAAATTCCCCGGTGGAGTGAAATAAAAGAAAAAAGATTAATTACCATTTCCTGAAATAATGTAATTAACAAAAACCGCAGCGTCGCCCTTATAATGTATCTTATTCCTTCCTACCCTTCCCAGCGATCAACCCCGAGTTGCTGGTTTTAATTTTTCCTATTGAAAAAATGATTAAACAATCGCATTCTAAGCCACTTTGCGTCACGCTCGATCATTTTTATCAAATCGAATTAAAATAAATAAATTTATATGTATGTATATAGTATTCATTACTCATCTGCAATTTACTTGAGAGCAGGAAATTCGATTCGACGGAAGTCGAAGTCGCGGAAAGTAGTCGTGATTCGGCCCAAAGGTGCATCGGAAGCAAACCTCGAGTTTTCCTCTCTTTTCCTCCTCCCGTCCACTTCCGCAACATTTTCATCCCACTCGGTGGAGCACAATGGGGCGGCGACCTACAAAGAGCCCCGAAGCGCAGCATCCCTTCCGCGCAGCTGCAGCTGCGAGCAGATGCAGCACGTGCGCTGCAACATGTACCTACATACCGCGGGTGGTAATAACACTTCCCACTCGTTTTTTGTTCCGTGTCGTCCCGTGGGCTACACAGCTTACACGTCGAATTTCGTTCCCCCTTTTCCCTCGCGCGGATGCGAGCATTTACTTCGCCATTTCGTTCCTTCGCCGTTCTTTGTTCTCTTCCGGGCAGCTTCGCCGATCGAAGATGTCTCCCTCCGCTTTTCCGCTGCCACGTGGTTGGACCCTGTGCCGACCATTTTCCTCCATTCCTTTTCCTCCATCATCGCGGATCCGTTTCGTTTCCACGCTTTGCTCCTTACTTGCTCTGAAAATCCACGTGGAGGAGGAACGAAATGAAAGCAGTTCGCACAACGAGGATGGGTTGACGCGTACTGGGATTCCAGAAGTGGAGGGTACTCGCCGGAAGTCTGGGAGAATGGGGACGAAGGAGAGATTCAACCTGATGGACGTTAGGTGTGGGAATATGGCGTTTTACGGGCTGCTAAGTGGCTTCGAGGAAAGGACTTAATGAAGTCAAATGTGGAGTTGGAGAGTGCCTGGTTGTTATTCCAAACACTGGTCCACCGGGGAAACCTGCACGCGAGTAAATATCCTTCGGTGCATGCGCCAAATTTTCTACGCAAGCCCTGAGTTGGGAATTTTCCCGGCTGCCATTGGAAAGAGAGCGGGCAATTCAGGCAGTTCTCCTGAAATTTTAACCTAACTCACCCGAGTAAATACACCTCAGTGTACGAGGTAAATTTTGTATGTGAACCTTTGTTTGCGATTTTCTTTCCCCTCTGCAATTTAAATGAAAGTGGGAAAAATAGAGGTCTCTTAAAAATTGAGCGTAACGCATGCGTAATGCACGCGAGTAAATACATTTCGGTGTACGAAGTATATTTCGTGTGTAAACCTTAGTTAGGATTTTTTTCTTTCAATTTGAAAGAAAGTGCGAAGAGGGCAGTTCTCTTAAAAATTTGGTTTAACGCCCGCGAGTAAGTACATTTCCATGGTTTTCTTTTAAATATTGGATTTAACGCACGCCAGGGGATTCTGGAAGGCCTGATTTATTTTCCTGAAAATCCGGCGAATTGGAATTAGCTAGAGATTACTCGGGTTATCCAGAAGTACTCACCGTTTACGTAAATCGCTTACGTGTAATTGAAGCCGAAGCGCTCCTCCGGTTAGGTCAAAGGGGGGTCGATCGATGTATCAATTTCTCGTGAGGTAGCACCATTCTGTTTTGACACGAGATCCGTAGTTTGGCCTCGGGCATCTCCCTTGTCCTGTTTCTCGGTGAACCCAACGGCGTTTCGGCCATTATAACATTATCCATCAACATCGAGCACGTCTTGCAGAGTGTTGAGCCCCACCTGATAGCCCCAGAGAATCATCGCTGCATCTTCCCCGACTCTAAGGAAAAATTCTTTCGGTCTCTCCCACAAATTCCATTCAATCGAATTATTAGAATAACGCAAACTCGGAAAGGACACGAGAGAAATAAATAATTGAAATGAGGTTTCATAAAGGGTATCACCCTTATAGTCGTCATCTAGTGGTCACTTTCTTCGGCAAGGGGGATTGATCCCGAAAGGGCAAGGATTTTCAGGATTAGCATTTTTTTATGGGGTCTTGGGAATTCCTCAGGACTTCCATCGATACCCGAGTCGTCTTGTGCATCCTTAACCAGGACATTTCCTCCGATGGGACGAGTTCCTTAGATTACAACGTTATGCCTCGCGTGCCTTCTTCGGGGCGGCGTAACCCTCCATTCCGGATCGTGTGCTCGTGGAGGTTAGTTACAGTCTTCTTTCATTCCGGTCGATTCGATTCTCCCATACGAGCCTACGACTGCTACTCACGAATCGGAGGTTTCATTTAAAAGGAAAGACCCCTTTCTAGGATCGAGCGCACGCGATCGCTCGCGACTCGCGAGTTCGCCGTTTTAGCCCAGCATCGTTCTCGAGACTTGTTCTCATCCTTCGACCCGACTGGTATGAATGCCCTCCAAACTTTCAGACTGACTTGGACCTTACAAAAAATCCGGTTACACGAACTGTGACTCCTATACGTGCTCGGAACTTTTCCATCTCGGTTGGCTGTCGCTGCTGGGGATTTCTCGACAACCTTCTTTAAGAACTCGCGAGGACACGAATGCTTTTTCTTCTTCCTGGGGATTAAAGGAGTGGCGTCGTGAAATACAGTCGGATTTATTCTGGAAGTCCGATTATTATTTAATTGATCGCAGCATGTGATCATCGCGGGATGATTCTGACAAAATTGTGTGGTATTGTCCCACCTTTGCGAGATCCCTCGGAAAGGTTCCTTCGAAATGTCGGACGAGGTTTCCGAAATTTTCCATCCCTCCGTCTCGCTTCTGTTCATTGTATACTTCCAGCAGACTGTAAATTTGTATCCCCGCTTCTTGAAGAACCCACGAGGACACGAGTGCTTTTCCCACTTTCCGGGGGAATATGAGAGTGGTACCAGGAGATAGAGTGGAGTTCGTTCCGATTGTCTGACAACAAATGGTCCCAGGACGTAATCATCGAGGGATGATCTCGAAAACGTGTCCTCGTTTTTTGGGACGATTTGCTGGACAGTATGGTACGGGGTTTTCATGGGGCAAGGTTTCCCAATTTTCCCGGTTGCCTCCGTCCTCCGCGAATTTCCATCCGACTTTTCGGCGAATTCGCGCGCGATGGCGGCTTACATTTTGCGAAAACATTTCCCGGGATAAATCACCGCCGGATGAGAGCCACAGAAACGCTCGTTCCGCGATAACTCGCGGCTCGCGTAATTGCTGAAAAATTGCGTGAACATTTTTCTCCTCTCCAAGACGAATTAAACCGCCGCGTCGGTTGCGCGGATCACCGTAGTGTGGGTACTTTAGATACAAGGGAATTACAAGCCAAGAAGTGCAATCGCCTCTTTACGTGCTCCCATTCGTGACCGAGATACCAATCCGTACACAGACGAACTTGTCCCTGACTGTTCGACTCCTGCATCAGTTCGCCGACCCTTTTGCGAAAAGCCTCAACAAGGTCCTATCTGAAAGCACCCAACATTAATCCGCCACACGTAAAATGCCCCTTGTATTCAAAAAGTGAAACATTATTCCTCGGGAGTCCGCTGATGTCGGATAAGTCCTTGCATCTTTATTCCTCGATAAATCACCGCCATTTGCCGAGCCCGAACCTCGGTGCCCGGTGCAATTACTCGCGAATTACCTGCGAAGTAGACGGATGAAAAAGCAAAGAATTCTTGTAGTTACAAATGGAGAAGTAATTCCGCGAGGAAGTTACATGCCGTCCGGTAACTGTTCCCTGTCGGCTTCGGCAGAAGGGTTAATTAATTTTGCGGTTGTACAAATCGCAGCTGTAATTATTTCCTCCTTGGGAATAAGCCCATCGCGTCGCTCGAAGTATGACGGTGTTCTCTAATTATTGCAATTTCGTCGGAATGCATCTTCCCACTTTTTCCAGCAAGTCCGTATCGGCGTTTCGTCGAAAACTTCGACCCCGTTACAGAGGCGAACATCCCATTCGCTTGCACCTCTCGTTTGCGAAAAGCAACGGCAAATCCTGCCGAACGAAAGGCAGGAACTCGCGAGTCGAGCTCGTCTAAAAAGAACCGACCGGTATTGCGGCACTAATTTTCAGCCAGGATAGATCAAAGCGGACGCGGAAACATCAGCTTTGCATCCGAAGTTAATGCCGGTAACTTTGTTATGTGAACCGCGATTGGGGGGTGTCGGGGTTTGTCGGGGATTATTACGAGGCTGCTCAATGCGAGGCGAAAAACCAGGAAGGAGTTCTGCAGGGATTTCGTTCGGATGACCAATAGTGGGCAGAGCATTCCTCGATAAAGTCGCGTTCGTTTGAAAAAGTCCATACAAACCCTCCGCAGACGTTGATTTCATTTTTCCTTCCCACCAAATCGCGTTTCGCGAAGTTGGAGGTAGCGAACTAAAACCGCGGCCCATTCGAATACTCGACATTGAATTTCTTGAACATCCATAAGGTAAATTGGACATTTCATTTCGAGAAGAAATCGAGAACGCTTCTTCTACCGGAAGATAAGGCACGTCATTGCTACGTTCAGGTGTCGTGATAAGTCCTAACCGATTTTAGAGGAGTCCTGGGAGTCCTGCGGGACCAAAATGGCGGCTCGGAACTTTTTATCGCGCAATCCGCAAGTTTAGCCCTGGGAGCCGTAACTCCGTGGTGACCGTATGGCCAATCGCGAACTATAAAATCCGAAGAGTCCTCGTGGAATTTTAAACTCGGCACGTAAGGATCAGGTGGGACACTTCCTGTGCATCGCGTGGAGGAAGAGTCTCCTCCGCGGCAGAAAGCGACTCGAGCTTCCCGCTTTGAACATTTTTAACCCTTCCTCCTCACATACCCCTAAAGTCCAACCTTCGAAATTAAATACACATTATTCCCCACGGTCCATTACCACGACTTTTATATATTAATATTTATATATCCGTGCCACGATTCCCCTCGCAGTTACATCCGATAAATTACCATGCATTTCGTGTCTCATGAAGCGAACGGTAAATATCGAGTACTTCGCAGAGCATGTCGAAGTAAAAGTCGGGCCACGAAATTCCGTTTTCCTCGAGTGTTTTCCTCCATCTTACTCGATTGCGTACAAACAGATCGAGTTAAAGAAAGAAGCAAACAAACGGTCTATATACCGCATCTCCCGAGGGGAAGGCAAACAACGCCAGTGTCACTGAATCGTGTTATTGGGAACAGCAGGTGACTCCAGTCGTTCTCTTCTTCGAGATCGAACCTCGCCTCGAGGATCGTACCTGAAGGAGGTCTAAGTACCGCACCGAATTGTTCGATCCAACGGCGCTCCTTGCGCGATTACTCAGACCGAGTCATATATAGGTCACACGAATCGGAGCCCCAAGGTGCAAGGTTGATCCCAGGTGCTCGAAAAGCCGCGAGATTCGAGACGAGGAGGTTCCCTTTAATGTTGCGAGATCGATGGACAACCCTCGTAATGAGGAGGGGAGGACTCCGCCACCTTTTCAAGGTGTCTACGAAGCGAGACAGGAGACTTCCCCTGCGAGCCCTATCGTCCAATAAGACGGGGAAAGCGTAAATCATTCCGCGAACTTACTCCTCCACATCGAGGTCTATATCTCGCGAAATATCGTGACGTCAACGTTAATAACTCTCTCCATGAATTTCCCGATTCGCCCTTAAGCTTTCCCAAAGAGGCCCTTAACGTTGGGCAGCAGATCGTTAACTCGCCTTCCGATATCATTTTTTAACTATTTATCGTGCACTCCGTGGCCTTACGAGTATTTTGCCTCCTCGTAGATGTCGGCATACCGTAGAAAATTATAAATGTTAATATAAATGTCTTGGAGTGTTTGTTTTTTTAAGTATTTCTTGAAATGGATTGGTAGCAGGAGATGCTTATTGGTATATTTGCTTCGGGAGCTGATTTTAGCTCTCGGATAATGTCTCTTCGCTGGTGGGCTAAATGTGCTAATTGAAAACCTTGTTCTAGTTCTGGGGTGCTTCCACTTGCAGCGGGCCAAAACTGGCAGAAATGCTAAACGGATTCGCCGGTAACCGGCTGACCCAGAAAGGTTCTACCTTTGCATCGATTTCCAGGTTTACGACGTTACTCCACGAACTAAGATAAAGCAGAAGCGAAAAAGTATCTAAAGTATAACATCCCGTTTACAACGTAAGCTTTCTTAAGTGCGACAAGTTTATTATCACAATTCAGGAGCCATATAAATTCAGCCTGGTGATTTCACGTTTCGAAAATCGTCGTGAGAGCGTTATCTCCCCACTTAGTGCAGGGATAACCCCAGAACTATTTTCCAAATCTAGAGAACTCCTGAACACGTATTATGTGGAAACTTTCCGCCTGACTTAAACGATTCGTCCGAGTGAGTCGGCAATAACGGCAGGATAAAATCAAACTGCGACCACATCTTTCAATATATCGAGAATCTATCGATTCACTAGTCACTCGATTCTTGAATCCACAGGGGAATGATGGATTTTCGATATAACTGCTATTCGGAAAGCATTAATCTTCTGGATTGGCTATTTGAGGATATCCAGGGGCGGCTGACCTGACACGGTTTTACTACTGCGCCAGATCGGACTCTGTGTATTTGTTCGCGCACCGATTCGCGTCGAGTTTGATTTATGTGCAATTTCATTTCGCAAATTGTACGAACAGTGAGGTATTAAAACGCGATTTCTTTCCCCGGATACGGCGTCAAATAATTTCGCGTTGATATCAACGGTTCTGGGTGGGTGGGTGGGTGGGTGGGTGGGTGGCCGCGAAGCACGTCCCGTCCTCGGCACGGAGGACTTCGATCGGCCCAGTTCTTGCGGGAAACAAACCGAAGGAGTCGTTCAATCCCAGCGATCCAAGGATCCGCTGTCTCCCACAGTCTCTCGCCCAGTTCCCGGTTATCTCCATCGGGAGTTTCGCGATTCCCGAAATCCTGGCGAGCGGCCAATCCCGACTGTCGGCCGACCCGGCGATCGCTCGCGGCGACGACGTCGAGGAAAAGCGTTTCCTCGACGTTTCGCGACGCCGGGATCGTCGTGGATAAACGGGACACGAAGAGGGAAACAAGGGAGAGATCCGGCTACTTATTGTGCCGACGTTTTCGTCCCGATTACCTAGGGGACACGCAGGGGAAAATGAAGCGATGGGCTCCCACGAGGGAAAAATTCGAAGCACGACCGACCAGTGATTTTCCTTCCTCTTTGCTATTTTCCTTGTTGGCAAAATTAAACAGCTCGTGCGTGTGACCCCCCCCATAAATCCGGTGGTTTACCATTCATGCCGGAAATTGCACGATTATTCCAAGTTAACAGGAAATATTGAGGAACTCCCGGGTGGAGGATGTTGGTATCACTAATTCTAATGGTCAATGGTTCTGGATTCCTAATTACTAATTTTCTTTAGAAACACCGGGTAAGTGTGGGGGTTTCAAATTCAAGAGAGGATATGAATTAGGTGTGGTATTAATACGTTTATTAGGAATTTATTTGTAGGAACTCGAAGATAGTTTTAGTAACATTCAGAGCACCGATTTTACTATGAGTATTACTTTATCATTGCGCACCGTTTTGTCGGCTAATCCCAGCTTCTCTTCCCGCGGATAAAGTGGAAATGAGGAACTTTTTACTGGCCCGCGTCGGTTTTACTCGGCGACGATAATTACGATAATCTCTGCCGAGCGGAGCAAGTACATCCTCGCCGGGAAGAATCGTCTCTCTGGACCATCTGTTCCCGGAATTATTCCCATCTACGGGGTACCTCGACCAACAGTTAATTTCCCCTGGTTTTCTCGGTTTCAGGAACACTGGGGCGACGTCATCAGGGCTTTGCACTCCATTATCGCGGCCGAGATTAAAGTTAATCTCTGATATCCGGCGCACCGATGCATCGGGTCATCCATTCGGAGTATTTCGTATAAGTAATATAAGTAATTCCCCGATAAACATTTCCACCCAAAATCGGTACTTACGAGACACGTTATCATTCGACTTGAACTCAGACTACAGACTTCCCGAAATGAATGAGTTGTAATATTATCGGGTATTTTTATCTCACCTTGAATTATTTTACCTTGAATATACTTTCCATTTGGCGAAAACGCGAATAGAAAATTACTTTTAACGCGTTTATATGTCTGCATGGAAGCGAGCCAAGAGGAGGTGGGGTCCTAGGTCAAGGTGCACCCTGGCGTTCCGGAATCTCGATCACCATGAGGCACGATTGGGGTAGAAATGCCTATTTTCACGTTTTCTCGAATCCTTACATGACGGAGGGTCTCTTTACGAGAGAAATTTGATCGTGACACGATGCCGCAGTGCAGGACCATGTTTCTCCTAGCACCTCTCTTGGGAGTGGGGCACACCGTTTGCCCAAAATGTTCGCCACATTGTGCTTCCGGAATTATGGTCGGTTGGGTAGCACCGTGGCACGATTCCGCGCCAGATTCGCAGTTAAATGGATCGTGGGATCCGCACTGCGGAAATCCGCTCTCGAGGAAATAGTTGGGCCATTTTTTCTCCCCCTCACCCGGGCCGAAGACACTAATCTTTGTCACTAATCCAAACTCAGCCTCCAGCTAAAAACGAGGCAAGAGACCGTCAAAAGGTACTCGCGACGAGTCTTAAAAAAAATTGCTAAAGGGAGAAAGTCCTTTCCACGGGAGTGAAATTTTCCCGAGAGACCCTTAACCGTGCATACAGTGGATACAGGTACGTGTACAGAGGAAGGAGGAGAAAATTGAAAGCAGAAGAGCGCGAGAAGGAGGGCCGCGAAGGAGAGGGGGAGCGGAATTAATACCGGGATTAAAATTTACTTCCATCACCCGTGAGAGTTGATAACCTTTTAATTTAATCACCCCGGCTCAAAGGTTATCGAGTTTCGAAATCCGCCGCGGTGGGGGATATTCTCTGACTTGTGCGGAAGCGGGGCGGAAACGCTGCGGCTTTTAGCCGGCGATCGCGGATCGGAGGATCCGAACGGATCACCCTTGAGATTTAATCATTTCCGAGATACATACCTACCGAGTACCCGTTCGTTGACCGTAGTTTTAGGTACGCGATACGACGTAAGAAATTCACCTGCCGTGGAAAGTCGGTCAGAAGTTTAAGCTTACAAATGTACCGCTTTTTGCGCCGCTTTACGGCACGCTCGTAAAAGTTTTACTGGCAAAAAGTAAGTGCGGCATTAACATATCCGTCCCCGTGCATGCTTTCCCTTACGAAGTCGAGGTGGCTTTTGCACGTTTCAGGTTATTCGCTAATAAGCCCCTCGGGGATACCTCGCTGTTTCTGTTTTCTTCGTCCTTCGCGACTTCGCTTTTTCCATGCGGCCCTCTTTGTCACCGGGCCTTTATCCCTCTGTTCCTTGCCGGAGTCGCTCTGTAAAATGTCCTGCACCTCCAATTCTCGTATTTACGTTTCATCCCCAGCACAGGCAAACACGCGTGGGCGATTGGGAGTGTTTAGGGGCTCACAGGCGTGTCGACACAATGGCGAATTGGCTGCCTCTGGTCCGCTTATCGGATATTCCGTAGGGATGTTGGCTTGCCGGCTGACACGGGACACCTGGAAACAAAACAGGATTAGAGATAGACGGGGGAATTATCGCGTGGAAAATTAGTAAGTGGCTTGGCCGTAATTGCGGAAAACCGACGAGTCCCTTTGGTTTCCACCCTCGTTTGTCGGGCTCCCTCATCGGTCGCTCCCTTCGCGAGAATGTCCTCCCAAAGAACTCATTTTCATCCCCTCGTTCCACGGATGTCGCCTCGTTTTTTCATTACAACTTTTAATATTGAAATTCCGAAGACGATTGCTATTTATTTCAGTAACATGTCCGACGCTCATTTTCGAGGTCTCGCTTCCGTATTCTTCGCCACTTACCATGGAGATTCTTTACCTCCACCACTGACCAACTAGCCTCTCCACTTTTCATGCAAAAACATAATAGATCTCGCCCCCTTTTCCTTCTCTCACCTCTCTCGTTGAAGCTTTACGTCGGATCATTAGTCCGAGTAAGCCCTGATCTACAATTCCTTTTATCCCCTTTATCCCGCACCGAGATCCGCTTCATTCGCAGGCGGCGTTCGCGATGAAATCATGAAAAATTCATTAGCCGTTGCTCCGTGCTCGGACGAGCACGCAGTTCAATTGGAGGCTTGAAAAGGAATAGACGACTTTCGTCCGGGCTTTGTCGAAACTGGAGGAAATAACTTTATTCCACCGACTCTAGGAGGTGTATCGAAATTTTTTCATTCCTCACTTTAAATTCGACCAATTGTCCCAGGAGGTAATAATTACCGCCAGGTCTTGTCGGAAAATGTCCGGCAATATTTCCCTAGAGCGGTGGAACGTTTCGGAAGACGTAACCCGAGTCCGAGGCACAACTGCTGAAGGGATCTTGTGAAAGTTCGTGCCTTCCTGCAGGAAGTCCACCCCCGAAGAAGTCGAAGAAGACGAGTGGGAGCCTCGGTGGCTCTTTAGTTGATATTAAATTATCTGCGGTGGGGGAACTTTCAGATCGGTGTTTCTCTTAACCAACTCGCTTCCTCTGCACGGGGTCGCCGTGAAATATGAAGTTCATTAGTCAAGCTACCTGTCCTTTCTATTCTTACAAGCGACTCTACAAGCCTCCCCGAAACTTTCCCTCCGTTTCCGCGAGAGCAATAAAACATAACTTTCCCCCAGATAACAACACTGCCGTCTCTTCGAGCACCAGGTGGTTCCTGGATTCCTGAAACCGAGAACGAGGACCGAGTCAAGAAGAGGGGTAACATCAAACCTCAAATAAACGACAAAAGAGCTCTCAGTGAGCCAAAATCGAGAATCCCTCAATTCTTCTCACCACGAAATTAAATGAAAAAGAGGCGAATGAATTAAGCCAAGCAATTAGAATTACGTCTGTATGCTAGACTTTTATGAACATCGGCGCTGATCATCATGGACCAATTTCCATTAATTTCCAGGAGGTAGAGAGAATTACAACATTCGGTCATTTTTAGCGACTAAGCAGCCAGAAGTAAAGGTGGAAACTCCGGAATCAGATTCGCGGTTGATTGGATGTCAAGGGTAGTTTAATTATCGACAGATCGCAGGGCCAACGAGGAGCCGATTCGCGGATCGATAGGTGGAGGTATCGATACGACGTCGGGAGCCCGGCTCGGAAAAGCGCGAACGGAGTCGTCGGACGTGAACGGAATCGAGAAAATTTCTTTCCCTGGCACACGGCAAGCCTCCCTTCCGCCGAGCTGGATATCAACCCCGTAATTCAATCAATAATGAACTTTCTCGAAGGCGCCCAAAGCCCGCAAGCCCCGGATTCGTTCGCGTGCTCGTTGCCCAATTGCATTTATTTCTATTTCCCCCATTGTTCGTAGGAATAACGTAATAGACCTCCCGAGTACGACGATTCGTCGACGCAGGTGAAGAGTAATTATCGATCGGATCATTTTTACCGCCAAAGAGATAAATATTGCACATTAAATAAGTAGAGGGTGAGAAAAATTGGTGCATGGAAACGGCGCACTTTGGGGGCGCATTTAAACTAGGGTAAATTGCAGGAGTTGAGGGAGTCCTGGAAGTCCCATTACACAGGGAGAAGGGAAGTCGAGAGGAGCTCGATCGCTTTGGGATAATCCCGATAATCGGCGGAATGTTAACGAGGCGGAAAGTAGTTGGAAAAATAATAAAGAATAATAAGGCCCGCTTCCAGAGCTCGAGGAACGATTTTGGTGCATGGAGATCGAAACGTCGAGTACCGGCGAAAGGATCGGCGGAGGAAATAAATTACCGTAAATGGTTGCACAATATCGAGGAATAATCATCCCCTTTCCACCCGTGAAACGAGTCTCTCCCCCGGGATAAATTCATCCAGTACTTATCTTGGCCAGGAAATTAATTATTAACATTTAGATATCCTCTCGCGTGGCGGACGGAGTCCATTTGTCTGACGGTCAATCTACATACAAATATTATTAAAAAATAGATATGATTTTTTTTCAACGATCACTTGCAAGCGGTGATAACAAACGCTGGCCCTCTGGATATGTACTACGCGAAGGGTTGGTATTTTTAAAGCGCGCCCTTAATTCACTCCCACGATAATGTTATCACCAGGATGTGGGGTCCACTCTCGCGTCCACTTTTTCGCGACACGCACGATCCGCGGGATGTGCACTGCACGCGAGGGCGAACCTGATTTCGCTATGTATGTACATAAAGCTGTACATGGCCGCTCGTATGCTCACGTGCGGCCACGCACGCGATGCCGCGAACCATCTGACGGAAAAACGGTAAGAATTAACTGCGGCAACTTCGCCTCCACGGGAGATATCCGAGAAGATTTATCTCTACTTAAGGTTGATTAGTGCTTCCGGCCCGGTAATTCATTGCTCCGTTTTCCGCGGATATCCGCCCTGACATCCTCATCGAAGTCCCCAACAATGGGGATCGCAATAGCGCAGTTTCAGTTTTATCCCCCACGGGATAAGAACCAACAGATAAGAAATTTCGCCCCAAGTCTCCGAGTGAAGATACGGGGAAGATAGGCAGAAAATCGAGATTTTTTTATCAGGAATATTTCCATACCTCGCGGGCGGAAAAAGAGGTCCAAAGTGTCTCGGAAACTCCTGAAGTCCCCTGACGGTCGAATATTTGGAAGTCCATTATCTTGTAAATCGAATCGAGCTTGAAAAGTTTAACTCGATTAATTCCTGCAGGGCGGTATTCTTTATCGTACTTTTATGGGGGTAATTTATTTATCGGGGAGGGCGCCGATCAGGATGCGGTATCGGCCAAACGGATTCCCGCGGGAACCAGGAAGAGTGAAACTTTCGCCCCACAAGGATGCCGAGGGAGTCCTGGATTCGCGAGGACTTCGGTCTGAATTATTGATAGGGCCCGTGCCGCAGGAGCATGGAGATATGGTAATGTCCTTCTTTTGCCCCAGTTTCCTCCTGCTGGGGGTGTCCTACTTTCCGGAAGTCCTTGCAAGAATTGGTCGTGAACCTTGCGGGGCACTTTGTCTCGGATCAATTCTTTCTTCGCGCGGCCTTAAGGACGGCCGTTTAAAATTTCTCCGGGAATTCCTCCCAAGGTGGAAATCCTCCCCCAGGACCAGGCAAGGATTCTCGCCGAAAATTCCTCGCGAGACTATTTTTTAGCCCTGCCATGACGGCCGTCAAAAGCGACCACGTCGACGAAAATGCACCTTATTTCCTTTCCGGGGAAGGAATTCGATTAAGGCCTTAATAAGAAGTTTTAAAACGCGCCGGCAGATCCATTATCCGAGATTGTCTCGTCCTTGCTTTAGGAGCGACAATTTTCACCTCGACTCTAGCTCGGGAAAAGTGACTTCCAACTTAGGCGTAACTGCGTTAAAAAATTAAACGACATCCCGGAAGCGCAGGAAAATATTTCACGATAGTCCTGAGAATTGAATTCCACCGATCTCTTGAGATCGACCCATGCCCATCAACGAGACAAAAATCGTATAAATAAATATCTTAAAAATCCCGAAAGTACCGCCTCCGTGAATCCTTCCATATCAAGGATTTTTCCTGAGATCAATTTTCTTTTTTTCTTTTTAAACTGCATCGCTAATATTCCTCGTAGACGTCCTCCAAGCTTCGAAGGGGAGTTCCGATTTCGAAGTTTCCCTCTCAGCCTGGCTCGTCCGATATCCGGATCGGCAGCCCTTCGGGAAACGATAAAGCTAAAGAGGAAAAGGATTTCTCCGGATATCCGGTGAAAGAATACGCGGCCCGGGGCGCCCGGGCGGATTCAATAATTTCATCAGGTGCAAGCGCCGCGAAAACAATGGCGCGCAGCTGGTGGATTTCCTCGAGAGCCGGTCCTGGGAAAGAACCCGGTGAGGCCAGAAATTGCAACGTTTGCTCCAGACCGTTACGGGAAATTGCCATGATTGTTGGCAGGGTGGAACGAGGGGATCCAAAATGAGGTACGAGCGCGTTACTTGGCCTCGATTTCCAGGAGGGCGAGCCGCGACCCCGCGGAAACTTACGAGAAAGCGCCGCCGGGTTCCCTTACGAAAGGTGGGAAGGACCGGGAAAAAGGGTCGCGAAAGGTGGAAAACTGCAGAGGTACCAAGAAGGGATCTAAACGAACCCTAACCATTCGCTCCATTTCCCGGAAGAAATCTCAAAGAGCCTCGAAATTCTTCCATTTGTCTCTCCGAGGCTGATCTTTGTATAAACATCTGACTACAAATAAATAACGCAACGTAACGTATGTAATCCCTTAATATGGGAATTTTTCCACTCCCTACGAAAGGTGAAAGAAGTGGGAAGAAGGGTGGCAAAATTCCGAAAATTCCGGAAAATGCCTTTAAAGGACCCTAATAGGACTGTCGACCATTTCTTCCATTTTTTGAAGGAAACCTCGGAGGGCCTCAAAATTCTCCCCTATCGCGAGAGGTCGGATTTCGTGAGGATACCACGTAGATATAAATAAATAACGTGTAATCCCTAGGAAACTTCGGAACAGCCAGGAAAAACGGTCGCGAGGAGCAAAAACTGCGGAGAGAGCGAAACGGACTCTAAACGGAGCCCCGACCATTGGCTCCATTTTCCGGAGGAAATCTCTAAGAGCCTCGAAATTTTCCCATGTCGCGGAAGGTCGGTCCGCGTGTGAACATCTCGTGGATATAAATAAATAACGCGTAATCCCTTAATGCGAGGCTTTTCCTGGCCGCGACCCGGTTTCGTCCGGAGATTCCCCTCGTCTCTCTTCATCTCCTTGAATTTCCTCGTTTCCGCTCACACCTCTCTTGGTTCCTTAAACGATCGGTCGCAGCTCCCCGAGAAAGCGGCGCCAGCGATGCGATTAAGAGGGAAGGATTAAAAAGTCGAGTGAAAATCCCTCGACCTCGAAGTTGCTCTTACACGTCGAAGAGGACACCGCATTAAAATCCGAATCAGCTGCAACGTAAATACCCAACAACCCACGTTAACCTCATCAATTAACAAATAGCACCCGCTACCTAGAAATTAAAAATAAATAAAAACCGGGAAAATATTCATCAACTTTGCAAACAAAAATCCATATTAAGGTAAAACACCTCCGGAGAGCCTTTTCACCACGCAGAGAAAATTTCTATGAGAAATTGAGAAAGGAGATAAACGGAGAATCAATGAAGAGGACGAAGAGAGCGATCATAAGTGGAAATGGTCGAGTTCTGGGCAGACTGGAAGTCGTCCCCTTGGGAATCGGAATTATCGAGCAGAATGCCATTAAAAATTACCTCTTAATCTCGATATCTCCGATTCGTCCCTGCGAGGCAGGAGGAATTTTTTTGTCGCGATCTGTCAGAACGCACCGCGGCATGCATAAATAATTCTCACGGATATCCCTTGGCCGTTAATTCGACGCCGACGAATTATTGATAGTACGGATCGGCCACGAGATTAATTAATTACCCCGCGGACCGATGTTTGATTATTTAATTTCCGGGCCTATCGGCGCGTCGAGATTCGGCATTGTCCGTGAAATGTCCCTGAAATGGGTAAATTTTCAACCCCCATTACGAGGGACGAAATCGACGCAGAATTTCCACGTGGAACGTCGACGAGCCTCCACCTTGCACCTGCGGCATCAACATTCACAACGTCTGCGACTTCCGCGACCCTTCTCGCACCTCTAGCGATTTCCGCCATTCCCCGGATATGCCGCATTGTGCATCAAAGCCGAAGTGCAGCCGCGCCGCAATGGGCAAAACCCGTATAGAGTGCATTATCGGGTGCATTACCATACATTGCACCGGCGTTTGTTAGCTCCGGCGTTATCGAGGGGGTTTAAGGCTCGGTTCGCGTCTTCTTGAATACCCTTCCGAAACGGCATTCACTGATATGCTCTCCTGATAAAATAAGCCATCGAGTAAAGTGCACTCGATGCGCGTCGTTCCGTGATATTAAACGATGATAAAATTGAGAAGAAAAAATGCCCTTACGAGGCAGACTCGGATTTTTCGTGGCTTCGGTCATAAGGGAGGGTCGTCAATTGACTCTGTGAATTAGGCTATAATTGCAATCGAGCGATAATTATATATATATATAATAATAATAAAAGTCGGGGTGCAGACTCCGGTGCAAGGTAATGCCGTGAAGTTGTGTATCGATCAAATGGATGCCTTTGTTTTTGGAACAAGGGCGGAATGGATTAGCACAAAAATGGGCTGATTATGTATAAGATGGGGAGGAACGTAGGGGTTAGGCGAGGAGCGGATAATCCTGGTGGGACAATGGGCGATACGAATCGCAGTCGGTGCACGCGAAGCGTTGCAAATGGTAATGGCAGGCACGAGGTACCTGAAGATCAGTGTAATCAGATCCCACGGTCTGATACTCGGCTGGAAGTGGGATCTTCCTCGTTGTCCTGCACCAGCCATTTCGGAGCGGCTCTAAGAAGCGACTTGAAATGCATGTGGCGTCATTCGGGAGATTCCACCGTGGAAAATAAGCATTCCCAGCATCCCTTCGAGATCTTCTCCTGGTCGGCGACCACCGGCTAAGAAAATAACTTTTCAAGAGACAATGCCAGAGACGTTATGTAAGAGTGGCGTTAAGAGTTGAGCCACGAATCTACAAGAACTTGACTGGAACTCCCGAACTCAGCCGAAGATAATCCCAGAAATGCGAAACGTGCCGTGAATAATTTTTTATAATCTACCAGTAATATGTTCATGCCGCGCGTGATCAGCGATTAAGAAAACAATGCCATAAAAGTCCGAAATTATTTTTTTTACGAGTCATTTCGACGTCCCCCCGATTCTCGCGTCGCGCTCCGGATCGTAATTAACGAAATGATTTTTCTCTTTCCCCGGCGCTTAAATTATGATTCGGCATAACGGTAAACCACGTTTCCACCTCGGTTTGCAAATTCAATGATTCATTGATTTCGGTTTGAGCGAGCCGCAGACCACGATGACGATTTAATTTAAACATGCCGCGAAACCGAATCGCAGGACTCGTAGGCTCGGCCAAAGGGAAAAAAACGTTTGGGCAAATTGGATATTCCGCGTAAATCAGGTTTAAGGTAAACATTATGGAGAATAATCAACGAGGTGAAATAAAAGAATCCGAGTATCAGACCGCGCCGAGAAACGGATCGGTCATAACAACTCATCCAGGTTTTCCTTTTGACTGACAATGAGGATTCATTTCCCTTGATTGAAAATTGTTAAGAAAAAAGATCTCAAAGGAATCGCGACTCGATTATTACTTTTGAGAGGAGAGGAAAGCCCAGGGTGGCGAGAAGTTATCGGCGAAGCCTCTTATCATCACTCTTAGACCTTAAAGCCCGGTTACCGGTAAAACTCGCGGCCGTCCTTCCTCTTTCGCTTTACGAGGATCCCTTACTCGCGACGTCGGCGAAATTAAAGGCTTAAAGTTACGCGACACTTGGTTAGCCCTCTGTTGTATTTGCATCGTCAACGACGTCGTCCGTAGCTCGGTCCTTACAGCTCGAGAGCGTCGTCCGACAAATTTTACAACCAGCTCGCAGACGAGCAGCGTCGTCGTCGCGACACCGAGTAGCTACACCCCGGAGGAACTTTCCCTCGGCGTCAGGACTTTCCCCAGATTCCTGGAAGTATGTTAATATAAGATTTCGACGTCGGGGACGAGGTTCCCGGGACTTCCTCGGGACGCGAAATTCCCCTCAAATAGAAAAAAGTTCCCTCGAGTAAACTGAAAAGATATGATGGCTCGAAGTAGAGTACAAAATATTTTAATATCTATTTAACGTGCCCCTTGACACCTCCCTTCGGCATATTTTTCACTTTCCCTTATTTCCCTCCCCGAGGATCGAATTAAACCAGGCCCTATCAAATTCGGGAAAATGGGTGATTTTTCGGAATTTTAATTCGTCTCCAAAGTCTGGTTTCTTCGCGATGCTCGTGGGGAATTATGAAGGAGAGTCGGTAGAAATGAAGGAAAGGGATCGAAGGAGGGTCACGACACTTATATTAATTTTTTTTTCAGAACGTTCTGGGGTAACGCAGTGGGCGATCGCGAGACTGCTCGACTCGGGGTGGCCACGGAGTCATTAAAGTTTCAGCATCGGCTTCCGTTCCTCGGCCGTCTTCCGGTCTTCCCTTCGACTCTTTTTACCTTCTAATTCGCTCGGGGAAGGTATGGCAATCTGACAGGGACGTAACTGCGTTCCCAAGTTCCCGCGAATCGGGAAATAACAGTGTTAATAACGGCTGCAACGGGAGCCAGGGGCTGGAAAGTTACGGGATAAATAAAAGTTATAACAGGCTCTAAACGATTCAAATGAATCCCAGGTGGCACGGACGTATACGTAGTTAGGGGTGAAACAGGGCGTGCGTGTCGAAGGGAAACCTCGCGAGAGATCGAGCCTGCCCTGTAAAAAGAAACTAGAATAAAATAGAGGGGATAAATAAATTGAGACAAATGAAGGAAAAATGAATTTGGTCGTTTACGCGTGCCCGACATCGGGATCGAGATGAAATTCAATTCCTGTCAAGCCCGATTGACACGAAGGGACGAGACATACAAAGGGACGAATCCGAGCCTCCATAAATACGTTCGATTAACCAGGAAATGAATATTGCGATCCCGAGGAACACTCTTAATCGGGAATTAGCGGGGCAAATGTAATTGGGAATATTAAACGGCATGGTTACATCAATATCCATTAATACGCGGCGCGAGGGGAACACTGACACGCAGAATCCTCGCAGAGGCGAAATTCATAACGAAGCGAGGAGGCGAAAAACGCACAAAGAAAGAAATATTAATAACGTTCAATAGCGTAACATTCCTCCGGCTTGATTTTTGAATTCGCGATAAAGGCGAAAGAAAAATCCATCGGGGAGGTAAAAACGAAGGAGAACGGACGGCCCCGGAGTCCTCGGTTGAATCCATATCCAAAGCCCTTCCCGAGGAGCCGCTCCAAAAAGCGAACCATTTTTCTTTTCTTCGGGGAACCTGAAGACTTCTTCCTCTCGGTCACCCTTCTCCTGCAGAGAGAGAACAGAAGAAGGTGGGAAATAGAAGAAGAGCAAACACGTGGGGGCAGAGGTGCGCGGCGCCTCTTGGAAACGCGGCCGTTGAAAAGGACCTCGTGGACGAACCAGAGGACAATATTAGTCCTCGAACAATTTGATTACGTGAAAACAATGCGACAAAGGTGAGTGCCTGGGATGGCACGAAGGCTGCAAACGTGGACCTCTACAGGAGACCGTCGATTTTGAAATTTCTCTCAAGGTAAAACGTGGAAAGACTTCGGAAAAGACATTCTACCAGAGCGCCATTTCTCCTTTTAATTATCTAATAATCATTTTAATGGTAATTATTAAAGAAAATTTCAATGTGGGGATTTTTCGAGCTCCTTTTAATAATTAGAGACGGGACGCGAAGAAAGACTTGAAATGCTCGTATCGATTTCTCGCCTGCAGTGATTTTAATTCTTAAAAAGTGTGGACCTCGTGGAATTCTTTTTGCGCATTACTCGCGAAAGCGACGGAGCGTCCCCTTCGGTTTCCATTTCGCTGGCGTAATTCGACTAAGTGGCCGCTCGATTGACCGCAAGCTCGAAAGCTCGAGCCCACCGGAACCGTAATGGACTCTCAGGAGCGACCGCGGTCCTCCATGGTTCGCCAAAAGTCGAGCCGTCGACGAGTCGGAGCTGCGGCTCTTCGAGGAACCGGAAGCTCTCGTGGCGACGAGCTTCTGTGTCTGACACGCGATTCCCTCGGCGGTTATACGAGAATACCTTCCCAGAGCTTGCGGCTTTCCTACGACTGATGCGAACGAGTTGGGACGTCTGCGCGTGTCCTCGAGTATCCGCGGACGGAGCTTGCAGATTCTCTGAACAAACCAGACCGACAAATCGCCCCAGATAATCATAAATATCTGTCCAATGTTATGAAAAAATATTCACACTTCGTGAAATTATTTATTTTTCATTTAACTTCGTTAAACGTCCATCGGCAAAAATAAAGGTAGCGAAAGGATCGCCCCGCATAATCATGCATACGTGTAACGTTATCAGGAATTATCCATAAAATAAAAAAAAGACATGCACTTCATGAAATTAATTATCTGTTTTTTTTTCTGATACAGTGAACGTAAATTCGTAAAATCGTCCGAGTGCCAGCAAAAAATCCGATACCGCCCGCCGCAGTCAATCAGTTCTGAGTCAACAAACATACCTGTGGAGCTTTTGGAATAATCGCGGAATAATGGGCATCGATAGCTCTCTCGTATCTACCTGGATCGAGCTTTCATTGCGTGCGCACCAGGGAATTTTCCGCATTATCGCACCCATTATTGGTTTTTAATTTTCCAACAGAAATGCTGGCCAGGTTGCACAAAGATCAGCGAGTTGTAATGTGCTTGCACATTGCTGCGCCTGCAAGCACAGAATTTTCCCGGCGATCTGCACGAATCGACGGATCCGTGACTACGGTGGATTCGATTTCGACCAGTAAACCCGATACACAAATGGAGTAATTCCGGCATTCTCTCGATACATCCGGATTCCCTGTTCTCGACAATCTCCCCGATAAGCTCGTATCAATTTCTTCCTACGATGATTGAGGTTTCTTCGCGCCTCCCACGTTTCGCGGATCCCTGATGCCCGAATTCCACCCCGAGGAAGCTGGCATTCAAATCTGGGTTGAAAATCCGATAAAAAGAAATATTTTGACAGCCGTTTTTCGGAGTCCCATTCGCGATTCGGCAGTCCGTTCGGACAAAGCCGATTATCCCGGTTGTGAGCCACTTGCAAACCTTTGTAAGCCGTTTTCTGCGATCCATTTTTGTGGGCTAATTCCACCAATCAATGGAATCCTTTTACGACGCCTTTTATTTCGGCACTTTGCGTGAAAAAAAAAAAACTGTTATCACGTGCTGCAGTTACTGAAAATCTGATAGAACTGGAGCCCTAAATTAAATCAGTTCCTTTTGCTGAATTATCCACTAAGGTGAAATTGTGTAATAACTCGATTTGAATCTCTTACTGCCTTCAGTGATAAATCATACGGGCTGTGGTTTATTGGTAATTCTAAATAATTATCCCGCAAAATAGGGTGCACCTTATCGAAGGAAAATGTCTACGTAAACTCGAACTATTATCCGCTCGACAACTCGATATCAAAGCGACAGTTCGCAAATGAAATGCCTAAAAGGCCATTTCACATTTACAGCTAGAGGTGTATTAATTCGATTTCAGAATCCCATCACGAGCGATTACCTGTGACCTCTCAACAAATCGAGTCGAGGATTTTCAAACGCCCCGCGACATGCTCCCATCAAAGGGCAAGAAATCGAATTAACGTTTAATCACTCCGCAAATCATAAAATATCGACTAAAAAGAGAGCCCGCTAAATCGCCGCCATTCCCGAAAGATCACATGAAATCCCCCGGCAACAAGACCATGAACAATTAATACATCTAGAGCCGTAATAAAGAAATTAATATTTGATATGACCCGGTAACGAAGTACCGATTTTTGCTAAAAAAAAAAAAAAACACCATCGAGATACCCGTTCCACGTATTCCAGATATCGGTGAGAGACAACGCGAATCAATCCGATTTGCGACGTGTAACCAGCGGTGCGGTTTAAAGTATCTCAAAAAAGGGGTGGAGGTTCGATAAGCGGTTTTCCATTTTATTTTTTCCAGGCCCGTTACCGCCCTATCCTCCGGTGGGTGATAACGTCGTAATCAGGGCACGGGACGCGCTTTCTATAACCAAAGCTCGCAAGCTCGGCCGTGCACGGTGTGAACCAGCCCAAACACTCCTTACGCAGGGGCGCCGCGATTCGCTCGCGATTGTGATAACACCCCGTTGGGAAACTGCGGGCGTCGTTGGAGAAATTCACTTGGGTAGTTTGCCTTGGCATAACGAGCCGCCCAGAAACCCTCATCCTAGCTCCTATCGGGGTGTAATCTGCGTACGTACGCAGCTACGCACGTAGCCGTCTACCTATCCACTCGTATGCCGCGATTGTGCGCAGCTGCACCTGCAGTATCCATTGCGGCAGGAAGACTTCCGAGGTACGCACCGCGTAACAGGCCAGCGTTAAAATATACAGTGGAGGTTAAACGCCGACTAAGAGTAATGCGGATTTCGGGATGGCGAGGGTTACCTAAGAAGATTCAGGGAATAATGAGCTGCAGCGCGGTGCAGCGCGTGCCGGTATATAATGGCTGCAGCGCGTTGCACCGCCCTGCGTCATTAAGTAAACACCTTCGTTCGGATGGTGCAAGGTAGCATGCATTCTATAAATAAAGGGAGAATCTAGAGGGTCCCAAAGGTGCACCCAGCGCAGAGCCATTACGTAAGCCCTCGTGAAATTTATTAACGTTGAAGGAGGACTAGCAGAAGGCACACGTTACATCCCTTCGTAACGCGAAATCCCCTTTTCCTTTTTTTCCGCGTTCTTTAATTAAAAACGGGAAACGAGCCGTCGTATTTATTCCGGACTCTTAAGCGTTCAGGAGGTCGCCACTTGAAGCCTTAATTATTAGAGAAAGTTGCCCGCGAGGCTGTCGCCGGGGAGTAATGAATCGGAAATGATTAAATCGGATTTCTTTCGAGTTCCTTCCCTTGCAGGACCCTAAAAGTCTTCGACAACTCCCTGGGTCCTTGTGCGAGGAGATATTGCCCTGTGCTGTAATTATTAATATTTATAGCAGATGAGTTATGGGCAGATATCGGTCCACCTGGGAGGTAGTTAAACCTGCACTCCGGTCTCGGATGCAGATGCACTTTTAGGTACTTACTTCGATCATTTTAACACCCCTTTGTGCCCTTTTTCTGTTTATCCATTTTTCCATTTTCGCGGGTTGACAAGATGCAATCCGGCTCCCTCCGTGCAGGTCTTACATTCTGTATACTGCACTTCGCCTTGCAGTAATCTTCGAATTCCGGCTTTTTTCCTTGGTCGATTCGGCAATTCCGAAGACGCATTAATATTAACAACTCGCGGTTTACCCGGGCTCATCCCGGATACGGTTCTTGACGTCCTTTCGTATCGGGGATGCCGTCGAACTTTGACAACTGCAGCTTGTCGCGGCATGCGGCGCGATGCACTCCCAGAGGCAGTGATTCGAGTGATAGGAGTCATGCGAGCTCGTTTTTATCACCGCATTAATAATCCGTCCGAGAGTCGAACGGGTGGAGTGCTACTTGCACCCCCGATATTCAATTAACTAGAGCGATAAATCGACTGGCGTCCACCATCGTTTCGCCTCGCAGATGCTGCACAATGCGCTGTAAAATGTTTCAATTTACGCGACGCCACTTTACTACGCGACATATTTCTTCTGCTCGAGGTAATACTTAATTCCGAGGTAATTCGAGCGGCTTGGAAAAAAAAAGAAAAAAAAAGAAAAACGAAAATGGAGCTTTGACATTGATAAGCACACTGGCTGGAAAATATCGAAAAAGGGTGGAGTAAAGGATGTGGGTTTTCTTTTTAACTGTGGAAATCGAGATTTTGTCGATATTTGCCGTCCATTGGTCCTTTTTATGAGACTAATCGGCAATAAGACTCGAGTGGGGACTGAAAAGGGCGAGGAAAGGGACAGATCGGGTTATCTATGGACACGAATGGCAGTGCCGGACTACGTGATTAAACATTCGAGGGTTTCGCGAAACCTGGTATATCATCAGCACCGAGTCCGGTGCTGAAGAGGCGGAAAAAAGTTAAAAGGAATCTTTCGGCGAGATCGCTCGAGTTGCGCTTTAATGAACCACGTCCGGAGTCACAGGGCACAGTTACGTCTGTTATTTCCGCTGAAAGCTCGACAGTGAGTCGAGCTTTGATTCCAGCCTGACCGTTTAATAAACGAATCGGTTGACGGCGCAGCCTCCAACAAGCCATGAAATGTGAAAATAAAATCGAGGTATTAATTACGTTGCGGAGTTCCGCCTCGCTCGCGATTGATGACCATCACTTTGAGGACGAGCGAGGTGCACAAAGATGCACGACCGGCCGACCGGGCTGGCCCAAGTTTAGCTTTTCATTCCTGCTGGTAAAACCTTCCTTTATCCTCGTAATAACCTGGCCCGTGTTCGACAAAGGCGAGGCTTACTGGGATTAAGGACTTAGCCCACGTCTGTAACGGGTAATTAAATTTTTCAAGTTAACACTGCCCGACTCGCTAAAACCCTGACAACTCACTTAACATGGGAATTAAGCCAAAGAAGGATCGTAATTCTAATAAATTGTAGAAAATTCGTCTAGATACAGGTAGGCTTAATTAAAAATTTAAGTAATGTATGAAACAACCTTTATTTCTCGATCCGTTCCCTCGATACATTTCGAGTACGAACAAAACGTTCATCGACCTGAGTTCGTTACACCGAGTGACGTGAAAATATATCTATTTGATATAGATTTCTTACCCCTGTCGAAAGGATTAATTTTCTCGGGAATAAATTTTCAATTAGGAGAATTTTTTTCAGAGCTTCCAGTATTCGATGTCGAGGTCCCCGGAGTGATGTTAAATATTGAGCTTTTAGGTCCGAATTCAATGGTCTCGAAGAGCAAAGGGTTATCTTCGGGCGCGAAACTCTGAGAGATGTCCCTGGGACAGTTCATGACTATTTCGGGGCAGCAGCACCCACGTACCGAGGTTATTGTTCGCTTTTATACGCATCTCCGCCATCTTTACGATCTGCACCGCCGGTCCTTAATTACCATTGTTTTATCACTCCACACGGTTCCAATTGGGCCGTGCAGGGCCGAACTTTATGCGGTTATAACCCCCGCAAACGGCTACGGCCGAGCCCCGTTTGGGAGCTTTTCAAACGAGTGAGAGGGCAAAAATTGGTCGCTTTCCAACGAGTTCGGCATCCAATAGAAATCCCGGGTACCGGCTTATTGTAACGCGCAATGCCAACAGATTTTATCAGCCGGCATTAACGAGCCGCGTCATTTATTAAATCCAATTCGGATCTGTTACCATCAAACGACTAAATCAGATGAAATTGATTGGAAATGAGAAAGCCAATTTGGCCAGTACGACCCACCGATGTAGATCACCCGCCATGAATATCGACGAAAAGTCAAAATGACATCACGATAGCGCTCGACATTGAGTTACTCACGGTATCGACAACTTAATTTTTCATTAAAAACCCTGCCGTTCCTTCTACACAAAAATTGGATCCAGCATTCCCTGGAGGTACAGTGGTGAACATGTATGCCATCCCTGCAGATATGGTATCGGACGAGCATAATGGGAAGACATCCATGTCCACCACTGTACATAGACCTACGCATCAGAATTTCCCCGAGTTCCCAAATCGGCCTTCGGGCTCAAATTCGAGCAGGTAAATTAACAGGATATCCTGTAATTTGTTACCTTCATTCAATTAATTAGCGATTTAGCGGGAAATAATGCGACTCTCGGATATCGGAAATTCGCAGGGATTGACCGAAATCAATACTGTAAAACGCGTCCTGTTAAAAGCATTCGATTGTCGTACAACTCTTAACATGTGAAAAGCCCTGTCGTGTTTCCAAAATCCCAGCTGGCAATTATAAATGATGTAACGGTTATCATTTTCAATTATTCAGTAAATCCCTATTAGCCTCTGGGAGAATATTTCATTTTCAGTCTTTAATAGATATTAAAATGATTATTATAGGATCTGGGCAATGATCGTTCGTCCATTTGTGTGATTCGGAGAGGGAAAAGTGAAGACCAAATTAGCGTCGCGATTATTTTCAGGTCTGCGAAATTTTCCAAGGATTTTCTCGATGTCGTAAAATATATTTTGGTATATAAACGTATAGGTACGTTTAGTCCAAAACTCTAGCGGATTACTTACTTAAGCAGTCCTAAATTGGTCTAGTTGCGGAGGTCAAACAAGCTCATCCTCGACTACGTAATTACTAGAGGATGAGAAACTTCCAGCGAGCTTAGACGAGAGATTCGATCGGCCAGAGTTTCGAAATTTCCTCCTTGACTTCGTCGGATCAAGATTTCATAAATTAAACAAACGTACACGCACGCTTCTACACTCCTCGACTTTAATACTCCAAAATGATCAGATATGGCGAATACTTTTTTTTTAATTCCTCCAAATTTTAAATTATCATAAATCCACCGATATTGCACCGTCTCGTCGTTATTTCGTCTTTGAGTCTCACTTGAGAATATTTCAAAAAAATTATCGTTTAATATTTTCGATTTAGAGTTCAGAAGAGTGCCGATTCTCGTTGATGAAGAATGCCGATTAAAATCGAGAATGCAAAATTGACTTCCCTTAATGGAAGATTCAAGCGAAAGTGCAGCTAGAGCATCAGTGGCTTCGATAAAGGGAGGGATTGTAAAGCCGGAATTAATTAATGGCAATCAGTGAGAGTACTTAACCTCGCGTTTACGATCCTCGCCGGTAGAATCCTAAACCGAGGCGATCTTTATTACGAAGTACTGCAGCAATTTTGTATGGGAATATTTTTCAATCGAGCCCGAAAACGTGCACACGCATAACTGCATGCGTAAAATGCTTAAGGTGATATGAAAGTGCGATACACACGTACGAAAAATTCAAAATAATGATAAAACGTTTCCCCAGACTGGGTGCACCGAATTATTCAGTCACGTGTTAAAGTTTCAGATAATTCGGTGCACCCAGTTTGGAGAAAAGTTTTATAAATATGTCGCCTTCCCGGTACGTATATATCACACTTTCATATCACCTTAAGCCCACCTAAAACAAGAAATAAAAAAAAAAGAGACCATTTTCCCACCGGAATTTCGCGCGTAACAATGGAGCCGTGAATCTGGAATATTTTACCAAAACTGTGAATCATAAAAATCGCCGAAAAACATGATCTCCGTGGAATACGTAACAACTGCATTTACAACGAGTAACAAACAAAATGTCAGTCTTTTCATTAACTTTCAAAAAAATTTCCTCGGGCTCCTTTGTAAGTAAAAGCGATCGGTTTTAACCACCATACACTACGTCCATCAAATCTGGACAGGAACGGATTGAAAAATGCTTGTTAGGCGTGGCAAACAAATCCCGACAGAGAAACCGCATTGATTCTGATCCGTTTCCCTTGTCAGGTGGAGGTTTACAATTTTGAACAATGCGGAGGAAACGAAACGAAGCGAGGTGAAGATGTAGGGCTGAAAATACCACCACTGTGAGATTTTCATTTCCCTCTATTTAATTTCCTTCTCATTAAATATATTCAAATCTTTTTTTTTAATTAGTCGTCCGCAGGATTATTCGTATGCGTCATTTCAGTTCAGACAACAAAAAGAGGTAACATAAACAAGTAACGGTAATATCATCCGATAAGCTCTTAGCACCATGTAGAACGGGGAAGTGATCAGGAAGTCACAGAAAACCATAATTGAAGAAACGAGCTCACGGTTCGTCGTTACACGACGCACATCACAGCGAGGCCGCGAGAATTCGAGTGGCAAATCAGGGTCGCATCACGGAGCGCGAGCTTTCCGCGGCGGGGGAGACGCGCGGACACCCCGCGACGCTCGGCGTCCGCTCGCAAAGTAAGCACGGGGCGCCCGGCCACGTTGCCGCGCGTCGGCGGCAGCCGTGACGTCACGGATGCGGGTCGGGGCGCGTGACGTCACCACGTGGTCTCGGCGCGCGAGGCGGAGCGAGAGAGGGGGGGAGATACGGGCCGCGGCGCGCGAGAGAGGGGGCGCTAAGGCCCGAGGCGCGCGCGAGCGAGAGGGTGGAGCGTGCGGCGCGAGGGGTGGGGCGGCGGCGCGCGGGGTGGGGAGTCGCGGGTCCGCGCGCGGAGGGGGCACAGTTCCGCGCCATCCTCCGTGTCGTTAACACGTCACCCGCAGAGGAGCGCGCGTCCGATCCGAATCGGTCAGCAGGCGAGACCGGGTCACTGGCTACCGCCGCGGCTCTCCTTCGCTGTCTCCTCTCCCCGCGCTTCCCCCCCGGGTCCCGCCGCTCCTGCCGATCGCTTTCGCCGATCCGAGCCGATCGCTCACGAAGACTTCCGAACAAGCGACGGCCGACGCCGCCGCGCATCTGTGCGTTCAGTGAATTCTGTGGATCTGTGACTTCGCGGGCGAGCTCCCGCGACAGCGCCGCCGGATCCCTCGCGACGCCCAACATGTGCTCCGCCTCGGTCGCCCTCTTCGCCGTCCTCGCCGTCCTCTTCGCCTCGACCGACGCCACCACCGTCGAGGGCCGCATCCGGGAGGACAGCGACTTGTCTCAGGTACCGTAACCGACCTCCTACTTCTCGAACATACATACACGTTTAAACGATCCCTTTCTCTTTCCCTAAATTTTTCCAAGTCTTTCTTGGGGCATCGTTATCACGGGGGGGATTTAGAAATATTTCGAGCACTCTAGAATTTTCCACCGTCTTCGAGGAACGGTTCAAGGTTGCGTTCGTATTTTTAACGGTTCTAGGATTCAATATGGCCGTTATTGTTGCGCGGTAACTGACTCCTGGAGGATTCCACGGCTGCGGTGTTTTGCGAGTTGGCGCTATTTTTACCGGAAACGGGTATTCATTATTTTTATCCGGCGCGCCGAGTTCGCTCGCCGCTCCCGGTAATTTGAATAACGAACGAAAGTGAACGCTCGTGAAAGGGGAAGAGGCTTTACGACACGCATAGGCGCCTCTTACGCAGCAGGTGCGTTCCCCTAACCTGCCGCCGCTATCCGCGCATCCTATCGCCTTTCGAACTGTATCGGTTATTGTTCAATTTTGCAAAAATTCACCCATGTATACCAATCCCCCTCCACCCTCTGAAAATCTACGATCATCTTCAGTTTTCTTTTCTCCTGCGGGGAAATGTCAGGATTTCGCGCCGTGCCATTTAAACCGTTTTTTAATAATTTTCTTTTTTATTCGATATTTTAGGAAAAATTGAGGGAATTTTATGTAGAAGGGAAGTGCACTGTTTTGGGGGAATTTGCTTGTGAAAATTTCGTTGGTCCCCATTTTTAGGCTGGTACCGATCGTCGTCGCGTGCCGGGCTACTGCAGTTGGATGGCATTATCAAAACGGCGATTCCGATTGGTAGCGTCGATAGAGCGGAGCATGTTCATTCGATCCGCATGGCGAGTTAACAGGAGCTCTCTTCGGGGCATCGCGACCTCGGACATTCCGTAGCTGGCCTCGACCTGTCGAGGCACCATTCTTGGATAAACTCGAGCAGATTCCACAACTGGATACAAAGGACATAGATAGAGGGCGCCCTCGAAACGGGATCGGCGGAACATCGTTAACTTCCAACTCAAGGTCGAATCTCATAACAAAACCTGGGTTAACCATCGCCACATTTTTTTTTATCACTTCACTGTCCATTCATTCAAAACCCGTGGTTACAAAATCCGAGGGTAATACTACGAGATTTTTTTAATGCAATTAATGTTTAGGCGACCAGAAACGAAAAAGAGCACGGGTGGAAGAATGATAAAAGAAAGGAAAAACTCGGTTCAGGGTTGGATGGACCCGAAGAAGGCACGGAGGTTATCAGGGATCAGTCGAGGTTTAAGCAACTTTCTCTCGATAATATCATAATGTTGTTTGATACCTGAGTATCGCGAACCGAGATCGAGGTAGCGCGTTCGAGTTGTGGGTTCTGCAATTTTTTTTTTTTTTTTTCAAGCCTTGATTGCGACCGGCATCCCTGGGGGCGTAGTCAGCCGAGATAATTGATAAGGTTGGGAAGTTGCATTTTTAATTTTTCTTTTTTTTTTTTTTCGAGTTTATCGCGGGTCGCTGTGTACCCTAGGGCGAGATCGGTCGCGTAAATCTGCGATCGCGTAAGGTTTAACCCCCGGGGTTCGTTGCGGAAAACGCGCGGCGGTCTTTTGAATTCGACCGGAAGTGCGGGGCCATCGAACAACCGGAAGCGCGGTTTGTCGCGGCCGATCGGGGGGGAAAGCGGGGTCGCGAATCGCGATTCGCTCTTTCACGAGCGGCCGACGCGGTGTGTCGATATATATTGAGGCGGGGACAGATACGCGTGTAAAGGGGCGGCAACGACCCCCCGCGAAAACCCCGACACGCGTCGCTACCTGTAAATTATAATCGGGCCCCACTGTGTTCGGAGCGGTGAATCACTCGCGGATCCGCCGCCGCGTTTTGCCGCAGGAGTCCGGCGCGATGGTTGTTATTTTTCGGCTTTTTATGGGGAGGCTCGATCGCGATCGATCCTTCGATCGGATCGAACGGCTTCGCGAGGCACCTTGTCGGGAGGGGATTTTTCCCGTAGGAGGAGGCAGGAAGAGAGGGAAGTACAGGAGGAGAGGAAGAGAGTGGGTTTGCAACTTGTTGCTGTGACAAAAATCCCGCCCCCCCCCCTTACTTGCGGGGGGTCGCCGGGGGAAGACGCGCACGGTAGATCGATTTCGCAGGTGAGGGGTTCCTCTCCTTAGCGAGGGAACTCCTCGCGGGATTTTTTTTTTATCCAGGTGAAAACGACTTGTAAAGCGATTTTCTTCTCGTTATCGGCCGCGATCGTAAACCCGGGGGATACGATTCGACTTTGTGCACGAGGCCTGGTGCGGAAACTGTCTCTCTCCCTCTTTGATCCCCCACCCCCCACCCACCGTTTATACCCCTTTTGTGAAACAACACTGACCGATGAAGTCAAAGGGCGCTGTTAAAATTCAAATGCACGTTTTATGCGACTGTGGAATCCAATGAATTTTCGATGGCTCGTCCTGGTGGAGTGAAAGGGGGAATTTACTGCCGCGTCCTTTGTTTTCTGCGGTTTAAGAAGAAAAAAAAAATAATAATTGCCCCGGGGTGGGGGGGCAATTCATGCTCCGGGTTATGGGGGGTCGTATATGGACATTCGGAATTTATTTCCCTTGATTTTCGACGAATGTCCCATTCTCGGATCGTTCGCCAATCGACGAAAGGGGTTCAGGGTGTGAGGATATCCTTTTGTTTTATATATAAAAAAGATAAATAAAAGAGAAAATATTTAGCGCACGTGCAAGGTGCAAGGTGCGCCTTAGGAGGTATCCACTCGAGGTCTTACCCGTGAGGGGAAATACTCCCTGGAAATCGTGGAGGCTCCACGCGCGGATTTTCCTGGCTTTTCTGCACATGTGGATGCGCGTATGTGGAGCAATCGTGCATGAATCAATTGAACCCGATGATTCGTAAACGACGGGAATGCAGGAGTACGTAAGCGATGCGTCAAGCGAGCGTGACACGAGAGAACGATGTGACGAGTCTCCTAGTTTATTTGTTTTTCCCTTTTCGAGATCTTTTTTTCTTCTTTTTTTTTCTCTCCCTCTCTCTCTCTTCACTTCCTCGCTTCCTGTTATCATTGGCTTCGTCATTCCTCGCGGAAAACGCGCATTTATTATCTCCGTCTCTTCCTGCGCGGCGGCAAAAATACATCTCGTCCGACGTCTCTTCTCGCGTCGCGTTGAAATTTCGAAGAAAATCTTGAAGAATCTGATTAATCTTGTGGTGTCTCCAATTTCTATTTGTAAGGTGATAACGGATCGACTCCCCGAGGCTTCGGATGTTCAATCCTCGATTTTACGCAGCCTTTATGGATACTGGGATCGGAAATGGATACACGTCGCACGAGTCCCTCGTCTTGCGGCGGGAATTATTGGATTAAATCGACTAGATTATATATTAATTTTTTTTTTTTATTTTATACAAATCTATATACCTGCGTGCGATTTAAAAAAAAAAGAAAGCATCAGAGACGAATTCGAAGCGTCTGGAACTGTCGAGCCTCACTTCTGCGCTGTAGAATTATTCCTATTTTGTTTCTTATTTTATACACATCTATATACCTGCGTGCGATTTAAAAAAAAAAGAAAGCATCAGAGACGAATTCGAAGCGTCTGGAACTGTCGAGCCTCACTTCTCATCTGTCGGTTCGTCATTCGACAGAGGATGCTGCGCCGGCACCGGCTCGGAGTAGTCGCGAGAGGGTTAAGGAACCTGCGAACTTGTTACTCTCTTCTGTTCCCCCGTCCTGTTCCCCCTTCTAGCGCTCTCTTCCCTCATTCTCTCCCGCGTCTCGACCGGATATTTTTAACGAGCGGTTCGTGCCGAGACAAAACAATGTGCGTCCCGTTGCGTATACGCTCCCACACCGCGCACAATGATTCCTCGGATGCGCCGGCGCGGACACCTTGCACTTCTTACCGTCCCCCCACCAATGACTAATTACCCCCGATCCTGAATTAATAACCGACGGACTATTCAAATTTGTCCTCTTTTTTTTTTTCCGCCTCCCCCATAGACGGCGATATATCACGCCCCGGGTACGTACCTCGGGGCGCTCGCTTATATCCACCTACGCCGTGCATTCGTGCAGGGTGCATTAATTGCAAGGTTGCATCGGGCAAGGTCCAGCCAATCGGCCGTAGGTATCGTTTGGTCGGACGGGGCGCCTCGTTAATGCAGTTTGCGAACACGATCCCGGCCAAATTGTCCTCCCTGATTGCCTGCAGTTTCGCCCTTTCGCGCGCCCGATGGGCCGAGCTCGCGTCTCCGCGATGGACGCATCGCGCGGAAATTCGCCGCTCCTCCGAGTTTCCTGGGAAAGTCAAATTTATCCTCCCACTTGTTTCTTCCTTTTATTTTATTTTATTTTATTTTTTTGGGGTGCGTACTCGCTGTAGGGAAAATGGGAATATTATCGCGGAGGGAACGAGCGTCGAACGTCACGCGAGATCCCGAGGCCGAATCGCGATTCGCGAAATCGGATCCTCGATACCGCGGCTACGGTTCAATCGGATCCAGTTCACCGTTCGTGTTTAGCTGCTAAAAACAAATTCGATACGGAACCCCTGATCGACCTTCCTTACCTTGGCTCCTTTACGAGGGATACCCGCCTGCCTCGGTTGCGGTTATTCCGCGCGTGAGAACCGGCTCACTTTCCGCCGACCGAGGACTTATCGCCGCTGTCGGGGGATCCATGATTACGCCAGGAGTCGTTACACCGTATGGAGGAAAAGAAAAGGATCGGGAATGGGAAAATGACACGCGGCGAGGTGTCGCAATTGTAGGCTAGGTAATGGTCGGTAGCTGGAACATAAATATGGAAAAGTGCGTGTGTATATGTATATATATATTTTTTTTTTCGTGCAAGGGTGTTTTTATCACATTGCTGCTTTTTGTCCGAGTTTATTTAAAGAGCGGGTACACCGTTTCTCCGCGTTGATTTTCCGAAACGCTCGCAAGTTTTCCTGTCCTTTGCACGCAACTACGGAGGACGCGCGTCGGGAATCGACACGCATTTTAATTAAGCAGGATTGAATGGTTTAAGGTGTGCTCGAGCCATTCAATCGCACATCGTGCAGACCCCATTGGACGGTGGAATTGACCCATTAACCCCTCCGGTTTTATGTAACCTACGATCGGGCGTTTGTTTCCCGGTATAACGAATTTCGGTTCTCTTTGCATTCACCTACTCTTTTATTTTTTCCGCTTCACGAGCTGCCCGCGAATTGTTTTCCCGGGATGGAACGAGGTACTGCACGTGGGTTTGGGCGATTCTTGACAGAGGCAGGAATATCACTGGTACCGATTTTTTGGCCGCCTTACGTAGAGAAGAACTACATCTCGCGACTGCAAGGATAGGCCCGAGGCCCACTGCTCCAATTCCCGGCACGAGCTTCTCTCGTCCTCGGGAATCCTGGCTGGAGTATCCTTTCGAGGCCGTTTAAGGACGAACCGGTTGTCCCACGTCGTTACGACCTGCTCCTTCCCTCTGTCGCTCTTCGTCGAGGACTTAAACTGACCAACTTACGTCGTGAGGATCAGTCGTTATCTCGGCGGAAATAATTTTCTTCTTCTTCTTCTTCTTTTTTTTTTTTCCCGGAAAATTTTAATACCTATCGGATATATTTTTTTATTTCGGATGAGAAGGCGAGAGAAAGAGAAACGGGAGAGAGGAAGAATAATAATGGCGATCCATGGGTTCGTCCATTCTTGGGAGGGTGTCTCCAAGATGGGATGGCATCCGGAAGGATTCCCATGGGGGTGTAGGATCCTGAAGGAGGCAAAGGACGACGTGCTCCTCAATGGGGCTCCCCCGATTTCCAGGCGACCCTTCTCTAGGTGTCTCGGTCGCCGTCGATTTCTGGGGAAGGAGGAATATCGGGAAGCGGAAATGCGGACTCACGATCGCGTCTTTTCGTCGACGTTGTCTAGAGGGGGGGGGGGGGGGGGCGACGATTTTATGGCACGCCATGTTTCACGAATCACGGCGTCATTTCCCTCTTGTCTACGACATACTGTGCCCCGATTCCCCGATATGTATATACTGTCCGCCCCTCTCGCGCCTCTTTGTTTCCTCCCGCTTTGCCCGCGTTCTGGCTCTTTTTCTCTCTCTTCTCTGCTCCTTTATTTTCTGCCGGGGATTTTTTTTTCCCCTCTCCCGTTCTCCCTTCGTCGCCACCGGCGGTGGCGTCCCTTGGGCGCGTCCCGTTTATTGGATCACTCCAAATCGCGTCGCCTCCGGATCGGGGCACCTTTAACGAGTGTCGGCTCGAGTCTCTTCTCAGGAGTCCTCCTTTTCCCCTCCATCGGGCAACGTCAAAGCATCGGCCTCGCGCCCTGCTTCATCGATATTCCCGGCAATCCCGATAGAAATCGACTTCCGTCCCGAATATCGCCCTTCGAAGGTCCCGAGGTCTTCGCGCTCCACGATACAGATACTCGTGTTCTCGCTTCACACGATCGAGCAATCCAGGAGGATGTGTTCAGGGTGGAGGGAGGAGGCCCCGTAGAATATAAAAATTGGAGATTAAACGTCATCGAGATAATATTTCAATTGTCTCGAGAACCTGGATCAGACCATTCTGTACGAGTTGTTTGCATCGTACGCAGTTTCAAACTCATTGAAATCCGTGTTAAGTTCCAAATTTGGGGGAGAGTCTTTTCTTCACCCTTTTCCCATAAGGTCATTATCGGGCCTGATAACTCCTCGAGCGATTAGAGGCTTGACTTCGTACCTTTGTCACGTTTAGGGTTTTTTTTCTATTTTTTTTTTTTTTTTTCATGTCCCTGTCTCAAGGGACGAGGGGCGCCGGTAATTGGCGCGACAATTGCGCGAGGTCAGGTACGTCGCGGCCCTTGATAACAGCGGTATACTCGCGGTACCCGCGAATTATGCACGCGGAATCGAGCCGGCGGGATAAAGTTACGTATTCTATTCAGATAGGGCTCCCGTCCGGGTGCGCCGGATACGCGGATACATGTGCGGAGGGCCGAAGGCGCGTTACAACGTGGACCGACGTAAATTATGAGCGAAGCCCCCCGCGATATGCGTCGCCTCTCGCTCTCTCTCTCTCTCTCCCTCTGTCGCTTTGGACGGGCCGACAATGCCGGGACACAATGGGCCTACGAACTTCCGGGACACCGGGTACACGAGGCCCCGGGAAACCCACGGGAACCCCGTGAATTATTCGCCGGGGGTAATGCCGTCGATGATGCGCCCCTTAGGAGGATCGACGGCGGCCTATTAAATATTTTAAGGTTAGGAGAGGCCGACCGCGGATCTCTCGGCCGCCCCCTTCGGCGAGGCCGATCTTCTAAATCCAAGGGAGTTTTTACGCCCTCGCAACATTTCACCCTGACCCCTGATTCCCATACATCCCAGGAAAATCCGTCCTGTCTAGGCTATCCTAATTTTCCTAATTATTATATATTTTTTTTTAATTTCTAAACGGCAGCACTTTACGTCTCTGACATTCAACCGCATCGTCGTGAATAGATGCGTAGCGACAAGTAAGACGCTTATGTATTTTTTATTTTTATTTTTATTTTTTTTGATAATTATTGTTCATATTCATCGTTGAGATGGATCGAGGGAATTGTTTTGCACTCCGCAGTTTGGATTCTCGGTCCTAATTGTATATTTCGGGTACGTATGGTAACGGGCATTCGTTGGGTATGTCGAGGTACCCTTGTCCCGCAAAATTCGGACAACGGCTCCGTGCCTAATTGTCTCGAGAGAGAGCTTGACGACGAGGCTCGATATTTTGACGGAGGGCCGTGGCTCTCCTAGTTAGGTACGTCGTACAGTTTGGGATAGTTAGAAGGGACCTTGCGAAAAGTTGGCGGCAGTTCCGGCTGGTCGGCGACCATGGCAAATTTCCGAGGCGGGGGCCAATACCCGTCGCCCCGTGGACAGGAAGTTCGAAACCTCTGGTTTAGAATATTATTATATTATTATATTACTTGAGTCGAATAATTATTCTTTGAATTAAAAAATATATTTCACTGGTTAAATGACATTTTTTTTCTTATTAATTTACGCATTGAGTATATTCGGCATGTTAGGAGCACGCGGGTAGTTAGAAACTTACCTCCTGTAATTAGGGGGTGCACTCAACCCTCCTTTAACACGGTTAATTCCGCGTTGTATCGGAACCGCGTTGTTATCAAAGTGCCATGTTGTATTGAAGCCGAGTTTAGCGGAACTTGGAAATATGCGTTTCGATGAAAACGGCGCGATGGAAAAAGATTCGCATTGTTTCAGGTTTCTCTAAGTTTGTTAATTAGGACTGGGTAGAAATCGCGGTTATAAAAATGTCGCGTCGACGGAGGGATATTGAAATTTCTGCATCAAGTAGCGATATCGTGTTTGTACAGTGGGCTATAGGTGGGCTGACGTGTATGCCTTTATTGTAAATAATTAATATCAATAATAGGCGTATTAATTTCCCGGTTTCACGTGATCGTCGACCTCCGGAAAAAGTGTCAATATCGCAGTGAATGACGGCGATGATTGCGCCGACTGTGCACGGTGTCAGTGTGCCACGAGGTGTTAGTGAGGATGAGCCATGATTGCCTGCTCAATTACCACTCAATGTCGCCCTCTCCTTGCATCTCGATGACGTCGGTGCGCGTCTCTTTGCTTATGTACTCCCTGGTCGAATCGAAGCAGGCCAGAATTTTTCTCGCCTTGTATATCTCTTCTCGGTACCGTCAAATTTTATTTTTTTTTCTTTTTTTTTCTTCCGATACCTTGAAATGATTGGTCGGGTATTTTTTTTTTTTATAGAAGGTCGTGGAAATTAAAAATTGAAAGTATCGCGGGGACTCGTGAATTTGTCTACAATTGTCCTCTGCGTGTAGGGCTCATCCTCCTCTCTTTTACATCATCCCAATTATTCATGTAAGGGTAATAAAATTCCTCGTCCACCTGATAGCTGGAAATTTTGGGGACAGGTATTTTTGGGAAGGTCGTGGGAATTGAGAATTGAGAATATCGCGGGGAAAGTATAAAATTGGGGGGACTGCGAATTATTGTAGGTACTTTTGGCTGGGCGGGTTTTAGACGGTGGTCTCGGAGTCTTGGACACTTCCAAGAGCACCCGGTACATCGAGTTAACACCCGAGGCGCGACAATGCGACCGGAGATACGCTGGGGTGGGATGTACGTGGGATGGGGAGTAATGATTCCTAAATGATTTAGTCTAGACCAAAGTGTGTCACGATAGCCATACTCTGCAGCGACAAAGAGAGCGTACTCGCGTGCGAGGGCAATCTTCGACAAACCTGAGAATTTTTCCCGAATTAAAGGACAATGGAAATGAAAGTCTCCCCTTTCCGGGAGAATCGCCCTGAAAAATAGGAGATGCCATTGTAGAGATCAACATCTCTTTCACGCAATGACAATTACACGGTGTAATCACTTATTCGGAGAAACTAGTAATTTTTTAAACGACCGTGGAACGCGAAAGATCATCGACTGGTCGTTTCTCGACGATTAGGAAAAAGAAAATGGTCGGTCTTTTTGCCCCCCTCGGTACGAGCAGTCGTGACAATGTCCTCGGGCGCGTTAAAAGACGACAATTGCGACCGGGCAGGGTGTTATTATTTCGCAGAGACCGGGGCACTTAGCCGGGTCATTACATGACCGACGTCGCTCGTTTTCGCTCGTTTGCGGTCATTCTCGGTGAGCGAGATTGATTCCGGGTTAGCCAATTGCAGAGCCAGAGGGGCGGTTTGCGCGACCCCCGCGATTTGCGCCAGATTTCTCCAAAGGGCCGAGAAAGGGAGGGAGAAGGAAGAAAGGGGAAGAAAAGTGGAGTCGCCCCCCCGACGTTGAAATGAATTATCGCCGGGCATTTTTCCACCCCTCCTGGATCGTTGTCACGCGACCCGGAGACACAATGGAGCCCAAGGGTTGATAGATTCGCCGCGGTTTTTCCGCGCGCGGGTGCCGCACGCACCGCGTCTTACCGAGGGGGATCTGATTTATATGCTAATTGAAAAATCCTACCCGGGTGGGTGATGTCCCGGTGAACGATCGGCCCCAAATTGCTGCCGGGGGTGCGGGGGATTCTTCGACGCCTCGTGACACCCCCCTTGGATACACGGGGATTTAATTCCTCCCGAGGAAAAGTCTCCGAAATCCTGGATTTGAATAAATGTCCCGTATTGGCAAGGGTTATTAGACTCGATGTCGAGGTACGCGTTCCGCCCTCGGTGCCCCGAGGGGGCCAGGGGGTGACAACCACCCCCACGAGTCAAGGCGAGCACACGTGATTACTCGATTATTAAGTAAAGCCCGATTTCCAGGGCGATACCGGCTACCCGGCGGCATGTTAAGTCCGTAATCAATGCGGCTTATAATCCGCGGTTACATCGGCGCGACCAACCCCCTGGGGCCCGGCCTCGCTCGGGTTTGCACCCCACGTACACGCCTACGTACATCGGTGGTCGCTCTGTAAACTTCCCTTACGGGTGGCGCGCCTAAACCGCGCTCTATTCGACACGGCTACCCCTCAGTCGGGTAATCCTCGCCGGTGTAAACACACCCTCGGTGCCCGGAAATGGCTACCCCTAGGAGTCTCCCCTCTCTCGCACGGTACGGATAATCGCGGCGACGAGATCGAGTCTCTTCGCCGAGGCAAGCCGAATCTAACCTCCTTAGGGGCTGAGATCCAGAATGGGAATTTACAGTTGTTAAATTCATAAGTTTTATTTTTTATAAGGGGGGCCACCGTCATCGCAGCGAGGTAATCCTGATAACGCTATCAGGACCTCCGAGCGCTCCGCAAAGTAACCCTCTTAGGCGTATTAAAGCGTGCCCGGGTCACGTACCGCGCAATTTTAAAGGGGTGACAACAGATTGGAAGGGTTTAACGGGGATGTTATCACCGGCGCCACTTTTAACCTTCCGGATATAGGAAGAGGGAGGGAAAAACTCGCAATAAGAAAAACTAGGGACAGAGGAGGAATTGAAAATCCCTAGATTTTACGTTCAAAGTGGGGACGAAACTGCGATACCTCTTATCGGCACCCCGGGGCAATTCACTGGGGTGCAATATCTCTCCCTACCCTTGATGAAAAAAAATAAGAATCTAATAAAGATTGTCAAAATTGCTCATCACGGTGCTCTCACTCCTCGAGAAGGAGGCGTGTGATGGGTGATTTCGGGAAGCGATTAGAAAGGAAAACCTGCGAACACGCTCTAAGCGGGGTAGTTCTTATCGGATAACACGGGGATCGGCGCGGAAGCTCAAACCCTGGGGGATCGATATCTCGCATGCGAGGACATGGCCGATCGGAAATCCGGGGATCGAGGTCCCGGAAACCCGAAGGACCGGCCGCTTTCCGAGTTCGGGGGGGAAATTCGTTTCGCCTTCGGGAGTTGGCAACTCCCGGGGAGGAAACCGGGGCAAGTTGCGGCCGCGTCCTTATGGCGCGTCTCCGGGGCGCGAGTCGGGTTTGCGGTCGGATCGTGCCGGGCCTTCGGATGTGTCTCGAGAGGAGGAGATTCCAGGAGATGGCCTTCCCGGGCACTCGGGAACCGCGATCGACTCCTGGCCCTTCCCGGAGGAGCGAGGATCCCGGCGGCGGGGTCGCTCGTTAAAGAGGCCCCGTCGTTACGGACAGTTGGAAACGTCCCTTAAACGTTAAATACCGGGTGGTTACCCATCTACGTGCCAAGGCTGCCATAGGAGGGGAGACGCACCCCGCGGAGGGGATGAAGGGACGAAGCGGCGCCGGAGACGCCGGGCAATGCCCACGTGGAGCCATCGGAGGGTGGAATAACTGCTCGAAGTTAATGAAACAGCTTTATGGGTCTGGAGTCTGGACAGAATTCTCTAAAGACATGCCTCGAGTGCTGGACTCTCGACGTGGGATGGACTCGGTCGTTAATACGGACGGGAGGGGTGGGACGTTTTTCAGGAGGACCCTTGGTGCACGGGGGTTAAGGTATTTAATTATCTGATGAATCGGCTTCATTCGCTCGCTCCTTTCCCTTTTTTTTTTTCCCTTAGCCTTTATCTATTATTCGGAAGCTGGGCCCTAGGTGTGGAGGTCATCGGTTGTCGGTTTATCATTAGTCCTGGTGGAGACGCCAAGGAAATGGATAATCTCAGATTATATCTAAGGCGGGGGATTAATGATAACGGAGGAGGAAGCTGCAACCACCTCGTGTGGAATTTTTTCACGATCATCTAGATGCCTTATATCCAAATCGGGAAATTAATATATCTCGTTGGGTGTAAATTATATTTGAACCGCGAAATTATTATCTGACGGGGATGCTGCAGCTCTCTCGAATTCATCTTCCCAGGTTCTTCGAGAACTCACGAGACACCTGTTCGCCTCTGTCCCCTCGTGGTGGCGTAATCGTCCAGGGATGAGGAGGAGCATACCCAGTTCGGGTATCGCAGAGGCCTCGGCGTCCAGGAAACGAGTAATGAGTTCCTTTCTCCTATTCGGGGCATCTCGGGGAGAGGAAAAGGTGGCACGTCAGGTGCACAGTCGCCGGAGTCAGGTGGACCGCTCTCAGGTGCACAAGAGCTCTCGTCCCCTCTTCTCTTTAGCGGCGCCTTCTACCCCTCCCTCCTTCTCGCCTATCTGTGGGGAGAATCGTCTGCTACAAAAGAGGACAGGCCACCTTCCTCGGCGTGGCCTTCCCTCGTGGACGTCTGCCAGCTGATTCCAGATAGGATAGAAATTGAATACTTGACGCTGCCGACTGGCACCGGGGTCTTCCGAGGGGCCAGAGGGGGCCACGCGAGTACCAGCCACCCCCTGTTCGCGGGTTACCCGATGAATGGACCTTTATACCCCACGGTTGCCGGATAAATAATCCAAAATAACCCCCGCGTGTACCTTGTATCCAGAAAATCAGTACACCGAGTGTGGGGCAATTTTCATCTACGGGGGTAAGCGTGGCACTATGCTATTCTCTCCTGATTTATTTTTTATCTCGGAAAAAGACGTTCAATGGGTGAATTTAATTTCTTGGCAAAGGGAGGAGGATTCTTCCCCGAATTTCTAATTCATGCCCCTGGGTCGGGGGATGGATACATCCAAGAAAATTCCTGATGTTTAATGACGAGGGTTGCCTCCAGATTCTTGCGGATGTTTTTCCAGGATTACGTTGAGCTCTTTTTTACCTTTACTGCAAAATGGACCGAGTAGAATTTCGTCTAGATTCTGAGTCTAGGAGGCGACGCAGGCTCGATCGACCATCCTCGCCTGTGGGGGTGGCGTCACTTAATTATCGGACAGGCCTCCTCGAGGGCGCAATCGAGCCCCTCCGATCGGCGGCGATCTTTCGAGGGCCAATGGCGACTTATCGATTCTCGGCCACTTGGCCGACCCGGGTCGAGAAGAAGCTCCCCGGTCGGGGCTCGACCTGACCCCCGATTATTTCGATCTGGTCAATCCTGACCTCCTCCCGGCCCTTCCGGACCCCGAAGACCAAGGGTCGACCGGGATGGATACCGATCGAATTGATCGACCTCTTCCGATTAACGAATTTCCCTCTCGTTTCCCTTTTTCTTTTTTTTTTCTTTCCCCGGCCGTTCCCTCGAGGAACAATTTGCGCTCATTGATCCCGGAAGTGGGCTCCGCAATTGAGGAGAAGAGCGATAATTGAGGGGGAAGTGCCTAGCCTTGCGGAGAGAAACCAAGTGGGCAATTTACGGCGTGCATCTCGGAGCCTTGAAGAGAGTCTACATAGGAAATGGACTTATTTTGGGTAATTGGGATTTAGGGTAGCCTCGCTACGGCGCTTCATTGTCAGAGGATATGCCATGAAGTATATCGCCTTTCCTCGGGGTGGGTACATTGCTCGATCGATGACATATCCAGGAGTCGATGTCGATGAGACGCTGAGGCCAATAGAAGTGGCTCTCTTGAGGGAGTCGGTACCTACATGATACCTAAGTACGTGTCGCAAGTAGGTAGGCCCCATTTTGGTGGGGCGACATTAATGAGTGCTCTGAAAATGGCAATTAGTTGTTACGCGTCTTCGTGTATCTCTTCTTGGTGGTCTGATTTCGGCATCTCCGGACGGGACAATTTTCGCCGCGAAATTCCCGGCTCATCGGAGGTGTACTTTTCGTTTTGGAGTTCCGTGTCCGACGTTGATGGACATATTGACGATGTGCCAATATTGGCGAACGCCGCTCTAACGAGTTGGCCCTCGGAACACACCCGCGCCTCTGCAGGACTTGGGCCACTTGATTCCGTATTTATTATCGCACCGTCGTCCCGGGGAACTGGCGTAAACATCATAATGCAGCTCGGCCCGCTGCAAGCCACGTGTCGGGCAAACAAAACCTCCTCTCGTTACCGACACATGCGACGTGTATGGACGATCGCGGAATACGAAGCTCGGCGGGACGGATCGCGACGTGACGACGACCCCGAAGAGCGCACTTCGAGGGTCCCCGACGGAGCCCGTGATTTCGGGAGATATCTCTAATGAATTTACTTCCCTGACCCCCGACCCTGGGAGTCCCAGCAAACACGGGGGAAAAATTGGGAAATACGGGGAAAATAAATGAGGAAACACCCCGAGGCGTACAGGCAAAGGGTCTCACGTATAGACCCTCCGGAGTTCGACTTCCAGGTGAAGAATATGTCTAGTGACCATTAGATTTTTTTTTTTTTTTTTAATTCATACGGCATCTTTTGCTCTTCTGGGTGTTCAGGGCCAGCGGGGATAAATATGCACGGCGGGAAAACATTTTTCCAGGGGGAGACTTTAAGGTTTTTGGTACAGAGTACCCTTATTGGTTATTAAAGGGTTGTTGTTGCCTCACATCTGGGTATTTATGTAACGTAAAAATTCGGCCAGTTTTTCCGGTAATCCCTCTCGACGGGGCAACTTTGGCAGTTCGCGGGAATCCACCGGCTTCCGGATGGCAGCCGAAAACAGGCCGGATATGACGCGATGCATCACGAAAGCTAGTTACAAGCCGGCAAGCCTCCGGATTTCGCAACGCCGGGGAAACGGAGTCGCGTTGATTCAGGCTCTCTCTCCTCTCCGGCCCGATTTTCGGGCGACGTGTCTTCCCCTCTCTCTCTCTCTAACCCGTAAAGAAAACAATACCACTCGTGACGGCGGCACCCGGCCATTTTGGAAGCCCGTTACGGTAATTCGGATGTCTGTTTGCATTCACTTCGTGTCTCGGGTGGCCCCGTCGTCGCCGTGGCTCCGAACTTCTGCCCTTGTTTCGCCCAATTCGAGCCTCCGAGGGGATGGAACTAAGGGCGCGAGAAAACCGGCTAATCCGGGATATTCGCTCCAGCGAGTCGAAGAAGTCGGCGAAGAAGGGAGGGTCCTCTGTCCTTGAAATTTCACGGTGAGAAATTTCAGGATCGTCGAGCCGCGCTTCCGGCTTGTTTCCGGCCGGCGGGCGGACGTTTCGATATTTTCGGGAATTAGGAATTAATCGCATCGATCGATTGATATATGCCCAAAGTGCCCATTGGACCGCAAAAATTAACCGGAAGCAATCTTTTAGACTGATTCAATGTACGGACGATGAAGCAGTGCCATTGAAATTTCGAAATTGGTTTGTACGTTTATGAACATTGCGCGATGATTCCATTCCGCGGGGAAGATTTGTGATTTTAGAAAGTCCCCTGAACAGTTGATGTTAAATTTACATTTTTCGGGATATTCGAGGTTTTTGTGCGAATGTATTTGGCGCGGAACTCTGCCGGATTTTGGGGTACACCCGGAGTGTCCCTTTGGGGTCGAAGGATCTCGCGGTGCAATGCGATTTATTAATTGCAGACGCCGTGGTTGCGCGTTTTCATCAGTTCCGGCGTGATTCCCAGTGCCAGGAGAGTGCACCTCGAATCGGAACTAGGGATTCCTTTTGGGTCAAAAGGACTATTTGATTACCCGGGGTGGAGGCGTCGCCCGGAATTAAACCGGGATTTCCTTTCGCGAGGTGCGCGCGCGCGCCAGGAAACGTGTCCTCCTCCTAAATCAGCGAATTTCGATGATGCGGAAGCGCTCCGACGTGTTCCCCATTTTGTCGGTAATTTCAGCGTGGATTCCGAGACGCGGAAGTCCTGGGGGATCCCGGTTGATCCTTTTCCGGGGAGGGACGTCAGCTTGGGATGTGTTTCCCAGGAACTCGGACGTATCCCACCGCCTCTTTCTCCCGTGTCCTCCTTTTCCTTGTTTCCCTATTTTTTCCTCTTTTCCGCGACGGTTACGGCGAGGATCCCGCGACGGGTGGAGGCGGTTTCGCAAATCCATTTTGATCCTCTCTTCCGGTTTTCCGGGCGCGGACCAGTCGCGGATTTTTCGCCGCTTCCCCCCACGTTTCCCCGTTCTCCGTCCCCAGTTCCGCGGAGCCCTTCGACCGCTGTTCCATTTCCGCGTGTCCTGGACGGATCTTGGACAGGTCCTCGACTAGTCCTTGCCTCGGGCACGTCGGGATGTCCCGGGTCGCGTAAATCGTGGGCGATCCTTCTCCGCGAATCCGGCATCCCTCCGTGCCTTTTCCTCCGCCTCCACCCGGAACTGGCAAAAAGGACCAACGGGGAGGACCCGGAAAAGGGAGCAACCATTCGCCGGGGAAAAATCCCATTATCCTCGGTCCTGGGGGCCGACGTTTCGAAGCCACCGCGGAAATATAACGCGGGAAAATTGCTACGCGTTATTCCCTGTGCGCGAGCTACGGGGGCCGGAATTATTACGTGAAGGATGAGTAATTGCTGGGAAGAATGTCGAGATGAAAATCTACATGGGGATGCTGCGTCGCTGGAGGATCCTCCTTTCGGGGCCGCGATCGCCTCATTTCAACTCACCCTTCGGTGGGTTCGGATTAATTCTTCTTTTTAAAGCGGTTTCCGTCATCTCTAAATTCCGAAACTGGTCGATAAATGAACCACCTCGTCCACTTTTTATCACGAATGTCAGCAACCCCTAATCCAGGTTTATTTTTCTCTTTTCAGGTAAGTTGCCACAGTGGAGGCTGATTGACTGATCCAAGGGTGCTTATTGTCTCGTATATATTTTTATATTCGAGCGTACGAGGTATGTTCCTTTATGGGAAAATTGGAATAAGGGTAAGGAAGGTGCCGGAGGGGCTGATCGATTTATTTGAGGTTGGAGGAAATGTCGGGCGCAGTTTTGGTTGGGAGCGACCCCCTATTCCTTCCTCGCCCTTTTCGAATGTTTCCACGTATGTGCCCAATAATGGACCCCTGGGTTTCCGGTACGACTTTACCCCTTTGAAATTTCACGCCCCGCAGATTCTTTGCTATTCATTCCGCGGCACGGGGCGCGCGATTCCTCCGCCACGTCGAGCGGAACCGTGAAATTGATTCCGCTTGTCCATTATGAACCAGGCCTAGATGCAAATCCTACCCAGATATGCAAACGAGAGACCTCGACCTCGACAATGTGGTTCCTAGAGAGAGATGGAGAGCTTCCTTGGGCCTCTGCGAAGGAAATATGACCCTCCATCTTGCACCACCCACTGTTTTGTCGATACCAGAAGTGGGACGCCTTTCGGCTGCTTTCCGGAAAGAAAAAAGGGAGGTCGAGGAACAAATGCGAGGCAAAATGTCCTCGTATATGATCACACACGTCTCTCGTACAGAACCGCATGCGGTGTTAAGAAAAATCTCGTAAATTCATAAAACGTGAAATAAATTTATAATGCCCTCCCGGACGCATTCAGTGCACCCGCCTTTTAACTTTACACCCTGGTTTGCATAAATTTACCCATGTGAAAATTTCTATAAAAAATCGATGCTTATTCATGAACGCGCGTCGGGTAGAGTATGTTGCTTGTTGGATGGCCGAGATCATGCTGAGGATTAATTGAAGGTCAAGTTTCGCTTTTTTTTTTTTTCGAGTATTTTGCGAGGTCTTAACAGGGTTTCGATGATGTACGAGGTGGAGCATTGTCGGATTTCTTTTTGTATCTTTTTGTCGGGGGTTGAAAAGCGACCTCCATCAAAGAAGGGCGTGCTGTCGGAGGAGGGTGAGTCTTCATCTCTGAGGGGAGATATTCCATTAGACCACGTGGCTAGGTAACTCCACTTGCCTCCAGGTTCTACCTAGAAGAGATGCGTCCTCGTATCGCTTGGGGGTTTTCATCCCCCTCGACCTTGGCGTCTTCCCCTCGCACGGTTTTAACAGGTTAAACGTCCCTCGCACTTTTCCGGGAGGCGCATTAGTCCTTCGCTAAATAATATATCACGCAATTTCGGAGTCCTTGGGTGGCGACTAAGTGATCCCTTTTAGAGTCTTCACGGATGATGTGCCAAAATCGCACGGAGGGCTCGTCGAGCCCCTTACAAAAGCTATGAAAAAAAAAGAAAAAAAAAAGAATAAGTACAATGATCCGAGGTACTCTTCAGAAAATGGTTATAACTTTTGAAGTGTGCAATTACGAGGTCCTGGCGTATTTGGGCGCAAGGATGCTTACAGCCTGGTTTATTAGTGATGGCACAACAGATGGGCCACCGGCACTGACCTCTTAATGAATTAGGGGTGGCACGGTATCGGGTAGTTTGTCCGGAACGACTGTTGGTCCTGCACCTGGGCCAAGTCGGTATTACCATCTAGTAATTCCGCCGAAGTAATGCCAACTTGCTAATTCCAGTTGGGTACGTCTCGTCGTCGGGGCGACCCTTCGGCCTCGTCCTTTTCTTTCCCCTTCGGCCACTTCTTCGGCTCCTCTGTCGAGAGTGGCTGCCTCAGGAAAATCGCGCGTCCTCGGCATCCCCTCGAGGTCCTCGTTTCCTGAATTAAGGATGTCAAGGGTGTCGACCTATCCGAGTTCCCGCGATTACCTAGCCCCTTCTCCTTGGCCAGCTCTTGACCTGAGGCCACCTCTCGCGAAAAATGCCAGCTTGACCTCAACCTCGTGAAGTTTGTTACCCGCGGTCGTTTTTCCCGCGACTTACGAGGGAGCCCCGAGGTCGCCGATTTCTCTCGGACCAACCCTCTCTGACACGGTTAGCCATTTCCCCGAGACTTTAACGCGTTTCACCCTTCTTGGACTACCCGGGCAAGTTTTTAATTCCAAAAACGAGGGAGAGGTGATTTCCGCCCCCCTTATTTTTCCTTTCGGTGGACGATTAAATGGAGACGCGCGTATTATATTAGGGGTATATTGAAAGACAGGGTAGGGGAGGGGTGAGTAAATTACGTTTATATTAAAAAATTCACCTCCACCGATCTGTGAAAATGAGGACGAGGAATGAGTTTTTATCTCGGAGTAATACCGTATATTCCCCGGGTCTTTTTTTTCCGAGAGGAAATTGAGGGGTGGAAATGAAAAAAAAAAGTCGTATCCGGGGGGTGGGTCTGATCCTGGGGAGGCTTCGGGTCTCGCCTCGTTAGACTGTCGCAGATGCACCGGGAACCGTCGAAACCGGTAATGCCCGAACCAATAACCCGGGGAAACCCAACCTCCAAGCTCTCTCCAATAGTTTGCGTTTCCCCCGTCGGATCGCCCCCAACCCCCTTTCCGACCCTCCTCCCTGGGGCGCCCCACCCCCAGGAGTCCGCGTCCCTCTCGTCACGGTTAGCCATAATTTCGATTATATCGAGGACCCTCGCTCTATCTGGTCCTATCCGGAAAATTGAAACGTAACCACCGAGGGCCCTCGAGGGTGCATCGCTTTCTTACGGGTGGGGGGTGATACCGCACGTACACCGGGGTGCATAAATACGGCAACGTGCGCGTACAAGGTGGGCGGGCCTGGAGGTGTCTCGTCGGGGACAAGTACACGGGAAGAGAGCCGTCGTAAACGCGGGAATAATGGGGTAACTGCCCCCTCTGAACCCCACGGCGACGGGGATTTAAATATCACCGAAGACCAGGGGGGTGACTCCCCCTCGAGGCGCCCGAAAAAGTGCTCCGGACTTCTCTTCCCGGTGTCACCTCTCTCGAGTCTCGATATCTCTTATCGAATCCGTGCCTCCTCGCATGACGTATCAACCTGCGCGAACCATCCCGCAGGTAATAACCCCCGCGCCGCACAATTCCCACCCCCGTGTCCCACGGGCCGTAAAGGGGAATTATTTCTCGTCCCACATCCTGAGATAAAAGCCCGGGAATCTGGAATTCGGTTTACGTTCCCCCCTAAGACCGCCTCTCTCTCTCTCTCGCCGTCCCGTAAATCTTTCCCTATCTCGGCCCCTCGGGGCCCGCCACGCTCGGTCTTCGGGTCCTCCCCTCTCGCTCGCTCTCGCGGCGCTCCCCTATCCTCCGTCTTCGTCTCGTCGCAGCCACGTGGTCCGCGGTGCCGCGCCTAGAATTTCGGTGCGCGAGATTTCATTACGGATGCCGCGACACTCGGCATATCGCCCCTTCCCCCCACGGGAATATAATATGGACCGTTCCTTAATATCGCGTCCCCTTTAATCCCTGAGCTCGGTGCCAACCTGGTCTCCCCCCTCCCGTCCCCCTGGAAACGCAATACCCTCTCGAGCGCGACACCATGTGACACCGGAACGACGAGGAAATATTGCGGTTGACTTGGCCCGTCCACCGTAAGGCCCATCGAAAGGCCACACGAGGTGGTTTTTCGTTTTTTCTCTCGTTTTTTTTCCTCCCCCCTTTCCTGCCTTCCTCCCGTAATTCCGTATCGCGTTACGCCCTTGAATCGCGATTCTTGGACCACACCGAATCGAGAGCGGATACAGGGGTGCGACGAGTACCTATTTCCGGGGCGAGTAATTAACGCGATATTTTCTTCCCCTGGATCCTTTTGCCTCTCACCTTGGTTACTGTCCCGAAATGACAAGGGCTCTCCTCCTCGCACCCGGGAACGCTGAAACCGGCTCAAGGCCACTCGCCATCGATTTCCGAGTACTTGGTGGGCTCCTACCCGCTTACGTCACCGCCACCCTCCGAGCCCACCCTTCGCGAATTAAGTGACCTCGCTCTCGGCACTGCGCCATTTTTCTCTTTTTTCTTTTTTCTCCTCCGCTTCGACCACGGAGGGTGCGCACGTGACGCAATTGGGACAAGGCCCCGGTGACACCGGGGGATAAGGCGGGACTATTTAACCCTAATTTCGCCATGTGGGGTAACTGCGGGTCGCGACGGTCCAGGGGGATGAAGGGAGGATCTCGTCCACGGGAAAGCCAGGAATCGAGGGGGAGTTTTGTCCCCCCTCTTTCGAGGATTTGACTTCATCGACGTGGGGACGGTTATCTCCCGGATGGTCTTTCCATGAGATCATTTAATTTATCACTTTTTATTTAATCTCGATAAGCCGAAGCGGTGGTAAATTTTCTAGGGATTCCTCGATTCAATTTTGACCTTTTACGTCGATTTTCATAGAGTCCGTTTCCCTAGTCCTATTCCATTAGCATCCCTCGTGCATCTGCCCTGCAGGGGGCAGGGTCCCTCGGTCTACACCTTATCACTGGCCTTAGGTCGGGTTTATCACCGGCCCCGGACCCATAACTCCGACCGATCCCCTGGAAAGTCGCGTCCGAAACGGCGGCGGCGTCGCGACGCCTCTCGCCCATTTGTCTTCGGGGTCGTTCGGCGTCGGGATCATACGCAATATGTCGGCGGGCCGGGTCCTCGGAGGGAAGGAGAGGGCCAAACCACGGAGGACGAACTACACCCTTGGCATAACCGATGGGCAGGTCCTGTCGATGAATCACGTACTTTCATCCCTTTTAGCGAAATCCTTTCCCATGGTCGAAGGGGGTGGGACTACGTCCACCCTCGCGACGCGTTTTCGCAGTTTTCCCTCTCTGTGTACTCGACCATTCCGTAAACTCTGCAATTTCGGTGCGCGTGTGCACTTTACGTTAGAGGGGGTGGAGGTCGGGGGGGTAAAATCGCAGGACTCCCTCCGCGACCAAGTTCTGCCTTGAAAACGAACACAATTATGGGGAAATTTCCGGGGAAACAGTTTCCTGTTGATTTTCACCCCGCCTCGATCCGTTCGTGTTATTCTTCAGGGAAACCGCGGGGGTTGTAGTTCAACTTCCGTGGGGTGTATATCAAACTGGTCTGCACTTATGCAAACGCAGGATTTGTTTCGGAGTTGCGGAACGCAGGGGCTGGACTGGAATATTTTCGGCAACTTCCCTGCCTTTCGGATAATTGTTATCGAGCCAGGGGTTAGGATGGGAACCGGACTCCCGTGGCAGACGCTGTGTGCAGTTTAATTGAAACTGACCCAAGGTAGAATTATGCACCGGAATTATGCAGTTTGCAAAACTTTATACGTACACGTATTTCTACGGCGGCGCTTAATCCGATCCGAGTGGTTTTATTGAATTTTACAGGGAGATGATTCGGATTAATTAGACGGCGGGTTAATTAAACGCCGATCGCGGAGGACGGTGCTCTTTTCGGGTTCCCGGTTGTAACTGGGACCTGCCAACTTTTCCGAAGAATTTTCCACCCCCGGTCGCATCGGGAACAACGCGGGTCCGCTGCAATTGACAGCTCCGCTCTCGGATTTCGTTCCGACGTCGTTAACGCTCCTGACGTATTCACGCATGCCGACACTGTTCCGCCCATTGTTTTTCCTTTTTTGTTTCGAGGCGGATTTTTTTTTGTTTTTTTTTTCCCCCCATTCTTTTCCGCGAGATGCGACGTCTCGGCCGCTTCGACGTTCCGCCGTGCGACACGCGCGCGCCTGTCAACCGCAGCATCCGTAACCCGGTGTCGAGTTCTCCCCGTGATCCAACCCCTTCACCGAAGGAGGAAAATAATCCCCCCAGTAAGCGGATTTATAATATTAAAAATTAAGAATTAGTGTCAATGAACCTCGTAAGCACAATGGCGCTGAGAACAGCTCACCGAACGTCGCTGTTCCATCGTCGACTCGATAACGCGATAGCGGGAATGGGGTAGAAAATTGTACTGTAAATTATTGCATCGTTCATACGTGCAATAAAAATTATAGGAAATGCCGGGCTAATTGTTGATAGCGAATTAATGGCGAATATATTTATAACAGTCGTAGGGTTTACTCGAAGACGTGCACTCCAAGACATCGAGGGGGCTCGAAATTAAGAGCCGTCCGGTGCCTCGAACAGCCCCTTCTTAGCGCCCCCAAGTCGGGGGATGTCACCGGAGAATCGGATATATTGCCGGCCCTGCCCCAATATACCTATCCCCGTGTCGAGAGCAATGAGCCGTGCCGTCATAAATATTTTATTGCGGCCATTTTCCGGACGCGGGACGCGCGGAGGCCGCTCGGTCGGTCCGGAATTCGGGGCGTATACGTCACCCCCGACGCGAGACGTGCCCCTAAGGGCGCCGTCGTCGATGCGTCTTCATCCCTCACACGTCGGGCGACGTCTAATTCGTATCGACGCCATCCGCGGGAATAACCGAGTGCCCGATGCCACAGAAAAAGAGAGCCCGAGGAACGCCCTCCAGGGGTGGTTTCGCCTCCCCGGGGTGGTTTCACCTCCCAGGGGTGGTTTCGCCCCCAAGGCGGTTCGCCCCTCCGGGCTCGGAGACACATGGTCCTTCGAACGTCCGTCAGCTGCAGCTGAAACCGCCGCGAAATTTCCATTCACCCCTTCTCGTGAGCCACCCTCCTTCCTCGATCTCTTCTCCTACATTTTTTATATTTTGTCCCGAGACCATCCCTTCGAGGGGAAATCCTCGGCGCATCCCCGCCTGATGTTCCCCTGGACCTAGGAAACCCATTCTGGTTGGGAATTAAAATTATCTATTTTTATTTAGGGGTACTTTCATACCGAACCCTTGAGTCTTCGCTTGTTATTAGTTGGATCCTTTTGGAGTTTCATTTTCTATACATTTTCACAGTTTGGGGGAGTTGTTTTAAGGTTCAGGCATCGGGGGTGGTTATACGACCGCGTTTAGTATCGAAGTTGAGGGATTTCGCGTAAACGTCGAGCCATTGTCCCATCCATCCCCTTAACCACCCACCCCCCGACAATGGTGTTTTCCTCGAGCGTCTTCCGCGTCACTCGATACCCACCCTTCGCGGGGCGCGTTTGAGCGCAGCCACCATTGCGCCTCGGAACTTCCGACGTCGATCAACAGCGGGGATTATCTGCTCGAAGACACCCCTTTGCACGCCTCTCAGCGCCGGGTACCTCGATGATACCAACATTTCTCCCCCGGGACCCTTCCACCCCGTGGAAACGTCTCGCTTGCAACCTGCACAATCGATTTCGAACCACCCCCTTGACAGCTTCTCGCCTCTCCTCGAATCCAAGGTGAAGACTGAGAGGGGCCGTTAATCGCTCCCCACCTTCACCCCCTGACCGCCATTTTCGGCAGAATTTTTAAAAAGCCCTGGGATCCTCCCGGGAATGAATAGAAATATTTTCCCAATTTTCTTATACGTTGTACAGGGGGTGTGATATTTTTGATGAGGTCGTTTCATCTTTTATCTTCGATCTCGACGTCCCGGGTCGAGTGTTATAGATATTTTAGGAGGAGACGTGCTCTTTTATCTATTTTAGCAGGATTTGAATTTTTCGGTGGGGGGGTGGACGATGGCCTGGGGGAAACACTGATACGCGCTATCGGTCGGGGTCAGAGAATCGTCTTCCTCCTTCATCCGGAAGAGTAATTTAGCCTGATGGATCGATCTCACGGTGGCCACTCATGGCTCGCGTGATTCTCGTGCTTCCGTGTTTGTCTTTCCCCGAGGATAGATGAATTTCGCTCCGGAGGGCGTTTCCAGGGTGGCGGAGGGGGAGGTCGCGAGTTGTTCCCGAGGATGGCCGGCCGTTGTCGGAATCGATTGTTATAAATATCTTGGGGCTCGATGGGGCTGATTGCGATCGGCGAAGTGACGGTATTCTGTCGGGTACATATATACGCATTGTATATATGTACATACGTATACAGGGCGATCCAGTAACTCCGGCTTTTTCTCACCCCCGCCCTCGTGGTTCTCGAAAAATGATACTCAAATTACAATTGTTTCCCATTTTTTGTCACGGCTCCAAGATAAACACTTTAATGAAAATCCCTCGATGAGCTCGACCTCGTCTGTGGGATTTTTTATAGGGGTTGAATTTCGTTAGGAGGAAAAATAGGGGGTGGGTTCTGAGTGGGTATCTCGTTAGGGCGCTTCTGATGAGCGAAACGAGGAGCCCTTGTAACCGTAAAATCCTCGTCTGAAACACTTTTCGATATCCGGTCGGGGTTATCGGATCAGGCCATGTATCGATAGACACGAGGCGTCGAGAATCGATTTCACCCCTTTCGTGTCAGGATCATCGCGACGTACAAAGCCGCGGTCCGGCCGCTCCCCGGAAACGCGCTGTCATCGGCATCCACCCCCGCCCGGGAAGCGAGAAACAATTTTCCCTCGACATTATTATTATTATTCTTTTTTTTTAATTCCCTTTTTTTCTCCCTCCGTCCCGTCGGTCCAATTCCAACGCTGTCCTCGCCCCCGGGAATCGGGACTTGGCCGGGTTTTGTCACCGACTCCCTGGATTATTATTATGTCCATGAGCTGTCAATCACATCCGGCGGATGGGGTATATCGCCACGTCCCCGGGCCGCGCCCCATCGACGCCATTTTTATCGGTCGATTGCCCGCTATCGGTACCATATCTAACCCTCCGTATCGGTGGTTACGGCACCCCCGAAAATAAAAACCAGGAATACCTTCGCTCGTCACCCTTCTGCTTTTCTTCCTGAAGGAGGCCACCCCGCAGAACGACCTCTCGACGTTCCCTACGGATTTCCCTCTTTTTCAACCCCCCTAGATTTTCAAAAATTGGGATTTATTCTCCTAATATGTTGGATCGTTCCGGATGTTCGGGGGTAAATTTCACTTGCAGGGAATTTTCTTGGGGGTTTGCGTGTTTAAATTAGTGTAGGCGGTCAACAGTGCCGGAGGGTATGTTAGTGGTTAATTTATTTACATATGTATATATTTTTTTTTTGTAGTTTGTTTCATCGCAAGAAATTAATTTTTTGAAAATTTATTACTTCCTCCGCGAACTTAAGGATCCCGGTAGTTTAGTTAATTATGGTTAAGTAGAGGGTCTGAGAAAAAAAGTCGGAGAACGGGGGAGGTTCCGTAAAATGGAATCACTGTCGTTTCGCCGCATCCTTTGATAGCGCCTGATAGGGGATGATATCGGGGCACTGGCGTGGGGTACGTCCGTCCTGTCCGATGGAAACGGGCGTTTTAATGGAAATTGTTGTCGCTTTCTCGCGCTTCTTGGATCCGCCGACAAAGCAGTTTTAATTATCCCATTAACCGGTGAAAAGGGACGGCGCGAGGGGGGTAAAAGGCCGGCGAGGGTTTGCGTAAGACGACGGCGCGCCCGAGGAAGGGTCGGAGATTTTTGCCCCCGACGAAGGGCCCTTTCGTCGAAAAAAGGATATTCATTTACGGTAACGAGCAGAGGCGAAAGTTATAATCGCGGTAACTACTGTAGACGGTAATTATACCTCGGGAATTCTCCGAGTCAATTACGCGTCCTCGATCGCGATCCTGCGGCCGTATTGCGGGGCGTCAAGGGAGAATTCGAGGGTGGAGACGAAAGGGTCGTTTTACCTTCGTGCAAAAATTCGGATTCGGCCCTTTCCGGCCGCGATAACGAGTCGGCCGATAGGCGGGGTTAGACTAATTATACCCCGCGTTGCAGGGGTTTGATCATCCCTTCGGCAAGGTGCCACCCCTACGGGGTTCTTTTTACGCCGGAACGAGAGTTCTCCGACCCCGCGTCATTTAATCAACATTGTTCAGAAATTATTTCCCTCTTTACTATTCTCAATTTTTTGTCTCAATGTCGAGCGACTAATTAAGCCTGTAAAAAAAAATATATATACGCGTAATGTGGCAATTTTCGGATTTCTTTGCATTGCCATTTCTTTTCAAAGTGCATTCAAGGGGTGGGGAGTACTCCAGGGGAAGGGGCGAGACGGTGACCAATGGGGTAAGATCGAGGGTGAATTTCGTCGGGATGCGTCCCGACGCCTTGGACGAGCCCTTGGAGGTCGGAATTGGGGGTTGATGCGAATATACCGGTCTTCCCCTGTATCCACCCCCTGGGTGCATCCAACCCCCTCGGTGCAGGTAATCGACGGTGCATCGCGTCGTCCTCGTCGCTCGGTGGTGCGCATTCGCCCGTCGGAATTGGTCGCACTTACATTAGTGCCCCGTGGGCGAGGCCACGTCGACCGACGTTATCACGACCCCTGATATCGGATTTACGGGACGCCGGCAGCTCTTTGGCCGCAGGATGCACCCGGGCGTGACCGGATGCAGATTCGATTCTCCCCGAGGCCGAGACGATAGGGCGGGAAATCGGTCCGCCCGTTAAGTTATTTGACGTTGGGCGGGAGAGTGCCTTCAAGGGTGCCCCAATAAGGGATGATAGATACCTCGGAAGAGTCGTTATCAGAGAAACAAAAAATCCAAGCTCGGATCATTGCAGATGATTGTAAGAAATTTCGTGAATAAAGGGCGAAGTTACAATTTTCGTCGATTTTTCGATTATCTGTTATCTATTAGATTAGTGCTAACCCGATGCGGAGCACTCCGTTTCATTACCCTGGGGTAAGAATGATTAGAACGTTCGGTATTGCTAGGTTTTCCACCGCACGTCGCCAGGGACGCCTGGATGTGCACGAGTGCGCTCTTTGCTCTCGAATTCAGGATGATCTCCGACGTGCACTTTTCGAATTCTTTGCGATGCACCCGGACTCGTTTGCACGCACGAGGGCGAATTACACGACGGCTCTGGACGGGATCGTCGAAATCCCCTGGTGGGACCTCCCGGAAATTCCTTCTGGAACGGCCGGCTGGCCGCGTTCCAGGACGCGATACATGTACACGCGTACTTGCGAGTAGGTGCACTTGCGCGTGTACCTGCGAGTCGGTGTACGTGCACGCGCACCTACGAATTGGTGCATATGCCCGCGCACGTACAAATTGGTGCATGTACCCGCGCACATACGCGATTGGTGCATGTGCACACACACCTATGAATTGGTGCACGTGCACGCATATCTATGAATTGGTGCACGTGCACGCATACCTACACTAGGGATTCGGGGATGCGCTGCGCGCGGGCCGGCGTTAAAGGCGGCCGCGAGGCGGCCGCGAGCTCAGTGCCCGCCGGACCGTTGGACCGGACACTTGGGCGGAGGTTTCGCGCCTCCGGTCTCTCGGCCCGGCAGAATTGCGCGGGCGAAAAATAAACGCGTACCTTGATCAATTTTGCATCCCCCTGCGCACGTGCCCGCCCCCCTGCGGCGGTAATTGCGAGCCCCGGCCCGGCGGATTGCTCGCTCAAAATGGAGATTTATGCCTTGCATACTTGCCAAACTCACTATATACCCGCTGTACGCCACTATACTTTGCAGGACCCGGGGAAAATTTTCGTCTTCCTGTAAATTAATCGGGCAGGTTCCCAGACACCGGAAATGCAACCGGGGGTATTCCTGATTTTTTTTTTTCTCAGTCTTTTATATTTTCTCCTTTACATGGGAGATGACGCTGCCCTATATTTATGCGAATATTCCCTCTCCGCCAACGAGAGCCGCGACCATTTCTCACAGCCACCCCCGCACGATGCAGCCGCATCTCGAGTCATTTTGTTCGGCAATTTGTCGTGCGTTCATGAACTTTCTCAGCAGCTGAACGTACGGCCTCGTTTATTAGAGCGGAGGATAACAGCGGGGGCCGATTTTGGCCTGCGTCATGATCCTTGCATTTCACTGTTTTTCATTTTTTTTTTTTTTTCCCTAGAACACCTTATTGTCGCCATTGGATTTTATATCGAGAAATATTCGATTCCATCCCTAACCTGTTAAGGACTCACCCCGGGAATAAGGACTCCCCCTGGGAAAAAGAAGTTAACCGAGCCGTCACGGTCGAATCAACGAAACTCGCCAAGTTCAACAGAACTTCCCCGAACGCGAGAGAGAACTCGGCCTGACCCAAATAAGAACCGGAAGTTAGCTCGGCAAATTAAATGGTATCCCTCCCGTCTCGTATTTCTCGCCTCGCCCCTTTCCATCCCCTCCCAAGGTCCCCCTTAGCGAGAACAGTGCCCTCAATTTGGAAAATTTCTCAAACAACTTTTCCACAATTTGGCAACGATTACGCGAGCATTGGGGGTAAACGCCACGGCAAGGTGATAAGATGTCCCTTCGCTTGTCTACACCCCCGGGAAAAATAATCTGGTCCATTTGACATATAACCCCTTAATCGAGTGCATTAGCTTCGATCCGGAAAACCTTTCGGTCGAGCGAACCGAATTTAAGCTCACTCTGGACCGAACTCTTTTTGCTCCGGTCAACTAAAATGTATTAAATCGTTTCGTTAATTATAGAAAATATATTCTAGTCGATAAGCCCGAATTAAGTAGATATATATATATATCGAATTAACTTTAATATTTGGGGTGATCTACCGCAATACCCGAAAATGATGAACCGAGGGATTTAATCGTGTCGATGTTTTGAGGGGTCGACGGAAGAATCATATTTCACGGTTGAGCCAATTTTATCGATTTATACAAATATTGTTCCATGTTTACCTTCGAGGTATTTCCAGAGTATATTAATTTCCGTGTCTCGGAGACTCAATTCCGCCCGTCTTCGGGTCTGCCGATATCCCGGCGCGATTTCGTCGTTAAGCTGTCCTCGGTCCCCGTCATCGATACCCGAGGGGATTCGATGTCAATCGATCTCGCCCGGCGACATACTTACCGCGGGGACAATATTTCACTCCGCGTCACGTCGACGCGTCTCCTCCGTCGAGGGTGCGCATCGGGCCGCAAGAAGTTTCCCGGCTAGTTCGATGACGATTTATTAAATCCTATCGGGCGGATATTGGGAGAACTGGGTGGCGAGGGCGGTTAAAATATTAAGTACCTGATCGAGGGGTAAACGAGGGCCCGAAGGGGTGGTGGGGCGTCGCGGCGCCAAATGACAAAGTGTCATCCGACCGGTCGAAATTGAATCCGCCCGGGCGGGAATTAGCGGAGAGGTCGCCGCGGATCCCGCGCATCGGGACCGCGGATTATGCGCGCCGATGATGCGATTGCGGCGCGGGACGGGGGCGAGCGGAATCGACGCAGCTTTAAACCGCCCGGCCGGATATAACGTTCCGGCCACCCCCGAGGATATAAGCGGGCGGCGGGCGGCGGGCGTTCCGCGACCGACAATCGGCTCGGGGGGATCGCATTAAATTTCCCGAAAATTTCACCCCCTAGTCGTTTCTCCGGCCGGGCGGGACTTTTTCCGCCCGCCGGGGGCCGCGGCATCGGTTCGATTCGCCGATCGCGATCGCGCGGAATCCGCGGCCCCCACCCCCCAGGGTGGCGTCGACACGAAAAGCTACACGGTCTTTCTCTGGGGGGGCGGGGGGCGAATTCGAGCGAGCAACCCTTAACGCTCTTTTGAGCCGAGTCGAGCGCGAAGCCATCCCAGCCGTGAAAGCGGCCCGGCGCCGAATGCGGCGACGCTTTTAAAAGCGTTTCCAGATTTCCGCGAGGGGACCCGCCGTGGCGGGGCTCCCGATATTCCCGGAATCCCGGAATTCCGGCGACCCCGCCCCGCGCAACCGGCGGGGTTCTCACGAATCCGCGGAATTCACCGCCCGGCCGGAAGTCGGCCCGGCGTCATCCCCGGATCGCGCTTGTCCGCTCGCCCGCCTCGTTTCGCCCGCCCTCCGGATGGATCGGCCCTGCGGCCGATCCGCACCGTCCGGGCCGCGACACCGGGGTGCTCGACCAAGCGGCAACCCTTTGAATCCGATCGACAGGGTAGATGCCGTGGGTCTCGCTCCTGGTTGCACGATGGATTTCTTCATTTTTGGAGATCACGAGGAAAGGGTTTTTCCTTCGATGATTTTTTTTTTCCTTTTTCATTCTTAATTACCCTAGGGACATCCCTTGAGAGCGGAGGCACAGTGGCGGGTTTATTAATCAAGTTACCGAGCGGCAACCCTTTGCATCTAATCTCGATGCTTCGACAAGGTGGATAATTTGCATCTTGCTAATGAGTGGTACGAATGCACGTGAAATCTCTCGATTCTCGTCCCCGAAGTAAGGGAAAAATGTTTTTAATTACGTTCCTGATATCCCCTGGGAACTTAATTACGGAGGGGTCTATGAGGTTCCTTATCAACGTCTCCTTGCGGCATTTCAACCACTGTTTCGTCCCTTTACTTTGTCCGCGAGGTGGGGATCCCCACTTACCCGTGTCCCCTGGCTCGGAGTACAGGTTATCATTTGCATAATTATCTATACGGGGGGAACGCGACGTTAAAGCTCGACTGCGTCAACTATCCGCGTTGCGTGCTCCGTCGAGTCCGCTTAGACCACGCATTGACGATTCGATGTTAAACGCGATAGGGAGCGATAACATAAGCGAGGACTCGGTAGTGAACCGCAAGCTCTAATTCGGTGTAAGTATTTCCTAAGACCAGGTAAGTGGCGGATTAATTCCGCTCTTCGCTCCTTAGGACATCCGCGTTGCGGTTTTCCTTCCTCCTTTTTACCCTAACGTGCGAATCCTTCCTCCTTTCCCTCGCGCGTCTGCCTTTGGCGCTTTCCAACCCCTTCTGACAGGCCACCCCCTCGTCCCTCTTTCCGCTCATCCCTTCTTTCCACCCACCCCTCGCGAGTCGCGGCATTCGCGCCCACCTGGGAAAATAGGGGGCTGGGCGAAATGACAAATTGTCGGGGATTACTTTACCAGGTGATAAACCCCCTCCCCATAATCGGCCCCCCTTTTCCGCCAACCACCTACGAGATTTCGAATTATTTGGGCGGCCGCGGTTTCGCCCTCTCTCTCGCTAACGTGGACCGAGCACCCTTGTCGAGCCGCGTTTCGCTCTTTCTCTCTCTCCCCGATTCTCCCTCCATCTCCCACCTGACAAATACCTTCGGATCCGCGGGGGTGCCACCCCCGGCCGCTTTCGATCCCCGTAATTGCGGGACGCGCTGCGCCGAGACGCCCCGCGGGTCCTCCGCAAGGTGCGCGCCGACGATTTACCACGGGCTAGCGGAAAACGTCGGGGCGAGCTTGCGGGGCCATTTTTCATCCCCCGTCGTTCGCATCCCTTCCGTCGATCGAGCCGATCTCTCCGCTCGCTAGCCGTCTGTCCGCGGATCTTGACCGCTACGGAAAAATAGCTCGAACGATGAACAGAGATCCCTCAACCTGTATTTTTTTTATTTAATATTCACTCCCCTTGCTCAACGAAATTTATTAACACCTACACATATACTCAGCCCACTCGAGAATTTATTTCATATCGAAAAATGCAAGGAATTTCGCCCCGAAATGGAAATGTCCCCTCAGAGGGGACAAAGGGTTAATTTTAGGTAGATATAGGGTGTGTAGTAATTTTACATTCTTCACGTACACTATGCGGGATTTTCTAGGTCTCTTTCTAGATATTAAAAATTATTAGAATTTTTCAAATCGTGCACTTGAGAAATTCCATTCTTCCTATTGATTTCCACGTATCTTTTTTATTCTTTCCCGGATTATGTGTCGCGTTTTTTTTATTTTTTTTTTTTTTAGGATTACTTTACATAGACCGTATGGCTAGATCGACGTCTGAGGGATATACGTCGAGCCGAGGGCGGGATCTCAGAAATTCTTTATGCTAAAATTCCTTCCGGCCCGTTTCCTCGCTCCGGAGCGTTTTGTCTCCCCGGCGGGGGCGAGTTTGCCGAGAACGAGCGTTTTCACTTCTTCGGATTCGGCTTAGAGAGACGATCGATTCGTCGAGAGTCTCGATGGCCCGACGCCGACGCCTCTCCCAGAGGGGGGCGACATTATGCAGGCGTCGCCGTATCGCGAGGCTGTTTGCTCCGAGATATCCGCGTCCTCTCTCGCTCTCCTCGAGTTACCCGCGGCGACGGCGACGGGGTTAGAGCGTTTCCGTTTGCATAATGTTCACTTCCGGTCGCGACCCTCGCATCCCCGAGTCCGCGAGGACTGCGGGGTGCCGGTATTTCCGGGGGATATTCCGCCACGCGGAATCCGCGCAATCAAGATCGGCTCGGACGACCCGACATAGCGCGGAACGCACGCGGAAGCGTACAGGAGGTCCGTGTTTCCGGTTCCTCTCGTCGCAGGGGGAGGAACAGGGGAATTGGTCAAGGGTCGTGGGTTCTCAGGGCTTTTTACCTTCCCCAAGAAAATCGTGAAAAGCTCTAATCGGCGTTATTATTCCGTCGTAATCGTCGGCTTTGCTCTCTGACAATTTGTCGAATTCCATGGTCGTGATAAGGGAGATATGAAAAATTGGTTGACGTTCAGTCCCATCGCGAGAAAGGGAAATTAATGATTTGTTACGGTGTAGTTCCGAGGTTGGGAATAAGAATAAAAATCTGACAAAATATAATTTGATGGGTTGGGGTGAAAGAGAAAAATTAAAAAAATAATACCCCGAGGTCGGGCATTATTGTCAAGAAATAAATGAACGATGGTAAGTTCGGCCTCTCCGCTCATGATACATTCTCTGAACTCTTTGAGGAACTTCCGGAGGAAGGTCGACGGCTTTCGGACGATTCCGGAGAATCGTCGAGTCCGTAAGTCGGTCGCCCTCGTCGAAGTGTCGCCGCTTCGCGCTGAAATCGGAGAAACGCGGCGACAGTGGCCTGTCCCCTCGTTTTCAAGAGCACCGAGACACGGGAAGTGAAACTTTATCATTGCGTGACAGTCCCCCTGAAGAAATCCCCGAGAAGCCGTAACAAAGACCTTCGGGGGAATTAACCGAGTACACGGAAACCATAAGCCCGCAGAAATTAAATTCCGAGACGGTCACCTGTCGCCTTGTACCCTGGGGGACATGAACGCCTCCCATGCATACAGCGTCGCTGACATAAGAAAAAGAAAAAGAAAAAACATTTAATCGCGTCGATCACTGTACACATTTTTTTGTCGACCCGAATTTCCGCAATTTTTAGAGCCAGTTAGTCTCGCGAACAACCCAAAATTGAATCATTTTCTAGCCTCGAGTTCAGGGCCGATTTTCTCGCGGCAGGAAAACCTTCCCCTGGTTGAAGGATCGTTACAGGGGATGATGAAAAATGGGGAATCCTCGAAGGAGGCGCCAAGGCCGATAACGGGGAAAATCGCGGTTCTCTCGCGAGGCTCGTCGAAGGACCTTAAACAGGAGGGACGTTCTGAAAAATGGTCCCTTTGACAAATCGTTTGATGCTTCATGAAAAATGGCCGCGGCTCCTTATCCGGGGAGGAGGGAGGGGGTCCTTGGCCGGCGATTTCTCATTAGATTATCCCAGGAGGTCCTCATGGGAGCATCCTTGCGAGGACGTCCCGCTTAACCCGTGCCATTAAGCGGGGTCCTTGTGTACCGGGCACGAAGGGCAGCCTTTTCCTTCTTTGGCCTCCTCTCTCTCTTATGGATCTCTTTCTTATTTTCTGCCTGCACAAGGGAGCGAGGCTTTTCGTGGGACTTCGCCTTTGCCTCCCTCGGTTTACTCGGGGTCCTCGCTCCCTCGGGAACCGGGGCATGGAAGGCTCCCTCCCGGTCCTGGAGAACCGTTCCCCGTTCGAGAGGAACTCATATCGAAATCCCCAATACCACGTCAAGTGCAAAAAACGATGAAATAATATTCGAAATACATATCGACGATCTCTTTATGCACGGTTTCTTATCGCTCAGGGTGATAAAGGACTCCGGGCATGGAGCAGGGTTACGTGTCACGAAGAATTTAGGTTTCCCTCGGTGTTTTTTTATTCCCCCGAAGGAAAGGGCTAAACGTCGATTTTGAGACGAATTTTGACATTTTTGGACAGCTCCGCCGGAGGGAATTCACGGGGAACGTATGAAATTGCAGTCGAAAATTCGGGGAACAGCGTGCATTCCCTAGGGCTGTGCACATCCCGGGAGTATTTGTCTTTATGGAGTGCGTCGGTATTTCGGGGGGAAATTTTAACACCCAGACTTGGGCTTAACTACCGAGGGCACTTACGGGCTCGGAGCGACGCGTTATTATTTCGGCGCGAACTTCCTGCCCCCAGGAGCCCAGAGATGGGCCTCGATACCGTAGACTGCCTCGAATTTCCGTAATTAAAATTCATTTCCCACCGCGCGACGCAGTAACGACGTTATCGCCCGATAAGACCATCGTCGATCAAGGGAAAGCTCGCCCTGTAACGATACCCACGCCCCTCTTACAAGTACTCCCCCGTTACGTTTAAGCGCCTCCCGCCACCGTTATCAAATAAAAAAATTCGTGAAATCCACAGTTAAAAAGAAAAAGAACCATGAAATTACAGATTCATTAGCGGAAATCATTATCTAGAAATTCATCAAGCGGGGATTTGTAAATTCAGCGAGTTGCCATTCTCGCGACGCGTTGCCCGATCACAGGTGCGGATCAACATCAAATCTTTTTGTTAATGACCTAAATAATCTCTTCCCATCATCGTTTTCAAATGAAGAAAAAATCATAAAAATCCGCAATTAAACCAAAGAAAACGATGAAATGACAAATTCATCAAGCGGGGATTTGTAAATTCAGCAAGTCGCAATTGTCGCGGCGCGTCGCTCGGTCGCAAGTGCGAATCAACGTAATCTTATTGTTAATGACCTAAATAATCTCTTCCCATCATCGTTTTCAAATGAAGAAAAAATCATAAAAATCCGCAATTAAACCAAAGAAAACGATGAAATGACAAATTCATCAAGCGGGGATTTGTAAAATCAGCAAGTCGTAATTGTCGCGGCGCGTCGCTCGGTCGCAAGTGCGGATCAACGTAATCTTAGTGGCGCAAGGTGCGTCGGGAAAGGAGATAATAAAAAAAAAGAAATAGAAGAGCAGTTCCTTACTAAGTTTCCCATAGCCGGGTCATGCCTCGCGACGGGAGCGAAGGTGCGAAGTAACGACGTATCCACAAATCATCGAGACAATGGCCGGGCGCGAGCGAAACAATGGCGGCGGTCTTATTCGGGCGATGCGGCATCACAGGACGGGGAGGTGTTAAACCAGCCGACGATTCTTTCGCGGGAACAACGGTGTCGGCGTTTAGCGGCTGGAACCTACCGGGTCATGCCTCGGCCAGGTGATAAATTAAGGTACCCATCCTGTCTCCTTGGTGTCTTCCTCCGGCGGGGCTCTCCCTCTTTCTCCCTCTCTCTCGCGTCTCCCGTCGCGGCGATCCTGTGTACCCGTTCCCTGGGGACGGCGCCATGTGTTACGGGGGATGATATATGGCCGGCAAGTTGCCCCGTGAAATATCTCCGCGAACGGCCGAACAAGGCGCCCTACGAAGTCCTCGTAATTAACGCCTCCAAGAGGAGGCCCGCCTTCCTACGGGAACCGCGACCCTTCCGTTCCCCTCTACACCCTCGGAAAATCCACCCGAAAACTCGAAAAATTCCCGAAACGCGCCTCCGATCTCCAGATCCCTTGTTCGGGCTCGCGCGACGCTCGTGTACTTCACTACTAGAGAGGTTTCTTCCTCCTCTCCCGTATGAATATTGATACTAGCTTATGACTATTAAAGGCTTCTCCGGTTATTTTTAAGAACAATTCCTTCCGGCGCCAATATTTCCTCCATTTTTTTTTTTTTTTTGGTAATCCTTGTCCAGGTAACTTTGCGTCGAATTTTCACCGCGAGATTATGAGATTGAATTTTATCAACGTTTCATTTTTTAAGGGAACTTTGTCAGGTTCTATCATCATAGGATAGGAGGCTATTTTTTGTCTTTTAATATTAAACCATAATTACAAGTCGAAGAGGCATCAGCTGTTAGAAAGTTGTCTCGCGGCTCTCTACGATTTCGTTTCGGCTTTTTTATTTATTCTTCGGTCCTTTGATAGTCTCTCGTCAATTTTTCTCGGATTGTCGTTTCCATGGAATATGATCGAAGTAATTAATAAGAGGGGGATGAAAAATTTTTATTTTCGGGCTTAAGGGTCTTGAAGGGGTGACTGCGTTTTTCCGTGCCGGCGGGAAGGAGCGGTCATTTTCGATATTTCTCGACAATACCAGGAGCCACATCGCCGTCAGTAATTACGTTCTATGGACCGTTTTCCCGTCTAACCGATCCACGTCGCGTCGGCTTGACGTCCGATCAAATTATAGGTACAGCAACAACGGTCCTGCAATTTGTACTTCCGCATTGGCCGGCGCATCGGGGGTCGCGTGCAGACCTCGACATTTCGATACCATTTTTTATCCAGCCCCGGTCGTTACCGCGGGCTCTCGCGTTTCCCGTTTATTTCTACCTTTTCCTCGCTTTCGCGGACATTCCGGCCAGCTCGCGCGATCCGCCCCAGGAAAACATCATTATGCCGCAAATCCGCACATTACCCCGTGGAAATAGATACCTCGTCGCGGCTAAATTCCCACTTCGACGTCGTCCCAACGTAAACTCGAAGCGATATCGCTGCGAGATTAAATATGGCCCCAACGTGGAACTATAATTGCCCGGACGCGGATCGACTCCAAGTGGCGTTTATTTGGGCGGAATTTTGCCACCCCCGTTTCGAGCGGATCTTTCCGCCGTATTTCAAGGCTCGCTCTTCCTCCGTCTCGCGTCTATTCCGCGGTAACGTGTTACCGGAGATGTATATTTTCATCCGCCGTTGGGAAATAAACGGCCGAGGCGCGGACGGATCCGCCCGGAATGGCGGCGAAATTTTGGAAGGGAAGTCCTAAGGAGGACCGGCAGAAGTGCACGGACACAATCCGAGAGGAAGATCAACTTTCTTCGAGGCGATGGGATGAAAAATCTGCCGAGTGGTTCTCTTGTTAATTGAATTTTCTGACCGGCCGGGGGACCTTAAGGGCTCCTCCGTAACCGGGCGGGCGATCCTCCGGATATCTCGGTTTCGTTGGCGAAATAACGAGCCCGGTCGTAGGTGGGTCCCGAAGTTGACGGCGAACCCGGGGAAATGAATATTCACGGTCTTCCGACGACGACGCCGACCTCCGGACGCATGGGTAAGCGGCTCCGAACTTCCGGACGGAAAAGGGAAAAAAAGAGTTTTTCCCGCCCGCCCTGGAGGCGAGGTCTCCGATTTTCCTTTCGAAGCTTTGCGATATTGCCAGCGGTGATTACGAGGTGCATACGACTAATCGATCGATACGTTAAGGATTTCAAGTTCAGATTGATAGTAAGGCCCAACAATTTGGAGATTTAAAATATGTATTAATATCCGCAACCCTGAAAATTCGTACAATGTATTAATAGGCAATATTGCAAAATATTGCCAATTCTTTTAATTTCGATTTTTAAGGTCTAGGCAGTACTCGGAACTTTTCTAATGGGATGTGTTTTTTCTATCCGCACGTTCACTAGATTATCCCGTGTCCTATATTCGTCGAATCCAAAAACCCGCTTACGAGCGGAAATAACGCGGAACGCGCGCGACTCCAAACAAGGCCGCTCGGCGAAAATTAATTTCCACCGACAAAGCGGACCTCCGGCTGCGCCGAATTAATCGCGTTTCAGGATATCGAGAGCTTCATAACGGGGCTAAATTTATTGAGGGGCCATCGCAGCCATCTTCGAATGTCGAATGTTTAAAGAACACCGAGCGTTTCCGTCCCGAATCTCTTCGTCTTCGCTCGGACTTAACCTTCGATCCTCTCGCGACGTCTTCCAGGTTTTTCTCCCCGGCTGTAATTCAATTTCCTTTGTTCTTCCTCATTTTCGCGTCGTCCCCGGGACAATTCTCCTCACTTCCAGGTCCTCGGGACGTTTCTATCCCCCGGGAGACCGTCCTCACCCCTTCTCTCCACCTTGGCTCCTTTTTCTCAGGGTTCCTCGGCGGTCCTTCTCTCTCATTATTTTCCCAAAGATCGCAAACGAACCCGGCTGGTGGCCGAGCCCTTTCCATTAAATTTTAATTTAATTTCTAGCCCCGGAACTCCGGCCGGTGTTTGTCGAAACGCCGGGACCTCTCTCTGCCCACTCGTTTACCCATTGTCTCCTCTCCATCCCCGTTCCCTTTATGCAGATGCTTTCCTATTTTCCGGCGCGTTTCGCTTCTCCCGGCTCACTTTTCCTCCCCTCGATCGTCCCCACCAAGGGGAAAGAATTATTTCGTCGATTTTTGTTTCTTTAAACGAAATCTCTAACGTCACGGCAACTTGTGACGCTCGTTGGAGACCGGGGCGAAACGAAGAGTGAAACACTTGTTTCATTCCGTTTCTTCCGCAGTTAATTACCATTTATATCCACCTTTGGGTGTCAGTATCGAGACGATTTGCTTAAACGTTTCCGATAGTATTAGTGCGACATTCTCGCTGTTAACAATCGATATTTACAGTGGAATGGAAATGAAAGAATTCACTTCTGTGCTGGTCACGCGCCCATTTTTTATTGACTCCGTGAATGCTCCGTTTCATCTCCTCTGGTTTAATTTCATCCCTCGATCAGTCCCGATTTTCCGCCCCTAATTTTCACACCCCCTGTCCCCGTTAATCCCGCAACCTTGGGGTGCAGATCGAGCCGCGAAATCTGCGACCGGAATCAAAAGCGGATTTGATCCGATTCGGGTCTTGCTCCTTTTTCCAACCGCGGCTTCAATTGCGCGTCCCTCTTTTGCCTCCCTTCCACGTCCTTCGGGCTTTTTCCAGCCTCTCTCTCCCTTCGTTTCGATGAATCACCCCACGGTCCACCCCCACCTGAAAATGCCCGTTTAGAAAAGGCATCCACGCAGCCCCCCAAATGAAAGGCCGGCTAATTAAATCAAACATTTTTCCCCGGCCTCGTTTGGCCCTTCGCAAAAATCCCTACGTGACCGGTACCACCTGCGCGAATTTTCCGAGATGAAATGGCGACGTTGGGGTACTTCAATTAGCGGGGCAAAAATATAGGGAGCGATTATCCAGTCGATATCATTTCCTACCGAGGGTCTCGGTCGAGGGCGGGCGATCTTGCACCTGGGTCTGGGAAATCGGGGAAATCTGAATTTCCGCCAAACACCTCGCTGGAGGGGGACCATCTTGGTGGAGGTGGGAAGGGCATCCAATTCCGGATTAACGTTCCGGCAAACGTTTCAATGCTCGTGGCACGTATTCGCGGGAGCGCAGGACGATCGCTCGTAAACTGCAGGAGGCCGCTGGAGAACCTGCGATCGTCCGTCTGTTCCCCGTTTCCCTTTCCCGGACCCTCGTCTTCCTCTTCCTCTTCGAGATCCTCTTCGGGTTCCTCCTCAGGTTTCTACCCTGCTGCTGGAGGCCCCTCGCAACGCGTTCAACAAGGTTTCGCTCCGCGAGGTCTTCCCCTTCTCTGTCTTCATCTCCTTCGCCTTCGTTTTCTCACCTTTCTGGGTATATAGCTTCCTTGCTCCCGTTCAACTTCGACGGTCTCTCTGCATTCTCGGTTCACCCGACTTCCGACCACCGGCTAATAGCCTCTTAATCGCCACTGATTAAGCATTCGGGCGCGAAGATTCCGCGTCAGAGATAATCCGATGATGGAGCTTGGGAGCTATGCGCTGAGAACCGCATTTCCCGTTCGCCGGAACTGTTTAATCGCGAAACAGAGCTCGGGATGGACCGAGAAATTTAGGTTAATCCCCTGTAAATTGAATACATTATCGAGATTGTTCGTGAAGATGTGATAAGAAAAATGAATACCCGCTCCGTCGTTTTCTGGGACTGTTTCCCCGCGAAACGAGGCTGGGAATGAACCCAGACGTTGGATCAAATTTTTAATATAATAATCAGATTACCGTCGAAATTAATTTCTTAACACGGTAATTCGTAATCTATTACGCACAAGGATGTATGACAGTCTATGACACGTGGCAATAAATCGACTTAACCATATTCGAGGAAAGTTTTCATTACGTCGGATTACCTGGGATGCAGAGAGGTGCAATCCATTGCACTTGTTCGGTCTGATTGCTCGACTTGAATCGCTTTGTGCACCATCGTATGCGCTCCGACGATATGATTTCCCCTTCTGCCTTTGATAAGCTTATCGCCGTCGCCTTTGGCGCGTATGTTTGCACGTACGTGAAAAAGAGGAATCGCAAATCGTCCCAAAGGGGGAGGAAGGACGAGCTCCGATCGGAGCCTCTTTATTCCGGGGATGATTGAAGCGCGGATTGAAATTACGGTACTGTAATGGTTACAGAGTCTCGGCATTCCGATTTTCTTTCCACCCTCCTTCCATATCGAGTCGCAATCTCTGGTTATCGCGATCCCTGCTCCGGGGCTCCATCCGCGGTCCATCGATCGCGTAATTGCGCACCGAGATTCCCCCATCGGTAATCCCTCAATTACGTCCCTTCGAGGAGGGAAAAAAGGGAGCCACTCGTAAAAACCCTCCGAGGGAACTCGATGAGCTTGTTCGCCACGCCGATTGCGCCCCGCCGTGATTTTCATTCCGTCAGTTAACGCTTCTCTATTTGCCGTCCTTCCGGAGCGGCGCAAAAGGCACTTTTGCAAGGATTTCATTCTCTCCCTTTCCCCCCCTCGATGCACGTAATTGTTAGAAAACGACGCTCGAACCTTCCTCGCGTCCCCCTTCCCAAGGTTCGTCGGGAGACAATAGAGGAGCGGGGTGGAAATTTCAAAAGAATTCTCAAAACATGGATTAACCTCGTTCAGCCATTTTCCACGAGTTAACCCGACTCCTGAAATCACGTCCCTCCCCCTTCTGGGCCTCCACTCGGAAAATGAACTCCCATGGTTGTCGGAATTGAGGAAAATTCATTTTCCTTTTTTCTGTTCCTTTTCTCTTTTCTCTTTTTTTTTTTAAGAACCATCGGGCGAAATTCAAGAACTTCCGACGCGAGGAATCGCGACATCTCTCTGACGTCTCTTGCACAAAGTTGCGGCGCGCCTCTTACGCGGGATGGCGGATACCGCTGTTAATTAATATCAAATTTACCGGGGCCCGAGAAATATTCGGCCAGCCCTTAGGCGAGTACTTTGAAGTCTCGACGCGGAAAACTTGAGGCGTCTCCGGGGTGAGGGGTTTCCGCTAAGTCGAAACGCGATAACCCGAACGCGACGAGAGCTGGGCTGAATGTTCGTTAAAACTTTGTCCGGAATATCGTAATTGCTCGCGGGGGGTTGGGGGGGTGTCTCGATGTGCCACGGTCGGACAGGTGTAGGTACACTGGGGCGAGGGGGAGGCGGTGGGTGGGAATTATCCACTGTACGGACGCACGTGGCGAACGCACGGGTAACGAGGGCAAGTTGGGAAAACCGAAGCTTTCCGTTCGCGACTCCGCATTGTGGACGCGCCTTCGTCGTCGGGTTAAACTCGCGGAAATCGCCTCCACCCGGGCGGAAAAGCGCGTTCTCGAACTCGCCACCTCGAGGCGAGATGACTGACCTACGACCTCAGTGGGGAGCCGTCACGTGCAATTCGGAGCTGAAAATGGAAATTGTAACGCCAAGTGACATTCCGGGTTAGGTTGTTCTGAAAGTTACTGCGGTTTTTGCCGTAGACACTTTTCTTTGCTCAAATAGGAATTAACATTTAGTGCAGAATTATTAGTAACTTCAAATCGATATTTAACGCGGAGGTACAAAAAAGGGTGACATTATTTTTAAATGAATTGGAAATAAATCTTGTACACCAGAAGGGAATCATTTTCTGGACAAGCTGATATGACTTCTTCGAAGATAGGTTTAATTTAACTTGTGGGTAAATAAATTCCAGAAAAATGATCCCTGGGGTGGAGATTTGTGTGTTTCAAGTGCAAGGAAATGGAGGGTTGGGACCCGGCGTCTTTCGGATGTTATGGGATTTTTCCGGAGGTTTTCCGATTTAGCGATGACGGTCACCTCAGTCGTTGATAATGGGGGACCAGGTGTGGTACATGCAGGGTGCTCTTTCAGAGCTGCATTACTAGCTGATGAGGTAATTTTTCCCGCGTGCATCCAGGTGGTCACGCCGAGGGTAAACGATTGTTCATCCATTATCAATGCTATGTAAACGAAATGCCGGCGCGGTGCACTTATCCGATTGGCTAATTTTTTTTACACGTCCTCGTTCGCCGGTATTTTCATCATCGGTTTCGTCACGCCTTCCTTCGCTTCGTGCATGAAATCCGCCCCGAATTACTCTCACTTACCCCCGTAATGCTCTGCCCCACTTCCCCTTCCCACGACTTCCATATGAGGGAAAGTGTCTCTCGGAAAACGCCGACTGGATATTCAGCCGCGTTCACTTTCGCCCTATTCAAATCCGTGCAATTAGCCCCCCAAATTGGTCGCTTCTAATTTTAACCCTGCACCCCCAGATATCTCTGCTTATCAGGGAGTAAGAATACCGATTAAATCCGATTATTAAAGCCCCTCTCTACCCGGCAGACATCTAAAATCCGTACGGGTTATCAATAATTCGGCACAATTTGGCACCATAATCCAGAGCCTGCATGGCCACGATTTTCACATACTCGGTTAAAGGTAATTGCCCCAGTTTACCCGGATTGGGGAGGGAGGCCAGCGCGAGAAGTTAATTTCTTTCCTTTCCCTCGATTAGTCCTTTTGACCGGCACCCCTTAAAGCGGGGGTAATTCCGGTCTAATGCTTCCATCGCGAATCTCGGGAAGCGGCCGACCCCCCGGGATCGTTTAAGCTCGCCCAGACCGGGAGACTTTCCTCGGCGTTAAAGTTTGGAGTCCCAAATTAAAGCGAGCTTTCCCTGAAATCGTAATATCGGGCCGGTCTTCGGCCAGCCCCGAAGGACGTTTATCAAGTCTGGGCGAACGAAATTGCGAGAGCGCTGGGAGAGATTATTCCCGGCGAGCTTTCCGAGGATTACTCGGTGCCCGAGTTCGGGGAGGCGAATCACGCCGCGAATTCGGCAGGGGCGGAAGTCGGTAATCTGGGGGGCGCCGACGGGTGCATTCGAAACAGGGGGCGTGTCGAAAAGGGACTCGAATGCACCGCAATTGCGTGCCGGCTCGTGAGGGGGGTGCGTGTTGCACCCCTCTCGGACTCGGCTCGTCCCCCTCGGCAGCCTTATAAAAATGCCCACCCCATAGACCACTTTCCTCCCCCGATTTCCGGAAGGAGGTTGCCTCCTCGTTGCGGCTGATCTAAATATTTCAAACGCGTCCGCGACGGATGCGGTCGCCGGAAACTCGAGCGCTTCCGTTTCCGCCGCAAGTGGAGCGTAGACGGTGCACGAGGTGCATCCCCCTAAATTCGAGACTCGATCGAGGGAGCCATTAGAAGCGGCACGGGGAACGCCCGACCCCCAGGAAGTACCCAACACCCCCCTGGACGCGAGTCTCAGGGCGGGGGAAATTATGCCGCACTGGAGATTTATCTACCGTGTAAATAGAATATCAACCCCTCATTACCTGGTACTTGTTCCTTCGGGGCAGGTCGACGCTTCGAAATTCTTAATATTTGAAAATGTTATTATTGTCATTGCCGGAAAATAAAATGCCCTGCCCCGAGAAATGCAACGCCGGCATTGTCTGTCTCGCTGCCTAATGCTTTTAGCATGTTAACGGAGAATTCTATACCCCTTCGCGGGGCACATCCAACCAGAGGTCGTCATTCTCGATATCCCATTGCTCCGCAAATGAGCGGGCGGGTGCAATGAAATGTATGGGGAAAAAGGTCGAGGCCGGGGTCGCGCGCATGCAGCACGGAGAGTGCATCCGACCTGGTCGGCGGTTCGCGCGGTAATGAGCGTCGCGACTAGCGCGCGCACCTATTACTGCTCGGTTGAGGCAGGTTATGTGCACTTTGGGATAGGTCAGGTGTACCTTGGGATAGCCTCGTATTTATACTTAATAAATATTCGGCAATATATATTTCCATTAAACCTGAACAAAAGTAAGACATGTTTTCTTCTTGCAAACTGTTTATTTTTCACGCATGTATTTCTGAGCGGGTTGTACTCGACGCTAGCAAGTCAGGCATTTGCGATAATCTTAATGGCGTGAGCGCAACTATTGATTTCACTTGAACTCATTGTAAGTTGTATTTTATTTTTATTTGGAAGGATTTTTTTTTTTAACGAAATATGTGAAGGCATGTAGGTGGAGTCTTAAAGGTGGTTATCGTGTCGTACTCAGTTTCGCAGCCGAAATGTCTTGGCTTTACTCCCTGGCACGTGGCTCCGTTTCCCGTTATCATACATGCTTATTTGATAGCGAGCAAGAGATAGTGGTTATTTCACGTTTAGTCTCTTGCGGGATCTCGGCATGACTTTCGCTGAAAAGGCTCTTCTTCCTTCCATCAAATCCGACTTGATTTTTTTGGGGGACGAACGTCTGGCGCGCGTCTGAAAACAGTCCGGCAAGTTTGTAACATCGCTGCCCGGAGTAGTTTTGCGAATTGTTCAGCGTGGCAGAGTTTAAACTTAACTTACTGCCATTGGATATATTCTTTGGCTCAGTTCGCTGGCACGGAGCTGGGAAAGCTGCATTTCCTCCGGCGCGATAACTCAATGTAACGTTTTATTTCGCAGGAACTCGCCGGAGGTTTTTGAATCCCCGGCGGAGTCGGAAAATCGGAGCTGAGCGTCGACCAGCTCTTACAATTTCCGGGGAAAATCGGACGAAGAGAGTCGAGGGTTGAAAACCCGCAGGGGGAAATAACCGCGGCTGATGAGAGCGAAGGTGGCAATGCTCTCTTCATCAATACCGACGATGAGGTCGAAATTACGTCCTTCGATACTTTCTATCGGTTTTTCCACCCTAGGTGCTCGATATAATAGGATAAAAATCCTCCTGTCTCTTTCAATTTTTACAAGGCACTTCGTGAAACGGTCTTCGGGCCGGATTTCTGAATCTCGACCGAAGGAATTGCATTTTCAAAATGCAATCGCATCGTACTCCACCTGGGGAAGTTGGAACGGATTTTTGAGGTCCCATTGAAGTTGGAACGATCGTCGCAAAGTGCGGAACGCTTTCCATGATTTTCCGGGAAAGTGGTCGGTAAAAGTCGGAGCTGATTACACATAAGGGCAGGCAATCATCGTCGGGGGAAATGGAAGTGGAACGTTAAGAGCGACATACACCCCCGTATAAGGGCGACATTACCTCCCTTGTATTTCTTGCTTCCCGGATGGTGTAACGTCGAAGTTGAAAATAAGCAGTTTCCGAGAGGGAAGGAACTCCTCGTAACAAGAGGCATTTTTCACATTTTCACGACCGATTTGTATACGACGGAAGAAAGAAAGCAAAGCCTATAGTAAAGCAACGGTAACCCTTCCCACGAAAAAAAAAAGAAAACTCATGGAAAATCATAGACGTACCGAAGATTCATTAATTTCCAATAGCGTTTAATCTTAGCTTTTTAATTGTATAGAAGTTTACAAATCACCTTCTGGAGGACTTGGACTCAAATTACGGGGTTTTCATGTCAGCTTTTTTTCGAAGGGTGCTAAAAAGCTTTCCTCCCTCGCGGACCGGATTTTATCTCGAAACGGTGGTATAACATTTTGAGTCCCCATCAGCCCGGGTAAATCGCCACGGAACGTCGAGCTTTTCCCCGGGATTTAGGAAAGAAAAAATATAGGAAGCTGTCGTAAAAGTAGTCAAAGCCGAAGATGCACCCAGAAGCGGACAGTCGGCGCGAGGCGGAAATGGAAGTGGTGATGCTCTGGCCGTCGTTAAGAGCGACCCATGGTCGCGCTTAAAGTCGAGCTTTTTGACGTGCTTTTGGCTCCATGACGCAGCTTCCCTCGTCGCCGGGCTGGACGCGTCTGTTTTTACGCGTCGCCCTCCACCTCGTATTCCCGAGTACCCCCGACGTGCGACCACCTTTTCCGTCCAGCTGCTCCTTTTTTCTCGAAACTCGAGCGCCCTCTGTTAATGGACGCGGTAACAAGCGTAATGAACGTGCAAGCTTAATGAGCGAGAGACTGACTAATAGCACGAGCGATACGCAAGCGCACTCGCGGATTGAGCTTTCGCTCGTCAGGACTCGTCCCTGATATGACGGACTCCATTAGGCGGTTTGCGGTTCAATTTCTTAACGCAATTTTCATTCATTTCGTTTCACCCTCCCCCCACGTGGTGAAATTTATTTTATTTTATTATTTATTAATTTTCACATTTTTTCTTCCAGATTCTTACTCCCCTCGGTACTAGGGGTATAAAATTGCGATATTAGATTTAATTCAACGTAAAATTGCCCTGATACGGTAAATATACAATGTTACAGGTGTTTATGCATTTCCTAGGGTGTAAGTTGTCCATTTTGTTTTTTTTTTATGTCCAACTTCGGTTATGAGGTGTGTAAAAATGCGTGTAAATTTCCATGGATTTTTATCAGTGCGACAGAACGTAGGTAATAAATCCACTGTAATTTCTTTTCGGCGAATGGACTTAGCACAGAAAAGGTTAAGATGAGAAAAAACATGGGGTTGTACTGGTGCAGAGAGACGGAAAACGTACTGCATCCGAGGAGGGTCCATATCCATTTTGCCGCGCCCACTCGAGATGAATTCGTCGATCGCGCGATGGCATCGCTACGACTTTAACGGGGCCATAACCGCGAGGATCGAGTTTCGATCCTAAATCGACTCTTCATTGGCAAACGTGGTCGGAATTTGCGAAGCATGCCGGGCTTTTCCGAGTGCTCTTACGTTATACGTCCTGGCGTGTTTTATTGCAGTCTTACGAGGAACCGAATCATTCGGAGGTTCAGTGGTGCCGGCCACCCTTGTAAATATTTACAAGTTACCGGAGGGTGGGACGCGAGTCAGGCTCGGTGGGGGCAAAAAAATGGCAGTTTTCGAGTTAACAACGGGTGCCCTGCCTCCTGGAATCGCGAAACATGAATTTAAGGGGAGTTTAAAGGGCGCATAAAAATTCATCCCACCGAAGCACGGCCGGACTCGTCCTCATTGCTCGGAATAAATAACGCGGGACGTTCAATTCCGCTTTATTGCCGGCGAGTCGGCTTCCGAGTTTTGCTGGAATTGTAATTTCCTCGGTCTTGCGTTTCTACCCCTTCGACCGTATACCCCTTTGGACACCCCCGCCATTTTTACTCCTACTGGAAATAAACGCAGAAATCCACAGGGGCGAGGAAACCGAGATTAATAGGGCCAGTCGGCAGGGGATGATTCTCAGGTAAATTCAGGTGCGAGGGGGAATTATTTCCCCGGATTTACGGCCATGTGCACCTGGTTAATTTACCGTCATAGCCGCGAGAATTATTTATTTACGAGATCGAGCCTCGTCTCACCCCCCACGGCCAAGTGATCTCTCGGCGACCGCTTTCGGGGGTAGTTTCACCCCGCTTCTTGATAGTTCCATCGATATCGAAGCCTGCTAACTCGATTCATTAGCCCGTATAGCCTTAAATTAAGGGTGTATCAATTTCCAGGAGTTCCCATCGATTTTTCAAGGGGGCGAGGGAAAGCCACCCTTGATGCAGAGCTTTCCGAGTCTTGGTAGGAGATTCTCCTTCGGAAAAACTGCATCTGAATATTGCTCGTCTACTATTTACGTCTTACGGAATCTTCAGTCGTTTATCATTAACTTTTCCCACCTACCCCTCCCCCCTTGTAATAACTAAAAAGTGTAATTTTTCATAAACTCCCGCCAAAGCTCAGGGAATTAATTTCGAATAATTTACGAGGTATTCTTGGCAGTGCGTTTAGTCTGCATCCGATCTACGCGATATTTATTATACATCGTAAAAGAATTCTACGCGCGTTTCCACGCGTGGAATTCCCTGTATTTCATTTCGAGTAATCGGGACCCGTTTAATTCCATTTGCGTCTGAAATTTACGTCCCTGCCGTCGCCTCGGAAGTATCATCGCTATCAGGATCCACTAAATCTATTCATTGCTACCCTTAAATCACGGTTAGTATCAATTTGCCGAGGCGTTCATTGATTTCCCCTCGGAGAAAACCTCCTCGTTTCCTTTAAAGGGAGAGATCCCGCAAATTCTGGACTTTCCCCTACTGCATGGTTATCGGGCACGTATTCAATTGGCCATGATCCCCAAATATCGATTAAAATCGCACATGCGATACGTAGCGGTCGATTGTAATTAGAAGATAATAATAAAACGGTCCAGATTTTCGATATATAGATAATGAGTCGGAATATATGATAATATATATTAATAGGACCGACTACCTCCTTTAAGCGTGGGAAAAATATTGACAAAGTATTTCAGATTTTCGATGTATAGATAATGATAACGGGTCGCGGATGTCGGACTGTATCATAATATTTATTAATAGAACCGATTACCTCCCTTAAGCCAGGGGTGTATCAATTCCCCCGAGTTTCCATCGATCTTTTTCCAGGAGAAGAGCCTCCCCCTGGGCGCAAGCAGTTATCCCATGAGCCCTAGTAGGCGATTCGCTCGTAGGGCGGCTCCACCGGAATATTACCCCCTTGCTTGCGAGGGAGGTTAAAGGTGCTTTCAGGCAGAAAATGGAATTGTCGGCCTTCCACCCCCCGCGGTACTCGAGCGTTCGCGCCTCGACATCCCCGTAGCCTTCGCGACAACCCTCGCCCTCCCCCGAGGTCTTTTCCTCCCTTATCCGGGGGTGGATCTCCCTCTGTCTTTGCCCCTCTCTCTCGAGTTTCTGGCACGGGGTTCGCAGAGTTATGGAAATTCCCGTGTCCCCCGGTTTTCAGTTCTTACACCGCGTTTTTGGTCTTCTTTCGAAATTACCCCCCACCCCCGGAGGGGTGGAAAATCATCCCTCGGCGAAACCCGCCGCGGCGTTTCTCCCGTGCTTTCTTCCCCGTGGAAACACTCGCGGGCTCTATAAAGCTCTTCCGGTTAGGCCATGGCTGTCTGCGCCACTGACATCCACCCCCGATCCGCAACCCCTTTTCGCGGATCCGCGCCCCTTGCGCTCGGTCCCGTCTTCCCCGACGCGTCCCACCGCAGACCTACCCCCAAAAGTGCACTCACGTCTACTTAGAGGAACGAACTTGTCGCCTGTCGGCCAACCAAGTGGGCTTCCGATGGCCCCCGACCGCAATGGGGCTTCTGATCGAGTGAACACCCCCCGAGAAAACCTGCCCGGAATTTCAGAAACCCTAGGACTCGGGTCCACGTGGGAAATCCCAGCTTCGATTGGACCTCGCTCGAGGATCTCGAGCCTTGATCAGAAAATACGTATATACCTCTGTATTACAAAGTAGCACGGGGCACACGGCTCACCCGGCGTTATCCTTATCGAAGATGGGGTCGAAAAGTCCTGTACCATTTTTTTCTAGGGTGCACTCATCTAACGGTAATAATTAATTGAAAAGTACCTAACCGGGCGCGTCGATTGGCGGAACGCGAATCGACGAGCTTGACAACATTGGGTTGTTTCTTTAGGATAACTTGATTTTTTTATGCCAGGGCGCGGGAATTAATGCCGTCTTCTTCGGGCTCTTCGGGATGAGAGAGAATGTCGTGGCTCCTTGGGGTGCGGAAGAAACTCGTAAAGGACCGGCTACACCTCGTGCGTGAGCACGTACGTTTTACGGGCCTACGCAGCTGCATCGGTGTCGTGATCTTTACTGTTTAGCGTACGCCCCCGCGCGCTCCATGGCACGCACCGTCCCAGATTATGGAAAGTTGGTTTACGGTAGGTGAACCTCGAGTGCGCACGACATACGGCCGGAACAACCCCCATTGCACCGCGCGTTAAGTTCCCTTCGGTGCCACGGAGACATTTTCTAATTAATTTACAACAAACCGCCCCGCGACCTGGTAACGCGCCAACCTCCGCCGTAAATCAGGACCCACTTCAAGGTCCGCGACCCCTTCAAGTCCGCCGCCATTAAACCCCGTGAAGTGCGATTCCAACCACCAGGATTCCCTTTCCTCGCAGGAGGCACGAAGTAGAAGTGCGCGCAGATATTTAGTCAAATTTCGTATCGAAGAGCCAGGCGGTAAATTAAATTGACAATGCATCCTCACGGTGGTTCCTTCTCGACACGGAGGTTTTGTTTAATTTGAAATTTAATTTATTAAACGTGAGATTACCTCCGAAGGAAATTCGTTGGAAAGAAAATTATCCACCGCGAACTTATGGGACAACCGAATCCTTTTTCCGGAGATTTTCACAGGGAATTTTCCGAATTCCCGCCGGTGAATCCATATCGCCGTCGATGCTTCCGCGTTTTCCGCGGGCTTACCGCGACGTTTACAGATGTTCTCTCGGAAAGGGTCCCACGGGACGTCCGCGGGACGTCTAAGGAACGTTTTTGCGGGACAGCCGGAGGACGGAGAGGGTGGGCACGCGGAGCGCTGCCAACCCTGCGGATTTTTCCGCGTGTCTCCGTCGCATCGGGGATCCTCCGGTTTTTGCGGACGTCGACGGTCCGGAGTGGTCGACTGGCCGAGGGAATGTCGGGGGTGACGGCGACCTCCTCATATCCGGGGTTCATCGACAAGTCCGTCGACGAAATGGGAGGACTCCGTCCAGGGGGTGAATCCGGGGAGAGTCGGCAATTCCGCGGACTTCACCGCGGAAATCGCAACCCCTCGATGTCGGGGAAGTGGCCACCCCGGGATTTCGCTCCCTCGAGGCTGGGGTTGAAGATCGAGGCCTGAATCGCCATCTTGCCCCATACATCCCTTCCTTCTTGCAAAATGTCGAGAGCGAATCGAAAAGCTTTCCTTTTTCATAATTTCGAACGGGATAATGCTGTCAATAAAATTTCACTTTTACACGTACACGAAGTGTATGAAGTGGGGAATCTGGAAATAAGGGTGGGGGAAGCGATCACGCGAAGGGAGTTACTGGAAGTGCAAGAAGGGCTGACAAATGAGGAGTCTCGCGAAGTGGCGGTGATAAAGTTTTATGCTCACCCTTAAGAAGGGGTGCGTTTACGCCCCAGTACTTTTGCGAAATCGGAGAAGAAGGGACGAGAAAAAAAGAAATATCGGAAGGGGGTGTACGGCTGAGAAAGTGTTACGAAAAAGGGCGAGATAGGGAAGGAAGCTTCTTTCCGGATTTAATAAAGAAGGGTGGAAATAATAGAGGGAACGAACACGTGAATTACCCCGTGGCTCTCGCATATGCATTTTTGGGAAATACAGTCCAAAGGAGAGGGATATTTATGAAACGCATTTCCCTCGCATCTCTCATACGCGTCTATCTTCCCCTGAGATGTGCCACCCCTTCCGGCGGCGGAGTTTTTTCGAGGGATGGTTGCCAGAACGCGCACACGCGTCGCTCGTTCTTAAAGGGTTAATTTAAATCCGGTTAAAAGAAGTGCAGTAATTCAGAGGTAGGGTGTGCTCGGCGTGCGGGGGTGTTATCTTTGAATTATGCATTGCAAATCTCCGCGTTATTTTAATTAGCTTTGAAAGCCCTTGGCATGCCGGCGCAGCGCGTCTCAATGTAACTTACATGGGCGCTCATTAACACCTATTAGTAATTCACCATATCATTGCGAAAGTCCTTTTACCGAGCATAAATCAGACTCGGAAGGGTGTATCTCAACCCCCCAGGAATAGCCTCAGAGATATCAGTTTAACATGCGGTGACAGCCTTTAGATCATCGCGTGACGTATCCGAGTTTAACCTGCAATGATAATTACCAGGTACATTCATAAGGTATGTCAGAATTACGCACGGTTACCCATCGCATCCTCCTTCCTATGGAATAAAAATCACAATATTCTTCTTCGGTTGATAGTCGAGAATGAAACGTCAGTCGAAACCGCCTTTAAATGATCAATTAGAACCTCTTGCATTACTTTCCCTCCACTTAGATTTTCATCCCCGACGCGTCGACGCGCCGCGCTCCGTGTGCCACTCGACGCGCTCGGTTCCGCTAATCGAAGCGCCTGATAATCACTTTTCAATTAATTATTGCAGGCGAACCGTGCATCGTAGAAAAAAATTCTAGAGGGATTTTCCATTCCGTTTTCAACGAGGATAGCGATGCGAGATCCGTAAGCGCCAATTGTGGTGCACCTTGAATATATGTTGTTTATGTAGAGATGCTCTCCTGGACAGATGATCCGCCCTATGGACGTCCTCCGGAACAGCCATCTCGGCATCAAACGTAATCCCTGTAGGGGCCGTCGATAAGGTCACGGAGGGTCGGTCGATGATGGGCGGGACCAAGGGGAGCCCATTCCGGAGGGGTGCAGAAACCCCCTACGGAAGGGCGGCACCTCGACCTCTCGGGGGCCGAGGCACGGGGGTCGTCGCTAATGGAATAGAAAACTCAGAACCGCCCTTGGTCCGCCATGGAATATGGACGACGCGGCGAGGGGTGCATTCCCATGGTCACCCTCCACTCCGGACTTGGGAAAATCGAACCTCGTCCGATTGCACGCGATCTCGCCCTCTTCCGGGCTCCAGGCCCCATTTAATTGGACAGTCTCGCAGGCCATTGTCTGGTTAACCACCGAATTGACGTTATTGCGATTAACGTCCAACATGCGGCCTCCGGGTACGTCCGGGCTCCAAATAATTGAAAATGCACCCGGGTTACTCCGATCCCAGCTGCACCGAGGCCTCCTCGCGTAACTGCACCTCGAGTGATAATTCGAGCGATAATTTTTCTCCAATTCACCGAGAAATTATTCATATTAAAATGCATTCCAATCAGCGTCGATTCGCGTTCAATTTCCCCCGAACAACCCCGAGTGACCGAAAATGACGTGCAACTGAAAATTAATTAACACCGAATATTTCTTCCGGTAGTTGGAATCCATTATCGTGGTTTATTTAATATTTATATGTGCTTTTAAATTTCTACTGGGGTCCATCTCGGAGTTTCCGCGATTCAGATTCAGGGGATGGTTCCTGGGAACAGTTTATCCCACCCTGTAATTCCGGGACGAGCGAACCAGGGACTGTCTAGGGTGGTTTCCGGGGCACGAATTTGCGAAATGACCGACTAGGGGTCCTTGCCGCCCTGCGTTTGCAACCCTTAACTCGTCATCTTCGCGTGGCCGACTTCGACCCTCCATGCGATTGTACCCCCTCGCACCGTGATAAGAAGACCGTGCATTTTACATGTGCGTTTGCATTCGCAAATTCTACGTGTACTCGGAGCTGGCTCGAACCCACTCCCGACATAAACTGGCGAGGGCAAACACCCCCCCCCCGATAGAGGGTGTCCCACACATCCGTGGAAAACGAACCTCGACACCCTTGGAAGTGCTCGGGCGTTCAAACGACCAGGAACTCGATTCCCTTTTTCCGGACTTCCGGGTAAACTTGAGGCTCCATCCCGGGGCCACGTACCCTCGAACTTGGAGAACGGGCTCTATTATTGATTATCGTCTATTATTGACACCCACTCGCCTGCTAGGCGCTCCAAATAGATTTTTCTCCCCCTTTTCAAGAGCTTTCCTTCTCTGAAAGAATTATCACGAAAAGATGTGTCATCTTCAGCGTTACCAATCTTAGGTAGAAAATCATTTGCAGGGAAGTCTTTCCCGCAATGTAGGTAGTGCTAACCTCCTTACGATTACCTGTACCTTAAGTTCCTCTGGACTTGCACTCCATTTTCCGTCTTTGTTATGCCTCTAAAGTTTCATTCTATCCCGAGATATGATTTTATTCCAAAGTCTCGGTTTATTCCGAGGTTGCAAACAAACCTTGCCGTACCTTCAAAGTCTGCCGTAAAGGTGCACACACCTAGACCGGTAACTAGATTCCCTATTCCCTTCGGCTCGCCCTCCGTGTGCACAGGGGGTGCACGCGGAGGGGCTCGTGCGCCCTCTATCGCTCAATTATTATCGCCGACCCCGTGCTGCAAATCCTTCATGTAAATCGCCCTAGCCTCGGGCTAGGCCTGCGTGTAAACCGCTCGTTTTGCACCAGAAGCCGGCGTTGTTCGCCGATCTACGTGTAAACGCGCCGTTTACCGGTCCGGGGGTAGAGCGTCACCCCCCGACTTTAGTACGTAACTTGTCCCTTAACTTATCCCTTAACTTTACCGCCCGTTTCGCCGTGGTCTCCGATAGTCCTAACCTCTCGCGGAAAACTCAGCTCGACGAGACTGCAATCCCGCATTACGATATGGGATTAACGTTAACGATAACGTTAATTCCATATCGCGTGGTCGGTGCTCCGAGAGTCAGAAACACGAAAGATTTCCGCGACGGGATTTTTTTACGGGGTCTCACCCCGACGATGGTCGCTTTTAAAGGCTCGAATTTAAGGGAGGACGAGATAACGTCGTTTCCCCTTGGGGACTTAATCAAAAGTTTTTAAATACCGCTCGAGTATTTTAGCTTTATTCCTCGGTACATTTCTCGACTTTGCGATTTTTATCAGGGAAGCTTTTAACGTGATTTATGCTATCTTCGAAGGGGACGTTGAGCAGAGGTGGAGATTTCTAATGGTGGATTTTCTGAGATGGCTTAGAGTCATTGGAGGTCGATACTTAAATTGATTATTAAATTATTCCGGCATGGCGGGCCTGCTTCCATGGGAGTAAACAGTCCCGGTTAATTACCCCCCGGTAATTGAAGTAATTTTCGTCGAATTGGTTCCATCGATAATTCACGACACTCGTTTACTCGACGCGGCGCGGCGCTCATTTATATTCACGCGTGTCCTACATCTCTGAGCGGGCGATGTGCCGTACCAGTTTTCCGTTTCTTCGTCAGATCGTAACTTCCGGAACGGTAGTCTTGTAACGTGATATTAAAATAACGGAGGGTTTTATGAAAATAAAATAGAAAATTAGAGGGCGTCGGAAGTGGCGCCGTACGAGCGACACCCTACAGGTATCACCTCCCCCTCTTTCAGCTCGCCCATTTCCCTGTGCAGCCTTTTCCACCGGATACGAAGTCCAGATTAAAAGAGCTTTCGTGCCATACCTTATCGGCCCCACTTCGTGGCTAATTCTTCTTGCCTTTGAGCCGCTCCGGCTCTTCGTTTCAGCCCTTTTTTGGCCGCTTTCTTACCCCTTTTAATTTATCGCCGGTGCACCGACACATGCGAGGACCTTTCAGTAGCCTGCAATCGCGTTCCCCGGGTCCTGATACATTTATAATATTTATAGAAATTTTTGATAACGCCCCTGAGGCGGCCTATCGCCTCGGAAACAATGGGCGTCCTCAAGATTTCCTGGGAAATAAATTTCCCCGGGAAAACGAGCGACACACCGTTTGCCCCATGCCAGGCTTCCCGCCACGTGATGGCAAAAATCGATGCCGTAATGGAATAATCTTGAAGCCATCGAAGCTTTCTGTCCGCCATCGAACCCTGAAGCAACCCCTAAAGGCTTCTTCGAGTTCGTGACGCACGGTAGTCGTCGTAACCCTTTATACACCCTCGCACCCTTTCGTCGCCTCCATGTCCACTCCTCGAGTTTCACCCCCTGAAAAGTTCATCGCCACGTACAAGTCCTCTGATCGCTGAAAAAATTCACCTGTCCTCCCCCGACCTACCCCAACGAGCACCATTGACGCTGGGAGTCGCGGAAAAATCTCGCGGACTTTGGGGAACTTTAATAACCACCTTGAAAATTGTCCCTCAGACGTTTTCATTGAAGTTTCCGTATCTGGAAAGTTCCTCGCGATCGGGGAGAAATGTTAACTTCGGAACCGCCGGTGAAACAGGGTGTGCTTTTTATTCCTTGATTTGTTCTTAATTTAGGAATTTTTTTTTTTCGGATGTCGCGAAGTTTAAGTAGTTTGTTCTTTTTAATCTGGCAGTGGACAAAGGGGAAGAAAGCACAATTCTCGAATTTATTCCGAACTGATGAAAAGCACTTTGCAGGGGTCGGTAGGGTCTCAGATTCCTCGGATAGGGGGTGGAAAGGAGAAATTAGTTACCGGTTGAAATCGAGGGAAAACTTAGCAGCTTCTGAGAAGTGATTTTTCTGTCGAGCTTCTTGAAAATTATCCTTATTGGTCCGCGTTCTCTCTCCCTCTTGTGCCAACTCCCTTTCTTCGAAGCTACCCCTCGCTTCCTTATGAATCTCACCCCCGAGCTGGGGAGATCCGCGGAACTTTCGCAAAATTAACTCCACTCAATTAAGTCCCCGTTCTCTGCCCGAATCGAACTTCGGTCTCGTTCAGACCCTCTAGACGATTCCAGGAGGGCGAAAGCTCCTTAAGCTCCCGAGACCCTTGATCCTAGAAGTTGTCCAGTTCACTACACGTCTCAGTCAGTCGGGGCTAAAATTGAGTGCATCTTTACCCTTTTATGAGGATGACATCCTCCGCCTCCACAAGAAGAAATAGACTCTAAGTTATAATACGCTTAAGATACTCTCGTACCTTCTGAACTATTCCAGAAGGGCGGAAGCTCCTTAAGCTCTACGAGACCCTTTGATCCTAGGTATTGTCCAATTCACCTGACGTCACGGTCAGTCTTGGGAAATATCGAGTGCATTTTTACCTTTTTATAGGGTTGACATCTTTTTACCAGACACACTTTACTCTCAAAATTATATTCAAACTTTTGGCTAAGAAGTGGATTTCATGGGGTTATAATAATTACGCTAAAAGTGCCCCTGCACCCTCTCTAATTCACCCCCTCGCTAGTAAATCCTGACAACGAGAGCACATACCGCTAATGAGTATCGTGATGACGCCAGGTCAACTCGATCATCGATCCGTAATGAACACTCCGGTGGTTACCCGCGGCGGCCAAAACTCCCCCCACAATAGAACACCCCCTACCGTGCTAAAATATTAAACCCGAATTACGCGAAATTGTCAAACTTTTCTGCCGGCAAGTGCCATCCGTCATCCTCGACAGGAATTCGATACGTGCGATCGACCCTCTTCGTTTCCCACTAATTTCTCGCTTTCCCCTAACTCTAGCTTCTCCCCATATCTATATTTTCCCCTTTTACACATTTCTCTAATTTTTGCTTTTTCCTCATTATCCTGTAATTTTTGCATTTCCTCGTTTTCTTGTAATTATTTCCCTAGCGATTTCAAGCCGCCCTTAACTCGCTTAAAGCTCTCGCCCTAAATAGGGGATTTAAAAGTTTCACCCTAAACGCGGCCGTCTCGGGGGTGGGATTTGAATTTCCTCTATATTCGAGTGGAGGGTGCGTCGCCGGACTCGGTCAGTTTCCGGGAAACTTTCGGGAGATTTCCCGCGATGTTGCGCGTGCGCCGGCCATAAATCGGGTATTATTTCACGGTGCCCTCGTCCGGCTTGGACTCGGAAATGCGCTTCCCTGCTAACTTGCCGCACAACCAACCCCTTTTCCGCCACCCCCTGGCGAATCGGGTCGAAACGAGGCAAACCACCGACGGGCGTCGCGACGCGATGATCACGCGTCGATCCGATTCCACGCACACGCTTGTTCGCGCGACTCACCCCCTGCTGGTTAAATCCACCCCTAGGGAGGGTGGAAAGGCACCCTCTACATTACCGCAACATCGAATGGATCCCGTCTGCCCGCGGAATTACACTAAACTATTGAACTTCTTGACAAAGGCTTCGACCGGCTCGGCGCCATTTACGCGGGGGTGGTTCGACGCTGTTTATTCATCTGCACCCCCAATACAAATTGAATATTAAACAAATTAATAATACCTTTTGGGATCAACGGTGGATCACGGGCATTCGGTTTAATAAGTACAATTGAGGTTATGTGTTCAGGTGATGTGTGGCACTGGGGGGTTAATAATGTTCCAAGGGTTATTTCAGCGAATAGAAAATTCCGCGCAATGTTGGGGTGCGGCAGCGTGCGGAAATCGGCGGGATTTGGGAAAATCGAGTTCCTGGGCGCATTCAAATCGCCGTGGATTCGCGAGAAAGTTACCCGACTTGAATGTAACTCTTGATTCTTATTGGGCCGAGGTCTAGGGGTTGGTACGGGACGCCAAAGAGCACCAATTCCGAAGTTTTTGATTCGAGAGGTCCCGAGCTAGAAGTGGCACGAAAGGGGTGGGTTGGCACCGAGCTACCCCAAATAAGAACGCTATCGGGTCGTCGCGATTGGATGTAACGAAGGGGTGAGTCCGTCTTCGGGTTTCAACAGTTTCCTTCATTACCACCCCCGCGAACTTTCCACCCCCATGACCGATAAGACGCGACTCCTGACTCTCTTCAGCCCCCACCGATCTTCCGTCAACCCCTAAGAGATTCAACGAGGTCTCGCGTTATTTTCGCCATTCCACCGGTAATTCCACCCCTAGAGCTCCGACTAATTGCATGATTTTCCGTCGATTCACCACTTTCGAGCCCGACGTTGGTCTTCGGTAAATTCATCCCCTACCAGAAGGCTCCTTGAGTTGATAAATCCGCGCGAGAGATGTCGGATAAACCAAACGGAATTGTAATTAGTTTCACCCCCAAGTCGAGATCCGGGGGAGTTCCCCAGGGTGGGTTTTACTCCCAGGACCGAAACTAACGATTTGACCCGAATAAACCGCATCTACCATTCGTCCGCCAGGTGTAAGCTCCTCGGCGCCCCGCAGGGGTGAGAAATAATCCCGGGGGTGGAACGGCGCGGCGCGGCTCGTTGTTAAATTTTCCGCCCCGACGAGGGGTTATTATCATAAATGCTTTATTCAGAAATGTCGCACTTAGCGGGACGCGCACGCACGTATGTGCCCGCGACTCTCCGCCACCCCTGTGGGACGAAATTGGGAAATTCATAAGGGGTGCACCCGGCGCGAGGGCGGAAAAATTACGAGCACTCGCTCGGACCTATTCTTCTGGGGCGGTTTTTGGAAAAAAGTCACGTTTCCTGGAGACACCCCCGGAAGGACACTCGACCTAATCGCCACCGAGGAGGGAATTCGTATTCGATGGGGATCGCTCAGGTCCGACTCACCTTGGCGGGGATCCCGGCTTTTGATTGCGCGACCAGGGGGTAAACCACCCCCTTGTCGCAGTGCCGTGCCCTAACGCCCTGGCGCACCACTTTTCGGATAATGTCGCCGACGCCGCATTCGACGTGTCGTCTGCTTGGTATGCCGAGCGACGCTGACGGGGGATGAAAAGGAAGGGTGAAGAACGTGGCGGGCGGCAGAATGCACCCCTTCTTGCGCCCCTTCTTCCTTCCTGGGCGAGACGGGGAGAAAAAGCACGACTCCGGTGATCCGTTCCGACGAGCACCCCCTAGACACACCCGACACCGCTAAGTACCTACCCCCCACGACCCGAGCCGAGGGGTGCACCCGGAGGACTCCGCTTTCACGCGGAAACCCACCACCTTATTTAATTAGTGCGTACATTAAGAGTGCATTCAATAGAATTTACCTTCAAATTGGATTTACTAATGAGACGTCAACATTTAATGAATTCCTGATTTTAATTTTGGATTTAGAAAGCACCCCTGTCAAAAAATTTCGAGTATCGAGGGTGAATTCATTAGAGCCTGTTTTTAAAATGCAGTTACAATTATTTGAAAATAATTTATTTTTTATTGTTTATTTAAACGCTATGCAGAGTACCCTCTGATTTGGAAATCGCTTGTTCTTGAATCCCGATCCGTCACGCGGAACTTTTTTTTGTTTTAAGATTTCTGCAAGTTTAGGGGCAGTTCGATTCGGAATACATACGGAAACTTCCGGCGCCTTATGCGGGGACTTCCGGAGAGCGAGTTTCCGGCGAGAGCACACAGCTTCCGGAAGAATTCTTGGCCGATGACATTTTTCATCCGGGTCATATCTTTCGCATCAGCTGTTTGCGCGGGGATGCACGTGCGGACATTTTCCCGCCGCGATTTTCCACGCGCGGAAAATACTAGCCCCTCGGAACTTTAACACCCCCTCCGAAGTAGTTTCGAAGTTTTCTCGAGTTCCAACCCCGGAGATTCCTCGCCGGAGATAATTTCCCGGGAAAAATAGGGATATCTTCGGCGTGGGATGAGACCCATGGATAAATAAAAAAATAAGGTGCAAATCATCGTCAGATAATTATCCGACGGCATAATATTTTTCTTCCGGGGGTTCGGAAAATCCTGAAGAAAAATGGGATTCGTGCTCTTGGCAAATCTCGTTATCGGGAAAAGGGCGTCTTGGAGATATAGCGACGGGGCAATGTCTCTTCGACGAGGTTTGAGGGAGATTGCGTGATCCCTGATTTTATTTATTGCTTGTCGAATTAATCCATTCCGTCGGTGGCGGGTGATAACGAGGTCGAGACGAAGGGGATGCGTAGAGATTCTTACGCCTCGCACGCACGTCATCGGGGCATAAAGATCCTGACCACTGACCCCGAGGAAACCTAAGTCGTCCGTTATGGATCTCTCTCGGCGCGTGAGAAAATATTTTTTCTTCGTTAACCGAAGGCGTTACCGTCGCGATCGATTTACGGCTCTCTTTGGTTTACGGGTCCCGGTCTGTATTTTTATTTCCTCCGGGATAATTTGAAATAATCCCGCGTGTTTCTCTGACGCCTCTGGACCGGGTATAAAGAGAGCCCCATCGATGAAAACGAAATAACGACTAATAAATAAGCATTAAACTCCCTTGCATCTCACAATTATACTCGCGGGATCGAATAATATTTATCACCCGGCTCCATAAAGAAGGATCTCTGTCATAAATTAATATTACGATCCCTTGTATGTCCCTTGAAACTAAAGTCCAGGGGGAGAAGGGCCTGAATCTTGATCAGTGTGGTGGGGGATATTTTTCTCACCGAGTTTCCACCGATTTGAGAGACTCTCTTGCGTCGATAAGAATGGTAGAGATTAAAAGCGACCTATTTCGCGTCCGTTTAACGGCGGTGCATCATCACGGGGTTCAAGCTCGGCGGGGTCGCGGAGGTGAGAAACTTCGGCTAATCCAATTTTTTTTCCTCACAAATTTTACGAGACGTGGCCGGCATTTTAAAGCAGCCCCCGGAACCTTCCCGTGCCGGTCCGGTGCAACCAGGTCGCACTCCCCTCTAACCGCTCCTCTTTTCTGTGTTGCAGGTACGTGATTGCACCGTAAAGTTCATCCGAGAGCTGGGTACACGAAAAGAGTTTACGGGCTTCCCCTTGGTCATGTCTTTCCCACTTTGGCCCGAAGAGCTGTGAGTACAAGGGGTGGCGTAACTTAGGGAGGGCATTAAGGGTTGTTCGACCGACCTAAAGAGGAATTCCAAAAACAACGCTCGATCGTTGCAACAATCCACCGCGCCCCTACATTCTGCTTAAAACCATTTTGTAAATTTTTCTAAAAATTTCAATATTTCTATTATTTCATTTATATATTTTTTTTTTTTTCATCATGTTTTGTACATGTGACAGGTGTAACTACTTTCGCGCCTGAATGCGAGATTCTTGGGGGATGCAGGATCAGTCTAGGGGGATTTCGGAGATTCGAGGGGGTAAGTCTTGGGGTCTGAGACGACGAAATGGTAATTCATTGCGTTAGGGGGGTTACTTAGGGGAGCTGGGGTGGGAGAGCGTGCAGGGGAGAAATTCCTTTGGATCGAAAATTGCGTTTTGCACTCAATCTCCTCCGAGCTCGAGCCCGAGGAAAGAGACGTGCGGTTTATTTTCCCGGCGCAACACCGGAAGCGATTTGCTCTTTTCCCCCCTTTCTCCTTTCCTCCCGCGATTCCTCTATTTTTATCTCTCTCGCCGGGGGTAGCTACAAAGGTGAAGGGCGGCTCGCGAAGAAGGGGTTTTGACGAGGGAGGAAACGGGGATGGCTGGTTCGGGTCAGGGGGTGAATCGTGGGAATAACGAATTGACACGTCGATGGTGACAGAGGGCGTGGCGAACAAATCGACCCTTTTCGATGTCCTCGCACCCCTTTCGTGACGCCATCGGAAAACGGAGCAACATTTCGAGCCGTCCACCCCCTCGCCCTGTGTTCCGCAAATGATGCCCTGGATTGCGAGAGAGGGAAAGTACTTCTCAAAATGTCGAATCGCGTTCCCGAAATCTTGCCTGCCTCCCCCTACATTAATTCATTATTCATTTCCCGAGGCGAGAAACCGATTACAGCCTGACGAGCGATTGCGTCCCAGATTCGCTGTAATCAGCGATATTTACAAGAAATAAATTCCCACGTTGAGCTTAAAATATTTTAATTGGTAATGGTTATTATTATTTTTTATTTAATATCTCAACATATGTAGCGTTTTTAAAGTCGCAATTCCTTTGCGAAAGAAATTCTTTTTTATTTCTAGTCCCGGGTATTTATGGCAGTTTCTTTGCCCCTCCTTTTTTGGGGATTTCTCCTTTTTTTTTTCCGCTGCCTCTTTTGACTCTCGCTTTCCCTCCATCTCTATCGCGCTATGTTTCCGGTAGAGTGCTCGCTCGCACGAACGTTCCGTATGGATTGCGGAGACAATTGCGACTTCCTCCGCACTCAGCGGCGTTACATCCGTAACGAGTCGGCCGTTTATATCGCCCGTTAAATCGCTTTAACTCGAGTCGATGTAGCCCACTGTTATCGCGAAGTCGAGCGACGAGCAAACGTTGACATTATAACAACGTTATCGCTACCAACAAGGACCCTTTTTCCCCTAACAATTACATTACCTTTTTAATCATCCAAATACATAAAAATCATAAAATATGACGGTAAAGATAAACGGGAGAATTTTTTTGTAATTTTTTTTTGGGGGAGTCTGATAAGAGAATTCCAAAATTCCCGAACGATCGTAAAGACTGAAGTCGAAGTTTTAATCACGGCCGTGTAAACGATGGCAGGACCATAGAAGCTGTCATGGGCTGCCGATTGTGTCGATTGTGTTGGGAAAAAAAAATAAAAAATAAAAGGGGGGAAGAAACAGTCCCGCCCCTCGAATGGCGCTCCCTCGGGCGACCCCTGGAGCGCCTCTAGCCGGATGCGACAATAATCGCCGTTTACTTTCTCATCGACTGCGAACAGTTTGGAGTGTCCGCGAACAGTTTGGGACCCCTCGAAGCGCACCTGCCGGTCATTGTGGATTCGGCATTCGAGACCCTCGAAATTTTCGAAAACGCGTCTGCTCCGAAACGCGCAGCCCACGCACCGCAGCTGCCGCTCGATGCGAGTCTGCACCTCGTTGAAATTCCTGGACTTGCCACACACTGCGTGTACACATGCAATATGTGCAATATGGTATATGGCATTTGGAAATAAATGCTTAGTCTTTGCCCGAGTACCGACGCTCAATGAATCGGGATTAAACGTGCCCTAAATGTTTGGAAAAATTTCATACCAATATTTGGACCACTCTCGAGAACCGAATTTTTTGCTGTAATGTACCATTACCTCGATTTCAATAAGATCCACCATAAGGGTGTTATCCAGCGAAACGCGTATCTTAATTTTTTAATCCACGCGACCCAGAATTTCATGTTCCTCTCAAATCGTCGGTTATTGTCTGATGAAAATCCGCCAGAAAAATTCCATGATCTTGGAAATTAGAAATTTTGTAATACAAAATTACCTCGATTCTGACATGAATCACTGTGATGCCATTATTCCCATTGAATGTTTAATCTATGCGACCCAGAGTTTACTAATCCAAAATTCATTTTGAGGTGACCGATGAAAATCCGCCGGGAAAATTTCACGGTCGGGTGTGCGTATATGCAAAGTAGCGTCGTGTATGTATTCTCGGTACGCTAGGTACGCCCATCCATTGAGAAACCTGCATTAGCCAAAGTGAAGCACCTCGGTAGGTGCACGGAGGAAACAGGGCCTTCGGGCCCTTCGAGTATCGATATATCGGCCGGCCGCATATTTATCCTATTTTCGTCGGGTGGCCGCGATATGTCGATACCGTGGTACGGCACTTTGTGGTAGTAAAGAAGGAAAATGGGGGGAAAAAAAGGAGGAAACCCCGTATCAGGCCGCGCGCGGACCTGGCCAATACCTTCTTTTGTGTGGAGAATTCCGCCGCATAGGGAACAACCATGATCATATACGGAAGCATATGGGTAGCTTAGTGTAGGAACGTCCGTGTGGGTTTACGTGGCAATATATGAGTGGGTTTGTGTGGCACACATGGAGACGTATGAGTGGGCTCGTGTGGCCAGGCCGTGCATTGATAATGCGCGAACACGTGGATATGCGCTATTCAGCCGCGGTTTTCGTACGCAACCTGCACCGAGATTCCCCGATGCATTTTTCGAAGGGGATGAAAGATGGCTCCCGGATTGAAGCCGGGTTTCGGATGGAATCGATCGGCGCCCTTTTAGCTCCAAAATCAATGGTTCGATTCCCCGGAGTTATGGCGATTTTATCTGCCCATCGAAAGCACTCTTCGGTATCACTTGGATAATTTCCCTTCTTCGGATCGGATTTGAATTCGGAATCTGGGGCCTGGGTTGGACGTCAATTTTCACCTGGACGTGAAAATCCGCCAACTGAAACGCAGTCTAATCGGAGCTTTTGCGAACGGCACGTACTCTTCACCGATGCATTTTTAGGGCGATGCAGGCACGGGAGCCGGGGCTTGGACCGAAGCCAATGCACATGCATTTCGGATTGGGTCGATATGGTCCTCCTTTCTTCCGAAAGGCAATAGTCGCTTATTCTATCGTCTTTTATTCGCTATGGCGACTGATCGTCAGGATGGCCCATATGTCATTGAATTTTGGATATGAGGAGGCCAGGTACCCCAACTCCAATTTAATATATATTTAATGTAGATTATATGCAATATGTACTGTATGTATAGTGTACGTGCGACTACTGAGATGCATCTCGAGGTCACGACGGTTACGGATGCATCTTTGTTATCGGTGCAGGAGCCTAAAGAGCCGCCTAAGGCCCAATTTCGAGCTAGCCGACGTTGCGGGGGGCTTGGAGGGACTTTGCTCATCTTAATTTTATTATGTTAAGGTTGCACCGGGAATTATTCCCGGCGGGGTGTGCGCGGCACAAATTACGGGAAATGCCGGGAGAAAAGTCTCCCCTTGCCCTGGGGGCGGTGGAATTGAAATTAAATTTCGGACCCGTCAAATAAACTCGGATCGCCCCCAATTTCGTCCGGCGAATTAACGACAATGCGATTCTTCTTTTGAGAGTCCCGCTTAATGAAAACTGGCCCTGCCGCCTCCGCGAAGGCAAATGGAATTTTCCTCGCTGCATCGAGTCGGGACCTCGCAAGGGAGGCATGCATTCCGGGGCATCGCCTCCTCTCTCTTCCTCGCGAGAGGACTCGGCATGCTCTCTCTTTCTCCCTCTCGCGCCTTGCACTTCGCTACGGCCGCTGCGGTTCTCCGGAGAGCCGATTGTCCCTCGCCTCGGTGCATTTGCATTTGTCTTCATTACTGACGCCCGATCGCGCCTATTTCGCCCTTCGGGATGCATTTTCCCACCTTCCCGGTTACGTTTGCCTTCATCGAGGTGTTGGCTCGCGGAGAGAAATTTGGAAAAATTTGAGACCTAAGATAGAAGGATGGAGAACGCTTTCTATTCAATTCTTTTTTCTATTTTGGGGGGATGAGATACACCCAGCGGTTTTCTTCCAAAGTTCGAGTGATGCATTTCCTCATATCAAATTCATGACTTTATAGACTCAGGGAGAGCTGCACGACTCTGTATATATTATGTGTAAACATACTGCCAAATTTAGGAAATAGTATTATTACTCTTTAAACGGATCCTTCTATCGAACGTCCGTGTATGTCTCCTGGAAACGACCCGGGGAAAATTTCCGCGGTATTTCCTCTTGACGAAGTTTGCGACCCGAGGCTTAAAGTCGCCTTTATGCCCAAACTACCGGCGTGCTTGGCGAGCACGAAAAAATTCTCACGGTCAATGGCGGAGCGACTCGACATACTTCGTCGCCGTGGGCGGGAAGGTCTGGGCGCTCTTTCCCTACTTTTTCTTTTTTTCCTTCCCTCCCGTTTCCCCGGTGAAAAGAGAGCCTTGCTCGCGGTGCACTTGACGCGATGTGCCAGGGTCGGACTTAAAGTCGAGCTGCAGTTCCGGAGGCACCTAGAGCCGAAGTCGCGCCATTAGGGCGAGGGTAAGTTCCCCGGAAGTCGCGGCCCTAGGCCTCACTCGACTCTACCCCTGTAATTCCCCCCTTGTCCACGGGGGACACTTCTTCCCTTATTCTCTTTCGCCGTTTTGCCCTTCCTCCCTTCCGCCTTGCTTCCTTCGAGCCTAAGCCCTGCCGCGCCTCTGAAGTGTCCTCGTAAAAAGTTACGCAGCGAGGTACAAGGGCCAGGACTGCACCAAAACGTGCATCCGGGGACCTGGCACGATGGCGACGTTTCCGTTCGAAGTCTCCCGGCATTTCCCCCTGGAAGTTTGGACTTCGTTCCATCGAGGTTACCTCGGAAACCTTCTTGATGAAACTTCACGAAACGGAGCTGGAGAAATTCCCGATGAAAGATATACTGGGGATCCAGGTAACTTAGAAATATTTCTAACGTGGGGTATGAGCTTAGGAATTATTTATTTACCAGTCATTGATGGAGCTGAAAATGCTATCTGGTGTTCGCGTTGCCTAACTTCAATTTTCTCCTTGGAAGCATTTATGGGGTTGAGGGAATCCGGCGTAATTTGTTATCAGGGGATGTTGATTTGGAGATGAGGGCCGGTTTATCGGTGCTACGAAATCGATGTCCTTCTTTCCGTATCGTTAATGAGATCGGTCCCAAGTTTTCCGTCGTCCGGCGGGCACTTCTTTCTTCCTCCTTCGGCGGCTTTTATTATTCCCCCGACCCCGACGTCCGGTGTGCCGAAGTGTCCTCGTAAAAACTTAGGTCGCGCGACTGCGCCGACGCAACCAAGGCGTATACCCCTAGGTACAAGCTAATAAAAGCATTCCTATTATTTTTATACGACCCTACTCTCCTGACGGGAGTTAAAAATTATGCCGCGTCCCTCGGACGCTTCGTCCTGTGGAGCGTCCTGGTCCCAGGGCTCGTCGCTCTTCGGAAACCCATAACTTCCTCGGTTCGTTCCGTACGTGCTTGCCGTGCAATTGAATTTCATTTCTATCTCCCCGAGAGGGGAGGAAAAAGCGGAGTAGGGCAGATGAAAAGGAGAAGAGTCGCTCCTGGAAAGAAAGGCCATCCACTTCTTCCTTACTCCGATCCCCGTATCTCTCCTTTCTGCCGTGTTGCTCTTTCGCTTTGAACCGCGATACGGCCTTTGAGACGAAAACGCTCATCAAGGGATGCATCCGAGTCCGCGACGAAGGGGTAATTCTCGCATTATCTCGAATTTCGGAATGAAGACTAGGAGAAGGTTCCAAAAATTGTTCCCAAGGAGTCGATCGACGTTCGGTGTTGCGGCAATATTCTTATTTATTTTTTTCTTGCAGAGGGGCAGGATGCAATTTCAAAGTGGAAACTTTTTCGACGTCCTTGGGAGTATTGCCATCTCGATAATTGGCCGATCGAGCTCCTTTTAGGGCCTGCAAGTCACGGAAACACCTCGGTCGTGCATCCTGAAACTGATAGCCGTCGTGTCGGCTCGTAGGGATATCGGAAGGGCTTAAAGTCGCGCATAAATCTGCCAAGGAGCTCCTCGCCTCGTAAAGGAGCCCCTCCACCTCGAGGTTCGTAGCCTTAAACTGGCATCCTATTCAAAGTCCTTCGCAACGTCAGTCCTCACAATGCGGTGCATCCGATGAATGCACATTGACGCGGCCTTCGAGAGATGCACCTCGCCTCCGCCCGATGAAAAGTCCTCGATCTAATGCGTCACGGAATTCATTTCGAACCCTCTTACAGAAAATCGAGGTACACGCCAACTCCACCAAACGTATGGAATAAAAACACAAACCATCCCCCGTGGAATGTGGAATTTTTGCCAACACTTCTTCATCAATGTGAATTTAATTAGAGAATATTTCGATATCGGCCATTAGTCGTAAATCAAACCGTTTTAAAGGAAATCGACGCATAAAACTAAAATATAAATCTCTTGCGTTGAGGGTCGAATTTTTCAAGCATTTCTCGGGAATGGGAATTTTTGCCAATATTCGATATTCGCGTTGCATGGTAAATCTGGGAAAATTGGACCGGCTTAACCTTAATAGTTAATGTTTAACCGGCAGTTAAAATGAAAGTCGAGTTTGGTAAATAGCGAATTTCTTTTCCGTATTTCTTAGGAATTGCAATTTTCTGAGAACATTCGATATCCGCGTTGCATGGTAAATCTGGGGAAAGGACGAGGACTTGGCACCCCGTTAACGTTTCGCCGGCAGTCCTTCCTGGGGAAATATTTCTCGAAATTTATCGGAAATGAGTCGCAACCCCTCGGGGGGCGGGGGCACCGTTGACTAGCAGCGATTACTGGCGGCGCGTAATTAAACGGCGTGTTGCTCATAGCACGGAGTACAAGAAACTATTTAGCCCGGCGCACCCCATGCCAGGATACGTGGTCGGCATACCCGGCGCCTATTAATATGCTCCGCATAACGCGGCGACGCTGTAAACTCGCCAACAAAGAAAATTGAATGAGGCTCGCGCACACTCCGTGCCATCGTAACCCCCTTTTCCTCTCCGCCCTTATTTCTCTTTCTTGCCCCCTCCGTACCACGCGCGCGAAAATCCTTTTCCCCTTGACGTCTCTTAGCTTTACCGGCTTATTACGCGCGTACGCCGAGAAAACGACGTGTGAGAAAGACCGACGTCGGGTACAAAAGTAATCTCCCTTGTTTGACCATTTTTAATGCAGAATAAAGTTCCCGCTAATCCCAGCAAACGCGAACACGGGAGTAGAATGTAAACGTATGATAAAGAGGGGATATACTTCATTTATAAAATCAGCGGAGACAGACGTAGGGTTAAAGTGCATAAATAAATGCAAATAGACATAAGAGAAATCCGTGATATTTCATTTATGAAATAAAAGAGACAGGTACGGTCTTAAAGTGCATGGGCCTCCCGTGTAGACCTAAGTAGGTATCAAAAATCCTATCACGATCCCCCGATCGTTTAAGACGGCGACACGTATTTATTGATTAATGATCGTCATCGGATTGCAAATTGAGCTCCTCGTCGCAGCGCGTCATACCAAACGCGGTGCATCGGAAGAATGTCAATGTTCCAGGGAGTGATCGAAATGCATCTCACCACCTGCCTATACCTCGTGCATACTTTCCCATGAATCCACTTACCTCTCGGCCCCCACTATTTAATAGTTACCAAACCACCAGTTGGCGAGAATCTCTCGACAATTGTTCCTAACTACCGGCCTCGAGTTTAAGGGTCGCTCATCGAGGACCCCCGCCCTCGAACTTCGAACTTCGCTCCTTTTTTTATCCCCTCGAGCTTACGCGCGTATTCCGCAATCCGGAATCGCGGAACGGAATAAACGGCGCTCTCGTCTCGGTGCGGCATACAGCCGCGTACGTTTTAACAGTTGGTTTAACGTATGGCAGAATAGACACAGAGGAGGACGAGATACCTTATGCCGACATGGCGCAGAGTCCAGCGCAAACCGTGTTGCGCGGAAATTCACTGAGCGCAAGAGAGGCTGCACAGTGCTCGAAAGCTTTGCCCGCCTCGCCAAAGCTAGCTTCGAATTCTAGCAATATATATATACGTACATATACCAAGGTACATAGGTATATAGGAGTAGATATGTACCCATGCACCGCAAGGCCTTCCCTCTCCGGCTCTGCCCACCCACCTCCACCCCTTGCGTCTCTCCACTTGGCATCTTTTTATCCTTTTACCTTTCCATCATTGTATCTCTCTGACCTTCCCTACTTTCGCCTCACCCTTGTTGGAACCCCGCAACGGATGCAACCCCTGCATCGGCCGACTCCTTGTTTATCCTGGCGATGGCCGCGGTGCATCTGCATTCATGGAGTGCCGGAACTGTTTGCCCAGGAGCCGCCAAGTTGCACCCCACGGATCCTTCTTTTTCCTGGGATCATCGCGTTTCGGGAACCTCCCCTTTCGAGGGCATATACGTGTACATACGTGTATATACATACACCTGCATATGCGTATTTATTTATTCGCCCCCTCCCGCGGGACGTGCGCCGAATTTCCAAGGACCCTTCCGGACTTATTGGGCAATCATTATTGGAGGCTCGTCGGGAACATCCTGGAAGATGTTCCCCAAGATGGTGTGCAGGACTGGCGGAGATCCTTTGATTTTCGCCGATCGATCGGTGATTCATCATCTCGTTTAATTCATGCCGGGGGCTCAATCGAGGCGCGGATGCATGAACTATTAATTAGTCATGCAGATCCACGATTTAGATTCAAGGGAAATGACTCCTTAATGGCGTTTCTGGTCTACGAGGTGATTCAAGGATTCGAGTCCTTTTCCCGAACGAGTCGTCCTTCTCGCTTCTCGAGCTCGCCGGTAACTCGGATTGTTAGTGGACGAGGATGTGCAAATGTTTGAATAATTGCCGCGTACCTGGATAATTTAATTACCGCGAATTAGGTATCCATCGCCTGGCCGTATTTCGGCAGTATTTGCGGAGTTTACCCTGCAGGATGCCCGTTCCAGAATTGAGAATTATTCGGAAGCTTCCAATTTACTCCGCGGAATTAAGGACGAATATGAGCTCCGTGATTCATATCCGCGAATCCTTCGAAGGGAGATTCTATATTTTTAGGGGGGATTTCAATATTTCCAAGGAATTTCGATAATGAGTTCGGCGCTTTCGTAACGTGCGCACTTAATGGGCTTTATTCGCGAATTATTGATGGATCGGAAGTATCCGATATCCAAATATATCGATGCAACTCGTGACATGACCACTCGCGAGGATGAAATATCGAGGACCTATCGATAATTCATGGACCGGCACGGTTTAACTTCGGCGTATTATAATTAAGCGTAATCGGATTAATTGTGTCCGTAGTAACGTAATACTTATTATCCTTTATTATTGGATCAAAAGTTAATTAAACAAAATCGACTGACACTGCCTGACTGACTGTGAGAGAAGTGATATTTCTTATCACGCAAAGCCGAATTATTCCGATTAAGTGCACTATTCAATTTTATTGGATTTTAATTTCTTCGATAAATTCTAATTTCCGCCACGGTGAAAAGCAGAGTGGAGTACGTTTTATAATTTTGCAGAAGCGATGCGAGCTCTCGTCGCGAATCGCTAATTAGTTCGTAAATTACGCGAAGGGACTGCAGTTGGAATTGAAGTCTTTCTCCGACGTCGGTATTATGAAAACCGCACAATGTAGCCCGTGATTCACGAAGGAATCGGTTGCATCCCACCCTCGGTCGTCGGTATTCATCATGAAGGCAATCATTGAATACAAATGCGCCCGTCCCTGTCGTGCAGATAGTGATGAATTATAAAGCGGGAAACCAGGCCTTCGAGGGGGTAATCGATCGAACAATTCCAGGAGAAATTCCGGCGCAATCTCCGAGACTTAAGGTCTCTGCCCAGTAATTGCACCCCACTGCATCTCGCCGCACCTCTGCATCTTCATTCCCTTCGAAGTATCCCTTTTTTCGATCCGCTCACCTCCCTTAACTTTAACGTCCCCTGCAATTCCTTCGCCGTATTCTATTTTCCCTCCTTGTTATTCCCCTGCATTGCGAACCAGGTAAACGTGCCACTTACCATTCGTATGCACGCGAGTTGCATTACTCCGCGCGAGGTTCCCCGATGAGCTTACTAAATTGAAACATGTTGTAAAAAATCTAAGAATCGTTACAAAAAAAAAAAAAGAAGAACTAGAGTGCGATTAATTCCTCGAGTTTTACATATACAAATTTCAGAGATCCACGCGTGGCTTTTAAATCAAGGAGGCCGATCTCTCGAGAGCTACGTCTTTCTGTTCGAAGCAAAGTGCACCGGTAAAAGTGCACATATTTTCGTTCGTTTTTCCTTCGGACTCTTCATTTCGCCATAAGTGATTCGAGGAGACTTTCCCATCGATTCTGCCGAAATTGCCCCGCGCTGACAGGCGCAGCTTCCCTTTTTGTCACCGGCAGAAACGAGGGTTACAGGGGGCAACAACGAACGAACGTTCGCGTCACTCGGTGGAACGCCACGTTAATGGCCGATAAACGCACTAAAATTGCTTCTCAATCCGAGTGGCGATAAATTTCCCATTAATAGCTGGCCGCTCGCGCATTCGCAGGGGGACCTCGCGAAGGTGACGGCTGGAAAAGAGCGCAATAAATGGCCGTGACGGGAAATCTCACCTTCTAGAGGGAGGAAAATAACGCCTGCGGGACCCTAAGCTCGGTTTATTTTCGGGAGAGAGAAAGAAAATGGGAAAAAGAAGGGAGGAGTCCTCGCGGGCGCTGAACGTCGACGGAACGTCGACCGAACGTCGATCTGACGGCGGGGGGCTTGAGTGCCCCTTTGGAAAATCTTTCTCCCTTGTTCGCGAAAAGACGCGCCCCGGGTGTTCGACCCTCCCTGAATTTGCTTTCCATGTCCCGGATTATATGGGGCGCGTGGTTTGGAAAGACGTGCGACAACCCCGTTCAACGACGGCTTTTTTTGGGGAGGCCCGGGGATGCTCCATAAGAGCTTACCGACGGAATCAATTTTTTTTCCTGTCTCCATAACGCAGCCGAAACGTTTGACCACGGCCAAACATCATTTTGATATTCCGTTAAAATGAGTGGAAGAAATTTCCTTAACAAAATTCACGCGACAACCCTTTATACCGAGGGCTTTTTCAAGGAAGGAACCTTTAATGGCTCATCGCGAAAGCTTACTCGGAATAATTTATTTTCCATTCTAACTACAGAGCTAGGACGTTATGTGCCGACAAATATCCTGCATTTCTCTGGGTTATTTTTTTTTATATTAATCATATTCAATTTATTCGCAATTAAACCAGGTTTCTCTCGACAGGCAGGCGGAGGGAATTTATTTTATACCGTGTCGTCGCACTAATTTCCCAGAATAGAGGCGGAAACCGCGACGTCGATAGCCTCGCGTGATAAAACGCCAGTTTCGAATCCCCTTAAGGTCGCCATTGCCAATGAACTGCCCCACTGAAAGCGAATCCGTAACGACCACCGCAAGTGCACCCTATGCTCTCGGTGACTGCCGGTAATCGTAAGGGGTTCAACGAGAGTAATAGTTGCGAACGGTTAGCCAACAATAGGTTGCTATTCCACCCAGGTATGGACGATATCATTCGCCGTGTCTGTCTTTCAAGGCCATCATTGTCAATGAACCATGCCATTCAATGCCACTCCATGCCTACTCACGTGAGCGCTCTTATGCCTCGGAAGTTCCGGTGACCGCATGCGGTTCCGTCCCTCGCTCGCCGCGATCCGCTTCCTATTCTGATCAACCTGGAACAATTAAATGATAATTATTCCCTTGAAATTTTCCAGCAACAATTCTCATAAATCTTTCAAAAACGCATACGTTCCCTCAATAGGAATAATTCCATCGATTATCGGACACGCTAAACTTACGTCGACTTGAAATTCCTGAAGTTTCAATTAACAAGAAACATCCAAGAATTTATTATCTGTAATATTTATTATCACACCACGTTTCTAGTTATTCTATTTCCGATGCTTTTTCCTGCCTCCTGAGTACCATCCCTAACAGCTCGGCCCGGTGCATTCGAATGTCATCAGAAAAGATTTCGCGAAAGTCCCTAGGGTGCCGTTCTCCCGGATTAATTCCTATTGAAAAGTCGTCGAAACGGCGCGACAGGATCGAATGAGAGAATCAATGGGACGACTTCGACGGCCCATTGATCGCCCACCTCTAAAGACCGCGGTACAAAAGAGTACCGAAATCACGGACTGATCTATGTGCAGTTCGCACAGAGTTGGGGCAGACCCTGTCCACAAGGGCTGAGGGGACAAAGGGGACCCTTCGTGGGGTGCAACAAAAATTACACGGTTATCTCAATTTCACTTAATCCACTGGCATGGTCTTCCCTCTCGGGATGGCACCCCTGTTTCGCCTATTTTTCTGCAGCTTTTTAAGCTGCCTCCACCCTGGCGGTGTCCTTTCCGTGCTCTGCTCTCTATGGACCTACCAGAAATCTATCGGGACGTCTACCAGATGTTCCGAACTCGAAAGAGACACCGTGACTAAAGACATTACTCGCCCGAAGTGCATCTGCCGTTGACTTGTGGTGGCCAAAGACGATAAATCCTCTTACTAGATTAAAAAAACGGATAATACAAAAAAATTTATCACATTAAACGGGGGACTTGATGTGCAGAAATTTATGTACTTACGGATATGCCTCGTTGTAAAGTTCATAAAAAAAGAGCTCGATGTGTCGCAAGGATGTCCGGATACTTAATAGCGATGCATTCGTGATTTGCGCGTACTATTAATTTCGATTATTTTTGCTTCCATTTTTTTCCGGTATTTTCGGTAGGAGATATATTTCACGAGTTTTCCATCGACTCGTTTGGGAAATACCGGAGAAAATTTGAAAAGCATATTTCCTGAGGGGAGGCTGGAAACCCGTATTTGTAAGAATCGGGGAGAATTACCGCGGGGGTGGGATTCAATGGAGAAGCCAGGTGACCGGAACAAAGTTCGTTTCTATAATCCAATCAGTTGCGGTGAAAGGGGGTTGGTTTGTGCTCTTTTAAATGTCACCCTGTCAAATCGAGATCGGGGATGTCGGCCTGAGGGTCGAGCCCACGAATACGCGCCTCCTGGTGCGCGAGAAAATAGTTTCGGTTTCAGAGCCGGAATTTACCTTGCCGAAAGTACGGTCGTTGTTAGGACCCCTAAATTTTGCGGGAATCTCTGTCGAAATTCGATTTGCCCTCCGCTGTTGCAAGTAGAATTCCATTAAAGAACATTCCGCGAGTGAATTCTGAGATGGAGGCGGAAGCTTAGCTATCTGTCTCATTACCATCTCTGGCTCACATATTCAGCTGTGTATGGAATAGACACGACTACTTACTAGTCAGCTCTTCTGCTTTCCATATGCAAATCGTTTGCTTATTTCGTTTGCCTCTCGCCTGGGTAATTAGCATCTCAATGTCGGACCAGTTACCGACTTTTACTCAAAGGTGTGAGGTGCGACTGCGGGGGCGAAAATGAGTCTGAAATTGCGATATTATTATTAAAGGAAACATTACCATTTTATATAGATATATATCTCCATTAGCACTAAATTAATCCTGCATTTTTTTTATTCGGGTATCTCAACGAAATATTCCTGACAAGTGGTGGTAGATCATTATTTTGTGCCGATATATTAAAATATATTCACTTTAATAATTATTCCCGAATTAATGGTAAATAGTCGAGGTTACTTCCGGCAGATCTTCGAGAAAATCAATCGATTGTCATACATTAACGAGGAGCGGGGCTCGTCATAAATCGGACTTGTCAAAGCTTTTCTTTAGTACGTGACGCAATTCATGGAGGAAATCAAATTAAAAAAGGAAGGAAATAGGGAAAATAGGGGACGAGATGCATGCGTAGGGGGGCTTGCAATAACGCGAGGAAAGTAGAAGCATTTTGAAGGATCGTAAAAAATTCCGCGTAATTATATGAGGTAGTCAAGGCTGTAACGCTCCCGCAACGAGCATTAAATTGTTGGCACTTTATAACTATTACGCCACACCACTGGCCCATTTTACTCTCATCACAGGGTTCATTACATAAATTTGCATTTTCCTCGTGCGTGTAATACCAGCGAGTTCGCACCGGGATGCATCAAGGCGGACGGAATGTATTTTAAATTAACTTATAATAACCGCACTCCCGCTGGAAGAAGAGTAAATAAATTCCTTGTCTCGTGCGGTAACACGTCCTGCTCCACGTGGGCCTCCTAGCCGTAATAAATTCAAGTAGCAATTACTCCAAAATTATTCCCGCCCTCGAAGAAATCCACCCCCATAGTAATTTCCATTGAATTCGCGCCGATCGATCGCAATCCATCGAGGGGTTAACGTCATATCTCGGGAACCGATTGCTGTTCCGATTGCTTTGGGTTGATAAATCTAGAGATTCTCTCTTTAAAGGCGCTGCAAACCGAGGAGGTACTTCCGATGTTCAGCGATTTCCAATCGATCGCTGAATTGGTCCAACGGGTGGGATGAAAAGGATGGTTCTTTCTGCGGGTCTTATGGGTTCCTTCTATACGGACGAAAATCCTCGATCTTTCCTAGTCGTCGCAGGAGTGCGGACCCGGTTTGTGGCCCGATAATTGTTAACTCAAAGGACACAAAAGGCCCGGGTCCTAGCGCCTCTTCTGCGTCGTCCGAACGAGCAGCGCTATCAAGGGTGCAGCAGATAAAGAGCGGACGAGAGGCGACCGTCGACGTCGTCGGGCTCAAAGCCCAAACGTTTTGTCTGGTTCTGACAATTTCCGCAGCCATGGTGGTACCCCTGCCCGTCAAATGTACATTAGGACCCCCGTCGAGATATCCTTTCTACGTCTACCAGAATGGCCGCATCGATTGACCTCCCCGAAAATGCGGAAATTGTGAATCCCAGGAGGAACGGCTCCGACGACGAATAAGCTTGGTATTAATTATATTCAATTTATATCAATTATATTTCCATGGAATCTTGTAGAGATATGAAGATTGAAGGCCTGGTTATATCCGGTCGCTGATTACTTTTTATATACAATAATTAGTGTATTAGGGTAGAAAATGTCTATTGCGCTTCTGGGTGATCTTGGCAATGTTCAGACTCCGGGTCGAGTCGAAATGAAATTGAAGACTGGAATAGCCGGGAAGAATGGGGACCGATTCGGAGATGGTGTGACGATATTTCAGATAGATAAATCCAAACTTTCATATCCAGAATCCCTCGACAGGGGGGAGAATGAGAGAGAGAGAGAGAGGGGCCACCCTTAAATTTCCTTAATGTCGCCGACGTATATTATTCCCGAGGGATGATCGTTGCGGGGGTTGGGGAAATCCCTGCTCATGGCAAATCCTACGAATGGCGCATATCCGTGGAAATTTCCCGCGGTTCCTTTCCTGACGAGTATACAAATTTGGCTGATGACGGCCCGTCCAGTTAAAGGCGATGCTAAAACTTCGGAATCCATTTACCTTTAATTCCATCCCGCGGTAACTCGGCTCTAGGGGCCTCATTCTGATTAGCGGAAACGCTGATAATCTTTAGTAGTTAAGCAATTTTATTAACTTTTCCGACGGAGTTTGAATGTTGATTTTCATTAGCCGTGGGGTAATGCTGCCCTGTAACGTGGGTGCAACACCTTTGAACAATTTCCCTCTTCTGAAATTTTTTCCGCAAGCGTTTCCGCGTCGGATGCCTTCCTTGAAGCCACCTCTAAACCTGGAATATTAATGTAACGGAAAATAACTTATTAATTAATTATACTAATGGAGGTCTGTCGACCTTTCCGTTTCTTCTTCGCTTCTCAACAATTCGTACCGTTATTGGGTTAAAAAAATAGTAATATCAGGGCATACTGTCGGTAAGAGTACTTTGACATCCATATCGAGAATTCCTGAACAGCCCACCCCACTTGTGAGGATAAGCCACATGCATCGGTTACCCCGTTTACACGGGGAGGATGGGGTCCTATCGGGCCTCCTCCACCGAGTGGGCTATCAGGGTGTCCCCAAACGCGCAAGATAGCCGCGATCCAGTGTATCCGTCATGATCGTGCCATTGCATCGCGGCTCAAACGGTATTAGGCCTTCCGACAGCTTGTGGGATTTATTGCACCATATCTCTTATCTGAGGCTGCACTGTGCAGCTGCAATTTCTGTTTCTGTCCCAAAAATTGGACTTCCACGACCAAGAAGCAAAGTAAGCACCTCTACGTCTCCTCGCAATCGAAAGATCAAAGGGAATCATTGGATCTCACTCTTTTGTTCCCCACTTTCCGATGGATCCGCCCTTCTAGGATCCAACGGAAAGGGCCGCGGCAAGGACCTTTCGCCGTCCGTCATCGTCTAGGCGTCGGGCAATTTCGCTCGAAGCGGCGTACACAGCGACGCGGAAAGCCGATATCGGCGAGAAAGAGCTGAATTTATGGGGCTCTTATGCGCGTCCGCACGTATGCACTCCGCGACACAATGGCGTCGACCCTGGTGGAAGGCCCGGGTCGGTGAATCAGTGCCCGTGACTCAGACGTATGCCGCCCATGGCGTATCCTTTATCGCGAGTTTAACGTGATTGAACGAATTAAGTCCGTCCTCCCGGCCCCTCGTCTCCGGAGTCATGGTTATACCGAGCCCAGAGCCCCGTGTGTACGTGCCTTTATTAAGTTCCGGCCGATATCGGCTTCGTGCCGACGACCCGATATCGAGGACCTCCTACGTGATTGGATATCCTACGTCCGACCTGCTATGGGTTGCTCGTCAAAATTTCCAAAACGGCCTGGAGATATTCCATTTTTGCGATACGCGCTTCCAGATAGTAGGCACTAAACGGTGGGAAAGGCGTAAAGAGAAATTAAGGACGCGCGATTGGACATCCGACGTCCGACCTGCTATGGGTTGCTCGTCATAATTTCCAAAACGGCCTGGAGATATTCCATTTTTGCGATACGCGCTTTCGTTAGAAAATATAGATTTTTACTTATTTACACATTTTTCCTATAACTTAGGCAACTACCCAATATATTCTGGGGGTACAGAGAAATCACGCAGGATTCGACGACGGCATTTCATTTCGCATCTCTCGTCCGCGGTGTGCGATCGTCAAGAGTCACGTACAGGACAAGTGCGTTGCATGTGCTACGTGCGGTCGTTGTTTTCGATGCATATGGATCTCCCCGAGGTTTGGCGGGATTTTAAACGAAGTGTTTTACATGGCGGATTTAAAAACATGTAATTTATATGCGATTTTAACTGCCTGCTTTGGGAACATCGTGAGAAACGTTCTACCAGGAAGCACTATTATAAAATACAACTAATCGCCTTATTCCATATTTTTGACCATATCAACCAAACGTAAACATATTCCGTATCAAAGACGCTTTGGCCTCGAAGCTTTCCCACATCAAGACAGCAATACCTTTCCATAAACGCCCCTAACAAAATTCTCGAAATCCTCGACCTCGTGGATCATCTCTCCGAGATTAAGCGGGATTAAAACGTGAAATTTGAGTGAATATCTTGAATGCAATATCTTTAAATTTCTTTCCAAAGATCGCAGAAAAAGAAAAGGGAATTACGTTTCGACGCGACAAAACTTCCAAGAATTTGGTGGACCAAGTTCAAGAAAAACTAGAATTAATTGAGGTGAGTCCTCGGATCCTTTGGTATCACCATAAAGGAGCTCTCCTCTGGCTTTCCGATCTCCGGTATCGGGCCATCGATTCCCTTCCATGAACTCCCCAACCCCGTAATAAAATCCTGGAAAGCCGAGAACTCCTGGATTTTCTCCCAGTGATTAAACGCGCCCCTATGCTCGGCTCCCTGGTTCTCTTATCGGTTCCTCGGCCCGGATCAGCCGGGAGTTCTATCAATCACGGGTTCGCGTAATAGGGAATAAATAGCCGGGAGCTCGATGCGGGATCCAGACAAATGACGGCGTCGGACGGCGTGGTGAATGGACCTCCCATCGTAGGCGTCGACGACGTCGTCGTCGGCGTCGGCGTCGGCTCGCGAGACGGGGGCAGGGACGCCGGGAAGAGGGATGAGCCGCGAACAAACGGGCTCCGGCGGTATCGTCGGAGAAGGATGGAAACATGGGAGGAGAGGCAGAGGAAGAGAGAAGGAGAGCTTAGGAAGGCGCTAACGAGCCACTTACGTCGTTCGAGGCGACCAGCCCGTGCCTCGAGGCTCGTCGCGATAATCGTTATTGTGAGGAGGAGAATACACCACGCCCGTAGGCGTGGGGACACTCGGTCTGGTGACACTGACAAATGGCTCGGGATAAATCAGAAAGGTAGAAGGCGAGTAGTCTGTCTCGCGTGCGACCTCTCCAGAGGGCCCGGGAAGCTGGAAAAATGGAAACGCCGCGGAAACCGCCGAGGACTCCCCCAGGGGCCGCAAGGACCCTCTCCGGTTTTCCGGAACTAGCTCCAGTTCTTTGCCCCCGAAAGTCAGGGACACGGTCTTAGCTACTTGTTGGCCGCTCCTCGAGGCTCTGGATTTCTGGGGCTGAGCACGTCGGACGTGAACTGCGATGAATGGGGCACGTCTATTGAAGTTCCTGAGGTTTCCTGGACCTGAGAGCGTTTTGGAGCTGTTTGGGGCGGCTTTGATGCGAAGAGCCTGCAGGGCTCGCAGGGTCGCTCCACCCGGGAGGGTAATTCTATCGGGAGTGAGATTAAAAAGTTGCGATATTATCCCCTCCGGAGAATCTGGAGATATTGACGAAGAGACGGTTAGAGGTTCCCCGTTGTTCCGTAGGTGTGGACAATCTCCCTGTATTTCGGATGCATCCGGACGTTCTTCTCTACGGGGACGATTTTCCAGGACTTTTTCAGCCTTCCGTGTCACTCTTAAAATTGATGCTTGCATAATTACGAGCACCTCCAGATTTTTGCGGCACGAAAGCCCCGCGCAATTTTCAGGGAGGTCTATACCTACCCTCGCAAAAAAATTCATTTCCCTCCCCGAGCGGGTGTCAGACATTAAGTGCAGTATGTATACTTTGCCCGGTCGTTAAGCCGAGGTCTGCATAAATTCCGCGCCGGAATTTGCGGAGCCTCGTCGATACAACCCTCCCAGGTTTTTGCATGATCTCACGGGTCGAAGCGACGGGGGTTACGTCCCTCTAAAAAAATCATGCATGTCGTCGCGTCGCCTCGAAGAAACCTTCTCGTAATCGCCTTTTCCACCCCTCGAGGACGCGGGCAAAAATGCCCATTCAATCCTTTACTCCACTTCAGTGATAAGACTCCGCGCGTGCGTTTCTTCCGCCGGTAAATTCGAGTCTTGCGGAAATTCCGCGTGCGGGTTACGACGACGGAATACGGCGACACCGGAAGACTCCTGCCATGTGGTTAGCGCATAAAACCGGTGGTGCGGGAGAGGAGCAATATTTAAGTGCGACAGCCATAACCCTAGAGGCCCACGAGGGCCGATTCCCATAGAAAAGACTACCCCTTCGCCTTTTCCAACCCCTTAAGGGATACGTTACGCGGCCGGGAATGCGGAGTTACGGTTTTGTGGGCTAAAATCAACTTTCGAGCATGCGCGTCCATGGACTCGTCCCGGCCAACATCCACCCCTAAAGGCCGCGAAGGGGTGCGTCGTAACGCCCCGTACTAAACGCGCGATAAAAGACGCATTAGGCCTTCCAGGTTCTTAGCCCTCGCTAGGGTGGATCCGAGGACGGGGTATCATGGAACAGATATGGGATTACCACAGCTCGAAGTCGTCTTCGGCTTGGTTCGCTCTTAAAGGGGAGCTCGCCCGAAGAAAAGCACTCATCTTACGTATTCTCTTTTTCTTGCCACTTGTTCTTATACAGACTCTGAAGCCCAAGAGGCCGTACTCCGGCACTCATTTTTGACAATTATGAACCTCCTTTTCAGACCGACTCCTCGTTATTTTGAGAAGACGTGATTACTTCCCACTTGACTTCCTTCGAATGTCCAAGAAAAATTCTGCGAGTTTCTGTCATTAATTTTTTGTACTTTCAATATGGAAGGACCTTCGCGGAAAATGTAGATAGAGTGATGAGATGACGACTGGAATCTGTATAGCGAAAGTAATCTGCCTTCTTATCGTGAAGTTTTTAATAAATAATGTATATCCAGTGCTTCCTTTTTCGCGTAATGATTTACACGGCGTACGTCTATATTTTTGTGGGTGAAAGCAAACTGCTCGCTCAAAGCGAAGTCGATGTACAATTTCGTACAATAGCTGCTCTCCGGGTTACTTTTACAAGGCTTTGTCCCGGCATGAGAGAGTTCCATCTATCTCTTTTGTATCGACTGTCAATAGGGTCGGGAGGAGAATTCTGGTAGGACCTCCAGGGGAGGACTCGAATTCTTTTTGGTCTGGCGACAATGGCCCGGACTCTTCCTACCTGACATCCTCGAGAAAGGACACCAAACGTCGAGAAGACGCGTGTGAATTTTCGGCCTCGACTTCCACAATAGTACTACTCGGTGGTACATGTTATCAATATTTCCTTAGACTTTAACTATCGTTAGCCCACCAATCGAATTATTTAATGTCATCTCCAAACTGTTGAAATTAGGAATAAAATCCATTTGCCACGTGTTACAACTAGCCTATTAATATTCTCTCTTATCATTTTTATGCGAGACCAGACGCGTCTTTCTGAAAATTGAACGGGTCCAATTGCTTCTCTTTGTGCCGGAAGTGAACGTCGCGCGGATGTTCGGGAATCGTAATGAAACCAGGAGCAAGAAACCAGACAATGGCCGTCCTGGATATCCGCTGGCGAGACGTCCGCGTTTTGCGGAAATCGCTGGACCTCGGCCTTCCGGTTTCGCACCTTTTTCACTTGGCCTGGTAAAAAGCTGCAGCTTAGACGAAGCTTCCGCGATCGGTCGAAGGTTTGACCGATCCTCGCCGAGAATGGGAAGACGTGTGGACTTTTTTGCGGTCCCTTAGATGAGGGCGATGGGATTCTGAAAGAATGGCGCCGATTTGGAAGCCTCCGTAGATAGGAAAGCTCCGATGGTACGGCAAAACGTTAGAGAGTCTGGAAAAAGACGTCATCAGCCTGGCGGATTCTCCTCGTGGAATAAAAGACATCCTGATTCTCTTCCCCTTCTAAATGCATCACTTCGGATGCATGATTCCATTTATGGCCGCTGCTCCACCCTTTCTGCATCCACATTGTCCTTGAAATTTCAGAAATGTAATCACCAACAATTATATAAAAAAGACATTTCCCGCTCCTCAAACCTTTGTATGGATACCTTGTTTTTAACGCCGTATAGTTTTTATAGGGAAAATTAATAACAATCGTCTCGAGATCGTTTTCTAGTTCTCGGCGGTAAACAAGTGCCTATGTACACCGAGGTTGCGGGTTAAATTGATCTGTTCCGGGGCACATTTTTCTTCCCCTGAAAAGGCTCTTCCGTCAGGATAACGAATTGAAGAAACACTTCTGGTGCATCGCATCCTGCGCGCTTTCTCTTCCTCTCTCCTGACTTATTCCGCCAAGATATCATCTTCTAACATCCGCGCGCTATTCTCCTCTACGTGAGGCGCCTGCTAACCCGACATTGTTCTGATTTTATATCCCTCCAGAACGCGGTAAGCTGCACCGACTCTGACCTGCATGAACAATATCGATTCCCCAATAAAAGCGCGGCCCTCGATTGTGCAAGAGGCACTCCGGTGCATCTCTTGAAGAGTAATCAAATTCCCCCACGAAACTGTCCCAAGTGCGCAGCCGGTGCGCACTCGACGGAATATGTGAATTACCTGCATCCGGCGGACATATTCCGCGTCCCATGTAAACGAAACGCGCCTAGAAAAAAAATCTCATTAAGAAATTAAGCAACGAATCGGCCTCTCATCTCCCCCCATAGAAAGTACCCGACATTGCGCGGCTTATTTCAACAGAAATTCATGTACTACAATCGCAATCCGTTAATTTCCGCCTTATTCTCTCTTTCCAGGTGAGTTCCCATGACGTTGGCCAAGTCGAGTCCAGGACCTCTAAAATCCGTGTAATTCGTAACAGTGTACGAAGTAAGGTACCAAGAATTTGCATATCTCGTGAGATTTGCGGACCGAGGGCACTCGTCCCTAACTAAAAGTTCCGTCGACCACTTCGGTCCGTCATTGCGAACTAATTCGAGGTCGAGGGCGACGGGGAGGGTTGCAACGAGGTGACACCCCCTGTCGGAGGGTGACTCGGGAGATTCAATTTATCGACTCGCAGAGCTGCCTCGCGTCGCCTCGTTAATCCATAATCGCGCAAAACCCCAAAGAAGAGGTGCAGGCGTCTAGACGCGCCATAAATCGAGGGGGAAAAAAAGGGATGATCCACGGAGTCGCGCAAACTCGGCCGCAACCCTCTCGCGACGTCGACGGCGTCGCGGCGACTCGGACGCCCCCCTGGAGGCCCCTTTTAGGGTGGGTGCTCCAAGAGCGCAATTGTTACTTTCGATTTGCATCACAGAAGAGTAAACAGGGCTAACGAGATTCCCGAGGGGTGCTGGTTAACCGAAAGGGTGTTGCCCAAACACGCGGCTTTCGCCCTCGGACAAAAAGCGCCCTTCGCATTTTCCACGAGGTGTCGGGGATTAAATTTGATCGCCACGCTGATCCGAGCAAGCTACCCCGATCGCCGACCGATGCAACGCCGGCTGCATCGGAGGGTGCACAAGGGGTTGGGCTCGAACAGCCCCTAAATATGACACTGGTTTTTTACGCTGATGCGGGAATAATGTAGGGAAATTTTCAACACCTGCGGCTGAAGGAAGCGGAGCCTAGGAAAAATTTCAACCCCCTCTTAACCCTTCACTTTTTAGCTGCCTCGATAAGTACTCGGTGCTGCGCATTTTTCCTCGATTTTTTGTCTGTCTTGCCAGGTTAAATAATTAAGGTATTTTTTTTTTCTCGCGTTGAGATGAGAGAGATTGAGAGATCGTATTCTGTGGATGCGAATTTCTGGATGAAGAGCTCACGTGGGTTTTCTACGAGGGAGGAAAGAAAGGACGGCGTTGTTAAATTAAATTCGGAAGAATTTTCCGCGGTCAACTATGAGTATTCCTCCGAAATTAGATGCACCTCTGAAATGGGCTTGTCCTAAATCGCAAGAACAATTTGACGCGTTAATCCACTGCTCCTTGTACCAGTTGAAAGTACCGCATCCGGAGCGATTACTAGAGTGTCAAGTAGTTTACTAATCTCCCGTGTACACTCTGCACCTCACTTAAGTCAAATAGCACAATGCTCTTGCAAGTGGAAACCATTGCAACTCGCAATTGTCGCCGCTCTATTACACGTGTCGTATTTGCACAAACAAGTAATTACGCCTTTACAAGGTGCGCCTGAAATATTCATACGCGGTTTATGTCAGGCGTCTGCCTAGAGATTTTTCGAAAATTTCAAAATATTCCTCTCCCCGATAACGATTATGGATACGCGGGGTAAAACACGGGACCCCTTTGTTGTTCCTCTGAATATTCATTATCCTTATCGAGGCATCGGTAAATCGGATATATCGCTTTGAAAGAATAATGTACAAGAGGCTCCGAATAAATTTAAATTTCTGCCGTGCAAAGAAAGTAGCGGACGGATAATGTAATGATTAAATTTAAGTTTTCCCCTCGATTAAATATTCATGGAAACGGTTCCCAACGGGTTCTCGCAAGATTTTAAAGAAGCTCTCCGAAAGATCCACACGCCTAACAAAAGTGTGAAGCAAACAATCAAGGCGCCATCGATGTGCTTTGGCAGTAAGGTACACTGTTGAATATAAATTACTTCGATGGGCCTCGATAAATTTGTGTACTTTTAGGCGGTTCGCCCTCTTAGAATATATTCTCACCCACAAAGTTCTTCAGATCTCCGCATCGAAGCAAAGAGACAATTTTTGCCAAAACACGCACAGAACCAAAAGTGAAATAATCAACTCGATAGAAATGTCGAAAAAAAATTCAAACGCGTGGATGGAGACAATTCTTCCATAAGGTTCCTCCGAGAATTAAATTCCCGTAAAGAAGAATCCGTCCTAAGTGAATCTATAAATTTGCACCTTGTTGGATGTTCGCGTTTACGAGCTCGCACTTTTCTTGCCGGATTACATGCGAAGGGCCGTTAAGATCGTTACGGTGGAACAAGAAATTCCGGCTATATTCGCCTGGCGGCGGCCAGATTCCACATCTAAAAGAAAGGATCCCACAGGAGGAAGCGAACTCCGTAAATTTGTAAAAAAAAAAAAAAGAAAAAACTCGTTCTCATTTCGGCGCGACTTCTTCCCTTCGAGCTGGCCGCGGGCGGAAGTTACCGCCGAGCGTAAAATCACTCGCAAAACGATTCGAAACGAGTCGAAGACCGCCTCTAGAAGGAGTAGAAAATTGCCGGTCATTTCGCACTCGGCAGAGGCGCCTACAGAGCTCCCTTTCCTTTTCTTCCTTTTCCCTCTCTGCCGACTGTGCCCTCTGCGGAAGTCGAGCCAACCGATCGGGGAGTGTCCGACTGAACGTTGGGCCATTTACGCAACGACCGCGCCGGGAAACCTCGTAAATAAAGCTCTGCGTTTCTCTGGAAGAGCTAATTGCTCCAGAGGAAAGAATGCAGTCTTTTGTGTCCGCCATTGGTCCGAAAAATGTACGATCCAGTTCTAGTTTGGGAGCCAATGTGAAATTTATCCACGGGAAGTCTGAAGAAAAAAGAAAAAGAGTGATATTACCAGGATGGCTATTTTGGTCATGCACTAAATTGTTAATGGCTATTCTTAAAGTCAACCTCGTGTTAAATTCGGTACTGTAATGTATATGTCTTTGCGAGGCTATCAGCTGCCTTACAAATGTAAAATCCCAGTCGCGACTAAAACAAACTCCGTGTTTCCATGCAAGTAGTCGACGATTACTTTCATGAGATATACTCGGGCCAGTCTGGCGAGCATTTACGATACGAGCTTAATTAGCGGTAGTCGTTTAAAAGCCTTAACACGAGGTCGCAAGAGGGAGACCGACCTTCGTCGTTAGATCCAATTCAAGTGATTACGCACGATGAGAAGTCGCCTTGTGGAGGCCTCTCTTCGAGCCCGTCGACCTTACCGAGGCGGTTACAATCCCTTTAGTTTAAGATACTTTCTAGAAAAAAAAACGGCCACAGGTACGGGAAACTGTCGGTGCAACTGCAGCGAAGACGTACGGCATATACGCACGTTCGCTTCTCTGAAGTATGCACCTACCCTGGCTCTACAACTTCTACTTCGAGCGTTTCCACCGTAAATTTCGAGAGATTTCGAGGTCCTGGTCGTTAATGAAGGCAAGTTGCAATAACCATTGCTCCTGGTTGATAATGAATGAACGTAAAGGGAGAGACCCAGAAACACCCGGAAGTCGAAGTCGAGAGCTCGCGACGGTTATTAAAACGCAAACAGCTTGCAAAGAAATGATGAATATCGGTTTCCGGGATGGGAGTGGATGCCTTCGCAGATGGCCCAACAGCGGGTCAGCGTTGGATCCCATTGAAAAGGCGCCTTTTTCCTTTTACTCCTTCTCCTCGCAATTATTCCTCGTCCTTGTCGAGAATGCGCGCTCATTAAAGTGTCCTTTTTTCCTGGTGCAGATATATTCGCTCTCCATGTGAATCCTCCCATCGGATACAAGCCCACAATGTCTCCGTTGTGCCGATAACACGGATATTGGCCTCTGCTAGCAAACACTGATAGCAAGTTCTTGCCCTTGGGGTTGCATTTGTCTATTTGTTGCATTGTCTGGATAGCCAGATGAAATTCGGCTGCAATTGCACGCCAACTTACCCCTTTCGCTCCGAAAAGTCTGGATACCCTCCCTCGAAAAACGGAGATTGCATTCCGAAGAATGTACTATTTAATAATACACTCTGTAACGAGGTTCAATAGCATAAGTACATCCGTATGGCAACAAGTTAACAATTGAAAATTATTTAAAAGGAAGTTTTGTACATACATTTGGGAAGATAGGAAATTTAACGTGATGTTAATGTTAGGGAGTCAATCCAAGTTTTCTTTTTACGGTTGTTTCTAGTTTCATTGGTCATGTTGTAGCTGATTAGGCTCCAATAATTGGAGTAGGTTTCCTTGTAAGTACTCGACGTTACAAATACACGATGGTGCAAGTGGTTTACCTGGTGCTCAGGGATACCGATGTAAAACGGGGGGTTGTAAACGAGTTACGGAATGCCTGCATTTGTTCCACTCCAGAAATACGTGCAAGTCGTTGGATATTGGAAAACGACGTAGTCGCCTGTTTGTTCTCCTGTTATTTTCCCCAGTTTTACTGCTTTTCGTGGTATCCGCGCTCGACCTATTTTGCCGGCTCTTTTCCCCGCAGTAAGAATGGCTCCGCGACGTTGATTGAATTGACGTGGACGTTTCCCCTAACCTATGAAAAGAATTCCCCGGAACAATTAGGAGCACTACTCAGTTCGATAGAAAAATATCAGACCAGAGGATAAATCCATTGCGCGTTTCTAGAAAACCGATGAAAGTTACTAGGAGCCCCCTAGAAAACCATAAATTAATCCCAGGACGATAATTCCCGTTGAATCGAGCTTTCCACATTACTCAAATTAAGTATGCTAATATATTCTGCAATTCCCTATTAAGTTTCATTTATTACAATTTTTACAGCAGTACTGGTCCCCGTTTCGATACCAATAGTAATGGAAAATATGAGGGAACTAAAACTCATCCACTCTATTATTTACGACCTCGATTAAACGTGACCTAACCGCATTATGACTTCTCCGAAACTTACGCATTTAATCATCTCTGGAGCATTCTCTTCGACACCTCGTTTATAAGACTAACCGGGACACTTCGAAGCCGAGAAAAGCAATCTTGAATCCTCCTCCTCCATCGGCTCGTCGTCGAGACAGTAATTTCCGGCCATCAGGCGGCGGCGTCACGGTTTCACATTTTCAAACCGTAACGGGTTTGGCGGGCCCGCCGCGCGCGCCATCTCTCGGCGGCGCCGCGAAGCTGCGCGCGCAGCCAGGGCGCGAAGCAAAACGACGCGGTACAAAACGCTGCCTGACGCCGCTCGGGTGGACGCCGTAATTAATATCCAAGCGTCGGTTCCCGGCCTCTCCCGTGTTCCCCGGGCCGCATCCACCACCCTCCGAGTAAGTCCGCGTTGCGGAAAGCGCTTTTCCGCTCGCCTTTTTACTTTCCTTCTAGCCCGCGATAAATTTGCATTCTCCAGCGGAGTTGGTCCGTTAAATATTACCGGTCACGTGTCCGGCTGCGCGATGGCACTCCTACATAATCGCAGAAAGGCACTGCCGACGGAATGGCCTAAAAATGTTAAATCTCATCGGAAGATGGAAAAAGTTTAGCCGTTCACTGAGGTAAGGCAATTAGTTTACACCGTTGATTACGTACGCGTATTAAAGGCGATGGATTTATTAAACCATCGGCGTAAACGATCGTGTATCGTCTCGGTATGCCAGGCTCGAGAAGTGCGAATCGTCCCACCTTGGTAGAACATTGTTTACATGGAGAGTTTAATAAATCCACGGCTTTAGTACGCGTACTAAATAATCGGCGTATGTCAGCCATTTTTTCAGGATGTATGTGAGCTTCTTAAACTATATTTAGGTTCAGGGAGGATTACGTGATTTCCTCTGAATTCGAGCAGGGGAACCCAATATGTAGAATAATGTCGGAGAGGACTGCGAAGTGTAATAATTGATTACGGATTTTACTACGCAAGTGCTCCTGAATTAATACAGTCCCGCCGTTATCAGTTTTCGCGAGTTCGAGGGTGAAACTCGAACCCCGAAACTCGACGCTCCCAGGGACGAGCATCGATGATACCACGACTAAACCCGACCGATAAATTTGTAAGCCGGGTATTGTACTCCCGTAGTTGAGGTCTACGTCTGAACTACAAAGGTGCATTCAGATGCAAAGTTTGGGAGACGAGATGCGAGACGCATCTCTACACGGGAGGCACAATGGCGACGCATAAGGGATTAAGATTGGCGAGAGGTCCACGATGATGCGCCCTGCATCTTTTTCAGGGAACTTCACCTCACACTTCAGGGTAAGCTCCTAGAAAGAAATGTGGCATATCTAAAAGAAATATATAATCACATTAAGCATCGGCAATTAAACCACAGAAGTATCATACGGTTTTCCATGCGATTCTCTTATCGCTACGCGAGACAAAGCATGCAATTTTTAATGGCTCACCACATACCGAAACATCGTTAACAGGTCACCGAGAAGCCTCATCTATTAGCAGCGCCAGCTTTGGGATTGCGTGTCGAAAATTATGCGGAAACCGGTGACAAGCTGCGCGTGCCGAGAGCTCTCGGCAATGCTCAAGCCCCAAGAGGCCCCGACAACAATCGACATCGTGCACGAAGTAAATGCAGCTCCGAAGTATCCGACGCATCCCCGAGTAACGAAGCACCACTCTCGAGAGCCCGACTTAACGTGGTCCCGGCCCTCGTGTTTCTCTTTGTCCGTGACTTGACATTCTCGACATTCGATATCCGGGAGCCGCCCCGGAGTATGCGCCCGCCAGTCACTTCCGGTTCGAGGGTTCGCTATCCGGAAACCGGGTGCATCGATTCCCCGAGCCGCTCCCCTAGACCCCTTCGGCTCTCAAATATTGTGATTCGGCGCACACCAGGGCCTTTTTTGTCTCTCCACCGTGGACCCATTACCCTTTGGGCACTCCGCGTTCCGGAACGTGAATAAGCGCCCGTCTTCGTCGCCGCTGCCCTTGATCTTCCTCCCCTGCGGCTCCGACCCCTTATGGGGCCCCTAAAGCCTTCCGGCCGAGTGGGCCTCGCCGGTGAAAACCTCGTGAAAACCGAACCACTTCATCGAACCCTTTATCCGACGCCATATGGGTCGTTTGTCAACCGCGTGTCGCCCTAATCATCGTCATCATTCACCGCGACCGCACACCGCGGTGAACCCTGCCCCGCTCCTGCTCCGTACACAACCACGTTATATTTACTCCATCATTATGCTAATGCACCTGGGGAGGAAATCTCCGAGGGTTGTCGGCCGGTTGCCCGATCCCTCGACCCGATCTGGTTTCCACTGGGATTACGAGAACGTGTAATTCATGCGATAGGAACCCTTTACATAGATCTCGCGGTGGATACCGGATCTCCGGGGACCTCGGTTGACAAGCAAAAACCGGTACCGCGGATAAACTTTTCATGGCGATCCTAGATTTCAGCTGGAGCTCCATGTACCTCTTCCTCCATGTTCTCCGAATGTTGGACCTCCAAAAATCCAACCCCCTCATCAAGTTGATACTCATGGTGTGATGAGTTAAACCTTGACCGGGGCTAATAGAAATATGTACCGTAACAGTTGCTGGAAAGATGTAATGATTTCCCTTGTGTATTTTTCAATCTCCATTTGGAAATCCATGTCCTCCGTGGTCCCTCTAAATTCGCCGAGCCACCTTGAGATAAATCCCCGGTTGATCCAGTAATTTATATCGCGGGAAATGACACGTTCAATTTTCTGATCGCATTACTATAATCACAGTACTCGAGTTACTTCTAGGTTCGCCTTTTGAGCCGTAAGGGCTAGCGCTACCCCCTATTTCCTGTGTCCCTAGGGGAGGAGTAATTGTCTTCGACAAATGCGCAGAGCGTCGTTAAATTGAGTACATGGTAGAGCTGGTATGACCAGGAAGATGAGACGTCGACAGCTAGATATTTAATTTTCAAGATAATCTGAGACGGAATGTAATCGGAATCATTCTGGTGGGGTAGGATCCATTTTATCTGCATTGTGCGGTTTAACCGGCTCGTCAAGGCGCTTTTAACCGGGCGTTAAACCTCCAATTCGCATCGGAAAACAATTAGACCGCAAGTGCGACAAGAATTGCGCGTCGCGTCCGACTTCGAGTACCTCGAGGAGAACAAATGGCGATGCAATTATGAATTCCCTCTTCCCTGGGGCGCATTACCGGATACTTGGGTCGATTTAGCCCGACCGAATTGTACCTCTGTACCATCCAGTTAACTCCGCTCCCTTCGTTTCCGGTGGAGGCTGGCCGAACGGCTAATTAGCACGAGGAATTTCCATTGGAGCAGTGATCCACCTTGGCCTGGCAAATTAGACCGTCTTCGCGGAGCAATAGCGCCCAGGACGATATGATTCTCTTTGACGAGAGACACCGTCTCTACTTCCTCGTTCTTTCTCGGTTTCTTTCGTCTCATTGTCCAAGCCCTGCCCGTCTCCTTCGGCAAACTGCTCCGTAAAACGGAAGCCGCTCCTTCCCTGCGATTCCTACGAAATTTGTAATCAGGCCCTCCCGTCGAGGAGTTTGTTCATTCGAGGAGAGAACATCCGAAAGAAGAGCCCGACGTGGCGGGAATCCATTTGCATTGTCATTCCATTAGCGGAGTACCGCAGTTGTCTGTTTATATGCCGCCAGCCAAATTTATGGACGATTCCGATTACGCCCTCGTGAGGGACTTATCAATCATTTCAAGGGACTCGTGCGAAACAATTTTTTAAGGACTTTTTCTAGTCTCAGGTAGCGGAAATAAAAAATTTCATAATTTTTTTCCTCACTCTTCTTGGCGTTTCCTCAAGTTTCTATTTTTCTATCGTGGACAGTCGGTCGAATTTCAAAACTGGGGGGTATTGGTTATCCGCCCAATCAATGATTTCAAGGACCCCTTGCAATTTTATGGGATATTTTATTTCATGATTTCCATTTTTTTTTTTTTTTTTTCTTTGTCTTGATCCAAATTGATCGAGCGGATCAAAGGCTCCGCGAAGCAACCTTGATAGAGGGGCATGGGAATTTTTTGAAAAGAGTCCACGTGCGTTATGGAGCTAAAGTAGCTATCCTGATACAGACAATCTCGCTGGAAGCGATTCTCATTCATTTCCCACTTTTTAATCTCAATGCCCTCGCACCCTTTACCGCGTGTCGTCCCTTCTTCGGCTCCCTTTGCGAACGAGTCGTGTTTCACTTCTGTTTATAGACGCCATGGACGACTGGCTGGCTCGCCCAGCGTTATTAAAACTCGACATTGCCTCCGATAATAATAAGGGCGGGGAATTTTCCCCGTAAGTCTCCTTCCAAGTCGAACGGGAAGAACTCCAGATCGGCTTTCGCGGTCTTCTAGTTCTCATCAGCGATAGCTACTCCATTGTCAAGACCCTATCGCATGTCCAAACTTCGGGGCAGTCCCTAAAATGAGTTTCCCGATTCCAGTTCACCGGATATCTTTACCGCTGACATTGTCGCTAACTATCCTTATTTACCGCTAGACAAGTGCTCGCCAAATAAGTAAGTTCTGCATAGAACTTTCGGCTGTGGTCGATCGAGAGTCTGGAATTCTCTGAAGAGGCGATACGTGTTACTTTTCCGAAGACGAAGAAATATACCCGATGTCATGGTTTTACCTGCGTCGCCTTAAAACGACTGCTTGGGGACATGTCAAAGTAACAACTATTGACTAGGTGACGTGGCTCACATATTTCTTGTATAAGAAAAATAAAGTATTAGGTCTACGTTCGCTTAGAATTCGTAAATTCGTGATGCAGGGCGACAGCTCCGTCGAGACTCTGAATTTACCATTAAACCACGAGGTCGATGTTACGAGCAATGGCAGTCGAGATTAAATCGCACCCCCCAAATTGCGAGATATTATATTTCTAGATATACATATTTCTTGAATAAGAAAAATAAAATGTTAGGTCTACGTTCGCTTAGAATTCGTAAAATCGTGATGCAGGGCGACAGCTCCGTCGAGACTCTGAATTTACCATTAAACCACGAGGTCGATGTTACGAGCAATGGCAGTCGAGATTAAATCGCACCCCCCAAATTGCGAGATATTATATTTCTAGATATACATATTTCTTAAATAAGAAAAGTAAAATATTAGGTCTACGTTCGCTTAGAATTCGTAAAATCGTGATGCAGGCCGACAGCTCCGTCGAGACTCTGAATTTACCATTAAACCACGAGGTCGATGTTACGAGCAATGGCAGTCGAGATTAAATCGCACCCCCAAATTGCGAGATATCCCGACGAGATTCGACGAAATTCGTAAGAAGAAGGGGCTCCGGAATTTATCCTGGATCTGGCGTGGGGGGCGACGTTTGGTCCCCCCTCGCCAGTCTATGGATCTCATCCTCTGGTCCTTCCAAAGGGTCGTAGAGATCCTGATAATCCTGGCTACTATATTCCTTGGTAACCCGCTTGGCACGGTATCTCGGCGCCACACAAACCCGGTTCACGGCGAGGAGGAATTCCCTTTCGCGTCCTGGCCCAAGCGGCGTCCCGACGCCGAAAGGAAAGCTTAAGGGGCTCGGGCGATTCTCCCTTTAAGGCGGAGATTCCGCCAGGATTCCGCCTCCGGTATCTCGCCCCTGGTCCGCGGATAAATTCGGTCCGAGGGAAGCCAGCGAGCGGCTCTCCCTTGTCGTTCCTCGTAATTCCTCGAAAATCGCCTCATGCTTTTTAGGCGTTACCCGTGAAACGAGCTTTAAAGCACGTTACCTCCACAACGAGGTGACGAACCGCTGGATTATCCAGATAATTTTGCACATTTTCACGAGTCCTTTATTATTAATGAGAATCGATACGAGATTTAAGAAGCTGGAGGAATAACCAAACTCGTTGATATTTATCAAATTAATTCCTGATCGCAGAGAGGGATAGTAATTATTTTATGGTTTTCATATTTTCCGGTTTAATGGTCGGTAAATAAATATTAGCTCAAAGGGGCTGAATTAAATGGCATTCCTTGGCAATCCACGCAAGGCGGTTTCCCACTATTCCGAGTCCAGTGCACCGCAATGCGAGGTTCCTTTGTGTGTCGGGATGCACTTCTCGGCCGAAAGGGCGGTTTAAGAGGCTCCTGTAATTCCGACTTTAAAGCGGAGATTTCGCCCAGCATTCATCTCTGATATCTCGTCCTTTTCTGGGTAACGAATAAATGTGGGTCGGGAAATAACGAAAACGAGTCTTCCTCGGCACCCTCGTAATTCCCGAGGCTTGAAGCACCGCCGAGAATTTTCTCGCCGTTTTTAACGGTGCCGCGAGAACGCGCGGAAATATTAAATCCCGCGAAAAACAGAATGCAGCGGAACATATAACTAGGAAAACTGCATACGCGTCTCGTACGTGGAGTGCGGATAAAAAGTGGAGAAATAATTGTATTCGTTGCGCCGTAGATTTAATTCCCGACCGTGAATCCTTCTTTAACCGGTATCTCCGGTCGAAGGCGCGTTATTAATTATTATTTCCAGTTTTATCGAGACCTCGGTCCATTTAATCGGTAACGAAGAAGCCATTGGGCCGATAAGAGGACTTTACCTCCAATTTCCATCAATCCTCTGCGCTGCCGATTGTTTTCTCCCTCTGGATGGAGGATTAAAGGAGGAACCCTTTATCCGACAGCTTTACCGGGAATTTCTTCTCCTTTCTTTCTGGACAAAGAAACCGAGGTGCCGCGCTGTGAATCGAGCTTAACCCTGAAGAGACTCCACCCTGGAGTCGAGCAGCGGACCCTAACGGCATCCATCAACAAGATGTATGGTCTTCCGGAGAGAGATCAGCCCTGGTCGAGATTCGTGATGTGTACGAAATGCTAACACCGCACAGCCGCTTGGCCGGCCAATCCGCAGCGGAGAAAACGGGAAACCTCAAACTACTTTCGGAAACGTCGGCGGCAGTCCGCAAAAAAGGAACCGCTAACGAGCCGGCATTTCTGCGGAATTGTTTCCTCGGCGCCGTCATCGTTTCGCCGGGAAAAACGCCCCATAATACGGGGATTATCCCCAATCGACGAAAGGGGTGCTCTCTCGAAGATGTCTTCGCTTTTTTAGCCCAGGGAGAAAATGGAAGATACATCGATCCGTCGACCAATTACACGGAGAGCAAACCATAGCTCTTGGTTTTTACGGCTACGCCCGTGACGGTTCCCGAAGATGATCGAAGTCTGGACAAGAAAATGAGAGATAGATTTTTCAAAGGTGTTTTCAACACTTGATATTCAACTCGGTTAGTTTTTATGGCTGCGCCCGTGACGATTCCTGAAGATGATCGAAGTCTGGGCTAGAAAATGAAAGATAGATTTTTCAAAGGTGTTTTCAATATTTGATATTCAACTCGAGTATGCCTCCAATGTGCCGGAGGTGTTAATACGTGAGACTTAGGAGTCGTTTTCAACACTTGGTAATAATAATGTTCAGAATGCACCGAAGGGGTTAATACGGGCTTCATTAGAGGCACATCCCCTAAAGAGACTCTAGACTCCAAAAGGTAGACGCGTGAGTGGGACGTCGTTGGACAGCATGGCGATTTTTCAGCGACACCTCTTTCCGAGGCAGGATGCTTCGTAATATGGTCTCTCTATGCGAGATATTTATGCTCCAATGGCGGATGTCGTATCTAACGCGAGCCATAAGGAAGATGTACTCATATTTATAGTCCACTCTCAGACAGTCCGGAAGAGAAAAGCGAACGTTGGTGGCATCTCTTCCGGTTCCCCGACGTGGTATCGCCCTGAAGAGATTCTCTCGACCTGTGAGAGCCACTTTAAGCATCCCATTATCATTCCAGCCAATAGTAGGGAACTCCATTTCGCGGTGATACCGCTTAAACGGGGATAGATCTCGCATAGACTGGTGGAAAGCGGCGGAAGATTCGGAAAATTCGATTCGGTCGAGGAACCGCATTTTTCTCGTCACCCTCGAGTCCAATCTCGTGACGTCACTGTTTATCTTCGGATTAAGTCCATTCTTAATTCAGCTTTCGTCGGCGTTGCGGTCCTCGCTGTCTAGTTTACGGTCAATTAGTGTGGATCGCCTTGAGCCGTCAGGGTCAAGACCTCTTAAAGTACGAATCAGCCGAGCTAATTGTCTCATCCTGCGGACCTACGAAGTGACTCAGACCCTGACCATGGGGACATCACGGGTCATGGGTCACGGATTCCTCGGCAGAAAATTCCTTCGAACGAGACACCCGTGAAGAACTTCGGGCGGACTTCCCATTTCGCTAATGGCCGCACGTTGCATGAACTCCTCTTTTGCTAAGAGATACTGCAGATACTGCACTCTAATCGATCTCTTAACGAGTTCCGAAGAGAAGTCTCGCTGTCGATAGTCCATGCAGCACATCTGCAGCATAAATTTTCGAAGCGCCAAAAAGAACTGATCCGATCAAAATGTCCTGATCGATCATTGTCGAGCTACATGATTTTGATAAATTCTGCAATTTTATGAAATTCTGCTTTGTCGAGTTTAATACGTATTAGGCAATCCTGCATGTCGCCATGCAGCACATCTGCAGCATAAATTTTCGAAGCGGCAAAAAGAACTGATCCGATCAAAATGTCCTGATCGATCATTGTCGAGTTACATAATTTTGATAAATTCTGCAATTTTATGAAATTCTGCTTTATCGAGTTTAAAATGTATTAGACAATCCTGCTGTCTTATGTTTCTATAACAACGAATGCAGCTGTATCGAACGGTGACCGTTTTCATTTAAATCTTATCACCCGATTAGTCTCATTTTCTGGTCTAAGTACCTTTTGAGGGTAAACTCCGGCCTCGACATATTTATAATCTATATCCCGACGCGAACATTTGATGGATTAATGTAGCGAACCTTGTTAACGTGCCAATTTTGGGGACTTTTGAAAACAGGAAGCGGTGCGTCACCGATAACGGATTCATGGTTACGAAAGCTGCGAACTGTGAGCTCGTTTAAATTAGAATAATTAATTTAACGTCTATCGATGCACATTTATCACCGCAGACCCGAATGGCGCAATGAACGGTGCGGTTATTTCGATGGCCGAAAAATTTGCCGCGCTTCTACCGCTCGGAATAAACGCTTCGCTTAAATTCGATTAATCTCAGCTAAGGCTCGCTCTTTTCGGCACTTTAGCTCGATGCAAATTACCGATGCGATATTTATTAGATGTTATGCAGGCGAATCACGCAAGGGCCAATTTATGCAGCTCGATTTGCAATGCGCGGCCGCGCGATTAAAGCATTCTCCACTTCGTCCGACCATTACAACATCTTTACTACTTACGCTCCGCACGTTCCTAATGGCCTGCCATTCCTGCATCCGATATTCGGATTCAATTCGTTCAATTGGGGGTCCACATTTACGTAAATGTCTAAATTAAGTTTCCCAAACACGTGCGACGAAAATGAAAGAATGTTCACCGTGAATATCGAACTAATTAAAAAGATAGGAAATGGCTTGCACAAATTCATCGACATGAGCTTAATCACGGCACTATCTGGTGCATGAAATTGATGTGTTCATTTTTTATTTAATTTTACCCGATCACTAGAGAAAGAATTTTTCGATCTGGGATAAGGGTCCGTGGGAAAAATGCTTCGGTTCTTTCGGCTGACCATTTATATATTTTACTACTTTCTCTATCGGCTACACTCGACGTTCCGGGTTCCTTAAATTATCAGAAATCGGGGGTCGGTTCATTTTCCCAAACGGAATTCGATAACACATGTCGAATAATTCAATGGGATTTTTCGATTTCCAGAAATGACCATGTGTTCACAGTTGTCAGATACACGTATTACATTCTGCTGTGGCTAAAATATTTTCGCGATGATATTGAACACGTTTTGGATTTTTCATTCGTTATTTTAGGCTCTTTTATCACGTTTCATTAGAATCTGGGGACGGCATAGAGCGCGTCAACGATATTTTCGGAGATATTTGAGAGCTGGGCGTGGGAGTTTCAAGTCATTTTGCAACGTTTTCGGGCTCGTGTCTATAAATAAAAGCGTTCGCTCATTTTTCCTTCGCCTCCTGAGAGCACTCCGTAGAAAATAAGGGGAGGACCAAGACGCGCAGTTAATCGGAGCGAACGAGGCTCCGTCTATGAATAAATTTAACGAGTACCATCCGAGGACATCGACCGACAGCGTTTTAGGCGTCCTGGAGATCATCCATCCCCCGATTGAGAAGGACACCCCCAAGTGCTCCGTTTTATCCCGGTGATTGATTTCCGATCGATTCCGAGGGAGACTTCTGGTAATCGAGTAAACGATACGAAACCGCTCCGGAGGGGACATTAAGAAATATCGCGGAATGTACATCGACAAGAGTATCGATTATCGAAGCCCTTGGAAAAAGATCTCGTTTCGACGACCGCCGAGAACCGTAAATAGATTTGTTAATATCTTGGATAAATATCCTCGGTAAAAATAGTACTTACAAAAAACCACCTCATTAAAGGGATGACATCAATTATTTATCGATTCTACGCGAAGGACACATCACGGTTACGTAAAGTACCACCTCGAGTAGAGACCAAGGGGTCTTATTAGAAATGAAAACTCTCAGCCCTTACGAAAACGCGTTTACAGCACGAAATACAGGGGCAATGAATTCCGAGTAGATTGAACTTCCTTTCCTAAACTCTTGTCGTATACAGGCTCATGTGTCGGGGAATCTATCGAAAGCCGGACTCGCCGAGAATCAAGTGGCGAATATATCAGGTATAGGCGATAGGGAGGAAAATGCGTTGGCAGAGATCATGAAATTTTATAACCACCCCCGTAAATATCCTATGAAAGATCCTTCGCAGCTTCGTATCCAAGCGTTGTCCTCCTCCGTCCATCCCTCAACGGGTTGTAAAGAGACCTTAAGGGCTCGACGGAGTGGACATCGTAAAAATCTCCAAGGATATACTAGCACCTGCATCCTCGTCGAAGACTTCCTGCACCTCCAAGCTAAAGAACGTCGCCTTCTCAATCTCCTGGCAACCCCCCGCAGTGATTTAGCTCGAGGGAAAAATAATACAGAATTTTTTTTGCCGGGGAAAAATATCGCTTCGTGATAAAAAAAATCGACAAATGACGAGGAGTGATTTAACTCGAGGGAAAAATAATGTACAATTATTTTTTCCCCGGGAAAAGAATCCCTTCGTGATCAAGAAAATCGACAAGTGACGAGCAAGTATCCTGCCACGCCTGCAATGTGCTTATCGTTAGTGTATTATTTCTCAGGATTATCGATCATATCAAATCATAATTCCGGGGTCTTTTTTACAAGGGGAATTTTTTTCATGGTTCATCTCTCGGTAAGACGAAAACCGCGTCTTAATGAAGACACCTCGGCGGGGCGCTTTAAGGAAATAGTCCATTGTCGATTAATTGCTCGTTAGTGGCCGGAATTAATTACGCAAACCGTAACGTGTTACTGCAGTTTCTGAGTTGCCCCTGAACGTTACGCAACTCATAAGTCGTAAACATTCTACGTAACAGGAATGCCAATTAGACGGCTTAAATGTATCCCCCGGGATGACGTTATGTCGTTAAAGCTCGGGTGTAGATAGAACGTAATATTAATTACGTTAGTGGGATTATGGTGGGCGGAACGTGCACGGTAACGGTTGTAACACTTTGAAAGAAAAGCGGAAATCTGTCGCTTAACATAAATAAAACATTTATTTCATTTGCGATTAATCTCTGTCCCACCTCAAAAATGTCCACACACTTGTTTTCGAAAAAATTATATCACACGCATGGACGAAAGAAAAATCAAACTGCGGTTGTATGTCGAAAAATGTAGCGTTTGCAATGTGTCGTCCCATTTTTTTGGATCTCACTGCTGCAACGTCCTCCGTGTATTAATTGTCTTAAAAAATCGGGACGTTTTGTCAATGCTCCGCCGACCTGGAAAGTCTGAAGTTTAATAAAGCGGGCCGGTTAAAAAATTCCTCCAAGGTCCTCGAGTGCATGCTAAGTACGGTAATGCACAAACTGCGAGAAACGCTGCCGTTCATTCCGCGGAAATAACGTTTCATTTGGCCGGGTAAGTGGATCCAGTTGGCCCTTCCTTCGCTGGGAGTGTTTCAGAAATATATATTCGGAAAAATTAGCCCGATCCGCGTCACAGCTCGGACATAACTTGAACCAGCGCAATTTTCTTCTCGCTCTTTGTAACAATGTTTCCCGAGAATTAATAAGTTCCGCGTGACCGTCGTGTTTGAATAAGGTAACGCGGCCCCTCATTGGCCAGGAAGGTAACTAAGTAACACCCAAGAGAGGGGCCGGAGGAAAAGAAAGCACTTCGGGAGGCAAGTAGAGAGAGGAGGAGAAAGAAACGTTGATGGAGGGGGAAGAAAAGCGAGGATCCCCGGAAAGCCGGCCGGGAAGGCGGCTCGGTTAAGCCCCAACTCGGGAAACTTGTTACAAGTTTTTCCATCGAATGACGTGCGGATAGCGCCTTCCGCAAAATGGCTCTCTTAAGTTGCGCCTCAGAAGAGAGGTGACGAGATCCGCGGGTCGCGATCGCGGATCCGCGACTATTCGGTGAACAACCCTCGACACCCTTGTAGCTGAGAGTTACGAGGAGGAAGGTAAGGTGGGTGGAAACGGGTGGAAACGGGTGGAAACGGGTACAAGAGAACGAAGAAGGATGGAAATGCCTGGAGTGGGTGGTGGGTGGCGTCCGACTGTACTCAATGAGATTCACTTTACTCAAACGGCAATTACCGTCCAATGAACAGACCTCATCTTCCTCCTCCTTAAAAGATATTTCCATTTCAATTCCCAGCAATCGCGAAAAAATCTTTGGGGAACCCGAAAAATCATATTTCATCCCCCATCGATATCTGGACAACGTGTCATGTCCCAGCTGTAATTTGCATCCATTTGATTCCCCCGGGGGAGGCGGCACCCGAAGTAAATCCGGGGGCAAAAAACAACACGGGTAATTTCGGCTTACACGGGGTGCACCGTATGCACACGAGGTACGACGCGGTCGGGTAATTGCGGTTTTCGAACCGCACCCAACAATGGATTCTCCGTTCGCGCAAGCCCCGAGTACTGTCGCGGGTCGAGCCGAGCTGAGCCGCGATCGCGCACAATTCCAGAGGGTAGTTCGCATTATGGCCCAGTTAGACGACTGTATTCCGGCATAATGGACAGTAGTTACCGTCAAGATTCGCCAAGGCGAATCGCCGCGACCAGATTCTCCCATTTCCGCCATGGCGGCCGCTTATTCCTGTTAGTTGGTCGCACAGAGAAACGTACTTATCGGTATTAACTATTATTCCGGTCTCGCTGGCCGTACGTCCTGACTGAAATACTCGACCGCACTTCGATTCCATCACCGCTGTTATTATTCCACTATTGACAGACCTGACATTTCGGACAGACGTAGCGTTGACTCTTGTCCAACGAAAGTCATCCGCTAATTGCGTTTCACTCGATATCTGAGAATCCTAAATTAACCGCGACACGTTAAATACATAAAGAATTAAATTCACGGATAATTGTATTCCTAGAAATCGATGCTTTGCGGTTCACGCGGATATTTCCGCCGTTCCTACTTCTCCTGCAGTTCCATTGCACTCCAACTGTTAAGGGCTAAAGTCTGAGGTACAAGGGCGCATACCACGGTAACGTAACCCCAGTATTTAGAGCGAGCTCAGGAAATTTTCGCGTAATCCTCCTAAGGTAAATCCCACCAATACCATTACCACCATCTGCCTTTCTAGATCACGGGATTACATGTAAACGTGACCGTTTCGCAACTTGGGCGAACTGCTCGAGTTTCCGCGGTGCGATCGCGGCTCGGGCCTGGAACTTTGCGAGAACCTCGTTAAGGTCTTGATGCACCGATTCCCACGGAGACAGATTTTCGACCGACATGAATTATTATATATGGGATAAATGGGAATGACGATAAAAGAAAAGCAAGGAAGACAATCTGAAAATTTTGGGAAATTCACGCCGATGGGGAATTTTAATTGGGGTGGTAAATCATTCCACGTCCGTACCTGTTTACCTTCCGTAAAACGTGCCCAATTAGCATTTACCCCGTACTCTCGGAAAGTACAGGTAATTGGAATGGAAATCCAGAGATCTAGGTCAGTCCTCGAGTTCCTTGGGATAGCGCGACTCCTGGAAAATCTTACCTGTACAATCTCGAGGTCCTTGTTAAAATTCACCCTTTTCTCCGTTTCTCGGATTCGCGAGATCTAAAAACTTCCCCCTGTAAGTTCCCGGGAAATTCCGCTCGAAATGAGACAGGGATACCGCGATCCTCTCTGATAATTCCACGTGAATATTTTTACATATCGAATGTCGCGGAATATTATTAAAAGGAAGGGTTACGCATGGAGAGGGAAACGATATTGTATAAAATCTAAAGCGATATCGGCTCCGTGATTTGGAGAAATTCAGGAGTGCGGAAATATTGAAGGAGGGCGGGAAATATTGAAGGAAAATCCTGCGCGGGGAATCGGGCACTGAATTATAAACTACCCTGCACATTCGTTCCTCTTTACCCTCGATAAGCGCGATCGTGACATTCTCTCCAGAGGGAATGGAGGAGGAATCTCCTGGAAGGGTGGATCGAAAGTGGTGCGAGGCTAGATTTCCTCAGGTTCAAACGATTTCAAGGAAATCCTATCAGGACGATTCCAGGATTCGAGCTGAATTTCACCCTCTCCATCCGTTCCCGAGTCGTTCGGGAACTCCTACTTGTAAATGCCCATAAAGTTCATCCAGAAATCGCGAAGGCCCCTTCTAATTCCGATGTAATATACGGAGTGGTCCATTCGCGTTTACCAACCCACCTACATCCGAAAAGTAGCTTAAGAAGGATTCGGATAAAACCGTCGCATCACATTGAAATTTTCGTACCGATGAATCATTCAATCGTCGCGTCTAAAAATGACAGACTTTCTTCTGTCATGAAATCCCCTTTAATAATTCTCTCCTTCGTTAACCCCTTCACTAATATCCAAGTATATCGGAGTCGTTTTAGGTCCAGACCGAAATCCCAGTAAATTATCAAGGGACTTTGAAAGGACTAACATTCACTTTAAAAATATCAAATTCATCGAATTTTCAATTTCTCCATTTTTTTTGTAAGAAATTCGGAGCAAGGAGAAATACACATTTCTCGTTTAATAATAACCTCAGTGAATAAACATCGTATGTTACGTGGTGTACTTTCCCCTTTGAATACGGAGCCCTTTCGACATATGGGTGAAATTCATCAAACCGTGCAGGCGATATTGGACCAAACGTCGGGCGCTTTTAGCCGCAACAGGAGTTAGGTGACATAGGTATAGGGAAATTCTGATAATTCTTGAGATTTTCGGATTTCTCGGTCTTTTATCTCTCTGCCAGGGCCACGTGAGGTTCTTCCCGAGGGGAAAGGTCAGTGGCACAGGGCTCTCCTGAAAATGTAGGTCGGCCGTGGTGCAAGGTTGCAACCCCTCGGAATCGACCGACCTCTGGAAGTCCCTAGGAGGGCGATGCCAGGATGGTAACCTGGTCCGATGTTCACCCTTCCTGGCCCCATTTCGTATCCGCAGCGTTTAGGAGCTCCCATTTGGAGAGTGCCGAGCAATTCGGCCAGAAATGAGGCAGATGCCCCACGATGGCACACCCTTTTAATTCCGGGGCGATATCTGCCCGATATACGACAATGGCCCAGGAGCAAGGGTCGGTCTCCAGTCTGGCCTGGTACGTGAAGTAGGTTAGTGTGATTGTGACGTCACTCTGCGGCAACCTAGTTACGTTCACACCAACTATAGTCGGCACTGCGGTAAAATACAACGACCCTGGCGACTCCACCCCTTCCGTGAATATCGGCTGCTCCGTATCCGCAAAGGGACTTCCATCTTGGAGGTGACTTCGCCTTCGGGATTTTTAATATCATCTTTTTTTCCTTACTGCCTTGGATATGAAATTCAATTAATGGGAGTTCCACGTTCAATTATGTTCTTTTTTTTTCTAACCATCTTTATGTGTACGTTGTTTTTAATTACATTTATAATACGAGGACCCTGATGACGCCTTCACTACCTACTGATATCGGACACCTCCATCTCGAAAGTGACGTTACCTTCAAAATAATTAATCTGATATTTTATTAATACCTAATTATATTTTGAAATTCGATCAACGTGAATTCCTAATTAAATCACATTTTCTCCGATGATGGTGGTACGTGCGCAACTGTTGAAGAAGTATTCTTGGTTTAGAATCTCCGTTTTACATGCTGAAGAGGGATGAGTAAGCGTCTGCTTTCGGCTTAGAAGTTGGGGATCATTTTCAAAGGTACTCGCTTATCGAAGCTGCGTCGATTTCAATTTGTTTCCCCAGCAATTTCGATGTCCCAGGCGACTTCGACGGAAATGTACATACCGGGAATACTCCCAGAAGATCCGGGGAAGTTCTTGAAGTCTTCCGCTTCCGAGGCAACTGGTCACGGATTTCTGCAACCACTTTGATCTTATCCCTCTGCTGGTTTTCGGCCAGGAAAATAGACGAGTCGATATTGATAATGCAAGCTATTTCGCGGTTATCTCTGCAGTTCCTCGATGCCACGGCAGGAACTAGAACGATGGATCGAGGCCGTTCTCTCGACGATAGTTCGACCTAATTCAGCTGGAAACGATATGGCTATCGACATGTAGAAAAAAAGGTGGAGGAGCAATGTGGAACGCCAGGTCGACATGTTCGATTCGGAGCGATAGGGTTATCACTACTTTCCAGGCGAGGTGCCAAAATGGTCACGACCGATATCTTGGCCCAATGAAAGTTCAAATGATTCGGTTGAACATATTGTATTAATTATTTATTAAATGACGAAAATTCCATTCAAATTCAACGATCGATCGTTTTATTACAGAAAACACCGGAAATTTATTCATTTCTAGAAATAGCGCGAACCTCGTTCTCGGCTCTCAGCGCGAGATAATTAGCTTCCTGGGAATTGAATTATTTTTCACGTATCATTACTTATTAACGTCGATCAGGAGCAATCAATGGTTTCGCCATCGATGAACTAAAGAGATGTTCTTTAATATCGCGGTCTAATTCGGTCCGAAAATCCTCGAATTAATTCAGCGTCATAATTCCTGCTGCAATGGGGTCAATTAATTTTAATGTAACTTGTCAACTAATTTCCTGGCCATTTCGATGCTTAACCGTTTTACTGAAGATGGACTAATTAACGGAGTGTCGTGGCAGGGGGCCAGAACGGCCCTCTTCAGTTGACAAAGCGTTCTGATTCACCTTGATTTAATAGGATTACCCTGCTGTTGCGGAAAGCAAATTGCGGAACAATGTCGAACTGTAGGTCGATCCAGTTAGATCTGGTCCAGGTTATCATCGTATCACGCAGAAGAGGTGGTCAGGAATGTTTCGTGTCAACCGAAAGGACGATAATAGCTCTTCCGGGCAGACTAAACGTCTGGTCCATTTAATTAAGCTAAACGTCTGTAATAATTTGCGAGCTAAATTAACTTACATATGCATATTTTACAATTAAATGTCCGATCCCGGAATCGGAAACATCTCATTAACGAGTTCGATCTTCAGGATTATTTCCGGACAATTATTTGGATAAACCGAATCTCCTTGAATATCGCGATAATCCACACATCGAGGCACCTTATCCTAGACACCGACATACACGCCGAGCTCTACAAGCCTCCCAAGTAATTGCTGCTCGCATCCGACCTGACTCCACCCTGAAATTACCTTCAGGATTGCCAGGACCTTCTTCAACGGCAAAGCCAAAGGCAGCTTTGTTGCGTACCACCCTTGCGCGATCTCAGCTGTATCCGTCACCTCGATGTTCAAAATGCGTACCATCGTTGAACCGCAAGAACAAAGAACCCGAATAACACCCTCCACCCCCTCTTCCCAAGTTCTCAAAATCGTACTAAAAATTATCCATTGCACCTTTCATGAATTTCATATTTCCCGCAAGGGACCTTCAATCTGCACCGACCAAATCTAAATTAAGATGCATCTTATTAAAGGGTACCTAAATGGAAATTATAGGAAAATTTCCTCGAGAAGACATTGAGCGGTTTAAAATGTTGTATTCGTTTCCGTTGTTTTAAGATTGGGGATTAAAATCAGGTGCTACCAAATATGTGATAATAGTAGACGGCTTTCCCTGTCGGACCATCGGATTTCCGAGAGGCCCGAAATCTGGAGTACTTTCCTCCATGAAATCCTAAGAGAGTCACGATGTTTGTATTGGAGCAGCGGTTTCCGGAGATTCCATTACGATAGTGGTCCACTCGGTTCCCCAGGATCCTCCCTAGTCCTCGCATCCTTCGCGTACTTCGGCATGCAAGTACTTCGAGTCCTTCCCTGGCGTACTTTCCTCCGCTCGAACGGAGTCGCCATCATCGTCGAAGGTAACGCAAAGTTACGAAAGTAGTTATCGAGTATATCGTTGGCTCCTCTCGGTGCCTTTGGGGCGAGGGGGCCGAAAGGGGAGGATAAGAGAGCCCAAAGAATGGGAGGGCAGATGAAACTTCCTCACCCTCCTGGAGAACGTAATGTCTGTTATGGTAATGAGCACAGACATGGGATGAGTCCATACACCCCGTGTACGGCAAAGGAAAACTCCTATAAGTATTTCTAACGTCATTTAAAATATTTAACGAGTATATGTAGCATATAATATCCTGATATATATATATATACACATAATTTTCAAGCGAAACGGTCTGCGCGGAACGTAGCCAATTAGTTCCTGCAGCCTCTGTCATTTCCATTACAGGGTTAATTAACTCCTGAATTAATTTCACCATTTTATTCCGGGGGAAATTAAATGCCATTACACGAAGTGCGTCGCACTCGGCGCGAGTGCCGGATACGGCCTAGAAGGGTATATAAAACAGTCAGATGATTAGATGGTCCCTCAAAATTTTGGATTATTTCTTATCAACGATATCTGTCGTACTGATGAATATGTGCTCAGTTGAAGAAATGCCTGGCTGGGTAATAATTGTTATTAGGCCGACATGTATGCCTTCTTTGCGAATGCGGTGCGAGGGTAAGAAGAGAATTCATGATCTAAGTGTGTACCTAGACCTGCGTTTCATGCAGTCCAGGTCTGGAGGACATGCAGAGCCAGAAAGCCGGAATTCGATCCGAGTTGGACCTGCAATTTCGGGTGCTTAATGGGCAGCTGCAGACCGGAAGTAGCAATCAGTACGGTTTCAATATGTCTACTTTATTCCGGTGCAACGGTGGCTCTCCCGCGTTTCCTGCGTCGCGAACAATGTCGGCATTTGGCCCTTTTCCAGCCAGCCGCCACTGGATCTCTAGAACAAGAAACTTTTTACGTCGCCGACTCGAACAGCACTTAACTCTTTCTCTCCTTCTCCCTCGTCGTCTCCGTCTCCCCTTCCCCTCCCTCCTTGATGCACCGTAATGCACAATGGAAATTCATACGGCCGAGGACGAGGGGAAGAGGGATAAGCGGGTGGAAATAAGGGGGAGAAGCTTTTCGTCACGCGTGGGGCGACGCTCTCTTTCTCGCTACTTTAACCAAAAAAGCTGGGAATTAAAGTTCAACTCCCGAACATCTACCCATAGCTTTTGTTCTTCGCCTTGGAAATGAATCGCGGGAGTTCAAGGAATTAATTTCCCCCTCTGTGTTTACAATAAAAATGTAGAACCGATAAACATGACTTTAATGACGGTGAAGAATGGGATGTTAAAATTTAATTTCGTTACTTCAGAAAATTGGTCGCCGTTTGTTCGAGGGTCCTTTGGGGGAGTGACGGTGATTATTCATCCATGACGCCCGCTGTTGGACCTATATGGGAATTAATGTCTTTAATTATGGGGAGGTTAGTTTCTTTCCCTGGGGTTGTAGGGAAGATGATACTTTTCGATGAACGTTGGTTTAATGACGTGGAGGTATTTCGGTCAGGTCTCTTCCTCAAGTTGGACGGATTTCAGCCACGAGGTTCGCCGGCCCGGTATGCCCAGATGTCCGGGAGGCATCCTTGGGAAGTGGATCCAGGAATTCTCGAAGGATCCGACGCCTCGGATTCCTGGAGAGCCTGCCGCGGCGGGTGTGCTCCATTACCGAAAGGACCGATCTCCTCGGGTAATTATGCCCTCGAAGTGCCAATCAATGAGATCCAAGACCCACCTCGAAGGTGGATTCCGGAGCGAGTACCTTCAGAAATCGGGTCTTGGCCGATTCTCGCCTCTAACGAGTTTCGACCCATCCGTCAGCCAATTCTGACCTCGATTTAATCCTTGTCACGATACCAAATCGTTTCTCCTAACTTGGGCTTTGAAAATTGACAAGTTAGCCTGAAATTTGAGAAAATGCTTGAGTACCAAAAAGCTGAAGAGGACCCTGAAGAGGCCATTTTCAGCAGAGATCGATCGACCCCGGATCATCGGACCCTTGGAAGTCTTAAGTGGCAATGATAACCCTTGAAGAACCACATTTCCCGAGGAATTCGGAGCTTCTGCGACCACGTCCATGTCGAGGAGAATTCCGGGATCAGAAAGGCGGTGGACCAAGGTACCTCGTAAGTGGTCTCGATGTGGTCCAGGCTCGATCGAGTTCGAAGTCCCTCGGAACCGTCCTGGATTGCGTTCTCCAATGGGTCGAGATGGGCGAGTAGGAGATGGTCCGAGATGGTCCGAGGAAGGAAAGGAAGAGGAGAGAACCATGGGTCCAGACCGCGAGAATCGGGTTCCAGTACTCGGAAGCGGACGATTCGTAATTTCCCCCGAGGGGTGAAGAGCCAAGGGGGTATGTGCAGGGGTAGTTTGCGGTGTGGACGGTGCCACTAATCTCTCCAGGTTGCGGCCGGAAACGAGGGGCGAAACGCCAAGAAGTTCCCGTAGACAGCCTTTTCTTGCTTTTCCTGACTTCCAACCCCCGAGCGTGGTCCAGCTCCCTCAACTTGATTCTTCTCCGACCCCCTTGAGGCCGCGGAAAGGAGTCTTCTTATAACGAGAACTTCCCCCGTAATTAAGACATACCGGAGGAGTGTCCGTTTATTCGTCGCGAGGAATTTTCCCGGAAATTCCTCATTAATTCATAACTAAAAATTGCCACGTGGAGTTGAGCAAATTTGAGCGGCGTTAATTTCGAGTCCTGGAATGCATTTTCCCCCGGCCATAACTTAGGAGTCCACCTGATGTAATTATAAGTCCACCTGGAGATATGTACTCTGCCAATTGCCGAGATAATGTAACTATACAATGAGTAAGAAAAATCCTATGCCTGGACTATTTTATTTTATTTTTTTTTTTTTACCAATTACCGTACTCAAGCTGCAAATTTCGCGACCACTCGAAGGTACATCGCGGATGCTGCGCTATTTTATACAGCAACGCAGCTGAATTTCTCCTGCAATTGTCCGTCAGATTTATCAGCAACGAAGTGGACTCTCTACCACGCATTTGAAGATAAGGAGCGAATGTGCTCTTTCGTAAATCAGATTTTTTCCCCCGGATCGAATCTAGTCGCTGGTATTAATGCCCGGAACACTTGAGATAAGAGCTACATTGGGTAATCCTGGAAGAGTTCTTCATTCGGAAAAACCGAGAGAGGAAGGGCGGAGTGGTTAATCCCGGTGCTTGGAAGTAATAGTGTGGGACAGAGTGTATTGCGATTCTCGCCCTAAGTGCCTAGAAATGGATAACGCCGGTCGGGGTGCGGAATAAATCAGGCCGCTTGCGTCTTCCCGCTAGAGAGGGCTGGGATCCAAACCAGGATGAAAGCCATCCAGCTGGGAAACGAAGAAAAGGGGAGCCGAGGGTGCCTTATTTATGGCAGATTTAGAAAATTGGAAAAACTTTCGATACCGCCGCCTGGTGGACCCATCGACGTTACTCATCGACGAGACTCGACCTTATCACGAGACATCCGCTTGGGCCAACCTCGGGTAAAATTGAATTCTCTCTCGATACGTCCTTGAATAAAAAAAGAACAAAGCATACCCGAAAAGATTTTTCCTCGGAGGGAAATATTTTACGGGCCTCCGCGGTCTCTCGCGGTCTCTCAGGGCCACCACTAGCACCCCTCGATGAGGCGGGCCGCGACGCCTCTTTAGACGTTCTATTTGTCATTTCTGTATGCTACACATTAAACGCTGGTAATCACAGCAGTCTATCCATGCTACGATTTTTAGCGAATTATATAAGGATAAAATGTGAATTTTCTAAATTTTTATCTGTATGTTTAGAATAAAACGTTTGACAATTTGAAAAGTTAAGGGAATCACCGCGCATGTCTCGTCTTTTCTCCGCCGTTTCTCCGGCCGTTGAAGAGCTCGATATTAATTACCTCTGGAAACCCCATGGACGGTCATGCACTTCTTATTTATCGCCGCCATAAATTATCGGCAAGGAATAAAGCTGCCGAGTTTCTGGCTGTGTTTTCCAGCGGCCCGTTTATCCATCAACCCCTGGAGCGCCCCGTGGATCGTGAAGCGCCCTCTCTTTTTCCGCCCTTACGATCCTCGCAATCAAGAATTATCCCATGATGGTGCAGTCATGGGGCGATCGTAATTTGCACCCCGGAAAACGGCCGTCCTCGCCGATGGAAGAGTCCCGTAAGAATAGCGCCGTTACAACCCCTCGCGGAGGATTCATCCACCCTTAACGAATCCCAGTCGTTCGAATTTATGGCGCGTTTTCGCATCCGAGTGGTCCCGGTCGTCACGGGTACTGATATCGGCAGAGCCTCCTGATAAAGCGAATGAAGTCATCAGAGTAAATTATACTTATTCAGGGAGGGCTTTCGCATATCCTCTTATTAAGATTTTTATAGACCCACCCAAAATTCAACTTAAATTATGTCCTCCAAGTATAAAAATCTGAAAATTCTCCATCCCCTCATAAAGCGAATGAAGTCATCAGAGTAAACTAGGCTTATATGTCAGGAAGGGGTTTCGATTATCCTTTTGTCAGGATTTTTACTCTTGGAATATAAGAATTCTTCTAAAAATTCCTCATTAACCACCCCTCCGTCATCTCACCCCATGTTGCCCGCCGCGTGACTAACGCACCCCCGGAATTTCTTTTCCGGGCAAGAAATCATCGTTGCGAGACGATCGGACAAAGTGCTCGCATCGGGGGGTGGAATTTAATATTTCGAGGCCGCGATGCGCAAATACGTCTTATTGTCACGTAGCTGAAACGCCGGTCTTGAGGGGACCCCTGAGTTACGAGGCATCCCTCGCTGTAAATCAATGCGTTGACACGGGAAACGTCTCCGTCTCTTTGGGAGGATTGACGGCCTGACGAATCCGAGCCGACGAGGGCGAGGGTGCCTGAAATGCACCCAAAAATTATGACTCACCCCGCGAATCGTACACACTCGAGGAGCCCGAATGGGCCGGCTCGATTCGGGGTGAAAACGCACCAGCGAATCGGGGTAGATTGTCCGGAAGAACGCCGCGAAACGAGAGCGCGGAAGGACCGCCGGTAATTTAATTTGGGGTGGAACGCGCTCGGAATAATCGTCACGGGGCGTAATGCCGAAAGTGCTTCCCAACCCCCTTTCGAAAGTCCACCCTCGCGGAAAAAGATGGCAGATTTTCCCTTGTAAACTACACGAACTATTTTAAAAAAATTCATGCATGGCCGCCATGCTCATTCGAAGCGAAACTTCTGCCTTGAGAGTAGAAAAAGAAACAGCATTGTGATTAAACGGATGCAAGATTAAGATTTCGGTAATTACAAGGAATTGTTTAAGATATGTTATAATACACTTTCGAATTTGTCAAATCCTTGAAACTTGTACAAAGCTGTAATTTCATTTTGTTTCTCTGCTAGAACTGCTCGCAGGGGTGGTTTTTATAAAAGTTAATAATCATATTGTTTTATACTACGCATCAGGGCTTTAAGAACCACAATCTTTGGGATTCGTTTGAAGCGTGGGTCGGTTTTCCCGGTTTTCATCCCCTCTGAAGACATTTGGAAAATCCCGACGCAGAGGGAAGAAAGGATCGTTTGGAAGGATAAGAAAGAGAGCGACGCCGAGTAAAGCAGGTGTCTCCACTCTTCCAGGATTACTCATCGCCCCGGTTGGCGATAGGGGAGGAATTCTAATTCTCTCGCTCCTGCCTCCCTCTAAGTACATTAAACCATCTCTCTCCCCTCGCCGCTGCTCGTTAACTTGATAGCGACTAATTTTGGGTGAGTGATTCGAATCTTGCGTTCGCTTCTCTCGCACCCTCTCGTCGGTCCCGAGTGAATGCGCCTCCCTTAATGTCCTTACCCTTCCTAGTAATTACGCCCCTTACTCACTTGTTTGTACTAAACAATCGCTCGAGTTAACCGAGACACCCTCTCTTTTCCGTCTCACTTTCGCGAGTACTTCGGAGCTCCACCTCGTGTCTACAATTTTTATAAATCACACTTATGTACCTTAAATTTCTCTCAGATCTATGTAATATAAATATTAACGCCCTACTTTTATTTTTGTTGCAGGTGAGTGACTATGGGTAGAAATTCCATCAAGCACCCAGGAACCCCTGCCCAGGATACTCAAAGGTTCGATTAATTATCAATTATTGAGCAATCTCTTTTTTAACCCCTTTGATATCATAGATGTCATATCTTACAATCAGAGACGTTTCCTCGGGAGGGAAAAATTCTTTGCAACCCTTTAATTTAGAGATAGTGAAGTTCAAGGTGCATCGAGATGTCTTGGACCGCAATTAAAATTGAAAGGGGGAAATTAATTGAATGCCTGCGTCTTCGCCGAATTCATTGGTGTCTTCATCAGCGTCGTCCCTGTCGCCTCTCTGGTTTTCTTTGGCGTTCGTCAAGCAAGGGCAAAAAGCTTCGCCTCGCCGCAGTAAAACCGACTCCACAGGTGGGCAGCTTAAATTGGACCGAGTCCCCGAGAAGATCGGGAAGGGTGAGAGAGAAGGAGAGAGCCCGAGGAGACGAAAGAGAGACGGACACGCCATCTGGCGCGGCCATTGAATTCGAAAGGTGATGAAAAGAGGGCAAGGCGTGCCAAGGGAGGGAAACGCCGAGAAAAAGGGAGGAAAAACGAGGAAAGCCCACAATAAATGCTGCCGCCTTTCCCGCCAATGGGAATCACTCCACTCGCCGTTGTCCTGGCCGGCAGGATAAACAGGAGAAAAAGGAGCAAGAGGGACTTAATGCGATAAACCCGGAACTCCTCGTTTCTCTCACTTAGACTGCATTTATTGGACCGTTCAGGGTGTATTTGAAAGTACGACCTGCAATTCGAGGTACCCTCTCATACCCGAAGAATTCCGAATTTCCGAACCAATGGAAAAGAAATGCAAACCACGTTATAAAAATTAAAATTAAAATGGCCAAATCATATTTTTTAATATATCTCCGGGTTGATGTGAGCGATGTCGATGAGCAGGAATTTATCGGTAGAAGCGAGATATATATATATTTTTTTTTCTTTTTTTCACGCGAACTTTATTAATGGGAATCGCGGTTCCATTTCAGGCGCCCTTAAACGAGTTTCCGGGAAGGGTGCGTCGCGGCGGCCAGGGGCGTTATTAAAAATTAATCGCTCGCCTCATCGAATATTCATTGGAGCACCCTTAATCGCCGCGGAATCACCCCTGGAGAGTTTAGGGCTCGAATCTGTAAATAACGCGTCTCGGTTCTCGCACCCCAGAGCACCTACCGGCCTCTCGTTGTCTGTCCACCCCCTTGTGATTAGGGACCGTGATTCAGCTACGCGGACTCCACCGGAAGGAATTATTTTTCCACTGTAATTCGGACCGGACGAAACGCGATACTCCTGTAATCGCATTGCGATCGTTGGTCAGCTCCGAGAAAAATTATAGGGTTGCGGGTTCGTTAAGAGGGTCGAGGGGGTGCAGCGCTGGGACTGCGTACACCTCTATCGCGACATGTAGGAACATCCATTACGCTTTGCCGCTCCTTTTTCCCTCTTTTTATTAGCCCGACCCCGCGGGATAACAAACATTATTTTCGGGAAACTCCCCCAGAATGCGCCATAAAGAGGAAATCGACTCGACTTTGTGCCAAATTCTCATTTCCGCCACATTTACTGCCACCGTTTTCCCCAAGTTCGACGTAACCAATACCATCACCGTAGATATCAATTATTAATTACTCGGAGGACGGGAATTAACAAAGGAGTATTTTTCACGCTAATTTGTGGGACTTTGCTGCAGAGCTTTCGCATTAATGTTTCAAGAGTGAGTACTCCTTTTTTTTCGGAATTATTGCAGCTTCCTTTTTTTTTTTTCATGAGAATTCCGGCTACGAAATTCTAGGACAGGAGCGACGAGTCAATGTTTAAATAGTACCTGCCGGCGACGAGCGACGGGGGACGAAATTAACAATTTTGCCAATTAACCGTTAACCGGGGATTACGGCTCGACGCAGGACCGTCGGTTTACAATGCGTCGACGAAAGCCGGCCTTTATTATTCGTCGGCCTTCCGCAACGAGAGAGTTGTGTGTATACGGCATAAGGGCGGTGGCGCAACCGGTCGTGCATACGGGGTGTTACGTGCGCCCTGTTGTTTCACCGCAAATATATTTGACCCTGTTAAACATCGGTGTACCGGCGACAGCTACGTTAATTTCCGAGCGATTTAACGCCGTCGCCAGTCTAGCCGACGACGAATCGCCCCTTTCCTCGCCGAGGAAAGAAAAGAGTACCCAGGGTCTAAGAGAGCCATTTATTTTTCTTCACCCCTGGTTCCATTTTCAACCCCAGCAAATATCTAATTAAACATGATTAAAAATATTTTCCTTACTAATCTTGAATATTTCAAATAAATTCAGGCAGATCCCGTTGTACTTTTACAAGAAATTTCGACAGCGTTACATGAAAGAAGAGTGTATAAAATTGATAAAGCCCAGTGGGACAGGTGTAATCTGCACGGCAGGTGCGTTGAATCCGGTCGATCTTGTACATTTAAAGAGAAAATCGGAGAAAAATCGAGGAGGGGATGTAAAGTGCTCAATTTTTCCCCGCCACCCCCTCGGCGATACAATTTCAGGGGAAGTGTAAGCAAGTACCGAGAGGCAAGTTTTCTAAATTTCTCTCGGCTGGGGATATCGAGTGATCAAATAATGACGGGAAGCCTGCAACTTCCGGACTCTCGAGGATTTTTCCCTCCCCTTCCGGCTTCCCAGGGGGTTCGAGCTTGATTTCCTCCGTCGCCGTCGAGGCACTATCACGTCGTATATGGATCCCGCACGTACGTGCCGGAGGCTTCCAAGAGTCGTAAGGTCAAGTAAAACCGCGGCTGCAACTATCTCACCCCCGACCCCTCTCGGAGATGTACCCTCCACCTGCCCCTGCGGTGATAACGTTACCCTCGGCGGGCATTCCGGCGCGAAGAAGTCGCAACAAATGGTTCGTCCCTCTCGGCCTGCGCGAATTTCCCCCGACTCACCCCTAGTTACCTCCACCCCTTCGAAGTTGCGAGACAGGGTGGGAGGAAGTAGCTTATCGCCGAAGGAACTGAAAACTCCACCGCAATATCCACATCCGGGGATTACGCCGCCCGATAACTTCGTGCAGCCTCCACCCTGGACCGGAGTTGTGATTCCACGTGTTATCAGGACGTCGGACATTTATGGACGAGAGATTCGAAAGCGTTATCGGGTGGCACCCTCTGAGCTCTTCCGAAGATATATTACGACCATTGCAACGTGAAATTAATGGGCCGCCATTTGTTATATTTATTATTTATCACTTTATCAATACCTTTCCTCGTTGAAATCAACTGATGACAATTCCGGCAATTTCTATCGATCTTTCGGAATTACTTTAATTAATCTCTGGTCGGATATGTTGATTTGATCATTTCTGCACATCGTGTACCTGTTATTTCGTCTTCTCGACGTGTTATCGTAATGTAGGTTATCTTCTTACCACTCGGCAGTCTTGCGATAATTGAGCCACTCCTTCTCACGTGATCCGTTCAAATATTGGAAAGTAATATTGGAATATCAAAGGAGGAATGAAACTGTTGGCATTCTCTCTCCCTCTCACACTTTTTCTCCCTTCGTCTATGTAAATGGCTTTGTGCTTTCGGTCCCCGGCCCCTCCCAGACCGCGGCTTTAATTTTCCGTGGCGTCCCTCCTGGTCGGCGTTTTCTGAACGATTGCCGGGAATGCTTGGAGCCGGAAATGGATACCAGGGATACCGTCCGCGGCGGGTTTCCGCGAAATTAAAGTGGCCGAATTATTTGAGGATCCACCAGGTATGGTGGGAATCCTTCCCAAGGATCCTGGAGAACGAAGGGGTCGAAAACAACCACCGTCGGGAATTTTGGAGTACGTCTTTCTACGTCTTTGTCCTGCTTTTTTCGCCCCTGCTTTCCCTGCAGCTCATCAGGCTCATCCTTTCAAGTTGGTCAATCGGACGAGGGGTTGGGATTTTTTTCAGGGGGAATACAGGGGTTTGAAGTGATTTTCGAGGGGGTCCATGACGTTTCCAGCCCGTTTCCGGGCTGCCCTGTCCCCGATGAATTTTTTTCCCACCTGCAATCTCTTTAGCCCGACGAGAAAATACTTCATGACCCATACTTAAATCGCCATTAATGAGTTTCATTCCTCCTTCATTATTTATTTTTATTTACTTAATCTGCTTATACGTTTCCGGTGTACCTAAATGGTCTGAGCCGAACCGAGATTGGAAGCTCCGGCGATCCTATTGCGCAGACGCGGTCCATCTCCAGCATCCGGCGATCCGAATCGGTCGAGATGTCTCCTTCCGTAAATTCGGCCAGCGAAATATCGCAGCCGGATATCTGGTTTATGCGATTCCCCGAAATGCCCCGAGAGCCGAGCATATTCGAAAATGTTTATCCTGCAAACAGGAAGGGACCATGGGGAGAGACGACGACTACTCTCGAGACTTTCGACGGATCGTCTCCTCAGAGATATCTCATGAAAAATCCGCGACCCTCCGTGGGTTGACACTGGCGGGCCAAAGGATCGCCGATAAATCTCGCGAAATTCCACCCTGGAAAGACCCACCCCAAATTGCCTTTCGAAATGCACCCTCCGCTCTCATCTTTGAATGGCCAGTACTTCGGAAAAGCGGGATTCTTTATTCTCCCCATAAGAAAAGGTCAGGTCTCATCTGAAAAATTGCAATCAGCAGTGCAAAAGTCAAAGGAAAATAATCTGGAGAAGCACATTTATTAATTTTTTTATTAGGTCCCCGCTTACGAGTCTTGCCTCTAGATTTAGATATACCACCATTTCGGCGGCACTGTAATGTAGGAAATTCCTAATATGTACCCGAGTAAATGAATGCACGCTGTGCCAGACGCCGTGTAGGATTCCTGAGCATCCGCCATACCTGACGGAATGCATTATCAGGTACGTCACACGACGCTACAACTAAATCAGCGCCGTCGTGGCTCACTGGCAATGCCTTCTGGCACATCGTCTGCATCCTGTGTTTTAGCTGTTAGTCGCTCCGACGCCGACGGGCCCGTGATAACGGGTGATAGTCATGGAGGGAACGACGTTCGTCATACCAGACTCTGATAGGAGGAACCCCTGACGGAATTAACCGTCTGACAATGGAGCAACAGGGAGTAACGCCAACCGTGGCGACAACGTCGTCGTTACACCTCGATTGATCGCCGGACGATTAAACATTTCGTAGGTCCTAATCGGCTTATACGGCCGTCGTCAACTCGTAATTGCACCAGCCCCATAAACGGCGCCTCCATGTTGAAATGCCTGACACACACTTCGGGGTGCGAATGTCGAAAGGCCTTTACGGTTCCGATAAATCAGGAAGGGTTGATGGCGCCGGTTACATTGAAAATTTCACCGTGATCCTGATTAAATTTGGAGAAACCAGGAAATCCCATGACGGATGGGCATGACGTCTGATGACGTTTTCGACGGCTGTTCCAACCTCGACTCGGTGAAAATTCAGGGGAGTGGTTTCTGGATTATAGAACTGACGTAAGGGTGATAAAGGGGTGACAGGATGTATGTTAGAACGATGACGTGAATACCCGACATTGAATTTCTGTTTTGGGGTTAAAATGCATTTCTTGGGGATTTTATGGTGCTCGATGTTGATGCTGGCGAGGGTGCCCCGAGCTCCGATTTCTCATGGCACGTGAACCAATATCTGTAGGCAGACTTCAAAGTGCGACACAACAAAGCTCAGTCGAGATGTAGACGAAGGGAGATTTCACAGTCGATGAGTTCGACTTATGAAACGGGGTGGCTGCAAATCCTTTCCATGATCCATATTTGACGCTTCAAAGGCAAAGTTCCTCGCGACATCTATGAATCCTCTTGTAAAATAATTGACAATAATTTACGCGGATCGTTACTCGCGTTGTCGTGAGAAAGATGAGGTCTTCGGGGTCGGTGTTCAAAATTTCATGTTTTCCATAGATTTATTCAATTTCGTACGGGAAATTAATTATAATAAAAAATCTCCCTCCTCACATAGGAAAGTTTCACACCCTTTTTTCCCCAGTTCACTAAAAATTTTCCTATGTCAGACCTCTCGGATACCATTTTCTCATAATCTTAAGAGAGAAGCTGGTGAAAGAGAAGAGGTCCATCACGTCCATCCAGGAAATCGAAACCCAATCCTCCTGGCCGAAAAGCCATCTTCAGGACCCTCCCTAGGGTGAATCTCTCGAATCTTGGAAACGTCCGGGCACATGCCTATCGACAGGACGAGAGTACGAAGAGGAGTGACGAGGACGAAGGAGAACCTGGGAGGTAAGGAGGCCAAAAAGGATGGTCGAAGCTCGAAGAGCGAGGGCAGAGCTTTCGAAGTCGCGTGGGATGCTTTCTGGATCCGGGGGAACGAGACAGCCTGTTTATCTCGGGTTTCAAAGGAGGCCCTGCTGAGAGAAAGGGAGAGAGAAAGGGGTAAGGGGGCGAAAGAGGCGGAAAAGAGGGAAAAGGAGACTCGCGTGCTGCCCCGTATAGGGAGCAGCCTGCCTACAGGAGTGTCGGGGACGAGAATCAAGCAACATTGGAAAAACGCGTAGGGGCCTTTGAAACGGCTGCCTCTGGAAAGAACAATCGTGGCTAAAGTACGTCGCCAAGGGGCACTCCGAGCCGCACGACAAAGCCACCATTGCAAATGAATGCCCACTGAATGCAAGGCACCAATCTCTGTTTCGTGCTTTACGCCCACCGCCAGGACGGGTGTCCTTAAAAGTCCTCCTCCGTTACCTTCCGTTACCTCTCGTTACCTCTCGTTACCTCCGTTACCTCCGTTACCTCCTCCCCTGTCCTCCCTACCTGTGCATTTATCCTGCCTCCCCATATCCAGTCTATGGGGCCACCCTCGACGCACGCACCCCCTTGAAGAGCATCGATCGGGATCCGATTTCGTCTACGCACGAAAAGCACCCCTTAGAGCTCCTTCTTCTTCCCCATAGTCCTGCTCTCTTCTCGCTTTTCTTCCCGGTAATTCGACGCTTTGAAGTTTCGCCTTGCCAAGCCATGTCTCCTCCTTTCGGAACTTGGAGACCCGCCACCCCTTGGTCATCGATATCGCGTCCGTCCTATCTCCAGGTTGAAGAGATGTAGAGGGTTCAAGGGGTTAAAAATGGGGCTGAAATTTATTACCTTTTTTTCCCTAGTTTGCTTATCCCTCTGAAAGGTAATAAGTGTCTTTAATTTCTTAATCCAAGGCAGCTTGATTTTTATCCGGCACTTAGAAATGAGTATCTATGAATTTGCAAGCTGCGGAAGAGGCGATATGTCCAGGCAATGGATATTAATGAATAAATTTCCGATGAATTACTGTTCTGCGGGTGGCAAGGAAATTAATTATCGATGCCCCTGAACCAATTTCTGTTTTTCGAGTACTGGGGTCGATTGCGACTAGTCATCTCGTGTTCATAAAATTTGGGGGCATTAATTGGATTTCAATTATGACCGGTTAAATTGACGAGGGGCTTGCTGAACCAGCTTTATCTTGGCGGGGCAACTTCTCCGATGACGGTGCACCGAGTGCATCTGCAGCGGGGGCGGAAGTTCGAAACGAAATGCAACTAATTCGGTACGGGAACCGGATGCCCGAGGCCTCGGCATGATCCATTTACTGTATTAGTCATGGCAGCAGTATGGTGGGCCTATGGCGATTCAGGACTAAACGACAACTGTCAAAAGCAATATCGTTCCAGGGCATTGTGCAGCTGACTTTCCCTCCAGCAATGTTATAAACTGTAAATAAAAAAAAAACGTAATAACTCAATATTTCATGAGTGGTTGTCAAACATTTTCTGCAATTTGTTGGAATATTAATATAAAATATAAAGGACCCCACTACAGACAATAACGCTGCTGGTAAAAATTAGTCGATTCGATTCATTCGATCGACTTCAGCATCCTAAAAGAACGACAAGAGTGTTTTATCTTCCTGGATTTCCATCATTAAGATAAAAGAATATTTTCTATTAAATTCGCGAGGTAACGTAGGATGGAAATTAATTCTTTATTTGCTCACTGATATGCTAACTATTCATTCCACTTTAAAAAGGTGAACTGAACTAGTGTACAATTGATAAAAAGAAATAAAATAAAATAAAATAAAATAAAAATTCCCATTCACGTATCGGTTTTTCGAGCGCTTTCCGGGCAACCTGAGGAACGCGTAATATTTTCAAACGTATTTCATTCCACCGCGCCCAGTTTTTTTCTCGTTAAATATTCGTGAGAGCATGCACGAATGTACGGGACCATATAAATTTCATTCGGGATTCAACTATTCAGCGGAGCTGGGGACGTTTTTAAAACGGAAAACGGGTGTTGCATAATTTCGAGAGGCTTTACCGCTGCCGGCGCAGGAATAACGATTAAACGGCTTGTTATTTCCTTTTGTAACTCTTTCGCTGCCTCGACGATTATTTTCGAGTAAATCACGCGAGATGCGTAATCGTAATCGATTTTATTCAGGCATATCCGAATCTTTGTCTTCTAGGACTTTAAATCCCTCCAAATTAACTCGGCACCGTACCGAGCAGAGTGCCACTGCCCGAGAATTCATTAACACACCGAACGGCCTTGATTATGACGTTAATTGGTCATCAATATTCGATAGCTACCATTAGGATAGTGGTTGCATCCGTAACTGCACCAGCCCCGATAATGCCATCGACATTCCTTTAAACAACGACGCTGCAATCCGCACGTTGTGCCCCATGGTCGAGATTCGTAGCCGCGAATTTCAAAATGCTTGTTTCGCATACTTCACTCTTCCCCGGAATAACTCGAGAACATTTTCCCTCTTTCCTCGAAGTGCAACTATTTATACCGCAATTTTATGAACGTACCAAGGTATTTCGTCGTTTAATCATAAAAGGCGGCAGCGAGGTGGCGATTCCGAAATGTTAATTAATTAAGAACGCAAGATTTACCGGAGAATTGTCAGGAATTTCCTCGGGTTAATTATTCCTGACTAAAATATTGTCGAGGCTGAATAATTATCTTCTTAACGGAGTGTTACATCCCCGCAAGAAATTAATTTCCTTTGGTGGAATTAAAATATTCCGTAAAATATTCCGGTAATAGGGAAGCGTTTCCTAAAATTGACGCCGGCGAATAAATTGTTTTTCTCCGTGTCCTTTCAATTTTTCTTAACTTTTAAATTTTACTTCATTTCAAGGGGGTACAGTAGCTCTCGAGATGCAACTAATTCGATATGGGAACCGGATGCCCGAGGCCTCGCCGTAATCCATTTACCGTATTAGTCATGGCAGAAGTATGGCGACCCATGACGATTTAGGACTAAACGACAACTGTCAAGAAGAAAATCGACCTAGGGCATCGTGCAGCTGTCTTTCTCTTTGCCACAGCACACACATGTCACTCTCTTAGTCCATTTATTTTCTTTGCTTACGTACTTAAAACCACCCACACATCAAATATACAAAAAGCCGTCCCCAACAGCTGATCGACCTCGACGAAGATCATACCCAGAAAATCATAATTAATAAATAGAATAATAGAATAGGCACTCTTATACAGTAGTTTTAACCAAGGAAGATGACTAAACTCGTTGAAAACGGTATTATAAAAATACTAGCTACATTTAGGAGACATGACATTTATTATTCCATGATTAACGATCTCGTCCTTTAGGGGCGACCAACCCTTTAAATGGCGCTCGGGAATTATTAATGCAGGGTGATTTTTTTCTTAATTTCCCGCCTCGCTTTGAAGTCCCGATCATTTATCACCGTTCGAAGGCCCCTCGATATAATTGTTTTATTGAACCCGCGGAGCTCCCCTTAATAATCTAGCTCAATAATACTCTGTCATATCTGTTTACTCTTGTTCCTCTCGCCGCCCTTGTTCTCGGACGTTAACAAATGATCCAGCTATCTGCCTATCTATCTTTCTGTACATCTCCTCTACTTTCCACCCCCTTCCCGAGGATAATGTTCCCATTGAATGCGAACTCGTGGTAGAACGTCCGCCGGTATAAATTATAATCAGATAGCAGCCCTCGGCACGGCGGCGGCACTCTTTTTGCAATTATTCCCCTAATTTCATTTAAATTGCACACCACCGGCGAAACTACCCTTGCCATCGTGGCCGTCGCTATATCCACCCTTTTCGGCAACCACCGGCGAAGAGAAGCTCGATGCTATTCAACCTCGATGAGATGCTTCCCTCGTTTACCTTTCCTATCCACGTACCCACCAGCTCTAGATTCAAAGACCCAATTTTCGTCGTTATCAGAACCCTGGTGAGTCTCGATGAGAAATTTTACAGCTCGCGTAAACCCTTTAACGCCGCCAAATCCGAATCCGCCGCGTCTCCGTATCTCGAATATTGTATTTGAAGATAATATTTTTCACGTATGTAACTAAACTGCTTATAACGTATAGCATCGTACTAAGAGACGTTTACTATTTATCTACTCGCCTTGGAAATTGAATTCTTTGCTGATGATAGAAGTATCACTTTAATAAATTCCACCGTTTTTTCAGAATATTTCTTCTCGTTGTAATCAGAGACACGGGTTTTATCGAGCCTCGATGTGATTAGGGTAAAATGAAATTTGTTGCAGGGAAAGGAGAGGGTTTTTTTTTCTTCGACGATTTCGAAGCCCCTCGTCCTATTTTTCTCTCGTGTAGGCCCTGGGGAATCCACTTTCCGAAAATCGAAGAACTGCCGAAGTGTGCGCAAGTGTGGCGGGGTATCGACTCCCCTCCCGTCGACGTCGTCGATCTTGAAGACGTCGACGGCGTCGCGAAAAGGATCGCAGCATCCGTGGACCCGGCGGGCCCGGAAGAGACCGACATTTTACAGATAATTCACAATACCCGACGAATCTCGAGCATCTTGATACCAGCCAGAAGTGGTCTTCGGAATGGCCCTTTTAGAATTCAGAACGTTCCCCTCGATGCCTCCAGGAGGCTCTTCGGCAGGGATGCGCCCTTTGCAGCATCCCTTCCCAAGGGCTGAAATATTAGACATCTGAGTAAAAGTCCTCCTTAGGCGTGCATGCCAAACATCATTATCAAAATTTAAAATCCCAGAAAATAAGATCATTCATTAACATCAGCGTAAAATAAAACTGAAGTAGACGAAAGGACGTACAAAATTGAAACAATCCTTTCGCACCGATAATTCATTTTACCCGCGGTAGCTGATGTTCTCCAAAATGGGGAATCTCTTAGCACTCAGTTTCTTTCGTTCTTTTGTTTTTTTATTTTATTCAATGTAGAAGCTACTCTGCGGTATCATTGCTTGGTTCCCTTGATACGCCTTTTTGGCTGGAATGGCTACCATAGAGAAAAACAAGGAACCGCTTCGCTTGCACTCGAGGACTAAAAGGGTCCAACCATATTTCTCCTCGAATGCATACATACACCAACGCGATTGCGCCAGAGACTTGTACTCGGATTTGCAGAAGTGTTCGTAAAAGTATAGAGCTATTTCATAAACGTGGAATAGTTCGCAGCCGAGACGTCACTTCGGAACTCGAAGAAATCTGGTTTTACGAGAGCGAATTTTTACGGGGTACGGTATTTCTCCAGTTCCGCCGAGAGTTCGGTTCGCGACTCCTCTGTTTTCCTTATTCCCCCGAGAACACGACATGTAAACAGTTAAGGAAAAAAGGGAAACAAGAGAGATGGAAAAAGGAATACCTCCGACCGAAGGCTGGAGGATTGGTTCGGCTTGAATTATGCATCTGCGGGTGCTTGCCCGCCTCTTCCCATTAAAATAGAAATCTCTCGGTAATTCGTTGTTTCAATGAAGCTTCTCTTACTTCTTCTTTTTTTTTTTTCGGCGATTCGTCTTCCCCTTTATTCGCAGGAGTCAAATTGGCTTAGCATTCCGCGTTTCCCGGAGGAAACGAGGTGGAAGCCCTCGGAGGTGAGGCCGCGACGCTTCCGGCGAAGACCACGAAGGTGGCCTAAGGGTGAAACCTCTAACGAGGGTGTAATTCGGTTTATCGAGGAGCCATTGCTTCGTCGGTGGTTCCATTAAGTAGACTTCGACCTCCGTACCGACATTACCGATTGTTTTCCCAGGAGGATCGATTAATGTGGGAAATTCTTCTCTCCTTTCTCCTCATATTCCTCCGCCCTGATGGGCCTCCCAAGTCTTGCTCGGAAATGGATAAGAGAGGCTAAATATGGAAACTAAGACTTTAAACAATTTTCCAGCGTTCAATTCCAGACTTTAAACAAATTTTCTGTTTGTTCTTGATTTTTCTTTATCAATTGCCACGCAAGGTCTAAAAGTTAAGGTGTCATTTATCTCCCGCTTTATTTATACTCTTTCGACTGGTTCACGCTCAAATGATATAAGTTCGAAAATATATATCTTAGACAGTAATAATTTACATATAATTAAAGTAACCTGTCGTTTAAGGACTAGTATCACGAACTAGATTTGTTGGGTCGATGAAACCGTCTTTTCGTTAAAATAGCTGGCAGCCTAAATTTGTATTGATTAAACAACTAAATGCCTGCTCCAGTTCCAGTAGTTCAGCAGTTAGCTCCATAATTCCCGAAGTCCATATTCCTCCGACTGTAATTCCGCAAACCTGTAGTACGTGTGCAAAGATCATTACGCGAATGGCCTAATTTGCCCGGAATACTAGAAACCATGTGCAATTTATTAACCGGCGTCGTTGATATGTGGATCCGGGTGTTATCATTGTACGAGTTCGCTCGGTCAATTGTTTAGATAATTGATTATCTCGCCCAATTTAACATATTTCGGGCAGTTTAACGCGTTTTGCGTAATACGCGTTATCTACATTGCAAATCATCGATTTGTTATCCCCATTTCGGGGACACGAGTTGCAATTATATTACCGTATCACCCAGAAGCGATTGCTTATCACCCGCCGAATGCGCAATATTTCCTAATTGAAGATGGCAGGAAAGAAAATATAAAAAAATTTATTCAAGCTAAAATCTCTCAGTAATCTGGCGAAAATCCGATCTACTCCTTTGGATGTCTAACGAGCTTCGACATCGCTCTAGGTTGACGGAAGTCGAGGCGTAGGCGACACCGGAAGTGGCTGCTTATGCGAAATATTAAAAGATCGTCGGCTCCCATTCATCTCTCGCTTTACGAGGCTAATGGGGGTGCCCATCTCCAATTTCCATTGGGATCATGTCATGGCTCCAGCTTTCCTCATGGAGGCTGCGTTTTGTATGTTAATGCGAGGTGCGCTTGACGGCTTTGAAAACGAATTCAAATTTCGCGGTCTCGCCGCGTAGGGTATACACCAGAAGGAACCACCTCTGTAAAAAAAATCTGTATAAAATAAGGTATTAAAAAATAATCGCGAGGGTGGTTTCAAACGGAAGAAAAGACCCAGTCAAAAGGAAAATCTTACCCTTTAATTATATAATTTACGTTCGTTTGTTTAATTTTCCTGAACGCACAAGGAGGTAACGAGCCACGATCAGTAAACCTAAACGATCAGTTTCGACGTCAGCGTTTGGATTAATTTCCATCGGCGTCCAGAGAAGTCCTGCCCCAGGATTCCGGGGTGAAAAATTCTCGATCGATCCGTCATCCCTGCCAAAAAAGTGAAACGAAAACCCAGCACCCCCATAGCCCAGACCATTCGTCAAACGTCCGAGCGCGGCTCGCGGCGCTAATTCGGCATTTCACTTTCAAACCAGAGAATCCCTCGTTACAGTTCCTTTATCGCGCAAAGCGCCCCGGCGCCGAGCGAATTAATAAAACATGCCGGGGGCGGGATTTAAATAAATGAATTAAACATGCCAGTGACATTAAGCGGAATTAAGTTGGCGCATCGAGGCGAGGGAGGCGCCTTATCAGGGAGGGGCGCGATACGAAGAGTTCCTCAGGGGGTCTCTTGGGCCCGAAGGAGCCACCTCGTCTGGAGACATGGACCAAGGGAATGACCGCTAACATCGTTATCCCGAAGGAGATCCTGGGGACGTCCCGGGAAGGCCGCTTCTCGCCTCCCACCACCCCCTCGTGTCTCATCCTGGGGGACGCCCTGGACAAGGGACCAAGAGGAGCCGCGAAAGCCACCCTGAAGACGCTTACGATTTCCCCCGACCTCGTAAACCGCGTCCGGGACTCGCCGCGAGATAATCTAATGGTTGGTCCATGGGGGAGAAGTGCCCTGGGCTCTTCTTCCACCGGCCCCGTTATGCCGCCTCCGGATGCTGGAATTGCTGGACATCTCCGGGATTCTCGAGGTACCCGACCGAGCTGAGGTTGCCTTTAAGCAGTCTTACGACCTGGTCCCTTAGTGTCCCTTGGTCGCACCTCGGTCGCTCTTGAGGATACCTTAAAGACTACACGAAACCGGGAATTAAGCGGGAATTAATATCAACTTCGGATATCAGAAAATTACGGTTGCTGGTATTGCTAGACATTTCCGGAATTCTCGCGGTGCACAACCAAGCTGAAGTTGCCTTTAAGCAGTCTTACGACCTGGTCCCTTAGTGCCCCTTGGTTGCACCTCGGGGCTCTTGGCGATACTCTCGAAACTACAAGATATACTTGACATTAAGCGGGAATTAATATCTTCGGCGAGCATCAGAAAATCCCGGAAGGCATTCGTCCGGGTTTTCAAGGAATCCAATAAAGACACCTCGTAAATCAACTCGGCGTTGTTCCTGAATTTCCTAGTTTCCCTCGGCGCTCCTCCGTAACTTTGATCGAGAGTGGGGCTCCTCGCGGAACGTCATTCGTCTTCCATCTGCTTTTGAACCAATTAAAACTTCCGCGAGTCTGATTTATTGAACGACTCCAATTGCGAGCCACTTCTAGTCGGGAAAACGCGACGCTCGAGTCGCAAAGTCGCATCCGACTTGACGCGATCTCGCAGCTTCAGGGTCTTCTTCGAGTTCTCGCCGAGCTACCTTTACCTGTTAGAAACTTGCCCAGTTACTACTCCCTCGAACGCGTTTTTCGATCGACTGCACCTGTATAAAATTTATCTACGAACCTTATCCGCGTGAATACCTGAGAAAAAATCTGTCATGCTGAATTGCTGTCCAATGGACCAGATTTGCGTTTCTTAATTTTTTTCAAGTACCCTATGATAAGATTAAGGAAAAAATAGGTCCCACTCGGGTTTTGAAGTCAGAACATGCATGTTGAGTATATGTGAGGTCATCTGAATATGTGTCATCGAGAGTGTCAATCCTGGCCTCTCCTTTTCTCGGGACTGGGTGGACGGTAAATGGTACCGTCGATCCATCGACTGGGTTTGCCTGTAAGTCAAAACTGGGTCGACCGATTTACCGTCCTAGTGTTGGTACGGCTGCATTGTTTCCCCCAACTGGGGGAATCGTCGTTACTGCAATTACCGACGGCTCTACCCTGGGTCGGGTCGACGTTCGCCGACAGCGCGGAAATGTCGGAACGACGGCGACCGACGTCATCCTCCTGGCGGACCTATTTGTCCGTGATTATCGACATTCATAATTAATATTAACGGAGAGAAATCCGTATTTCGAATGAGGAGATAATTGTTTACAACTTGTAGAAATGTACTTTTTCATCAGTTCGTCCATATTTATCCTAAGTGCCTTCATTTCTTCATCCGTGGCACTTAATCTGCATTTCGCATCAAGGATTAGGACCTCGAATTTCCATTATTTTTCTTCCGTTTACGCTGCTAAACCCGATCGGCTGTTTAATGCCGAGTTTCTCCGAGAAAGTCCTTCTTAGAGGTAGGTCGGCTCCTTCGGAAATCATGAGAAATGATTTTTCACGGACATCGAGGAAGCATTTCCTGAAATTGAGTCCGGCGAGAAGATTGCTGGAGGAGGAGAGGAGGAAAGGAGCCCCGAGGGAAAATCTAAAAGTCTTTGCCCTCACATCCTGTGGACGCTTCATAGTATGTTTGGAGGAATCCTTGAGAGTATCTCAAATTTCCATATCTGACTCGTTCAGTCACTCAACTAAATCAACAAGGACCATCCATCCATCTCCGCCCCTTCGTTCCTTCCCATTCTATCCCACTTTCCACACACTGATCCATTACCGGTAAAGGACGAGGCTTCCCGCGCGACTCCGTGATCCTTCGAATCCTTGATTTATTGCACGGGACAGATAAGAGAACAGCTCCCGCAGGAAGATACCGTGATCAGCATCCTGTCACATTCTGATTTTTCCCGCAGCCCGGGTCTCTGACTTTCATCAATTTCATTTTACTCCTAATGATTTTCCCCAAAGTATGTCCTGTTTAAATGACACCGTATCTAACTCGAGGACTTGAGAATCCCCCCCATGAATTCGAGATCCTTGATCATGTTCCATGAGCTTGAAATTCGGTATATCCTGCCTTTTAAACGCACCCTTTACCCACGTAACACGTTTAAATTGCAATAAAGGATGCCGACATAAATATTAACATAGTACGCGCAGTGCTGTTGGTGTTTCTCTTCCCATGTTTACCCCGTGCGAAATTAATTTCTGCGAGGTCATTAATTGCCCCCGGATTGTCCATTTAATTTTTTAATTCCCACGAGAAACGCAGTAGCTGAGGTGTGTATTAAAAAAGCCTTCGGTTTATCGGCGAACCGTAGAAAATAAACATATTTTCTTTTCTTGGATCCCAGTGGAGAGTAAAATTGCAAAATTGTTCAAGGGGTGTGGGCGAAATCTTCGGTTTCCTTTTCCCTCCACGTTTATTCCCAGTTATCCATTTCTTTACCCTCCGCGCGGACCTTGTCTCCGTTTCTTTTCCCATAAAAATTTGTAGGACATAAAAGTAACATTAGTTGATTTATATCGAGGCGTGGTATCTCCCATTCTCTCCATCTCATCCTTCCCATCGTGGGGGTGGAAAAAGCGGGGAAACCGCTCGAGTAGGGAATACAGTCGGTTGGAAAAGTCGGACATTTCGCGGTTGGAAGTCACATTTACAGGGCAGGGAACTGGACCGAAATAAAAACAGCGAAAAGTTAGCCGGATAGAGATTATGGCAGATTCCTGCACAACGGGCCGAGGTCCACCCTGCAACAACCATGGCGGGCTATCAACTCTGATTTGCATCACCGCGAGTGTTCGTTTCGAGGAAAAAAATGAGCACATCGCAGGGGTTGAAAATATCTCCACTCGGATTTACCGAGTCGCAGTTTCCTAATCAAGATGTATAGGGACGAGTGAAATATCCCGCGATTCATCCCGTACAGAGTAACATTTATTTATCACTGTAAGGAAAATCCAAACACGACTCTTGAGATGTCCATTACCGAACACGTCGAGCGCTTCGCTAGAAGAACCCAATTTACTCTGATAATTTAATTCTTATTAATTTAAGGGAACCTTATCTGCCGATAATTAACATTATCTACAAGCCAGACGACTTTCCTAGGAAGTAGAAAAATTCAGGAGGCCGAAATGGGGGTTTCTCCATTTTTTCCCCCGTTTTTCCCTCGAAGCCCCAGAGTTCCTTCAAGTACGCAGAATTAGCCAGTCAGCCGTAAAGAGGACTTGCGGATGCATTAAAAAATTCTTCTCGCACCCCCAACCCCAGTATCACATTGTGTCCTGAACAAAACAGCGACTTTATATCTTGCGGCAGCTTTCCGCGATTTCGATCCACCTCGACATGTCGTTCGAAGACTCACCCGTTAATCAAAGTTAATTAATTAAGCCATAAGAAGGGCCTGCAAAGGTGCATTAAAAAAGTCACTTTGCATCCCTAGGAAAATGGTGGGTTTTATTCCGCGTCCAAAAAACCGTCGACGTTACGTCGTGCAGCGGTTTCTCCGCAATTCGTCGGAGTTCGGTGCCGGCGACGTGTCGTTTACGGCGAGGGCGTCGCGACGCCTACGAGCCGTCGATGTGCCGCGTTAGCGTACTCGGCGATGGAGCACTCCATTGTCAATTGGGCTCGTACGTTTATAACATTTCCGAGGAAAGGATATCCCGCGAAGTAGAGGCGTCGCCTTTCCATACGCGAGTCGGACGCCGGCGTCCCGGAAGGACGCAGGGCGTTGATCCGCCATCGGATAGGCGTGTCACGTCGAGCCTGTCGGAAATGTCGGAAGGGTATATCGGGAATATTTACCAGAAATGTGTCACCCAAGAGGAGCGGCCCCCGCCTTTGCACGAACTGGACCCGAGGGATGCTGGTGCATCTCTTACCTCCCATCGCGTTTTCGGGAAACTCTGGCTCTCGGAGCCTCGAAGCCACCTTGCATCGGGAAATAAATCGAGACGCCCTGCTCATAAAAAATAATTTACATTTAGAAATTACCTTAATTACGGGCACTTATCCCGCGGATGAGAAATTTAGACCGACGGATTTTTTTTATTTCCCTCGCCACAGAAAAACAGCATTTCCGTGGGTGGAAAAATGAGATAACTTACCACGTGGACAAGAAATCTTGAGTGACGATTTTCCTTCTTTTGCCATTACTAGCCATGGAAAGAGGCTGAGCTTGGATATAAGAGAGAGGATGAGAACTTATCCCGTGGGAAAAAACATTGAACGATTAATTTTTTTTCCTTTATCCATAATGGCCATTCAGAGAGGATGGGCGTGTATGGCGATTTTTTCTTTTTTCGCTCGTGTCTTTTTGGGCCTGCGGGGACGTTCAGTGACGCGGGATATCCTGGAATATCCTGGATAAATGACGTGGAAATTGGGAAAAATATATACTTTATGCGGCATGGACGCGGAAATTATAATTAGAAATAAGGATTCCCTGAATATGGAGAGATGGACTCGCTTCTGCACCCATGATTTGCATGGCACTCTGATGTCGAGTTGATCGAAATAGATATTTAGCGCATGCAGACGACTCCATGTAAACCCCTTGTGAATTTAACGCGGGATTATATTGCAGTAATTACACCCTCGAAATTGCGCGGTCGCGATGTGTAACATTTAGGGGCGCTTTACAAACGTTTTCGAGTGATCCAATTCGCAAACGGAGCACACCTGTCAGAAGAACAATCTACCGCAATTCGTCTCTAAGCGATCCCTATTACAAGCTCGGTTGTAATAGTTGACGTTCAATTAATTAATTGGATCACGGGGAAACGCGTGCTGTGACAGAAAGAGCAATGGGAAATTCTAGGCCACCTCGATTTCCCCATTGCCCGGCTGTATAAAGAATAGCGCCTTCCGATTTTCCCGTAACTTTTTCCCATTCTTAATTTTATGTCACGGTGTAAGGATCGGTGTTCGAGGCTGTTGTAAACGGCTGAAATTCCAGAGGCATTTAATTTACCCCCTGTGATTTATTGCAACCCCGCGGAGGCCATAATTTCCGGTTTATGCCACGTTAATTATGCCCTTGGAGATAAACTTACAAAAAATCCGCAAAAGCCGTCTACGAGAAAAAGAGAATGCGAGGGAGAGACAGGCCTTATTGAATAGTTCCCCGCGAGGAACATTTATTAAACAAATTACATGGGAAAATTGAAATGAAGATAATTGTCATAGATTAATGGAATTATGATCCTGAGAATTATTTTACGAATTAGGCGTTCAACGTTACTCCGGGTACCTCGGCATCGAAGGGAGAAGATGTACTTGCTTTCAATTACTTTATTAATAACCACGAGATTTTTTATCGAATTGTTGGTACGCGTTTGCAGCTCTCTTAGGGCGAAAATTTGGCTGATGGGGAATGATCGGTTCAAAGTATCCGAAATCGATAAGAGTCTCGAATTTCGAAAAAGTTAGTCCATTGTTCTCGGAGTTCTCGCTCTTCTTCTCGCCCGCTCCCGGTCTAGGGAAGGGTTCATTGTTCTTTGCCTCCTTTTCCTTCCGTCTCGTCGAACTTGGCATTAATTGCCCGGAGTCACGGCAAGTCTCCATTAGACAGTGCACGACTAAACGCCGGAGGGAAGTGGACGACAAAGCTCTCGACGAGGAGCTCTAGAGAACACGGCTTCCATTATTTTGCGGATCACCCACCTGCGGGCCATCGCACCCCTCGACTGCGACATTCTCATATCGAAACTCCTGAACGGGGTGCAATGTCAACAATTTCTGACTCCGACATTGAATAGTCGCCCTGAGAAGAAGCCAACGATAAGGCGTCGCAGAATCTTCAAATATGAATTTTTATTAATTTAAAATATAAGGATAAGATAATAATAATTTTCTTTTTTTTTTTTATTTAAGACGAGGAGTTCGAGGAAACACGACTTTCATTATTTTCGCGGATTCTCATATGGCGACATTCTCATATCGAAACTCCTCAACAGGATGCAACGTCAACAATTTCTGACTGATAAAAAAGCGAACGGTGAAACGTCACAGAATCTTCAAATATTAACTTTTCAATACGATATGATGAAGATATAAAGACGAGATTTTTCCTCGATTTAAAACGTATTTTATTGGGTACATCAGATGAAATCGTAGGATTTTCTTGACCCTCCCGCCATTTTACGCAGGGACCCATTTTAAGGGAGAAAGGAATCCAAGATCCCAGGATTTAATATACGACTTTTTTATACAATTCTCGTTTAATTCGGGATTTGTCATGACGAGCGAAGCCATCGTAGCTATCGGAATTGCGGCCCAGAATTTGATACGCTTTGAGCGGTGGTCCATTGTTCTCCACCACATAGGGGACGTGCGGCGATTCCGCCAGGACGATTCGTCTTCCCTTGACGGGGGTCCTGAATATTTCTGCCAGCGAATAGTGTCACGATCCACCTCCGTTCTTTTCTGGACATGTTCCCTGGATTCCCTCCTTCGTCTCCGTCCTGTGTCTGGATGCTGCACCTGATGCACTCCGTATTGCATCGCCGGCCGCTTTTTCAATTTCTTTTTTTTTTTTTCCAATTCCGATTCAATCGAGTGGGCGCTCATGACCCACCCGAAGGGGTTTCCGAGGTGCCCATTAATGCCGGGTATTTTTCCCGAGTACTTTTTCCGGCCATCAGCCGGTAGGTGGCGTTGTCATTTTCATGGGTGCGCTCGTTATACGCATTACGCTTCCCGGCGGCGCGGCTTTGTATCCGCAGATAGGTAACTACGCTCGTAAACTCGTTGTTTTGAAAATCACTGCCGGATTTCCCAGGAATATCGGCAGCTCGTGCTTTCAGAGCTTTACGAGCTCCTCCGGCACGTTCGCGTTCATTCCCTCGTCCATTTGGCACCTTCTCCCTCTCTTTCTCGCCGGCCTGGAAGCGAGGGCGTCGCCGAGATCCGACTGCGACCCCTCATAAACGTTTCATTGTCTCTTGCCGATGGCATCTAGGATTCCCATGGGCCGTGGAGGCCGGCCAGGTCGACGTGGAACCTCCCCGTTATCGGAAAAAAATTCCATCAACGGCGGAATTCGAAAAAAAAAAAAAAGAAAAAGAAAAGAAAATCGCGGGCCTTTGAAAGGCCGCCTTCTCACCCTCTTTATTGCGCCCTGCGATGCGAATTTCAGATGCACCGTCCTTCGGTGAAGGGTCGACGCAAATTACCGTCGAAAATGTCGATTCGGAGGGGATCTCGAGCTTCCACGGAAAATCGAGGGATTTTTTTTCCTTACTTTCACCCCAATTTTCCGGATTCCCTCGAACCGTCGTCCTTTCCCCTCCTACGACTAATTACTGCCGGATAATTCACCAGGTCTTCCCCGGCTTTCCTTCAACCGCCGCTCCGCAAAGCGGCCTACCGACATTTTCCCCGGAATCCCGCAAAAACCGTCCTTTAAACCCGCAACTCAGTTTTCCCGGTTTTCCGGCGCTTCGCGAGCTTTTACAAGCCCGCCGCTCCGGAATTAGTGGCTTTTGCCCGTGAAAAATCCAGCCATCCGGCCCGACGCGGAAACGTCGCGTGGTTGGGGATATGTTTTACCTCGGACTTCTTCTCCCTCTTTCTTACCCCGTTTCCCTTTTTTTCCTGTTACAGTTCTACCAACTGCTGGAGGCTAGTCATGTCGCGAACACGTCCCTCAACTACAGACAGGTCACCATCTTCGCGCCGACGAATCTCGCCTTCCAGAAGTACAACCGAAGCACCGATGACATCGTCTTGTACCACATGAGTAAGTACCACTTGACATCCTACAAGAACAATTGAAATACCATTATTCTCAAAATTACCATCTCTACGTGACAAGGAATTCCCAGATTGAGCGATTTAAAGAAGAAAATCCGGGAGATGGGAACGTTAATTCGTTGAATTTCTAGACATTTTTTAATGTCACACCTTTTAAATATTTTACAGGATCGAGAAATAATTTCTTGGGGGGGCAATTGTCGAATACGAAAATATTCCTGCTTTTCTCTTGAGGAGTATTTTATTGGCCGGAGTACGGGGAGGGTGGTGACTAAAGAAGCGGTATTTCGTTTATTTCAGTATCGGGCGAAGGGATTAAACTGGACCTAGAATACTTGGGGCCCAAGGCAGCATTGCATGCAGTATGCGAGAATTATGGAGCAATAACGGTAGCCTGCAGAGCACGTTACGCATACATACTCGGTGCTGTAACAAGCCATAAATGGCGGCGCAAAAATGCCATACATTCCGGGCGGTTTTGTTTCCTCGACAGAGCCAGTCATTCCTCCGTTGATTTTCGGATTTTGGCGAGACCTCCTCGGGTTCACGATCGGCGCGTTCTGCGATTTCAATTACAGAATTGATCGCCGGACAGCCATCAATCCTCCGGCAGCTTTCCACCTCTGATTGTTCCGGGATACCCTATCCCGGTCCGCTCCACCAAAGGGGAATTTAATCGCAGGAAATTCATCCCCTTTTCTCTTTATTCCTCTCACTAAACCGCTAAAGCGATTTCGTGTGGCTTGCCCGATTCTCGGCCATCGATCCGATCGAAGCCGGAAGATCGATAGCCGATCGACGATCCTCTCGAGTAAGTGTAATTGAAGTCCGCGAAGTGGGACCTCCGAAAAAAAAAAACGCATCGTTTCATAAAAGCAAAAGGCAATAATAATTTAAAAAAAAATCACACGAGAAGGAACGTTAAACATATATATATGATAAGTGCTGGGGACAATTACCGAGGAATTATTTCACTTCGGAAATATTATCCGAGAGAGAATTTCAGAGCTGATCAGGACCAATATCCTGGCAAATCCATTTCCTTCCAATTGGACGAACTCATCGGCTTTATTTATATATTCACTATTACCGGCTCTTCGAGGGGATCGGAAGTGAACGAACGTTCGTTAGATCTTATTCATATTTAATCGAAAGGGAATTGCAGCCCCAGGGCAAAATGGGGAGCGCCCTTAAACTGGGCGTCGAATGCTGCCTTCTAGGTGTGCAAATTATCCACTCTTAATTATTCTCTTGTGCCTCCTGACGGATGATGGGCTTTACCGGGGGAGGAATCGAGTGGGTTTTCGGTGCCTATCAATGCCTATCAACTATGATCAATGAAGCCCTTCCTTATGTCCGAAGCCACCCTTCCAATAATTTCTTCCCCGGGGTGCAACGCTTGCACGTCAGCCCTCGCGAAACGTAAAAGCTGTAATTACCCAATTCTTGCAGCTCGACTCGAGGCCTTACACGTAAGGAAAGGCAACTTTGGGAAAATCACGGAACTCCATTTACAAAGTTTCAAAGTTACGTCTTGTCGTGCTCGATTCAGGTCGCAGGGTTAATGCACTGACTTTAAATGCAGGTATACATGCCAGAGCAATTATTCTGAAATTTTCTTTGAGTAGCTCTCTGGAGTTAAATCGATTTTGACGGGATGTTAAATAATCGCTGGTATTTAAATCTTGCAAAGTTAATATCTTCGGGGCATTCTCCATGCATTTTCCGTCACGTCTGCTAAGTTCTTCTCTTGGGTGGAAAGTTATCGGCCTCCTATGACCTGCGACTAAATTATACTTAAGTCTACGGTCGCGAGCATTGTTCGCTTATTATCCAAGGCGGAGAAGCCACTTCTGGCGTCTCTGGAGTCAGAATCCCCGACTTTGTCGAAAAGTGGCAGAACAGACGTGACAGAGGGCCTGCACGGAACTTCGAGCTCTACCGGACTCTCAGGTAACTTAACTACTTTGCTCCCGGTGTGTAACTTAAGTTTCAGGCACCTCGGCCGTCTTTGAGTTTGCGGCCGGACCGCTACGAGAAGGAAGTATCTCGGTGAGGCAAATTCTACATCCGCGTTCGAGACTTAGGTCAGGAAACTCCGTTTGTCTTCCCACCGACAGTGAGATTTACAATGTCCCGGAGAACGCCATGTCGGATTCGAAAACGCTTCAAAAGCGAAGGGTACCTTCAAACATTCGGCCTCCACATCGACTCGCCATTCGTTAACACCTTCCTCAAATACCGCAAAAACTGCTTCCAATTTCGAGATTTTGCTCCGAAAGTAAAGATGCACCTCCTGAAAATATTCCTTGAGCTAAGTACTGCCTACGGAAATTAAAGCATAATTTTCACCGAATTAAAAACACATTGTCGAATTTATGGCGTTTCTTATTGAACGGGGTGAGGGTAGGAACGGAGTATAAATAATCGAGACTCACCTAAATTCGTTCCATTTCATACATCGTGAATGAGTACCGGAACGATGCTGGACACAATTGGACATTTCAATCTTCGACGTGTCATACGGACGTCACTACAAGTGTGACAAATCTCCGGGCGAAGCATGAAAGTAAAAGCAGAATCGGTCAGTCAAATTCGGGAGGACAATATGCGACGTTTAAACCAATGATCCGTGATGGCCATTATTACGTTTTGCGTGCTCGAATTAATGTCCATATCGAATTTCCGGTCGATTTGGGCTCAAAATATTGCGATTGTACGTACATCAAAGACTTAACGAGCGGAGTCGAGATTCATCTTGCACAGCTCGGATAAATGTCCCGAAAATATTAATACGCTTGGTGATACTATCTTCCCGTAGGAAGTTACCGAAATGAAATGTCACTATCAAGGTGAGATGGTCCCGCGGAATGGTTTTCGAGAATCTAATCCAAGTCCGAAGTTCTTGGCGATACTCGGAGCACTTCGTTCGCCTTCCGCGGACCTCCGCAATTTTGTATATTACCCGGGAAACTTTCACAATTAGTCTAGAAAGTTTCATAATTTTGCAGTTTAAGCGGCTTGTTTTGCGGCGGCGAAGTGTTGCCGCAGTGGCCGGTTTAATTTATCATTTCACCCCTTTTCCAACCGGAAACCACCGGTTCTTCGCGACCGGCGAAATTGCTTCTCGAGGAGTGTTTGCCTTTTGCGACTTTTCGACACCTTCGGAATCCTCCTACCTGAAAAGTATTAAAAACGGAAGAAATCCCCCCAGCAAACACCTCGTCGACAAACCTTAGCCGGAAAATCACTAACAGAGCCGACAATTTAATTCGGATCGTTACACAAGATAGAGATGAATTCGAGGCAGTTCTATTTATTGCTCTAACTTCGTTCCAGAAGTACTAAATCCCAATCAGTCCTCCAAGTTATTGAATAATTCGGTCTCAAGGTGGCGACTGAGTTCCTACCTCGGTTTCTATCAATTCAAGTCCCGCGGTTGGATTTCCGTGTCTTGTTATCATGTACAATAAATTACCGTAAATTCTTAAAAAAAAAAATAAAAAAAACGGATAACTCGCTGCAGTTCCCTGTATTCTATATTTATTTTATAAATTTCTCCAGCAACCTGAGTTCATTTTTCGGATTGCTGGACGAAGGAGCTCCGGGCAGGACCTCCGTAAATTTCGGTCGCCGGTTCGCCGTCGAAATTTCTCTACCAAGTTTCGCGTCGTCCTGCCGAAATGGAATTTTACGAGGACGAAGCAAGGACCATTTCTCCGTGCAGGTCGACGAGAGAACTTCCCGGGGAACTTGCAGTACACGTTACCCCGCCGGCCATTATAACTTTTTCGCTATTTCTATTCTGGTCGGCATCGATATTCCGCAGCCATGGCCGGCTCGCATATTCCCACGTGCGTATTTTACTGGCGTCACGTGTGGCCCATAATCGAAGGGTTATAGTGTCAATTCCGAGGCCGTCGGCTTTGCGAATCGGCCCGATTATTCCCGCGTGCTCCACAGAGGGAAAAGTGCCGCGGCGTAAAGGGAATTCCTAGGGAGGGCTTTATGAGGGCAATTTGTTGCAATTTTATCCCCGCGGTAAGTCGCCCCTCTCGCGTTTCCTCGTGCCGGGAAATTTAATATCAAATGTGACACAAGTATGACACGTTTATTGCCGCGGCAATTGGGAGATGAAAACTACCCCGTTAAAAAAGAAAGAAAAGGTATGACAATTCTGCCCCAAAAGTTATAAAACGAAGTTGCACAATTATACATTTAATTAAACATTTACCCCACGCGTATAGAAATTCACATTTAAAGGCTGCGGATTTTAGGCTCTCCTGCAATCCTCGGTAATGCAAGAATTTAGTAGATCCTTGAAATTGCACGGAGTCGCCTGAATTTATCAGCTTTCATTTAAAGGAATTACGGAAGGGGTTGAAAAGATTTTTATCCAGGAGCGAAACGTTGGATACCGAGTACCGATCCCCTGGGAATTCCTGTCGACGTCATATCGGGACTTCCTTCCAGGAGCGCGCGTTGCATTACTCGCAACTCCTTGGCCGTCAAGCGCGAGATTTATCGAGCAATCTCGAGGAGCATGTATGGTCCCGACCTATCTTAAGGAAATCCTCGGCACGCGATACAGCCCGGCGGACGTATCCTGGAGACCAGGAGAGGGTTATCTGCACGGGGCGACCGGGATGCTGGGCTCGGATGGAGAGGGCCGATTACCTCCTCGATCGAGTCAATCGGGGCCGATTCTCTCCTCGTAAGGTGGGTCCCTCTGCAATCCTCTTCGAGTCCTGGCTCCGTTTCCATTTGGCTCGGCCGATATCTCTAGGCGTCCGTCTCGCTATCCCGAGGGAGCCGAAATTTCCAGGACCCCCGCGACCGGCCGGCATTTCCCGCGGGATGGTCCTGGCTCCTCTGCAGCCTCTCTTTCGATCCTGGAGCTCTTCAGTCACCTCCCGATATCTCGGCCCGACCGGAGCCTTCCTGTATCCCCCGACGTGTAAATCAATCTCCAGCAGTGGCGCATCGATCTCGTCTTCCCGCCCTGAGCTCCTTTTCTCTCCCGAGCGAGTCCTTCCTCGAGATCCTCCGAGAAGAAATTTCGAGGGACGACCTGGAAGAGCTCGGCCCTATTAACAAAAAATCGGGATTTATAACAATTTCTTGAAAACTCCGTTCAAACACGGTGCACCGATAAATTTAGCACTCCTGGACAATTCCAGAAAATTATGAATTCAATTTTGAGATTTATAATAAATATATGGTGACTCGCTTCTAAAGTGTCTTTCGAATTTCCTACGACTTTTCCCTCGAACTTTTTCAACATTCTTTTTTCGACAAAGTGCTCTTATCTCCCGAGAGGATTCCCAGACTCCGGGGGTAGTTTCGACGCGTAATTTTGTCGTTTGTCCTTCCCCCTTGTCATCTCCTATCTGCGTATGGGACTTTTAAACTTGCCCCGAGTTTAAATTAGCCCTCGGGATACGATCATCCCTGATCTGTCGGTGTCGCCGAACATGGGATGACGCTATTGAGGGAAATTTGTTTACACGGGAGCAGGCGTCCCTCGGGAATCCGAAGGGAGGACGATCGTTTCCCATTTCGTGGACGAGCGAGACACCCTAACCGATCTCGAGAGGGAACCTTCTATGGGGGACCATTCCATGCCCATGGAGCGTCCAATTTCCCATCTCGTTCGGGAACGATGCCTCCAAGGTCCGCGACTCGCTTTGGGCTTGCTACTAAAAATGTTAAAATATTGATGGACCGATCCACCGACAATTTACATCGCCGGTTGCAAAAGAACGTCTTCGATACGAGGCATCTCTCTTATCTCGAATGAAGCGCCCATTCAAATCCTTAAAATTTGCAAACGGTCTAGACGTAACTGCATTTCATGAAAGTCTTGCGATGCAATGCCGAAGGAGTCATCGTTAATATCCATCGAGTCCTGGCAACGTACTCGAGGCTCTCGAATTGCAAGGGTTTTGTTAATGTTTACACCAGGCTCTCTGGCCAGTGGAGATGAAAGATCATCAAAGGCATTTCCCGATGTACAAACGACAATTTGCTCTAATAACCGCTAATCCTCCGCCGCTTTGAAGACTAAAATTCTACCCGGGTTAACCGGCGATACGACAGTGTTGGGAGTATTATCCTCTTGTACAATTATGCTGTCATCTGCGATAGTTTATTTATGGGGGAACTGTTTACACGTAGTCGAATGTCCAGAAACAACTGACGGTCCACGTGCATGTTATTGGAAAATGCCTATAGCTCGCTGATAAAGTATGGACTAATTGATATGCGCTTTACTAGAAGAGGCCTGATGTGCTTTTTACAAGTTTACATCTTTTAAGTTCAAATTGACCGCTGTCTAGGAATGATCGGTATTGCCGTGTACGTGCTTCCTGATTTTTTCCTCTTCAGTTCGATGTCTGGGATGGACAGTTTAATTATGTGGTTTCGGTCTTCAACTATAGGAGACACGAATTGGGACTTCCTCGGGATTGGAGAGACGTTTCCGTCTCGGTCCTACGGCTTAGGTTTCCTTCCCGATGTGTCCACGGTATCCCGGATAGAGTCAATTCTCTTGTAGATCAGGGATTCTATCCCCCTGAACCCGATTCGCCAGGTTTGGAGACGTGTGACCCGGCCATTTTCCCTCGCGACCTCCTTGCCCAGCTCGTACCTCCTCTTGGAGGAGACCTAAAGGAGCCAAAGGTTGGAAGGTTAACTCTCCGAGTGTCACGGAAAATTTTCTTCAAGAATGGGGCCAGTAAAGTGGATCCACATTCAGGATTAATTTTATTAAATTTTTTCCAGGGTAGTTCCCCTATTTTCCGACACGTGTAACGCTTTGAAGTACTTCACCAGAAGGTCCTTAGTCGAGATGCACGAGGGTCAAAGCCAGCAAGGTTGACCAAGGACCCTGAAGAGGCCATCCATTTGGCCATAAACGACCACCTTTCCCAACTTCCTGCACCCCCACGTTGATCCGCACCCCTGTGAGACCCCGGACCGAAATTCTCTCCGTATTGACCGCCACCAAAAAGGCGCCCCTCTTCCGGGATTTTCGCCTAGAGAGAAGGGTTGAACGATTGCTTTTTGCGGCGCCTATGTACACCCCCGAGTTATAGGAGAAAATGTCACGTCTCATCCCTATCTCTCCCCTCGCATGCCTGACCGTCTATACACGTTGTCTTCGAAAAGCCGCTGGTCTTTTCGGCATTTTCCGCACCCCCTTTCAGGGCTGGACCACATCCAAACCACCCTTCTGGTGAATAGTCGAGACGTTGAAGAGCCTCACTTTGAGATAGCTACATCATTTACGCGAGGCTTTAATAATTTTCTCCAATTCCAACTGGACCATGAAGGCACCCCTCTCCTGGAACATCCGCCCCACGGCGGTTGAATTATTGCTCCTCGTATCCTTTACATACAAACGTGGACAAACGCAAAGGGACGTGACCAATGAGCCCCCGAGCTAATTAACTTCGCACCTAGAAACGCGTTGAAGTCTTTCAGGGGTGCCTTTTGAGCTGATCTCACCTATTGTCAGAAAACAAGGTGAACAAGAAGGCTGATAGGACCCTCTCGACCGAAATATTCGCCCCCGGATGGTGGAATTATTTATCATGCCCTAAAAAAAAAAAGTTCCTCGTACCAAAGAAGGATTTCTTTGAATAGTTCTCAAAAAATATATCTTGTTAATTGAAAGAGTAATTATTCTCACGTATTTTCGGAGGTAAAATCAGAAAATGAAATGGCGAAGGAAGTCGACAGGTTGTGCAACGATAGACGGAATCCCTGCTATGGGGTTGCACCTCGGGTAGCATCACGACCGCAACCCTTGCCTTCCTACCCCATTGTGTGGTCATGCGCGGGCTGCACAGAGCGTTGCTCATGATATTATCTCGTGAAGAAGACTGCTTCATCATGCAGAAATTGGTCAAATTGGGGAAGGATCAAAGACGCGGAGTTAACTGGGCACACCAAGAGAGGCATTTAGGAGGGCATAAGCAACCGGCGGTCCTAACTTCATGCACCCCTTCGACGATCCCCTCAAAAGCTCCTTTGAGTGTTGCATCTCGTGCTGCCTGTATTCAAAGCAGCAACCAAGTTCTGCAAACACTTGGGACCAGTATCCGGGTTGAAATCGAAGAGTGAAACTATTATCGGTTCCGAGTTGTCCCTCCGGTATCGTGGAACTCCTTCCCTTCCGATATTTCCTCTGACGCAGCCAGCACCGATATTACACCTAGAAAAAAAATAGAAAAGAAGTGCATCGAACCAAAGAAATATCTCGTTAATTCAAAGAGTATAATTACTTGACTCGGACAAACTGAAGTAACGTTGCGTCCAATGCATTCAAGTTTCAGTGAAATCGTTAATTCTTGAATTAAGAAAGCATCTACAGGTATCTGGTCTGGAATTTTCCCAGGAAATGTTACATCGATGATCTTCGTCCCGTGATCGAAGTTGAGGTTCTTCCGGTCTGATCATCCCCTCGAAGCGCACCTCCCTTCCTGGGTATCCGCCCATGGGGCAGTTGAATTATGGGTTCTCGTGCTGCCTGCATACGATACCAGGGGCAACCTGCACAGGAAAAGTGACGTACACGCAAGGGGTGTTACGGGGGTGTATTCGCGAGAGGCCAGCCGCAGCTGTTCATTCGTTTATCCTAGAACATAGCGTAGCCCTGGCGCTCTATCTCGCCTATCGTTCACCCAAGGAAGCCTCGTAGGAAAACGATAGGTACCCCCGCGAAGATAGCTAGCGATATTAATAGGCAGCGCCGAATTAATGGCGAAACTGGATAAGGCAATAACCCCCTTATAATTGACTTTGAATCATGGGGGTGGTTGTTATCGACCACAGGACTTGGAATTAAGGGCCGTGGTAGATTATCCCTGAAAATTGATCGAGATATGCACAGGGCATGTCGGAGAAAATTGTCACGGTTCTATCGCCGATAGGCTTCACAAGTTGAATCTCTCTTTTTTTTTTTTCTTTCCTTCTATATATTTCCTTTCAACAATTCATACGTTCACTTAGCACGGCGAGTGCAAGTGTTGCAAATTGATTTCACAAGGACTCCATTTTCTGATAACCAAGGTACACCGTGTGCAATCTGAGTTCGATGCAGTAGGAATACGCATACGCAATTCGATATCACTTTCCACGGTTTCGCACAATTCTAAGGGAAATATATCCTATCAGCCTTGCTTCCTATCGTTCTCGGGAGATCGTCGTATTATCGAAGTAGAATCTTTCCTGCGTTTGGCCGAACGAATTCCACGGGTCCGTTCGCTTCTAGATAGAATCGTTGATAGCAGCGATATGGCTGGATTGACGCACGCAAATAGACCATGAAAAAGTAATTTTCTTCCTTGGGAAGAAAATGCGGCCCCTTTGACGTGAATAACGACATTCAACATTCGATCACATTCTCGCCTCGTTCAAGAGGGTAACAATTGTACACACTTAATCGGGGTATTTTCGTTTTCGTATTTTCTTGACACGTCTAAGAGGGCGACGAAGTCGCGAAACCGACTCTATGCAAATTAGAGGGAGTTCGGATTCCGCTTTTACAAAGAATTCCGCGTACGGCCGGATTTCCCCGCAGTCGATGAAAATGCTCGCAATTTGCGGAACGCCAGCACCCGGAGTTCCGCATCTGGCCCCGAAATTCAGGATATGCATCCGGACGGCAATTACCAATTATAATTGCAGCCGAGCTGCAGTCGGCTGGGTTAATTGATAAACAGTTGCAATAACGAGTCCTCGTCGATCGAACGAATGAACGAGCTCTCGTCGCTCCTCGCGCTCCGATGACTCGGCTGCTTTGCGCATTACGACCCGTTGCCGCTCTTTAATTTGCTTTTCGAAAATCCCGCCGGGACGCCGATGGCCCAGCAATCTGCGGTTGCAACGCGCGAATCGATCGGTGATTTTCGAAAGGACCTAATTTTCTTTCCCCCCGATTGTTGAGCCGAACGAATAAGCCATTAAAAATAAACGAATCCTTTCGAAAATCACCGATCGACTCGCGCGGTTGCAACCGCACGAATGAACCATTAAAAATAAATTAATAACAGTAGGACGCAACTCCTATAATTTTCTAAACGCAAGACAATGACGGTGATTTTCTTAAATCTATTTTACAAAGGCTTGAGAAATTCTATATATCTATATAAAAAAAAAAAAGAACAGAAACATTTTCAGGTCTACGTTGCGCCATGCTCATCGCGATACGCCGTGAGATTAATATCGCATTTAATTCAAAGTGCAGCTTAGATTTTATCGCGCAATTATTATCAATTTGAGGTGAAAATGATGAAAAATTCAATCCCGGAATATGGCCGGGAATTAATTTTACGAGGATTTTTACTCAGGATTAATGCATCCGGCTAATCGATTGGTCGGCTCTTTGTGGCTCGATTATTCCCCCTGCAGTGCGCGTTACCGCCGTTTAATTAGTTTTTCGAGAATCCCGGCCGGATAGCAATCACCGAGATGTCTGTAAACGTGACAGACAAGCGGACGGTTAATTTTTGCGAACGTCCGTTTTTCCGCAGAATTCATTAACGGGCCGGATGAATACGTTTCCGCGTCTAGATCAATGAGCGCGATCCTAGCGAGTAACGTGTATTATTTATTAAACGCTCGCCCAGTAACTCCTAACAAACAGGAACAAAGTTGGCGATTCAGCATCGTAAATAAGGGAACTCGTTACGCAACGTTATTGTTTGCCGTTTATCAGTGCGTAGGAACATTTACCGAACTAACGAACGGTGTCTATAAAATGGTTTCCCATACAAATTGTCCAGATAACGTGTCAATTATTTCTAACGCGTGTAACGTAATACATGGCATGTTCTCCTCAATCGATAAAATAATTCCCGGGATGATCGGTAGCAAGATAGACAGGAAAGGCAACTCTGCAGCGAAACGAGAAATAATTTCCCGGCGAATGCAATTACCGAAGGGCCCCCCCTCGTCCTGGACGAACGCGTCGGAATCCCAGGAACACTTTTGCGAATTGCACGGGCACAGGTTTCCCCGAGGAAGACGAACGTAAACCCTGGCGGAATTCGTGGGTGTAAAGACAATATGGCGGCGCCCTAGGAGCCGAAGAGGTCGGGACTCGATATTGGAAAGCGATACCAATCGCTTCCAGTCCGAGCTGATAAAATTACCGCCTCGACGCGTTTCGATGGATACTTTAGTTTCATGAGAACGTAGAACTCGGGATTCTTAGAGCGAGGTACACGAATTCCTACCGCACCGATTATGGGATTATTAAGCAGGTGCAAGCGCCCAACGCAATGGCGATAACGATGGCCATATCACGCATCGAAATGGAGAGACCCTGGGTTTATTTCGAAGCACGTAAGCCCGCGATTCCGCTCCTCTTTCCCTCTTAAATCCTCCTCCTCCGGATGTACCGGAGAAAGGGAGAGGAAATTAGAGATGGCGAAAAGGAGAGCGTAACCGAATAGCGCGAGGTACAATTTACGAAGCTCGAGATACACCCGAGGGATGCTGCGACCTCCGCGTGTAATCTCCCGTCCACGGGGCGGCGTAAACCGGGAGAACGTATTTCTATAAAATTGTAAAGAGCGCCGATGTCGCCGGTCATTCGTTCCTTCGCGAGTGTGTAACTGAATCGCAGAAAGCGATTTACGGAGCTCCGGAGAAAAACATCCGCCGAACGACGCTCGTATTTTCGTTCTAGCGCATCTGTGGCGTTGACGCGGTTTAACACGGAGAGGAAGCCCGTGTAAAAATAGATTGTTTATTATAAAAGTATAAGAAAACGGGAAGGGGCTTCTTAAGTAAGTCGCTTGACGTGGTCCGTCTTCTTCCGAGACGACTTGATGAATCCCAGGAACTGCAGCTCGGCGACAGCTCGGGTGAATCGGGCTCTTGGTAGGATTAAGGATGCAATCCTTGCTCGGAAAGAAACCAAGGGTCACTTGAATGCTCCTGGGCATAGAACGTAAAAGGATACTGCATCTTCGGGTCCACCTCTCGTTGTTCCTCGACGACCTCGTTAGGATTCACGATGGTCAGGAAGGCCTGCGACAGGAAGATCCGGATTATCCGATCCGAATTACATCCGATCTAACATGCGAAGTACATATGGCTCGAATAGTCATGGGAATTGCGACTGACGATGACTGGAATCGCCAAGCTTCGATTTTGCATGCATATCATCGCTGGTACCGTGGCCAGTACCGAGGCGCGTATTGCTTTATTACCTGCAGCCAGTCGTACATATTGATCAGCTTCCCCGATTCCAAATGCAGCTTATAAATTATGCTGAGGTCCGGTAGGCTGGTCAGGATGGACTCGTCGTTGTCCAATTTACAGCAGTTGCACTGAAACGCATATTCTTCGATGAAATTAGCTCGGCCCGAAAGTAGGGCCAACGTGAACACGACATGCGCGCGCTTATGGCGGAAAGTTAACGCGGAAACCAATAGCAATTTGTCTCCTGGCGCCGGCCTCGTCACTTCGGCCGGTTTTCATCAGTGATCTAATGGATTGGTCCGTCGCGATGCCGATGGAAGTCGGCATGGTTCGCCAATTTTCAATCTCCGTTGGTGACTGGACCCACCTCTAGGTACATCCTGGGATCGTTTAGAGCCGTGTGTATCGCGGCACGTAAGGAACCTCGTATGTGATGCTTCGCCGTGTTCCCATCCCCGAAACAGAAGATCTCGTGTCCTGGCATCTGGTTGGGATTCATCAGGCGTTTCGAAAAAATCTGCGTGTCCAGGAACTCGATCAGGTCCATCTGCGCCTGCTTGTACGGCGAGCGCGAGTGCCTCTGAGACATCCGCAGCAACTTCTACAATATAAATGCAACTTAAACGTGATACCAAACTACAATAGTTGGGGCTTGAACCTCTGGCAGTATAAATTAAAGGTGATTTGTCGGACTAGAATGGGTCGGATGGCGAAGGACCTCTTTTAACTGAAGACGACTCAGCTTCTGCTCGACGCTGACCGTCTCGCTCGAGTCCGCTGCGATCTCCAAGCTCGCATCGCGTACAATGGCCACGTGCTTCTTCAAATTTGAGGCAAGATCCGATGGGAACTTCTCTTGGGAGTTCTCCACGATAACGAGAACCTCATCGAGTTTCGAGAGCATCTCCTCTTTCGAGAGAAAACCCAACAACTGCAGAGATTCCTTGTACTCCTGAGACTCGGTCAAATTGCCACTGACCGCTTTGGCGTATACCTCGCGGAGCTGGAAATTGATTTTGCAATTGCAATCCACCCCTTTCTTCCCCCTGCTTTTATATCTCGCCGACGGGTCTACGGAGAAATTGAAGAAAAATCCGATCCACCTGTTTACCCAACGGAGCATTCGGCAATGTCGAAGTCAGACCATGAAGAATCTTCAGGGTCGTAAGAAACTCGCTCATGTGAACTTGAAATTGATCCAACAAAGCGTAAAGATGTTCCTGTGAAACGGCTTGCGTTACTAAGCAGGTTATTTTTAGGACATTAACTCTGTTTTACGTAATTATTCTTTTACAACAGTTTAGTACAACTTCAGATGAATTACTCAAATCAGCGTTACCTTAAATTCTTTGTCGCTCGAGTTACTCAGGCTCTTGTCCTTCGAATTTTTCATATACTTTTCTATGGACGGTAATCGCTTAACTTCTTCTAATTCTTCCTTGTTAAGGGCATCGATCCTCTTTTTCATGTCCTTTCTTTTACAGCACAGTGCGTTGACGTTGTTGTCGTAAAAGTGTTGCATCATGCACAACTAAAAATTTCCAAGGAACTTTTAATAAGTACGCTCGATCAATTCAGCGAATGATTGCCAATTGAAGCTACATAACAACCAATCGTGTTCGATTCGTGCACGCCCACCTTGTAGCCTTGGAGGAAACCGTCGACGGAAAAGTCGTAAAATAAAAATATATCCGTGAGTAATTGAAAGGCTCGTCCTGTTAACTTAAATGGAGTTGCCGAAGAGAGTACCGTGCCTTCCAGCACATCCGAAAGGCTTTTCATTTGTGTCTGGGTGTGAAATACCTGTACGAAAGTTCACACGTGTTTTATTACTCCGACTAAACAATCGCACCGATTGTGAGTAAATATATAATTATCTGTGCACCTGTACTCTTAACTTGGAAGTCACGTCATAAGGTAGAGTTCTATGAACAGCGTGTAATGTCGTGGCAACGCCAAAGATTAATACAAATTTAATACTTTTGGTATAGGAACTAAAATACAGAAGTCACAATAAAAATCTAGATAAATTGATTAATACAAATGATGTACTTTTCAATTGACGTTATACCTCAAGGCTAAGATGAAATCTCGCAACACGGTTGCAGAAAAGCTCTCAAAATCAGGAATAATGATCACTAAAGGAGCATTCGGATCGTCTTGCTCTTCGTGCCATGCTCTTAAAGCACGCAGCGTGCACTGACTTTTTCGCACCATTGTGTCTTCGTCCTAAAATACATTTTTCTGTACATGATGTTTGGATAATTATTTAAGGCAAAATTTACCTCCCGATGACTATTAATTAATTGATAAACCGCCTCTTCTGTCATGCTTTTAACATTGCCGGAATCTCTTGACCAAACCCTTGCTATGTATGGTGTTATCGTTTCAAGTTCAGAAGATACTTTATCGAAAAGTACTTTATGGTCAGGTAAATTTACTCCTGTAAATAGTTGACAAAGTGTGTAATATATGTAAACCTATGACAGATTTTAGAGTGTAAAAGCTGTGTACCTGTTAACAATATTGCAGTAGGAATATCGTAAGAATATATTTCGGCGCGATAATCTGCATCTTTAACGTAGGACTTGAGATCGTATAATATATGTTTGAACATGTTAGAATTAATCCTCTGTAAATGTGAATTTTTCCAATTATATTTTAAATCTTATTCATCATGCACGAATCAGTATAATGTAATACACAAAAAATGACTAATACCTCTACAGCATCATTTATATGTGACCATGTCTGTTTATACGCAATATACCAAGGTTCATCAGAAAATGCATATTGAATCGCGTGCTTCTTTTGTCTTCCGATCTTACGACTACCTTTGTGAGCGAAAACTCCCTAAAAATGTAATACAAATCCTTCATCAGTTGCTGTATATTATTTATTTCCCATTTAAGAAATCGCGGGTGAACATTACATGTCTTACTTACGATACATATATCACCGTTTAATGAACATAAAATGACAGAAACATACTACCACTGAATTATCTTAAAATCAAAGTTTACAATAAATTTTAAATGAGCAAAAACATAATGATCCATCGCAAATAATTAAACAATGAAGTCGTAACTAAATCGATACCGTTAGATCAAGTGCACGTGTACAAAATATCAACGGCAGATTTAAATATTAATGTATTAGAAATAATCCTTTATGTACAATCCTCGCAAGGAGAGCAAGAATATAGCTGCATGTACTTAATTACACCTTGTTAAATTTATTTACATATGTAGACTCTGAACAGGACTGTCCAGCAAACCTGAAATCAATATTCACGCCGGCTCGTTGATAACGGTGTAGGGTTCATAATTCACGGAAGCGTCAGTACATCATCGCATTACCGGACTAGCCGGCATAAACACGCATGCCATCCGCCGGTTCACCTCTTTTACATTTTGAGGTTATGTTTGGGAAGCAACAGGTTGAAACGTCGCATTGCCTACCTTCGACGCGGCGACATTATCCATTTTCTCACGGTAACCGGCGGTCCCGGCAAGGAGTTCCAAGAAACACGGAGTACGGTTAAAGAAAACAAACGTCACGGTTAACAGAACAGAAAAAATACGGGAAACGGTCGCTGCCTCGCAACTGTTACTTCTCGCGCCATTTGGCGCGATTTGGCGCTTCGCTGCGCAGTGCATACTACGCAGACGGGTCTCGAAATATCCCCACAGATGGCACCACCAACCGGCGACCATGACGCGGCAAAGCCGAAGGACGATTTAAAATGGTTTTAAAATATGCTCAAGTTTATATTTCATCCTAAAAAGAAGTATTAACAGCCATGTAAGTGAACATACGATATGGAATGAATACTAATTCAGTAATTAAAGTAAAGTCGACTCGACGTTCGAGCCTATTTAAAGTGAATCTCGCATCACTCGAACGGTCAGTGGACATAACCTCTGAAACCGTCACCGACCGATAAGGTAATTAATTATTCATCCCACGTTTTCCTGTTTTCGATGAATTGTCAACTTTCTAGTTTATCCTGGAATCTCGTCCAGGCTTAGGAAACTAGTTTTTTTAGTTAAGTGAGACTGATATTCTATAAACGCTCGTCAATATGTTCGAAAATCCGGGATGCGAAGGATAACTCTTCAGGCGAGGTGGGATAACTAGTGATTAATAATTCCTCTCGCGTCTTAGACTCAGTTAGCGGTTCGGCGGACGGATTTCGGAATCTGGTCCAGAGATCGCGGGCAGCAGACGTCATCTGAATCGTAAATTCGCCGAGTCAATTCGCAACAAGCGGACAATTTGGAGCCCAACCGAGAGGGAGCTGGCCAAGAAATGGGCAGAGGTGTTGGTGCACTCCACGGAAGACAGGATGGACGGATTCGCCATTGGAGGGGAACCGAGAAGGGCCGGCTGGAAATCGGCTGACGTGTTTCCCACCGAGGAACCACTTCGGTCTGTCTCGAAGTTCCGAGCGGAACTCGTAATTGATTTAAAGAGGCGTCCAAACAAGATGCTGCCGCAGTCGACGCGGTCTTCTCATGAGGGAACCAACCTAGTCATTCGCGCATAGGTAACTTCTGGGCTCCAACACCGTGACGAGCGTCTCGTTCGCGCCCGACATCGCCGCCACCTTCCTCGCCTTCCTACTCGTATTACCACGGAATTATCACTCGACGGATCAGACGAACGATGGGACCCGCGACGTCTCCCGTTCGAACTGATAATAGAAATTTAATGGATGCATTGTTAATCGCGTAATTGCGTCGCGCTAACGCTGAAACCCGGCCTCGACGTTGCCCGAAGAGACGCGAAACTATAACGCGATCTTCTCTTGTTAGCGAACCTATATTACCGTGCTAAGTAAGAGATATTGCGCGAGATGAGCGCGGCGCAAACAAAACTGGGAGCCGTATCACTCAAGCGTCTCTTGTTTAGGCAGATTTATGAGGCGAATTTGTTAGATGAGTATCACTCCAGGTTTCTTCAGTCCGGGTACGTCTTAAGGAAACGGATATTTCTTGCCACATGGCGCAGAAATCCCTTAAACGAGTCGCATTCAGACTTAGCTTATTTCGTTAAAGACGCCCGGAAGCTGTGAAAAGTCCCATGTCGAAAGTAACGACTTTTGGGAATTTCAAGTGATATCAAATCGGCATTGATATCTCCACTCGAGGGTCATAAATGGTGCGCAGTGTCGACACTTGCACCGCTTTTTTTTTTTGTTTTCACGGTGAAGTGCGCCGGCATAATGGCACTCAGCGATCCGTGTGACGTGTTTTTCCTCCCTCTGAATTTGATTTTGCAGAATATGGACCGGGCGAATTCGAGCTTTGTGCAGAAGTAATTTTTTCTAGATTAACCGGCGCCCCCGAGGCAAAGGGAAGTCAATTTGAATTGATCGAAACTCTAATTCGCTCCCTCTTTGTAGGCACTTCCTCGATCGCCCTTACACCGCCGATCATTGTCCGAGACGAGCCGAGAAGGGTGGACGAGAGATAGGGTCGCAGGGGATGGCCTTAAAGCGGGTGTTAGAGCAGCCATTTATTATTAATGAATTCTGTACAGATAATCGTAAGCCGGTTCACTGAACATTCTTTGACGCCTCGCTTCGTTCAAAGTGGCCCTGAACCTCCTGCTCGTCTCCCCTTTCTCTCCCTCGTCCTCCCTCGCCGTGTCGTCGCAACAATGTCACCGAATAATCTGTCACCTTTCGAATAATTAATTTCATACACGCTAGAAATACCAAGGAGAAAATGATAGCCAAGATTTTTTAAGTAATTTATACGATACCCGGCATTTTAAAAACGTAATGGCTCCTTTTCATCCCTTATAATTTTAACCATATGCACGAGCTGTCACTTTTCGATTTATTAATTTCATGTACGCAATAATTGCCAGGGGGGAAATGGGGCTAGGATTTCGAGGGAATTTTAAACTGCTCAAATAGTGGAAATGTAACGATATCTCATTTTCTCTCTTTCCCTCCCTTTCTCTCTCATTTAGCCGGCCTTGCTTTTCTTTTAGTCTTGAGCACCGTTGCCGAGCTCTCAAAGCTCCCTGCATCCCTTTCCGGGGCGGCCGCCTAGTCTGTCGGCAGCGGAATACCCGCAGGCCACGTATTGTCTGATCTAATTGGTTTTGATAGAACGGAATTAACCGGAATGGCAGTCAAAGGAGATTCGCGGGGGAGGCATCGAGGATCTCTCAAGGACCGCGTATCGCGATTCCGCTTTTTACCTCGCGAACCCCTCGGGAGAAGGACGAATCCGTCCATCAGGAGCAGCAATTTACCTCTGGATCCCGAGGTCTTTGCGTCTCCGCGAGTTAGTACCGATAGAAACGAGGGAATCCTATTGAGAACTTTCGATATCCGTCCTCGAAGAGGTGGCGAACTCCCATTTTTATCCGTCGTCCTTGCACGACCCTGAAGAAAGGACCTCGGCAAAGAAAATGGCAAAAGTCTAAGGAATCTGATATGAGCCCAAAGGACACCCACCCTTCTGGCTAGACTCAAACGTTACATGAATTACCCCCAATTTAAAGATTACGATCGACCAAGGCCAGGAATAAATCGCTCTGCATTTTTAACCGAGCGGAATGGAGCGATTTAACGGCGGGTTAAAATTAAAGTTAGAAATTCATCGGAGGGGACAATGTCGTGCCAATTTAACATTCCACTCCGAAATTACTCCCCTGCTGGGTGACAGGCAGCTTTTAATTAAACGCCTCGGTTTGCCGGAGAAAATAAAGAATTTACGAGTGTATTGACCCCCGGAAAATGGGCCGTAAAACAGTTTAGTCCGCGATTATAGGTATCATTTAGGTATCTTTAAGCTAATCCATCGTGTAAATTTCGTAGGAATTAACTGCACGCGTCCCAATAATTGTCTCACTCCTTATCGCGTGGAGGGAAAGGGTTAACCAGAATTTTTATCGCGTCTCGCTGGTTCCCTTTGCAGGGGTTGGTCGAATCCAAGAACGGCGAGGGTGGTTTACGAGACGGGATCCGATTTCGCGAGTTTGTAATGAGCACCCTTACCGCGCCGTTTCGATCCCCTCGGACTTCCTCCCAGGGGAGGTGCGGAACACTCCCCTGGCCCTGCTCGCCCGAAGAACCACCCACGGGATTACGATGTTCCGACTCGTAACAAGATAATAAAGTGACGAGCTTTGTAGCTTCGCGAAAGTTTCTCTCTCGCCCGACGCCCCCGCTTACTTTCTTCTCGGCTCCTCCACCTCTTCTTACCCGAGTCGCTTTACAACCCGGGAATAAAATTCGCGGAATTTTCTCTGTAGAAAGGAGGGCACCCAGGGAGGGAGGGGGAGGATCGGCGGAGGACGGGGGTGGAAAATCAAGAAATGAGAAAAGCAATGTACTAAGGTATCTCTCTGTTTACAGCGAATCTCGCCTTGACGACGGACCAGCTGGGCGATTCGGTGTCTTCGGAGCTGGAGGGCAATCCACCCCTTTGGATCACGAAAAAACGCGGACCCTACGGCGAGGAGGAGGTCTACATCAACAACGCCAAGATCCTGAACTCGAGGAGCAACTTCAAGTCCAGCATCAGACTCCCTGGCAGCAAGGACACCAAAGACCAGGTCAGTCTTTTGCGACTTTATTCGAGGAGATAACCGATGTCAAATATTTTTCTCTTTGAGGTGGTTAGGCTCCGTTTACACGGTCCACTCCCCTGGCAAGATATTTTTGTACTCGTTGCCCGAGAAAGCCCTGTCCTTTGATCACCCAGAACTCTCTGCTCTCTTCCGACAGCGCATTAAACCTACCTTTTCTCTGCTGCACGTACAGGTAAAATAAACAGTAATTTAATCTCGCGTTGCGTTGGTTGCCTGCCGTGACTCTGGATTCCGCGAAAACGCCATTTCTCGACCTAGTGGCGCATACTTACGGTCTTTTCCCCCGTCACCGTTGCCATCGCCGTGCTCGTCGCAAGTGGTAATTCCATTTGCATCTTCATTTATAATTCTTGCTGCTCTTAATCCCACTTAATCCCACCTTAACAATTTTCAGACTGGCTGCTCAGGAAGAAAACCTCTATAATCGTTGAAAAACATTTTTAGTTTATTACGCTTCTGCTGCTTGAGTGGTACACCCTTGGTGGGTTTGTACGGGATGCGTATGTAATTATGCGGAAATTAATGATTACCTAGGGGTAGATGGCGAGACCAGTGGCATGGCACTTCGGAATAAGGGGGAATAAGGAGGAAGTGTCGACCAGCCTCCCCGTGAATTCGCATTGTTCCACCTAATCTGACGTAGGAGCACGCCTTCGAACGCCGTCCGATTCCTCCTTTACAATGTCCCGTTCGAAGGAGTCGCTTTTACAGGGCTGCCAAGCTCGTGGCGAACCCCTAACGAGCTTTTAATGAGCTTTGCTGGCTCCCCTTAGTGCCCGGACCATTAGCCCAATGGATAATACCGGTAACCTCAATTATGCCCGACGAACGAAAGCGGCCGTCTTATCGCGCCTTTTCGAAAGAATTTCGGAACCTCGGAAAGGAATTATTCACGGTGGGCTAACGTCGAATTCCTCTCCGGCCATCCCCAAGGAATATTTTCACCTGAAACAAGAATGCTTCACGGACTTCCTGTCTCGAGCTGTACAGCTTTCAAACTCTCGGAACCTCTTATGTCGTGCATGGAAATAGGAATAAGCGCAATCCTCGGAAATAGATTTTCTCACATCCGATTTGAAGATAAGGCTAATAAACTTGAAAGCATTATAACGTTAGATTAGTTGTCTTGTGGTTTTTGAACAAATCCTTGAATTATCCATCGATTATGGAATTCCACTTCTTCGTTATATCACTTGAACGTAATTACGTTGGCCGCCATCTTCCATTTCTACGGATTTTCCCAGTCTTTCGGCTTCTTAAAGATCTGCATCTTTTTACGTCCGTCTTCGAACTTGCCGGGCGCTGAAAAGAGCTCAGAAGAATCTGAAACTTTAGTTCGTTGTATTTCCATGGTATCAGGGAATCGTTTCTCTTTCAGGAAGAACAAAAACCCGAACTCGTTTCCAAGTAGAGGGAACAAAGAGCCGTAACCTTTGTGCCCACTTAATTTAAATATCCACGTGGAAAGAGCACTTTCGCAAAAGGTACTTCCAGACACGAAAAGTCCTCCTCAAAATGTATATTGCATTTCTCAATGCCTTTCATTGCATATATTTATTGCACATATTTTACACTCATGTCAACGCGCATTAATATCCCAACTCCCGATGGAAGAAGACATTTAACATAGGATCGTAATAGTGACCTTTTTTATTATATCTTCGTAAGTCTCTTAATGTTTCGCTTAATTATCCTCCCTCCTGTAATCTCAGGCCATAAGTCTATTATCCTTTCGTACCTCTTCTAAAACTTGCATATTCTCACGAGGGTCCTGAATTTCCCCTGTCGAAGGAGTCTGAAACTTTAATTCCGCCATGAACTTGGACGTACTCGAAGCAACGTTCTCCTTTTTGGAAGCAATAGACGCACGGATCTTTTGCAATATTTTTTATTTTTTATTTTTTTTTTTAACTACCCCTCATTAGCCGAGAAACTCTTCGACGAATCTTTACCTTCCAAGTCGAATTGACGTTCAAGCTTCGACTAGATGGAATTTCTTCGGGATTATTGCATGCCGACGGAAACCGTTGGGAAAAGTAGCCCGAGGGAATACCGAACACGTAGTGCACGAGCGTATAATGAGATGAAAACCTCTTCGTCTTCGAGATTAAAAAACGTCTTCGCCGGAGGTCATCTCGGCGAACACCGAGTCCGAGGTTTTATTTTTTCCTCGCCTCGACGTAAGATTACAGGAGAATATTGAGACCTTTCCAATTTTCTAGCCCGAGAGGGAAACCATCCTCTTCCTCCGTTGTCTGGAAAAATAATTTATTCAACGTTAATTAAATTTAACTCTTTATTAAATCAATCCCCTGGCGGGGTTATTTCGGGTTAAGGAGTTCGGGACTGACTTTCTACCGACAACTTACCGGCAACTTAGTTTCTCACCAGTCTTCCGGGTTAGTTCACGGAATTGTCGGGAACTTTGACACGTTTACACCGGCGAATTCAGTTGTTTAGAACCAGTGCCGGTGTTAATATTTACACTGGGGAACTTTGCTTGCCGAGGATAAACGCGCTAATCTAGGGAAGAAAAAGAAACGAGTTTCCTGGAAATAAACCGGAAAAGGCTTCTTTAATTGATCTTGGTTTTCTACATGTATGTCGGATGGGTGAGCTTTTTATCCGGATTAAAAATGCCGATTTTGGTGGTGACATTCTCTTGGAGAGGTCGGACATTCTATTAGAATCACTTTTCTGGAAATTCCTTTACGGTGTCACCTCGAGGTATTTTTAAACAACTCTCTAGGGCCCTTTTAAATAGAATTCTTGGAGCGAATCTCAAATGGCTGCTGAAATCCAGTGTCGCAGCGGGGGTCGACAAGCTCGAGAGAGGTGATGTTAAAAGTTGGCGACATCTTTGTAAAATCTCTCGTATGCCTCTCGTCCACAGAAATTTCAATGCGAGAAGTTTGCTTTGACGAGCTTACGGCCTCAGTTGTGTACAAAGCTCTGGCATACTAGATACTTTCACGTAATAACGACCTCCGTTGTTGTATTTCGTATGCTCGCAAGTGCACATTCCATTGCTATAACAATTCAAAGTCGAGTAATGCCGGGTAGCGTGGAAAACGGACGGAAAAAGTGAGAAGTAACATTTCAAAGCGTTTAAAACTATTAAATAGTGTAAATAAAACTCATAAGGGAAGTAGAAAAATGTCATGGCGGTTTAGACCGCGTTCGTGTTTTGCAATCACGTTTTCGAAGTATCCGAATATTTTCCCTCGCAACTCGTTCGTCTCGTTTTTTTCTTTAAAGATTATTATTATAATAAATCGCAAAGAAGATTAAGCAGCATATATCGGTGCCGAGATCGGCTCGTAAAGGCCAAGAAACTCGTACGTCTCTGCGGATTTCGTTCTCCTTCCTCAGGGTATGCCTCAGCAAATACGACTTCACCGCCGTAATACGTCGCGTACGTTTGTATCAGACGATCGATAATAATTTCATCCCGAGCCGCACGGGGGATGGCGACATTTATTTAACGTCAGGAACGCCCTTGTCAGGAATAACGAACCTCTTTGCTTGTTTAGTTCGCCAGCAGACCTAAGAGAAATCAAGAACTGTAAACGCCGGAAATAACGCTCGTATTTCCAACAAACAGCGAGAAGTAATTCCGATAATTTGTTATTTCTCAAGAGTAACAGTTTTACAGCTAACTGGAAAAATCGCTTGACTAGACGCTTTTAACCGCGACTTAAAAATTTGTCTACTGTACATAAAAAGTGAATTTTTGTTTGATTCGATTTTGCAGATATCTCTGTAAATGTCTGTATAGTTTCAAATCTTTTTAACAACCGAGATAGTGACGTTTGAAAGGAATGGAAATTTCTTCGAGGTAATTTGAGAGTATTGAAGGCATTTACGGGGAATGAAGGTTTCTGGATATTTTTTTAGGATAAGAAAATTGGGTCGCAGTTTAGGTCAAAGGACTCTACTTGGACGCGCTCGGCAAATGAAGGAACGAAAAAGGGAAAAGAATTGGCAAAGGGGTGCGATAGAGGGAGGACCGCACCCTGCATCCCTCTGCACGATTCAATGAATCTCGGAGTGACCTTAAAGGGGATGATCCTCGGTCGATTCACCCTATCGGTTATTCCACATCGATTCCTTCATATTTGCGGAATTTGTACAGAGCGCCTTTGTATCCTGATTTCCGTAAACAAAAAAAAAAGAGAGGACAAGAAAAAAGTTAATTCCGTTCTTACAGACCCTCGAAAGGATCGTCGCTAAAACTTTTCAATTTTGCTTCTCGCTTTCAACTCCTCCTTTTACCTGCAAAGTTTCCATAAAAAAGTTCGCACCAACTTTCTTTCCAAAAAATGAACCGCAAAAGTACTGGCTCTGGAAAGTCAAAATGTCTCAATTCGAAACCTCAATTTTTCCTCCGCGACCTCATTATACTCGCGGAATTTATTTTCCATGGGTCCGAGTCGTTCCCACGTAATATTTACTCTGCAAAGATACTCCCGGGAAACTCGGGAAATTTTAAATCGCGGTTTAGAATGAATTAAAGTTAAGGTACACAGTTAAATCGTGCTAACCTTCGGGCGCTTTCGACGTTTTTCTGTAAAGCTTTGTGCTGCCCACGGCTCTTCTGAAAGACCCTTTTCGCAGGGAATCTAAGAAATTCAAGTAAAGGTTCGTACCGAGATTTTTAATTTACGAGTAAAAGCCATTTCACGCCAGCCTCCGCATACCTAAGGAATTTTTTATGGAGTCTACTCTGCACCGTTCTTCTGGAAAAATATGCCTCCACAAATTCTCCGGAAGTGAAACAAAAAATACAAGTGCGGTTACACATTGGCTGTATAAAAGAAACGCTACTATTTTTCGCTACTTTGTAATAAAAAAAAATTCCTCGCGAGGTCTTTTATGCCATTGACTTCCAAAATGATTCGTAATTACGAATAAAGTTGAAGATTTAATCTTTTTTCTAGAGAAGAAATCAAAGAGGGGACTAAATAATATTTTTCAAGACCTGATATCGTGACGAGCAACGTGCTTGTTATCGTTAGCTGCTCTTTCCGATAGTTTAGCAATAGTTTCGGGAGGAATTTTCCAATGTAAAATATTGCCATCGAACGAACCTCCGAAGATACTCGAGGGAGATCCCGAGGGGACACACTGGTATTTAAAAAGGAAGTTTTCGCCGGGAAATTAGCATAGTTTAATGTAGTAGTCAGCAGGGGTTGCAGGGGCGAACTTCGGCCTGGATTTCTGGGTCACCGACGTAGAAAAGCGTCCCGACGCTTTCGACGCTCCGGGTGTCCCAGTGAATTGCAAATTCTGCCCTTAATGGAAATTAACAACGACCTTCTTTCGGCAAACTGCCGAGAGGGAAGTCAACCGGGGAGGGAAGAAGAGGAGAGAAAGGCCGAGCAGGGAGAAACGTCAGCACAGCGGCGCCATGGCGTCGCGACGCCACACCCAGTCGAGACGCTGCCCGCGAACTTGCAATCCGGAGTTAAGCCACCCTTTAAGGGGATCCCGTGAAATTGAATCGCCCCTCTACGCATCTAATCAATTTCACAGAGGTGTGCCGTCAATAACGAAATTCGGCTCGCTCGAAAATTCGAGGAAAATGAAGAAAATTCGGGGAAATTCTTGAACAACCATTTGCGCACCCAAAATGTTTATCCTCGGTTTGGCCGACGGGCATCGGTCTACAAATTGCAATTTTTAACTCTGGACCGTGCTCGCGTATATTTCATAAATAATATTTAATTTGGCACTGCCTGGAGCGGATAAATCAGCAATTTTTGGGAAAGTAGGGTAATGAGAATTATCAAGGGGGTGAAAATTTTATTTCAACCAGCTTTTGCGACTGGATGAGGACTCGCGTGTATAACATTAGGTTGCATCAAAGGACTCTTAGTAAAAGATTAACGATTAATGGGAAAGTGCATAAATGAAGGGAGAGTCTCTTCCCAGATCTCGTGCACAACTCTCTCCCTTTCTCTTTACTACCCGTGTTATGAATAAAGACAGCCAATACCGCCTGCATAATAATGACTGCTTTTATTACCCGATATGACTGCGCCAGAGCTATTGTAGATTATTGCCCTGCGCGATAACGTCGACGTTACACCGTTCTTTTGTCCTCTAAATGGCTACTTTGACCCGTTAATCCTTTGAGCTGAATATACGAACGTGCATTTACGTTTTACGTCGGTTTACGTCCTGCGGAAAATTCACTGCTTAAAGGGTTAATTGGCTCGATGCGTTGCTACGTCTGACCGCGGCAAGACCGTACCTACTTTGCAAGTAAAAAAAGTCACAGATAAACGGCTCCCACATGAAACGATCCTGCACAAATGATTCCGCTTTTCCCTCTTCTCCTCACGTGATACAAGTTTTAGCCACGTGAAAGGAATGGCAAATTTCCTGGACTTAAAATTTAATGCATTTTAATTAAATTACGTATTTTTAGAACTTCTCTTCGGAGCTTTTCCACGTTAGGAAGATTTGCACCGAGAGCTTCTGCTTCCTGGAATAATTCTGCATGGTCGGTTACCCTCTTTTCCGTATTCTTTTCCATTTTAACATTTAATTTTTCCCACGTCTTCCATCGAACTACTCGCTTCGAATCGATTTTCCTACGGAACAGTCTTCTTCTAGATATGTACGTGATGTTTTTCATGGAAGGCAAATGTTGGCAAGCCTACGTCGTATCCTCGAGTACTCAACTTGACGGTACTCCGCTAATTATTCGTAGACACGCCCGACAGTTTTCCCGCACTCTCGAGAAAAGTCCGACGTGATAAATCCAAGAGGATTCTCCAGGATTCAAGATTAATGTCTGGTAACGTCCGCGAAAAGAAAAAGGGAAAAAAGGGCCGTTCTTCCCGGAGACTGTTCGCCATTTTTTATAATCTTTTGAGATTCTATAAAAAGTGGCACGACGATTCGAGTGCCCGTTTGTCGGTATTCCTGGCCAGGCCAAGAAATGTCGAGTTACCTTCGCTTCGCTAAATGTCGGACGCTATTTTTCTGCATGGTTGAAATTTCCCTCACGGTTAGAACGAGACTAGTCGATGTCGTGCATGTATGCGCGATGTTTTTTCCCAGGAAGCAAATATTGACGGGCGTACGTCATTCCCCGTGTACTCGGTTTGACGGTACTCGGTCAATTATCCTCGGACACACCCGACAGCGAAGCGATTCCTGTTTTCCGGAAAGCCGTAAAACCTCGACGGAATTTTTCCCCGAGATAAGTTCGAGAGGTTGCTCTCACCGCGGAAGATTAATGTCGCCTCGGTACGTAAATGAAAAAATCCCCGTTTACCTCGAAGACGACTTGCCATTTCGTGAAATACTCGCGTTATGACTCCTTTGTGAGGTTTCCTCCCTCCCCACGCCTTGTTCTTTCCCAACCCCGTTTTAATCTCTGGCGAAAGCCCCTTCGTCGGTCCAGTTATTCGGTTATCAAACTATTCTCATATCCGCGATTATACGTATCGAGACATCTTCCCCTCGAGCACTCTTCATCACTCCTCCATCGCTGGTGAAATTCCAAATAAAACTCCGGTTATTAATCCGGCAGTTTGACGGGAATAATCGAATAACGAGAAATTTCATTTCCTTCATTTACCTGGTAAATGGGTCTACGAAGGATGATGAATTATCCCCTGGTTATTGATATTTCTTTTAATAAATTATGTATTCCCCTTGGACGGCAGGTTTCAGAGTGAAGAATGAGAGATAAAGGTTGGAATAAAACGCGGGTGAGTTAGGATAGAAACGCTATTTTTTTTTTTTTATTGTAATGAACTAGGAATTTTCCTTGAACTGCGCCTTTCGGCACGACGAATGAGAGGGAAGGGTTCAAATGAAAGATGCATAGTTAGGGTGGAAAAGCTAGTTGATTTAATTTCCTTTTTCGCGTAAGTCGGTTAATAATTAAATCCGTGTACACGAGGGACGGGGGATTTTCCAATAAGTGCAGTAAAGTAGGGAATCTAAATAGCTCGTGGCAACCACCGAAACGATCTGTCTCCTTCACGTCTCTCCGGCGAGAAACGAATTTCCTTTCGCCTTTCCTGGGAAGAATCTCCGAACCATCTGGCCCGCTTTCAGGCTGAAAGATACGATGGATGTGTGCACAGAGAGAGGTGTTTCTCATTCGCTCGCCGACCACGCTCCATTCGGCGCGATTCCCCACGTCCATCCTTGGCAGATTGTTTGCCCATTCGTCTCACGAACCCGTGGCTGGGTTTCGCGCCGGAGCCGTAGCTCGCCGACATTTTAATAAAGGACGAATCCTTGGCAGGTGCTCGCTTATTTGCACGGAAAATGGCCGATAGGTCAAGGAGGAGCACGTCGCCGCCGAGTGAATTCCCATGTTGGGCCCGAGTCCCGACAAGGTCGACGATCCCTCAGGATTCTCCTGAATATCACGGGATATCAAGGAGAGCGGTAGACCTACCTCGACAACGATCTCTTCTTTTTCCAGGTCCCTTGTCAACCCTCTCGACTGCGTGTCCTCGACGGATCTTGCATTAACGTTTATCCCATCCCCGAAATCTCGCTCTTGGAGCTTACACGACCTGCCCTAACGTTGAGTTTCCTCGGGACCTACACGACCTGCTCTAACATCACGGCTCCATAAACCCATACAATCCATTCCCTGTGTTAATAACGACGCGCGATTGTTAATATTTCTTTTTATCTCTTTGGAAAATGGCTGGTGAAGGAAAGCTCGACAACGAGGAGGATATTTCCATGTGCAGGAAAGTCCCGCCGTAAGGATCGCGCAGGAATTGACGTTCTTCCTCTCCTTCTCGGCTGGCATGTCCGTCCTCTTAGGCGGAGGTTTCCTCTTCTCGGAGGTTTCCTCTCGGTGTGGCATTTATCTCTTTGCCGAAATGTCGCGGCTCCCGGGGCTTCGATGACCTTCTCTAACGGCGTTCCGGGTATCCGCTTCCTCGTCGCCGTCTGTCGTCCAGGAATCTGCAATTTAGCGATGCGTCGAGCTTAGCTCGGCCCTCGCGATATTTTCGATATTTTGCGCGATCCTTGCCAATCAATAATAATGAGCAAATGCAAAAACAAGGTAATTTTGGCCTCGACCTTGATCTTGCTTCATCTCACGTCAGTTTATTCGCCCGATTTTTTTTCCCTAGATGAAAAAGTGAAATTCTCAGGCTAAAAGCTCGACAAGGTATAATACATCGATATTCGACGTATGACTTTTATCTCGCGAGTATTCTCACGTGAGGTATCTCACGTGTTCACCTCCTGAAAGAAAATCGCGGAAGATCTCCTCCCTTTTGGAGCTTTTTTACTCGAGTCACAAAATCGACCCCCTGGATCTCGATCTTGCACTCTTTTCTCATTTCTGCAGACGGGAACTAACCGGCGGAAGTAATCGAACGAGTTAAGGCCGCGATCTATGAAGTTAAATTAATTTAAGTCAACCTTAGAAGGGCGCGGAGAAAGTTGCGAGGATTTCCAGCGGTCGCAGTCCATGCAATTCCGGAAAACGAGGTAACTTCTCGACGGCGTCGACTCTTCAGGGTCGGCGACGCCGACGCCCGGAGGAGCGGCCACAGGGACAACGACGACGCCTTAACCCAGACGTTATGCTTCAATTAAAGTTAATCGCGGCTTTGTCGTACGAGGGAGCTCCGGTTCGGATGAAAGGGACGTAACCCGCCGCGACTTCGAGGCCCTTATAGGGCCACTTAAACTCGGGCTCTCGACGGCTCGAGACGGAGGAAATTGTACTTTGCATTTACGCGGTCCGCGGGACCGATGTAATTGTCTGTGGAGGCGAAAGTTAACGAAGAAGCAGTCCTCGAGCCACTTCGAGAAGCTCCCGGCGTGACTTCCTGGGGGAAAGAACTACCGTCAAAACTTTCGAGGACGCCCCAGCGATGATTTCTCCGCGACAGTCACTTTTCCCCATAAAGGACATCACCCCCGAAATTCGCGTCATTGATACCTTGTCTCGTTAATTTCTAAATTGAAAATAAGTACCGATGAAGAGGTCTAGCTGGAGAGAATTAACATTAGGAGCAAGACCACTTTGGGGATCTCCGGGTTGTCAGTTTTTAATAAGATCACCGGTTTAGTCCTTGGGGATAACAAGCCTCGTGTAATCCGGCACAAACGCTGGTTCTTTGTATTACGGACTAATTGAAAAATACCGGGAGCCTGTTATTCCACGGCGAAAGGGCCGCTCTTTGGTCCTGTCCCGGGGCTCTCTTCTGGGTCTTTTCGCGTCTAATTTCTTCTCCTCGCATCCTTCTTGTCCCCGAGTAGCTCGCGGGCAAAGCGGGGCATCGGGAAGCAAGAGTTGCCCCATCTTCGACGTTTGAATCTTGAATAAAGAGGAGCGAACGCTTCCAGGGCGTCCTTGGGGAGGATCCGACGGTGGGAGGGAGGCGGTGAGAGGTCCTGGAGGTGCCGGGTGTTCCGGAGGACGAGGTCTATCCTGAGGGCGGGACCAAGACCTCTAGTACATAACACAGTCTTTATTCAAACGACCCTCCTGGACCTGGCACGACGACTCCCCGCTGACCTGTTCATAACGTGGAAATGTCCAGGAAGTTCCAGGAGTGAGAAGAGTCCTTGCGACCCCCTGGCAACCTTCTAGCAACCTATTTGCAATCTACCCGCCACCTCGATCCTGGCAGAGATTATCTCTCGACAGGAAGTTAGATACCATGTCACGACGATGATCCTGGTTTACTGATCCTGAAGAGATTCAGAGGACGTCAACGGGGTGTCAGGTCCCATGGAACGACTTCAAGGTCTCTTCTTCCGGAACCTACCCCGCATTCCAAATTGAAGCTCCTCCTGTCCCGTTTTACGTGATCCCAGAGGGAAGGCTGCTGCACCTGTCCGACCTGGAGCGTAAAATTAAGTATTCCGCTCTCGGAAAGGGAGACATTCAATCTTTCCTATGGATAACTCGTTTACCGGTGCTCTTCTTCCTTCGGGGTTCGAACATTACCTTCTTCGTCGGCCCCGTCTCGTGCATCGTAAAACTCCAGATCCAACATTGGAACCGTGACCCTTTACAAAAGATTCTAATTGTAAGTCTAGGGGCAAATCATTATTTTTAACAAGTTTTCTTTGAAATTAAGCTTACGCTTAAATAAAACCACCAGGAAGCTGGGAAAAAATGATCAATCCCGGAGGATCCTATTATTGATGAACTCTTGGTTAGTTTCGTTGCGAAAGAAAAATTGTTCAATCGTTAGAAATTTGTTCCCAAAGTTAAGGAGCAACTTTACATGTTTCTCTTAATGAAAGAAATATAGAATGCCGCGCGTGTGTAGATTTAATGTCGTTATAAGGGTCGGGCGATTTTGGAAGGGAGCACACATGATGAAGATGCTGCAGACGTGGGAACCATCCTGGAAGCGGCACGAGGAAGAGCTTACCGTTTATCCCGAGTTGACGGAGTATTTTACTCGGAAAGGGGAAGAAGGAGGAATGCACAAAGGAACGAGAAAAGGGCTATTGGCCCGTCCAAAGGATCTCTCCCTGCGACCCCCAGCTAGTCAGTCCATGCCAAGGTCCGTCCTGGTCTCCCTGGTCTTCTCCGTCCTCTTCTTCCAGGTCTTCTTCAAGATCTTCCCAGCCTTCCGGTCTTTGCGGCCTTCCCAACGACCCTCCACCCTTCCCCGTGGTTCGGATAAATGGAACACACCCTCCACCCTTCGCAGCCTCCGCCCTGGAGAGCGAGGAAATCCTTGCGAGATAAAAGAGTCGCGACGATCACAGAGGACCGGATAAATAGTGGAGGACATTTTAGTCACCGTCTGGATGGTAAATGGCGGCAAGGGACGACGAGATGCTCGATACCCTCCCCTTCTGTTTGTCCCCCTCTTCCTCCGACGTCTACCGAATGGCTGCCGTCCCTCTTGCTGGGGTAAATAAAGCACATTCGAGCAAGACGAGAAATTCTATGGGAAAGTAGCTTTCTAACGGCTCGAATGAAAGTTAGACAAAATTGGAGGAGCACTTTCTGCCGACTATGTCGTGGCTGGAGATATATATATACATTTTTAGAGACGTTTCCCGCGCATATTTTATTTCGGGAAATTGGGTAAATAGCAATATGTTCTCTGGCTTGCGATATTGCGCCGATAAAACGCGTTATTACTCGCTCCTCCGTTTTCTGAGCTTCTTCATTAAGACTTTCTGACTCTTGGGGAGGTTCATAGTATTCGGGCTGTTTCGTATTCGGTGAGTCTAATAACCCGGGGAAGGTATACATATCCCGGTTGATCATTTTTATTTAAGGAGCAAGTTTCGACTCCCCTCGAAGTCTGCAGTTAGTTGTCATATTTTTGTCTTACTGTCCCCTTTCGCGGACTGGACTCGAAGAAATCCTCGCTCCAGCCATAAAACGGTCTACTGCTTCCCTTTCCTCGAGATCTCTTCCGAACATTTTTATACGCCTCTTATTGCATGTCGTTTATTAGACCGAAACTACAGAGATGGGAATTACTATCTCCTGGACTTTATTATTCTTCTGAATTATTCATTATGAATATTACACTATGGTACAAATTGCGACTCTGGTGGTTATTGGTCAGCGTGGATATCATTTTGAAGTTCGTGCTTTGGGTGGAGGACCTGCTTTCTTCGAGTTTTCCCTTTTATCAGATGAAACTGGAAGAGATTGGAGAGACCCTGGTTATATTTTCTGGGATAGAGGAAATTTTGCCAGGATGAGGGTGGATTGAAGGATAATTTCCCTGCCAAATTTCAAATCCCGATTTTAATCGAAATTGACGTCCATTGAAAGACACCTGACGCCCAAGTCAGAAATACCTGATCGAGTCTCGTTTGGCAGCGATCTTAAATTTGTATTAATTTGCTAAATTGCATTCTCGGTCTGAAATGAATTTTAATTTCTTCCCGTGTCCTCGATCTTGAATTCGTGATCATTTGGTATTTTTCTTTTTTCATTTCAGGTCTTGCACACGATATCGGAAGTGTTGGAGCCGCTGGTTTCGACGTCTACCGACGCACCTCTCTACAAGCCTAACGCCTTTCAGTTCCTGAACCAGAGTGAGAACTTCAACATGGATAACCACCGAATCAGGTGAGGCTAACGAGTTCCTGGGATAACGTCGAAGGTCTAAAACCCTCGGCTGATAATTCGAAGGAACTTCGAGTGGGATTATTGGTTCCACCCTACTTTTTAAGCTCCAGGGCGAATCCATAAAGCGGGGCAAGAAACCGCAAGAAATCCTGACTCTTATCCGTCCTTCCTCGCGGTAGTCCAGGAGTCCTCGAAGTAGAAAGTTTAGAGTCCGAAGAGGACTTAAAGATTCCTCGAAGATTCATACGCCAGAAAATAAGCTTTCCACGGAGTTATTGCCGATTCGAGATGTACAAACTTCCTTTGGCGAGTAATCGGCTTCGATACACCGTGAAGTGGGTGGAGGGCATGGTAAAACGCAAGGAAGGACGACACTCCAGTGCTTTCCTGTAACGAGCCATTCAAAGAGAAGTCCTTGCTGATATTCTTGAAGTATTAATCCTAAAAGCACGCAATACTAAGTTACACATATATCAGCTCTTCGTCCTCTTTTCATCTTTCCTAGATATTGGTCGTAATCGAAATTCTTTTTAACCAACCGATTCTTCTGGAAAATTGATATCGAGGCTTAACCTTCGGTCGATTTTCCTGCTTTTCCTCCTCTCAAGGGTGCTCGTCAAATCAGGAATCTCTGGACATATGCGTCAACGTCGGTCAGGACGACACCCTGAAGATGGTTTAACGGGGCTCGTCCTTTCTGGGTTTTACGAGACTGCGTAAACGCGACTCGAAGGACGTATTGCCTCGAGGTCGTCCCTGTACCTCTCGGTGGAAATCGCCTTTAAGTGAATTCGAACTCGAACTCGGCCGTGCGACAATGTAACTTTTCTCGACGTCCCTTCTCGGCAACTTTAGCACCTACTTCCTCCCTCGCCTGCCCTCTTCCTTCATCTCACCCTGCTCGGCCCCTTCCTCGTCACTTTCTTCGGCAGTTAAAGGTACGACCCCAAGACGACTGCTAACCGAGGAAATAAAACTCAAGTGAATTAGCCAGCCTCCCGGCGTCATCTCAGACCCACCAACATCTGGACCACCCTTCATTCGTTCGGCATCTCTCACCTGCTAGCACCTCGGGAAGTGGCGATGTGTAATTCACAGGTGCGGCTGGTTCGAGAGTTATTACACCAGGGACCCGTCCTCGGGAATTTAAGGACCCTCGTCTTCGGGGACCTCTTCACTCCACTAATCCTGAAACGTATCATCCGTTTACTCTTGCTCCGGAGAAATCGATTCGCATTTTTTTTTTGAGTAACTCAAAGCGCTGATAAAAAAACTGGGAAAATTGGCGCACAGCTTAATCCCGGGATAAGAATGGCAAATTATCCTCTGGCGAGGGCTGTGAATTTTCTCTCGGCTTGAAAAACTTACGCAGAAAATAGGTACGCAGTTTTCCACAACGAACGCGATTTGCCCCACCCCTGACAATTTCCGTCTGAATTATGTGTCAGCCCTATCGCTGTAAATAATGCGAAGGGCGCCCTCGCATGGGCCCTTCACCCCCGAAGAGCGAGGTTTCCTCACGCCCTGCTAAATTTATACCACGTTGGAGTTTCTCACGGGACTGCCAGCGCGAGTCTCGGGAAAAAAGCTGCTGGTTACTGGGAGAGAAAATCATTTCCGACCCTGACCCGCGATATTGAATGGCCGGCAGACTTTCATTATCGAAAACGGTGACTTTCTTTCTTGGGCCCTCTCCACTGGGGAAGTTGAGAGATATTGAGAGACACTACCAAAACGATAACCCCCATAATGACATGTCTCAAAAAACTTATTATCGCGTATTATACATCCCATACTAATTTCCTTCGCTGGGAAATCATCGAATTTAAATGCATTATTCCAATAGAGGCATTATATTTTGAGGTACCACAGAAGCGGTTAGGTATTCCTACTTCCAGATTTTTTATTCAGCCAACACGAGTGACTTATGCACCATGCTAATTTTACGATGCACATTGTTAATCTACCCATTATGATTTCAGAAATTTCCGGCAACGCGTCTTCAACACGAAGAAGGAGAACGTCTTCAAGGGCGAGGGACGTTACACTTTCCTCATCCCTGTCGACGAGGGTTTTAAGGTAAGCCTCTTAGGCGCCTTCTCTCATGAGCGATGGCTTCCCTCCCAACGTTTTTAATCAAGAATATGGGAACGATGCCGTGCGTCTGCGAGTCGTCCCCGATTTACGCCTCCACCCCAGGTTCCTGTTTCCTTTCTACGAGGAATACCTCGAGCGAGTCCTGGGCCTCTTCTCGGTACTTCCAGGACCAACGACGTCGATGTCTCAATGTCCCGGATAGAGCACCTCATCCCTCGAAGACCTTGATGAAGAGGCTCTCCAGGTCGTCCTGTCGGATCCTGCGTGATCTCGATCCTCCTGGCGGCTAATGAATTCCTAGGATCCCCGATAAAGTATCGCAAATCGATCGACGTCGAGTCCTGGAGAAACAAAAGGAGCGGTTCCATCCGTCGAAAGTTAGCTATTTCGGTCATTTTTAATTCCCCTTTTGCCAGCTACGTATTCATCACCGGTAGCTCCAGGTCCAATATCCGCAAGGACGCGCCTTTTCCGGATGATTCGTCGCCGGCTTCAGGACCCCTGGCACAAAAATCCGAGGAATCCGGACTACGGCGAGACAGGCGAAGCCGATTACGGGAACCGCGTCCCAAAGACGACGTTCCTCGACGTCTCTCCTCGTTTCGGGGCCGAGAATCCTGGACGCCGCTCCTCGCCATCCGCGGAATCCGCGCAAAGTCGGCCGTCAACGTCCCTCGGACCATTATAGGAGTTCCCAGGACGTTCCTACCTACGCGCCCCTTCGTCTTCGAGCTATTTCTCAAGTCGACGAGACGCGTCCTGAGACCCTTCGGTCCCTGTCTCCATCTTGTTACCTCAACGCCGGTTCTCGAGCCCGTCCCGTCCGAGCCCCATCAGCTGGCAAAGACAGACCTCGTTAGGGAACCTGCTTCGGAACGTCACTAATGTGCTATCAAATAAGATCTAAGTTAAACCATTTCAATTCATTTCGGCCCCTTAGAAATAAGGGATGATCCGGAGTCGATGGTTACCCTCGTGGTTCTCTTCAGGGTGTCTCTGAGGATATGCGTGACAATCCCTGATAACTGTATCCCATTGCGATCGGAGCCCTCCACGCAAAAATTCCTCTCGTTTCATGGCTGGTCTAGGAGGAAGTGGGAAGACCCCACGCGAAGCTTCTTGAAACGTTAAGCTCCTGAAACTTTAAACGCGTTTAATATTTCAAGGGTTTCACGAGCGACGGCTGCAGCTCGTCGCTGCACATAATTCAGGCGGTTCTTCCGCGTTTGAACCGTGCTTATGCGTATAGATTCCGCACGCCGACCCCCGCGTTGTTCCAGGATTCGGTGTCTGGTAGTCCTCGTTGTAATCCTGCCCATTTCCCAGTCTTCGGGGTGTAACTTTAGATGCCTGAAGAGACGCGAGCTGCATCGGGTTAAACACAGCGGAGACGTCGGAGTGTCTGCGGATTTTCCCGGAAATTCAACTCCTCTCCTTTCCCCATTTTCTATCATTTTTTTTTTTTTTTTTAAATAAATTACTTGACGCCATTTCTTTAATTTCACTCGACGATTTGCATCAGTCGATTGCAACAGACTTCGTGGTTATCCAGATTTATTCCTTATTGTTAGTGTAAACTCGACTAAGCCGGTCAAACGATTGTTAATTGATTAATCTCATAATTTATTAAGCATTGAAAATGTTTTTTTTTTCGTCTCGTCGCTTAATATTCAGGTAACGTTTTACCACGGATATGAATTTCCTAATTTCACCCCGAGGACGTGTCTGCACTTTGGAGGGACGAATTTTCTCACATCCTGCATGAACTCCACCCTTCACTTAGCTTCATCCCCGTCAAAGTGACATTATCCCACAATGTGCCCGTGTCATGAGCTCCCGAGATGTACTCAAAACACGCTTCTGTAAAGGAGCCTCTGAAAGGGCCTCGCCCTTTATGGGGACGTCAAACCATCTACGAATCCCCCATTCACTGCACATGCACGCAATTACCCCCACCCTCCCGTTGGAAACTCCTGGAATATAAAGAGGGATGCATTAAACAATCTGCATAAATTTCTCCCCACCAGTAAAATAATAATCCCACGCCCTTAACCATCAAAAAATAAATAAATACCTCCAAACCATTTCCAAGGACCGCGGGAGCACCCCCTGCCAGCCAAGAATATCCCCATAAAAATTGCGGAATTTATAAACTTCATTAATAACTTCCTAACTCTAATTGTTTCCCCTTTGGGGAGATATTCTATCTTATCGCCTGGTCAGGATTCCCCTTTAGCAGATATAACGCGAGCTTTAGAATCGCGACAGAAATCCAGGGGAATTTTCCACCCTCCATATGTCCCCATATCTCCACCCCATCCGAGCAGCTCTGTCCGAAAACGCGTGCATCCCCCGTGGTCAAAGGACCAGGGTGCAAAGGAGTGCGTGAAAGGACCTCATCCCCTGTGGAGGATCTCTCTCATGGTCAAGGTGCTCGCACGCACGTTCGCCCTGGTGTCCAGGGGTAAGTTGCGTTATAAGCGAGGGCCAGAGGGTGGAAACCACCCTCTTTGGCCGGACATTCTTCACGGTGGAGCGACTTTATCCGTGCAGCTGGAGCTAGATGCATAATCAGTCCTGTCGGTCGAGGGTTTCGGGGGTGGCTTTGCTCGGCTCGTTGGCTCGTTGTGACGTAGAGCACCCTTTTTCGTTATTGGCGTCTGCGAGGCTGTTGCACCCTCTATCCCGCCCTGACATCCTGGAGGTCCTGGACGCGGGGGCGGATGAGAGACGGAAACGGCGTGTAATTAATGAGCACTGTCTTGTCGGTAAGCTAATTAAATATTTGCCCCCGACGCGCCTCGGGCTACGCCGAAGAGTCTATTACACCCCTGTGGCCCTAGCCCCTCTCTGGGGTGCCTCTAATTGTAAGCCAGCGAGAACCTATCGGCTCCTCCGCGAATGAACTCCCGCCATTCCGAACTGTGCGCCAGAGAACATGGACACCTTTGGATACCTCGCTAATTGAATTAAAATGTAGCCTAAACAGTGGAAAGGGGTGAATCGGGGTGGAGGGAGACTTAGTATCTCTGGAATTATCGCCACCGGGGACGTGATATCTTGCAAGGAGATGTCGAACGAGAGCTGTATGTTTACCAGTATGAGCGAACTTCTCGAAAGACATTGACATTTTTAGAAATAAAAAAAAAACACTTCATAGTCGCTCGATGAAATCGGTATTACGAGATGTCTCGTCGAAAATGTTAAAAAGACCTGTTTGGGGCGCATGATAGTCTTAAGTGCCGGGAGGGTTAACGATTGTGGTTTACTATCATCGACGATAGGTGAATTAAATGGATCGATTTTTTTATTACAGCCTACGCCGCGGCCGCGGAAGGTCGACGCTAAGGTGATCGATGGCCACGTTATCCCGAATCATGTGCTCTTCACCGCACCGACCCCCAATGAGACCCCATTCGAGACCCTGGCCTTCTCGGACAATCTCAAAGTCACCATCAGCTTCTCCACCGAGCACGACGGCAAGGAGACGAGGAGTACGTTCTTCGGATCTCGAAGGACTTGCTAGATTTCCTTTCAAATTATTTCTTACCGATTTATCTCGAATTTCAGCTTACGTCAAATCGAACACCCTGCTTGGCGACAACGACCACGCGACGGGGGTTGTTCTCGCGGAAATTGTCAAGGCCAACATCCCCGTACGCAATGGCGTCGTGCACCTCATTCAACGACCCCTCATGATCGTAGACAGCACCGTCGTGGATTTCCTAAAGGTCAGTGTACATCTTCAGGGTGGATTGACGGAATGATCTCGAAACCTAGTCACCAGGAGATCGTTAGGCGATTATCATCGGGTCGGATATAAACCCGATGACTTCTCGTTCGCCAATCATCGAAAGTAAGACTTCTCCAATTTTAACGAAAGATGGTTGAAAAATGACAATTTAAAAAATGTTCCGCTCAAACGAGGTCCATTCCACTCGGATTCTTTCTGGGTGGTCAAAATGTCATTGGGAAAGGGTCAGCAAATCAGCTCCCTCGTTCTTGATTTAAATTCGAAAAATGGTACCAGGTATACCTAGGTTCAGCTAATGTCGTCATTTTTTATTTTCTAATGAAAATCTAAAAATATGAAAAAAATGTATTTGTTGAATAGGAGCTGGGTGTTCATACTTCGACGCAGGGTATCATGAAAAGCGACCTCCTATGTTCTGCAAAGTCCGGCCTCGACCAAGGAATAAAGCTATTGCCAGAGACATTCCTGCGCGACTTCGTTTGAAACCTGCGAAAGCTTTTAGACTCGACGGGGTCAGGGGATGATGCCGAGAACTCGAGAGCCTTTCTGGCGGTCTCTTTCTCTCTCTCTCCCCAGGCCTGTCTTTTATCGATGTCGCTTTGACGAAAGTGCGAATACTGGCCGAGAACGGAAAGTCGAGCTGGTCTGCACCGTTCTGCCGAGTTAATGGAGCACTCGTTCCTTGTGCTTCTCTGCAGCTTCGAGCCGCCACGTCCGACCTGCTTCCTCTTCGGGTCTTTATGCGAACACCCACGAAGAGCGCCTTTTTTTTCAAAAGCCACGGATATTTACATTCAAGGGTCTAATAATTATAATCGTGAGGGGCCCAGTTTCTCTCTTTGCGGCTCTTAAGGGACTCCCAACTCGGAGATTCGCGGTTAATACATGTACCCTATAAAAAAGTACCCCAAACGTACTTCACAATGTAGGATATCACTATACTATCGCTCTTTATATATGTTCATAACGAATACTATCTTCGGCAACATCAGGCGTCTCTTCGGCATTATCTTTAAGATGTTATCAGGGATCCTCTCGTTCTCACTCTGCACTGAATTATTTACACATTGTGATTGGGGGGTATCGCTTTTGCTTTGATTTTTCTTAGAATGTGATTAATTAAGGTTATATTTATGGATGTTGGAAATGGTCGGACGCGGTAATTTCCATTTATCGTTCAATTTCCCATCGCAGGATGCCCTATCATTCGTCATGCCCCGAATTACGAGTACCGGTGACAGGTGACAAGTTTTCCTCGCGAGCCGGAATTTCGAAGGACGAAATGAAAATTCATGGAGCTCCACGGGTAACCTTACGGCCCTATCGCGCGTGTTCAGGCACCGAGATGTAATGATTTTAATCTTCCACGGAGCTCGGCTTCATCGCCGACCCTCGAAGATCCAGGATAACTCGTTTAGTTAACCGTAATGTCTCTCCTTAACCTTTATTCTTCGCGCCGTTACGTCGTCGCTCCTTTACTCTCCCTGCTTCTCGAATTTAAAGCCAAAGCTGATCGTGCAAAACCCCCGCGCTGAAAAATCCTTAATCCGTCCACCTGAACGCAATTAACAGATCCCACTAAACAACAAAATCCCTCTTCACTTGAAATTCCCTGCCAAGGAATTCTAAAAACGCAAACCTCCATTTTATCGATTTCCTCCACTAAGGAAAAAACTTTTAATCCAAAGAATAATTATTTGACTGAAACGTTTCTTCGGAATCGCGACAATTAATTCGGGTTTATTCGAGTTAAACCTCATTGAATGAATAAAATATTCCCTTGGCTCAATGAATTTTTTAAACGGGGTAACGTCTTTAACTCGAACCGAAAATTCAATTCTACGTTCTGCTGGAAGCGCGTTTTTTTCTTTATATATTTTAGTCGGGTACCGGAAGGAGGGTAATTCATCTCCTAATTGATGATCTCACTTTGGAGTGACGGAGGAAAGAACGATTCGCGCGGCAAATCGGCGTTCTCGAATTAATCCCACTCCCAATGCTAATTCGGGCCTCCGAGCGATAGGTGCCGTTCCGTCCGACAAATTCATCGATATTCCGGCAATATCGATAAATCCCTCGTCAAGGCGTGTCCGATATCATCGGGCTCGCGTACGATCCCGCGTACATCGATTTAGCCAGATCCTCCGTGTGGAGTACACGTATTGCGGATATTTATAGGACACTCAGGATACGACCAAGATGTCCTTTGCCCAACGGGCCGTATTTCACGGAATATTACGCGATCCCAGGCCCTCCATCCGAGGCGCCAACTACCATTTCCTATCCAACTCGTAAATCGGATTAGACAAAGTTCCCACGATGCTCGTTCGCAGTTATTTGGTCGCATCGGCAGCCAGCTAGATGCGACTCATTTCCCTGAGCGTCACTATACAACTATTACCTCCAGACTTAACGATTACATCGAGGATTATCGCGATAACCACGGAACTTCCGGTCGAAAAGGCCCTCGAGGAACCCAAACTTTCGGGGATCGGGTTAAATCGAGCAAGCCATTTTCGATCGATCTAATTTCCGTACCCGGTATTCACTTAATAGATTGTGCAGAAATTAAACCAGTCGTTGAGTCCTCGTGAGAAACATCCCCTTATGCCGATGGGGTGCTGATTTCTGGGGAATATTAAATACGGTTTCATCAACTATGGCGGAAATTTGGAGGAAAGCCGTATTCTTTTGGGGAATTATTACCGGGCGATTTGATCTTCTAAATTGATTTAACGTGGTTGCACGGGGTGCAATTTGTTCGTTAGGAGGTGAAATTCTTGAAATTCTGGAGAGGGAATTTCTTCGCCCGATTGCGTTGGAATTCAATTCGGAGATTGTGTAGGATTTAAAAATGGGAAAGAGATAAGTATGTAGTCTCTCTCATTGGACCTGGATTGTTGATTTCTACGAATATTACGTGCAGCCTGATTAGTTGGAAATATTTTTTGGAAAATTGTGCTCTTGAATTAACGTGAGGCAATTTAAAGGAGAATATGAGAAGGAGTGGCCACGAAAGTTCGGATTTGTTCGTCAGGTTGGATTTCTTGAAATTCTTCCGGTCGACGGAGTCGATAACTGTGATAATGCCATCCCCTCGAAGAGCCCCGGAAGTTTCGCAGGCCGGGTTAAGTCGAGCAGGAAATTTTCAATCGCTTACACCCTTCTTGATCAGTTCGGCCGTTTCAATCTCGGGGATTCACTTACCGAGTACCTCGTACTTCGTTGTCGATGCTTTACTATCGAACTTTTACGATCGTACTCGCAGGCTGCCGACATCCGTTGAGGCGAAAGGATTCTGCAAGGTATATCCTTGCTCGTTAGGACTTCGGACTCCCTCCTGGATTTCTTCGATCGTGATTCGCACCTCTTCCCATTTTCGCCATACCTTTGAAAATCCTTTAAATCGCACATAAAGTGGAAAGGATAAAAAATGCCGAGCAAAAAATAAAGCCGAAAGAGACGACGGGGTAGAAGAAGATGAATTCTTCTAAATGATTTATTAACAGCTTCGAAATTATGTCGGCGTTAAAAATCTCTAAATTAGGTAATTTTATTTTCTGAGGAGTTACCTTCGGTTTAAAACTTGTCTATTGGGAGTCTTTGAAATGCTCTTTTTTTACGTGGCATATTTATTTGATTTCAGTGATCTATATGGAGTCCCTGAGTTTTAAAATGATCTCGCCGCGCTTGATTTCATCCTCGCGATCACCTTTTGCCTCCGTCTCGTTGCCTTCAAGTCCGTGGGGAAATTCGACTCTCACCGAGCCGACCTTCCCGATTAATCGATAAACCGATTAATCGTTCACGCCTGTACCCCTGATTACACCTCGCTCCCCGATCTTCCGGGATCTCAATCGGGGAGCGCTTCTTGCACTTCCATCCAAGACGTTTATCGCTTTTCGCCAATTAATCCGTTTACTTGGCAAACACATCAATTCTCACTTACTCCGTATTTGCACTCCTCTGCTGACCAGAAACTCCCGTAAATCTCAGTCCGGATTCGTTATCGTGGAGATTCTCGCCTGGCTTCATGAAAAATAATCCCATACTTCGCTCCTCAGTCTCCACAATTTCTCATGATGGACCAGAAGTGCATATAAAAGAATTGGGAGCACCTTGAGTACTCTTAAATGCACCGCATTTAAAGAGCCATTTCTATGCACGCGTCGTCCATCGAAAGAAGAATAATAAAATATCCGACATAACTCTACGAGAGTGCAATTTCGTTTTTTGATACATATATAATATTTCAGATCATTTTTTAACGCTCTCAAGTGCACCGCATTGAAAGGGCGATTTTAGAGAACGCAGGGTTTATTAAAAATAGGTAATAAAACTAAAATCAGGAATAATTAAAAAATAGATTTAAACAGATTCTGAGATTGGGCTCCAGAATTTTTTTGACCGATTCAGATTCCGAGATTATCGGAAGACCCCCAGGTCCGGTACAAGTCCATCGATTAATCGACTTGTCGATTAATCACCCCGACAGGGCCGGTTTCAGGGCTCTTCCGTTTCCTTAATCGGGCGGCACTTCTTGCACTTCCGGCGGACGTCGGAGGCATTTATCGTCCACATGAAATGTGCCCTCCACCGACTAATCCGTTTACACGTAAAACACACGGGACCCCGTTCGCCTGTATTTATGCCGGGGGCGAAAGCTCGCCCCCCGCGAACTTTAGCCCCGACTATTCGCCGGTGGAAACTTTCCTGGACTAATTCGCGCGTCTCTTTCCTCACTTTGCTCCCACTTTCCCGACTCGTGTCGCCTGGAATGAAATATACTGATTACCAGAAATATCTGAAGTATCCTCGAGTGGGCCTGGAGGGGAGAAAGACGGTCGGGCCAACTTCGTTTCGGGAGCAAATAAGTAAACCTTTGCAGTTTGAAGGAAGCACTTTTCGAGTGTGTCGGAGCGGAATTTCGTTTGAATGCTGCGGAGCTTTCGTCGAGGCTGGAGAAGATTGACGTGGCGATGTTACTTGGCTTTCAGCTCGTCAAACACAAGATGATCAGGCAAGGGTTGCCGACTTCTCGAAGAGAAGCTAAAGTGGTATTGGATGAGGTTAGAGGGTGTCTTAATTTTTTATTATTTTTTTTTCTTTAAACTCAGTAAGGATTAATTGAAATCCTGAGAGGTACGTCGAACGAGGAGGTGATTTGCTGACCCCAGAAATAATGATTACGCGAAGATGAGACATCAAGAAAGAATTCGGTGAAAAGTGTCGTGTCTGTGTGTACATCTCATAAAATGAGAAATAATTATCCTGAAGTGTTTTGACATTTTCAGGAATATTTTGGAGTTTTTTGTCTTTTTCTGTTAGTGTTGGAGATATTGGCGAACGAGGGAGTCATGTCAATGTCGATCCTGGAGGAAAGTGATCGGCTGTAGCTGTAATATCTCATGTCCAGGCCATTCATATTCGACTATCGATCACAGCGTCACGATCGATGATCTCAACACACCCGTACCCATGATTTACCCACACATGTCAAAAATTGTCGTTTGAAGAATCGCTATCAAAAGTCGCAGGGTCGCGACGATCTACGGCACTACTCGGCTATTGTGTCTGCACCGACCCGTAATGCGTGTCGGATCGAGGGCACCGATCGGATCGATTCGAGAGATCGATTACTGTCGGAAAGGAGGGAATTATTCCGCAGTAGCGAATTATAGAAAACCGAGATCCCTCGAGCTTGGATACAAGAAACTAATCGAGTTCCGCGTGAAATCCAATCACCTGCTCGGAGGATTTCTCCTTTGACAATCTTACCCTTCGTCGCTCGTCCTTTGACATTCCACCAGCGACATCGAGCTGTTCAATATTTCCCAAACGTACCTACGAACTCATATCCATACATTTCTTGAGGATAAATTATGAAAAACAAAATGAGAAACATCAAATAGTAAGGTCAGAAAAGCATGTACTCCATTGCTCAGCCGAAAAAGTAGCATTACATGGCAGGTATAAATTTGATCGAATACCTTCCAAATGATGTGCAAAATTATCTCCAGGTGTTCCACTATATCCGAAATGAGCCTCTAGCTTTTCGATTAGCTTTGATCAGCCTACCGTAAATACAGGTCTGCGTACAGAGCAGCGCTCAATTTCATCGATACCTATTACAAAATGCGCGTCATATGGAGCGCATATGTGCAGAGAGGGACAAAATTCGGAAAAGGGGGAAAATGGTGGTAGAATTTTTCCGATTTTGAGCGGTCGTCTCCGTCTCGGCCGATTTCGATCCCTCGATCCGAGACGGGTTTTCCGTGTGTGTATGTCTCTCTGTGTATCCGTATGGAACGCTCTTTCGTCAGGGATGGTCGTAGTTCCCGAACTAGTTACCGTGGAATTGCACTTTGCGAAGCTTTGCCAACTACTTCGCGAGTACCTGCTCGAGGTGGCTCTTGGACGGAACTACCGCCATTCCTGTCCGTACTAATCTCTTAATTACAGGTGTGAGCGCGCCTCCGTCTCTCTCGCGCCACCGTGGCCAAGTCGGTGGAACACGAGAGAGCCGAGGAAAAAAAGTGGAAAAATGTACGGAATGCGGGAAAATGTGTGATGAAAGGGAGGAAAATTTCGAGAGGAGCATTCGGTGTGTGTAGGAGGGCGCAATCCGTGTTCTGCCGTGACACTGCACCGCCTTCTTGCGTCTCTTCACCGCAGATCTCTGCCTCTGCCCGCAAATTCCCTCCTCTTTTAGAGTTCTCTCGTCACCCCACTCGTCTGCGCTCTTTTCTGTTTCGCTAGACGTCTCGCTCGAGCTCGCATACATCGGTCTACATACTCTTCTTCGATACACGGAAAGTCTCAGACCTGCGGTCAATGCGAAATAAGAGGTCTCGAAATCTTCTCCCGGTCGTGTCATCAAAACCAGAGGATCCGTTAAGACGCGTGAAAATTTAATTTTGACGTTTTTTAACAGAACAAGGAATATCCAGGAGTGGATAGGTTTTTCAACCTTCAAGGGAGTTTTTTGAATTATTGTTACAATAATGCTTGAGATGGATAACTCGTAGAATCGTCGTCGAGCGGATTTCTATTGTATTTAATGTCACCTATTTTTATTTTAATTAATTAAAATTATTAAGTACCCTTTGGAAAGGATATACGACCGAGCTTGAGAAGACATGATTTCGAGACCCGAATTTTACCGGAGTCGCGATTTGCAAAAATGGCTTGGAGTTTGAAAGTCACTGCTGATTGAAATGTTCGGTCACGTGCCTTTAAGGAGAAACGGTCAAATTGATGGGATTTTTATTAAGCCTTGGTACATCACTGGATACATTTTCAGGAATGACATTCAATGATGACGACTGGTCAATCATTTATCCTGCGTCAAAATGGAAAGTTTCGAGGAAAATGAAATGCGAAAGCGACTGGAAAAAAAAAAGTACCATGGAGCTCGCCAATCGTTTCCACGCGATGCCAAACGGTGTCATCGTTATTAACGGCTGCAAACACGGATGACGAACCCACCCTTGTCATGTCGAATTAACGTCAGTCCATGCGAACACGGGCACTTCTTTTCTGTTAATAATGCGAAATCGATGAAAGACGTGTCAGGCCGATATTTCGCTGGATTACACGAGGGCACATAAACTCGCACACGGACACACGGGACACGAGAACAAGACCCTACGTGAAATGGACCAACATCCATACACGCAGACGAAAATGGGTCACAAGTACCCGACATCTTTGCAAAAGTACACATGAAATGAACTGACATCCTCCGAAAAAGAATACACACGAAATGGAGCAGTTTCTCTGCAAGAAATATACTCGAGGTAGCCCAACACCCTCACAAGGAATACAAAACAACCAGAGTATGTACAAAAAATACAGAAAAAGTGTACAACACCTCTACAAGAAATACATAGTCATGAACTCGTAGCAGCCATCGAAAATTCCCTGCTAGTTGGTACAATATCCCTAGTAGTGCCCAATGGCTACTTTCCCCTATCTTTGGAGTCACGGTAGGTCTTCCGCTATCACCATGAGAGGAAACGATACCATGAAATATATATATATTATCCCTCTCGTATGGTATTGACACGATAAGATGTATGCTCAGGAGAGTTCGTCACGAGAGTCGACCTGCGATTAAATCTGTACGTGCACCTGTACACCCGTACCTGAACTCGTGTACTTTGGTCCTCGGTACCAAAGTGACGACCTCGTCATTACGGGGATTTAATGCGACCTGGGGCTTGAACTACCGTCGTAAACCGATGTCATTTTTAAGGGGGTCCTTAAAGGCCCGATGATCCTTCCCTCCCGTAAAAATGTAACACCTGAGTTATGGGGGACTACCGTCGCGGGTACTTTTTTGCGAGATTAATTTGATTACAGTGGTAAATGGCCATGCGAAAATATCAAAGTGCAAGAGTAAAGTGTATTAAGTGAAGAGTGTTTTTTTTTTCTTTTTTCTTTTTTCTTTTTTCCAATGGTGAAATGAATTTTCGAGCCTCGTGGGAAAAATCGAAATTCGGCTTCCGGAATTATGGGAATGCTTGCGATCGGGACTCGTTGCATTTACGAGCACGTGATGCTGCATTTAAGGGAGATGAAATATGACTCCGTGCTTCGATAAATAAAGCCCTGGGTAAATGGCAATAAATGCGGAGTTACGAGCGTTTTCCGTATATTTGTGCACAGTCGTGGCCATTTTGTAATGGAAGCGCCGAGAAGAGTATTTATTGTAGAATTGTTAATCGCGTTCTCGCGGTGCACTTGTCACGTGCCCATGTGGTACCGGCAATTAATATAAGGCGATATTATCACAGAAATTCTCCGCGATGCGACATGGTAATCCATTACCACGTGCCATAAATTCCTTGAAAGTAATAATTAAACTTCGATACCACGAATCACCAGGAGCGTCAGACCATATTAAAAATATTGAAATTCCCTTATTGTTTAATACATCTCTTTAGAATCAATCGATTCCTGCCTGCCGTGAAAATTCTATAAATAAGTTACAGTAATTATACAGCCGTCTGCAGGAAGTACAATGACTATTCATATTCAGTTGTCCAGCAGTTACGAAGAGCCCGGAGCGGTTTCCGCAGCTTTCGCTTCCTGCGAAAAATGCTCGCGAGAAAAGGGGAAAGTTCTCCAGCCCCTTCACCTAGGACTAGGTGAATCGAGGGAAAGTCGTCGGGAAATTCGAGAGGGAGGGGCATTAATTGGAAATTATGCGAGGCAATTGAAGTTTCGCGGGGTGGCTTTGCCATCCGCGTTTTCTCCGCGCTTCCGGGGAACTCGATCAGGCGGATCTCCGGGGGAGGGAAAAAGCGGAAACTCCGAAAGGGGGAGAAAATTTTCCGCGGTCGGAATAATCGAATCGATGGGCGAAGGAACGTGCGGAATCCGTCGCCGAATGCAAACGCGCGGCCTCGAACGGAAGCGACGGGGAAAGTTTTCGGGAAAAAACGAGGGGAGACAAAAAAAAGAGCGGAAAAGGGGGAACGTTCGATCGTACACGAGCCGCGTCGGGATCGCCGACGAATTTGGAAACTCATTGAAAACTCGAACCCCCTGCGGAATTACTGCGTGGCTGCGCTCGGCTTCGCCGTGAGTAGCCGCGGGTTCGCCGGATTGAAACTTGCGCGAATTACAGTCCTACGGATTACATCGTATTTTTACGGGGGCGTTAATGCCCGGCGAAACTATCTAGGAAAATAGGCGACGATAAAAATAATCCCCCGGGACCGCTTCCGGCGTAAAATCATTACGCACGCGCGGTTATACGAGTACTTGTTCGCCGTCTGGCATCGTTTGTACGATATAATTCCAGGTTCGCCATATCCTAGCCGGACTTGTACACATCGACTGATTCTGAAATAGCGTAGCACATTTCAGAGCTGAAAACTAAACCGGCGGAAACGCCATAGTAAACAAGGATCCGCAAACTCTTCGCGTCCGGCGCCGCCCCGAATTTCATCGCGCTCCCTATAATGTCCTATATTTAAACTGAACTCCGAAACCTATCGTAAATATACGAAAACAAATTCATCGATGTACCGATGATCTGCTAAATAACCCCGATTACTTAATCGCAAGTACCCCTGCGTTTGCATTTCCTCAGATCGGCGGTTGAAGACGTAAATCGAAAAAGTCAATAATTAAAATCCTGCAGATTTGTTCTCCCAAATGGTGATACGCCAGTAAAGATACATTTGTAGCACTAAATCCAAGTAATTGGGGCGAGATTGCACTGTAGCGAAGGGTTAATCTAGCGGTTAATTAATTTGTTCTGGGAAAGCGTCACCGAGTAAATCGACATCCATTCTCCAAGATCTTGCAGATTTGTTCCTCCAAATAGTAATCAGCAAATAAAAATACATTTGTAGCATAAAATCCCAGTAATCGATGCTCGATTGCATTTTAGCGAAGGGTTAATCCAGCGGTTAATTAATTTGTTCTGGGAAAGCCTCACGGGGTAAAGCGACGCCGCGTCCGTTCTCCAAGATGGCGGCGGCCGCGGAGCTCGAAGACTTCTCGGTCCCTTTCCGCGGCCGAAAATGGAAATAGCACTCGATTTTCACGCCGGTTCACGCCCCCACAATAATTCGCCGCGTTTGAAAGCGGTTGTGCGTTCGGTGGGTCCTGTTTTGCCTCGATGCGACGTACCGGAAGAAGCCGTAATGAAACCGCGCGCGGCGTCGGGGGGTGGAATCTTCCGGGGCGAATTAACGCCTCGGGCCACGGACTCCACGGATTCGAGAAGGCATCCTGATTTCCCTCGGAGCACGCGGAGATTAATATTTCTCTGTGCACGGTGGGTCAAAAGAGGGGCCCGAATAATAGGGGAGGATTCGCGATCGCGCATGATCACGGAAGTCGCATTTCCTCTCAACAATAACGATCTTTAAAAATAATTCATTCTATCGGAAAGTTCAGCCAGTTAGGATAAAATGCCGCGACGTAAAATTCCTGTAATTTATTCATGGAATATTGTCGGAGCACCAAGTTCACGGGCGCCGATCTCCCTATCAACAATGATAACCTCCGATTTAACCGTACTTTTAATTCAACAATCACGTTAAATAAAATGAATAGGTGCAAGATAAATGGGTCATCGAGTTTTATATCGGAAATTTTCTTGGGTATTATTTATGAAGGATTAAAGTGTTAGAGATCCTCGGATAGGCAGCGTGGATTAAATCGGATCCATCGATCGAGAGAAGATCCGCTTTTATCGGACGGTCGGCGAATCGACTCTGGCCGATTGACGGGTTCTTTAATTAAATCGTCGCGATTCGGGGCCGCGGCGGCGATCGATTCGGCTATAATCTCGACCCGGCTCAAAGCCCGAAATTTCGGCTTTAATTAGTGTTTGATCGAGGATCTAATTAAAATCAATAACAGCTCTGATTGGTAACCCGCATCCCTCTAACCTGTCGTTCGCTAATCCGATCGTTACTAATGCAGGATTAGCGACGCCTGCGACTCGCGATGCACTCGCGCGTACTCGCGGGTACTCGCGATGTACTCGCGCGTACTTGCGATGCACTCGTGCACACTCGCGCGAGCGAGTCGCGCACGTAAGTGCCGCGCTCGGTTAATTAGTCGGCGGAATGCAAGCTCGATGCGGACGGGCTGTCGGCCCGTTTGTAATTTGCACACGCGGCCATGAGCAACAATAAGCGAGTTTATAAATATTCACGAGCGAGCGCGTCGCGCCGGCTGCTCGCCGCCGCGGATTAATCGAGGAAATAAACGCTGCGGAATCCGCGCGATTAATGCCCGATTTGGGAGCGAGGAGATCGCCCGCCGTCGATAAGCGATCGGCTAATATTTTCGCCCGGGCTAATTTATTTATTGCTCGCCCGGGTGGGATTAAGTTAACGAGCGGGTGTTAACGCCTATATGAGGCGAACCGAACTTTTATGGCGATTCGAAATTGGCTGTGTCTATGGAAGTTGCAGGGTTTTTAATATTTAATTACAAATCGTTGGTGTTTTGTGCTAATTTAATCATCTGGCCGTAAGCAATAATTTTATGATTGAAATAATTGCGTTTATACGAACTGATGATGAATGAAAGGCATTTTTCATGATCGTTTCTCCTAAGTAAATAATTATAACGGATATAAATTGTTCCTTTTTGAGTTATGTCGTGATTTTATTAATGCAAATGTAGTCGATTGTCGAGGGAAAATATGTTCCCATTTTTTTTTTCGATTTTATGCTCACGTTCTAAGTGCATTTTCATTCGATCAAAGGATTAGTAATCGAAGAGATTTTTTTTCCTGGCTACGTGCAGTGGTTTGATGCATGTAAAAAAGGAGAATGGAAAAATTGTATTTGCATCCTGTGTCATTCGGAAAGAAATTGTCATACCCGGAGCCATATTTCGCAAAAGGGAATTCGTAACTAGGCTTTGATAAACCCAGGTATGGTGAAGAAATCTGAGAGCTTTCCAGGTTTTGCAAAAAGCCTTTTACCCTGGGATTGAGTGCAGCAATTGCACTTGGATTGCTCACAAGGAATGCATTATCGAGCATACAGGACGACCAGGTTACCGACTCTCGAGACGAAATCTCCCTTATCACCGCATCCCCGTAGTTATACTGGAAGGACCCCCCCTTAGACTTTGGGATTTGACATATTAAGAAGCAAGTTCTCTTTTCGACTTTTCGCAAGCTCATCCCCTCGCAGCCAACAGAGGACACCGACATGTCGCCCCCAGAACTGCGCACACCCCATTAACCCGAACATCCCCAAAGAACACACGTGACTCCACCACCAGATAACGAAATTGCATCCCCGGAGTCGTGATAAGCCTGATGAGCATTATCAACAGGCGACGATGCCGGGGGGGAGATTCGAGAAAAGCGATTTTAGAAAATGAGCAAATAGCTCCCAGGCACACTTTTCGTTGCAGACTCCGAAACAATGCACTTTGCAAATTGAAGGGCCAAATTCGTCGATACTTAATAATACCCTCCCTGCCGTATATGCGCATTACCGCATATTAACGGGTTACTGCACCAGCCGAAATTTGCATCCGGACATTTTGCCCCCCTCAGTCGCTACGTACAAATTGAACGTCACTTTAAATACACACGTGCATTAAATATAGAATAACGAGACGGATCTGCATACGTCAGTTCAGAGTCTGCAACGCGTACTACTTAATGATAAGACCATTTGAAAAATGCCGGCCGATACTGGTTGCAGTAAAAAGGTCCTGGTTGTCTACATTTTTACACGTGTCGGTGCAACAATGTATCAGCCGTGCATCCTGGTCGGTCCTTTTGCGTTGCTTTCCCCTATTTAGCGGGTCGCGGGTTTCCAAGATGTCCTTTTCGACGCTATCGCGGGGAAACAAGTGCAATGGACACGACAAGGGCGCAAACCCCGACGCAGCATCACATATTCCACCGAGCGAGCAATCTACCTAATACAAATTACTGTTTCTTCTGTTTTCTGTTCGCTTCTTATGTTACGGACAACCCCTGGTTTCTGGTTTCTCGTGCAGTCCTTCAAGGTAATTCGCCGGCGCGCGGCCTATTTTCTCTAATCTACCTCACTTTCTCTCTCTCTCTCTTTCTCCGGCCCCATCTCTCTATCTCTCTCTCACTCTCGCCGAAGCATCTCATCCGCCTCCATCTCCGTTTTTCATCCGACGTCGCCGAGCTCTCCCGCTCTCCTCACTATCGCCCTCTCCTTTCTCTCTTCGAGAACTGCTTCTCGATTCGAGGACGATCTAGAAAAGATTCATACTTATGCTTCCTACTTTCGCATTCGTTCGTTCAATTCACTTACGGAGTAATTAATATCTAATTAAAATTTGGTGCCCTCTGTAAAAAAAAAAAAAGAAAAAAATCAATGATGAGATGCATCGAGACGTGTGTTTCCAATTTTGTACACGTGGTCAGTAATAACAGTAATAATCAAATTGAGCTTGAAATTTGGATTGAAAGGATGTTACGTATTGTAATCAATTTTTTTTTTATTTTAATAGTAAAACAATGCCAGGATATTTTCACGTTTTGGAGCATATGCGATGATAGTTATTGTTTGTGTTGGTATATTCCGTTGAAAAGATTTGAAAGGACGAATGTGAACAAATTGGCTCATTAATTATTACAGATTTAAAGGCGATTCGATGTACCGTTTATACGATGTTACAGGTTTAACAGTCGGATATTAAATTGCCACGTACTCAGCTTTGTGAATATGGTATAAGCATTTGCATGTTTACATATTTATTGTAGCATATTCACACCTAGTGTACAGCTTTGTGGTGAAGGAGTGACTGTTAACAATTAATACCAGACGAATGTTGAATCGAGTAGACGTTTTACTCTGTAGATACGTTTGAATAATTGAATCGAAAAGGAGCATTTCGTCGTCGTCTCTATGTCCTCCCTGACCGATGAAGACGAGTCTTGGCAGAATCTTTGAGCTTTGTTGACATTTGACACGCGAGAGAAAAGGAGAAGGAGAACGCAAGGGGGAGAGAGGGAGACAGAGGGAGAATCGCGCTCGTTGTGCTTGTCGCTCTGTCATCGTGCATTTTGTAGTCAGTGTATTTGTGCTTCCTGTGCTCGTCCTCTTTCTTCGACGCGACCACGCGCCATTTTCGGCGGCCATCTTTCGATCGGTGACATCAACGCGTTACTTAATCCGAAAGAAGTCCTCCGAATTTCGACAACCCTTCCCGCGTCACGTCTAAAACGAATTGAAATATATTTCGGCAACTGTCATCCTACTAATCGTACCGGAAATAAAGTACAGCGAACCTTATCCTTTTTCGGTAATCATCGACAGTGTCATTCTTAATACATTTTGTTTGATGAAATTGTCAGCTCTGAGAAGCAGGAATTTTACCCTTTTTTCACATGCCTGGAAAAAGCGTTTTTACGCATTGTCAGGATTGCTGCCTAGTTAGGACGGGAATCTTTATTGTAATGTCCAAAATGGCGGAAAATCAGACGCGATGAGGAACGTCGGCGAGGTCGCTGAAGAATTCTCACAGCTTTACACGTAGAACTCACGTTAGATATGCATGCTAGCAATCGGCGCCGTGCACCGTATTGCACTTTCCGGCTCGTTGCACCGTTGCATGGTCGTCGTCCACGTGTAAAAGCTAGGAATCGAGCAGGGAAATGAATTCCGGGTATCAGGAGGGATTTTCGTACCGAATTCCGCGGGTTCGCGCGCCGTTCGGGCCGGAAAACTCCAGCCTGCTTCGGCGACGAACTCGAGCGAGATATATTCGAGATATCGAAAAGCAAATACCCAATATACCTAAAACTCTACCCGGTAATATCGCAATTCGTATCCTCCGAACAGAGAATAAAGGACGCTTTGATCCTACGCCGTCCCTCGACGAGGGGAAAAAAAAATTAATCAAATATTCATCATTACGATATACTTGAAGAAAAAACAATGGAAACTTTTTACGGGTCATTCTTGGAAATAATCTGCGAAGCGTCCTTTTTTTCATAGGTATATATGTGCCATTATTAGGAAACATATTTTATTGGAAGGAAAAAAAGGAAATCTTTCCCTGCATTTCATTGAGTCTGTCCAGTTGTGTCCTCGATAAGATTAAACGTGTTACAGTTTGAAGTCTGATGTAGATAATGGTACTGATTCGAAAATTACTTTCCTAATTATTATTGGCAACGCCTTCTGTAACTTTAAATTGTATTTAAGGTCTTAGGGACCAAATGAGCCGCGAAAAGGAGGGCCATTTCAGACCTTGTCGAAAATGTTCCCCGAGAAGGCTCGAGCGAGTCTCCGGTCTTCGTGGTCTCGCCATGAAGGTGGAAACGAGCCCGAACGAGGATCATAAATTTCATCTTCACCCCGGGGACTGTATTTCAGCGGGGTGAGAATCGCGACATTATTTTTTCACTCTCTCGCCCCGCCTTCCCTAGGACTGCGGCGATATATTGCGACGTTTACGATTAACAGTCAACTTGGGGAAAATCCGACATTGGTCAATTTGTCAGTCCTGCGTCGTGATAACTCTGGTCTTTACCGGTAAAAAAAAAAGTGAGGAAAAAAATAAGTGACGTCGGAGGACCATCCCCTATTTTCGGAGCAAGGCGATTTCAGCGAGTACAAAGTGAAAGTACGATAAACATTTTTTTTTTATTATTCCATCCGGACGCGGAGGAATATTTCAGATTTTTATTTAGTTACACGGCAAGGAGTGGGATCTCAAGAATTTCACGAAGCATCCTCTCACGGTTGAAAATTGTTATTTCGAGTCAAGCTAGCCGCGCCTGGTATTCCGGAAATAATCACCCCTCGTGGCGGAATTGCTGGTGGAAACGTGAAGGGCGGGGTAAAAAAAAAAGAAAAAATAGGAAAAATAGACAGGACCAGGGCACGCACGAAAGTTCATCCGCGAGTCCCGCGGCGTGCGAGCTCGTTCTGGAATAAACTTCCTAAAAAACACTAGGCTCAGCGGCGTGGCCGGGAACGTAAATATTTCGCCGTTTTAACTGGGCGTATGGAGCCTGCAATTAACATTCAGTAGAAAAGTGCCATCCCACCGTTTGTCCTCGGCCGGTGAATTAGCGCCCGCCTCCGATAAACAAAGCTCTAATGGAAACCCGGCGAAAAGCGAAGCAGAATTATTTCCAAAATTCACGTCCCATTAATTATATGCGCCGCTCAAACCTCGTTTTCGAATCCCTCAGAGTTGAAAAATAGTGCCTTCAAATCATCACGACGGAAATTCGACGTGAACTGCCCCAGAATTTCCCCCCAGCTGATAATATCTAAATAAATAATTCCCCCATATCTCCCCCCACATCCCAAATTCTTGAGAATTTTTCTCCTAGACCAAATCCCAAGAAAAAGGGTATACAGGAATTTTTTTCAAAATAAATCAAGAATTAATCAACCCTCTTTGGCGATATCGTGGCCCGAAAGTGTGGGTAGGACGATCGATCAAATTGCGGGGGAGAAAAAAATGAATGGCGAAAAAGACCAATTTCGAGATTTCCTCCCAATTTGGCGAGGCAGGGTCCCCGACCCAGGGGGACGTCAGGAGGAATTATGAAAACCGAGGAGTTATGAATTTGTAACCGGATGGCTCGTTAGCGGGAGTGCCGCGTAGGTGAATCCGCGAGCCGGGGGTGGGGGGTTGGGGTATCGTTAAATGCAAATCGTTTTCATAAAATTCAGACGATAAAGGGCTGGCGGGGGTCGCGGGTACATACGCGCACACGATGGCGTGTAAAACCGTTTTACGTCACGACGTCGGGGGCGAAAAGAGCTTTATTGGCTGGCGGACGGGCACAGGGGTGGCGGGGCAAGGCTTTGCGAGGGTGGCTTAAAAGCCGAGGAAAAATCTCATTTCGAGCCAGTCGGTCAACGCTCGTGTAAATCGTTAACCGGCTGCCTTTCGCGCTTCCCGGGGAAAAACGATCGATTTCCACCGCCGCCACTTTGCGAGTGCACACCCGAGAGCGGCCGAACTCGATTCCGAATTATTTACCAATTTAACCCCCCTCCCCCGATCCTTTATTTCCCTTGATTTCCCGTGTTATCGCGAGCGGAGGATCGGGTCTGGAAACGAGAGAAAAAAGGGGGAAAACGAAAAGCAAATTCCTAACCGGAGCGCAGTCGGTTGGTAATTTATTTACCGGTTTGAGAAATAAACATACCCCGCCCCTTTTTTTTATAAACTATTCGACCAGAGGCTGGATTAAATATCCAGATATTTTCCGGGATTTTCGGAGTTGGTTTTTAGGGATCCATTTATGTGGAGTTCGATTTCGGGCAATACTTGCTGACGAGGGGATTTTCATGCCTGGAGAAATGCTCGATCCTGGTTACGCGAGCTTGCCTTTCGGGAATACGGGTAATACGATTTGCGTAATGATGTGTCCGCAGTTCAAGTGCGTCTTGCAAACCTTGATCCAATTCCGCGCCTTCGGTATTTATTCGGAATTCCGCGGAATCTCGTTATCGTCGTCGCGGGAGGAGTGTACGTACTCTTGCAAGCTATCGAAACTGCAATCGGTTTAGAGAAATGCAGGGAAAATCGCGTAAGGTTTTATTTTATTTACCTGCTTCTGGTTACGCGATAATGTTAACTGGATTTCTCGTTAATTTTGGGAGGTTTACTCGGGGCGGGAAAAATTTGCGTTCAAAGGGAAGCGAGCTTCGACGCCGTGGGGAAACGTATCGAACTTATCGATCTTCCGCTTATAGAGCCTCCCGTAATCTCCTTTGTAACTGCGCTTCCGGAAACTCAGAAATTGATATCACGAAGCTCTCGCGAGAAGGGTTTCCGCCGAGCTTTGCGGGAGCTCGGCGTTGATAGGTTACAGGAACTTAGATGTAACCTTCGACGGAAGTTGATTCGATACCCTTCCGGTACATGTCAGAGTCCTAAAACGTCGTAAAGGCGAACACCACTGGCAATGTCATCCTTAAAATTGGTAAAAAATCAAGCTCTATCGTTCGAAATTCCCCTAAATTTTCCGAGATTAGCATTCTGTCATAATTACTCAATTTTAATGCAACTATGTCTACACCGTTTATCAAAAATATCGACGCTAGGAAGAATTCAGGCCGCAAGAAAATTATTGCACGACTTCCGATGGGCAAAAATATATTTCAGGGGAAAAAAAAAAGAATGAAAGCGGAAATATGGTCCCTTATCAAATCTCGTTTGACCGAATGCAATTTTCCCAGTCAACAAATGGCCGCCGGTCCAGATATTCGCGAGGAAAGTTCCAGCCCGTTCTTTGCATTAAGCTCGGAGAACAAGGAGAAACTAAGAAGTCCGAAAGTTCGCCCGATAAAAAGTCAGTTTCAGACCCCCCGAGGCATTTATAGGATGAGCTAGGATTTCGAGCCGAATCAGATAAAATTGGCCATAAATTTTGGCCTCCCATGAAATCCCGCCAGTGCGTGAAATTGTGCATAATGGCACATTAAAAAAAAAAATGCACCTCAAAGACAAATATTTAAACATCCCTCTTTACAATGTTCCATGACCATACTTTCTACACGACTGGGGGGAAAAAAAAAATCCAGGAATATCGAGAAATTTTGGGCTAAATTATATTATTTATCATTTTTCCTTCTCTCGATATGAGTTTTGAGAATTAGTCTGGAATATTCTTTGGCCTCGGCTGACAATATGAATTTTGAATACGTAGTCCTCGACAGACGCCATCGTTGGGGCGATACGAGCGCGAAGTCGCGATATTAGCCGTAAAAAAGGAAAGTAGGAAGGACGACCCTTAACATGCCTCACATATCGATTCGTAACGCCGGTATATTCGGTTAAACGGTAAAGAGTAACGGCGAGCGCGCGTGCAAGCTTTACGAGGGAATTAAACCGGGGCTTTAAAAGCGACTGCCATCGTAAGACCCGGAAAATTGATGTACAATTTAATACGCGTGTAAATCTCCCTACGATGCACCGGCAAATTCCAGCATCCTTTGGATGTCCTTTATTAAGCGGGCCGCTCGGTTTTATTATCCATATCCGTCGAATATTAATAAGCCCTTGCCAAGGAGAGTAGCCGAATTAGCAGTGCGTAGTTATCCGCTTGATAAGCCACGGCGTAAAGTTTAGAAGATTTAGATAAGAAATTTGAAAGGAAAATCTTAAATCAAGGTAGAGGTTCCCTGCCAGCGCATTGTATGACGTTTCCACATCAACGATTAATTCCGTGCCCTGAGATAAAGAATTCATTCAACCAAAGAAATATATTTCTAATTCGAAGAATAATTATTTCCCTCTAGTAAGTAGTCAAGATCGCGAAGAAACGTCGTATCCTATTTATTCGACTTTATTCGAGTGAAATAATTATTCTCTGAATTTACAAATTATATCTTTGGCACTGTTCAAAGAAATATTTCTCTGGTCCCATGACGTCTTTTGTCAGTGTACGTGCGACTCGGTGAGAAGAATTTCCGGAAAGTGTACACGTGGGAAAAAAATATCTATTTGGACGGATATAATTTTTCTTCATTCAGTCCATAGTATACGATTGTTAAATGGACGCCAAATACTTGGGGAGAAAATTCATTGATGGTCTAAAATATTATGAAAGATCGTATACCAAGTACGAAAATAATTTCACGTCTGACCAAATATCCAATTCATTGGTTTAATTTCTATATATTTTCCAAAATTTCGATTCGATACATCTCCTGACATTAAACAAATCGGCCGATTTGTTCTCTGCGTGCAATTAGGTAAACGAGGGAATTTAGAGCTCGGTGCTCGAACTGTCAAACTCTTGATCACTCGATAAACGCCATTTGCTTGTCGGTCGAGAAGGCGCGTACATTTTCCACGGTGGAGGGAAATACGGAAAAGAGGATCCGGCTCGGAGCATGCTTCGAGGAAAGCCGAGGCCTTCTGAGAATGCACTTTTCCGAATTACGGGGAAGCTATAGTGAACCTCTAGTCCACTGCACGTTGCACCGCTAGGCTCCCTTAGTCCATTGAATGTGGCATGCTGACGTGACGGGAGCACCGGACACGATTCTTGGCGAGCCTACACGATTCTCTCATTAGATCTTAGCGACGTGACCATATCACGAGTCGTCACCGTCGAGTCACGAGAGTCGTCGATTGCATTCGATCACGGACGCTGTGTTATGCCATTCATGCGAGAACATCTCATTTCGCCCATGAGATACTTACTTCGTCAATAGATCTTTCACTCGACAGCGTCGAATCCGGACGAAGCGAACCCCAAATTCCCGAAGTACAACAATGAAGACGTGATCTTAAAATACCTAGGAAGACCTAAATTTAATTTATATCACTTTTAAGACAAAGCGCTCGGCCCAAAAATATAAAATTTCTTGAAAATTTCCACAGCCGAGGGGATATCGATTTCAGTACGCTCTCTATAATTACCTGTGTACTCTTTATTATTTCCCGAGGAGGAGAAAATATGTAGATTTAATGTTACTGTACTCAGAAATCGGGACTTTACGCCTTTCACTTAAAAAATGATTTACTTGAAAAGGTGCGGTTATTTGACTGGTAAAAGTCGGCTTCGAGGGATCGTTTCTTCTTGCACTTGTACTTGTACTTGTTTCGGGGTTGGTTTCGTCCGGACTTGCAGGGGCAGGGGAACATGATCGATGCAGTTGTAATTTCGGCTTTCGGAAAAAAATTGAAAACGAGTACAGGTAAATGGGGTCGAAATAGGTCTCTCTGCGAGAATCCTATTCCGGATGTTAAGCTCCAAAATCCGCGATACCCGGGCAATGTCGCGATATATTTTCCCGGGCTAGTAAATTGCTGTAATTTCCCGGTCTGGATAAGCCTTTCCGTTTTCTGGGCTCGACTTGCCGGATTTTGGGCTCGTTTTAAGGCCTACCGGAAATTACGAGTCGCATCTTCGAGGGCGTCGATTTTGTTACAGAAACGGCACATCTCACGGAAATCGGTAAATCGGACTCGGACGGCTGGGGTTACTGCATAATTGATCATGTTCTCCATAACCCGTTTATGGAAAGTAACGTTATTAAGATTGTTTACAGGATCTTCCCAAAGCATTCGGGACGGTAATATAAAGAAATTCCATTTCCTAAGGGAAACGGAAATAGCTGATAGGCACCCCATAGGGTGTCCGTAAAGATGGTTCTTGCAATGACTTTGGGTCTCCAGCACAAGGGGAAAATCATAAATTCTCTGAAAAAAGTACCCGATCAGCTGCTCCAAATTTCAGGAAGAGAAATAGTCAGGACTTATCGACAGAATTTCCGTATCGCAAATTATTATCGTACAAAGAGATAAAAATTCCTCGATGACAATTATATTATTTTCACGTGGAGTGTTTATTTTCTTTATTTTCTTTATTTTTAATACTCCCGATAAGCTTATTTTTATATTTCTCCCTTACCTAATTATTCAATTAACCCCCGATAGACTATACTTTTTATCTCTTTTCGAGCGATGCAAGTAACTTGTGCATCATGCCCCTTCAGACAACAATTATAAACTCAAACTGTAGAAGTCGTTGGATATTACTTTTTTCCGAAGCGAAAATAATGAATAGAAATGATAAATTATGGGGAGCCTAGGTCGGGTGATGGACAACGGACAGCCGTCGATATTCCTGAATATTTCTGCGGTAGCGAGTGCATCGAGTGGGCATTTAAATTGCTTTAAATATTTTCCGAAATGTCGGATAAACGGGCCTCCCCGAATCGTGCAATATGGCGCACGGACGTTCGGTCGTCCGGCGCGAAAGAACGAAAATAATTATTCCCTCTTTATACCGGGGACCCCGGCGCGCCGTTTGGCGAAATTCATCGAAATTTCCTATTATTCGAAATTATCCGTGATATTTTAGCGGGGTTTCTCGCGGCGGCGCTCGCCATCGAATAAAAACTCGACGTAATTAATTGGGAACCGCATGACGCGCTTTATAGGTTATGGCGGCGGACGGGGAAATCGCGCTCCTGCGTCGATTCTTTTTGGCCCGTGAGATTGACTTGCAATATTGCAACAAAAAGAAAAATTACGCTTCCCAACTTTTACAGCCCCATAAAAAATTTATACGAGCCCACCAGAAATCTAATACTCGTTTATATACGTACACCAGTGTTGTACGTGAACCGCGAATTAATACTTCAGACGTGATGACAGTGAACCGAAGCTACGGAGTCATTAATCTCTCGTTTATTCGACAATAACACCCAACGATGATCTAAAAGTATCATACCAAATTTTAGAACCCGCGCACAGGGTCCCAAGAATTTTTATACCTTTCAGAAAGCCGGCTTAATCTTTTTATTTTTGAAGTTCGTTAATTGCTCTATTATAATTACCTTCTATTATTCTGTGGAAAATTAAGCCCGACATTTTGAGCTAATTGTTTATTTATGAATTTCCGCGAATTCGACTCACTTAAGGCAAAGTGCAAATTAAATGAGAAGAGTTAGAAATGTGGACGTTAATAATTGAATTCACCTTCTTTAAATAGTAATTATGGACAGTTAAGTTTGAAAATGATTACACCATATCTTGGAATAAATTGCGGTAGTACTTGAACGCGTACTGCGATTTACAGAATATTACACCTTTATTCAATTAACTCTTGAACATAATTAATTTCAGCACTGAGATGAATTATTAAATCTTGCCTCTTACTGGTCGTCGTTAACGAAAACGTGTTTCTCATTTCATCGAAATTCACCTCCTTCTATTATCATGATCTCGATAAGCGCATCATCCGCCATTACTGTATGATCTGTCCGACACTTCTGAGAGTCCTATACTTAAATGATCGATTTATTCTCAATTAGCAGGACTCAATCACCGTACACTGGTACGTACTTTTATGGACTTCGATGGGTTACACAACTACTTACCTTTCTCTCTCCTTTACTTCTGGTGTCCATGTATGAGTAACAATGTTATTGTCCGAATCGACGATAAGACATCCATTTAAGCGCAAATCGGCGTTTAATCGATTTCGGAAATGGCGGTCCTGGACGACACTGGTGTACGCCCTAATTGTAGGACTCGATTCCGCCTACAATTCACGTCCTTTTTAATTGTATATATGTACTTATATATATATAATCGACAACGGAGAAAAAATAATTCCGCAGTTCGGTCGCAACGAGGGCGAAATTTTCCGGGAATTGAATTAAATAAGCCCACCCTCTCCGGCACTCTTCTCTGTACATTAAAACGAGGTGTCGATTTTTCTAACTGTGTACATGTCTTTACTATATACCTTTATTGACTCAATGATGTTATTCTGTGGTGCTTTGCATGTCTCTATTGGACTCTGCATGTCGTATAGGGCATCGTAAGTACTTATAACGAACTCATCAGAGACTCCGAACACACGACACTCAGACTCTCTCGATCGCGATCGAGATCGATGCGGATCGATCTCAACAGCTGATTGCTTCGAGCCGTATTCGTGCAGACTTCGGATCCTCTTCCAATCCCACGGATCACTTACAATAAACCAAAGAAGACCTTAAAAAAGAAATGAGAAAAATCAAAGTTGCCAAAATCTCTCCGAAACTCATCCCTGGAATTATTTTACTGAAAATTCTTTACCGGGATTATGGAGTGGCCATGAAACGCGACTTGGGATTTCATGGATTAACTCTTCCGTAGATGAAACTTTTAACCGTTGAAAAATGTTAATTTGTTTTATTGGCTGGTGGAAAACGTAGAGGTGAAAGACGGTCCGATGCTTACGAATACGAGGCGAAAGTTAATCGACGACATATCAGAAACGGGACGCAGGATTTCCGGGGAAACCAATTTGATCCTCGCCTCGTTTCCGTCGCAACGTGGGCTAAGTCTAAATTACTTCCGGGCACAGGTCGGGAAATAAAGAAAGGAAGGCTCCGGTTCGTCGAAATAGAGTCCTGGCCACGGCCAGGAGTCTTCGTTCCGAAGTCGCATGGCTGTCGGGAGGACTCCGGGCGAGGACCTCGCCCGGCGTCTGACCTCTTCCAAAGCCGATCCTTCCCCGACACCTCGGGTGTCTTTCCGATTTAATTCTCGAGCAAAGATGAAGAGCGTCGAATGGGCCCCCGAGACCAGGGAATCGAAGTGATTCCATTCGCCGCGCTCCAATATCCGGGACTCCGGGAAAATGGCAGTCAAAGGCGTCCCAAAATGGCGCGAAAAGGGAATTTAAAAATTCATATCTCAATAAAGATATATACATATACGACGGAATATCTCGCGAACAGATGGTATTTCTTGGGGCTGTTTCGTCTTTCTATTTATTTTTTTCGGATTTTTTAATACCGTGTATTATTCATTATGGAGGTTCTTTACGTCGATCTCCTGCTCGCGGTGGTCCATTTCAGCTGTCTTCGGGTACCTCGTCGTCCTGAGGGTCAAAGTATACTACTCGATGTTTTAGTTTCTGTCACAGTACTAGGAATTAGTGGTAGTGGTAATATCTTTACATAGATTTCGTAAATATATGTGTGTTAACGTACGAGGCACTTCTGTCGGCGCGACACGGCGCAAGGGACATCGATACACCTCTTAAATGTCGCGTGCATACTTTATCACGCCTGCCTTCTCGCACGGCCATTCGTTGTACTTCGTGCGATCTTGTAGAGGAGTGGGTTGCAGCCATACTCGGGGGCTTCTAGTTTACAGAAATTGATCGTTCCTCCCCGTTAAAGAATCACTTCCTGCGCGTTAACATTCTCCGTGACAAACTGCCCCGCAATGTACGGCGTATTGCCTTACATTGTGATAGGGCTTGTCATACCGATAACAAGTGGCGCTGCACCCGAAGAAAATACAGGACGGTCCCAACAACGATACTAAAATTGATCAAAAGGCATTTTATACGAAATTATGGCGAGGCATATCATACGTGTACATATAAAAATATGAAATAATGATCGGAGGAGAGACGTTCGTTATCACAAAGGCGCTTATCAAAGCGATGGTACGTAATATTTGAAAATCGCCCCGACAGAAGATAGCCTCGTACAAGAATTCATCCTTTAAATAAAACCCAATATAATAATAGGCCATAAAAATAGCTGGTCCCCCTTGGTTCTCTCCCCCTCTTTATCCGTCCTTCTGCCTCGAGTTCTCCAAGTTCTCCGTTTTCCCGATTACGCCTACCAGCGTCGGTTTCATCCTACCCCTTTCGCCCCGTCCTCTTTTCGCGGGTTTCCTCCTCCTGGCCACCGATTAATCTTCCGCTCTCTCACTTCCTGGCTTCCTGTTCCCGCGTTGCCCTCGAACTGCGGTAAAGATTAACGAGAGTCCTCCTCCCAAGGGAAGGAAGAGGAACGAGGGAAAGAGGGCGATAGACCGCGAGGAAAATCGAAGTCCAAGATACGACGAGAGAAAATCTTCGATAATTTTCTCCTTTCTTGGTGTCTATCTCGGAACGTTTCTCTCGTTAATCTAGATCGCGGTAAAGCCTAATCAATAGAGGGGAATTACCAATTAAAGGAAATCTTGACAGAAATCCCACTCCAAATTTTTCCTCAAAATAATTTCCCATTACTCGATCGAGCCCATGCCTCCGAGACGCTCGTCGATCGTCCCTACATATGGACATATTTCTGCATTATTAATTCTCGAAGCTAATTTTATTATCAAGTTTGGCCGAGAAATAAGATATTTCCTATTTTGCTTGTCTGTCAGCTATGCAGATAAATTTTATCGTGTAAGAGGTGCATCGAAACTCGTATCTATCGATGCACCTGCTTTCGGGCTCGCTAAATAAACGATGCCAATCGCCGGAACGTGGCTAAGCTATTTACGTCGGATTGTGCGATTTATTTTGCTGAATTAATAACCTGTTTACGTGGTTCCCGTTAAGTCCGTGATTATCGAGCGAATTTCCCTCAAAAATGAGTGTCGATTATTCTTGGTGTCAGTGTTTTTATCCCATATCTGTATGCCTCAATATCTTTCCTGCCTGTCTCAGTGTCTTCTTCCCTTAAATTCTGATTATGCAAAATTTGATAATTGTTGTGTACGTACAAATTATCTGGGTTTCGGGCCTGGAACGACGAGCGTCTCTGTTGGGACTATGCATATGTGTGCTTACGTTTCTTATCGCCCTTTTCCCTGGTTTTCAATTCCTAAAAAAAGATAAAAGGTAAAAGGGTCGCATGAACATGGTACGGGGAATTTCGTAAAAGTAACCAGTTCTGCATATATATACATATATAAATATGTACATATATATACACATATTGGATTTTCCAGCGCCTCTATTTTGCCTTTTTTCAGATTTATCTCTGTGTGCTCCAAATTTGTATACAAACCCAGCAATGCCTGAAAGGGCCCCTAACCTTCCTTTGGCTCCGCATTTTCCATTTTTCAATGTTTTCCCCTCTCTTTTGATTACCTCCCATTTTCGAAAAAAAAAAAAAAGGGAAAAAGAATGAAACGTCCTTTATGCTCCGTTTTTAAGAGCCTCGTAGGATTCGTAGCCATAAAGGAAATCCCAGGAGCCTGACCATCCTTTCCGTTTCTCCATCTTCCACTTCTCCTTCCTTCCTTTTTCCTCGATCTTTCGTTCTGGCCTCGGTGTCTCTTCGCGTTTTATTTCCTGTTCTCTCTTCGTTCGTCTCATCTGGTTACTTTAATTGTCACTGTTTTTTGAGATCCTAGTAGTTGTCTGTACGATCGAAGGATCTGGTGATGATGAAGGAACTTTCGTCCTGTAGGAAAAGGAGGATGGTCCTGTGTACAAGTTCTACAAGGCGGTCCTCGACCATGCCGAAGACTTCATGAACACCCTGACGAAGCTGCCCCAGGTGACTCTTTTCGCCCCCAACAACGCGGCCTGGGACGAGGCGAAAATCAGTCACGTGCTCCAGGACAAGGAGAGGCTGATGAACATCCTGAAGCTTCACTATGTCCAGGAGACCCTTCCCTTGGAGAAGATCCTCAACAGGGGTGTTAATCAAGTGAGTAGATTACCTGTTAAAGAACAAAAATCACCTGATCGAATAGCCCTGCTAGACTCACCTGGATAACCGAAATATATAAATTAATAAGGCATACCCGTACCACGTGCATATGCAAGCTGTCCTTTGGTATGAAAAATTCTTCCCCTTTTCAAGCACCTTCGATACACTTTACCAGACGTCCTCGCTAAGAGTAATGTACAGCTAGCACTAGATCGTACATACCTGTAAAACATATCAACCAATTCTTCTGAAATACTTTTGCCCCAGAAAAAGAAGTCTCGTAATTTATTTTACATTTCTGTCGTCGCAGGAAAAACCACATAATTTTCTAATCAACTCTCGATATCCAAGCAAGACTCTAAATCACTCGTTATTTCTCTTTTCTTTCTATTCTTTCAAGAATCCTACCCTGGGAAGCAGCCTTTTCGAGGTGATTAACAAATGCAATTGTCGCTTATTTCAAATTATCAATGTTATCAACCCGGAAATTCCGCAAAAAACGAACGTCCTCAGCTTCTATTGTTTCTCTTGCAATATAGTAATAATTGGTTTGTATGGCTTATTGCAGTGCCTTTGACTTGATTAATTTCGCATCCCCTTCTAAATTATGCAAAAGTATGACCTAAAGGTGGTGCATGATCCCGGCAGGTTTTTCGCGTAGAATCTCCTCGTAAAAAGATTTCTCTGAAATTCACGGGCATTCGAAGCCGAAAGACTCCTTCGAGGCTTCTCCGTCGAATGATTTCATGGTAAATTAACAGGCTCGACGGGGCAAGTACGCGCAGCCACTTGTGACAGTAATTAATCGCTCGTACGGTATGTCTGAAACACGCGTTTCGTGTATGGTTAGACACGCACGCGAAATTACTCGCGGCGTACATCTAACGAGTCGTTTAAGCCGTCAGAAGAATTCCTTCGCGGAAGAATAAGAATTAAAAAATAAAACATGACACTATCCACAACTAAAGTCATCTACGATATTCTTATGCTATCTGAAGAACACAAAATAGAATTAATTGAAAATCTTTGAACATCGCAATGGCACTATTTAATATTAAAAATTAGATTAAAGAAGGATACTCAATAAAAAAAAAACACTTAGATGTCGAAAATAACATTTGCGATATCACAGAATTTCAAAAGCGCGCTCGGAATTCCTTTACTCCCGATTAGAACATTTTGGGCTTTGTTTGCAATAATTAATATCCCACCTCCTTCTCTTCGTACGACAAAAGTCAATATTATCCTAGATAGGTGCATTGACTCGGCGAAATGCATGCACGTAATGCTTGCGAACCGCTCGTAACGCTTGGCAATTAGCAAATCGGCATTAGCGCACCTGTCGGGCTTTTATGATAATCCATGCCGTTAATTAATTTATGCAACTGCTACAAAGTGCAGTTTCACAATAGGTGGACCGAGCGAAGTAGCAAGATTTTTATTTTTCCATTCATTTTTATCCCCGTTTTGGCCTTTTTCGTGGTAACTAGAAATTTTAATAACCAATGATTCTTTTTATTTGCACCGAAGAGCTAAATTCTCTTAGGACAGAATTTAAAGCAATGACATAAAGGTGAAATTAAATGATAATTTGTTGGATTAATCTTGGAACCTTGAAAAGTAATGTACTCGGTCGATGGAGCGATTTCGGCGATATTTTCGGACCTTGCACAGCTACTTTTTTAAAGAGCCTCGGCGCAATCTCGACAAGACCCGATGCACCAAAACTTGATTTAATCATTCCTCGATTCATCGGCGTACATTATTGAGGTAGGCACGCGAGGTAATCAAAGCCAGAATTCCATATCGACGCAATTGCATCAGGGCAACGGAGTCGTGGTTATTGAAATCGCAATTAGTAATATCAGAGATTTCGCGAAATTACGGCGATAGTACTGCGATTATTCTTGCCGCAATGGCGCGGAAAATTGCCAATTCGGTCGATCAGATTTACCAAAAATGTCTAACCAGATGTTAACATTAATAGACATTTCAATCGGTATCCAGAACGTGGAAGAACATCGTCATAAAGGCTACAAAACGTGTTTCTATTTTTTCTTTTTTTTTTTCTTCTCATAAGTACTTGTATTCTTTGAGAAATTAAAAGTGAGAGGCTTGATAAATAATTCCCTCATCTGGGTAAAAAAATTAAAAAAAAAAATTAAAAAAGATTGTCAAAAAGCGGGAGAATTCGCGAAAGCACTTGTGAGAAAGACCATAATACATGGGATGAGAGGAAATTAGAGGGAGACCGAAATGGACGTTATTGAATGGCCAAGTCAAGAGCGCAGTACTCTCTGCACTCTCTCCATACTCTCTCGTTCCGTCATAAGAGTAACCGGAAGCGACTGAGTGCATGGCGAGTAATTCACGAGGATCACTCAATGAGATCTGCGCTTGGAAAAGCGGAGCCCATCGCGCTGGACCATACGCAATTTGCACGCGTTTGCACGTGAAAAAACCCGGCCAGTACTCCAGCAAGTGCATGTCAAAGAAAGCGAGGAAAAATGTTAAATATTCCAGCATTGGTCCCTGCATTTCGCCGGAATAGAAAAAAAAAAAAGAAAAGAAAATTGGTACCTACTCGCTTCTAATAAAAATACCAATCGGTCACCTAGACTTAAAAAATATCTCGCCCGGCTGCCGGACGACCCTTGCGCAATTATTACCTTACTCTCCTTATTTCCGCCAATTTATCCTGCTTACCCGTTACTCGCTTTTCGCGTGTGCTGGTTCCTTTTCTGTAGATTCTGTAGATGCTTACGAGCCCGATGAAATTATGGTAATTTTTGCGCCAATATTTTGGGCTTGGTCTAACTGATTTGCTTTTGCAGGTGCCAACCGCTGCCGAGAAGAAGAGTCTGTACTTTAACGTGGTGCAAGGACCTACCGGGAACCAGACATTAACCGTGGAGGGTGGAGGAGTAAACGCGACGGTCGTCACCCCCAACATCGCGGCGACGAATGGAGTCATCCACATCATCGACAGGGTCTTTGGAGTGCCCTACATCACCGTCCTGGACAAGCTCAGGACAGACCCTTCCCTGAAGTGAGTGCACCTCGGGTACTCCCTGCACTTGTCCTTACGACTCGTCCCTGAACATTTGTAAAAAGGACCCTTATATTAAAAGCGTTCATAAGCGATGGTCGCCAAAATGGGAAGCATTTCTCGGCAAAGGATAACGCCCAGAGGCAGCGGTGGCTCTCTTCAGGATTTCTCTGAAACGGCGCGACATGCTCTCGTTCCAATTACCGTGGAAGTGCACTCGCGCGGGCGCAAAAACTATAACCAGGTCTTACCGGAAATTGCTCGGTCCTTCTGACCCCGCCTCGGAGCTCGCACTCTGCAGAAGCCCAGGACCTATTAACTCCGTTCCGCGTACGCCTTGATATTGTCCTGTTCAGTTTTACCGGCTGTCCTTAAACCCGACCGGAAAAAAAGGAGAGCACCTGATTGCTCCCATTATCCGGCAGAAATTTCCGTAACTTCCCCAGGAAATCCGCGCTACGTCTGCAGGCTCCCTTTAGACCTCCACTTGCTCGACAAACATCCCCCTAAAAATTCAATATTTCTTACAAAGTTCATGATCTTATAATTCGCCGAGAAATCCGAGTGTCGCTACCTTCTCGTTACCTAAATCCATCTTATCCATATCGTGAAGGTAATTATACCAAACTCGTAGAAGGCTCGAACCAGCAGACCCTCTAGGGTATTCTCAAACATTCCTGAAGATTAAACAATCTGATATTAAATTTTTTTTTTCCATCCTCAGAGGTCACGATTCCCATGAACTGGTGGGATAATTGCGCGGTAAGGATAGATCATTTTCCAAGTGACTTCTCCAGGAAGTCGAATCTTTGGGGCAATGGCCGAGCAGGACTTCCGACGTCCGAAATGCGATTGGATAATGATCAAATCATGTAATTGGGGGAAGTCTGATCGAATGGTTGTGCCCGGGCTGGAGTTTCATTAGGAAGGCTTGCCTAATGCAAACGGTAACGGGGACACGTCGATGTATCGGCGGAGGCGGTGGGCAATGTCGGGGGTAATGGTATATATCCGTAGCGGCAGATGATCGTTACCAAGTAAGTTATCTAGGAGAAGTATCTATCTGGCGAGCTATCGGAAGGTAATACGTTACTGCCGCGGACACGGCGTCGGGGGATGAACGCGGAAACGCGGCGTTAGGCGTTAGCTTTAATGCCATTAGCCACCCCCGACTCTCTCCGGCCTTTAATACGATACCCACGGTATCGTTACTCGATGCGCCGGATGGATGGTGACGTCGGTGTTCCATCACGCCGTCCTACGCGTCTGCATCGTCGCCTGCATCGACGGTGATCTGCTGCACCGAGCTTTTTAAACACCGAGTTTGACGGTGCCAAATATCCAGTGGGAAATATTCCAAATTGTCCCTCTTACTCAGGATCTTGAACAGATTTTATTAATTGGTCGTGAAAGATTTTCTTTGATTATAAATAGGAATACATCGATGTATGGTGATGTTCCATCACGTCGTCCTACGCGTCTGCATCGTCGTTGGTCCGTCACCCCGATCAGCTGTTTCGTCCCTAGCCACCTAATTTATAGACGTCAAAATGTGAGAAGAAATTATTCCTAAATGCCCTCCTGATCTTATGTTTTATTTTTATTTTTTTTTCCAATGGTCCAAATTAAATTCTCAGACCGAAAACGCGATTTAATCCATCGCTGCTAGATCTTCTCGAACCCTCGTTAGACTCGATCTAATAAGAAACGTCCTTACCTGTTGCAGCTCCACGTACTACCTGGGCACGCTAGAGGGATTCAACGCCCAGCTGAACGACACGACGAAGCGGTTCACCTATTTCGCTCCCAGGAACTACGCGTGGGAAGCGGCCAAGATCAGCTACCCATCGACCTACAAGAAAATATTCATGCCCGAGTACAGATACCAGGTGAGTTCGAGCGTTCGTAGGAGCATTAATGAAATAATTTCCACCCGCCTCGTCAGGAACTCCTTTTCGCTAATCGGAGATCACGAATCGTTCTTTCCAGTCGAAGCAGATCCTGGAGCGTCACCTTGTCGTAGCCGACCAGGCGTACAAGATGTCGCAGCTGAAGGCGATGAGCCACAACGGATCCGTAGCCCTGACGTCCGTCAGGGACAACCTGAAGCTGCGAGTCAGAGAACTGGACGACAGTGAGTACCACCAGGACTCTTCGCTCCCGGTCGCTCGTCGCCGATCGATCGATCGAGTCGCGGCTCCCACGTGGTCGATCCGCGACGAGCGCCGTCGCGAGATTCGATCAGGACTAATCGATCTGTTTCTCTCTTTGCCTCTGTCTAATCACCCACCTCCCGCGTCCATTATCTCATTGCGCCCTAATCTCGCCCAGACGACAAGATCGACGAAAACGCGATCGTTCCGACCTCCGCTGGTGAGTTTGCGACCTCTCTCTTTTCTCTCTCTCTCTCTCTCCCTTTCTGTCTCGTTTATGCTCTCGTATGTGCCTCTCCCGCGCTTCCATGTGTCTTAACGCTGAGCGGGCGACAGGTGCTTTGCACCTTACGCGAGCACCACGATTCACACCGACGTTTTGCGCACCCGCCATCACCGCCGCTGCCACCGAGTGACACCTAATGCACGCCAGAAGCATAAACTAGAAGCCTTCGCTGTCAATTAGCCGCAGCCTCCGTGCCGACGAGGCGTGCACTCGCTGAAGACGCGTGTACCCACCTATGTGTCCTATGTGTTCATCGGTATGTACCCGAGTGTAAATTCACGGGTGTGTACCCATGTACAGGTTCGTGTGTGAGTATCCATGTACGGGTTCACGGGTGTGGACTCATGTACGGGTTCATGGATGTGCATCCACGTGTGCGTTTACGGATACTCGTGTCAGTGGCTTGGGTGTCTGCATATATGTCGGGTATGTACCCATGCGTTTGCTCCACTGTGCGTCCATGGGTACATACCCATAGGGAGAGTAATTGGGCGCCTTGCTCCACTTTACCTCCGCGCCTTAACGTCGGCCCTCGGGAACGCCTCTTCGCGACCTGGGGAAGGTGCGTCGATTCTGGATCATCTTGGAGTAAGTTTCAAGAATCCCTACCTGGCGGGAGAACGCAGGAAGGTGGCTCGATCCGGGTCCACCTTGAAATAAATTTTCAAGAATTCCTCCCTGCCGTCGAACCTCCCACTCTTCGAAAAGGACATCCAGGTCTCTAAGATGGACTCTCAAGGACCTCCACCCCAGAATCCCGGAAGTTGAATTACCAGATGGACGGCAATCAATGATTTGCCCAGGCCGAAAGAAACCCTAAAAAGTAAACAGGGCTTCGAGAATAGCTCCCTCCCTCTGGAGTCGCTCGGGGCGAGGACTCCCTCCAGGAGGTCTTTCTCCAAAGGCCGCGAACGTCTTTGTCTCCTCGGGTTCGATCATTGGCAACAAACAACGCCAATTAAGGGCGGAACTAATTTATCCCCTCGCGAGCAGCGCCGATGAGACGCTTCCTCCTGACTTCCGGTCTGTCGCTCGCTTTTGTCTTGCGCCGCGTTAAATTGCGAGAGCTCGCTCGCTCCCGGGAATGCAAATATTTTCTTTCTCCGGGCCGATCCGCCCCCGACGTCGCGGCGCTATTCCAGCCGTTCAATCGAGGGGTGGGTTCGATCGATTTCCGAAGCGTATCGGCGCGCGGCGCCGGACGATCGCCCGGAATCGAGGGGGGCGGCTTTCGATAAATCAGTTGTCGGATGTTACTCGAAAGAGCTGCCTTCGCTAAATGACCATAAACCGCGAGTTTATGCGAGATCGTAAATTTCGGGGTTTTTATGCCTCGCCCCCCCGCGTCGTCCCCCCGATCGATCGCCGCTTTTCGGCACCGCCCGTCGACGTGGAATCACGCGCCAATGGCTAAAAATCGATCCTCTGCTTCTGTATCGAGCCCCGGTTTCGGGAAAGAGGACGGATATATTTCTTCCCCTCTTTTATCAGGACGCGTTACCCCTTCTCTCTGCTTAGATCACGGTTCACCAATCGGTGGAGGCGCTCCTAAGTCGATCGATTCTCTTTTGACGCCGGCTATGTGACACGGCGTCACGAGGCGCTACTCAAAAATTGGTCTAGCACGATCACGCACTTATTTCAAACATGTAGAGGAATTAAAGATGCATGGTACTAATTTTACCTCTTTTTTGCCGTACTTCATAGTCGTACGAGTACAATGGATTAGTCATTTTTGGAGCCGCTTATCGACACGCAATTACGCGCCGATGGCTGGAAATCGATCCTCTGCTCCTGTATCGAGCTCAAGTTTCGGGAAAGAAGGTGGAAATATTTTTTCCCCTCTTTTATCGGAACGTGTTATACCTATCCTCTCTTATTAGATCGACCCCTTTTCGGCACCGCCTGGACAACGTTTCGCCACGTGGTGGAGGCGCTCCTAAGTCGATCCTAAGGGCAATATCCTGCAGGATCTTCGAGGAAAGGTTTAGGAAAAGGGTCTGAAAATAGGTTTTCCTGGATTTCGCCGTCGTGTGCGATCGTGTCGGTTTCCTGTCGACCGATTGACCTCCTTTTGACGCCACCTATGTGACACGGTGTCACGTGGCGGTGGGTATCTACTTCTCACTAGATCCGAAAGGATCGTAAGCCCCGACTTTCCTCGAAAAGGTACTCGTATTTTCCTGCCTTTTACCTTGCCGGGCAATCATATCGGTTTCGATCGATCGACCTCCTTTTAACACCGCCGTTGTAACGTGATGACACGTGACGCTACTCCGAAATTACTCCAGCAGGATTGTAGAACGGTTTCACACATGGAAACCAAAGATGTCAGGTATAGATATTAATATCGTATAAAGAAATCAAAGGTATATCATTCTAATTTTGTCTGTCCTTTGCTGAGCTCCTTAATTCCATAAAGAGTCCACCTATCCTCCGCTTTTCGGCGCCCTTTAGCGTATAGATATCTCGCAAAGCTCCTCCGAAATCGATCCTATGGGATCGTATTAATGATACCCCGAAGTTTCTCCAACAGGATCATAATACCGTTCCAGAAATGGAAACCAGAGATATATTGATATCATCGATAAGATATATGATACTAACTTTACCTGTTCCCTGTTGAGCTTCATTATTCTATAAATTGTTCATTGGTCCTTCGCTTTTCGGGGCCGTTCGCCGTATAGATATCTCGGAAAGCACTTCGAGATCGATCCTCCGGGATCATAATGCCCACAGCCTCCGGGAAAGGAACAGGGACGTCTAAAGCTCCGGAGGACACGCGAGAATTCCCGCAATCCGTGCCACAAAGCAGGGAATTCTGGCCATTCGCGGCGGTCCCCGCAATCGGCGAGGCATTACTGTTTTCCGAGCTTTTCCCGGCTGAACAGCCCCCGCCATATATACGCGTCGCGGACGATTTATTATGCACCTTTCGACCGCCATTTAAATGCAAATTCCTTGATTACCCCTGGCGCTAATTGCTACGTGCTCCGTTCCGTGCGAGGCGCCTCTAAAAGCACCTTCGCTAGCGCTTCAGAAAGCTCGCCTCGTCAATGGACAATCATGGGCTAATTTCGAAAGTCGAAAAATCTCGCCGATTTGCGACCCCCACGGTTTATCGGACGATTCGGCGTCGATATATCCCTCCACTTTTTCCCCTAAAATCGAGCCATTGCGAGGGGAAATGTTTCGCGATACGAGAGCCACTCCGAGGGCACCGGCTAACGACCTCGGGAAAGTTTAACAAAGCGCCGATAAATATTCAAAAGGCGTGTCCCACGCTATTCTCGCTTTCTGCTCGGGCTTAGAGGTCGAGGTTCGGTTTTTTACCCCCTCTGCAGTTATTCTCCCTCGTCATCCACACTCACCCCCTTCGGATATCGCTTTTTCCTCCAATTTCTCCCCCCCTTTTTTTTTCCAATTATTATTTGGAATTTTTCTCTCCCCGATTAGAATTTGTTGAGTGCGCAGCGAGGCCGGAAATAATTCCCGCACTTTCCAGTCGAGCTTAGACGTGAGCTTAGAGGACATGCGTTCTCCGTATTTCCTCTGTTTCATTATTCATTTATTTCTCTGGTTACCTATGTCCGTCTTTGCTTCTCTCTTGCGACTCATCCTGCGGGGTTCTTATATTTCATGCTCGCACCGTGTGCGGGGATTCAAAATTGCCGGATTTCCTTTGCTGCATCCTCTTCACGAGAAAGCCATCTGTACAGTGTTTGCCGGGGAAGCATTGTTTGGCCGCCGTGGAGGAGCATCGAATTTTCCGTCTGTGCTTATTGCCTCCGTACATTCTGGCTCCGAGAACTTTTATCCGACTCTGGGCCTAAAACGTTGAAGGAAAAGTCTCTTTGTTAAGGCACGCGTCATGCATAAGCGCGGCTTGCGAATGAAGCTTGGATATCGAATTTATTTTTTTAGTCATCTTAAGGTGTTACGAAAGTATCGTATACATATACCAAAAAATCAAAGTATCTATAAAACTCTTCCCCAAACTGGGCGCACCGAATAATTCAAAACTTTAACACGTGATTACGAAGGTCCTGATGAAGGTCTTGAAAGTGCCGAAACTTTTATCAATATTTTGTCGTTTTGATATAAAGAATGACCCTTTTGTAAAACCTTAAATGTCTGAAAATTTGGTACTCTTGGCCAAGGAACCGTGGATACGTGTCATATGCTTTTTTTCCTCGTATATTTCGCCAACGACGATCGATGCAAATCTCCATTTTTGGCCATTTTGGGAGACAGCTTCGCCATTATTTTGTGCCTGGAACGCTCAATCTGCTCGACATCGTCTGCTTCGCAAAATAGGCCTGTCGACATTCTTCGAAATTGTGCACACAGATCACAGAGTTAGACGTGACGTTTATTTAACTGCACGCAGACGAAAATAGTGCGAGCCGCTAATTGCATCGGGTTTGCAGTATTTTTTTGCGAGGAGAAATTCTACCTCAGAGATGTTACGCTTGTACATTAACGCAATAATTGCAGTGACTGAGCGACTTCTCGAGGTATCTCGAAATGTTAGGGTGAAGTTGTTGGATCTATTTACCATTTTCTTTTTTCTTAAGAAAGCCAGAAATTGGAGCTTAATTAGAAAACTACTTCTTTTTCGAGTTTCCTTTCCGCGGAAGTTTCGGTGCGTCCGCCTCACGTATTTATCTCGAAAATGAACTGAAAATGCAAATAATTCTTTCAAAGATCGAGGTTTAAATGTTGGTAATCACAGTAATTAACGGGTAGAGGTATTAGCAATGCACAAGGATCCTTGATAATCCTGAAGTTAATTCACCCTCCGAGTACTCGAGGCTCGAAGTCAATTTTAACATTGGAGTTCGGAATAATCAGCCTTGAATTTTGCTTAATAATTAACGAGCCTGAGGAATTAAAATTACATTAGACATATAGCTCTCTGGAAAGTATATGAATTTTGTCTAAAATATTTTTCTGTAATTATTAAAATGGGACAGGTATCCGAGACGATCGAGGTGTTCGTCGTCGATCGAACTAGGCATAACCTATACCTACACTTTTATTTAATTTTTTTAGTTAATAACCATGTGCTAATTACATTTCCTTTTCGTTCCAGGTTATTACGTGGAGTGGCGAGAAATCAGGATCCGAGTTTCCCGGTCCGACGTGGAGTGCACCAACGGCATAATCCACGTAATCGACACCGTCTTCATGACGGATAGCGACGTCCGAGTTCCAGGTGGCGCGACCGTCGCGACGCTAGCGCCGCACCTCCTCATGATTCTAATAGCCAAATGGCTCTTGTAAACTAACCAGGGAATTTAGGTTATATCTAGGATATCTTGAGGCTGTCCGATCGACGTCGCGGCGACACAGGGCGAGGATGTTTGTCCGAAATGCTTCGCTTTCGCATCCACAAGCAACGAGGGACCCGATGGCCCTTTGCAGAGGATGCTCGGAACTAAATCGACGAGGCTATCGCCCTCTGCGGAGAGACGGAGAACTATTCGACCTGGAAACCGACCTTCGCACGCGAAGGACCTTCGAACCAGATCAAAGGAACTCACGATGCAGGATTTCGCCACCCAGGGAACGGCACCGACTGATCAAAACGCCGACTGAGCAAAAAGCGGCAGAATCGAAGACGTGGGATAGAGGTTCCTCCCTGGGAAACGATTTTTTTCATTTTCTACCGAGGTGTTCCTACGCAAAGATGGACTCGCCGGACTACGTGTGGTTTTTCGGGCTTCGCCTGGAAACACGTTCCCCGTTTCGTCGATCTCCACACATCCTATCTCTTATGCTCGCCAGCGAATGCCGTGAAAAATCTGCTAGATGGAATATATAGGAAGAAAATGGTAGAGGATAATCGAACGACCGAAGATTCAAGGAATGCGCGACAAGCTGGCGGGCATTTTCCGAGTGGAAGGATCCATGGAGATGCAAGGAAGGGAATTCGCGTGCGGATAAGGACGAAACGAGATGCGGACACGCTCGTACGATCGCTCGGCCTCAAGCGAGGATAGCCTATTATTTATTGATGATTTTACGGGTTAGACGTTAATCGTACCAAATAATAAGTAACCGGAGGACGACCGAACGAATCTGTGGGAACTCTCGACGGTGCGAGGGGCAATGGCGGACACTCTCTACGGAGTACTACTTAAGTTCTCGAGGGGGAAGCGAAGGAGTATGGAAATGTAATAAGGATCGAGGAGAGCGTCTCCGAATTCGATCGTGCTAAGTGGCGACACACATCATTGCGTGCGACATTTTTACAACCATGATGTATCGCGGTTTTAATTTCTGCGCGCCTTCTTCGGCCTCGTCGCGGAAATCTGACTTCAACGCGCATCCATGGAAGAAGGGAAAATCAGGAAATTGTTCGAAACTAGTCCGAGATAGGTCGAATTAGGCGCGTTTCTTTCGTTCGACGTACCGTCTACTTACTACTGAGAATACTGCCAGACTATATCGTTCTCGCGTCACGCGAAAGAAACTTTGTACAATTAGGTGAAGGCGAAACTCTTGGCGGCTCTAGCCCTTCGGACAGTCCTCGGACTTGCCGACGATTTAACTCGTTTAACTCTGGGCTATCTTTACGGTCATCTTTGGATCATCCGCATGCATGGTTACTCCGAATAAACCAACTCGTTAGAATCCTGTTGTCCATTCAGGTGCGTCATCTGGTTGACACAAAAACATGGAGGCTGTATAAGAAATCGAAAATGAAATTTAATTCTCATTATATAGGAACTTACAATTAATCACGTTATTATAACGTATTGCATTACATTTTTATAACAAGGGTAATAGCTTGACGATGCAAATGTCTATAACTTTGTTCTTCGAACAACCTATATATAACGGTAAAACAATTGGACTTTTCAAAATTGTTAATGACGTCTTATTATTACTCGCTCCAGATATAAATGTTAGACAACAATGACGTTAACCCTACTGCTATAATGAAGAGAACAGACGGATTCATTCCACTCAATTTACTTTCCTAATGATAACGTTGTTATATAGCCTCCGTTTTTGCATTGGGTAGATACTTGTTCAGCATTGTTGCGAAACGCAGGTTTTGGATAAGTCTGACAAGGAAAGATGTCAAACTTAAGTTGAAAAGGATATCGAGTTTTTGATGTTAGGAAGAGCGTATCCAGATAAGCATCGCGATATACAGTTTTTCTGCAGAAAATCATTTTTAAGAGGTGAAACATACCCCTAGAAATTAAGAGAAAAATAATGCGTTGCTTATTTAGGTATAATCTACCTATTGTCAAAGTTTCAATGTCTTTTTTAATGGAGTTTATAAGTTTTTCCTCGTAAGGCTGATTCGGAGAGGTTTAGGATATAGAAGGTAGGACGGGGTCGGAAATAAAGCATCCGGATATAATGTAGGAAAGCTCGACCAAGGATAATTTTAAATGAATAATGTGACACGCGCCTGCAAGGATCTTCTCGAGGCGTGATAGAATTAACGTTAAGTGCGCTTTTGTGGCGCTCTCGGCGGCGATTCTCAAAGAGGACGTCGCCGAGGTGTTGAATGGTCATTTAAATGAGATATTAATAAAGATACGCCGAAATTGGAGGGTCGAAAAATCGGAGATTCGGGATGCGAGCTTTGGTTGGAGCGACGAAAGGAAGTGGGAAGGGAAACAATCGATCTACAGTGCGTTCACACACGTAGCCGTCATTTTCACGAAAGCTAATAATCAATATTACATGTTGATATCAGTCTATACATATAATATGTGATATACAGAGATATATTGAAGCGGAAGAAAGTACGAGTGGGGAACGCGACACGATCGGAACCAGGGGAACAGGGAAACGAAAGAGGTGAAAGAGAGAGAGTACTATCAAATAATTAACTTACTTGTTGTTGGGATGAATAATTATTAATTAATTATATACATAAACTCTAATTAACGCTGTTTGTTCGTTAGGTGAATGAAATAGTGAAACTCTATCTCTCTGTATAGATGTGTCTTAATGTTCAGCTTCTCACAAGTGAAATCGTACTCGATATGTGAGGTAGCGATGGGTACGAGCCAGACTCGAAAAAACAAGTTTCAGGATGTCTGGCCCGACCTCGTCGCAAACCACTCTTATTACATATACATACTTGCAACTATTGCGCGAAAGCTGCGTAACTCGTACCGATAGTGTAATCTAACTTTTTTTTTCTTCTTTTAATTTAGAACTAACGAAACGTATCTTACGATTTGAGATTCAAAAGTGGATTTTTCAGTTCCATTTTTTTACTCCAGCTGTGTTCGCTATAAAATTCCTCTTTTTAACTTCGCTACTTGGAGCGCAAGTTTACAATTCGGCTACATTTAAGAAGGTTAATAATTTCTGTTTTTAATCTTCTTAATATGCATTTCTTTGGCATATTATAAATCAATCTTATTAATGCAAACAAATCTCCGCTCGTTGTGAAGTATGGATTTTTTTTTTTTCAGAGTAGCGATAGCTGCCAATTACGAGTCAGTCAGCTTTGATAATGTTGCTTTTCGTCGGCATTGTCGGAAGTTCATCGAAATAATTGCACGATTGAGTAAAAGCTACGCAGCTTTGCCAAAGTACTTGCGAAAATGGTGTGCAAATTCGAGCTCACCCGGGGCTGGGCTTAAATGAAAAAATACTCGACCCACTCGCAGTTTCACTAGCGCACTCGTACAATTGCACTTGCAATTACTAATTTTCGCGACAACCCTCGCCCCCAACTCGCCCCTTTGCTGTACACCTCTGCCCAGCCATGTACGTAACAGTGCCGCCGAATTTTTCCCGGTGTTTTTCCAGAGAGTTAGGCTTTGCATGTGCCGGTAGGTCGATTTTCTAAAACTCTCGCGAGTTAAAAGGAGAGAAAAGAAAATAAACGAAAATAATTTTAGCACCCGACCGTCCCAACATTCTATGAGTGCGTCTGAAGAAAGGAAAGAAGAAAAAAACGAATAAGAATAAAATCCACCGCGTACGAGCGTATGCGCTTTTGCCGCTACTTTCCGAGACTTTTATAGGAAAAACAGAAGGAAACGAAAAAAAAAAACTGGGAACGGCGCGCCGAGATCGATCGTGAATTTGTCAGCGATTTGTTCTGGACGAGCAATTTTCTCCTCCTTTCATCGTCCTCGGTTTTGTACGCTCGCCCCGCGCAATTGTCATTATTTGTACATTTTGTAGATACAAACCGTACCGCTTGCGACGGGCAGAAGTATGATAAATAAAGTAATTAAATGCTAGGTGATTATAAACGGTACTCGACGTCTGGTGGAGGCTAATCAAGTCAAAATCGATCGAATTATCGACGTTTCTACGGCGCTTATCGTTGCGATTGACCGGCACGCCATGTCGACCCTTTCCGTTTAATTAATTCGACCGTCTCCGAAAAGCAGCAGCTGGTCCAGGAAATTAGCAAACGCGTTAGAAAGTATGCATCCACCGTTCGATCGACCGCTAAGCCAAGCAAATAAATGATATACCAAAAAAAAAAAGAAAGAAGAATGGATTAATAATAAAGAAATCGCAGTCGCGCTCTTGGGTACACGAAAGGACGTCATACGGATTACTACGATATGTCGCTAACGTCTAGGGTTTTATTACTGCAGTATTCGAGTGATTTATTTGTAATGCGTGTAATAACAATTAATTCTTAGGCTACGAAGCTATTTAACGATAAAACCACCGCACAATCGAGGGCAGGGTTCCTTAAGACTCGCCATGATTTTATTACGTAGAACGACAATGAGGAACGATGCTCTCGATTGTATGTAACATGTCTTTGCTAAAGTTGGTCAAAATTCAGTTGAATTACGGCAAATCATTCTTATCGAGCGATAGCGCTGATTTTTTTAAGCGATTTTGGGGGGCGAAGTCGGCGCTGCTGCTCGGTCGGATTTTCACGGAGTATTTTTTTTTTCCTCTTTTTCGGAGGTTTTTCTTAAGCATGATTTCCGCGACGAACGGAATACTGCGATTACGTTATCTTTGAAATCCGAGCTAGGTGTGAATGAAAATGATATTGACTTTATTAACGTTAATTCAAGTTACTACGGAGCAGTTAACTGGTAAGGATCATTCGCGGACACTCGATGGAAATGATAAACATTGAATATCCTGCGAGGATTCGTTCGGCCATTTTTTGCCCGACGACGGGATTTAATTTCTAATCCTCTTTCCATTTCTCGCAATTGTCCGGTCATTTCCAAACGAGTGTTCGACATTTCTCATAACGCCGAGGGTGTTCATACAGGCGGCGAGGTGCATCATTTTCTGTTTGAATCCATTGAACATCGCTTAGAGATATTGTAAGTGAAATTTAAAAGAAAAGGTAAACTGTGTAGATAAGCCCGGTAAACTCCACTGCTAAAACCATCAAGTAAATCACTATCGTGTAAGGTTAATGATAAATATTCGACGTAATTCGTTTTTAAATTCCGGACGAAGGTAACGACTAAGCGATTTGATATTTTAAGAGTTGGATACACACTGAATTCATTGACATTTATTAGCGGAGTATTAAGGATTATTTATTAGCAGAATATACATAAATATATATATAAATGAATATATATATATATGAATGAATATATATATGATTATACATACTGTAGTAGGGATATCAAATTTACGTACCACAGAGCTATTTGTATAAAAGGCATTTATTTCGGATTGTGACACCGACGCTGTCCTATATTTAATTCCGGTTGCAGCCGATAACGTTAGGTACATATATTTTAGATAATTAACCATCAAAGTTCTAGTTTCGATTAGAGATTAGCCGCATAGAGTCGTACCTTTAAGGTTTAGTTTAGATTACGTTTGCACGAATGCTTTCACGAGGAGACTTCCGTCAGTTTCGAGCGCTCCATTCATTAACGCTTTTGCGCGTTCAGATCCATGTCCGATTGTCAAGCGAAATAATTTCCCGGTTTCCAAGGCGAGTGCTCGCGAATCGGTTGGTTACCAAAATTCATGTTAACGCCAACGTTACGGGGACAGAGAGCAAAACTTCCAGTTAATAGTGATTTCGCCGCGGAGCGTTGCTGCGAAATGGTCGACATGTTCCTCTCGCTTTTCCACGCCCTTGTAAACTTCGATGCTTTCTCTGTATGATTTTACGAAGAATAAAGAACACCTACGACGAATTCCAAACATCGAGGAATTGCTTCTTTACATGTTTTCCGAACTCACCGTAACGCAGACAAAATCCGACTCCGGTTAAAAGAAGATCTATTTTCAAAATTGAAAATTGTGAGATACCACTTTTTTGTTTACCTTGAGAATCTTTGAAATTAACAGCTATTGATGTGTCCGATGAGATCCATAATCAGCTGACGTGTCCAAACATATTCCTGAATTTTTTCTGGACTGGGGTATTATTGAACACAAATCTGCGAATTGCATTAAAGTCACTCTCATAATGTAAACATGTGCATAAAGCTCAGAATTGTTCAGGAAGGTGTAGGGAGCTATATGAAAACTAATGATAAACGTTGAAACAACGAAAAACATCGGAAAGTATCGAACGTAGATTTGAGGAACTTGAAAGAAATGAAGTTTGAACTTGGCGCGGAAGGGTCGGCGTTGATTCAAGATGGCGGCTGTATACGTGCGTCGAGCAGAAACGCGGCGGCGTCAGAAGAAAAGTGTGCATTGGTTAAGAAAGAACCCCGTGGAAATTAAGGACAACGAGGTAGAATCCAACCGCGGGAGATGTGCAGTAAATAAAACCGACTTCTCGCGAGATTATTCCGAGGTGCTCTTTAATTCAGATGTGGTAAAAGGACTCGTGGCAAAGCAGGAATGTCTCAAGAAGAGGACGTCGGATTTTTGTATAAAACTATGAGTGAGTATCCTTCGCGAGGACCATTCAGTTTCACTGCGGAAAATTAACCACGCGGATCGAGCTGTTTATTTTATCCCGATACAATTTTTTTTTTCTTTCTATTCGAAATATTTTCACATCCTGTGGCCATTACCGTGGATGCATCAGGCTGCTATCTTCCCTGCATTCCATCAAATATATCTAAATCAGGTTCCATTTCCTGACTCGCAGTTGGACTCTTTTCATCTGAAATACCTTGGAAATCAATTTTACATATTTTCAGCGTTAATAAATGACCAGTAATCACTTTAAAATGAAGTATCATCGTGAATTTGATATTCATGTCGTGTACAGTAGCAAATTATAGGCCCACGCGTTAGCCAATGTGAATGAGTTCAATCGGTCTCTAGGAAGTGGGAGTTCCACTTCTGTTTATATTGACAAATTGACAGCACTTGTTATATGTGTTATTTATCACTTTCACTTTGAACGAGATCAGATTAAGAGTGCAAATAAATTAGCTAATCGTTTTTCATCAGTTCTAATAAAAATTAAATAAATAATCCTGGAACAGAGTTCCACTTTTTCGAGTCCCACTAAACGGTATCCGTCCTGATTACTCATCAGCTCGTAGGACTATTCGTGCAAAACCGAATAGATACTTCGACGCCGACAATTATCTAGCCATTAATGAAGTTATCTTTGTTTTTACGAGTACACTTGTAACTTGGAGACATTTATCAAAACAAGAATTTCATATTATTTCCAACTGTTCCCGATGCGTCACTCTTCGCGCATAATCTCGCTAAATGGTTTTTACTTTTTTTTTTTCAAATAGAGAATAAATGGAATATAATGACAGACACAGATAATGCTCGAAATGGTACAATGTTCTCAAAAGATCATAATGAAAAATCAATGCACACTGTACATTGTCTGACGCATTCGGCGTACGTGTATCTATTGTTACTCTTTCTTTATTCTTTTTTTAATTGCTTTTACATAACGGCATATGAAACTTTTATGGAAATCAATGTTGAATTAAATGAATATGTATAACGGTAACGCAATTGCGGGATTTAACTCAGCATGTTACCACACATGAATTCTCAGCTGTGTTGACAGCGCAATAGCTCTCACGTGTGGACGCTTGCAAGCCGGCAACGGTGCCATATGTGAGTGTCAAAGCTAGGCAAAGCGTTTGACGGGCATTAATTTTGAGCGGTGGGAGAAGTCAGGAAATCTAGGGGTAGTTCCGTGTGTCAGATTCGTAATGGTGGAAGGACGCTACCGCGAATACTCGTAAAGTACACTCTCCGAGCATTTCCTGAATTTTATTTCTCGCAAATACTGCAATGAGTGGTTCATGTAAGTAACCCTTTGGACTTTCTAACCTAAAATGTTACCTGGTAAGATTGATTATAACCTCCCTATGGTATACATAGCTCGGTTTAGTTGTGTATATAATTGATTTATACAAATTTCAACAATGCCTCTCGATAGGATTTATTTAGGCTAAGTGAAAAGAGATTAATTTATGTCATCGTTTTACTTCCGTTATTATTGGACTACCATGTAAGATTTTCAAATGTTATACCGAGGCATTATCGGCAGTGTAGTTTAATTGTCTAGATTGACGAATAAAATGTTAAGATTGTCTTTTCTTTGAATAACAGTCGAACGTGATCCTAAAAAGAGGAGAGTGAAGCCTGTTGAATCTGCGCAACAATCGTTATTAGATTTTGACCTGGGTGAGAGCTCGGATGATAGCGACTTTCGGATCGAAGACCACTGTGAAGAATCGGACGATGATTCTGTAGATTCAAACGATGTTGGAAAGGGTAAACAAGTGTTTCTTTATTCCTATGGCCATGAGTCGAGATCGGTTGTTCTTAATAGAGATTTTATTTTTACAGACGAGGAAGATGAATCTAACGAATCGGATGACTCTTTGGATGATCCATTACTCAGGGGAAAGGATAATTCCGGGGCGACTATAGGCGATGTAATCGAACAAGCTCGTCAGCAAGCTGCAAGAGGCGGGTCTCTTGATGATAAGCTTATGAAAATGCTCATCTGTTGCGGTTGTTTGGGCGACCGAAGTGATGATATCAATGAAATTGTAGAATGCGATGGATGTGGGGTCACTGTACACGAAGGTAAATATCCTGGCATGCTACTACATGTATAATGAAACGACAACACGGTGGTTTATCTATAATTCTCAAAACAATATTAAATTCCTTACAGGCTGCTATGGAGTGTCCGATGTTGAAAGTTTTTCAAGCACTGACTCCCTGTGTCAATCCGCACCATGGTTCTGTGAAGCCTGTAGTGCAGGCATCGAAGATCCATCGTGTGAACTCTGTCCCAATAAAGGTGGAATATTTAAAGAGACTGACGTTGGGAAATGGGTTCATTTGGTGTGTGCTCTATATGTTCCAGGAGTTGCGTTTGGAGAGGTTATTTGACATTTTTGTCCTCTACTTTGCGGTTTATTCATAATAGGAGCTTCATCATTTAGAAAAATACATTTTTAATATTTCATAAGGATTGACTTTATTCTTACATTTCATTAAAGGTGGATCGACTGGCCAGTGTCACGCTGTTCGAAATGGCATATAGTAAATGGGGAGCTAAGACTTGTTCTCTATGCGAAGATGCACGGTATGCTCGTACTGGAGTATGTATCGAATGTGATGCTGGAATGTGCCATACATATTTTCACGTTACTTGGTGAGAATGTAAAAATATATAAAACCATGGAACCTTTCTGAGATGTAAATATAATCTTAAATTGTATCATGACTTTTTCAACAGTGCCCAGAGGGAAGGTCTCTTGTCAGAAGCACATAGCGAGGAAGTGGACCAAGCCGATCCATTTTATGCACATTGCAAGTTACATTCAGACAAGACTTTAGTACGTCGACGTAGACGCAATTGGCTGGCTTTACAGCTACGTGCCCAGTATCGTCAACAATTGCTGAAGCAACCTGACCACTTAGACACAGAAGAGCAACGCAGGATTCAACGAAAACTTGCAAAGCATCGACATAAATACTTGGCTCATAAGGCATCGAGACCACCTCCTTGGGGTATGTAACTCAGAAAAGGCTTTAATTTCAAAAAATAAATGTCATACTGTATTGATAAATACACAGTAATTAAGGCATTTTAAATCATAATAATTGTGATAGAATTGTAATATGAATGGTTTGTTTTCATATATCTTTATGCAGTCCCAACTCAGAAGATGCCTCGCCTATTGACAACCTCAGCCTCCGCTTGTCGACAATTAGCAAAAAAGGCTGAACTAATGGGAGTTGACACTGCCGCTTTAGAAGCACAAGAAGCACAACTAGTCGCATTGGTCGATGTACGAAAAAAGTGGCATATTCCTCCTGCATTTAGTGTGGAATTCATCGGTTACTACTTGGACCGCAACCTCCGAGTGATATCGATGAAGCGGAAGCTTCAAGAACTCCTAGATGTTAATTCACAACTACTTAATGAGCAACAGAGACTTGATAGAAAATACGACGAAGTAATGAAAGACAACGAGGAACAAATTCGAATTAACGTGACATTGAAGGAAAAAATTGAGATGTATCATCAGGTACTTAGAGCCGCAGGCTACGTGAAGCCTCTACCGCTGGTAACGGATATTGCCAAACCAAGGATACCGCCAACCCTTGGTAAGTGTTACTAAATGTTCATTAGGAAATTCTTTTTTTAATTAAATATTAATTATGAACAGGTACGGGGCTAGGGGTACCCACAGCAGCAGCTTTAAAAATGGGAGTAGGTTTCCCATTGCCGGTAGGAAAAGGTGGCGAAGGAGTACGCGAAGGTAGAGTCTTGAGCAGCCAAGCTCAAGATCAAAATCATAAAGGGGAACTTGCCCTGAGACATCAGTGTGGTATCTGTCGGAGATCTACCAATCAACATCTTCTTGCAAAGTGCGATACCTGCCACTTGCATTATCATCTCTCTTGTCTCAGTCCACCCCTTTCGCGGATGCCTAAAAAGACAAAACTCATGGGCTGGTAAGTGGGCATCAGTTTCATATGGTACAAATGAAGATTTTTTAATTTTCTTGTAATGTACCGAGAATTTTTAATATTAAATGTTAACACATTGTTAACCAGGCATATTTCGACACGTGAAAATTTATTGTGCAGGCAATGCTCCGAATGTGATAAGGAATCCTCTGGTTCAGAAGTGGAGCACGTTGATACGTCTGCACCGCGTAGACTGAGACACTGTAAGGATGATTCAAATCTAACTTCAACCCCACCTCAAGAAATGCAAGCTCCCACTGCCCTCAACACTCCAACGACGTCAAAGAATTCCATTGAAATCAATGACGTATCTCATATTGTAACTGCCGATACACCAACTACACCGAAGGTGACTAATAAATTAATTAATTTCAAAATAATTAATTTATCTGGATATACTTTTATATTTCTTTCGTATCCTCAGTTGACGATAAAGCCTTTGGGACCACTGCCACCAGTGCAGGAGTCGGTGCTTACTGGAGGAACCACCATAATTACTCAAACTATGAATAATTTGCCCATTGTTCCAAGAGAAGGCTCTCCAGAGTATATGGTAGCTTCAGTCGATGGCACGGAATCTGTTTCGCAGAGAAGTGGAAAGAAAAGGAGAAGGTACGTAACTTATTATTTGAAGTATAGGACAAGCAGGAAAAGAATATATTAACATGTACTAAAAATATTCCATATCAGGGAGAAGCACAAGAGATACACTCCCGATCCGATAACAGGTGTTAAACAGAGAAAGAGGAAACATAAAAGAAAGAGCCTCGATGTTGAAAACCCCGAAGGGCAGTGCCAGCCTGAAATTCATCGGAGAATAACTATTAAGGTACACTCCTCTAATTAATTCTACTAATCTTATACAAGAAATAGTGAAATCAATTTTTTTTTTGTTATGCTTAAGATAAAGCCAATTCCCCGACCGGAAGGAGAAGTTGCTTCGGAATCAAGCCCACAGATGTTTGTGGCAACTTCGACGAGTACGGAAATGACACCGCCTCCGCCCAAACTCGCGTCGCCACCTCTTCCTCCTCCACCAGTTAACACGCCAAGCACGCCGATTAATGCACCAGGCAGTAGCAACAATAGTAGACTGTCGTCAGGAAATGGAAAAAAGGGAAAGGAAGCTGATCTGTTAACGCAGTGTAGTGTCTGTGATACTCCTGGGACGAATCAGAACCTTGTTAGGTCAGTGTAACATTTGTAGAATACATATTTGAGACGCATGCATTTTACAAAGGAGATTGAACAAATATATGTAACTATTCGGTTTATATGAAAACATGAATTTCCTTGTGCAGATGCGATGAATGCAAGAAGTGCTACCATTTTACTTGCCTGGACCCCCCTGTAAAAAAGACTCCCAAAAGGAGAGGTTACTCTTGGCACTGCGCGGACTGCGATCCTAGTGTAAGTCTGTAATAATTTAATAACTGCAATTACTGGCATTACTCTGGTACTTTCATATTTAAAAATAAGGAGGCAATGTAAAGAACTAGAACTAACCCATTAAAATCCAACGACCTCTACAACTGTCTTTCTCTGGAAAATTTAGAATTTTGTTAACGACTAATTTTTTTTTAGTCCTTTATTTACATCAAATGGAAAACCTTATTTCAATTATCTCCCTTTTTTACTTATGAAGTTAGTAAATGCTATTTGATTAATAGCACTGGTTCAAGGTGTTGTCTAATATCCGTATTTTAAACATTTCTTTCTTTTCAGGCCTCCGAAACTGAGAATTAATTTCATCATTTTTAAATCTGGAATGGCAGCACTACATTTAATATAAGTAAGGCATTGAGTGTCTCGCATATTTCTTTGTAAAAAGTAACTGAAGGATGTTTCCCTTTTGTTGAGAACGTGTATACAAAAAATTAGTGTTGTAAATTCACTTTTTTTATTAAGTGACATAATAAATTTAATTCAAACAGATGCGTTGATTGAAAGTAAAATTAATTGCCTTTAGTGCTTACTGTATGGTGCATAGATTGACAAGTTAATGTGATTGTTCAGATTTTGCATTATTAAAGATCTGCACCCAACGTGTGGGTAATACCGTAAACGGAAAGAAATAGTAGAATCCTATTACAATAATTCACCTATTTTTTTCTGTTCTCGCCTTTATTATATTTCCATATTTTATTACTACAAGATTCTATATACAAATGTGTAAATATTCACATTACTTATGAATCGATAGAACATTCATTTACTTAAATTGTTCTAAGATTCATTGAACGTCCTCTTCAGTTATTGCACATAGATTATGTTATTGTTAAAGGAAACACAAAGTGTGTTTAGTTTTAGAAAGGAATCCATTATTAAAGTCACAAGCAGTCATGGGTGGTCGGCCTGGAAGAACCAATTTCTTCACAGCGATCCAGCTGTCATCGCGACATCGAACGAATAATGCTCGACTCATTTTGTCATAGATGAACAGACCTATAACAAAACAATTATGAACAATAATACCTAAACAAAATTTATATACTTTTTCATCCTTTCATTTTTTATTACTACTGCTAAACTGGATTAATATAAATAATAACCTGGCGTGTTTTGCAATAATTTCGCTTTTTCTGGCACATCCATAACAATTTTAATATCTATGAGTTTCACAGTCTTGTTTTCGAACTTTGTTTTAAGTACATACAGTCCTGTCAACGCCCTTTGCAAGTCATACACATTTTTTGCTGTCATGGTACTCCAGTTAATTAGTGCTATTTTTGATGATACTTTAGGAGCTAGTGTGATTTGAACATGATACAAATAATTAAATCCATTGTATTACGATAGCCAAATGATATTGGAACAATATTCACCATATTTTACAGACGCTTTAGATTGAGACTTGCAATTGTTCAAAATTTCTGGCAAATTTTCTGTTACTTTTATTAAAAGGTCTCCTCCTAGATTTGCCAGTCTGTTATATAACTCTGGCATTTTCTCATCTGGCAAAATATCTACTTTCTCTTGTAATATTATCTCCCCAATGTCAAATCTAGAATGATAATAAAAGATTAATTTACATATAATGAAAAAAAAAACGTTTAAAATTCAACAATTTGGGTAATGTACTTGTGTGGTTTTATGTTCATTATTGTTATTCCTGTTACCGTATCTCCGTTCATCAAGGCATAAATTATTGGAGCAGCACCTCTCCATCGCGGTAACAAACTTGCATGGATATTTATCATACCCCTGTGAAATTATTAATGCACAATGGATGAAAAATATATTGATGCAACGGAAGATACTAATTACATGAAACACTTTTCATGGTAAGGAATTCAAAACATGGCCATTGTTTTATTCCATGTAAAGCTTTAATCAACTTACAGTGGAAATGATTGTATGACATGTGCAGGGATTAAATGGCCAAATGATACAACTATTCCGATATGAAAGTCTGCTAAGTCAATATCAAGAGGCCAGTGATGCATTACGATACCCTCTTGCCTTGTGTACCGAGAGACTGCATTATCTCTACCTTTGGAAACTGTAACGACTTCTAAGCGACATAACAATCTCTTCAATTTACTGAAAAAGAAAACCCAGTCAGATTGAAACAAAAGCTCCATTTAAATAAACCGGAAAATAAACTTCCTCGAAAACTGAGGTTACGTTAATAACTCACAATTCAAGATGCAGCCTTTGCAAGCTTTGCACAGCGAATTCATCAGTCCCAAAAAACAAAACACTCCAAGGACCTTTTTGTGGAACACTATGAGTGTGTCTTAACTGGGAAACAGGGATTATTGGTTCATTTATAAATGTACGTACGAATAATGTCCCTTTTCGGATTTTCTCGAATACCGATTTACAGTAGAAGATTCTGTGCTTAAAAATAGCAGTAATTACCATCTCTAAAATACAAACATTTATACAAATGATGTTTATTTTAATTCAAGACTTAACAAGTTAATACATTTTATCCGTATACAACAGCAACGAGCCGCTTTGAGCAGAAAGACATTTGGGGTTTACAGATATGAGTTGGGCCGCAACCGTCATCTGCCGCATGGTATTACCATCACGAGTACGTGAGCCGCCAACAGCGACTGGTAGATGGCACCGCCATCGCGAGCCCCTACCAGAAATTCGTTGCGCCGCCCTTGGGGGCAAGAACCGGTGAAAGCTAACGTACGAAACCAGAGGGCAGCACAGGATGCGATCGCGCGACCCTACCGGTGAACAATCTCCCAACTCATCTCTGGAGAAAGTAGCTTGCAATGAAAACTGGCGCGCGGTTCAAATTTCTCGCCGAGCGCATGCGCAGGATTTCCGGGAAAGCGCGAAAGCTTGCAATCGTGCTTGAGATCAGTCGCATGCGACGTAGCACCGCGTGCGCATGCATCGAGTGACATGTCCTTGCTTTATTCCCTTCGGTTGTAACTGCGTCCGATTGTAATCCCATTTTTCTTTACTAACATGATGTAATTAACGTTAATGTTTTGCGGATAAACATTAAGTAATAAAACGCAGATGCCGATTACGTGATCAGTGAAGTTAAGAGGGACTTTTCGACTTAGAATCTAAAGAGTAAAAAAAAAAGTGCACATTTCAAGTTGAATATAATGGCGACCCGCGTTAAGGATTTCGGCATGACGTCAGATCCTGGCAACATTTCCAACTACTCCAGGACACCTGAAGTCCACTTGACAGCGTTGACAAGAGCTCTGGGCGTATGCACTGCAATTGGTGAGTCATCTAACTTTTTGTTACATTACGTATTACATGATTACCCAACGACTTTACGCCAGAAAGATGAATTATCAGCATGGGGCTTTTAATCGTTTCTGTGAAGAGATGCGCGACACCACGAAGCCCTTCCGAACAATATCTGCGGAATATTAACATGTATAAATATGTAAATAATTAAAATGTACAGTGTTAATGTCACTACTACGCCGACCGAAGAATCTTATAATTCGGGTAAGTTAACATTTCCCTCCCGATAATGTGTTAATGATTTAATTAGCATCGATGCCGGAACTTAGGAATGTGATATTAAAAACCTTCCCTAGACGGAAAGTTGCATGTTGAAGTATTGTTCAAAGATTTAAATAAATATTGTAATACACCGCGCAATGGGAAGAACTCCCTGGAATACGATTTGCATTGCAAACGGATACATGATACTACGGGGGAGCGGTAAAACGGAAACTGTCTGGAAAATTTAGGGACGAAGTTTTGTTTCCAATTGCATTTGAACTTGGAGACGATCCCGATCGCCCTCTATACGTGTCCCGATGCATCCGTACTTGGCGAGGGTAAGTTGGAAACATTCCCCACGTTACCCCATAGTCATGAAACCCTCCCAAGTTTGGACGTTTCCTCCCCTACAACCATGCCAAGTGAGTAATAAAATTCTATACCGTGGCGAACCCACGCTTAACGATTCAGCGAATTATTTCTCATAGATTTCAATTTTTAACTGATATTTATTTTCATTATTCGGGAGTCTAGGTTTACCCACGACACGGAATATATATAATGGCCAATCTTTCACGGATGGATTTTTAATGGTTTCCCCTGGCTTGGCCAGAATATCTGTTGGAGCCCTCGACCACGATCTTAACCTTGGCAGCCTTGAGTATCAATCTCCAATTAGAACCTACCCTCGATGAGAGGAGTATTTCATCTAATGAGCACGTAAAAGAGAAAAATGGAAAAACCCTGCCCGAGTTTTATAAGAGAGCTCGTCGGCATGCGTCCGCGTGTTGGACGTACTCGAGCGACGCTAAGACGACGCTAAGACGACGCCGAGGCGACGCGAATTGTTCGAGCCAGTGGAGTTTGAAGATTAGTCGAAGTTGTCGAGGGCGCGACGCCCTGGAGGGCTCGCCTCGAGATTACCGTCGCGGCGTCGAGGAATTCGGGGCGGTTCCGCGAGGATTTCCGTCTCGACGCCGGAAACTGGGTCGACGTCAAGGGGAGCCGCGTTTGCGTGGCCGAGGGTCCTGCTTTTATCACAGGACACGTCCCGGGGAAGGCGTCGCTACGTCGCTGAGATGCCGTCGTCCCCTGACGTCAACCACCCTCGACGCGTCTGGGTGCGCGACGCCCGGAACGTTAATTATCCGTGACGCACGTTCCATCGGGACGAACGGCTCTTCCGCGGGTTGAAAACGTCATTAACGGCGTCGTCGCGCCGTTAATTGTGGACCGATTGGAATGGCCCTATCGACAGCGTCGATGCCGTCGACAATGCAGGACCCTTGGAGCGTCCCGAGGCATGTAAGCTCCCCTAGGTGGGTATTCACTCGAATTTCATTTTTGTAGGAGTGGAAAGTGATTCCTTGGATGGAAATGACACGATCTTGGAGGTCCCTTCGCCCTTAAGGAAGATATGCAAGAGGGGACCACAGGCGTTCGAGGAATTGGGGTGCAATGAGAGGTTACATCGATCGAAATAGGACCAGGTTGCCATCAACAGTGATCCGATTACCCATTCTGGGCACCGAGCCCTCGAAGGGACCGATTTACCTGGGCGTGTACGATCTGCAGGACTCCGTTCTCCAATAGGACCTGAGATTAAGGGCAGAGGATCCTTAAGGTCGTGCGATGCACCGATTGCGACCAAAAACGACGAGGGTCTGCTGGTCCCACGGTCCCGAAATCTCGACACGTATAGCTTTAAGGCGTTGGCATGTGTTTCGTGGTCACGTTGGAAATGTTTCCTTGACTATGGGCGACCTCGGTTCTACCTTCGTCCTTGGCCAAGGTCCGGAAGGAGCCACCGCAGGCGTCCAAGGAATTGGGGCGCGAGGATTGCGGCGGGATCGAAATGCGGCCAAGTCGCTGCCGAGGGTAGTCTAATTACCCGGCGTTGCTCTATGATAATTGGAATAATAACCTGACCACGACCGCCCCAATTGCTGTACGCAACGCATAGGTCCGAGGATGACCGGACCAGACCTTCGACGGGCACTCGAAGAAATTATTCCGCGACGCTGCAGTAACTTTCTCCGCGTAAATTAAGCTCGATGGTCCCACAAATCCCGGCATTCAGAGCTTGGCTATCATCCAACGTGCACCGTAGACGCCGTAGATCATCGTCGCGTGTTCTGGCACCCTGAACCTGAGGAACTCGCGACGGCGATCAGCGTCGATGCCCCTTATCAAGTCATAATCAGGAGCGGATTAATGCGCCCCCCGAGCTATCTTTTCTATTCGTCCAATTTTTTTCTTTCCCTCCACCGGCGCCGGCCAGCGTCGGCCGGCGTATACAAGCGGCGTCAATTTAGCCGAAATAAAATCCCCCGGGGAAAATCGAGTTCCCCGGGTAACGCAATTGGCCGGCTCGATGGATCCCTTTGGCCGTTCCGCGCGTCGCGACGCCTCCGCGACGCCTCCGTCGGCTGAGAGCGCACTTTGTCATCGCGATTCATTGTGCCCCGCGACGGACTCCTAGGGAAATTTCCATAATACTAGCCGCGCAACGAGCCCCTGGTGGATTCCCCCGCTAGGAAACCCGCTCACGATTCTCATTAAAAAGTTCCCGCGGCCGGGCGATATTCGCGGCTCTTCCAAAACGGCCCCGAAGGCCTCTCATCGAAGGCCGAACTTCCGGCGTCGATGCGACGCCGACGCCTCGCCTCACATTTTATACGAGCACGCCCTCTAGTACTAAATAACATTCCCCGAAGTTAAATAACCCCGAGGGAGGTTTTACATCGCGGAAAAACCCCCGAGAAAAATCGGGAGACCGAGTTTCCGAAGTTAGGAGAACTGTGTCCTTCGGGAAGTTAAGGGGAGGGGGAGAAAAATCGAAAGAGGAAAATCTAACTCGAGGGGAAGTTTATTTCGATCGGCTCCGTAAATGCGCGTATGAGAACTTCCTCTTTCTCCCTTTTGCAGGGATCTTTCAGTCGCGAACTGTATGCGTTTTGGGATCCGTACGAGATCCCTAGAGAAATATTACTAGAAAAAATAAAAAAAAAAATACCACGAGGCGCTTTTTAATTTCTTCGTCCTGGATACATTATCTCGGTATCTGTTTAAGCTGAGAGATCGGAAAGGAAACCGTCTCTGAGATTTATGCTCGCAGAGATTCGTTTCATAATGTAGGACATTTGGCCACGCTATTGCGGTCATGTCCGCGACTTCAAAGATTTCTACATGGCATCGACAGTGCCTTCCTTTCCGTCAAAGGGTGTAATCTGTCCTGGAAATATCTCTCCTTTGGACTAGGACTGCTATAAGCCGTCCCACTTCGTGGACAACATTCTCAAATTTAATATCCCGTTTGAGGAATTTTTTTAATACATTAAATATCTGCCGGTAAGGGACAAACAAACGGGCAATTTCGTTCGATCGTGTAAATCATGGCGGGAGGAGGTTTCGAGAGGGAAATTGTGAGCTTCGAAACGTCATTTCGACCTTCCTCGAATGGGCGACACATCGATGTCCAATAAAATATCCTCGCTTTTCACGATTTGCATTCTTTCGGGCGGATCATAAACGTGAAAACGACTTTACCGTCGAATCTAAATCTATAAAGTACAGGGAGAGATGCATAGAGAGGATGGATACAGCTATCTCGTTGGCTGAGTGACGCTCATCGGGGGAGAAAAAAAATGGGGGACATGTGCGTATATATGGATGTAGGGTGATACTTTTACGGTAAAAGGCCGGAAGGTTTTAGATAAAAGGTGCACACAGAGGGTGTGATAATACAGGGCCATTGAATATATAGGAAAAAAATAAAAGAAGAAGAAGAAGTTGAATCCCGAACTAACTTTGCTTCGCGCCTGTTGATTGAACGGAATACCTCGTTTAAGCTGCGATCCTCGACGCTGAAAACTCTGCAAGACACATAAATACTGAAAAAACCTGGAAATTTGCGCATTCCACGGAGACATTGCGGTGCAAGTACTCGAGGAAAAATTCTGTTGGACGAGTCGGTCACTGTATTAATTACTGTATCGAAAGAGGGAATTCCCGTGTAATGTCGCCCTCCATTAACCGCCGTGGTCGCGGATCAATTCCTCTTCGCGGGTAATGGAATGTACAAAAAAAAAAAACCTTACGTGAAGTACGCACCGAAAAAGTGACGGAAGAATTCCATTCGCACGTAAACGACGTGTCGACGTGTACAGTGTCGCTGGTGTACGTGGGTACCTACATGGCGCGTATCTACAGGCGGTTATGCACATACGTATGCACGAGCATCAATAAAGCAAACTGATTTACGAGCGACGTCCTCGTAAGCTCAGGGGTGGAAAAGCGCCGAAGCTTTATCACGCCCGGCGACCGCCCACGTCGGTACCGGAGGACGTAATTAACGACCGTGCCTCGATTTTTGCAATAGCCAAATCGCCACGTCGACAAGTCAGGCCGACAATAATGGCAGAGAAATTATGAGGGTAGAGAAAAAAAAATCGGAAACCTCGAAATCCTCGAAAATTCCATTTTTCTCGCCCTTATGAGAGCGAGCAGAAAATACGCGGCGCGGTGACACGAGTGGTCTTCGATTTATTCGGTGTGTTTGGATAACGAGAAATGTTTCTTACATATGCGACGTGATAAATAATACGTCACCCGATAATAGAACTGAGTGATTCTTACTTTTCTTGAATTAAAATTCAGTTAATCCGGCGACCGCGCACGTCGGTACCGGAGGACATAATCACACACAGACAGAGAAATTACGAGGGTGGGGGAAAAAAATGGGAAACCTCGAAATCCTCAAAAATTCCATTTTTTTTCCGCCCTTATGAGAACGAGCGGGAAAAAATGTGGACTCGAGTGGTATTCGGTTTATCCGGTGCTTTTGAGAGATGAAAGATTTAGTTATATATATATATACATATCACGTGGCATGCTATACAATAGAGTGCTGGGAAATAATTGTCACTCGGGTCATGGGGAGATTCAGTGAAAACTGCTTCGAATTCCACGAAAGCGCCCACGAGGATAGGAAAGAAAAATCCCGGTTGATCCCTTGATTTATCCGACCACGTGGCGTCCGAAAGCAGTGGGCCGATGCAGGGAATCCGTCTTCCTCGAGGTAATGGGACATCCGGACCATCTTAATCAGATCATAAATATTTCCAGGTATATCTGGATTTTTGTTCTTCTTCCCTCCGCCAAAAGTCATCCATCAAGGCGCATCGAGGATAAGGATAAGCCCGAGAGCCTAAAACCCTCCCTTAAGAAAGACGTGATTAATCGACCTTGCCAAATGGAAAAGGAGACCCAGCGAGACGAGAACAATGGCCCGTCATTTTTGGACACGCGATACGAGGTTCGATTTCCCATATGCGTTCGCACACATCGCGTAGTCGGGTTTTATCGATACCGGGAGACGACTCGATTGCTCTTCCCGACCGCGAAGGATGGGAGACGGGAAATATTGAGAGGATGACGTCAAGATGTCGGCTTGTTTGACGAAAAGAGACAGAGCTGAAAGGAAGGTTGCGTAAGTGTTCTAATTTCGCTTTCCTACGTCTTTTCTTCCCCTGGGGAATTTCTTTCTTCCCAGTTTCCAGCCGCGAGGTCCTAGAATTGGACAGAAGTAATTAGACCGGCGTGTACTTCTATTGCCTTGGATGGCCACGGATAGTCGATCCCGAAATAGGCGGATAAAAAATAAAGCATAAGCCGAATCCGGCGCAGAACTCGCCCGAAGGAGAGGTCAACGTCGATATTGCGATGGGACATCGATATTACGGTCACGCGTTTGCCAACTGACTTATGTATCGTACACCTACGTACACGTGGATCTCACGAGGGGGTCTCGGTGCATTATCGATATCAGCGCACTCTGCACGCCGTAGAAGGGAGAGGAAAAGGGGTGGTGAATTAGGAATCCACGAAGGAAAATTGGAAAAGTGCCTGTCGCGCCGCATTCCCCTTTGTCACCTTGTACGCGTGTGTATGTACGTTATGTATGTACATGCATACATGCACGTGGCGCACGTCGGTTTAAAGAGCAAGCGACGTTAGCCTTTATCACTTAAATGGGTTTCCTTCTCGGACGCGTTCCTGGCGGAAAATCATTTTCTTTTATTTGGAATAACTTCCAGAGTGGAAATGGGAGGTTTTCAAACTGGGCGCCGGTACCGTAACTATGGCCTCCATTTTAGACATACACCGTACGCGAACATTACGAGGGAACATTAACAGTCGTACCTTCGTCCTCTCGTTAATTAAAATAATCCTCTCCGCGATACATTTTCCTAATTATATTTCATAACTAGCGGGATGCGGTATTTACGCACCCGTCAAAAGGCACGAGATTACCCTCGTTCTGAAAAATTCATCGTGTCTAAATTGACTATTACGTAATGGAGATGAAATGTCCTTTTTCAGTCAGTGCGACGTGGAATTCAACTTACACCTGTTTAAGCTCCTTCACGAATCCATATACAAAACCACCATATATTTTTAATATCATTACATTGTGACCTTCGTCGAAGTGTGCGGAATTTCACTTATAATATTAATTTCTGCGCTCTTGAATTAGACCAGGTCGAGCGGAGTACTTTAATTGTTGTTCCGGTTGGTCGATAATTCAAGAAGACATTATAGCTTTGAGGTAATTCGACCTTTTAGGATTTCTTTGTTTTAGTTCCTTTAATTGTGAGTGCGGCCAGCGAATTCTCGATTTACCATCGACTTAAGGGGAAAGGTCTTTCCAACGTGGTAATGCCACGACCGCCTATACCAATAAACTTCCAAGTGCCAATAAAATCGCGCAATTGCTCGGGATTGCTCGGGCGTGCTTAAAGCTTCAATAAATGGTTCTAACTCTCGTGTGCGTATCGTGGTAGATGATAGGATTTTTATGCACTAATAAGATACCTCCACTCGCGCGATTACCTATTAAATCGTCGTTCTCCGCTCGTTAAGAGGACTCTGAATCGCTCAAAACTCCGCAAAAAAATGGTAAAAGTACTTATCACGGATCACCGAAAGCATTTCGAAATTGTATTAGAGAAGGAACAGTGAGATTTTCTCGTAGAGGTTTAAGGGAATTAATACGTCTAGCAATTAATTGTGGGTGATTATTCGCCGGCGTACATTTTGTACCATTGCGCCGTCGAGTTAAATGAGGACATTCGGATTAGTACTGTAGAGGATGCAGTTACTTCGCGAAGTAACTGATGGAACTATCACGGTTTAGCATCCCCGAATGCCGAAACGCAGGTGCACTATTACTAGCATTCGCAATTCAATAGCCGTTGCACTTAACCGTATCAGCATTTACCATTACTGCGATTAGATCCTAAGGTCCTAAATCCGTCATGTGCAAGAATCTCGGTATAAAAATAAATACCAAACTAAAAGGCCAAGATGGCGAACCGTAAATATTCCTCGGCTCGTGTCTTTTTTTCAATAACAAAATGAAATTTTTAAACCCATTAAACCGGCGTATTATATTCGTTTATTTTTACTGCGTTATACCATTTTCCTCGCATTTATTAATACGAATACATAGAACTGTTGGATAAACTCGGGGGTAGGAATTTCCAGGATTCGAGCTCCGAGGAGCCGAAATGCTCCCAATTAAAACGATTTTGTCGCGGCGAGAGTTTCATCGCCCAGTGCAAGAGATTCTGCATAGAGGTAGAACTAGCAATTACGAGATCGACGATAATTCATCTAGGCTGCGATCCCCGAGGCATTTGTCATTCCTATCACGGTACATATAAATCGCGCCGATTTATCTGTACTCGACGCAGGTACATTTGTCAAGAATTACGGCTTTGCTAGACCTCGTTCTGGACAATAGCGAAATGCGCTTTCCGAAGGATACGCTCTGGTTCCCCTTTTCCGAAAATATATTCTCAATTTTCCCGAGGAGTCACGGACCTCAGAAAATACGCATCGGTTAATAGATATTGATTCGGCAAGACCGCTTATCAATTTCGATCGGCTACGATATAGATATATATTTTGTACATTTCATTGTTTATGTCTCACCGAAACTGGAGGCACGTGAGAAACTCCAGCAAGAAAGTCTTACCCCGAGGGTTCTTAACCTCAGAATTGAACGTAATCGTGTACCGTATCGTCGCGACATATCAATACCCTAACTCGGATTTTCCCTTATTTTTTTATAACTTTACACCTCCGCTATCGATTGTATCCCCGCGTATCCGGAAAACTTGTGTTGAAATTCGGCGGAAGAGCTCGACGCGGTATACAGAGCAGCGTTTCCACGAACTGCCTGAATTTTCCATTTACACAAGTACAACGGATATTGAAAAGTCATCAAAGCCCAAATGCCCAAACGGAATGCCCGCTGCGCATATTGTACAAATAATACGTTAAATTTACCATACGAGTGAAATGCAATTCCCGGTTACGGTACTCCGTGAACAGAAAAGGATGACAAAGGTCTGACCTATCCCAACGCGGTGGCGGTGAAACGTTATCAGAAATTCTTTCCCTGGAGATATTTCCCCGAGAGATATTATCATCATCGCATTAAATTCGATATCCTAAATCTATACGCAATATTATTGCGATACCGTTCATTAATCTCGATGTAGCTTTATTTGTACGCGGTGTCGAGGAACGAGGGGCGTCGGAGAATATAAGAAAGGTCAGTTACAAGAAACGGCCATCGCGTTCATTCCAGATATGTCCATGTCATGTATTTACAGTGTCTATCATCCTGTCCATCCGACTGAAGGGGAGGAGACTCGCTCCGTACAACCCTTCGCCTTGTTAGCACTGTACAACGAGCACTTGTTCGGCTCGACTGACAATGCAGACGGCTCTCGCAATAAAGGGCAACGTATACCATCTACGGAAACAGCGTTTGATCATATGGGCCCTGAAAGTATCACTCATACCCGGTGGAGAAAAATATTTCTCAAAAGAGAGTGCCATTTCGACATCAACTAAACCATCAAATCCATCGTCTCCCTTTCGACCGCTAACATGAAATGCCATTGAAATTAAATATTAAATTTCTCCCACTTCATTTATGCCGCGGTAAGGACGTTATATTATATGTTTCTACGAATGGGAATACACGATTACGTAATGATGTTTATTATTATGTTAATTATTTCATTCTGCTTGTACTCGTCAGATTTGTCAAAGGGAGGCCTCTTGATCCGTACCTTCCCGATTGATCGATCTCAAAGAAATAATTCCAAGCCTCTCAATTACATGGCAATTACAGCTTTCCTTTTGCGGAATCTCGTCGGCTACTTTAATAGATTCTAGATCTTGTGTTTGCAATGTCTATGGTCTTGTCCGCCGAAGAGGAACGAGACTCACTGGCTTGTTTGCCCTGCACGACAAGCACCTGTTCGACTCGAATGACAATGCAGCTGGCTGCAGTGGGAGGAAAGGGGTGGAGGATTGGTACAGGGAAAGGGGTGCGGGAGGATGAAGTGGGTGTGAGTGGCTGCGGTAAAAGGTAGAGAAGGATGGTGCACCCGGTTACCTTCGCCTTGCGTTGCCTGTCCGACGTTGCTCCACGTTGCCTATCCGAAGTTGCTCCACGTTGCTCGTCCGAAGTTCTTCGACGTTGCTCCATATCGGTTCCCCTCGTTCATCGTTGCTTCGTGTTAACCCATGTTGCCTCATTCCGTTTCATGCTATTCGACGTTGTTCCGTCCCAAGATCCCGAACTACTGACTCTTCCGCGACATGACCTGCCGACCAAATTGGGACAATCCCATCGGTCACTTAACAGGTCGTCTTCCCGCACCTCTTCAACCATCAAACGAGCCACTAAACAAGAATAAAATAATAAAGTTCAATTGACCTTGACCGAGTGGCACCGCTTATTCTTACCGCCTTTTGAAATGACCCAAGTGAATCCTCGTACCTCGGGCTGCCGTGAGACACACGCGTTATCTCATATCGACTATCCTTCGTTACCTCATATCGTTGCTCTCACGTTGCTTAACGTTGCCGCCCCTAAGTTCAAGCGCAACGAGTTCCAGGAATTCTTTGTCGATTCCCGCGATGCATCCTCTACTTACGATATCGGTCCGGCAACTTCCCCAGACGATCGGGGGATTCGCATAGCGCGAAGGCTGTCGGGAATCCGAAAGCTAATGAATTTCTCCCCCGGAACTTCCGTGAATTCCGGAAATTACTCGACGGAGCCGAGGCGAAGGTGGCATCGCGCGATTATCTCCGCGCCTAGGGGATCGACGGGGGAAGAGGAGCAAGGAAGCCTGGAGGATCCGTTAATGCACTTCGAAAGCTCGAGGTTTCCTTGCTCACCCGATCGGCGCCAGAGGGTGATCGCCGCGTATCCCGAGGGACTCGCCGACTGCAAAGGGATGGAAGGGGACTCGAAATGTTTTTTCATTAGGCCAAGCCACGGCGCGCTCAGCTGCATTCAGTGATATTTATCGATCTATTTCTAGATCCTCGAACGATCCCCTGAAGCTTACCACGAAAGGAGGAGCTCCTTAACGACCCGGCTTGAGCTTCCCTTAGAACGTCTCGATATCTCTCATCCGTCATTTGATCAAATTTTCTACAAGTTGTCTTTAATAACGAAGTATCATAATTACTTCTTTATTAAATTCATCGAGGTTGACTTCGTAAGTAACGCCCTGTTCCCCGTTAACTCTTCAATCCTCCTCGTTCCTTTCATGTGGAAAATATGAACCGGAGGATTAATTTTATATCTCTTAATTTAATGCTACACCAAGGGATGGAGGAGTCTCAAAATGTTTTTTTTTCTTTTTCTTTTTTTCTTAGGCCAAGCCGTGACGCGCTCTGCTGCTTCGATGATATTTATGGATCTATTTATGGATCCTCGAAAGATCCCCCGAGGCTACACTTGCCAGGAAAGGGGGAGCTGAAACATTATACAAATTGTCATTAACAATGAAGCATGAAATTTAGGAACAAAGTCTTGTATATACAGAAGCGCGCAGTACTGATTCAAATGAAATAAATTGTCATAAATCCCCAGAAATGTTGCACCGGGTTTATTCGAGGGAAATGAATATTCGTTGAATTTACAAAATATTTCCCCAGCACCATTTAAAGGAACAATTCTTCGGCCCGATGAGATGTCTTTTCCCGGGGTGCAAGTTGTCCCGAAAATGATTCCAGGAGTCGACGTATGACGGTAAAAGTTCCAATCGATAATCTCGCAAATCTCCCGGATGGACTCCCCTTCGGAAGATCATCCAGCCTGTCGGTCGTAATTTCGTCGTCGAGAGAAGGCGCCGACGCGTCGCGTCGCGGCCTCGCAAGAGGGGAAGAAAACTCGGCGGGGCCGCAAATGGGTCGCAGGGTGCGCCGTGGGTAAACAGAAAATTCTATTTCGTCGAAAAACCGCCTCGTTGGCGCGACCCCGAAGGGTCTTCCCTTTCTCGGGAGCGGAAGTGCCGGGCCGGCACGTTTGCGCCGCGGAAATGCTTTCGGACAACCCGCCGGAGAACAAACATCTCGACGTCTCGCGAGGCGTCAAAGAAGAGCCGGGCTCGTTTATCAAGGCACCGCGACCACCTCGGCTCGGTAAACACGTTCCTGTAAAGCACGTGTCGCGAAATGTCCCCCGACGAATGGGGAATCCGTGACCAAGAGGAGAGAACCCGCCTCCTGTACCTTATCGCGAAACATGGCCCCCTAAAAAAAGCGAGATTTTTAAAATACCTGCAAATATTTATCCGTAAACACCGGGTACACGGCGATCCCGTAACAGAAAAAGGCGACACCTCATCGTAAAGAAGGGTTTTAAGGAAGGTCGCCGTACAGTGGAGTCGCCATTTTTGGGGTGTAAAGTAAGCGCGACTCCTTTCCGGTTATTTCATAAAACGGGGCATTACAATGCTAACATTAACGCTCTTATTGCAACTTGAAGTGACATCAATGGCGCCGACGTCGAATTGACGATCGGTTCGATCGATCCGTTTCTTAATCTTATCTTAATGAAGTCTCCCAGTCCATGAATTTCCCTTCCCACGGACATCCGTTCCTAGCTATTCGCTATCGCATCGAAGACCGCTCTTGTAGTCCCGATAAGGGGTATTAAATTTACCGCCCCTTCCTTCGATTTCTCTCCGCAGCGTCCTTTCTTGCGAGATGCTTATTTACCCGATGGTTAATAAATAAGAGAGTCGAGGTACACCAAATGACTTCCCTCCATGCCAGGAATATTCGTGGTACCCACCCACGTGGTACTGGTACCCACTATCTGGTATGAAAATGCATTAAAGCTTACAGAAAAAAAAAAAAAAAATAATTCTAATCTAGAATTAGAGAAAAAAATTCTCTTACGGGAAATAATACCACGAGGTATATCGCGGGGATTTCTTTTGCCTCGCGATTTCCCGGGGCAGGAGAGTAACGAGACCGTCCCCTTGAAATACTTATCGAGGCTCGCGAGTGGGTGCTCCGGAGCTCCATTCGGCTCGTTCATTTCCTCATTGGTCGTTGTTCGCGAACGGTCGGCATTTGGGGAGCTTCGCAAGCTCTTCGGCATTGTTTCCCCCGCGATTGACGAATCGCGCCGAGCTTTTTACGGGCTCGCATAAAGAGAGAGTTTATGCCCGTTGCCGAGGTGGAGGCGCGTTTCCGGCGAAGAGACGAAGAAGCACTCGGGAATTTACGTCACTTCGTGTAAAAGCCGCGGCTTTGGCCCGCGTTTCCTCTGCCCTGTTTATTCGGTTGCTCCGGGTTGCTCGGTTGCTCGGTTGCTCATTTCCCCGGGATCTTTCGGTCCATCTCGCCCCTCGAAAACGACGTCTTAGTGGACGCGAGCGTCGCGCTTGATTCCGCCGCCCCCCGGTTCTTTTTTCTCTCTCTTCTTTCTTCCCGGCCTTTTTCTCCTCTCCGACGTCTCTTCCTCCGCCTCCGTTTCATTCCGCATGCCGGGAATTTATCCGCCGGACGTCCATTCCAGCGAAAACCTGGAAGAGACGGTACGCGGGGGGCGGATTTAACGAGTTAGATACGTGATTTGCATACGTAGCGATGCGATTGTTATTACAAATTTCATATTCTTCGGTAATTAGATAAAAAATCGGCGCGTAACCGACAGGTACTTTGGAAGGGAAACTTATCAATTAAAGACGGTATTCCTTCAAGAAGTGCTCTTACGCGATGGTACTACTTGGTTCGTGCTTTATGTTTGTCACTTTTATGTCATTTTGAGGGTGAATATAATTGTCTCAAAATTAACGCATTATTAATGTGAATAGTAATTATTTGTCAAGAAGGAAAAAGAAGCAAGTCCTCGTTCTCATAGGAAATTTTACTTGAAGAGTGTAACTGCATACGGCTCTTGTCATAATATTCGATGGAACAGTATGTAAGAATGGTTTTCTTATTAACGCGATAGCTTGTCGATGACATGGATGAATATCTCCCCCAAGCCTCGTATTTCAGGTGATCGAATGACACTGCCACAAAATTGTCACCCTAATTGGAAGCGCCTCCCTCGACGTCGAGTATCGAGAAGCCTCCCGGAGGCTTCGAATTACCCTGAAAGGACTTCTACGAACTCTTGCAGATTCCCATTGATTTCCGTTTAACTCGGGCTGAATGGCGCCTCGTTCTTGATTCAATAGAGTAAAGATCGGGTCTCCTACATCTCCGAACAAATGCAGAAAATATACGATCACACGGGAATATTTATAATTATTCCTACGGCCGATACTTATCGGCAAGAATTAAAATTCCCTAATAACAATATGCGACGTAAACTTCAATCTAATTAACGCCGCGTTAATGAGCCCATTAACCGGGAATTCCGCTGAAAGCGAGAAAAAAAAAAAAAAATCTGCGATTCATCCCTCCGTTTACACGCCGGAATTTTTTCCCTCCCTTTTCACGGCAAACATCGAGGAAATACATCAGGTCGATATAGAATATCGACTGTTAAGAGTGCTCGAAGTGCTCCTTTACGAGCGGCAAACTGAATTTCCCCAACGAAATCATCGGGATTCTCAAAGGTGCCGAGGAATTCCCAACGTGTAGCCCGTCTCCCTCAAGATGGGGTTCGAATTTACATAGCTGCAAAATAGGGAACGAAAGCGAGAAATTCTACGGAATTCCACCTGGGCACAAGGAAACTGTTTCGCCGGTTTGACCACCCTCAAGTGGCATAAAAAGGGAGGAAGACCACTTTCATTAATCTCGCTTTATTTACTTAAGGGCTCTGCAAGCGCCCTCCTATTTATTCCTCTTTATTTACTTAAAGCCGAGAATGAGCACTTTTATTTATCTCTCCCTCTCCATTTACTTAAAGGCAAGAAAGAGCGCATTTATTTCCCGCGTCTTACCCCATATATATATATTTTTTCTTTTTTTTTCCCCTCTCACTTTTTCCCGTAGTCGCGGCATTATTTCAAGCCCCTTGCCTGGTAATGCCGGCGAAAGGGATTTAACAAAGGTCGCGCAAATACGCAAATCCAAATCTTCCCGTTCGGCTTGCGTGCAAAGAGCGATCGTTAGCCCGTCCGCTGATGTGGATGCAATTAACGGATATCGGGCCGAGTAAAAGGGTAAAAGAGAGGGGTCGAAAACAGTAAGTGCGTCGAGTCTCACCGATTGAACCAATTAACCCTTTCGTTACGGAATTGTCCGCCGACATGGTACCTCTGTGTGCGAAACAATTGAGCCATGAGTACATACATCACTGCAGGGCAATGCCTGCTATTTTATTACGCATCGAAACTATCGGTATCCTACCTCCAGTAATTTCCAACTAATGAATAACAAATACTCATGATGGTGCGACGAAATCTTAAATATTCTCCGTTAATATCTCTACGTTTGGAAAATCACGATACGAGGCCCTGGATATAAAGAGAAAACTAATAAATTCATGAAAATCTTGGAAGTTTCATTCGGACATGTTGCACTGGATTCAAAATGCACTCTTAGAAATGTTTACTGCGCATATTAATTTTACATGCCGGATAACGCCTGCTTACTATTTTTTTTTCTTTTTTTTTTGCGCAATTGTGGCAACGTTATATCTATGAGAGGCTGCACTTGTAGAGGTGTATCTTTGACACGAGAAGTCAGGAAATTGAACAATTCGTTGCACTATCTTGTTACATTGAAGGAAAGAAATATTGCCGCGATATCCCGTCGTTCCAAACATGCCGATCGACTCTTTGAAATCGAATCCACGAGTGCATCATTTTTCTCCTTGCGGGTCGTTATACAGGTTCTCATATTCTGCGCACCAAATAAGGATATTTCTCGGATGCTCTCCCATTTCTATCTTTCAAGGAAAATTTCCGAGCTCGCCTTTTCCCGGGCCGGAGAAACGACTGATTGGCTTTAGTTCCATCGGGATACGGATTCGAAAATAATCCTAAATAATTCGATATTAAAGCTCGACGCGCTTTCGATCACTATTTCGTCTCCCCTGCTTCGGGGGATTTAAATTCCGGAATATTCGCTCGAACGCTCCCAATTTTACGCATATTCGGACAATTTGTATAAAGAGCGACCCTACATTCGGACGCGACTCGAAAATGGGGTGCTCGAGGTACACTTTGGGAGAAATATTTGACAAAAGGGACCATTGCCGTGCCGAGGATTAATATCGCTTTTATTTGACACAGCAACAGTCTATAATCAATTGTAATATAACTTTGAATTCTCTAAAACGTTAATTCCATTTCTGTTTACTCCATCGTTACTCTGCGCGCATGAGTACTTATTTACATATGCATTATATAATTGTTACTTATTACGTAGATACTAAAATTGTATATTGAACAGTCGTATAAGGGATATCGCATACATCTCTTGCAAAAAATAGACGAGCGCGATTTTCCACATTTTCAATACAGTCACACTTCATTCCGGATATAATGCAGTTATTAAAGTATTTATTCGCATATTACATTTTTTACGAGCTAAATCAAACTAGAGTATGACTATTTATTTATATACAATAATCTTATACTAATAGCTAACGCTCCGTCAATTATTTGTTTTTGATTACAGAAATTTCTTTTTGCAAAAGTCACCATAAAAACGATACATGATATTGTAACGTTGCCTAAAAATATATTTTTAACAAGTCATTTCACCATCACTAGATAATGTATATTCAAATGTAAATTATTTACAAATTTAACGCTTTTAATGATGACCATATTAGTGCTTCTTAATGAAAGGTCATCGAGTTAAACGATGCCTTTTATTTAACTTTTGTACTGGTTACATTGTATCTATACAAACCATACAATATCATTATATGGCAAAAGTGCAATCCAGCACTGCTAAAAACAGTACTTGGATAGACATTCCAACATAGTTCTATAATGCCTAAAAGAATAATTTTAATGGCAGTACTGTAATGCGTGCACCATGTAAGATATGGTAATGTATGATAATACCATACATAAAATTGATAATGTAGTGATCGACTATACACCATGCCAATGAAATTTGCAGTAAATAACGGTAAAATGAACAATTGCGATACAGTGGACATATCGACAGCCTCATGTTTTCGTAATTGCCTAGTAACGTCTTTCTCAATGCACTTTAATTTTGCATAAGATTTCAGGTACGTTATCCAATGGGATGCAAAATAGGCCAAAGTAAGAAGGTGTAAAATTAATAAAGAAATGTGAAAATACGGATGGAGAAATACTGCTTCTGGTAAAAATCTCCAATTTACCGTCCACTTGAATTCGAACACACGACCAAAATTGAATGCGTACTTTATATAGGCTATTGGATTTGTGATGAGGAAAGGTAAAGCTAGTATTATCTGTACAGTCGCACAAACAGAAAGGTGAATTATGGTATCTCGTAGGCCTAAAACCATTAAGTATGCTACGAGCAGTGCAGGGGAAAATAATAGAATATTCATTTTCACTGAAACTGCTAAACTGTACAAAATGCTTCCTAAGTACCAACGGTTGTCCAAGAAAGCATTTACAGCTGCAAAAAATAATACCATCGCTATGGGATCATTGAACAGTCGTAACACAAATATGGAATGAATTCTATATGAGGAGCAGCACATTAGAATCAAAATAAATGGTGGAACTTTCAAAGTTTTGGCATATATTCGAAAGACCAGTATTAACAGAATTGCATATACAATGGCAAAGAAGTACTGTGCGATTCTTATGTTCATTCCAAATATTGTTAAATAGTATAACATGGAGAATATATAAACAAATCCAGCAGGATATACCAATGGTCCCGTGTCACCTTTCAATTTTGAATAGTCTAAAGTTCCATTTAACACTCCCTCAACTTCCTGCATATAAGCCCTCCAATCGATTTCTGTATATCGCACCTTTTCAATAATTATAAAATTTATAACTAATTCCATTACGACTAGTAAACACGCAATTACAGGTACGTTCTTAGCATCCATCAATAAAGACATGATTTTGCTCCACTTACAATTACTTTTTATCCAATTTCTAATCATCTTCTTGTACGGCTTAAAAGAGAAACCATTATTTCGATTCTTTGCCTGCGGTGCCATTTTTAAAATCTTCGCCTACTTTTTATTTACCGTATTTGAATAAACTAATTTCTTTCCTTTCCTTACCAGACTGTATTTTAATCGCTTAAACCCCAGACAAACATTATCCCTCTACGTGATCTAATTTACCCAGTTCCGATAATCCAAATTTAGACCAGCTAGGACATTACCGCATTTTGCAAAAGTGGACCATGCAATTGGCACCAACCGAGATAGAGATTGCACAGTTCGTCAAGAAATGCTTCATCCCCAAACCATGATTACAAGCACGACTTAACAAAATCAATACAATCGATCCGTAGTATTAACATTTAAACTTATCGCTTAACGTTCTATCCCTCCCATTTAGCATAATTTCAATTTATACATTTTCCATATGCGAAGCCTCCACTGCGTTTATCATTCAGGTTTTTTTTCACACACTGCAAGTGCGATCCACATCTGCTACAAAATTGAATTACTGTCTATTTATCTTCGTCAACTTAAAATTCGTTCATAGTCACTCGTGATAACCTTACTCACATAAACGTACACCAAGTAACAGCGAACTTCCGTGCGTGAACTATTTCTTGACTTTCCGATATTCTGGATTTAGACCGGCAGGTCGATATCAGTTTTTACGAGAGCAAACCATGCGGCGTTATCAGCACTCGTGAGTGCACAAGTTCTGTGCTTTATAATTTATCATTTCACTCCGTGACGACTGCTAGAGAATACTTTAACCAACTGGATTACTACTTCGCAACAAACTTTGATGAATTTTAATGGAGGAACTGGCTCTTCGACTTCGAAAATCCAGAGCGACACTCTCTGCGAAGAGAGGTTAGGATGAAGTGGGAATACGGCGCCGCGTGTTTGCAGGAAATTCGTCACGATATTCAGCGCCATCTGGTGTCTCGTTCCATGAACTACTTTTCCCGTCCGCTTCCGAGCGGGCATTTTTAAATCGGATTAAAAATTACCATATTACTGGAATATTAACAAATCGAACTTGACCATTTCAGCGCGATCCCGAGCCAGTTTTTATGAAAATAAATAATCAGAGTCAAAGTCGAAAGCGATATCGACTTTCTTCCTCTTTAGTCTATTTTCTTATCATGAAGTACCTGGATTTGTCGAGAAAAGAAATTGCAGGAGGTTCAGCTTTTTAGGAAAAATGTGGATAGTTGTTACATTTAGTTGCATGCATGTAGGGAGAAGCATTACAGTTTTAAAAATCAAAGATTTAATGAACACCTGGGTACATTAATTTTGTATGTATGCGATTTATCCACTCTTATACTCGCATGGAAGTTTTCAAGCATCAAAGTGCAGGATCTAAATAAACTGCACTACCTCCCTGAGAATAATTAAATGCTTCAATTAGAACCCGATGTACTCTGATTCCACCGATGTATTTTCCTGGCCATTCATCATTTTGATAGTGATTCGAGGATCCATCACTCAATGACCGTCGGTGCTCGAAATGTCCCCGGAAGTCAGCTGCATATACATCATCGCCGATACATTACGTGCATTACCGAAGACGAGTACTACATGGATATGTCTGACGGCACTCGGCCATCTAAAAGCAAGTACATGTATATGATCGTAACCAGGCGAAGTGCGGTTTCGAAGTGAAACCGCGACAGGAGACATCAAAGGCCGACGGCGAAGTATTCCAAAGATGAGTGGAAGACGCTTTACCGGAAAAGAGGAAGAGTGGCCAAAAAGAGTTTCCACTCGGAAAATGAGTACGAGATCCATCTAGGAAAAGGCAACGGAAAGGACAAAGCGAGCGAAAGCGAAATCCAAATTTTTTTTCACCCCTGTGTAAATAATAGTATTACCTACATATTATCACCGCAGTAATAATTCAATAAAATGAATTAAAAAGGAATAGTAAGATTGATATATAATTTCTGGATTCTTCATTAACGATATCTAATCACTGGACATCGTGTCAGAAATGTTCAGTTTTACCGACCTGTAACATTCGAAATTCCTCCGGAATTTCAATGGCCCTCTCGCTGCGCATTTGCTCCAACTTTCTTCCAATTTTTTATTTAACTTTCACGAAATTACGGGGACTATCGGGAGGAAAAGTCGGGGATAGGTTGCGTTTACTAGTTTTTCGTCGCCTATCGAACCCGCCTCGGAAGAGTTCACGCGAATTCCCGCCGGTTCTCCCGAGTTTTCCCGAATTTCCCAGGGCCCGTTAAGCCCGGGCTTGATTTCGGCGATTCCCCTGGTTTCCGAAGCGCAGAGGGCCATTCAATTTTCGGATGAGTTGGATTCTCGAGCTTCCGTAGAATTTCCCCAGCTTTCACCTGAATCCCTTCTGCGTGGGTCTTTCCCTTAGCCAAGGCATTACCAGCCCTCCCAATCTATCACCGTTCGATTTAGATGTTCGATTCGGCCCAGGGTTGATGTTTCCCATCCAGTTAGGAACGGCTTTAGGTCCATTCAAATGGAAAGCGATTAATCGCTTTTGCCTCGTCAAACTTTTACTCGCACCCGGACGTCGATGTCCACCGATCGGCCTTTTTTTTATTCGAACGGTCTCTCGGTTCCTGATTAAATGACGAATTTACGTGAGAAATTTCTTCTTTCTAATCCTCCCCCTTTCCCCCACGCCATTGAACAATCTTTTATGCGCCACCATTCATAATAATTCGATACATATAATTTAATTGTGGTTGATAAGTTCACGGAGACCTCAAAATAAGCAAAGGAGCCTTTTTGACAGACCAATCATGGCATGTTTCCGAAAAGTAACTATAATTGTTAAACAAGTTAGAGAAAAAAAAAAACAAAGCTGAGTGCGGAGTAAATTGAAAAAAATTAAATAAAGAGAATGTGTAAATAGTGACACTTTTCGACTTTTCATTCCAGTTATTGCACGACTTTAAGGTGCTAGGTACTTTTTAATTTAAAAAGCATAATTCATTTGTCGCGATACTTGTGAACAAACTATTGTTATCAGGCATATCTTGTCTACTTTAAGCTACGACGCGATCGTTCCTCTTTGCTCGTAGAATCAAAAATTCATGAGGTAAATACCGCCACCGTATCGCATTATGGTCGATGGCCGAGCAATAATTTTCATATGACGTGTCCACCCTCTTCCAATAAATTCATAGTATTATTCGCGTACCGAGGTAGGAAATTACTGGAATAACAGGTTGCGCCCCATTGTTCGCCACCGTAATGCTTTATCGTTATCGCGATTAACACCGAGCTAGAATTACTATTATTTCGGCGATGTAATTATTCCAAGTGGTTAGGTCGACAAGTGGAATAAAACTTCCAGCACGACGTAACCGATTAATGAACAATCAATACTGCCGATTTAAAGAGCCGAGGAATTCCTCATTTTCCCCAATTTCAATCATTAAATACTCTACGATGCCCCATCACTGCAGTTTAGTTGCATCGTTGGAGAGTATTTCATTTATGCGAGAAAAATGAAAATCGGGAAACCACTCCTCGTGCAGCCATAATCAATCAACTAATTAATTACCGTGCGTCTGATTAGGAAATACCCAATGCTTCGCTTTGGCACTGATAGTCTCTCGAGATCGATTCACTTCATCCCCCCCTCCCCCCCACGTTGCATTTCCGCCTATCACGTCGATTATTGAACCCTAATGGAAATCAAGAGTCTAAATCCAGATACAGCTAAAATTTCAGACGAGCATGAAAATTACAGAAACAGTAAAATAAATAAGCAAAAAAGTTACTGTCATTGCTTTGAAGATTTTCCGACATTTTCCGGCTAGTTGAATCTTTTTATAAAAATTCCCAATGTGTTAGTCAATTTTCGTATGTAATTTTTTAAACGTTCTTTTTTTTCTTCTTTCTATTGCACTTACTTATACGGCTGCTTTTTGCATTTTTATTTCGCACTTTCCATGCAGTACGTGTAGCCTGGTTGTACGAGGGGAATGAATTCAATGAAAACGGATTATATTAGGTGTCCTTTTTGCGGCGGTCGTTCCCTGGAAATTTGATTCACGAGCCGTCACGTAACTTCCTCTCTCGGCTTCCTTTCGGTGTTTCCGTAAGAGTCCTTAATTGTAATTTACCTACACGCAGCGGAAACTGTCGGCTCTCTCGTTCGTCATTTTACTCGGCAAAGTTCCTTCACGACCGCGTTGGCTTTCTAAAGAAGCAGATCTAATTTTGGGATATCAGAATTTGTTCTTCCAAGTACTGTTTGGTGACTTACGAAATAACGCCAAATAACGAGTCGCACGTCCTGAGGACCTTTTATTTCAGCATTAATATACAACATTGCCATACTTTAAGTCACCGTGACATTACTTGAGACATTTTCTCTGAGTTTCAGCCAGTACACGTTTTCCGAATTTATAGTGGTCTTTTTTAACTATGCAGTTTCGAGTCGCTCCGTTTTTGTTGGGGAGATACTTTTTCGGGGCGTTTCAGCGCCGGACTTCCGAGAGAAGAAAAATCCCGGGAGAGGGGAAATTCTCGAAGAAGAAAAGTCTGGACCGAGTCAAGGAGGCAGAACAGCAGTCGAGAAGACGTCTGTCTGGAAGAAGCTCCTTCCAGCCCCGAGGAGAAGCTCCTTCCTTCGGAGGCCTGATGGACGACCCTCCGTCTCGCGAGGAGCTTTCGCCGGAAACCGATTACTTCGGACGTTAAGCGGCCGGTAACCAGCTTCCATTTCTTATTTGTTCCCCGGTTTTCATGGCCCAGTCAGTTTTCCCTCCCTTCGTCGGGCCTCTACCGCGATTTTCCCGTGACGTTTCTCGTTGGACCACCCGGCACGAATCCAATCGCCTCTCTCGTCCCGACCCGGGGAAACTCCCGCGGAACCCACCAGGGAGGAGAGTACAATCTGGACGAAAATCCCATTTCCGGGGAGACGTCGCGGCGACTTTCCGAGGCGTCGAGGACCCTTCGATTCCGATCCGCCCTCTCGCCACCCCGTGGGGTGCATGCAGATCATCTTGAGAAATCCCTGATTTTCAAAGACGAGCTTTTACTCCGAAATGAGATAGAAGTCCTCGTTGCGGATTTTTGAGAAATTGAGGCAGATACGTAAATGCAGATTTTCAGGAGTACGAGATAATAACTCGATACTATAAGTACTAGGGGATGCACCTGCCAGATTAGATGTTCGTGATATAAGCGATGTACTTTTTAGAATTTCATAATTCTTTAATACAAAAATTTAATACAAAAAAGGAATTCCTAGAGTGTCGAAGACCCATCATGGGTGCATGCAGACCACCTTGGAAAATCCTTGATTTTCAAAGACGAGCTTTTACTCCGAAATGAGATAGAGGCCCTTGTTACGGATGTTTACAAACCTGCGGTGATGTAGCTACTAATTCTCACGTGGCGCACCTACTAAAATAAATGACGTAGCGTGTGAGACACATTTAAGAGAATTTCATAAAATTTACTTAGTATCGTCTCTCTGACAATAGTAGGAACGAAAGTCAGCCTTTTAACGGCAACAAATTGCAGCCGATAAGAGACGCCGTTCCTCCGTAGATTCGATCGGAAAGTGTATGACAGGTTCGAGAAACGAGATCTGGTCGACACTCCGTAAAGATTTTCCACCTTATCTGAAACACGCGTTTCTTCCAGGGATCCCCAAGGATAGAGAACGGGAAAGTTCCATTTTCATGGAATCCGTCGCTCGAATTTCCTCCAACTCCGGCTATAGAGATTTTCCTCGCGTCGTTTAACGCGAAGAAACGAGAGAATTACTTTGGGGAAATTGTCCACCGTGCTTGAAACTACCGACACACCTTTAAGTCCCACCCTGAAAGGGAAACGTAACTTCTACTTTTCCCTGCTGGGAAATTGGATGTACCTAATTTAGAGAGCTGCGTTACCTACGCGATTACGTACCTCGCCCTTAAACTTAAACGGCCGGGTAGTGAACGAAAGTAACGACGTTTTCCCTGAAAAACCCCTACTTTGAGAAATTATTAACCAGCTGGCTAATCCCAGAATTTGGAACGCTTTCAAGAGCATTTAAACTACTGCAAACTGTCTAAACAAATAACCAAAGTAACATAGAAAATTGCACACAAATTTACATGAAAAAGTTGCGCTTAAACGGAACAAGCACGAGCCGTAGAATTTCTTAATTGGAAAGCATGAAAGTTGGATTATTTTCTCTGAGTCTCGAATTTCGAGGATTTATATTAAATCTACCATTTTATTTTATTTAATCTTTTTTTTTCCGTAAGTGAACAGGGAAAAGTTTATTTCAAATTGAAATCAGAGAACGTCTTCAAGCTCGTGGACCAAGAATGCAGCTTCGTTCAATCTGCGTACAAATGACAAAAAAATCTCTTAATTTTTTTAGGCAGGAAAAATGTTTTTCAAGGCGGAAGATCGTAGGGGAGGCTCTAGATAAAGGAGGTATTTCCAGTAAAGGATTACTTGAAAGTGCATATTGCAAGGTCTTATCCCCACGGGACGATCTCCAGGAGGGATGCAAACGTTTACGAGCCCCTCGTTCTCGAGTGGATTAAAACCCCTAAGCCCTGTGCTCATGACAGGACGAGACGACGAACTTTGGAGGATGCACGTGAACGTAATTCACGCGACGAGAATGGATTATGCACGAGAGTTTGTGCACTCGTGATTGCCCGACAATTTCTTGGGAGAAAATCGATGGACGAGGAGTGTACCCGAGGATGATCCATTGCATTAGACCCTCTGTACATTCTTGGTACCCAGGGCGCTTTCTCAGACCGCGAGAATTTTGAAAAAACGCTCAAAATTCCCCAAAACTGAAATCCACGAAATTAAACTAAAATCGCAAATTCGACATGGCGATTTAACCCAGCACTTCGTAATCGTGTGGGCGAGTCTCGGTTTACAAATTCCTTTGTAATGATTTTTTTTCAATATTTTTATACAACGTGAAATTTAACCAGTGTTGGGACCTTCGTTACGCCCTTCATATTCATGTGTTAAAATTTCGCGCAATTCGGTGCACCCAGTTTGGAGGAAAGTTGCATAAACGCTTCAGTCCTCAGCTGCCGCTTTGAAATCCCCTTAAAAGCACCCACGAGTTCTATCATCGTTCTACTATACCGTGTCTAAATGAAACCTCCGATACATGTTTCACTCCACTATAATTTTTTTGTTTAAGTCTCGTAAATGAACCCAGGCAAGCGGATCCGTATCACGTGCGCGTTCGCCGCAAATTGGTGGAACCCCCCGCGAAGTCTCTCGGTGTATCAGCCGCAAGCTCGGAAGCTGGGCGGAAAAGTTCTTGCCGGAACGAGTCGAAAAGGCTTTTGTATGCCGAGGCACCGCCAGAGGAGACTTTTCCTCGGCCGACACGTGTCTTTTCGATCTAGCCTAGAGAAACGGGGGTGGAAAGAGTGTCATCCCTCGGGAAGCCGTCTCATCCATGATAAGCACGGCGATATCGCGGGTGGAGTCGCGAACTCGCGGATTTTCCGCCACACTTAGGACGCCTCGAAACCGGCCCACACTTTCGCCAGTTTCTCAGGTTTTCCTTTTCCTCCCCACTGTGGGAGACACACTTGCTCCGTGTTGAGAGGCTGTGCCAAGAGGAGGCTAATTGAATTGCAGCGCGGCTCAGGGCCGTGGGGCTTTGCGCTAATTGAAACCACGCCGCCAATGAAGGGAACGCTTCTCCTCCGCGTTATCCATCACCCCCTGCCGCGTTATCACCCCTTTCCGTGCCTCTAACTTCCGGTATCTCATGGGGCCTCCTTTGCTCCCTATCCTTTTACCTTCCGACCCATTCACGAGTTCACTGCTCCTTTATTTCAAGTTCCCCTGCGATGCTGATATAAATATGACCCTAGAAATAAAATTGAAAAAAATATAATGCATTAAACGTCCGTCTGTTAGCTGTTATCCCTGGAGTTAATGACATCCCTCGTTCGAGAGTAAATTTAAAACCCAAGATTATATCATTGGAAAAAATTGTGTATATTAATGATTTGTTGGCTGACTCATGGATTTGGGAATGGTCCTTATACGAGGATGAATTTTAAAGCTGGGCGGATATTTTTGAAAAAAAAAGTTGAAGAAACTAGTAGTGACGAAAGATGAGAGATATGAAATTTATTAAGTGTTTGGTGGATGTTATTAGGAGAATTGTTCGGATTTTTCGGATTTAGGGTTGTATTTTAAATGTGGAAGTACATCATTGAAGGATGAAGTCCTTATTGAGCAAACTTTTTTCCCGATGGTGAGACCGTGCGTTTCCCATAGATTTTCCTTGGCTTTCCTTTTCCCCAGTTTTCGAACCTTACCCTCGATTCGTACTCGAAAGTGGGGAAGTTCTTGGCCCCCTTTTTCACCCTTCTTCTCCAAGTCCCGGGAACAAGGAAACGTTCCTAAGGTGGAACAAAACTTCGAGACTTCGAGGATGTGCTTTCCTCGACGGGGAAAGAGGAAACACGAAACAGGGAAAAAGGGACAAAAAACGTGTCCTGATAACCGGTCGCCCCAGATCTCGCGGCACTTTCAAGTCGAGTCCCAATTTTTCGGGAAATCCCCAAAATTGGGTATTCAAAATCCTACGAGGCCTCGCTGGAATTGATATGCACAGAAAAACAAAGACAAACTCCCCTCCTTACTCCCTATAAAATAAAAATGAACACTGACTATGTCGCACTATTTTTTCCTATTCTTTTCATTCTACATTCTGCTGAGGTTCATTGTGATGATCACATTTTTAGTGACATAGTTTTATACAACATTGGTCGATAAAATTATTGAGAATAAGGGCTTCTTCTAAAACGATTTCTTTGCCGGTTTCAGCCTGGTAGGACTCGCTTTTACGTCGCAGGAATACAAGTGGCTCGTTTTATTCCTAGCTAGCTTTGGTAGCAGTCAAGGATATGCTCGAAAGTCAAACACGACGTGCGATTTTATAGTTTGCAACCTTGCAGAAACTTCCTTCGTATACCGTTCGAGGCGGAAACGGGAAGGCTACATTTCGATTGTAACTTTTCCAGTTTCGAAACGGCGCGACTCTCTGCTCTGGATGTTGTCGCCCGTGTCGTTTTCTGTTTGTTATCTCGCAATTTACAGTTTGCATTCGCTCGTCCTTTCCCTCCTTTTCTCGAACTTAGCGGTGATATCTGTCACCCGACCCAGCTGCACTCTTTTACGTCGTAATTTCTTCCGGGAGATATTAACTGCCCTGGTTTTGCCGCAATCCGAGAGAAACCTTGAAAAATAACAATGCCACAATTCTGACAAATCGAATGAACGACCGAGATTGAATTTTCAATTCTTACTCATTTTTGCCCATCAGGTTCCAGGTCATTTCCATTTTTCATATTAAAATGTGTTCGAGATACGACACGAGGCATTATAAACAAAGTGAGATATTAAAAGGTGTATAAAATAAAACCTGAAGTCCCAATACAGGGATTAAATTTCCAGGATGAACAGTCGCTCTTAATATCGGTACAATTAGACTTCTAAAAATATTTCTACCGCTAATTACTCGCCAGCGGCATTGTTCACGCCAGGAGCTGTATTTTCGTATGCGACCTCGAAATAAACAATGGGCAAACCCGATAGGAGAAGTTCAGTTTGTCGAGAAAACAGGCCACGTGGAAAAAGCGATATTCACTCGGTTTGTATCGCAAATAAAAAGGACAACCTTGCATGTCAAAAAGAGAAGGAAAGGGATGAAAAGGAAGAAACAAATACTTCGTCCTCGTTCCCCTGAAATCTCGAGCTCATTCATTTCACGAGCGTCCAGCGGGCATTTTCTTGCCGTATTTTCACCCTGACGAACGCAACGGCCAGAACGCGCAGTTTTGCTCGTTAGCCGGAATTTCGGGTGATTGGAAAGCAGCGCGTTGTGCGGAAGAAATTATGTGCACCCCGCGCGTGCCACCGGTGCGCGACACCGGTATCGGAAACGAGGGAGTTTTAATTAAAACGCTTCGTCTTCGGCTTCGAAAATTTCTGACTAACCTGTCTACTTAATTATCCACAGTCCTTTTCTCCCTGGGACATCTTGGATCCACTTTGAGCCTATAGAGCGATCTCAAAAACCTGAATTAATAAGGCTACCACGCGTTCACCACATCCCTTGTGGTGGATGATCGGAAAGCAATCAATGGGTTGTAATTAAAACGCTTCGTTTCCAGGCTTTGAAAACTCCTAATTGATCTCACTAATTGTTATCTTTTTCCCTTGAAACTATTTTGGATCCACTTTGCCCCGAAAAGAAAAAAAACGATCTTGAATTGTCGAAATATTGGTTACCGGGATTTTACTGGCGTGGATAATTGAGAGGCACTTGATAGGTTGCAATTAAAACGTATCCAAGCTTTGAAAATGCACAAATGATCCGCCTAATTGTCGGCGTTTTTTCCTCAGACTTTATTTATCTACAAACCGAGGATAAATTACTCAAATAATGATCGCTTTTACTGACTGGGGTGGATAATTGAAAAGCAGCCCCTTGGGCGAAGATTAAACGACACTCACTCGATAAACTATTAAGGGATAAATTAGCTGTACCGAAAACGCTTAGTCTATGAATTATAAAAATTCCTGATTTGCCCACGTAATGATCAGTCTTCTCCTGGAGATATCGACATTGTCCTATAATGCAGGTATTAAAAACCGAAATAATGGTATAACGCGTGCACGAACTCGGATGGACGATCGAAAAGCCGCCCCGTGGGCGGAGAAAATGACACGTACTTCGCTTGTTCCACTATTGGGAACCAGACGGACTTTAATTAAAACGCATCGTTTTTTAACCACGACACCAGATCCTGGGATCCGCATCCTGGATCAGTAGGGACACATTGATCCATGTGCAAATCGGGAGGGATGCTATCGGATCGTCATTTTAGAGCTGTTGATCCCTCACCAAGCAGATTTTCGAATTATGTACTTCACGTCCAGTCTAAATGACGACCCCAAAAAATAGTCCAAGTGTTTCGTGTTATCGGGCGATACCACTAGAAGCAAATTTAAATGCATTATCATTTGGAATGAAATCGCTATCGGCACCATTGAACGAATGGCAGTTGCCCTATCATCTCACAATTCCCTAGAGTATGATTTCCCGATTTTCCCGAGGGATTCCATCGATTTTATGTCGGCCCTCATCTGGCCAGTCGACGGATTCAAGGAGGAACAGATCAACCGTGTCACAAGACTGGTTTAATTAACACGTCTGGTTTTAACACCATAGAGATGGGGTGGAGGTGATAATACAGCGAGGAGGGATAATCATCGATGACAAGTGAATAGCTTTCATGAGCGATTATATCAGCGTCTATAGGTGTTAATATTACGAGAAAAGCCTTTTTAAGGAACACTATTCACACCAATGATGTCGTATCATCCAAATTTATAATGAATTTAATATACAAGTTCCACGATTTTTCAAGCTGGTTTAAAGACTCCCCTACAGAGTGTCATAAAATCCGAAACTAGTCCATGAATTTCCAAACATTGCACACTAATTTAAGCTGCCATATCGAATTTCTATTTGATACAAATAACCCGTAAGAAATAAGATAAGCTCTCGACCAGACCAGGAACAGACATTTTGGTATCGATATTTCTACCGGACGCGTTAATATCAGGTGGAAGGTCCCGAGGGGCATTAATCGCATTTACATCCCGGAGGAAACATGTATATCCAATCTGTTCGTAAGAATTCCATTATCATCTCATGAATAATAAAAAGAAAAATACTGGCGGGAGAGCCCCCTTCTTCGTGGCGATTTTATTCGTAAATGAAATCCTTTAGGACCTCGTTAAAATAAAATAAAAATCCGACAACGAGATCTGCCTTCTTTCCATTTTCAGGTCTTTTCCAGCCAGACCTCGGGCTCCAGGAAATTCGCCATTTTCCCGTTGTCGGATGGTAAATCGCGTCCTACATGCGTTACATCCCCGCATTGTCGCGACACCCCCTGGCAGCGCGATATATATATTATTCGAGCAACAAAACCGTGAAACTTTAATAAAACGAGAGATAGCGAGAATCCCGGAATCCTAGCGGCGCGATATGGGCGCAAAACGCGGCCGGGCGATTCGCGTATCACCGCTCCGGATATTTCCTGACGAGGGGGCGAAACTCCCCCGCCGGTCGTTCCCTATGCCCTCCATTGTCCCTCCCCGACAAACTTGACCCTTTGTTTCGACAAGTTTCCAAGGATAACGCGCGCATTATGTCGCAAGTTACGCACCCCGAGCAAGGGGGACGGGCCGGGATGTTATCACAGGGTGGAAACGTGTAATCAGTTAATATAGGTGCTCCCCTATCGGGACCGCCCCATTTGAGGATGCTTCCCCAAATTGCCCGATCGAAGTCCTGCTTGTAATTGTAATAATTACCACCTCCCCCGTGTAAGTACTCCCCCGTGCGGAGGGCTTTAAATCAAGATGGCGTCGCAGTAGAGGACCGTAATTCCTAATTAAATATCAACAAAGCGCTCGTTTTTATTTAATCAAGGTATAGTTTTCCAGGGACTAGATCGAGAATCGGTGATTGTCATAATTGCCGCCCACTGTGAAAATACTCCCTCAATTCTGGGGGTAGTAAAGTGAAACTAAAGATAGCAACATGCGGAGGGATATGACTCCGAATTGAATGTTGAAAAAAGGTGGGTTGTAATTGAATCGAAGTATCTTTTTCCAGGGGTTTCCCCCCCAAATTGCTCGGTCTATTTCTGTAATTGTGGAATTACTGCCCCTTGAATGAATACTTGTTCGGTACTGGGGATTTTTAAATAAGGTTAAATCATAATAGCGAGTTGCGGAGGAACGCAAGTCAAGATTAGAGGTTTATGAAGTGGTCGATATATTTGGGGGGTTGGCTTCGAGAGGGTGACAATATCAAGGGATCAGGTTTGGCATCAAGGGTGTGTAAATTATCGGGGAAATAAATGAATAAGATTTTAGGGGGCGTTTTTTTTTTCTGGCGGTAAATGAATTCCGATCGGAATTCGTGGGCGGAATATCGAATGCCGTTTCTTCTGAAGGACCTTCCGAGGGATGGAAGATCTCTGGTAGTAGGGCACACAATCCTGCGACCTGCGAAGAGGAGTTCAGGTGCTCGACGTGCAACGCAAGCACAACTGTCTCTTGGAAGCCTGGATTTGCAGTTGATGCGGCAATCTGCAGGGCTTGTTGGCGATAAAAGCCAACAATTCCCTCCCCTAAGTGGGACACGATTTCCTTACAAACGGCTTCGTTTGCGAGCCTCGGTGATCTTTCGCCTTGCACCCCGCTTTAGTATCGTCGCGTCGTCTATTTCTGTTACGGCGGAAAGAAATGAAACTTCCGAATCCTCGGGAAATTTCGTAGGAAATTTACGGTATATTGCATTTCCTCTCCGGATGAATTCTTTGAACTACCTACGGTCTAATAAATAAATCCCTCAACAATTTAAATAATTCCTCAATTTTTCACCGCGTCTCAAGGCCTAACCTTGCCTTGGGAAAATTTAGAAATCCTGGAGATTGAATATGAAAAGGCGCTGAAAATCCAATAGCTTGAGAAAGTTTGAATTTTTATCTTCGAAGCAGAATGCCTCTTAAATGTAATTAATCTGAATTAATGTGGTTCGGTTCTACATGGTCTTTCTTGAAGAGTCCTAAAGACACGCATACGAGGGATCCTCGCATAGGACCCTCTTCATAGAAGATCCTCTTGAACTCTAAAGAGGAGCCCAGGTGTTCGAAGTGCGACGTAAGCACAATTGTCCCTTGAAAGCTCGGATTTACAGTGGACGTTGCAAACTGCAGGGGTCGTCGGTGATAAAAGCCAAGAGTCTCATCCCTCGTTGATGTTCGACGATTTCCTTACAAACTGCTGAGTTCGCGACCATCGGCGTTCTTCCGCGTTTCGTTCCTCTTTGCGGTGTTCTGCGCCGAAAATCTACATTTCCTCCTAATGAGAAAAGTCACACATATGTATACTGCACCGTGAAAAAAAAAAACAAAAAAAAAACCAGTAATAAATTCATGATTCATGTACTGGAAGTTTCATTAACATGCGGTGCACCAAATTTATGCTGCATCCGTAGAGGATGCATGTACCTGCGTTTTTATTTCACAAGTTAATTCATCAAACTTCCGATAAGGTATAATATTCACACCTTATTAATTTCCAAAGATTTCGTGACGACTTTTAATCATGACGTAAAATGTTCAATATTAATACAGCTTTGTGCACATCAATTCTATGAAGTTGCCAAACATTTTCCCCTGAAATAATTAATCTGAAATAAAAATCAAAAAATCATAAGGGCAGTTCTTAACGGTTGCATAAAAAAGGGTAAAGGTAAAAACGGACCCCTTGCAAGGGGTTGCCGTTATTTATTCCGCATCGTTCCGCACCGTTTCGACATCGATCGGCCCCCAACGCAATAAGGTTCGCGAGGAATTCCGGAGACAAAGGGAACGCGGAACCCCGGCGATTCCGACATTTCTGAAATTTTCCATGGGACCGCTCGCAAGGGAACCGGAAGGAACTCTTGGCCTCCACGTCCGTCGGAATTCTGCGAGCCAGATCGGCTAATTAATGCGACGACATACCTGACATCCCGGCGCATCCCCGGGATCGTATGTTCCTGGGACGCGGGTAACCGCCTCCATATTTATGTGACGTAACGACATATCCCGGGGAAATCTCTATTAATTTTGGGAGGCCATTTCTTCCCTCCGGCAACGCATCGAAAATGCCGCAAGAAAGAAATATACTCGGACGAACTTTTGCTTTTCAATGACACTCATAATTCCGTAGACAATTATGCGCCATTAAAAAAGATAACACATTTTAATCATTAGGAAAAAACATGGCAAGCATTCAGACTCCATTACCGGGGAATTGCAATTCTTAAGGAGAAGGTCCGATTAACCTATTATCGCATTTATGTCTACTTATGATGGATTGTATTTTCTCCCTCTGTTTTTGTCATTCCTTTGGATAAGTTAATTCTTTACTTAACGGGTAGACAGGGTGTTCAAGCTCGTAACTTTTGGGTATTAAGTTTTAAGGACATTCCTGATTCAGGAGCTGAATCGGGGGCACCTGCAGGATATCCTCCTGGAATGGGTGATTCCTCGGCAGTGACATAAAATGCATTTATCGGGTTATCACCGGCGGTTCATCCTCCCGACAGGGGTCCTATCCTGGCCGGGCATTTAATCCTTGAGAAAGGACTTCCGGACTTCCGGCCGAGACGGCGTTTTCGCGAGGGCCTCGCGGCCAAAGCTCGGAGGAAAATGGGGACTCTGGGAAACCGTTTAACGTGAATGCACTATTTCCATTTCCATTGTGTCGGTTCGAGGGTCCGGATAACTTTTAGCCAGCCCTCTCGAGACGAAGTATCGTCGAAAAGCCCGCGAAAATCTCGCGAAAAGCCGCAAAAAGCCACCCCCTCGCTTGCTAACTGCCCGATAAGTTCCCCGGCAAATTGGACCCCCCAGGGAGCTCGAATTCCCGAAAAGAAGAGAGCGTTATCGCGGACCCGTAATCGGGAATTATTTACCTCGCGAGATTTCCCTATCACTCCCATTGATCGCTGTCGAATTTGATTTTCTGTTGCAGTCGTTTGCGGAGTCGGTGCTGACGTGGCGTACCGCGGACACGTAATGGGTGTTTACGTCACGTGAGGATAATTCAACATGCGTATGACCGTAATTCAATTCACGCACTACATCGAGATACAGATAAAAGAAGCCCTTCCTCGGACACGAGTTCGATGGGCGGGCAAAAGCTCCTCTTCGAGATTATTTTACATTTCATTTCCTGGTTACACTTAGTACACAGCTTTAGAGCCGAATTAATTGGATTTACCTGAATTCTAATCCCGAAATTTGCATAATAAAAATGTACACTAGGTGAATAGAGTCTGCATCGTCGTCGAATACATCGTGATCAAATCTCGAGTCGAACTTCGGATGTTTATTCATTTGAAGTCGTTGAAAGTAATGATAAAATTCCGGGAAATTTTCTCTGTCCATTCTCGGAAGAAAAATATTTGTTTAGGGAGTGGTCCGACCTTCCAGGGTTTGTGTATAATCATTTCGAGCCTGCCGCCTGGCTTTTCGGGAAGTTTACGACGGCGGTGACGTTTAATGCGAGACGCAAGGTGTCGATATCGGTTTTACGGCTCCAACTCGGCTTCTCACCCAAGACGTAGACCGTATAGAGTTCCCCAAGTTCTCTCTCGTTCCCGCATACCATCCTCATGGATGAGGAAACTTGCGGGGAATTATGCCCGCGGTTTCACTATTTTCGCAAGTGCGAAGCCGGCATGTTCGCACGTGCCTGCCTCTAAATTCTAGGGGCCATATTCATGCGCATCCAAAAACATGAACGCATAAATGCGCCCAAGTGTTGGGGCAAACATTTACATGCACCGAGGAATACCGACGAGCGAGGCGGCGGCTTCTCTTCGAATGTTTAACCCGGCCCCGGAATTATTTAAATAAATGGAAAATTATTTACCCCTGAATATTCGATAACCATTTACGACGCCAATTACGGGCCAGGTAACTCTCGGGATAATTCCCTAAATAAAAGATTTATTTTTACCCCGTGCGGTGGGTTACCTCGCCTTCTCGCAAAACGCTCCGCAAATATGGCCGCCACTTTTCGATATTAATTCCGCGGGCTGTCGTCAAACACCGACACAAGCGGCTCCTCCGCTTGTCCACGGGACATCAAATGTAACGACACACCCCCGCATGCGCACCTGTCAAATGTCACGTTTAACCGAGAACATATTCAGAAGGAGAATCCGCAATAATTTCCGCATTTATCCGCAGCCTGTCGTTTCATCCCCGTGAAAAATCCCGCAGAATTCCACGCTCACTTCTGCCTGTACCATTACAACGCACAATTTATCTCTGCACGTGCACCTTCCGCAGAAATTAATTTCTAATTAATGTGTAAAACATTTTCTCCATTTAGCCTAGACTAGAACAAAAATCACTTTTTCTTATTTTTTTTTTTTTTTCTGAGAAATGAAATTTCACGAGCATCGCGTTTTTCCTTAGGATCACCATAATCGCATGTTAATGTTTCAAATGATTCGGTGCACTCAGTTTGGAGAAAAGTTTTATCAATATTTTTACGAACAACCCTTTCGTATCACCTGAATAATTTGATTTTCAGCAGCGAAAGATTGAATGGAAAAATTCGTGCGCCGAAGAGAGGGAAAATAGAGTAATGTTAAATCCCTTAACGGCGAGGGATATAAATTTGTCAGGGTGTTCCGTCAATTAGCAGGGCCCCGTTGACCACACGGGTGGATCGATCGGAACACAATTTCCAATTAGTTAAAACGGACTTTAGCCGGCCCCGACGAAATTGTCCCTTTAATCGGGGAGCTTTTTTTTTTCCGCCGGCGCAATCCGATTGGCCAGAGTCAATTTCCGTCGGCTTGGCAGAGGCCGGCAATTGCGGCGCGACAGAAATTAGCTTCCCTCCAGCATTAAGGCGAGATCGAATTACGAGCAGTCGACTACCCTGGCACTTCTGGGTCTCGGGTTTGCCAGGATTCGCCGAACTCTGCAGGCCGCAGGACGAGGCCAGGAAGAGGAAGAGGGACCTCGACCTTCTCCTTTTCCCCTCTCCTCCTCTCCCCGTCATAACCAGAGTTTCTTCGACTTCTTTTCAGGGCGTCCTCTGCGGTGATTCTCTTCCTGGAGGTAACTTGGGCAGTCACCCTCTTCGTCCAGGTCTGCGTAAGGTACGTCGAAACTTGGCTCCTCTTACCCTCTTATGAACAAAGTGTAATTATCCCCCTCTAAAAAGAATTAATATACCGCACTGAGAAGAAGAATGACTAAAAAGGATTCCTTTTCTTTCAGGGAAATTATTTCTTCGAATGGAGTTAAAGAAATGAGACCTGGTTTCGATTTCTTACTTTGTTATTTTAAGTTCTTCGACGACATTTAAAGAAATAGTTCCCTTGAGAGAGAACATTTTTTTCCTCGGTGCTGCGAATGAATGCGGCAGTTAAACAGAAATCGGTTTCGTAATTAGTTGAAAAGAAATTAATTAAAGTGTAAATAATTCCTCGGTAGGAAATTAATTTCTTAGTGGGAATGCGGTGATTAGTTCTTACTTATGGATGCCTGGGTTCTTACGTTATGTGCGCAGAATGTTGTCATGTGACGACAAGTCGGAGTATGTAGTAACTTGATAAGGGAAACCCGGCACCATTTGCGAAGGTCAGGGCAGGACCCTTCAAACTTTGCCCACGTCCTTATTACTCCAATTTCCTGACACGTGGGAATTACGGGGAAGCCGGGCAATGCCCGAAGGAGCGTCTCCCCTAAAGCTTCCGAAAAGCTCGACACTTGGACGAGAACTCGAAAGTTTAATCGTCGTCCACTTGAACCTTGCTCGATCCCTTCCAAATCGAACTTGCTCCTTTTCGGACGGAAAGGAGAACAAAGGACGACCGGTAAGTGGTCAGACGAAGGACTATCCTGCGACTCCACCATTTCTCGCTCCTCGTTTCCTCGGCCTTTGCTCTTCGCCTCTTCGGCCTTTACTTCAGCTTTTATTTCAGCCTTTACTTCGGCCCGAGGTCCTCGAAACGATCCGACTCTTGCAATGAACATTACCAGGGGACCTGGAACAAATTTAAAACTTCTATTCCTCTTCCTATAAACCAGATTTTCCTCGCCATCCCGAGGCGTCATCCTCTTAAGGGCGAGGAGGTATTCACTCAGGAGATCATGGATTTTAAAGCTCAAAATCCTGTAAAAATCAACTCATCTTCAGGGCGAGGGGCTATTCACTCAGGAAATCATGGATATTTAACGCTCGAACTCATCTGGAAATCGTTAGAAACCACCGAAATTACAATTGTAAAACCGAGCGTCACTTGTTACCGAATCGCATTATTGTCTATCATACAAAATCAACGGCAATCGGTTCTTAAAGAAGGAAATCATTTCCCCTGATTTCCGAGTGAAGAGTCCCTCGCAACATCCTCTTCAAGGTGCGAGGCGATTTTCCAGGGTATCTAAATTTTCAAAAATGCATGGCTCCTCCCTTTCGAGCCATCCTGAAACTTCCTGGTCCTCTCTTTTACAAAGGATGAAACTTTTTACCGAATCGCATTGTTGTCTATCATACAAAATCAACGGCAATCGGTTCTTAAAGAAGGAAATCATTTCCCCTGATTTCCGAGTGAAGAGTCCCTCGCGACATCCTCTTCAAGGTGCGAGGCGATTTTCCAGGGTATCTAAATTTTCAAAAATTCATGGCTCCTCCCTTTCGAGCCATCCTGAAACTTCCTGGTCCTCTCTTTTACAAAGGATGAAACTTTTTACCGAATCGCATTGTTGTCTATCATACAAAATCAACGGCAATCGGTTCTTAAAGAAGGAAATCATTTCCCCTGATTTCCGAGTGAAGAGTCCCTCGCGACATCCTCTTCAAGGTGCGAGGCGATTTTCCAGGGTATCTAAATTTTCAAAAATTCATGGCTCCTCCCTTTCGAGCCATCCTGAAACTTCCTGGTCCTCTCTTTTACAAAGGATGAAACTTTTTACCGAATCGCATTGTTGTCTATCATACAAAATCAACGGCAATCGGTTCTTAAAGAAGGAAATCGTTTTCCCTGATTTCCGAGTGAATAGTCCCTCGCGACATCCTCTTCAAGGTGCGAGGCGAATTTCCAGAGTATCTAAATTTTCAAAAATTCATGGCTCCTCCCTTTCGAGCCATCCTGAAACTTCCTGGTCCTCTCTTTTACAAAGGATGAAACTTTTTACCGAATCGCATTGTTGTCTATCATACAAAATCAACGGCAATCGGTTCTTAAAGAAGAAAATCGTTTTCCCTGATTTCCGAGTGAAGAGTCCCTCGCGACATCCTCTTCAAGGTGCGAGGCGATTTTCCAGGGTATCTAAATTTTCAAAAATTCATGGCTCCCCCCTATCGAGCCATCTTGAAACATTCTGGTCCTCGCTTTTCTACAGGATGAAAAGTTCTCGTTTAATTTCTTTTTAGTCCTTGGTATCGAAACTTGGGGAACGGCTCTTCGGGGCCGCCCAAAAAGCTGCAGTGAGTTGGCTTTGTTTCAGGAACGACGACTCTCTTTGTTGGCGCTGCTGGTCGAGCGTACTTGTCGTAACGAGAGGCTGGCGACGGGCGTTGTTTTATCTGCCCCTGTCATGCATTTTGGCATGGAAATCTCACAGATTGTGGTTATCCTTCGTGGCCGGTAAGAGTTACGCCCGTAAAAAAATCCATACATGCGGCGAACGTGCAGGTGGCTCGTTCGCGACCGTTTCAACGAGCAAGGATGCAGATGTGACTTTTTCTCGTTGCAGCCGGAATGCTGGTGGTTTTGTCCTTGCTGCACATTGGAATTAATGCTCTTGGACGTAGGGGATGTCACCAGCCAGGAGGAGTGGATTCGGTCGTCGACAGTTTATTGAACACGAGGCCGGAAACCTACGACCGCTTCGAAGAGGTCCTGGTAAGAATGATCCTTTTTACGTTAATTCATTCAACGAGTCGATTAAGTAACGGAATAAATTTATTACTCGTTCTTTATGTATCGCCAACTGAATTTGATTTCCCTCTTCACTCTTAGATATATGATTTGCATGACGGACCAAAAAGTCCAACCGCGAAGATATCATCAGCGGTGAAAACGATGAACTGCATATTGAATACTTTAGTAGCTGTTCGTTATCCGGCCGCAAACGTAATCGAGAGCATGCAAGTGAATATTTCAGCGGATCTAAATTTAAATTGCTCAAACCTCTGCGAGTCACCGAATTAATCGTGGCTCGTGAGCATTTGCAAATCATAGATTAATAAACATCATGCAGTATACATTAGGTCGTCCGGAACGTTGTCGCGGTGTTCGCTGCTTAAGATAGTACACGATTCGACGGTACAAAAAGACGGTTTAATTTATAATATTCATGACTTATAAATCGAGGGGTCGCTTTTATAATTAATTTTTCCTCCTCAGGTGACGGAAGTCCTTGATGACGGCGTGTCGGGTCCAGCTGGACGATTGCCTGACAGCGATGGAGAAATTTGACACGAACGTCAGCCCTCCTGGGCCAGTGAGACGGACGAAGACAGCGAAACGGAGCAGAGGACCTGCCAAATCGCGACCGTGTCCTAGTCCTTGGACCTCGGGCAGGATCTTACGTCCTGCATCTACCCGACTCGGTTAATGTACACGGGTCCTTCACAAGATTAGGGTCATACCCGAGCAGCATGACGAGCACCGAGGACGCCAAAGCGTCTTACTCGTGATTTCACGCACGAGTCGATCGATCAGCTGATCGTCCCCTAAGGCGCAGTTTTTTGATAAGTGCGTTTGCCAAGACGGCGCGCATCAAAGGATCCTCGGTAAATCCTGGACAAAGGATCCTGCTCGTCCGAGCAGGCGGACCTTACAAAGTGTCAAGAGTGACCGAGAGATTCGGCTCCGGAAATTCATTTGTATAAATTGAAGCTAATGTGGGGGAGATATTTTGGAAACGATGCCGATGGAAAAAAATTGTACGGGTTTCGGGATCGTACTTAGCGGGTACCCCGCGCAAAAAATGTTCCGCACTTCGCGTCGGTGGACATTTAGATTTCCGCCGATCCCGTGAATTGTCATGAATTATTTCGTACGTTGTAATTAATTATGGATAATATTCGTGGAGGTGTCTCGCGGATTAGGGTGGTCGATGTAAATTGTCGGAAATATTAGTGCACGTTAGATGGAGAGGATGTCCCGAGTAAAGGAACTCCGGATATTTAGGAAGATGTCTACGTTTTTCTATCAGGGAATCTGTGTTAAAGGAGAAATGGCTTAGGAGATTGAACTTGCTGATATAGGGTGTAAGAAAGCAATTCTTAGCCAGTCCTTGGTCGTGCAGAAATCGACTATGAAGAAATATTGTGCCAAACTCGAGAGAAATGATAGTTTTGCCGCAAGAGGAAGGTATCTTATATTATTAACTAAGGAGGCAATTTTATACGTAATGGTGTCTATTAATACTCTTAATTACAGATACATACATATAATACAAGTCACCTATCAAAGTTGTATTACGACAAATAGCTATTAAGTTATCGTACTTTTGTTGTACGCACATTATGGTTAATAATAAAATTACGAGAAAGCCGAATGTCCTGCGGCTCAGCAATAAGCCTATCAAAAGTACCGTTGATATCAGCGATAGCGAGAAACAAAATACATGCCGTAAAAATTATCCAGAATACTCGATCACACCGTCTCATGACAACGTATGAACACCGTTTCGCTGTTTTTTTGCAGTCTTCTCGTAAGATCAAAACGCTAATACAATAATCTGGAATATTAACTCCACCTGACCAATGAAGTACCACGAAGTACAACAGTTTGACACATCGCGTAAGTATGTACGGAAGGTGGAAAACGCTGAACCAATTTGACTCCAATCGATAGAAATTCAAACCTTCACCTATTTTAAGTTCTACCTGCACTCTAAAGTGCGGCAACAACGCTTATGCGAATGTCAATGACAGGACAATTATCACAATAAATACCGTGTCAAATACAGCCTGTTAGACCATAGTTACAGTTTTGAGGATACGAACCGTGCGCAATGCACTATAGTATAATTTAGATATAAGGTCCTTGAGCAAATAATCTAACTAATCGAAGTATTAATCCATTCGTTCATGTCTACACGACGGCAGAGGTCGAGACGAGGGCTGTGTCTCGATATCCTTGGTTTTCTTCCACGCCAGAAGCTCATCCAAGACGTCCATCAATAATGGATTGCCTCCAAGTCTTTCCACCTCGTCTCTCGCCTTTTTATCCAGCTCCTTCAACACTTTCCTGGTGTAGGAAAAGGAGCCGAACTTCTCCAAGAGGTTTACGCAGTACCCCTTCACGTCAACGTCTTTCGTTCGTTGCCTCAGAATGTCTTCGGTTAAAAGCCTCAAGTAAAGGAAAAAGTAGACTTAAAAAATAGAAAATCGAAATAACGTCACATTCACATTCAAAGGATACTCATAATTTGCCTGTCCTCTGGATGGCTCCAAATCGCGTGAATAATAGGAAAGCTGAATTTCCCTTCCGAGAGGTCTTCGCAGTAACTCTTATGCTCCGAGTACTATTATAATGAAAAAATCATGTTAAGGTCGCGGTGCTCTTTTACTCCGGCCAAATGCACTTGAATGTTTGTGCCTTTCGACGGAAAATTCAAGAATTCCGATCAATGACATTTTACGAAACACGTCTAAAACCGAATTACATTACCTCCTGCAAAGAGAGATTGCAGTAGTCGTCCCGAATTTGGAAGTACAGTCCTAAGATTCCTGCCAACTGTGAGAAATCCTCTTTGCAGTCGGAGAACAGTTGCATCAGTCGGACTGCCAGGTTGAATAGTCCACCAGTCTCTGAAGTTATTAATAAGTTAAACATGACATAAGAAAATATGGTAGTTCCGATGAAGGGACAGGAAAAAGAAACTGACTTCTGGTGGTCATTTGCCTGTACTCCGACTCAGATGGGCAGATATAGTTGTCTCTCCAATAGATCTCCATACCCTGCCCTCTGTGAAGCTCCAGCAATTGTTCCGTGTACACTTGAGTCGCCTGTATAAAGGCAGAGACGCGCTCGATACTTCTCGTCACGATTTTCTATAAAAATACCGACCTCCGGATGATTTAGAGATATGACTCTCTCGAGTGAAATAAACAGAACGTAGTTGGCTGCATTAATGGTGCTGGCGACCCCGTAGATCGAATGCGCCACGGGTATTCCTCTTCGAAGTATGGAATTGTCCTGAATATCGTCGACACTGTAGAAAAGTAAGACAAGTTTAGCGGATTGCCCTTGAGTACAAGAGACACGTGAAAATACTATACATAGCCTGCTTGACATTCGGTGGGGCGTCGAACTCGTTAAGAAACTCGACTTTGATAAACTGATTACACGACTGACACCCCGCAATAAAATACGGCATTTTCTCGACCGCCTTCCATTCTCTACAAACATAAGGTAATTTAGAGAAACAAGACTGTGTTTCATCGAAACTAATGACCGCGAACGTCGAAGTAGCTAAATTTAAATTAAATTGAAAAATCCATATTTGTAGTAGTCGTTGCGATAAGCAACCGTGGTCACTATCAAAGAATGGATTGCTATTTTAAATTCCAAACGTGAGCCGTCCGAGTGTCTCTTAATTTCCCGAAGACACCAAATTACTCCAAAACAACACAGTAGAGACTTGTACAAAATTCAAGGACTTGTCAGAGAAGTGTTTTGATTGTAATTCACAGAAATATTCTATCGAGTATCCTTAAAGCGTTTCCTTAAGTTTCGTCGGAATTCAAGAATTGAAAAGTAAATACCCACAGCAAGCTAGAATTGTGGAGCATCTGGGTTATATCGCCGACCGCGTGGAGCTTATCGTCAGGTATTTTTAGCCAATAATTGAAAGCATGTGCCAATTTCGTGCGGATCTGCTTTCCTGGAACCTGCAGGATGTAGGTGAAGGGCTGGAGCAGGATCTGAAATGGCAAAAGCGTTAAATTAAAAAACAATCGTTTACAGCTTACATTTACCGACGCTATGATTCCCCCGAGTTTTTTCTAAGGTCATACAAAACTTAAAAAGCCTCACGCCTATACATCTAAACCCAAGAGGTAATTCAATAACTTACGCAATGTTTATTTATCATATTTCATAAAACATAAAGCGGCAACCACTCGATCGCATAACATGCCGTAGGTCGTAGGCACATTTCCATATTTTATGCATACAGAAAATAATTGATAATACCGGGAAAAAACAAGTGAAATAAAATTAATTTGCCAATTATTTTGGTCGCTCATGTAAAACCTCATTTCGCGGTTATTAATCCCAGTAATCGAAACCGCAAATTCAGAAAAAAAAAAGTCTAGTCCGCAGAAAGGAATTTCATGCGTGAAATTGGTTGCAGTTAAATTGATAAAAAAAAATTGCTTCGTGCACATTAATGTGCAGAGTCGTCAGAAATATTTTCAATGCCAAGTGAAGCCACTCGCGGTTTTCGACGAGCAATTTTTAAAAAGAAATCAAGGAAAAGTAGCGCTCAGCTTATCATACACATAAATGCGTAAATAGCAAACTTGAGAAATGTGAATATAAGTAATAATGTGTATAAGTTGAATCGCCTTTAAATGACGCAATTTTTTTTCACCACGTGGACAATCTCGCCAAATTCTCGAGATGATTAAGTCACGTTCAATTGATAACATACAATAAATTGCCCCGTGCAGGCGAAGCGTTAAAATCTAAAGAAAACTCAACCTCTGATAGAATGATTAAAACTTTTTTTCTCCTCGACCAGCCAGTAATAAGACTCCATTTTTAAAAACCTCAAGCATAGATTATACGAAACTTCTCATAACAGAAAAATCCATTATTGGTAATTAACAGATAAACACATATAGGCGAGATTGGTATCTATTGATTACGCCATTTAATCAGTGTTAATTGTTACAGATCGATATTTCTCGATCTGAAGGACCATCGAGATAAGATCCATCTATCGCTCCGCTTTGACATCGCATGTGCGGTAAATACATACATGTCTGCATACACAGCGAGTCGATCAGCACGAGCCGTTTGACAGGTAGTCAACCTAACCTCCAAAGTGACTAAAACGAGTTGCGATAAGGCTACTCCGTGGACATATCAGGGAGGTAAAAATATATTCGATGAATTTTAACGAATCGGATAAGTTTTGGCGGTTTCTGCAGTCGGTGGTTAAAATATCCTAACCTAACTAACCTCGTCTTGCTCCTTGTCTCCGCTCTTCGAGTAGGGCACGCCGTTCTTCACCGAGTCCATAACTCGTCCTCTGACGGACAACTCGGTACTGTCAGTTAAAATGTACTCAGTGGCAGTGTCATAAGACGACTACCTATAAAACTAGACTATTCGAGGACCTTATATGCAGAAAGTCAAAACCTCCACTCCACACATGCACGACGCGGTCGGCCATCGATCGCGCCATGCGTCGTCTGCCCCGGGAAGTTTCGCGCGGAATCCTGCAGATGGCGCGTCGAGCGAAGGGCGCGCGAATTTGAATTTTCACTTTCATCCATCAGATGTAAGAACTTATAATATATGCTCGAAATGCACGCATGAGATGAAACAATTTGTTCTAAGTCAAGTTTTCGCTGCAATTCGGCTAGATATACATAAGAACTAAACTGAGATTTTATTCTGTTTTAATACACGGCTTGAAGTGACAATTTCAGTTATTGCTAAACACTCCGTTGCGAAACCCCGCATGGCTGAACATTCCTATCGAAGGTAAATAAACACTGAAGATAATAGTCGGTGAGAGATCTCAGAACTCGAGTCAGGTATTTACCGAGTTATACCACGTAATCGAGATGATTTATTTACAGATCCGCAGCTGCACCTTAAAAAGTTACATGAGAGTAGCGAGACGCATGAAAAATGACCATTATACACCTGCAACATTGCGTGGAGACAATGAATTGATATGTAGGTTCCCAGGAATTTTCAATCGAGGACGAACACGTCCCACATCAAGCGCAGAGAAGCAAAACGTAGAACGTAACGCTATTTATTGCAGCAATCATAATTACATAATAACTTAATATCGAAACTGACATAATACAATATATACATCTCATGTGGAGCGTGAGTAAGTCTAGGAGATTATAATTGTCTTTGTTCATAGCTTACCCCGATTTTAATGGAGGTACGAATTTTTTAGCTTAAGATCTCGATCCAGTTCTAAAGCGACGCATCGATACTTTGTCATCTGGAAAACATGCTCGTTAAATATTCTCATCATGTTACTGCGCTTATGAAGGTTACTTCGAAAGTCTTTGACTAGTCCGCAAACTTATCATTTCTCACGTGACAAAGTCAACGCGAAGACGTGACCTGTCGTGAAGGTATCGATCATACTGGACGGTTTCGATGAAAAGGATCATACCGATCCACGGACAGAGATTACGATTAATATTAATCCTGAAAAGTATCACCGCAAAATTACACGAACGTGAATTGGAAGCTTCCTCAAATGCGAAATGTACAAAAGTCTTTCACCCGTCTTCTCTCCATACACGTGCATGTTTTATGTACATAAGGGATTACATTGGGATTACATTATCGATTCAAATTGCCTGCAACCAGCAAGTGAATTTGATCTCTCTTATTCTCTATCTCTGACAATCTCAATGCAACAATGACGATAAAAGATGGACCGAACGTAGAGAGTTCCTTAAACAAATTTTGCTCCTTTTTGTTGGTTCAGTCTAAACATATGATATTCCAAGGTTTAATATGCCTCAAAATTCGCGCTACCGTTTGCAGCATGGAACTGCATATGGGAATATGGAAAATTCCAGAGTTAAAGTAGGAATAACAAAACTTGTTCAGGGAACTTTTCAAAATCCGGCCACGGCGATAGCAGTAGATGTAGATCGCTCAGTTTCAGGTACTGTCCTATTCCGAGAGTCTCTCAACGAATTTCACAACTTTTCACCGCTGAGGTTGAGGACGTTGTAGTACGAGTGATCTGGAAACCTGTCCAGTTCGATGTAATCAGTCTCGTCCATAAGAAGTGCCTCCGACAGACTGACCAATTCTGCAAAGGAAGGTCTGCTTGCTGGATCTTGGTCCCAACAATAGTACATGATGTTGTAAAGTTCCCTTTTACAATGCTCAGGCCTGTCGAGCCGATAGCCGTCTTTGATCCTTCTCATCACCTAAAAACATTACACCGTGGCGTTTCAAAATAATATCCCCGCTTCTTTTCAAGCACTTCTTTTCGCAGGGAAATTAATGAATCCGGGCGAGATAGGAAAGTTGGATTGAAAAAGGAAAAAATGAAGAGACTGTGATTTATTACCTCGGCTGCAGCTAGGCCAGGATAAGGCGTCGAGCCAAGGGTGACAATTTCCCACGTGAGAATCCCGAAGCTCCAGATATCAGACTTCACGGAGAAAATATTGTCATATAAGCTCTCCGGAGCCATCCACCTGATCGGCAGACGACCTTCGGATTTCCTTTCGTAAATCTGATTGGCCGCCACGTCCCTGGCGAAGCCAAAGTCTGCGACTTTGCACACTCTATTCTCGTCTATGAGAATATTCCGAGCTGCGAGATCTCTGTGGATGATGCCCTTCGATGCGAGAAACTCCATGCCTTTAGCAACCTGTTTCAGAAGGCAACGGTATCAAGATTCAGTAACTTAATCCTTGGTCATTTGAATCGCTTAAAGGACACTTCGCCGAAGTCTGGATAAACTTTCCACCGGTAAGATACTGCCAGCCAATTCGATCAAAAACCCTCTCCTTTAAAAAAATGCTCTCTCCAAATTTCAGTGAGGTGTCTCTGATGAATATTTCAGATGACGAAGTCTCTATGCATATTTTACATCGTTTAGAGGTACTTATCTCACATTTGGCCAGAATCTCACCTGGTACACAAAGCTGGTCAGGGTTCGAGAGTTCAGTCCAGGCCCACCACGGTTCCTTTCTTCTCTGGAAGCTCTCAGGAAGCTCTGCAGTTTTCCACCGCTGACGTACTCGAGAATGACGAAGATGGGCTCGCGTTCGCTGCAACAGCCCAACAACCTGACGACGTTAGGATGTGGTTCCAAGGTTTTCAGTACTCGAAGTTCCTGAGCCAAGTCGACTCTCTCCCTCTCCGTAGCGTTTTCCTTCAAGGTCTTGATCGCCACTATGGTTGGCCCTGGTCGGCCATCGATGTCCATAGCTTCGCACTTCCATACTTGGCCGAAGCAGCCCTCCCCCAGAATATTGAAGACCTAAAGACAGACCCGTGAAAAATATTGGTGAGCGACCCTCGGCAGTCAGTTACCTTAATTTATTCGCACGTTACAATCGCAAACCTTGAGTCTGTGTCTGGGGTACTCCCACTTGTCCTCGCTCGACTTGTTCTGGACACTGGCCTCATTTTCCTTCTCCCAACCGCTGTACCGGTTGGCATGACCTTTCAGGTTTCGGCTTCTTTTCAACACCAGAGACGGATCGTCGGACAAGTTCGAAACGCTTACGGAAACCTGCTCCTTCTGCCGTCAAAAGTAAAAAGTCGGAATTAATATGCGCCGATGCAACGACCTTCGGATTTTACTGCAGTCAATTGGAGGTGCGCAGGAAGAAACGATACCTTGCCCTGCAACGCATAACCGCATGCATATAATCTGCATCGTGCTAGTCCAGCAAACTGACAAAAAGTTTATTAGACCAGTAAGATATAAAGATTATATTTAGAGCGTAAGCGATTGGTGGCAAAATTTAAGCTCGCTCGTTGGCTTCCTGCGGAAAATTTCCTTTTGACTAAGACCACCTCGAAGTGATTTTCTATGTATTCACCGTATGCTCCTTGGTTTTCCGGTGTCCGCAGAATTTATTTCGGAGAGACCACACACCCATGGCCGAGCCTAGGACCAGAGCACACACGGCAGCTACAGGAACCAATATCATGGCGACATCCTGAGACGGAGGTGCCGTAGGAGCCACTTTGGAACTGAGTGGAGGTCCCCCGATTTCGTTATCCGCGGTTTCCTCGGGGTTTACTTCCGTAGAAGTTGCCGAGTTAAGATCTCCCTCTTTGTCTCTTTCAGGTTGAAGCTTCGTGGTCTTCTGTCTCGAGTCAGAAGGGGAAGACGGAGGCGGTTCCGGAGCAGGTGGACGTGGATAACTCTGCAGATTCGGGAGACCCAGAAGAGGTGGACGAATGCGACCTCCGGACCCATGCTGGTTCGGAAACGGCGACCTGGGGAAAAACATATCTATATTGACCACGTAGGGTACTCTCTATGCGACATGGGGAACCATCTTTCGCGTCAAACTGGGTATGAATCATGAATTATGAACGGGAGCGATTCGCCGTGGCTGACAACCCACCCGACCTAAGAATTTACAATTCCAGTCTATATACAAAAATGATTCGATGTTCACTCCCTGACGATCCCGAGAAGGACTCAATTATAAAGGCACAATCTACTCAACCAAGGATGAAACATTGGTTCCTATGCAAAATGACGTTACGAGAGTACACCGAGCGCACCCAGGATCCGCAATGTCATTGCAACGACGTTGATAAATGATAGCCCCCTGATGGGCGCAATGCAATTTGGAGCCAATTGTAAGTACAATCTTGAAACGATATGTCTGCAGAGTGCAACTAATCGGGAACTTTGCGGGGTTCCTGCGATGTGCATTGTTCCGGTGAACGGTGCTCGGTGTTTTCCCAGATGGAGGGAAGGGTTCCTCGTCGTTGGGACTTAATTGTTCGAAGAGGAGACCCAGAAGCCGGAGACCCATCCAAGGTGTCGGCGTTACTTCTGGGTGGATGCGGGGAAAAAGTACCTGGTGTGGCCTCCATTGGGACGAGAGGTGTTCTTGATGTTGACGTACACCTCGTTCTTCGCCGTGAGTTGACCGTCGGAGACGGTCACGTAGAGGAACAGGTTCTGCCCTCCCTGGAAACAAGCGGCAAGAACCCTCAGGGTTAATGGTAAGTCGGCCTGAACGACCGGTCGCATTACGTGTATGTTTCAGAAACAACGGAGAACGCTTCATTTCCGAAGGGAGCCATTTTGCTGGACCCGACTCGTTGCCCGATTTCCGGGGAACAAGAATGCCAGTAAATTCACTGCCTTCCGGAAAATGATCAGTTCAGGTAGAAACACGAACTTCCATATTTCTCAGGCTACGCAGTAAATATGAAGTACCATTTAATTCGCCCATACATTCATACATGCCTACAAACCTCCCAACCGGCATGTTTTTTTATTAAGTACTTCATATGGCGAAGTAAATGCTACGTGCTTTCCTGTACACGACTTTGCAATACGACCTGACTTTCATACATTATATAAGTTCCGATATTGATAACAGAGGGTGATATTAACTTCCTAGACGGAACAGAATTCGTTATGCAACCTGACTTTCATACATAAATGCATTGAACCGTTTCACTCTTGTTCCTTCTATAAAATATCTTCCATATTTTATTAACGTTTTCCTGATTTACCGGTTTAATGTTACATAATTATATTCTGGTATAATCGATGATGTCCATTTAACTAGGTGGGTTTGAAATTCGGTGGGTAATTACTTATTTCCGCTTTGGGAGGGTTATTCCTCCATTATCTTAAGCGGTCATTCCCGCGTACGTTCACCCGACCGTCATCATGACGAGAATATATTTTTACTCCATTATACGAGTGAGTCACTTCGGTCTGCTCGGACCTAACGATTTTGCGGAGAACGATCGAGCGGTTACCTACCCTTCCTTTTAAGGACTCGTTAAGGAAAACCGTGCCCGTCCTGTTGTCTATGTAGAAGGGCAATGGCGGCTGCGTCTGCGGGATGTTGGCTCCGTTGTAGCTATGGATCAAGGGCTCCAATCCATAAGTCAATTCATCCTGTTCGTTGTCTTCTGCTCTAACTCTGGTGACGATGCTACCAACCGGTTCGGATTCCGGAAGCACCCAATTTCGTTCTAACCACATCACCGGTGGGGTGTTATCACTGAACTGGGCATCTGCAAAGACGGATTGGTCTTAGAACGAATACTTATGATGAGACCAGCATGATAATGATCGAATCGTTACGAATAATCTGCACATTTTAATATTCATTTTTAGGATCGAATCGAGCGGATTATTAAGTTCCGGCTATCAAGCTATTGAAATAAAACCCTGGAGGAGATTTTCATACATCGTTGCATTCATGAAGAGGCACGTTGCAGTCATCGATCTTTCCCGATGATCAATGAGGGGCTCGATTCGGTACGTAAGCGCACGGTTCTTCGCTCGAGTTTTAATTATCCGGTAATTTGCAGGCAATAATTAGAGAGAGAGTCGTGCTCAGAGACGTCGGCGGTCCGAGAGATATCAGCCTTGATATGCATCTTCCTGGATTTCGAGATCAGATCGTCAAGTAGAGTGTGACCCGAAGCCGGCTTCGGGTTTAACCTTCGTTCAGCTGATCGCCGGTGGGACCAGGTATACCTTGAGGAAGCGTTTCGACCAAGAGCCTTTATTAAGCCATTAACGAGGAGATGCACGAGCGAGGATGGAATTACCGTGGAAAATATTTACGAGCGACGACCACTTGGCCGCAAACTCGATAGGAAAAAAGGGAACGAGTTCTCGAGAGACCTTGCAGATCATATCGAGCGATCGATGAATCGGGTGAACCTCTTCTTAACGACGGACTTCCTAAGCCCGTAACAAAGGAAACGGTATCCTGGTTCGTAGACTCGTTACGTGAAAGTCGGGAAAATCTGCTCGTTAATTAACGAATTTATGCCATTCATCGTCTGGTGAAATTTCGCAATCTCGACAGGATCAAGTGCGCCGAACGAAACGCGCGAAATATCAGAGGCGGAGTTTGAAGAAAATGCGAAAGTTAATTTTCTGGGACTGCAAGGAAGAAGGCTGATGTTAACTCGCCGCCACGGCTCGTTGCTGAAAATCATTGCGAATTAGAGTGCGAAACCGAGTACACCAGGTAACACCGTAACGAGGAAATTCGTAACGTTCCTGCCGGTTGTTGTGTGATTTTTTTTAAATTGATACATAGGACGTAAGCCCGTTAACACTAGGAAAATAGTTAGCTAGTCAGGAACGCCGAAGAATTGGAAAGCAGTATTTTAATTCCAGGAATCTTCCGGCATGACTGCAGCCGCACGATTCCTGGACAGTACACAAACGGATCGACCGATGCTTGGAAGAGAAGTTCGCAATCTAAGCTTCCGAAAGACGTAGAAACGAGGAACTAGGCTCTTTCGAATGCAACGAGACTCGCGGGCTCGCACAACTGGGCTAATTAATCTGTCCTGCATTTATATCGTTATTATTGCAATTAGCGAAAAAGAAAATGTTTACGAGCGGCGAATGCACCTCCCAAGAGGCATTCAGACAGTCGACATATGTCTGAACGTTTCATGGCTCCCGAGCATTTCTGCGCAACCGATTTTACGACTATTTAAGTAAATCCCATTTCATCAAGCGGATCCATTTCAGAGAAATTTCTCTCCGTCGAGACGCTCGAGTGGCGCTCGTTCCTTTCCATCCGAGGAAGCACGTGAACTCTGCCAAATGATCTGGCAACGGAAGTGACATTTCGGAAGTGGGGGCCGAATTTTGGATTTCAAGATATCGTAAGGGCATGGAACCATGTTCTAATGCCATGGCTCGCTGACAACAGCCAAGAAGAATTGGAGTGTGAAGCTGGAGAACGGGATGGCCAGCGTTACGAAGGGGAATTCATGACTTTCTCGAGCTCGCGAAAACCTGCAAATGCCCTCGCCGACTGGAAATCTTCCGGACCATCGCCTGGAGCATTCGATAAATTTCGTGGGGAGGAGAGAAAGTTGGCGACATTTTTTGAATACGCCTCTGCGACACGAGGACAATCACGAGAGTGCGTGGCCTTACGTAGGTGCAAAATTCCCATCGACTCTTAAACTCTCCTGCAATAACAAGCGCCTCTTCCGAATTTATTTCCCTCGAGTTCAGATATTGGATAGCCTGAAATGAACTTTCTTACTTTCCCCCCTCACGGAGTGGAATTAATAACTTCGGCGAAACTCCCAGAAAATGCGCTGATAACATTTTTATTCGTTCATGAGACGTGTACCGGAAGTCTTATTCGGGTACGATACCGTACATTATTAATACACTCGTAGATATGTTTAACATACATGCAGTTTAATTTTGTAAGCTGGTTTAAAAAATCTGAGATATAGTAATAAAATTCGAAACTCGTTCGTACATTTACAAATGGGCTGATTTAAATCGTCAAAATTTTATATAACTTCTTGTATATGAATTGTAGGAGATTTAGAAACATTTTTAACAGTCAGACGTTCACTGAGATATCTATTAGTCAACCACGTGTACAAGCAGTTTGGATGCTGAGGAGGGTCCTCAAGGACTTCTCTGAAATTTTGAATATTCAAGTGATTACTTTGACGCGTTCGATGACAAGACGTCGCGTTTTTAAGTACTTGCGTATTCGAGGAAATCGGTGGATGTCCAAAATAAGAGATTCGGTCATTTCAGCTTCGTTTTTAGGAGAATTCTCATCTGCTGGGGAACGTTAGATTATTTATTTTAAGACGCATCGTCGAGTGAGATTTGGTTAACTCGTTTTAATTTATTCTCTGGAATCCATCGATCAGCTGATTAAGCATTTTGTCGTGCGCGCAATTTGAGTGGTGGTCGTAACTTCCTTTCTAAGCTCGGCATGAAAATCTCGTTGACTTCAATTCTCGAAGGTCGAAGTAGAATGTATCTAGAAAGACGTCGCGCAAGTAACGAGCCGAGAATTTATGCGATTCGAAAGTTATAACCACATTTAACAATTTCCAGATTTTCTCGGTCGCGTGGAAGATGAAGAGAGCCGAAGTGCCGGGTTTGCATGAGAAAACTCATCAGTGGCTTCTGGAAGGTCGTTTAACCACCGGTCAATTTAGCAGGACGTTTTACAAGTATCTAACTTTCGAGATAAATGAAGGACAGACGAAGACATTAGTCGGAGAGGCGTCGAAGCCCACTTTTCGTCACGGAAATCTATGAAAGAATTTTATCAGAGTCTGACAAATATTTTAAAAATATCTTTTTTACACAAATTAAAACATTGATAGCTCGGCGTACCTTGCGATAGGAGCCGACAGTATTAAAAAATTTACATCTTCCCTATTTTATAATTTACAGATATCCCCTGCTGTGAATCCCGTTCAGCGAATTGGCCACAAAAAAAGGGCGAAGGCCGGTTAAATATTGCAATTGATGGGTTGTCCGGTTTTGCATGTGAAAACCCATGTTACCAACGATTTTACAAAGAACCTTGCGATGCTCCGAGGGAACACTGTTCCAGCATGGAGAAAGTGGGACGATGAAAGTGCGACCAAACGACCGAGCGCTGTCTCGCGACTGCTTGCTCACGAACGATGGCTCTTTCCCCGTCGCCATGCAAATGCACGATATTCAAAGAAAAGGGGACATTGCGGATGGAATCAAGAAATAAAATCGCCAGAACCACTTCCTGAGATAAAGCCTTCTATTACAGATATTTCCAATAAAATAACGTAAACAGAAAGATACATAAGTGAAGTGTATTATATTTTGTGTTTCAATGGGAGATATACATATTATATATGTTTAGAATAAGAATAGTTTGACGTGATCAAAAATTAAAATAAAAATTGGAGGAATTTGTTAAATAAATATCGTGAAGTTCAAAAACGTTTGGACATGGAGGTCAATTTGAAGAACACCTCGAAATTTAAAAACAATTAGTATAGACCTTTGTTAGCTATGTTAACGGGAGAATGTAAAATCAACATATATGTGACAAAACATTGGGAAAGAATTCTTTCGGGGTCTCTTACCCAGGAGATATTCGACTTCGTCACCCGAGCTAACGTTTATCGTCAGATTTGCATTTCTTTTACGAGTCCCCAGAAAATGGTCACTTATTATTCAATAGACGTCGCAAGACTGTATAGACGCTTCTGACATAATTTGCAAAGCGGCAACTAACTCTGTTCACCATTCTGCGTGGGAAATATTTCGCATCATTTTCTTCTGATTTGTGTCCATTTAAATATCATGTCGTAAATGTTTATTAAGGAATAGTGACTGAAATCGTGAAATTAGTGCCCAAACCTGTATCGGTAAATTTGGATAATTATCAATCAACGGTGTAGGAATTAAATTTCTTCGGGGATATAAAAATTCTTCCTACTTAGAATGCGTACCAGAACTTATCCTCGAGGCTAACTTTCTCCTGTATACTCGTAGTTTGACAATTTATCCCCGATATTTGGCCGTTGGACTTCCTTATTAAAATGTGTGTGTATCTTTTAATGAGACATCTCCGATTTGCAAGGGGATAATTCGCCGATTCATGTCGCTCATTGCTCGAGGCGTCAGCGTGCAACATTGCAAGATGACCTGACCAAATTTAGAAGCACTTTCAAATCCTGGTTGCACAACGAAGAAAGTCCACGGCAGGTTCAACGAACGCTCGCCGTTTGGAAATCACGGCCTCGAGTAGGAAAAGTTCGTCCTTACGAAGTTACCCGGTGAAGAAATTAAAATACACCGTCGGTTTTCCCGATCGCGATCGAAGCCTTCCATATTGAGACACCACGAGCCTGTTCAAGTGTCTCAACACAATTTCCTCGAGCCTCATTTCGACATGGCATACAGAATGTGAGCAGAGTCGTGATGCCTCCAAATGATGCACCATTAAAAAAAAACCCAAAAAATGAAATTTTACAACATTCTTTACAAATTCCATTCCATGGTATACCTATTTTGTAGCGTTTTACTTATACATTTTCTATAAACATATGTTAAGCCTCCGGTACATAAGTACATTAATTTCCCCACAGAATTTTCTAAACTTACTACAGGATGCTCTAGGATAATAAATTTATTTAGAGATTCATACCAAATTCAAGACATGGGACTTATAATTCTGCAATGACCAAAGTGTACGATGTACGAATTTTATGGATTTCATAATACCGAGAGCGCAGGAATTTTATGAATATTTTTAATAGGGTGCTGCAGACCGCCGAATAATGATTTAATTATTTTCCAGACAGTAATGTTACTTCGGGGAGTCGACTGGATAAATGATATCTATGAAGAATGATTAATTATTAATAATTGTGGGAAGGGGAACGCCTATCCCGGATTCTTTTCTGCCTTTGTTGGGCGAGGGCCATCTTCAAAGATGAGAGGAGTCTGGTGCCTACCAAAGTCCACCTTTAAAAAAGAAAACACGGCCGAGCAAGGAACCACCGAAAAACTCGTCGTGTCAAGGCCGTGACGTCATTGAAAAACCGTCCAAATGATTTCCGGGAACGTGTTCGACTCGGTTCACTACCATGGAGCGATTCGAAGTCGACTTTTCGTCTTGGCTTAGGCTCGGCCAGACGAACCTCAGAACCGGCTACTTTCACTCGGTGGTCGGTGAAGGTTCTTAAATATTCTCGCCCGTAAAGTCGCCCCTCTCTTTGGTATCCCGTTCTCGTTTGATTTTATTTTTCCCGGAATCGAGACGGATTTCCCTTTCCTCTTTTCATTCAGCTGCGCCGCCCGGCTGACGAAAGCACTCCATCAACCTCGAGAAAGAATTTAACGAAAGAAATATATCGTTACTCCGTAGAATAATCATTTGACACGAATGAACAATAATAAATGGTAATAATTCGAAAGAAACGTTGCATCGAATTTATTAGGGTCAGGTAATAACTCTTTGACTTAATAAAATATTTCTTCAATTCAGTGAGATTTCGCCGACAAAGACTGATACCAGAATGAAGATTAAATAAAATCAGACCTCCTTCTCTAAATATTCCGCGTTTTATTCGAAATCGTAGATCCCCTGGGAGAAATTTTCTCGAGGCATGTCACGCGAGAAGAGTGAGAGGTTCGGTGAAACGATTGTGACATTATTGCTATCATAAATGCCAAGCGATATAAGGTGAGGAAATGATTAAATCGCCCCTCCGAAAGACACGTTTCCTGCTCTTCGAGACATTTCTCGTGAAATTACAGCCTGTGTCATTCATTACAGGGAATCCTGCCAACCGTGAAAGCAAGAACCAAGGACCTTCCTTTCCTGATCCCACTCGAGACTTGATCGGCACATCAAAGAGAATCGCCGCGATCGAAGATCTGCTCGTAATATTTAAGCATCCTGCGTGGAAGAAAAAGACCTTCGATGCCTGGAGCCATAACGAAGAGGATGAAGGAAACAGCTTAGATTAGATTTTCCTTCTGCTTTCCTTTATTTCGCCTTTTTATCTATACTTTCAGAGCCGAGGCAGTAACTCTTCCTAATCCTATTAGTTGTTAAAAGCCGACGTGTGCTACTTCGAGGACGCACCGTGCAGTCGGTCTTGCGACATCGCATCCTAGAATCGTTAAGTTCGAGCTCTATCCTCTTTAGATGGACGTTGTAGGATAACAGAGGTCCTGTCTAGGAAAGTACGCGGGAATACGACGCCGACAAGGGTTGCTATCTCGAAGGACTCTGCAATAAGTGGAATATTTTCTCCCGGATGTCTTCTGGCATTCCCGACTGCCTGGTAAACATGTCCGATGTTGGTTAATGCGCATATGAGCCAATCGCTGATAAGAAACCCCTTCTAACTTTTCTGTACATGTTTCTACATTTATTGCATTTTCAGTACACAAAGATACCCTGAAATTACACATTACAATGACGATTTAAATTATACTTGTGAATTTATGAACAAATTAGGAATTTTACCCCAATTTATCGGACATTCTTTTACATGGCACATTGAGCACATCTACAATTGTTTCATTATAAACTTGATACGCCATATCTAGATGACACCTACAATACATGTCACGTGAATTGATTACATTAGTTTTTATAATGTAACTATCATAGACGTTTAGTGGCTTTCATGAATATTTAAGTCTACGAAATGGGGGATTTTTTATTATTAAGAAGTATTAGGGCACGTTCAATCATAGCATCAAATATACATAATTGTTAAGTGCACTCGAGTTACTTAGTTCTAAGTTGGAGAGTTAGGCTTACCAAAAGAAAAAAAAAGAATTAAAAGAAAAAAGCGGCAGCTTTTACCAGCGAAACGGGTTACAGGTACTTCCTATTAGCTGCAGTTACTTGAGAAACTAGCAAAGTCTATCTACAGTGTCATTTATACGTATCTGCAGCCATGAGGCAGCAAATCTAGCAAAATAGATTAAAATCACAATCCGAAATACGAATTTAGTAATATTTCCGCGACTTGAGGCTTCGAATAAAATCCTCAAAATATCATCTAAGGAGTTTTCCAAATTTATTTGATACGGACTTCGCGCGAATACGAATTTAGCAATATTTCTTTCAAGATTTCAGGCCATACTCTCCGGATGCAATCTTCAAAAGGTTACCGAAGATAATTTATGCAACATTAACTGCAGTCGGAGACGCCCTGGGACTCAAAGGCCATGAACTTATTCGAGGTTATCACGAAAGTCGGCTCCCTAGAAGATAGGCATCGTTTTTTGTTAAGTGTCTGGTGACCCGGTTATACGTACAACTCCTGAGCGTTAATTCCCATCGCGTTTCCGATCCCGATTCTTCTCGTCTGCCTCTTCCTCTCCCCTTAATCAGCCCTGACGTTAAACATGGTCGTGAGGATGTAACCGGTAATCGTTACGGGCTGCCTGAAATATGCATTCCGGGAACGAATTTACCGCGACAATGAGATTAGGTACTATGCTCGCGTTAAAAGATTTCCCCTGCTCGGGGAGCAGGATGAGGTTGTCAGGTGAAACAGCAAAAAATGCCTTACCGTTAGCGTTTCGTGGTACCGTGCTAATTTGGCGATACGTTACACGTAATTAGAAGCATTGTTAGATTTACCGACAATAGCGGCACCGTACGGATACATCAAGTTACGCTCGATGAGACGACACGTTTGCAGAAAATCCCAACAATTAACCATATACAAGAATTATGTTACTTTAATTTCGAATATACCCATGATATCGGCCATCACGGGAATATTATCGAATAATGAATTGCTTCCTACAGAAAAAATATAGCTATTAATTCGTACGTAAAGGGTGACCCTTTCTCTTATAACTCTCAAATAGCGTGGTTGATGTTAAAACATTAATTGCTTCTCGTGAAAAAGCGCAGTTAATAATTTTCGTGTAAACGGTGGCGCTTTCTATTACAGCATTGAACTCACCGGGAATAACGTAGTTAACCTTTGATAATTAATTATTTCTTGTAAAAAAGCGCAGTTAATTTTTTTATAAAGGGTGACGTTGTCTATGGCAGCATTGAACTCACCAAAGCCTCTGAGGAGACACGCCGTCGTCGCTAACACGATCCACACGGGCAACATCGCGCTGCATCGACCAACGTTTATCCTTGGTAAACTTCCCCCAGACTCTAACAATCCACCCAACAGGCCTCGGTAGTCGATCTGGATTTAATTCGCGCCCTGGTTCATCCTTTGGCAGAACTACAATAGACTATCCCCGTGGAGAACTCTTCACCGGGACGCCTGGAACTTCCGATTCGATGGCTTCCCCAGGAAGAGGAAGCGGTCAAAGGGGCACCCCAAATTTCAGGATCTCCGGAAGTGGAACTGTTCTTTTTAGAATTTCATGGCGAGTTTCGAGCACCGTAGAACGGATTCCATCGCCATTCCATGCGCGTACGCACTTCGCCCTCGTGCCACTTCACCTGACTTTACTCGTGTTTTATGCACGTCGACACGATTCCGCGATCGGCGCACTTTCGAAGCTCGAAAATTCCACTCCTCGATCCCTGCCCTCGAAAATCACCGTACGATGCACCTCTCCCGAACATTTGCATCTATTCTGGATTCCTGCGTCCGAATCCTTCGACTCACTTCGCCCGCACAAACTTGAAGAGAACTACAGCTGCGAGAAGACGCGAACTTCCTTAGCCTATATTTTTAACTGTATCACCAATTTGCAATTGTGAATCTGTAGTGATTGCTTCTGGATTCATTTATCTTCCTCGAGCTTTAAATTTGAAAATATTAACAGCGTTCAGATTTCTAGGTTTACACGACTCGTCGGAACTGTTTATACTCAGCTCTGGAATTCAAGTACGGGGGATTTTCTTCGCGTCACGATGTTTGAAAAAAAAGATGGCTCCCACAGATACATCAGCCAACGATTGTCCATCTGATTTGGTCATTAATGATAACTCCTTTAATTAAAACCCTTGTTTTTATTATTCTTCCCCACAGACGTCGCCAGACACGATGGATATTTCCCAGACCGATGGACGATCCAGCTGCAAATCACTCTCCCGAATGGTTCTACGCCCGAGCAATATATTGCCAAAGTATTATCAACTTCCGCTCAACATCCGTGTCTTCAAATAAAAACTCCCCTCGCTCTTTTTCGCCAGAGTCAGGTTTTCCAAAAATACCGCCGAATCCTGGATTCAAATTTGTACTGCTCCCCAAATTCGGCGAAACTCCTTTCACTCTAAAATTCTAGTTGCGCGCTCAATGTCAATTTCCTCGGCGTATCATAATTCCGGTTAAATCACATTAAACAACGAAGTATCGGGATTAATTGTATCCTTGTTCACAGGTTCGTTGAAGTCGTAAATAAAAAACGAGACAAGTGCAGTCAGCCGTAGATCTTGCCGCCCGCGACCTGTCCTGGTCTAGCCCGCGCATTGAAGTCTCCGATGGCAGACATGTCTTCAACGTCGCTGAGGACTCCTCGGGCTCGAGGTCGACGGCGATCCTGGCGAGCCTCTCCTTCGGGACGCGATAATATTTCCGGAGCACGTCGCACCTGTACGGGCGCGTCGACGATTGTCGACGGTCTGACACGGTCTGACAGCGGCTAACTTTTCCGCCATGACAGCAATGGCCGCTCCGACCTCGGAGAACGTTCACTTTCCGTTGATACCGCGTTCGCCGGGGTAAAGCCGCGTCGCCATTGGTCGACGCGGATCCAGCGTCGAGATCAAAACCTAAAAAAGTTCCACCACATGAATACGCAGCAAATAAACATAATATGGATACTGCGGTACAGTAAATGCGCAATCGGTTACTTTATGCCTGCCTTTGTTACCTTTTTTAAGAAACACGATATGTATTATACATGAGTTAAGATCCGCCATTTATAAAAGCAGAAGACACCGCGAGTCCGCCGGGTATTTCATTGACTCTTCGTACCGGTACATTCCACGCACAGGTATATTAATAAGCTCTGTAGTCAATGAACTCTGACGCAATCTATGATTTCCGAGTAATACATCAAGTCTTGACTTCAGGGACGTCACGGTAAACGTTAGATAATTTATGCAGTTCGTTGATGAATCTTCGCGGGATAGAGGCTGCCCTTCGATTGTAATTCCTTGCGATTTATGGTGTCGATTAAATATCCATTCTGGGATGATTAGTGGCCCAACGGTAAAACAGTCGCAGCTCTGTAGAGGGTTTGAGTTTACAAATGTTTAATCGATATTAAATACTGTCGATAAGGGTGGGGTAAGCAGGTAAAAGAGAAAGGTGGAGGAGAAATGCCGTGATGCTAGAGTGGTGGCGCCATCTTGTAGCTCGAGGGCTTACCATTCGGCGTCTTCCCTTCAAACCTATTCGGAAATGATTTACCATACGCAACCAGCAATTCTCTCAGTCGATATCATCGCTCTGTTATACAACAATGGACGGTAAGGAATCAATTATCTCCGCCAATGACGGCGACTGGTAGAGGGCACCGCCATCGCGAGTGCGCGAGCCCCTACCAGAAATTCGTTGCGCCGTCCTTGGGGGCAAAAAACGGTGAAAGCTAACATACAAAACCAGAGGGCAGCACAGAATGCGATCGTGCGACCCTGCCCGTAAACAATCTCCCAACTCATCTCTGAACATGGGACATTGTTTTGCTTCTCCGCAATGGGCCATAGAAGATTAAAAATTTCGGTAATAATCATTAAACTAAAAGTTGAGTATCTGTCGATATCTACATGTCCGAGGCATCGCTAGATCCTAAGCGTGCATATACAACTTTTTATAACATCCTATACGCAGTCCCGATATATTATAACAATTTAAAACATAGAAATTGAAAGTCTGCCCAAGAAATCGTTCACCACTTATTGTTAATAGCGCATTATACTAATCATCTTTATATTCTTTGAGAAGATGGGAACTCCTGTAGTCGCGCCAGAAGCTGGGGACGCTTCAGCGAGTATGTTGCCGTCGAGGAAGAGGCATCCTGAAGTTTTGAACATGAAAAACCATGACATGTATTATCAAAGGATCTCGTCTCCTCGCTGTCCATTGATAAACCTTTCGAACGGTGCTTCGGTCAGCATCCTTAATGAGACCCTCTACAATGATGTGACCTTGATCGAGAACGGCGTCCTCGAGAAGTTGAGCAATCCTGCAAGTGTGTCAGGGGACAGCTATGGATTTCCTTATTACAGGTTCGCCCCATAAAAACCCACTTTCTTCCTCGTGGACCACTTTTGTATTATAAATCATCGCAAAGTTAGAGATGCATCGAAGCATGAGGGCATTGGTGCATCGCGAAGCATCCGAGGATCGATGCATTAAGTCCCATAAAGAGACATTTCAGGGCCGGTTAACGAATGACCTTATAATTGCAGGAGCGATAGGAGGAACAGGCAATGTCAGGATGCAGTCCTAGTGAAAGACGTCGGAGTATCTTGCACTATTCTGCAACCAGAGAATGAAAGTCTTTCGGGTTCACATGTCAAGGGAAAGATGAGTGTGGAGGCTTACCTGTCGAACGACTTTGAGGTGACTTACAGTTCTTTTTTTGTACTTCTTTAAAAGGATGGACGTATATGTACAACTTTGTTCATTATTCTGCAGAGGAACAAAAACTCTGGGACGGCAAAAAGTCCGAAACGGGAAAGCTTAGAGGGATATCTGCTGAACCAGTTGAAGATGGAGTACAGTGACTTGTCCGCCATTACCAGGAAAATCAGCGCGTACACCAAGGATATCTTACAGAGTTTGTCGTCCAGTAGCAAGAGGAAAATCTCAGCCGAGAGTACAGTAAGATTAGCAGAATTTTGTTATGATAACTTGATTCATACTTTTTTTCGTTAATTGTTTATTTACTGTTATTCGTTAAGCCATTAGTTTTGTGACAGGATAGTTCGAAGGAACCGGTGGCGGAGCAATATACCGATGAGTCGGGAAATCCTTGCCTAAAATTAAGATTGAAGGATTCAGCCTGCACACCGACGAGAAAAACTGTTTCCGATAATCTTTCTACGACTCCATCCTCACGGTGCCACCAATTAAAGAAACCTGCCTCGAGTAAATTACTTTTACGAATAAATATTGTTATGTATAAGTAACCGTTTTGGTATGTTTAGAGGGAATTCTTGAAGCTGTAGACGACCCGACACATCAGACACCAGTTCAGCAAGAAAAAGAAGCGGAACAAATTTTTCCGAAGAATTCTGCACAATTAGATGTCGAGTCTTCGATCTGCAGCAGTTCGTCGATTTACAATTATTTAATGATGGGGAAGAAACGATCTTCAATGAAAAAACGGAGACAATCGGCCCCGAATTGCCTCAATCTTAAAGAAAAGTCAAGTGAACGTCATCCTAAAAAACATAGTCTTGATTATGTCAACGACCGTGAGGCCTTTCGAGTAAACGACCTGACATACTCCAAAACCGTCCATTCTGCAAACAAGAATTTCCAAGCTATTCCAGACTTTCAAGCAGAATACTTATACGTGGTTAGTATTCCTTAAAAGCCTCGGATTAAATATTAACAAGTGTTTCTTCTCCAACCTATTAATTCCGTTTATCTCGAAGGAGCAAAAAAAGAACGTGTACCGAAACGGAAAAGAGCATCATCAAAGAAGGCAAAATGAAGACAAGTTACATTACTTCACGGAAATTTCAAGGAAATGCTCTCCCGCAAGTTTTCATACCGTTAACATCCGAATTGTAAGACACAAACACAAGGATCAGTAAACTGTCCTGTCACAATAAATATATAAAATTATCAGACGCTCCTTTGCGAAACTTCCGTTACTTTAAAAGAAGCCGCCAGTCTCCAGCGACTTGGTCGGTAACTTCTGCTGATCAGGAACGCGAACTGTTATAAATAATAAAGTAATGCGAGATTTACACACTCGATTGGTAACTAAAATGATACCAGGAGTCCCGGAAACATGAAACCCCACTCGTTATCACTCGTCCTCGAAGATGGCGCCACCACTCCAGCGTAGAAAACTCCCCTAATGCGGGGTACGAAATGATGCGCAATTGGGAGAGCAACCCCAATGTCCTTGGATTCTCACTTCTGCTCCCCTTTTGCCACACAAAGGAGGCAGCCCAATATGAATCACAAGGGTTTTACCGGTAACGCTTCGTTTCATGGCCGCTTCTTGAAATTCGATACGCCCGAACATACTAGGCATATTCTTCAGCGCCCCTAATCACTAATCCAACTAGCTCCACGTTTCAAATTTCCCTCTCTTACTGAACAGAAACAAATCTCTGAAACAATTTTACCGGCATTAAGAAATACACAGAACTGTAGATCGTTGTTTTGTTTATAAAATTTAAAGATACCTGCCTCTTAACATCGATATTAGGCCTACGTTGCTGCATTCAATGGGGATATTAGTGTCCCGTTGATTTTTGAAAAATGAGTACCTAACGACCGTAAATTATATGTCCTGTCCGTTTTCAGGAAAACAAGAGGAGAAATCGGCAGCTGGCAAACTGGAATTTGCGGTCTCTTCGGGCCGAATCTAGTTTGGGCCAAGGTGGCTCATGTTTTCGAAACGTTGTGATTATAATAATAGCATAACATTACACCAGTCGAGACAGATCGATGCGTCCTTTGCAGGGTGCAGGCATCGATGTCTCCGAGTCAAAGGGAACCTCTTCCGATTTTTCCTGCCCCGAAACGGAGGAAATCTTCCCCACGAATTTTCCCTGCTCTCCGGGGAATGACACGCAGACCTTCGCAAGAGACCCAACTCATGGCATAGAGAAGAAATATGCAAAGCCAGATGTAAATCGGTATCCCCTACTGCATCTGATTGACCAGCGATCTCATTGATATGCGTCACTTTAAGATAAGCCCATGCTACGCGCACCGAGCATATAACCGTTCCTGATTTCACTACGGCATGCTGTGTGCCTAAAAGCGTACCTTTTCTTGCATTTAGAGAGAACGCCATCTTCCAATTAACAACATAGTATAATTAGACACTACCGAGAAGAAAAATATGAAAACAGGAAAAATTGTACCTCATGCATAGCATGATCGCTAAGAACCGAAAACCACTTCATCCGTGCATAGGTATCTCAAAGAGCAGTCCACCTTCCTGTTTACGTAAATTGTATCATGCTCCACTTTACGTATTCCGATGCGAGTCAAGTGTCCGATAGTCGAGAGCACTTGGCGCGTTGGTCGTAAAGGAAGGAAGTCTCAGTTTTGGTATGCTAAGGAAAAAATCGTGAAACGGTATCATCGGATCGAAAGACCGATCCCGCTACACCTCTTCGAGGTGCATACCTTAGTTTTCGAATCTTACCGGATGAACGCTTACCGCATCCAAGAGTTCCGGAACAAAGAGGAAGACCGCGATAAAGGGATTCCTCGGGGGCTTCACCCCCTGGAGGGAGGTGCAAACTTCTTTCTTCCAGGAGCGGTCGTTTCCCACGTGGGTACATATCTAGAGTAGGGCGAGAAACCGCGCAAGTGGGGTTAATAAAGCGATGCCCGCGGGAAAAGGGCGACCAGAAAATATGTAAATGTCGACATACCTGAGTCTCGGGATCTCCCTCGCCGACACATCCGGATTGTCCCTGGTTTTCGAGAGCAGTTTTTCTGAGGGCCGCCGAATGGCCGGCCGAGCAGCTGGGTAGAGTAAGATAGGGATTCGTTTCTTTCAGCGAATTTATTGTTTAGCATATGAATGGGCCGCGTATGCACGGTGAACCCTTTGGCATATTATAAAGAATTGAATAAAGTTTATAAGGAAGCCAAAACCAGTCCGCGGAGGGCATGCATATACGTATACCTATGTACATTTACGCATGTATACCCACGTACATACGCGAGAGCGCTCGCCGGAGAAGCCAGGTGTTTTATTCCGAACCGTGGGACTCTTTAAGGGGATGCTCGCGCGAGTCACACGCGCGCACCCCGAGTGCACGCACGTGCGCCCGCGGCCACGCACACGCCTCCCCCGGATGAATGGAAAACTGGATTTATACTCCCAGGGGAGGGGACCTACTACTTTTATTGTGTTTCCCCGGCGGATCGAACGTAACGCGCTACTCTTTTCTGATCAGGTCCCGTTTTCCTAGCGCCCGACCAAGGCGAATTAAAACCGGCGCGCACAATGCCGTAGGGGACAAAGAGTATACTCTATCTAAAATCCATTTTTCCCTCCACGGCGTACCGGTCCTTACCGCCCGGGAAACCAGAACCGAGGCTGCGGCGACGCCGCGAGGCCCGCGACAAAGGGGGCCTCCTCCTCGCGCGATATACGCCTTCCCCTTCAACGGTCTCCCGGAGCGGTTGAAGCCGATACACCCGAGGTCTCACGCATTATTTAGCGCGTACGTTACCGAATCACCTGGAGGAATCCACCGGATCCTTGGTCCCCGGAGGCGGTGCGGCGACGGAGCGGGCCAAGTGCGCCGCGGCTTCTCCCACGGCCACCTGGGACGAGACAAAGCGCCCACTGGACCGAGCGAGATTCGATAAGCGACGCCATTTGCCGAGCGGCCCGACCGGGGAAGAGATTGTTATTTAATTTTTACCGTCAGCTGCACCCCTCGCTTGTTTATTTTTCGCACTTCCCCCGCTACCTAGTGCCGGTTTCGCGCACAGGAAACAGCTGGAAACGCCGCGCGACGCCCATTGGCTGACCTTCGTCACGTGACCAACATGGCGCCCGAAACCGGGTCACGTGATTCGAATCACTCAACCGGGCCGCTTTTCCTCCTGCCACGGCCAGCTGTTTGCCACGCAATAACCGATATCCCGTAACGTACGGCGTAATCTACGCAGTCTTTACCTTCCTTTTTTTCCTCTCTTTCTTTCTCCAAAACGAGTCTTTCCGGACCCCCGACAATCGGAGCGGGGCATTTCGCTTCCCTCGATTATGCCATCCGACGCGGCGCTGAAAGATGCGCCAGGGAGAAATTTGTCACTTGAAATGAAAAAGGGTAATTTAAAGGTGCCGAGGGGCGAGCTATGGTTAAGTAAGATCGAGAGGAAGAATTTTAAGCGAGTTCTTCAGGGCAGTTATTCCTGATTGACCCGTTTTTTTTTCCTGAAATTGACCGTGAAATATAAAAATAGGGCTCGCTCGTTTCGGCAAGATGGCGGCCGGCGTCCAATATATGAGCGGGAGACAAATGAGCCCGTCGTTCTTTCTTCCCCATCCAATTATTTACTTAAGATGACTACGCGCGTAATGATTAATCTGGGCAATCCGCTTTGTACAGATTTAACCGACACGTGGATGACGCGTCGATTAAATTGAATTAATGAACGATAACTCAATTTAACTGCAGATTACAAATCCCTGGCGGCTTATCTCTCGTGCGAACACTTTTGTGCATCAATAAACGGAGTTATTACTTCCTCCCGTGTTTAATTACTTTTCATGCGTCCGTTTATGATCGATACTTCCCTTCCATCGAAAAACTAGCGGCATAAATTCGTACGAGATGGAAACACGTTACCCTTACGCGTTCAAACATTTTTCTTCCACTCGTGCGTTCACCTCCAGATGTTGCCCAACATTACACGAATGTTTTCCACGACCCTTTAAATGGGCATCTAAGTTGCCTTTATTTTTAGCCGCGTCCAGGCCTGGAAAAGCAACACTCGGAATGAACGCAGGAGAGATTAACGCCTAAACGCACGTGGCGATCTACCAGGACACGTTTCCGAATTTCTTTTTAAATTTTTTATTTTTTTCCCGAGCGTACTCCTAGGTCGGATTCATTCTTCGGGCAATGCAGAACATATTGGTGCTTTCCAGGTATCACGACATAGATTGGAATTCTGCCTAGCACCGTTAGATTCGAATTTCAGCATGCTTATGAGAAAATGCGGTCCGGCGACTCGGAAAGCCCCTGCTCGGCCACACGCTACTCTCGAGTGCGTCTTCTCTGTTTTCAAGGAACTCGAATTTCAAAGAAAAAAAGAAAAAGGAACAAAGGCGCCGCTGCCCCGTAAACGAGGAATTTCTTGGCTTAAACTCGGTTGGGACTCCGTGACTCAATTTCTCTCGCGACGAACGTTCGGCGTCCAAATACATCTTGCGAACGTTCAGTGAATTTCGATACCACGAGTCAAAAGTAAGTGCTTTAATTTGTATCGTTTCTAAATATCGAGAGCAGCCCTGAAAAAGCTTAACGATGAAGATATGAAGCACTTACCAAAAATCTGCAGAAGGGGGACTGTGCTTTCCATAAGCCGGAAATCCAAGATGGCGGACAGTCCTTGTGGAACATGGGTACCCTCTATAATCGAAACATTTTGCAAGAACAAAGTCCATTTATATCTTGTTTATGTAAGAATCGAGGCCTTTACAGTCAGCCCGATACCTGATATTCTGTCCGAAGAAAAAAAAATGAAGGACAAGGTATACACGAGTACGGACAAAACGGACCTTAAAGTAGCGGGTCTGGCCAACACCGAGGCTCAATCGGAGCCGAAAATCCCGGACTTCGGTCCCCTTTATCACGGTCCAGCAGCCACGTAAACTTCGTACATCTGCGGAATTAATAGGTTTCGAGAAACGAGCGCACGAGGCCTAGGTATACGACTTAGGGCCGTAGAAAAGGAGTCCCGAGGCGGGGTCTTCAGAGGTTTTTCGGGGGCCTCCTCGGCCCCCAAATACGAGGCACCGCGCAGGTGGACGAAGAACGGCTCCCAGAAGACTTTCGAGCGAGTCAAGCAGGCCGGGACGAGTGCAATTTGGTGGACCATCACAAATAGTGCCCACATCCCCGCCTGCCGGACCCCCGAGATCAGCTTCCACCTGGCTAGCTTCCGGTCGAGGCGGCGGTCGCTCCTTCGTCCCACGGGTCCAGGCTTCGAAGCCGAAGAGGTTCCTTCGGGCCCGACACCTCGGAAAGGTAGACTGCAATGCATTCCGATAGGCCGGGACAAGTGCAATATTGGGAAAACCTGTGCACGAAACATTGTCACCGATCTCGACCTACCTTCCATGCAAGCTTTGCCGAGAGATGTTGAAAAAATGTCCAAGAGACGTCCACGGGACGTTAAAAAAAACCCTAGGACGTACAAGCGACGCTCAAAAGACATCCAAGTGACGCTCGGAATACGCTGAAACAAAACGCGGAAAAATCCTCGCTAGGACGCGAAACGGTGTTAACAGAACTCGAGGCTGTCGACCGCGATGCATTCCGATGGGCCGGACGAGGGCAACGTCGAGAAGTCGACGGGAAGTTATGTCACCGATCTCGACCTACCTTCCACCAGGCCTCTCGTCGGCCGAGAGAAGGCCCGAAAAATCGCGACGCGCAGGGCCCTCGGGAGCGCGAGATGCGCGGCTGCGCACATACACGTAACACGTGCAAAAGTGCCCTTCGCTTAACGGCTCTCCGACCTGGCCTTGGCGGTCAGTCTCCAAATCGAAGAGCTCGTCTACGTCCCGCCGAGGATCGCCGCCCACCTCGGGGCCCACGGGATATCTCGCCTCCGAAGGGCCAACGCGCGGTCCCGTTTCCGCGAATCGCTCTAGCCGGCCTTACTACGAATCGGCTAGGTACACGGCTACACGGAAATAACCGCAGCGAGGAGGACCTAGGGACACTTAACTCGCGTCACATCGCGAATCGCGTTACGTCCCTTTGTCGACATCAAAGAAATATACAGAAATTCCCCCTTAATCCCTAGAATCCACAATAAATTCCCGACATTTCAACGCACTCGATTTTACGATCCAACTGCGAGCTTCCTCGAATCAAAAGGGAATCACCCAGGGCTATTACAGAGAATTCAAAAGCTTTTCCCACTTCCGAAATAGACTGAATTACCCCGTCCTTACCGAAGTCCATCCCAGGGTCATCAAGGAATCTCGCACTCGGTCCGAATTAACGCGCATTACTTAACCATTACGGTGTACTAACTCCCGGGTAACCAGGTAGAGCCTCGCGCCAAGTACAATTCTACGCTTTGCCGAGGACCCGGGGTCCTGTTCGCGGTTGCTCTCCTTCTTACCCTACTGTCTATTACAGAAGCAGAAGAACCCGCCGTATCGGGATCCTGCGGCAGTACCGAAGTCGTCCTCCACCCTGAGGGTCCTGGTGTGCCAAACTTTGGAATCGCTGTCCAGGAGTCCGCTTCTCCTGGAGGGATCGTCGTCCCTCGTCGAGCTCGTACCACTTTATCACAGCACTGAACGTATCTCTTAGCACTCGGAGAGTCCTCGGTCCCGGTCGGTTTTGGAAGGGACTGAGCCGACCACGGGAGAGCGAGACGGCCGGGACGGGTCGGGGAGAGAGAGAGCCGAGAAGATGGTTCGCGCAGGGCGTTCTCGAGCAAACTGCTGCCCATGACCAGGTGTCCCGCCTCTTTATTCCTTTTGGGCCCCAAGTGCACGAAGGCCCCTGGCTATATAGGTGCCCGTACCCCGTGCCCCGTGTCCCATGGTGGGGACTTATTCTTATTTAACGGCAACAACGGACCCAAAGCCTCCCTCTTTCCTCCCTTTCCTCGTTTTCTCGGCTTCTCTTTGTCGTCGGCCGCCAAGCCGAGCCGAGCCGAGTCGAGCCGAGTGGCGGCGCGTGGAGCCCGCCAAAAATTGTATCAGCTGTCCTGGATTTCGTCCTCCTTTCAGCTACTGTCCTGCCTGTATATATGGCCGGTTGGACCTGCAAAAAATACGGCCACCTTTACCTGGGACGTGATAATTACCGGGACATGTTTTGCAGAGCCACTATCGCCCTTCGTCAACGAGGAGAGGATAAGAAAACCGCAGGATTCGGGGAGATACGCGATTCCGGATTTCGAGAGGAAATTACGCCCCTAGGAAAACTATGTATATATACAGTCCGCGCATATTTCTAAATACAAGGACCTTCGTGTACCTCCGTTCGTACATCAAATAAGTCCTCTGCCAGGAACGGGCGAATTCCATATTTTAACAAATTCCCTGCTTTTTGATGCTTTACAACGGATATTGGATGCGAGCTACCAACGAGGAAAAATTAATTAAACCGGAAATGTAATAGCTCTTCGTTCAAACTGGAAATTCCCGGAAAAGCCCCGACGATACGAAACACGGGAATGGTTCATTTCGTTATCTATATCCTCCGTGTGGTTCATTTTGGAATGGAAATTATGGGAGGAATTTCCGACTCGTAGTTATTACGGGAGGGGTGCTATTTGGACTGTTAAGTAGTAAGGAAAAAAATCGAACGGTGTGGCTCTATGCCCTTAGATGCAAGACCTCGGCTGTGAATTTAATTGCAGACCGTTATGGCAATGACAAAAAAAAACGTCCGCTCGACCGTGCCTCCTTTGTGCTCCTCCTTTTGTATCTTAAGATTTGTGGACTGCGGGAAAATGGCCGAATTAATGGCTTGATTTACGAGGCAGTTGCCTCTTGAAGGGTACGTATATACATATATATCCAAGGATAAATACGAGGATGCATTTTTGTATCGCGGTTGTGACAAGGAACTCGAACCACCACGGGGAGGGGATTTCGGAAGTGCAGAACGAAAACTTAACGACGCGAGTAACGGTCTTCTCCCCCCAAATTCGAAAATAATGCCGCGCGATTGCGACTCTTACACCTCTTTGCGGGTCGCCATTGTGTTTTGGAAGTTCATCATTAATTCGGCAGCTGCTAGAGGGGCAGCCCCCCGAAGATTAATTTTAAATACCACTCTCCATATTCACGGAGATTTTAAGTATCGCGTAAATCACCCTAAATCGCCCTTTCTTATTTTTTTTATTTTTTATTCCTTCAGAATAGCAGATTTCTATCCGCGTAATTGCATCGTGACTTCCAGGGCAGGTTGCAAACATTTTTTTTTTTCCGAATTGCATTACCCAGTTATACAGCATTTTTAAGAGCTGCACTAATAAGTGCAATTAACGGACGAAGTCATGCCGATTCTTTATGTCTTAATTATCCCCGGAATTTTTATTAAAGAACCCTTTTGAAAAATCTGTGAATATCTTCTAAGTCAATCGCCTGAGACTCTTTCTTCTTTTTTTTGACAATGTCCAGGTACAAAGGAAAGTCGACACGCTATACCTTGTCATTTTTCCAGGCATTTAGGGTCGACTTTGGACGTTTGGAACCGCGAATTTATTTTTCGACGACACATCGGAGAGAGGCGGTGCGATCGATATTAACGCTTATAGCGACTTTGTCGAACAATGTTACGATGTCAGCTTTGTTTGAAAGGGCGGCCAAGATCGAATAGCCTGGTGGGAAAATGCGTGCTTGTGCACGCAGAGGGGTCAACCTTGTTGAATGAGAGTGCCGAGGCCATGAAAAAAAAAAAAAAACATAACAAAAAAGAAAGACCGTCGCGTTTCCAGGAGTGTTTCATGCATATCGAAGACCCAGGAAAATCCGAGCAGAGCGTGGCAAAGAACAAACGACCGGGACAACAAAGAGCGTGTAGCAGCCACTCGAAAAAGCGCCCTATATCTCCCCGAAGACAAGGACCTTTATCCGATCAAGCCGTGAAGGACCAAAGACCTTTTCGCTCGGAAATAAATTCTGAACGGGAGGGAAAAGCGTTTTTCCTCCGAACGCGTCGCCTTGTCCTCGCGAAATCGCGACGCGTCCAAAAGGTTCAATCGAAAGCTTCTTTTACAAATTTTAATAACGGCAAAACCGACCTATATTCTCCCCGAAGACAAGGACCAAACACCTTTTCGCTCGGAGATAAATCCTCAAGATGGGGAAACGCGTTTTCCCTACGCAACGTACCGACTTGCCCTCGAAAAGGCACGGCGCGTCCAAAAGGTTCGATCGAAAGCGTCTCCTATAAACTATAATAATAGTAAAAGCGACCTATATCTCCCCGAAGACAAGGTCCTTTATTCTACCAGGCCGTTAAGGTTCAAGGACCTTTTTGGAAAGGGACAAATCCGAAGGGCGGCCCTCAACGTGTCATCGTACCCTGCGACACATGCAATGCACCCCAAATGGCACGTGTGATGTTAACATTTCCCCATTGTTCGTGGTGTTTCTTCAAAAACTGTAAACCGTGAAAAGTATATGAGCACACTTGTGACCTAATCCTGCGATAATCACGAAAGCTTATGCATTCTGTACATCCTATGCATAGGTATTGTCTAGCACTGTTTACTCTCTACTCCCATTTTCCACGTATAATACAGCAATGGCCAGGGTGATTTCTGCGTAGAGGATCTCATCCCCATAGTTCACTACGAGTGTAAACACGAGGACAGACATTTATCCTAAAATCGGCGTGGCTCCCCACGTGTCAATAATATATTGCAGGCCTAAAGCTGTTAGGGCGTAACTCCTGGACTTGTATGCAGCTATCCTGCCCTTCAAATTTAAAGTGACATGTCCCACGTGGCAACATTAATTGGTACAATATTGCTAAACTATAATTCCAAACATCTAAATACTGCGAATATCCAAATCCATTTCGATTTATTCGTAGAAATCATCGTAATATACAAAAGCAATATGTATTCAATATTGCAGACGTATCAGAATAAAAAAGTTTCTAACCATATTTATCCTATATTATATCAATAAATTGAACATAATATTTGCAGGGACGCCAAACATTATGATAAATCAACTTAATAACTGATAATATTGAACCAATATTTGTTGCTACAGGGAGGGGGGCGTTTTCGGAAATTTCGGCAGTCTGGAATGAATTCGTTCTTCTGGTGGCTGTTAAAAAAAATATATATATATATATGGTTGAAAGTATGTTGCATGGGAAACGGATTAAAAGCTAACGGTTCTCAATTGAATGTTTAGGAGGACAATGCTCTGCCCAAAAGAGCCTCGGGAGGCAATCTTGGTTCGGCTACTAGGACGGATAGGAAAGAAGGACAATAATCTCATCCTCTTGAAAACGATTTCTAAACGTATATTGAAAGCGGCCAACCTCCCATTCGAAGATGCAGTCCCCTGTGGCTTATAACTAGGGCGAACGCAAGGACGTGCATTTATCGAAAACCCGTGGCTTCTTTGTGTTGGCCTAGGCGTGCATATGGAGCCACAAGCGACCTGGAAAACCGTACGGGAAACCGAAGAAAGAAATCAAACGTTCAATAATAATCACATAACGATTATCCTTATTCCATTTAAGATTCTATTCAGTCGCACCCTCCTTGCAAGTAAAGGGTCCAAGTGGAGCCAGGAACCGTATATAATATTAAGGAAAATCAAGAGACGTAAGTAAACGTGGAAATACCTAAACACCACCAAGGATCAATCGTTCCGAAGTAAACAAATCTGGATCCAAAACCATAACACATCCGAGTGACATACCTAAACCGAGTGAAATACCTAAACACCACCAAGGATCAATCGTTCCGGAGTAAACAAATCTGGATCCAAACCATGAACGCATCCTCTGTCGATAAATGATCCTAGAAGAAGAAACCAGGGCTAAATTCGCTAGACGAGAAACCGGGGGACTCTTAAATAATACTTCATCACCTCCATCTCGGGCCGCAAGGAGACCGATAATCCCGCCGTTGGAAAAGTCCGGCTTGTCGAAAAAGACCTCCCTCTGGAGTGGCGGGTCCCCGAGGATTTCCAACGGGGGCAGAGGCGAACCTCGGCCGTGGGTTTCTCGAAAAGTCGGTCCTTTGTGCCGGGCACACCCGCGCGGAGGAGCAGCCCGTGGAATCGAATGGGAAATCGAAAAAAGGGGGTGACTGAGAACCACTTGTAGGAGGACAGCTGCGTTCAGAGCGCATCTGCTGTCGGTTGCGCGGGCACGCGCTTATACTTATGCTTATGCCTGCGCTTATTCCTCCGGATCCGCGAGGTCCCTCTCGCTCCTTCTTTCTCTCGGTCCCAGGGTCCCTCGTCCTCCTCGGAGCGCACCTTCTCCCTCGGGGTCTCGGTATCCCTTGTTCGAGTTTTCGCCAGGGGTGGCGGCGGGCCGTCTTCCCTTTAAAATCACCCTTACCGAGCCGACTGGTTGGCTGGTGTTTACGGCGCGCGGCCGCTCGCCCTCTGGTTCTCTCCTTCTCTTTCCGCCGCGTCCACCGCGGTGCGTCCCTCGGCGCGTCCGCTCCCTCTCGTTCCCTGCCGTAGGTAGAGGCCCACGAGCGAGAGACTTTGTACCGGGCCGAGCAGCCGGTCCTGGCACCGTCGAAAATTCCCTTTGTCCCATTGTCCGCGGGATTATTTCCTATCCCTGCGAGGTAGTCCTGCGGATTCCGAGAAACGTCCAAATTTCCTTTCGCCCAGCGGCCGAGGTTCGTTGTCCCCGCGGTTATCGGCGCCCTGAGCTCTCTTTCTCTCCTCTTATATTCCGGTCTGAGTCTACTCTTACCCTGGTCTCTTGTTCCCCTCTTGGTCTTGGTCCTTCGCCTTTCCCTTTGCCCTCTGTCTGTCTCTCTCTCTCTTCTTTTCTCGACGGGCCTCCGTCCTCGACTTCCGTCATCCAGTCTCTCCCTTTCTTCGCGATTCGAACGGGACCGGCTGGAAGGACGCGCCTCCTCCTGCATTTGCATATTTGCCCGCTCCTAGGGCGCCAATGTACTTCTCCAAACCCCCAGGACCTTTCTCCTTCCGAGAGTACCTTTCTTCGAGCACCTGGAGCGAGCTCGAACGGGCGAGGCGCTCTCTCGCAACCTGACGCTCTCTTTCTCTCTCTCTCTCTCCCCCTCTCTTTGCCGCTTCCTCTCCCTCTGTTTCTCTCGGCCGAATTGGATCGCCCTTTCGGAAGTTCCTGCGAGCACAAAAGCGGCAAAACGAATGAAATCTCGTTCCGTCTGCCTGGGATTGCGTTAAAAACACCGGCTTCCTCTCGACGAGGTGCCGAAGAATAACAGGGAACTTTATAAATGATCCTTTGTGCGACATTTACACCAATTTTCGCTCAACTGGCGGAGATGACTCATACCGCGTAGGGGTAGTCAATTTTCCTGATGGAGGGGTCGACAAAGGAACGACGTTTGCGCGGGGCCGATGTTACATGGAACTGACAAAGAGCGGAATACCACCTCAAATATCCTAAGGATAAATATTTTATAGACGTAGCTTGACGTACTAAAATACCTAATTGAATTCCACGTTGGAAAGCAAATACACCTTTACGTGCATTCTTTATCGAGTCTCGAAGTGCCCCATCCTACTTCCTGAGTAGACCTAAAATTGGCAATAATTTAAATAAATAATAAATGTGCCAGGAGAACGTTCCGAGGAAAGATTGCGTACCTTTTCCCGATGCCACGTCGCGTTCCTTTGTGTAATCCTAGCCTGTCCGTGATCGATATTCCCGTCCCCGATGACGCGAAAACCCAGCCGTCCTGAACTTCCGTCATGCAGTTTCCCTTTTCTCGTCTCCGGCACTCCTCTTCGTCAGAATTCGAACCGGCTCTAAAGACGCGCCTCCTCGTGCATTTGCATATTTACACGCTTCCAGGGCGCCAATGTACTTTTCTAAATCCCAGGGCCTTCCCTTCCTCGACCACCTTTCTTCGAGCACCTGGAGGCAGCCCAGGCAACCTGACGCGCGTCTTCGTCTTCGCTCCTCTCTTTCGCACCTTCCTCTCCTCACCGTCGATCCCCTTGCTTATTTAATTCTTCCGTTACATTGTTATTCCGTATTATTAAACAGGGACTCTTAAACTTCCCAGAGAAGTAACCGAGTAATGATCTCTCACTCTCAGGTCTCAATGTATGCATAAAGAGTCACGTATAATAACGTTGCATCGCGTTGCTCCGTTTTTCACACGTAATGGGGGAAAAAGTCCCTATCTAAACATACTACGGGCAGATAAGAATCTATCGTTTTGACAAGGCACACGAAACTTCGGATACGCTTCTCTTGTCACTGATACCTCGACTCAACGGAAACAAGAATCCTTGCCTTCCATTATTTGTACACTGGTTTTCTTCGTTCTTCCGTCTCTCTTAAAATTAGTGCCGATGCGAACAGGCCGTAAAGACGTGCCTTTTTATTTACATATTTACATGTCTACATACTCACAGCCACCAGATATACTTCCCAAGCTCTTCGGATTTTCCTGCTCCTTCCGGCCTCTTCGAGCACCTGGGGAATGTGCGTCTCCGCAACCTGATGCTCCCTCCAGTGGATGGAATAAAAAACTCGGAAGTCCTTCACTCGTTTACTTTGGAAATATCGGATTTCCTTCACTTTTCCTTCAATCCTCGCCTCGTCGCGATCTGGCGACTAGAAACACCCAGCTCTTTGTTTACACCCCGTGGCGGTCTAATGTATAATACTTGGCTCGTAACTCTACCTACTCCCTTGATCTGCAGGACGAATTTTTCGAGATCCTACGCTTGCGAACGCGGCTAACCAAGTGCAATCTCATGCCACGTGCCTTGCGATTATATTGGGGGAATCAAATGCGTTTCGGCGTTACTCCTGATCGATATTCCGGTCTCCGATGTGCAAGCGCAGTTAAGCCTCGTAAGCCTGAAGACGCACTATTCCCACATTTAGCTTTGCAGCTTTGCATCTGGAAAAAAAAAGAATAACAAATATTAGCACATATAAGTAACAATTGTTTTGCGCCATTTAAAAAAATGGCCCGATCATTCGTATCCCCTAATGTTTATGGGTGCCTTAAAATTTAAGCGAATTAAATGAATGTAATGGAAGTATACACCGAGAAATAAAAAAAGAAAAATTGGCGGACTGAAGGAAATACGCATTGCGATGACAATATCGTGCGATCAAATGAGTCCACGGGAATGTCAGATCGAGTTAACGACAGTATCTTAAATCAACATAAATTTTTCCTCTCAACAAAATCGTTGTTTCTTGCAATTACATATGGTCTAGAGAATAATATATGTTGATATTATATATTTTTTTTTCGGGCAAGTGATTTTTTTTTTCTTAGTATTTGCGTGGTAATGGAGTTATTTTCTTGGGCCTTTAAAATCGTCATTCGAAGACGTAAAATCCTGCAGTGTACACAATGAAGGTGGAACTTCGGAGTCAACTGTACACTGTACAGGCTCTGCACCATAGGGCCCAGATGGCAAGCGTTGGGCCGGTTGGTTAAATTTTAAACGCGATATATCGCCGATGGGCCTTGTACCACCTGCTCTACACGTAGGGCCCAACTATCCCTCCGAATATTTCGATTTCATAGGCAAACAAACCGTTTATTCGAGTACCGATGACGCACCCCATGCGCAATTCCTTACAGAACCTTTGCGACTGTACACAAAGGGAAATTAAATATTACCAGTACAGTAATTCCTGCACCATTTTAACGGCAGTTTCGTATAAGCACTTTCATGCCCAGCGAGGCAATTAACGATACAATCGCAAAGGTAGAAAATTTACAAAATTCAGGACGTAAGTACGTCAATAACAATGTATAACAAACGTATGCAACAATGACATCGGTCGTACAATACATTCCGCAGTATTTTCTTATAATCGTGAACGTTCGATAAGTAGCAGGGTAATTTTTTAAAGTTGGCAATATAAATGCGTGCGTTATATCTAATGCGGTATTATTACGCAAGGGTAGATTAACACTACCGACTCGATTACCTCGACCGTACAAACATACAAATCGTTTCTACAAGTGCCGATGACGTACCTCGAGCACAAATCATTATATAACCTTCATTGTACAACGCATTTAATGAAACCGTTATTACTACCCGTATTTTCCGCAGAGTACAGTCTCCGAACTTCGCGGCACGCGTATAGATTACATGAAACATTTCAAAACGAATGCCTCTATGGAACGATATTTTCCACGGACAGTTCGCTGAAATTCAACGAGCAGTTAATAAAATATTCATCTTGCATTGCGCTTGAAACGTAATACATATTGATCAATATTATACATATATTTCCCCGTGTGAAAACAAGTACGAAGGTACAAGCAGGGTCGCAGTAATCAGCCTGGTAACATAGCCAGGTGTTGCTTGTACAGTACCGAAAACGTTCACTTCTTCCACGAGTGCAGTACCTCCGTTCTTTGTTTACGACGGTTGCATTTATCGAACGTTCACCCGTTTATAAGATTCTACATTACAGATGGATTTACAAGTTTGCTGTGGCATATTTAAGCACAACGACATCCGGCAAACGAATTTCTAACATTTCGTGGCGTTTTATCACGCATGAGTACTCTCAAACCAGCGCAATTTAATAGCAAATAATCGACTGCGATTCTTAACCGATTTCCGAGAAGAGATTCGCTTATCTCGCCGATCAGCCCTACATTTTGTTTCGGTTGTAGTCCAATTTCTACCTATAAGTGCCCATGCAATATCTGATATTCCTCCAGCAGGAAACATCTGTTCAGCAACGGACTTATCCTTGTATTTCTCACGTTTCCTGCGAAACATACAACCTGTAATTATCGTCTCTTCCTGTGCATCGTCGAAATTTAAATACGACGTTGTTTTACAATACTACCGGGAAATTCGAGTGGTGATAAGAAAATAGTCGGTTTAAAATTATTCGGCTTTACCAGGCTCGCTCCAGCCGACGCTACAGTTCGGGACGGGTTTGAAAACATCTTTGTTCATCGAGGAAGTGGGTCTGCGCGTTTGCGGAGCTGCGCTTGTGTGCGCGCGGGTTACAACGCTACATGTCGTGCGCCACCGGAAGTCGGGAACATACATAATGCTCGTGGGTGCGCCTGCTTGAGCTATTTTTCGCTTCACTGGCAAATAAAAACAATAATGAGGCATAACCCGGCGTGGCCACCTTCAAAATTGTCGAACTCGTCGAGAGTACCTCATCTGGATATACGACGTCGGTTTTTTCGAAAGACTCGCGTCTTCGTCGCATTCGAAAATTCAAACGCCTCGTCGCGTCAACCGCCGCTCTGTCGGTAACGTTCTTCGAGCGCAGCGGATGTGCTATGGACTTCTCGAGGCTGCCGCCAGGTAGCGACACGATCTGGAATTAATCGTTAATGCAGAGAACGCGCTCTGCTCTGCTGACTTCGGGATCGACTGACCTGTCGATAATGTCGCGAGAGCCGATGACAAACACCACAATGCAGGAATATAGGTTAAGCCTTTCACTGTTGATTTCAAAAACCGATTTCCTTTCTCGGGTCTCGTCATGCGAGGGATCCTTACTCCGGTTAGAAAGTTCATCACTTTTAGGACGCTGACCGCGTCACGTGTCACCTCGGAGATTCACCGAGTTCGCGAGTTAACGTGACAGATTATCAGAACTAAGTAGGATCCACTTCATAGCACTGACCGTTTCGATTGTTGTCGGCTAACCGGCATTATTTGTGCTCGACTGTATTTTGTGAAAGAAGATATATCATTGTTGAAAATTGTAAACTTCGGAGTGGTATATATATATTTACATTGCTTGTACGATTGAAAAATTACATCCACAAAGATGTATGCATTGTAATGATAAGAATGAAACTCCTGGTGAGAACAGCATGAAAATTGTAATATAAGTAAATTTATATCCTGGACAAATGGATTTTAAAATCCAGCCATGCGTGCAATAGAAGCACTAAATCGCTGACAAGTGTTCGTTTATATGTGACTGAAACGATTATAACAAATGTGGGTTAACGTATGAGAGCTCGAAGATTATTCGCTTTTCTTTGATCAGTATCAATATTTTTGACTGTCCTTCTACAGTATTATGATACCACTAACTTGAAGACTGTCAAGATCCAATGCTTGCATTTATTCAATAAATTGAAAGGTATTTTTTCGAACGACTGTGATAAAGTATCATCATCATGGAATTGAAGAGCGAAAAAGTTGAACATGGAGAGAATCCAAAAACAGTTCGAGTTGTATTTTTTTCATTATTACTAGATCTACTAGCATTTACCATGATTTTACCACTACTACCAGCAATTTTGGATCATTATAAACAATTAGATGATAAGAGAGGACTATACTCTTTAATTCTTGAACAAATCCAACGTGTACAACTTTACCTCAATGCTCCTGACAGAGTAAATTCAGTTTTATTTGGAGGTAAGTTCGTTAGATTATGGGTATTCAAAATTAATTTATAAATAATTTCAGAATTTAATTATATTTTATAGGTTGCCTTGGCTCACTATATTCCTTCATGCAATTTTTGGGATCACCAATTATAGGAGCCCTGTCCGATGTTTACGGAAGACGACCAGTTATGTTGCTATGCTTAATAGGCATTACAAGCTCTTATGTTCTGTGGGCTCTCTCTCATAATTTTCTTATATTTGTCTTGGCAAGATTCATCGGTGGCCTTAGCAAAGGCAATATTAACTTATCCATGGCTATCATCAGTGATGTCACGTCTTCAAAGACAAGAGGACGAGCTATGGTAGAAATTGTTGTATTGCTTTAATTATACAATCTTGAGCCAAAAATAATCAGTTTCAATTTTCAGGCTCTAGTAGGTATAGCTTTCTCAATTGCGTTTGTTGTGGGTCCAATGATCGGGGCATTATTCGCATGGAACTCAAGCAAATCCCGAGAAGGCTATTGGTTTGCAATCCCAGCTTCCTTTGCTCTTTTACTTTCTATTATCGATCTTCTTTACATCGCCTATAATTTAGAAGAAAGTTTACCACTCAAGTATCGAGCTAAATCTCTTGCCAGTGGAATTCAGGATGCTATTGCTTACATAAATCCCATGGATTTGTTTCAATTTAACGGCGTTTCTGGCTTAACAAGTCATGGTAGTGTATTTTATTATTGAACAATAATTAACTATTAAAGTAAAAGTATTAAATTAATTCATTGTTCAAATAATTCTCATTTCAGAATTACACAGTTTGAGAGTCCTGGGACGATGTTACTTTCTGTACTTATTTATCTACAGTGGACTAGAATTTACATTAACGTTCCTGACCCATCACTTTTTCGGGTTTACTAGCATGCAACAAGGCTGGATGTTTCTTGGAATTGGATTAACAATGGCCATATTACAGGGCAGTTGGGTGCGAAGAATACCGTCGCATAAAACCAAAACTGTGGCAGAATTGGTAACATACTCTATAAATTTATCATTCATGGTTTCCTAATATAATTAATAAATAATTCGCATAGTAAGACTGAAAGATATGGGCATTTTAGGGACTCTGGTTAATTATTCCAGCATTCATTTGTGTAGGGTTAGCAAAGGACAAATTAATGCTCTATCTCGGTGTCTTCCTCTTTGCAGTTTGTAAGTAAAATTACGAAATATTACAAAATTCTAAATCTGCATAAAGAATTCTCACTCGATAAAGTTTAATCTATTTCAGCAACAGCTATGGTCGTAACTTGCATGATGACCCTAGTTACACATACTGGGCCAGAAAATCAAAAAGGAATAATAACTGGTATTTTCCGTTCTCTGGGTGCCTTAGCTCGTGCTTGCGGACCTATCGTTACTTCCATAGGTTCGTATTTCTTTCATTCGAACCATCATTAACATTCTTACAAGACAAACGAATTAAAAAATTGCATAATGATTTTTAAAGCTACCATAAATTTTCATTAGTAAGAATTTCTCTTATTTTAGCCTTTTGGAGCATCGGCAGTACCATTACGTACTTAATCGGTGCAGCCGCCCTTGTTATTCCTCCTTTGATACTTCGAAGTATACATTTTACGCAAACTTAAATGCCATCAAAGACGATGTCGGTCTCCTAAAACTTAACATACTTACTAAGTATATTTTCAGAGAAAAATATTTATGTTTATATAAAGCAACATACAAATGCGAAGCATTATACATTTTTTATACATGTCTCATATTATATAAAAAGTACGTTTGAACACGTCTCGTGTAAAGTATATTTGAAGACGCATCGTTCAATGTCCACGGTTGTCCCCTTGCTATCCTATTCCCTCCATCAATTAAGACTTCTGTCTTGCAGTGTCCCACGTCGTTTATCGATCGGAAACCCTTTCAGCGTTTCAAAATAGAGAACACAGGGTGCTCCTTATTCAACAATTTAACCTGCCGTCGATATAGATAAGCCAAGAAATCAATTACGCCACTTTCGTAACCGTGTGCGCTGTACATATAGTCTCGGTCACCGAGGGCGAATGCCGAAGAAAGAGAACGATACAACATCGGGGATGCATCGTTATACCAACATGGAATAAAAAGTCGCCTATCTCAAGGCTTCCGTTATCACCAGATAAGGGACTCATCGTAATCGCCGATAAGCGATTATCGGGTGCGAAATCTGCACGTACGTTGATCCTGTACCCGCAGGTTCGGCAATGTTCGGCAGAACCGGCTCGACGCGAGAAATCCCGAAGCGTTCCCTTACCTTACGATTCGAGATACCAGTCTATCTCTCTCGCCCTCGTTCTTACCTATCGCACGACAGAGACCCTCGAACACAAGATAACCTATCAGCTCCTCGACGGTTCGCCTCCCCCACCCGGCGGACCGGGCCGACCATCGAGCCGTTGCTTCTCGTTCCCGCTTCCACCGGTCGCCACGGGTGAGAATGACCGCAGGTTCGCCAGGACGCACGCGCAGAACCCAGCTCGGTCACGTGACCGTCCCCCGCCGCTGCGCTGCGGCCATTTACGGAATCAAATTCTCGGAAACCCGCGTTCGCGGCGCTCCGTTGTCCGGGCCGTGTCCATGCCAGAGGAGAGAGGGACATAGTCGACCGAGACGGGAGAGCCGCGCGCCGCGAGCGGACTCGCGTTTGCAGGACCGATTATCGCCCACAGCGGTCGCTCGGTCGCACGGTCGTCCGATCGCTCGATCGAACTCGTCTTCGGGGCGCCTTCGACTCGCCTTCGGAGCCCCAGGTAAGGATCGACGTTGTCATTTTCTCTAATGCCTTGGTATACGTACCTCCGCTCGTTCCTCCTCTCCTCGGCACCGTCGATCCTCGCTTCACCCCTTCGATCCTCCGCATCCCGCGCCCCCTCCGTTCACCAGCGGATTATCGGGGCAGCACGTCACCGTCGGCTCTTCGCGGCGTCCTACGGAAAGCCGCTTGCTTCGCGCGAATGGACTTTCCGATGGATCCGCCGCGATCCACGCGTGAGTTTCTTCACTCGCTTTGATAATCAGGCAAGGTGCCGCGCGGTTAAGTCGCCGACTTTGGGGAATCGGTGAGGTGAGTCGAACCGCGCGAACCTGCGATTCCTACGACCTTGTCGATTCCCCTGGGACAGGGTCGCGGAATCGCCGCGATCCACGCGAACCTCGAAATTACGATCGATTCTCTGCTGGTCGAACTCACGCGGCTTTCTTCCCCTCTTGTCGGTTGGCGCGATATAGTCGCGAGGGATTCTGGCATTTTCTTCGTTCCCGTCCCGCTGCCTCGACTTTTTCGACGTCTCCCGCGAATCCATCGCGCACCTCGCTTTCCGGTGGATTGGTCTTATCTCCCTGGCGTCCGCCATAGACTAGGCAGCGAATACGGCGTCGAGGGAAGATCGCGAACCGCACTTGCCGATGTCGGCGGCGGCTCCCGTCACCCTTCGCATTCTTCGCGGACCCTTCAATTCCGAAGAACAATACGTTCCGATGGATTTAGCACCGTCCTTACAACAGTCGCGACTCGGGGTTCAACGCCGCCTTTCCGCGAATCCGTAGCTCGGACTGTTGCTAAATCCTTAGGCCGTTCGAGGTCCTTGAAAAATATCACATCCTTGAAGAATCTCTCATTAGCCCGAGATATTTAATATCTCGTGTTTCATTTATTTCATTTTAATTCCAAACATCGCGTCCCAAGGCGCCAACGGGCTGTCGTAACGAGATGTTCACCCGATCTGCTTTTATCCATTGTTTTTAAAGTCAGTTCTGACGCCAGTTGAGGAAACAGGAGTTACAGAAATAAACTCTGGCTATTAAAGCGCGACTCTTTTGAATGTCGCGCGTTATGTATGTGCAGAGGTATTGGGGATTACCGGGGTATGTAATGCACTAGGTATCGTTTGGAAAGTGAAGTCGGTTCACGTGATCGATTTTTGGCGCCTCCCAAGAACTCAGGCTTGAAGGGATTCTTTCCGCCGAGTCCAGCCCGTCCCGCGCAACTTTACAGCGTTGAACTATATAGGAACCGAAAGGAGAGTCGTCATTGGCTAAGCGGAAAGACTTGTCTCGCGAATGGAAAGTAGACGGATAGACGGAGAATGAGAGAGACCGCTTTATCGGGCAGTCTGTCTCTCCGCGAGGCACGTAGCGTGTCATGTTACGCTATGTCCCTCGCGGAATAAGTTTGGTTAAGTCGCCCACAGGCGCCAACGGAATGAACGGACAAGAACGGATAGCCCGATGAGACCCTCTTTCTCGCGCCGCTGATTTATCCATCTCGATGTCTTTCTTTTTGCGATTCAGCGTTCAGTGCTTCGCAAGCATCGATACGAAAGTCCGAGGCGAGCGGGATTGCTGCGCACGGAGATCGCGAAAAGTCTTAAAATTAGACGGCAGGCGTCGATTTGAAATTTTTCGAATATCTTGAATACCGCGTGTCTTCTCCTGCTATACAGTAGGTACGTAATGCACGTTTTGCAGTGACGGGATTCACAAATTTCCCGGTGAATAATGATCGTCGCACCTGCGTTGCCTTCGGATTCTTCCAGAAAGCGTTATCGGGATTTGAAGGTTAACGGAGGCGGAAAGAACTCGGGCAGCGAAGTCTGTTTGGGTATCGCACGTTGAGAGGTTATGGGCTGCACCTGTTACTCTGCTTACTTTGTCGGATGGTTTATTTGTCTTCCTCCACTGGGAATTTCGTGACATGTGGCGTTAGATTAAGTGATTTTTTAATATTATATGGGTTTACTTGGCGGATTGCAGGTTGTTTGGTGGAAAGAGAGCGTGAATCGTGTCGTTCAGTTAAATGCTTGCTTGATTAATTACCGTTTACTTAAATTATGCTTTAAAGAGATTTATGGTAATGAATATGGTTTTGTCATCGATGGCGAGTATACATACTTGGCATTTGTTATTAATGGTTTGGTAGTAATTGTGTTTCAACTTTTTTGTAGGACCAATACTCTGAAACCGATTCACGATGACACTATGGGCAAAGGCGCAGCAGTTGCCACAGGATGCGTTACAACAAGTGCGCTCTGTTTATGGGGAGCACTTTCCTATCGAAGTCCGGCACTTTTTGTCCTCTTGGATTGAAGAAAAGATGTGGTAAGTATTGACTGCGAGTTGAATAACATGAGAAAGTAGGAAGACTAATTTTGTATGTCTTATAGGACCGATATTGAACCAGACAATCCACAATATGAACAATACATAGCAAATTTAGTCGGATCACTTATTCAGGAATTAGAATCGAAGGCTGCCTCCTTGAACACGGAAGATCTATTTTTAACGAAATTGAAGCTGATGGAAGCTGCTAAGATGTTTCGCGTAAATATATTTACTAGGATCAATTATTTTACTTGTGCTTTCAATTTTTAATTTTAATTTTCCTGTTTACAGCAAAGATATAGTCAAAATCCAGGGACCTTATTTCGAATAATTAGGCATTGTCTTGGTACAGAAATGAAATTAGTAGCACAAGTGGAAAATATCAGTGGTACGCTTATGAGTATGGCTGGTGGTAGAGTTGGACTTATGGTTGGAGATGCAGTAGCAGAAATCGCACAGCAGGTGGAAGCATTACGACGAAGAACGCAAGAAACTGGTGAAGACCTTCGTAAAATGGAACAAGAACAGGAGGCATTCACTATAACCTATCACGAATGCACCAAATTAAATGCACATCTTCAACACCTTGCCACGCAACCACAAAGTCAACAAAGTTTAGATTTGGAAAAAAAAATTCGAAGGTATGAATGCCCTGTTGCCTCGACAAACACTTCGATGCTTTCATCCTAAGGGAATTTCCTAGATCATATAATTATTTATCTATCTGTAAAAGAAATTCTCTAATAGATTAGTAATTAGTATAAAATTGCAGGCAGAAAGAACTTCAAGAACAATTACTAAATCAAAAGGTGGCTAGTTTAATGCAATTACGTTTAACATTGGCTGACAAATTGAAAGACACTATCACGAGGCTAAATAATTTACAATCCAGAGTTCTTGATGACGAACTTATCAGGTATAACGAATGACAATTTTAATTCATCATATATTTAGGTAATTAATTAGGATTTACGTATTAAAAATATTTGTTATGCACTCTTTCAGATGGAAGCGCGATCAACAGTTGGCTGGCAATGGTGCTCCGTTTAATAGTAACTTAGATTCTATTCAAGAATGGTGTGAAAGTCTGGCTGAATTGATTTGGCTAAATCGGCAGCAAATTAAAGAAGTTGAACGCTTAAAACTAAAACTTGCCCTCGATCCACCTGGGGTGCAAGACATTTTACCAACTTTGAATTCTCAAATAACACAGCTCCTTAGTTCGTTAGTTACTAGTACCTTCATCATCGAAAAACAACCACCCCAGGTAATGAAGACCAATACTCGCTTTACCAGCACCGTTCGTTTGTTGGTTGGCAGTAAATTAAATGTGTACATGACACCGCCACAAGTTAACGTTAGCATAATCAGCGAGGCTCAAGCAAATGGCCTTCTTAAAAGTGACAAAATGGCAAAGAGCGGCGAAGCAAGTGGCGAGATCCTTAACAATACAGGAACGATGGAGTATCACCAAGTACGTACATGAAAGAAAAAAAAAAAAAAAACAGTAAATCGTTTATTTGACTAAAACGCAATTTATAAAAATACGTCTGTGCGTGTCTTTTTGATTTTAGGCTACTCGGCAGTTATCCGTTAGTTTCCGTAATATGCAACTGAAGAAAATAAAACGAGCAGAAAAGAAGGGAACGGAGTCGGTAATGGATGAGAAGTTTTCACTTTTCTTCCAGTCACAGTTTAGCGTTGGTGGTGGTGAGCTGGTGTTCCAAGTTTGGACTTTGAGTTTACCGGTAGTGGTAATTGTCCACGGGAATCAAGAACCTCACGCTTGGGCCACTGTAACGTGGGACAATGCTTTTGCTGAACCTGGTAGAGTGCCCTTCGCAGTGCCTGACAAAGTTCCTTGGGGTCAAGTAGCGGAGGCGTTAAACGTTAAATTCAGATCAGCAACGGGTCGATCGTTAACGGAAGACAACCTACGCTTTCTTGCGGAAAAAGCCTTTCGCGGTGGAAATACTGCAGGGCAAGACTACGCTGGGTTGCTGTTAAGTTGGGCACAATTCTGCAAGGAGCCTTTGCCAGAAAGAAATTTCACGTTTTGGGAATGGTTTTATGCTGTGATGAAACTGACGAGAGAGCACTTGAGGGGTCCCTGGATCGACGGTTATATTCTGGGCTTTATTAGGAAAAAACAAGCCGAAGAGATGCTTGCAAATTGTGCATCCGGAACCTTTTTAATGCGATTCTCAGATTCTGAACTTGGTGGCGTGACTATCGCGTGGGTTGGAGGTGAGACCTTATTTCATAATGTTCTCGTGAATCCATCTGCATTTTACCTCCACTGTAGTTATATCTACTCAATGTCAATTTTGACGTTAACTTTGCAGAACAAACGGAGGTCTTCATGTTACAACCGTTCACGAGTAAGGATTTTACAATTCGAAGTCTGGCTGACCGAGTATCCGATTTGCAGCACTTATTGTATCTTTACCCTGACCTGTCGAAAGATCAAGCTTTTTCCAAATATTATACACCTTTCTCAGGTACGTGCACTTTCTACATTTATTGTCGCTCCACTTTTCTAGAATTTCATGCGATGTCCCATCAATCGATCTTCTATCAACTTTATTCATTTTCTTGTACACTCGTATTATTAATTATCAACACTTTAGCGTGCTTTATTTGTATGTTTTAACACACGTAGAATGTCGAAACACTCCAATAAAATGTAACATTGCTCGTCAGGTACTCGTACATTGCATGGTCACGCGGGAAAATTCCACTGTCCCTCATTTTTATATTCGTATGGTAATTTATTTTATAAATATCTTGTTTACAGAAAGCCAACCGACGACGAACAATGGGTACGTGAAACCTGTCCTGGTAACTCATGTACCAGGGTGGGGTGGTCCAGGAGGCGGAGGCCAGACACCATCGCACTCGTCAGTCGTTGGCGTCGGAGGTAGTCGTCAGGGTGGTCCTGGAGGAAGTTATCCGGCTACTCCATCAACAATGTTTCAGGCACATAGTCCTGACCCGTCCGTAACACGCGATACTCCCTCCGTGGCTTCCAGGTCAGTTCCCTGGATCTAGCGCATCGATCAATTAAAACTTGCATGTCGAACGGAATACAGGAAGATGCGCAAAGTTCGATCATTTGATACGATCCTTGAGTACGTGCCGTTACTACGCGTACGCCACGTCTAATCGTCGATCGCGGCAATTCGTTATATTATTTTTATATATTATGTTGACCTTCGATAATAAATATTTAAACTAGAATGAACGGATCTTTCTTTTTGTTTTTTCTTGCATTTATAAATATCGGATGTTGTAATACTATTAAGGTTAGGCGAATGTAAAAAGGTACGTGGTCGACTTGTTTCCGTTCAATGGAGGATAAGGTTCGAGCGTGTTATTAATTTATGAAATCACAGATAACGTCGTGTCGTTTAATGAATTATTTTGCGCATCTTCGGTACTGTGTCCGTGCAGCAACTGTATCAGTATTCTACTTCTTTTCGTACTTGTAATCTTGATAGCGTTTATCTTATTACTCATTGGCGATACATTTTGTGATCGCATTTTTTACGAGCCTTTTTACGCCGGTTTCTAGATTTTTCTATAACGATGCCAGGCATCAATTTCTACGATTCTTGTACTTTATTTTCATAATTATTTTCAATACCGACTAAAGTTAACGTTAAATGGTAGTGTAAAGTGTGTTGGGTGTCACGTGGCGAATAAATGTTAACGACGTGGCGAAAAAGTAGAGCATCTAAGCAGACTGGAACTGTTATAGTGACTCGCTGTTAAATTTTGTATCTATATATTATATATTGTCTGCATTACATATGTGTATATGTATGTATGTATATATATACACACACACATATTATAGAATGTACATCCAGCAGGCTTTTCGACGCCGTTAGGTCAATAAGAGGTATTAAGTTAAGGCTTTCAGAGTCCCACCTGGAAAGGAGGACGTACGTTCTCTCTAAATTGAAATCCATTTATTGTATCGTTACTTTGGTCTGACTTTGGTAAGAATTAGACCCGCGAGATAAGTCGTCTGGTTTAAAACTAACGATTTTTTTTTATATACATATATATATATACATAATTCGATCAAATCGACTCATCCATGACTTAATTATTTCAAGATCTTTCACGCATTAAGTGGCCCATCTGCCAGTACGATTCGTAATAGCGTGTCGCGTAAAAATGAGAAGATAGGGAAAACGAGAGGGTATGTCAATACGAGGAAAGAGAGAGAGAGAAAGAGAAAGGCGCAAAGGCCCGGAGCAAGCCGGTACAACCACAGTACAATGCTAAAATTCATAACCAACGTAAAGTCTCGTTAACAAACGCAACTCCAATCACTACTCGTTAGAGACTAACTGGCAATCGAGTAGAGGACAATGTATATCTTGAAACGAAATAAGAAGTAAGAGTATTCCATCGGGAGGTAAATCTAACGACCACAAGGGAAGTACCGTAGGCTCGGGAGAGGACGAGGTCGAGGAGTGACCCTCTAACTCGAGGGTCTGCGAGAAATCATTGCGAGACGCAAATGACGCCTCTGACCTTCCCTTGTGAGCGCGGGTCGAGGGCTGAGTGACCGATCGTCGTTGGACCGGGTGGTTTTTGGTGGTTGCTTGTACCCTTTTGCCGTGTTGTACCGGCTGTCCGGCCACTCGGTCACGCGTGGTCGCGGGATAGATAGTCTCTTGCATATCGCGAGATTCGCGAGAGAGACGGCCAATCTCGAGGTGGTCGGACCTAGAGGAGGTAGAGGGAGGCCGAGGGGCCTCGGCTCAGCTTTGGTCGCGCGTCTTGTGTCACCTTAATCGAGGGTTGCCAGTGATTGGGGTTGTGTTTTGCTTTGTGGTAGCTACGCTCCGGGTCTTGGCCAGTCGGGGGTCGGCCGACCTAGCTCGGACTTGGACTACGTCGAGTTGATGGCCCACGGCGAGCTACCGTCGATCGACGAAAATCTCAACCTGGACCAGCTCAATGGCTTCGGGTTTTCGGAGTTCATGCAGACGTACAACACCAAGCCGCAATAGGTACGTCGAGGGGAGGCCGGAGGACCCGACGGTACCCCGACGGTTCTTCTAGATTTACTTTCGATCTCTGTCGATTCAACGAGGGCGCGCTCCGAGGCGCCTCCACTCGCGCCCCCTGTGGCCGAGGATGCGACTCGGATGGACGATGGACCCGAGGTATGCCGAGGTATAACCAGACACGACCAGTAGGACAAGGGCGAGGTGCCGCCAGGATGTTCAACCGGGAGGCCGCGTTCTTAAGCTAGGATAGGCAATTGATAAGTGCAATATGGTTCGGGCGACCTCGCGCTGCAGGAGAGGAACGCGCGCGCCCCCCTGCGGGCGATCAGCTGATTTTTCGCGTTCTCGTCGCCGTCGAGGGAGGTCTTGCCAAAGACTTCTAGCTTTTTTATTACGACTCCTTGGACCTCGGGGCGTCCCTTTCGAGCGGCAGCTTGCGAGATCACCCTTCGAGCCGTGGTTTCGCTTCGGGCACAAAGTCTTTTCCCGAGGACTGATACTTAAAACTGCCATCGTGTACGCGTCGTGTACGTATGATCGATCATCCGGTCGTCCGCCCTGCGTCGAATCTATCGCGTTGGCCAGGATGTTATCGCCGTTTCCGCTGCTGAAGGTGATACGAAAGACACTTTTAAAATTTATCCATAAAAAGTGAAATTTCATAAGTGCCAGGGTTATCCGTATGGCTTCCCTATTTACATAGTAAAATGCCGGATGCCACTTTCGCATTCCCTTAAGGTTTGACGCTTCGTTTTCAAATATAGTTCTGGACGAACCAACGACGACGGGGACTTAAAAATGTTAATCTATGATTTAAAGCAGAATTATCGGGATGAAAATGTAGGATGAAATCCATGATTTAAAACGGTATGTGACATAGGTATAACGGGAAGACAACTTTATTTAAAAACGAAGCGTCAAATCTTAATTAGCAGAAATCGCAATAACTTTCTGGAGAACCTAATTGTATAACATTGACGATCCAATCCGGACCGTAGCGACTCCTGTCGATTTTTCCGAGGCCCCGAATTGTCTGAGGGAAAACGACTAGCGATGCGACGAGTCGAATACTTTATCAACTCGAGTCGATACCTCGATAAAAGAAGGAAGAAATTTAATTCACCCCGGTGAGTTAAATTTGACACGAGTTGACGAGTAATGGCCCGTTCCGCCAACGTCGATTAAATCATTGATCGTCTAGCCGCGTGTTAACGTAAACGAACGTCTCTTTGTAACCGAGGATTAATGTTTTAACCGAGGTTAATGGAACCCGGCCTGAAGGAGTAAGGAACGACTCGGGTAAACGAACAAAGCGCCGTCGACGTCTCGATACAAATAGGTTTCTCCTTCGCACTCGTAACTCACGTTCACTTCGATAATTCGTGACACCCTAGAAATGACTCGAGTTAGACGATATCGAATCATTCGACTCGTCCCATTAACAAGAGACGGCGACTCGCGGCTGATAATGGCGAAACACGCGAATATCTTCTTCACGCTTCCCATCGAGACGTAGACTCGTGATTCTGGACGCAAGACCGCTACTTAATTCAAGACGGATGACGAGGGGGGGCATTTAATTTACGGTCTCGCTGAAAAAGTATCTGTACGCAGTGTCTTCGTATATCTATCATGTAAACCCACTTTGTAATCACGCACTTCGGGTACTCGCTTGATAACGATCTTCCAGTTTGGCGGGGAACTGGTCGCCAAAGGGCCGTCGATGTCCTCAATGTAGCTCTTTTTACCCCTAGGCTCTGTTACTCGACGCTTTACTTCGCCAAATTCTACCAGTTAGGCTTCTCTCCGGAGCGCTGATATCGTGGGCGCCGCGACGCGCAGATAAGACATTCGGTCGAATCAGGGCAATCGGTTGGTTGGTTCAATCCTAGGATATGGTTATATCGTAGATATTCGGTAGACGTGACAAAGCCAATTCATTGATATAACTTTAGCTTGCGTCAATTATCGCGGTAGGTCAGGCCAACTGGTTCAAGCAATCCGGGACATTTAATCGAATTAATTCGGTCTATTCGCCGGAATGTGTTTCCGAAACTTTTGCGGAACCACTCAGCCGGTACGTTTTAGTCCGTCGAGGATAACGAAATCTGGCCAGACTAAACGATTGCTGTATTCGGTTCACCCAAGAGATACTGTTTCTGGAATTAAAAGGGATGCAGCCGAACGGTCTCGTTTAACGAACGAAGTTTCCCTTTCTGCGTGAACTGCGAGGAGATACACGGGCTCTCTGGAGAGACGTTAAATCGACAATAGAGATCTACTCCCGGTCAAAGCGCGGAATCGCTCGAATCTATCCCGGAATCGCGGCTCTATGCGTTTAGGATGACTCGAAATTGAGAAATTTCAATGCGATTGGGGAGAGCGTTCGGTGCACTCCGGGGCTGATCAACTTGCAAGACGGTCGCGCACTATACGAGTACAATACGACAACGAGGTGTTCCAAGATCTAAAATACGTGCCTTACAACATTTACCTGGAGAAGAATAATAAAGAAGAAAGTGAAAATTAGGAAGAGGAAAAAAAAATATTTAAAAAAAAATAAAGGAAATGATTAGTACGCGTCGCAACGAGACGTCTCGCACACTCGCCGTAGCTTAATTGTGATATTTTAGAGCGCTTCTAACTCTCTGCGAACGGACAAGGACTTCTTATATCTTATTCTCCTTCTCGATCGTTTTGTTTTTGTTTCACTTTTTTTTTTCTCCCTATGTTTTCTAGATTTTTCTTTCCCTTTACTCTCGGCTCTCTCGGTGGAGACGCTTCGCTTCGATCCGGCGCAAGATATCCATGCACGTCGAGCTCTCGATCGTTGGCTCGACTGGCTGCCTACAATTGTCCACGCGCTAAAAGAAACGACGAGGATACGCGCGTAAGGAGGGAACGTTAGTGCAAATGTTATTTGATTTCCTTTTAAGAGGCGTAGTTATTAAGGATTAATGATTTATGTAAGTCGGTGCGCACGCGGGGATAGTCCGACCCCTCCCGGCAGCTTAGCCCGCTGCGAGAGTAATCAATTGTAAAATCCGTCGTTTGCCCCGAACATGCGAAACGCCGCCGTAAATCCGTTTGCGGAATCTACGTGCCGCAACGTCCGGTCGACAGACGGGGGAGGGGGCACTCGTCGTTGTCCTTTTATATTTATCATCGTCGGGCGATATGACACGAGCTGCGTTCTCACCGGCGACGGGTAGTACGTTAATATTGTCTATTGATCTTTATATAAAAAAAAAAAAAGTTAGAGTTTATTTTATTATGACGGAAATTTTACCGCCTTTTATGGATAGATACGTAATTCTAACTGCGTTCTATATATATAAATAAATATATATGTATACATATATATACAGTGATCGCTATATAAACGTTTTGTGAGAGCGGCGCGCGTCGAGCGTGTAGCGTGATCCAATAAATTTTAATGTTTATCCGCCTTTGTTGAACAGCCCCTGTTAATGTTATTCGGCGCGTTGGATGGATAGTTTGGTAATTTTATGAGGATTAGGGAGTACAAGAGCGAGAGAGGGAGAGGAAGAGAAGAAAGTAACCGCGAGGATCTGTCTCTTTGGTTCTTTTAATTTATTGTGTATGTACAACTATATCGCGCGGATCGTCAATTGCTGATTGGTTACCACTTATGCTTAGTGAAACGAAATCTCCGACGACCGATCGGAGGATCTTTCTTTATTTTTTATTTTTAGCTTTTCTTTTTCTTTTTCTTTTTCGATGCGGTTTAAGTGACGTTTGTAATGTCTACTGTGGATTGTCGTTGCAATTAGCTCTGTCGCCGTCGCAGCTGTATTGTATATCGATTGGAAATAAACCTGGCTTGGTGTACAATTATCGCCGCCGATGCCCGCCCAGGGAGATGCGATGTTTGTATATGCATTTACTGGACGTGTACAAATTGTACCTTGTATCCGCCGATGTCGATATTTGAACTCGGAGCGAGAGCTCGGGCGTACAACGAAATATTACCGAATAAATCATCCTGGTGGACAATGTATTAGAAAGAGAATACCTGTATTTCGTAATGATTTAAGGAAAAGTACTTAGTAAATGCGGTCAGTATTTGAGCCTGTAAAGCATGCTAATTGGCTCTCTCGTGTTTTAGCGCGGACACGTTCCCACGAGCGCGGGTGGACGTTCGAGATCTTCCGCGGGACAAGGACACTCCATCGGTTCGCAGTCCTCTTCCACGTAATATCCTGGCAAAGGATAACTCATGTGATAAATCGTATCCCCGGCCATGCGGTCTTTCGGCGGCTCGTATCTCTGCTTTTGAGCCCAGGGTAGGAAGTCTTTTGGTATCCGTGACCATGGCTGATACGACAGTTTGTTGACGGTCTCCGTTTCGATCTTCTCCTCGGGCCTAACGAGAAGAATTAAATTTCATTGAATTACCTGATATTCAGTTACACAAGTCAGAGAAGAGGTACTCATAGGACTACTCGTTTTATCTTAAAACCTGGAGACTTGTATCGGTGCCTCGCGTTTAGCGTTAAAGGATCTTTTTTAGACGTTTATCGTTAAAGGATTATTTTAGACGCTTATAGGCTGAAGGTAATATACGGTTTTTGACGGTAAAGGTGAGGCACGAGTACTGATGGACAATTTCACGGTCATGATGTCGGAACATGAAAGCCGATTGATCTCTTCAGGGTCTCGCGGTTGCTGCCTAGGATTTGTTTATTCATCACCTGCAATATTTTGCAGGTGGCTTGAAACTCTGCACAGCCTCCACTGGACCTGGATCCATGTATGACAGGAGTGTCGTCGTTTTGTCCTCGAGAGGCTGACTCGAAATTCTGATGTTATTGCTGGGAACTTTTAGTTCGGGCCGGGGGACCATTTTTGGAACGTAATCGTAGCGAGTGGTCGTCGTGCTTTGCATGGGACCGTCTCCCATCATGTTCCTTCTGCCAGGGATTATTGGCAGCCTTCTCTCGATTGCAACCGGTTGATAGCTTAACTGAAATCATGGCGAGATAGGATAAGCACCTTTCATCAATCGAGAAATTTCCATTGATATATGGTATACCTTGTTCGTAGTGTCTCCTGACATTTTCTGCTCGGACAGAGTAATGTTTCCGCAAGGTACGATCGGTACAACGCTTTCGGCGTTACATGGCATGTAACTCTCTTTGTAAATGGTCTTGCCGGAGAATTCGCTGTTGCAGGGAAATAATGGCGTTGCACTGGGGACGATCATCTTCTCTCTCGTCGGGGCTTCGGACTTCAGGTAGCTCTTCGTGTACGTCGTTTGGTCATCCATTGCCGTGTTGGGAGGTCTGCGAGGAAACGCTAAAGTCATCTCTACTACGAGTGATAAACCGATCTTACGGTTATAAAATAATTGAAAAAATTGCCCACGCGATCTCAAAGTTACATTTTAATATTTTATACATATATATGTATGCCATGTTTCGATGTATATACCTATAAGGGGCTTTCTCAAACCAGGGGTATCTTTCTCTCTTGTCGACTTTAAATGGCTGATAGCTCAATTTTTGCGTAGTATCCTTTGCATAGGGCTGCGCCGGTGGTTGATATTTCAATACCGGCTTGAAACTAATTGTAGGCTCTAATGGTCCTGGGTCCATAAAGGAGAGACCCATCGTCGTCCTGCCGTCCAAAGGACCCGTGCTCGATCGGATGTTCCCACAAGGGACGACCGTCTCTGCCCTCGGGACATTTTTTGGGACATAATCGTGGCGATTCGTCGTCACCGATTGCATGGGTCCATTGCCACCTGCCGACCTGAAAATCGCGTCAAGGATTCATTTCTTAAACGACTTCCCTTTGCTTGGAAATTAAACGTTTACATTTTTCTTTCTTTTTTTTATCTTTTTCGCAAACCTTCGACGCGGTAAGATCGGCTTTGTCCTGACGAAGTCCCAGATCGGTTTGTAACTTAAATTGGTGGTAGTGTCGCCGGCGAATTTTTCTTCCGACCTATCCAAATTCGGTTTCGGCCTGAAGGGATGTGCCCGTGCGTATCGAGAGGCGTTATCGACATTTAAATATGACAAGTCATAAGTCGTTTTCGCGTCCAAGGGACTAGCTGGGGGACAGTACTTCCTCTCCGGTGCAAACGATTGTACCCGGGATGGCTGTATGTATCTTCTGGTGCACTGTACCGGATTTTTTTTTTTAATTCATTTATTGTAGTCACTGCCTCGAAGACATTGATAATCCTAATGACTATACGTTGTGTACATAATATAAAAAATAATATACGTCGACGTACTTAGTCCATCCATAAGGTATATCTTGTTATATTTTAAAAGCGAACCCTACGCCTGGTTTTACTCTAAAACAAACACTTTAACGGAGCGTCAAAATAACCAATGATTGAGTATGTCAATTTACATGGGCATTTTTATCAGTGTGGAAGGAATGATATACTGGCTTGTCTAATATATGAAATGTGTAATACTTCTACGGGGCATTTTTTGTATTTGCAGTTAATGCATGTCAGAAATGAAATGCTGGGGTTTGAGGAATATTACTTTGGTGGTGCAGGGACACGTGGTTGGCCTGATCGGTGCAACGCGTACTCTCTTCTGCGGTTGCACTTCCACAACCTCCATTATGACTTGTCGGAGTTAAATGGATCTGGTAGCTTTTAAGTGCACAGCAGGATGCACCGTTCGCTGTGACCATTCGCAATATTTTTTATTTCATACGCGTCAATATATGAGGTATAAAAATGTTAAAATAATAAAATCCCCCGGACGACGTCAAAGGCGCGACAGTGACGTTTGCGAGGTCCGAGGAAAAAAAATTCTGAAACTCGAGGAGCATTGTTCCGAGCTGGTTTACGAGACGGGGGGAAAATGAATGATGATTTTCCAGGCTGTGTACGATTGACTTATTTTTTACTTGCATACTCGAATGACCGTACCATGCGTCATGGTCTCGCAAATACACTTTCCTTATTTGACATAAATCAAGCCATCGGTGATACGTGCTGTTCGTAACGGAAACGCGCGAGATCAATCCTATGAACTTTTTTCTCAAGATTACCTCGCTCTACTTCGAGACGTAAACGATCATCACTGAGGTCTATCTAGATTTGTACTCAAACCTTGATCACAAAATTTAGTTTACGATCGAGCTCCTTTAATTACGCCTCATGAATATCATTCCCTAAGCTCTGAGTGATACGTGTATGTATTTCTCCTGGATCAAATTCGTACAGTATTCGGAAATTGCTTCGATTCTTAATTTCGTATGTACCTGAGTATTAAGTACATTAAGAGCGAGTGGTTTTAACGTGTTATATTTACTGTATACAATATAATAATATGAATAATATTTATATCCCAATTAAAATGATACTTCTTAAATATAGCGTTGACTAATATAAACACGATTGATACGCGAGTCGTCGTTTTCCAAATCTGGCTGTCTTCGAGAAAGGTAAACTGCTTCCCTCCAGTAATATGTAAATGGAATGCTTCCGCGATCATGCACGTGTTTTCTTTTCTTTCTTCCTTCCTTTAATAATACCTTTAAACTCATGCAATTAATACTTTCTAACATGGGATGACAAGTGCAATCTTATCGGTTAATCGAAATTATTTCAGAATTTACATTAAATTATGACTGCCGGATTTGGAAGACGACGATCCTGCCGCCCTGAAGGGATGACGGTATAGAAAAGAACTAACGGGGAAGGAGTTTAGTACAAGACAGGAAGTAAGAAACAGAGTATCCGGTAATCGGTAGAACGGGCGGGGCGCGGATCTACGATTCGTGATGTAGTTCCATCGTTGACTGTTAGCGTTCTTCCGCTTCGTGTCTGGCCATTTAACACCAGGAAAAGAAAGGACTTTTATTTTGGAAGCGCTGAGTGAATGTGTCGGAAAAGGAAAAGAGTTTTGGCGTTCCGTTCCCTTTCGCCCTGTAACATAATAAACATGTAGGATACATGTCTAAATCTAAGCATGATGAAAGCGTGAACGAAAGTTACATACTTCTCGACTATAACAGCAGGCATTTGAACAAGTTGTACAGGACTTTTGGAATCTTTCAATGCTTGTTGAAGGTTCAAGATTTGGCCTCTCATTACGCTCATCTGTTTATCGAAATGATGCCGGTCGAATCCCTTGTCTTGCTGTAAAAATAGATTAACAAATGTTAGTAAAACCTTCGTATGCAGACGAGAAATGTGCAGGCACTTTATAACTTGTATTAAGACGGAATATGAACTTCTTTATATTACTGGCTCGTCGTAAGAATGTGCTAACGCGGAAAAAATTTTGCTAGCGGGCACATTTCCTGAGTTTAACACGTAGCTTGTCTCAGCAATTTATATAATCTAAATTGGCACGAACAAATCACTCAACGATGAATTCAACGTTCAGATAGGAAGAAAGTATTGATATAAAATGCAGTTATGAACAATGTGCAAAAAACTGCAATTCTGCAAGTATCCAGATATTTCCACGGAGCGAATAGTCCAGTCGACAAATGTACAATATGTCTTACTTTAAACAATTGATACAGATCGTCGCAAAGATCTTGGACAAAGTTTTGATCCGAGAGTTGCGGCAGGACTAGCTCTCGAGTCGCTTCGCTAAACGGTTGCTTCGCTTGACTAAGCCATGCCCAGTGATAAGGATACGCACGCCAGGAGTCAGGATGCTTGAATGGAAATGCCAAACCGTTATCTATCGCCGCAATTTTTACCTCACCAGCATCAGATCCACTTTTTCCTACGCCGCCCTCGTACTTAATCAACCAATTATCATTACCTGTAAAGAAATTTCAATACAGTTGGCTGCACATAATTCTTGGATAAATGCAAACTCAGTCACTGAGACTGTTCCCAGGGGCATTAAAAAATAATTCAGCTTTAAATAAAACTGTGAACACTGTTAACAGTGGCAGATTTGTTACTGAATGGAATAAATTAATTGTACTAGATCTTAGATGGTGAATTACCTCGATCAGTATTTCTGATAATATAATCCAGTATAACAAGACGTTCAAATTGAAGTTGAAATTGCCGTGCTAAACGTGGGGGCAACGGTTCACTTTCCCATCTCCTTAACCAATAATCTGCGTCCTTGTAGCCATCGACAAATACTTGAAAAGAGCCAACTTTTGGAGGTAAACCAATGCGGTTAAAATGAGAGCCGACTATAGGGAACTGATCCATAATGGCCTGTTTCATACGAGTCTTCTGCCGATCGATGCGTGGGTAATTGAAAGTTTTGCTAACCAGCTTTACTACTCTTGTATTCGGTACAACACCAAGGCCAAGTTTGCGATCGACCAAGCTTGCGCCAGCTTCACTAAGGTACCCTTGGTTTGGAATTAAACAACTTCTTCCAAAACAACATGGACAGCAGAGTTTATGCATCCATTTGGTCCACTTTGGGTTTAACCGACCATAAGGTTCTTCATCTTTCGGTTTAAAGACACCTATGATTTTCTGCAGAGAAAGCATTACGATAAAATCTAGTTTATAACGTAATGAAAACTTTGTAATAAATGATTCCCTACAACAAATAAACTAAATGCATCGTTAGTTTGTTGCACTTACCCCCTCTGGATTCTTTACAAAGTAGCTACCACTGGAACCTTGGTAAATTCTCTCGGGGAATATTCCATTATCTATCGCCGTTTCAGCTTGCCATACCAGTTCAAAAAACTGAGGATCATCTGCAAGGAACGGATAAGCATGTTTATATCGTTTAGGCGTTAGTAAAGGTGCAAGTTAGGAACGTACCAGGGAAACGGTTCAAAGTAACATCTAACTCCAGTCTACCGAGGAGAGGCTGGCTCTCCCGGTCAGCTCCGGGGGAATCAATGGTTATCGTTTGCTCGTTACTTGTATTTGGAACAAACTGAACGTCCGGCAACGCTTCCAGTGGTTGATCCGTAGTAGGTAAATGGGAATTATTCGTCACAGACAGATCCACCAGAGCATCGGTTTCCACCAGGGTGGTAGGGTTCGTACTATTCTGGCTATGGTACTCTCGATAAGGCACGTGCAGTTGCCGTTGTTCCGAGTCGCTCATTACAGCCGAATCTTCTGATCGGCAGCTTTGAGCCACTCGAGATTGATGTTGGAAAATCTAACAAGGGACACCCTGTCTGATTTGTCACATTCCTAAAACACCTGTCAATGACGCACGCGATCTGTTTTGCGCTCCACAAGTTCCTTCAACATCGGATATTCAGGTATCATTCCTGCGCCATTGGATCCGCCTCCTTGAGAGTCTCCGATTTCCTGTTACGGGCTGAACTTATCATTTAATACGTGTCTTTAAAGAAACTTCTTTTCCGAATAAACCGATTAACCAAAATTCCAACCCGTCATCCTAGCAGACGATGCCAGCTGATTGGGTGGCGGCCATTTTGTTTCACAGAATGCGTTATTAACGCGCCATTATTCAAAACCATACCCTGTGAAGCCAGCTGTTTTTTTTAAATAAAATAGTTATATTTGAGAAACATTAAATATATCATAAAATAATTAAACTTAACAAGACCGTTGCCACACGTTTTCCTCGGCACACTAATCAATACTGAAAAGGCGTCAGATCGAAAGCCATTCAACGTAGACATAACTACTTCGTTTGATACAAGCAGTCATCTCTGCCGTGAGCAATCTCCCAACTCATCTCTGCTTTCATTGGTCGTTCAATTTGATGCTGAAATTAAATTGTTTCGATTACTGTGATAATTCTGTGATAGTTCCACATGTCCGATTGACCAATCGCCGAGTTAGTGGTCTCAGATTATGAGACGTTTCCTGCTCGTGGGAATAAAAAACCGGTTTCGACATCGCATAACAGCAACGAAATAAAAATAGACGCGTCTAGTTTAGAACGTCAATTCGTAACACGCGTAATGGGAAGAAAAAAAAAAACTCGTCAGCGGTTCATTTATGTAAAACAATTTATTAATGTCTTGTTATTATTATACATGTACACATGGACACACCATATTCATGTATGACGAATCGCATATCTCTTTCGTAAACGTAATTTCGTCGCTACATTAGCCCAAAGTCTGTGTATACGTTCTACTTCCGTACCGGCAGTCGATGTCTTTGGCATTATGCCAATACGATTACCAACATCTGAATATTTCCTAAGCCAATCTAGGTCGTCATTATTTGAATTGGAATCAGTACTGCAGTTACACTTATACAAAGTATTAAACGTTTAGCGGCTTGTATTGATTCAGTACGTTCCCGCTGGCGAACTAAAGTAGTCCGACGCATTCGGAAACAATGTTTTGATCTGCTCGTAGCTGTCGCGGAAATACCGAATTCCGACTAATTAATTTCGACCTCAACGTGTCTGTGTGTAGAGCCCTGCGAGAATTTACGATAGCTTGTAAATTATACTACTATTCTGAGTCCGGTCTTAACAGTAACGTAGGTACCGCGGACTGAAAATTCGCATCATAAGTTTCCGAATATTGTTCAGACGTGCACTATTTATAGACAACAATAAGGATCCTTCCCCGAGGGAAATCTCATATTTTAATTCGGAGCTGACCGACGGAAGTGGTGGAGTCAACCGGAGAAATCGCTGTTGTCAAATAGGGCTTGATCGTACAATTCACCCTTCACTAATCGACCACCGAAGTAACGACCATTGAGCGAGTCTCTTGCTCGTTCCGCCTCTGAAAAGAAATCACCCACATTTGTTATCAACTACCGAAATGATTCACGCGATCACGCTTATCGGTGACACGGCTAGAATTCCTCATACAAGTCTACAAAACGCCCTGTACTCACCGCTCATCTGTGAAAATTCAACAAATATCTTTACAATGACTTCGGCATCTTCGTCATCCTCGGACTGTCGCTCGTTGTAGATGATAACGCGCTCAACGACGCCGAATTTTGAGCATTCGTCCTGAATCTCTTCCTGCAGGCTTTCGTCTACATCCTCCGGCGCGACCATATTCCGAAGAATCACAACGCGCGATTCGACCTTGCGCATTAATTTCTGCATAACGAGATGACGCGCGCTCTGTCCTTTGATCGACATGTTTTCTTGTTGCTGCAACGTTTGCGGCTCAGTCTCCTCCAGGAGTTTTTTCTGTAATTCTTCCTGTTGCTTCTGGTGCGCCGCTTGTTCCTGCGCTCGCCTCATGATATCGGTGTTGGCGGCGGCAGTGGCGGTGGTTACAGGAACGACAGGAACCTACAAAACATACACATATTTTTCTCTTTCCTCCCTACCTCCTCCTTCCCAAATGCATTCTCACATAGTATTAATTAATCGACTCACGATTGGCGCACCGACTACAGTGGGTGCTACAATAGCAGGGGGTGGTATAACGACCGGTTGACCTGGAATCGGCTGAATAATAGCTGGTGGTCTAGTTAAGGTCTGAGGAATAGCGATACCAGGCGGAGGTATCACCGGAGAAATAGTAGCTACAGCTGGGGGTGCCATTATCGTTGCTGGGGTAATAGTTGGTCGTACAATTCCGGGCAAGGCTGGAAGTTACATGACATCTATTAGGCAACCATTTTATAATACATTTAACTGACAGCATTCATGTCCCGTTGTGAAGCTTCAGAGAATATTTGCGATGTACAAGAGCCTTACCCTGATTCAAGATGGGCGGCGCGGTCGCTCCGAGTTTGGTCAATCCCAACGCAACGGCGTTACTTGCCACTGCATCCATTGCTTGAATTTTGGCAGTAGCAGCGGCAGCAGCAACAGCCGCAGCCGTGGGCATCATGCTAGTCCCACTGGGCGGTCCCATGAGAGCGTTAGGTGGAGTGATCGCTCTGCCAACTCTTAAATACTGTCCACCCAAGTCAAACAAATTCATAGACGTAATTGCTTCTAAAGCGGATTGCATGGTCTCGTACTCGATGAAACCGTATCCTTTGTGTCGGTGGGGCGAGCTACCCTGTGCCAGTTTGCAATACGTAATAGGCCCAAAAGCTTCGAAAACGGACTTAATGTCGTCCTCCGTTAAGTCTTGATGTATGGAGGCGATGTAAATGCGATTATAATGCTTACTTTCCTCGGTGATCTCATCAATGACCGACTGAGCTTGCGGCATATTAGATGGCCGTCCCACCACCTGGAAAGGCACGGAAACGTTGAGACTCCGTAGCGAAGTCGTTAACAGAGGAATTGCAACAACAGAAAGGGAATTAAACTCGTCTAAGACAAATGGAATAATAATGGTAAGAATCGATCGGTTAAGGTGTTACAGTGTCTTAGTATCCGAAAGGTAGGCACATCGTCGAACGGTCTCATCGGCGTATACCGTTGCCACTCTGCAAGAATATCTGTGGGAAGACACAGAAATGATTCCCAGTGATATTAAATTGATCAACAAATATGTAGAATTACGTTTCCAGGTATTAGTACTTGCAATTAGCCGGATAGAAGTTCATTCTCGACGTGTAATGGAAATATTAATCAATGACAACGCTCTCGTCAATGAGTGAGACGGATATGCAATACATTATCGGAGGAAGATAACGCGATTTGTAGAGTTTGAAAATAATATGTACAACTTAGACTAGATATTACTGTTTTCCGATGCGAATTTATAATGAATATCCAGTCCGGCTGCTGTAAGACAAACGGTGTCATAATATTTGCAAGGAATTGTTAAATTGACATTGCAAACGAGCGGTGCTCATGCGATTGGCGATATTGTCTTACGACAGGGGACTGTCTTAGACGAAGTTCTACGTTAGAGCCAGACTACAGTATAATCAAGTATTTTGAGAAACTAAATAAAAATTTGCCGACCTCCGGCGAGCTGATAGGATTGCGCGGGAACGGGAAATTCGTTATATAGGTACGCCCCGCTACCTTGATGTTGCGTCCACCAATCATGACGCCATTCATCTGTTCGAGGGCAAGTTGTGCAGCCTCCGGTATCTCGTACTCGACGAACGCAAAGCCTTTATGCTTCTGCGTAACGGGATCCCAGGACATGTTGATCGATTTGATAGGTCCAAAAGGCAAAAAGGCCTGTCTTATCGTGTCCTCTTTTAACTCGAAGCTGATACTGCCCACGTATACCCTGTCGCATGAGAAACCATTATGAGATACATCCCATTCAGGAATTTGAGCGAAAACATATCATTAGGACATTCCGATGGTTTCCTTGTTTGTTGCTCGTAATTACAGGATATATTAAATATTATAATCTTGTCAGTAATTCGCTGATTCGACCAAGTTACCCAACTACCTTAACATTCATCCGAGGTGCACTATTCCTCATGAAATAGCGTTCATTGAAATACTAACAACAAACAGGAATCACTAAATACTCAGAACTTTAGATGACGCTATTATTAATTATTCAAATTCTGGTCAATCAATCACATACACTACGATACAGTCATAAACAGACTATCTCATCGATTGTAATAAATGCATTGAAAAATACATTTCACATTTGTGCCTTGATTAACCAAAATTGCATGCAAAAAAAAGTTTGTAGCTGTAGCGAAGGTATAAATCTTGAGTATCGGTCCAACAGTGTTTAGGGAAATATGTTCACTTCTGGAGAAGCATTGAGAATCTTTGTTTCATAAACACCTTCGCTTGAGCTGATGGAGATATTGGATCTAAAAATAGAATATGGTGAAAAGTATATGTATAGTTATTGCATATAAGTAGTTAAGGTGGATGGATGACGCAGGCAGCTTGGATGTCACTTGGAGAGGCGTCAGGAATGATTTTGGGAGGTCTAAAGCTAAGAACAAACAAACCTGCACATGAGGGCCAAAGCCTGCTGTCGCTGCACCTGATTCCGTTGACTAGCCATTTGCTGTAACACAAAGTATCATAGGCCTTCCATTGGTATCCCTATCCCTTTGATATAACATGTACATCTTGTCCTTACATTAAATGACCTCCGAGCTCTTTAATCGAAAAGCACTGATCAGGGTCGAAAAGTCAATGTACGTAACAAAAGCAAGTGCAAACCAAATTGACGCAATGCAATCACAATGACAGAAATATACCAAAACGGTACGGAGTCGAGCTCAGAAGTGTAACTTCTTATCGCATACAAATTGTCTGTAGACTCATTCTTTAAAGCTTGTCCTCCTCGCACTGGTACAGCTCTGCTCCCGCCGACTATATCTCAAACACTTTGACCTTTCTATACAGTAAATCAACTCAAGGAAACGTTTAGAAAAATCCAATATGTTATGAGAATGCGAATGGGTTTCTTTTTTTGATTTGATTGACACTGACCTGCACATTAGTAATAAAACTTGCTGCCGCAGGACCAACTTATTCTTCTGCGGGGAGAGAAAATCAGCCGATCAAAGATTGGTTCTTTCTTTTTACGAAGTATATGCAGATAATTGGCAGAGAGCTAGATGCCGTACACCATGTTTTGGAAATGTCATATGTATTTTAACACTTTGAATGACTCGATATGATCAGTAACTTTGAACCAAAGTAAGAATCTAAGAAATGTGCCTTGCTGATTTCGCTTCTAACATATAGTGCATTTCTAAACATGTCTATCGCATTGAGAATTTACTTGACTTTTCGATACGATTTGTTTGAAAGCTTTAGAAGTGCACAATACGTAAGAGAAATCACATGTTTTAGGCGAGCAAAGATTATTAGTCTTAAGATCTGGGCTACCTGCTGTTGGTGGGCCAATGTTTGCTTCATTAGAACCATTTTTATACTTTGTTCCATAGCATATTTCTTGGCTCTGTTAACTGTGTCCTGTTGCTCCGATGATATTTTTGGCAGTCCGGCACCCAGGATCCCAGGCAATGTCAAATACTTAGCACCCGGACCTGGAAGGAAATGGAAAGCGTTTTTTAAAAAAATGCCCATTTAAGTAAGAAAATTAAATTTAAAAAGGGAAAACATCAGATCTTATCAGCTAAAAGTCCACGGGATTGGAATCGATCTCGCTAATTATTAGCAAAACAGACTCAACAATCGTCATGCATTATTGGTGTACATCACATGTAAAGCTACTAATAATAAATTCAAAATATAAGAGGTATTAATTATTGTTAACTAAAAGTTAGTCACGAATTTAAAACGTCTTTTAATTCTCAAATGGTAATAGAGAATTTAGAATATAGTCTTATTGCATACCTGCGATAACTTGCCCCGTCTGATTGAGGTCATATATGGGACCTGGCAAGAAGTCCGTTGCACTCCCTATAAAGAAATAGTGAATTAGAGATATTTAATTATAAGCAAGTACCTTTTGTACTTCCACCGCCACGCTATATGACGGGTTCATTTGCGTCAAGTCATATTTCTCTTTCCTGTGGTTTTTTACTGACGGTAGAAGTATTACTAAGATCCAATGCAAACATTTAATATTCAAGTTTACATAAATTTTATTGTTAGTTAATTTTTCTGTAAGAGGTAGTTTGTTAAACAAACTTGAAAACAGGTCATGTTGTTTATATCGATATTCTGCTGGTTTAATTTTTGAACAGCAATATTCATTTATGCGTTATATATTCAATATATTATAACTGGATCGTGCAAAAGTTCAAGTTGATGGAAACAGAATAGCGATAGACAATAATCATCAAAGGACTCTCAATTACGCTGAGTTGTTCGAAAGCCAGGAAAAATTCTCGAATTTCATTCGGTTGACTAACGGCAAATATTGCCGACATTTTTTATACATATATGAGTATATGTACTAAAGGTGGGTGGAAAAGTTTAAGTGCAAAAAAAGCAATGACGTGGATGCAGCGTCTCCCTGTGCTGGACCTTCCGCCTGTAAGTTTAAAGAAATTAAAACAATCAAAGTACTCGCGATTTAGTAGTAGAGTGTAATATCAGAATGAATGTACACAGATAGGACAAACGATAATTAATAATCGTTCGCTTGCCATCAAAGATGATATACCGTTATTAACGAAAATTAGTTAGTGGGTTAATTTCGTGGTATTTCTTAAATAGAGCCAGAATTTAAATCTTTAATATTTGCTCTAACGTAGTTCCTGTCCAGACATACAACCGACGCGATCTAAAGATTTCATATAATCAAAAGATTTCGTTCGATCGTGACCAATTTGGTACTGCTAGTCTCTGAAACAGAAATCAGAACACGTTGTAACGTATCGTTAAGATTTCTCTTGAATCTCTATTTTCTTTTACTTTTGGAGCTTTGTGAATTATGACCGTTATCTTTGCTCATTCGATTAATGGCTAACCGTGTTTGGGGCTGAGCAACGAAGGTCGCGCGCACAAATTATCCGAGAGACTGATGCGACGCAGAAATCTGTAAGCACAAAGCAAAGGAGAATACTCTCAGTGCATTTCCTGCGCCATTTTCTTAGTTCTTGCCTTCTCCAACCTAAACACGTAGCTAATCCCTATACCCTTTCATGGAGCAATGGCGATTGTGAGCATTATCGTTACATTCTTGGTTTTACGAGAGTGCTTCTTATGTCCAGCAGATGTTTGAGGCTTACCTGCTCCAAATTGGATTTAGGCCAAATGACAAATTATAAAAAAATAAAAACATTGTGACACTGTACATCGCCACTGCCAGGTCTAAGTACAAGTCTCTTTGAAATCCATTTACTGATAATATGCAATATTTACCCTGATCATTAGTTAATAAGCACAGATCTGCAAAGTAAATTTATTGAGATTCTGTAACACGTAGCACTACCAAGCGACGATTGCTGCAGTGATTACGCAATACAACTGTGCATTTAAATATATGCTACTCGAGTTTGATGATAACAAAAGTGTTTTATATCTAAACATATTTGACACGGAAAGAGAGCGACGTTGAATTTCCCTTTGATTCCTGTAAATTAATAATTTAGATCCACGTGTAATAATGCTGTAAAAAATGCAATCTGTACAACTATTGTAGATCCTGTCAAACTGTGCGATCGTAAAGGGTCAGAGGGATATAAAAATACCTATTCCAGCATGCAGGCACTGCCTGATGATTTCTTCAAAATGTACTCCTTACTTCGCAGATATTACTTTATCAAGAGACTCATAGTTAGGATTGAAAAGTGAGCTACCCTATAATGCTAACCTATCTAGAATCATTGCGAGTACTTGGTACTCGACATTAGATGCTGTGTCAGTAGGAGTTTGAGAAACTCAGATTTGTTCTGTTCAACGAATGTAGAGTTCTCTTTCTTTGTTTGGCGCACGCTCATGATCACAGCTCAGTCGAAGGCCACAGATTCTGTACTGTCTCTCCGCTGTAACATCTCAGAACAGAAGGACAACCATACATTAGTTTGATTCAAGGCCATTGGTCGCCTACTACCCTAACATACCAAAATTTTACTCCAAAACCTCAACTAGTCAGGAACCATAATTACAAGTGCACGCTATAGTAATTAGCATCGTCATAAATGCTAGCTCCTAACTGTCCTATCTAAGCTGCGAGCTATTTATCTTCTTGATTTCCTTCATTAGGATAAAACATTACTTTCCCTGGCGTTCCTGCCATTTCCTGTGTTTTTCACCAGTACACGTTAAAGCGTACAATCTCTTATAGAATAAGGGAGTAGCGTTACTTGTCTGCATTAGCAATGTACCTTCAACTCGTGGCTTCTTGTTTGGTGGTTCCATGTTTTGCGATACCGGTGCCTATAAATTAAAACGTCAAAGTTAAAAGTAATATTTTATAACAAATTTTATTTGTAGTATAAGAAACGAATAGATACTTTTAATCTAGTACAAGCTACTGTAAATTTTATCATAACAACCAAATTAGGTATCATAGATTTGCTGATTTTTAGGAAATAAAACCAATGTCAATGAACTTTAAAAATTAAGATGTAATCTATTTCTCGGTAATGCAAACGAACGGATGATAGATTATACTAACACACAGTAGATAAGAATATATCAGACATGCTAACATCAGAATATCAATTTAAGTAAGAAAGCTTACGCTCGTTACAAAGTATAATGTTTAATATTGCAAATAAGTAATAAAATAATATTGATAGATGAAAAAATCAATACCACCACAAGGAATTTTGAAGCAATGAATGAAAAAGTTTCAGATGGACTCCCTGATAATAATCTCTTTGCAGAATAGTATTCCCACGATCACAGAATTACACATTAAACGGTCATTCGCAAGAATTAAGGATTATTGGTAGCGTTGCAAAAACATGTAGTGATCGCCATGACGGAAACCCAAGCTACCGCCCTGCTTCAAGAGAAACTCGACTCATACGTATCTTTTAATGTACGAGCAAGGTATACTTACCATGGCCATTGTACCATTCATCGTCCCACCGAAATTCAGTGGATCGGATCAGCAAACTAATTGTATCAAACCAACTAATGTCACTAAAGTCCACGAGCGACTTACACCTGCTTCAACGCAATAACTAATACTTTGACCTGAGAGGTACTGGCGGAGTCGTCTTTGCGGAAGTTACGTAGTGATGTGCCTAGTTCCTTCGCAGGTATCCGAACCAATCGTTAAGCCGATATTTCATTAGCGCTACAGTGGTAAGCCCCGGAACGACGAAGCGCGAATAAGAGGTTATGATTGGCTGCAGAGAACTTACGGCGGAAGTTCCTCCATTCCTCTGTTTCTCTGCAGGCGATCATAACCTCTTATTTGCGCTTCGTCACTTGTCGCTGTACCGCTAATGCACGCTAATGAAATATCAGCCTGTTACGGTAGCGCTAATGAAATATCTGGAAATATCGACTTCACGCGTCGTGGATGGATAACCAATCAAAACTGTGGCGGAAATGACGCACGCCTAAGCGCGCGACCCTGCCCGTGAGCAATCTTCCAACTCATCTCTGGATCTAACGGAAAGAACGCGATGCAATTCGGAGTTGCGCAGGAGAATGAAAAGATATACCGGACATTGGCATACCTTCTCTCTTTTGACCATGGGCTGCGTTCACTGTTGGAGTATTCATCGATTGTGTAGTTGCTAGTTCCTGGCATTGCTGTAAAGTTTAAAGTTTGTAAGCGTTAAATTGTAGACAAATTGAAGAACAAAATCCCCGAAAGTATCGAGGCAATAACACGTACGTATTTTTGGTAGTTTTGAGAGTGTCGGATCATACTATGAAATCGTAAGCACTGCTGTATTTTAGTTAATAGCAAGACACCCCCGGCTACGATTTCTTCCGGTAAATGAGTTGTTACGCCAAACTTTCCATGACTAAATTTACTCATAATTTACGTTTTTTTTTTAAATGAATTTCATTATTTGTAGGATTACAGTTCCTTGCTTGTAAACACAAAGTACTGCAGGAGGTCTTTCCCGGTTAGTTCATCAATTATCTTATTGTTATTATTATTATAACTTCTAAGCATATCGATACTACTACATAAATTTCCTCAATTCCGGCGATATTATTTTTCTATTTAATGTTTGTCATATATTATCAAACATTCTATATATACGATTGATATTAGTAGAAACGCAAACTTTAATTTTCTTGCCTTTAGTCCTACCGTTATTTTATTCTACATACATTCTGATATCTCGCTCACCTTTATCTTTTCACAACTGAACTTTTGTATGAAAAGTATGGGTGGAGAAATTAAAAATAAGAAGTTCGTAATAGTTTTTCAAACAGTATCGTACATGTTTAAAAAAAATTGATATTTTTCATAAGTGATGCAGTTATTTGATACAATTAGGAATAAAGTAATGCGAATCTATTATATATGTTGCATGGTTGTTAAGTGTATATTGAATATGAATTTGTATTCCAGAAATGTCCGAGACCGATTTATTGTCAACTGACCAAATCGATGGTTTTGATGGACTCGAAAATGGGCAGGACGGTGATTCAATAGCACAGTGCGATGGTGTAAAGCGTGAATTTAGTGAAGCCAATACTGACGACCCAGTATGTTGATTTAATTTTCTTTTTATATGAAGCCAGGTAGTCATTCTTAATTGGTTCTTGTTAAAATTTCTCTGTGGACAATTACAATTTTTTATTTAATTGTCCATTAGTTATAATTAGATTTAATGGATGTTAAATATAATAATGAAAGATAGGTTTCGTAGAATTTGCAGAAACGTAAGTCCTTAAAAATTATTTGATAAAAAATCTACTTCAGGTTTTGATATTCAAAGAAAACCACAAAATTTGTAATTAATGACCGTCTTAATAACTATTATAAATTAACAGTCATAAAGATTATACATAGTTTTATAAATTATAATTCTAAGTGTCATTTTTCTATCATTTCTGTAAAAAACTGTTTTACATAAGTACTTATTCTTATTCGTGTATTACTACTGCTACTATTAATTATTGCTATTATTGGATATATAGCTGAAATGGATCACACTTTTAAGTTAAATATAAATACAGGAATTGGAGGCCATTAAAGCACGCGTTAGAGAGATGGAAGAAGAAGCTGAAAAATTGAAACAGCTGCAGTCCGAAGTGGATAAACAAATGAATATGGGCAGTCCTCCCGGTATAAGTAAGTACTTTCATCATTCAATAGTACAAATGTTGGTAAAATGTAATCATTTTTTTTATTATTACAGTTTATTTGAGATAGGTAAAGAAAATTTAAATGAAACGTACAACAAAATTTAGATGGAAACCTTAACTTTGTGTATTAATTGCTTAAAATATTAACTATTATTTTTCTTTAATAAACGTAAGTTAATTAAGAAATGAATTATTTTGATTACAGCTAGCCCACTAAATATGTCTATGGAAGACAAAATGGAAGTGGACAACAGATCAATCTATGTTGGAAATGTAAGTAATTTCGTGATATAAAATTCTGATTACTACATTGTGCTCAGTACTTGTACTGTTTTTCAAATTGCATAAAACGAATGAATTTTAATACTATTTAATGATTTATTATATTAAGGTTGATTATGGAGCAACAGCAGAAGAACTGGAGCAACATTTCCATGGGTGTGGAAGTGTCAACCGAGTAACGATTTTATGCAATAAATTTGACGGACATCCCAAAGGGTTCGCCTACATTGAATTTGCGGATCGAGACTCTGTCCAAACAGCGATGGCCATGGATGAGTCTATGTTTAGAGGACGTCAGATTAAAGTAATGCCTAAACGAACAAACAGACCAGGGATGTCGATGACTAACAGGTATTTAGAATTATGAAAGCCATTCCCTGCATACAAATGTGAATGCACTGATAAAACAACATTGATTCAACCCATTACATTCCTGTTTTTATTCGCTTATAAATTTACATAAAACTTTTGATTTTTCAGGGGTCCAAGAGGAGCACGTAGTTATCGAGGAATGGCCCGTGGAATTGGACGCGGTAGTGCCTATTTTGGATACAGACCAGCCAGACGACCTCGGTAATATATTTAATCGTTATACGTTCATCGTTAACACCTTAATGTAGTATTAGAGATATAATAATTAGAATATGGCAAAATGAATATAGAACAATTTTGGTTCAGTCATTTCCAAACTTATTTATTGATCCTGTACTTGCCGTAATTATTCTCTTAAATTAACTCTTGTGTAATTATTCAGCTGCTCTTAAATACTTAAGTGGTGTTAAATAATCCAATTGTAGGTATTTTAATAATTACGTCATTAAATATGTATATAAATGTATGTCTACAGTTTTGAATATGGCCTGTCAAACGTCATATTCGTTTCTTCAATCGTTTGTAGTTTTTTGATAATCTTATTTTATGCTGTAATTTTATTTTTCTTCAGCATTATTTCTAAAGTAAAAAGTCCATTAAATACAAACATACTACAGTTAAATAATTGTAACAAAGTACAAATACTGTTACAGGAGTTACCGACGTGGTTATTACATGCCATACTGACGGCCCTAGATAATCACCTCATCATTTTGGTTTAAGGGTAAGTTGAATTACACATGTATAATAATTAAAATTTTATTTAATACCATAAATGAAAATAGTTAACGGAGTAAGTAAATGTTCTTTTTTCTTGATTGTTATATTTTTTTGAAGTTGAAGGTAGACAATAAAACGATGCAACGCATGCCCGCGTAAATAGTAAAAATGATAACATTTGATTATAAAGAATTTGATGTGCCATTGTTTATCTTCTAGTTTTATCTCCTGGCACAAAAGAAAAATGTGCTACTCAAAAACTTTAACATTTTGTGGTTTTTAATTAAACCCACATGTTCCATCATATCACACAGAGAATCACGTGATAACAGTATTTCAAATATCGTGAAAGAGTACGGTTTTACCAATTAATTTTACCAAATTGATGTTTCTTTACTGTATTTGGTAACTGTTGTACAAAATGTCTAAAACTGATATGAAAATGTATATATCATTATAAAATAGGATGGTTAAAATATTACATTGTTTAAACAGAACGTTTTCTTTGTGCCCTTATAAAAAATGATTATTAAATGTGGATATATATATTTTTTAAATATCCGTACAATGTGGTACATTAATTATCAAGTATTGTAAAGAACGTCAATTTCGTAAATATTTCAATAAACTACTATATCGCATCTCCATCAATGTGTTCTAGAGTTAAAAATTTAATAACAAATATAGATACTGGTTCGTACTTTCTTCGATTGATCTCTTTACATTGCATTTGTAGAACTGTGGGTTATGCTGTATAGAATAACTGAACTGTATCATGCATTAAAATTATTAATTTTTCGACAGATTTATGAACAAAACAATTATATACGCGTTTCAGTGTTCATGTTGACGTACCTGTATCTGGAGATACAAGGTGCACATGACTTGTGTAAACGCTCTACAGGTCAAATGTTTATATATTATAACATTCAGACACACTTAGTGACCATTCATGTCATTTTTTCTTCTCGGAAACTTACAGTATTTCTAATGCCTGGCGATGACCACTGTATTATTATTGCAATATTATGGCCACTGTAAAAAGCTACGCTTTTTTGCATGGATAACTCTTAAGTGATTAATGTTTGCACTCAGTTGTGGTAAAAGTATTAACTTGTTTTAATTTCTTCAAATATTTTACGTGTTGTAGAGTGGCGGAAACCAATGTATGAGCAGCATAGTTGTATTGACTATAAGAGATTAATTTTTAAGTATTTTTTCATACCTGAGTCTATTTATTACATATCTATATGTATGTCTACAGTTAGTGCGAGTTTCCATTTGAAATTTTCATGAATTGACGTTTTACTCGAGTGCACTGTTGGTAACAATTATTAAGTATCCTCAGTGGTACTCGTTCAAAACTTTACAGACAATCAATTAGAATGGAAACTATGACTGATTATAGCTGTACTGTTGAAAAAATACCTGAACAAATTATTCATAGTTTTGATAATAAAATACAGTGCTACTGGTGTTGCTCGACTGACTAGTTAACAAGGGCAATAATGTTGTCCAATTTCACAATTTTTTAAATCAGATTTTTAGAATTCACCGTTAAACGTAATATTAATGAAAACAATATTTATGAACACGAATTTTTCGACCCTCCAGGTGTACATAGCTCTTTAACAAAACTACGATATGGTGGTAATGTATTTGGCTGCAAAATTATTTCTTAGCCTATACATTACCTTTGTTGGTATGTTGAAAGGCTATCTACCAATATTGATGATACAATAGCTTCAACGGTATAATAATTTGTCTTTCTTTCTAAGACGAATTCCATATCGTATACATATGTATTTTTTTTTTTACCAAAGAGAATAAAACAAATGTACCGATAGTTGTCCATTAAAGTTTATATTGTTATTTATTTTTGAAACGTTGACTAAAAGGCAATGTGTTTTAGTCTAGTCTTCTGCTTAAATGGGCAAGTACAGGTATATTTACATTAATCTTCATAATCAAATAATAACACAAACTTACGTACAAACAATGTCCTGGGTCAAGAGAATGCAAATGACTATTTAAGTGACACTCATTTAAACATTTTTTTACAGAATACTATTAATTGCTGAATTACGTTTAAATGTAATGACACATTTTATCTATAATTGCTTGGATCTCTCAAAATGCAGACAATTTGAATAAGCTGACTTTTATCTATTGCAACTGACCTTATATTGTTTTCACTAACTTATTGATACTTATACGAATACCTAATCCATCTGATCAAAGGCTTAACATTATAATCTAACTCCGTTTTTCAACCAGAATTATCCCTAGCTTGTGCACTTTGAGAGGTCCGTTTTATTGAAATACGTTTTTGTATAGTAATTGCGTTGTTTTTGTGTATATAATGTGCAATGATATTTATGGTAATTCTTATGATATGTCCACAGAAAAAATCACGAGGGGAAAAAAGAGAAAGAAAAAGCCTCATGTCAAAAGAAAAAAAAAGATTGGACAAGATGGGCACATTTGACATTTTGAATAATGCATAATAAAACAACTTCAAAGTATTAATAAGCGACTATTCACTATTGTAGTTCAATTAATTTGTTATGTATTTGGTTTCTTACTCCAGTGGATTTAAGTGGTATGTTCATTCGAGTGTAGAGTTACATATTCAATTCTTACGTTTCTCGTGTTTTTTGAATTACTTCGGATAGTAAAACTTTCACTCGTGGAAAATATTTAAGAGGGCTGAGAGTACCATTATTTAACTTTATTTAAAGTTACTATTCTAAATGCAATCTCTCTCTTCCTCAAGGAACATACTAATTTTTCCATGGTATTGCCAGGATAATATAAAATACAGAATACCTGGGTATCACGGAAATAACTTGAATTGTTGTAAATACACTGAAAGTATGCATATTACTTAGCTTCTCCAATTTGACTAAGTTGACTTCTTTTTTTTTTTTTACAAATGTGGCCGTTTAAAATAAGTAACTCGATTATTACTCAATTAGTTTGCGGTCAATTATTGGGAGAATTTTCTTTCATTTATCTAGTAGGTAATTAGGACTTTATATGAAATAGACTTGAGATTAGTATGCAAAACTGAATGCGTATTATTATCCATTACTATAACACAAAATGATGTACGGGTAAATAATTGCAGAACTCGCGAAATTTGCTCACTCGTGAATGTAATGTTCCTGCACTTTGCACTTATTTTCTGACTGTATTGCGAATTATAACCGAAATTGATTGGCATAGCAACATAATTCATGTTTTACAAATTTTGAGGCTTACTTAAAGATTTATGGTATGTCCCATTGAAAAAATATAAAAAAGGCATTTGGTGCCAAATGAGAATTGTTATAGTAATATTTACAGTAATATATCTTTACTCGAGTTCTTTCCTACCATATTTATGAATGTCAATATAGAAGATAAATGCTGTATAAAAAATAATTAATGGGGATATGTAATCATTCTACATGTTATACTGCACCATTGAAATACTATCAGGTAATGTGGGAAATTAGAAAGTTTAATTATTTAAACATTTCAGAAATGAGCGGTCCTGTTATTTCTTACTTTAAACGTTGAATGTGTGACCCTAGAATTGAAAAGTTGCTTCATTGAATTTCGTGAAAAGTAGACTTATGTTGTTATGTCAATTGGCCACCATTTATTTGAGTTATGTGCTCATGGTTCATAACTGTAATCGTAATATATTATGAAAGGCTGTGGTTAACTTGAATTCAAGGAAAGTCGAGATAGTTAAAAAGAAAGCAAAAATATTTTCATGAATATCGAAATTTTCTCAAGCGACCAGACTCTATACTCACGTCTTATCAAATAATTCTTCTTAAATCTGAACAATGTCTCTTTAAAAATCGATTTGATTAATTGTTAATACCTATGTTCATTATTTAAATATGCAGTAAAAGTGTTATATGTTGAGGAGGATTTTACATTATTTTAATGTAATCTACTTATTTCATAATTATTTAGATGCCAAGAGATTCTCGAATCTACGTGTTTTATTAATGTTCATTATTCCATATTTGAAGCAAATGTTGATTCATAGTGAAATGTAGATACATCTTTGCAGAACTAATCCAGATGTATAAAAAAATGCATTTTAATTATAAAGAGTAGGTTAACCACATCCTTTCATAGCATGACATATGGTGAAGATACACCTAGGAGGCAAGAAAATCTTAATGCGTAAGTTCGATAGTCCTCGAACATTTCAATTGAACTATAGAAACTTAACGTACCCAATCAACTGCAGCGTTATTTTTCTAAGTCATTTGTACAAAAGTAAAGTTAAAGAAAAATACAACCATTCGATGCGATGTAGATTAGGAGAACCTGTCCAAGAATCTAATAAACCGAAGTACTTTGAGGTATCGCAGGCTCTGAAAATCTTATAAAAATGAGTTCGGGTGGTATCTCACCATTAACCTTTTATATAGGTTTAACATTACATATAAAAAGTGGAGAATGATCTACAAATGATCCTTAGTTACTAGCAATTGTAACGTGCGTCGTAACAAAATTTAAATCAGGGCTTGTCTCCTCGCTTGAATAATATGCATTATTTATTAATAAATGGATCGAGGGTTTTATTTTCGTTAAAAAAATATATATATATCTTTCTAGTTGCACTTACGAATTATTTGAACTACAATGTGAATATTTAGATATATATCACGTAAGTATAAAATGTTGCAAATATCATGCGTGTATATGGTAAATGAAAGTTACCGATTACGGTCTGGAGTAACTTTCAGTTTTGTAATAAGAGCGACGTAAATTCAGATTCTTATTTTAATATGTGGCTTTCATTTATTTAATTGATACTTGCTACACATACTTATCGATATCAGAAACACGTTGCCGAGTTATTAATAACTGTAGAAAGCACTTTTGACCCGATAACAAAACCGAAAACTTTGATTTCATGCTGTTACCCGTTTGATGTTAATGTCAATCGGAATTACTGTACGTTACATCCATATCGCTGAGTGTTTTTCAGGTGTGGAGCTGCATCGGTATCATCTCAATGAAATTACATAATGCAAACGATTTTTACGTGTGACTAAAAAGTAGGAATGAAACAAGTAAAAATATGTGAATTATTAAGAATAACTGTAAAATATACAGGAAGTAATAAAGATTCTCTTGATCCAACTGGACATGGGTTATTCAAAAAGAATTAGATTCGTCAATACATTTCTCTTTACAGTGGGTTAAAATTAATCCCCTTTGCTACTCGAAGTCATTCGAAAAGAGTAACTTTTTAAATTTGCAATAACGGAGATTTCATTCATCCGACGGCGTCGTACGACGGAGCGAACGAGGTTTCGATTGGCTGTAGGGAACGCACGGCGGAAGTGCCCCTCTATTTTCCTATGTCGTCCAAGAGAAAGTAAGAAAATTGGAGAATTCTTCGATCGTGAACACGAGCCTTTATCCGTCAACCACGATCGATCTTTTGAAATGACGTGTGCTTAGATGAGAGTGACGGCGCTGCGATCGATGCCAGAAAGCGGGGAGCGTGAACCATCTGCCTAACCGCTGCACCCACGGTAGAACGGCCCGGGCATCCCCTCCCATCTCGGTTCCCATCTGCGCGTTTCTGCACTCAACGACCGCTCGCGGCTCGGTGGAACGGGCCCGGGAAGCCGTCGGATTGGCTGGGGTGGCGCGAAGGCCACATCCGGTAGCTGCGCCGCAGTATTGGTCGGTTTCGTTTGGTTGTGTCAGCAGAAACGAAGTGGCTCGATTTCGCGTCTATATTATTGATAGACAGGCCCGTCGCGGTGAGTGCGCGATCGTCGAGATTCGGCCGCGAGCGTGACAGAGGCGAGAGCGTCGCGTCGCACCTCCCTTTTCCACCACCCCCGGCGCTCCTTTCGGCCGTCCCGGCTCTCCAGATCCCTCGCGTTCCCGGTCCTTGGCCGCGTCGTCGCGCATCGGGTGTGACGATCGCTCGGCTCGAGTCACTCGAGCACTCCGAGACGCGAGGTACGGTCCGCCGCGCGTCGTGTCGCGCCGCGCCGCGTTCTCGGCGTGTGTCCTGCCTCCCAACTCGCGTTCCTCGGCAGCAGCGCGCGCGCGCCGCCCGCGCCGCCCGCTTTGTTGTCCCTTCGGCGATCGCCCATCGATTGCGCGAGCCAGCCTCCCTTCCGCTTCCCGGCGAGCCGTGAGGAAGAGGACAGAACTTCGCGAGGACACTTATTGCGCGAACGGCTCCGCCATTGTACGTTAACCGCATTCGTGGCTCTCCGCCGCGCGACCCGAAGCCGCTCTTTGCCGCGTCGCCGCTCGATCTTTCTCGTCTTTCTCGTCGTCGCCGCTTGCCCGTCTCGCTCCCGCGCCCCTCCGCCGCGCTCTTGATTTTCTCCCTTTATTTATACATCCGCGCGAGTATTGGCACGTTTCGACGCACCGATTCCTCGCGGTTTCTCCCTCTCTCTCTCCCGCTCTCCGCCACCGACTTCGTCCGTCTCTCTCGCTCCCGCTTTCTGCTCCTAGCTTCGCACGTTTCCTCCCGCAATAACCTCGGGGCGTGAAGCTCGCGGATTTCCCGGCTCGTCGCGACGGCTCCTGGAAACGACGGAGAAGGCTGGAGGGTCTTTAGACGTCCGATATTTCTTCTCCCTCGACGCTCCCTGGCAATTCCACTCCATACCTGTAACTGCACCCTAAATCATCCCATGCGAGGTTGCTCACCTGGTGCACGCGGTAAACATCGACGTTCGGTGCAGCGGATGTTTGCAGCCAGTGGACCCTTACGTGCCAGGTGGGAAAGGTGTCCGCACCAGAACGTTATGCAATAGAGCGAGATGCAGTCGACCGAGTAGAAGAAGCTCCACGACGAGAATGCCGTGGGACGTCTTTCTCTCCTGGGTCTACGTCGGTCCTCTTAATCTGTCCTGCTCGTAATGATGATATCGGCTATGACAGTAGTCGGACGATATGCCACGCTCGATGCCACTTCCCACGACTTGGTCGTATAGGAAAGAGTCGTGTTGTTTGGTAATGAAACTCTTTTGGGCTTATATCAGTCCTTTTTAACCCCTCTAACCATGATGTCACGGATTAGGATAGTTGCGATATCTAGAGTAATCTGCTTCATCCGATACCGCTTTGCACGACTCGATCGTATAGGAGCCGAATCGCTTGACGATGCGACACTATAGTTATTTCTAGACTGTTCTTCCTCCATCGTCGTCGATTGTCATGCGTTAAAGTACATCTACTTCCTGGTTTAATGATTTAACGATCAAAGGGAGTCGCTTTGGTATATCTTTCTTGTCCAAACGTGTAATCGTATATTTGTACCCACTTGTACTTTTTCTCTAACTAATTTTGCATGCAGCTTTTATCGTCATCATTTCTATGCATGATTTACCTAGCTGGCGGTAATTGGAAAGAATGGCAACATTAAGATTCTTCATCCTTAAACATTTTCTGGCCGATGTTCTGAACTTTTATTATTTTTCATCTTACCTGTTCACGAAGGATTATTCTCTTTAAAAGTGTGGTAAATATTAATGTTTAGTATCGTTCACACCATAGTCAGTGGATTAACGTGCCAGAGAAAAAGGGCGGTATCGGAGCATTATACAATAGCAACATGCAATTGATCGGGTAAAACAGGAGCCACGGCATGTCTTTCCCTTTTGGGTTTACGTTAGCATTTTTGGTTTCATCCATCATCAGTGTTGAGATTGGCTGTAACTAATTCATGTATTGGATTCCACCTGCCTTGCACGATCTCTGTATTCTTTTCAACATTACTCGGTCGATTGGTGAGCTCTTATAGATATGCATTCGGTTACTTCATTTATTGTCTGTGTTGACTGACATAAATATAGTTTGTCATATTAAAAATTATTCTATAACACTTGATCCTATAGAGACTAGTTGCATCCTTCTAAAACTAACCATTCATTGTACGGTCGTCTATCATACCATTTCTGTTAATAACATAACTAACAATAACACTATAAGAATAGTTATAATACAATAATACGAACTAGATATAAACTTGCACGACTCAGTCGTATAGGAACGAGTCTGGTTGATTGGTAAAGAAATTACTGATTGACCACGATCGTATGTATTCTACCATAAATATACATCATACTTCGATATGAATTTTTATAGAGGATCATACGAAACTACCTTCACAGCCTTTGTTACCTCGCCAATTTGTAGATGCCGTGTCTCGATGAAATAACAAAGTCCAACTAGAAAGAGCTCGAAAATGTACAGAGGAAGTGAAGAGATACATTGTGAACTTTAACCATATTTTCTTTCATACTTTTGCTTTGTCTTGTTCCTATTGCTGCCACGGCGGATGATTACCTCCTCGTTTCAACGTAAGACTGTTGGCTGTGACTTCGGTATCTCATTGTTATTACTTAAACCTGGCGATACGGTCGAAGCGAAACCGTCGACGTCCTCTTTGCTCCTCGTCGTAACGTAGTGTAAGAGCGTACTCGGGGTTACCGACGTCCATTAACGCATTTCCTTTATCTCAGGTTGAGCCGTGGCACCCGGAGGGATCACCGAATCGTCCGGGAGAGGCCGAGAAGAGGATAAGCGCGCCGAGCTAGGTCGCTGCAAAGGACATCGGAGGAGCGCCGCGGTAATGGATGAATGGGACTGAGCGGCGCCCGCTCGGAGTACGGGTGCGGGAGCGAGTGCCGACGAGGGTGGGAGGATCTGGATGTCGAGGCGGCGGCAGTAATGGCCCCTGCTCTGACGGACGGTGGTCCTCAGCAACCCGAGAATCCGTTAGCCCCTCTGCCGGCCGGTGGGTTCCTGACGAGCGAGCAGGCCGCGGAGGTCTGCCAGAAGCGGGAGGTCCTCGCCCAGTTCGTCGTCTCCGCGAGCGTGCAGCCCTCGAAGATCGACGAGCAGTGCCTGAGCGGCGTCTCGAGGGAGCTCATCAGGGATGTCATTAACTCGAAATACAGCAGCGACCTCGACAGCCTATCAGCGTTCGCGAGCGGGCTCGACCTGATCACCAGGTCGTCGCGTTCGCTCGTCCGCCGGGTCGGCGAGGAGCAACCAACCGAGCAGGCCCGCCCGGCGAGCTCGGAAGCCAAGGCGACGAGTACTATGATGAGCGACCCATCTATGGGCGACCGAAGGCCGGACGACGAGATGGGTTTCCTGAAGTCAAGCGTGGAGGTGTCCGCGACGGAGGCGGAGAAGGGCGCGCCCGCGGAGCAGTCGACCTCGGGCTGCGCGGACAAGCCCTGCTGCCCTTACGACGGCTACATGGGCCAGGTGGAGGACCTCCTACAGGTTTTCCGCTCGCTGGAGGTCGCGGGAAACGCGGAAAGCGTGGCTGGGACTGGCAGCGAGGTCGTCCAGGGCCCCGCGGACGGCGTCGAGATGTTCCCCATCCCCGAGGGCTTCTCCTCGTTCGAGAAGGACCTTCTTAATGACGTTGACGTCGACGTGATGAGCCTCTGCAACGTCAACGTGAACGTGAACGACGCCGAGGGGGTCGAGCGCAGGTCCGAGGGCCTTAAGACCCAGCAGGACCTCGTCACCAGGAAGCAGTTCGAGAGCGAGAGGCGGTGCGCCTTCCTCCTCAGGAGGCTGCGGAAGCTCCAGGCGAAGCTCCTCGGATGCCACGTCGCCGAGGAGAACACCGGCGTCCTCGAGCTGGCTCATCGGGGCATCAAGAAGTACCTCTTTCAGGAGCTACCCGGCGGCGGCTCCAAGTCGGCCGCCTCCAGGGGCTTCCCCGAGGTCGGGGCCGGCCTCGGCTCCTTCCTTCAGAAGATCGAGAAGACCTGCGCCGTCAGGAGCAACACCGTCAACCGGCAGCGCGGGTGCTGCCGGTACTTCGGCGGCGGATCCCGGGACAATTTCTCCAATCCGTCGACCGGCAATGCCGGTCGTCACCTCGCCTTCGGCATGCCGCGGGTCAAGGTCCAGAGGGACGAGGTCGAGGGTGCCGCGGGACCTCTCGAGACTCAACTCCGCGTGGTCGAGGCGAGCTTGGACTCCGACTGCACCGCCTCGAGCAGCGGCGGCGAGAGTTGCGACGAGATGCAGACCTTCGGTAACTCTCATCAACAATATTTGCCCATGTAAGTTACTCGGAGTACTACCGATCCTCGTACACCTTCTCACGCGTGTCTTTTTGTGTACAGGGTGTTACGGAATCCGGGGCTACGATGTTTACACATGGACGTAGGATGTATGGACCCCGAGCGCCCGATCACTCCACCGTCGTTCTTGCGATCGCGATTAAATCAAGAGAGGGCGAACAAGAGACGATCCTTTTTCTCTTTCTCTTTTGCTGTCCGATAGCCTGTCGCCATATTGCGCTACGCAACTGTTTTGCAAATCAATGGGAAAGAGAGAAAGCGTCCCTTGTTTCCTGTCTCGATCTTTCTGCCGTCACGGTCGAATCGGCATTCGGGGTCCGTACATCCTACGTCCATGCGTTTAGTTATTACTGTCCTTGGTGAAAATGGAGAGAAGAGTACACTATTTCGTTTTACCGCGGTGCAGTTTCCTGGTATTTCCTGAAATTCATCGAAGAATAGTCAACCAGGCGCGGGGATTGCCGGAACGCGAATTAGAGTTGGGTCTTTAAGTTCATGGATGTGGGATGTTACGGACTCGGGACAGCGATTTGTCCGAGAAAGTAGCCATGGCGAGAGACTGAAAACAAACGACGCTCTCTTTTCCTCTCCTTCCTCCTGATTTTGCGTAAAACAGCTGCGCGGCGCGATATGCCGACAAGCTATCTACCGACAAGAGAGAAAGAAGGAAAGGGAGAAAGCATCGTCCCTTGTCCGCCCTCTTTTATTCTCGCCACAGCCACAAGGATAAAAAAGGAGCGATCAAGTGTTTGGGATTCACATGTCCTACATCCATGCTTATGAACAGCAAATCGGTGATTTGCGTTCTGATCGACGGGCCCGGTTGGCCATTTTTCAATGAATTATTATAGACAAACCATGCACCGAGGGAAAAAAACAAATAGTACATGATCTCTCGACTTCATATTCAACAAGAATGGCGATGTGTAAACCGAGACCGCGAATTCCGTCACACCCTGCATCTTTTAAACACACTATTCCGGATGTTCATATAGTTTAGACAAACGAGTTGTCAATCCTAGGATATTATTCGCATATTCACCTTCTCCGAGACACTCGGATAATTGAATTTATTTTATTGTCTGGCTTTTCATTTGAACTTAATCCGTAATATGTTTTTGTTAACAATAATTGAGAGCCTCGGGGTCTTTCCGTAGATCCAAACGAGCTGGGTGGCGATACGCTCAGGATCGAGCGGGAATAGCTTCTCGGTGGACGTGGTTGCAAGCTCAGATATCCGACTTGGAGTACAGAATTCGGCAACACAATGACCTGCAGCGCCAAATTAGAGCGACCAAGGGTCTCGTTATCCTGGACAACGCTGAGACCGTCAACGGGTACAGCGGCGTTCTGCCTGGTTCTACGGGACGTTGCAACGCGACCGAGGGCGAACTGCCAGCCAGTAGGACAAGACCGTTCGTTTGGAGTATTTATCGAAAGAGGAAGCTACTGCAGATCGACAGACTCCACGAAGTTTCTAAACGCGCCGCCAAAGCCTCTTCGGTGAGGTGCAACTGCGACAGCGTATTACCTCCTTGTGCTCTGTGTACCGGAAGGCAAGATCCCATTCAGCCTCTGGAACCCGTCGAGCAGATATCCGTAAACGATAGGATGGCCCTGGTTGATCCTGGATTTCATCCAGTCCTGTCGTTTCCAGACGGTAAATGTCTCTCTTGTTCCATTCGCTGTCTAAGTCTCTAGGCTTATCCGGGAACTACGATTCTTGTACGCCTTTTGCATAGACTGAGAAGATAGAGTCTGTTCCTTAGTTTACGTTGAAAGTAGCGGAAAGGGTATCTTAGAATATCGAACTAAGTCAATTAGTTCATCATTTGTCCGGTGCATCTTTCCGTTATATATCTCTTATGCATGAATATGTAAAAATGTCTAAAATTGACTGCGGCGAGATTTAGTATCGTCCTCTTCTGCCAGCTCTGCTGTTGAGGTCACTTTTTGCGGATTAGAGTGCCGCCCGGATCGCTGAAGTCTGAAAATTACCGAAACCGAGCTTGCATCTTTATTGATTTCTATAAATTTCTTGCATTTTACTTAACCGTCCTGGTGGTAGTACGTTTAGTGAAATTAGTGCACAGCTATTGAATGTATTACATGATGTTTATTTGTCTTCTTAGAAACCGTACACGGGACGCATTTAGAGTCTATCATGAAGTCGGTCGAGTGGCAACAAAAAATGTTGCGAGGAAATCTCCGAACGACACGTTTCAAGGATAAGGAAAGTAACGAAAGGAGAAATAAAAAGCTGCTCGAGCATAGAGCGAAGTTTAGCGGTCGACTGAAGAAGTCATCTTCGGCCATCCTTACTGCGAGTAAGTGTCCGTTCGCTAATACTATTTGCCAGATGGATCCTGTGGGATGTTTATTGCTCGTTAAGAAATTGTATATTTTCTAAACGAAGAAATCACAAAATGCATTCCTAGCTCTCTGTTTGGGGTTCCGTTTCGGTAGAGAATAGTCGTTACTTTATCACGCATACATTTTCAGGAATTAAGAGAAAGATGTTGAAAGGAAAGAGACGCAGACTAGCGCACGAAAGGAATATCCATGGACTGAATAAGAAGAAAATAGCGAAAGTGCCACCTCCGGATGATTATGACGATGCTAGTGTGCAATCAGGATCGAGCAAGAATTCGTCACCTGTGCCTTCACCCTTGCAACAAGTTCCCGCATCAACGGAGAAGCTTCTCCCTAAGGACCGAAGTTCCAATGTCCATGGGTAAGCGAATATATACCCTCCACGTTCATTTGAAAGGCTAAGTTACCAAAGCCAGTTTTCTGTACTGTTTTAAAACCAGAATTGCCCGGTAATGTCCTTTTATTTAATTGTAATTCGTAATTTCTGTTTCTCATGAACGTTATATTTTCAGGCGATTAAGGCAAAATTCTTACGACATTGACAATATCGTCATACCGTACAGCATAGCTGCTTCTACACGGCTAGAGAAACTACAGTACAAGGAAATCTTAACTCCGAAGTAAGTGACGACCTCATTGCATATTCGCCGTTACACGATCATGTACTTAAAGCTCAAAAATTGCGTTCCAAGCCGGGTGAATCGATTTTGATTATGCATAAACAGAGAGCAGGTGATTATCTTTAAACGTGAGTCACGGCTTTGACGATTACGCGATGAGTGAGAAATTTATCGACACTTTTTGGAGCCTCTCGTGAAATATGACCCGTGGGCAATTATCTCATATCAAGCTCAATCGTAGAGTCTTATTCGACGTAACTGGTCGTCTTTTGGTTAGTTTGATAGGATTATGATTTGACAGGATATAAAGAAATATCAGTTGGTATTTCCTTCGTCCCCTCCGAGTAAATGCGAGTGACCGGGTAAAAGTAGGGGCACCTGAAATTTCATCCGCTGCAATTTCAGATGGGTAAAATTAATACCTGTACCACCAGCGTTAGGGGGAAGTGGCTCTGTTGAGCCAAACAACCTGTTTAATCCTCCGTCGTTCTCCTTTGTTTTTTTTTTTTCACTCGTACAAATTCTTGCTCTCTATTCTTGCGTACAGTTTTCAGCTATATTATCGATCGGCCACTCCGTGACTTTCAGCGTTACTCATGTGCCACGTTATTTATTTCTTCATTTCTTGGCCAGACCTGCTCCATTAAGGGCTTTAATGTGCCATCGTAATTTTCAAAAAGTAAAATTATCCGAGAACTGCAACAGAGGGTACAGTCATTTCGAAGTAATATTATTAAAGTATTATCCGCGTATTACGAAGCCGATTACCTAGAGCGGAAGACCTAGATGGAGATAACTACGCACAGAGGAAAAGTTACCGCAGAGAGTGTCTGGTCTTCCGAACACGGAAAATTAGAAATTCGAACAGTTCTTAATAGGACGGTACTCTGTAAACAATTGTTGAAAATCATCTTGCTGATATAGTAACACCGCAGGTGTTACAAATTCAGCAAAACCATCATGAATGGACGATAGAAACAATTACCAGGCCTCCTAGTTTGTTAATACCTAAATTTGCCACCTTACTGTTGTATATGTTTGGCTGTAAAATGATGTTTGGCAATTGTTTTGCCGTCCTGTTTGCGAGGGCGTCCAACCCAGTTTATTTACTCGGTAGGAAAACATTACCATTCTTCCTTACAGCTACATACTTTTTTATTTCACGTATCAAGGATACAAGATTAGAATACTACAATCGTTTATACATGATCTATTTGATTAATACTTTATCAACGGTATTTTCAATCCTTGTATCTAACATATACCACGATTGATTGTTAATCTAGGTGGAGAGTCTACGAAGAAAACGCGAAGACAGACATTAAAAATGGCATTATGCAGAAGCCTAATCAAAATAGCGACGTGAGTGCCTGTTAATTGTTTTTTTACTCAGTACTTATTTGTAGATTGAGAGGTAAAGTTTAAGGGCTGATTCCGACGGTTCGTTTTGGATTTTCATCTCATTAGACGTAATGGTTTAAAATGTATTTCTATTAAATACAGATTCCTAATTTAGAGGTACTCGGAGGAATTGGCTCTAATTGTGTATTACGTAGTGTAACGAATGTGATCCGTTCTTACATGCTTGTATGTATAAATCAGATGCTATGAATGTGGTACGCAATTTAGATAAGCACTAGTTGCTTTCACAGCTAAGCATAATATATTTTTTTTCGCTCATTTGGTAAATGAATTACTCAACGCTTACGGAACTCTGATGCTGATTATCATACCTGATCATATCGGACAGTCATATAGAATACTTTTCTGTTTGCTATCCCTGTGTCTGCAGTGGTACCCTGGAAATTGTCTCGTTAATTTAAGAATGTAGTTTCTACACGCTTTTAATTTCAACGTCTTTCGGTAAGACCAAGATTACAGAACCTCGTTAACGCGCAATGTCGTCGTTGATATAATATCTTAGATAGTTTTGTTTATCCCTGGGTACAATGCGAATATTTAATATGCAATTCATGTTGGACTGTGCCAGATCGAAGATGTATCAGATGAAATGGTGGCGCTGAGGCACGAGCGAAGTGAACGCGAGGAAAATAAACGCTTCATGACTTACGTAAATATGCCACATCAGACTCGTATTCGCCATCATCGTCGTACTGACAGCAGAGCGGACAGTGGAGCGAACACTCCAGGTACCTTTACCATCATTTATTATACAATTAGTATTAACGTTATAGACGCATCATTTAGTCAACTGTATAATTACTCTATCCTGATGACAAACCGCGCGTTATAACGTGTCGATGTTAAAAGCTATACTGTGCTTTAGATCCTTTATCTCCTAACGCAAGTGACTATGGCTGCGATGTACCATCGCCGATAAATTCACCGCCAGCGACACCTGCTATGATGCACGATTTAGAAAATCGGACTCAGCAAATGCTGGATACGCATCGCCCACTTTCTTTCCATAACGCGATGCGTCGCCAATCCATATCATCGCTTAGGCTAGCCAGGGACGACACCACGGCATCTTTCACCGAAGAAGATAACGAGGTAATTAGTTATGATCTTGCTTTTTCGGACCGATCAACTAGACTGATAAGAAGGGTGATTCGCGCGATTATATAACGTCCACATATCTTTCTGAGTAATCTGTAGCAATCGCGTAATCGCAATTATGTAGGGTACGTAGAATTTGTTATGACGTATTGATTTAATTTCAGGTCTTGCCCTATGAGCCGAGAGTTTTTCCATTATCCGAGGAGGTGTATGATAAAATGCTAGAGGCTATGCCGGATGGCCATTGGCAGGCTTCGTCGGTATCGTTATGCTCGAGAGAAGATAAAGGAGATGAGGTAGCTATTTGTTCTTTTGTATCTAATATTTATACGTTCGTAATGTGAGATACAAGATGTGTGAAGTGCGTAATGATGATAAAACTTATATAATGGTGGCAAGAGAACATTTTTCACTGGTTTAATGTATCGATGCAGTACTGGATGTATCTAGGACAAGAATGCAATATTGAACGTGTAGAAATGGGCTTCTGATACGTATTGACATCTTCTGCGTGTTCTTAAATATTAATATTACTTGTTAGACCTACGTTGTATCATGTTCATTGACGTTCCCTATTCTTCAGGAATGTGGATTAGATACTCCAGAATCGGATTCGACGGAATCGGCTTGCTGCGATGTAGAGGGTGAGGACCCTAACGATCCCGAATGGACGGTAGCGGATGATAGCGAAAAGGAAAGAATACGTCCTACAGCTAAAAGATAGAAAAATTATCTTGACTATGGTTTGTTAACGCCGTTGATACTACATGAAGAAGCTACCTGTCAATTGTTATATATATTTACCGGTAATGTGACACGCACCTTAAGTTAATGGTATTACAATCCTGTAAAGTGTATCATAAATATAAATTTTATAACTTCATTTTGATTAAATTAATGAAAGCCATATTTATGTCTTACGTGTAATTTTGTTAAACGTTCAATGACGTCAGATGGATGGATTTGATTACATTAAATTGAAGTCGGCGGAAAACATCTTTTTCTCGACAGTACATACGTATTTTCCCGAAACTTCAGACACGATCGCGTTACGATCCCACGTTTCGTTCTATTTTTACGTTTTGCTGTACACTGCCATTCATTGATAGTTTCCTTGCAGATCTACTCAGACGAGTTGGGAAAATGTTTCCTAGGAAACATTCATTATTTTTTTATTAATTTCCGTAGCTTATAAAAATTGTGTATAAAGTATAACTCTCGAGCCCCCATGTGTAGTTTTGCCTATATCATTTGCGGATAAAATAAATAAGGTAAGTGTAGGGTAAATTCAAAGAGGGCGCCACGAGTGTTCTTTCCTTACCATCAAAACCGAGCAGTGTCGGTAAGCGCAGTTAAGCCATTACCATCGCGAGTGCGCGAATCCCTATCAGAAATTCGTTGCGCCGCCCGTGGGGGCAAAAAACGGTGATAGCTAACGTACGAAACCAGAGGGCAGCACAGGATGCGATCACACGATCCTGCCCGTGAGCAATCTCCCAACTCATCTCTGTGCGCGTCTCCAATCTGCTGTGACTCATGGAGAGCACCTTTGAATTTCAATATCCAAAGTCGATTCAAGATGGCGACAGTGACACATTCATGGGGCTGTCAAATTGGCTTCGGATCCGCCTAAATTTCAACTTTTTACAACTCTTTTCATAAACACATCACTATTATGAGATCTGTAAGTTTGTATTATCTGCCCATGAGTGCATTCACTCTACGGACAAGCGTAGTACTTGATTTAGCACATTGTCCTATTTTCTGTGTATGTCACTATCTGATTAGGCTATCTTTTTAATTAGAACGTGCAATATCTAGGATGATCCGCGTAAATACGATGAAAGCGGAATTCTTTCGACGTTAGAATTAGATTCTCGTAAATGCATGTAGGTATTAATCGGTGAAAGTGTATTTGACCATCCTCTGGATCGGTTTTAATCCACACTGTGTTCATAGCTGACCTATTCAATCCTAGAGTAGTGTCATGTTATATAGGTCTCGATGTCACTGATAAGACAGAAGGATTAATATATGTATGTTTTTAGACATAGATAATAGGTCCAATCCAGGCCTAGAAAAAATGGAAGCACGAGTAGAATACAATTATGTGGCACAAGAGCCAGACGAGCTGACTCTGAAGAAAGGAGATATCATTAAGGAAATAAAAGTAATGTTCGGAGGATGGTGGGAGGGTACCTTGAGGGATAAACGAGGCATGTTTCCCGACAACTTTGTCAAGGTGTGTTTTCAGTGACATTGCTACGACAATTATGAATTTAGTAATCTGGAAAGCTAGAATAGATCTAAAGTAGTTTTTAATGCTCTAGGTATTGGAACCGTCATCTCCGGGTGGAGGTGGAGAAGGGAACTCGAGTTTAGAAACCGAAGATGTCACCCTACGTAATGGGGCATCAGCTGCAGATAGGGGAAAGAAATGGTGCAAAGTTTTATTCAATTACGAGCCTTGCAATGAAGATGAACTAACGCTCATACCTCAAGACATGATAGAATTCTTAGGCGAAGTAGAAGAAGGATGGTGGAAAGGCAGGCTCAGAGGACGCATTGGTGTCTTTCCATCTAATTTTGTCTCATCTCCTGCTTTCGAAGAACCGGAAGCAGTTAAGGAGAGAGACAAGAAAGAACTCTGTCGAGTTATATTCCCTTATGAATCCGTCAACAAAGATGAACTGACCCTTGTGGAAGGTGATATAATTACTCTCCTTTCCAGAGATGCACCTGATAAGGTATATGAAATCTTCTGTAATAATACTTCCATAATGTAAAGGATTAATTATTTGGTGTGACTGAAGTTAAAGTAGAAATTATGCAACTGTCCGTTAGCCCTTTGTGGAACGGATATTTTTATCTGAATGTGTGAGCTATTCTCAGCTGGGCTCAAACTTAAATTTGCTCATGTAGCTGTGATTGTGTATGTGTGTTTCACGTTTCCGTCAGTCCAAAACCACCATTTGGGTTAGAAGGTTCCTATCGATTGGTAGCAGTTTATTGATTTAAATCTTTTCTTCTCTACAAAATTGTATTAACTACCATAGTGTATATATTCTACAAATATTTCTAATCTTCCTTTAATTTATAATTCACAAAGGGCTGGTGGAAAGGAGAGTTGCGAGGCCAAATAGGATTGTTTCCGGATAATTTTGTTGAAGTAATCGGTGTAAAGGGTGATCAACATCACAGTCAGGAACAAAGTCAAGCCACTTCAAAATCCAGTACGAAACCTTCACATGGTACTAAAAAAAGTGAAAAGGCACATATAAGGAAAAGTTTAAATTCCCGAAATATTCATACAGGTAAGTAATGTCGCTTTCGCTCTGATTTAGTGATAAGAAATTTCAAATTATTCAAAATATTTTTTGAATTCCACAGAAAGTTCTAAAAAATCATCGTTATCCTCGTCCGTGTCCTCGTCGTCGACACTGATCGGCATTGTAGGAGGAAGCGGTGATAAGAAGATATCCGGCAATCATTCACTGATGTCGAGCTTAAAGCGAATTGTTGGCGAAGAAGGGAGTAACAACGATAATGGAGCCACTACTACAGGTTTGGATGAAGAGTTGGATGGAGTAGAACGAGGGGAAGGAACACCACTTTCGCATTTAACAGCTTCTCGAGCGAAAGCTCCACGTCGACGTCTACCCTCAACGCAGCACCTTCGCCAAACTAGCATTTCCGCTGCTCCTCTTCCACCCAATAGTAGTGCCGCAAATGTTACGACTACTACGGTAACAATTCCAACTATTCGGTAATATTCACGATTACTCGTACCTAGTTTGCTCAATTATTATTTCAATTTTAGGAGGATAGCCTAGCAAATGGAAATATTGAGGCTACTTCTGAACAGTTGCGCGACAAGGATACAGAGGGTCCTACGGGAAGGGTAAAGCGATTCTCGCCGTGGGTAAGCATTTTTTTTTTATATTCTATCATTTGTTCTTAAATTCCCCTCTCTACATTTTTAATAAAATCTTGCATAGGTGGAGGAGTTAAGAATGAGTCAGATGGAGAGAATGAAGGTTAGCTCGGTCGATAGGGTCGACAAGGTGGAAGTCAAGAAAGAAAAAGGCTACTCACGGTAAGTGTAACTTGAATTTACATTAAATATTCACCATCCTCAAGAGACCAACATCTTAAGTCTCGCGTTAAAAACAATTAAATTATATTCGACAGATTAATGACATCCAGTACTGCAGAGAGTGCAATAAAGCCTGATCCAGATGCTGAAGATACCACTCCGAAAGAAAAGGATAAAAATCAGAGAATTGAGTCTTCAAGCCTCCCCGAACCACCTACATGTCCAGGAACGGCCACTGCGTACGTTCCATATATCCTTTACAGTCAACTCTTGGAAAGGGTAAGTGTTAACAGATAATGTAATTGTCATGTAATGTCAATATTGACGCAAAAGTGTCTTGCACATAAACAACTGAACAAACCATGTGGGCACCGTGGACTTTTGATTGCTTAGTGTGATTTTCTTTCGGTATGAAATAGTTGTTAATTTATAGTCCGCTTTATGGCAGGTCACCATGTTGGAGGAGAAACAGATAATTCTGCAACGAACGGTCAATCAGCTCTCCGAACAGCTGGTTCCCCTCCTGGGTAATGTCTCGACCAACAACAAAGCATAAATAATTTCTACCGCATTAAAAATTCGCCGTGCATTCCCTCCCTCGGGTAACCGACGCTGCTCTGCTAATTCTCTGTCACTACTTCTAACAATTAACTATTATAACTATCACTATTATTTTACATTCGTTGTTATTACGTATTTATTAGTGCTGGTGGCAGCGGTTATTGTTTGCCTTACCATTGCGATTACAGTATTCTTCCGGTCCTTAGCTGAAAGCACAACATTCCACGCGACGTTTTACGCGGCCTCCCTTCAATTTTTTGATATTCGCATTTTACCGCTCTTTTTAACGATCTCACCGCTACGACTGCCATGCGTCTTGTTTGCGTCGTCGCGCTTTGTATTGCGACACATCTCGGTAATCACGTCCAGCAAGATTTCTTTCTAATATCTTAGCGATACGAACAGCAGGAATAAAAAATTCCGCAGCTCTTCGGTTCACTTCGGTTAATGATTGAGCGACATATTGCCAACGGATTACGTGGTATGAGTTAAAATACATAATAATAGAGTTCACTTGATCGCAAGTGGATGGTTTTTTTGTTGTGTAATGTCTGGCTCAATTTTTGGCTCAGCATGGTACAGAGTACTAATTCTGTCATTGCACAGGTGCTTTCTATTTTATTAAATGTTCAACATTCACGCGAGCACCGGACACCCTAGAATTTTTGTTAAGTACTTAAAATGCTTGCTCGATGTCGGTGGATACACGTGATTTTCGTTTCCACCAAATCGCTGCCTCATAACGATAAAGAAAAGATGGTGAATATACGATAAGTTTAACAAGTAATCCGACTGTGCCAATATCGTAACTCACACGGTTTATTCTGTATCAGTGATGCGTTCGATCCGGTGATTAGACTAAGATGACGATTCGGTCAAACTGTGTCAGCCCGTTGAAAAGGAAAATGTAAAGGAACACAGAGGATTTGAGATATTCGCGATTAGACGAGCAACAGAATCCATCGCGCCGTAATCGTTCAAGTAAGATGTAATTAGAGCAGGGTACCTGTTAGGAGTTCGATACATGATTTGCTTGAAAATTAAACCTGCACTTTGTTTGACGTTAATTGAAAGGAAACAATTATATTCTACGAATAGGATGATTATTAACGTGAATATTTGTTAATAATGACCTCAGGACAAAGTACAAACCTAATTTTAAAACACATTTGGCATGAAACTATTTTAAGTACCCAGCTCTGAATATAACAGGACATAATGCAGCTTCAACGTGGTTATAATGGTGCTAATCAGTGGTAGACGATATAATTAGACGTAACAAAAAAGAAATGGCAGTGTACGAGTAGAACCCTTCATTAATCAATGTAATATTTGTGAGTTGTGAGAAGCTAGGTTGTCGAAGGCACGTCGCCTCTCAATATCGACCGATCCTCTATGTCGCTTTATATCTAAACGAAAATCAATCGTTTTGTACTTTTATATTGTGCAACAATATTGTAAAATTGAATTAGGCCGTTTAAACTCGTGCCAGCGAAAACTGGCGGAGCTGCTCCTCGGAGGATGCGCTCTTGATTAATATTATTATTTATTGTGTCCTAAAGTGGGCGTAGATTCCACCTAATGTTGTCCTCGATAACGAAGGCCATTTCTTCTAACGGATGGCGACGTATTTAAGCTGGAGTTTCGTTGCTTAAAATAATTTTAAGCTATTTACATTCCGTCGATTTTCATATTTGTTGTAGTCCAAGAAATACCTAGCTGTACGACTGGATGCAATGGGTCGTAACGATTTGTCTACCACGCAGACAAGAGATTTTAGCATGTCCAAGAGTTGTCGAGTTTCCTCGAATATTATCCACCTAGGTACAATTTGCAAGTAAGACGCGAATCCGCGACGACGGGTCTCGGCTAACAACTGGCAAATCAAACCGTATATCCCGTTTCGTTGGTTGGAATGCAGTCTGCCGCTTTTCTTTCCGTTAGATCATTCCTATTCACAAGAGTCCTGCTAAGAGTGTTAACTGGATGTGGGTGCAGCTTAGACGCTACAATGTTAGCATAAATACATCGTGAGGCACGAGTGCTACCAACAATGTGGTCGAAGGGAAGCGCCTCGACCTTATCGTGGTTAATCCTAAGCCTCTAGAACGTAAGACGATAGTTACTAAATGATGTTAACAAAGAGTCGAAAGAGAAGGGCAGACGAAGGGGACTCGCTGAGAAACGTTATAGAATTTATGTACATACATAGAGGACAGAATGAGAGTTATATTTTTCTTTCCTCTTGTTTTCGCGCCAAACACGTCACACGGAGTCGTGCCAGATTATTCGTATTTGTATGTAAATATTTAACTGAAGTAAATCTTTCTCTACGTACTTACTGACGGGACTTGTAATTCGGTGTACGTTATCCCAGTTATTCATATGTCCATTGTAATCCTAATGGGGTGAAGTTGCTGAAGCATAATAGCAATTTTCTTCTATGACGATACTTTGGACCGACGTTGTTGCATGGGAAATATTTCACATATGTAAGACGTTGATAAGTCACAAGGTAAGACCTTCCAGTACACCATTGATAAATCTTCCGGCTGTACCAATCCGACACATCCTCGAGAATGAGTAGGCTCTCTAGGTCCCCAAGCACGATAATTGAAACAATCCAGTGGCTCATCTGTTTGCAATATTTTTCTTTTGTTAGGAATTATAAATTACTTTGGTTTCTTCCCTTTAAAGTGTAGAACAAATTGTATTTTTGTTATACTTTGATTCACAGGAATTAATTACTCACTGAATTCGTTAGTCCATATTCTTTCCTTATCTCGATTACTGAGCCCTACGAAGAAAGTCAGGGACTCCGATATGAGTTTCGCTAGACCTTCGGTTCGTTCTTCGCTGACAACGTGTGCGAGACTTCCATTTAATTTTTGGCAAGATTCACGAGCCTTGGTGTAATTTTTTTTATTCATGGATAATAGGAAAATCCCCACTTTTGGTATGCATTGTACTTGTCCAATCGCTGTAAATGTATTAGAGTAAATTAAATCTATTTTGTAAATGTTATCGATAAGTTTTAACTGATACTTACATATCATAAGATCACCACGATACATGCTGTAGTATTTGAACCGAGTGTCATTCGTAATGGTTGTAAAATTATTTAACTCGGGGCATTCAAATAGGATGCAATTTTCATTGTCTAGACCTTCCCTTTTATGATGCTGTGAACTGTTTCCTGTTATGAATAAAACAATTTTTATTTTACTTGATCTTGAATTAAACACTATTTATCGTGATGATACTTTAAGTATAATGTTCTCGACTCACCATGACTCGATATGTTGTTACTAAAATTAAAAGCCAATGCCTTCTTTGAAACTGCAAATTTTATACAATCTGCCAAGTCGGGAACTTGCTTCCTCGACAAGACAGTCTGAGTTGAACGAATCCCTGTTTTCAACAGCTTATACCTTGGAGATTCTTGCTGACTGATTTGACAACAACGATCACTTGAGAGAGACAAGTATGTTGGAACTCCACATAATATTACGAAGCACATAATCATGTAAATCATTTCTGAGAAGATGTCTGGTACGTGTATGCAATGCACAATGATGAACTCGTGACATGAGCAAGTTAACGGAACATTATAATTGCTTGATTTCAATGATTACTAAAATGCAGGATATGTCTGTCTTCCGGAAGGTCATCTAGGAAGACTGAATTTGAGCGACTGAAATGAGGATGTTGAATGATTGTGAACCAGTATGCGTGAATTAATAAAAAACAACCAATCCGGTGGTTCACAATTTTTGTGGATTTAATAACCAGGAGACTGTAAAACATTTCATTGATGTGCAAAATTCCATATATGTGTGTAAGGATATCATCGAAACATGAATGATTAGAGTGCCACCAAAGTAGATTACATTTGATTCATTAACAGGTCTTGTATTTTTCATGTAGAATTCTCACATTGTACAAGCGTAAATCATTTTTAATGAAATAGTAATATTGTGGTCTTTCTTCAACAGATATGTCGAATGACTTGATCTTGTGCCACAGAACTTTGTGCTTCTAAAATTCTAGTATGCAATTGCATTAAGGTAATAGCGTAGCGCATATTTGCTATTGACCTATCAAAGGTCAGTAAGTGTCATTTAAAATTAATCATTCATTACGATTTTACAAGAGTATCCAGTACTTTTGTAACTTCATTGAATATATCATCAATTGCCCCTTCAGCGTTAATCTGAAAGACAATAATTTGCATTGTGGTGCATTTGAATTAAATAAAAAATAAATATTGTTAATAATATAGTACTTACTCTAACGACTTTATCTTTGTAATGCTCAACGATCTCATTATTTTTTGAGTTAAAAATCTCAATTCTTTTTTTGATCGTTTCCTCGTTGTCATCAGCCCTTTGCGAGACTGCAGCTCGACCCAGAAGTCTCGTTTTCATCGTTTCATTTCCAACATCAAAGAAAAGAATAAGATCGACCGGGCATACCTTGCAATAAGAATTTGTATGAAATTATGGATACTGGTAACTTGCACAGCAGTACAGTGCCATAAAGACAACTTAACTGCCTGTTACATGATCTTACTTACATCCTTTTCAAATTTTATACCCTGTTCCAACTCTCTCGGATATCCATCGATAAGAAATCCAGTTACCGAACCTCCTTCTTTAGCCTTCGTCATTTTCTCCTTTATCAGTTCTAATACTACTTCCTGAGAAGAAAGATCATTTTCATTCAAAATAATTTATTCTTCAAAGTGAAAAGAGCAAAAGTAACTATCTCTTACAGTGGGAACAAACAAGCCTTTGGACATTAGTTCCTGCAGGTTTGCACCTCTCGGACTGTTACTGGCGACTTCGTCTCGTAGAAGATCGCCACTGCTTAGATGTAGAAGTCCATATTTTTTTATGATGCGATCGCATTGAGTTCCTTTACCACATCCCGGACCACCGATCACCCAAATTGTTTTCATCTTTCTCGTTTCTTGATCTCTGCTACACAAGCTATTTCCAAACTCTATTGTTTCAAGACACTGTTTATGCCTTTCGCTATCTTCTTTCAAATTTTCCTCTTCTTCTTTATCCTACAAAAAGTTCAGTTAAAACACGTGAATTATAAGTTAAAACTGACATATTAATGGAAGAAATTATTCATAGCTTATCCATACGTGTCGGATTGTCAATAACAGCTAAAGAATCACAGAGGAAGTAATGAAACACTTGACTGCCCACGAATAAGACTGTGACTGACTATACATACTTTACCGGAGGTCAGGGCGAAATAGATTCCACGTTTCAACATACGCGTACAAGTGCGCATGGCACGTTTGTACATACCTTTTATCTTTCGAGTATATACCGGTACATATGTCAATGCCAGCCTTTGTAATCTTGCCATTATACCCCTCTATTTTCTGTTAGTTATAGATATCTGAGCTAAAACGACTCGTGTTTAGGAATCAATGCCTTGGCAGTATAGACCTCTTCTACCGATATAACTTCGTACACCTGTTCTCTTTCATAAATGTACAGTTTTCGTTCGAAACAAGAACGAACACTCTTCGTTTCTTAAATACTTCATATATTAGTCACACACCGCAATACGATTTTACATTCAGATAAAACATTTTCACAGAACGTTTCGTGTGTAATGAAAGAATTTTCATAAAAGCCTTGCCGCCATCTTAATTGATTTTAGCGCCACTTTGGTTACTTTCGATTTGTCCCGACAGATGTCGCGAGTATCGTCTCGCGGGCGGATTGTTTTCAAACTTCACGCGTCCTTCAACTGCACACCTCAGGTAACGTTCCAATCTTTCGTTTCTCGGAATGATTTCACAATTTGAGAATCAAGAAAACTACCCCCCTCCCTCTATATATTTAACAAAGGTTACGTTAACATAAACATTTGAGTGAAGAAATCATTTCAGATAAATAAACTTTACTACGTCCCAGTCTACGGCCTTACGTAACTTCGGTAAGAAGCTGACAGACGCGACGAATTTTGAAATTCATGGACTTCGAGTATCTTACCACCCAGCGGAGGGTTTTTCGATTAATTTTCAACAGTTGATGGACTTAACTTCCTCTGGTAATAGGATTTAGTCAAACGGTGAGTTACATGTATGTACTATTAGCGGTTTGGAGAAAGTGGACATATTAAGAATGACAAAAAATAATGATAACGATAGAAGTAACAATGCCAGCAAAGAGCGTGTCTTACTTGCGTCAAAAGGGCTTCTTCATCGAGGGCCTCCGGCGAGAGGAATCCCGTCAGAAGTAGACTTAGAATTATTATTAAGAAGAGGATCCAACAGAAGCGGTGCAGTTTCCTCGGAAAGGTCAGTCGATCCGGGGAGGGACGTCCGCAGGCGCGGGAGAATCACGAGACTGAAGCAAAATAGTCCGGAGCCCTACTCCCACCAGGTAATATAGTTACGAGATTGCCTAGTGTAAATAACACCCTTTCTCGTAGCCACGGCAACCGACGTTTAAAAATAAGCGTCACCCGTGGGAATCTCGGCAGAGTGCCGAAAGTCCCGCAAGGAGGTCGCCCTTCCTCGCTTCGGATTCTGTCAAGGTCATTGTTTCGTCTACACGAGACTGGACATCGCCGACACTGAAAATGCTAAACTTGGTGAACGGCTAAACGTATCGCGTAAATATAGGCGGGGACTATTTTGACGGTTGATCGTATATTTTTAGGAACCGAAGAAGAATATATTTGGAGTCGTGCCGAATCTTCGACGGGGTTCGAGGAGACAGCTTTTAATGGAGATACGGATCGTCGATGAGATCAGAAGCGACTTCTGATGTCTAAGGACGAAGGACTGCAGGGGATTTCGATAAAGCCATCCGACCGTCTGATAGATATAATATTTTATTGTGCCCGGCAGCACGGGGCTGCGCGTATTTATATTACATATGTATAAACTTCATCGGCGTCTTTACATTAAGTTTCGGAGGAAAGTGAGAAAAAAAAAAACGAACTCTTACCGACACATCGACCACAGAGACGTGACAATATTCACAACTGTTTATCGCAACGAATAGCATACGCAAACGGGATATCGAGTGATAGAAAAAGCGCGAGTTCCTGTATCTGTCCCTTGCACTGACATTGACACGTCAAGTTTATACGATGAAGGGTGGAAACCGCGCGGTTCACCCGAAAGGACGTAGACGGTAAAACTGAAGGGTCCCTCGTGCCATCGAACGAGTACCAAGCGTTGGATTGCTCGCACTTATGCGAACCGCGTTATTACACATAATAACAGAGAACATGCCGAATCGAACATACGTCACGAGATGCGGAAATGAAAAAAAAAAAAAAAGAAGAAGAAATAAGGTCAGGCGGCAACGACAACGCTCTCCGTCAACGACGACGGCGTAGAAATAACGAGGCTACCCTAGGTCGTCAACGTTACCTGGTATAATTGTCCGTCTAATGTCAATGACTCTCTTACCCTTACAGTTACTTTATCAGCGAATTTTTGGGAACATTTCTCTCCTGCGACACACCTCGCGCATTATCGCGCGTATATATATATATATATATTTATATTTATATTTATATATACCCTAAGAAACATAATCCGCGAATCACCCTCTGCCTCCTCCGTTCAACGCTTAATAGAATAATAGTATAATAATAATTAATAGTACTTAGAATAATAATTACATCTCCTATTAGATCTTGCGAGCGCGCGCGCAGTCGGCCCTGATATCGGCGGGGAAGGCGCGCGCTGATAATTTTCTTCACTTTGTATCTATAAAATTTTTCTCTCCTTCTCTCTCTCTCTCTCTCTCTCTCTCTCTCTCTCTCTCTCTCTCTCGTTTACACGTTAAACCTTACTTCTTTCTTCTTTTTGGATTGGCAGATACGGGTAGACTGCCGCACGCTGGACTAGAGATTTCACTACTGCTTTATTGCGTGTTTTCTTTTGGGCGCGACCATTCGTCTTCTTGCCTTCCTTCGCGCGGAAAGATGGAGAGAGGAAACGAGAAGGTACGAGGACCGCGACACCTTTGACAGCTCCGAATGATTCGTCAAATGTCAACAGTGCTCATACGAATTTAAGACCGACCGCGTGCTCGTCGGTGGGGGGGGAATTTCTTCGAGTTTCGTCGAATTTCGACGAGTCGAAAATCTCGCGGCTCGATCGCTCCCTCTCTCTTCCTCGGGAAGATCTTTCTACCATGTAGGAAAGTTTAGAGGAAGAGCCGTCAACAAAATTCTAGAGCGATCTCGCACCAGCTGGCGGTCGTTTCCTCTCTACACATTTCCCTTGCCATTCAACCGTACACGCAGAAAACTCTTCCGCGACAGACTTATCAAGGAAAATCGGAATCGAGCCGGGACAATCGCGAGCAAGTCGCGCACGTCGTCCTCCCCGTATAGAAGATAAATGTTTCACGACAAAGCGCCGACTATTACGGACCGCGGTCACGTTACATCGATACCTCGTATAGTGACTTTAGTCATTAAAAAAATCAATCCTCTATAGCTTACAGTCGATTTGCCTCAAATAAATATATGTATTCAACAATGCGTAATAACAACATCTCCTATTAGTACTTTGTATGATATATATCGGCGGCCCACGGTGTTAATATCTGGCGCTGTGATCTTCCACGCGGAATCATTTGCGGGTAATAAAGTCAATCGTGATATAAAATACACGCTCCGGTATTTCTACACGCTTCCACGTTAGTTTAGGATGTGATTGAGCCATTTGTATAAAAAAAAGAGAAAAAAAGAAACAATAAAGAATCGGCGAAATTAAAACATTCAGGAGGAATCACACCGCCGGTCGACGTGGGCTCGCAGTAGACCTCACACGGCGCAGTTGAAACGGCGTTATCAATAAACGCCTCTTCAACTCCGCACCTCCCGCTCTGTACAATCGACGTAACAAATTGACAGCGTATTGACAATATATTTCCAGTGTACTATGTCATGGCGCTCGGTCGTGAAACCCTTCTTCCCGTGTGATTATCTCACAAGATGCAAAAAATTAAGGCCCTGACAGGTAGACGCCGATGCGCCGAATGCACCCGGTGCACCCTGGTGCGACAATGTTCATTACCGGGATTCCGTTAATCAGGGTGCACCGAGATATACGATTTGTCCGATTTTCCCGGCTCGACGGAGTGTACGAAAATAATGTTCGCCTAGTCTGGTTCTGCCAGGGCGCAGGGATCGATCTGTCCGGACCGAGGCTCGAAGAAGCCGAATCTCCGCAAAGGGTTGATAAGGGCTTAGAAATTGATAAGCCTCGATCCTGGGAAGTGGAAGTCTTGCCTCTAGTTCTTCCGATCAGATTTATCCCTCTCCCTCCCACCGTCTGCATCAGAAATTGCTCGCGAGCTCTCCATGCCTCGTCCGTGCATCGAAGTCACCGCACGAACGTCGTCCTCTGGTAGGATAATATCCCGACGAGATTCAATATTCCGCTCGGGGAGTCATACACGTTTTTCTTCCTCCGCGGTGTCTCGAGTAGTAAAAAAGTACACGGCTAATCTAACGTATCAAAAAGCATCGGGCTTTAACGGGGCGTCCGGACGAAAAGGCGTCGCGAACGTCGCGTCGGTTCGTTGAAAGTGGGTGCTGTTCTTTGGTAGTTACTCGGGGAACGGGCTGATCGTCAAGAACAATATATATATATAGAAAAAAAAAAGAAAAGGAGGAATAAAAATAAAAATAGAGAACACTGGAGAACGTACGACCCTCTAACTAATCTGTACTTAAGAAGAGGCACGCTCGAAGTCAAACTAAACGCCACATAGGTATGAGAAAGAAAGCCCGCGCTGGATAATTACAGGACATTAAATAATCATGCTGCCGTACAATCAAGAATCCTCCTAATCGCGCTAATAAGTAACGATAATAATAGGGATAAAAATATAATAAACATAGCGATAATCGTAGCCACGGATGGTGGACACTAGTAACCGTAAAAATAAGGGGTAATAATAGCAGTAAGAATAGTAGCACGAGTAGCGATAAAGGTAGCGGTAATAATTATGGTTAAAAAAAAAAAAAGGAAAAATAATAAGAGACCTAAAAATTCAATCTCTATCTCTCTTTCTCCCTCTCCGAGGCGGACCGACCTCTCTGGCGAGGTCGATCGAGAAGGTGGATCGTCACCCCCTGCAACAAGGACCTCTGTACCCTTCGCACTTTCTGCTTTTTTTTTTTCTCCGTTTACGTTATTTTCAGCCTTCGTCGCATCGGCACGACGGCAGTGTTACGCTTTGGAAGCACGTTGGCGGCACGTCAGTCCCCCCAATTCGACAAACTTCCTCGACGTCCTCCGGGAACGTCGTCCCGAATCTCCCCAGCCCGAGGACCAAGAACACCCCCGTGCGATGAACCGTGACAAGATCACCGGCAACGACGCCGGATCAACCCGAAAGTCCCCAGGTCCAGGGTCGGTTCGCGGGAGACCCTGGACCCGTCAGCCTCTCCTCCGCCCAGTCGTCATTAAACCGCATAAGAAACTATGTACTATCACGCGAGCATCCGTGGAAATGCCGAGCACCAGGAACGTTGGAAGTCGTGCAGAGACTCGACGAGTGACCCTCCAAGGCCAACATGGGGGTCCCTCGGAGCCGCATCCTGGACGAAAGCGTCTAGGAGGGATCCCGCCCCAAGAGGACCACCGGGTACCGGGGCAGGAGAGGCGGGGGTTCGCTCCAGGAGGTGCCTCTCGAAATACTTCCGCAGTCCTAGGCGGACCTTGACCAAGGCTGCCGGTCTCGTCGCAGCACCCGGGTCCCGGTCGTCGGCAGCTGGTGGACCTCTGGGGAGTGGTCGTCGACGGGACGCCCAAGAATGCTTGATACCGGCGCGCTCAGCCCCCGGCGTACGGGGGCCGGTACCGCAGACCGGTTCACGATCTGTAAATGCGGATAACGTCCCTGATGGTCGCCCTGCAGAGCGGGCAGTGGCCGCCTCCCTTGCCCCGCCACTGCTGGATGGCGCAAGGATAGCACATACACATGTGCCCGCACATGTAGAGGACACTGTTGATGTTCCTCTCGTAGCAGATGGAGCACTCGCTGGGCTGTCCGGGGGTAGGTTGAAGACCCTCGCTCCACTGTTGCAGGTGAGACGAGGCCTGGGAAGTGAGGGTGCCGTCGAGGGTCTGGTAAGACACGGGGTCTACGTAGGTGGAGGACCCCGTGCTGGTCATGGTGCCGGTCAAGGGCGAGGACTGCCTGGAGGACCCTGGATGCGGTATGGGAGCCATGGGTGGAGGCGGTAGCGGAGGCAGGTGAACCGGAGGCGGCGGGGGCGGCAGGTGAGCAGGTGGAGGGTTCCTGTGGGAAGCCGCGGCCGCCGTGGCGTATATGGGCTGCGGCGTCGGTGGCGGCGGCGCCGGGTAGCTACCCTGAGGAGGCAGGTTCACGACCAGCACCGTTCCTCCGCCGACCGGCTTAACCTGGAGCACGTCCGAGAATCTGGAGAGCTCGGTGGCGGCGTTGCTGTGATTCGAATGTTGGTTCGCAGAGGGAATGGGCTGTTGCTGCGGCTGTTGTTGCTGCTGCTGCCTAGGAGGGGACGTCGGCCTGCTGGCCAGCATTCTGACGCGCTGCGTGCTCCCGTAGACGTCGACGAACGCCCACAGCTGGAGGCTCTGGTCCACGTGCATGACTACGTTCGGTGGCCCGCCGTTCTTGCTCATCTGCACCTCGCCGTAGTGGGTCACCGTGAAGGCGATCTCGTCCCCGGGTTCCGGACACGAGGCCACGTCCTTCGAGACGACCCAATACTCGGACCGGTCCAGCAGGAGGTCGCTGTCGTCGGGAAGATCTTCGGCGGTAAGCCTGGCGGGGTCGCAGGATGTCAGGCCCAGAGCGAGGGCTCCGACGTACAAGGGCTCCGTCGCCAGGATCTGCACCACGAGGCGCTCGCCCAGAAGAAGGGGTCTGCTGGTGAACGCGTACCCATGGCAGAATTCCGTGTCGCTGCGAGTAGCCACGCACTGCTGGTTGCTGAAGCGGATGTTCCTGCCCCGGGTCCTAGAACGAGGAAGCAGGTGATTAGAGACTCATTATCTATGAAGATGACCTCGGTAATTATGCGGTACCCTGAAGTTGTTGATATATTACCATATATCGCTATATATTCATATATATTAATATACTTACGGGTGGAAGGGTAGCGGCGCGAAGAGCACCCCTGAAGGTTGAAACCTCAGACCTGGCAGGTCGACGTCGGGTTCGTGATGGATGGACATGCTCTGCATGGACGGAACGACGATCCTCTCGACGTCTCGGCCAGCGTTGCTGGCGTCGTCCATCGCCGAGTGCCTGCTGTGCTGGGCATTGTCCTCGTTGCTGTGCTCGGCGCTCCTGCGGATGTTGTTGAAGTGCTGCCGGTTGGGGTCGACGAGCTCGATGGCGGTCGTGTTCCCGTAGACGTCGATGATCGTCCAGAGGGGCCCCTTGGTCTCGACCCCGCTGAAGAAGACTCCCTTCTCCTCGCCATTGACCCCGAAGTGGACGTCGCCGGCCGAGGTCACGTAGTAGAAGAGGACGGTGTCGCGCTCGGCGAACCTCTCGGCCAGGGCCTTCGCCCAGTAGCCGGGCTTGTTGGTAAGGTCGGGGCAGGCGTACTTCGGCAGGCCGTTTCGCAGGTTTATCGGGTCGTTGCTGGTGAACCCGAATCGGATCACCCCGCTCCAGTTGTCGGAGATCTCCAGGAACTTTACGCACACCTGGAAGAAAGGGATTAATTAAACCCAGGTACAACCTAGTATATCCCGATCATAATTAATAATTAATAATACTTTAATCATCGCTTAATCGTATTTTTCATTTTTTAACCAGACGTCGCGACATCCCCGCTAATATGCGTAACGAGATCGGCAAATTAAGGGAATTCGGACATTTCGCGGTGCGTTAACGAGCCCCACGCCCTGCCTTCGAACGTGGGCCCCATTGGTGAGAACAATCCAGGCGATTTAAACGGAGATGATTTTTATTAAGCCACCGGCCAGACGTGTTAATTAGAATTTTTATGCCTAAGCGAGGTGTATGGAATCCGTCCCACGACTTCTCGAAATCGGAACGGCACCTAGACTCGACCTTTGCGGCGACATCTCTGTCGAAAGCTCTCTTAGTCGTAGGAGGATGCCGCGCGGCCTTTTCGCCCACGTCGATCTCCCGATCGTGGAAGAGCGAATTTCCTCGGTTAAACGCCGTCCAGGACCGGCTAGAATCTCGATTCTAGCGTGCCGCAGAATGACCGACATCGCCCACTTATTCTGCCGATTACTCTTCTACGTGTGTACGCTCGGGGCCGGTGGAACGTCCTAAGAAACACTCCAACCAGGGGATACCAAGAGCACCAACGATTGACACCTCGATCGAAAATGGGGAATTTTTTTGATTCCTCCAAGAAGCCGAAATATAGCAATTCCATCCCAAGTCAAACATCGAGACTGGGATTTTATACACGAATCGATTTTTTTACACACATTCTTCAAGGTTTTCGAGCGTCCCCAATAGTTCCCGTGAGTGTAGCGGCGAAGAGCGACCATTTTCCCGATTAAGATGTATAAACTGTGATTTGAGAGATCAAGTCACGTGAATCAAGCCGACCCTGTGTCCATCCAAACAAGGCTGAAGACGTTGTGTAAGGGCAACGATCGTCATCCACATGGGGCGACGCTAAATCGGCGACCCACGCGACCACGTGGGCTCTTCAGGGTCGTTCGGAAATCGGCAATAATCCCTCGATTAGGTATCTCGAGACCATTCAAACTCCGACAAAAGGTCGACGCGGATGAATGATAACACGGCGCCAGGAATAAATCCACGTTCAGTCGGGATTATTGATAACGCGTTCTCGATTTTTCCCGGGGCTTTAATAAGGCGCTATCAGCGGTGCATTAAATCCCGAGACGGGGGATGATTATTTATCGCCAAGTGCGTCCCACCGATCGCATCGAGTCGCGGTTCATTAAGACGGTAGTAATTAAGGGGGGACTGCTCGTTGGAACATTAGTTTTCCGGTACGACTTGATCGGGAGCTCCGATAGCGAGGCAACAGGTATTTGCATGCGACCAAGAATGCCGTCCTCGAAATTTAATAACGCGAATTTATGCACGGAACTGCCCCAGCTACGCCGAGAGGCCCTCGTTAACGTCCATTGTCCGGAAAGTGCAATCAAGCAAAACCGGAATTAACGTCGACAAGTGGCCCCTCGACAATAGGTAAAACGTCTTCCTCTCACCTTCTCGCCGACTCGGACGGGCCTTGCGCTGAAGGTGACACCCTTGCAGAAGCTCTCGTGTCTCCTGGCGATGGTGCCACCTTGGAGGAGGCGGATATTATCCCCATGTACCTGGTGGAAGGTCAGGGGCGGCAGATTGTTGGTCCCTGCGCTGGAGGATCTGGGTGCTGTAAGAGGATAAAGAATAATTCCGTTAATTCCGTTAAAAATATTTTTCACGAGGTTTTATATATATATTTTTTTACACGTCTTCCAGGGAAGAGAGGGAGAGGATGAGACACGTCTCGAGGTATTTGGACGAAGGAAGGTGCCAGGAGCCGGATGGAAATATGGGAAAATCCATAAACAGGGGCGCGGGTCATTTCGTATGCAAAGTACCTCCGAGGGCACGCCGAGATCTCCCTCCGTGGTATTTCATAACGTGGAATCGCGCGAAATTGCAAATACTTCGGCGGATCGGAATGGCCGACAGGGGAGCACCAAGGACGGATATATGCCGATCGCAGTCTACACCTATTCGGCTCTAATGGAGGACGGCATAACTCGGGGAGCACAGAAGCAAGAGTGGAGGCGCCTCCGTAAGACCGAGTCGTGAGAACGGGGCCGGCAAAGTTATGGGATTTTCGGCCCGACCTGGAGGTACGATCGCTGATAGCGTTTCTCGACACCTCCTGGTTCGAGGGAAATCGTAAGTCCCTAGGTGATAAACCGGTCCTCGGGACGTATCGGCGAGGGAGGATCGAAATGTTATTGGCTATCGGCCCGTTCGGTAATTAAGTTTCCTTTTTACTCTCCAAGTTGAAACGAAACCCGGCGAATATCGATGCGGTCCGAACGTTAACCGATACCGGATTGAATCGATGCAACGCATCGGGGATTCCGATCGGGCCTTCGGTGATTAATCCTTCATGTTTGTCCTGTTCCTGGGGAGCGCAAATAACACACGGTTTCGATTAAACCGGCGATCAAAACCGGTAACGGAAGCCGCCGATATAGGAGACCCTACCGGAGAGCCGACACCGGAAGTCTCACGATTTCAGATCGACAGGACGCGCCGTACGGGTCGCGGTATCTCGATGCCTCCGATCTACCTATGGATAATTGATATTTCATTAAACGATTTTCTTTCCTCCCCCCAGGAGACGCGTTTCCGTCGAGCCCGCGACCGAAGAGAGGAAAGGGCTACGAGAAAAAGATTGGATCGACGTCGACCGAACCGCGGATCCTTCAAATTTCTTCCTCTATATTAACTTTAACATTTAACATCAGACATCGAAAACCCAAGGAACGGTTTTTAACGCGTGGCGACGAGCAATATCCGTCCTGTTGCACGTTTTGCACATGTTGGACCCCTCAGTCTTTTCTGTTTTTTTTTTTTTTTCTGGAGATAGTGCAAGACCGAGATCGATTTTTTGCTTATCACCGATTGCGCGCGACTTTCGAGATTTATCGACCGATCGGATCGCGAGCTTGGATCGGCGCCTTGTCGGATCGAAAGACGGACCCTCACTGCGCGTTCCGATACACGCGAGGCGAGGCCCGGATCGTTGGATACGTACCGACACCGGAAACCGCACGTCCCGGCGCCGGAAGTCCGCAGTCGCTCCACATATAAGGCTGCCGGTCGCGGCGCTTCGATGTGGCAGCCGAGTCGCAAAAGACGCCCCGAAACCGCGGGAACAATGGCCCCTTTTTTTTAAAAAAAAAACGAGAAGCGAAACTCGCTTCCGACTCCCTGAGCTCCTCCGCCGGTCGTTTCGAGGTTAAGTTACAAGCGAAAGCGTCCCCTAATTTTTTGTTTCCCGATTTTTTTCTTTTCCTCCCATCTTTGCCGGCCGATCAATCGATATCGTAAGATTGAAAAAATATACCCGTTACATTAGAACATTAAATGGATTTAAAGATACATGATTTAGAAACCCCTACATTTCCTCCCATTTTCTCCGCTCGATCCACGCGGTGAAAAATCGATGGAACTTCAAAGACACTTTTTACACAGCTGATTGAAATCTCACGTGAAAAAGCGTGAAATGAGAAGATTAGGAATTAGGCAAATGTATAAATATACGTGACATTGCGCATTCACCGAACTAGTGCATTTTTAATTTAATTCAATGTCATATTACGATTGTCATTAGGATGGATGACGAATGTGATGTCACAGAGATAGTTTCATTTTACTGCCATTTACTTGGGCGCCGAACTATTGATACTTTGTGCCAATGTAAATTTACATGGGCGTTTTTATCTAGGTGGACAGGGCAAATCGACATTCCCCTTCGAAGGAAACTAAAAGAGGAAAAGGGAGAAATCCACCGGTCGATTCTCACGCTCTCGTTAAGCGGCGCGTTAGGAACCAGTTTAACGGCGCGAACCTATCGACGCGATTAGAATTTTCCCAGTAACTCGGGGAACGAGTGGGCGGCGGTTAAGTTTTTCCTTTTCCGACTTTTTCCTGCTTGCTGTCTCCATTTTATCTCGGCGAGCGGAGCCGGGTTTCGCGAGCCTCTCGAAGGAGCCGACGAGGCGATAAAAAGGAGAGACAAGGAGGCGGACTCCGGAGGTGAAGAAGAGTCGTTTGGGTTGTGACCCTGACACGCATGACAGCCCTTGAGGCCTCCTCATTATCCGACAACAATTTCCGACCGATAACACGTTTCGCGAGCACCTAACAGGAGTTTCTTCCTCCCCACGGCCTATAAACATAAGCCAAGAAATAAATTAATAATTAAGAAATATCGTAAAAATCATTCCCAAGGCCTCGAAAGAATCGGAATTTCCCTCAAATTTATCTAGGTTTTTCTTTCGAAGCATAGATCGGTCTCCTTCTCGCCGAGATTTGCATGCAAGTGGAGAGTGCGTTTTTTGAAGAAAAAAAAAAAAAAATAAGTTACAGCGAGTCTCGATACGCGGACACTCGACCGAACGCATTCCGCGCGGTCCACGGTCGGCCGAGTTCTCGGTGTCGATTACGCCGATCGATCTATCGATCGGGCCGCGATCTTACCCTGCAGCTCGGCCGTCATCGGACCTCCTCCATAGCGGACTCGTTGTCTAGGCCGATCTCTATTGCGCAAGCCGTCTTACGCGACAACTATTCGCGCACGGCGCCATCACGGCAAAAGCCGCGCGCGGCAAGAAGAGGATTGCGGCACGGAGGTAAGAAGGACATATCTACGTGCGTCTGGCTCTCCCTGCGGCACAAGAAGAACCACGGACCCGAGTAAATCCCAAGAATCGAGATTAACCAGCATCTATGGTACCCTTAAACCCATTGAACCCCGAAAAATAGCGAATTTCCTGAGGAATCTCTACGATACATCTACACCGAGAAAAGAAAAAATGACAATTAATGAATAATTATCCCAAAACGTGAGAATTGATCGGGGATTTAAATTAATACCTGTACCCCCCAGGACTACCTACACTACGCTACTAAAAGTATGAGTATGAACATTTGAAAGGGAAATCTTAGTGGTTAATTTACCCCATCTGGTATGGAGTAACGTCGCTAGTCGTCGATCTAATGAGATGCAACGAGATGCCGCAAAGTGGAGGCGCTCGAGCCGACTCGAGAATTTGTCTCAGAAAATTACCGGGCAATGTCTTATCACGCCAACGATGTCCGGTGGGCCGATTAAACAAATAGAGGGATGTAGGTCCGGCGTGTCCCGTGTGTAAATCGATCCGGCGAGGATCCACGCAGTAATTGATTGATAATTTCTAAAGGCGCGTGTACCTGCGTCAGGGGAGGACTAATTACGAGCAAAGTACCCGAACCAACAGGTTACTCTATTTATGAGATTGCGGGAATTCTCTCGAGCGGAGTGGCCGGACTCGACATTGCCGATCGCGGATCAAGAGAGAAGGAGGGGGCATCTAACGGCGACGTTAGTTGGGGGTCGTTAGAGGGGGTCGTTATAAGGGATCGTTATGAGGGGTCATTAGAGGGGATCGATCGCGCGAATTAGCCCAAGTCGGGTAAAATATGCATCGCGGGAAGGGAGGAGGAATCGGGTCTGCCAAAGTGGCGATACGACTTTGCCATCCTCCGTTCCTCTCCGAGTCACGGTTGGCAAAACCGCGACTTGCAGCCGGCAAGAACGACTCCACCGAGTGCAACGGTACGTCACGAGATTCCCACGGGTTTGTTGTCGGGAGCACCAGAGGTGGAGGCAGGGGGATTCCGGTAAACAAATTTCATCGAGGTCGGCCATTCGAGGCGGGGACTGCTCGTCTACTTTCCATGAACGCAACATAGATTAATATAAATATTAATATAATTTATCAACATTTACACACCATCGATTGGATTAATTTAAATATCATACGTATCAATGCATGAATTTAAATATCTGGCTCAAATGTACGACATCGCTGTGTAGCGTCTCATATCGGATATATCGTAGGATATGATATCGAGATTGTTGAAACATCTTGCAACGTGATATAATATTTATATGCGATCGGTGTAATGATCACGGGCCGATGGAAACCAAGAGGGTCATACGTTGAAATTATTTCCGATGGGAGATAAAAAAGGAAACCCCCCTTTTTTTCCGGCAAGCTGGCCGTATCGTCATTTCATTATCCAATCGCTTTCCCTCAGTCTCATTTTCAAGGGGATTTTAGGCTGGCGCAAAAAGAGAGAAAAAAAAAAGAGAGACAAAGACCAGCCTCGCACGTTTCGTAACGACCGGGTTTCTTTGGAGCGCTCGTTTCAGGGTAAATAGAAATGCCTCCTCGCGATACGGTTGGAAATCTCGAACGGTGAAAAAAGAAACGGATTAAGGGGGGGAAAAAACAATCTAATGATGATATCGCGTACGCTGGCTGTATCATTTGCCGACTCGGTGACGAGGAGGCCCCGGAGAGGTGGGTACCTCAATTTCGATGATAAACGCCGAGCCGGAATGCCTCGATCAATCGAAAGTATCGAGAACGAGCCGCTGATCGATCTCGTCGATTGCCGGAGGATCGATCGTTGCGAATCTGCTCTCTCCTATAAAACGAGGCAACCGAGCGTTTGTTCCTCTTAAGAAGACCCCATAAAAATGCTTAATTAATTATTAACCCGCAATTGTCTAAATTTAATAATTTAATACTGATTATCTTTGCGACAAGGAGTTGCCAGGGAGAGAAAAACGGGATAATCTCCCTCCCCTTAAAAAGTCCCCTAAGGAATCCTCACAAAAGAGCCATTATTTATTAATTATTAATTCCCAATCTTTTGGTTAATTTTCCCTGTTTAATTTTTCTTTCCTTCGCAACGAGGAGTTGCTAGGATGAGAAGATCATTCCTCGGAAAGGATCGCACGAAACGACGAGGTGCCTCCGCAACGCTCGATCGCAAACGGAGCGCTTTTTGCGGGAGCAATTATCGCCCCCGAGCACGAGAGCATGAAATCCCGGAGTAGCGAAGAGCACGGACGTCGACGGCCTTTCGACCAGAGGAAGAGGAAGGAGGTACCTCCGGATAGGAGGCTGCGAAAGGTCGGGATCATTTTTTCCACTCCCCTGTGACCCGCCAAGAAAGCCGCCAAACTCCAAGGCGAGTCGAATCGCAATTAACTCCATGCCGAAAAGGACATTGCCCTAATCTCGGAGTATCTAATAAGAAATTTATCACTCGTCCAAACGATGAGCGACGAGACCCCTCAATTTGTGAGAAATCTCTTTATTCCACCCTGGGCGGCGACGAGTTGCGCCGTTGCGTTACATCGCGTTACATTGCATTATGTTGCATTATGTGGCATTACGTTCCATCGCGCTAACTGCTTCGTGGGAAGCAAGCGACACGGTTAACACGGAAGTAATCCAGCGAGTTGATTTACACGGTGGCCGTCCTGGACGAGTCTCGAGGACGACTTATGGGGAGCTCTTGGGGCTTCCGTTAGGGTCGTCCTCGAGGGCACTCGTAATTTCGAGTCGGTTTCGGGGTAGAGGCGGTCCTCGTGGGAATGTTTACACCCCGAGAGTCCGCGTAGCCTATAAAAGACCGTGTTAGAAATAATTAAAACGCCGCTTTCCCTTTTTTTAAGGCTAGGTGGGAGTCCCGGGACGGGGGTCACCTCGCGGCGCCTTTTGTACCGCGGTGCACCGGGTACACGGGGTACACCGGGAAGGAGGGACCGCAATAGCCCTCTTGGAGGTCTGGTTGAAGGTTGACGTGGCTCCGGAGATCTGTCTTGAAATAATTCAGATGCCCCCTGATAACGAGAAGCAACAGGCCTCGGGTGAGTGCGCCATGAAATGCCACGAGGAGGCCCTCGCCTCTCGAAGGGAAAGGGACGTCGTTACAAGACCGCTCTTTGTGGTGCCATTAGGTTATACGCTGCCAGAGGGAACGAAATGTCATTGTCTCGGGATTAGCCGTGAAGTTTTCATTGATTTCCGAGCGTATAGCCCCTGGGGTATCTGAGTACCCTACCGGAGTGCATGATTAGAGTGCGGCATCAGAGCGCCAGTACTCGAGTGCAGGATTCGAGTCCAGGACTCGAACCCATCATATCCAGCTCCAGGAACCCGAGATGGACACCCGAGTACAGTTACATCGCGGAAGTCGCGGTAATTTTCCGAGTTCGGGGGGTTATTTCTAGGAGGAGCCTCGTTCCCACGGCCGCCGCCGTGATCTTTGCTGCGCTACATAGTCCCGGCCTAGGAGAGGCCCCTCTCTCTCGGTCCTCTTTCTCGCTCCGCGATTACCACTCCATTTCCCTCCTCCGGGTCCTCCCTCTCTCTCGCGCCCCCACTCGGGCCCTCGTCGCCTCTCGCTCGCTCCCGCGGGAGAGTCGGGACCTCTGCGCGGGTGTTATGCAACGCGTGCACTCCGCGCCCTGGCGTCTTCTGGCAGGATCTCGTTCAGCGACAGGGATTGCCAATAATTCGGGTAGTAATTCGATCAAAAATACAAAATCTGGAAGCCATACGGATTAACGATAATTCTCACTCAGCGCGCCCACTACACTAAAAGCCCATCCACTGCTGTTCAAATATGTTTCTCGTTCAATGAGAATTTTTTTTTCAGGGCATGAGGTGCATCGCTGGGAATAAATTTAGAGGGTGCACGATATCAGGTACCGTAGAAGCCCTCACGGATATGGTATAGTCAAGTCCAGGTGATAGTTGGGTCGGGTCGTGTACACGTACATATATGTATTAGCCTCGATGCACGTTACACCTCGGGTCGTCATTGTTGAGAACGTGAACCTAGTCATAATAGAAGTCGTGTTGCGCAGGTCGGGTTCCTCGAATAAGTACAAGGACGAGCTTCCCGTGATAACCACGGGGCATAAATTCTGCGTTAATTACAGCGTTAATTACGTGTCGTAGAGTACTATGGGACTTCTTTTATTTTCGCCGTATTTTTTCCCGTGAATTCACGTGAAATTGAATTATTGCTCATCGGCCGGAGATAAGGACAAGGCGTATGAGTAAGCGCGAGATAAGGTGGTTGCCGAGATATCGACACGTGTTATCCGCACATCCGCCACCCGAGACAAGGCCAAGGGAGGTGAAAACGAGCATTGTCGAGTAATGACTAAGAACTTAAAATTGTCGGGACTCAGGGGGAAAGGACTGATGAGGATGCCATTTTCCCCGGAGCCGTCGAATTACGTAGTCCTGTCGGTCCTGCAAACGCGTCACTCGGGAGGATATTAATAGTCCTCTCGGCCCTGCTCGCTGATCCAGGGGATATTTTAAATCCCCCTCATAACCGACCCCCGCTGCGTTTCTCTATTCTCGTCCTCGGCTTCCTCGGGGTTGGTAAAGACCGGGCTTTGGGCTCTAACCGTATTTCTACAAAAATTGAACCGCATCTCGCTCCGCAAATATTTCCAATTCAGTCAGTAATCTCCCTTTCTCCGATATTCCCTCCTCCCTTTTAAGCGAAATTCCCTGCGCCGACGTTATAAATTCACGTATTGAAAAAGAAAAATTTTAATACAAACCGAAACTTGAAACGCAGTACACGCGAGATCGCACGTTACGAAATGGACCTCCACCCAGAAAGTGAAACGCTTTATTTCTTTTTCCCCCTTGCCGTTAATTATTATTTCTACGATCTATATTCATCGAGGCGATCGAACGTTTTTGTTCGTTGTCTTGGCGAGTTGTCTTAAATTTTTATACCGAGTCAACCCCTGCTCTCGAAGGACTCCGTGAAAGGTCCCCGAGCGACAAGTGCATATTCCCAGTGCGGTGCTTTTTCCGCGGCAACTTAGCCCACGCAAGCACGAACAATCGGATTAACGAAGGGTCGACGGGGATTTTAATCCCCGGTAGGCCAAGCTTCGCGGGGGGGATCGTCTCCACTGGGAAATGCATCTGTCGGTTCGCACGTTAGGAGAGCCGCCCCCGCCTGCGGGGGTGGACCGACAACGAGGGACCAGCTCCCTGAACATGGGGTAATACCGCTGCGACAGTTTCGACATGTTTATGGGGTGCCTTTGAGGCGACCAGGGCTCGACACCGATCGCAGATCGGATCAATAGCTTATTCCGTCGAATTAATCGCCATATTCGTGGGGCGCCATTGCGGTGGTATAAACACCCCCGGGGGTCGATTTAACCCTTTTACTTCGAGTTTAAAAATCGCAATAATTTAGGATCACATTTAGAGATATTTAGAGATATTTAGAAATATTAATAAACATCGTTCTAAGATAGGAGAAGCGTTAGGATTGGCGATAAGGGACGATAAGACGTCGCCGACGTAAGCCACGTAGATGCGTATCGATTTTCCGAATTTTATATCGCAGAGATAAGCACTTCTCGCTGAGAGAAGGCCCGATTAAAGGTGTCCCTCGATCCAAAGTACCGGCAAGGGAAACGCCTAACTTTCAAAGGAAGCTGCAATCAAGTCGCTCCAATTGTCGGCTGTTAAGCAGGAGAAGATGTTAATCTTCGAGAGGCGCTACGGAGGGTGGTTAAAACTCGATCGTTTGAGGGACCGCAATTACGGTGTGCGTCACCGTAATAACGCGACCGGAATTGCGGTATACCTCGTAACGACTCCATTATGGGACTGGCAGTTATCACGGCCATTATCAGCGCGAAGGAGGTATATATTTGCGTTATAATAAATCACGGCGAGAAGTACACCGATTCCCTTTGGCACGGATTCTCGTTTCTTCCCTTTCTGCCATTATATTTGGATAATTACTCGGCAATTAAATTCAATAAACCGCGCGATCGATCGATTTTCGATCAAAGTGCAGCGCCCTAGAGACAGTTAACTCGGAGCCAATATGGCGGCGCGCTAATGGAATTCCATTTCCGGGTGGAGTGCGTGTCCCGCACGCGAAAAACGTACTTTCGTGGAGCTCCTTCGTGACCATTGACATGGAAATCGGACAAATCGTTCCGTCGAGGGGGCTGGGCAGCAATCCTGAGCCGCCCGGAGGCGAAGGAACGGAAGCGAGAATTTTTCGAGGTTATGGCTGATGGGTTTATGGGCGACGAGGGGCGGCGTCCTTAAGGAACTCCGAACTGCCCACTTCAACGAATTGTATACAAAGAAAGAGACATCTGCACTCGTTACCGAGAAATAGGACTTCATCAAATATATATATATATGACGACAGGAGAGCGCCCTTTGGAAGAAATGCTCGCTAGGTTAGCGAATAAAATTGTAGCGATGTAATTATACGTTCATTGTACGTGTATGTATATATATTTTGTTTATACACTCTCGTTATTAAAATTCGAGTACTCACCGACAACGTTTCCAGACAATCTGAGTCGAGCAACCCTCGTGGCCCTGCCGACCGTGAGCGGCCTTCTTGGTCGTTGGCACGAGAGCGACATCCCGAGAGTGACGCCAGCACACGTCTCGAATACTTTATAAGCGGTAATTGGGCGTCTTAGAGAGGAAAGAGAGAGGAGTGGCCAGTGACAAAGAGGCCCCGCGATATGCCTCGGCCCGGCGAAACGCGTTGCGCAACGGCCTCGCGCACTCTGCGGGAGGAGACGAAGAGACGCCGCCGAGCCGTTCACTTCCGGCGACCCCCGGAGGGGTCGACGCCGAGAAATCCGAGAAGAAGCTTCCAACCCGCGCCCAGTTACGCGTGCTTCTCGATAAGAATCGAAAAAAACCGCATAAAGCCCTCCGAAACCGCGAAATCGAGGCCTTCCTCTCCCAGAATTACCAAAACTCGACGAGGGTGGTTTCGGCGAGTGAATCCAAGATGGCGGCGGTACCGGAAGCGCGCGCCATGGCGGGGACGCGCACTCGAGAGTCAAATTTCGAGGCGCGAAAATTGAGGGATATTATAACGGACTGTGGGGGCAAGAAAAAAAGAAAACAAAAATGATTTCCAGATTATGAACGTAGAAGGGGACGCGGATGGTTCCGACGGGGATGGAGAAAAGCCGACTTGAGACGCGCCCGAGGTTGCGCGGCGTCCTCCCAGGTGGCGCCAGACGCGCCGGAAAGGCGGAGCGGAACCGGAAGCGCACACGGGGACGCGGAACGGAGTCGGCTCGGCGGTTAGACCGGAGGAACGGAATCGCGCGGAGTCTTTCGCGGAGTCTCTCGGACGGCGCGGGATTCTCTCACGGACATCCGAGGAAAAGGCGGGCAGCGTGAGCCACGCCACTATAACGACTGGCGTTGCAGAACCAAACTCCCCAGCTGCTGGTCGGGGCCCCGGCCCCGACACGGGTGCGTCCCTGTGTGCGACGGCGGCGCGTCGGTGTGCGCGCCGGCACGATATCCTGCGTGTCGTAGAGGCGCTAGTCCCTTTTCCGATAGCGCTGCCGAGCGGGCCGCCAATCGCGCGCCGCGTCTTCCGTTAGAGCCGGGGCCCTCGCCGAATTTCGTTAGCGGCCTCGAACGCGGCGATCGGACTTCCCGGATTCCTTTGTCAGTTCTTTGTCCGTCAACAGGAATCCCGGGGTTCCGGGAACCCGGCTTTACCAGGTAACGCTCGGATTTTCCAATTTCTTTGTCCGCCTACGAAAATCGGAGACGGGTACGAGAAATTCGGATTCTCCGAAATTACCCCCTCCCCCCCGGCCCCCTTCTATGACGTCACGCGTAGGGTGCGATAAATAAAATGCGAGTGAAAAAAAAAAAGAAGAAGAAAGAAAAATATAGAAAAATGGAAACGTCATTTTTAATGGGTATCGAACTCGAGTATTTGTACAAGATGTTAAATATTGGTATCCTCTGGGAAGAGAGTCGATGACTCGCGTTTCCCTCGTCCAGGTTAGAATGGACGTGTTTTTCCTTTCAAGGATTTTATGTAATCGCGAATGTTCTCCAGATCGGGTTTTTCAAGCGTGACTGGGGATCGTTCGGAGATTCGAGGAGTGATAATTGAAGGGTCCCATCTCCGGTCGGGCTGATAACGGGAATCCGGGAATCTGAATTTCCCGGAGCGAGGTGGCCTATCGCGCAGCGGACTCCGCGCAGGCGGGCGAATCGAAAGTCCGATTCCGCGAACGGGAGAGCGCACTACCGCGAATCGGCCGCGAACACGAGTGTTGAGATCGCCCCAAGGCCACCAAGCTATCCCAGGGCACCGGGTCCCCCCAGGGACCCGCGGCTCCCGACTAGGAAGAATCCCCCCCCCCCCCGACCGCCGGGGTACGGATTGCCGACGCAACTTCGGGCCGATGGACCCGCGGCCAGATTCGAGTCGTCTAATCGTACACTCGGTGCGACAGAGCTCGTACGATTTATCCATCGCTATCCTCGTTAAAAATGGAGCCGAAAAGTCCGGTACATGTTTTTTCCTCCATCGCGTACTTTCCCTTGTAATAATTAATTCAGGATTAACAAACCAGCCGCGTCGCGCTCGGTGCGACACCCCCCGACTCGCGCTGCATCGATCGACGCTCCTAGGGTGTTACTCGTCAATTAATGATTACAATCATCGGGAGGCAACTTGCGCACCTTTGGAAAAATATTAAAGGAGTCGAGAAGACTCCTTTGTACGGTAGTACCTGGTAGGGAGACGTTCGTACGCGCCAGTGCCCCCTTAGGCTTCTTCGCAACCCCTCGAGAAAGCATCGCCTCGGAGCGGCCTTTATCGAACAGGCGCGACTTGTGCCCTTCCGACTCTGGACTTCTCGTCTCCAGGCTGGGGTTCGTTTAGGGCGACAGTAGTACCAACTTGGACCACTCGGCAGCAGTCTCGGTCGAGCAGCTGCCGCGAGCCGAAGCAAGGGGATGCAACCGCGCAACGGTTGTGTACCACCTGGCCCCGGCGAGCCTTTGCACCGGGCCCAGTGGCGTACCACTGTCCCGGGGAATCGCCAACAAAGGGTCTTCCCGAAATTCCGCCACCCTCCGAGCCCTGCCCCCGGATGCGCCGCCAATGCCCGCCACGGCGGAGTCCACCCCGCGAGGTCGTACATGAACTTGAAATGCCGATAATACGCGTAATCCCGAAATAATTCCTACGATTGATTTCCGACTCACTTCCGCAAGATCTACTTATCTAAACACATGAGATCAGGAAATTCGAAGCGAAACATAGCCCATGAAATCGTGAAATATGAAATCGCGTCGATTACAAAAAAAAAAGGAAAAGAAAAGAAAATTGAAAGATCGATTTCGTGCCGATTAAATGCAACAGGTGGAATTATTTGTTTTGGACCTCCTTATCTCGAGCGATGCCACGAGGTACAATGAAAGTCGTCACGATGTGCGCTTGATAATTGAATTCGAATATATTTGAAAGCCCCGACGCGACAGCGCGTTAAATTACACGAAATTGCCTTAGGAACGCACTTACGCAACGGCGTCAGAAATGGAACCAAGGCTTCTCTCGTTCCCCAGACTTCATTTGCCGTTTCTTATTTCCCGAAGAGCCCATTTAACGTCGCTCTTTGGGAAGGACGTTCAGTTAACAGCGGCGTGATTAACCGTGGAATTATTTCTTTTGATTGGCAGGTCGTAAGGTACAATCGGCCGATATAGTCGGACTCCTGGAACGACCCCTTGAAATGGAAACTGGCCGTGTGAAAATCGTTAAGCCTTATCATCGGAATGGGCTGGATCAGTCGTCGAGTCGAAATGGTTTACGTCTTAGTCGTCGTGAATGTCGATGACCTAACGCAGCCCCACGTGCACTTACAAGGAAACATTCCCATGTGTCCGCCCTCGATCTTATTGATTTTCATATATGTTGAAGAACACAAAAATCTNCTCTCAGATTTTTGTGTTCTTCAACATATATGAAAATCAATAAGATCGGGGGCGGACACTTGGGAATGTTTCCTTGTTAGTCGAGACCTAGGACACGTCATCCACGAGGCTGAGCTGGTACTTCATGACTGGTACCCATGACTCAAAAAAGGGCGGGGGGCGTAATTTTATTTAGAAAAATGTTTACAGAGGGGCCAAATAAAAAGTCAAGAGGGAGAGAATAAAATGTCGATCGACAAGACGCGGGGCAGCGGCTCGATGTTGAATTAAGGACACATCTGCTTGCACTTCCAGGAGCAGAGGGAAGGAGGCGAAGGGGGCGAGGACAGAGCAGAAGGCTGCACTTCTTTGGCCATAATGGCATGTGAAATTGTCCGGCTTCGAGGTGCAACGTGTACGAGGAGATAAGGGGGGATGGAGGTACGAAGGGAAAAAAAAAGAGAATTGCAATTAATTAAAATTAATTAGAATTCATTTGAACCAGGCTGAGCTGCACTCGTGCTGGAGACGATACGTGGGAACGAGTTTAGCACGTCCTTTAATCCGGACAACTGGAAAACTCCGACTGCGGTAAATACTTTTAATGTCGCTGCATCGATTCGTAGGATGCCGATGTCTCGCAGCGAGAAGCCATTACGGTTTAAGCTTAAGACATTAAGGCGGACCAGTTGGCCATCCCTACGGATGGATGCGCGTTTCCTTAACGTAATGGTCGGCAATATGCAATCCTTTGCAACCGGCCCATTCTTGCGTTTTACAGCCTATCATTGTGTGCCGGGCATAAAACGCACCGCGTAAACGGAGTTTGAGCATGATTCCGCGTCGCGACTCTGAATTAGCTCTCGGCTAGGCGGCCATTTTTTTTTCCTTTTCTCTTTCTTTTTTCTAACTACCGTGGAAGTGAATAGAAACCTGAAAAAAGAGTATGATTCCCCGATCGGATGGAAACTGCCTATCGTCCCGGGGGATTTGCAACGAAGCATCTAACTCTCCCGTGCATACTGAAATTGTCCAATAAGTGCATTGCCCATAACTGCGGGATAAATTGCAGGAGAGAAAATGGATGGCTCGGTCGCGAAAGGAGGAGGAGGTGTCCTTCGTCCGAGCTCCGACGGCGAGAATCGCGAGGAATTGGGTGATCAATACTCGCAGCCGAAATTTCCCAGGGTAACGGGGAAACTGGCAAAGCCTCGCCTCTCCGTTCCACCGATGCGTTTCCCCGGGGCTAATATGATATTCCGAATAAATTACGCGTGCGATCGATCCGGCCGTCCTTTCAGCCCCCACGATCGCGACATTAGGCTCGGTCGTTCGATCACCCGAGGTCGCGTATCGCGATGGGGTTGTCATTGTCAAAGAATTGCGAGAAAATTGCATAATCCCCACTGGCAGCCCGAAATATCCCGTACGACATACGGGATAAATTATGCATCCAATGGCTCATTTAGAATTTCCAAGCCCCCTCGATCTGGAGTATTCACAAAATCGACTCTGTCGTTCGGCGAAAAATCTCGCGAGTTATCGTTCCCCCCAAAGATGCGAAAAATTCCCACGATCAATACTCGCAGTCGAAATTTCCCAATGAAATTGGGAAAATGCCAAAACCTCGCATTTCCTCCGGTCGATACAATCTTCGGAGTGAATTCAGCATGCGATCGATATTTTCCTATTTTTCTTTCCCCCCCTTCGATCTGGAGGATTCGAAAATTCGGCGAAATTCCAATTATCATTTTAATCCGAGGCTTTTAGCGACAACCCCATCGCGAGTTCGCACCCTTGTATGGGTCGGGGGAATTGAACCCCATCGAGCGGCGTAAGGGCGGTGGCGAGCTCCGCAGTGCGGCCGTTCTATAGAATTTCCATGGATTCCGGCCCGGGCTTGCCCCCCCCCCGCCCATGGGGGTTGACATTGCGATAGAAGCTGTATCGATCCCAGCCGACACCAGACTGGCTGTTGTCAGGGGGTTGATAACGATATGCAGGGTGGGTGCGGTGCACCTGTACCCGGGTGCATATACAGTTTTCGGCCACGCCGGTCCAGGGCCCAAACTCCCCATGGATCGCGATCGCCGAGTGCTCGAAGATGCACCCCGCTACCCTTGCGAGTGCACTTCCGGGGTTGCAGGAGCGGAGGGCCCTCGGCAACTTCCGGTGCTCTCGGTCTATCTCCCGCGAGGCCTCCTCGTCGCTCTAGTTACCGGGGAAGGGACGCGTGTACGAGTGCACTCGCGAGTGGGTGCAAGTGGGCCGAAAGTGTGTCGATACGGGGATGCGTTTTCTCTGCCTTACCGACCGAGCGCCATTTGGCTCTAATTAAAACGCGCTTCCGAGTCCTCTTTTAAGGAGCATTGTCTCGGCGTCCGCTTCCAGGCGGTTCTAATTAGGGACCCCTTGTTTCTCTTATTAATATATATATATTTTTCTTCATCATAATTTTCAACATTTTAATCATTCCAAAAGATTTTCTAAAAATCCTTCAACCGATCCACTAGAACGCTGGTAGATATTTTTTCTTTCTAATTTTCAATGATTCTTCAATCACTTTTCTATTCATTTCCTTTAACCCAGCCAGGACTCTCGAGCAGCCGATACGAGCCGAGGGCAACGAGGTGCAGGGTTCAAACGAAAGTTTGCATGTGAATGCCTAATTAATGCACGGCTAGGAAACTACCCGATCCTGTCCCGATTTCTCGAATTTATTCCCGATGCCCTCCCGGCCGTCGATATACCAGGGCGTGGATTTTCGTCGCCGGCGAAGCGGGAGGGCCGGGATCGCATATTCATCGGGGCCATTTACATGTGAATTCTCACGGGTTTCCATGGGGTTTCGGGAGGATTTTTTTCGGAGCCTTTGGACCGGGGGAGAGGCCGGAAGGAACCGGGGCGAGGAAACACCGGATCCCCTGGCAGGATGCGAGAGGGTCCTGTGGTAGGAAGTTCCCCCCATTCTTTTTTCTCATTTTTTTCCCCTCCTTTTTTCGAAGCCAATAACGCCACCAGGCGCGCCGCCTGCCATGTCGCTCGTGAAACCAAGATTGCACATTTTTCAGGTGCAACCGAAGCTGCACTTGCCGCAAGTGCGATGCTTCGTTCCTAGGGCAAGGCGACCGAAATATAATCGGAGGACAAAGGAAAGGGTATGACCAAGGTGAAACCAAATTTGTTTTTCAGATGCAATTGAAGCTGCACTTGCCGCAAGTGCGATGCTTCGGGTCGGCGAAGTTGCGGCTTGCTTCGGTAATTTTCTCCCCTCGTTCCTAGGGCAAGGCGACCGAAATATAATCGGAGGACAAAGGAAAGGGTACGACCAAGGGACTGTCGGCTTCGGTATAAGATCAACGCGACAAGACCGACGTCCCTTGCCTTCCTCGGACTTATTGCTCTCATTATCCCGGTGAGTGTCCGAGAACTTTCCCAGTTTACGCGGGGTCAATGGTTCACAGTGGTTCTCCTCTCCCCGATAAAAGCCCTCCACGATTCGTGTCGCCCCTCGAGGCAGAAGTTCCATCTCGATCTGCGAAATGCACTGCGAGTGAAAAATAATGAACGAAAAAAACTACGTAAAAATTAATAAAATCACAAACGTCCATTTCAATACACCGTATTCGAGTTCCGCAAGTCCGTGAATGAATCCGACAAAATTTCATAATTTATCCTTTGCAGATAACCACACCACGTATTAATTATTCGCGTGTACTTCTCGCCACTATTCCGCTAGTTTCAATTCAATCTGTGATTATATCTAGGAAAAATTCAGGGAAGAAAAGAAAATTTCTCTGAGCATTTCTGGCACTGCTATACGAAACGGAGATATATCGGAGGATTAAGAAGACGAATCGCGGGTAAATGGGTTAGAAAAAATCGGAGGACACTTCAGGTGAGACTATCAGTCCGCGGTTATCGGTCGGCTCGGCTAAACCACCCCTTCGTTCACCGCTGCGCGTTAATCACTGAGGTCTAGGTAAATGCGATTACCTTGCAGCCGATATGACCCCGAGGTGCATGGGCGAGTTCTTCCCGGGAAAGTCTCCTTTTTCTTCTTACCAATGGACCGTGGCAATTTCATCGGGGCTGAATAATCCCGGGATTACAAAGGGAAGTCTCGAGCTCGAGCGAGCACCATCGGGAGGACGTAAAATTCGCGAAAATCAGGAAATTTCTCGTACATTACCGGAGTAATCTCGATGATACGAGAGATCCACCCGAGAAAGGAGAATCCTGAACTTTTCGCGATAACCCGAAAAGGGTGTGTTATCCAGGGTAGTAAAGCGGAGCACATCAGCCCGGAAATCTGGGACACGACTTAATCCCCGGGATGCATCGACCGGGGTCGTCGTTTGCTGGAATCCGCGGAGGATTTCGTCGTTTACACCGTGATTACATCGGCCGACTCCCGGGGGTGTTCGGGTCGACTTCGGGAAGGTAGTTAACTGCTAACTGGAGAAACTTCCCCGGGTCCCTGGGGGATAAATCCACCGTCAGAAACGCCCTGACGAGATATTCAAGTCCCCCAAGAAGACTCACCGTCCGCGCAGCAATCATCCCCCCAAACTCTCGTTAAATCTTCGCCAAACTCGCTAAAAATTCTCCCCCCACTTCTGGGCGCATCATGCCCCTAAGTAATGAATAAATCCTCCCAAAGGGTACCAACATATCGATAATTCCTCCCAGGGGGCGGAATAATCGTCCGAGAGCCACTGATCGCGCAGTCACGTCGACATGTCGCATTGACCCTTGACTCATCTCGCAATTAAATCATCTCCTCGAGCCATTAATTCGTCCACTTGCTCAATGAGCCGGACAGCGGCGCCGTGGCGGAAATTGTGCGTAGGTCGCGGGTCTTTACATGAAAGGTGGGCGAAAGGGACGGGCTTAATCGGCGCGAATAAAAAAAAAATAAAAAAAATCCATAGTCGCGGAGGAAGGGAAAGAAGTGATACATGCCCCGAGCAAGGGAGATGGGAACGGATAGAGGTGAATAAAAAGAGAAAAAAAAAGAATAAGTCGGAAGTCAAAGGCCGAGGCGGGCGTTCCTCTTAGATGTATTCCCCCCCGTGCCTCTTTAATATTCAATCACTCCTGGGAAAGGAGGGGTCGACTCGTAGGTACTCTTAGCTACCTCGAAACGATATTCTTTACGACCGGGCATTTTTAGCGGGCCTCTTTACGAGCCATCCGAGGGCCTGGATGCACTCGCAATCGAGTCAAATTGAGAGATTAATGGGATTGTTTGGCCGGGCCCTATCTCGGGGCGGCCGCCGTGATATCGCGTTTATTACGCTCGGATTACACCCTTAGGGGTGGTATTATGGGGAAATTGCGCGATGCCGGCCGACGATCGCGCCGGCAAAATCGAGTCTAGGTACCCTCGGTGCAGGAGATACCTCCTGGACGTCACAAAAAGGCCCCCCGATTGGCTCCGATGGACCGAGGAAAATGTCCCATAACTGGCCCCGAGCATCCTGGACTCTACGCCGAGGACTCGATCCAACGACATGTTTATTTTACCGCTTAATTATATGCTTCACCGTTTTTTTTTTTTTTCCCTAGGGAGGAATTAGTTCCTACGAGCCCCTCTAAGGGTGCCTCAGGATCGGTCAGTCCTGTTCGAATATGAGTTTTCGCATCCGAAAGTATACTTTGGAGAAGAAAATTCCCTCTTAGTGGTTCAGATAGAGAAAGAAGGATGCCACACGTGTGTTCAACGAGCAGCCGTAATCGTTAATCACCATCGAGTTGGAATTACACGGGGCAGTAATTCCGGGGCTATAAAGGGGTCGCGGCAAAGGGAATACTAGGTTTTTTTTTTTTCTCCAAGCAGCCCTCTAATTCGCGGCGAAGCGCCTCGACGAGCCTCGGCAACATTTGTTCCATTAAAGTCTAGAGGCGGCAACGAGCTCCCAGGAGTAATATAGGATCGGGGTGCAGGGTGGCCGCGCCATTTCCCCCTTAAAAAGTCAGGAAGGGAGGCGCAACTCCCTCTCAAGGGTGTACATGAGTCACTTGGAGGAAACCTTGCACTCGTAAATAAAAAAAAAAAAAAAATAAAGGAAATTCATTTCGATAAGAATTAATCTCGAAATAGGATACTTCAAGAATGACGTTTCAAATGAGTCACCCGTAAAGGGTGAGAAAGATGAGATGTCCGAAAAATCACAATCCCTTTGAGGAGGGACCGACGTTCTGCGAGACGGTCGAAAATCCGCGACGTGGGGGCTAAAAATAGCGATAAGCAGGGAAGGTTTGAAAATCGCGACAAACACGGAAGGGGATGAAGGGGGAGAGCAAAACCAGCCCCGGCGTCCCCGGTGTCTCAACATTTGTTCCATTAAAACCCCGATGACCGCCGCGAGTGCTCTTGCGGGTAATACAACGTCCGAGGGGGTTTGCTCTCGAAACGAAACGAAACGACCCCCCTGAACGGGGGGGAAACACAGGGGAAAAAAAGGAAAAACCACAACCGAGGGTTGTCGACCTCGATTCTCGCTCCACTGCTTGGCAGATCGATTTTACCATTTTTCCCGGCAATTCGGCGAGATATTTCCGGGCGGACCTTTCATATCACTCCCCCGCCCCGATTTCCCGATATCCACCACTTAATTCATCCCCTCGTATCGCTTTTTCGTCGCTATCTATGGTACCTCCCCCCCTTTGATCCTCGCCGCGCGTTGTCGCTCCGATAAGATGGGTATTCGAAAAAAAAGAAAAAAAAAGAAAAAAAAGAAAGAAAGAGAAAAATGTGGAAAAATTGACAAGGCAATCCCTCTCACAGGGAGTGTCTTCGATTGTCGACAGATGCATCGAGCAGCGGTGCGTCGACATGCACCGAGATAAGACGAGTTCCATGGAGTTGCTAACTCGAAAAAATTCACAAAGGGGACGCTGAAATGGCGGAACGAGAGTCCTTTCGAGTTTCCTCCTCTCTAGATCCTTCCATTTTCTTTTTATTTCCCCCTTTCCATTTTATCCAACACCGAGTATCGACTCGCGCGAGTGCAGCTCGCGAGTGCGCACTTGCGCCGGGCTCGAGTCGCGTTGTATGCACCTCGGGCGGCACTTCCGGTGCATCCGGCGGAAAGTACGCACGTGCTCGTAGTTGGGGTGTGCACCGACCTTGTTTCCTGAACACACGCACTCGAAACAGTAAAAGGCAGGTAATTCCTCCGACGGTGCGTCCCGTTTCGCGGGGAAATTAAAAAAGAACCCGTACCCGCGAGTGCATAATAAATAAAATATGGCCGACTAAGAGAAGAAGAAAAAAAAATACAAAACGGTCCTTAAACATTTCCGTGGATCGCATGAATCCTTTCCCGGAGCCTTAAGTCACGTGGCGGAATCCCCCTGAAGTAAAGATAAAAAATAAAGAAATAAAAAAAATCATAACGAGAGAGAAGGAAAAATTCCTAAACATTCACGAGAGCCAACTTTTCGGGTCCTTCTTCGACCGAAAACTCGTCCGCTGGCACGAACGATTTACGAGGCTCTTTACGATTTTCGAGACTCAATTTCCGGAACATGCGTAATCATTTTGCAGTGGGCGTAATCGGCGTAATGGCGTTCTTTTTGGCCGAGACCTCGCGAGGACCCGCGAGGGAGACAATGGGCCGGATCGAAGGGCAAGATTGTGCGGACTCGATAAGTGGGGGAGTTAATTCCGAGGTGAAAGAGAGGTAACGAGGAATGATCCCACGATCGGGACGACAATGACTATGTGGGGAAGGAGTCGCCGTAGAACCGGGTCGAGCTCTTTCGGAAGTCGGGCCCTCCGGCTCACCTCGGCCATTCACAGACCGGTGAACTCCGCCACGTTCCGCTGCTCTTCTCTCTCTAACTACCCCCCGTCTCCGTCCAGGGCTCTCTTCCGATGCGATCGGCTTCCGTGCGAGGCTCGAGCTCGCTTCCGCTCGCCGAAACAATGGCCGCGTCCCGAGGGCGCCCTCGACGGGATTCGAAGATCGGAGTCGCGGCTCCGGTCAAGACGCGGAGGATTCCGTAAGAGATGAAGACAAGATGTAGAAAGACTGATGAAAGAAAGAAAAAAAAAGATCCGTGACAAAAATCCCTGTATTCGTCCTCTCAAGAAAGAATCCCGTCCTGGACCCCAGAGTAAAAGTCAGAAATGATTTTCAATCGAATTTGCATCACCGCACAGCGTTTAAAGGGACCCTCCCCGACATACGGGCGAAATTCCCGAGCCCGGTCAAGGGATAGTGGCCCAAACGAGCAGGCACGTCCAAGTCTCCCTTGGGGGTCAACTCCGGACACGTGGTCATATAGTCCGTCCTTTTCCCTCTCTCCACACTTTTCATCAACACAGTTTTTCCGTACTCCACATTGATATTACTCGCTCGTGACACTCAAGCTCCTCTGGAAGGTGTTTTCTAATAAATTAGATATTTTCACCGGTGAGGAGATTCAGGTGGTGCTCCCACGTGACCTGAAGTAACTTCAGTCACGGATAGAGAGAGAGGAAAAAGATGAAAAAGAGAAAACTAGAAAAAGTGCATCGAAGATCGATCTTCCCTCGCGCAATGTTTTGGCGGGAGGCTCCCGATATATCCCGTCCGAGGTTCCTCCTCGATTGAACGGCGTTACAGCTGATAGGCAATACGGAACACCTCGAAACCGGTTCCCGCGGAACGGCTTGTGTGGGAACAAAGACAGGTTATTCTTGGTATGACGTCACACACAACATGGAGCGCCGGGCCAGTCCAGTCTCCGAGAGGCGGGTGGATGCGCGCGCGGCCGCCGACCGCTACGGGGAGGGAGAGAGACAGCCGTAACGCGTGGCCCGCGGGAGCGACAAAGAGGGCGACAGGGCGCGCGCGTGAGGACGGTCAGTGATTGCCGATGAGAAAGGAGGAATGCACGCCCGGGTAAAACGGTGCCCTACACGAGAGAGCTCGGCCCGGGACCCTTCGGACGGTGCCCAAGTTACCGAGTTCATCCACTAGAGCCCGCCTCCGTACGATACCACGATTCCTAAGAGAAAGAGGGAGAGAGAAAGAGGAGCTCTCCCTCGTGAAAACGGATCACCGATCGAGACCGATCGCTCCTTATCCCCTGTAATCTAAAAAAAAACCGTCCAATCTACGGCGAAAAAAAACCATGATAATTAATTTCCGTACCTCTTCTATTATTATCCAGATGGTACCTGCCTAACAAAACAAAACAAAAGAAAAAAGTGAAACTTCTTACGTCACAGTAGGGCAAGTTTCGCGACTCGATAGATTGAAATGAAAAGTGAAACACTCATTATCTTCATCTTCTTTTTTCTTTTTTTCCTTCTCAATGGCATGCAATTCAATTTCCCGGAAGGGGGGGGGGGGGGGCGATTGAATTCGAGTCTTTCGCCATCAAAAGACCAGACGGGATCCTCCTTTTGCGAGGAAGTATTACTGCGCCGTCCATCGTGGGAACCGATCGCGGTCGGCGCGATTTATACCGTCGTTATCATTCGCTTCGATTCCCGCTCGGTAGAACATTTCCTGTGACGAAGTACCATACCGTAAAGTGTATTTCCAGAGCACTGTCGCGATCGAGTTAGCGACATATTTATGGGATATTACCGGACGGCGCGCCGCGTTTACCCGATTTCTCTCCTTATTTCTTTTTTTTTTCCTTTCCTTTCCCGAGGTGCCTCCATATAATTTATAATAATTCCGGAATAATACGCGATGATCCGCGTTAATTCCCGGTAATATAAGCACCTGTCTGGGAACGAGTACCAGAAACCCGGTGGACGGAATCGCGAATCGAGGGCAACTCCCACGATCCCCCTGGAATAGTGCCGACTCGGAATGCCGACAAATCGTATTCAAAAAGCCCGCCATTTCGCCCTGCCGAGGAGATACATCCTCTCTTCGGGAGTTTCGAATTCCTCCGAGCGGATACGAGCGGTCGTTCCGGCCAGTGCTTTCCGCGCCGTGGGAACGCGAGGAAAATGGACCGAGTGGAATCCCTTCTTCCGTTTTTAATTTTTTTTTCTCTCTTTCTTTTTTTCGCCTTCCCCCGGGCCTTTTTATCAGCGCAACGGGGACAGCTCGTTCTGTCCCGATTGCCAGAGATCGCTGGGAGGATAAATCCGCGTCGCGACGCCTCGAGTCCCCCCCCCCTCTCTCTCTCTCTCTGTCTTTCCATTTTCCATTGAGGAAAGTCGGGAGTTCTCGCGAATTCGCGAGGAGGCTCTTTACCTTCCAATGGTCCAGCTGAGAATCTCTGAGCGAGTGAATCACCTCCGTAGAAGGAGCAAAAAGGACTCGCCAAGAGCCCCGGGGTCCTGGGGCTCCCCGGAGGTCCTGCAACCTCGCGAAACCAGAATCCCCCGTTCCTGTCCTTAACTAATTACCCCGGAATCGAAGCTCGATCGCGGATCGATCAGGCGCGACCTCCTAAGTAGGAATAAAATGAAGAGAAAAGAAAAACAAAAATTATTGTGATCTCATTGTAATATTGCAATACGACGTAAACTCGGTACTCGAGTGTGTTAAAGCCCTCTCCGAATTTCACGGGATTATTAACGCGACTGTGGATCATTAATCGATTTGTTCGGGGATTCATGATGTATATCGGTTCACTTAACTCGTCGAGTGTATTCACTTTACCGTCAATTTCGGCTTAAGTGGAAATGGAGGAAATTCGTGGATATCTTTCACGGAGGAGGTACAGACGGAGAGGGAAGCGATATCGCGCCTCGTGTCTCGCGACAAGTATTGACAAGGAAAAGAGCGAAAAAGAGCTTATTGGGCGTTTCCCTCCCACCTTGCATTATCGCCCGTCGTTTTCCACTCTCCTCGAGGGGGGAAACTAGACGGAGCCCTTCTTTTCCGCAGCTCTCGGCCCTCGAGCTGGTCTTTATTACTTCCGACACGAAGTTCCTCCGAGGGGTCTCTCTATCCTGAAGGGTCGTCGAATGGAAGAGGTCCTGACAGGGACGGAGGCCTCGGGATTTATAGAATTCGAGGGGAGAAAACCCCCAACGCGATTCTCTGATCCGCGGAAGAAGATGCCCCGGGGAGTGATAAAACACCGAATAAAAAGGAGGAATCGATATAACTTTCCTTCAACGGCGGGGAATCCCCGAAATAGCTATCCCCGCCGTCGCTCTCATCTCTCGAGACACCGTGAATCAGAAATCTTCCCGGAATAGCTGATCCCTCTCGTTAAAGGCGAAAAGAAATTAAAAGGATCATCCTCGTGAGTAAGCCCAGACGGAACTTGCGTCAGGAATTCATAGATAATCTCGCAACTCGATCGGGCATTTCCCATTGACTCAAGAGGAATACAGATTACCTACGAACGCCAAAAAAAGAAACGGTCGCAATAGTATCAACGATTCTCCTGCCGAAAAATTGCAAAAAATTATCAAACGAGTCTACAACAACCTCCCAAGAATAAAATCTCCCCTCGATCGCAAACGACCGACGTACAGTCTGTTATTCCAGGGATAAAAAAATTATCGCAATAAATAACACGAACAATTCCCACATTGTCATTTTTGTCATTCTCATTACTCGTACCTTGAGAATATTTTCGGGATGAAACATCGTTTCCGCGGATTTCTCACAATTTTCTCGAGGTAATGTTTTTTCTTTTCTTTTTTTTTTCTCCGAGCGCAGATGATTTTCTACTTGCAGGAAAGAGAGATAAAGAGAAAAGGGAGAACCACTGGCCCCAGGTGCGGGGCCAGGTACGAGACGTCGAAAAATTTACCGGCGACGGATCCGTCAGCTGTTCCTCCCCCGGTTCGTCCAGGTCGGGGCGAGGGCACCGGATCCGGTCGTTCCCGCGGGAGGAAAAACGAGGAACCAACCGGGAGGGGTGGCTCGTTTCAGGACGCCGAGGAGGAACAGCTGGGAGTACGGAATAATGGGGGACTTTTCGGGTCTCTGGACCGGCCATGGAAAGTCGGCCGACGAGGCGTGCTCCGTCGAAGAATGAGCCATGCTCGCCATGCTCCCAGAGACCCTGGGAAAGCGATTTTAGGAAAGGAAAAGCGGGGACCCTCCTCCGGGGCTCGTAAATCGCCATTACGCACACCTTCGTGGGTACCTTAACGCGCTTTCAGGCACCTCCGAGCGCCTTCACGAGGGATGCGTTCCGCGCATCCTCCTCATTCGCGTCGCAAAGCGGATTAAATCCGCCGCCGGTTTCCGCACGCGATGGCAAGGGCCTCGCGGGGCCGGGGATAAAAAAAATGCCGATTACAGACTGCAAAATGTGCATCAAGCAGGACTCCCACAGACCCTTTGAAAGGAGACATTCCCAGGAGAAGAATAAATCGCGGATAAATAAAACCGCCGGTAAAGCACGGTTCGTCGGCAGCCCTGAACCACGATGGACGATCATGGTTTATCAATTTGAAAATGAAATGGGAAAAGGAAGAAAAAAAAAAGATATTGCGTAGATCGTACATAGTCTTCCGGTGCGCGATGGCGGCGGGCGGCAAGTGGCAAAAGGGGGCAAAAGGGGGTAAAGATGGGAAGAAGTGCGGATTAAAGCGAAACGCCGCGTGCGAGTCTCTCGCTTCGCGCCGAGATTCCCACGAGAAGGGGGATCGGTCGAGCTCTCCCGCAAAGTGCTCCAGAAAAGGGGTTAGAGCCTTCTTAGCGTTGGTCCAGGCAGCCTCCCGGCAAGGAATACCCCGTACAGTTCTGTAAGCTCCGAAAAATCAGGCCCGACTTTTCCTCCCCTAAAGTGTCATACGAAAAAAAGGGGGAAAAAAAAAGAAACCTCATTCCTAATCAAACAATGCCATCGGATGCAGTGTTCCCCAAGATGGCTCGATAAGGCGGAGTATCTCCCCACGTCTAGATCAGCAGGCGATCAATCGGGCTTCCCGTTGCTCCCCGGGGACCCGGGGAAGAAAAATCGCCGGGAAAAAAAACTAGCACACGGCGAGTCGGCCCCGCGAAGTAGGAGGAGAAGGACCAGGAAGGAGGCGAGGAGAGAGAGAGAGGGAGAGAGAGGAAAGTCGCGACAAAAGGGGGCCGAGAGAGGAGTGTTCTACTTTGCAGTGGTGCGCGGTGCACAATGGCCGCCCCGGTGGAGGGAGACGAAGAGAGAGACGACGCGACGGGCGAGCCGCGAGAGCGACGAGGAGGGACGACGGCGCGAGGGGAGAGAAAAAAGTAAGAGAAAACGAAAAAGGAGGGGAGGAAAAAAAAAGGTCGCGACTGACGCGCGCTGTCGCTGCCATCTGATGAGAAAACCGTGAAAACCGGGAAAGCTTGGCAAACCAGGGATATATCTAGGGGAAAGAAGGGGTGAATGAAGGAAAACCAGGGCCACCTCCACCCACCCTCAGGGCTAAATCACCCGTTGAATCGAAACTCGGTCAACGGGCACGCCGATCCAGCTTAGAACTTAGCTTTTCATGCTTCGCCCGGCCTACTGCAACTGCACTCCGTGTATGCAACCCCCTCGACCCCCTCCCCTTGCCGGAAAACGAACTGAATTGCAATCGGTGGAGATCGCCGGACCGCGGGTCATCCCACCTGGAATCGAGATGGAACGACCTGGTCCTGGTGATAATGGAAGATTTGTCTACAAAAGACTAGAAAAAATAAAAATTAAAGATCCCCCCATTTTTTCGCCGCGACGCCCCGAGTCCGATGCACCGGACGGCGGGGGCGGAAGGAGGGACGCGTTAATCGGGACAATTGCGGGCAATTACCCGAGATCCGGAGTAATTCCTCGGGACATTTGCCCGCCGCGAGGCGTACCCTCCCCCCCCCGCGAGTCGGCCGCCGAGGTTCGAGTGCACCCGAGGAGACTCCCGAGGAGGATATTTATAGAGACGGTGCGCCCTTAATGCATCTACGGAGAGTACACTCGCAGTGTCGAGCACGATCAAGGAATACCCGATAAATCGATGGCAGCTTACTCGAGGGGCTCAAGGGGGATTCGTGGATTTAGAACCGAGAACTCGCAAAAATCGAGCCACTCGCCGTGCGCTGCACAACTGCATCCCCATGTGCCCCAGTCTTATGCAATATCAAGACCAAGCCCTCTATCGTAATACGTAATAATAAATGAGGGTCCTGAAATTATGAAAATGCCCATTTTCCCCAAGACTGAATTTCGCTCGCCACCAGTTCCCTACCCAGTAGGACAAATTAGGGGAAAAAAATTCCCACAGGTGAACACCCCCTCTCTCGTAGTTCTTATTGCACCCTGGTGCAGCGACTCATTCGACGGGAGCAATATAGGTCGCCCTTGTTCGCGACGTGCTCGCCCCGGGTTCGATTAGACCATACACGCGCGCGCGCGAGGGAGACTCATTGTTCACACGTCAGCGACACGCGACACGCGAGAGCGTGATAGGAGGTGGGTGGGTGGGTGGGAGGTAGGGAGAGAAGGGTAGGAGGTGACGAGGAAGAGGGGAAGGCCCGAAGGAGGCCGAGCGGGCGGAGAAGAGGGAGGTCTTCGATTTTCCGGGGCGGAAGTGCCGCTTCCGCGGCGGAAGCGATAGTTCCTTAATGGGGCAGGGGGGAGGAGCGGAATATCCGCTGCGGGGCCGCAAAAGTTCGACAAAATGGGACACGGATAAAGGAGACCCGCGAGTCGTCTACAAATAATTGATAAACAGCGAGGGAATTGAAGTGAAGAATTAAAACCAGAATCCCGGAACTTACGGGGTCACGAGGTATTCCCCATTCCTGGAAATGTATGGTTACCGGGAATATTGTATATGCTTCTATCAATTCATATTTACGAGCGATTAGCGTCGGATCTTGGCCTCCTAGACGTAGATTCACAGGGGACTCGTTGTGCTCCCGCTCCCAGATGGTAAATCGGAGAAAAACAGACACCGGGCCCATGTGTAATTGTTATCGAGGGCAAACGCACAATTAGCGATCGGTAAAGGAACATTGACTATGGAGAGCGAGGAAATTCCCCTCCACTGCGATTTTCCGAGAAGGGAATCTCGCGGCCTCAGTTCCCTCTTAAATAGACGCGGTCGTGACATGATCGATGCGCCAATGCGATCGATCCACACATATTCAGTGCACAATAAAAAATGCATGCTTCGATACGATACTTCAAGGAGCAACACTTTCATCTAAACGTTCCATTTACATACGAACTCGTATGCATATATCACGTCAGATTTATATACCCATTCGCGGTTGTTTACTCGTGGGGGTCAAATTATTTGCTGCAATATGAAATTACGTGCGATGTAAGGGGGGGATTGCCATATCCGGTAGACCTACGGGGTCGATAGGAAGCAAAGCTATCCGGATTATGGGGGTAAACGAGTCGGTAGGGAGTGGCTCTCTCACCTAGTCCCATCTTGCGCTTGAGCTTCTTGAGCACCTTCATCTTGCTCCTGAGGGAGGAGAGGATGTTGGTGTCCCCAGGCTCCTGCTGGGCCTCTACGGGGCTCTTGGAGTGCCGGTGATGGTGATGGTGGTGATAGTGATGGTGGTGCGGGTGGTGATGGTGGTGGGCGGGCACGCTGGCGCTCGCGTTGGCTACGTGGGTGCAGCAGTGACAGGGGTGGCTCTTGCTGCCGGCACCTTTGACCGCGCACTCTCCGGACACCCCCATAAATGTGGCCGGTTTGATCTGCCTGAGGTAGCAAGTCGAGGCTCCGCTCGGTCGTGACCTAACCTCGAAACGGAGTCCCCGCGAGAGGTCGGCGGGCCTCCTGGCCGCGTCGGTCACCGGCGAGACCGCGACTCGACTCACTGTCCCGGACACTTCGCCCTCCCGGTGCGGCACACTCTCTCTCCGGCGGTCGAGTGCGACGCGTCGCGACCAGTCGGGGTGAGTCCACCTATTCGAGTGACGCCGGCGGAGTGCGCACGTGTGCGCCGGACCACGTGGTGGACGCGCGCCCTCTCTCTCTCTCTCGGCTCTTTAGTGGAGCGCCGCGCGGTCCATCGCGGGAGGGAGGGGGGGTCGAGGTCGATAAAGCAGGGACCAACCCTCCGTTATCAGCGCGACGTCGGGCCGCGTGTTCGCTGCGACTCCCCCCGGGCGTTCCGCTAGAGCCAGTGCTCGCTCCTCGGGCGCTCGATGACGACTGACGGCTCGGCGAGCGTGCACCGAGGGTATGACCAGGCCGCGCGCGAGCCGCCGACCAATCCCCGCTCGCGCTGCCCCCCCACTCCTGCCCGCCGCCGGGCGCCGCAAGTGCGAGAGAGAGGCCCCGCTCGGCGCAACGGGAGGGAGAGGGACGCCCGACGACACCTGGTGGACAGCTGCCCTTACCTGGACGCACCGGGCTACCCCGTGGTGGTGGCGGCCGCGACTCCGCTTAGGTTAGGACATACGGGCTCTAATGGACGGGCTAATCGAACCCTCCGACATTTTTACTAGTCGGCCCTTCTCTCAATATCGCTCATCTTTTTTTACTCCTCATCTCCGGCGCTCTTTCCCGTCGCGCGGGGTAGACGAACCTTGGGAGCCGCACATTAAAATTCGGGAGGGACGTCGAATTTTGAAAAATACCCTGCAGAATGTATTTCAGATTCCTTTTTCCTGGCATGGAAAGGTGGGGAATTTTATCCAAGCTTTTTCTTTCCTTTTTTTTTTTTGGTGGATAATTATAACGCTTGGGGATCTTTGGAACTAGAATTCAAATTTCTTGGGTTATAGGGTCGAGGTAAGGAATTTCAACACGGGGACCATTGCGGGGTTGCAAGGTAAAGTTCCCGGAGCCTCCGTTATCGCGGAATGCGAGGACGGGGTCCTTTGCAAACGATCGCCAGGATTAGGATGTTATTAAAGGAAACGTGACGCAGAGCGGTACCGAGAGATGTACGGATATAACCCGGGAGTGTCCGGGGAAAACGACGGTTCCTCGGAAGGGGATCTTTTCGAGGTCTGGAATGCCTCCGTCCTGAGTCAGGACTCGTGGCTGCCGAAGGCATTGCACAAAGAGTGCACTGTAATTCACCGCACGTACCTGCGTATGTGCACTTTGCGCACGTGCGTCTCGATTATGCAAGTCTGGAAGACGGCGGGTATAACGCTACCAGTGCCGTGCGAACACCCGCGAACCCTGCACAATGGCTGGGACATCCGGATTTACCGCCGAGTTTTCCCACCCGAGAACCTGAAGAAGACCGCAAGTCGATCCGAGGAAGTCAAACTCGAGTCGCGAAACTAGCTCTTCGAGAAGGAACTTTCGGCCGACTTTCGAGACGCCTCGCTCTTCATGTAGATCTTCCCCGCTTTGCAAGGAAACCCCTTCGTTAACCTCTGCTGTGATTCATTTAGCATCCTCTCTCCCTCAGCAGGAATACACTTAAACCCAAGAATTTAAATACGTGTATTAATTTCTTTCCTAATAAATGTACCATTTTTTTTTCTCCCAAAGAAGAGCACGACGCTCTCGGCTTGACGACTGAGAATCTTCTCTTTGGAGAATTTTCGTTCCGTTGTGCAAGGACCTCGAGCACGTCGGAGGAAGATCGAGTTTCCATGGGATTCGACTCGTCTCAATCGTCCCATGGGATTCGAATCAGAATGCATGACGTTGGTAAGAAGCAGGGAAAAGCGCACAGCGTAAAGTCTCTCCAAGTGACGTCAGTGAGCTTCCCTTTCCCTGACAATTTATATATAAACCAGGTCGACATTTTCCACGGCATGGTGTTCTAAATAAAAAAAAAAGGACGGGGTAATTTTTAATAACCCGGAGTTGTGCTTAATTCTTAAGGTACCTTTTTGAAGTCTAGCGTTTGAGAAACGTTATTTTAGGAAGAGTCACACGACCCACAGGTATGGAGGCACCCTTATAATTTTCTGAACCATTAGAGATGGGGTTATTCAAAAGGAAAAAATTTGTCATTCCGAGATTCCTAGTCGAGGTTTGGAAAATTCTGGCGTAGGAAATGCGGGTCACCCGATTTCTTCCCTCCGACCCAGAGTTGTATCGTTTATTCCACGATTTATTAAAATATACGAGGTGTGTGGGTGCGAGGGAACGAAAGTTCAGGAGCGCGCATAAATCAACGCGGGGCCGAAAACTCGATGATAAAAAGCACCACCGAGCTCTCGTCCCCGAAGGGCCGTCCTCGCCGAGAGACGCGAGGAAAAAAGAAATTAGATCTCAGCCAGAGTGTATCCCGTATCCGCAGAAAACCGCAATGCGGTCCTCAGGGAACGTCTCAGCCTGATTCACTCGGGGAGAAATTAAATTTGCGCCCCGAGGAAGGCGGAAAGTCATTCGCGAATCTCGTTCCCTAAAAATCCGAAAGAATCAAATCCGCCAAAAATCCCGGTGTTCATCAGATTAGAGAATAATTTTATCACAGTAGCGTGTGATGAAGTATTGCAATTTATTGTTTACCTTAAAGGAGGAATCGGAGGAATTAACCCAGGATTTTTATTCTTCGATGTATCACCCCTTGGTGCAAAAAAAAAAATTAGTCCTGGCTCAACTACCTTCCCATGTGCACCGTGCACCTATTACACATCTCATACCGATCTCCCTTCAACCCCTCATGCAACCACATGTAGGGGTTGCCCACGTTTCGGCAGTAAGGTGCACTCTAACCGCGGTAATATTCGTTCCACATTATGCACTCTAATAGGCTGACTTGTTGATTCCCTGACGGGTGCCAGTAGTCGACACACGTGACGTCGAAACGACGGATCGATTGGACGTCGACGTGATTCCTGTTTTCGCTCCCGTCCTATCATGATCTCCTGCCTCGAATGACAAAAGACCTCCACCCCAAGGGGAGCATCCAAATCCGAGCATATGTTATCCTAACAGGCCAGAAATTATCCCCCCCGCAGAATTATCACACACCTACCTCCCAATTAGAAGATAAATACTAAAATATCTGAAAACTATTCATTTATCCATAAAAATAGTGAAGAAAAAAAAAATCATACATTTTTTTAACTACTGTTTGATTTTTTTTCTCTCATTATTCGACGCGTAGGAGGAGTTCCCTAGGGTGGAGGAGCAGGAGAGACGATATCTCGAGGCTCTGGGAATTTCTACGTCCCACCTAGGTGGAGATTCATCTCGCGCGATTGTTCCTGGATGGTGCACCCCGTTGACCGCTCGATGCACCTCTCCGTGAATTTCGCGACACCCCCGCGAGGTGCCCTTCCTGGGGAGGAAAACCTGAAGAGGAGAATGAGCGAGCCAGGAATTAATTCTTTTCCATGGACCTTGAGTTTCCGACTCGCGCAAGGCCGGAGAATTAAGAAGGGGCGAAATTAAGAGGGTGAATTATTTCAGTTACGAGAGTGAATTATTTCTCGTTAGAGTAATAAGGGAGCTGCGAGTCAAATCTAGAGGTCTAGACACGAGGGGTGGGAGTACGAGGAGGCAAGGTAAATACCGAAGATTTCGAAAATACTGTAAATCTGTGATAATACAATTCTTCAATAAACAATTATTTTCTCGTCGATGAAGATTCTCCCCAAGGCCGAAGTGCGTTTTCTCTACAATTTTAATATTTATAGGAAATGATTATAAATTAAAAGATGGACAAAATGACAAGGATCAAAGAGCCGATCGGTTGAGTGGACGGAGTTGTTAAATCCTCCAGGATACGAGGTTCGCCAGGAGACAGGTGAGAGGGGTGACCGGCCGTGAATCGAGCTCCGGCTTCCACCTCGAGGAAACGGATACACGGCTGGCTTGGCTGCGCCGACGTTCCTTCGGCTTTACCTAGAGGACACGTAGTTACCACCCACGTATGACGGTGACTTAATCGCGGCGGACTGCTCGAGGATTCCCGAGGACAGTTCCTATTCAGAGACGCCAGAGCAGATACATAACCTACCAAAAAAAAAAACAAATTAAGCGAACCTAATTTTTCACTAAATTTTCGCACTTGAAATTATCCGAATAATTCATTTTCCAAGAATTATCAAGGAACAAATAACCGACTTATAAAAATTCAGATCACGAGAAGCCATCCCCAGGGGTGTAGATTAAACACCAGAGAAGACGATGAAGAGGCTCGGTAGAGTTCCGCGTCAAATATATGTAACAAAACACATATGACTCCTCATGGTCATTAAATGTACTACTACCGATGGGGTAAAAAATATTTCCCTAGAGTCCTGTAATCGAAACAGCGTCAGGTTCGAGCAGCTCCGCGAGATGGTAATTTTTAAATGTTTGTCACGAGTGTCGCGTCGATAAATCGAGTTCCCTCCTCGTAGGGTGGATCGAAGCGATTCCGGCATCCATTCTCGGCGCTTTGACCGCGGAATCCCTTCATCGTCATCCGATTAAGTGGCGCGAAGGTTCGTCAACCCTGCCGCGGGTGTTGCGGGAGTGAACCGCGGCCGGGGAGGTTATCGAGTTATCCGGCGACTCGTCTCTTTGTCCGGAATCGCGGCCCTCCGATAGGCTCGCCGCAGATGGGCAGGGGTCTCGCCTGCACGGAGGCACCCGGCGAGGCCGCAGTCACCGCGTGCACGTAGTATAATGTGGAATAGCGGAAGTAAGGCGGATGGCAGGAAGTCGAAGAGACTGGCGCGTGCGCGCGAGTGGAGGCACCAACCCCTGAGCGCGCACACAGTGCCCAGAAAACGTGGAACCCTGCCCATTTTGGATGTGTATTGTCGGCTCGAGTTACGCCCGAGGAGGGCAGAGCTGCCCCCCGAGGGGCTCTCAACCCACCAGACCCGACCTACACCTCGCCACCTCCAACCTTCCCGATAAAACGCCCTTAATCGACCCAAGCTCCCAAGAACCAGTAAAATCGGATATTCCAAAATTTCACTCAGGCTTTCTTCCCCTCAACCGCAAATGAATTAAATGAATTAAATGAATTAATACAGTTCCTGGATGATAATCTCGATACTGCAATTTTTAAAATGGATCTTTTCCTCGTTTTTATGAACCTGCCCGTGCACCTCCGAGAGGAATAATTAAAACCTTAAAGCGCTTTTAATCATCCTAAGTCACCAGGGAATTAGGCAAAATGTGAGAGGGAAGTTTGAAAAACCTCGGGGTCTCGCCGCCAACCGAAAATGAATTAATATAGTATTCTGCTGGTGCTCCGGTTTTTATTGGTAATTTTTGGTAATTTTCTGGGAACTTTTATAAAGTGTCGGAGGGAGCCGCCCGATGAGTCTTTTCTCGCGAGGGAGAGCCCCTGGCATGGAAGCACCCTTTGCAATCCAGTTCAGATCCTCCGCCCTCTTCCCGGAGAGGGCGAGCGCACATCTGACAGAGGCATTGACCGAAAATACAATCTTTTACCCCCGTTCTGCCCCCAGACAGACAGCCGGGTCGGCGCAGGGGGTGACCGTGGTCTTCGGTTTAGCAGACTTTTTTCCTCCCTCTTTAATTAGGTGAGTCGAGTAAAAGATGAGGTTGCTCGACTCTGCCCGTGGACCCGGACGGTATCAGCTGATCTCAAGGATCCCCCACGATAACTCTGACACGTCGTATCAGGGCGTTACCGATGGCATTTAAATTGAATAATTGCAGTACTCGCGCGTACCGGGTGGCGGGGGCGTCGGCGAGGATTACCTCGGGCTCGTTTAATTTGAATTCTAAGCGTGCATATAAATTCCAGGGTGCGTGTGTCGGCACGATAAACGCTCTACTCGTAGATAAAGGTGTTGCTCCGCCGAGGAAGCGGAGATACGCTCGGCAACCTCGTGCGGAATTGACTCCTCCGTCGATGCAACAATGCACCACTCGAACCGTCGACTGAATTCGACTTCGCACGTTCCCTTTAAAAAATCATTTTTTTTTTTTTTTTTTTTTCATGGAAATCTCCACCCCTGAGGATAGGTACACATGGAGGAAACCATGTATTGGTACCTTGAAGCAATTTATATATTTTCTTTTTTATGGATCGAACCTGCGGGTGACAGGAATTTTTAAACAGTGTCAGAATATCGAGATGAATATGTATTTTATACATATTTTCTACACGCTTCGACTTCTTTCTCGCGAACTTTCCTGCCGATCCTCCTGCTCGAAACCGAGCTAAAAGAGCATGACCCCATTGCACCGTAATCTTTCAATTACCACTCAATTTGTTCTTACGCGTGTGAAGAGACACGCACTCTACGCACTTGCGATCGTACACGTGTGAATGTAGTCTTGCTGGACCATTGGCCGATTAGCGGGACTTAGAAGCGAGATAGGTGGAGGAATATTCCCCTCTTCTATGAGTCCTAGACTTATAAATAAATAATCTCGAGGAAGCGTTCCAATAAAAAAAAAGCTCTCATAGTTCCTTCACCGCGGTATGTAAATAATTCCCAAAAAGCGAAGATTGACGCGAGTCACGCCGAGCACTCCGGGCACCCTTTCTCGCCGAAAATTGCTCCGCTTTTGAGAATTTCGGTTCTAAAAAAAAATGTATATAGAGAGGGAGAGAGAATAAAAAAAGACGTTGAGAGAAAGACCCTCCCACGTTTCCATCTGCGTTCCCCTCGCTGACGGGCACGCGCCTCGGGGGAAGTTTCCGCGTTGGTTTTCCGGATTTGGGGCGAGTAATGTAAATAGAAACACGTCGGGGCAGATGTTCCCGAGGGTTGACGGCGAAGTGCACGCGAGCTGGCTACAGAGTTACTCGAGTCGCTTTTGCTTCCCGTTTTTTCCTTTTTCGCCTACTTTCGCGACTTGACCCGCTCCCCTCTCGAGATTCGCAAGATCCGACGACGCGCCGAAACGCGCTCACGGGATCGCGTTTAGTCATTTTATTTCCTGCCCTCTTGTCGAAAACGAGGCCGCCCAAGTCTGGAGAAAATTCCAGGACCCTCGACCTGGTTCCCGAAAATTTTCTTCAATTTTTCACATTCAATCTCCGCCTCGACAAAAATTCACTCTCCCGCTGCTCGGAATTTCACCTCGGAAACCTCGATTCTCGTTCCCCGGATTTTTAAGTAGTCGTTGGAAGGAGGTAATGTCTTTTTTGTGGGCAAGACAGGTCAGTTACACCAGAGATTATCCCCATCTCCGCGAAACTGGGGTCGCGAGTGCATTTCCTCTGCCGCTGCATAGGGTGCAGCTGCATAGGGGCGTCGTCTTCGGAGCCAAGGAACTCCTCAGCTGTCACTATTTCGCGTTAACAGTGCGAAATCACACTTACTAAAGGTAGGAGAAGTCACCTGTCCGGAGTTACGTGCAAAACAGCTCGTAATACCTGCATTACGTGCGAGATGCAAGTTGCATCTCCGGGGATGCGGGCTCTGCCTTACCGACCCCTCTTGGTTGCATCGATCCCAAAAGGCGATCCTAGAAATCGGAATGGATCGATTGGTCAGAGACAAGGGGTAATTACCTCCGAAAATAATGAATTCTCCTCGCGATGCGCTCGACCGAGCTGAAAAGTGCAAGTCTGTTGCAGTTACTAGCAGCCAGTCGCAGTTATGCTCGCCGTTACTTGGGAACGCGCGTATACCGTGCATTGTGCATCGAGGAGTGCACATGCATAATGTTCTTTTTCTATGCGGATTTTTGTTATCGGCTTCTTCAGTTCCCGAGAAGGCCAACAATGGCGGAGTATTATTAGGGCAAGACCCTGGAAAGAGTGACGAACCGTTTCGCTTCGTCAGAAGAGCAGTTCCTCGGAAACTTCAGCTGTGCCACCTTGAGGGAGGGAGATTATTAATTTACCTGGAAAATTAACAATAATGGACGGCGACCGAGTAATCGAGTACCCAGGGAAACAGGGCTGAATATTTCCGCCCTGCAATTCTTTTATCACGGTGTTATCCGGAGTTTCGGAATTTCCAGCTCGAAAATTCCCGGCCTCGAGGTACTCGAGGGGTATGTACCGTATGACCTCGAGTACGCGAATATTTATAGCGTTTACTCGCGGCGGTGCGGCTGAAAGAGGTGGCATAAATTATTAGACGGCAAAAGAGCGAGCCGAGACGGCGGTTAAGGGATCATCACGCGTAATCAGTTTTTAGGTGGCGACAAAGACGGCCATTATCTTGTTATTCAAATAAATTGTTATTCAACAGGGCCGGCCGCCGAGAATAGTGCTCGAGAGCGACAAGGAATTCTACGGGGAACAATTACGGGAAGTAATAAAAGGAGTACCCAAAGTACTCCCCCGTAAATGAAATAGAAATATATGAACAAGTACATCATAAATCAAGCCCACCCCCGGCTATTACATACATAGAAATATTCCTTATCCCCTTCTTTCAGCAATTTCCAGGAGTACATCCAATCGGGTGTTCCTTAGAGGCAAGGATAACCAGCTAGACGGAATTCCGCATACGCGGAATAAATTTCCGCCGAGCAGGTCGTGCTCGCGCGTCTTGCACCAGGGGATGCACACGGTCTGCGGTCGAGTTGCATCCGATGCACGTGCAATGGATAACTCCGTCGAGGGCGGTAACGCGAATTTCTGGGATCCTCCTCTTTATCCCCGGGGACGGAAATAGTGCGGAAACGAAGCGCCGCGGAAGTTTCATTAAAGTTCGTCGACCTGGTTGCTCCTTGGAAGGAAACTTCTCGGCCGAGGTGAGATCTCCGGATTTTCCCATGGCTTCGAGATCCGACGGAACGGACTCTTGTCAACGTCGAGAAATTTCGAAAAATCGGCAGGCCTCGTGAAAGATATTTTTTCTTTTTTTTAAAACCCTTGACACGATCCCGAGTGTAAAGTCGCGGTTAAACTCGAGCGATAAGGACATCCTGCCGACTAGGCCGCGGCGTTAATTTTCATGATTCCTTCCACGCTCTTTGAGACTTCAGAGAGGCGGAAACATGGCCGGCGTGAAGAGAGGAGATAGCAGATAAGGCGCAGCATCATTTCGGGTTGCCAACCCGGGGAGCAGATGCTCGTCCTGCCGAGAGACGCACGACAGACCGGGGAGCATAAAGATCGGAAAGGCCTACCGATGGGACAGGTGCTCCCACGGGAACTCTCCTGGTCACTCGGCAACGAGATCCCGACTCGTCGAGTGCATCGTATGATCTGGCCTCGGTACACCACTATATCACGAGTAATTATAAGCCACTCCAACAGTTCCGTCACTTACCGGCAACCTTTACGCTAAGTAATGCATTAGCGTGGTAAAAGTAATTTTTGTTACAACATTCTGTAAAAACTATCAACAGCAACTTTGAACGCAACCTTAAGAAAAAATAATAATAATTGCAAATTCGAAGGAATTTCTATCCTTTAACCTGAACAGCTCCGCGAAAAAAAATTTATTGAGCCAAAGGAATATTTCTTTGAGTAGGGCAGATAAGTCATTCCGTTGGTGTATAGTATTTTTTAGTTAACCTAAAAATGCAAGTACTGGGGAGCCTAATTATCTCAGAATGTTAGTTAAGGGTTGAACAGGTTGCCAGAAGACGGCGGAACTCTTGGAGAGACCCGATTTTTCGAAACTTTCCCTGGCGGGATTTCATTTTGAATTTCCAGACGTCATTTTCAGGCCGAGGAAAACCACCGCAAGACGTAACGCTTTACTCGCGGTGCGTAACTTCATTCAGGAAGTGTACCTCGGACTTCGCGAACCGCGCAGGAGGGAATCGCTCGTTTTTCCTCTCGCCTCTGAGAACGACTCGGCGTGGAACTAATTCGTCTCGATTTCCATTCAGTGAATAAACCACGGCGTAATAAGGCGCGATTCTTAACGGGCGCCAATTAAACTAATTAATCCTCCGACATATCCCCTCTAATTATATCTAAAACTTTATTAGGACTTCAGGGCATCCGTCTTCGTCTTCCGACGTCCTTCCCCCCGACGAGCTTTCCGCTCCTTGGAGTCACTTAGGCCCATTTTTCTTGCCCAGTTTTTTGCAAATCCTTCGGAGATTAATTAACTCCCAGAGGGAGAAAAAGTGTACCCACTCGGCGACCAGGACGTTCATTTCCCGCCACCCTTTCGTCCCCAGGAGCATCAATGGACACGTCAATCCTTCATAGCTCGACTTCGAATTTCGGATCTTTTGGATCCGCTCCAACCCTTAAAATCCAGCCCTTTAAAATAAATCATTGTCTCGCTTGTATGCGAGACCTTTGCACGCCTCGTCTTTCAGCACCTTTCAGAGCCGTCCGCTTTAATCATCACTTAATACTTTATCAGGACTTGAAAGCTCCCACGCCGGCTCTCTTTCCCCTCGTCCTTGGAATTCCATTAATTAAAATCCCGCTCTTTGAAATCACTTACAATTACCCTCTCGACGCGCCCCTGGGGTGTTCTCCCGTTTCGCGTTTCGCGGACCTGCAATAACTACTCCCGACAACGTGTAAATGTTTACGGAAGAAATTGCAAGCGCCATTCCAGAAGTCGCGCTTTCAAACGCCCGACGCCGTTTGACGTCACGCGGTTTAGTTGTTTATTTTAAATACACATCGTTTATTTATTTGAGCGGAGTTTAGGTGTGGCGCCGCGTTCGACTTGGCTTTGTAACTTTTTCGGGACCTGCGAGTCCCGCGGGGCTTTTCGTCGGGATTCAATGGTCCAAGACTCTCCTCCCATTGATCCAGCAAGGAGCGAAGGAGCCTTCGGGATTTCTCGATCTTGGCGCGTGTACCTTGGGATATTGCGGTCGTGTTCCGGATGGGCACAAAGGGAATCCTGAACAGCCCGCTCCCGGGGAAGTAATGCTTCCCTAAATGGCTTCGAATGACGGAAACTTCTTTGCGGAGAGTCCTTTCATAGTCGGCCCCGAATGCGCCGTCTCAAAAGACATAGGGTCCTCGTGAATTGCCCAACTTCTCCCGAAATCAGTTTCCCGGAAGGTTTCCCAATGTGACCCAGCCGAGACCAATGACTCCGAGGTCTCCTCTAAATGGTTTCAAACGACGGGAACCTTCAGGACCCCCGATGATCCTTTCCCCTTTCTCTTTCGTAGACGACCACGGCAGGAAAAAGATCGTCCGCGACGAAGGAAATTTAATTTGCAAGTGGTCGTCAGAAAAGACGAGTCCTTGGGGAGGACCTCTCGTTTTCAGGATGCGGCCAGAGATGTTTAAAAATTCGGGACGGTTTAAATCTCTCCCCCAGCTGAGCGAGGATCCTGGGAAGGATGCTGCCTGGAGATCAGCTGAGCCTCGACCTGTTCCGCAATTTTAAATCCTCGGCAGGTAAGGACCTCCAAAATGCAACCATTACAAAGACCAGCTGAGTCTTTTCAAAATTCCGGGACTTTCCGAACCGGCCCTGTGGGAGTTTCCGTTGGGCATCCTTGCACCAGCTCTCGTCCTGCAGACGCAACTTTGCCTGCACCTGCGCCTTAAATTTTCTGACCGGAAACTTCGAGCAACATGTCCCGGTCGAAAAAAAAAAGAAACAGTCCAAACCCTCGCGAAACACCCTAACAATATTTCCTGAATTTATTCAAAGCGCCGTAAAAAAAAATATAAACGTCTTGCACCTCAACTTGAAGAAATAAAAAAAAAATCTTGGATGCAATCCACGGTCGCCAAGTAATTTTCCTCCGGCGTACAAAGAGTAGTAAGTGATGTCGCTCGGGTCATTCATAAAGAACGGAGCCATTCATGTCGAGGGCGTCAGCTACAATCTCGCAAATTAAACAACGCGTCAATTTCCCGGAATGTCATGTCAGGGAGATATTGCAAAATTGATAACAGCGAGGCCTCTGGTTAAGTAAGGCCCGATACCGAGTCCGACAGAGCCGAAATGAATTTTTCTCCTTCGTTTCCCCGCTAATGGGTTTTCCAATCTCCCCATCTGATAGCGCGTTATCGGGTTCATCTCCGTGCTGGTTATCTGCCACAGAGAGGCCCTTTGTTCCGGCTCGCGGAAATTGTCAGCCGGCGATAGCCTCGTTAGGATACGGATTTTCGGAAGGCTTTTCTTCCCTCCCCGATTCATCGGACGGCTTTTCCGCGAGGTCTTTCGCGGCTTCGCGGAAAATACGAAAATAGAGTAAGCGCTTTTAAACCCGGCCGCGATTTCACGCGGCGTTCGGTTCAATTACCTCACCGGAGGATTTAGTCGAACAAGTTCGAAACAATGTCGGGGTAAAGCCTTTTCACCTGCTCGGACACCGAGAGGACCGCCGACGACAGCTCGGGAAGGGATATCAAATTTAAGAAGTATGAACGACGATTATTGATAATTAATTAATGAACCGGTTACGTCGGCCCGACATTTTGGACTCGGAGAGGGAGAGAGTAGGCTCTTTCCTCCTCTCTTTTTCTCTCTTTCTCTCGGGGCGGTGCGACAAAGGAATGGAAAACGTGGACGGCAGGTGCTCGCGCGTGCCGCCGACCAATCAGAAGCCAGTCTCCCGTGCACGAGGGCATTTATCGTTTCACGAGGTTCACGAACGATCGGGAGGGATGGGAGGCGGAATGGATGCGGATGTGAGCGTAAAGGTGGCACGTCTCGAGGATCACGTATGTGTGCAGGCAGACGTGGAACCGGATGTATAAATGTAGATGAGGAGGTCGAGGAAGAGGCAGACGCGGAGGAGCTGGAAACGGAGCGCACCTTGCGGCCAACCTCATTGATAAAATTCCACGAACCAACGGACAGAATTTCTGGACCTTTTAATCGATCGACCGGGTACCAAACATCCCTGCAAATACTTACTACAAATATACAGAGGATTAATATTGACAACAGAATATCATGGGAATCGAGAGTAAAGTTCGGCATCGCTCTTACCGTCACATTTTATTCTCCATTGGTTATTCCTTCGATTACTTATTTTTTACTCGTATTATCGATTGGTCGTTTACTTTTGGTTCGGTGAAAAAAAAAAAAGATTAAGACGAGGCTTCTTCAGTATTATGGATTTACCCGTAAAGTGGAAGTGGTGGTTATTGGAGTAAATTCTGCCGAAGTTTGCCGGCGAATTCGTAAATGGGCACTTGGATATGGCCGGGAGACGCGTAAAAAGTAAATTAATAGCATCGCCGACACCTTGGAGGCCACCTGATGCGCCCGACGAGATCGATCGATTAATTGTTTCAGCGTAATTGCCCGCTGGACGTCCCTTAAGACTTTCTCCGGTCGGTCGGGTGGGACCTCCGGGAATTTTACTGCTTTTTCTGGGAGACGCTGTTAAAAGCGATCCGATCTTTATCCGCGGCTATCGCCGGCCCGTGCTTAACATCTGCTCCTTCGTAACCGGCATGACTTCGCGCCCAATGTGGAGCGTGGAATAAAATACTTATTCTTGACTTATGGTACACGGGCAAAATTGACCAGGGCTTGAAAAAGAGCGCCGGCGAAAAACGTGCGAAAATCATCGCGATGAATTCCCAAGTCAATAACGAAGCGAGCCGTTGATCAGCTTATCAGACCGAAACGTTTCTCCTGAGGGATTAGAATTACGTCGTGAATCATCCCCGGAAATGTAATAGAGGAATTAATCCCCGCGGGGGTAAAGGGTCTTCGAGATCCTTTTTTCTCCCTTCCTGGTCCTTTGCTCCCGGGGTGCGTGATTTTCCCCGAAATCCGAAATTTATCCCCTCTCACCTCTGGTACGGGAATTACCGGCACCGGTTGCAGATCTCAAATGAGCTTCACGTCGGCCTTTAAAGTTAGCGCAAGGGACGTCGCGTGCGCCAAATAACGAGAAAGTTGCTGGCTGGCTGGACCACGAGTATGGAGCAGCTTGTCGAATGCAGCTGCACCTGGGTGCAACAGCAGGGAACCTAATTAAACGCGTTCTCTATCGCGTGGAGAAGGTGCAACCCCCGTCTTTGCTCCCCAAGCATTATCGGAACCACTGATCGAATTAAAACCGATCGATCATTCCAAATCACCCGAATTGCATCGTATGATGACCTAAGATCGGTGTGATTTTTTTTTTTTCCCCCGAGGAAGAAATCTCTTGCCCACGTCTCAAGTCGCGTTGACATTTTCCGTATCGCCTCGACTCGAGTCACGTCGCGGAAATTGCCGACGAAATTGAAAGAAGACGCATGCACGCCGCACACGTGGCCGGCACACCGAGTGCGTGTCCAATGAAGTTCATTATCTGAGGGCCCTTCCATGAATACCGGGACGGGTCAGTTGAATCATTTGTTGTTTATCTGCACGAGCCAGTTGCATCGCCGATAAAAAATTCCAGCCACGTGCAGCGTTACTCCGGGGTCCGTAAAGACGACATTAGGGTCGCAAATGAGGGAAGTCCGGAATTACCGAACCAGGATGAGAGATGCAACGAGAAGTCGAGGTGGAGGTGCAGAGGTAAAAGTGCAAGACCAAGTGCATTCGCTCGTCGAGTTTGGAGAGGGCTAAACTAGGGTCGCGAGTGACAAAAGTCGTGGATTAATGAGTGCGGATGAAATTCGATGAGAATTCTCGAAATGGAGGAGAGGGGGCGAAGAGAGGGACAAACATCTGGCCCCGACGAGTCCCAAATCGGGCCCAGTCTCCTCCTCGATGCATCGGGATCCCGAAGGGGCCCGATTATTTGAATAATGCCGAAGGTTCGAGGGTGTCCCCTCTTCATTCGGGGACACTGCGAAACGTCCCCTTTCCGGCGCTCCCCGCCATCCAGGTGAGGTTCCGGTCGAGGGGCCTTAGGTCCCAATCCGGGCCCGATTGCGCAACAATGCGCAACGACGTACAACAATCCTGCACAATGGAAGGACGAATCGCGATAGGTCGAAATAGCGGTCCGAAACAATTCGGCATTACCTGTGCACCTGGCCAGGGGGGGAAAGGAGCACCCCCTGAGAACCTGGAAATTCGCAGGTTGGATTTTCCCCGAGGAAGGACCTCCGCATAAAAAATACCTCGTATCTACACAACCTACGATATAATCCCCTTTCCCTGTAGTACCCCGATTTAAGGGCTAGAAAATCTGTTTACAGATATTTTCCAAATTTGTTGCAGAAAAATGAAATTTTATGGGTGACAGGACTTTTCTATCTTCCTCCTTATAGCCTCCATATTCACGTTGTGAAAGTTTATATTATTAGTGCACTCCCAATTCGGAGAAAAGTTTCGAATGACCTCTCAGATGCCATTTTGATATCGCCTTAATGCTGGGGCGGACAAAACCGGAAGAGGGGTGGCGTCGATATCGAGGCTGCAAGAGACACCCGGAAGTGGGGGAAGACCGACGTCCAAAAGGGGCAACTGTCCCTCAGGACCCCCTAGAAAGTCGAAACCGAGACAAACTCGAGGAAGCTGGCGGTTAGGGCCCGAAAGGGTTCGGTTTCCCGGGTGACACCCGCGCGTGTCGATTGTCCGAAATCGTCCAGAGCAAGAGGTATCTGTAAATCCAGGTGCGCCGTCCGATTTTCCAGGACCTCAATGGATCCCGAATTGCACTCGCCATTTCTCGGGGATGCAGCTGCGCGATCCTGGACCGGGGTAAACGATTGTATACGACCGTACGTTCCGAACAAGCCGCGGCTGAATTAACGTCCGTTAAGAGCTGCCACGATTACGGCGCTAAAAACCGACAAAATGCCCCGGAAAATTCAGAACTCGTTCCAATCCATTCGAAAATGTCAGCCAGAGAGCGATGGACGCAGACTTCGATATTAATTCCCCCGGGTCTAAAGCCAACGGGAGAAAAAGAAAATGTGGTCGTGAGATCGTTGACTCAGTCTCCACTCCACGAGGACGATTAATCCCGATCCTGGCTCGGTTTCACGAGGACCCTCCCAGCTGTACAGGACCTCCCCAACGACTCGGGGTAACTCGAGCCCCTCGGAAGAGTTCGACGCGTGGCAGGAAATCGGCCTTTTCCAGGGCGCGGAAATTCGATAAGGCAACGGCCGCTTCTGCATTAAGGACATCAAGAATACCGACCCGGTCGATCACTTCCTTCCTTAACTCAAATAGGTCCTCATAACTTCCAAATTAATGTCGCATCCGATTTATTCCAGTTAATTAATTATTCGTCGAATTAACAAAATATTTCATCGATACCATTCAAAGGAATATTTCTTTGGTTGAATGGATTTTTCTTTTTCTGGGTGTAGATTCCTCCTGGAGGGCGGTGGAGTAATTAACCCCCTTTTCTTCTCTCTAGGGTGGATTTTTTAGGCCGGCGGTCGGCACTAACGAAGCCGCAGAGGGTGGCAGGGGGTAAAGCGCAACTTCGCAGGCGGAGGGTCCTCGTCCGGAGGATGCTTAATTTAAGGAGCATCCAGGGGTGGTGGGGGACACGCACGCCACCCTGGGGGAGGACCGACCGCTTCTAGACGGGTGCGCGTATAAGGGCACGATATCCTGCGGGAGATTAGGACGGGGTTGTTGCCAGCCGGAGGTGCTCCTCGCAGTCAGCGAATGTCAGCTGCCTCCTGCGGCTCTCTCGGGAGAGAGCTCGAGGCGCAAGCCAGACGCCATTGTGCGATCGACAATACCAAACCGAACCGCTCACAACATATCCCATTCATTTTACCCACCCACTTTGCATTACCGACGCGCACCCCGAGAACCCGGAGGGTGCGGCCGGAGGACCGGGGACACCGGTTCCGCTCGCGAAATTCTCGCGAGAGGTCCTTCCAAGACCTCCTCCAGGATACCCTGTAAAAATTGGATCTTCCAGCGAGTCACGGTTTTCCCTCTCGCGAGAACTAACAAGAGGAATAATTCCAACCCTTCCAGGACCACCAAGAAAAAAAAGTCCATTGATCCGTAGAAACATTTCTTTGAATAGAATCAGAGACATATTTTTTATTCCAAAGGATAATTGCCACGAATAAGTTGCCGCGATCCCGAAGAAACGTCGCACCCCATTTATTCGATTTTGGGTCAGAAATATTTATCTGGCTCGATGAAACCTTTTATTCATTTTCCATATGAAGAATCGGAATCTCATTTCAGGAAGCGGGATTTTACCGTCCCTTGAGGGATAATTCGTGAGAAAATTCGCGAATGTCCTACGAGCCAGTCGGATGTGAAAAAGTTCACATCTCGCTAGAGTCGACGCGACGGAGAGTTTTTTTTTTTCTTTGCCCTTTTTCAAGAATTACGAAAATATATATAGGATCGCGATATCCGCGACACCCGGCGAGATTCCTCCCGAGAGGATCCCGATAGGCTCCGCTCGAGGGTCTCCCGAAGGCGCCATTCTTCGACTTTCGAGACATTGTCCCCGAGAAGAATGCGTCGTCGACACGCGTGACATCGGCGGAAGGCCCCAACAGGACAGGTTGCTCGTCTTGTACCTCCGTTAAAGCGGCCACCTGACTTTCGGCCGAAGACATTCTTCGAGGATCCCCTCTGTCGTGCCATCCGCCATTGTTCGAGGAGCCGACCCACGTGCCCAAAAGATCCCGGGCCCGAATCGAAGTAAGGCCAGACATTTCCTCGATCATCCTGTATCACAATTATCCAAAGAAATCACAACGCGTTTTCCATGATTCTCTAAAGGGGCTCCAAAATTAATCGACATTTTCATCGCCCTTCCGATCGACGACCAATAATCCTGCCCAGTATTATTGACATTTTCACGGCTGATCATTGGTATCATTTTCCAAAAAGATTCACGACACGTTTTCCATGATTTTTAAAGTACTTCCGGAATCCCTTGAAATTTGTATCGCGTCACAGCAATTCCGTCAAATTGTCCCCATCGACAATCAAAGCCAGGTCCTTTCCACGACATTATCGAGGATTTCATTTCTGACCATTGGCATAATTTCCCATTAAATTCACGACACGTTTTCCCGAATTTCCCATAGAGTTCCGAAAGTTCCCCGAAATTTCCATCGGTTCCCGGCACGGTGGCCGATAATTCCGCCAACTCGGGAGTATCGGCGATCAACGCCAGGCCCTTCCCACGACATTATCTTGGTTCGCCACGCTGACCATTGGCCAGCGACAATGCGGATCGTTAGGGTCGATTGTCGGGGGATTGTTTACGATTTCCCGAACAAATGGCGAGCACTCGGCCGGGATATCACGGCCAGTGGACGGATCGTCCATCGTCGTCCGTCAGCCGACGGGTGGAAAAAAGCCCTCGCGATCGGCCCGATATATATCGATACCCGATATCAAACGAGACGGAACGGCGCTCTGTCATCTTCAATTTCCACGCGCCCTCCTTCAGCCCCCCGTTTTATGGACGAATCGCGAGCCATGGTCCATCCCTACCGAGGATTAAGGCGGTCGCGGGCAAAAATACGAGAGTCCCGTAAAAAAGCGAAACAACGTCCGAGCGACATATGGGGTGACGGTATATTCCACGTTATCTCTTTTTTATCAGGAGCAGACTTGGCTCTCGAGAAAAAGTCCAGATCCCCGTCGAACCAATGATAAACCATCTCCGATAATCCCGCTAAAGCCCTTATCAACCCCCTGACAAGAAACAAATAAATTAAAAACATCCAAAATTCCCCCCAATTTTCCCCAGCCTCCCAGACGAGTGATCCCTCGAAAGAAAGTCATGTTTAAAAAATGTACAGAAATTTCCTCGTTTTCTTCGCCGCCTCCCCGTACTACCTCGAGTACTTCCTAAGGTGAAGTAGGCACTTGGCCGATAATGGCGGAAATTTGCATAAAGGGCGAATAAACGTAGCATCCTATTATTTAGTCGGGTAAAAAGAGGGCTCGAGGGAGGGACCGATAAAAAGAGAGGAACCGTTCGAGGCAGCGTTTAGCCCGGCGCATTACGGTTCAACGCTCGGCTTCCCCGTCGCGCCTCTTCCTTTTTCTCCTCTCGTCATCTTTAAGAGTCTTCCTCTACACCCCGTATATACTTATCCCCGCCGCGAGGCAGGCCGGCCACGCGCCACCGTGCGCCATTGTCTTCCCACCTATGCCGCCCTCTCTCTCGCGCCCGTCCGTTCCGCCATCTGTCGCGCCTCCTCCCACTCACGGCGCGTTCACTTGGTAACAGCGTTATCCTCCCCTCTGGTTCTCCTCGTTCTACTCCCGCCCCGGATACAGAGAGCTCCCCGACAGGCCGCGAAATAATTCCGCTCGTCTTTTAACCCGCTCTAAAATTAGCCAGTAATAATTGCGAGTGGCGTGATAACGACCAATGACGATGGAATTAAGGTGATAAGAAAGGGTCATTTTGTATACATAAAACGTACAAATATTGAAACCTTTCTCCAAACTGGGGGCGAATCATATGACTCCAGCACGTGATTATTAAAGTCCTAACGAAAAATGTGAAGATTTCATTTTTAAAAGAAAAATTCTAATATTTTGACGTTTTGTACATATAGAGTGTCCCTTTCATGTCACCATAAAAAGACCAATAATGATCGAAATAATTTGTAACTAGGAGGGGGTACGTAGGAGTCGCGTGACCGATGGAGCGTAACCACCGTAATTGCAGGTAATGACTGAGAAAATCGACGCATATCGAGATCGGGAATATAGTGCTTGGAAAATGGCTCCAGGGGGAGAAAGTCGGGGATCGAGGATCCGATTGTACGAGAGTGATAACGGTCGCCGATAAGGCCGCGCACGCCTTAATTCGAGGGTATTATTCGAGGGATAAAATTTCCCTATTTTTCATATTTTCAATAAAATATTTCAAGTTCCAGAGGGGATGCACAACTCGTGCTCGGTTCGCTTGCTTCTCTTCGAGCCGGGAATGCCGAACTGCGGGGAGGAATCCGCGGCAAATTAGCGGTGGAAAGTCCGTCGTGGTCGAAACGCGTAACGAGATGTATAAAAGAGCGCAGTATGCAAATAAGGGGGAGCTCCCCGGCAATTCGCATCGAGGGCCTTCTCTCGGTATTCCTTCGATCGATCCGGAGGAAGGACGCCCGGATTCCCCTGGTTACTTGGAGGACCAAAGGTTTACCGAATTACGAGTGAAAACAAAGAACAAAAAAAAAAATAAAAAAGAGGATGATAAATAAATAAATAAAAAGAAGTTCGAGAACTAGAGAGTTTCCGCGGAAACCGAGATGCCCCGGGGACGCCTCCTCTTGTCGCTGCCTTTTTAAGGGGATCGTCTCGAGGGTCCTAGGGTGGACCAAGGGGGGTATTCATGCACCTCGGAGGCATCTTCTCGGGGATGAGCATCCGGAGTACAATCGATTCTCCCATAGACGAGACCCAGGGAAGACCAGGTTCCACCTTAGAAAAAAGAATTCTCGACAAATGAACCCTCAAGAGTAAACCCAGGAGTCGGGTCGAACGGAACCGTTCACCCCTCGCATCCATTTCCTTTTCCTGGGCGAATGAGAAATAAAAAAAGAAATATTAATGGCAGTATCGGAATCGACCTCAGAAGCAGAAACGATTAAGGTCCGCCTCTTCGAGGCGGAGGTAATTAATATGGTCTCCCGGTAGGACTACCGGGCTCTAAGGCCGAGCATTGATCGAGCAGGGGCGTATAATCGATTCCCCGGGTGGAATCGATCGGCGATCCGGCCAGAGGGTGGCCGGTCATCTTGCTCGCGCCGATCGGGCGAGAAGACAATTTCTCGGCGGCCTCCGCCGCTGCCGGACGCACATCTGCCCGTGCGGCGGCAGGTGGCGAGACGGGGCCGTTTCGCGCGCCCGCCTCTATCTGCCTCTCTCTCGCGCGGCCGCGCTCCCGCCTCGCGCCGTCTCCCTCGCACTCGCGGTGCCGCGGCGCGCTCCCTTCTCCCGGGGCCTCTCTCGGCGCGCCTACGCCTCGGAGGCTCGCCACGCGACTGCGACGCCGGGCGCGTGTCGACTACCCCGGTGGGGCGGTTTAACGCTCCTTAAGGGGTTTTATGCCCACGGCCGAAGGAAAAGCGAACGATATCTGGGAATTTTTCTAAGGACGGCAATGTAATACATCAAATCATTGGCAAATATGACCGATTAGGCTTTTAACACCTTACTCACCTAATAATAGATTTTGCGATACCATATACCCCCAACTCATCCGGTAAATAACATATCTAGTGCAATTTCAGAAATTGTCAACGACGACTTTTGTCCGACATTGCTTGTGATTTATCAGGGTCCTCAACCCCTCGCCAGGATGCCGCCTAAGTGTTTTTCTTTATCAAATCCAGGCGGTACGTAACCCCTTAAGCCGCGTTTACGCCGCGTAGTCTGCGGGCGAAGTTTTAATTAATCCAGCAACGAGGCGGCACGGTGTAACTCCCGGTACCTTCGACGTAGCCGGGGCAGATACTCGGGAAATAATATTTAATAATTCCCCCTGCTTAGGGGAGGCTCCCCCGGGGGCGGTTACGAGAGGCGACGTTTTAATTAATCCTCCACCGAGGAGGGGGACATTGTCCTCGACGAACTTCCGGCGACAAAAAGGAGCGCAACCGTGTCGGGTTGTATTTGGGAAATAATAATGTTTAATCGGGAGCCTTTACGGGGGTCCATCCACGGTGGAGGAGGGGGCGAGTTAACGAATCCCTTCCTCGTAATTTTCCATCGGCGGTGGTAAACCGCGTAACTAATAACTGGTCGGCATCTCTCCGATGTCGATGCGAGGCCGGATCGATCGAGCCGGACAGCTCGGTCCAAAACCGCGTGCGATTCGCCGAGAGCCCGGCGTTGCGTTGGGTAATCGCATCCTAGGGAGGTAGAATGATAAAATGTACATTAAACGCGATTACCTCGGCCAAGGGCAGGCGGTATAAAAGTTTCCTCAGGAGGGGTCAGGGGTATATCATCGATCCGCGGCAGCCGGCCGGGGCTGCGTAAAATTTGGTAGAAACGCACCGTTCGGCCGACACTTGGCGATCCGCCCCATTCATTCGAACCCCTTTTCGGATATTCGCATTGAGGGCTTTTTTGCGTACCGAGCGGCTGGCTCGCGCCACCAATGGGCTCCCTCTCTCTCTCTCTCACTCTCCGGACCTTATTTATTCCTTCCACGCGAAGAATACTTATTATTTCCCGGTGAATGCGAAATTCAAGGCGAAAAGGGCCGATGCACCCTCGAGGACAATGTACCCCCGGCTTGCCACCGGGCTCGCCCGCCATTCGCCGCAGCCCTTTGCCATTATTTTGGAACGCACCCCAGCCCGTGTAAGACGCACCACCACCTACGTCCCCGCAATCGCCTCGCCTGGGCCAATTTTCTGGCGGATTTTCCGCCACGGTTAAATTCCCCCTTACCACACATGCCTAAAAAAAAAGAAACAAAGGGGCCTCCTGAGTTTTTCTCGATTTTTTTCAACCCTCGAGTCCGTCTAGTGCGTTCGATTTCGATCGGGTGGACGCGCCGGGGAGGTTGCATTTTTATACCGCCTTATCGGTGACAAGCGAGATTGTAAATCGCGGTTAAAGCTGATCGGGTAAATCGACGGTTGATGGCTCGATGTAAAACGCGGAGTTCTTCCGGATCTACCGGGTGAAAATCTGTTGAATTTCAAGGGACGCGACCGGACCTCCCAAACCTTACTTCGCGGGGGGTAGTTGTTACAAGGACGACGAAAAATGGGGAATCTATCGGTACCCCCCAGGTGTAAATTTTTTAGAATGCAAGAGAACGTTTATATATTACCTTTAACATGTATGAAACCTATAATCTTCGCGGGGGGTCGTCACAAGGACCGCAGAATGCGCTTTGGTCCGAAACTCGGGGTGGCTCTCGGAGAAGAGGTCCGATCGAGCGTACAACTTGCGGACAAAGTCCCTAACGAGTCATCAGGCCGAAGGGGTTTAATTTCTGCGACGGCTCCGACGAGTGTTTCGTTTCCCAGCGGTGTTGTCCCGGTAATCGCGTCTCGTCCGGAGACAAGAATGAGTCGCGACATCTCGGACGAGCGAGGGTGGACGAAAGGGGAAGGAAGAAAAAAAAATCGCAAAATCGGGGAGAGCAAGAGAGGGAGAGAAGGAGCCCTTGGTCGGCCTGAAAACCCCCTGCACATTTGCCCGCTTGTCCCGGCCACCCTCTACCCCGTTAACCCCCTTAACCGCACTTTTTTCTCACAACAGTGTCGCTCGTTTTTTTTCCCCGCAATTTTCCATGAGTCGGATACTTAGGGTTTATTACGTCCCCGTGGCAGATACAGGAGCATAACTCAAACTAAAAACCGCGGAGGGGACATAAACCTGGTGGAAAAGAAAAAGCAGGAAAAAAAAACAAACAAATTCCCATTAAACCAGGGGAGCACCTTGGTCGGACACAAAGCTCCCGCAGTGACATTTGTTCCTGCACCCTTTTACCATCGCGCACCTTCGGCTCGGTGCGCCTTTTTCTTCCCTATGCCGGATTTTTTCCTTGCCCCCTGTGAGTTAAGCACTCGAGTTGAAAGCAGGTGAAGGGACGGAATAAATTTCGCGAAAAAAAAAACTCAGGGAGGAAATATATATATAAAAAAAAAAACAAAACACGCCAAAACATCAAGAGTGCAAAACAGAGTGGATTCGAAATTTTTCAGGGCCACGTCCGGGGCGGTTGGTCGATACGCCCGGCGCGCAATTTCCGAAAGTGATATTTCCCAAACTGAGGCTCAACAAAAATGGGGTAAATTTCGAGGGCACTTTATTCGGCTATCCCCGAGTGACCAGCGGTCCATTTATCGCATAACGCATTTCATTATCGAATTTCCTGGCCGGACGAGCATTCGTCCGGTGCAACCCTTTGCGAGGGGTGCGCGCCGGCCGCGGAAAGGGCATAAAACCCGCGGAGAAAAAGCTCCTCATGGCGAGCGGTTGACGAAAAAAAAAAAAAGACGTAAAAAAAGAAATCCCGGTAAAGCCCAGCCGAGCAGAGGAGCCCTGCGGTGACATTTGTCCCGTGCATCCCCCTCGCGCCGTTAATGCATCCCTTTCCGCGAGGGCGCGGTCGTTTCATCCCCCGGTGGCCCTCTCAAGGGCTCGTCCACCCCATCGGATGCCCGGCAGCGGTCTCCGTAATTGCGAGGAGGTACCCACCACCTAAAGGTGCACCCCTAACGAGGGAAAGGTCTCATAATGATCGGCCCGCGCCGGATTTTTGCATAAGCTCGCGAAAAGGGCGCGAGCCCTCCACCCCCCGCGAAGAACCGCGGGGCGGAATCGCAACGTTAATTACGCGGCCATGGTCGGCAGAATAATTAATTGTGAGCAGGAACAAAGCGGAATTTGCGAGCGATCCAGCCCCCCAGAGGACACTTTTCGAAAGGGCTGGAAGTATCGGTTTCGATGCCCGCCCTTGTATCCGTCTGCGCCACTCGAGGATGCCATTGAAAAAGCGAGGAAAATCCCTCCTCTGATCCTCCGGCCCCACCGGGATTTGCATATCAATGCGCCCTCGATGCCGCTATCAATCGAATCGCGACAACCCGGGACAATGGCGAGCCCCTTCGAGAATTGTTTCCCACGTCCGGAAATCCCCGAAATCTAGCGATTACCAGGAGGAATTATTTCCTATCAGCGATTTACAAATTTTATTACAAATCGCCACTACAGCTTCCTTTGCTAATTATTCAGAGAGAAACATCGTATTTCTGTATATTAACATTTTATGGCCATGCCGTTGATATACCGGCGTAGATCCCCTATTCGATAGATAAAGGGTTAAATGCAGGGCGATATCAAATCTATACCCGAAGGTACCAGGAATAGATATTTCACCGATCGAAGTCGATCGGTTTCGATCGGCTCGGATCGGTCGCGAATGCCTGGCTCGGTGTCTCATAAGGTGTCGAGCTCGGCTCGGTTTTAACTTCGAGTCGAATGGGTTAAGAGTGGCACGAGAGGAACCTTTTCCGATTGACGTCACCGTCGGGCCTCTTTTTTACCCTTTTTCTCGCTAGTGGGTTAAGAATACGGCGTCGCGGGGTAACTTTAGGCCCTCGTGTTGCAACGCGTCGCACCGGGAATAGCATTCGCTTAGCCGGGGCTGAATTAACTTCGAGACTGCACTCGAAAGTCGAAACTGGACCTTTGGCCGCGAGATGGTCCGTGATTAGCCGAGAAGGTACATATACCTTCGAGATAAACCAGGGATATGAAAACTCACCCCCTCCCATATATCTACGAATCTCAGCATCAGGTGCAACGTGGGTAGAGGTACTGGTCAACGTCCTCCCACTTTTCATTCGGCAGAGGATCTACAAGGTTATAAATATTGAGTTCTAAGCCTTGAAATTAATAATCGAGGATTACTCCGGTAAACAAGTGCGAGTAAATGTCGACTTTTTTTTTTTTAAGGAGGGATGAAGGGTCTCCTCGAGTGGGAAACGCATCCCGTCAGGAAAGGGTTAATTTCAGGGGCAATTCTAGGAGCGTGATCGAAGGCACTCGCAGCCTTCGAAAATTTATATACCGCCACCGAAATAGAGCCCACGTGCGCCGAAGTGTGCGTACTCATGTGGGTACATGCCGAGTAGTTCGAGTACATACACGACACTTATGTATTTCCGTGTTCGGGCACTTCGGGGCACCGTCCTCTCCGCGTTCCGGCATTCTAGGCACTCGCCTCCTCCGACAAACGGTCTTTATTAGTCCGCATACTTTCAGTCAGTCCCGTACCAAGGGGCGTCGTAAATTATCCTGCAGGACGCCCTAAGAGTCTCTATAATTACAAATAAAAATGAATAATGAATATTCAAATGCGTTAGGAGGCGCCGTTTATATCGCCAAAACTGAGGTATAAGTCCAGGGCGAAATAAATATGCACGCCTCCGTGAGCCGAGCGAAAGTTTGCATGAGCCGATTGTTACGAATGGACACGTAGGTATGTTACGTCCTTAATGACGAGGAAGCGGATTTAAGGAGACACGATGAGTGACTTTCTATCCGCTGAGGACTTTGCTGAGGAGGGGAGGTGCCCTGCGAAGTGTCCTCTGGAAAGAACTCGGCGACAAAGGGCCCAAGGTAGCAGGCAACCTCGGTCGAGAAAGGTTGTACACTTTCCTGGGTAGGTAAGGATTGCACAATGCGACGTCCACGGTGCAGAGAAATGCCCGATGGGAGGAGCCCTTTAAATCGCGGTCCTGGAACCTGGGATGCACCGTCAACCTACCGCGGCCAAAGTTGCACAAAAGTGCCCAAGTCTCGTCTCCAGGACCATTGTGCAACCCAGGGTGAAGGAAGATCAGCTGGGGTCCGATCGTGGGAGGACCTTCCAGGATCTACGGAGGCACCGATGGAAGGTGGACCAAGGATCCCCTTGGAACCATGGAAAGAGAACCTCGCACGTGCACATCCCCTCTGGATCACTCTCTGCGACATGACGTCTGTACCAAAGATTGTAACAATGAAATAAAATAAAAAATGTCGTGAATTTTCCTAAATTTGTAATCATCTGAAATATATCCTCCAGCCTAGTAGATCAGAATCGATGAAGTACCAAACTCCATTTGAGAGCTCCTGGAAGGTGGACCAAGGATCCTCTTGGAACCATGGAAAGCGAACCTCGCACGTGCACATCCTCTCTGGACCGCTCTCTGAGACATGACGTCTGTACCAAAGATTGTAACAATAAATAAAAAAAAAATATGTGAATTTTCCTAAATTTGTAATCATCTAAAATATATCCTCCAGCCTAGTAGATCAGAATCGATGAAGTGCCAAACTCGATTTGAGAGCTCCTAGTATTTTCGAGGGTCTCGTGCGTCACGAGACCGAGCGTTGCGACGTCGGTTGACCGACTTTTATTTCCTTCGACGTCTCTTGCTCGTTTTCGGGTCTTCCAATGGCGGCACGTCGAGCACTGGCGCCGCACGTTCTGGTATAAATATATATATGAGAATTGGGTCGGTGCCCTGTCCTCTTGGTCGGCACTGTCTGCGCCTTCTCGGCGTCTATCGCGGTACCTCGATTCACGGAAGTCCTCCGGGATATATCGTCGAATCTGAGATATCCGAGGCACAAAAAGGCTATTTCTGGGCTGCGTTGCATCGCGGAATTCGCTCGGCACGGAGAGGCGTTGACGGAAATATTTCCGTCAACGCCGTCCACCGTCCTGGACACTTTGGCTCCAGCTTGGAAAAGAGGGTCCTATTCTTAGTCCCTCTTCTGAATCGACTTCCGAGAGATGCACTCGCATTCGGGTCGGCGGTCGAAACAACACGTCAGATATATATACATATACAATAAATAAAATAAGAAAACCACTAGCACCATTATACCGAGTCTCACCAGCAGCCTTCCCTCTTTGCCTCACGACCATCAGTTTGTATACAATAAATTCCAATTTCTTTCCCCTAACACGTGCATATCTTTCATAAATAAACAAAGCTTTCCGGAACTCGGTGATAAACCGAGTGCTCGAAAGCGAGCTTGTGGCGCTTATCGAGCTAATTTCCCATTCCAGATCCGAAAAACCGAAAGAATTCCACCGTCAACCAGTCGCCATATAAATGGCCAATTAATCTCTCCTAATCACCGCAAGTATATGTACAAAAATAAACAAGAAATACGCATGAAAGCTAATAAATATCCCACGACGCCCCCGTCTTATCGGTACCATTGACTTGGGATTAATTACCCTTAGGAATTCTCGGTGTCATTTTTCAAGATGCATGAATTCCCTCGGGTTTCAAAGTTTCCGCTTAGATGCGTGGGTGGAAAAGGACCGTCGACTTTCCCGAGGTCTTCCAGGTGCCACGTGGTTCCCGGTTGCGAGGGTCAGTGCCAAATGTTAAAATGTGGGAGGATGGCCAGTCGAGGTGTCGGAAAGTCTGAATTTTTCCGAGGTCCTGTAGCGTGATTCCCAACAATTATCCGTAGACGAGCGTGTCGGAGTGAGTATTTGTGGAAACGTGCAATCGCTGCCGACGGGGGCTAAGAAGAACTTGGGCGTGCTGTGTCTGCCATATGACAATAACATCTGTGGCCCACGGTACTCCACCAACACCGTCTCGCCCTTCGCCGTGAAGAGACGGGCCATCTTGCAGGCCTCGAATCTAACTTTACGAAACGGAACGAGAGGAGGGGTGTTCACAAAATTGCCACCCCGATTAGAGCTTTGCCAACGAAGGGTCTACAGGATATTCCACAAAGCCGGCTCGACGCATCGACATGGAGCGCACTTTTGCGAGACAAAGAGAGGAAGACCCTTCGAGGTCTTCTCTCGACTATAAAACTAGAAATCGAAGGATAGAAGTCTGGTTTACGATTCTCAGGGGCACATTGAGAACCCCTGAGGAAAGGCAAGAATCCACGTCAACAGATGTGGAGGCGTCGATTCCCGATGTCTAATACCTTTCCTTTTTCCTGTCCTCGGAGATGCATAGACCATAAAGGTAAACGCACCAGGTAAGGTCGCAAATCTCTTCGTGGGTTTGCACAAGTGTCCGGCACATGCGACTGCGTCTCTATTTTTTCCCCGGCCCCCGTGACTAAGGATACACCTTGGGCACAAATGTTTCCAAAATCTGGCGAGCACACCTTAGGTCCTTCCGACTCTCCAGATGTATTTGCTCGAGTGTTAAACGAGCGCACCATTTGCCGTGAAAAATAACCACTAGGTGTGGTAAGTACGTGTTGATGGGAATTAAAGTGATAATAAATATACGTGTGGGACGGTCGATCAATAAATACGTCTACAAAGCGATTTGCGATCCTCCCTCTTGTAATTTGCCAAATGAAAATATCGAACACGTGTAACGTGGATTCCATTCAGGGTTGAGATTTCTGCCGCCCTGGCCAGATGTCGCGCCCGTACGCGCGGTCATTCATGTGAGTTATCTGCCCCTCGGTAATGCAGGAAACGGCAATTACCCCACCAAGCTTGCCGCGGCCTTGATAACGGATATACCGAGGATGCACTCTTATCGTATTTATTTATAGCTCGTTGCATCTCGCCGCGAAGGCGAGCACTTTTCTCGAATATCGTAACAAACCGAATATCGTAACGAGTTGAGACCCGCGTAGCCTCTCTCGAGTGTGGGGTATAAAAATGCTAAAGAATTATTTGTACCAAACAAATAAACGCTTGTACAGGGTTTAACGTCAGGTTGCGGTAAAAAGGGATTTCGAATTCCCTTCCGAGATCACGGGAGTCCCCGAGATCGAAGAACGTGTGGCCTACCTAACCTCAAAAGTCGAGCATCTGTATAGCCGCTCTGCAGAGGTTTGCAGTGCCCGGCAGGCCGATATATAACCAACGAGCGCAAAAAGAGCCGCTATCGGTCGGCGAAGCCGCTATATTGACAGATGTCAATGATGCTTACAGGCCTTGACCGAGAGGAAATAAAATCCAGGAAAAGAAGTATCAATCCGGGTAAAAATCTCGATCTTCATCGCCGCACGCGTGACTCCGACTACGTAAAGCCGCGCCGAGGGGATTTTTATCCGGCGAGGGGACGAAGTCGAGAGCCGAGTTCGAAGGACCGCTGGATAAATAAATATTGCTGCAAATGTTAAACAATTATGAAGCCCCGGCACTAGGGAGGGAACCACGAGGGTCGACCAGGAGGAGTAAGAACGACATTCCGGTGTCACCGCGAAATCGAGAGTCGCCTCGCCACCGAGGAATGTGCGGCCGACCTAACCTCAAAACCCGTTCGACTTGTCGCCGCTTGCGGAGGTTAAGGTGACCCTGGGGCTCACCGAGTGGTCGGATATGCCGAAATATCCGCAAAAAGGCGGAAATAATCGGCCAGGCTCAATTTCGAGGTGCCGCTTCGTTGTCACATGTCAACAACGACGTGCAGGCCTCGAAAAAAAGTGCGGAAAAATTCATCTCGGTACTCACCGTTGTGACAGTGTTGGCTCGAGGACTGGCCCATCGTCGGAGGTGGTAACGACTGCCACGGAGAGGACACCCTACGCTCGCGGATTTCGCGGTAAAAAGGCCGTGCATGGGTCCGCAAAAAAGCGAGACATTTTAACTAAATATCACATTATCCCCGCAGTGGCTGCGACAGAGATGGACGGCCGCTGCCGAAGAGGTGATTGGCCCGGCCCTGACTGCGCATGCGCGAGCCGCGGGAATTCAAACGTCGATTCGATTCACCGGCGTGAGCCCACCGACTAATTATAAGTTTCGTTGCCGATAACTCCGTTAATAATTAACGCCGCTATATTCGATCTATCTCTGGAGTATATACTAGAGGGAGGTACGTAAATATGAGTCAAGTTTTATATCGGATGCGAAGTAAACGAAGTAAACGAAGCCGCCGTATCCGAGATAACTATAATAACGGTTCTTTTCCTTGGCGGTACTTTCCAACTGCACGCGGCTACGCACGGAATACGGAACGTTTCGAAAAGCTCCCCTAGAAGCGACCAGACATGTTTCTGGAATCGTTTAACACGTCCGTTTTGTAAACGTTACGGTTGACGTAACCGCATCGAATACCGTGTTTACTCCTATTATCTCGGTAACACTTATGCGACTCGTTTCTTCCCGAGTTCCTACATCTCCGTATCAATGGAACGATTGTTAATTGCATTATTATTTTTCAGGCGCAGAGCGAATTGTCAATTCAGCCGCGACTCCTGTGATACGTTGCGGAGGATGCCGTGAGGTATCTCGAAAATGTCAGAAGCTGACTCGTGACCTTTCTTCAGATTCAGTGACGAAATTAATTTAATGATCTAATGGGGCTGTTTACGCCGATACAAGCTACGCTGTAGAGTCAGCTGTTACTACAGTCAGCGTCCTTTCGCTTGCCTTAATGAACTTGTCAATTTTGACCGACGATAGAACGATTTGTTAGCGGAAAATTCATTCGATCCAATGTCAAAAGTCGAATATCTCAAGTGCTGTAATTTCAAACTAGTCAGTAGTCGGTCCTAGGACTACGTCTATCTTGCCGTGCATGTACGCATGTTGCATCGGAACGTGACTAGCAGGTAGCTAAACTCCTCGAATTAAGTCATAAACCACATTATCATTAGAGGATTGCCCTTATCTCGAGGAATTACCGCGGACCCTGTCCTAAGTTTTACGTCATCGCGAAATTGTAAAAGCGCCGCGACTGGTATGTTGCTTTCGCGGTACATGCTGTATTTCACGACATAGTAGACTGCGATCACGCGATTCTAGAAGCAACATGTACCGGGTGTCTCTTCGAGATCCGAAAAGCCCGAAGAGCTCGTCGTGACGCCCTGACGCGGCATAAAATGTACGAATGAATTGTATGAATTTTTTGCGACCTCGTACCTTGCTTTACGGAGCTAATAATTGTACTCTTAATTTAACTTTGTAATCTTTTCTGAGGAGCCTCAGATGGGTATAACGATTGTAGGAATTTCCCGGCACCGTAGGCAGTCTCCTTGGTTACGCGAGGGCACAACAGGCGTCGCGACGCCGTTCTCCAGCCGCGGAAACGGCGGATAGACCGCGTTTAGTTTCCGAAGTAGCTATCGAATAAACAGCTCCCTCGTTACCGAGCTCGGTGCGTTTAATCGTAAAGGACGATGAGACCCGGAAACGAGGAGGCGTCCTCGAAATCGCGATCACTCGAGCGCGCCGCTAAAGGAGACTCCTTCCAGCTCGTTTGTCAAATCGGAGCACGATGAAGAACCACTTAGGGCTGGTCGCAAGGTTCTGCCTCCTCTTCGTCGCGATCCTCCACGGAGGTGTGTAAACCTTTCGATTGGGTGACCCCCTCTACCTGAACGCTTCCTGGAAGTCATACACAGTTAAATTACAAAGTATACGTAGATACTCCGATTGCCCGCTTCCGTAAAAACTAGTTTCCTGCCGTAATTACCGTGCGAACGATCTTGCTTTAACAGTTCCGATGAAGCTTAACTCGGTACAGTAAATGTGAAGTAATGCCGACTAAGCGAATCTGCCATGATTTTCACAAGAGTTTCCCGGTTTCAGGAGAAGCTATAGACTGCTTCAAGTGCGTTTCCTTCGGAGGCAATAACAAACCTTGCGACGACCCGTTTCACAATAATGGGAGCTTCGACTTCCTGGAGTCACCCTGTTTAGGGGGTCGTAAAGGCCGTGATGGCCTTTTCCCTGCAACTGCTTGCATCAAGCTAGCTGGAACTTATGGTATCCGCTTTGACGCTTCCGTCTCTTGAGAAAGCCGCTATTTCCTTATCCTTCCTGTCGACCTTAAGACGCATACAACCGCACGCACTCCAAATAAAATCCGCCTCTGCGCTACCCTCGATATAAGAAATCGGATTATTAATTAACGAATCGCACGTACGTACTTTTGATAATTCCATGAAGAATTCTGGATGTTTCAGTGGATTCTGGAGTATCTTTCACGGTGAGAAGCTGCGCTCTGGATAGTGGAACTCTGACGACCGATTCCGAGATTACCAGGATGTCTCATTGCGGTCATTTCTATTTGGACAATGAGTGAGTCTGAAAATTTCGAAGTGTATCTTTAGATGAATTTTATTCTTAACAAAATTTTTTTTTTTTTCAGGTACGCGGAGGGTTGCGTTCAGTCCTGCAACGATGCGGACGCTTGCAACGCATCGAGGCGTGAAACGATTTCCATGTTTCTTTTAATTCCCCCAATATTTTTAGGGTGCCTGTTAGTGTGACGACGAAGTGAGATTACGATTATTAAAAGGAAGTCAGGAGTGTCCGCGTTCAGTTGTACAACATGCTGGATTACCATATCCAGGGCCTTAGCCATCGCTTGCTTTCACGAGCTTCTAAGCAGAAGCTCATTTCGAAACTGCCTTTTTTAACAGTAACCGCTGACTATTTACCAGTCGCGTATCTTTCCTCCAATAACTCCTGATATTGTGCAATCCAAGTCCGTGTGATAAAGGAGATTACGTTGTAGAGTCTATGACTCCTCTGATCGTTGAATAAAGCTTAAGAATTAACATATTCATGGATTTACGTTAAGCAGTCCGGGTCGAGAGGTCGATGACTCGAAACAACGTCTAAACGGTCTTTTGACAATGCACATATTCGCGTCCCTTTATAATACGGTACTTCAGTTCATCGAAATTTCCAAATTACCCCGATGTAAATTCGAGCCACTCACTTATATCCCAAATCGCGGTAAATATCCCGGAAGTGGAGGATATTAATTTAAATACCCACCGGGGGTGATGCGTCCAATGGAAAACAATGGCATCGGACGAGGAAGCGGAGTTACAGGAAATCGACCCTCTGGAGCTCGAAGTGCTAGAACTTGATAACTCGCCCATTATCGCGAAAAGCTTATCGAAGTTCGCATCGCTTCCGTATGATTGCGTGCTCCGATCCTGTCGTTTCATCTGGAACGAGTGCCTCTCGATCCTGGCCAATGGCTCCAATTGCGACGAGCTAGGAACCCTCTACGTCGGGATCGTCACGGCCATCCTCTGGCTGGGAGTTTTCAAAATATACAGCGACTGGTTTTCCGAGGTAGAATTCTATAAAAAAAAATTACAACGAATGTACTAAGTACGTTGGGTTTAGAAAAAAAAAAATAATCAGGATAAATCCTCAGTCTAGGGATTGTTATTTAAATCTGTATAATCGGTTAACTCGGACTCCACCGTCGAGTAGATCGACTCTCGCGTTTCGCTCGTCGCTCATCGACTGTCCCCGATTTGGTTCCGTCTTCTGTCAGTCCGCACCTCTCCAACATCGGACACATCCGATGAGGCATTACCCGCTTAAAATTACTGTGATCGCGGAAAACCGCGGGTCTTCAGGAAAGACCTCGACAGTATGCGAGGCCGCATGACGAACGTATTCGAGCAGTTCATTGAGTTCATCTACGGCGTGTTATGTTGGCTCTGGGAGACCCTGGAGCTGCTTGTCGAAATAATGCTGGACTTCGTCGCGAGGATCGTCGAACTGTTCATAGCGGTGTTGCACCTAATTTTCCAGGTGATATGCTTCTTCAGGGACCTCCTCATAGAGGCGATGCAGACGTTCGCTCACGTCTTCCAAGGAATCGTCAACGTCGTCGGTGGAATCACCTGCGACGACGTCGAGGACTTCGCCACGGCTTGCATCGTCGTCCTCCTCTGGGTCGGAGCAGCCAATATCGTCCTCAACATGATTAACAAGGTAACCCGCCTTGTTTCTCTTCCCTGAATCGCAAATAAAGACGATGGCTCATTAGTACAAGCATATCGTTACCCATTACACGAAGATAAAGCTTAATCGGGCAGTTTAGTGATATGCGGTCATCCGAGGAATACAGAATCCTTAACGGCCGAGCTTCTTCGACGCTTCCACTTAGGATTGCATTATATTAATGCAAGTAGGACCGTTCCACATGGCGACTCGACATTAGAGATTTCATTTAGAAATGTCCACCTCGGTCACCGGAATTCTCCATTTCTAGATGACCAAGCAATTGCGTTCGGATTCGGTACGACCATCGCAACCGGCCCTCCAGGGTACATTGCCAGGAATCTTTCAAAGTAAACCGCGGGTCAGGCTGCCTTATCGCGGTTATCGATAATTCGTCCACCTCGTTAATCAAAATTGTTAAGTGTAACTCTGTGCCGGGGCATCCTCTCTGTGCGAATAAAGTCGCGACGTAGTACGCTGTCGGTGGATTTTACAATTATTTTCACGGCAATCGCGCACGGTCGGATACTTAAGGGATATCAGGCCTTTGTACGTAAGTGTAACAGGCGCCTTCACTTTTTGTAAACCGGGTATATACTGATTTTTAGCGACCTCGTACCACGAGAGAGGGTGGAACCCTTAAGCGTTCTTACGCACGTCTCGCGCGAATCTGAAGACGTTGCTCCACTTCGAACCGAAGACGATGGTGCAAAAACCAGGTAACTTGCTTGACAATAAGACTATTCAGCTTCGTTCCACCATATTATGGGGGAGATCGACGGTACACTTAGCGAAGTAGCAGTTTTACGTCCTCCTGCGTTATTCCCTGGCGAAGATTCTTTAAGCTCGAGCTTTCACCCTTGGACAGGGAATAACGCGGTAGATAATGAAAATCTGCTCTAGGTTCGTGCACGTTCGTATTTTCCCTTCCTCCCTGGTGTTTCGTTCCTCGTAGCGTTATCTGGTTTTTGACCCGCACCTTTTCCTTCGCGGTTTCATGAAGCAAAAGGTTCACAATTAAGTCGTAGAACGTGGGGCATTAATACATTCCGTCCATTCGTGTGCATCCACGAATGGCAGTTTTTCGCAGGCCTTGCAATTAATATTATCGAATTAAGCTCTTCCTCGCAAGTCCACAGGATCAATGATTTGACGTATTGGTCCTAACGATTCCCCAGAAACCAGGATCGGAACCGTTCAACTTCTTTAAGCTACGTATGGCTGGGAATCGCGGCAACGAGGTGCCGATTAATAAATGCTGCGCCGGTGAGGTACTTCCAAGGAGGGCGAAAACGAAGTCGAGGAAACGCAGCAGCAAACGGCGCACTACCATGCCTTCGTATATGATCTCGGACGAGGAACCTATCGACTAAAGAAAGAAAATTAAAGCACAACCAGTGAGTAATCGCAGGAAATGAATTTGATAAGCATAGCTGCACATTAGATTTACAAATATATTCTTCCCGATGTCCGTGAACGCGACTTTCTCAAGAAGTGACACATCGATTGAAGATAGTACAAGCCTCGACGTGCGAAACGTCGAGTTTGACGTCACGAGCTTTGTGGTAACATTTACAACACCCGAGACGTCTTTGTATATTTGTATTAAATGTATTTCCTGTACATTTCAATCCAGTGTCATTTACTCGGTTTCCTCGTGATGCGAGATTTAGGAATCAGGTTAATGTGTGGGGAATATTTAGATGCTTGCCCGCGTTTACCGCAATATTTATCTTTTATAAACAATTTGTAGAGCGTCGGGGGAGATACAAATATTACAATCTTTAAGTTATACCGTATTATTTACACGTTATTAAATACAAGCGACCGCGTCGCCTTGAGATGCAAGCAAAGGTCGGTAAAGGACGTACAGGAGAGCCGAGCAAATTCAATACGTAACAGTATTCCAGCTACTTAACATATCACATTAAACTAAAGGATGTAAATTCCGAACGCTTACGATATTCAGCTTAAATGTATAAATTATTCCTAATAAAAAATAATTATATTAAGCGATTGCCGAGTAAATTGAAAATAAATTAAATCTTACTATATGGACGTTGTATACGATGCCGTTCAATACATGCGATACTCTCAAATTAGTCAGAAGAGCTGGGCTGTGGTAAGTTTTTAACCAGGTAAGAAAATAATATGACTTTTTAACACCGTGCCAGTGGTATCGATCACTGTCCAGATCCTAATCGAAGGGATTGGCCCCAAGACAAGTTACAATTATTTCACAATAAAAAATATACAAAATAATAAATGTTACCGTAAAATATACGTGGCTCATTCTGGAACGAACCTCTTCAATTGGAAACCATTTCGATTACTGTACATATTGTCACTTGTTGCAAAATCGTTTCTATGGCAAACGTTAATCTCGCACTTAATCGTTTACGATTGTAATAGCCAGCTTGTGGTCCGACCAGGAAAATGTTTTTGGTAATTGAATCTGTAAAAGAAGACGGCATTAAGCAACTTGATACACAATCATTCATCCCTGTACATATCTTGACAAGGGGTGACTAAACTTACATGATTAGGCATGCTCAAGACCTGAAATTCTTGAGCCATTCTTTCCGTCAGATCCTCAGGTAGCAGGACTTGCAACCAGGGGCCTTGAATCACGTAAGGCCTTTCTTTGGATACCAGCGTGCCGGTAACAGTCGGTGCAACTATCGTCACTGCCGAGTGCGACAAGATCGATTTGAAGGTAAAGTGTCGTCCATGCATAACTCGACCCCTAAGAGAGTAGCAAATATACCCAAAGGATAAAAGAACTCCTTCAAGATCCGATGAACGTAAAACTTTGGGCAATTTAAATATCGCTCACTTAATTGCAAGAGGTAAGAGACTTCCGGCTTCAAGGTTGAAGGTCAAGTGAAGTCCCGGCAGAGTTCTGACGCCGTTCTCATCCGTGAAACTTGTCTCTTGCTCGCAAGGCGACAACCTCTCGGTCTTGATCAGCGGCTTCACATCGCCATCCTCATCATCGGAGTCGTTTTTCTTTTCTCTGTACTTCTCTGTGCTCTTGTCAGTGGTCATCTGCACCCACCTTCAAATAAAAATTCAGCTCAGTACTTTTTAAGCCCCCTAGAGCTTTTTTACTTAAGTGGAACAAAAAAAATAATAACTGACCAACACTTCGCAGAGACGCCGCTCAAATTGGATCCTTCCCTCTCAATGCCGCATTGTATTTTCTCGGCAACGGATGGATCCTCCTCCATGACGGAATGAATTCTCCTGGTATCCGTTACCAGCCATGGGCCGCATCCCCTGGAGGTCTTCAATAAATTGACAACACCCAATCCGTTCCAGTGCTGAGCCGCCTGCAGCTCTTCCGAGGTAACGCCGATGATCTGAACGAAGGATACCTGTGGAAGCGTCAACGCATATTCATTAAACACTCGCTACCAAAATTATGGGAGATTCAAGAGTAACGTTCCTGAGGACAAGCGTACCTCTCCGTGGGGGGTAGACACAGAACTGGGCAGCTGGGGATCCCTGCCCATAAGTATTTGCGTAATGCGACCGCTCCCGTTGTCGAGGGGCGCGTGCCAGGACACGTGGTCGCCAGGAAGTAACATATTGCCCGAATTAAAGACATATTTCGCCAATTGCTGCATCACATTGGCCGGCCACGTTGGGGGAGTCCTTTCCCCTCGTTCTCTGACCAGCCTGAACGTCAGCTCGAATCCAAAGCCACTCGGACGACCAGGACCGCTTTTCGGATGCAGCCTTCCGTCCCCGTGGAGGTCCGACAAGCCCAAACTAGACATAAATTGCAATCCCGTTAGAACGCTATTTTTTTTTTAATAACAGGCAAACCTGGATAAGAACTTCTCAAGGAAACGTCTTAAAAAAGACACCCCGCAGCGGTCCGCAGGGATGGGCCCAGTTGGGCGGGATAAAGGAAGTGCAGGCAGAAGAGACTTTCTGAATGGGAAGGTATATTTAGAGCAGACAGCAAAGGGGAAGTCCCGCGTGCCTATTTCCGCTGGGGCATCCTGAGCTTTAAACAGTTTTATCCCCTCGCCCTCTGTCACTCCCTATATATAGAAGAAACTACTATAGCAGCTGCCCGACAACGAAGTCGAAGGTACGGAACGTGCTGTTAAAAAAAAAAAGGCGAAAAAAAGAGAGGAAGAGGGACGAAAAAAGAAAACGTAGACACCCTTTGATGGCATGCGACTCGATGCACGGATTTTAATGAGGACGCTGCGAAGGAAAACATCCGGCCCTTCTCGACTTCCTCTCTGCGCCTTCTACGTCGTTCAAAGTCGCTGGATTTACCCGTAAACGGTGAACGATTTACAGCACACGAATCGAAGCTCGTCCACGTGCCAGACGAGGACGTCTTTCATAAACCGATTCACGGATTTGTAGTTTCAAAGTAAGGGTAGCCACGTGTGCGTGGGGACCTTACTAGGCCTCCGAAATGCCCCCGAAAGACCAGGGTGTCTGGTGACACTGACAAATGCTTGACTTCCTGTTTTTTTCTTCACCCTGTCTTTAGACGGTTCCCCTTTGCTGTCGAAAGAAGGGCGCCTTTTCGGAAGAAGGACGTTCATCGTAAATCCGGGAAAGTGAACACCATGGGCGCCGTGGAAAGGGTAATTTCTTTTTTCTTTTTCATTTTTCCAGGACACCTCACCTAACGTAGTGCCAATGTGAAGGTACACCCAGCTCGGGACATCCAGGATTCTCGTACATGCTTATGTAGTCTAAAGGATCTGGACCACCCAACCTGTAAGAGGAAAGAAGACTCGAATTACTCCTTTTTTGCATACCCTGAGTCTCGGTGCAAAACCGAGGGTTGCTAAATATAAAGTGCTATTTGCTGTGGAATGCTTCGCGTTCCTTGGGGGTCGAGTGCTGATCGTATTTCTCAAATATTGTTCTTTTCAGCAGCCTCGAAATTGAATTTGAATTTCAGAGGGTCGAAATTGAATCTGAGTATCAGCGGCACCTTTTTAAGACTCCCGTTTTTTCAAGGGCTCTTCATGAAGCTCGTTGAGTCTCCTCTACTCGAGAATACCAGACACATTGCAAGCACTGTGCGTCATAAACGCTTTTTAGAGAGACGTAATTTATCTTTCCAATTAAAGTAACCTCGAGTAACATGAAAAAAGTCCCCAAGGTTTCCCACACGAAACAAGGGAGAACAAGAGGAACGTCTTATGTCAACGATGTGATAACATGTATGGAAGTAAGCATACATGAACATTTGTCAAGAAACAAATTATATGCATTTTCTCGTAACCCTGATTATATTATTGAAAATTTTGATTACAAGGTCAAGAAGTTCCCACGATCGGCATGTGCGAACTCATGAAAGATGAATTGTTCCAATAACAAAGGAACACGTGAAGCACAACCAGGGTATTAAAATTGGCAAAAACCGTAAGTGTTTATGGAGTACTTGTGAGAGGATATAAACAAAGGCCAGCTCACAGTAATCTCGATTCCAAGTATATCATCCTAAATTAGTTGACAATTACTAAACTTACATGGCAATTGAAAAATGCTTCCACATAGAACACACTTGACTCCGATCTCGTTTAACATATTCACAGAAAACCCGATATATGTATTAATCGAGAATAAACAACGAATAATAATAGTCGAATTAATGAAAAGATCAGGTACAGAAATCGCCAAATGTCTCGACAGAGCCCTCGTCAAGTATTTACACATCTGTGGCCCTGTTTTTAAATAATAAAGATATTAAAAATAAAGGCGTTGCCACATCTATTATAGCTTCACTTAGCTGTGTTAAGTCGATAAACAAAATTGTACAACTCTCACCAGTATTTGACAATAGCCGTGACAGTGAGTGGGTTCCCCTGGTCAGGATAAATCTCCTTGCAGAGTCCATGTAAAGCATCTAATCCCAAGGCTCTCGGAGAAGGAGCCTGACTTGGATGGCCAGGAGGGAAGCTCCTCGCGAATTCCTCCCGCTCTCGCATGTTGGCGTACATAAACTCCGGCTTTGAGACGCGAGAGGACCTGGATCTTCTCCGAAGTACTTCGTGTGGTTGGCTCGCTGCGACATGCGAAAGCCCATTCACGGGCTGTCTCGTTCTCGCCCCTGACCGTCACGAACTACTGCGAACTACGACGGGTCCGAAAGCACTCGAGCGATCGCGCCGGAGCATAGATCTATGAAGAAAGAGATGGAGAGAATCTCCTAGTGGGTGAAACTCAAGACGTAAGGGGAAGGAATGAGTGGCGGCCATCTTGGATTTCTAGCGTTTTCGCCTCCGTCTTAAACAGACATAAAAGCAGTTTAAAGCACATTCACGTTGACATTCGTGATTTCCATGCCCTTATAAATAATATCCAACACGATTTCACAATTTTCATACCCTTTGGCACGCGCTTTATTAAACTTCAAAAAAGGCGCCGTACGTAGGTACCCTTTGGCAGGTGTTTACGAGACGAGATTGCGTGTGTGTACAACCGTAAGATGTGTGTTTTGTGTGGCTTCAGAAGATGCAGAATGCATTTTTTGTAATGTATCGTTATTGCTTCTGAATTTAATAAACGAAGATACGATGCATTTATGGGAATTGATTCACTGCTGGCGAGTTGCTCGAGAAGCGAAGCCATCGTCTCGCCGGTCGGCGTTGAAGTGGGGGAAAGTTTAGGAGACCTTCTGTAGTTCACCCGCATCATAGTCTCTCTCACGCACTCACTGGGAAGATCATGAGAAAGAGATGGAGTGGTCTCTTTGAGCAGCACTTGGGAGTAACGTGCGGTACAGGAGAGAAATCTCGCTCGTTCTCCCAACAGCGCCCAACCCTGCCTGAACAGATCTCGTTCAAAGGTGACTTTATTGCTAGTGATTTTTTTCTTGATTTCCACGACTTTGCATTTAATTGATTAACAATGCCTTATAGTCGTTGTCTGGTCGTATTATTTATTTCTATTATAAATCGAAAACATGTACGAGACACTATTACAAATGTTTATAAAACGTTGCTAAAATTAAAAATACTGCATTATTGAGCTGGTTCTCATGCTCGGCACAGCATTATATAGATTGTATGAAAGAAATGTGTTGTACAGCAAGCCTAGCACCCTCCGTTCTTCTTTCCATCTATTATTCCATCGAGTCTTTGGAACATACAGTTGTCCTTCGTGCCAATGAATACATGTCTCCTTGTATTACACCTAAACTTTTTACTAGAGACAAAATATATATCTGTGTACATATACACGTATGTATACATATATGTATATATATATCAAACTGCTTCAATCATGAAAATGTTTTTAAATTAAAATTTCATGGAGGAACTACACACATGGTTCGACATAATTTCCAGGGAACAAACCCGTGATTCCATCCATCACTCCTTCCCACCATCCATCGTCATTCTTCTTGAGGACATATATCACTGAACTCTCGGAAAAACTCAGCTCATCTTCCTTGTCCGCATAATAGTCATAGATTGCCACCACTAGATTAAACACATTGAAAAACATTAATACCGGGGTACAAAATATAGAAGAATTTAATTATATGGAAAAAAAATGATGTCATTGAATTGTACCTTTCTCGATATAATTTTTAGGTACCCATCCAGGTAAATCTTCTTCATCTGGTACAATAGGCATAATAGCACCACTCGATTGAGAAGGTCGTCCAAACTGTGGATGCTCTTCTTGCTCTGGTGGAGGTGGTGGAGGCAGTGGAGGGCTGTTTGCTCCACTGCTGCGACTAATCTGATGTGACAACCGATGTGGCAAAGTATGGTGACCACTATATTCTGTCATATCGCTACCAATGCCCACTAATGGTGACGGGGGAGCTGAAAGTTAAATTTGGAAGTAAATGTTTATTCAATAAAGTAGTTACGATGTAATCAGTATTTTCATAAATAAGTCACCCGAAGAAATATACGACCGATCATATTTTAAATGTACTTACGAGGCATACTGTTGTGGGGTTCTTGAATATAACCTTGAGCTCCAGTGATACTGGGAGGTGCAGGTGGAGGTGTCTGAGGATGAGTTTGCAGTGGATGAACCGTTCCTATTTGTGGAGGTGGAGGAGATGTGTGCTGGGTTGTAGTATTTACATGTGTAACGTGGGCAGTGTTGTGAGATGTATGTGAAGTAGTATGCACGTGAAGAGGTAAAGTGCTATATCCTGGACCACGCTCACGTCTTGGATGGCCTAAAGGATAATTTGGAGCATAATGACTCGGAACTTGAGGTGGAGCAACAGCCGGTGGAGTTCTGTACTCTCGGGAGCCTTTACTTAATGTCCCTGTGAAAGACCAATAAATTTATAAACTGCACTCTGTTCGCAGAATATCGAAGATGAATTAGTTTACCAGTTCTAACTGTCTGGGGTGGAGTCGGAGGTTTGGTAGTAGGAGCAGGTCCTGCCATGGCAGCTCCCAAACCAGAACCAGTCGACGCTCCTCCTAAACTCTGTACACTGCCTTGACTACCACCTCGTTGCTTGCTCCTCGGAGTGCCACTGCTCCGTACACCATGACCAATTTCATCCAAAACTGTGTAATCAATACTTTTTCTGACATACTTTATTGGTTTTTCAGGATTAGCTGGAGCAATGATTTTATATTGACGTGTTGTCATTTTGTTAGCAGTAAGCACTCCGATTTCTCTCCTAGCAACTTTTTCTTTATGAATCATAACGGTTTGGGCTATATGATTCATTTGACTTTCCATTTCGGCTAATTGGGAGGTTTGCAGATCAAGCAACTGCAGAAAATTGTATGCTAGAGTGTTGATTTGATATGCAACACTAGCTAAAGACTGGGTTGTATAATTTTTTGTTTCTTCCAATGCAATTCGTTTGTTTTCTGCTTGAAAATAATTGGCTTCACAATATTCCGCAACTCGTTCCAGATTTGTATGGCTATCGGCTAAGTTACTCCTTCCCTCTGGAATCTCCTGACGGAGAAGAGTCGCCAACTCTGCCATATCTAAACGGGTGTTTACTTTGGAAGCTGAGTGCCACGAAGTGAATTTATCCTAGAAAAACCACATATCGATAATTAAATAGCATTCATCAGATCACTACACCTTAAGCAAAGGAAATACCTCTACGCATATACTAATGTAGCAGCAGTTGTGATAATTCAATAATATCGAATAGTGTGGACTTCCTGTCTCAGTACTTTACAATCATACGAAATCATTACAATGTTTCGTGCAAATTTATTTTTCAACCGAGACAAGTCTGTATCTAATGTACACAATTAAACCGTCTGTTTTGTTTAAAAATAGACGGAGAAATCAGCAAAAATCAAAACAGAGTAAGCAAGGAGTGGTATCCGACACAGAATTCAAGATGGACGCCAAAGGGGGTCTAAATTAAAGGGAAGACTGTAGGATGTAAAAATCAGTATTGAGAGATTTGCTAGTGCTCTCCAGATCGTTTCTAATGACTATTATACCATGCTTGATTCACTACCATTATAAATGGTTTAACGAAATAAAAAAAAATCTTACCGCACGATAAACTTGCCCCTGCGGCACTCTTGGACACCCACGACATCGATAACCGCTATTAGATTTTTATGTGTTTGTAACCTATAAAATGAAATGTATACAGTGGCGTAACCAATAGGTGAGAGGACTGCGTGCTTACGGGGAGCGCCATATTCCTGAATATACTTCCAATAATTTCCGACAGGTGAAGTCTCGAAAAAGTCGGTGCGGTCGTCCATCTTGCGGATTATGTAGTCAATGATAGTTTTGAAGCTGCAAGCTCACATTACCGATTTGTGGAGCTCTAGGGTTGATGGACCTGACCAGGCCCAACTAAGTATTGATGTGTAGTTGGAGACAGATGGATTGTTGCTGAATTTTCCTGCGTTCTCGTGGCGTGGAGTCGATGTCGAAATCCAGGGGAGACTTCGTTAACCTCGGAGATATCTCGCCAGTACAACGACCGGTAACGATCGAAGAACTCGACTTCTAAAATTGTATAATCACCTTCCTTCGTCGATTATGATCAACTTTGTGCGAGTACCCAGGAGTTCGTGGAGTAATTTAAACAGCTGATCGTTGGACAATAGTTAAACCGTCGGTTGTAGATCCTGGTTGAGCGATGGCTGGGTTTGTGCTCAAGTTTAAAACAAAGTTGGGAGTGAAAGTTGTTCACGAATTGACTCCCCATGATAAAGTTCCTGCCTTAAAGGCAAAGCTTTCCGAGCTTACTGGGATACCTGCCGAAGCTCTCCAGATACTGGCAGGTTTTCCTCCGAAAGAACTTGATCTCAATCGGGGAGATGCTACTCTAGAGGAAAGCGGCATCGTATCGGGAGACACCTTGATTATCGAGGAGAAACCCGTTCAAAATGGGGAGCAAACATCTGAAAATATCGGACGATCACATATCATGGACACAGAGGATATCTCGAACAGTCCGGGCGTGCTCATGAAGAAAGTTGTTCCTGCAGATAATTCGTGCCTCTTTACCAGCGTAGGTTATGTGTTAAATGGTAATGTATCGAATTGTTTTTATTAAGAGCAATTGTTTTTAAGAATCAATTTGTAAAAGCTTTGTACTAGTTTAGATTATTGTTTCAGGGAAAGTCGATCCTTCATGTGCAAGTTATATGCGGGAAATCATTGCTAATGCAGTAGTGATGGACCAAGAAGAATACTCTGAGGCCATCTTAGGTCGCCCTAATACAGAATACTGCGAATGGATTCGGAAGTCGGATTCATGGGGAGGTGCCATCGAATTATCAATATTGTCGCGATTCTATGGGCTTGAAATTGCTGTAGTCGATTGTATGAATGCAATTATAAACAGATTTGGAGAGGATCAACATTATGCTCAACGTGTTTTTCTTATATTCGATGGTATTCATTATGATCCGCTTTACCTTGAGCCACTTGAGGTAAGTGTAAAGATTTATTTATTTGTTCCTTATAATAATTAAGGAAACTGACTTTTATGTTTTACCTTTTTTTCTAGGGTGATAGCATACAGACGATATTTTCAGCAGAGGATAAAAAGCTATTACTCCAAGCAGCACAATTAGCAAGAGAAGCGAATTCTTGTCGCCAATACACAAATGTTGATAAATTTACGTTGAAATGTATGATATGCAATGCTTTAATTAGTGGGCAAGTAGAGGCGCAGGAACATGCCAAATTTACTGGCCATATGAACTTTGGAGAAGTAGCTGCCTAGCGTCCTACTGGATTTATCAACTACCAAACAAGACTAATTTCGGTCAGTGAATAGTTCCACTCCTGTCAAAAGTTTAAATATAAACTAGTACGTTTTGTAGTCATTTGGTATTCAAATGATACTCTAATTGTTTGCTCAATTTATTTTTTTTTTTTAACAGAAACAGTAGATACCGTTAGGCCCTAGAATCAATTTAGTAGTTACTACATTACTTATAACGAGGGCACCGAAAATGTAAACATTTTTTGTTTACTCTTTATCCCAATTCTGTATATTATAAATTATATATAATTAAATTTAGGAACTGAATCAATTGTTAAATATTAGTTAAATTAGTTTCTTTGTAACGTTCTTTTACATCACGTTCTACCATCTTGCATCGGCGTTAGCTAATTTTACCGACTCCTGCGAGTATGTAGCACAACTTATCAAGCTCAAGTTTGTTACTTTCCTTCGCCCAGAAAACAAGGTTCTTATTTATCGGTTAAAAATAGACCGCTTGCCCGACACTTTACCCGAATAGCCGAGGAAAACCAGTATATCAACAGGACGAACATTCGTTCCACCAAAAGCGAGTAGCTTTATATTTCAACGGAGTGCAGAGTTCGATAACATAATATATTAATGACGAAATAAAGTTAATCACCATTGGTGGGATTGAGTGTTACTAGTCCATGATGCGATATCCTCGAAGAAAGTTGAAAAAAACAAAAACAATAACATCAATCTGCGTGCGTAAAGACGTGATCAACGAATGTGCGATTAAATGTTAACGTCGCTGCTACTACTACACGTACTGAGTTCGCTCGCGAAAAGAAATATCTATCTAAGATTTACCGAAGAGTCCACGGTTGTGGGTTCACGTTTCCATCGACGTTGCGCAGATCTATATTTATACAATCGTGTAGTATGTTTTTTAAAGATCTCCGTTGTAACAATCGCGTACAATGATTCGAAATAAATCGTATTTACTTTACGTAAGTAATTCCGTCGCTTACGAGTATCCTGTAAGTCACTTTCAAAAAAACACATAAAAATAGTTTGTCGTTAGGTTATCTACCATTATCTTCCATTATCTCCTATTATGCTTTAATATATAAGAGTAGCCTCTATCGCTAAGGTTGGGGTCGGTAAGTAGGTGGCCTTTCTCCTGAGAGATGGCGCTGGCGACCCTCGCGGAACCAACGGCCAAGTTCAGGGAGTTCAGTGTCTCGTCAGCCGCGACGGGGGATTGATCGTTCGGTCGCGCGTCTCCGCGTAAACACGCTCGCGGTACATTGTTCGGTGAGCATCGCTCTTCTCTCGCTCCGCGGATCGCCGGAATACTCTCGTAATAATATCGGAGTTTAGCGCGCTCGTTTTGGAGCGCCTCCAAGGAGCTCAGGTCGGGCATGGTTTTTGGCGCCGGGGAGCCACCGATGTAAAATGTCGTTACACCCCGCGGCCTTCCACTCGCCTAGGAGGAGTTCGCCGACAAACAGGTGAAGATGGAAGATGAGGCGGATATCAGGGAACAGTTATTTCACAACACCGTCCGGGAGAACATCGTAAGGATCGATTCTCGCCTAAGGCGTATTTTAAGGCCGGGGCGCCGCGCCGGACGACCCGCTCCTGGCTCGTCGCCACGGCCGCCACGTATTTCCCTGGTTACGGCTAGACTGTAGAGATCCTCGCCTCGTTTTTCTTTTTTTTTTTATCCGGAGACCCCGAATTTTTTTAAATTCCTCGTAACAAACCATACCTGCCATATACGCCAAAGGTACGTTCCGTTCCATCGCGTAGCCTCCACATTTGGGTAAGACAACTCTTTAATAAATTTAATAATCAGTCATTAATGCGACGTTTTAACTCCCATAAACTATGCGGAGAATGCGGCGCTCCGATGTGCCAGGAATTATGAAGCAGCGAGGAGTAAGCGGTTCGATCCGCTTCGGTTGGGACGTCAATAGGCAGATCGTGGATGTTAACAGTACTTTGCGGATTCGTCGACTTGGAAGACTCTTTTAAATCCGGGTTAACGGTGCTCCGAAATACGCGACCTTCATGTCGTCCTGAAAATGCCTCCGGTTTTTCCTGGTGCGTGTATGTAAGGATTTTGGTATATATATTTATATATAACGTTTTAACTGGGATGTATGTAGGTTATGCGGAGTTGGGTGAAACGTGCACGTGTTTACATGGTGGACTTGTACGTCGTATCCACGTGGATCCGCTTCCTCGAGTTTTATGACGAGCAGAGAGGGCTCGACGTAAGTGGCTCGGCCTTGGCCGGCCCGGAAAATCTAATCTTCGTTTCGAAATGTCCGGAGCCCATTTAAAATGCGGCAGGAAGAGGGGGAGAGGAAAAAGGACGGATCGCAACCTGGTTCTCGCCTCGTCGGAAAGGCCTCTCTCGCTGGAGGAACGCAGCGAAAACATCGCACGGTTTTTCCGGTGGAGGTCTTGGATCGAGCCATCCAGGCAGAACCGGAAAGGCTGCTCTACCCTCTGCGGAATCCGCAAGAGGGAACAGAGCGGAAATACTTGGCTTCCATTTCGAAGTCGAGGCCCCGGAATTTCGTCGAGGGAGAACGGGATCACTTGGAGATGGATGTTGACTCCGGGATGTGCGAAAGTGCCAGTCGATGATGTCGACGAGGAGGATCGCTGGTCGACGTCATCGAGAGATGTCGAGCACTCGTCCCGATCCATCTCGACGAGAGTCAAGATTCTAGGCACGTTGAAATTGACGTCTAGCGCAACGTCCAGAGATATCGAGATAATTTGGGAAAGGCTATTGACTCCTGGCGTCACGAGAATAGAATTAGACGTCGACGAAGAGGACGGGATCGTTATTCCAATCGAAGAGACGAGACTCTGTGGACCTTGAAATCGACGTAGTAGAGCGCAACGACCAGATTAGCCAATGATTTTGATGCTCCTTGTTATAGACAAGAGGCCGAGCGCATCGACGACCGCGAGGTAGATAAACCTGAAAAGGTTATCGACACCTGCCGTCACAAGAATAGCAATCAAGATTTACGAAGAGGACCCTCGAATTAATTTATGTCGCCGACTTGTTTCGCGACGACTCACCGTGGACGATCCCTCGCGGCTACCGGGCTCCGATCGCAGCCTCCGCGTGCGGATGAAATCCGCACGCGACTCACGTTTTACCCGCTCCGCGGCATTCCTGGCAGGGTATAATTATTTCGAACTCAACGGGCGTTTATCGCGGCTTTCTCGTTACTTTCGCGGCGAGTCAACGGCCCGAGTCTTCCGCCCGCAGTCCGCCCCTAATGTCAAGGATCCTCGGCGGAATTCCGCAGCGTCCTGTTACCGTCTCGGAGGGTGCTCCCGAGAAACGAGGAACTCGAACCGCCCTCGGGAACAGGGTCAAGGCGACTCGCGATTTTCGCTGATACGGCGGATTTTTCGCGCGATTCTTTTCAACGCAGGGCCAAGCGGTTCGCGACTTTTTCCAAGAACGTTCGGTAAATCGGCTGAATAAATTCGTATATTGCTGGTTTGGCCCACCACGGGGAAAAAATAATCGGCCGGTAGTTCTAGGGTCAAGGGGATGCGAAAGTGGGATCCCGAGTCGTCCGAAAATTGTCGGAAATATTTATACGGAAGTTTGGGAAAGAATTGAAATTTCATGAGTTTTAGGACCTTCCTTACAGGCTCCCTATTCACGTTGTGAAGTTTCAAACTATTCGGTAAATCGAGGTGGGAGAAAAGTTTTATAAACAAAACCTCTTCGATGCCACTTATACATCTACTTAACGCGACGACCTCTTTTATGCGTTTTCTGGAAGACGGTCTTCACTCTTAACATCGGCGCTCCTTTCTATCTTATTATATTAATTATCTATCATATTATAAATTATCTTATTATATAAAACTATCTTATTATAAAGTAATAACTTTCCCTTACGGGAGAATTTTTTTGTCGGCGAGCCTCGAGTCGCGGATGTCCGCGTTAATGCGACGACCCCTTTTATGCATCTTCTGCGAGACGGTATTCATTTTTAACGTCGGCGCTCCTTCACGGTGTCGAGAGATCGGCGTTACGGCGAATTGTGGGTCGTAGACTCGGGCCAAGGCTGCATACATGAATTATTTAGCACCCGATCGGTGCCACAGAAGGCTGAGAGAAGCTTAGCCAACGGGACCCGGTTGCGCCGCGGATAAGGTTAACCGATAACGTTAATAATAGGAACGAGAGGGGCCTTACGAGCGGGAAGGAACTCTTGGCCTTTTGCTTTGACAGGGTCGAGGTGACCGCTCCTCTTAACGCGGCGCCTTATTAATAGTACCGGTGAAACTAACTCGACACAGGGAAAGAGGACGATGCTCTTGGCGGAATTTCTTCCTAGACTTTGATCGGCGCGTTCGTCCCTCCGAGCACCGGTGAATGACAACGGATGGCAGTAAATGCCGGGGGGACGCGAGTTGACGTAGAAATACGCTGACGTGTCGGGTCGGTGTCGTAACGTGACGGTATGACGACGTTTTTCGTCGCGATTCCGTTTATCCTAAGTGACGCTTCGCGACACGTGCGGCTAGCCGAGCTCTATGTAATTAATTGTACACATTATATTCATTATATTAATTGTATGGGAATTGGTGTGCCCAATACTGACACGATACTTGGCCCGGTATGTTCCTACCTTTAAGGTGATACGAAAACGTCACTATATATATACAAGCGTGAAAATATTGATAAAGCTTTTCTCCAAACTGGGTGCACCGAGTTATCGGGAACTTTAACACGTGATTGTGGAGGCTCTAAGGAAGAACGCGGTGCTCCTGAAATTTCATTTTTCGAAAGAAAAAAAAAAAGAAAAGTATTTGGTTCTTGTCGAAGATCAATAGAATTTTATTTTCGAGAAATTAAATTTCACGAGCATCGCGTACTTCATTTGGGTTTCAAATCCACATTTTCTATGGTGTATATATATAGCATAGCCATAGCACACCGTGCACGTAGGTGCAAATCTTCCTAAATTCGTATCTAAGAATTCGTACATTTTCATATCCATTCCGATAGGGTACTGATTACATGCAAGGGGTGTAGATATGTCTATTGATTTTGTTGCCTTCGAGCACGTGGTCGATTCTTCAATCCAGAAGACGCACTCGCTCGTAAATCTCCCCCCGAGGGGAGTACACACTCGCGCTCGATTTACTCGCGTTTTTTCACGTGGCTATCCGCGAGTAGCGCGGAATTCCATTCATTGCTCCTGTTTAGATAAGCGTAATCGGTCGGATGGCCCGTGAAAAATCCACTCGAGGAGTGTCGGATCGTTTCGTCGTACGCGACGCCTCGAAGAGAGGGAAAAAGAAAAAAGGCAGCGATCGCTCTCGTAATCGAGTCGCAACCTCGTTTGACATCTCGAACGCGATCCCCTTATCCTTATCGAGCACGTACGAGCTCGAGCTATTAGAGCGAGTAGTAACGGGGTCGAGTACTCGTTTCGATCCTTCGCGTGGTCGCTTATTTTCCGACTAATTACCGCCTTACACGGTGTCTTTACACGAGGTGGAGAAGGCGCCCCAGTTGCCGGGTACTTCGATCCATTCTCGGTTAAATAAACTTAAGCCGACAATAAGGTGACACCCCAGAGAGATCAATTATTAATACAGCTTTGTTTCCTACTCGAGTACCCCAAATTCCATGAAATCTTCCCTACATGATTATGGAGGCCCTAATAAGGTTTTCGACATCCCTGAAAATGTCATATTTTACAAAGAACGTTTACGGATAAATTTGGAGAAATTAAATTCCATGGGTGTTCAAGACCTTTTTTAAATCGAGTGCATCCAGTTTGGAGATGGGTTTCGTTAACGAGACCTTTAAATGTACCAGTTTCGTGTAGCCTTAATTTTAGATAAGATATTCATAAGGAACGTCACGATCCAATTGTTTCTTTTATTTTAAGAGTGTTAGCCAGGGAGGAAGAAAGACGCCTGTTGACATTAAATTTCGCATGTAAGACGATTCCGTTACCAAGAACGAAGGCGCCCAGGCGAAATCGTTTCGGGGCTGCTCCGGGGCCAAAATAGAATCCCCGTATCGGGTTTGCCCGCGATAACCTGGCACGCTTAGTCGGCCCTTTATTTCCTCTCGCCAGGGGTGTAGCGTGTCGAGTAGCGTTAGAACATTAGGCGGGGTTATCGATTTATGGACAACGGAGAGGCTTTCTCGTATGCTGCAACGAGTCGGCCTTGCGTGGCGAGTCGACGGTCAAGTCGTTCGACCAATCGATACTTGCAGTCAAGGCTAACACCTCCGACGAATTTATCCGACAATCCGCTTAGGCTCCAGACTTTGTTTAAATCCGCGGACGGTGTTTCCATCGGAGCACTCACATGTCGATGACGCGCGAGAGCCACGTGACAACGCGATTACGCAGATAAGGAAGCCAAAGCTAAGCGTCAATACTCGTTGCGGGGTGTCAATAATGTTTCGATGTACGGTTTACGGATACATTGCGAGATTGTGATAAGGCGAAACGACCCTCGATAAGGGCTATTAGTACGGGATCGGGGCGGTCGGCCGTGATTGCGCCCCTTATCAATCTATGTTCAAAATGTCTGGCCATTGTTCGACCACGTGGTCTATTAGTCGACGTATTTTGACGTTTCTTGTCGCTAATAGCTCAGGCGGGGGTGATTAATACACTTTCTGACGTTGTCAGTGATGTTTCGGTACATGGTTTATGGATACATTACGAGATTGTCATTGATAAGGTGAAACCGACCCTCGATAATGGGTGTAAGCACGCGATCGGTCGTTATTACGTCCCTTATCGATTAGTAAAATGCCTGGCTATTGTTCGACCACGTGGTATACGAGCCGATGTCTCTTGACATTTCTTGTCGCTAATAGCTCAGGCGAGGAGGATTAATATACTACCTGGCTGTCTATTTTCGAAGGCAGTGCCTCGATTACATCGCACTAGCTGGCCGAGAGCGCCGATAAAAGCCAGGAATAACCGGGAGAGTAGGTGCGAATTACTGCGCCGTTTTTTAGGGGGTGCGGGGTCGACTTTTTATTCCGAGCACCGGGGTAGAATTCATTTTTTAAACGGTAGAAGGAAAGAAATGGACGTCTTGAATTTGAGGAGCCACGGTCCGGGACTCTTCTCTGTATGCAGATCGCGTCGTGGACTAGATACCTGCGTCAAAGCTCTGCAAAGGTGCAACGGTGCAGCGGTGCAACATTGCAGAGGCATGTCTTACGTGGCGGTCCTCCAAGAATTCCTTAGGCGAAGTCGATGGCGGATTTTTGCGACAATGCCGAGACGACTGGCGGCGTTGATTTTACAAACCAGCTCGTACCACGCGCCAATTAATTAAATGCGCTCCATGATCGTCTGGAGGTTCTCTGTACGCGACTTAGAGCTAATTTAAACTTAAATTAGTAAGTACTCGTGACACCGAGTGAACGACTTGCGATTTTGTAGAATATGCAGAATTTGTATGTCTTGACGGAGGTTTAACTTTTTTCTTTATTTTTTTCCCCTTTCCTTCAGATATTTCTCCTGCTGTTCCTCCTGCTCTACATCTCGAGCTACGGCCTTATCGCTAGGTTTCGTCGAAGGGACCGCGAGGACTATTTCTCCGTGGACGAGGACGAGGCGACGGTATACAGGATCAGCCTATGGCTCTGTACGGTCGCCCTGGCCGTGTCCGTGGGGGCCACCCTCCTCTTGCCGGTCTCCATCGCCAGCAACGAGGTGCTCATCCTCTACCCCAACAGCTATTACGTCAAATGGCTCAACAGCTCCTTGATACAAGGTAAAGGTTACCCATATCCTATAACAAATACGCACGTGTTAACGAAATAATGCCCGTGACGAAATTTATTGTTTCACTTTCTAGGTCTCTGGAACCACGTGTTCCTCTTCTCGAACCTGTCGCTGTTCGTGTTCCTACCGTTCGCCTATCTCTTCACGGAATCCGAGGGATTCGTCGGCTACAGGAAGGTAATGAGGAGCGCACCTGGAATTAAAATTGATCGAATTGATGATTATTAACGTGTTTTCTTCTTTTTTTTTTCTTTTTTTTTCCCTTTCTATCGTTCCAGGGTGTCATGGCCAGGGTTTACGAGACAGTGACGGTCTTGTGCTTGCTGGGAGCTCTGGTTTTGGGCATAACTTACGTGCTCTCCGCACTGATAGACTATCACAAGTCGAGCCTACACACGTTGCTCAGTGAGTGCGCCCGAAGGGTACAAATTGGCGCTATTAAACCAGTCCTACTTTATTAGCATTTTTATATTTTTTTTTATTTCCACGCATGGTCTCGAACGCGCAATTCCGGCGTTACGGACGGTAATTACGCACCGACCGTAAAGAACGATTGCCCGGAGTCAAGTTACGTAATGATACCTCTAATCAAGGCTGAGCCACCCGTGACGCCGGTGAAAAATGAGATTTTACATCTTCCACGGATGCGTGTCGCGTTACCGTTTAGGCGGAGTTTCCTTGTTTTTCCAAATATTCGGTTTCAAGACACCTGATCTATTTTCCCTTGCAGATCTATGGAGTTATTACCTACCCTTTTTGTACTCTTGCGTCTCCTTCGTGGGAGTCGTCATGCTGTTGTGTAAGTAAACCCTCTCGAGGGGATCCTCCCTTTGCATGGTTTTTCCCTCCACCATTGATGTTCTGACACGATTCGATTTTATAGTGTGCACTCCAGTGGGGTTCGTCCGACTTTTCGGCGTGGTCGGGTCGTTCCTCGTGAAGCCTCAGTTCCTAAAAAATTTGGACGAAGAGTTCTTTGCCTATAGACTAGAAGAAGATTGCATTAGAAGAAGGTGAGGCCGCCACGTAAGGCGAGGCGTTGGCCACGCACGCGCTTTTCATTTAGCATTTAATTATACCTTGTCCACATAATCGGATTCCGACTTTCCTTCAGGCTGCAACACGCGAAGACAACCGGTAAATCTTACGTGTCTCCGGCGCCCATGTCTCTCCCATCCTGTGGGACGGTTCTCGACGACGAGGACGAGTTGCCGAATTCCAGCCCGGGATTGATGTGTCTTAAAAATGGAGCCCTGCAGCGCGGCCTGGCGCAGAGGTTGGAAGATGTCCAGCAGAGGAGGAAACTTTTGGACGAGCAGAGGAGGACGTGGTGGGTACGCAGGACCCTGCTGTATCCCCTGGCGATGTTGGCGCTGCTGGTCCTCTCCGCGGCTACGGCTCTGCTCGCGGTGCAGAATACTTTGGAGCTCTTGATAGGGATTAAAGCGTTGCCACTGAGTACAAGGGTACGTGCAGGAGGAAACCCGATGCCTAAGGACCGATTGCATCAACGCTCGAGTTAAAATCCTTAATCAAGGATTACTTAACGCCCGATTAGAGTCAGTGCGATATTAATTGCCCTAATTGATGATTAATCATAGTGAAGAAATTTCCCCCAGTCGCGGTTGGTGCAATCGGTTTCTGAGTAAGGTCGACGGGCGCTGACGGTTGTTGTTTTCTTTTTCTTTAGCAATTCACGCTGGGGATCAGCTCACTCTCCAAGCTGGGGCCTATCGGAGCCACCGTGGAGGTCGCGGTCATTCTGTACCTGGCGGCCACCAGTGCGATCGGACTTTACACGCTTCCTGGTGTCAGGAGGGTCCGACCAAGACGTCATTCGACTCCTTTGACCCATTTAATCGCCAACTGCGCTCTGCTTCTGGTACTGAGCTCCGCGCTGCCGTTGCTGTCGCGCATCCTAGGTATGGACAAGGGAACTCCAAAGTGCTAGCGCGCGTCCCGAGCTTATAATAACTTGGAAAATTGGCGGAAACTCTCGGGGTGGATTAATTCTCGCCTTGCGAAATCTTAGCTTAAGCGTGCATCCAAGAGGCGCAGGTGTAACCGATTGGGCTTTTCCTTTCAGGTATGACAAATTTCGACCTGCTGGGAGACTTTGGACGCATCGAGTGGCTCGGTAATTTTAAACTGGTCTTATTCTATAATCTAACATTCGCCACTGCGGCGATCGCGTGTTTGGCCACCAAGTTCACGGCGACCGTCCGCAAGGAGATCTTCGCCAGGTTACGTAGCAGTCTAATAGGGATATTCAAACGCGAGGAGAAAAAAGGTACGTCGGGCATGTTCCCGGCGAAAGAAGAATAGACTGATTTAGCGTATAAGTCATTAACGTCTACCGAGGGAGAAGACGCGAAAACGGGGCGCGGTCTCGTCGCTTCAACGAGAGCTTATGTATATCCGGTCTTGCAACAAGTTGCACAGACACGTTGCGGAAATGTCACCTCTTCGGAATCGGAAGGGGCTACATTTCTCGTGAAACCGTGATATAGTGATAAACTCGATACTTTGCATCCTTTTCGATTAGATGAGAAGCCTAACGGGAATTTCAATTAAGACAGAAATTTACGGAGGATGTAAAGGAGGAACACCGTCGGTTGTCGAGTCGGAACAACGACCCTTGTCGTCGACTAGTAATGCTTATTAGATAATAGATATTTTAATAATTATTTATACGATTTAACTGTTACGAAGGCAACGCAGTATTGTGATAAGGATGCCACTGTCGGCTCGTTGCAAGCGTGAATTGCTTCACTTTGGTACGTTCTGTGCTCATGTGCTTTGCGACAGTAGTCTTGAACATTACGGATCCAGACTTTGTATTATCGAGCACCTTGTTGTGCTTTCTTTTACACGCATACCGAGATATTCATCGCAAAATTGTAGCATTTTTTCTAGTATTGCCACGAGTGACGTCAGTACGCCCATTGGGCTGAGTAATTGCAGCCAAGGAAAACGCATTCGTTTCGTTGCGGTTTTGCTGTATCTTGGACATTTGTATGACGTAGAAAGGAAGGTGACGGTTGTTATGCTTTCTTCGAGGTACTTTTACCAGGAGATGGCAACTGTTTCGGCGACTAAATTGTTTTAACGTAGACATCTTGGTAGGCACTGCAAGTTCCGTTTGGCCAAGCTCTTTTAACAGATAACTGGATGAATCGACATAACGAAAGGTTTTTGCAGAAATTCTTGTTACACTACTTTAACTAAACGAAACACGGTGCATTTTCAATGCAGAATCGACTGTATATTGTACATATTTTATTAAGAGATCAGAAGTCAGACGACTGCCAAAAGTAATAAGCGAATGTAAACGAAAAGTCGTAATTTCGATATTAGTATTCGATCGTTCGGTCTTCTGACTTCTGGATGCTTTAATTATCAATTTAAGCATTACACGAATAAGATTTTGTAGGTATTTTGCAACAATGTTATGTGATACGCATCTCGTCAGAAAGACAATACTAGCGTGTGCACTGGCACGAATATACTCATTGATATACATATTATTAAATATTAAATATCCAATGGTGTCGAGACAGGACGCCATTATAGTACTTTATTGTTATGAATTACAATCTTCTATCGCGAATGTATTATCGTTTAGTGAGGTTCTTGTAATCGTCGCAACGTCTAATTCGTTTATCGTGATGTCAGAATTCAGTGTTCTCATTTATAGTGGCGACACAAAATATAACATTTATAAGTACAATCGGTGCGACGAGTAAGTCAAATATTACAATTGATTTCCACGGAATTTACATGTTTGAATTTGAATCAAGTACGAAATATATTGTGGCTATGTAACTGGTACCACGGGATTCTTTATTTCGCAGTATATGCACGAAAATGATTATATTCATATTCACTTCCCGTCTATGGACAGTTCATACATACATATAATGTATACACATGTTATATATATTATATATGTATATATGTACCCAATTGTGCTCCACCTGTAATAAATCGCCAATCATACGACTGCTATGTTTTATTTCAAAATCAACACATGATCGAGTAGTTACAATGGTTTGGATAATTATAAATGTATTACAATCAGTTATTCTACTTGCGTCAACCCAGATCTTTTTAAAGTCATTATAACATATCCTGCCGCAATACCACTACGTATTACTTTAAATTTTCCAGGCTCGCTGAGATCCACTACTGTTGACCCAACTCGTTTTTTCTCGTTCGTCATCTTTTTATTTGGTTGCAAATAAAATATACCTCCAAGTTGTGGCCACAAATTAGCAAACTCTTCTGCACTTAGCGAGCTTGGTTTGTTACTTTCATTGGCACTAGTGAGTGCTAACGGTTCATCGAGTATCTTGGAAACATGCCTCAAAAATTTATCATTTGGCACTCTAATGCCTACTTTGTCCGTACCTGGATTTAGAAGTGGATTTAAGTTTTCGGTACGTTTTAAAACTATAGTCACTGGTCCGGGAAGAAGAGTTTCTAACAGTTTAGGAGGTAAGTTCTCAACAAGTCCCCATTTTTTAATATCTGTTATGCTGCTTACGCAAATGGCTAATGGTTTTGCGGTGTCTCTCTTTTTGATTTCATAAATTTTGTTGACCGTATCATTATCCTGTGCAAGGCCAACGAGTCCATATATCGTGTCAGTAGGTGCAGCTATAATTTGTTTTTCCCGCAGGAGATTTACCGCTATAGCTATGCTTCTTATACCTCCACAGAACCAGTGCTTCTTTTCCGGGCCTAATATTGCGACCTCTTCTTTGACGGCAGTTAAGAGGGATTTTATAGGACCCTGATACTTTGGATTTCCAACCATATTTGCTACGTAATATTTTCTAATTTCTTTATATAAATAAGAAAGGAATTGTGTGCTTAATTATAAATATCTTTACAATACTTTGTACAAAACTCACACCTGTGAGCTTATTATTCTCTCCAGTTGTGAGAACACTGAGGATTGCAGCACTTGTAGAATGTAGTCATCGGTTCATCGGCAGATCTCGTTTGAATCTGCATGAAGTACGCTCGAGGATGCGAGCACTTGGGACAGCGTTCATCGGTTGAATCTACATTTTCCCATGCAGCACTCCCTCCAAGTACATCGTCCACCTCTTTCAACTTAGGATATGTACGACTGCTCACACGCCGAGCTATGTTGACAATATATGGACAGGTATTGCATGAAAATCGCAGGCAGGTCGAACCTTGTTCTACTCGTAAGACGTTTCCGCAAGTCGGACAGAAGAGGAGCATACTTTTTGTAAGCAGTATTCCAATAACCTTAAACCAAAAGCGACTTCGTGAAACTCTAACAATTTTATTTCTTAACATCGGTAACTTATACTACGGTGCCGTTAGGATATATATTAACTGCTAATCCATAGAATTGCACATCCAAAATGATTATTCTTTACCTAATGTTCATGACTTTGAAGGACCTCAAAAATCTAACATAACCCTTCTTGCCACACGTGTACAAGCGGAAATTTCTGACGACATTCCGACAGGTTCTTACATCACGAATTATTTTTCAATGTAGAGGTGATATCGCTTTTTCAGTAATAGGCCCTAATATTACGAAGTAGTTCCAGACAAGCGCTGCCATCACCGCGTACAAGCGCCACTGTGAGCGTTAACTGAATTTCTTATTCGTGTTGGTAAGCGTAGGTAAGCCACCACCGTCAACTGCCGCATGGTATTACCATCACGAGTACGTGAGCCGCCAACGGCGACTGGTAGATGGTACCGCCATCGCGAGTGCGCGAGCTCCTATCAGAAATTCGTTGCGCCGCCCTTGGGGGCAAAAAACGGTGAAAGCTAACGTACGAAACCAGAGGGCAGCACATGATGCGATCGCACGATCCTGCCCGTAAGCAATCTCCCAACTCATCTCTGGTGGAAGTCAGAATCGTACATCTTGCATGTCACATGGAGCTGCGACATCTCGTGCCCAATCACCACAGCTGCGGTCACTTAAAAGCAGGAAATCCAATTCGTAGATAACGCACCGTAATAGAAACTAAGTATTCTGGGGTGTTACTCCTACCCAACAAGGAGGGCACCGACTAGGTTTAAACTTTACATACATTTATTTAATAGCATTCATATTTCGAGGATTTGTTACATTATATAAACATAGACATTTCGTTTTCCACGCTAACTCCTATTTTAATACCTACGTGTATTGATATAATAGAACTATAGTATACCTAAGCATGCAGTATTCCATTGTTATTTGGTAAATCGTGCGTCGTGTTAAACACGTCTCTCTCAGCCCTACGTCTTGCGTCGATGTCCCTTTTTTTCGCCTAACACGTACACTTACATTTTACAGACATACAGGCGCATCCTCCCATTCGCTCTTGCCGATTCACTCACTGACATTGTGGGCGCACTTCCTAGGATGGTAAAACGTTTTAAACATAGGCTCTATTACCCTCAAAGACGCGATATAAGCCGCCATATGCCGTCGAGACTTTAGAGTATCCTTCTGCGCATCTTGGGAAGAGGACGCGTCGACCTACGAGATTTCTATGCGTCTCTGTAATTCAAGCATTGCATAAAATTCAATTCTATCACGGGAAAGCTCGCTCTGACTTTAAACCAACCCTTTTCAGATTTCCGCATTCGAAGGAGCCGAATAAAGGAGGCTGAGCATGCCGCCGTATACACGATGCAACCGTACAAGGCATGTGATGAATAATCCTCGAAGAAAACGGATAAAAAATGGAATCCGGGTCAAGAGAGCCCCGGCAGGTTTTTCGTGAATTTTCTGAACAGAAGGCCGACCGTTTGTGCGAATTTTCGAGGGATTTCCTTAAAGCTGGAACGTCGACGCTTCCTGTTTCCAAAGGCGCGCGCGCACCCACTCGATTATTGTCCACAAAGATGGCCCTGTCGCACTTAAATTCTAGCTAAATACCTCCTAGCCATCGCGTGTCAACTATTCGTCAATGGTCTCCGCTTCTTTATTTCTTTCTTTAATCCTTTTCTATGTGCGGTTTACGAGTACGTAGGTACCGTTGGTCAGAATTCGGGGTTCCGGTTTCGCGGTGGCCAAGCTTTTCGTCGCGGGATGAGCGGAAAAAATCTACCGGTAAGATAGAACAATATGGATAAGGATACTAATAATTGGGAATCCTTTACAGGACAATGTACAGCTTAAGAAGGATGACCGAGACATTTGGAATTGAGTTCCCTGTTAACGGAAGAAATTGATGCGATGACGGGGTCTGCTCAAATTTCGACGAAAAGGCTGACCGGTGGAACCCGTGAGCTTCGAGACAGAAAAACGGGACACGGGAAACTTACCTGACTATTAATACTATGAAACGATACATCGTGTAACTTATGTCGTTATGGTACACCTCGGACCTACTATCTAATCCGGATAAGAGCGAGAATATTGAGTCGTAGGCGTGCACCGTCGACGGGAAATCGCAAATACACGTCGCATCGTCGTCGCGTTCCCCGATTTGCTTTCGACTTTTCGTCATCGGTACCTTTCGAGCTCTCGGGGCGAAAGGAGGAGAGATTCGTACGAAACTGGGTGTATAACACATCGGACCTCCTATTGTATTCCCTCTAAAAAACGACATTTCATTTAACGCGACTCGTCAAGTTAATGCGACCGTTTAGAATAAATGCGTTAAATGAAATGGCATTATTTATTGTAAGGGTACACACAGTGGAAGGTCCGAGCAGAGGCGAGCGAGTTGACGATCGAAGTTGACGATTAAAGTCGACGATCAATGTTGACGACCGAAGTCAACGAGCAAAGTCGACGAGCGAATATCGGCGAACGAGGCATCGACGTAAGGACAGACCGAGCTTCCCGCAAGCTTCAACGTCTCTCGATGGCCCAAATAAATAGACGTTAAATATTGGCAGTGAATAATATAAAATAGAGCCGCGAAACCGAACGAGCCAAGCGGCAAGCCGCGAGATTGGAATAACTTATGCCTTAAAATAATTACAATTAGGTCGCAATGAACGATCGCCTATAGGTAAGATATACGTTGATCCCGTCGAGCGATCAGCCTCACTCGGATTCGTTAGGATACATATAGGCCCATTTTGGCGGTCCATAATTCTTGGAATATATGGAACGTCGATTTTCCAGTCGAAAAAGCCGAACCTCTACAAACGATCGTCGAAGGGTAGCTTCCGATACTCTTATCGAAAGCTCCCTTCGAATAGGCCTTAGGAGAAACTTTTCAAGATCTCTCGCTCGGCGGCGTGACATCGGAAAAAAATGGCGCGCGGTACGCAGATACGCGTGCGATTTATTTTCCTGCCTGCCATAAAAAATTCGATAAAAAGTGCCGGACTCGAAGGATAAAAATCATGATAGAAACGACGGTTAATAAAGGGTGATCCGTGAGCCCGTAGTCATTTAACGAGCTTCCAAACGGCCGTTTTGCAAGGTTTTCGAACGTCGCTCCGGTAGTCGAAGTTCCTTTTAAATCTAATGCCCGCCGCCACGTGGCGCGGAGATCGGGGATGATGTCCGGCGAATCAAGAAAGTCGGCTGCTGGTCGAGAAAAAAAAATTCAGCGTACAATTCTTAGAGGAACGCGCAAGAAACGCGTCGGCGATTTCCGCAGCCCTCTCGCTCGTTTTTCATGCTTCCAGGGCGCCGCCGTGCCTCCGGAGATGGAGATACAGCCGAGCGATCGAGTGCATCCTCGAGGTCCCTCCGCAAGAAGCGTCAGAGGGCACTTCACTTATCGCTAACCGAGACTACATAGGCTCATTGGAAACATTAAGAAGAACGTGGCGTCGACACTGCGGCGAGATAAAATCCCAGAAGCTCCGCAGCCTTGGACCCGCGCAGGGGGAGTTGCAATCGAAGCCCAGGAGTCGATAAAAAAAATCTCCAAGACCTGGATGCACTCGGCCGGTTGCATCAGGAAGTACTTGCCACCTCGCTCGATGGGCAAGAATAAATATTTGTCGTCTAACCAGTCTAGAGCATCCAGGGTACCCAGAGTAAATTCGGCTCCTCCTTCGAGTGCACCTCGTCGAACAGAAGTTTTCGTCTACAGGAACGTTTTCCCCGGGAGAGTGAGCGGGTGAAACGCGAAAGGCATTTCTTCATCATCTCACGGATAATCGAGCACGATTCATGTGTGATTTTTTAGCGCAAATCGGTCGCATGCGTGCGCACCGTCCGCCCGCAATGAGTCCATTACTCTTGCGTAGGGTCATGTACAGTTGCTGGCGCGCACGTATGGCCATCTTCCAATAGTTTATACCTAATATGTATATATATATATATAATATGTCTGTATATATATATAATATTTTTAATAATACATATCACACTGAGCCGGCTGCGTGTGTCCATCTAGCTGAGCACGCACTGCCCCTAGCACTGGCGCGCAGACGCGGAGCCACTGTAGAGTTCACAATTTTCCGAGGATTCCGGGAGAAACGTGCCGTTTTTCCCGGGACCTCGGAATTCCAGGGCGTTTTGGATCTTGTCCCACTTCGATCCACCGCGTCTCCGTGCTCGCGAGGGATGCGTGTCGTCCTCTAGTAGCACTTGCGCGTGCACGTGCACTTCCGCACCAAGTCCACGTCCTTCGTGTACCGGGTCCCGTTGTTGCAGATCAGGCGTACCTAGAGTTGATCGACGTTAATACGGTAATGGTAATAATAAACCAGGTTAAAACAGGAACCCAGGAATTAGCGCTCACCTTACGTCGCTTAGTTTTCCGCGGCAAACAACAAGAGCTACCGCAGCTGCCCCAACACTTGGCCAACTTGACCGGTCGTCGACTTCGGCACCCATTTTCGCTGTAGTACGCCCTGGTGTGCTCCTTCCGGCATGTGGGAGCTGGGAAAGGGGATGAAGAGAAGGTGAAGAGGAGTTTGATGGGTTAAGAGAAGAAATCGATAACTCGAAGACGCACCTTTATCGCAGTTGCGACCTTGCCATCCCGTTTGGCACTTGCAGGTGTAGCCGCCGAAAGGCTGGGGAACGCATTGGGAGCCTTTGTGGCACTCGTGACCGGCGCAGGGATCGACGAGTCCCGAGGCTGGGACCGGCATCGGCATGTCTGGAAGAAATGTCCAGAACATTTAGAAAGGAAGTTCCGACCTCGAAGAGCACCTAGGACCTCCTTTCAAGGCGATATACCGATGCGCTCGCGAGCAGGCTCCTGCGGCATGGCTTCTTCGTTAGTTCCGCCGACTTTGCTCGGTTCCGCGATCCCTTCGGCCTCGACGACGTCCCTGCCGGCTTCATCGGCTTCTTCGTCCCCGGTGGAGCACCCGGGCGTCACTCGATGCATTTTGGCGGCATTGCCGAAGTCGACGAGCTTGTGGTTGATCCACATCTCGGAGATGCACCCTGAAGAAGGTTAAATTTATACGTTTCTGGATTTTGGAAGGATTTCCCGCGACTGCGTCCGGATATTTAGGTTACCTTGGAAGCTCGTCACGTTCCTCAGGTGGAACTCGGCGAAGGCGACGCCGGCGACCGCCGGGGCGACGCCGCCGACGTACATCGGGGTCGTCAGTTTCAGATATTCCCTGGGACCCTCGTTGATGATGCTTCTGGCGAGGCCGCGGTCCACTCTCATCGTGAAGTTCTTCTTGATGGCCAGCAGCTCGGCTATGTGCGACTTGCCGTCCGAGACCATCTCGTAGCTGTACATCGTCGAGGTGGGGTAATTACCCACGTCGTAGGATACCCTGATGCGCCCATTGAAGAGCTCTACGGCGATGTGCTCGCCGTTCTGCCCGTCGTAGAAGAGGACACCGTTCTCGTGGGTCGTCACGAAGACGATGGTAACGTTGGCCTCGGGCCTGGTGCGGAGCGGCTCCAGCTCGACCAGCGAGCTGTTATCCACGAAGCTCAGACTCGTCAGGTACTCGCATCGTTTGCCTGGAGGGAAATTTACATTACAATCCCACGTACCTCTATCCAGCTACACGGTACACCCTGAGAAAAACCATATTTTCCTTCAAAGGGAATTATTTCTCCGAATGGAGTTAAAGAAGCTGTAGCATAAAATGAAAAAAATACAGTCTTGGCTACAAGAATGCCGATTGTTTAGCCGACGCACTGCCTCGATGGCATGTTGCATATCTTAATTTTAATAAACTAAGGAAATAGTTTTCTCCGAAATTTTCGGCTGGAGAGGTTTTTTTCTCAATGTATGTAGAAAGTGACGCCGTGAAGAGGGTTCTCACCAGTGTAGCCAGAATGGCACTGACAAAGGTAGTCCGCGGCGGAGGAGGGCGAAGGTTGGAAGCAAACTCCATGTTGGCAGTCGTGGTGGGCACACGGACTGGTCTGAGGATAGAGCATGGCTGTCGAAGGCGCAGCCTCGCAGTATCTCCCGGTGTACTCCGCCGCGCACTTACACTCGTAGTCGTTTATGCCGTCGATGCAAGTAGCACCGTTCTGCAAGTAGAAGGGCAAGGTCAGAGAAAAAAAATGATCGCCCGCACTAAGGGTAAATTTGGTCGAATCAGAGAAACATGCATTGCGACAACGAAATTATTTGAGATCAACAACAATCAGTTTGAATCAACGTCGAGCTTTCTTCGCGACGAAACAGGTGTTTCTTGTAATTGTGTACGTGTTCAGGCAATAGTGTATGTATTTTTTAGTGAGTTAATATTTTTTTTAGGATGGTTCTAGAGGACAGCTCCAGGTTACGGGTACCTACCTGGCACAGATGATCACCGCAGTCATCCAGGTTGGTGGAACAGTTGAGCCCGGCGAACCCGACCGGGCACTCGCAGCTGTAGTGGGTCCGGTGGTCGACGCAACGGCCTCCGTTCTCGCAGGGGTCGTGTCCTTTTGTGCAGAAAGGTATTTTCTCCTGGCAGTATTCTCCCATGAATCCCGGGGCGCAGTCGCAGCGGTAGGCCTGAACGAGGTCGACGCAGCTCGCGTTGTTGGCGCACTTGTTGTTCGCGCAGTCGTCCACGTTGCTTTCGCATCGGAGGCCCTCGTAACCGGGAGTGCAGTCGCAGCTGTACTCGCACACCGACTGAACGTCAATCGAGACACGAGGCCCGGAGCCGGACCGCGGATGGCCCGCCAAGTGTCCTCGACATTTGGGGACCACCCCGGAGTTCGCCTCAACGCGTCGACTACTACCCGGTGCCGGGTTCGGGGCCCCCCGGAAAGAGCCACGAGCGCTTACAAATGCTACTTACATCGAGGGGTTGTTCCCTCAGGAAATTATGGATTTTAATGCCCGAAATCACGTGGAAGTCATAAAAATCGCAAGCAAATATTACCGAAGCTTGCTATCGAATCACGCTATCATATGAAATCAAAGGCAATCGGTTCTCGACGAAGGAAATCGTTTTCACAAATTCCCAAGTGAAGAGCTCCTCGACTTCCACCTCGGCAATGGTCGTCGTGATTACAGGTGGATTACGGTAAAGACCCTCGACTCCGGCACCGGCACTACTCTAGCAGGCGATCGCGAGGCTACTCGCTCTATGTCTACGTCTACACCTAACTACGTAGCCCGTGTGTGCGCCGTCCAACTTGGGGGAAAAAGAGGAGAAAAGCAAAGTATCCTACTTCCGAACTCTAAAGTTTAATAGCTACAGCTTTAAGGGGCGACCTTCGGGCGCTACAAATGCCCAGGTTGGGGATACAAAGTGAGGATCAGCCCGGTATCTAGCCAGAAGAGCTGATTACAGGTCGCAAACGATCGTTACCCCCGGGGCAAGACCTAGATCCTAGGAAGTCAGCACTTTTGACCAGGGGCTGTTTTTTGTGATTGTCACCTGCGCACACACGGGACCAAGCGCCTCGAACCTGGATCCTACCTGAATCTGCCTTCTTCCAGTACTTTACAAGATCCGGAGTTCCGGCAAGGATTTCCATAGCACGCGTCAATTTTATGCTGACACCGGTCCCCGTGATATCCCGGTGCGCACTTACAACGGAACTGCCGGTCTGGTAGGGTTTCACAGAATCCCCCGTTCTGGCACGGTGCGGTGTAGCACACGTCGCACTTTGCCAGGACCTCGGCAGGCTGCTGTTTGGCTGCACGTAAGAAAGGTCTACGATTAATGAGCAATTTTAGTACCGTTCGAGAGGCCGGGGCCAAAACGACCGAACAAAACAGACTGGGCGCGTGTCAATCGCAAACTGAGGCCCCTCTCCCAAGCCGCGACCGACCGATGCCCCTGGCGACGCTTCCGGAGGCGCTTCTGGTGCTTACTTTTACACTGGAAAGCGGATACCGGGGTGGTGAGCAAGAGTTTATCCCTCATGGCAGGAGGTTCCATGCACCTGGCGATGCCAGGCTCGACGTAGTCTTTCTTGACCCATTCGGCGAGCCAGCGCATGCTGCAGTCGCAGTAGAGAGGATTAGAGCCCAGGGCGCTGCAAGAAGAGACCGATTAGACCCCGAAGACCTCTTTTTATTATATCGCCAAGTTTTACCCCCGTCACTTACAGATGAGTGATGGACTCTAGATCGTCGAAGGCTCCTTCTGGGATCACCGATATATCATTGCCGTGAAGGGAGCTGAAACGTTAGCGGCGATTAAGGGACATTCGTTAACGGATAACCCCCTGTGGGAGCTCTTCGGGTACTCACATGATCCGCAGGGATTTCAGCCCGGCCAGGGCGTTGCGCTGCACGCATTGCAGCTTGTTGTAGCTAATTATCCTGAGGAGAAACAGGGATGGATTAATTAATGGCCCACGGTGGGAATTTACCCAGGAGGTCGGATTACTTGTATGACCTGCACTTACAGTTGAGACAGGTTGGTGAGGTTCCTGAAGGTGTCGTTGGACAGCATGGCGATCAGGTTGTTGCTCAAATCTCTGGAAAGGATGGATGATGTAGAACTTCCTGATTTTTCGAATCCAGGGGTAGGTCGAGGAGCTCTTCCTTGTACTTACAGTCTAGACAGAATCCGTAGGTGGTTGAGTCTCTCCGGTTGAATCGTTCGGATGTCGTTCACGTCCAGGTAGAGCTCCGTCGTTTCCGGCGGTATCCCGCGAGGTATTTCCGTCAGGGAGGACCTGGAGCATCGCACCACGGAACCGGCGCAGTTGCACTGAGGAGGGCAGTAATCGTCGCCGAGGCAACCCACGCTGTCACCTGAAAAAGGCAGTTTCCAGGGTGGAGGAAGATCTTAAAACGACTCTGCACCTAGTGGCGCGTTTTTACGAGATGATCTGCTCACTGTTGCACTTGAACTCGTGTTGTGGGATATCTTTGACGACGGCATCCTTCAGTCTTGGGGGGTCGTGACAGCGCCCTGTGACACCGGGGATGTCGCGCCTCGTCAGCCATTCGGCGAACCAGGCCAAGTGACAGTTACACGATAGGGGATTCCCCTGCATGTTGCTGAAAGCGCGACGCCCATTAGGATGGGTCAAAGGGGATCACCCCTGAAGATGAGATCTAGGGATCCGAGGGATCGACCAGACGGAGGAATTTTAAGGTTCCGCACTTACATGGTCCGCAGGTGATCCAGGCCGTCGAAGGCTCCCGGCATTACGCAGGTGATGACGTTGCCGTGTAGGTTCCTGGAAAGGGGGATAAAAAACGGCCGCATTAGAGATATCGGCTCCCAAGGGAGGGGTTCCAGGGTCTCACTTACAAGGTCTTCAGGTTCGTCAGGCCGGTGAACATCTTGTTGTGCACCTCCCTCAGCTTGTTTTCCGACAGGAGCCTGCAAGCAAGACGGAGTCATTCCCTCGACTCGGATCTCGGCGAGGAGCTCCACCTCTTAGGAGGTAGAAAGCGCGATCGGGCGATAGTCCCGGATATCGGGGACGATCTCGAAAGTTAGCTCTAATTAGAAGACGCGGCGGAGCAAGAAGTCGCGAGTCAGGCCCGAGAGTTCGGGGATAATGGTGTCCCTTTTAACGGGGCTGGGGGACGCCTCCCTCCCATTACTCACAAGTCGGTGAGCTTGCGAGCTCCCTGAAAGGCGGACGCCTCGATGCGCGAGATCTTGTTCCTCCTGAAGTCCAAGTGCTGCAGCTCCGGCAGCTTCTCGAAGAGGCCGTCGGCTTTGATCTTATCCAGCTCGTTGTTCCCCAGCAACCTAAGCAGGCAACCCATTAGTCGGGACTACACGTTTCCGGCGCCTCTTCCTATGGGGCCAACTTACAGGGTCGAAGTGTAGATCGGCAGGTCCCGAGGGATCGACGTCAGCTTCTTGTTCGAGCAGTCCACCGTGGCCCCGTTGCAGGTGCACGGAGAGGGACACTCTCCTGGCAGGATGCACTCCCCGGCCCTCTTCGTCAGCAGCTCCTCGTCACCTGTGGATGGCCAATCTCGGATACGGACGAGTACGACATTTCTGCCTGATCTATGACTCGAGGCGACCAAACCACGGGACCTCCCACGATTTTCCTCCATTTATCGACCCCTCTTAGACGTGAGTGTCGGCGATACCCGCCATCAAAGAAATCCCCACGAAATGAGAACGGCGAGTTTTCAAGTGAAAGCGATCCCAGTGCATAGAACAATTTTTGTAAACGATTTCTCTGTACACGATTTCAGTCCCTTGTCTATGTAATCAGCCGCTGCAATTCTGGCCAGATTAAAATCGGTGTCTCGATTAATTTTATCTCCGTAACTGACTGTCTCGACATTGCAATTGGAATTAATCCAAATGTATAGATACCTTTCGCGGATAAAGGGTCGGTCACTTCTAACGATTCCCTTAAGTTTAATTTACGAGTTTCGCATCCCTCGCGATCCGAATTTTTTATCTCCCCACGAGGGTATTTCTCCGGCGTTTCTTCTCGTGCATCGGGCCGAGGATTTCTACGGGATGGTGGAATCTTTACTAAAACCGATCCTCTCTCCGAGCTGTAATTACAGGAATCGATGCATCGCCGTCCCGCCCAACGGCGCGCGTGGGACGCTCGTCAACGCGCGATTAAATGCGCCCCGAGTTATCGGAGAGGTTCGCGTTTGTACGAGCGATCGCGAGCCTCGATCTTTTCCCATCCTGGATGGAGGGCAGAGGAGACGCCGAGGACGCATCGCAGGACGATATTCCCGACACGGAACCTCCGATGCCCGTAAAAAGGCGACCTTTCGTACAGTTTCTCCTACGCGTCTGCATGCCTCGCGAGGGGCACGTTACGTGCGAGGGATTAGACAGATGAGAAGAGCGAGACAAGCGCGGGTTCATCCCAAGACCCGACGTCTCGTTTATCACGAGCCAAATGGAAGTGGGAAATAAACGCCGGCTTCGAAGTTTTACCGATGTACAGGCCGATACAGACCGATGGAGACCGATGTGCCGGGATTTTTGCGGCGCATTTAAACCCCGGCATTTTGATTTCCGTCGTGCACCCCGAGAAGAAATATTCCTTGACTTGACGCGAATTAAACATTCATATTTACTACATTTTTACACACCTCATAACCGAAGTTTCACGTAGTAAAGCGTAGTTATGAATTAAAGCGTGTATATCTACCGTGTTAGGGTGGTTTGACTTGAATTAAATGTAACGTTAGAATTTTCTTTAATTCAATTTATACGCTGTATGTGATATAATGGAGTTTATCTCCGATTTATCGTGGCATCGAAATAAAAAAAAAAATATGACCGGGTATGTGAATTTACGTGGGCATTTTTATCAGTGATAGAAACATGCATCGCGACGACAAAATGTCGCATTGAGTAAAGAATAATTCGTTTAAATCAATATCAATTTCTCTCATCGACGAGATTGTTGATTGTTGTAATTGTACGAGTCGGGAAATTATGTATATGTGGAGAATGTTTGTTTTGGTTAACTAATTTTTTATCTCGGTGCTGTTACGATTTCCCACGGAGGCGGTGACGACCCCACAAGTACCGACCTTAAGACCATCCTGGCAAAGTAAGAAGAGGAACCGGAAATCGAAGCGTGCTTACCCTTACATTTGAACTTGTCGTCCCGCATCGCGTCGATCTTCCTCTTCAGGGTCCTCCGGGGTGCATCGCAACGTGCACCGGAAGTTTCTATCGGATGCTTGTGGAGATACGCGCTCAGCCATCGAAGATTGCAGTCGCAGATGAAAGGGTTCTTGGCGAGGTGTCTGAAAGCAGAAGTCGGCAATGATAATTTTTTTTTCTATCCTTATGATCTTCATGGGCGACGCAATGGTACCGACAGGGTCTCTATGCTGCGCAGGTTGGCGAAAGTCCCATTTGCGAGAGACTTGATGTTGTTGTCGTAGAGAGAGAGGAGACGAAGGCTGGTCAGGTCCCTGAAGAGGTCCGTGCGGATGCAGGAGATCTCGTTAGCGTTAAGCAACCTGGAACGAAGTGAAATGTTTACTTCCGTAGTGGACACCTCGGTAATTGTTCCTCCTCTTATCGGCATCGCGTCTCAGCTCTTCCTTTTCCATCCAACTATTATTTATATTCATTTTTCTCTCAGAGAATTATCGACACGTAAAGTGGAGGAAACATGAAAAAAGAGTAATTCTGCCGCAAAGAACCAGTACCGAATAGAGGGCACTTTTTGAAAGAATTGGTATAATTAATATTTCTAGTGCTTTTCGACGTATGGGCGAAATTCATCGAACCGTACAGGCGATAGTGGACCGAATGTCGGATGCTCTTATACACCTTTAATATCTTGTAATTCTCTTTTTGGATCCTCGCAATAGCTGAATTTTTTCAGGCTCTAGGTCCCGTTCGAGGTCGAGGTCATTCCTAGGTGCGAGACAGGTGTCGGCACGATATCTCGGGTACCCTTCAAGTACTTGGAGTACGATCCGTGACGGACAACGATCGTCTCGCGGTCTCTCGCGGTCTCTCGGAGCGAAGGTCGCCACGCTCGGATGATGCCTACCGAGCGCGAGATTACTACTCACAGCAATTGCAAGTTGGTCAGTCCCTGTAACAGTCCACCTGGCAGCTCGGCTATTTTGTTCCCGTAGAGGACCCTGTGGAAAGGAGTGCTCGAGTTAAAAGGGCGAAAAAAGTCGAGATTTCGGAAACGTTTCGTCACCCTATACGTACAGCGACTCGAGGGACTTCAGTCCGTGGAAAGCGTCGGCCGCGACTTTCTTGATCTTGTTGTTGCTCAGGTCTCTGAAACGGCGGATAACCGAGAAGGGGAGAAGTAAGTACGACTCGTGGCTTGGTATCGGAGAGCAACTGGTGAGGAAAAGTTTAAAAAGTTGAAAAAGTTCCTTACATTCTCCGCAACTTCCTGTAAGGCGAGAACGCGTTCGGCGGGATCTCCGTGATGGCGTTCTGCTCCAGCCGGCTGAAAAATCGGGGAGGAAATGACAAAATCCTTTCCGCAAACCGGGAAAATCCTTCCCCACGGGGAGCATTTCCCCGGACTGTGTCACTTATAAAACGCGATATCGAGAGAATTATTTTCCAGCGCCAAGACCTCGAATAAGCTCGACCAGACTCACAGCTCGGTGGTGTCCTCGGGAAGATGGGTCGGGACTTTCGTCAAGGACTTCTCCCTGCAGTCCACGATGCCGTCCACGCATCTGCAAGGATGAGGACACTGCGGCTCCGCGCTGCATTCCGATCCAGCTCGTTCGGCAAGACCCGAGCACTTGAACTCGTGTTCCTAGGAAATGACAGCATTCAAGATCACTTCCGATACCGACGAAGCCCGACCCGGACATACCACCTCTATCCCCACCTGACGAAAGTAACTTTTTCTCGAATTTACATCAGGATATTCATCCGCGTCTATTTCAGAGTCCCCATGAAATTTCAATTTTTTTTAAAATAAGTTCTCATACCCTTTCAAATCTTTCATGCTAAATTTCACGCGTGTCAGGACCTTCCGTACAGTCTCCATATTCACGTAATAAAATTTGAAGAGAAATGAAAGTTTCATGAATAGTTGTTCCCTCGGATGCCACTTTTGCATCCCCTTAACGTGTCCCGAATTTCTGTCGGCGCTGTCGGGAGACGGCAAAAAGACAATTGGCGCGGAGGTACCGGGAAACTCCGGGAAAGTAGGAGAGACGTGTGTGCCTTGAAAATACAGAAAGTGTCGCAAAAGGAGCGTTTGGCCCATCCGTTTGTCCTCGAGCACGCGCTTCTCCGCTCCCCGTTAGCTCGAGAGGTCGTCGTACGAGGAAAGTAGGTTTTCCGTTCATCTCCTCACGTACTTGTAGGTCTGCGAGATTCTGGCCCTTGAGGTGCGCAGGAGAGGAGCACTTCGTGTGTTGGCCGAGTCTTGGGAAGCTCCTCAGGTGCCTGGACAGCCAGGACAGGTGACAGTCGCAGGCCAGCGAGTTTTCTGCCAGTCTCAGGGTGCGTAATCGCGTTAGCCCGGACAGCATCTCCTTCCCCAGGCTCGTCAGCTTGTTATCGTTCAAAGTGCTGCAACACGGCGAGGATCGAACCTCGATTTACCAGGACGTTCCGATCTACCGCAAACCGCACAGGATTCGTCCTGGGTCCCGCTCCAGAGGGATTAACCGTGGCAGCGATTAAAACGAAACGAATGGACCGACTGTCCGATGTTTCCGGTGAATACCTCGTCGACGTGGGGAACGTTTCATCCCCATCGATTTCGTCTCTTTCCGGCGGTATTTTCGGTCAAACTAATGGATACTTACAGGATCTCGAGGTCCTTCAGCTCCCGAATAGACGCCTCGTCCACGCAGGTCAGCACGTTGTTGTCCAGTAACCTGTGGAGGCGTTCAAGTCGGGTTACTTTCGATCCGAATGAAAATGAATTTTCCGCACAAAAATAAAAATTCATAAATTTCGAATTATTGAACGTTATAGTCCAATGAAATCAAACACGTCGAAAGAAATGTCAGATTGAGCAAACAAAGTTCGTTTAAACCAACGACCCCAATTTTTCATCTCAAGAAAATAATTATATACGATTCGACGACAATGTATATATATATTTGTTTCAGCGAACTAATTTTTTTTCTCCTTGCAAATACTTGGGAATAAATTAGCTAACGAAATTGCTCGATCGAATGGGCGATGTATCGTCGTCCAGGAAAGAATAACTCTACAGCGGGTATAACTTGTGCCGCCCCAGTTTCTTGAATTTTCGGTGGGGCAAAAACGTTTTCGCAAAAAAGCATCGCTGGCCCAATTCCCCTCGTTTATAATTACCGAGGCGAGTGGACTATTTTATTGACCCCGTGAATACTATTTCTGGGTATTTTACTCGGGTTCTTTCCCCTACGTAACCGAGCAACACCCTCGGAGGTGGTGGCTACGAATCGCGTCCCCAGCGATCGATCATCCTCGTAGGAGTCGACCAAGATTTCGGGACTTAGGATCCCGGTTGCGTTTCCAGGACCCCGGTACACGTCCATAAATCTCTCCGGGGCGGTTTCTCGGCTTCTCGGGGTAGGAAACCCCCGAGCACCGGGTCGGCATAACCGAGCTGATTACGTTACATCCGTACTTACAGGTGTTTCAGCGAGGAGACCCCTCGGAGCGTCTTGGGTCCGATCATGGCGATCTGGTTGTGGCTCAAATCCCTGAAAGCAGAGGGAAGCCTTTCATCCAATTGACCGGAGCTTCCGGAAGCCAGGTCGGGGCTGTCGCGGCGAAGAACCCCTAACCAGGCAAAGTTCACGGGAAAAGACGGCTGCGCCTCGGAAGTGGACCGCGCTTCGCGGGGGGTCGCGACTGTCGCGACTTTCGCGCCCCTAGCGACGTAGAAATGCTGAGAAACGCGGAGGAACGACCAGTCGCGAGCTCGTTCCACATTTTCTCGGCTCAATAATTCATGGTATCGAGTGGCAGAGCTGTCGCTTATCGCCGCGCCGAGCCGGGCATTACGAAGGGTGGGTACGTGCCGGGAGGGCACGCGAATCGGGAAATAATTCATGCCCGTTCCTGGAAAGTTTAGGGGAGGCCGATGCAGATGGGCCACGGTGTTTTCCGCGGTATTCCGCCCGCCTGAATGGCCGCTGCATGCCGCTGCATGCCGCTGCACCATGGTGCACCGAGGTGCACCTCGGCGCTCCTCGCGCTACCCAGGCGCAGTGCGCCTTTATAACGGCGCAGCCGCGAGCTCGTCCTTCTCGGCATCAAAGGGGATCCCATTACTCTCTCCGGAGGAAGATTCGAAAGGCTGCTTGCCAAGTCTGACCGGCTACGAGCTAACCGGACACGAGGCCCGTTGGACACCGTCCATTGACCGTACTTACTCTTCCGGGCTAAGTAAGAGCGCGGCTTAAGGCCGTCGCACATCGAACGCGACGTCAACCGATGACGTCGAAGGTGTCGCACGTCGGAGAGAATTTATAAAACTTGCATACGGACCTTCTGTCCCTTACTCGGGATCCTGATACGCGTATTGTAGTTTTTTAATCACCCCGTGCGCAGGAATTCTTATCCAGATTACATGGATTAATCTTGTTCAGATAGGAACAAAGTACGACAAATTATTTCGGTTAACTTTTCACGGAGAATATTTTTATGTGCGTTGGTGGAGTGGTGGTGGTTTTTTAATATACCCTTCACGTGGGTCTTCGAATCCTGAAGACGAGTTCAAGCGCGCAACGCGGCTTTTCGGTGTGGACGCACCTTTACTCTTCAGGGCCGAGGCAATATCCGCTATCCAATTACGGAAACGCCCGAATCATTCTCAAAGAGTCCAATTGGATTCCCATTACTCCTGCACAATGGACGGCGTTTCTTTTAACGAGATACTCATTGATTTCGGTAGCCGCTCTCGGACGTTCCTTCGCCTCTCCATCTATCTAGCCCGAAAATAGTGCCAGTCTTCCTGCCAGGATCATCGGGCCCCGGAATGCTTCCAGTCGCCGTCCTTCCACCCACGGGATGATGGATGGACTCCGTCCACGGGAGGATCGTTTGGTCTCGCCAGTGTTGGTATTTGTCGCGACCCATTTCTTAAGAGAAACGAGGGTATAACTCCTGGCACGAATAAAACGATTCCAGATTTAGAGCATCCAATTTTGGGGAATCACGATTTACGAGCGAGTCCACTTTTGGTCCGTCCACTCTGGTAAGCTTTTATCATCCTGTCCATGAGACGAGTTCCAACGATTCCAGATTTCTGGAGCTCCTTGGGATACTTTGCACCCTGGGGACGGTTCCGGCTTCCGGTACCATTTCGACCTTCTGGTCTCGACCTAATGGAACTCCGCGCTTCCGAGTTGATTCTACTCTCGCAGGACCACTGGCTTCCAATTTCGGAAACATCCGAATCGTTGTCGAAGAGGCCAACTGCATTTCCATTACCGGGAGACAATGGATGGCGTGTTTCCTGACGAGACGTCATTGTTTTGGCGAGCCTCTGGGGTCTCGCATGTCCTGGGGAACCAGGAACCGGCGAACCCTTAAACAGCGGAACTACTTATCGGTTCCTAACCACCTTGGACCAGGTCCTAGAAAGTTTCGAGTTGCCATTCCAGCCGCCCATCCATCCACTTGGTAAATGACGGATGGAGGCCATCCATGGAAGGGCCGTTCGATCTCCCCAGAGTAAACATGCTCGCGACCCATTATTTAAACAGGAAAACCTAGAAAACAATTCCCAGGTGAACCAAATGGATTTCGAATTTAAAGACCACCCAATCTCGAAGAATCAGGATCTACGAGCTGGGGAAAGAGCGGGTCCACTTTAGGTGGTCCGACCATGGTAAGATTTTATCTCTTCACGAAATGAGTTCGAACATTCCCAGATTTGGAGTTTCCTGGACCACCTTGAACCCTGGGGACGTGTCCGACTTCCACCTCCACCTTCTGTGTTCCGGATTTTACTTCGATGGGATCAGGGATCCCTAGCTTCGGAAACGTCCAAAAGACCAACTGGACCTCCATTTCCACCCAGGGAGAAAAAGAAAAATTCATCTAACCAAAGAGATATTCAGTCAATTCGAAGATTAATAATTTCGCTCAAATAAATGTGGCATTCAATTTATTCCAAATAATCATTCCTGGAATTAATGAAATATTTCTTTGGTTCAATGGGAAATATATCACAATGCAGAAGACAATTACGCGTTTATTGTTTTGGCGAGCCTCTGGGGTCTCGCATGCCCTGGGGAACCGGGAACCGGCGGACCCTTAAACAGCGGAACTACTTATCGACTCGTAACCACCTTGGACCAGGTCCTGGAAAGTTTCGAGTTGCCATTCCAGCCGTCCATCCATCCACTTGGTGCATGATGGATGGAGGTCGACTTCTCGAGGGCGCCTCGTGCCGCTTCCAGACGGGAGCCGTCCGAGGATCGCGATAACTCTCGAGTGTCGCTCCTATCCGAAGGCACGCGTTCCGCGCTATTTTTACCGCCCCCGCTAAACCGCAAATCGATTTCCATCCACGTCGAGTTTTGCGGCGCCGGGCCGGCTGCAAAAACGCGGACGTTTTCGGCATCTCGTAATTCATCCGGCCAGACATCCGCTGGAACAGTTACGAACTGTCGATCGCCCCTCGTTCGGATAGCGATTACATGCCCCAGCAGTAATTCGGCATGATTTGCGGCAAATAATCGAAGCCGTGGAAAATTCAAGGAAGAAAATGCACGGTCGAGTCGCGGCCTTATTAGTACGAATAATAGAAAATTCCGCTCGGCCGGTGATTCTCGCGATTCCGGTAAATTATCTCCGGGGAAACGCATTTCCACCCCGGGGGAAGTCAGGCGGCGGAAAATGAAACGCCATCGCACTTGCAGTCGGGCTCTACTTTAATCGGCATTATGAAGTTTAATTTGCAATGTAATCCGGTTAATGGCAAGTAACGAGATTGCGCCGCGGTAATTGTATAATATACGACGAGAAATAAAATGCCCGGATTGCGATGAAATTGGCCTGATTATTCCGCAGCGGTGACGCGGGGAGGCGTCATCGCGGGATGTCGCGGAATATAAATGCCGGAAAGTCATCGCGAACGCGGCAGGGAGCGCGGTTCCGACGCGGCGTTTCAAAAATTCCGCGAGGGCGTAAAATTGAAATTCCGAGTGCCGATGAAATTCCGCGGTTTCCGCCCTACGCGGCACCCGCGGCGATTAAACGCGGAAGAGATCGCGGAAGGCATTTCTCCCCCCTGCAAACGGCGACGGTTCGATTTACGCATTAAACGTTGTAAAATTCTCCGCATTTGCGAGAAGTTTTTTTATCCGCGAGATAGAGTCCGGCCAATCGAGGAGCGGCGGGCATTCCGTCCCGAAAACGCTCCTATTCTCGCGTAATTTCCCGAGTGCGCTCCGCTTTAACGGCGGCGGAAATTTAATGTGGGATTATGCGTGGCCGCTTCTTTGGAATTCCGTTTCCGGCCGGTTTTCGCGGTGGTTATTCGGCCAGAGGGAGAATTTTTCGCGGAGGAGCCGGAACGTCCCCACGTAGAGGCCGCGGAACGCGTGCGGATTAAACCCCGCTTTTTCGTCGGTTTCCTCCGCGGAGTCCTTTTTCGGGACCTTCCAGGGTGCCTCAAAGGAGACATTTTCCGCGGTAATTACGCCGAATACTCTAAATACTCTACATCCTCTAGATACTCCATATACTCACAGTCGCTTGAGATTCATCATGTTGCTGAAGAGCAAGTCGGGCAGATAGCGAATCTGGTTATTGTTGAGCCGCAGCTTTTCCACGCCGACCAGGTCCTGGAAGGCGCCCCTCTCGATCGTATGGATCTGGTTGTTGGACAATTGTCTGCGGGAATAATTCGCAAATAGTCGTGGTGGCCGGTCGATTCGAGAGAAAGGGAAAGGCATCGATCGTGGGACTCGAGCGGTGTTTCTTAATCAAGCCAGGACCGTAGAAATGTCTCTTAGTCGCGGACAAGTGATCGAGCGGCTTCGAATATGTATTAGCCAGACAAATTGTCCCGGCTAGAGAGGATAATTCCCCAGGAGAGAAGATATCCGTGGGAATAAATCGCTCGACCTGGAGGCACGCCAAGGATACGCTCTAGATTGGCACCCATCGCAATCCGGAGACCTTCGATGAAATCCCGACAAACTTGATAATCCCCGTTGATGGTTCTCTCAGAAAAATTCCCACGGGTCGACGTTTCCTCCGGACGAAGGGAAAAGGGTGTAGAAAAGGACGTGACGGTTAAACACTTACAGGACGTGAAGAGTGGCCATGTCTTCGAAGTCGGTCTTGAAGATGACCGAGATGTTGTTGCCCTGGAGGTCCCTGAAAGCAGAGAGAGAGCAAAGATTCAGCACTCGGTAATTCTCGTGTTTTATCCAATCGACTCGTTCTCTAAGTTCCCCTCTATGGCGGTTTCCGCCTCTCGGGGCCGCAGGACGAATGTTCCCGGTCACAATACGTGTGTTACATAACACTCGGCTAGAGCGGTCTCGCACTGTAACGGGAACTGCAATTATTGTTCCGCCAAGTGTTCGCATCGTATCACTTATTCCCGCAACGGTGCATTGTGTCGGAATAAAGGCGCGGAAATTCAATGCAAACGATACACGTACACACTAGGTGACCGTTGAGCTATCAACGGTAAACCAGAGTCTATGAATTTAATAAGCAAGTCCTTAGCGGATTATTTCCAGGAGTCTATGGAGACGCGGCCAACAATCCCAAACTAATGTAATTCACGTTTCATCCATATTACATACATATAAATATACATTCACAAGAAACCTTGATTTTACGCGTTCATTTTTCTACGCGTTTACCCCTAGTCGAGATGAAAGGGGTGCTTTAACGTTATTTCAACGTATAGGACAGGATTGCGAACGTCTATTTTACGTATGGACTACTTTCAAACGACGTTCATGTAACTGAAAAGTTGGTTTAATAAACGTAGAATGGATGTTACATCGACGTTGAACATGAAAGTGGAAGGGATATTGGAGCGGGTGAAGACGGTTTGTGAAGCGTACTTCACGGTCAAACGTTTTAGCGACATTTCTCAAGGAATACGTAAGTTCGGTTCTTTTGGGAGGTATCGATGATTAATTTGTTCCCCGATGCGGCCACTTTTACGCGGTTTCCTCGTCGCGGCCGTTCCGGGAGCTCGTGTCGCTAGTCAAGGAGCGAAGTCGGGAGACCTCGTTACGCGGAAGTATAAATTTACTTTCGACGAAAGATAGAACTCGGCGGAAGCCGTTCGCTGTCAAACACAGTCCGCGCCAGCGACGACGGCTTCCACCGGCCACGAGAACTTATTAAACTGGTTCTCCCCGTCCTGGTCCCTCCGCTCTTTCCTTCGCCTCTTTTTTTTATCCCCTTTCTCGGCGAGTTCCGAATCGAGCGAGAGCCTCTGGAGAGCCTATCAACGCTGTCACTCGCAACTCGTTATCGCGTCCCGCGGGAACTCGCGAGATTTTAAAGATCGACCTCGCGGTCACTGGCATCGAGAGTTTTTCCCCAACCACATCTTGAATCGACCTGATTTTTCCGATTTTCAAAGGAACCTCATCTGGTTTCTTCCTAACCTTATTATCCTATCCATAAATGAGGCGGTTAAAATTTTCTTTCGTCCTTATACCGATTTATATAACCTCATTTTCCTATTTTTGTAGACATTTCTTGAAATTCTCGTCCCACAGAGCTTCAACGGTTTGGGAATTTTTCCTTCCCTCTGAACGTTCATGAGAAATATTTTCAACTTCGCTCTAGTTAATACTGAGATAACGTTATTCGCATATTTTAGAAGGCCGTGAGTTGAAAATTAATTTAAGCGAGTTTATTTGATTTCAGAGCGACCTAACCTGGTTCTCCTATTTTCAAAGAAATTCCTTGAAATTTTTTTATCCACCGAGCTCGGAGGGTGACGACTGTTGGTTTGGGAATTTTTGTCCTCTTTGGGGCAAAACGCGGAAAGTCGGGCGTCGATCCGGGAACGTCTCCCGTCGATCAACAGCGCGTGTCACTGGCAGCGTTATCACAGCTGCGATAACACCGCGACCCTCGTCCACCCCTTCGGCTCGGCTATTTCCATCCCCTTTCGCCTCAAAGTGCCGAGCCGGGGGTCGAGATCGAGCCTCTCCCCGGTCTATCGACGATTCGTGAAATTCCGACCCATCGCGGCGTTATCGCCGGTAGACAGGATCCAGATAAAGCGCCTTATCAGTTGTTAACCTGCGACAACGTTGCGAAAACCGCTCGTACTTCTGACTCACCCTTTTATCCCTGTACCCCCTCCAAGCATGAAATCCCGTTCGGCGAGCACATAGCGATCCTGCAATCGTTATCACCCGATAGACCGTATCGTTATCAGTGCTAAAAATGGTAAAAAATTGTGAAAATCAAAGAAACAAGGCGAAAAATCGAAAATTTCTTGCGAAAGGGTGTTTCAAGGGTTTCGAAAGTCTCAAGTTGCGCAAATGATCTAGGGGGAAGAGTCGCAGTCGTCGGCGGCGTCGGCGTCGCGACGGATTTGCCTTTCCACGAAGACTCCTCGCGGTCCACCCGTCTTCTTCGGGACGGTCAATTAAAATAACTCCCCATCTTCCACGAAGGGGTTAACGTTAATTACCCGAGCCACCGACGTGGTCGGGCAAGACGAGTGACGGCGTCGACGCACCCGGTGGCCCCTTGTCACTCAAAGACACTAAATCTCCGCTGACCGTCGAGGAAATTCCCAGGGAAATTTTTCTCCTCGAAGCCGAGTCGTTTCCGTGGACCAATGCGACCTGGAAAGCTCATCTCCCACCCGAGCGCATTTCCTCGGAGTTCGATATTACTCTCGGCACTCTTGAGAGAGTAAATACCGCCGAGTCGCCATTCGTGCGTTTACTCGCGATTGTTGTTACAGTTACCGCAGCTTCTCCGAGAGTAATTAGTCCGGTAAGTTGCAGTATGCGCATTTACCCGCGATTGTCGGTGCAGATACCTGGCGACTGGTAAGGACGACAAGTGTCGATAAATTCCGGGCGTCCCGACGTTTCCACCAACGACCTCGTAAAACCCCAGGAAGAGGATAAATCGCCGTGACAAAATTAAACAATTGTTCTCTAACGGGAAGAAATTCACGTGAGGAAATGAATTAATCAATTTGTCTCGCGTTGAAACGAAAAAGATGGATCTTTAATGAGATGAGATACATGGAAATTGCACCCCGGTTTATCCTCTACCCTAGGTGAGACAGATGAGGTGTTAAAGTCAATAAACGTCATCTAATGATAACAGAATTTCCAGGTTGATCTTGGATAGCGTCACATCTCCATCGCACGTTACAAAGCTCTGTCGGACCGGCCTCGGCACGTGTCGTAGCCGATACGTGTCGGGCCGTGACGTATAGCGTGAATTCCCTCGAATTCCCGAATGCCGTACCTCTAGGCCAAAATTTCCGTCCAATTTGGAAACGACCCCGAGCGGGGAAGTCGATCAAAGTTTCCGCAGGCACTCGGCCGCTTCCGTGCTCGCGATTCCGCGTTAAAGCCGCGCGGGTTTTCGCGCCTCCACGAGTGGGACTCACTTGAAAAAAGGTGGGGGGGATTAAAAAATAAAAAAGGGGAAAAACGGGGCCAACTTTCCCCTCCCCTAAGTCCTTACTGGAAATCTTCACGGAACGTTTAGCCGTTTCCGGCAACGCGGGGATTTACGGCGGGGTCTAATTTTTCCCCGGTTTTTTATCTGCGATCGGAGTCGTTTCGCGGAAGGGGCGGTTTTTCCGAAATTACACGCGCCGCGGTAACTCGGGCCAATTAAGGTGGGCACCGCCGGAATGGCGCATGCCTCGGTCGGATTTTACGAGGGGCCGCGAATCGCCGATAGGACGGTCGCGCGTACTCGCGCGAGTACGTGCGAGTGCTGGCGATCGATATCGCCGGCCCGGGGTACGAACCGCGCGATATTAACGACCGACGAGTACGAGTACCGCACTTGCTTTACCGGAGCCGCGCTTTACCGGTTTACTCGTTGTCGTTAGCTACCGCCGGCCCCCGCCGCTCCTAGTTGTAGGTTCGCTTTGTCAGGCTGCACGAATCGGCATAATGATCTTCTCGTACTCATGCCGGAGGAATGGCCGCTTTCCAAGTGCCTCGCCGAATGGAGGAAGGTGGGCGAAAAGTAGGCCTCGATTAAGAATATACCGCGCCAAACCTATATACATGGCAAATGTTACAGGAACCAAAGAAGAAAAGGGTCGCCGAGTACTCGGTCCGCGATTTGTCCAACATGGCGCCGAGTAAAGCGCAATTTTTACCTCGAGGAGTTAATGAATTTCAGTAATAATTCCCAACGAGGGTAACTAGTCTCGAAACGAGACACTTAGCGCCGCAACCGACCGTGAGAAAGGTATTTTTACCGAGTATTTTCGAGTTGCTCGGTAATAACTAATTTTTTATTAGAACGTGAAGTGAGTACCCCTAAGGTAGTTCATGGCGCGTGACTTGTAGGGGGGTTATAATATGTGTACGTTTTTTTTTTTCGGGGGTTTTACGGTACTTATCCGGAATGTCCGAATCGTCAATGTCGAGTACACGGTAGAGTACTCACCCGTGTACACCATTATCACATTAGGTACGCCTCGTCCGGGGAAAAATCGGCGCGTAAATATCCGCCTACGTTGGGCCCGTTAAACGAATAATGGCGTATAAATAGCGTATCGAGCGGGCATTTAGCCGCGCAATCTACGCTTCGGGCGTTTATGGTAAACGTTTAATATCCTTTATTTATACCACTTGGTGCTTATTGGGTCCGGCCACATACCAGGCGAATCGGAATATACAGGCCGCGGTTCGACGGGTCGCGTATCGTTAAGGAGCTGCCTTCTTGTCGTCGATACCGCGGCCTGTTGAATTACCAGTTTTTCAGGGGCGTACCTGAGCTCATGTTCGGAGGCTTTAACAGGGTAGAAAGGTAGGTACAAGGTGGCCGACGATTTATCGCGACTACCGAGGAGAAAAACTTTCGGGAGCGCCATTAACCAATGAGCGAGCAGGGAGTTCCTTCCCTGCGAAGAAAAAAAAAAAAAACGAAGAAATAAGATCCACGGGATATTTCTCCACTATTTACAGCTGATGAGCCGATAAAGTACTTTGGGCAATTTTTCAAGTAATTGTCAAGGACGAAGGCATAGACGATTCACCATCCTAATCGAAAAACCAATGACTGTGTAGGGAGTTTCTTCCCCCATCGAGAAAAAATCCATGGAGTGGATTTCTAATTACAGGTCGCGAGTAAAACAAACACAAGATATCTAGAATAATTGTAAAAATAATTATTCTAGGATTTTTATGGTAAAAAGAAGGTATAAGGTGGTCGAAAAGCGATGGTTAGGACCATCTCTTCGACGAGGGTGGAGGCGCCAGTTCCGACCACGAGGCCCGTTAATTGCTTCGCGGGGGTCCACGTTAGAGAAATTACAGTCGCTTTGTAATCGCTTGCGATTCGCGCGCGGAGGGATGCGGAGCCTTGCCGATAATTTACGAGAGAAAGAGAGCCGAGAGGGGAAGTCCTCACCACTCTCGTCCACTCGCAGCCGCTTCCGTTATTATACATCCACGTAGGTACGCGCGTACCTGCGTAATTTCGCCCAGGGTTACGAGGAGGTCGCCGCAATTATTTTCGCAATCCACCCGCGCGTCGTTTTTTACGAGTACACCCTTAACGAGTGCGCGTCGCTTTACACGCGCCGCCGGCGGCCGGGCAAAGCGCAATTGGCAAGATTCCGCAAGCGAAAGGGGTGACGAGCGGCCGCTCGTTCGGCGCGATTACGCCGGCTCTTTTGTCGCGAGCATCCTTTCCGTCTTTCTGTTGGGTAGGAATTTTCGAGAAGTTCGGAATTTCAAAGTGAAAGGAGAGAGAATTTCCCTCGTACTAGCGACTACGGACGAATTGAACGCGCGTTTGCGAGCTGAAAACATGTTTCAAAGCCCCTGCGGGATATTCGTGAAGATTTAAGATGGCGGCGCGGAGGACGCGAGCGGCCGCCATATTGGAAACCTGCACCTCGCAAGAGTCCTCGCTCGAGTCGGCGCAACACGGATTTCGTCGTTCCTGGTGTCGTCCCCGAGTGCCCGGGTAACGGAGAAGGTCCCCTTCCTTCTTCGGTTGGCCGTCGGGAGAAAATTGAAAAGATTAATTCCCCCCTATCGGGTATCTCCCGTGCAGACGCGGCCCGAAGAAAGATGGCGGCCGTCTCCTCGGACGAGTCGCGTCGAGGACGAGATACGTTTGAAAGTTGCCGAGCGATAGCCGCACCGGGAGAGGCGGCGGTAATGGGAAAACGTCGGGGAATCCATCCTCGGCCGGCGTCGCGCGCCTCCCCTTCCGGCGTCGCGACGCGTGAAGGGAAAATTGAAAAGATAGACGACGAGGTCGCCGCCGCGTCGTCGATCGCGCGGCGCTCGATCGCGATACGGGGGCGAGATCGCGGCCAGGAATCGGTACGTTGCCCCGGCCAGGAACGGCCGGCGTAATCCGCGATCCAACCTCGACAACCCTCGGGGGCGGACGATGTAATTACGCCCGGAAAGCGGCATTTTCTCCCGGCTTTATCGCGCCCGCCCGGGAGCCGCGCGCCCCGGGGCTCGACCCTTCGCGAACGATCGGCGCCGATATCGCGACATCGTCCAACAAAACCAAAAAGGGGATAAAAAAAGGACCGCAAAAAAGGCCAAGCCGAGCACCAAAAGCGAACGCCATTTTCGCTTCAATCTCGCTCCCCTCCCCTGCATATTTAAGAATCCGTCAATCATGGAGGTTCTCTTTCATGTCGTTAAACGGACTGTCGCCATATTGCGTCGCGCGACACAGGCTATTCCAGGTAAAAAAATTTTTAAAAAAGTATGTAAAGCAGGACAACCTCCTTTCTCTCTCTCTCTTTCTCTTTTTTTTTATTTCCGTCGCTTTTATGGGGGGATCAATGTGTGGGGTTTGTGTATCCCATGTCTACGTAGGAAGCGTGCCAAGTTGGAGGCACGCGGCCATGTGGAGAACGACGTCCCGGAGGCGTCGATAAATACGCCGAGCCTTTCGATTAACCGGCCCCGAATCGGCGGGTATTTATCGCTAGACGTTTCCGCTGCGGTACTCTTAATTGCCAGACGTCGTTACGGCCAGCCGGCCTCGGCCGGTAATAACCGATCGCTCTCTCGGAAACTTATCCCGCCGTAAAAGCACCCCTTTCACCGGGGACGCCCCCGAATAGCGTCGTCCTTAACGAGACGAGGTAATCTTAAAACCCGGATACGCGTAAAAGCCTCCTCGGCTTCGAAAAAGATGTCCCTCCGTTATCTCCTCTCTCCTAAAACACGTGTTTTGAGCCACGTGTCCCTTAAAACGTCTAAACACACCTGGGTCCCTTTACACGGTGAACGCATACAGTGTCAAGAAAGGATCCGTTAAAATTAACGAGAAAGACGCTCTCCCAAGAGAGGATTTTCCTGCGACCAAAGGGACATAGTTTTCATTCAAGGAATTTTACCCCAAATAAAATTTTCGCAACCGTCCGAAAACGTCGACAAGATCGTGGAATTTATTCGACCTACATGAGTTAAATAATTATTTCCCTGAATTTCCAAAACGTTTCCTCGGTATTATTCCAAGAAATGTTTCTCTGTTCCGATGAACATATTTCTTAAGTACAGGTACCCGTGTTTTTGTAAAATTCAAAGGGAACGGAAACGGCAATACCGATTATTCAGCACACCCAAGTAGCGGCGGTATTTCGCGTAAACACGTAATTACGCGTAATTGGGCGTTAAGGGTGAAACAACCCTTCTTTTCCTTTTTGAGTAGCGTCGGTCGAGGACGACCTCCCGACGAGGACGACTTTTCGTCGGCGCGACGCACGTGCGAAAACGCAGCGGAGCGTGGTCTCTCTTTCCTCGGCAGTGAGTGGCTTTTAAATATATACCCTGGTCCGTCCCTCCAGAGGGGCCAGAAAGGAGGAAGAGAGAAATATATAGAGAGAGAGGGCGATGCGTCGCAGAGGCGTCGGCCCGTTACGACGTTATGTCACGTTAATAACGTCCGGTCGTCGTTCGGCCCCCCTTGATCTCGTATCCGCGGAATGCCCGTCGGGATATTCGCCTTTGAGCCTTTCAGATGGTAACGAAGCGAGCTTCATTTCGGAGCGAAGCGTGCCGCAAGACGGTATCGGCCGGATTCCGGGGAGAGTATTAATATTTAACGCCCCTTGATGCGTCGTTACCGAAATACCTGGGGTGACTCTCTTTGAGGTTTGCGCAAAATTAGGGGGATTTATCAGCCGGGGGAAGGAGGGCCGGAGAGCCATCCGAGAGCGCGACGGGATAAAAAGGCGGCCCGGTCGGGCAACAATACTCGCCCCCGTGAGAAAGGATTTACGAAGTGGCGGCGGCCGTTTAACGAGGCGTTCTCTCCGGTGCGTCGGGATAAACCGGGGCTCGAGGATCATTCGCGGCGTGAAAGCGATTCGCCCTAGGCGCGGCTCGATTTCTCCGCGATCGCGAGAGCTAGTCACGGCGTCGGGTTCTATCGCAGGTGCGAATGTATCGCGCGTTCCCGTTCGGAGGCGGAGGGCCCGCCGCGTTTCTCATCGAGCGGAGGGCCCGCCACGTTTCTCATCGAGCGGAGGGCCCACGTGCGCGAAACGAAGCGCGGCGCGGGCGTATTTATAAACGACGCCCGTCGACCGCTCGGGAAATTACGAGGGGCGAAGAACGTGAAATCGAGAAGGAACGATCCCAGGGCGTAACGAGACGCGGGAGTTTCGAGCGGCCCGCATTCCGGGCGCCGCCCTCGGCGGTCGCGCGCCGACTGAGCCCGAGACTCGTACGCGCGCCGCCAGGGGCGCCGCGACTTCCGGAAACAACATGGCCGCCGCTTCAGACGCCACCTCGCCACTTCTTACCCCTTCAAATCGCCCTTAGGCCACCGATAAACTCTGGAAAATTTGCAGAAGTGTTCTAAGGGAGTGAGTTTCATGAGAGACGAAGGTATTGCGGAGTATTACCGGCGAGAACTCGATGTAACGGGGAGTTTTCTTCGCGTCACCGTTGGAAGTGATCCGCGCGGCAGAGGTGCGCCGGACGGGAGCTCGAGATCCGACAGGCGAGGCTTTCGAATTGGCGATGAGGTCCTCCTTTTGCCCTCGTTGTCGGGCAAACAATCGGATTACGTGATCGCGTTACGGCGATCGAGATTAGCTCCTGGAGCCGCGTCATCTTCGTGCCGGCACGCGGCGACCGGGGGATAGGACGAGGGCGATAAGGACATCCGAGCGCCGGAAGCTCGCGAAATGCCTCCGGAGGAATTCGGCGATAAGGCGGAATTTATTGGGAAATTTTCGATCGCGTTTGCAAATCTTGCCCTATATTTCGGTTTCCATATTTTTTCGGTATCTTTCTCTATCTTACCCTATCTTTCCCTACCCCTCTTTAGCTTTCCCCATCTCTCTCCCTCTATCTCTCTCTATCCATCTCTATCCTGATAGTAATACCTGGGGAGTGACTTCGGTTTCCATTAGAAGCGTCTCGGATCACGGCGGTCGGAGGAGCCGTGACTTCAGCCGCCGTCGCGGATCGGCCTCGCTCCCGGTGCATTCGGATGCGTTTCCGCGCAGCCGCGAGGCCTTAACACGTGCGGCGGTAACGAGCGACGCCGTCGCGGATCGGAGCGGGCCGCGTCGGCGCGGCCACGCGCGATTTACGCGCGACTTAAGCGCGCGCGTACACGCTCGTTCGTTCGCGCCCGTGCGTGCGCTCGCACGCGCGTATCGCGGCACCCCGGCCCGCCAGGCGTCGGCCGCGCATATTCCGGACGTAACGAGCGCCCGGCACGACAGGCCCGTCAAACGGGGGCAACTTCTCAAAGTCGCTCGTCACGCTCGGCCAAGGAATACGTAATCCAGGCCGCGTCGCGACGTGCCGGGACGCGCATCCCCCAGGCGCGCTCGGAGAGCAATTTAGGCGCCGCGATGCTTTCGATCCAGACGTCCACCGATAAGGAAATAACGTCTTCCCGAATTAAAAACAAAAACACTTTTTTCCTAGATTTAATTGGACACGGTATTTGATTTTTACTACTATCACCGTGACCACTTTCAAGATTTTGAAGATTTTCTTTCTATAGCTTAGGCTTCCGGTAGTGGGTTAGATAAATTCCTGCAAGTAAACCGCGGGGTGTACTCGTGTTCAGAATTTTTTCGAACCGATAGGAGTGGTCCTTGATAGTGAAAAAAAATTCAAGACCTCAGAAGGGATATGCTTAATTACCCGAGGACAAATTTAAGAAGGCGTTCTCGTAAGACTTTTAATACGCCATGGACATGTTTGAATCGGTTTTTACTCGGATCGTTAAGGGGGCCAGAAATCCCCCAGATGGCGGATCCTCGGGGCCTGCTAACCGTGTCGGTTTACCCGCTTCGCGGTTTCTCCGCAATTTCCCAGACGACATGGAATTGTCGGAAATTTCGATGCATGTTGGCGCATTATCTCGGTCGGGGGATTATCTCGCGACCTGGGAAAGAGCGTTTCGATGGAAATCCGAGATCTCGCGGGGACTTTCGTGCCGAAGAGGGACACGCGACTCGGCCGGTCGTGCATCCCTCGGGCGAGCATTCGAAGGGTCAATTTAGGTGCTCGGGAGCCCATTACTCGCGCGTTAGCTCTCCATTATGGAGGCTAAGATCTCTCCATAGTTGGAGGAGGCCCTGGGGGCCTCGAAGAAGACTCCTTAAAATCTGGACCGCGACCCTCCAAGAAATTCAGGCAAAGGCCGCTTCCCAATTCCTCTTAACCCCCTTCCTCTTTACCGATATTCACTTTCGACTTTCAGATTTCCCCCCGGATTGGGGTGCTGGAGAGGTCGCTGGCGTCCTAGGAGATAAGAATTGGGAGGATGCGCAGACCCGACCTGGAAGAGTGGCTTCTGGAGCCGCTTACGCATTCCCTTTGAGGCACGTCCTACTCTGCTTCGTCGTGGCGAACCGTTCCCGATAGGAGCACCTTCCCGAGAGGTTCCGAACCCGCTCGGAACGTGCAGAAGGTTCCCCGAAGACCGGCCACGAGGAGGACTGCAGGAAGGACTCGCACTTTTTGCAAGACCGATTTCGCTCATCGCTGGTATCGACTCCAGGTCTCGGGGCTAATGGAATGAGTTCTGCGAGATACCACGAAGGTGGATTAGAGTTTTCAAGGAAGTCCTCCAGGGGATGGTCACTCCTCCCCTTTTTTTTTCTTCTTTTACCTAGAGGACCTTCTTGATCGCGGGCTTTCCCGAGAGCTCCCCCAGGTCGTCGCGGGTCTTTGCGTGTAAAATCGTTGTAATTGAACCGGAGGGCTTCTGGGAGTCTTCCTTTTCTTGCCGATCTTCCCGGCGCCGTAAGACGACGGAGAGCCTTTGATCTCGCCAGACCCCCGGAGTCGCTATCGACTTCCGAGTTCTACGGCTAATGGAACGAACTCTCTGCCAGGTACCAGCCAGGAGGATTAGAGTTCTCGGAAAAGACGAGAGCAGTGCTCCTCGCCATGAACTTCCGGCTCTCTCGGTGCCCGGGATTAGGCGCGGTTTATCGAGGGGTCCAGAGTAAGGATGCTGCTCCGAGCGGACCGTAGCTAAACGAGATGAAATATACTCCCCGCGTGTAAAATTAATGTCGTCGTGGAAGAAAGCCCTTACATTTTTTCATTTTTTATTTCTTTTTCATCTCTTGGGGTTTACGAAATCATTGGGCCCCGATCGTGGCTTTTATCCGCCGCGCCGGCGCAGTTCCGACCCCGACAGCTGGGTCGTGGTGGATGAACCATAATTCCATTTTACGCCCTCCACTGTCACGCGTAGGACAGAGGAAGGTAAGAGTAAGTGCGAAAGCAGGTATAAAAGTTACGAGCGAGTTCCACGCTCTACTGTCATTGTCAGTTTGGTACTTTGTACTTGGATTAGACTTCGTACAGGGCGCTTCCGGAAGAGTGACCGTAACTCCAAGAACCCCTGCGAACTTATACAAAGATTGTGTATATAAAACTTATAGTTACCGCAATTCTCCCACTTTAACGAGCCTCGTTTAAGGAGAGGTCTTTAAACGCGTTGACATCGCGGACTTATCGATGATTTCCCCGATTAATGGAAAACCATCGAGAAGTAGTGGTTCATTATCGCGAGATATCGGGTTGGCTTGCGGTCCACCGGAAATCCCGACTTTCCCCTGGAGCCGAGTCCCTATTGGAGTTCTAGAGTTTCCTGTGGGGACGCCAGGTTGGGAAACGCCGTATAACGAATGTGGATAAAGGAGATTAGACGGTTGAACGGTTCTCCGCTCGAAAGGCATAACCGAGGTTTATTAACGACCCTCTCCTTTTCTCTCGTTCCCGACAACGGGCGCGCGGATATATCCCCTCCGCCTCTTCTCGGTCGTTTCATCGTGCCCTCTCTCTCGCTCCCCCGGGGCGCTCTATACGTCGGTCTCGCTCGCACTCGCACGACTCGCCGGGACCGCCGCCAAAGGTGGAGAGCGAGATCTCGTTACGCTTCGAGGTAGCGTTTTGGAAAAGGGGGACCGAAGGAACGCGACGCAACCCCCGGTGGCCACTGGGCCAAGAATTATGAATCTTAATCCATCTACAGGGTGGTTAGAAACTTTTGGCCCGACAGTTACCGTCGAAAATCAGGCGGCCAGCCATTTTACCGATTTATGGGCAGTAATCGTTCGAGGGCCATTTCTTAACGAAGGGGCAAGCCCGAGGCGCAAGAAACGATCGGTCTGGAACTCGCAAATCGACTTCAGGTACCGAACCACACGGAGCACGTCCGGTTTGCGTTTAAACCCCAGAAGAAAGACTATGGAATTTTTTTCAGGGGTAATTAGGTAAAGGTGTGGCGCATGGAAGTAACGCCATGTATCGTTCACCGCTCGAGTAGTGATTTACACCGACGTGGAGGATTTTCTTTTCACGCCGGTCGCAGGTGCGAAATGTTCGGGGTGAATCCAGGGAATTTTGGAAATTACGATCCATCGATAACGAGCAAGGGACGCGTCGGAAATTCTGCCACGCTTTTCCTTTTTTACCGGATATTAGGTAAAGGTGCGTCGCGTGGAAGTAACGCCACGTATTGTTCACCGCTCGAGTTCCTTTTTTCGAATTTTCTTTTCACTTTGGTCGCAGGTGCTAAATGTTCGGGGTGAATTCAGGGAATTTTGGAAATTGCGATCCATCGAGAACGACCAACGGACGTCCCGGAAGTCCTTTCTCGCTTTCCAGCGAGCGCGCGCTCACGCTCGGACGCTTCTCTACCCGCTCGATAATTCCTCGGAGACGGCCCCTCTCGTTATGATATCCGCGTCCCTTTCGATCCGAGAGAGTGGTCCCCGATTTAATCGCTCGCGCGAGCAAGTTCCGTCGAATCGCTTCCGCTTTCGGTCGGGCCGAACGGGCTCGTCCGCTCGATTTCCCCCGGAGTTTCCAATGCGATTATCCGAGAGTCGGAACGCCCTCGTCGAGTCACGTCGCCGACCCCGTGTCCAGGATCGGGAACCCTGCCACCGACGGTGTCGGGGCACTTTTCAACTTTTATTACCCTGCCTACGTCGCGATTAGTCGATCGGACGAGCCGCGTCGCGGTGGAAATTGCGGAAAAGTTGAAAGAATAAGATCCGAGAACAAGATTCGGACCCCTTTAACAATTAGCGCCCTGAATTCCCGCGATCGCGACGAGAGTAACGAGGTAAAAAAATTAATTGCAGGGCGAGCACTTGACGCGTCGCGACGCCGGCCAGCCGAGAGGATCCCACGGTTGAGGGATGCCTTCTCAACATTTATCAACCTACCTATGTTGCGATTAGTCGATCGGACGAGCCGAGGAATGAAAATTACGATTATTAAAAAAAAGAAAAAAAAATGGAAAAAAATTCGGGAACAAGATTTAGAGCCCCTTAACAAGTGCGCCCTGAATTCCAGTGATTACGGCATGAGGACGAAGGGTAAAGGCACCCCTCCCTGTTTTATTTTATTTTTTTTTTTAATGTGGACCGAATCTTCTATCGAAACGGACGCGGTCGCAGTGCGAGCACCTGCCGCGCCGCGGCGCGCCGCGACGCCGGCCAGCCGAGGGGGATCGCGCGGCCGAGCGAGGCCGAAGGATAGCCCGTCTAACCGGTACTGCCTTTTAAAATTCCCAAGTATGCACTTGGTGCAGCCGAGATATACGGGGTGTGCCGAAATCAAGAGTCGACGCTCCAACTTCCCCCGCCGCGCCCGCAGGGGAGGTGGAACCGTGCGAAAGTGGAGGCATACGCTGATCCACTCCCTGGTAGGAAGAAAATTCAGCGAAAATAGCACAAAGGGTGCAAAATGAGACGTCACGTCGATTTGAGGAATTTCAGCGACAATGGAATCTAATTCAAGATCTGGTACATCTAGATACGATTCTAGCCTCGAACTAATGGAAAAATAAATCATTTTCTTTTCTAGGAGTAAGACTCCTTCTCGCCTTTGCAGCTTACACGAAACGCTTGAAATGATGTATTGGTCTATTTCCAAGGATAAAAAAAATTGATATCTGGATAAAGGGGGCGAAAGGTAAGACGCGTACTCGATAGATGCTGAGGAGTTCGGTTCGGAGGTCGTAACGAGAAAGTATAATTTTTTTCAAGGAGGGTAGGTCCACCTCGTCCTCTTGCAGTCTCTACGTGGAACGGTCGGAGGTGTATCTTGATATATTTTTAAGGATAAGGAAAAAGTCGATATCTGGCTAAGGTATGTTCTCGACAGATGCGAAGGATTCCAGGTCCGAGGTCGTAATGGGAAAATATAATTTCTTTGTTCATAGGAGTACCTCCAAGTCGGGGGAAATAAACAGTCGTTTCCCACGAGAGGACTTCTCGCGCGGGTCCTCCTCGTCCTCCTTGTCCCGGTTGCCGCTTCGACGCGGAACAATCGTCGTCGATCCATTGTCGCGGTCGAGTCGAGAGCGGGCACCGGGGGGCCGCAAATGGAGCGCCCGTAATCGAGGTGGAAATTACCGAGCGGACAAGCAGCGCCCGGGAAACCGGGACGAGACATTTTTACTTCCGAGGGTGAATTGCTCGCAGGCCGTTAATAGAGTCGCGTCGAGGGTTATTTATTCCCATTTAAGTTTTAAATGAAATTGTAGGCGACCGCGGGAAAACGAGGTCCCGGGCGAGTTTTCGAGCCGGTCCAGGAGGGACCCGGCGACCGGCGGAGAATCCGCGCTGCAACCCCCCCACAGGACGGATTTTAATTACAAATCCGTGGAAGTCGTCGGAGGGAATTTCCCCGCGACTCGAGGAAACCCTGGATACTCTTCTCCTACGGAAGGGGGAAATCCGCGAATCCCGACGCCGGTTTATATACGTGCTCCAGGACCGTCGTCGCGACGCACCGACCACGCGGAGTTCCCTCACCCCGGTGTGAGTACGTACACGTAAGTGCGGCAAATTGCTAGGGAGACGTGCTCGGCGTGGCAATACCCCCAGCTGAGGGCCAAAGTAAACCCGGGATATCGCGGCCGCAAAGGACGCCTTTCCGCGATCCCGATGCGGGACGCGAGGAAGACGTCGCGGGATACCCGCGACTCCTACTGGCAGCGTCTTCGCAAATAAACCCTTAATCCGCGTTTCGAGATCCCCGGCCAGAATCCGGCCTCGGAATAACTCGGAATTAACCGGAGTATCTTTTTCCTGCATAATTAAGCACCCCTCCTCTCGAGCCTGGGAAATAACCACCCCCCTGAAGGAAGTTATCCCGCGGATGAATGTTTCCTAGGTGGGAGATAAATTGGTCAAATCTACTCTTCAACGAGGAGCTTTATTTTCGGAGGGCGCTTTTAGCCCGAAATGTTGACCCAGGTTAAAGGCCGCCGCTCGTGGTGGAAGCTCAACCACCGGGAAGACACTATCAAGATAATTCATTTGTTGCCTTGATAACGGCTTTCGTTATTTGCCGGTGCTTCTTTTATTTCGCCGCCTCTCGTGAAGTTTCACCCCCGCAGGGCGCGTGATGTTTTATGAATTTCCAGGTGACATGGGAGAAATCGCGGATCGCTGGGTGCGTTATTCGGAGGGTAATTAAAAAATTGGCGGAATTCTTTCTGACGAACGACTCGGCGTTATTCGGCATCCATCCGCTGCAACGTCGGATCGCGGATGCGGTACTCGGTGCATCGGTCTCGGTACTCGATACTCGGTACACCGTCGATGCGTCACCCGAGGCAAAGCCTTCGGGGCAATTATTCCCCGGCAAGTCGAGAAGAATGACACAAACCTCGTTACATTTACAAAGACTCGGTGGATAAATATGAATGGAGGTGATTTATTGGGCCGACGCGGTGTCGCGGCATAAGTGCACTCGACTGCAATGCACCCGGGGGATGAATAAAAGATAGAAGGGATTTCAATTAAACAAATTTAGTGGCAGAGCAGGAGGAACGCACAATTCCTCGTTGGGAGGTCTTGCCTGGTTTTTCATGCATTATCCGTGGGAAGCCGTCGCCGGTGGAGCTTTCGTCGCGATGAGAGTTGCCGGCACTTTCTTTTCTCTTTTTTCTCCCAAGGCTGTTTCGAAAGTGCACTCGAGACGACCATTAATGACGGGCTTCCAATCAAGACGCTACTGTTTTCCAGTTGACGTCATAAGAAGATGCCGAGGAGGGACCGGCGAGATGCTCGCACCGTCCGTTCATCTTCTCGTTTAAGCAAGTGGTACTTAACCGCACCGTCGACCGCGGTGCCGACGTTTTTCCGCGTCTAATAATGGCAATTGGCCGGGTCCATTATTTTCTTGTAAATAAATAAGCATGTAATTGCGGCCCCGCCCCCTCGCCGGGCCGTAAGGGAATAAACGCAGGGATAATTCCAACGCACCCACGTGGGTGCGTGGAACGTGCGTTTAGCGGATTGATTTATGAAATCCGGGACGGGGCGAGGATCGATCGCCGATGCTTTCCAAGATGGCGGATTTTCGATACGGCCCCGATGACGCTCGCCAGGATCTTCCTCTGTAACGGCGAGTAATCCGACGCAGCTTGGCGCATTTTGCGCGAATGCCCGTCGTAAACGGCGAGCTCTCGCTCGGATGTACTTATGCAAATGCGAGTGCGGGAACAGCGAGTACCGGACTCGTCCGAGCGGGTCCATCTCGCAGAGCGCAGCTTCCGAGACGCGAGAGGGGCGAGATGGCGTGGGGGGCAGGGGGGACGGATAAAGGGTTCGCAGGCCAGAGAGATGGGATTCAATCGAATCTTTCTTACGAACTCCGATCCACCGTGGAATGTGTTTGAACAGCTTGAAACCGAGCGCAAACACCGGCTCGAGTTTTTCACCCGGCCATTCATACATCCCGAGTGTCTTCTCCGGAGCCGTCCGGACGGGCGCATTATCTGACGGGGATTGGGTTACGGTGAATCGAGATTTATTTACGCGGATCATAACGCGAAACCGGGGCCCGCCCGATTATTTGCACTCTTGCCGGGATCGATTCCCGGAAATTCCCGGAGATCGATTATGCATCTACCTCCTCTTTCGTCGCCATTCGCGACCCGTTGAATAATTATTAGAAACATTACTACAGGGTTTATCGTCATGTTACATTAAATCCGAATATACTTTCAAACTTGACAACGTGAATGTGGAACCTATGAAGAAGGTCCTGACACCCAGACCATTTTTTATAAACAATCAAATTTCATGAGTTTCAGGACATACGTTTAGGCTCTTTATATTCACATTGTTAAGTTTGAAAGGATTCGATACACCCAGTTCGGAGTAAAGTTTCACGATGCCACTTTTGCATCCCCTTAAAGGCACATTTCGAATTCCCCGCCGAACGGGATACAACGGCGCTCCTTATGTCCCATATTTCTTATTTCTTCCTCCATCCCCGCCCTGGGAGGTCGACTGAAACATTGGCGAGGCAATAATTGCGCCGCCGATAGAGGCAGTCGAGGTAAAACAATCCTCGGTCGTTCCTTCTCGAGGGCGACTCGCGACTGCTCGCGACTGCTCGCGAGACGAAATTCCCGTCTCGAGTTTTGGAGAGGCCGACTGGAAGTTCGGCCCGCCCTCGAGCGCCGGGCGCCGCGGCGCCCTTCAGAGTTCCGGCGCATTCGTCGATTGTTCTCCACGCAATTATAACTTCGGCCCGAGACTCCGGGGATATAATTATTAATCGTCGGCCGGTCGGGTCGGGGTCCCGCGGCTGCGAAGATCGAGTGCGCGGCCCCTCCGCCGCGGAACGCCCGCCCGGGTGCATATTGCGGATGCACCGCGTACACCTCGGAAATTGTATTTGCTCTGCCGCGGGATTGGCGACCCCCTCGAAATTGCCACTACGTTGTCGAGTGCCTCTCCCCGAATATCGAGCCGTGCTCCGTGTCAGCCCCGAGAGCTCGAGGGTGGAACCCGGGATATGAATTAATGCAGGCAATCGGAAGAGTCGGATCGATTAGAACGGATCATACGCTCCGCCGTGACAAGCTCGTTACGCAACCCGTGTCGCACGACCCGCCACGTATGTCGCCACGGCGCGGACCCGATTACGTGGCGGTTACGTCTTCGGAGACGTTGAACCGCGTCGACCTGATTTTTCACGCACGACCGATGATCGATAATCCGCACAGGAATTTTTACAGTATTTTTTCGCATCATGCCTCGTCTTACATTGCATATTGAATCGTCTACCTCATTTTTCGAAGTACTCCTCCACATTGAATATCTAAAGGTTATTTCTATGTAATTTTTCGTATCATTTTTTAATTTCGGGGTATCTCCAATTCCGTGCCATGGGATCCCGGATGCACCTAGGAGGATCCCCTCGGAAGAGGAATTACTCCCCCGGGACAATCGGCTGATACAGTTCGCAGTAATCAGGGGTACGATAACGCGCGGCTCGCGAAGGAGGTACCCGAGGTCGCCCTTTGTTCCTGGAGGTCAGAGTGAAATATTCCCATAAAGGGCCCCTACATTCTGGATTCGGCCCCATTCTTCCCCGTTGCATCGGGAATTGCACCTCGGCCGCTCGCCGGGTGCATCCGGAATGCATGGCTCCACCCGGGCAGATTTCTACCGCGAACGTGTTAGTTCTCGCGAATGATTAGTTCCCACTGTTCCCGGCAGGCGATTGTTCCGGATCTCGCATCTTGTATGCATAACGCGAAGAGGAAGGAGATGGGGGGGTGGGGGGGCTAAGGTTGCACCCCGGAAGACCGACCGGGGGCGTGGGGCACGAGGCGTGGAGCATCGATCACGACGTCGGGGGGGCATCGCGCGAAATATTGGCACGATAATCGGGAGGGATCCGAGAAGCCCAAGGGGTGGAGTGCCCCCTTGGAGTGCCCCAGCGCCCCCGAATTCCCCGGAACGCCCCAGCTGCCGCCGGATGAGGGGCGCCCCCCAGGGCCTCCATCTGCCTCGAGTCGCGGGCACCCCCCAACTCCATGGGATTCTCTATGGGATGGACGTGGTGAATCATCCCCCGCCCCCTTCCACTCACCCTGTATTCCGACACTCTCGATATACAATTCCGACACTTTGACCCGCACGTGCGGAGCGCTTCCACCCCCTTTCCGGCGAGGAACCCGCGTACCCCCGGTTACCAAAAACAGGGGCAAGGAGTCTCGGAGCGGATCGATTCCCCCTTAATCTTTTAGCCGGTTCATCGGCTGAAAACCCCCCACGGAATGGGGTGGCAGCTGGGAATCCAGCATAAACTGTATTTTTTAAAACCCTCCTCCTTGCCAAGGAATTTCGCGATAGTCTTGGGTCTATACCAGTCCTTTCAATTACCCGGATTTTTCGAAATTCCGCGTGAGAGACGATCAGACTCGCTGATTACAAATTTTTCCAAAATCATTCTAAGGCTTAAAAAAAAATATTCGAGCCCGTCCCTGCAATTCCAGGGAAAAATAGAGAGCACTGGTCGGAATTAGATCAGCCAGTCGGGTTTAGATCCAAGCCACCGGAAGCTTTATTTTTTATTAACATCGATTAGAAACAGATTTTAGATTAGATCGGTGTCCCAAAATTTGTCTATCCTAGTCATACCTCAGGTTGTCTTGGGGCATGTTTTGGGGTGCGTGGCCGAAAACGACTTCAGCTCGAAGGGTCTCGTTGAGGGATGGAAAATATTTTCAAACGCGGAGGGAAAAGTGCATTCGGTCGAGATTCGAGCTCCAGATGCCGATATCCATCCGTGGCCCGGATTGCCCTCGGGGGTGTTCTGCTCGCCACCGGATAGACGGTGAATCATCCCTCTCTCTCTCTCCCTCTTTCTCGCCCTACGAAGGGTGTATTCCGACACTGGCAATGCAATTCCGACACTTTGACGCGCACGTGCGCGACGCTCCGTGCCTCTCTTCCATTTCTCTCTGGGAAACATTGCCGGTTATACGCGTCGATCCGCGTCCCCACCCCCCGGGGGGTGGGCCTCGAAATAGATCGATTCCCGTCTCTAAAGGGTCGAATTTCCTCGGCGTCGTCTCGAGCATGTCCCCCTTTCTCTCTCGCACTCCATGCCAAGGGTGCTCCGAAATATCCTCGCCCCTCGACCAACAAAAGGGACCTTTACTTCCCCAGTCACCCAGATTTTCGCGGACTCGCGGAAGAACAAGGGCGAGTGCTCAATTAAATTCCCTCGCTGGACCGAGTCGGGTCTCGGCGCGATTATGGCATTTTTTTTAGCAATTTTTTTCCCCCCCGACTCAAAGCCCTGTAACCCGATTTTTGGGGGTGTTTACCCCGAATTAAGGGGGTTTATGCAAATCGGGGGACCTTTGGCCGATTTCCCTGGGCCGAAATTCCCGGATCATTTTATCGAGCTGGTCGTGCGAGCTAGATGGCATCGATCGTTTTGGTACCGGTAAAGTAATAAAAGCGAGGGGTAAAGGTTTGATTAAAAACACGGTGCATGCGATGCACCGGAGAGTGAACGAGGATGTTTGAGCTATGCGCGGGAGTGCAAATAATTCGAGGCTTCGCCAGGGGGAGGGAGGAGGGGACATTGATCGAGGGCAGCCGAAGGAGCTCTCCATCAATCCGGCGTTGTTGTTTGACCTACGACTCGACTCAAAATGGAGGCCGGCCCGGCGATAAAATTTATCCGACCTACGGACGAATTTATCCGCCGAGCCGGAACCGCGCATTAATCGAATCCTCCGTAGCTGCCGCTAATGCCTCTGGGTTACGACCGTTCATTTTTTCTCTGGTTCCTTCCATTTGGTGCCTCCGATGTTCGCCAGTTCGTTCCCGTTCCTACGCCTGGGGAGTCGGGATTTATTCCGGAAAGGTGGAGGGCCGACTTCGCGGGGAGCGAAAGGGAAGTGGAGGCCCTCGAGGGGTTATCGATAAGACTTAGAATCCGGGGGAAAAACTCGAAATTGAATCCTGACTCTGTCGTTACCTGAACATCATTCTTTTTTTAATACTCTAAGGAGACTGGTATACTTTATAGGTAGATGGATTCCAGCGAGACAGGGAATCGATAAGCGTCACCTGGATAAGATTGCTCTATTTTCTAAACATTCTATAGAGAACCATTATGGAGGGAGATCAATTGAAACCAGAAATCGATGGGCACGATCAATCGGAATTACCTTTATCACGATGAACGATAACCCTTTGTTTTCAAATACTGTACATGGAGATTCTATCGGAGATGGATCAAGCTCGATCGGGGATCTATGGGCACGATCAATTGGAATTACCTTTATCGCGATCAACGATTATCCTTTGTTTTTTAAATACCGTATATAGACTCTATTGGAGGCGGATCGAGCGAGATCGGGAATCGATGGGCGCGATCGGCGCGATCAGGTGGAGGGCCCCCTGCAGGCCCCGAGGGTGGACGTCCCCCGGGATGCTCGGGTGCAATTAGTATGGTAATGCAACGAGGTCGACGATCGGGCGAGCGCGTAAACGCGGCGGCTCGTCGCGGACCCGCCTACGCCCTTGGCGTCGGCCAGTTTGCCTTTGAAATCACTTAAACCGATTAAACGCGCAACACGGGACGGTGCCGGTCCCGGGACCGTTTCCCGAAGCGAGCCGTGCTAAGCTCCATAGGCCGCGATTAATTTCGCGTTCCCGATGGTCCCCCGAGGGCCGAGCCCTTTTGACTTCCGGCTCACGACCGGGGAACTCCTTCCCATAATCCCGCCGATACGGAAGACGGTCCCCGAGCAATTGGCGCCGTCGAATTATCCGAATTACCATTCGGCCCGGATTAATCCGAGTGCCCTCCCCGACATCCGCGACCTCCTCGGACCCTCTGAACCCCTCTACGATATTCGACCTAGTCCGATTCCCGGGGATCTTATCTCCGTTTTCTGGCGATCCAGGGATAACACGTGATAACACGCGACGACGTATAAGTACATTCCACCCGGTATGCCGATAATAATCGGAAAATTGGCGGAACCGTCAATCCCATCCGCGATTGTACAACGGTGTTTGCAGATGACACATCACGGGGGCAATTACGGCCGCGACAATATTTCCCCTACCCGTTTTGGGGGTGGATTCGAAGTCCGCGCCCTCGATTTTACGTGACCCGAAGGGCGGGCGATTCGACTCGTTAAAGAGTTTCCCCGGGATTACAGCGAGTTAATGCAGGGTCGTGATGCACCCTGCGCGTGTCCCGGCATGACGCATCCAGCGTGGGGCGCCTCCACCCCCGGGGTTCCGCATGGGGTGTCTTCACCCCCGGAGTCCCGTGGCGGGACGCCGGAGCCTCCGGAATATCTCGACTCCCCCGGAATATCTCGACACCCCCCGGATTCCCGCGTTACATTATACCCGTCGACCGTTCGGGAACCATTTTCCGCCACCTTATTCTCGCGCGGCCCCCTCTGCGTTTTCGAAGGGTCACCGACGAGGGGACCGAGGTCCAGGCCTCGAGAAACCGAGACATACGTCGCGAGATTAAAAGGGGGCTTCGACTCCCTTGAGGGGGCCCCCTTGCTCTTCGGGGGATTTCGATAATCCTGAGACCCCCCCCCCCCCCGACGGGGGGATGCGTTCCCTCGCCCGTTAAAAATTAATACGGCAGCCGTTCTTAACGGCTACGATATATTCCAGGGCTCGCTCGCCAATTTCGGACCACGGAGAGTTTTTCTTTATTTTCTGTATGACACTGGTGAGATTAAGGAAAAAAAAAATTCTCGTCATATCGTCGAAGAAATATAAGGGTGGGAATATATACATATATACATGGGGAGGAATATTTAATGCGATCGAGGAAATTAAGGAGGCTTTTTTCGCCGCCTTTTCGGGTACCCCTGATTTCGTGAGGGGGTCGAGGAGCTCTGCCATACGTCGGTAGATTAAAAGGGGGTGCCTCGTCAGGAGCTCCCGAGGGATTCCGCTAATCTCGAGGCTCGATCCGCGAGGAAATCCGCGTCTCCCTCGTGACTCGCCCTAATCTCCATTTTCTCGCCCCGCCGATAACGGAGCACTCCCCTGTATAATCACCTAGTCCACGGGACAATAAATTGTTAAGAAAAGATCTCGATTCTTATTCCCCTATTATCGAGCGAGGAATTAAAACTCCTTCCCGAGGGATATGAATTTTTTCGCCCTCCCCGTTTCCCTTCCCGATATCAGGGCGCTCGAATTATGATGACGTAGGTCACCCTAAAGTATCAAGAAAGAAATATCGATTCTTGTTCCCCTACTTTTGAGCGAAAACATTTTTTTTTTCTCCCCATTTTCCCTGCGTTATAACAGGGTGCTCGACTTATGATCACCTAGTCTAGGGTACCCTAAAGTACGAAGAAAAAAAAAAGAATCTCCATTCTTCTCCGATTTTTCTGCGGACAATTAAAAAGCCCCGGCCCCTGCGGCCTCCGGGACCGGAGCCGCTTTCTCACGCGCACCGGTCTTCCCGTGGGACCGCTCGGGTCCCGAATCCCGGTGCGCGCGCGCGCGTGAATCATCCCGGAAATTATCCGCCTCGACCATCGTGAAAATTGTAGGCTCCGGACGCGTACACGGAGTATATACTAGGAGGGACTCGGGAGAGAGAAAGAGGCCAGAGCGCGGCCGGAGAGAGACCGGGCGCCGCCATTGTGGCGACGCAAGCGTCCTCTGTGCCGGCGAACCGGCTCGTATTCATGTATTCATTGAATAATTGTGGGATGCGTATCTCCTCGTAAGCGCGAGGTGTCGCACCAGCCAGAAGTCGGGAGTCGACACGCCCCGGCGATGGCGGGAAATTACGAGTTTAATTCCGCCACTATGAAGAGAAACCCCGAAGGGAAAGCACCCTGGGAGCGTCTCGAAGATGACCTAGGAACACCCCGAGGGGGTTCCGGAAGCGTCCGGAGAACCCCACCAGGGGATCTGCTGCAACGACAATTGCCGCAGGTCTTGCGTTGCAAATAGTTTCCTCCACCGGATTGCAGGCGCCAAGGTGCATCGCCGATCTCGGAGTCACCTGGGCTCATCCGAATAAAAATCCTCTCCTAGATATCTCGATAACAATCGGTAATGCCATATGATATGGGAAAGATGAGCAAACGATCGGCACATTCCCGAGGAAATTCCACTTGTCGCGCGGCGCCGCTAAAACGCGGGGTGGCCGCACGCGGTATGGTCGCGGCCGGGCCGGCCGCGCCGCGTTAATTTCGGCACGTCGCCTCGTTAACATATAGACGAGTATTTATCGAGGGTTATCAGATTTCGGTCGAGATGGATGATCACGGACGCCGGGCCACGTGTCCGAAAAGCTACGTCCACGTGCACCCTGAAACGGTTTCGAGGTTCTATTCGCCCCATAGAGCGAATAGAATTCACTCGATCGAGTATGTCCGTCCCATGGAGCGATTCTTATCAGAGGGGTTAGTTTAAACCCTGTAGATATTTAATTAAACAACGGATACAATGAAATCGATGGAGATAGAGGGAGAGAGAACTCATGGAAATCATGGATCTTAACGATCGGAATAACTGAATATCGTTCGAAATCACCGATCACGATTTTAAGGCCGATCGTTCTTACCGAATTGCATTGTTTGTCAGGTGAAATTAATGGCAATTCTCCCGGGGATGTTAAGAAATTCGAGGAATTAATGTTTGAGGTACTCGGCCAATTTTGTTAAGACGCCACCTCAAGTCGCCGATTTATGGAGCCGGCTCCTCGGGGCAATTTTTCCGCGACTCTCGTTACCGCCTTTGTCGAGCTAACCGCATACATCTCCCCTAAACGCAGCCCCGTATCACTTTTCCGCCGTTCCCCGTTTATTTTCCGGGCGCCCTGTCGCGTCGCGTATCGTCTCGCGTCCCGGCGGCCGCCTCGTAACCCGAGACCGCGGCATAAAACGGCGGGTTCGCGGGAAAGCGGCTCCGAGTCCCCCGAAGAAACGCCGTAAAAATTCATTACCTCGTTTATAAGAAAAGTGGAGCGGTAAACGGCCCCCTACGTTGCGCGGACGCCCCACAAGGGAGGCCGCGGATTCGGTGAATATTGCATAAATGTGTCGTACGCGAGCGAGGTTACGTGGAATTTATAAATGGCTAACAATTGCTCGGTTACCCCCGAAAATCCGTCCCTCTCCTAATTTCATTGTCCTTTAAAAATTTGTCGTGCCAAAAGAAAGAAAAAAAAAAAAAAGAATTTCTGTGAATACCACCCAAGAAATATTTTTATATTCAAAGAACGATTACTTGACTGTTATTCCATGATGTATATATATATGGTACATTAAGCGGATTTTAAGTAAATTTTTTACGTGGGCTTTTGATGGCAAAGATAATTTAGGACCCCTAATTCGGGTGTTTTTTATTTAGAGTCTTAAATCAGAGGGTCGTAATTATTCATCGATAGAATAATTGGGGAATTTGATGCGCCTATTTAGAGATTCGAGAAACGGGTCTCATCATTTCGGAGGCGTCGTCACCGAGCGCGACACGTCTCTCGGTCGCGGATCGGGGGAAGCGTCGGTTGGATAAGGCGACGCCAAAGCGGCGCCCTGGGGCATCTCTGGATGCGCTCGATGCAGTAGCCGGTTAACCCGCCGCTCGTAAATTATCCTGCATTTACCCGCGCATATCGACGTACGATCGAAGCTGTTAAGAGTGCACTCGAGGGGGAAGCCCTCCATCGAGAGGGGGTCCTGGATCCGAGGACGTCGCGACGTCGATTTAGTCTTTGACGAGAATGGAGTCGACCATCGAGAGAGAGAGCGGGATCGAGATTCTGGTAGAAACAGAGGCTAGGGAATTTTTGGTGACTTATAGAATTATTCTGGTGATTTTTCCGACTTTTCCTGGATTAATCTGAGGACCGATAAGAGGCACATTGGCGCAGGTACTGTACCGAGAAATCGTCCCGCTGCAGCGATGCACCGGGGTGCACGCGGCGCCGTAATCGAGTAACCGGGCCAATCTTCCATCCGATTCCCGGCACACAAACGGGAAGAGGGAAAAGAATAAATAAATGACCGGCCGCTCCATCCGCGTGCAATGGGACGAGATAAAAGATTAACCCCTGCCGGCCAGATCCCCGGCCTGCTCGTCTCTATTTTCTTTTCCACGAGTCCCGGGCTCGCAACAATGCGCATCCTCCGCGTACTTATTCCCCACACCTTGTGCAGTAAATACCAGGGGGGTGCGGACAAAGGGGGAAGGAGAGACCAGCGCACCCCCGTTTCGTTTTATCTCCGGCAAAGCTCTCGTCGAACTGCCGCTCTCTGGTCTCGATCCACGCGTCGAGTTAATCCGCGAGCTCGTTACGGAAGGAGATTCACTTTTGTTGCGCCGGTCTTTGGGGTGCTTCCTATTTCGAGGGGGGTTTATTAGGGCGATACGATCGAGAGTCCTGCGGCGTCTCGTGTACGTCCCTGAGTGGAGGCCGCCCCTCGCGATCGGGACAAGCCTTACGGGAAGTTCGGGCCCCGTTCAGGGAAAGTTCCACCGAGTGGGTTAATCGCGGCCCGGCAAGGGAGGGGCTCCAAGGAACCCCGGGGGCGGTGCTCTTACTCGCGGAACAAGGCGCCCGCGTGGCCGGCCACGAATCCATTAGCCGGGCTTGCTTTCGGCCCTCGTTCCAGTTTCCCCGCCGCCCGATTCCCCCTGGCGGACAAAGTGGAACCGTCTCGGAGGCGCGCCTCCGGCGCGAGGCCGAGTTGGCCGACCGCGACTCGACGGAGCCCCCGATCGATCGATCTAACGCTACTAAGAGGGACTTTAGGCGTTTGCTTACGTTAATCGATAAAACGAAACCTTATTAAAATTTATAACAATTAAAGCATCTCTTTTTTTATTACTAGGATTTTTTTAATGAGATATATATTAGGATTAACTTCGTCCGTAACACTCTGATCAATAGCTCCTGTGCAACGACAATTCTACCGGTTTACACATTGTCCTCCTTTCTTTTAGGAGGAGAAAATCGACTTTGTTTAGTTTGAGAATTAATTTAGTATTTTTTAAATTGACGGCATGTGAAATTGAAAAGTAGGACGTGTTTCGAGTTAAAGTGGATACGTATCAATTTTAGCTGTATACCGTCTAAACGTCGCGGAAAGAAGACGGTAAAATCCGCGACTTCGCGTCTAGCAACCCAATACCTGTCACTCGAAACTTCCAGGGGCACGCTTTCGTCACGGAACTTTCTCACGGATCCGCTATTCGGTAACCGGATTCCGAGCCGACTAATTAAATCTCGGAGCCGCGGCCCGGCAAGAATTAATATTAATTATGAGCGTGGCCAAGGGACGGAGGTAAACCCAGGTCGTAAATATTTATTCTACGCTGGCGTTTACGCAGCCCCTGGTGATGCGGCCGAGTGTCGTCCCGACTTTCCTAAACCGAGAAAAAAAAAAAAAAAATGTATCGAACCAAAGAAATATTCCTGTGGTTCGATACATTTTCACAGAGGTTCAAGGAAATCCATTTTCAAGGTGGGTGTCCGAAATTATAATTTTATGGGTAATTTTCGAAAATTCTTGATACCGGCCATGAATGGAATCTCGAATAGTATCTCTTCGATGCAGCCGAGGGCCGTCCCGATTTTTCTGGATTTTCTAAATTCTTCATAATTTCACGAATGATTTTCCAACATTTTTCCCGTCCACTTTGAAGCTTGGCCGCGGATTCTGGGGGGATCTAGGGATCTCGCGAGCTCGTGGACGAATTTCTAGGAGGGGTGCCGGGTTGTTCCTCGACCGGCCATGAATGGGGTGCAATCTCGGGCAGGATCTCCTCGACGGGCGGCGAGCGAGCAGTCGGCGAGCGCCGTTTGCTTGCTCGTTCTCTTTCTCTCTCTCTCTCTCCTGGTGCGAGCTACCGTTTGAGATCCCTATCTTTTACATGCACACCCGATGCCCCTCGCCGCCGTTTTATGCCCGACTTTCGGACGAGGGAGCTTTGACTTTATCTCGATTCGAGACCCACCAACGGCCGCAGCCTCCTCTTCCGGTCTTCGGCGAACCGCGCTTTTGACTTCGCTTCTAGGCCGCGACCCGTTTAGCCGTGGAGAGAGAGAGAGAGGGACGAAAAAAGGAGAAAGGAAGTCCACGCTAATAACGCAGCTCTTTATCCTCCTAACAGGAATTTTTTCCGATTTTCCCTCGGGACTCGCCGCGACGCGTCCCTCTCGGTGAACTCGATAATTAGCAAGTGCGCGGGCGGAAAAGTGGGCGGGCGAAAATGAGCAGCGCGAAAAGTCCAAACGAGGTGGCCGCCACCCCCGAGGGTGCCTTGTTAAATTTTCCGCGCGAGATGCTTATTTTTTCCTCCCCCGCGCGGCCGGCGCGGCCGAGAGTGGACAAATTGGCAATTTAATTATAAATTAAGAGAGCCAGCCCTCGACTCGCGCGACTCGTCCGCCTCGTAACGGGCTAATTTATTGGCGCATCCCTCGACGAGGAGTGGTTTTTCGTATACGAGATATATATCGCGATAACGCCGATAACGGCGCGTTATCGGGCCCATGTCGCGACGCGCGACTGCAATTAGCGGGGCGCGACTCGTCCGCGCTTTTTCCCGCGGCGGGTCTGCCGCACTCGCGCTAATTTCGACGCTCGTCGGCGCCGACGTCCGTTGACACGTTCCCATTAACGAGCCTGACGGATGATCGGGCCCGTTGCGCCCGTTAATATATCGGCATTCCCTCGAGCTGTAATAGTATAGCAGGGCGAAATCCACCTAGTCGGAATTCCGCGATCTCCCGGACTACCCCTCGAATCCCGGCAATTTCCCAATTTTCCCGCTCCCCGAGACCTCCGCGTCGTTTTACCCGCCCAGGGTGCAACGAGTATCTCGACGCATCCCCGATGACAATGTCGAGATTAGGGATGCAAGGTCTAAGGGTGCACGTCGGGGGTGCCGGGGAAACGATCACCCGTCATCTTCAGCCCTCGTCTCCCGGACGTCCCGAGGGAGCGAGAGGAGGCGCTTGATGGAGAATATCCTCGGTTTATCCGTGAAAGAGAGTCGTGATAATCGAGGGTCGCTTATCACGGGTAACGTCGACCCTCCTGGATCGGTTCGTAAGTTCGCGCCGTTTAGAGATCCTCCGAATATACAGGGCATTATTTCTATCTTCACGAGAGCAAGAGCGATTCGAAGGGTTTATGATTAATATTATTAAATTTTACCTGTTGATAAGAGCGCTGCTAGCCACATTGCCCCCTCTTTCTCGTGAATACCCTCGACCTACACGTTCCACTCTCACGCACGGTTCGCGAGTGACTGACCTTCCCCTCTCGCGTATTCAAGAAGGTAGGCGTAATTTCCTCCGAGAGGTTCGGGCACCGTCCCCTCTCCAGACATTTAAACCCCAAATCCAGGGCATACAAAGAGGACCCCCGATATTCCCGTCATCGGGAACCCATCGGAGATTAATTGCCATCGATCGAAGTCAGGTTCTCAGAGCTTCCAGAGTCCCGTCCAGGAGGGATCCTGGGATGCTTCCTGGGCGTCTCTTTTCTCGTTTGGACCTCTTCTCGGCGATCTACGGGAGTCGTCCGTCATCCGGATCGGCCATCCGTCATGCGGCCGGACTGCGGAGATGATCGCGCGGCTATATCGGGACGGATTATACTATATCTCGTCGTGAGCTCGTTCGAGAGAAATGCAAACGATGCCCAGCCCCACCGATTTAACCGCCCCCGGGTCAAGGGGTCGGAGGCGGGGGCGGGGGGGCACCGACTCTCGTCTACGCTTGGTTAACGCATTTACGAAGCGGCCGAACGAACAATGAATACACGAGAGCCTGGCTCGCTCCCTCGACGGTTCAATTAATTTATCACCTCTTTCCTCCCTCCTCCTCCGGGAACTAAAGGGGGCGACCTGGTCCTCCGACGCCGGGACCTCTTACGAGGAATCCGAAAAATTTTCCCCGCGTGCCTTTGGGCCCCACTCGGGCCCTTCGCTTTTTCTGATCCCCTCCTTCTCGCAATTAATAAGGGTGCCGGGAATTTATACGAGGGCTAAAATTCCTCTCCTATTAAAAATCGACGTCATTTATTATTGTATAAAGCAGGAAGAAGAGTTGTCGAATTTTTCCAAGGGTCCATGCTAAGTAAAAAAAATGAAATACGTTATTTTATGTTTAATAGTCATTCTTATTATATCTGTTTTTGTATGTTGGTATAAAGTCACTTTGAGTGAATGTTTAAGGGTTAATTATATCCTCGGTTAATTATCGACGTTTGGGGTGAAATTGTTGAATGTATCTAATTTTCGGAAATTTTGGAGCTGCGTGTTGGGGCCATCCTTTTCAGGTGGTTGTTGGGTATGGAATTTATTGTTTATTCCCTAGCGAACTGGGGGAATCGGTAGCCAGGGGTGCAAACTGCAGGTCGGAGAGTTTCTTCACCAGACGCAGCCCTCCGTGAATACGTAAAGGCTGTTTTCCCGGAGGTGACCGCGTCGTTCGTTTCCCGGGGTTCCTGGGGTTCCCGGGGCTCCCGGAGGATCCGAATCCCCGGACGATCGTCGCGATCGAGCGATCCTTCACCTTCGATCCCACGGCCCATAAATCTCCGAGTCGAGCGCCCGCCACGGCGATAAATCATAATTAGAGCTGCGCCTGTGGGATTCCTCGATTTTCCGCCGATTAGTTACTCGCGCGGTTACTCGTCTTGGGGACGGATCCTTGGACAGGGGCATCTGTCCTGGGGGTGGCAGGGGGAGAAACAAGGAGCAGGGGGAAGAGAGTCCTCGATCTCCTTGGAATTCGACGGGCAGAGACCTCTCCTTTCCCCTGATATCCAATTCCCATCACGGCGCGTCTGCGAGAAGATCGGAGTTTCCTGGAATCGACCGCCTAGCGACGTCCGACATAATTACTGGAATTATTTGCACCGACCGACTTCCAATGATAATGTCGACGGTCGAGTCTTGTCTCGGTACTTTCGAGACGCGGTTCGCGAGATACTTGCAAATGGTTTGGCGTTTCCCTTGGACCTTTTGCGTACCCATGAAATTCACCGACTAGGTCGGGGGTAGGTCGTGTATCAGAGGGGTGTGTTACGTCAATATTAGCCGTGCCACTCGGGCGCGCCGTTTCCACCCGATGGTCTACATATGGACAAGTGCTGAACTGATTGAATTAACGCTCGTTTCACGGTGCAAGGATTTATTTTATTATTATTTCGATTTTTCGAGCGAGACTTCTCGGGGCACGGTAGTACTCGCGGTAGTACGCTCGTTAAATAAAAAGGGCCCGAGTTTTACAGTTGATTATTATTTCCGTTCACCTTTATATGTCAGTAATCGGAAAATTTCTGTAAACGTTATTCTGCGATATTCTATTAATCAATCTCGCGGTTAATTATTGACATTTCATGTGACATGTAAGGGTCGGATTGTTCCTTATTTAAATTCCTCCATCACCGTGGATGGAGGTGCGATTTAGGGGCGGAATTTTCGAAAGATCCGGAAAATCTCTGCCGTAGGGAACGATCCTGGGCGATAAGGGGGTTACCCCCGACGCGTCTCCGGAGAGTCACGTCCGCGCGGAGTGATAACGCACCGCGGCGGGCGTAATCGAATCGCGATCCCTCGAGCGTGCGCGGAGCGCTCTCCGCCGCGGACTATCCGCCCCGCGTCCGCATCCGAGGATCCAATCAAGGCGGTATTCAACGCGCTTGTTACACCCGCCCCCGCCCCATCCGGGATCCGGACCGGCGACGAGGACGTAAGTGCGTTATCGACGCTGCGAGTAACCCGCGCACAGCTCGCCGGAGGAAGATCGCATTGGACCGCGGACTGCGGATTTCGCAGTCCGCCATTCGCGACGCGGGTTCCCTCGAACGGTGATTCGATTCCGCGTCCTTACGTCGAGCGGAGAGCTCGCGTGATCCCGAAGTTCTCCCTGATAACGCGACGGGGTGCCTCGTCTAATCAGTGCAAAGTTCACGGAGGACCGCGGAATAAATTTCATTTTCTACCTGTAACCTGAATTTTGGAGTTGAATCCTTGCCGGGAGTTAAGGCCACCCTTAAAGTGACAAGAAAGTGACGTTGAAAGAATTGCGTTCCTGAGTTTTCTCGAGGGGTACCGAGTACCTTGAGAATTCCCCACCTGGATGTAAAAGCTCTAAAGAATGTAGCGATTTGATGAAATTTAAGTTTTTTTAAAATTTTGTCAAAACTGGAATCTCATGGGAGTCAGGACCTTCTATAAGGCCTCCATTTTCGCGTGGTGAATTTTTAAACGACAAAAGTGGTACGCCTGGTCTGGAGAAAAGTTTCGTCAAAAGTACCGACCCCGCCACTTTCATGTCACCTTAAGGACCCCTCCACCGTGCATGCAAACTTATATGCATTAAGTTTCCGGATTACCCCCCGCAGACGGGGGGGGGGTGGCGAAGTGCGAACCGTCGCACCACTTCCGGGCTTGATTACGGAGCCTGATAAGACCCGGTTGGCGCCATTCCCGCGGCGGAGCACGTTGTCGCCGCTCCCAGGAACTTGTAATCGCGGGTGGGGGGCGACATCGCGGTTAATCCGCAGCCGATGTAGCGGATTTTTCGCGTTCCGCCGGGGAGATCGACGCGAAGTCTCTCGTGCTCGAAAATGGCGGAGTCGAGGCGTTCCTTAACGAGCGAGAAATTTCCCTCCGTGTTCCAAGAGCCCTACGTTGCATCTCGAGTTTCACCCTGAAGAGGGACCTCGCGTGACCGCGATGATCGATGCGAGCTGCGGCTAAATAATTCAGCGATTTCCGCAGAACGCCCGCCGGGCCCTTTCCCCATTTCCCTTTCCACTTCCCCATTTCCTCGCGATCAGCTGGAGTCGAGACGAGACGGACTCCTCTAATTAGGACGGAAAAGGAGAAGGAAAAAGGAGGAGCACCAACGCACGCTGCCGAACCGGAAACGGCCTTTCCAAGTTTCCTTCTCGGCGACGTCTCTTAATTATCGGACTCGGAGACAAAATCGAGAAGGAAAAGCCGAGGCGCGTTTGCGAGCACGCGGAAATTTCCTTTTTTTCCCTCCTTTGACTTCTAATTAACGAGGGAAGCAAAGATTGAGCAGTGGAGCTGAGATGGCCGCATAACGAGGATTTCGCAACGATTTCCGATCGGTAATTTGCGATCGAACTTTTTCTACAGTGTCCACAAGTTGATTGATTTTGCACCGGTTTATCGGAACGATTTATCGCTGCAGCGACCTTAAACGGAGAATTCGTCGCGGGCGGTCGATCCTCCTCGATCGATCCGCGGCCCTTCCGCCGCGGAGACGGTACTTTTATTCGGGCATTATCGACAAACGATAAAATCGCGTTGGAAGCCCTCGGCCTATAAATTCCGGAGCGCTTCCGCGCGACAAACCGCCCGGGGAATAAATCACTTTCAGCCGGTGCCGGCGTCGCGGGGTTTCCCCTGTTGCGTTGTACCCGCGGCCGCGACGCGGTTACGACGCGGCAAGGATACGCGACGCACGGATGGAGGAATTTAATTGCGTGCCCCCGATATACCGGGGCTGTTCATACATAGTCAAACGACGCCGGTAAAATTTCAGGTCGGAATTGCGCTCGATTTCCGCAATTCGAGACTCGCCTCGAGGATTTTCCTCGCGAATCTGTCCTTTCCTCCCCGCTTCCTCATTTTTAATATCCTGGATATTTATGGCCGGGCGGAAAATATCGCGCCGCGGCGCGGTTAATTTTGGAAATCGGGAGGAAAAGGGGAAAAGGGCGCAGGAAAAAGGAGGATATGCCGTTGGCTCGTCGGCGCGAAACTGCTGGTCGTGTCAGCTGTCCCCTTTCCCTGGAAATAGTGGAAATTTGTCGCGCGCCCGGCGGAATACCATTTGAATGCGTTTCGTCCGTCTCGGAACGGCCGGACGTCGGGTCGGCCAGGTCGAGGTGAACTGTCACCTGCAAGGTGCGAGCACCGATCGGCAATTACCGAGCAAGTATCGGTCCGTTCGCCGATCGCGACGTCGGATCGCCAACAGGTTGTCTGCGGGGGGTCTGACGGTCGCGAACTATCGCGACTATCTTAAGGACCTTGCCTCTTCTTCGATGAGAAATGAAAAAAAAAAAAAATTCTCCACTGGACAAACTGGTCAAGGAACATCATCATCTCCTTGATATCATCCCTACCACTTGTACATCGAGATACGAAATTTTTTCTCCGGTTAATATTGACCTATGCAACGATTTCAATGATTCATATCAGAATGATAACATCCCTTTGCATACCCCGAGAAAAAAGATTAATTGATCGAAAAATATATTTCCCTAATTCAAAGAATTATTCCAATAAATTGAAGGCAACGTTCCTTTGGAATTACGACCATTTATTTCGGGCTTAATAATTATTCTTTGATTCAATGACATTTTTTCCTTAGGGTAGGTTAGTCAAGATGAAGGGTATTTCGTGTATGTTTTGTACCTAGGCTCGAGGCCAGGCTAGGCGAGATTTTCTCTCAAGTTAATATCGATAGAGGCACAAAGTCGGAGCCGCATCACGGAACGGCGGTCGCGATTACGGCGGAATTCCGCGTCCGTCGCCGGTCTCCCGCGAATTAGCTTCCGCGCGGTGACCCCGAAGGGAGCGGTCTCGCCCGGAAGGACGGCGGCCCTACGGATTCGTTCCCTTTTCGCCCTTCGTTCCCTCCGCGTCCGGTTTCCGCTCCACCGTCCGCGTCCCTTTGATCGCTCGACCCCGCGCGGCTCGTCGTCGCGTCGCGTCGCAAAGCTCGAACGTCATCGTTACTCGCTTCTGGAGTTCCCTTCCGTCTAGCTTATCTTTAAATTTTGAAAAACCCCGAAAGAGCCCATTTCCCAAAGATCCATAGTAAACCTGACTCAGAGATTCATTAGAAAACCATGACACGGGCAAAATAATAATTGGTTCAATGACTAAAATTGTCCTCAAATTATCAGGACTATCAATTAAATATTTCGCTATGATAACATTGACTGTTTCCTTTTGGCTGACATTAAATATTGCGGCAGGTCACCAAAAATATTCATTTAGTACATACATCCGAAGTTTCTATATGTTCCCTAGAATGTCTTCTAAAATTAACAAAACGATTTACTTAACCCATTATTTGACGAGCAAGTCCAATGCAGTCAATCGAGCAGTCGATCGATTGGTCGGTCTACTTCCTTTTCTACGAGATGCGAGGATCATCCGGAAGCTGGAGACGGAGAAAAAGGATCGTCAAGAGAAATATGGAAAGTAGGAGCGAAGAGAGTCCTTCGTCCAGTCTTTCGAAAGACAGACCCGAAGGATAGTTTCGACGGTCCAATTTGTGCAGACAAAATGGCGGCCTCTTGCCTAGAGGAAGGGGAACGGTAATCTAATTAAAGTGCCGATGGCCAGAGTCGGCGGGGCGTCCGTATCACGCGCGATTGTCCGATTTGCATGGGAAGCAACGCGCGCCCTGCCGAAGCCCGTCATTATTAACGCTCCGACGTAGGGAGCCTGCGCGGAATACGAGCGGCCGTTCCGCCTCGGTCGCGGCGTCGCCAGCGGTTCTTCGCCCCCCGGAACCCCTAAACATATCGCCGCATCGATATTCCCGATCGATCGGCCGGCAATCCCTGGGCGGTTCTCCTGGATTTCCGGAAATTCGGCGCCCGATGGATTTTCCCTCCCCTTTGCAAACCGCGGGGGCGGCGGTTAACGAGGCGGAGAAAACGTCCCGGACGATCCCTAGGGAGGCAATTACGCCGAGCTAAGAACCACTGGCAGGGGCCGTCGTATGCGGAGACTCGCTCCAGGACTGCAGCTATGCGGACCACCTATGCGTCACCTCGCGGAGGGCTGCGGGGAAAACGCGTCCCCAGGGAGCGGAATGACTCGATGCGTGTTACATGTATTCCAGGGAAGAGGGAACGTGGTCGCTAAGGTCCCGGAAAGGGTCTCTCCCTCGGGACCTCGTACCCAGGACCTCCATAAACATTGCGGAAAGAATCCGCCCACGCTCCGACTGAATTTTTTCTTCCTCTCGGTACCGAGATTTTCAGCAGGAGCAATTACGCGTGGAATTAATTAGCGAGCTTCGTGACAACCGGGGGTCGCCGGGGTTCGCGGGTCTCGCGGAAAGGGGGAATTTCGCAAAACGTCGCGGAAAAGTCGGGCGACAGGTAGATTGCGGACATCCTGCGCGTTAATGGTAGCTCCTGGTCCGGTGGCCGTCCCGGGGGACGTCGACTGGACGTCCCGGCCGTCCCCCAGGACCGAGTCGATCGGCTCGATCGATCACCTGGCTAATTAAAGGGGCCTCGGGAGTCGGCGAGTTGTCCTCGTCAGGATGCACCTGCGTTCGGCCTTCCGCGTGTGCGGCCGCGTGCGGATGTACCTGCACAGACGGAGGTGCCTTCTACCGGCCAGCCACTTCGAGAGTCACGTAGAAGGCAGTTTCCCGCTGCGGCGATGACGGCTTGAAATATACGCGACGACGTGCCCGTAGATCGTCTCCCCGAAGACACGATATCCAAACAGAAAAACCCGCCGTCGAGCCGCGTTTCCATTTTTCCATTTTCCTTTTTTCCCCTAATCATCCCTCCAAAAAGAACCCACCTCCGACAACCTTGATATCAAAAATACCAGGATGTCGTTTTTCGAAGGTGCGGCACTTCCGCAACTCCTCCGGTCGAATCCTCGTTTTCGGATGTCTTGCGAAGCGATCTTGAGAAATCGGTCATTTCCTTAGACTGTTTCGCGCCTAGAGGAACTTCATGGATATTAGAAACATTACCAGGATCTCTGGAAGAAGATGCCCTTTTTAATTTTTTTTTCCCTCCAATAATTGCATTAAAAAATTCTCGACTTTGCGCCAGAATGGGGGGATAAAAAACGAATCGTGGGAAGGTCCGGGGGGGACAAGAGACGTTCTTCCGTTAAATTCTCGTCTCCGAGGCGGGAGGTCCGCCATCTCCGAAGGTCGTTTCGCGCCTAGAAGACATCATGGATATTAAAATTATTACGGCGACCCTTTTCCGCCTCCGGAAGAAGAAGTCTCCCTCTTGGCGAGGGAGCGTCTCCCCTTTGCTGGCGAAATGGCGAGTGCGAGGGCTCTCTCTCCGCGATGTACAATCGGCGAAAACGCGTCCCGCCGCTTTCTCCGGCTGCGGGAGATAATCCCGAGGATTATTCGTCCAGGGCCTCGTAAATTCCCGGACCGAGTCCGTGACTCAGCCGGTCCCTTCGAGTCCCTTGAGAGAGGAAAGGGCGCTCGGGGAAAACTCATTTGGATGCGGCCGAACGAGAAGGGACGCGCAGGAACGCCGGCCGAGCCCGCAAGGGAGATCGAGACCTTCTCCCAGAAATGTCCTCCGCAAACAAGGACAATTCCTGTCCAGGAAATCAGGTGCAATCCCTGACAAATCGGCGCCATCCCCTCGAATTCCAAGAAATTAAATCGATCCCACCCGTACGTTCTACGACCATATCTTCCGAAATTTCCAATTTCCAGTCATCGTTTTAAGGCGATCTAAAAGCGGCGCGAAAAGGCCTCGTTTATGAAACTTTTCTCTGAGTGTACCGAATCGCTACAAACTTGACAATGTGAATATAGAAACTATAAGGAAGGTCTTGACACCCAATAAATTTCAATTTTTTTTTCTTAATTTCTTTATAGATGTTTTCAAAGTTTTGGATAAAAAATGAAATTTCATCAGTTTCAGGACCTACCCTAAGGCCTCCATATTCACGCTGTAAAGTTTGAAACGATTCGGTACATCCGCTTCGTAGAAAAGTTTCATGAACGATTAACCTTTCGGATGGCACTTTCGCATCACCTTAATAGCGGTTCTCGTTGCTCGATAACCAGTAATTAAACAATGTGTCGAAAATATGCACAAGGACCATTCCTGCCCAGGAAATCAGGTGCAATCCCCCGGAATGAAAAAAAAAAAAATCAAATCGACCCCACCCGTACTTATGTGTTTACATGTCCCGAAAATTCCAATTTCCGAACATCGTTTTAATAGCGGTCCTCGTTGCTCGATAACCAGTATTTAAACAACGACTCGAAAATATACACAACCGTCGACCGCCAATCGCGACTCCTCGCCGGGAAAAATGCCAGTCTAATTGGCAATTTAAACGGCTCTCGATATGCCAGCCAATTCAATTATTTGGCGTTTTAATTGCGCCGCTATTTATTCGAGACCCAGTGGATAAATAATGAAATAAAAATACGGCCAACTATCGACTGCTGGAGGGAAAATGTATCGTTTCGGGCGACGTTTCAGGGGCTATAATTAAATGAAAATTCGATGGGTTTTCGGGGCCGTGGTGGGTGCGTCCATCTACGATTGCGCGTTTTAATTGCGCCCAGGGTTTACCCCGAAGATATTCGTCAACATTCGGCATTTTTTCATTTGGCGGAATATTCGACAGAATGTCGAAATTGCGGAGGAGGGATGGAAAAAAATTCATGGGAGGAACAGGACGGCAAATGGTCGCACAAGTGCGTCATAAGGGGAGTCGTAAGAGGGGAGAACGTTTGCGGGGGGTCGAAAGACGCAAATCGAGCGACTTCGAAGGTCCGTTCGGGAAATTAAGTGCATCCCTCCATCGACGAGTTTTCCCCCGAAAGCTTTGACCCTCCGATCTCTCGAGGGGCGGGGGAAATTGGATGCAAAACGCTTCGCTGCATATTGCGGACCGTCACCTAAATCCTCAAACTTCTGGGGAATTTCTGGGGGAATCGAATCGGCGGGCCCGGAATATCTCCTTACCCCGGCGGATAAACGTTTATTCCGAAACCCGATGATAAAGTAAATCGCTTCCCGTCCGAAGTGCATTTACAAGCCCTCGCGTAATCGTCCCGTCGAGGAGAGATTCGCTCGCCGATGGTACGCCTTTTATTTTTATTAATAATCCCCGAGTCCGATTTTCATCCTGGAATTAAATCGCTCCCCTTCCGACGATCCGCAGTCGCGTCGCGTCCCGTGGAAACGTTCGTTTCTTATTAAGCTCGTCTCGGTAAATATGCCGGACAGCCGGTCGGGCAAATCGTTTAAATGAAAATCGCCGTCCTTTCAATTCCATTCCTCGTCGCGCACGGCCGAAATGAAATTACGAGGCGCAACGTTAACGCGTACGCGGCGATAAATCAATGGTTATCGGCCGCCACCGAACCCGTCGGAAAAAGACGTAAACGATGCTTTCCGTCCGCTCCAAAGCCACTATAATCCCGGATACCGTGACCCACCCCAACCGCTGGAGGCGCTCCGATTACATCGGCCGATTACCGCTTTATGTACAGCCGAGGTACCTCCGAAGCCCCCTTCGATTTTTGCAGACCCGAAGACGAGCCCGGCAAGCAATGCCGAGGAAATTATGAATTCCCGTAATTATAGGGAAAATTATGAATAATATTCAAATAGAATTTCGAGTCATGGACGCCGCAAGTCGGAAATCTGTGGATTTTCGTCGGGGTTACGAGTTACTCCCTTCTTATTTCCCATTTTAGATTGAAAAACGATTCATATCGGCCGAAACTTAATTTTCTTTTCCTCTTCAATTTTTTTCAATTTTAGAAACGAGCCTGCCGAGCGATGACGGCGGAATTATGAATTTCCTGTAATTATGAATAATTTATAAATGGAATTTCGAGTCACGACCGTCACTATTCGAAAATCTATGGATTCTCGTCGCGGTCACCGATTACCCCCTTTACCTTCCATTTCGGATCCACTCCATTTTCCACTCGTGGGGTGGAAAAATGTATGCAGATCCGTCCTCTCTTTCCTGGCCGATTTACTCGCCGGGTTCCACCCTCGGGGGCGGAATCATCGAATCCACCCCCAAGAGGTGCCTCCCGGCGTAAAACATCCGCGCCATCTCCGGCGGCTCGTAAAAACCGCCCCGAAAATCCGGAGGACCTCGCAGTTCTCGGGGTGCCTTTACGACCCCCGAGCGAGTAGGGGTAGTGCCGAATTGAAAATCAACCGGCGGCGCCTTTTCCGTACAAATCACCTGGGGTGTTTCGTCGCGGTCCCGGGAAAGGCGGTAAACCACCCTGGGGGGTTTACACCCCGCATTTGGCGCTTGATTCTCGCGATTTTCACGATTTTCGCGATCGCTCTACGAAGAGGTCTGGTATAACAACCCCTGCGACCCGGGAGCGTTTCGACGGACATTAAGGGGGTGGTTTCTCCTCGCACCCCGGTTCCTGTATTCTAAAAGGAGTCTCAAATCGTTCGCCACTATCCAGGAACAGGGGACCTAAGACGGGGTGGTTTCTCTCCGCAAAAAGTCCACTTTGTCCCTCGATAGAGGTTCGCCCTGGGGGTGAAGTGGCGAAGGGTTAACTCCCGGTCGTAGAAAAAAGGACCGAACATCCACCGTGCATTCCCGGGATATTTATTAGGTGCGCCGAGCCGTGGGTGAAAAAGCGGTCTCGCTTTACGGGCAAGTTTCCGGGGACGTCCTTTAAAATGCACCCCATTCGCCGTCGTTCGACGCTCTTCGGCGCCCCTCGGCCTCCGTTTCATCCCCCGTCCCAGCCTACTCGCGAAGGGGTGGTCGGGATAATTCTGTTTTAGTTTCGCATTACATCGGAGCTCGTGGATGGAACCGGCATTACGTACATCGTCCCTCCCTTCGGGCGCGCTCCCTCCCGGGCCGGGAACTTGGCCCCTCCTGACCACCCCTCGCACCCCCCTTCAACCGGGAGGGAACGAATTCGAATTTGACTAATGCAATCGCGAATGCTAAGAAGCCACTCCGAAGAGCCATTGTGCGAGGTTGTCTCTCCACTTTGCGGTTTTCCGCCCCCCCTCCGTTTTGTCACTTCGGCGCCGCCAGAAAGGGGAGTGCTCCACTCGGACGGGGTGACAATTTTCACGGTATCGGCGGTTTCCCGGGGGGTTTTATTCGCCCTTTCCAAGCTTTAGCGGATTCCGCGAGCTCCCCCCTCCGTGCGGAAATTAGGCGACGGCTTCAAAAGCGGCCGCGGTGCGTTTCTCTACTCTCGGTCTCCGGACACCCCCCGCGCGGGATTTCGGCCGCGTTTCCCCGGCGATCGAGTTACGGACCCCGAGTACGCTTCATCGAATTCCCCTGGATATTCCGCGGCGGCCTGCGTGCGTCGGGGGCGGAATCGCCGCAGGGGGGTGCAGCTCTCCCGGTGCAACGCTATCGTCTCGCCGAAGGGTGCGCCCGCTTCGCCGAAGGCGGGACTATCGGCTTTCAACGATATCACCGATATCGATACCTCGGGACACCCCTGTCCCGCGAGACGGATTCTCACCCCTACGTAAATCTATAAATACATATACATAGATATAAGCGTGCCACACATATAATAATTTCCTTATTTTTAGGATTAATTTTTAAGTCACGATCCACCCTAAAGACGAAATTCAGATACATATATCGGGCCATCCCACGCTGATAATAACCAACGATTAAGTATGTAAATTTACACGAGCATTTTTATCAGTGCAGGAGTTTGTGGATTTAAAATCCGTCGTTTTTATCTTTTTTCCTTGTTTCAATCGTTCGCGCGGAAAGGGAAGAAACTCGGCTCGGAAAATGGAGCATTTCGAAGGAGACTGAAAGTTGCGTTATTTGGGGAGGAGTCTCGAGTTTCTGGGTTCTGCGAGTTCGATTCTTTCCTCGAAGCCAGGATGACCGAGTCCACCCTCCTATTTGCATTCCGAGGGAATTCAATTTCCCGGGAACAAAGCCTGGGTCGAAGTGGATTCCCGATGGAATCGGCCTCCTCGAAGAAGGCCTCCACCCACGGTCCGAGCTGACGCCGGATAATTAGTCGTGAAAAGGAACGAAGGAGGACCCATCGAAGGCTAACTATCGACTAATTTATCGACGATACCGCGCCGATGGCCTTCGGAGAACCATCGACGCCGCGTCGATGAGTTATAGCGCGGCGCCAGCTGTACCTCTAATGAAAAAGGTCTCTATTACGACGGGGGGTCTGCATAAAGGCAGAAAAGGAAGGAAAGAAAAAACCTCAAGAAATGCCCCGTGACGTTTGGGTAATGATATCCCGTCCGGTGATGTTTTATAAGTGAATCTTTACACGGCACGGCACTCGTGTAAGTTCATAAATCCCAATCGAGACTCGATTTGGCAGATGTGTTTGCATTTTTTTCCCAATTAATTCCTATTTACTTTGATAATTCATTTTAATATATCGGCACGATGTAAACGTTCTCGATAGTATTAATTTATTTCAACTCGTTTAAGAAGTTCTGAGATAGAAATAATGTGTATGTATTTTTCTTTTTTTTTTTTTTCGCAAATTTTGTGGAATTTTCGGCAATGGCGATTTCACGGAACGAGGGCTCTTCTCGCGGTTTCCCTCCCTTCTCCCTTTTCCCTCGTAAAATGCGGATTTATCGGGTTCCCGCGGCGCAGTAGAGGCGGCTAACTTCGGGAGAAAGTTTGTTCTTTAAGAATTTCTTCGGGGAGTAAACCACCCCCGGGTTCGCCATTCCGGGCGGAATTCCCGGTTTATTTCGAGACTCGCGAGAAATCCGACTGCCCGAAAGCGGTTCGAACTGGCCGAAACCCCCGCCACGCGGTTTTCGGAGTGGCACTTAAATCGCACCTTTGTAAATGCAGGAAAAATTAATTAATTTACTAATTTAGGAATTTATGAACTTCTTCAACTCGCCGGCGCCTTCCCCGGGACCTCTTCCGCGGGAGGGAGAAAAAACACGGTAATACCTCGCGGAGGTAATTCGAGCGTCATTCAATTAGAGAAATAAACACTGCACCAGACTCTCCTGTACTCGACTCGAGTCCCGTCGAATCTAATAAAGTCTAGGTGAATTTGCCAAGTGCAGTTGATTCAGTCCCGACGGTTGGCTCGAGTGTTTCGTTGGTGGGCGTTGAAGGGTCGCGCGAAACTTTTTGGCAGGCTCATGAAACCATCCGGGGCAATCCAAAGAGACCCTACGTGTTCCCAAGGAACTCGAAGAAGAGGACGTGGAAGAGGAACTGAAGTACGACGACATGGATGAGGAACTCAAGAACGACGACATGGAAGAGGAACTCACAACGTCGAGGTCGAAGATGATTCTCGTGAAAAGCGGCGCCTTTTCGTTCGCATCCGGATCCGAAAAAACCGGATATATATCCCGGAAGAGCCGGTTGATTCTCGACGCCTCCGTTCGACTCGGAGTAAATGCGAGATGAATAAGTTAGAGACATCCAGGGAGGAAACGCGCGCGTCCCGGGAAGCGCCCTTCCGGGAGAGGGTTCCCCCGGGACTCGGAGGAAATCGAGCGACCCGTCCGTCTTCCGGAGCCGCGTTTCGCCGCATCAGCTCGACTCGGCCAAAACTTCCGGAAAGAGGGATTTCCTCCGAAATCCGGTCCCGAGGAATGGGTCTCGATTGCAGTTCGAACTTCGAGATCCGCGAGAGAAAAAATCGACCCTCCTCGAATGCCCTCGAATTCCGGAAAAGAGCTCGATTTTACAAGAATTCCGCGAAAGCGAACTTCCTCAGGAAATATGCGTTCCGCCATCTCTTATCCCCTTTACTAATCACAGTTCCTCAATAGAGGATCGTTAATTCGTTCCAAAATATTGCTTACCCTCCAATAATTGGAATTTTTTTTTTATCTAAGCGCGTATCGCATAATCGAGGGACTCGTTTCTTCTTCACGAGAACAATGAGCGAAACACCTTGAAAGAGAAAACGTGCTCCAGATTTTCGCGAGTGCGTCCATGGTCAGGGGTAAGTGTCGGATTGCGGCAAATAAACCTCCCCCTCTCCTCCCAACAGGGGGTGAAGGTTACAAGCCGGTAAAAGCGCGTGTAAAAATTACGAGGACGTTTCGTCCCTGTAAAGCTTACAGTCAGACCTCTCGGTACTTCCCTACTTCGGTTCGATGTACCCTTCACAGTTTCGCGGGAGTAATCACCCCTTGAAGAAGTACTACGCGCCTTACCCCACGGACCCCACGTGTTTCAATTCCCTCGTACATAATCCCCGAAATCGTCCCAAGACGAGAGAGAACCGATAAAATCCCCTTCTAAATAATATTCCGGATAACCTATGGAATACAAAATACCCCGGGATAAAATAAAAAGGTATCGTTAAATTGTGGAGTCCCTGAAAAATTGATACTTAGAGGGCTCGAAGGGGAGCGGCTTTTACGGGCTCGGCACGCGAAAAGCACTCGAAAGGCGCGCTCGAGGAGGACGGAAAGACGTCCCAGGAGAAGGAGACGTTTATCGAGCGGGGCTGGAATTTATGCCGGGGAAATTTCGATCGCGAGGTGGAGGGCCCTAAGCAGTCGAGGCACGTAGAGCGGTCTCGGGCCGATCGGCGAGGTGCTCGATGTCGTCGTAAATTAAGGAGCGCCCGATACACGGTCGCCGACGTCGCCGGGAACGAGCTCGCCCTTTTTGGAACGCGGACGGGCCGCGAGCCGTTGCCGAAGGGAGGCCTAATTGCATTAATCGTCGCCTCTCGCCCCACCGGCCGTTTGTTCGCGTCGCTCCTCGTTACGGACTACGGAGAGAGGTCGGAACGTCGTTAACCCGAGATATCCCGCGCGTTCCAGACGCGGGATCGACCGATCGGTTCCCCGGTTTCGGGGCAAGCCAAGAAAAAAAAAATGGTAACGCGCGGTTAAACGCGTGAAAACATATGACGAATTAATTTTGATGAATATCTTTATGGATATGTGGGAAAAAAATTGTAAACCATGGTTAAGTGCGCGATACGTCGTTAACCCGAGATATCTCGCGCGTTCCAGACGCGGGATCGACCGTTCCCCGGTTTCGGGGCAAGCCAAGAAAAAAAAAAAAATGGTAACGCATGGTTAAACGCGTGAAAACATGCGACTTTTTCCATTCTAAATTATGCTCGAGCACTTCAGGTGAGATAATCGCTTCTAGTCCGAATTTTTGGTCAATCCACAAGTGTCAAGATCAAGTCCACCCTTCGACTCTCCGCGGTCGTCTCCAGGGCGCGCGTGCCGGACGCGGAGCGAGTCGACGCTTCCGGCGGCCGGCGGCCTGGGAACGGAACCGGCTTAATTCGATTCGTGTTAATTGACGGCTTCTAACGAGGCCCGACCGAGATAGCCGCATTGCAGCTCGGAGTCGCAATTTGCGAGCGCGCCTGCACTCGAGGGACCCGGATGCCGAGCGGCCGGAATGAATAAACGAAACCGGGACCACTCGACGGCATGATTTTCCATCCGAGTTCTCGACGGGCCGAAGAGGTCTTTTATCGCGGGAATAAGTCTCCGCAAGGCCGCGGCGGGGGATCGATGCGGCCGCGTTGGAGGCCCTCGACACCGATCGCGGCTCCGATCGCGGTTTCGTTCGGCGAAACGCTTCCAGTCGGCCTCTCCAGGGCGACAAGGGGGCGATACGATATTCGACGTATCCGAGAAGAGATGCATCGGAGAATTGATGCATCCAGGAAGCGACGCGTCCACTCAAGTAGAGATAGACATCGGCATATCCCTTTCTCCGCACCGCTCGAGAGGGTATAAAATTCCGTGACGTCAGATCTCGAGTCGATGGGTCGAAGAGGGGTGAAAAAGTTCGTTCCTCTTCTTCGTCCTCGGCTGTAAGACGTCGGTATCATCGCAGGGGTCGCAAGGAAAGAGGGTCGAATCGAACTCGCCCCTTTGTGCCCCGAATGTGCAAACCACCCCGACGAACGACCCCCGCGAGCTCGCGACGACCCGGAACTGCTATTGGGGTGTATTTGCTGGGGAAACAACCACCAACGGCCCCGTCGCTTAATATTTCCGAGCCTGGAGGAACGAGCGGAGAGCCAAAGCGCGTTCTTCCTCCTCTTGCCCCTCGTTTCGGACGGGTCGATAAGGACGCGGGACGCACCCTGCGGAAATTTGCGAGCCCGCAAATTAGACGCGGAAAGTGGCCCAGTTCCTGGCGAAGGCGCGTTCCGCGGCCGAGGTTTCTTCTGGATATCCAGGATTTAATCAGGACCTCGGGTCGAGGGAAGATTCGGGAAGACCTCCGACTTCCTTCCCGGGGAAGAGTCGAAACTTTCCAGCCTCCGGGTCCATCCGAGCGAGGTCGATCGTCACCGGGAATTAATATCCGCGGATGTGCCGATTACATCCCCGTTAACTACCGCGGGCGGAGGCAGATTATCTCATCAGCGATTCAGCCATTATCAAGCGTAATTTCCCGGGATGATTAATGTTTCTCGGGAAATTGCCCTCTTGTCTCGCCCTGGATTCGGAAAATCTGGGACCGAGGTTCCAGATGGCTCGAGATTTACCCCTGCCACCCCCCTTCCTTTAAACGTTCGAGTCACTGACCTACGACCCCGGGGCTATATATAACTATTTTCCTGATAACCAGTGATAAGCGCCAGATCAACCCTTTCAATAATTCCGATTTTCCTATATCAAAGTATACACAAAAAGATCCAAACTATAAATAAAAAGCGGTACTTTGTCGGGGGTGGTGCTACATTTAAATCCCTCTAGGAGTGCAGGGTGCACCAGGGTGCCGGAAGGAGGAGGCAGAGCGGAGCAGGGGCGTCCTTGCACCTGCGTATCGCGATTGGGGTACACCTGGGGTCCCGGGGGGTAGTTACCCCCTTGTAGCCGCCACTCGCGAGTATAAATCCCGGGAAATTAATTAGGGAAGGTGAGAGGGAGAAGCGGTACGAAGTGGGTGCAGTGCCCCCTACCCCCGGCTCGGCCAGAGGGTACATAATATCCCTTATTAGAAGACGAAGGCGAGGGTGGGTTGGCGGGGGTGGTTTACTTGGCAAGTCAAACATCCTACAGCTTTCAATATCCTGCCCTTCGGGGCCCGCGAATACGGCCCGGCTTCCCAGGGTGGAGGAGTCGTCCAGGGGTGGCTAGGGGGAGGATTCCTGACCACGCCGAATGCGGCCAGCCGGGGTTATGCAAAGTATCCCTCGTAATCGCTCGACCGAGGTTTACCCTCCGGGTTGTCTCTGCCAGAGAGGGATGCTGCCTGGACCGAGAGAGAGGCTCGCGACACTCGCGCAACCGGAAGAGGGGGACAGATGGGAAGGGGGGCCCTTCGTATCGAGAGTTCGATTTACCCCGATCAAACAACCCCTGTTGGTTTCAGACGTTTCTCGTACGCTTGGAGACGTGGAACCTCCCCTCGATGGAAATCGATCAAAAATACTTGACGCGATGAGAGACGGAGGGGATGTCTCTTCGGATAAATTCGGAAAGATTGAGGGAAATCGAGGAAAATTCAGGAAATTTCGGGAAGCAGAAATTAGGGCGCGTTTAAGTAGAACCGAGGAGCCTTATCGACTTATCGGCGGATTATCTCCGACTTGGAGGAGCTCGATCAAAGGGCGGCGGGTCCACTCGGGGAAAAGACTTTTCTTCCTTTTCCGTTCGACTACTTTTTTCTCGGCTGAAGAAGCCGTGGATGGGGCGACTCTGCCCCCTCGGAAGAGGGTCTCTCCCGGAGCGGGGAATTCGATTTGTCGCGGAAAGGCGTCGCGACGTCCCGGGAGACGCGGACCGACGTGGAAAGGCCGGACCCGCCCCCGAGTTCCGCAGCTCGGCCCAGGCCTGCGGGGGCGATTCGCCCCCGGGATCGAAGTCGAAATCGCATCTTCGGGTCTCGGAGGTGCCTCGGTCTCCGTAACTCTTGGCTTCGAGATGAGATCCTATTCCACGGATCTGAAGGCCTTCGGAGTCGATCGGAGAATTATCAAAAAATGTGGACCTCAAGGGGAGGTGGTCCCCTTCGCATTAAATTTCATATTTAATGGAGGCGCAGAAATGAGGGGAAAATACAGTGCAGGGGAAACTCCCCCCCATTGTGACCATTTCAAGATCCTCTTACACAGATTGGGAGGTTCCGAGAGTTGATCAGAAAATTATCAAAAAATGTGGATTTGTATGGAAGGTGGTCCCCCACATATTAAATTTCATATTTAATGGCGGCGCAGAAATGAGGGGAAAATTCGGCGCAGGGGGGAACCACTCCGTATCGTGATCACCTCCTTCATCGATATCGCGATTACCTAAGCAACCCCATTGGCCGATAAATCGCGGGACAATATCGAAGTTACCGGCCTTTAGGTGGCCATCTCGGCTCGCTCGAAGCGGCACTTAGTCCAACGATCTAGACAATATGGAGCGTAATCGCGGCGTATCTCGTTACCCCGGCCGCCATCTTGCGAGTCGTTACCCCTAAACGACGCGTTATCCATGAGCTAACTTTTGAGGTTGGACTCGCCATTTCCGCGGATATTCCGGCACCTTATCCGTATTCGAGGCCGATCGAAGCATAAGTACGTATCTGGGGCATCGCCCAGGGATTCCGGAAGGGCCGAGGGATAAAAACGCGACGGAAATCCGCCTTTGATCAAAGCGCCGTGCCCGCGCAGCATCCGAGCCCGGACCATTCGTTACCGGCCACTTTTCCCCGTCGCTTTCTCGTTTCTCACATTGCTCCCGTTGGCCGGCCTCCTTTTTCCGCGAAAAATCCGCCCCGGAATCCGCGAAAATCTCCACGCTAACAATGGACCTCGTGCGGCGCCTCTCGGGGTCCTCTGCGACGCTCGGTATTTCATTTTCTCAGATTTTTTCCTCCGACCTCCCACCGAGGAAATTTCCCAGCAATTCCTCCCTTATTTTCTCGAGTTCCCTTATCGAACGCAGGGACCCTTCTATCTGGCCCTTTGATAGGGCACGCGACGTGATTACTCCTGACCAGCTTTGGCCACTCAAAGGGTTAAACGCTTCGATTCTTTGAAGCCGTTGCGATCGCTACTCGTACATTTGATAAGATCCCCCGGGACGATCAGGACCAAATTACGTAATCTCGGCCGGGAATTGAGTCGTCGGTACGAGACGGACGGCAGCGGGTTCAAAGAGGAATGGCGGCCCTTCTTGCGCGGAATGGAAATCCGCTGGACTGGATCCGCGGTTACTCCTCGGACCCTCACCTGTGTCTATCTCCACCCTGTCTATTCCCCATAGAACGAGTACATTCTCTGTAAATCCTCCGTTTTTTAATAAAAAATTGTATCCATTCTCCGTATTGAATTTAAGTATATCTATATACTTAACTCTACTCTTACTCTAATTAAGTAGAACCCTTCTTTCCTACCCTGAGAAAAAAAAAGAAGTCGGTATATGCATTGCTACAAGAAAATTCGTTCAAATCAGCGATACGATTTTCCATCTCAACGAAATAATAGTCTCTCGCGATTATAGATGATTCAGGCGAGAATATATGTATGTTCCAGTCAACTACTCTTTTTCCTCGGGGGAACGAAGGGTACATTAATTGTCATCTCTATTCTATCGTGATGGGGACATGCAGGGTCCTAGTTTATCCAAGGAAAGATACATTCGTTGTCCTACGGAGGAGGGGGTACATACATTGTCCAATGACTTCATGTACCCGGGACGTAGAGCAGGACCCCGCGGTACCTTGTACAGCGATTCAACCAGGGCCATTGAAACTCTCACCGTTACACGAACACGGAGTACCCTAGCTCTCGGGGACGAATTATATAATCTCTCAGGAGGAATCAAGTCGTCGCGAACAAACGGCCATAACTCGGGCGACGTCGAGGGTCCTCTTCTTGCGCGTCGACGCCGAAGAAGGGCGTCCTCTTCGAGGGCGGCCGTCTCTCGAATTTGATCGACGAGCCTCCCGAGGGATTTTTCTGCTGCTAAGATCGCCCCAGGAGGGGGAGAAGAGGGGCCTGAATTTATTCTCGAGGAACTACGAGGCCGTCGTTCCAATTTGGCCCCGGTTGAACGCAGCTAACGGGCCCGCGAGGCCCGATACCATCTCTCTCTCCTAATGTATTCCGTCGTCCGGGTCTCCTCTTTCCCTCTTCCCCTGGTTCCCCGGTTGCGGGAGCGTCTCGAATCCCGCAGCGGCCTCCGGTTCTTCGCTCTCGAGGCTCGGTCTCCTCGAGGACTTCTCGAGGCGTCTCGAGGTGGCCGGGATCGTTAAATGGCAACAGGTCCGCGGATCTCCCGCAGCATCCGAGGAGCCATTTTCCCCCGGAGACCCCGGAAGTACGTCTCCGTCCACTTCATTCATCCCTGGTTCATTCATCCCGCAATGCCTCCGGCCGATAACCGCGAATAACGCATTCGGACGTGGCGAGACGGATTCTTTGGATGGTCTTTACAAATACTTATAATTAACGCGGAACCCTGGGCATACTAATTAAATAATTCTCGAGACTCCTTCTCTCCTCCGGGGTTTCCGCTCCTCTCCTTCGCCTCGGAGGCTGGAGCACCGCGGTGCCGCGTCGAGACCTCCTCGAGGTCTTTCCATGGGTCCTCCGAGGTGCCCCGAGAGAACTCGATAAATGGCCCCGAATATCCCCTCGTCGATATTATCGAGTCAGGTAACGTCCCGGTGATAATTCCCGCCACCTTGTTCCGTCATCTCGCGAGGAGATTAGAACACTGCCGAGAAACGTCGTCACGGATATCCTGCAAGTCCGCCATATTTAATTCCCCCGAGACTCGCTCTGATCTCGAAATCTAGGGTGGCTCCTTTCTCGGAGGATACGCATTCCTCGAGATTAAGTAAATCCTCTCGTCGGTGCGGAAAATCCTTTATCCTTTATCCGCACCTTCCGCCGTCTCGCGGGTCAATCCTGAATTAAAGGAGCTCGAGTTGGCCCCGAGCAAACGCCTCGCTCTGCCGTTTATACACCGTTAATTGCCGCTAAGAAGGGACTTCTTTACGAAATCAACGCCGAGGATTGCGTTAAACCTCCGGCCGCATGCGGCCGTCGTTCGCGGGAGCGTAAAACATCGCGTAACGTATGCGCGCCGCGGTGGGTCCGCCGAAAATTCCTCGATCCGTTTCGACGATAAGCCGAGGCGGGACGGAGATCTTCCTCGAGATGGGACCGCCTCGATGAAGGTTCCCCAGAAATTCTCCGAGTACCTCCGAGCCCCTTCTAAGGGAATTCATTAACTCTCCGGGTTTCCCTGGAACCGCGATACCGGTTAATAAAGACCCTGAAAAGTGGATCCTTGGCGTATAGAAACCCGGTCGCGTCTCGCGCCAACTCGGGCGCACTTGGCGCGGCACTCTTCCCCCTCGACTCTCCAGATACCTCCATACCGGTAATTAACGACGATAAAAATGAATTCCCCTAAAACAACATCGAAGTAAAGAATAACCCTGGCAGAGAAAAAAGATCACTGAACCAAAGGAATATTTTATCGATCCCACTGACTGAAATAAATTTTCATTATTCCGAGTAAATGTCGCATCCAATATACTCCAGTTTATTCCAGGGAAATAATCTTGAAATGAGCAAAATATACCTTTGGCTCAATATTTTTTTTTTCCTCAGGGCACCTGGATCTCCATACCTAAACATCGATAAGGATAAATAACGGCGAGAAAATATTAAAATAAGAAACACTAGTGACCGACGTCCTCGGCGTTCTCCAAAGTATCCACTCGAAGTGTCCACTATCCGTTACCACGTGTACCTAGACACTTCCCGGGCCGAAATCTCGGGAGAAAGTCCCCCGGTGTTAAGTTTCGAATTTGACACCCTCTCGAATTTCGGCGGGACCTTTCGAAGGAACCTTACGGAGATTTGGGCGTTCCATAGCTGTCTGTTGGACGTGGTCGTGTGTTTGGACAGGCCGGTTCTCCGATTGTTGCTTTAGGCCTCGTTCTCACGGCACGGGCCCGCGAGCGCAAATCGTGGGCCTCGAGAGGTTGAGGTCGAGGTCTAGGTCGGGGCCGATATGGAGGTCGAGGTCGAGGTCGGGATTTTTTTACGGCTCGTCCACGTTCCTTCGCCTCGTCGGGCTGGTTGATCGTCGAGAGGTCCGATCGGGCGTCGGTTGGATTGAGTTACATCAGGAAGAGGAGGCTCGGGACGAAGAGAGGAACCGAAGACCTCGAAGAGCGCTCTTCTTGGGTGTCTCTTCCGGGGCGCGTCCGACAGCTCGGGGAATCCTCCCGGAAGGACTGCCAGGACAAGAGACAGCCGAGGCAAAACTTCCCACCCTGGCGGTATTGTTTCTGGGTCAACCAGGAACGATTAAAGGAAAACTGTCGATTCGGATGAGATATCTAATGGACTTTTAAGAGGTGGACCCGTCGAGAGGTTCGAACTTCTCGACGCGGGACGAGAAGCCTTCGGGAGAGTCGGGAATTCCGAAAGAAACGAGACGGGGCGAGATCGGGGAAGAATGGGAGAGAAGAAGGGCCGAGGGTAGTTCTCGGTCTGCCAGGGAGATGGATTGAGATCGATGATCTAGGATCCCTAAAAATAGGCGGGGGAGGGGGAGACATTCGAACCTTCTCGATTTTTACTAAACACTACTCCCTTCTTATGTAATACCTATACTAAATCGTATCCCTTCCCAGGTACCGATGATTTCGCAATTCCTCGATCCTAGCCTAGAAAGGCAAGGTCGATAAGCCAGGCCCTTTGATAAGGCGTTGATCGATCCATGACAGCAGGCCAATCAAAAAGGAGGACCTTCGAGTCTTGTCATTTTTTTACGAAACCCTTCGCCCTTCTTATTTAATATTCATATTCGGTCTTATTTCTTCCTCGGGGCCCAATGATCTCGTTATTTCGCGAATTTGATAAGCCGTCTCCCGGAATCGTTGCGTCCGATCGATAGTCGCAAATGGGACGCAATGGGGCACAAGTAGGGCATAAATAGGGCGCGATAGGGCAGATAGGGCGAGCCGAGCCGTTATCGAGAGACGACTCGGGTTACGGTCTCCCTTACGAGGCGGCTCGCCGATAACGGCGACTCCACCTCGGGATCGTCTCCAGGACGAGATCTACACGATCCGGGCATCGCGAATCGCGCGAGCCGTCTCGCGACGAGCGGGCGTCGGTACAGTTGCTCTAATTACTCGCAATTACCGCCTCCTAATTAACAACCGCAACGCAATCTTCTCCCGCGCCAGTCGAGCTGACCGGATATACGGACTCGGTAATTGCCGCGAACTCTCTCTCTCTCTCTTTCTCTTTCTTTCTTTTCACTTTCCAAAGCCAGGTCCGACTTCAGAAGTCGATTAATTAATCTCGTTACTAATCGCGTACTAGCTTAACGAGGGCCCCAAGCTCGCGAGGAACGATCTCGCGTCGATCTCTATCTCTGTTCTTATCATTGTCGCAGTGACGCGAAAACCGAACGCGGAACTCGACGAGCATCGAACTTCTGTCTCCGTCTTTATTTTAATCCCAGGTGAAAGGTAAAAATCGGAGGTACAATAGAAAAGAAATTTATCAAATCAAAAAATAATTTAGTTAAGACAGAGAATGTCTCAAATGAACTGCTATAATTCCGAAGAAACTAGTGCATCCTATTAATTTGAGTTCAATGAATTTTTTTATCTCAGAGTAGAAAGGTGGACGTCGAATGTCCAACGTGAACGTAGGTACGTCAAGTATCGATCAAGAGTCGTTACGTCGTTGCGTCGAGGGTCGTTACGTCGTTGCATCGAGGATCGTTACGTCGTTGCTTCGCCAAGGGTACTTGCACCCGGTGAATCGCATCGGATGTACCGGTCCAGGTGGAGATCTAGACGGGATGCTGGGCGCGCGACGAGAGACGCGTTTACGGCCGACCTCTTCCGCAGCGATTCCGCGTGGGAGTCGGGGGCCGGTTTGCGGAACGGGATAACGTCTCGCAAGGAGCTCGCGGTAATAAGTATAAGGCAATTACCGTGACGCATTGTGGCCTCGCCGGTCTCGGCCGGTCGATCGAGACGAGGCTATTAATTATCCGAGATTGGCTCGAGCCAATGAACGCGAGCGCCCTTATTGCTTCCCGAGACCGGGGGTGGAGGGGTGGAGGAACTCCCGTAAATTCGAAGGGATCTCTCCGACGTCCCGACGGAAGTCACGTCGCTCCCGGGACACCCGATCGACGCCGGCTCGCCTTTCGGATTCCAACCTCGCCCGGGGGTGGAGGCGCGGTAGGTGGCCTTATCACGGCAAACCTCTGACCGCGACTCGCAATGCACCCTTATCGATCTTGATTTCGCCCGAGGGATGTTTCCATTGTCTGGCTTTGTCTCGAGTTTACGGGATCCCTGGAAATTTAGAGGATTATGGCGAAGCCTGTGGGAGAAAGTGGACATGCCGAAGCATATTCGCTTTTTTTAACGCTATCTGAGTAAGGGTATTTTTTCCAACCCTTAAAAAGAAGAAGTCACGTCGACATGACTTTCGAATTCCACCCTCGCTCTAGAGTGGAGGCGCGATAGGTAGTCTTATCACGGCGAGCGTCTGACCGCGACTCGCGATGCACCCTTATCGATCTTGATTTCGCCAGAGGGATGTTTCCATTGTCTGGCTTCGTCTCGCTTTTCCGGGATCCTTGGAAATTTAGAGGGTTACGGGGAAGTCCTGTGGGAGTAAGTGGACATGCCGAAGCATATTCGCTTTTTCAACGCTATTTGAGTAAGGGTTTTTTTTTCCAACCCTTAAAAAGAAGAAGTCACGTCGACATGAATTTCGAATTCCACCCTCGCCCCAGGGTGGAGGCGCGATAGGTGGTCTTATCACGGCGAGCGTCTGACCACGACTCGCGATGCTCCCTTATCGATCTTGATTTCGCTCGAGGGATGTTTCCATAGTCTATTATCGTTTCGTTTCCCCGATACCGCAGGAATTTCAGACAATCACGGGGGACTCTTCGAAATTCACGGAGTTATGGAGCAATTTACCCCAGGAAGTGGACGCGTTGAAGCATACGCTTTTAGAACACTGTTTGAGAAGGGTGGCGTTTTTTCAGGATTTTTCTCAACCCCCAAGAAAAAGAAATCGCGTCTCTCAATAGACGCCAGATCGACGTCGACTTCACTTTCGGATTCCACCCTCGCCCCAGGGTGGAGGTCCGATAGGTGGCCTTATCACGGCAAACCTCTGACCACGTCTTGCGATGCACCCTTATCGATCTCGTATCCTCCCCCGAGGCATGTCTCCATTGTCTACTATCCGGGGCCCACGAAAATTCAGACGATTATGGAGAAGGCTGCGCTCGGAGATTTCATCCCCGTCATCGAGAGTCGATTCTCGAGGTTTCCGCCTCGTCCCTCCATTTTCCGAATCGAAGGAACGCATATTCTAGGCCCCTCGAGAGCTCGCCTGTCGGATGCAGGTCGCTTTCAGGATTTTTCATCCTTTTTTTATCGGTCGGTTCCACCCCCCGCGAGGTACCTCGACACAGTCCGCGAGAGGTAGCGTTCGACGAGGGGGTGGAGAGCTTTTTCGCGGCCCAGATCCGCGGGAAATAAATCCCGATCGGAGGCCGGAGAGTGCATCATCCGGGAGCGCGGAAAACGTAGCGGCACTTAATGTCTCGCCGCGGAGAGGCGTTTTAGAACGAGCGTTCGTAACGGCGCCTAAACGGGCCGTCGAGGCGCCTCGAAGCGTCCCCGTTACATCGGGACTTTAAAAGTTCCCCCGTTAACGTCGCCGTAGCGAGCGACGTCGATACGAGGTGGAGGCGCCCCCTTTATTTCCATCCCTTGGATGGAGTCCGAACTTCGAACCTGCGGCCCGTCCGCCGCGGAAAGCTTTTCCCACTTTCCGGTGGGAGTAACGAGTAATTTCGATCGTTAATTCACGCCTGACGGAGAGTCGACGGAACCCCCCGCGAGTGTCGTCAACGGATGGCCATCGGCAGTCGATTTCGACGCGCCGCGACCGATACGCGGAATCCGTCCGCGCCGGAAATAAAGAACGGGCCCGTTAACGGGCGGAATTACTTCGTCGGCGGAGGAAATTGAAAATCGAAAACGCGGAGATCCGCCGAACGTACCGGAACTCTCCGCCGCGTTTCCGGTGGACGGCGAGCGGGCCGCCGTAAATAACGCGCGGTCCCACCACAGCCGCGGAAACGGACGGTGAACCGCGACTCAATCGATTCTGCGATTCGATCGCGGGGGAAAAAAACACGTCACATCGACCGCGGAACGGATTCCAGTCGCCGGAAGAGGCGGCGACCCGACCTTTCCGCGGGTCGTTCCGCCGCTGCGGAGGAAACGACCGACGAGACGCGCCGGAGAGACGACGGGGCGGACCCTTAACGCGACGACGACGTCCTAACGGCCGTTCCGCGCGATTACTCGAAATAGCGACGGCCGCTAAAAGATTCACGCGCGCCGACCACCCCTGCGACGCGTTCCGCATGCGGAAATTCTCGCCGTAAATCGACTCCCCGCGGGCCTAACGAGGAGCCTCGTAAAGGAGTAAGTGCGCAGAAATTATCCTCACGGTTAAATCGCGATAACAATAATCCCAGGAAATACTCTTCGTTTTCATATCACAAGTTGATAAGAAAATTGACCACGTGATCTAGATTCTGTTTCGCTGAAACACTTCTTTTTACGAAGCCTTCCTCCGAGTAACAGATGTACCCGGTTATCTATCTCCTTATCGCGGACAAAGCCCGGAGATGCGGCCTTTCCGCCGCGGTCTCTCCGCCGGTCCGTCAACGGGTCGAGTTTCCGTATTCCCCGCGCGAGCTGCACGTGACGGGCGACGATTTGTCTCGCGCGATGGGGGGCGTCGAGGAAAAACGGCCGCGAGACGCCTTGCGTCGCGGCAGGTGCCGCGCGGCAATACCGACACGGACGTGACGCGCCGCGACGCGCCGCGACGCACCTAGTGGCCCGTATTAAATTTAATACACCCCTCGGAAGTAATTACCCCTCAATTTATGGAGAGGGACGTGCGTTCAATTTGAACGGGCTTCTTGACGAGAGTTCCGCGTCAGCGCGGCATGGCGTCTCGACGCGCCCTCGAAAGGCGTCGCTCTCGGCGAAATTCCCGTCGAGGCGACGACTTTTCCGCTCCTTTCTGGATAAAAGCTCTCGAGACGAGTTTAAAGTGCGAGAAATGAATTTTTTTCCCGTCGTTTCCAAAGACCCCCTGTTTTCGGAAACCGAGTATCGAACGGCCGTCCGCGGGGGGAATTCCGCGGGGTGAATCCCGCGAGGGTACATCCTGCGGGGTGAATCCTGCGGGGTGTATTACGAAGAAATGAATTTCTTCCGGTCGTTTTGAAAAATCCCTTGTTTTCAGAAATCGCGTATCGAACGGCGCCATCCGTGGGGGGATTCCGCGGGGTGAATCCTGCGGGGTGGATTCCGCGGGATGAATCCCGCGAGGGTACATCCTGCGGGGTGCATTACGCGCGGTCCGACGCGGGGCATTGAAATCGCGGGGACATGACAGATGCGATCGGACGAAACGCGCCGTCGCTCCGCTAACGGACGGGGATGGACGGGTCCGGACGGATGCGAGAGCGGGCGCGGATACGCCCGGGAAACCGTCATACCGCGTGATTACGACGTCCCAACTCGATCATTGTGCCGCGACCCCCGCCGTCCGGCATTGTCGCCATTGTCGCGCCGGTCGCCATTGTCGCGCGCCGCGGCGCCGCCGTCGCGGCGCGCGGTCCCACGCGTGGCCCACGCGCCGCCCGCGGGACCCGTCCGGTCGCGCGACGGGACGCCAAGGAGCTCCAGGGATCTCCTCCTCTTCCCGAGGGAAGAGGGCAACGCTCGCCACGAGGTACCTGGAGAGAGCGAATACTGACCGCTCCCAAGGTGACCATGCCCCTAATCGATCTAACTCTAAAATTGATAACACGGGACTCTTATCAATTCAGAGATCGGTACGAAGACCCGACTCCAGGTCCCCCTTTCCAGAAATTTCAAAAACGTCCCAGAGTGAATGCCGTTCTCCTATTTCTCCGAGAAAAAAATATAACTTGACCGAAACAAACATATATCGTTGCCCTGAATCATATACAATTGCAAGAAACAATTATTATAACAATTGAGAAGAAAAATGACATCGTCGAATTGAATTTTGTACATTCCCCCTGACATTTCTTTGGACGTATTTGATAGCAGGATTTTGTTGTATGCATATTTCTTTGAGTAAACCATTTTTTTTTCTCAGGGTGCAGGAGAGAACAAAGGAAGTCGTCGAAAATTGCATCCACGATACGGAACCACTCTCTTATCTCTTATCAGTGCTCTGTATATCGTATGACAAAGAGTCTGGATTCTCCTTTTCTTTGATATTTCCGAAAGAATTTCGAGTTTTGCTGTTATCGTGTATGAAAGGAGGGAACGAGGGATGTCGCGTTATCACCGATAACCCTGGGTTCTGCGGGGAAATTGGGGCTGTTTTTTACCGCAAGGCCCCCGGGTCGCGTGGGGCGAGCTGACCGTAGGAGGCGGGGGGCCATGGGAGGCCATGGGGGGCCATGGGGGGCGACCCGTGCGCGCGTCTCATCTGCATGGAAACAAGCTCCCCGGGACAATGGGCTCGGGGCTCTCTCCCGTCCATTCCGCTCGGGACGCACCGCAAACACGCTGCGGCCGCGCTCCCCGGCCCGCTGACCCTTCCTCGACCCCGGCCCGGCCGCGTTATCCTTTGTGAGATCGCGGCCGATCCGCGCGGACGCGCCGATCGGCAGCGGAGAGGATCCGGAACGTTCTCGCCGAGGAGTATAAAAATTTACCTCGAAATAAGGACGGATAACGAAATGTGCACTTCCTTATCACGCGTTATCAGAAATTTCGGGGTATCGAAAACCCATAGGAGAGTTCCTCATACGAGGACGCCGATTGGGAAGTCGATTATTCCTCCAGCGACCAGCGGAGCCCGTTCCGCAGGAGCGGCCAAGTTTCTGCGGAAGTTTCCGCGCGCGGGCAGCGGGGACGGGGGAGTTGGGTATTAGTTTCGGGGGTTGTTCTCGGACGATGCGGACCCGTTCCCCCCGGTATCTTTTATGCATCATCGGCGGTTCCGCCCCCTACGCGGATGTCTTTATTCCTATATCTTGGATCCAATATTATGCTAATCGGCGGAATCCGCGCGGAAGGGCCGCGGCGCCGAAACCGCGGCCAAGACCCCCGGGCCGAATTTCGGAGTGGACGCGACGCTTTTAATCATCGCCGAGGAAATGGCGGGGAAATGGCTCGGAAAATCGGGGAGGCGACCGAAGGGGAACGCGACGCGGTTCCGCCCCTTCCGGCGCGGTTTCCGCGCGGAGGGGACGCGCTGCGACGAGGGCGGATCGAGTTCGATGACTCGTGTCGAATCTATCGTGTATAAACACCGACATTCGCGTTAAAAATTGTGGTTAAATCTTCAAACGGAAATAAATTAAAGAGTAAAGGGGTGCCAGGGAAGGGGTTAACGTTCGATTATTGTGCGGCGATTTTGAAGACGCATTGTGTATATAAGGAAAAAAGAAAAAAAAGGAAAACGTTTCCGTAGAAACTGTAACAGAGTAATTTTCGTACGACTCGAGATCGTCCTCCGTAGAAATACTATAAAAATCGAGAGATACGAGGAAAGGGGTTATCGTTCGATTATTGTACGGCGATTCCGAAGTCGCATCGAGCGCATCCACTCGTCCGGAAACGCCACCCCTGGGGTCGATCCGATCCCTCCCCTCGTGTTGGGAGGAATTGCAGAAGAAACCACCCTAATACGGGGCGCGAACGGGGGGTCTCCTCGAAAACAAATTCATATTTCAGAGCGAGACGACGCGCCCTCGCCGGAGGAAGCCGGAGACGCGGCGCGGAGATAAAAGTGAAATACGCGGCTCCGCGCGGCTTCGAAACGCGGAAGTCGGCCGAGAGAAGGAGAGAGAAAGCTCGCCGATAAAGCGCGATTCGCCGATTCGCGGGAGGGCCGACCGCATAAAAATTCCGCCCCGCGGCTGCGTCGTCGCCGGTCGACGAACGGCGATTCCGCTCCTTCTCGCCTCGTCCTACAGGGCGTTCGTCTCCCTCCCTCCCACATAAGAGCTTGTTTCACCTTCCTCTAAAAGTCCACCTCGCGAGTGAATTTTTCCAACTCTCGTTCCATATCATTCCCCCTTATCACCCGTATACGCCTAGTTCTTGAATTGTCCTGCCCCCGATTTGCCTCGAGGGGTGGACGCGCCATTACCTCCTTTTCTTCCCACCGAGGATTTTTACAATTATCCCCGGAGTCCGTAGAAGTCGCGCCCGGGGTGAATGGCCGCGGCGACGGGGTCGGGGGCGCTGATAAGTGATAATGCCCGCGGCGTAAAATCGACGCCATTCAAGGAGCGGCCGATAGGTCGACGCGTCGCGGGTATATATTAGTTTTAATTAAAAATCTCCCGGCATCGTTGTCAGGGAGGCGTCGGTAATGCCCTCCCTCCGGGAGGGCCGCCCCGAGGAGGGAGCGAATGGGAAAGTTTGCTTTTCAATTAAAAATCTCCCACTTGGCCGTCACCCCGTCTGACGGCCGCAGGCGGAGACGGACGCGACCGGCCGCGCAATGCGCGACCACCGTCGACGCGACTCCGTATCTCCCATAAAAGCGCAGAATTCCGTCCCTGACAGGCCGGCGACTCTCTTCCGTTCTCTATTTCCATTTCGAAGATTCCCTCAGCCTCCCTGGACCCACCTTGATCGGCATCCCAGACCCCTCACCCCCTATCATCTCAAACAGGACTTACCTGAAACAAAGGAAACAAAAAAAGACACGATTAAAAAACACCGCTTAACCAAACCTGACATCTCGTACACCTTAAGAGAAATCACGAAGCTCTCTCGCGCGTCAGGTGTCCCGACAATAAAAATCAATTCCCCCTTCCCTCCTTGATTAATTTCTCATCCCGACGCGCCGCGCTCTGTCTGTCACCCACCGCGCTCCCATGCAGCCTCCACCCGAAGACGAGCGCCTTTCGCCGTACTTTCTCGGGCCCCCTCTTTATCGGCAATCTTCATGCCCCGCTAATTGGGTTTCAATTTTCGAAACGACCCCTACCCCACCCCTCCAGGACCCATACTTCAGGACAAGGCGCCAAAATTGGTGGGTATCCCCATGGCAAATTTATACACCGTGGAGAGGCCGGTAGACCGCGTCCGCCTCGAGCCACCGCTCGTTACTCGCGTCGCGATGCACCGCGTCGGGTCGAATATTTATCGCGTCGTGTTCCAGGAGGCGGAGGAGGGAGGGGGGTGGTGCGGGGGAGGCGTCGAATCGTCTTTCTCTGGGGGAAGAGGAGTCCCGAGAAGAGGGGTCCCGTAACACCTCGAGCCTGGGAGCGTGGAGTCCCGGAGTCTCTCCGACGAACGAACCAAAGAGAGGGAACAGAAGGGGAGGGGGGGGGGGCATCTCAGAGCACGAACCCCCTTTGCAATTTAAGTTCGTGTTTTACCTCGTCGTTACCCGCGACGGTTGCCTCTTCGTCGGGCCTCGATTCCAAAATAGTTGCGCCATGAAACGAATGCACGACGAGACGAGATATCTCGTCTCGAGGGTGAAGGGGTGAAGACGAGGGGGACGGGGGGGGGGGCACTAAGCATTTTGCAATTTAAATCCATGTCCCCCTTCGTTCTTACGAACGTCGGTTATCTCCTCGTCGCGGTTTAATCCTTATCTAGGTACGCGCTTAAGGGTCTTTATCGAGGGGGAGGGTGGGAGGGAGGAATTGTCACCGTAATCATATAAATTCGCGCGGCGATTTTTCGAGATGCGTCGAGATGCGCCCCCCCCCCTCATCGTCTGGGCGTTTACCTCGGCCCGATGAAAAAGTGGGATAAAACACGGGGAGTGCTGCGGCCCTGGAATTCGATTGCGCGTTATTCCTTCTGCTTCTTTTTTTTTTTCTGTTTTCGGTTAAAATTCGTTTTTGTTTTATTCCGGCCTTTTTCAAATACCACGCTTTTGCCAGCCTCGAGAGCGAGTCCGCGGTCCAAAGCCCCCGAGTGCGGCGTCCACCGATAGAGCAGTAGGGGGAGAGAGGGAGGGCAGGCAGAGGATTTCCAACGGTGGAAACAATATACGGACCCAACCCTTTCTATGGCTCCCCTATTTCATTTTTACCGAGCGTAAGGCATAATTGCCGCACGAGCGGTTACGTACGAGTGTCCGAGCTGCTACGAGAGCGAGGACTCGAACCCCTCGGGTATCGGGATATGGATTCGTCCTGCGAGTAGCTGGGTGCGATTCGAGTAGTTCGAGTATTTCTAGTATTTCGAGTATTTCGAGTACCTAGAGTACTTGCGCAGGGGGGGTAGAGCGAGGAGAGACGGCGAAGGGTTGATGGATACTCGAGACGTGCGAGTACTCGTTTGAAAGTATTCGAGGATTACTCGAGTATCGCCTGAGCACTGATGGGATACTACTCGGATCCTCGGGCCCTCTTATCGGCGGCACGTCGCCATTTCGTCAGATATCAAACGATGCCTCGCACTTACGACTCGCGACAGCGACACATGCTCGTTCTCACCCTTATCGGTGGAAGCACTCGCCGGCATTCCCGGGGAGCACCCTCCGCAGGCCGATATTACTCCGATATAATATTCACGAGCTCCACGTCCGAGGTGGCTAACCTAACCTACCCCCGGTCCCGGAAACCCCAACCGACAGGGGCCTCCACCCTCGCAGCGCGCGAGGCCCCCCGAATCCGCCCCGCGAAGGGAACCCCCGGTTACTCCACCCCGGAGAAAGAATCTCACCCCCTCCCGTGTTTCTGAATCTTTCAAAAGCCTCCGCAGCTTTTCGGGAAATTTTCGGGAACCCTCCGGAAATAAAAATTCAGACAGCTCCGTCACTGGTGACGCTTATAGCCCGGCGTGTACCTCCCGCCTTTATTTTTAGTCCCTTTCTCCTTTTTCCCATTTAAGTGGAGATGGGTCACGGTACAAGACGGAGGGATGGTTTTCCCTCTTTTTTCCTCGTCTTAGGTACATCCTGGTATATAGGTGAAGGAGAGAGCGACGCCGTCTGGACACCGCGCGGGTGGTCGCCTCTTCGTGGGGGCGGGTTTTGTTCTTCGGCTTTGGAATTTAAATTTCAGGAATAACTCGGGGACGACTCTCGTTCCCGGGACAAATGCACGGACTTTTGTTCCTCCCCCAGGAAGAGGGGTGGAGCAGGGATTTTTCGAAAGGGAGAGGAAAAATCCGGTCCCCGTAGTAGTCGTAAAAAACAAATACAAGGAAAAAATTTTTAAAACCGGGGGACAAAAGACCTCGATTTCGGTTTCACCTCGAGTACCTGCCGTATTTTCCAGCCGCATTTCGAGCTCGCCGCCGCGTTTCCCTAAATTTCCGCCAATCCAATCAATTCCCTCCGCAAATAAAAGTCCGAGTCGAGGCCCTCCACTCTGGCGGATCCATATCTATCGCAATAAACGAGATCAATTCGCAATCAAGCCGGGTAAAGGAAGGGAAAAAAATTTGTACGGGGCGGGGGAGAGAGAATTCCTAAACGAATCGAGCGCCAACAATTGCACAACTGTACGCGCCTTTTGATCCCGAAATTTGCATTTTCGCGGCGGAAAATGCGCCGCCGCGAGACGCGCGGCCGGCACGCGCGAGACACCGCGACGATTAATCTTAAAAGCGGGATAAAGAGTGCGACAAAGGGTTAAGCGGTACATTGTTTCTCGGGTAATTCGACCTGGGCACGTTCAATGCAGCCTCGTTGCAGCGGTGCGCCGAGGGAACGCGTCTCTCTCGCGAGAGAGAGGGACGCGCGCCACGCGTGCCCGCGCGCCGCTCAGCCTCTCTATCTGCGTCGCAGTCGCACCCGTGCGCGGCGCGCCTGGCCAGACAAGGACGCCGCTACGAGTCCCGCGGCGAGCCCCGGTGTTGGCGCGAAACAACGCGGCCCAAGTAAATCAATTCGGCCGGGGAAAATTAACCGCGGATAGGAATCTAATGGGTCACCCCGCGAGTACACCCTGACCCCGTTCAATCGAGGTCGCGAGATAAATCCAGAGCTCGTCGAGGTGCATTACCTGGAGTGCATCTTTCATTGCACCTCTCGGCCAATGGACGCGAGAGGGGGAGGAATTAATCCCCAAAGGGGCGAAAACCACCGAATCTAATTTCGGGGGCCTCTCTGAGGTGACGTCGATATCGCTCGGCGTCGCGACGTCGCTCGGTATCCCCGGAGCGGGAATTCGATCGCGGTGATTCACCGGGTGCGAGGGTGCGCCGCGAGAGGGACCCGGACAGGAGGAGGGAGACAAAGAGGAACGGGAGGAGGGGACACCCACGCACGCGGACGAGGCCCTCGCGTTCCGATGCGGCGATTCGCCGCGACTCGTTCTCTCCTCTTGCTCCCTTCTTACTCGGCTTTAACGATCCCTCCGTACAAGCCGGGGAGGCACGACACGGTCTTGAGTAATGATTTCGGCACGGAGGTTTCGCGATTCAAATGATCCCACCAGTTCCTACTTGGCGCGAGACTCTACCGAGATCGACACCTGGGATATCCTCATACAATATCATACCGAGACTTGGCTAAATCCACGGAAAATCCCTTCGCCAATTAATTTCTTTCCGAATTTTTCCGTGACATTGGTCGTTAATTTCCGAGATTTTACACGCATAGATAAATATTCATTTATATAAATTTCATTCGGAAATTTTCCTTACATTTTAACCAAGTCCTTGATACCTTGGTACCATGATAAGGAAATAAAAAATCCTAATATATATATGTATGTATGTATAAAATCCCGTCTCGTGGAAAATGTCGCGGCCCAGAAGGAGATGTTACTCTTGGGATGACCAGGTGTGATGGAGGAGGGGGAACGGGTTAAGGATCATTTTTTAGTGACTTAAGGTAGACACTTTGAGCGACCGAAATGCAACCCTCGGAGAGGTGTCGAGAGGGGATCAGGAGATGCGGTCGCGGCGGAGCTCCCGCTGGAAAACGAGCCGTCGCTCTTGCTTAATAGATTCCGCGGCGGGTGCATCGCGCCAACAGGGAACGGTATTGTATTTCGAGCGGGTGCAACGAGAAAGAGGGATGAGAGGGAGCGAGAGACACCGTGGGCCCTGCTTTAACGCGCGGCCAGGGGCTGATGGATGGTCCACGGTCCTCGAGCACGGTTTCGTCGCTACCCGGGAATTATTTCGTCGGCGCGGAAATTGTCCCGTCTTGAGCGCGGAATTATCTCGTCGCGAGAATTAACTCCGACATTATTTTATCACCAGGTCCAAGAAGGATCATACCGCGAAGCCGATTCGACAAGACTTGGTCCATTTTCATAGGAATTCCCAGCTAAAGCGCTTTAAATTCGACCATTATTGATAAGAGAGATATTTTTAGAGGGTTTTAAAAAATGTAAGAAAAATTGATAAACGGATTTCGCGGCCGAGTCGAGGATGCGCGAAATCGATACAAGACTGCGGGTCCATTTTTTTTTTTTCGCGCAGTCAACCAAAGCGCTTTAAATCGGATAATTACCAATAATCGCACTTATCGATAAGAGGGAGATTTTCAGATTTGAAAAAATGTGAGAAAATTGAAAAAGTCATTTCGCGCTGAGAATCAGCGAAATCGATCCAACAAGATTCGAGACATCTCCTCGCGAGTTCAGCCAACGCGTTATAAAAAAAAAGTCCGGTAATCGGAAATATTAGCGCTTATCGATAAGAGGGGAATTTCGCGGGAATTGTAAAAAAGATGCGAGAAATATTGAAGGAGTGATTTCGCGCCAAGTGGAGGATTCTTGAGGAGGAGGGATTGGTTTTGAAAGTTCTCCGTTGCCCACGAAGAGGCGGGATTCCTCTCGAGGAATCGAGAGAGAGTCTGAGAGAGAAGAGGGTTCGAGCGAACGGAAAGAGAGAGGGAGAGAGAGAGAAACGAGTCGTGGCACGAAGAGGGTCTCGAAGCGCCGTTAACGTTGACGGTAACGAGACTCCGTTAAGACGTTTATTATGACAGGCTCGGAGGCAGAGGCTAACTCCTTAAAGTCGGCAGCAGGAATTAAAGAAAAAGAAAAAAAAAAAGAAAAAGAGGAAGAGAAGAAAATAGAAAGGATCCCGAGTCGACCCCCACCTGCGGTTACCTTTCGAGGTTCTCCGGGGCCAGTCGAAAATCCGACTTTCGCCCGGACGGAATTTCGCCGGGCCAATTACGGAGGGAATCCGCGACTTGAAACCCGATTAACACGCGCGCGGATCCCGCGGAATTCGGGATTTCCCCCCGCACACAACCGTGCGTTAAAGCCAACGGCGGCCCGTGAAAATTAAACGGTCAGTATATAAAATAAGGAAGGAAAAAAGTAAAGGGGGCGGAATAACGGAGGGCCGCCCCAATTCCGCGAGTCGAGCTCAGCCCGTCTCTCTCTTGCGCGATTCGCTTTAATAAAATATTAATATTCATCCGGCCGAGGGCGGATTTACGGGCGTAATACCCATTCCCGCGCGGAATGCAGATCCCACTCTAGGCGGCGTTTAGAAATGGGAGGGAAAAAATGGAGGAAAGAAAAAGGAGGATGAAAAAAAAAAAATGGAAAGGAGCCGCGAGAGAGAAAGATCTCAGGAACTTGTCCTTCGGGTCCTCGCGGGCCGCGAGATCGCGGACGTAACGATTTCATGCAAATGCGCGCCGCGGCGTGCGTTAAGGGAATGAAATTTACATTTAACATTTCCACGGGTAGAGCGACCGCGTGTGTATATACACCGGGGCGCCCGTTAAACGGCTAAACGGGAGCGGAACGGCGGCGCGCACGCGCCGGCCCGCGAGGTCTTTTCCCGCGCGATTAGCATAATTCCCGCGGCCCGGAGGAAAGGCGGACGCCGAGGCGTCGCGACGCGCCGACACGGAAACCCGGGGCGCATAACGCGGTCCTCGCGTGCGGCCATTACGCCGCGGGTCGCGACGAAGGGGCTTTCGCGGAAAGGCCCTTCCCGTCCCGCGGGCGCATCGATTCGACGCCGGGCGTCGCGACGAGTGCCCACGCGGCCGGACCGCATCGATTTCTCGCCAGGACGAGTCTCAACGTCGCCGGGAAATTAAGCGCGGAATTCTTCCCCGCGGACTCTTATCGGACTCCGTCAGGACGCGGAAGGCGCGCTCGCCGTTTAACGCGCAGCGTTTAATTCCGCCCGGAAGTCGGACGTGCGGAAATTCGGGTAAATTCGGATATTCGCGGGGAACTTTGACCCGCAAGTTCCGGGGTATCGGGGAGTTCTCCGCGTGACGGGTCTGACGGAAACGGAGGTGTCTGAAATTATTCATCCGTGTCGGAAATAGTTCCGCGGGTGTCTAAAGTCGGCGGAGGCGCGGGGCGGGTGCGGGGAGTACAAGGACGGGGGTATTGGGGCGAAGGGCGGGAGGAAAGGGGCTCTATGGGTGGCTGGGGGGTACTTAAGGGGGTGGCTAGGGGGTGGATCACCCTCGCGGTCCGAGTCTTGGCCACATCAGAGGCGAAATGGGATTCCGGCTCGCAGCACCCTATCAAGCCCTGCCGAGCCCTTTTCCCGATTAGGGTGGCCTCTAATCGATTTCGGAGCATCGGTTAAGTGTCCGCCGCAAAGGCGGAGGGGATTCGTTATCGGCCGATAACGCCCTCCGATCTCGACCTCCGAGCCGTTAATTGTTAATCGGGAGCATGCTTCGCTCAACTTATCGACTAGTCGGGGCTGTTAAGGGCGCCGGGATATGCGAACTTTCCGAACTGATAACAGAGGCATCGATCGATATTACCGATGAATAATTTCGCGGTATCTCGTATCTGCAGGAATGCCGTTTGTCTTCTTTTACCGAGAACGACCGTGCGTCATCGAACAAACGGACCCTAAGCTCTCTGTGTCAATTCCTGTTATCAGCCCCGGCAGGACTTATCACTAATAGCGGGACCTCCTCTTAGGCATGCGCATTCTAGACCATCGATTTGTGTCTATTCCTTCGATCTTATTGATTTTATCGATTTCCTCAACTATATCACGGCAGTGAATTGTATCATCCGATTATCAATTGATTATCAGCTGATTATCATGCAATTCAATCGGAGCATCGTCCCCCTCGAGTGGGCGCGTGGCGGGACTCGACGACAGGTGATACGAATGGAAAAGGAGGGAGAAATAAAAGAAAGAAAACGGAATGGTAGCGACCGCGAGGCGTGCGGTAGCCGTCGCTAAACCGCACCTCTTAACGCTGCGGTCGCCGAGAAAGAGGAACGGCGGAAGCCGCGAGGAAACGAGGAAAGGATGCTGGATGCCGGACCAGGTCGTGCGAGAAGGAGAGGGAAAAAGGATCAAAACTCCCTGGCGAGTCGCTTTAACCCGCGAGCGGAGCCGAGCACGAGTCCCGAGGCGTCGCGACGCGAATTCCTCGTAACCGGCGTCGTATCTCGAGGCATTTCGTCGTGCCGAGGCTTATCAATGCGATACCGCGTTACACGTCTACGTGCACATACAAGCGTCGACCTCACGAATTCCCTGCCGGAGTTTGTCGATAATCGAGCCCAGCTTATCAGGGCGACATTAATAAAAGGGAAGAAAAAAGGGGAAACAAAATCGGCAAAATGTATAGAATTCTAAAATAAACAAAAAAAAAATAAAAATTGAAAAAGGAGAATTTCGCAGAGAGAAGCTGATTGGATTTCGACGGAGGCACGTCAGGAATGCGTTAGGGGAGCACGTGGCACAAGTGGTCGAGGCGTGTGGGGTAAATCGATTCTTTTTTCCGCTCTTTGTGACCCCGCGACGAGAACGTCGGGATCGAGGAGGCGGTCGACGCGATTCCGCACCGCGCCATCCGCAGCGGGGAAGGCGGGCCGCACCCACGAGTTCGCGGACCGCCGCGCTATACTTAGAAAGTGCGTCTCCGAGCATTTGGCCCCGCTCCCGAGGCTCGTAAAAATATGGCCCGTCAAAACACGAGCATAACTCCCGCGCACGCGCCTTTGAGCGCAAAAATACCCCCGCGGTAAGCCGGCGTCGACCGCGCGTCGGGACGCCCCGACTCGAGTGACCGTAGGTCGCGTTTATCCTCGATTTTTTGAAAATCCGGAATTAAATTGATAATAGTCTAAAATTCATAATCTTATCAGGGGAATATCGAGCCTGTCAAAATATGGCGCGAAGTTAATTCCTGCGCATGCGCCTTTGAGGGCGAAGATACTCCTGCGGAAAGTCGGTGTTTTCATTTAAATCTCGCGAAAGCATTTTGATAACAGTGGCGATAACAGCGAGCTCGCGATCGGTTGGGAGGACAACTTCCCGCCCTTATCAATGCCCCAGCTCCTACTCGCCACGCGACTACTCCACCCTACGCATTGTCTTATCACCCGGGGCGCTAATGGAGATTAATGTCTGGAACCTGGTGAACCACCTCGGGGTGTCGGACAGCTACCCCGATAATTAGGGGCGAGTGATAACGACAGGGAATTTGTACCTTTTAATCAGCGCGGCGTGATAGGGCTTATCACTCTCCAGGAGAGCGCGGGACCATTTCTCGATTACAGCGGAATGACCGGATGGATCCGTTTCTCCGGGTTGAAAAATTTCCGCAACGGCCTTTCCGTTCTTCCCTTCGATACTCGATGTCGTGTCCGATAATCGAGGGGGGGGGGGGAGAGGGGATTGATAATTCGCGGGTTGCGAATCTTGCGGCGATCGGCGGCGAGGGAGAGGGCCGATTCCCACGGCGGCGTCGGCGTCGCGGTGCGCCGTAATCGCGTTTGCCTGTAATTCTAAGCCTCGCGAAGCCCCGGAGAGGCGTCTGTAGGCGCCGCGACGCCGGGGTCGGCCCTCGGTGTTCTCCCCGCAGCTCGGCGCGGCAATATCGCGCTGCGAGCTCTGCAAATTCCTCCCCGGATTCCGCGGGAAAAAGAGCCGAGGGAAACGATATCGCGGTAGAAAGAGGAGGGCACACATTTTAGGGGGATTAAAAAAGAAAAAAAAATAGAAAAATCGGCGAATTCGCTCTTCGCGCCCGGCGAATATTAATTCCGCGCGGAAAAGCCTACGAGATCGAGTTCCGATGCGAGCGGTTCGGTTTTAACCCGAGAGAAGGATAATCGGAGGACGAAACAGAGAAGCATTTTAGGGAGATTAAAAGAGATCGAGTGACGTACTCTTTCGAGGATTCCGCGATAATTTCCGCGAGAACGCTTCCGCTCCTCCGAGGCCGCGAACTATCGCGAGTTTCCCCATTATCGCCGAGCCCGAAGATTGCGTTTTCCGTCGCGCCGTTAAACGGTGGCTCTCCCTCTCTTTAATTTTTTATGAAAAGTGGTTTTTTCCGCGGCGAGTAATCAAGACGTCGGGGGTGGCGGGGGACGCGACGCCGGCGGCCTCCCTCTTTCGGCGGTCCAATTTATTTCCGTTAGTTATTACGCGACGCGGCCGAAACGCTGGCCGGTAAACAAATTCGCGCACCGATAGGCACCCATGGCGGCGCTCTCGGCCCACGGTCAGATAAAGCCGGAAATCCATTAATTGGAAAGGACCCGCCCGCCCCCCCGACCGCGGGACGTTTATCATCCACTCGCCGAAATGCCGGGTCATTTGTTATTTACATATAATTCGCACTCGGCCCGCGTTATTCGCTCCGACGAGTCGAGTTGCAATTAACGCTCGAATCGATTATTTCGCGCGGCGCGACGCTCGCCGACTCTTCCTTTCCGCGCGGCGATTCTCCATTCGCGGTTCGGAAAAATCGACGAAAAAGTCCACCCGGAGAAAAAACATTTTTTTAAATAATAATAATTCTCCGAGCGGTACCAAAGAAAAATGTTATTATTCGAGGAATAATTATTTCACTGGAATAAACTCGAATAGCCACAATTCCGGCGAAACGTTGTATCCGATTCATTCGAGTTTGAGTAGAATCTAAATATTCCTTGAATTGACAAAATATTCCACGAGCACTAATCAACGAAAAATTCGACTCAATGGAATTAATTTCCCTCGGTGCATGAAAATCCGAGAAAGTTCCGGGAAACTCCTGAAAAAAGTTCCAAAGCCCGCGCGAAGACCGAGTGAGTTCCCCTCGGGGGTCTCTTTCACTTTTCGGAAAGAGGCCGAAAAGAGAAACTCTCCTCCGTGGCGGAGCGCAAAAAGAGTCCGGTCGAGATAGGAGATTAGAGTTAATCCCGGCGCGGAAGAGCCGGGATTCGAATCGTCGAACCGCACCACGGAGAGTCTCACTCGGGTCCCTCACCGAGGTGCAATTTCCTCCTTAATCGGGAACCTCGACCTCCTTCCGAGTCGGCCGGTCTCTCTTTCTCCCTCTTTCGAAGGCTACTCCGCGACGGGTCAAGTCGGATCGGATCGGATCGCGTCGAAGCCGTCGACTCGAGGTGCTCAGCGTGCTGCGGCGCGTTTCACTGGGAGTTAGCGCGCTGCGGAGTGGTTGGACACATTTCGCTGTGACTTAGTGTGCTGCGGGGTGGTTGGGCGCATTTCGCTGCGACTTAGCGCGTTTCGCTGCGATTTGGCGCGTTTCGCAGTGACTTGGCGCGTTCCGCTGCGATTTAGCGCGTTCCGCAGCGACTTAGCACGTTCCGCAGCGACTTAGCACGTTCCGCAGCGACTTAGCACGTTCCGCAGCGACTTAGCGCATTTCGCAGCGACTTAGCGCATTTCGCTGCGACTTAGCGCATTTCGCTGCGACTTGGCGCGCTCCTCAGCGACTCAGCGCGCTGCACCGTGCCAACCCGCGTCACACGGCAGCGCAGCACCGACTGCACCTCGATCTCGGGATCGTGAGGTTGCGATAACGGGGCCTCGCTCGTTTCACGGGCAATCGCGGGCGAGCCTTGGCCGTGGCACCCCAGGTACCCCAGGATGGCGGAACGGAGCGATAAGGACGGAGCGGGAGGGATAATTAAAAAAGGAGATAAGAGAGGGAGGGGGGGAAAGCCGAGTGCGTGCCAAGGTAGTTTTAGGGTTTTTTGCGCCCAGGTGAGAATTCAGGTAATGTGGGGCGCGCTCTACTTAAGGTCTTATCAGCGCACTGCGCCCGGCCATTAGCGAGGCCCGGAAAAGCGAGGCCGGGGGCGAAAAAGGGAGATGGACGGATAGGGGGACAGGACGAGGGCATCCTCCGCGAAATTTACGATCCTATCGTTCGGACGTCAACCCGAGCGCGAGTCTCGCGTCCCGGTTCTTATCGCGACTCGAAATCATCCCGTGGGCGAGCTCGCGTAATTCTCGGCCTGGATATGGGACTCATCTCCGGCCGGGATTAACGTCCTGGACAGATAACGGGCAGATCGGGCGAAATTAGCGTCCGAGTCCTCGCGGCGTCGAAATCCCCGGTGAGCGTCGCCGCGTCGCTGCGTCGCTGCGTCGCGTCGTCGCGTCGCGACTCAAAGGGTCCCGCGAAAAGACGCTCGCGAGTCCCTTTGCTCTTCTCGGGTCGTCCCACCCTCGAGTTCTCTTTCCCCCTTTTCTACGTCTTTTTTTTTTCTTCCTCGAGTCTCTTATCGCGTCGCGTCTCCCTCTCCGCAGAGTCCTCGCTATATCTCCCTCGGTCGATCTCTCTTCCCCTTTCCCGCGATTCCGGTGGACGAGAGCACCCCCGGTCGCGCGCCACCCCTTGGAAATATTACCGCGCAAGGACTTACTCGAAACGGAAAATAAAGGAATATAAATGGAGGGGGCGGCGCCGCAGGAAATCCTCGGGGAAAAAAAAAAAAGAAATTCTAGCCGCCCGGAAAGCCGGGGACTTTAATAAAAACCGCATTACACGCCTCGGCAGGTCTTCGCCCTTTCGACTTCGAGTTTTCGCCTCTTCGACCGCGCTCCTTCGTGTCCCGAATGCGACGCTTATTACGTATGCACGTAACGTGCGTTACGTTACAGTTTAATATAGGACCTCTTAGGTGCTATTTCACGATGTCGCGATTTCACAGTTTCACGATTTCCCCCGTCTCGAAGACGCACCCCATGGCATCGAAAATTCCGAGGCGATCTCGACGACGTAGAATTCACGGGGCCAAATTTCGGGACACCCCTTCGACCCCTTTATAGGGCCTAATTCCGCCCTGGGCGAAATTCAACGCCATAAAGGCGCGCCCCGTAAACGCGAGTCCATCGCCCGGAAGAATCTCCTTTCTGGAGTCGGGTGCACGTGGGGGTTTGGGGTGGCCAGGGTGTATCGCACGGTGCCCAAGGTATATCCACTATACCCAGGGTGTGCACGTTACCCAGGGTATATGTACAGTGCCCAGGGTGTGCCCGGTGCGTTCAAAGGGCGCTCCTCGCAGGAGGGCCCCTGAATCTTTCAGCACCTTTCTCTCTCCCAGGGGTGCGAGCACCTGCGCGCTCGCCCCAGGTCCGAGCGGCTCCCTCTACGGGTTCTCTCTTGACACCAGCCCCGAGGATATTAAATAAAGAGTCCCCTCGTCTCGAGGGAAGCCCCTGGGGTAGGACTCCCCTCGGTCGATCCATTTCGGAGGCGAACGAGCTCCTTCGGATGTGTCGGCCGAGCATTGTGCCCACGTCGGCGCCCGATCTCCCTCTCTGACCCTTATTAAGCAAACCGCGCAACGTCCGGGAGCTCCGACCCTCCGCTTTGTCTATTTCCTCGGGCCTCTTTATGTCACTTTTTTTACCTGAATTTATTACGAATTATTGTCGCCCGGCCGGTCAGAGGGCCGAGGAATATCGAAATCTCGGCAATATCCAACAAAGGAGATCCTCCCGAGACCGTTCCCTCGTCCCAAATATTCCCTCAATATTTATATTCGCATGTCGCTCCGCTCTCCGGAGAGTACCCGGGGTACGGTCCCCCCCAGTCGTTCATTTCGGGGCCCGGGTCGCGACCCGGGGCCGCTAATGGACCGTGGCTCCGGGCGTAAGAGCGAGCTAACGCGCCCGGGCGGACAGGTGCCGGGAACGCGGCGAGTTCGCTTTTCTCGGCGAGAGCGTGCCTTTGCGCGCGTCAAGGACCGCGCCATCGGTAATTGGCCCGGGTAGTGCCTTTTACGTAGGCAAATCGTGTTAATAAATCGTGCCCCGCAACGCAATTACAACGAGGGCCGCTCGGAGGGGTGGGGGTGGGGGTGGGGGGGGAGGGTTTAATTCACTTACCAGGAGCCGGGCAATTACCTTCGCGCATCCGCGGAGACAACGATCGCCGGAGAGGAGAGCCTTTTCGCCCCTAAAAGGCTCGATCGCCCCTGATTAGTATTTATAGGCCTTATCGACAATTTCGCGGGATTTTCCGGGCCCATCTCTCTTATCACCTAAGTGCAACGTTCGGGAGGATATCCGCGATCGGGATTTTCAGAGTGAATTTAAAAGTCGAACTGGCGGAGTTCCTCAGTCGGTCGTGGCATTGATAAGGGGTGCAACCGATACCACGAGGAGTCGTCTTATCGAGATCGCGTTAATCGGCGCAATTGAAGATCAATCTCCCTTATCAGTCGAGTGTAAATTCTGTGGAACCAGGTGACGCAGGGTTCCACAAATCGGCTGAGGTGTTGAAAAGGGTTGCAACCTATGGGGTCGTCTTATCGAACCGATGATAATCGATCGCGAAGAAACCGCCCCGTCTCCCCAGGCTCCGGTTTTTCTCTCCCAGTCGGTGCGGAGGGAAGAGGCGGAGAGAAGGGGCGGCCCAACGGCGGAAGACTCGTCGGAGGGTTGGCAAGACGCCCCGGGAAACGACGCTGGGGTGGCCTATTGTGCGAAGTTAATAAAGAAATATACAAGGTGACCAACCCCGGCATTTAATATCAATTTGCCGCGCGCCGCCCCTCGCGGCCGTCTCCAGGGTGGCGGTGGAAGGGCGAGGGGTGGGTTTACGGAGGCCGTGTACGGGAGTAATACGGCGGTCGTGGCGGAAGGGTGACTCGCAGTCTCCCGTAGGGTGGAAAAGGGCGACGAGGAGGGGGTGGAGGGGCAAGGGATGGGGGCCCAGAGTCGGGAAATAAAGGAGACCAAGCCGAGAGACGACGACCTGGGGGTTGGGGTGGGGCCGGCAGTTTGGGGCTGTGCGGAATTTCGGGGTACATTCCGGGGAAGGGGGAAAGAAAGACGCCGCGGAATTCTTCGCGGCCGCGCTGGAGGGTCGCACCCTCGGACGAGATCGTCCAGGGGGTGGAAGCCTACGAGAAATGGCTCGATCGGACCTTCCGGGGGTCGCTCCGTTTGCATGGACGGACCCACCCCCCTGACCCCCCGGGAAAGTGCGCATTTTAACCCCCCTGACTCTCAGTTCGCTCGATTTCCCGCACCCCCCGCCGTCCGGCCGCGAGGGGACGCTTTTTCCGAGCCGAAGATGTGGACGACGGCGGAAAGTACCTACGTGAAAAAAATCGTCATGCCATAAATTACCATTATTTCCTGCAGTTTAAATACCCTTTTATTTTTATTTTTTTATCAGCCTGGGAGAGGGAAAACCACCTCATCGCTTGGAAGAAATTCGATACAACCATGGAGGGTGAAATATGTATTTCTGATTGATATCGTTAAGTTCCATTTAGACAAAGGATTTCTTTTAAGATGAAAGAACTCTGTATGGGAGATTTTAATATTTCGAGAAAGTGAGACTTTATGGGGCTGACGCTGTATGGAGGTGCATTCGTCTTTCCGGCGCGAACCAACCCCCGTCGCGGGATCGATCGCGACCTTTGGCGACGCGACAGAGCCCTGTTCACCCTCGACGACTCGTCGTGCGTCTTTACGACCCAAGTTCACTCTTTACGACTCGCCGAGCGACTCCTGGGGCAGGACACGCGTCGTTGCTATCCCGGGTGTTACCCTCGCAGGATGAAAAGGTAACCCGGGATGCACCCTCCGTATCCTACCGGCCGCTTCCATTCCGCCCGACTTTTCCGCAACTCCGAGCGCCTTGATATCGAGTTCCACTGTCCGAGATATACTTTTTCCCCCTTTTCTTTCCCGCCCGATGCAAATGGCCCGGTGGATAACTTTTTCCTCGTTGCTTTCTTCCCGGATCGTCCCGCTCGGGGCGTATCGCATTTCTCACGGAAGCGTTCTTACGGCCCGGTGGCCGCAACCTCTAAAGAGAAAAATCGCGAGGCTCCGTTGATCGATCGCCGGACGGCGACGTCCCGCGTCCCCCGGACGCCGCGACGGACGGCGCCGATTCGTTTCGCGCGTCCTTCGTCGCAAAAACCGCAGGAAACGCGACCGCCATCGGTCGCGCCGCGACGATTTCGATCCCGTCACTTCCGCCGAAGAGCGACGGGAGAAGACAATGGGATCGGCGAGGAATTTCGAATAAAAAATGAATATCTTAGAAAGAGTGACAAATAGTACACATCGTAGGATTTTAATATAAACAGATTATCACTTCTAAGACGTTGCTTTACCTAGGTACTATTTCCTCGATTTTAAAAAAATAAAAAGAGGAAGAAAATGATAACTAAATCCGAATTACATCAAGAAACAAAAATTCATTCATTCTCAAGTAAAATGTTATATAATTCCGAAGAAATGTTGCGTCCAATTTACTCCAATTTGAACCGAATAATTATTTTTTAATGTTTAGTGAATTAATGAATTTTTTGGGGGGTACTATCTTTTATCCACTTCACGGAATGTTTCCCTGGAAAATGTGAATTTTCATTTCGTGGCGGGGTGAAGCGTAGCCTTGGGCACTGATTAAAATTATCGTAGCGAGGATAAGGAGTCTGGAAATAAAAAAATGAGATGCAGTGAAACTTAAGTCGCGCCTCGGGAGCCGGCTGATCGCGATCGATCGGTCGACCGATAATCGGGACCGATCGGTACCGATCGACGCCGCCGGCCGATGATCGCTTCCGATCGGCTCCGGCCGCGCGGAAGCGCGTCGACGCCCGCGACCGAGGCGATGCCACGCGACCTTAATTGGTCGCGACTTCGCGACCGCCCCGAAGGAACCGGATCGCGACTGGCGATGGCGTGTCGCGTGATTTGCGCCGACTTTTATTGCCTCGACGATCCGGCGCGGCGATTGCCGTCTACGCGCCCTGGCCGAGATCGATGCGGCACGCGCGACGTACACGCGCGACATACGCTGGCGACACGCGACCGGGTTCGACCGAGCGACCCCTTGCTGCCTCGGGTGCAATAAAAGATCCCGCGGAATGCGCGACATCGATATCGCGACGCGGGGACCGACATCGACCGCGACACCTCGACATCGGATCTCGAAAACCGCCACGACTCTGAGAAGCCACGTGCTAAGGCGTAAGGGCGAAATTCCCGTACCCGTGCGCGCTAAAATGCGTCAAATGGAAGCCACCTGTAAATGGGAGTTCGTGGCCCGAAAGTGTGAAAAATTAAGAGGCGGTCCGGATCGACGGAAAATTTGATGCCGGGAGTCTGAGAGTCACGAAGGAGAGGATTTTTCTAATTTAGATAAATATAGATGTTAATGATACCTCGGAGATAATTCGGAAAGGGAGGGACCTGTCAAACGGCGCGCCGTTTTGCGGGTGGGTATCGACGTCTACTATTTTTGATTTAGTCCTCCCAGGTGGAAGGAGGCTTCCCGGTGGGCGGAAATATTTTTAGCGATGCTGCACTTACCCCTGCGGGGACAGGAAAGGCCCGTTGAATGGGTTTCAATGGAGGAGTCGACGCGAGTTCCGGAGGCCAGGGAACGCGAGCGCGGGTAAGCCCTTCCATCGAAACCCATTCAGCGATTCTTTACACCCCTGCGCGGGAAATCACGGCACGGATGCGCCGCTGATTCGGAAGGGTTCGTACAAAGCCTCCCCGGCGACGAGATTCGCCTCCCGGGTTGAAATAACTCCCGAGTTCCGGGGAAATAATTCTCCCGCGAGGCGGCGAGAATACATCTTCACGACTTAGGGCGCGCCGATAAGACCACGCGCCGCTAGAGAACACCTACCCTAACCTCCATTTCTAGTTAAACTTACGAAACGGTATGTATATCCAGAGGAATCCTTTTTTAAGACCTCTTATTACGGTCCTTTTATATGGACAGGAGGGACGAACGTCCGCGTCGTAATCCCGATTCTCCCTCCAGATATCCTCGGAGGATATCCCGGCAAAGGAGAGAACGCGGCTAATTGGCGACAAGATGGCGGCGGCTCGGCCGAGGGGTGGAAGGAGCCCGCGGAAATTAAAAATGTAAATCCGCGCGATTGGAATCCGCCGCCGGAAGGGAAAGCCCCCTCTACCACTCCCTGTCTTCGGGATCCTCCTCTGTCCTTCGACTTTTATTATAATCGCCTCGATTAAACGAGCTTCCTTTCATCGTCCTCGGGCCTCTCGCTGATGCGCTCCTTCCGAGACTGAATTTAAGGCGCTCCTCCACCTCGAAGCGTCGGGACGCTCAAAGAGACGCCGCCCTCGCCGTGCGAATCGACTCGCATAATCGAACGATCGATCGACGTGCTCTGAAAAGAGGGCTCGGGAGATTCCATGAATAGATCCTCCACTTCCTCCGAAAGGACCTCCGGGATAGGAAAAAGTCCTCCCCTACCTCCCAGTTTATCCGAAATAATAATTCCGCCATAATCGACGCGTCCCCCAAATTGGTCTTTTTCCAACATTCTATAATTACTAGATAACTGAATTTTGGTATCATTTCCAAAGACTTCCGATTTCGAGATCACCGATCCTACCTATAGATCGACTATTGTATACATCCGCGTTATTCCGTAACCTTAAATTTTTAATAAGCAGTCAATCGGCATAATGAATTTTATTTGTCGTGCTTCATCAAAGTAATTAATTTCGAGAAGGTGAGGTTTCACTTTAATGGCGCCTAAGTGCATTTTACTCTTTCTTTTTGTGAGATTTTCCGGGAGGATCCCGAAGAGATACTCGTGCTCGAATTTAATTAACCGCGGGATTGGCGCGGAGATGACGAATTTCTTTTATCTTCCCCCTTTCCTGCCTCTCCCGAGGTGGAAGTACTTTCAGGGGGCATCGGACGAAGCGAGGGATCGCTTGTACGAGAGACAATTTCGGTCGGAAGAGGATCCCGAGGAGACACCCAGCGGAAGGTCGTAAACCGGTGCTTCCTCCTCGTAATGGAGAACGGACTCTCGGGCGACTTCGGGGGAATTTCCGGGAGAAAATCCCGAGCCTGCGATCGCAGCCTCTGGTCCGTATCCTTCCCACGGGATATTTATATACACACTCGACGGGCTCCTTTGAGCGTTTTCTCCGCAACGCTCCCCTGGACCCACTTTTTACCGCAAGTACGCCCAAGTAAGATGCGCCATAAATAGCTCGTCCGTTCTCGTTATCGTTTTGGAAGCGCCCTATCGGGATGAGGGAAACTTGTTTAGTCTTTCGCAGGTCCAAAACGCAGGACCAAGGGGAGCACGCAATTCCCGAGGGAGAGGGATCCTGCCTTTGTGCCAGGAAGAACGCATCTCCCGGTTAAACGAGGCGTTCCTGGACGCGTTTACTCCGGCCAAATTGTGCCGGCCTTTTCCAGGATAATCGTTTCAGAGGCTCCGAAAATTCCCCGAAGGACTCCGCAGGCTGAAAGAGGTCGCCGAGAGAGGTCTCCCAGTCCTCCGGGTCGACCTCCCGAAACTTGCCCGATGCCGAGGTCCCCGGATTCTAATAAAGCGGAGTAGGCGAATTTGCTCTTCGGAATTCCCGAAATCCCGGTCCACGTGCGCCTTTCCCCGGAAACGGCGCTCCCTTTTCCGGATAATAGTCCCGGGGGACTCTTCGGGTTCCCTCGGGTACCGCGAGTTAATCGGGAGCTCTCTTCGAGGTTTCTCTACGAGGGAGTTTTTCTCCTTTTTTTCTCGAATCTCGGAGGTTGACCTCTTCGAGAGGTCCCGCTCGGTGTTCCCTTGGGAACCCGTTCCCGGCTAAATCGTGGAGCGATGCCCTCTCGCGAATTCCCGAGGGCGCGTTTTCCCTTGGAGCGAGTCGCCCTCTCGACGATCGCCCCCTCCACCTCTACCGGGCACATCGAGCGGCCTTCTCGGGAAACCTGCGGGAAACAATTGTCCTCATCCTGGATCCCCTTACGGGTCCTCAAAATTCCCGCTCCGCGGCTTAATCGGGGCTCCTCGAGCCTCCCTTTTCGCGATAAGGAGCAGCGTTCTCCCTGGGGAGCTCTCGAAAAGTGCCTAATGCGCCGGAACGGGCTGTTCTCGTCGAGTACTTGTTCGCGTTTCGAGATCGAGACCGAAATCCAAGACCGAGATCGAGAAGATCGAGACCGAAAAATCGAGGAGACGGACCCCTAAAGATAGAGATCGAAAAAAAAAAATGAGATCAAACAGACCAAGATCAAAAAGATCGAGACCAACGAGACCCAGATTGAAAGACAGAGACCGAAAAAATCGAGACCGAAAGACCAAGATCGACCAAGCCTCTGGATTCCTTCCAACTCTGCCTCGTCGTTCCAGCTTCTTATCCTCCCTCTTCTTCCCATTCGATACTTCTCTCCTTCGCTCTCCTCTCTCCACAACTCCTCGATTCCTCGTCTCTGCCGGTCGCCGCGTTAAATCCACTCGCATAAATTTCCGGATTAGGCGCATACATTATCGAGGGAAACGGACGGTCTGCGTTCCTCTATATCTTCTCGTTCCTTTTAACTCCTCCTTTCGTCTCACCTCGGAGCCGGTCTCGCGATTTCCCGGCGCGATTCCGCGTCCGAAGTCCCTCGGGAGTCTCCCGGCCGTCCGCGTCTCTTTACGAGAGGGAAGACCCGCGGTGGCGATAACGCGCCACCTGTTACGTCGACGCGCGTTTTATCGGGAACCACCCGGGACCCGTTGAACCGCCCCCTCGCGGCCGTTCCGCGCCGAAAACGGGGCGCGGACACGGCTGGAGATTTGCATCCCCCGCGAACCCCTTCCCCGTAAAAAGTGCCATCCCAGTTCTTCTTCCTTCCGGAGTCATTCAACAGGGCCGACCCTTCGACATCATCTTAATAATCGAAATTAAAAAACTGCGGTCGAGGAGTCGATCACGAGAATTCACATTAATCAAACACAAATTACAAAAATCATAAAGAGAAATACAATGTACCCAGACCCAAGAGTATCCAACACGTAGAACTTACTCAAGAAGAGTAACAATGCCAAACCTCCGTCAGAAATTGCAATTTAGAAGAAAGTAGAAAATTTGAAATCGGTAGATATTTAATAATCCCCGTTGGAGAAATTCCGCCGTCGTCACTTTCTACCCGTTCAATCCGTCAATTCCATTGTTCTTTCTCACGTGCAATCAATGGCAATCGGTTCTCAAAGGAGGACATTGTTTACCCCGATTTCCAAGTGAACAGCTCCAGGCGAGCGGTGCTCGGGGTGGTCAAAGGGTTGTCGCGTTTCCACCGCCCACCCCCTGCGCCCTGAATTCGCGACCTCGCGAATCGTCCCTTTAAACTCCGAGCCGCAACAAACGCGTTCCGGCCGACTGGTCGGCGGTTCCCTTTCCGGGTTTTCCGCCCGTCCACAACAGGTGGGCCCGGCTGTTCCTTCTCGACCCCCCGCGACGCCCGATCGGAGCGCCGGGCGAAAAGGACGGAAAAAACGGCGACAGGTCGCGTAGAGCCGCGACGCGACGAGGGGAAGGGTCGGGATCGTTTCCATAGCGGCGTTTACGAGCCGCGGCGGAGGAGCTGCGGTCGTTAGGCCGCGGAGGAAAGGCTTTTCCAGGGTTCGCCGCGTTTTCCTCTAACGAAGTGCCCTCCGGCTTTGAGCGCCCCGCGACAGCGGAGGGGGGCGCGGAACGCGTGCGGCCGCGTGCGATTGCGTGCCGTTGGGACGCGCGAAAGGCGCGGCGGAGTGCGGCCGTAACGAGGCGTCCAATTATCGACTCGCGGCGACGGAAACGCATCGCAACCGCCGCTGGGAACGGCGGTAATAGCGGCGCCGGCAAGGGCCTCCTCCTTTCGCACCAGGTGAGGCTACCCGGGTAGAAATCCGCGGCGGAGGATTCGCCCCTCTCCGCGGAGCGTCCAAAGTCACTCGATGAAGATTTTGCTTTTCCTTTGGCACTAATAAGATTTTTTTAACTATTTCCCTCCATCTATCCGAACAAAACCGGATCGATTAGTCCCCTCGCTTTGAGGGCCGCGTCGAGATGTCTTCGCCCCAGCATCCCTGGGCACAGGGTGCTCTCGACGCGCGCGGATGTACGTACGTTCCGCACACGAGTCTCCGGAATGGTGGTCCCCACTTTGGGGCACCCTGGAGGACTAGAAGAGCCGTTTGCCCGCGAAATAAGCCCTGGCCGAGGGGCGAGGGCTGCGCCGTCAAAAGGATCATCCCCGTGGTTAATACCGATCCGCTGCACGGATGCGCGACCCCCCCATCTCGACAGGAGCTACCAGGGTGGAGGGGAAGAGATCACCTGCGATCCTCGAAAGAGAAAGCAAAAATAATAAACCACGCAAGAAAGAAAATACGGTTGGGTCAAGGTGAAATCTTTTAACTTTCCCTTCCGCTTAGAATTCATTCTTAATAATTCAGTTATTGGCGCACGTGTCACGGCGCATAAATATGAAGGTCCTTTATTATAAAATATGGATAAATGAATCTTTAACTTTTCGATGCATCTCTCGATTCCCATGTGTACGCTCCCGCGGTACAAGGGTTGTATTAAAAGACAGAAAGGGCAGAGCTCCCCCCTGAAATTCTCATCCGCGGGGTGGCGGAGCGTTTTTTTCGCGCCTTCGCAATTTTCGTCGTTTCCGCCACTCCCTGGGCACATCGCCACCCTTTCCGCCGCGGATCTCCCGGAGGATCCGAGAAGCGTCTCGAGGTTATTTGTTCGACGGAGATCTTAAGACGGCCGGGGATGGCGCCTCCCCTACGGTGCTCGTGTCATAACCCATCCGTTCCGCCCAGCCGCTCAAAGGCGGCGCGTCTAGCCGCGTCGAGACGCATTCAGCTCGACGTCTCGCAGTTGCGGAGGAAAATCCCACCCGGAGACGCGTCGTTAATAAACGGTGCCAATTACCGGAAAATACCCCGTGATCGCGATTAAGAACGTTGCCCAACCCATTAGAGCAAGTAGAAAAAAAGCCGCATCCCGGAATTTCTTCCGCAAGGGATGTCCTACACGACGCGTCGTCGCGTTTCATCAGCCGCGATCGCGGAATAAAAAGAATCGAGAGCATGGGGAGATCCTCGAAATCGGAGCGCCGCTCCCATAGGAACGTCGCGGCGTCAGGCGTCCCGAGGCGGGCGAGACGCCTCCCATTCGACGCGGCGCGTAATTCCGCCGACTTTACGCAGCAGTGTCGGCGCGTTGACATCGCAGCCCTAAACTTCGCATTATACAGCCGCGGATCTGCATAATACAAGTGGCGCCGCGGTTAATTTCGGATCTGCAATTCGTCGCTTCACCATTCGCCGCCTCCCTGCCCCCGGTGTCGCGACGCACCCCCGAGATTAGATTTTTATTTTCTCCACGTTTTGGCCCCCATGGAAAAATTTATTATCCCCCATATCGCGCGCTTATCACGGTCTCGGAGAGGTCTAGAGGGAGCTTCCGTCGACGAGGTCTCCGAGTCGTCCCGGAAGAGGGAGAGATGAGGACCAGGGGGTGGAGGTCGGCAGGAGGACAAGGAAAGAGGAGCAGGGGGGGCACAAAGGCGAGGGGAGAGAAAGTGCTCGGGCGTCTCACCAGAGGAAAGCTCCGGAATTCAACGCGAGTCTCGAGGAGTAATTAATAGCTGGAACAGAGAGAGAGAGAGAGAGAGTTTGATTACCTTCGCCTCCCCCCCGGTGGCCCCTCGTCGCCTTTTCGGCCACCCCCGGGTTTCTCCGAATTTCCGAGAAATTCCGCAGACGTCTCCCCGAAGTTATCCCGAGGGGATCGCCCCTCGAACTTCTTCATCTCCAGAGGGTCTCACTTTTCCAGCCGGTATCGCCGATAGTGGATCGAACAAAACGGCGATGATAAGTTATAACAAGACCTTATCAGCCAAGATAACATCTGGGCGGTAGAAGGGGGAGGCTGGGCCACCCTTTCACGGCGAGTCCAGCCGAATTATTGCTGCGGTCCCGTAGACTCCCCCTTATCATTCGTTATCATCATCTTCTACGGCGAGTGAGCGACAATCGCGGAAAGAGGGGGGGGCGCCCCGCAACGACCCCGCGCGGGGCGCAACGAGCCGCATAAACTCCCCTAATGACGGGTTCTCGGCGGCCTCTCGTAAAAGCTGAATTTACGCCCCCGCCGTACATCGTGATCGCATACGAGCGGAGAGAGGGAGAGGGAGGGGGATGCTTTATTTACGCGGCGTGCGTGCGCTCTCCTTCCCACCCCGCCCTTCGTTCCGAGAGAGGTGCCTAGGAAGAGCGAAGAGGGAAATGGGGGTGGGGGAGTTTCATGGGGAAAATAAAGAACGCGTCGACGATGACGAGAGTGACGAGAGTGACATCGATATCTGGACGAGAGGACGCTCCTTCGTGGGACGCGTGAGAATTTGCCGGTTCTCGAGGGCCCTTTTCTTATATGTGGCGGATGGGGGTCGATAGGAGCCGGATGGGGGTTATGGGGGGCCGGAAGGCGGTCCGCATGCGGGGCCTCTCCAGGAGGGCCCTTGAGTCCGATTCTTTTTGCGGGGGGAGGTGCGGCACCTACGGGACCGCTGCACTTCTGGACCCCCTCGAGAGGCGAAATCCCGCGAACGACGGAGAGAGATAGATCTCGGCTCTGGGGGAGAGACGGAGAGGGGAGGAGCGGCGGCCTTTTCGTCGTCAATTTGCCTCTTCCTGCCGTCGGTCGCCGCGATCGGTCGGAGCGGCGCCTTTCGTGAGTGAACGAATCAGACGGGGAGGAAGGAAGGAGAGCGAGGAGGAAGGTGGAAGGGGTTAAAACCTCCAGACGCGTCTTCCGTCTCGGGAGATCTCGCGAGCGGCGCCCGCGCCAAGAGGGCACTTTTCGGGGGTGCACCGAAAATTCGGCGCCGGATTTAATTAAACCGTGACGCACTCGGGGAAGCTTCCTTTCCTCGGGCGGAATCGCGGACAAACGAAGTCTACCGTCGAGGAAACGGCGCGGAAATTTGCCGACTCGTGGATAAATAAATTCTAGAGGTAACGCCGGCGTCGCGATGCGGTGCGGTGTCCGAAATCTCGCTTCCTCTCGATTACGTGTCTCCCCTCTCTCTCTTCCGAGGCACGCGTGGGATCGCTTTTTATATGCCGAATTAAGAATTCAAGGGGGCGGGGGGCATCCGAGAGGGACGCCTAGGGACGCAGTCGATAATGGCCGACCGCTGCGAGGAGCGGCCCCCGCCGGCTCCCAAATGAGCATTCCTTCCCGTAATTGAACCACTCCGAGACGGGACTCTAGCAGGGGAGACGACGCCGTCGTCGGGGCGCCGGGGGACGCCGACGTCTCGCCCCAGGAGGAGGGCGTTCCCGGAAGTCCGGAAGACGGCGTCGATGAGGTCGGCAAAAGTTTCGGCCTCGATAAGAAAATTGAATTCGGAGGACTTCTCGCTCCCTCCTCCCTCTCCTCCACCGTCTGCGACGACGGAGTCCGTCGAGACGTCCGACGGCATGGCGAGTGACGACGACACCCGCGACGACAAGACGACGCGCGGCCTTCTTCCTCCGAGACGGAAACCTCGAAACGAGGTCCCCCTCTTATTCCCCCCGCTACGCCGGGACGCTAGACCGACGCGCGCCCGAGCCGTTATCGCAGACGTCGCGCGACCGTCGCGGCGCTAACGAGCCGAGCCGCGGCAAGACGACGCGCCGCGGCGTCTCGCCGGGGCGAGGGTGCGCGCGAGCGTAACGACGTCGTTAACGGCGTCCCGTAATTCCAAGACGGAGCGGAAACGCGGCGGCGCAATCCGCGGCCGCGCGACGCCCGTCCCGGGCCGCGAAACGGTTTTAAGAGCCGATTCCGCGACTCGGTCGCGCAATTCGGCATCTCTTTGCCGCGCCTCCTCAAAGGAGTCCCTCTCTCCGTTGCTCACTTCAAACGCGCCCGAATTACTTATTAGTTATTGCCCCTCGTGGGTGCGAGGGCGTTTCCTGGACCCGTCTTCGCCCGATCTCTGCGACTCGCTGAGCTCGAAGCGGCACGTTACTCGCAGCGATCAAGCGGCGTTACTCGAGTGGCGTTATTTCAAGCGACGTTATTCGAGCAGCGTTATTTGTAGCGATGTCACTTGAACGGCGTTATTCGAGCGATCTCCCTCGAGCGGCGTTACTTGAGCGGCGTTACTCAAACGGTGTTATTCCAAGCGATGTTGTTCGAGCAGCGTTATTTCAACGGCGTTATTCCAAACGATGTTATTTAAGCAGCGTTATTCGACGGTTTTCGAGCAGCGTTGTTCGTAGCGATGTTGTTCGAGCAGCGTTATTTCAACGGCGTTATTCCTAACGATGTTATTTAAGCAGCGTTATTCGACGGTTTTCGAGCAGCGTTGTTCGTAGCGATGTCGTTCGAGCAGCGTTATTTCAACGGCGTTATTCCAAACGATGTTATTTAAGCAGCGTTATTCGACGGTTTTCGAGCAGCGTTGTTCGTAGCGATGTCGCTGAAACGACGATACTCGAGCAGCTTTACTCGAATCGGCGTTACTCGAGGGACGCAGCCTCGATCCGCTCACCGCGGTGCGTCGCATCTCTTCTGGAGTCTCTCGTCGGCACGCGGCGAGCTCTCCCGTCCAACGACGCGCATCCGGTGCGGAGGTCCTTGAGAGAGAACAACCGCTCGACGGGAAGCGGCATCGATTAGGATCGCGACCGGAGGCTAGATAACAGATCGCGCACATCTTGGGCATACCCCTCCGCTCCAAGCGTGGATTTCTCTCGCTCGGTAAATCCTGAAAAGACCTCCGCGCATCCCCCGCCACCCCGGACAGCCTTTCAAAAAGTCGCGGACGTATTAAGTAACCCGAAAGTCAAGTCGCTCTCACACTTAATTTCGTAACGCTGCCGGCCGGCCGACCGAGATGATTTATCTTGGCCCGATTCGGGCCGGGCGATCTCGAGACCGCTTGACCAGAAAACCTCGGTGCACGGTATGAATAATTCATAGGAATGTCAAAGTCGAAGGGCGGGCTCTTACGTGGCCCACGCAGACGGAAGCGTCACCCGGGAAAAGTCTCCGACCTAGAGGTACACCTCGCCGGAAATCCCTCCCCAGCCTCCGTGGACCCCAAAAAGTCACTCGACCTCTCCGAAAAGATAATTAAAAAAAAAATAATCGACCCCACAACGTCCACCCTTAATTACGCTCCCGCCTCACGTGCCCCGTAACTCCTCGTCCCCCTTTTTTTTCTCCTCGGAACAAACTGATTGTAAAAAAATCTCACGCGCGTCTCCGCCGTGAAACCCGCAACGCGATAAAGGGTCCGCGTACCCGGCCGATCGTAAAGGATAAACATGCCAACGAGGACCGTACCGCCCAAGAGGTGCGTTTTTCTCCCCGCCTTCCGGAATAGGTGTACGCATGAACGGTGCATCCTAATCCATCATTGCCAACGGATTATCGAATAGTTATACTAATAATTTATATAATAAAGAAAAAGAAGACCCGATTTTTGGAAACATCCCAATGTGGTTTCCCCTCTTAACGACGGATCGAGCTTCGAGACGAGCGGCCCGTTAACGGCGCCAGAAACTCGAGTACTCGATTCGCGTCGAGTCTGGATGGATTTTCGTGTTACGCCAGATTTTCTCCATTTTCTCTCTTCGATCATACGTGAGTTCGAGCTCGAGTCGAGTTCGAGTAGGGTCGGGTTCGGCGGTGATATCGAGAAACCCGCCCGATAAGGGAACCGCGCGAACACGATCGCCTTCCAGGATGACGGTACTGCAGCGGAATGTGGGGCAAGGGCGGAAGGGGGAGGGAAAGGGGGGCTCTTTGTGATAACAATCGAAGGAAATCATCGGCTGTCGAAGGGGCCTCGGACTTTTCGCAAGGCGAGAGGAGATAACGACCTTTTCCCCTCCCCTTCTCCCTTTAACGAGAAAACTGCATTTCACGGGCGGAATGACCGTGATGGGTCGTCGTCGATTAGGTCCCGATTTCTCGGAGCGATCGGACCGAATTCTAGCTCTCGATAACCTCGATGAAAAGTCCCGCCGACAAGGAGATCGCCGATTAACGGGCGCGGAATGTGGGCCGCGACTCTAAACGTACGTGCCCGTCCGTTATTATCGGGAAAACGGGGCGGATCGGCCGTCAAAGGGAATCCGGACAACGCGGTTCAAACGAGTGATGGGAGGTAAACGAGTTCTCCCCCGTTTCTTTTTTTTTTTCCTATTTTTTCTTTTAACGCGGAATCTCGACGGCAAGTAGCGGCCGGTAACGGACGTGGAAACGGCAACGGCCGCAGCGATTGCGCTAGTCAACGAACGACCGGAGTAATTCTCGTTAATTAACCCGACCTCATCGAATCTGACCCTATGTGACGCGCGTTCCTCTTTTTTTCTCTTCTTTCTTTTTCTTCTCGGGATATTACAATAAAAACGACTCCCTCCCCATTGTTCAGTCCTTCGCCTCCCCATTGGATTTCGGCGCAGGTGGAAACAAGCCAATTACGAGCGTTCACCTGTTGTGCAAGGTTTGAAAAATATATTAAAAAAAAAAAGAAGGGAAAAAGGGAGACCTTTTCCCAATTTATTCCACCTGGCAGGGAAAATCCGTAGCCAAGGGCCCCTCCAAAGTACTTGGCCGAGTGTCTTCTAGGCGCGTGCCGCGGTGCGGCGAAAACGGCGCTCGTTACACGGCCAATTAACGCGACAAATTGCCCGGCGAGAGGAACAAACGTTTGCGGGGCTAATCGTTCTTCGCGACTCGCGCCTCTCTCTCTCTCTCGGGGGGAACCGAGTCGTAGATATTCCGTATCACCCGAGCGCCGTTAAACGGCTCCCGTTATAACGGGGAGGGACTCGAGTCGTTTCGCTGCGACCTCGCCGAGTAGAGGCCGCTGCAAGCTAACATCAAATCACCCACTCGACATGTGACAGCTCGCAATTACGCAGTTTTACCCTGCAACGTTAAGGTGTTACGAAAGGGTTAGACTACCAAATAATAAAAAAATATATATATATACATCGAAACGTCAAAATATTTATAAAACAATTTTCCAAACAGGGTACATCGAATCATTTGAAACTTCACCGCGTGATCGCGGAGGTCCTAAGGAACGTCTTGAAAAGCTCTTGAAAACACCAATTATGAAAAAGAATATTTTCATTTATCTCAGACTAGAACCAAGTACACACATGTATATATATATATTTTTTTTTACAAAATTTCATGAGTTTCAGGGTGTCCCTTAGGGTATCTATAATCACGTGAAGTCTCAAATGATTCGATGAGTTCAGCTTGAAAGAAAAGTTATGTATATATTTTGACGTTTCGGTATATATACATAGAATGATCCTTTCATAACGCCTTAAAGTCGCGGTTCCCAAGGATCAAGCCATCGCAAATTTCTTTTAACGGTGCATGTGACAATCGACGTAGATGATGCGCTCAGTGGACTCCACGCGTCTGGCTCGGCGTTAAACGTCCGTTATCCAGCCAATAATCCGGGAGGAACCACATCCCGGGGGGTTCCTTATCGGCGTTATCGACGTGCTCCGGGAGCAGGCGAGGATATTGTTTCCCGGGCCGGCCAGGAATCAATTCGGGGAACGTGCGCCGCGACGCGACGCGACGCGTCTCGGGGTCGGGTCGCGGGTCGCGCACGCTCGCCGTCCCGTTTAACGGCCCGAAGCGAGCACGACCCGGCCGGGAATCGAGAGGTCGGCCCCCCGCGACTTAACGGCCGGTCCGGAATCGACCTTACGCAACGCGGATGCGTTTTATATCCTCCCCCTTATTCCCACCCTCGACTCCATTTCTTTCCTGACGATAACGACGCTACTGGTTCGGTTAGCCCCGACTAAAGTGAAGAGTCTCTCCATCAGGAAATTTTCCGCAACTCCTCGAAACGCACGCAATATATATATAATCCTCAAGATACTCAAAAAGGCGCGTGACAGAAAAAAAATAAATAAATAAAAGAAAGGAAAAGAAATCCCATCAGAGTCTCCGTCGGCTTTTTCGGAGTACTAAGGGTGAGATTCTTCACATGTAAAGAAAAAAAAACAACACAGGCTGTGCGCTTAATTGTAACCAAATTCCAGTGTTTAGAGAATGTCTCGTGGTTTTTGAATTTAGGGTGAATGTTAAGGAGAGATTTAGAATTTCCGACGTGGAGGGTGCGGACGAGACGAGGACCTCCCCGGGCACGCGTCTCGTGGGGAGAAGGAACATGGGATGGAAACGCGGGGGAAAGGGGAGAAGGAGGTGGGGCGCAAGACAGGGAAAAAGGAAGAACTAATATAAATGTTAATGCTCCGGGGTAGCTCGGAGTCAAAAGCTCGAGGAGGTCGGTCGCGCCGACGCCGGCGACGCCGGAGACGCGTCCGGGCCTTGGCGGGAAAGGAACCTACGGGGGCAGGGGGCCAGGGGGGTCTCGAGAAGCCCAGGGAAATGCATGGAAATGGTATTCGGCGGCCATTCATTTTTTTTTTTTTCGAGAGAGAGAAAGAGAGGGGGGACGTCTCTCGCGCGACCGACCGCCCAAGGAACAAAGGGGGAAGCTGCTTTATGTAAGCTCCTGGCGCGAGCTTGTAACCCGCCGACGATAAATTCCGAGTCGCGTTTCCCCAGCGAGTCTCGAGGACCGACGTCGTCCCCCGAGGTCGAGGACAAGGTCTCGAAGAGGTCCGACACGAGATCCGGCCTGTGCATCCTTAACGTCCATCCTTATCGGTCCGGCTAAGGGCTCTTATCAAGGCCACCTCGAGTTCCCTCGGTCGAATACACCTGCATAAGAGATGTCCCCGGTGAAAAGTTCTCCATTCATGATGAAAATGCCGTCGGAATAGGGTCGATATATTGTTCGTTTTTTTTTTTCTACGGTGCTTCGTTCACCTGCAGTGATTAATGGAAAAATAAACAAACCCCAGAAAGTGCATGGGAAAGTACAACAAAGGACTCTTTGCACCTCGCTTCCAACGTGGATGAGGATGCGGAAGTCGTGGGCATTCTGGTCCACCGTGCGCCATAAATACCCTCTGTGAGTTTAAGAATAATCCTCATAATAATTATGAATTAATAATTCAGTGCGTGCTCCTTCCCCTTCTTCGGAGCCAGGATTAAGACCGACGTTTAAGCCACCCCTCGGACCCTGTATCCTGAAAGGAAACCCGACCGATGTCGTCGAACTGTCCCCCCACGTTTCACCCCCCTGACGACCGGGATAATGCCATGCGGACGCGCGAGTGATAGGCATTGTCAGGACGACGTTTCGTTGAATGGACCCTGGGTGCGAAACGACATTCGTTGCTTTCCGTTGCCGAAGCTGGAGGGAGAAAAGAGGAGGAGAAACGATCCAGGGGAATCCACCCTGGATGATATTTCTGCTCCGATATTTTCCCGCTATTGCCGCGATCGCGCCCGATGCGACTTTGGGGGATGCAATTGCAGGGAGAGTCGCGAACGAGTCACGGGTGGAGAGAGAGAATCGGCGGGAATCTAGAAATAAATGAAATACAAGGAATAAATGAAATGTATGAAAGAAAATAGGCAAGGAATAAAAGACGCGGCCAAAACGTGGCCCTTTTGGGGAACGTGACGCGACATAAGCCAGGGGGTCGGGCCGGTCATCGGGAGGAAGGTTCGATCCCACGGGAAAACACCAAGAAGAGATGCCCGATCACGTATCGGGACGCTGGGCGGGCCCGGGCGCTCCTAAATCCTGCAGGACCTACCTGGGGAAATTCATTTCCCCGGCAGAGGGGTCGGGGCCCAACATCTGTCCGCGCTCGTGCCTTCGTTTCGGCCGGGATTTTTCATTTGGTCCTGATTTCGCGATCGCCACCCCAACGGGAACCGGGACGTCCGGGGGTGGACAGGACCTCTGGATCAAGGGGCAGCCATGGGATAGGTCGGGAGGTTGTCCGAGGACCTGGGAGAGTTAATTGCGTCGGGCCGGGACCTCCTCGCCGTAAAGATCGGACGAGACAAAGGATCGACTCCGGGCGACTCCTTTTCCTGGAGGTCCTGGAGGTCCTGGCAAAGGGACCAGACCACGCCCCCGGGTCCCGATTCCCGGCGCCGAGGAGCGCGATTTATCGCGGCTCGATTAAATAAATCACCGGCCGGAGTCCCGGATAAAAACCTAATACGACGAGTTCTACGAATCGGACCTTCGGTTCTGCAGGACGAGGACCTCGAAGGCCGCCCATCATGTTGGAAGGACCTTCGGCACCCGACACGCGGCGAACGCCCGCCAAGGTGCGTCGAGGCGCGAGAAGGGGTGAAGGGTTCCTTCGTTTTCGAGAAAATCCCGGCGACAGGACAAAAAGAGAGAGAGAGGGGAGGGTCGCGGAGTCAGGACCCACTCTCCGGGATGGCCTTTCCTCCGGGTCCCGCGGGATTCGCGAAAAAGTCACGCGCATCCCCTTTTCGAGCCCACCGGGGACCGGGGGGTGGGAGAACGGAACGGCATTTCCGGCCATCCGTCTTCTCGCCCTACTCCTTTTCGAGGACCTCCCAACGGGCGCCTCCACCCCCGAGTCCTTACGTCTCCATAAAGGCGCTCCAAGTACTCTCGTTTCCTCCCATTTTCTCGACACCGCGACCGGGCCGATTTTCATCGGCGCGGGATTTTCTATCGACTGCGATCTCGGGCTTTCCCCAGCCTTGAAACCGAACAACGGCCTCGAGTTTCCCTATTTTTCCGATTTTCCAGATCTTCGTCGACGGGCGATCTCTCTCGAGTTTCGTCCTATCCGCAACCTTGCCACCGAACAACGCTTCCCTTTCATTATATTAATTTTACCGATTTTTAGCCTTGCTACCAAACAACGCTTCCCATTAATTTTCTCCATTTTCCCGATTTTCATCAGCGGGCGATTTCTCTCGATTTTCAGCTTCGATTTCGGGTTTTCCCCAACCTTGCTACCGAACAGCGCTTTCCTTTTATTTTCTCCATTTTTCCGATTTTCATCAGCGCGCGATTTCTCTCGACTTTCGGCTTCGATTTCGACACGCCTCTCTTTCCCTCTTTCCCCTTTCTCCATGAAGCTGGAGAGAGAAAGAGAAAGATAGGGGGATCGAACCGGCGATAGGCACTCTCGGCATGGCCGCTCTCGACTGCCTCGCGAGTGGAGTGGCACTTCTCTGGCGCCCTCTCTCTCCCTCCCGCGCTAATCCCGCTATCGGCGTCTCTCTCGATCCCTCCCCGCGTCGCGGTGCGCGTTACGTCGCGGCGTCGCGTTACGTTTCGTGGAAGCCTACCCGGGAACTTTACTTGGGAAAACATCCTATCGGACCCTTTCTCAAACACTCGGTCAGGAAGCTGTTTAGCTTGCCGAGTGCTGTTTGCGTAGCTTAATCGAAAAATCATATGTAAGCGGGGTGGCCAGTTCGTTCCGGCCCGATGAGCGTTTTTGGGTCGTTTCAGGGATTTCCTGCCGTCTCTTATCGGAGCACTCCGGGACAAGAGATACGTATCCGGATGCTGCGGAGTGGCTGAGCCCGTTACAAGATATTTCAGGACGTTTTAGGACCTCTCAAGATGTCGCAGGATGTCTCGGGTCATTCCAGACGTCTGAAGACGTTTCATCTTAAAATCTCTTAAACGGTCTCATGACGTCCGAGAGTGTCGGAAAATGTCTGGAAAATCTTTGAGAATGTCGCGAAACGTCTGAAAACGTTTCGGAACGACTCCGAGACGTCTCATGGCATCTCGCGATGTATCAAGGCCTCTCACGACGTATCAGGACGTCTTACAACGTATCAGGGCGCGGCGAGATCGAACCTCCGCGAGCTAATAGGACACGCGCGAGTCCCTGTAAAAGGATCTCGCGGCGAAACGGGGGCGAGCAAAGTCGTAAAGGAGGAACGGCACGACTTTGAGATAAATTGGCCCCCGTCGCGGTGTCTCCGCCGTTGCGGGACAAAACATCGTAAACCGGGGACTTAAGTGCGGCGTCGAGCCACGGTATGGAATCCCTGCCGCATAGGGCGACGGCGGATTTCTCGAGTGTAAAACGCGATTAGCCGTGCCGGTCGATACGCCTTATCGTTCGAAAGCTCTAATGGGAAGCTTAGTGGGAATAAAAACCGGCGAAACAAGAATCGGGCCTCTTGGCGGGCCGCGGAAGGTACGGCGCGTGGGTTGACTTGCGTACAGAAAGGACGATCGTGAAATCGATCGAGCCTCATCGGTCGAGGTCGATCGAGGGACTTAATCCATCGTCGTAATCGCGAAAAAGAAAGATGAAAAAAAAAAAAGAAATAAATGATAACCTTCAAATTTACCCTGGAAATATCCTCCGGCCCATTTTCCAACTAGCGCCCCTCCACTATAGCGACACCCTTTGATCTTCGAGGTCCACCCCCCTGGTTGTAACGATTCATGCGATTAACGATTAACGACCACCGGAACCGGACCGGCGGAAATTTCAATTGAAATCGATCGGATTACAGCTCGTTAATGACAACGAGGAGACCAATTGGCGCCCGTCGCGCGGCCGGGCGGATCCTCGATGGTGCGCTCGCGAGAGTCTGCTAAAAATGTGGAAAATGTGGGGGAAAAACGTACGAAAAAGAGCTCTCGAAAATCTCGGGAAAAATCACGGGGAAAAAGTCTCAAACCGCCGCCAGTCCTTCGGCGGTAAAACCCTACGCGAGGCTCCTCCGCTTATTTCCATAATTCATCGTCCTCCCATCCGTAGTAAATTTTCGACGATCTCGCCGGTAATTTATTCGCCCGAAGTCTCGCCGGTACCAGACGTAAAAAGGTAAGGAGAGGGGGGCGCGGAAAAAATTGCGGGAGTGCCGCCGCATCGGGGGAAACCCTTGAGGAGGTCTAAAGAACCGCGAAAAACCGGGAGGAAAGCGTCGGAAAGCTTCGCGGGGCGAGGGGACGGCGCGGTATGCAAATCCCGCGAAACGCGATACTTTCCGCTCGGCGGTGCGTGCGGAACCGCGAGGGGAGCCGGCCTCTCGTTTGGGCTCGGCCTAAATATTCATAATCTTCGCTTAATAAGCCATTAAGTATTAATAACGGAGGTCCTGGCCCGCCGCCCACGTCGTGGCCGCGTCGATCGGCCCGGTCGGATTTACACGCGTTCAAACGGCCGCACGCGGACAACGGCGCGGCCATTACGGAAAGTAATCCCCCTTCCGACATGTATCTCGTTTCCCTTGGATAATGTATTTACCCCAATACGCGTTGCATTTTGCATGCAACGAGATGCATACAAGAGTCGCGGCGAAGATCCTCGTCCCCGTAAAATTCCGCATTCCAAGAATTATGGGTTAATTATTCAGGGTTAAAAAAATGGAGGTGAATTTTATTCGGGGGTCTTAAGAAGGCACGACCGATTCTAAGGAGAGTGATTAACGTTACGAGAAGGCGCGCGACAAGTAATTACGAACGGGTAAAAAAAAGAAATTCGACTCGAGCGGCCTTTACCGGAAACGAGCCAACGATCGAATCGACGTCACCGATTGGCAGAAATTCCAAATTAAATCGAGCCCGACCCGCTCGGTCGGGTCAAACTGAATTCTGCTTGAATTAAATACACCTCGGCGAGTCGGGCGAAGTTCAATTGGCCCAATTAAATTGGACTGCGTCGACGCGATGAAATTCCATTTTTCGCGAGCTCGGCCGGGATTCGGGACGTTTTTCGGTAGCCCCGGGGATTGCATTAACTTTCGTCATTATCATAGCATGGAAGGATCGGTCTCGAGGTGTTTGAGCGTCTCATCGTCGAAATTCTTAAATATAGGCCTGTCTACACCTCCGAGGTGCGAGTGGTCCGTAAAAAGGACTGTAAACGGCCTGGACCACTACGACCAATTAAAATTAGATAAAGCAAGATGAAACGTAACAAAATGAGCTAAAACTTAAAAAATGAAATAAAACTCGATAAAATTAGATAAAGCTAGATATAATTTGATAAAACAGGACTCACAGTTTCTCGGCGAGCAGGAGAGCAGCAAGGTCTCCGGGCACCTGGGTGAGTCCCCGCTGGGCGCAGTCGAGTTCGTGTCCGTTGCAGGTGCAGGCCCAGGGGCACCTAGCGCCGTCGAGGTCTTTCAGGGAGCCGGCGAATCCGGGGGCGTCGCCGAGTCCGTGTACCCCATGGGCGCCATGGGCCCCGTGGGCGCCGTGGGTCCCATGGGAGGCGCCGCCCAGCACCGAGAGGACGAGCAGGAGTCCCCAAGCGCAGACGACGTAGCCGCAGCTGACGCCGAGCACCCGGAGGGAGAGCATCGGCGCCCAAGTGAGAGTCATGGCGCGGGGGGTGCCGAGGTCTTTCGCGTGGGCGTCGTCGAGGCGGGCGAAGAGGGCGTCGCGAGGTCGCTTGGGCCGGATCGGGTCGTCCGGAGGGTTCACCGAGGGCGCGGCGTCGCCGTCGCCGTCGCCGTCGCCGAGGCGGGCATGGGCACCCGGGAGCGGGGGACCTCCCGGCGGCGCGGGGGCCCCGCTCGCGGCGCGGCCGGGCCCGGGGAGGGCCCCGAAAGTTGGCGCGCGCCTCCTGGTGGGCGGCTCGGCGACTACCGCCTCATACGGCGGGGGCGCCTCCGGGGGTCCGAGGGGCGCGGGCCGGCCCGCCGTCGAAGGTGATGCGGAGAGACTGCGGCCGCGGGCCCCTAGCGGTGCCGTCGGCCGCCGGTCATCCCGCTGGTCGCCTGCCGCCGAACCCAGAGGTCTTATTTTGACGGGAGTGCGGGGCCTGACGCGGCCCCGAGTCCCCGACCGGGGACTCGATGGGGCTCTGCGCGCTGCTCGACGGGCCCTGGTGGAGGGGGCACTCGGGCCTAGCGCGACGTCAGCGCCCTGCGAGATGGAGTCCGACTGGGCCCTCTTGGGTCGAACCGGGCTTGTACTCCTCTTGGGCCGAGAAGGGCCCGCTGCACCGCGTCGAGTCGGGGCCCTTGTACTCTTCTTGGGCCAAGTCGGGCCCGTTCCACCTCCCGTGGGTCGGGGCCGGGTCGTTACTCCGGCGTCCTCGCCGGGTGCGGCCTCGCTGCTACGAGGGCACTCCTCCAGGGCCGACGCATGACCTGCAACGGAACGATCGGAGTCAGCTGGAGTCGAACACCGGCGCCCTGGTAGGCGTCGGGACGCGTTTCCGTCTCCTCCAAGGAGACCGGAATTCCATAATACTCGAGCAGACGCCGTGAAAATTACGCAGGTTTTTTTTTTTTTTTTAATGTCAGGGTTAATAGCTTCCAATAAATTACAGAAAATTTGGGCATGTTTCTCCTCGAGGTGGTAATCCGAAGGAGTGGTTCGGGAATTCGTGCAGGGATCCCTAGATGACGTCGACGCCGCCTAGACGGCGAATGCAAATCGCGGACCCCTGAGCAAGCAACGCGAGCTTCCCTGCCGTGAGTTATCTCCATCCCGGCGCGGCTTCGTGATTTCGCATGAGTCGCAATTTGCCCCAACCTCGAACCTTATACGCGGCGGACATTTTTATGACGCTTTCATCCCGCGGAAAACTCGTAAAAAGACCGGGCCAAGTTTCGGGGAGTTGTCGCGAGTCACGTTCCCCCCATACGCGGTGGACTCGATCGAGAGGAGGGATTCGCGCCTCCCACGTTCCAACTTTCTCCCGTTTCCACCTCCACTCCCATTACCGATCCGGGAGCTATCATCGAGGCCGTCCATCGGCGATCTGGAGTTTGAGTTCCTCCACCCACGCCCCAGAAATACCATCGTCGAGACCTTCCATATACGCCCGGGATCCCGAAACTCGTCCATGACCCCCAAATTCCCCTCTAAATCAGCTCCCAGGAGTTTATCCTCGGAAACATCATCCTGGAGGCCAGGAAATCCGCAGAATATTCGCGATGTACCTCGACCCGCCGAGGCGTTCCGGCTTATAAGAAGCCGCCCCGCGATATTGGCAGCCCCAGAAATATATGTTTCCACGGCACAATCAAATCCCGAATGCATTCCGCGCACGGACGAGGAGGAGACTCCTAAGCATATTGGAATCTCCGCACTGTGCACGTCCTGGGAGCGTCCCACTTTGCCCCGGTATCCTGGGACCCTGGCAGGATCCAGCGGCCCCAATTTAGAATCCTGCGTCGTAAAGAAGGGATTTCGAAGGTGCCATTAATGGCCGATACGTTTCCCTCCTACGCCTCCAACGTTGATCCACCTCCCGCGATTTGCATCCCACCCATTGTTGCAATCAACGCTCGTACCACCTCGAAAGGACCATTTCTCAAATTCGTTACTAAACAAAACTTCCTAAAAAAGTAACACATTGATCCACCTCCCGCGATTTGCATCCCACTCATTGTTGCAATCAACGCTCGTACCACCTCGAAAGGACCATTTCTCAAATTCGTTACTAAACAAAACTTCCTAAAAAAGTAACTTTCAGATTATTGCACGAGTAACCATCAGCGTCGTCTCCAGAGAAACCAAAGGTAGAGTGCCCGAAAACAGGGGGGCCCTTTGTTCCTTCAGTCGGCAGGTGTTCGGAGAGGTTTACGGGTCTCGATTCAGCCAAACCCAGGATCGATATCTGGATCTTGAGTCGCGGGGGGGTCGGAAAAGCGAGCACCCATCGCTCGCGAGGACCCTCGAGGCCGTAGTCGCGAGTTTCGAGCGGACGCCACGGCGGCGGCGCTTCTCTCTATGACGTCGCGACGTAGAGGTTAAGGTGGCGTCGCGCCGTCGAGGAGGGCGGTAGGCGTCGGGCCCGCAACCACCCCACGTCCTCGTGGGTGCTCGGCATTAATTAACGAGGTTAGTGCACATTAATTCGGGCCGAAGTAGCGGGCCGATGGCCGGAATCGCTGCGCTGAAACGCTCTCGGGCCCGTCCCCCTCTGGCGGGGTCCGCGACAAAGGGCCGGCCCGAGGGGTGGAAAGTGCACCTCGAGAAATCGCCGCTGGAAGATGGGGCGGATATTCCAGCTAAGTGCCGCACACGGGAGCCGTATCGAGGGGGAGATCGATCGCGTAGCAGCGGCCTCTCCGCGGCACGGCGCGCGCGGTCCGCGGTCGGGACCTCGTTAGAGGTGCCGTTTCAAAAGGCGCGTTTTAAAAAGGCCACTTCCAGAGGTCGCATCTCGGGATACTTGTTGATACGTCGCATCGTCGTGCCGTGGTTCCATCGTAGCATTGCCTCGTAGCGTTGCTTCCTCGCGTTTCATAGCCACGCCGCCTCTTTTTCGGGCGTTGCATCGTTGCGTTTCATCGTCGCGGTTCCTCTTTCTCGGACGTCGCGTCGTCGCCTTGCATAGTTGCGTTGCACCGTTGCGCCTTCTCATTCTCGAGCGTTGCATCGTCGCGTTTCATCGTCGCGGCTCCTCTTTCTCGGGCTCTTGCATCGTCGCGTTTCATCGTAGCGGTTCCTCCACCTCGAGGGTTGCGTCGTAGCGTTTCATCGTCGCGCCTCCTCTTTCTCGGGCTCTCGCATCGTCGCGTTTCATCGTAGCGCTTCCTCCATCTCGAGGGTTGCTTCGTAGCGTTTCATCGTCGCGCCTCCTCTTTCTCGGGCTCTTGCACCGTCGAGCGAATACAGGGCAGGGAATTCTGCGATAGTGGAGGCCGCTGGTCGGCGTTCCCTCGAAGCTCTCTCGTTTCTCCTCGGATGCTCGTGCCTCCCCGCGTCCGGTTCCCGTCACGTTCCGCAGCATCGAGCGCCGCATCGGGCGCCGCATCGGTAGATGGGAGGCGCAGATCCGTAGGGCTCCGTCCGCTGCGGAGGAGGTCCCCGGAAGCTGTAGGCCCGCCACGGCGGGACTGCATTCAGGCACGCCACGTTGGTCCGGGCCTCTGCCCGGCTACTTTGTGCCGTATTTTCCAGCCGGTGCCGCAAGACCGCCCGACCGTTCCGGCAATACGGGATGCCTGAGAACAGGGCACAACTCTAGCGGAAATTGAACCGCTGGTGCAGCAGCGCGTGCCCCGCTCCCTCCGTATATTTGCAGGGTATTCCGACCTCGGTAGCCAAACTTCCGACCATCCCAGAATTTTTGCCCCATCTCCGTTGGCTAGACAATCCCTTCCTGCATGGAATCCGGAGGCAGGACGCATTCCCCGCTGGAGTCCTACGTCCGAGCTCTCCGGATTACGCGGAATCGGATTTTTTCCGCCGAGATATGGATGGCTGGGTGCATTCTTCTCCGCGTTCCTCCTCCATTCTCCTCCGCTGTCGGAGAACATCCCTTCCGCGTCCTCCGGAAGACGACTTCGAGATCTTCTCTTATGCCTTGCAACTACGACAGCGCACGGGTAATCCGCCAAGAACCAGCCATTAAAGTTAAACAAATATTTATACAACAGCCCGAACATTCGGCAACTGGATTTTCAAATTATCAGAATACGTTCAATAATACCTCGCAACGATAACCATCCACGAGAAATCCGTTCCAGAATTATTTCGGACAGCTTCGGCGGCATTCTCCCAGAAGAGCGAGGTACCAAAATGGCGGCGACTCAGGCCCTCGCCCCTTAGAAAAAGGGGCTTGACGAGCCCGTCGACCGCACGACATGAAATATAGATATTTCCGGAAGAAATGGAACGAGATACCCGCGAGCTTAGAAACGTTTCCTCGAATACAGTCCTTTCGAACGACACCCTTTCCCTAAGGAGGGCGCGCAAGAGAAATTCGCGATTGCACGCGAATTTCTCAATGCTTTTCTGGATCGAGTCCGACCAAATCTCGAAAAGAGTCGATCGAAGATCGAAGCTTATCGCGTGTATCGCTGGTGGATCCCCAAAGACCACGATATATACATATAGCTACACAAGAGGCGCGACGCAGCGCAGTGTCCACGTTACCCTCGAAAGCCGGATAAACCCCGGTCGGTGCATCTCGGATTTCTCTCCGGCGCTTCGTTTGGGGGCAGTTGGGGGAGGAGAAGGACGGAGACTCTCGGATATTAGGTTTCCCAGTGCGGTTTTCAACCACCCACTCGATCGACCGATCGGCCGACTTCACCCCAGGGAAATCACACGGGATACGAGGGGGACCCTCCCCCGCCGCCCTCGAGCCTCCCCCTCTACCTTTCGAGCGCGTTTAAGACTCGACCTGAAGCCTCTCTCTCTCTCTATCACATTTTGGGGGTGTTTAAGACTCGCCCCGGCGCCTCTTTCTCTCTCTATCCCACATTGGGGGCGTTCACGACTCACCCCCTATCTCTCTATCACCTTTCGAGCGCGTTCAAGAGTCTCGGAGTATCTGGAAGGAGCCCGCGAGGAGAGCATCTCGGCCTCCGTCTTCATCCGACAGCGATTTCCGCCTCCCCTCCTCCCCGGGGGGTGCGACGGCGACGACGAGCCTAAATGCGAGCCCTCGTTAACGGCGTGGAAGGGAGAATCGATTTATCGAGCGCCTCGGCCGGGATTCTCGGGGCGAGTCGCGATCGGTCCGTCACACCCCCGCAAGTGGGTGCTCGTTATCGCTCCCCGACCGGAGACTCGAGCACGGATCGAGAAAATGGCGGCATTCTCCTCGAGTTCCCCCTCGAATTGCCCCCTTGTTGGGACTCGACTCGCTGGCCGATTATTAGAAAATAAAAGACCTCGAGATACGAGTTAGTTCGCAACGAGGGAAAAAGGAGGTTCTAGGCCGGCCGATTCGCGTTGACGGGGGAAATTTCAAATTTCGCGAAATACAATAGATACGATAAATTTGACATTCTGCCGATAAGTAAGAGAGGCTCCGTCAGCCTTGTCAGACAGGGAATTTTCACGGTGGACCCGGGAATATATGGGGTGCCATTCGGAAGGCCCTGACAGAAATACCAGTATAAACAGTGATAAACCGTAACGGGGATAAAAGAAATGGCCGTCCCATCTCGCAGCTCCTCCCTTTCAAAGCGCGCGAACATGCCCCCCCACCGTGATTTAAGAAGTTTCGCCAGTAAAAACCACCCCCATAAGCTGCCCAAAAACTGTAGGGAGCGAGGCCGTCTCGACCGGCGTCGACGTCGGCGTCGGTCCCGTTCCCGGCGCCACCCCTACGTCGGATCCGTCCACGGACTATTAAATCCTCCGTAGGGTAAAAACTAGTTCCGAATTCTATTTGTCTTTCCTCCCCTTCTTCCACGTACGTAGGCGAAGGATCGCCGTCCTTCCAGTTCCGGGGACGAGGGAGAAGGACGGAACGCTAATCGGGCCGGCGAGTCCCCTTCCGATTGTTTTTCCCTCCGTTCTTTTCCTTCAGGATTTCTTACTTCCTTCCGAATCCATTTCCAGGGGATTCCGCGGGGGGTGCAAGGGGGAGAATTCGCGAAGAATTCCTGCGACGACGGGAAAGGGAGAGGGAGCTTAGGAGTTTTCTTTCCATCGAGGACTCTGCCAGTCGGGAGGGAAAGGGGCAAGTCGGAGGGAAAAGGGGGAGGAAAGACGTAGGGACGGGCGCAAGAAGTCGAGTCGCGTTTTTCCCTGACTTTTAATAAAGTCATCCACCTGTGACGGGCTAATGGTAAATCTATAATGGCCTCGTGCACCTCTGCCTCCCGTGGCCGGGTCTCGTGTTTCCACCTTTTTCCCCCGATTTCTTCCGCTTCCTCCTTCACCCCCGTCTGCTCCTCCTCCTTTCGGGTCGGCCGGCGTGCGCGTCTCCTCTGTCTCCTCCTTCTTCTCCCTCCGTAGTTTTTGTCTCCTCTACTCGTCTTAGTCCCCCGTTGAATGCGACGAGCCTCGGTCCTCTCTCTTTGAGCCGACCGAGGGGAACACGCGAGACCGCGGTCCTCCCTTTTAACCGCTTAATGTATAATATAATTAACCCGTGCTTACGCGTGCGCGAGCCGGTTTAAAAGTTCCTCCTTATATACCTTTTAGCGATTGCCTCCTAAGTAGAGGCGCGCCAAAGAGAAGGGACGTCTTCGGCACGAGTCCTCTCGGGACAGGATTTCACCTCCGTGCCGAGATATGGGCGTGTCGTTGTCCCCTTCCAAGTGATTATAGATACTGGAAATAGTGAAAAGCCACGAGAGCCAAAAATCAGGAAGGGCTCGGCGAAGGATCTTCCGAGGAGCTTAAAATTTACAGGAAAAAAAATAATATTATATTTTAGAAATTTTAGATATGAAATAAAATCCGAGAGAAATCAGGGTAAACTCGGAGAGAGTTAATCGATCGAATTGAAGATCCACGTGAGATATCGCGCGAATTTAAAAATCGGGAAGGACCAGGCGATGGATTTTCTAAGGAACCGAAAATTCCTCTGATAAAAACATCATGTCAGAAATACGGAGAGTCTCAGCAGGGTCTAATCGACGAGTCGAAAATCCCCAGGAAGGATGATGAGATATAAAAAAATCGAGAAGAACTAGGCAATGGACTTTTCGGAGGAGTCGAAAATTCCGGGAATAAAAACGGCACGTCAGGAAGCAGGAGACACTCGGGAAGGGCTAACCGACGATTCGAAAGCCCAGAGAAGTCACGAAGACCGGAAGTCCGGAAGGACTCGGCAAAGGAAAGAGGAGCACCCTCGTCCTTTGACATGGAAGCACCGCGATAATCGAGGAGCAACCGACCCGACAACTGGGGCGACCCGAGCAGAGAAGCGAAACGTCAAACAACGAGGCCACCCCAGTGGAATCGTGCCTAGGTTCTACGATACACCGAATTCCGTCAGGTAACGAAAGTTTCCGCCACGGCCACGAAACGAACGAAACGGAGCCCGACGGCGTTTTAACCGCCACGGGGAACGGCACTCTCGGCTTTCGGGATCGAATCCGGAAGTCGGGGCTCAAAGAGGCATTCGCCACCAAGAATCGTACCATGTGCCGGGTATTTAGCACCTTCTCGATGTATGCAGATATTCCATGCACATATGCACGTAGTGGTGCGACCAAATACGAGCTGTCGATACGGCTCGATCAAATGAAATCCCAGAGGGGGAGAGTAATGCACCCTCGCCGAGGAGCGATGCAAGGCTTGGATGTATGCAACGTCGCGAGTTCACCCACGGTTTGCGGGGGATTAAATTCGTCCATGGTCTGGAGTCCTCATATTTTTCCACGGACCCTGATGAATCGGTTCGTCCTCGGATCGACTGAATTTCCCATGGGGAGGTAACGCCTTCTCCCCGAGAATCCGTGCACATTTTTGGGAGTCGCGATCTAGGGTTGCGCATGGGCCATGAGTCCCGATTTTTATCCTTGGACGCTGATACCGAAATATCCTGGTATAAAATAAGTAATTACCTTCGGGGATGAATTTCCTCGCCCGTGTACATTTTTACACGACCACCCAGGCTTGTGCATGCGTTGTGAATTTCGCCGTTTCTTCATAAACCCTGATACCGAAAAATCCCCGGGTCGAATGAGATACCCGAGGAAAGGATAATGCACCCTCATGGAGTACCCGTTAAAATTGTCGACACGACCCAGGTTTGCGCACGAATTTCCAAGTACTCCGATTAGTTCCCGCGGACACCGAGTTTACCCTCGGCTGCGGAAAAACCTCGTTTGTTTGCGATTACCGACGCGGCCCGTTTGTCGAAGGCTGGCCAGGAGCCAGCTCCGGCGACGATCTGTGGTGCCGGGGATTTGTCCAGGGTGTAACGACCAGAAGCATGGCGAGGGTGCAATTTTGCGACGCGCAATTTTCCCCGCGGGTTTACGGCGGCTCAAATTCGCCCTCGGCCGGTATACATCCCCGATTTGCGCGGAGCGTGGTTTGCGTACGGTTTCGCGACGGCGTCGAATCAACTCCAACGGTCGCGGCGGACGGACAGGTGGACGTGCGTGCGTTCCGCGTCGGCAATCGATATTCGGCGGCAGGGGCAAGCCGAAATCGTAATGCCCCAAACCTATCCGCTCGATTTCCCACCTGGCCGAATCCGAATTATTCTCACCGGTTCTATTCCTCGGAAGCGGTGAACAAAAAAAAAAAGAAAACAAAAGGGAATAACAGCCCCTCCCAAATTCGTTCGTTCGTTAAAAACCCATGTTGTACCTACACGCGTCCACAATAAAAACACATACATACATAAAAACCTCCCAATGCTCCCAAAAATCGTCGGGGGGTTTCTCGACAAGTTGCTTATATATTTTTTCTCCCCCTCCCCCCTTCTTTTTTAATTGTTTTTTTTTTCATACATACGATATCCTGGAATCAACACTTACTTAGGAGCGGAAAGCTCGCGGAAGGCCGCGTCCGCAGGGTCTGTGGTCGGCAAGGAGGCGTCCGACGGTCGGCGATCTTCCTCGCGACGGCCTTGTGCCCGCGAGCGGTCTTTCCCCTTTTTTAGTCGGAGAGAAAGGGGAAAGAGACGGAGAGAGGTCGGACAGGTTTCCGGGCGCAGCGGAGGGTTCTCGCTCGCCTCTACTCCCCGGGCCCTGCGACGGCCGTGAAATCCAACTCGAGGGAAGAGGGGCACCGGCGCTCGACACACTGGACGCGCGACTCCACGCGAGGACGCGACCGCAACCGCTCGGCTCGAGGTCTCGCGCTCAACTGGTCTCCGGCGGGCGTCCGCGGCGCAGCGCCGAGGGCGACCCGCGGCTCCGCCAATCGCGTGCGAGACTGCGCGGCGGCTAGGCCTTACGGCGGCGCGCGTCGCGGGGGATCGAGAGGAGCGCAGTCCTACACGAGTCCTTTATCATGGAAATACCCGAGTCCCTCCGTCAAGGGAGACCGACTCTCCCTAAGGAATTCCGAGACATCCCATTGAGGGCGGAAAGACTGCAAATTCCCGTTTCCACCAAAAATTGACATCGGTATGAGAATGGATATCAATTTGAGAACCGATACCTTTGATTTCATATGATCAACAATGTGATTTGATAACGAGTTAGAGAGGAGCGCAGTCCTACATGAGTCTTTTATCATGGAAATACCCGAGTCCCTCCGTTAAGGGAATCCAGGACCTCTCCCTAAGGAATTCCGAGACCTCCCATTGAGAGCGAAAAGACTGCGAATTCCAGTTTCCATAAAAAATTGACATCGATGTGAGAATGGATATCAATTTGAGAACCGATACCTTTGATTTCATATGATCAACAATGTGATTCGGCAACGATTTCGAGCTTTAAATTGTGACGATGCTGACTTTCAACAATGTCCAGGTAATTTCGAGCATTAAAATCCATGATTTCCCGAGTGAATAATATAGTCCAACTCGAGTACAGGACTACATACGGTAGCTTGGCATCAATTTTTAATAACGCGATGAAAATTCGAAGATCGTGTTTTTCGTTATACGCAGGTGATACTAAGTGGTAATGCCGAATGAAAGATGACAAAGGCATTCCAATTGAATTATCCAGTTCCGTACCGTATTTTAATTTTCAGATCTGAGAAAGGGAGGTCACTAAAAATCAGACTCTTGAATAAGAGACACAATTGAGACGTTACGGCAACCGTGGAGAGGAATCTGACTGCGTAGGTACACGGGTCCTTTATCATGGAAATGCAGGAGTCAGAGTCGAGATTCTCTCGGTTCAAGGAACCCTCTCGTCTCCATTCGCCTCTTCGCGCGGTTTCGGGAAATCGGGGAAAGGTGGGCTCGCCTCGTTCTTTGGAAAATCCCTAATAAAAAATGTGCAACCTCCCCTCCGAGCCCTAGGCGACGCTATTCACGGTCGGGGTAATTATTCTAGGAGTTATTTAAAGCGTCCAAAAGGACGCGAGATCCCGAGGGCACCTTAGAGGGATAATAAAATCCGAGATCCTTGTCGAGGGAGGAAGGGAGAGAGAGAAATGAGCGAGCGTTCTGAAGGCTTAATGGCGGTCGCGGTGGCGGAAACGCGCATCGCGGGGGATCATGAAGCGGAGTTGCGCGAGTCCTTTATCATGGAAATGCTGGAGTCGTCCTTCGCCGAGGTTTCCTCTCCAGGGTCGTTCTTCCTGCGGAACCGGCGCTCCGAAATCAGGAAAGGTCGGAAAAAAGGACCCGACTCGTCGAGGCCGCTCGATGCGCGTCCACCCCGTACCGCGTCTCGTAAAATATTCGAAATCCTGCGGGGAGAGGATTGGAAAAAATTAGAGGATTTTCCCAACTTTCCCCGCCCCAGGGAACGCGGTCCCCTGTCCACGCGCCCGCGTTGCGGAAAACGGAACGAGGGCCGCGGAATTCAGTGACCGGCGGATCTGTCGAGGACTTTCCTATTAGATTCGAAACGGCCGGTGAACTTTTTAATATATTCGGCGTTAAAAACTCGGTTGGAACTCCCTAAACTAGTTAGGAGAAGTCGGGCCCCGACTTCCGGGAGTTCTCAGGGAGAGCTGAGTGGATTCTTATCGTTCGGTCTGAGAGAGCGTCGAGCAAATCGTGGCCACCGCGTCGACGTCGTCCTCTGCAGCCTCCGCGGGGGGAGGAGATAATCCTCTCCACTCTGGAGGAAATACCGAGGGGATTATCGTTTCTGGAGCAGCCGAAATTCCGCCTTCGGTAACCAGATATTCCGAGTCCGAGGAAAGGATCCTCTTAAGATGGGTCCGAGCGCGGACGCGGCCCGTCCGGAGGATAAGCCGCTCCGGAATCCGCGCTCTTCTCCCTACTCGATACGGCCGGATACCTGACGCAAGCCTCGGGAAAAATCTCGGGCCGATTAGGACCTCGAGCAATCACCCTAAAATGCGCCATTACCGCCGGTCGTATATCAAGCGCGGCGTTATTCTTTATCGCCGGGCAACACTCACGAAATAAGCTGCGCCCCATTTTCCAGAACTCCTCGGCTGAAACGTGTACGATGTCGATATATTACATGTCAGTGTATATATATATATATATATTAATAATATATATATTCCTATATATTACCAAGAATTAAGTCGACATTTTAAGCCGGATACCGCGCGAGGTCGGACTCACAAAACTGTCATGGCGGCGCTGACGCCGCGCGCGTCGCGCCGGAAGATGCCCCGAATGGCGTCCTTGAACGTTCCCTTTCCTCGTTTCGATGGCCGCATTACGTCTCGCGACATACGGGGCATAAATGGCTCTCATCCCGTGACTTTGACCGCCGTCACGCGCCGAGGGGCCGTGCTCTTTCGGGGGTAAAAGGTTGGTCGGACGGCGCGATTCGCGAGGGACGTGACCGGAGGCCGGTCGACGCTCTTACGGCGTTGTGCGCGGCGGGACGCCATTCGACGCCATTCGATGCGTCCGTTCGCAGACACGGGCCTCCTGGGCCCGAGGACGGCGCTATAAATCGGCATTAAATCGGACTTACGATCGTGCCTGCGCACTCGATCCGGGGCTCAGGGTCCGCGCGCGTGCGCGCGCACCAGCGGGCCGGCGGCCATCTTGGATTCCCCCGGGCCTTTCTGCGCGTCCTTTCGAACGCGCACGTAGCGCATCTACCAACGCAGCTTCTCCGCCCGGAGACGGGAACTTCCTCGCCGTGGGATTAAATTCGAGCAGGAAACGCCGGTGATTACCGGTAGGTCCTTTCGTTAGTTTAAAGCGGCGAGAAGTGACGCTTCCTCCGCGACTGGTAAATCCAAGATGGCGCCGGTTTTACGGGCGCAGATGGGACGAAAAAAAACGGACACGGAGATTCGCCGAGAAATTATCCAGGCAAGCACCGGCGGCGATTAATGGCCTATAATTCGAGGCTCGCACGTGGTGACCGGACTTTTCCTTCGCCCCTGTCCCCCTCCCCCGTCAATTTTCATGAAAACTCACGGGGGGGCTTTCATTTAAAATCCTATCGAACCTACATTGGAGAGGCGAACGCCCGTTGTTCGCGATATTGCGCCGCGCCGGTGCGTTTTCAATCGTAGAGTACAAAAGCGTCATCGCCAGTCATTTACACGATGCCATATTATCGATCGGCGGTCCCAGTAATTACGTATTGTTACTACGATCGCCGCATCCCGAGCGACGTTCCGATTTTTATTGTCCCTTTGTGAGTCACCGTGCGCGATCGGTAAAACCGATACGAATCATGCGAGCTGTGGGTGGAAGGGACCTCCTCCTTCCCTCGGCCAGGTGTCTCGAAACGAAGAGACGCCCACGCTTCGCGAATTTGGGAAACGAGTAAGTGTCGAACGTCACCCTCCAGCCTTACTTAGGTTGATATATACGAAAAATTGTGGAAAAGTACTTGGATGCCGAAATAAGAGTGCTTGTGGGTGTATATGGTGGGGTTCCATGTAGGAATGGGATGTGGACTTCGGAACGGAACGAGGTTCACGGAACGGCGTGAGTGAAAATAAAAGGGTTATTTTAATGACGACGTACCTATTGAAGCGGATAGTGCTATTTATTTGTCGGCGTTTCCTGCTGCTGCCGTTATCCCATTCTTCCGCTGTTCCGTTCTCTAAACGCTTCGGATCGCACGAAGGTTCCGAAGTCGTCTTCACATGCGATATTGGCGACGCTGGCGCGGAGAGTCTAGCACCATCTGGCAGCGAGCAGCAGAACTGTCAAGGCGTTACCGGCGTGTCGGTTACTGGTGTACGATTTGCAGTGACTATAATTACCAGAGATGAGTTGGGAGATTGCTCACGGGCAAGAACGTGTGGTCGTATCCTGTGCTGCCCTCTGGTTTCGTACGTTAGCTTTCACCGTTTTTTGCCCCCAAGGGCGGCGCAACGAATTTCTGATAGGAGCTTGCGCACTCGCGATGGCGGTACCATCTACCAGTCGCTGTTGGCGGCTCACGTACTCGTGATGGTAATACCATGCGGCAGTTGACGGTGGTGGCTTACCTACGCTTACCGACACTGCTCGCTTTTGATGGTAAGGGAAGAACACTCGTGACGCTCCATTTGACTTTATAAACCAGAGGGCAGCACAGGATGCGATCGAACGATCCTGCCCGTAAGCAATCGCCCTTCACTTACCTTATTTATTTTATTCGCAATAAAAAAAACTCGGTAGTTTGGACCAAATGCATTAATACAAGCGCCTAGACAGCGTAGCAATGGTTCATTCTGTTCTATGAACAGCATCGACTTACAAGTAGCGTTGAAACAGGTTGTGCTATAAGAATTCACAGAATTTTTTCTTAAAATGTTTTATTTTATTCTCGGGACTTGTATAAATAGTATAATCGAGAGGTATTTACAATGCGTATACGTAAGAAAATCTTCACGTTAAGAAATTACTTCAATTTCGAAACGCGTATGATAAGAGAGTATTGCCTTTGGTCAAGGTAATGCGTAAGCGTCATGTACAATCGTTTAAAAAAGGCGATTAAAAATTTAAATCGAGGATAATGGTTCGATATCATCAAAATTTTTATCTGTAATTAAAATGCGGATTTTTTATGGGGCAGCCTTACTCCTTTAAGGGGAAGACTTTTGCCATCGGCTTAACATAGTTTATTCTAAAAGCTGTGGACGCATCTCGCGTCCCACTATTTCATTTTGTAGGTACGTATAAAAAAATAATCGTAAGTGATCGACATCATGGACGAAGGAAACCTTCATGGAGGTACATATTATCGGCAGCGCAATTATCTCGAATTGGCTTTGCTATTGAGTTTCGATACAAAGTCCACAGCCTGATTGTCTCCTTTTCTGTGTTCCAGAGCTCGAATGGCATCCGAACCTGATGGAGAAATTAATGGAAATAAATATTCGAACAGTGGACGACTAGTCGCAAAATAACTCACTCCTATTCATTGGACGAGACAGGATAAGATGAACCTGCTCAATGGACTCGATGCCTTCTTCGTGATTGGAAACAGGGATCTCTTCGAATGACATGAACGCTTCCGCTATGAATCTGGTTTTCAAGAAGTCTTTGTCCTTCACCTCGAACGACAATATGGCGTCCTCCGTTTCTCTCTGCTCCGTGGTCAGAGGACTGGAAGGTAAAGGTCACGCTTTCGAAAATTTCTTTAAGAAATTTATGTGGGATAAAGTTACACTCACATGTTGAACGTTTCATCGAATAGGGGGAAGAGGGTCTCCTTCTGCACGTGGGTCTTGATGGCCTTGGTCTGAGGGAACTTCTCTTCAGGAAGTATCCGCACCTTCACGTAGGGATCGCATTTTCCTGTAACGATAGCGGCGTAATTTAAACTCAGCTTCCGCTTTGGACCACGATGGGAGTTGTGGAGACCCAGTGCGAAACGCTGCATGCACGATGGCGAAATTAACCCTTTCGCTGATCGGACTACTCTAGGCGAGATGCGACTTTTGGGTTACGAGTTTCCGGGCCCATGCAGCCCCGCTAGGCTAAATTTACTTTGAACAGGCAATAACAACGCGACATGGGTGCAGCGATGAGGTGCAACGTAACGGTTTGCGCATCTGCTACGTACTTGTCGTCCCCTCTCTTGTCAGTCTTTGTTTAGACTTCGAGTGCAGTTTGCGCTCAAGAGTCGACAGCTTGCCTATAAAAGCGCCTACAAAATCGAAAAAGAGACAAACATACAGTTTCCCAAAGCAGAAGATCCACACAGTGGTTCGCGTATCTCTACCGCCAGCCTCGGTGGCTCCATAGCTTTTATATTTTTCAGTTTTCATCCCCTTGCCGACTGGATCAACACACCGAACGCCCAAAAGACCGAACGTCCACAGCCCCGGCTTGTCAAAACACAGGCCGACCATTTGGAACATTGATCCCTCGCTGGAAAACAAAAAAGAAAACACCCGAAAAACCGACAGACACCCCTTTGGAAATTGCGGAACGTCCGAACGAATCGCTCATCGTACCCCACACTTTGCCTGGATTTATCTTCGACTTTCCCAGACCGATTTTCCCAACTGCCAGGATTTGGCCCCCGCCAGGCACTTCCAGACTTACCATTACTGTCCATCGCACGGAGGTTCCTGGCGTTGAGGATCTGGACGTTGAGGGAGTTGTCCAGGAACCTCGCCTTGACAGTGAGTTGCCCAAAACTGGAGTCCTCCAGGTTCTTCTGCTCCTCTAATCGTTCCTTATTGTACCGATGGATCAGTTCCGCAGTCTCTAATCCATGAAGTTTCAGCAGCCGCTCGATCTTCTCCAGCACTTGGACGTTCGCCGTCTCGTCAGCTCCCAGGTTGAAGAACCGAATGAGCGTGTGCAGGGTGCGGTGCAGGTTGGAGTAAAATGATGGAGGCCTCCTTTTCTGCACATAAGCCGAGGTTGCTCCTGAGCACCCAGTCGTGAATTCATCCCCTTGATCGAGAAATCTCACCAACCTCCAAATTGTCATGGACCAGCTGGTAGAGCGTCGCCGACATGATCTCCCAAGTGACCATCAGGATGCGCTCAAAGTTGTCCTCGTTGAGGTTGTCATGCAAGGTGGACAGATTCGAGTCTAGGTACTGAAGCAACCGGTCCATCGCGTTGCTCGTCGTGTCTATCAACTCGGCCCCCTCGATGAGGTACCTTTCAACAAGCACCACAAAATCAAGGTCAACGATTCGCTGAAAAGTCTGGACCCGGTCGAGGTACGAGTCCTCACCTCCTCATAGCCGGTGCCATTTTGCTGGCCACCTCCTCCAACAGTTCCACAATCCTGTTCTTGACGGTATCGGTGGCGCAATCGATGATGAGCTGCAAAGTCTGCTGACACCTCTCCGCTTCTTGCTGGGTCTTGTCCTCGCAGAGGGTGTCGACGATGTCCTGGAAGCCCAAGTCGTTTGCCAAGGGTCCGATGGACGTCCTTATATAATCGATGTTGTTGATGGCGTAGCACCAAGCATTGGACACCTGGAACTTTTTCTCGTACACGCTACCATTGTTCTCCGCCTCCTGCTCCAAGGTCGTCGTCTTTTCCGCCTTTATCGCCATCTTGTCTGCATACGCCATGGAGCACTTGCAGATGTCCTGTTGGAAATCGTTCATGCGTTTCACGAGGTCATCAGGGTTCCGCGTAGAGAATAATGAATATTAAATCCTGGTCGTACTAGATTGTGAAAGACTCACGTCAATGATCTTGGCGATGAAGGTGTAGGACCCTTCCACGTCCGGCCAGGCCAGCTGGGTCCAGAAGACCTTAATCTGGTAGAAGATCGTCAGGGTATCGACGGCACTCGAGCTGTACCTCACACTGGAGTCAACGGGCTGCAAAGTGTCGAAGTCGACGGCTCTGTCGATTCGCTTGAGTGCCTTGTAAACGGCTATGTCGAGCCAATGAGCAACTCCAGCTCTGAACCACTCGTGGTAGTTGTGGATCTTCGTCGAGTCGAGGCCAGCGGCCCACATATGTTGACCCAGCCTGTTATCAATGGTCTCACAATTTAGTCACAAAGGTTGACATCCTAGGTATGTTACGGATATCAAGAACGTCTCCTTACATCGCGTATCTTTGGAGAGTGAGGTAGAGTTCAAACAGGGTGGTGCCCAAGGAAAGTTCGGCATCTTCTTCACTGTCTATCTCGATGCGCTTCACCCTGGCACAAACGTCCTCAACGACGATGGCACACATGTCGCTGATTCTTTTCTCATACATCAGGTACAGGGTCCTCGCGTAAGGGAAATTGATCTTCCTGAAATTCGACGCAACTTGTATATATAGGAGGAAGCCTGACCTCTCGGATACCCTGACGACCAGGTAACTCACTTCAGGAACAGCTTGTCATAGAATTCCATCGCTCGTTGCAGGTCCGCCCTGATGAGCTGAATGACTTTGATCTGGGTCTTCAACGCCTGCTCGTCTGAGCCGTCCTCTGGCAAGTTGTTGTGGATGATATGGTCGTACCTATCGAAACCGTGTAGGAAAAAAAATTAACGTACATTCCGGGAAGTCTTCAAGAATCATGGAATGCGAATCAGGAGGCGAAGCAAGTTGTACCATTCCACTCCGCCTTGGACGACGGTAGCCTCTAATGCCTGGAAAACGTCCAGCCTCGACTCTTCAGGGTCCTCCGGCAACCAGGTGTACATCTTCGAGGGGAACAGGTCGACGTCTTCTGGGACTTTTACCGAAGACACGGATGACAGGATCCTATAATGGTTTGAATAATTTCAAGATGCCCAAAGAGAAGCCGATTGATCCATCTAATTAATTCCCAGATGAAAGGACGCACCCCAGGATCGCAGCCAGCTGATTCGTCACGTTCCTGTCTCCAAGGGCCAGCCTCCTGATCTTCCGCAGACAGTTCAAGCACGAGTAGAGCAGCTTTTTCGACGCCTCCCAGTAGAGCCTGGTCTCGTCCTTGGAGTAGAGCCCGTTCTCCAGAGGCCTGACCGTCTCCAGGGCCAGCTCCTCGAAGAGCGTGAAACTCAAGGGATGCTCCTGGTGCACGTTGGAGAATTCAATCCACCTGGCTAAAGAGACATTCCTCGTCGGAATCCCACGCTGGGCGACGTGTCGAAGGATTAGCGCCTCGGCGGGACCTGACCAACGACCGTTCCAGCAATATTTCTCGATCTTGCTTGACTCCAGCTCGTGCAGCAGCAATATCCTCAGCAAGTGTCTGTGCTCCTGGACGGCGACCTGGGCATTGTGCTCGGCGCTGAAGGCCAACCTTACGCGAACGACACCTCGACGCTTGGATTTGTTCTTCTTCTCCAAGGGATACCACGTCGTGTGTCCTGCTACTGGGATGTCCTGCCAGGAAGCGTAAAATGTAGAAACATCGGCATCACTGGGAACGTCTATTAACCGAAGTAGAGTACCTTCAGGGCTATCCGGGCTCGACCTATGAACTCGTTATCATGGCTTCCCGTGGTGGCTGTCACGGCTATCTCTTTCGCGAGCTTCACCAAACCGCGGACACCTTTTACATCCTTCACTTTGTTGATCTTCTCTGGGACCGTCTCTGCGGCGTCGAAGTCCCTGAATAGTACGCATAATTTATAACAATTACTTATAAATCGCGTGTACAGTTTACAAGTACTTTGCTTGTCATGCTTACCAGACTTCGAGAGTGAGAGTGTCGTTCTCAGGGTCTTCCAGTGGCCTGAGAGTTGAACAGAAGTTCGACGTATAATTTTTACCATGTGTAAAATATAGAAGGTGGAAAATAATTCCGATACTCACAGTTCAAAGTGCTCTTCCCAGACTGGACTGAGCGTCGACGTTTTTACGGCAGTGTTGTAGCGTCTAGTTGGTGAAGACTCGAGGTAGAGGGCGCAGAATGGATCGCTTTTACCATTCGCGTCTTTGGATACGAGCTCTTTGGCTTCTATCACCTCCACGCCGAGGTGCAACTCCGGTGCCTGCATATCGAGACCGTCAAACGCGTTTAGAGAGTATCGAATGTCCAGCGATAAGGCGAGCGCATGATTAAAAATATTGGAGATCAGCTCCGACTTAACCTTTAGTCGTCGTTAGTCCGATCGGTTAGATTGGAACTAATTTGCGAGCTAAAGCGACTCGTTGAGGAAGGTTTAGTAACTATCTAGGCGTAGGTTTCCGCTCTTCGTCGACGTTCAGGACGACGCATGCAATCGCGCATCGTAGACAATGGAACGTGGGAACTTTTTTGCCTAATATGCCCATTCGTTAATGAAACAATGACCGCTCGGTGACGGATATGCAAAAGTCGGGTGCTAACGAAAGAGTCCGCGAGGAGCGAGTCGAAAGGCGAGAAAGAGCTTCGAGGAAATCCGGGAAAATAGGTGAAGGCGACCCTGGAACAATCGCGAGTCTGTATCCCTGGAGAGGAACGAAACGTTGCCTAGTACAGCAACAATGTTGCACAGAGAGGGAATACAGTTCAAACGTTGCTCGAAAGCCGGGAGAAAATCGCGAAGGAAAGTGTTGGCCATTGTTTAGAGTCCTCGCTTTACGACCTGGATAATCAGAGCTGCACTTTGCCCCGACGGACGCAATCTGCGATTTGAGAGTAAAGAGATTCTGCGAACACTTTTTCCCTTTCATGACCGAGATATCAAACAGTAAGTGATCTCAGTGGGGCAAAAAGTCCGCTTCCACGTGTACCATATGCGTTGATAACGACGACGTCACTGGATGCAGTTTCAGAATGCATGTAGATGTAGAAGATGCAAGGGTCATGCCGAAAGGGTTAATCCTGAGTTAAATTCCGACTCACCTCCATGGCGCGGGCTTCCTCCAGGGCTTGAGCTTGCGTTTCGTCGTCGATCTTGAAAGCTCGCTGCAAATAATCTAGAAGTGCCTCCTCGCCGCACTCGTTGGAGACGTCATATCCGATCTGATGCTGCGTCAGGTAGACGAGAGAGGAGTACAGCTTCTCGATCTGCAGGCAAAGGGTCCATTGAATGCGCTAAGTCAATCGCCATATCACACAAACATATCACTATACCGTTCCAGGTACTCTCTTTAACGAGGACTAAATTCCCCGGCACTTGGCATGGCACCCGGATTAATCAGAAAATTAAAATACCAGGAAGGAGAGGTCCTAGAGAGCTAATCGTCCCCACACTCTCCGAGGTAGAGTTTTAGTTATCAAACCCAATCGTGTTTATCGATGTCACGTTCATCCCTGATGAATCTTTGCATCTATTTCTAGGTCCACCAGAGGTTGAACTCGAGTAGATTCGGAGAACTCGGCTCCGACTCACCGTCATGCCCCGAAGAAGGGCGTCGGTTCTCCTGTCGAGCTCGGCTTTGGAGACACCCCTGAAGACGTTCCTCTTCGGGTACCAGGTGTCCCTACCCAGTGCCCCGTGCACCACCATGGCTTTATATCTTGGTTACTGGCGGATTCCCCAAGTATCTCGGAATTTCCTCGCCACTTTCCTCGTCGCGTTACTCAACGGGCTGGAGATACCCGTTCGCGGCCATCTCGCTTCTTCGCTCTCTGTCGACACGAAACGCGCGGTCGGGATCACCATTGCCGGCGCATGGAAACGATTTCTTGGCTGGTCTCGGGTGCAACATTGACTGCTGTCTTAATCGCGTCGTTTCGCCGTTTGCGCTTTGGCCGCGCTTTCGACGAAGCCGGCCCGCGCCGGGCAAAGCGCCAGACTGACGCGGCTCGAGTTGCTTTGACAGCGATGAACTTGCTCGATGGCCGCGACCCTCCCTATCGATAATTCATGGACGCGGCGTGTAGCTAATCGGCCACCGAGAGGCTCGTTAAATCGCGGAAAACCCGCGCTAAATGGGCCACCTGACGAAAACGCAACGAGAAGATGAGATCTGCGAGTCGGAGCGGCGAGTCCTTTGCAAAATATATACAAGACTGGTGAAAATTAATTCATGAAGAGGATTAAGTAACTCAAGGCACTTGATGAAATGGAGTCAAATCGCAGGGATCAAATTCAACGATTGAATGTTTTGCGGGGACTCCACGAGTCCTTTTCAAAGGATATACATGACTGGTGAAGATTAATCCATGAAGAGGTGTAGGTAACACCTGATGGAATGGAGTCAAATCGCAGGAATCAAATTCAACGATTGAATGTCTTGCGGGGAATTGACGAGTCCTTTTCAAAGGATATACATGACTCGTGAAGACTAGTTCACGAAGAGGACCAAGTAACTCGAGGCACCCGACGGAATGAAGTAAAATCACGGAAATGAATTAAGCGAATCCACAGGATGACTCCAGTCGAGTCGACGAGCTAACGAGGCCGCGACCCGACAGCCCAAGGATTTTCCTCGAAAACGATACGCCTCGGGTATCTCGGGTGGGTCCGAACGTCCCGCCACCTCCTGCTCGAAATAGTTGGTCGACTGCCATCTCAGAGAAATTTTTCGGAACTCGTGTCGGCATAGCTTTTAACGCGCCGGTAGCGTCTAGGAGGATAGTTTCTCTCTCTTTGCCCTAGTCCTAGCCGTGGTCTACACGAGCGGCCAAAGCAACCATTATGTAATAATAATCCGCAGTTATCGGCGCGAAAATAGCGCCTATCGACGCGCATGATGTCTTAAAATACATTCGGTCAAAAAGGGGTCGCGTCGATTCTTCTCTGGGCGTTTTCGATAAGGGGTCCTCATATTGCGGGAAGCCCGGGACGAGATCCCCGATAAACCTTGTCGGCGAATTAGCGAATCAAACTCCGGGAATTTACGGAAATGATGAGAGGACAACATTTTTCGAGGAAAGTCGCGACTCCTTTCCTCATGGGATAGGGCGATAGCGGAGCAGTCTCGTTATCAGCGCGGAAATCCGGACGTTCGTTGGCGCGTGCCAGCTGTCCCATGCATTATCTGACGAGGTCCTCTGCACTCCATCGACTATAATCGTCATGTCGAGTCAACGGCAGATGGCCTGCAGCCGATCAGCTGATCGGAATTCTATCGTGACCGGCAATAGAGGGGTCGATCGATCGGTCGCGACGCGAACTGGGTCGCATCCCGTTTGAAACAGTCCACGATGCGCAAGTGCGATTGCGTACGTTTCGCGCAATTGCGCTCAATGAAAGCCGACACGCCGACAATTAGCTTATTGACCGTCGCCTTTCGTTACGGGTGGGGTTGTCCCGGTGCTCTCGGACTCGACCATCCTCGGGACGGGACTCTCGGTTCCACTATGTTGGACAAATTCCCTAGATTGGAAAACCCCTTAAAAAGTGGAGTATCGACCTCCATCCTAAGAACTGGACTCTCGGTTTCACTATGCGCAAAAAATTCCCTGGGCTCGAAAATCCCTTAAAAAGTCGAATTTCGATCTCGCGGACAAACCGAGGCCACTGGCGAGCACCGATACAGGGCTTTGCCAGATTCTAGGCAGATCAGTGTCGCGCGTTGCCGGAACGAGGCGACCCACATTTCGGGTGAACCAGATCCCCGGTCCGATTGGCCGCGTCACGGACTCCTCGCCAAGGAGGCTTCCTTCCTCTGTTTGAATTTTTTTTTTCCTCACGAAATTGTGGCGCTTACGAGGAGGTTCGCGGAAAGTGGAACTCGCCGAAATCCGGGACCACTGAGGCGCGATGCCGCGAGCCGGGTGACGGTTGCGTCGCGGGTCGCTGGAGGGTCGCTGGGGGTCTCCAAAAATCCGATCGGTCGCGATCGATCCGCTTACGAGACTGTTTAACGACGACTCGAAACGGGAACGAGTAGAGACGGCGTCTTGACGGAGGCGAGCTCCATACTGCCAGGAATAGACGGTCCGACGAACGTCATTCGCGCTTCGCGAGAGCACGCGTGTACGAGCGGAAGAGCGCACACGCGGGCGATTCGACTTTCGGATTGAGTTTAAGTGGCCGACCGATCCGGAAAGTGGTGGTTTCGCGGGGAGGCCCAGGAGGAGCTTCTCCACGAGGAAAAATCGCAAGGGCACGGTGCAAAAATAAGAGGTCCAATTCCAGACTCAGGCGATAAGTCACGCTTGACTTCGATCGTCATTCCGTTTCCTCGTGGGAATACTTAACGGGAGCTATTTCCGCTCGGATCTCTCCCACGCGATTTTCTCGTCGATTTTCCGCCGATGGATCCTGAACAGACCACCTCTTCATCGGGAGCGATCGAGCGAGGGCACGCTAGGTATTTTCTCCTTCCTGGCACTTAACGATCAGCTGATCGCTTTTTCGATTTGCACCACGTGCGAGGATTTGTACTCCGACTGCAAGGGAGAGGACTTGGAAATTTTAGTTAAGAGTGTTAAGTTTTTATCAGGGCTCGGGCATTCCTGCAGGGGAATTTAGGACTCCAAATTTCTCCAAGGATCAGGATTTATAAATTCTTGCGGGAGGAAACTTACGTTCCAGCCTACGGACTCGGCCAGAGTGTCGAGGATGAGTTCCGCCTCATCTCTGTCGCTGTCGGTCTCCAAAATGGCTTCGGTCGGGTCCTCAGGATCCTCGCTGCTTCCTACACTGGACCTCTGCTCATCCTCCACCTTCTCCTCCTCCTTTGAGTCGGTTTTCCGAGGAAGTGGTCCTTCGGCCTCCTCCTGGACGCGGACTCGCTCGGCCAGCAGAGTGCCCAGCTTCTCGAAGAAGCCTCCATCGGACTCCTGGATCCTGAAGGAGCAAAGGATCCATTAGTCTCAAAGGCGAGATCTCAAGAGCCGGCCTCACTCGCTAAACTAATTTCATTCGATTCGATTAGAGGTAACTTCATTTAATTCGCTTCGCTTTATCCGAGGCTCTTCTCGGGGTCAATTAAGCAGCTCTCGGAATTGGGGACCAAAGAGACCCCCTCGACTTTTTATCTCATGCGCTTTGATAATGCATTTTGTAACGCAGTATTGTCTTCGACTAACGGAGAGACAACTTTCCCAGAGTACTTTTCACCTCGGCGCATGTGCCAAGCGTTAATAACACGGGATCCAGCTGGACCGTCCTTGCCTTTTGATTACACCACTCGACAATTATTTTTATTAGCACAGTTCCGTTAATACCGTGTCTCCCTAGCGGAACGCTTTTTATCCCGAACAGTTCCAAGTAAGGAATGCATCGTGCTAATTAGTAACGGGGAATAATAATTGATCGGTATTAAGAGCTACTTCTGTCTCCAAGGGGAGATCGAATCTACTGCCATGTCCTGTATTTTCGCCATTGCTCCAGAAGCTGTTTCACCTCACCGTCACCAAAACAAATAATTGCATCTGAATTAACATTCCGACGAGTACTGGCGAGCACGTCATATCTCCAGATGTATTACTAATCATCGCGAGATAAGCATTTCACCAGTCGCGCTGAAAACTCGGGGAAAAAAATCGAGAGTCTTCAATATTTCGTAAAATAATTCCGTAATTCGGTCGAGTTCATTCTAAGACATTCCCGGAGCGAGCTTTTCCTTTTCCCGGCAACTTCCGGTGCGCTTCGCCCACTGCATAGGAAGTTGTGCGCGACGGATATCTAATGGCCTTCCTCGAATTTCAAATTGGAGCGTGGTTAAAAGTTTCATAAAATAATTCCGTAAATCAGGATTAAGACCTCTCATCGAGTCCTTCATTTTCAGATATCATCCCCGGAGACGAGTTATTCCTTTACCGGCAACTTCCGATGGACTTCACCTGCTGCGTAGGAAGTTGTGCGCGGCGAACTTCCAATATCCACTCGCCACGGTCACTTCTCTGTCTTCCGGCTTTTGCGCCATCCTGGCGGCGGCGATCAGCAGGTAAGGATGCTTCCTGTCGAGTCCTGGACGACACCTGTCGCCAGGATCGATTCTCGCATCTCTTCCCAGCCCGCGTCGAGACCAGGGATCCATCATGTGGCTTCGTTGACACTTATTTGCCGACTTCGCCCGTGTTTTCTCCCGGCTCTCCTTTCTCGTCACGAGGAAGGATATCACACTGCGACAAGGATGGCGCCTGCGCGAGCCGACCGATCGCCTCTCCTTTTTCGTCCCGAGGTCGACTCGACGATCGCAGCGCTGCTCGCGTGACTCGAGAAACCGCGGATGGGATTTCTGGAGGTGAAAACAAAACGCGAACTCGACTTGACGTCACTCTCCGGAAACCCCAGGATCGATTTTCCGGGTCCTGTTTCTTGAAAGTCGATCAGCCGAGGGGAATCCGTCAACGGGACTCAATTAATATTTTTCAAGGACCTAAAGAGGTACAAAGGATTACATTGCCCGAGATAGACACTAAGGATAACATCACGATGGATGTTTCAGAAAGGATCCCCTTATGGGTCCAATTTGACAGCTTCTGGTCCTAAAAACAGTATCCACCAATTGGACATCGATAAGGATTCCAACGTGGAATCCTTATCGATCGATTAAGACATTAGAAATAAACGTCAAGTTTTCTCGCGTCTTATCAATCAAGTCAAGTAGAATCCGAGCTTCGTTTCACTGGTTTCGTCAAATTTCAGGTTAACACAGAATCCGCCGGGCGGCGTTACGTCATGACCACGTGGTCCCCACGTGGTTACCGGCGCACATGTGCCGGTAGCTCGATACGTACGTACATTAAATAGCCAATACCAATTCCCGTTTTCTCTCGCACATCGAACGTTCTACCGTTCTACTGGATTTTCTACAATCATCGGCTCGTAATTCGCTCCAGGCATAGCGGGCCGTTATCATATCGGAAACAAACGGCGCGAGACGACACGTGGAAATGTATTCCCGGCGTTCCTCGTTTACATCAAGAGTCATCAGCCCCTTATCTTATATTCTCGTCGAGGTAATTCATTCCCCTTTGCCTGTCGAATACTCGAAGAGCCTGCACCGAGTCATTGCGCCGCCATCCCAGCCCTCCAACGAGTCAGCTGATCTCAGAGACTCATCGGATCGCCGCGCACCTGTAGACACCTGAAATATCCACCTCGGGCGAAGTCACGTCAAAGTTCCGCGCTCCTTTTCAGCCTGCGAGATGCAAATGCGATGACGCCGCGGCCCGTCACGCGCGGAATTACTCGTCGGCCGGCACTTGAAGCGTGACTTATAAATAGCCGGTGCTCGGTACACCGCGGTACGCGATCAAGACGTAAGGAGGCCCCTCCTCCCCTCCTCCCACCTCTCGTCGCTCTACCTCGGGAAAAAAGTCAGAAAAAAAATCGCAAAAAAAATCCCACCTCCATTACCTTATCTCGTGCTCCGATTTCTCCTGACCTTCCTTTTCTTTCTGCTGCTTCTCTTCTACTATTCTCTGGTAGAAGCCCTTCCACATCTCCTCCTCGTCCATCTCGCTGGGGCCACACCTGGCACCTCCTCGATCAGCTCACCTGCGCCTGCGCGCGCGGTGACAACACGTGGTTTCCTTTATCAGCCGCGAACCGATTAGTTCCACGGTTCGAATTTAGATGGGCCGTGGAACGAGGTGGGGAACGAAATCAGAAACGAGATGAGGAACGAGATGTCAGACTCGCCACGCCGTTGTTGGTCGTCGTTGACTGTTCTTGTCGGCGGTTCTGTAGGCGCGGCAAGGCCGGTCTCTCTCGCTCTCCTCCTTCATGGGTAATGTCTTCTTCGCCAGAGGGCGGCACTTTCGCACTTCTGAAGCACAGGTGAATGGAGAGGAAACTACTGAACCGACTTTACTCATCGGTGACGTATTTGGGAATTTTCGAGACTTTATTTTCATCTCTTTAGGGAACGCGCTACGTCATTCCCTATTAATCCCAATGTTTATCTCTGGGACGGATCTGGACCCTTCCGAAAGTGTACATCTTGCACTTTTAGTTATTACTCTAATATATCGATTATGTATGAAACCTGTGACCTATCTCAACCTTTTTCAAATTTCACTCGATTCTCTTCGGAAGCCACTCTAGGGACTCTTTACAGGGGAAACCATTTTTTTTTGGATTTCATTGATTTTATTGTAGGATTTATAATCAATTCTTCCGCACTTACCGTATCAAAGCTCGAATGCGATTAATTCGGATTTTATTCTCTTTATTAGATTTTTCTTACTCGTCTTTCTCAAGTTGTGGTATCTCCACCATCTGCCGATTTGCATAAAGGTGAAACGCATTGTACGCTTCGCGTATCTCCTCGAAATTCGGTCGAGTTCGTCGAATGTTAAGATTGCCTTGAGTTCTTTTTTTTTCCCTTTTCTTTTCTTACCTCGTTGTCTCTTTTCAATGCCTTCTTCTTGTTCATTTTCGAGGGATAAGGTTTTAGGTAAAATCAGGCAACTCCCGGTGACTTAAAATAATTTATGATTGCTAAAATGTATTTCATAAAGTCTGTCTTAACCAAGTTGTTGGCATAAGTGCTAACGACGTTCCTGAAATTACGCATATCGTATAATTTCTATTTTTCCTTAATAAATCTAATAATCCGCTCCAGGTAAATATTCCACCAAATAATGAAATATTAAATTCTGGTCACGTGCACGAGCCTAACTGATTTGCTTTCACACGAGAAAGAAAAATGCGGACTGTATTCCTCTGGTGCAACATTAATTAAACGATTGCACGAATGCAACATTTTAGCGGCTTTTGCTTTTTTATAGCACGCTCGCAAATATGGTCGAAAATGGACGGTTCTCTAAGCCGCTACAATTAGGCGATTATTCGGTGATTGGCTCAGACCGTCCGGACGAACCTTGAAAATTGCCCTAATCGACCTCGAACCTGACAGGGTCTGTCGAAATTAAGGTCTACCGAAACCTAAATTACATGTTCTTTTCATTTTACGCCACTCTAAATACATTATATCAACGATTTATCCTCGAAAAAAGCACGACACGGTGTCTCTGAACCGACGAACTCGAAGGAAGAAGAGGACAAAGGAGAACGAAAGGGAAGCACTCGAAGTCGGTAACGACACATAAAAGGAACGCTAAATAGCACCGTATAAGGAAACAACTCGCACTACCCCTCACACATGGGAATTACCGCCTTGGAAAGTAATTACCACCCTCGTAAAACCTCAATTCCACGATTTCCCAATTTTCTCCCAGTTCCTTAACGCCGCGAAAATTCCCTACAAATTTCGGCGAAAGAAATTCACGGTGCCACTAACCTCAAGGATTTAACGTTATCCTCACTTATTTCCTCTCCTAGGAGAGGAAGAAAGGAAGAGATGAAAAATTTTCTGGAAAATCTCCCTGAAGAACTTTCCACCGTCTTGCGTATCTAACAGTCTATCTAGCGCACTTCTTCCTCGTCCCCGGGGAAATTAGTGATAAAACCCTCCGGCTGGATTAATTATCTTCCTTAATGTTTACGTTATCAAGTTGCAGGTCCTTGCCCTCTTCGAGTAGAAGGAGAAAGGAAGGAAGGAAAGAGGGACCCGACAATAAGCACGAGAGGATGCGTTCGGGTCTGATGCGGCGAGGTGGGCAGGCACGTACCGATGTAACGTACACTGTCGGCCACGATGGTTTCCCTCCGTATCTCCTCCACCCTGGACATCGTACACCCACAGGAAAGGTAATCATGTCCGCCAGTGTACACGCGAGTGTCCGGTTGCAGGTACGCTCACGTGAGTACACTCGCGCGAGTACGCTCGTCCGGTCTACCGTAAAGACAACGAGCGGTTGAGTCACGCGTGCGCGTTTCCGTGACGACCCGACCCCTGGGGTTTTATTTTCCACGAGCGTTTCCAAGGGCCGCAAAACTGTTCGATCAAGCCGTCGCCTCGTCGACGAGGAGCTACACTTGAGTCACCTGGCAAAACGTCGACGAATGTCGCGAAATTCCATTTAACGCTACGCACCGCTAGTACAATCATCGCCACCCCCGGCGATACCACATTCCAAGGTGTACACAATTATTACGGAATTATTCCCATTGATCCAAGAGTCGAGTCCCTCCATTCCGAGCGAATCGTTATTTCTCCCATTTTTGGTGGGATTTTCTCGAGGCTCGAAATAGGAATTTCCGGGGCTTTCGATCCCGACTTACCTGGGGCCTCTCGGGTGCACCTTGTTGCGGAGACTCTTCATGATCTCTCGCTTCAGCTTCGCGAACCAGACTGCGCAGTCCGGTCCGGGGGTCTTTCGATCGGGAAATCGAAGGCACGTGCACCTGGTTGCACTTCCGAGGGCGTCCGCGGGTTCCTGGCACCGATGCACCTCCGGCATCGCGCCCTCCCCCGCGCCCCCTTTTCCGAGGAAATCTCGGAAACGACACGTGATTGCACGCAAATGCCCCAGAATAGCACCGAACTCCTGGTTTCGATCGGTCGACCATGCAGACCGAACTCGGACGGACCTCTTTCACCTTCGACTGGTCGAAATGCGGAAAGGGATGATATGGAGAATAAATAGATATACGAAATTCGAGTAACCGGCGAGCAGCGCACTCACTATCGGTGTTATCGGTTCGACGGAAGAGACCGAACTGAGTACTCGAGTCGAGTCAGAGTCCCGGTGGGTCAATGGACTCTTGAATCAGGGTAGGGAGGCCCCTTCAAGGTTTAGACGTAATTGCTTTCCGCTTTTCGTAGGCACCTCCATTTTTCACGTAACTCGACGTTAAGTAAATACGACAGAGCGCGACTTGCGATTCCAACGAAGATTTACATCCACGTTCAATTACCCGTTAATCGAGTCGCGGATTACATTACATCTTCTTCCCGGTATTTCGACCATTCGTGCAGATTATCGCGGACCCAACTAAGCATTGATAATTTCAACTGACCAGGAAGAGCTCCTTTCGCGGGTAATCCCATCGAGCCAGGACGAGGAGATCGATATAAACCCAGTTGAGGCTCGCGCAATGTCGGACGACGTTAAGCAACGTGACTGACACTAAAAGCGTTCCGCGAACGAGTTTTTCATCCCTTTCCGTCGATCGATATAAACTCACTCAACGCACCATAAAACGCGCCTATCTCTCACCGGACGGATTATTACGGCATTGATTAATCGAGCCCTATGGCGGCGCTTTACCTCGCGAGGTTATCGACATCACGGACTCCCCGTTCCTTTTTTCTTTAAACATTTTAAAGACTTTCGAGAATTGTCAGGCATTCGGATCGTAATCGGTTTCTGATAGTGAACGGAAAATGACGCGAGATGGCGCGGCGATCCGCCATGTTCAATTCAGATTGCTCTAAATTATGTAAAAAATAAAGGAGTTGAGAGGCCGGGATGTCGATAACGTCTAAGGTTGAAAAGCCCCAAGACCTTTATTTCTAGTAGTTCTAGTGAATTCATCCCCAAAATGTCCGAGTTTTGGAATTTTTACGGTTTATGGCGGAACCGCGGCGCTTCCTAGGCCGGCAGCTCGCGTTGCGAGCGTTGAAGTCTCCACCAATTTCGGTAGGACGATTCTGGGCTCCTGTCGGTCCTCGGATGTGGAATCTGTTTTCAGGGCCGTCTTCGGGGGTGTTTTTGAGGGCGACCTAGGAGACTTAACCGAGGTTTTAGACGGGGCTGGGGGTGACAATTCCGGGAGTCGAAGTTCCTTCGAGGATGGCGCCTCGGTTATCGCTTCAGAGGGCGTCGGTCGTCTCTCCATGTCTGGCGTCTTCGGGGGCGATTTCGATGGCGTCGTCACCGGGGTCTTCTTCTTGGTCTTCGGAACGTCTTCCTTCCTCGCAGAACTGGAGCCCTGTCGTTCGTTCTTCGGAGAAGGCGTCGTTGGTACCACTGGTGCTGCTGGAACCGGCTCTGGAGATTTTGCAGCCTCGGGGGCGGTCTTCGAGGTGTCGAGACTCGACGGGGTTGCCACTCGTCGAGGTCGAGGTTGGTTCCTGGTGGGGGTGGTAGGTGGAGGGCGAGGATGAGGCCTGGTTCTGGATTTATGCTCCGGCTCTTCGGGAGGCTGCCGACCTTGAGGTTCCTCCGGGCTGGAGATCTCCGCCTGGGGAGGAGATTCGGGTCAGGTGGAAATCGAACTTCTTCAGGTACCAGGAAAGGGGATGTGAAACGGAAGAAGGAATAAAAATCCCTTCTCCGATTTCAGGTACTGCTAATCTTCCGCTGATGTTCTACCTGGCTCGGAGGCTCGGATACCAAGATGGCGGACAAGCGGTCGCATCCTCGAATCTTCGCTCTTCGGCCTTGGACATGTCCTGGACGCGCACTACCTAAATACGTACAGTGCGTAGACATACGTGCGAGTGCACGGTGAGAAAGATAGAAGAATGCGCGCGTGATGACCTCCCGACCTCGGGGGTTTGCGTGGCGAAAAAGAAGCGGAGGTATCCTCGCGTCACGGAGTCTGCCTCGAGTGCTTCTCAGGTGAGGGTGCTCCTATTTATTACCGCAGGTACGCAGGTGACACCGGACGGGGACGGGCGGGACTCGGTCGGGTGCAAGAAACTCGACGAGCGGGAACTTAAAAAGAAAAATATTATTGTAGTGACTTCTCTAATCGAGCGATACATCGGGCGGTCGTTACACAATTGCATCCGTACGAAGTGGTAACTGGAGAGAGAGAGGGGGGAACAAGTCGTTAATGATTAGTCTTCAACGCCGTGGTGGGCGACGCGGCGATACATCTCCAGCGAAGTAGGTGTAACGTAGAGTCTGATCTCTATGACGTGCGACGTGGCTAGAGGATCGTTCTTGGCGCTCGCACTCTGCTCTCCGCTCCCGGCCCTTCCATCCGTCTCGATGGGCCGCTCTCTGGGAACTCGTCCGACTCGTACCGGAAGAAGAGAACAACCATCGCGAGCGTTCTCCACCTTCCAATCCCATGGTACCAGAAGAGAAAAATCATCGTGGGCGTTCTCCACCTTCCAATCCCATGGTACCAGAAATAATCGACCATCGCGAGCGTTCTCCACTTTCCAATCCCCTGGTACCAGAAGAGGATCACTCTCCATCTTCCACATCGGTCCAGAGATGACTCGGTACTCCGGTACCCTTCGCCGCGCCGATCGACTAACGGCCGTTAGCCGGGAATTCTAAGCGTCCACTATCAGCCTAACGATGACGTCGACGAGGGCGGTCACTCTCTGGTCGGCTACCGTGTGCGATTAGCGCGGATAAGCTGCAGGTGGGTCGTTAACGCGCGCGAATTAGTACTCGGTGGAGAGGCTGGTGTCGCGATGTCTCGTCTTGGTACCGATTCTCCCTCGAGCAGGCGTCGGTGGCGTCGGTTTCGGTGGTGGCGATGGCGGCGCAGGATGCCGGGCGCTCCGGGTTCTTAGGGTGCTACCGCTCCGGGGAGCGCGAGCGCAAACGCAAACGCAAACGCGGCGTGATTCCGAGGTGCGGTTCGTCGACTTAGCACTCCTGGTTGAGGTTCTCGTCCGAGGTGGGCAGGCCGTTCTTGCCGACGCTCGTCATGCCGGGCGGCACCGGGCTCTGCGACACACAAAGCGTCACCACAAGCTCCGACCTCGGGGGTGGAGGCTCGACAGAGTTGGCCACGAAGATGAACAATTTTTAAAGAACCCAAAGATCACCTGGGAATACCACGCGACGCCAGGTGATAGCGGAATCTCGGTTGGTCTCGAATGTAACGTCACCTGGGTACCTGGTACCAAGACAATGAGGAGTACCGGTACTCCATCAATTTTAATTTAACTCGGGTTTAACTCAGGTTTAACTCCGGTTTAACTTAGGACCGCTAGGTAGGCTGTTCTTGAGATTTGCTGTTTAACTACCGATCGTTTATCACCAATCAAATGGAAAGCGTCATCGATCAGTGCCCATCTCTGTCGGCGACCCGTGCAGGGCGAGTGCTGGAAGCGAAAGCCGAAGACGAGCAAGGTGAGAATTATTAAAAGGCTCACCTGGGAGCCGCTGCCACTCAGACTCTCCACGTTGGAGCCTGTCTGACGGAGATAGTCCCTGTCATTGAAGATCTTCTTATCGCCGCCTCCTGGCTTGTGCTTCACGTTGTCCAGGGAGCCGATCTTGCTCTCCGCCTTGATGTCGATCTTCTGCGTCTCGATCTGGCGAGAATATACGAGGATCGTGAGATCAGCGCCCGGGGCAGAGCCGACTCCAAGGAGAAAGATTTAGATTTCTAGATTATTGGGAAAATTTTTCTCCATGACGCTCCTCGATAGGGGACAGAGATAGATAGATGCGACGATAGGAGGCGAGGACTACGATACTCACGGCACTTACGTCGGCGGTCGACTCCTGGGGCGTCTTGGGCGGTGACGATGCCGACTAAACACAGAGAAACGATAACAAAGAGTTAAAGGTGACATTCCATGCGAGCGAGAGGTTAGTCCGCCATTTTCGAGCCGCCGTGGGACGCCATTTTGGGCCCTCCAGGTTGGTCCTCCACGGTTTGGGGATCACCGATGATCTGGATGCTGATTCGTGATACGGTTATCTCTACCCTAGCACTAATGTTAAGGCACGACACCGGATGACAACTTTGCCGACATTCCGCATGCTGGGACTCCCATGGCTGAGAATCGACACTTTATCAAACGATATTTATCAATGACAATGATTAAGTGGCATGCTGGACGATAATGAGACTCAAGGCAAGGATTGAGGGAGTCCTCTTAGAGTTCTCACCTTGATGCTGCCACCACCTGGAACGTGCTTCGCATTCTCTTTGGAGCCCACCTTTGGCTTGGCCTTGTCTTTGAAGTCTAGCTTGACCGTCTCGATTTTTTTATCCCCACCTCCCGGCTTGTAGGTCGCGTTGTCCAGGGAGCCGACCTTGGGCTTGGCGTTCCACTGCAGCTTCACTTGGGTAATCTGCTGATGATGACACGAAGATGAGGATTTTAGATCTCGGGGGATTCGGGACAGGGTACCGACCTTCTTGTCTCCACCACTCGGGGTGTACTTCTCGTTCTTCGCCGCGATCTTTGGCTGCGCCTTGCTGAAGTCGAGCTTCCTGTTCTCTATCTTGACTTTTCCACCTCCAGGCTTGTAGCTCGCGTTGTCCAGGGAGCCGATCTTGGACCTGACGGTCTTCAGGTTAGGCGAGGGCGCCGCACCCACCTGAACCTTGTTCATCGGGACTTCTGAAAATTAAAGGAGGCGCGAAAAAAAAAGGAAATTCCCTGATAAGTCCAGGATGCGATTCCACCTTGATCTTGAAGACCAAAGATGGTGAATGAAAACACATAATGCCAATCAGGCGTATTTTTAGTAATTTTTAAATTTTATATCAAGGACCAAGGACTCAATTCAGAAGAAAGTGCCATTTCACCAAAGAAATATTTCTTTGAACGGTACCAAAGAAATATTTTGTTCATTCAAAGAATAATAATCTGACTGCGACATTTCTTTGAAATTATGACTGAGTTCATTTCGGCGTTCGAGCGGTGTGTATTTCAAAAGTGCATTTTTTTAAATTAGCCATGGTCTATAATTTTTTTTGGGTGACTGTATAAACGTTAATAAATATATTGTAAAATTTCCAAGGTGGGGTATTTTCATGGCTCGTCAGAAAAAAATTCACAAAGAAAGCGAAAGAATACAGCCGTCACATTTCTTTCTATTTATTCTATTTTTATCTCAGTGTAGACACTGAAAGCGTGTGGCGTGCACTTTAGATTTTTCAAATTAGCAATCTTCGAGGTACTCGCCCCCGTGGCTTACTTTTCTTCTCGGAAGCGGTCGCAGGAGTCGTCGGGGTCGCCGGGCTCGTCGCGGCGTCCGGCGTCCTCGGCAGCGACTTGGACTTGCTGGGCGACTTGGTGGGCGACTTCGTGGGCGACCCCAAGTTCGTAGCCGGCCTCTTCTCCGAGTCTCCCGGAATCCCTGCCGGCTTTTTCGTCGGCGACCCGGCGACGCCGTTCGTCGTCGATCCCTGCCGACCGAAGGTATCGCCGATAAGGTGCATAGATTTCTTCAAGTTCGCCGTCCTACTCACCCTAGTGCCCTTCGTCGAGTCCACGCCGTTCTCCGTCTCTGAAAAAAGCGAAACAGGAAAAGTGAATACGATCCCTCGACAAATCGATAGCTTCAACAAAACAGGTGCAACGACTGCAGTCAAACAATACCATAAAAAAATCGATCATTCGACTTAAACTCCCCCGAAATTACAGAAAAGTGCACAAAACTAGAAAGAATCTAATTAGAAGTCGAGTATCTTCTAATCGTATCGTAACTTCGAAAAAAATTAGGGACCGATTTCCGGCGAGAAATTAAGTGCTTAAATCTGGAGTTCGGATGCTGTTATGGACCTGTTTCGGTGGCGTCAGCCTGGGGAGATGTCATTTCTTGTTCCTCCATTTTGGGAGGTATCTGTACAGATTCGGAGTCGTTATTAACGGGTTCAGGTTTTTCTTCGGGTTTTTTAACCGCCGTCGTTGTTACGGCTGCCATGTTTGTCACAGCCTTGGGTTCCGGAGATTTCTTCTCGTCGGAAGTGATTACAGGTCCAGGGTCTCCTCGAGATGGCGGGGGCGTCGGCGTCGTTCTTGGCGTCGGTTTGGACGACGAAGGGGACGGCGAAGATGTCAGGGACCTCCTCTGCCCATTGTCGAAGCCTTGGATGGACTCTTTGTCTTGGGACGGCTCGGGAGGCAACGGCTTGCTGAGTTCAGTGGCGGCCATTTTGGCCCCGGAAGGCGGACGAGAAGTCGGAGGAATTTCGGGGGTCGCCATTTTGGTACCAGATGGAGAAGTCGGATGGGATGCTGTTGGAGGAGTTTCAGGGGTCGCCAGTCTGATACCGGATGGGGAATTTCCCTTTGATGGGGCCGGTGAAGCTTCGAGTTTCGCCATTTTTGTACCGGAGGGCGAAGGCGGGTGCGAAACTGCTGGTGGAGGTTCAGGGGTCGCCAAATTGGAACCTGACGGTGAAACCGGATGCGAAACTGCCGTCGGGCCTTCAGGAGTGGCCATTCTACTGACCGATGGAGAAGGTCGCTTCGAAGCTGTCGGCGATGGTTCTGGCTTCGCCATTTTGGTACCAGAAGGCGAAGCCGGATGAGAAGCGCCAGGTGGAGGTTCAGGGGACGCCATATTGGTACCAGACGGTGAAACTGGATGCGATACCGTTGACGCCATATTGGTACCAGGCGGAGAAACGGGATGCGAAACTGCTGACGGACCTTCAGGGGTGGCTATTCTGGAAACCGACGGAGAAGGTCGCTTCGAAGCTGTCGGTGATGCTTCGGGCTTCGCCATTTTGGTACCAGAGGGTGAAACCGGAAGAGCCGCCGCAGGTGGAGGTTCAGGGGACGCCATTTTCGTGCCCGATGGTGAAACCGGATGCGGTGTGACAGGAACTTCAGGAGTGGTCACTTTGGCAGCCGAAGGCGAAGGTGGATGAGGGGAAACTGTCAGAACTTCAGGGGTGGCCATTTTGGGCCCTGGGGAGGCTCGCTGAGCCGAAGGTGGCCGAGTTTCCGGAGTCGCCGGCAAGCTGGCTTCCGGTTTCCCGGACTTCCGGTCATCCGGCGTGCGAGGAGTCTCCCGTCCAGACTGACTACGAGAAGGACCATCCGGCGTGGTTCTAGGATTCTTTACCTCTCCACCTCCGTTTTCGTTGACGTGATCCTGGGGGGTCTCTACTTTCGACCTCGATGGAACTGCCACCTGGACGTCGGAGGAGTCCGACCTTCGATGGTTAGACACCGAAGAAGGTGGTCGAGACTGACCTTGCACACCCTGCGTGTCCATCTTAGCATTCGAGGACGGAGGACGCTGTTGAACGATCTCCTTATCATCGTCAAACACGACGTCGTTATCGTCATCCTCGTCTTCGCCGTTCTCCAATTGCGCCTCTCCCTTGCTGCGACCAGTAGAGGCCCTTTCAGACTTGGAGGTCGCACTTTTAGAAGGTTCACCGACCGGCGACCTGGCGACCTCGTCCCGGTCACCTGTTGGGCCCTTCTCCAAATGTTGGTCAATCCGGGGACTAGCACCATCTTCAAGGCTCTTATTTTTGGGAGTCGCAGGGTCCGCTGAGACTGGCGACGGGGAAGTCGGATTGGAAGTCTGTCTCTCGGAAGACGCTTGCGGAATCCGCATCCCGGGGTGCTGTGCCTGCGTCGGTGAGGGTGCGGTCGGTGGCGCCGGCGAGGGTGGCGGCGTAGTTCTTCGAGGTGGCTCGTTCCCCGAAAGTTGGGGGGTTTTAGGTCGCACCATACGGCCAGGACTAGTTGCTCCCGGAGATCCTGGAGGTCCTGGAGGTCCCGCGGGACCGGGGGGTCCCAGGAACGGGCCTCGTCCTTCCGGTCGCGGACCTCCAGGGTGCGCGATCGGTGTTGGTGGTCGCTGACCTCCGACCGGGGGCCCTCTCGATGGCGGCCTCGACTGCGAGCTAGGGGACAGCGACATTGCGCGCTGCGTGTGCGACACCTGCGGCACATTATCGCCAAATCCTGTTACACGGTATAAAAGATCCTGGATTCCTGTACCACGGTATAAGGTGCAGACCCTAAAAGCCGGGGACGCGAGTTCGCGGTTGGTGGTCGTTCCTAAAAATCTGGGAAGGTGCACGATGGGAATAGACACCTTCTGGGTGTACAAATATCTGAGCTCTCCTCCCAACACTCTTCAGGAAGCTCTAAATTCTTAAGCATCCCTATGACCATGGAAAGGCTTGAACCGCGTATCAAAAAGTTCCTAAAAATTCCTAGGACCATGGAAAGGCTCAAACCGCATATTCCCCAAACTCTCAAATATCCCCATGACGATGAAGACTAGACTCGCGTAACCCCCGATTCTCCCCCCCCCCCCCATGACTACTACGAGGTCAAACCGCGTAAACGCGTTACCCAGGTGCACCATGCAGAGGTGCAGGCCCCTCGGTGACGTCGGCGACGTCCCTCGAGGAGATCTTGTGGTGCCTGCCACCGTCCTGGTGGTTCTGGTCGCGGAATCGATACCGGCGAGGCGCGATAACGTCTGGGAGCCTGGCGCATGTATAGAGGCGTATCGACGTATTCCGAATCGACGTGCTCGAATTGGCGTGACTCGGGTGCTTCCTTCGAAATGTTAACCTTCGCGATGAGCGCTCCTTCCGGCCCGATCGATCGGGGGTTTCCGGCGAGGCCGGACGCGGAGGTTTCCGTTTGGGTTTACCGTCGAGATGTCGGCCAGACCCGCGAAAGGATCAACGAGGACCGTCCCTAGGACCTCCACGTGGAACCAAGTTGCCGATCGGTGGCACTTTCGGGTACCCTTGGGAACCCCCGCGAACCTTTCTATATCGCATCTCTAAGCGGGGTAGCTCGTTAACCTGTTGCACGCCAGAAGACGTTTACAACCCTTCCCTCTCCCGCAGGGCAGGAACTTTCCCAGGTCGACCAGGGAGGGACGAACCGAAAAGCCAAGGTCGCGTAAACCTCTACGAGGTGTTCTCCAATTTCCAGGATTTTTTGCGATTTTCGGGCCGACGAAAGGGGTGATGTTATCGGGGGTTATCGCGGGATTTTTCGCACGCACGAAAGGGGTGAGACGGTCGCAACATCGAGCTCGGACTTTGCGCTTGAGCCTCGCAAAATTGATTATCTCGCATTTGGACGGACTTTAAATATACCAGGGTGACCTGTCTGGCTTATATTCGTTCGATAAGGCTTTATGCAAAGGAGCCAGGGTGAATGTAACGACGTGCGTGCCTCGGTGGTTGGAGCGTTGCCCCGCTTTTAACCTCCAGACGCTTTTTACTTACGATTATTCCCGGTATACCTTTCCCGACCTCTGACCCTCCGAAAGCTCTCGAGGACTTCGCCGAAGAAGCCGAGGCTTCGCGAGGTGTCGCCTTTCCCCCTCTTATCGATTCTCCTCCCTCTGAGACATACGAGAGAGATTAGAGACTCGACCCTTCGCAGTCTAAAAGTAGAATTAGATCTCAAGGTCGAGGTACCTCGTAGTAATAAGAAAAGGAGTCCGAAGGTAATTCGTGATACCCGACTCTGCATTGACGGAACGATTCTTCTATTTTTTTTTCTGACATATGACATTGTAAATATTGCGTTGTGATATCCATTCAATGATAAAAATGCCCACGTAAATTTACATACTCAATGATTTGTTATTCTAACGCCACAATAAATTGCAGTAATATTAAATTCAGTATCTATATTAAAGAGAATTATTAATGGCATGTTTAATTCAAGTGGACATCCACTAATACATTAAACATACAATGTTACGTATACTTATGTATTTTTTAATTCGTAATTTTTCGAATTTACGTTCAATGTGAGACTTCCCTTGGGTGTGTAAGGATGTATGTAAATTTCTATCGATTGTTATCAGTAGGGCCCATATTCAATGGCTCTAAAAATTCATCCCTTAGGTTCTGGAAGTGAATTATCGTTCGATCTGTGTACCGACTTAGAGAGACCGATTTCTCGACAAGGGGTTGATAAAGACGTTCATGCATGTCGCACGAATGTGCACCAGCGTGTGCCTCGGTACCGACCCATCGACCGGCCAGGATGCGCCAGAAACCAAGGGCCGATCGATCAAAGGTCTTTTTTCGAACCTCCCCAATTAAGCCGCAACCCTTCGCCGGGTTTCACCTTAAGAAAGTAAAGAAATCCGAATTTTTTCTTTTTTTTTTTTCAGTACTTTTAAAGTGAATAAAAGTAAGGGGCAAGCGACGTAATCGGGGCAAGAATTTGGGATTCGTGAGTCGAAGGACTCGGAGATTTGAGGAGGTTCACGTGGCACACCCTTTACTCATGAATACACCCCTTGTGGGGGTGGAAATGTAGAACGAGCTTCGATCGTTCACGACACGCGAGACGCACATCCACGCGCACGCGACACGCGTGCCGACACCCTTTACTACCCCAATGACAGAACTATAATTTAGTATCCCCGTGCACCGTAAAAATGGGTCGTCGAAATTCCGAGGGTTTTCGGCGCCCCGAAGAACGAACACGTGCGAAGACCTCCTGAAACGTGTCATCCACCTCCAATTTACGTTCCAAGATGTAACCCTCAAAAATAAAAGAAAATAAATAACCATCACCGTGTAAACACAAGGGACGTATAATTTGACACCCGAGATAGGACTTCAACCCACTCTCTGGAGGTTATTAACAATTCACCGCCATTTACCGAGTTTCCGTCAACTTCGAGCCTGACAGTAGACACTTCCAGGCACGACTTTTTCTTATCACACGAGGTGTGGAATTCTTTTTCGTTTTTAGTTTGATAGGGAAGTTCAGGGAGTTTTGGTTCTATTTCTGTCCGGTTATGGGTGATATCCTGGGGGAGAACCACTTACCTGGAAGAGAACACTCCCTTGTCGGGTCCGACTCCTTTCGCGAGCACGAGTCTAGTGATCGCGTGCGAGTGCGGTGTGTACACTATATCGCGTACTCGTGTAAACCTCGGTGAAGCTCGGCATTGTTCGGAATCGTTCGGCTTTGTTCGACTGTACAGGCAGAGGGCGCCGTAAGGAGGTAGTGGGTGGCGGTGGGTGGCGATATGTGGCAGTGGGTGGCGATGGGCGGCCGTAGGTGGTAGTGGGTGGTAATCCGCACCAGTGCGCGCGAAATAGCCAAGTAGGTGACACGCTCAGGGGGGTATAATTAAAAATTACAGAAACTAAAGCCACCCCCTTAGGTTTGGCGCGCAAAGAGGAAATTATCCGAGCACATTGCGCGGCCTCGCGTGCCTCGCATTTGTTGCAATCACGGAAGCAATCATCGCGGATTTAATTGGGAACTCCGCTCTTGCTTTTGCGATAAGAATAGTCCCTGCGGAGGTTGATACCTTCCCTATGCACCTTCCCAAAATCCGCCATGCATCCTCGGATACCCTAAATCGACGTATGTCGACGACATTTCCTGGTGGACGGTGCAACTTTTTTCGTTGCAGGTGCAACGATGCATCTGCACATACCCACTCGACTCTTTCCCTGGGATATCGTGGGTCGTGCCGCATTTATATTCCTTCAAGATGCAGATCGAGATCTTGAGAATTTATTCAAAGTACTCCCACGGTGTCTCGATAGTCGAAACGTCCCACGCTGTCAAAAAAATCCCTGCCTTTCCCAGCCGGAAAATGTTTATCCATGTGTATCCTGCGTTTAATGACTCCTTTCCTTGTTTAATGACTCTTTTCCTTGTTTAATGACTCCTCGACACGATGCCCGATGTCAAGCAGACCGGTGATACTTCCACAGAGGTTTCCATATCAAAGCGAGTGCCTCGATAGTCACGCTCCACCGTTCCCCGACTTCCCCTCTATGGGGTGGAGACAAAACACCTTGGTAGGGAAAAAAAGCCAGAAAGTTCCGCAGTAATGGGTATTAAATATGCCTCGCGGTACGATGGCCAAAGGCGCTTTTTTAATTCCGCCGTAAACGCCGCTTTTCAGGAGGGCTAGGAATTAAAATGGCTTCCCGACGAGCGGCGTTCTTACAGTGCATTCAGCCGAAGCGACGGCGATATAAAAAGACCGTATCTCCTGATCTCCTATATCGATTCGGCCTTATAAGAGCGCTTCTGCGAATTAATCGGTATTCCGTCTCAGTTAGGCCTTTTTATATCAAATGCTCAATTTAATACCGACGCCTTTCCAGTGGCGATAATTAGGCTCCGGAAATAAGTGACTCAGTACTCGAACACCGAAACGCGATAACGAGTGCATCCTTTCCCTGCAACTCTTAAAATAATTATATCAGTATTTAATATTCAATAAAGATTTCCGTTTTACGATTTCATCGTCAGTCTCCTCTCCTCGGGTATTTAATTCCATTTTATTGATACTAATACTCTAGCAGGCTTAATGGCGTTAATGGTAATTGCATTTTTCCTGTCAGTGAAAAGTAGAAAAAGTGCACTCGTCCTCTGGCAGAGAAGCGTGGCGCCCTCGAGCAGGAATAGCTAAAACGATCCCCGCTTTTTAGGACCTAAACCTAGGGAATCATTTCCTGATAATACCCTACGACGGTGGGTATGCAGTATAGAACACTGATACCCTGTGATAAGCACCTACATTACCACCAGAGTAATGGCGCCACCGACGAGGCGATCCTGTCGCCACCTGCTGTTCGAAGCGACTAATGTCGCATTAAAATACATGAAACAACCGTTTAAAAATACTCCGATAAAATTCTGCAATACTATTCATGTAAAAAATGATGAAGAAAAAGTCTTCAATTAAGAAAATGGAAGGAAAAGGCTGCAACTCTGGCCTGAATAGGAAATAACAGACGCCCTTGATGGACGAGTTTAAATCACCCCAGGAAATAATTCTTTAGATGAGAAATTGTGTATAAATAACCCTTCATTTAGGTGGAATTCTTCGATAAAGTTATGTAAAAAATTATGGACAAAAAAAAAGTGCAGGAAGGAAAAATGAAGCGCAGGGGCGGCAACCCTGGCCCGAAAAGGAAATAAGAGACGGCCCTGCCGAGGGGAAGATTAAATGAACACCCCAACGAAGGTAAAACGCGGCAAGTTCGAGTCGGGGGTGCGGAGGGACGCGGAGGGTCCGCCTAATCCGTCCCGGCCAGGAAGCCCCGCGAAGTTCCGCCTTTGCGGACGGGACGGGTCGAGCTCCCTTTCTTTCTCTTCGAGCAAAATCGATTCCGACTCCTCTCGCCGATCCCACGGGTGGTCGGCTCCCATTTTCCCATCCTTCCCTTGATGGACGAGCCAGACGCGCGGAATGCAGACTCGCCGAAAATTCATACCGTCTAGCGTCGTATTTCGCGCGGCGTTGGCGGGCGGCCATCTTGTTTCCACGGCTGCCGAAGAGGAAAGAACTCTAAATCGCAATAAAATCGACAGAACGAAGTACCCTCGAGATGCATCGTCGTGTACATTTTGCAAATATCTTGGAGGCGTACGTTGGTATAAACGAGGTCGCGATAAAGAGATCCCAGGAGGGGAGGGGAATTTAGATTAGACTTTTTACTTCGGATCAGCTCCGTGTCGGAGACGTCCGCGTGCAGCTCGAGGACTTGTCAGCAAATCTGCAACACTTTACGGCGTTAATGGCCACCGGTCGGCAATGTCAGCAGAAGTGGAGGACCCTCGAGAAAAGCTTCGCCAAACAATGCACGCCGTTAAACGCGCAGGAGGCACGAAGACGTAAAGTCAGCGATCTCGATATCGGCCCGGAAATGGGATTCGCGAGAGAACACGAACAGGTGGCGTAAGGTGCTCTTCGGGGTACGTGGTAATCTTCTCGATTTCAGGGTGTACATTAACTCGGGTATACACGATGCGTGAGAGTCTGGGCAAACGACCTAATGCCACTTCAATATACGAGGTCTGGTTCAACATAGCAGCTCGTGTCGAAGGATGGACGATGGCTGGCAGAAAGCCAGCTTCCGAGGGCGAATGAATATGACGCAGTCGATGCACTCGGCCAATGGTCCTCAACCCCGGACAATAATCTCTATCGGCGTTCTATTATTGCTCCGATCTATAAATCCGGGCCAGAGGTAACTTCTATAGGGAGGAATTTACAGCGGAACGCCTCGGTGGTGTTACCATCATGCAAAAGAGACTAGGTGTGCTCTCAATAATTGTATTCTTCACTCTGTACCGTCCACGCCGCCATATTGCAACATGGCAGCGGTACACAAGTACCATGACGAATTAATTGTACCCTCGAAACTGAAGAACTCCAGATCGTTTCGGAAATTTATATAAATTATTTCACGACTTTCCCTTATGAAAAGTTCCCTGGAATTTCTCAAATTATTTCACGAATTTCCCCCGTTAAGAGACACGCGACATTCCCTGAAGTCCCTCAAATGATTTCCCTCGTGAAGAGGCGCCTGGTATTTCCTGGAGTTTCTCCGATTATTTCACGAATTTCCTTCATTATAAAGACACGTGGTATTTCCTGGAGTTTCTTAAACCATTTCACGAGTTTCCCCCCATGAAAAGACCCCTGGTATTTCCTTGAGTTTCTTGCTCGTTCCCGGATAGGAGATACCATCCTTGCGTCGGGTAAAGACCCCGAATAGGCGCGGCCGACGCGGCGTCGTGCTCGAGAAGAAGGCCGCCTCTTTCTCGGCCGGCTCGAGAGAAGCGCCCGCGATCGCGATCGCAACGTTAACGAGGCAATTTTGGGCGCGAGTGGTCGATTCGGGCCATTAGGCAGACCAATAGGCCGATGAGGCAAGCGATGAACGACGCCTTGTCCATCTCGCGAGTCCACAAGGAGCGGCGCGATAAAGCGAGCCCGAGACCGCGACAGGGTGCGCCCCTTCCGACAGATCGATCGGACAACGCACCCTGAAGAGGCCAGATATACCCAGAACCTCCAGATTACGTAATAACGTGATAATATTAATAGGCAGCCATATCAACAAATCTACCCTGCGAAGCGAAGGCACTCCTGGACATTGCGCGTCGCGTACCTGAAGAGGAAGGCGACGCCCCTCCGCATCGTGAGACCGCGCAGAAAACAATGTCCCAGGTGGGAATGAACAATAAGAATGCACAAAGGGAAAAGCAGGAAGTTCTCTACGCGGGTGACCTTCTTCTTAAAAATACCCAGTCGATAAACCTTGCCGCCGATAGCTCATGAAAAAATTCAGACATCAGACATTGTGCCAATCCACCCACGACGTGGGTAACCGTGATCGATAGCGACCCGAAGAAGGGCACGGTTTTTCCCGATGTCGTCAGGGCCAATTAGAGGAGTTAAACGACGCGAAGAGACGTGGGCAGGAACGACGAGAACTCCCCTCCGAGGAAGCCGGAACCGACGAGTTCCTTCGGAACTTGAAGAACCCGAAGAAGCGATTTGGAGTCAGGATCAAACTCCGATCAAACTCTGGTTTTTGGCACTTCCACCCTGAACCACTTGTTGCTCGCCCTTGAATCACTTCAAGGATCGATTTCGGAATGACTTGAATTAGGAGAGATTCATTAAGTTCCAGAATGAACACGATCTCGATAAACTTCAGGTGAACTTCTTCTCCGACTTGGAATTTTTTATATGAAAAATGTGTCCCTGAAGAACCGCCTGAGATGAAACCTTGACACGAATCCTAGATCGCGCCGAATTGAGGGGTTGTTAGATTTTCATAAAAATCGCCTTTGAATTGGGTTTCCCTATCTCGATCATTAAAGAGCTCTCGCGAAGTTCGAGGTCGAATACCTCTGGAAATCGAGTCGGAGGTTCGAGGTGTCTCGAGTCGAGACTTCGAGCCCGGCGGAGCGAGGGATGCTGCGTCGCGGTATCGATCAGAGCCGGGTCCGTTGCTCTCGCGCATCCCTCGCGCGCCTCTCTCGCCCTCTCTGCGTCTCTCTCTAGCCCGCCGCGCGCGGCATCGCTCGGTCTCGCTCGCTCTCGCGTCGAGTCGAGCCCTCACCATCGGGGAGCGCACCCTTCCCGAGCGATCTCCTCCTAGTCGAGGGGCTCAGCCCTTACAAAAATCCTCCCCTCTTCTCGTACCCAGCCCCGCCACAAAGGAGAGACGATCTCGCCGCAGCGATTTTCTTCCATAAGATGAACACGTACCATGATCGGCGTGTAATGCCTCATTTCCATGCGACGTGGAACGTCTCGGAGACAGGTGATTCCGCGAGTATGGAAATAAGGCATAATCCATCGCCACTAACCCTTTCCCGGATCCCAAACTGAGGCGATAGGGCCGATCGGTATCCCAGCGGGTAATTCCGTCCGGCGATCGTGCCGCGGGGATTTTCCGCCATAAGATGAACGCGCTCCGTAATCAGCGAGTAATCAAACCCTTTCCCGGTCCCCATATCGAGCCGATGGGGCCGATTAGTCGCGGCCGATCGGTGTCACCAGAGACTAATTCTGTCCGGCGATCTCGCCGAATCGAAGAATCGCTGAAACGCCGACTCGCTTTTGGCTCGTGACATCATCGACGCGCCTCCTCGGTCCGGGGACAGGGGCTCAGCTCGCTGCTCTCCGTCCGTAACTCGTCGCTCGTAACTCTTGACTCGTAACCCGCGACTAGTCTGGGCGTATCTCGTCGACGTCCTCGGCTATTTTAGCGCTGACTTAACCTGCTCCAGTCAGCTGATCAGGTATACTCAGGTGAAGGCGAACCTCGTCCAGGGACGGTAGCGCTGCCAGCCGGCGGTTCGCGGGGGGTCGTCTGCCTTATCATACACGATAACGCCGACACTCGCCGACACTCGCCGACAGCGACGAAGTACAAGAGTCAGAGTATTTCCTTCCTGACGAGGTAGCTCTCTTTGCAAGCACCTTACCAACGAGTAGACATCATTTAAGAAAAGGACCAGGACCTCGACTGATAGCGAAGTCTACTTTTATAGCGTTACCGATAAATGTAGGATTATCATACCCCGTTATTGATGGAAAATCGTGAAAGTTGGTTCGATAGGAACTATTTCCCTGAAAATTCACCTCGGAGCTAACTTCGTGGGGGGTCGTTAAACCGCGGAATTCCCATGGCTTAAGGACGGCGGGATCGAAATCTGCGATTGATAAGAAATTATCAGGATAACTCGACTCTTCCGAAGTGGTTTTAATTAAAGTAGGATCTTTATAACGAGATACCTTGGTGGAAAGTCTTGGGAGTTCGGACGGTAGGAGCCATTTTTTTATTTCTCTCGAGAATCCAATCGCGTCGATTCCGCCCGTCTAGGACGAGGTTCGCGGGGGGTCGGCGAACCCGCGGAGCGTCCGTCGCGACGCCGAGGGGCAGAAAAGATTCCCTATTTTCCGAAGTCCGGTGTACACGGGAAGAGTCCGGAGTTTGGTCGATACCAAGGAGGCAGGAAGTGGTGTATCCCTTTCGTATCGCGGTTACCGAGGGGTCCTTCGAGCCTTCCCATGGAATCCTCCCTCCGTCCTCTCTCCGTCTCCCCGTAAAACTGTCTCAGCTGTAGAATTCGATTAAAAAATCTCTTGACTTACAAATTTTCTCTCAAAACCCACACAAGGAGTCTCCTCAAACTCGTGTTTTACTCCTTCCAGCCGATGGCGCTCTCGATATCTAGGGGTCTTGGAGGATCCTAGGGGATCTCAGGAGATTCTAGGCCCTGAAGGAGCTCGTCTCTCATTCAGTCCTCTCTCTTCCGATCAGACTCGCCACCGGCTTGCTGCGTAACTCGTCGAACGAGGCCGGCGCGCTTAACGAGGTGGACCTTGATCCCCTACGTCCGCGGGACTGCGCGAATTCATTCGCGCGCCCGCGGTAAATGCCAAGCTCGTCCCCGATACGAGACTGCCCCTAATCCGGCCGACCGGACGGCCACCGGCTGAGAAAATCGGACGCCGAGGTCGCCCACGCGTCCCGCCTCCCGAGTGCGTCGCGACGTCTCCTCGACTACCTTCCCCTCTCTGGGGAATCCACTTCAGGTGGAGAAATAACATTCCTCGTGTCCAAAAAGCCATCCCACTTCATGACAATCCCCTTTTAACCTGAATTTTCCCTTCCCCTGTTTTTATTTTCAGTTTTTTAGTTTTTCATTTTTCATTTGCTCCTTTTTGTACGATTTTGAAGGATCACTTCCGACAGACTCACCTGGCCGTCTTGATGTCGTCACGGAAACGGCGTTGGGTATCCTCGAGGGCGCCACGGCCTCCCCGGTCGGGCAGGGCTTCGCCTGGACCTCCGCCATCCTCCCGCGCTGGTGAGCGTCCTCGTCGGCGTCGTCGCCGTCGTCGCCGTCGACGCAGCGAGATGCGGAGGCGCGCGATGCACGATGCGAGGTGGTAGGCGCCGAGATGTGGGCCGAGGTGCGACGCGCGCGCACTCGACCCCCACTCCGCGGCCTCCGCGGCCGAGAGTGGCCGAGCGCTGCCGAGTGCACCCGAAGCGCATCGGCCGCGACCCCTCGTGAGATCGCGCGGAACTGAGGGCAGACTCGGGGTGGAAAGACGCGTGATAAGGAAATTTATGCGGAATTTATGAGGAATTTAGGAAAAATTTATGCGGATTTTAAGACGGTATTTATATTGTCTGGTTTCTTTTTTTCTTTTGATTTTCAGGTTCCAAGTAGATATGACAAGTTAACACGGGTTTTAGATCATTGAATTAGAGTAATGGAGGTTAGGGATTAAACAGAAATTTAGGAGCACTGACCTTGGACTACATTTTATATTATTTAATATTTTAATATCTAATAACTTCCGGGGTTCGATTTAGTTTTAATTCTCCATCACTGCTCATTGTTCTGGTTTTGCCGTTCCATGAATTCCCGGGCAAGTTTCTAAAGGTTTAAGATTCTTTTCTTTTTGGTGAACCGCGTCGGGTGTTAATTAAAAAAAGAAAAAACTAATGTATTCCCCGCATTGATGAATATTTCTTACGCAGTTATCTCCGAGGAGACTCGTCCCCGAATTTGCGGAGGAGGAGGATCAGGAGGAATTGACGAAGTGCAGCGACTTTTGGCACTAACCGAGGACGGAAGTGCAGTTTATTAATTAGCAATGGTATGCAAAATAACAGAGTGTTCCATTAGGTGCGAAACGGCGCCTTGGGCAAGATGAGATTTCGAGGGGGTTCCCGGGGGTGCGAAACACGAGGGGCGACGAGACGAGTGTCGCTCACGTCCAGGAGATGCACAGACTCCAGGATGGATCCAGATTTCAAGTCCTTCCGTTGCTTTAAATACTCATCAAGATCCTGCTCTAGTACTCCTTAGCTACCGTCTTAAGATCGCATCCCGAATCGCGGATGAATAAATAAATACGAAGTACCCGAAGAGCAGATCCTGCCGAGTCAGCTGAGAGGTCAGAAATCGATGCATGATGAGTTATCATTTATTGAGCGGACAGCTGGCGATAAGGGGTCCTTTCCGCCGCCCCACCCTGTGACATTCCCATGGACGCGAGTGGCCAAATCGTTCGAATCCCGGACCTGGGGGCGAGACGGATGACGATGAAGAAGATGCCGTGCCGGCGAACCTCGGTCCCCGAATCGGCTTTCTGGATATTTTCACCACCTCCGAATTCGGGGGTCGTTTCGCTCAGCTGGGAGGAAAATACTGGGAGTAAGGGGGCGCACGATCCCCGAAGTTCTGGGCCCGAAGAGGTCCTCGAAGAGGGTGGTCCACGTTCGCCACGGGACCAGGGCCGAGCGCAGTTCTTCGGCTGCTTGTCCGCTGCGCTTAATCGTCGCCCGCTGCCGCTTTGTCGCACATTCTTTTAAGGAACGCTGCGAACAGGAGAAATATCCGAGTCAAAACACGAAGACGACCCTGAGGAGTCTTAAGAAAACGTACACAGAAAGGCGCACTTTCGGCCGCTCTTAGAAGGTTCTTTGATCACTCCAAAAGAAATGCATCATCTAACCGAAGAAATATTTCAATAAACAGAACGAAAGAAATAAATGACTAATCCAAAGGCTAATTATTTAACGTGAATTAATATAATACATTGAATGCTACGTTTCTCCGGAACGATGACAATTCATTTGAGCTCATACGAGCCAAGTTATTAATTGAACCTAGGAAATATTTCTTCGGCACCACTCAAAGAATTCTTTTCAGCAGCTCGAGGGAAATAGCGTTATAAATAGCACTTTTGTATGCGTGACGCATTTGCGGCACTATTTCTCTCAGGGTGGACGACAGGACCTCGAAGAGCGGCCTCCAGGGTGCAGAGTAGTCATGCACCCTTTTCCCCTTTCCGGCATCTTGGTTCTTTTCCCCTCTTCGGGAAACCGAAGTGGCGGCGCCCGAGGGGACGCCATAGCGGATCCAAGATGGCGGAAAGGGTCTGCAAGAAATCCGAAGAAATTAGATAGTAAGCGCCGACGAGACGTCAGTTTGCCTCGGTGTCTGCCGGGGAGCGAGTAGCGTGTTATCGACGTTGTTCGGTGTCTCTGTCTGCTGCGTCCCTCGGAGTAGAGCTGTCGGAAAGTGGATGAAAGCTTGCCGGACGAGTGCGCGCAAAGACGCGGATCACAAGAGGCGAGGCAGGGAAGCGAGAGCGAAAGAGCAGAAAAATAAACAGAGAGAGAGAGAGAGATACATAGAAAGACGGAGAGAAAGACAGAGACAAGCAGGCGAGGAATTGCTACGGGGTCTACTTACGGGGTGGAGATTCTTATTATTTTTAAATCGCCGACCACCAAGTCTAGGACATCAGCTTCTGGACGAATGCTGCAAACGACAAAGGGGACGGTCAACCGTGGGATTGTACGGGGTACTGGTTCATGGTCCACGTGGTCATCTTGCCCTATGGGGTCGCGGTCTCGCGATCTCGCTAAAGGGACCAATCGGGGCTTTTTGGGTGGAGGACCTTAAACTCGGGGTCCATACTCTTGGGGGCCAAATCTACGTGTGATCCGATAGATCTATGCAATAGGTGCATTCGGGGCCAAATCTACGTACGATCCGATCGATCGATGCAATGGGTGCATTCGGGGCAGGCGGTAAAATCTTTACAATCGTTCAATCTCTACGGGGTGACGGGGTCGAGGGGGTTTATGGGGTCCCCGCGAGAGACTACTCACGGGCGTAGGGGATGAATCCGTCGTCGTCTTCTGGGTCCATGCACTCGCTCAGGACGATCTCGACCTCCTTGTCGGTCAGTCGTTCGCCTGGAAGTCGAGGTTGATTAGGAACCACGTGGCTTTGGTGTTTTTGGAGTACTCTTTAGAGTACCCTTCGGTGTTTTTGGAGCACTCTTTAGAGTGAAGGGTAATTACCGAGAGACAGCAGCATGTGGGAGAGCTCGGCCGCCAACATGGTCCCGTTTTCGGCCTTGTCGTAGAGCTTGAGACACTCCAGGAAGTCCTCGTAGCAACCCTGGTCCTTGTCCTTCTTGACCTGGCTGTAGATCGGCAGAAACTCCTCCAAGGTCAGGGTCTTCTCGCCCCTCTTCTTGGTACCACCCAGCTTCTCGATGGTTGCGTTGGTCGGGTTCAGGTTCAGGGCGCGCAACACGTCGCCCAGGTCGAAGGCGTCGATGTTGTTGGTCCCGGTGGTGTCGTAGATGGAGAAGGCGAACTCCGCCTCTGCACCAGAAAGGGAAGCTTAGCCCTCGAGGTCGAAGACGAGAGGCTAGAGTTCTCCGGCTATCTTTAGGCCGCGAGTCTCGTCTCGTCGGCTCGTCCGACGCTCGGGTTACGACGCGTCGCGACGCCGACGCGGCCCATATAAGAGCCGACTATTTTCGAACCTCCGATCGAATCGCGGACCCGGATGTTTCGGACTTACGCAACGACGGACTATTTCTGTACCAACAACCGACAAAGACCCCACGATCCACTCCTACGGTAATTTCCCACACCCCAAATTTCTCTATTATTATTAAACCTCCCAAGAAACTAAAATTCTCTTTAAGACCTTCTTCACAATTCCCGGGTTCGCCTCGCACTTCCGGAAGTCTTGAAAGAAAAGAAATTAAACCGAATGCACGGAAACCCCCTCAGGTGCCGATGCCCAAGAGACGATTACACGATCTTCTTCGCCGATTTTTAGGTATTGAACTAAAGAAATGGATTATCGGCTCGTTATCGAACCGGAAGTGCCGTTTCTTTGAGGTTTGCCGGGATGAAGTGGAAAATGGCGGACCAGGAAAGACGTCGTTACTCACTCTCGATGTCCCTGGGGTTGAGATCAGCCTGCGGGGAAAATTGAGCGTTATCGATGTGGATAATTATGGGGGGGACTCGGGAGGCTTTTTGGATGTAGTACTCACCATGGATGCGACAGGCGGAGGACGGTTTCCCTGATAAAGTTCCTGGACCGAGCGTGAACGAGGAGTGCGCTCTCGAGGCCCCGAGTCCGGTCATTTTATCGGCACAGATGGCGCCTCGATCGGCGGATATTCGAGACTCGTACCGTTTCGTTCACCAGAGCACCCTCGTGCCTCCACCAGCGTCATGGGCGAAGGACGAAAAAAGCTCCGAGAGAGAGACGGCAACGCCGCTTTCCAAAAACAGCCCGACGTGCTCGCTAAGCGATAAACCTTCCTCTTCTTCGCCTGGGATCGGAGCTTTCGGCTTCGTCGACCAAGGTTGTTCCGGTTTTTGCTTCGCGATTTCTTTTTTCTTCGCAATTTCTTTTTTCTTCGCGAATCATAAATTCCTGAGGTCTCAGGACCTCGGGAATAAATTCATCACGAGGTGGCTGCATTTATCGATCGTTTCGAATTTTTGCCGATTTCTTCCCCCGATCATAACTCCACGTGGTCTCAGGATTTCAGAAATAAATTCGACACTTCAAGGCCGCTGCTTCTATTTTCGACTTTTCCGCCGATTTTTCCTGCGACTCCCCTATTTCGCCCCAAGCTCCGAAAGGTCCTAGAATCTCCGAGATAAGTGCGCTGGTTTAAGATCGCCATTTTCCACCTCGCATTTTTTGTGATTCCCGAGTCTTCAGCATCCATGTTCATTTTCTATTGTTTAATCGTGACGCTGACGGAACGCCGAACGCAACATTTTCCACACTCTGGAGCCGAGACTCTTTCTCTTTCCCTTTTTCTCTAGCGTGGAGAACGGCGGCGTCGAGGTCGCATCCTTCGGCGTCGAAGTCGGTGGCAATGGCGAAGAAACGGGCGTCGATGTCTCCAGCGGCGTCGCAGGCGTCGAAGAGGGCCTTTTCTTCAGAGAATGTTGGCTGGAGGCAGTCGAGGTCGGCGAGGAAAGCTGCACCTCCACCAGGGATCCTTCGTCGTCCTCTTTCCGAGACCTCGTCTCTTCTTCGTCTTCGTTGTTGTCTTCTTCAGGATCCTCGTCTTCCTGGGTCTCCTCTTCGTCGCGACAACTCTCAGCCGCCTCGATGATCCTGACGAGTTCCTCTTCGTTCTCCTCCCAGGCCGCGATTTCGAAATGTCTGACTCTACCTAAATCCTCTTCGCTAAATTCCGAGATCTCCACAGGAGTTGTCGAGGTCTCCAGGTCTCCAGGGTCCTCGAATTTGTCCTCAGGGAGAAGCGCAGGGTCCTGGATCCTGCCTGGAGGTAGAAGCCCAGGTCCCTCAGGTACCGGTTCAGGTGGGTCTTCTTCGGTAACCTTGACGAGGTCTTCCGGAGGTTCGACGACTGGCGACCCTGAAGAGGGTAGGACCACTTCAGGAACGAACCTTTCGTCGACGTCGCCCTGACCCACGTCCTCGGAGCCGACGTTGAAGGCGGCCAACGCTTCTTTCAGTTGTCTCTCCAGACCGGAGACCTTCCTGACGAAGGTGGAGTCGCCGATCGGAGGCCAAGCTGGACAAGGAGGGGAATTTCTTTCATCCGGACTTGGTCTTGGACCTGAAGTCGGACTTGAACTTGAAACGGCAAAGTCGAGTGGAAAAGAAACGGCACCATCAACCTCTCCACGAGTGCTCATCGGATCCAGATTTAATCTCCTAGCCTTAGTTAGCGAATCTCCTTGAACTTTCTCTGTAAAAAATATTTTTCCCTCGAAACAAATTTTTGTAATATCCGGAAACTATTCATAATTATCCAAAATCCCAGAAATTGATCAGACCTGCGCCGGTTTCCGGATCTGGACTCGATTCCAACGAATCGAGAGCCTTCGCCGTGACGCCATTCACCAAATTCCTGGCAAAGGACTCGACGGTCTCAAATTTCCGATTTTCCGAAATTTCCGGGACGTCAGGAACCTCTGCAGCTTCTGCTTTACCTTTGTACCCATCCTCTGTCGACGGAAATTCATGACAACATTTTTCGAAGTCGCCCATTACCGAGATAAAAATTCAAAAAATGGCCTCGAATTTCGAAAAGCTTCGCCAGACCTGCAAAGACCGTCCTCGGGGGCTGCACTCCGGTTTGTGGTTGGGACATGTCTCGGACCGAGTCGGAAATTCAAAGTCCTCTCAATCTGCGAATCTTCAGAGGTGCTGAAGAAAGGCGACGAACATTGCGCAAACGGCGCCGGCCGGCGGCGGCCGACATATTTCCGCGACTTTTCCGCAATGATTCCGGCCGGAGTCAAGCATCCGGAATATTCCTCGACCCCTCGACGCAGCCTCGAAAAATCTGGGAACAAATTCGGAGCTAAGTTCAAGTTTCAGGGAATATCGAGCTCGATCTCAGCGCGCTTTGCGGGGGGTCGTCGTGGGGGCGAGGCGGCTCGCTTCCACCCTGTCGTGCATTAACCTAATTCCTTTGGGCCGGTAAATTCCCGTCGGTGATCCAAGAAAACCATGAACCATCAGCCATTGTTGGTTCTGGGCCGGGAGATGGATGGGGCCGGAAACGCCTATAAAAATGAGGTCGGCGACAGCGTGCAGTTGTTGCTGGAGGTGGAGGTAACGGAGAGTCTTTGCTCGGCGATGTCGAGGGACCCGATGATGCCGGAAGTGGGACCAGAAGGACCAGGAGGAACCATGGGACCAAGAGGACCTGGAGGAAAAACGCCAGGAAAAAGAGATAAATCCGGTCTCGTCGAGGTGACCATCGTGAGACCAGCACCTCTGGCCACCTGCCTGGTCCCCAAACCCACCAGACCGTCGCACCAGGTGCAAGACACCAAGACAACCGAGGATCCCCGAGAGAATCGAGAGACGAGAAGCAAAGGGGTCGGCCATGAAGAGCAAGCGAGTCTCGGACGACTTCCATGCATCGAGCTGGGAGCCCTGAAGAAGATCCTGCGGAACGCCGGCCGCGAGTCCAGCTCCTCCAGGATGTACGAAGAGGCGGTTTTGAGGCTGAAGAGCCTCATCGGGGAGTGGGCCATGGACGAGAGCAGACTCGACGACCTCCTCGAGAGCTCCAACTCGCTCACCAAGTGTCGACATTGTGGAGTCATCAGCAGGAGAAGAGTCAAGGCTTCCGGGTCGCAGATCTCGAGAAGGGAGCGGAAAGGACCTCGAGATGAGAGAAGTCATCGAGAAAGGACTCAAAGATGCTCTTCAAGGTCGCAGAAAATTTCCAACGAGTCCAGTCGACGACGCCCGATAGCTACATCGAGGTCCATCAACGAACCTCCGCAGGTTGACTTGACCAAGGAACCGTCTTTGGTGCCGAGGTCGACCTCAGGGACGAAGCTAGCACCGGAAGTCGAGGATGTGGAGGCTCATCAGGGTCGAGAGGAGACGAAAGAGGAGAACTCCACTATGAATGCATTAAAGCAGCATGCTAGCTCAAGGAATACCCTGAATGCTCACGGCATCCCGTGTCCCCAAAACCCCCAGAATCCCCAGAATCCCCCAAATCCCCAGAATCTCTCGAAACGAGAAACTGAAAACACGGATGGGATCAAAATGGAGGTCGCGAAGGCGACCTCGTCGCTTCCTCGAGACGATGCTTCGAAAAAGCGACATTCCCTGTATCGAAGGGACCGAGAATGCGAGTCTTCAGGAATTCCTTCAGACCTGGTGGAGACGGTGAAGTACTTAGCGAGTGGTCGACTCGACCCTGCTCCAACTGAGCGCAAAAAGATGGACCTTCCTCCTCCTTGGGAAGAAATCGGAGTACTAAAGAGACGCCCAGATCTCGAAAAACCTCGTCAAAGCTTCACTCTTCACGGTAGTCGCGACGATGACCCAAGAGGTCGCTCTGGGTTTTGGTTGTACGAAGATCAAAGGGTCAGGAACATGACCGAGGAACCGAGAAGCCAGGCCCCGAGTCAGGGTCGAGCTCGAGGTTCAGGGCAGGAGTCTATTAGAAATTGTGCTAAAAATCAAGGTAAGAATAATAAATTAATATATCCATATCGAATGTATTCTAGAAACCTCCTGGCGTATTCTGGCGAGTCGTTTTATATTATTCCTAAATTATTTATAATTAAAAAATCAGCAATTCTGAATGCGGTCGGATCGGAGGACCCCACGACCCATCCTGCGGGACCATTGAACGAAAGCGACACGACGGCCTTCAGCTCGTCCTCGGCGGAGAACATGATCCGTGAATGGATGGTTCCTGTTGATAAAAATTCCAGGGAACCGGCACAGGTCCCGGAACGCGAAGGAACGGTTCCAGTCCTCGCTGGAACGCAGACTACCGGAGAGATCGTCAGGAACATCAGGGAGAGGATCGCAGAGGCGATCGACCGGTACGCTGGATGTTCCACCATATCCGAAGATCAGCTGTACGTCCATGAAGAGGATCCTGATGATGGAGGGAAATTGGAGAATATTAAAGAAAGGGGCACAAGTAGCGAAGGGAAATCCGTGTCCGAATCACCGTCCTTGCCACCGATTCCTCCATCGAGGCGCGGTGGTCGAGCGAATCGGTCTCTGGAGGTTGTTGAAGAGGCGATCAGAGCCGTTTGGACAGGAAAAGTGGCACCGACGCCGAAGAAGACCTCGAAGGACTCGAGACAGGGGGAGCGATCCTTGGCCAGGCAGCAGTACGTCGTGATAAGCGCCCCGACGACCAGCGTCGAATCCAGGGAGGAGTCCCTGAAGATGACCTACAGGTACTGCTGATCCGAGTTCAAGGGAGGTCTGGTTTTCTCAAACATAATAGTTGACTCCGTTTTCCAGAAACCCAGCTCCAGCGGTGTCCTCCAGCAGCTGTGGAGGGGACAACGCTTCCAGGTCACTTCCCGGTGCCCAGTTCGAGAGGTCAGCCGAGAAGTTGCAGAGATTGGTGACCTACGACGACGTCTCTTCAGGGGATGCCTCGAGCCTCGGCGAGAACGGAGTCGAGGCGAGGAAAATCGGGACTTCTAATTCTCCCGTTTTGCCGATTTATCGCAAGATCCTGGAGAGCAACGAGGACATGGACTGGGAGACCTTCCAGCAGCTCGTGGTGGCTCTTCATCCTAGCCAGAAGGAGCTTTGGCGCGACATCTGCAGAGCTGTGGGGAACGAAGCTAGAAGAGTAGCTGGGGAGTCCGGGGCCACGACCGAGGTCTGCATCGAGATCAACCCCATCCCCTGTGGAAGCAAACGGGGGAAGGTTCGGGCCAGAGGCGACGAGATTTCCTTCGAGATGGACATGACCCTGAAGGACGTGGAAAGCTTCCTGGACAAGAAGCTCCGCGACGCTGACGGCGAGAAGCCGGAATCTCTCTAATATCTACAACCAGCGATTGGCAGACAAGAGGAACATCTCGGAACCAGTCCATCAACATCTCTACGGTTAAAGAAACCCACGTCCTTAAGATCCACGAGATGAAGAGGGCTCCATCTCCGCGCCACCTCCTGACTCGGAAATCTCGGATTTTCCTCTACAACCTCCCTGTATAGGTGGGTCGGTAGGTCATGGAGATGATCCAGATGCAGATTCCGTACCTTTGGCGACTCTTCTAACCATCGGTGGACGTCTTCAAGGGACTGAAAGAACGTCCTTAACGTTCCACCTACGAGTCGAAGAGGGCTTTCCGCACCTCTTCCGGGGTGGATGGAATTTCTCCTTCTACAGCCTCCCGGTGTAGCTGGGTCGGTAGGTCGTCGGGTTGACGGGGTGGTCCAGAGGCAGATTCCTGGGCTGATCGATGGACGACGGCGCGTTGGATTGCCCCGAGTCGCGCGCGCAATCGTCTCCTCTCGTGGGCTGCGCGAGCGCGAGGCGAGGGTGGAGGCGCCTCCTCTTCTCAGTCCAGGCCAGGCCAAGCCTCGGTCCTCCTCGCTCGATGCCTCCGCCCTTGTCACCATCCCCGTATCGGTCGCAAAAGGGGTGCCACGTGTCGCTCCCTCGAGGAGCAGTCCATTTACGCCAGATTACGTAAACGCCGATTTTCCGGCGAACCGTCGACGTCTAACGCTGCGGCGCAGAAGAGTCCTGTCGGAAGAAGTTGTTTCAAACAGGATCATCCGAATCGATTGACGGATCCTTCCCCGTTGATGACCCTGGGCGGTTCAACGCCTCGAGGGCTGAATCGATAACTCGATCGAGGATCTTCCTGGCTTCGTGGTCTGGAATTCTTGAAACGATAACGAATCGCTCGTCGTCCTCAAATGTCCATCGCATTGTCAACACAATGGACTAGGTGGCTCCCCAGGGTCTCGTAAGTTTCTTCAAAGGTCTTCCGTGGACGTCGACTCCTCGCTCTTCGGGGTATCCGACGTAGTCGTCGCTTTTTATCCTGGACAAATTCAAGCTGCCATTCCCAAATGAGAGTCGCAAGAGTGCGCACCACGTGGCAGGCGATCCATTGAAGATCCTGCGTGGACCTTTTTATGCGGAGTGCCCTTTGAACTACGCATTTCTCCTAGAAAGTGTATTAGGTGTATTTTAGGAACGGTGAGTGAGAAATGAAAAGTAAAATAACCGGGGGGAATTTTTGTGTATTTTTGGGACTTTCTTTTTTCTCAGGTACCCTAGGTCTGACTGCAACATGGACAGACGTCGGTCTTACGATGGAACCCCTCAGGATCAGGCCTTGCCCATTCCCGTCCAGATATTCCTCTGGCGACAGATTAGGTGAGACGCAAATTAGGAGTCACGAGAATCTTTATCTTAATTTTCTAACCATTTTTTAACTATCTTTTCCTCTCTTTCCAGCCCCTTCATCCGGGCGAAACTCGGCAAACTACACGAGGCGTCATGCATGGTAAGACCCACTCTCGGCCTTATTTTCGAAGATGGCTCAAATAAGGAGAGAGCACCTCTCACGAGTGTAATTTTGAGAAAGAGAGACAAGAGTTTACTACGCGTTTCACTCAACATAAAGACAAAATAATACACTGAGTTCCATCAACCGAGCACTGTTTCAATGAACTCGCGGTGCCATTGCACGGTCGACGCACCGAATGTCAAAATCCATCGATAAAAGTAACAATTAAACAATTAAATGCACGCTTCCGAGCAAACGCCGCGGCGAAGGATGGAGGAGAAAGCCATCGAAGCTGGTGCATTTCACCTGCTCGCTTTAGATATTGCCTTTCTTTGGCTGGCTCTAGATCTGAGAGCAGCACGGAGTAACCGCACGGGCATTGTAAATTGCTCCCCAGATTTGTACATACTCTTCAAACAAAAAAAGAAAACCGCCGGCAAAGCCCCTTCGAGAGCAAGCCAAACATTACGCAAAATCAAATCTCGAATTTACCTCCTAATTATTTATCTTTTCCTTTAATCTAACTCGCTCGCTCCTTTTCATTGTAAATGAAATTATTCCCCGAATTCGTACATATATTTGAAAAAGGATGGCGATGAAGCCCTAAAAGAAATGCCGGATTTTTTTAAGCAGAGAAAATAATCATATTTGCAGTTATGTCGCGGTCATCGCGGTGTACATATCTTTTTTTTTTTCAATGTCTTTCTTTTTACCTTTATGTAAAAATCTCCCGGGGGTGGTCGCGTACATGTCGATTGCCCGACTTGGACGCGACTTGCCCGACTTACACTAACGGAAGAAAAAAAAAACATTATTTGCGCGGCCGCCTCTACGTGTCACCTGCAGTTCTGCCAACATGCGCCCGGCCATCATGTAAGTCGGCTACCCTGCTCGTCGCACGCTTGCCCCCGTTTGCGAGCAATTACTGTAAATCACTGTAAAGACCTATCGAACGATATCCGGTGGTTCCCCGCGAATCGCAGCTTCGCTTATTGATTTCTACGCGCTTCCCCCCTCGCCGGGTATCGATGCTCCTTTCGGGTATAAGACGCACGTTTCACCGCAATCCGTTTCCACCCCTTGCCAGTATTTCATCCTTAATGTATGAATAAATTGGTCCATAGATGCTGTACCATCGAATGCCTCCTTGACTAGCGATAAAAATTGCGTACTCTACAAAAATAGGAAAAATGTGTCTAGAGTAAATGGTAATTGATATCAGCTGTCATGCATGCTGTAGTTTCGCCGGCAGCTTGCAGCCACCATTTTGATAACGCATTACCTTTAAACTTTCTTCTTAATACTTTTCTTAACACATCTCCCCATGTAGAAGTAAGCATCCCCTCCTCTCAGTACTCGTAACAGCGATTTTGAATATCACTGGGTAACTTCCAGTAAGACATTAATAAATATTCACTGTAAATATTCGCTGGTACGGTCCCTGTCAGGTCGAAGTTACCATTCTCCTGGGAATGGAGTACCCTCTTATTTTTTTTTTTAACATTCAGCCTTAACAAATTTAAACATCTCGTTTAACAAAATTATCATGTCATGCAACTCCGGAAATCTCGGATTCAGGAGATGAAGGAAGCCTGCAAGGTGAGTCAAGTTGCCGTCGAGAACTGAATATTTTTTTTCTTTTTTTTTTTTTCTTAGGCAAATCCAAAGTTTATCTCTCCAAAACTGAGCGAATGTTTTTCGTTGACAGTCGTTCGAGAAAGTGTTGGTCCAGAATCTGCATTTCGGACTTTCTCCTCCACTGACGGATGCCTTAAATAATGTATCCCGGTGGCGACTTATCCAAGCGGCTCTTCCACACGTTCTTCATGGTGCGGCGAACCTCCTCAACAACAGGTGGCATTTTTTTAGCGCTTTGATTAAGCGCACCAGGAAGACGAAGATGAACTTCAAGAGCCAGGGAAATAATCGAGAAATAATTTCGGTTCCGAAGGAAGGACCTTCAGAGCCTCGGAGCGGTGGAGACGAAACTCCTCTACACTCTGCATTGGATCATCCTGGATGCTGCAGAAGAGTGCGCCGATGCAGATGCCGAAGCTGGAATTTATCGCACGAATCCTTTTTACTATCTTTTCTCGATACCCACGGTGACGGTAAGACATTTAAGATGTTCCGATAATTTCCTCTGATAATGAATTATCAATTAAATTTCCTTACAGCTCTTCGTCTACCTGTTCGCGCCCCTTTGCAACCACCTTAAGGATTCCGACTTCACCACCAATTTTCGCCTCGAAAATGGCCTTAAGATATGGTCTGCGATGTGGGAATGTCGTCACCCAGACGCGCCATGTTTCACCGCTTATTGCCGACCAAAGCCGCAGACTTTTTGGTCCAGATCGATAAAATCAACGAGGCAGCCTCCACCGCCACCTCCACCTCCGCCACCTCCGCCACCATATCACCATCATCACCATCACAGGCAGCAACAACAGCAACAGCGTCACCATTTTGACTCCATTTACGCGGGGGCTGGTAAATGGAACAACGAAGTAAAAGATGATCTTTAAAGATATTAATATCAATTTAATATTTAATCTAGGCGCGTCAAATGACGATTACCCGGACACGGAGAGTCCTCCCAGCCAGACAGCTAGTGTATGCTTCTCTGAACAAGGAATGCCCTCTTATCAGCAACCCCCGTCAGCCCCATCGTCCATAAAATCGGCGGATGAAGAGGTCCTCGATCTACAAACATTTTTTCTCCATTAATCTTAAAATTAATCCAGGTTATTTAAACCAGGGTCGATGGGAATTTCTCTTCTTCCAGAACAACTGGGTGTCGTCGCCGAAGGACACGGCCTTCCCGGAAACGATTCCTGAAGAGAGTTCCAGTACCGAGGACGAGCACGTGGTAAGATTTCTTGATAATTCAATGAAACGATGAAATAATTCAACGGTGGAGGTATTTTTTTTCTGTGGATAGGAACCATTGTTTTCTGATTTTTCAGATGATCTTCCGGTTACCCTCGCTGAGCGAGTCCGACAGAGGCGTCGATGGCGTGCGAGAAGTGTCCACGATATTCGCAGTAAGTCCCGTGAAGGACCTTTTGGAAGGATCTTGAGGTCACTGAATTCGGTTGGAAACCTTTCTAGGGGGAGGCGCGTATTTTTCACGTGGCAATGAGTCAATCCTCGACGAGCTCCTTGAGGTCCACCTTGACGATTGAAAGGATCACCGCCGTTTCCGGTACCGATACGTATCGCCAGCTCCAGGGAAAGTCGACGACTTCACAGAGACTCGGGTACAGATTTCACCTGGAAAATAAATTATATTGGATATATTTTGTAATAAATTCTCAGGTATTCAAAAGAAAGAGATGACAGGGACGAAAGCACCGAGAGAGACGCGACGTCGGGGGGCTCTGGACCACGTCAAGCCGGAAGTTCTCCAGGATCGGGAGCCGCCATTGCTGGTACCACCGGAACCAGCGGTCCTGCGGAAACCGGTCGTACCATAAGAACAGATGTCTATGCGGCGACCTTTCTAGACGTGGCCGTCCTCAGGTGCCTCTTCGTGTCTCAGTGGCAGGAGGAGGGCGTCTTCTGGGCGCTCCAGTATCTCTATCACCGGTGGGTCTCCTTTATTCTATAATAAATAATACAAAATTTCTAATCCTCACCTTGAAGAATTTCTGGCATACCTTGAATTCTGATAGTGACGACTTCATTTAACAGGCTATGCGAAATCAACGAGGACAGCTCCGTGCAAAGGATGCCCCGAAGAAGGAGCAATTCTCTGCCCATTCCCAAGATCGAAGTCTCCATATATCACAGCCCTGAAAGCAAAAAGAAACACGAGGCCAAGGAGTTGGAAGTCCCAGGGCCTAGAGACGTGGCCCCATCGACTGGTATGAAGTCCAATGTTTAACGAAGAGCCTGACAAGGGAGAAAAAGTTCGTAAACTCGATATTCAAAATGTGCCCAGATTCCTCGTTTGGTTCCTGCAAGTCCCAGGACACCGATACCGTTCATACCAGAAGAGCAAGTGAGAAGGCGAAGAAGCGCATGAAAATGGCCGATTTGAAGGCCTTTGTGGAGACCAAGCTGCTCTCCAAGTCCGAGAAGACTCTGGAGAACATCGGCCATGAGGAGTCTAAGGGCTTCTTCGACCAGGTTGGTACCCGATGGTATAAAAGAAATTCATATTTTATATTAGGTACCGAGATTTTCATTTTTCATTTCGTCGCAGGACTGTCATAGGAGTCTCGACACAGGTGACGACCACCTGACGAGGCCTACTTCGCCCTGTTCCAAAACCTTCGAAGCCAGGGACGTCGACCTGATGAAGCATCCTACCAACCTCATCAAAGGGAAGAGCATGCCCAGTTTAAGGTAAGTTATGTACTCGTTTATACGAGAAATAGTAGAAAAACCATTTTCATCGTAGATCCAGGTCTAGATCTTTGACGAGAATCGAGTTAATTATCAATTTCACCGTAAATCTTGATACTTTCCTAAGTCATACAGGGGGTGAAGAACTTCTTCCGGAGATCACCTCCATTAAGGCAGTCGTACCGTATGACGGCTGTATTTTTTCGCTTTTTTTGTCAATTTCTTCTAACGAACCATGACAATACCCCATCTTGGAATTTTCACTATATATTTATTAACATTGATACAGTCACTCAGAATTTTTTCAAGTAAAAGTATTGATTGGAATCGACTTTACAGCGTTCGAAAAATACACACGTGAAAAATAAATAGGGTGACGGCTGACACGATGACATACTGACATGAAAAAATGAAAAATATGACAGATATCACAATTATCCTAGTTCGAGCAGGAACTATAAGTGTAACGAATATCTTTCTTTCGAATCTTAAACGTCGAGAAGTTCTTCACCTCTGAATGTGTTAAATGTTTAAATGGAATACGCCATTACGGAGTTTCGAGGTGTGGGATACTTGCACGTATTTAACTACGGTATTTCATAATTCTGGTAGACGTAGGAATGTAATTATCCGCTAGTACCGAGATATACATATACAGTAGAATTTCTGAGGCTCGGTAGAGACTCCTAGAATTGGAAAGAAAATTCTTGCAATTTTCATCTCCTCGAAAAAAAAAAAGGAAAAAAGGAGGTAAAGAAAAAAATTTGGAAAATTAATTCAAAGCCCTACCGAGTACTCGGCTAGTTAGCACTGACAAAGTGCGTAATGATTAGCGAAGAGAACAAAATATATGTCCGATCTTTTCGTAATTTCTTTCTCTATATATGTGTCTCTTTCTCCCTCTCTCTCTCTATCTCTCGTTCGACCTTTCGCCCCGAAACTCGTGCTCAGCTGCTTGATTAACGAGCTGACCGCGGGAGGGTAAGTCATCAACGACTGCGAAAACATTTATTTCCTTCCTTTCTGCAATTTGCATACGCTTATTGTCAGCTGTACGGCTTACCAAGGACGATACCGGGAAGTTCCCTCAAAATCGGCAGACCGACGACCGACTGCGACCCCTCTTTTCTTTCGATCGGAAACTCGCTTTTCGATTTTTCCTTTGACGCGAATGCGAGGAATGGCCTGACTTCATTTATTTACCATGGACCTTAGTGTTATTTTTCATTTTCTCAATTATCTGGGCTCAGTTAACTATTTTAAATTATTTCTCGACCAAGGAACCATTCCCACATGCTTCATTAATTCTTTTGCACAGTCACTTGCATAAAAAAAAAATAGAAGAAAATAACAATCCCCAGTTTTATCACGATCTCGACAATTATTTTTCACGAAATCTCTCTTGTTGCCAGGTCTCACCTGAGACCAACTTTAAGATTTTAGATTTCCTTTGCTATGGCGAACGCAGGCAGAAGTTGCTTACAAGCATGAGGTAGAATGAGATACACTAATCGAGTAATCAGGCGTTATCAAGAGGAAGTAGAGGGTAGACAATTAGAAGCGATAGAATGCCCGACTTTGGAGAGATTTCATGGCATGGGTATATCTTTCGTCCTTTCTCTCAATCACGATTGCCAGCTTCGATTTCCTTAGAAATCGCCCACGATAGATCGCAATGGATCATTCGATGTGTACTCGCAGATATATTGGAGATACTCGAGTAGAAAGGAAGCAGGGTCGTTTCTACAGTCAGTCCTGCACAGCGCCAAATCCCATAATTACTGTCACGGAACACACCCCGACACCTTCCCCGGACTACATGAAGAAGCAGGTAAAGTGGAAAAAAAAAAGAAACAGTGTACTTTTCATTACCTCTAATATTAATTCACGGATTAATTTCATTTTTGTCAATAGCCTTCGATTGACAGTCAGCTGGATGCTGTCAGTATACAGGGGATGCGTATAGGGTGCGAAAGGAAAGCCAGCTTGACGAGATCGCAAACCGACTCCAACATCACGTATACTGGAGAAGAAGTTCCTGAAGCACCAGGGTCCAGTTGTTACATCACGAAGGAAGGAGACCTGGACCGCCGGGTTGTTCTGAAGGTGCTTGGTCCTGGATAAAAACAGCCTGCAATAAATATAAAATTAATTTTATCAATTAACAGGCCGTCCACGCGGTAGCCTTGAGGGATGCATCGAGCTGCACCCTTCGCGTTTGCGAGACCATCCTCAACCTGGTGGAACTACTCATGGAAATGGGAGTGCTCGATCGCAGCACTCGGGAAGAGATGTCCAACGGTAACGTGGGTGAGTGATTGAGATATAAAAAAAAGAAAGAAATATTCTAGGAGGGTTTTACAACTCTGTGAAATATTTTCCGGGGGTGAAAAAAATTCCAGGTTCGGGAGGTGGGGCCGACGCCAAGAAGAGGGATTCTCCCTTGAACGAGCTGGACCGAGAAGAGAGAAGTTCGCAACCTCAACCTCCACCAGTTCCGCCACCTCCACCACCTTTGCCACCGCCTCCACCTCCGCCCCCACCTTCTTCACCCCTTGCCAAGACGACGCCCCACAACATGCTCGTCAACTGCACCATCAGGGTCCTGAAGCACCTGGGATGTCCTCATGGGTGTGGAGACAGTATTCGAGGACCCCCCGCAGACTTTGTACGGTCTCAGGGCCAGACGATCCTCGGCAAGCTGCATCGCGCGAATCCTCGACAGTTCTCCAAGTTCTTCAGGGCAATGGTCAGGGACCAGCCCGTCGTGGAGATCCTGGACTTCTTCCACGCCTACGTGGGATTCTGCATGGACCCGAGTACGTCGTTCGGCGCAACCTTGAAGGAGGATCGAGATTTCAAGGCGACTAAATTTCAGGCCAGAAGAAGGGCTCGAACAAGTCTCCGGACGTGGCCTCGCAGGGTGGATATGCCACGAATTTTGGAGCTGGCCTGGCGATGTCGGGATCCTTAGGTGCGGCGACGACTCCAGGTGCAGCAAACGCGATGAATACCAACACCAACACTTCCAACTCCGGAATCGTGAGTTTCGGAGGTGGGAACAACGCAGCGAGGGGTATCGAGGGCCATATCATGAGCTGCGTCTTCAAGGTCCTGGTGACGATGTTCGTCAAGACCCTGAAGGAGCTCAAGGCTCAGGAGAACATGGCGCTTTATTGCGACTTGAGACAGTTCATGACCTACGTCAAAGAGGCACATGGAGGGGTTTTTCGTCGGGTAGCTCTGAGTGGAATCCTCGATGCTGCTGATCGACCGAACAGGCGATGCAACAGCGACGTCAAGACCACTCGGGTCATCAGGTAGAGATTCCCAGTTTCAGGTTCAATTAATTCGCCTTAAAATTCATATTACTTTTCATTTTCAGACACATTCATCAGTCGGATCTGGAGGAGAATGCCGATTTAGGAGGAGAATCCTGCTACGCGGTGGACGACCGTGGCACGAGGAAGTTCCTCTTCAAGAAGCGGAGCACCTCTTCAACCTGCGCCGTAAGTTCGGTTTTGAGCGTTAAAGATGCCGTAATTTTTTATTTAATTTCTAAATGATATTATAATTTTTTTTAAAGAGTCTCTTGGAGACGGAGCTGAGCGAGGAGAACGCGAAAGTCAGCCAGAGTCCTCTGGGGAACCTCAGGAAAAAGCACCACGTCCTGACGCCGAGGCAGAGCGAGAGGAATTTAGGAATCAGCGATCCTTCTCAGAGCCTTGGGAAATCCAAGAAGACCAGGTTCCCGATCGGCGGAATTGGTAAGCGAGGTTGCGGAGACACCCCCTGAAAACGAGCGGAAGATGACGAAGATGAAGATGAAAAGGTTCCTTTTGGTTGTAGTAAACTGGTTCAGGAAAGAATACGGACGTACGGATTCGACTGACAGTCACGAGAGCAGTGAATCTCCCACCGAAAGTAGCTTCGTTCGTCAAACCAGCTTCCAACGAGGTCACAATCGTGGTACCTCCCGAACAGGACGAGGGTAAGCAGCCAAGAGGTTCTTTCAAGCACTCCTCCAAAGACCACTGCCAACATTATCCTTACAGGGTAGGTCAAACCCTGCAGAGGGCGAAACGCAGGGTGGAGGATCAGCTGAACAAGATCGGATTTGGCAAGGGCAAGAAGAAGGAGAGCTCGGAGGAAGCGCCAGGCAGTTGTGAGCCAGTCAATAGTCAGTTCTATCGAGTCAACTAGCTCCTGTTTTTAATACCGTCCTTGAATTCCAGACTTCAGCAGAAGGAACTCCATGGAGTTCGGCGAAGCATTCAGGGAGTCGGAATTCGTCGTCCTGAAAGAAAGGCGACTGGTCCCCCAAACGGCGATTTACGACGGCATGATGAGGTTCTCCTTCCTGTTGGAGACCTGTCAGCCGGGATCGGTGCCGGATCACCACCTGATGGCGGCCATTCTGGACCTGGTGAAGAGTCACGATTTTATTAATTAAGATCCTGGAAGGTCCTACCTGGCTAATCTGGATTTTTTTGCTGATTTAGCCTCACGCCCCGGTGGTAGCTCGTGCTTGTCTCATCCTGGAGTGTGCGCACCTTGTCCATCGCTGCAACAAGGGCCAGTGGCCAGCCTGGATGAAGCTCAACTTACCCATGTTCCGACCGTCGGTGTCAACAAACAACAGGAACGCTCCCACTGGTCTCAGGAGGACGCACGTCCTGCAGCGCGCGGCTGGGAAGCTGTTCTACCAGTGGGCAGAGGTTGGCGATCCTTCGGATTAATTCTATAATTTATTAAAAAGTCTGGTTGGAGATCAATTTGACAATCCAGGCGATCGGCGGAAGACTGGAGGAACTCCTAGCAGTCGACAAGCGGAACGTCGAGCAGGTCGTGGCCATGATGTCGGACGATACCAAGCAACGGGATTTTATCGTCGAAGACGAAGAGGAGGACTTCCTGGACGAAGGTGGAGAAAATTTCCAATTGTTCCTTTAATTCGTTGTTGGAGATATTGACGTTTACCCATGATTTTTCACAGCGAGCATCAACGCTTACGGGTCCCCATGCCCTACGGCTCTAAGGCTGATCGCCTGCGTCCTGCTCCTGGAAATCACGGCCTTCCTTCGCGAGACCTACAGGACCTTGCCCAAGTCCTGCAGACTTTCTACGAAGGAGCGACCTCCACCCTGGGAGAGGATGTACAGTCGCGAGGCGAACAGACGTTGGAGCATGGCCCTGTCCTCCATGGGTCATTCGCAAACCTCGGCACAGAGTCTCCAATCCATCGCCGGGGATCGAGAAACTGGTAAATCTCCCAAACCCTTCCTCTCTTTGATCCTTGGGCTTGATGCTTAATTTCTGTCCAGAGCGCAAAATCAGCTTCGTCCTGCACGAGCCGGACAACGAGTCGGAGGGCAGCAGCAAGTCCACCGTCACCATCCAGGGCGAGGAGAATCAGGCTTCGAATAACGAACGAGAGAGGAACAAACGGGTCCAAGCTCCTTCGGGAAGACCTTTCCTCCTGCGTCGAGGAACCGCGACGGGCAGTGCCGTCACGACGGGATCCTTCAAACGTAGGAGCCTCAAACTGAGACGCAACACGAAGGAGGGCAAGGACGTGGAGTGCGAACCCTGTACGTGTTCCAGTATCTAACCTCCATCTATTTATGATTGTAATCCTAATCCTTTTCTGCCCGATCCTCGTAGACATCGTCAGAAGAGCGGATTCCATCCAGTCGAAGCGGAAGGTGAGCTCCTTGTCGGACAGAAGCGACACTTCGGAGCCAGGTTTGGGTCTTGGAGTCGGCGTTGGTGTTGGAATCGGAATTGGAGTTGGTGGTGGTGTCGGGGCTGGAGAGGTCAGCGGTGGCGAAGAGTCTCCGGGGATTCTGAGCGACGATCAGCCTCCGGAGAGTCCCAGTGATAGCAACGACACCGACGAGACCAACAAGAACTTCCCCTGGATGAGGGTCCTGGTTCAGATATCCAGCTCCTTCAATTTCTACTGCTCCCACCAGAATTTCTGTCACCCCTTCTGTCACCGAAGGCAGATGAGAGCTGGCAGTCGGCTTGTCAAGTCTGTAAGGAAAATATACGGTGAGGAGTTTGGCATCCTGGACGGCGCCAGCACCTTCGATTTTGACACTGATAAAAAAGAGGACGGCAAGAAGGAGAAGAGGAACACTCGCAAGGTCTCCGAACAAACCAGTGCCCAGACTTCGCCTGTTCGCAGGAAGGATAGCGTTGGGAGGAAGTACAAGTAAGTGCGTTTCACCTCAGCTGAAATTGTTGGTATGCCGTGGCCTCATGGATTATTTTACTCCAGGATCGAGAAGAACTCGGATGGGTCTCAGTCGGGCAGGATGACCGGGTTCCAGAGGGACTCTACAAGGGATCTTGCCGACCAGGACTCAGAGCGCGCCAAGGACCCCTCGAGGAGAGCTCTAAAAGACGATGGCAGCGATGACGATTCCAACAAGGAACCGCCGGCGATCCTAAAATATATAAGGACCCAGGTAAGGTGCTCGCGTTTTTATCCATTACTTCAGGATCCTCTGCAGGGTCTGATGAGGAGAATGATGCAGGTGAAGGAAGCCTTCCACGCACCCCTGGCGACTTTGGTGAAGGGAGCCGCTATCATGTCGGAGGACCTCTTTGTGGACGTTCTTCCGGTAGCTTGGGAGCTACTTTTGGAGTCCAACCAGGAAGTGGCCGCTTCGGCAGCTTCGTTGTTCATCGTTGCAGCCGTGCGAGCACCCAATCAAGCCAGTGACCTGATGCATCGAGGTCTTCGTAATTCGAGTGCTTCGGTCCGCATCAACGCGATACTGCGATTCCAAGTACTCTGGAAGCTGAGGTACCAAGTCTGGCCACGCATGGAAGAGACTGCTCACCTGACCTTCAAGGTGCCTCCACCAGGCATCGAGTTCACCCTACCTTCACCCAAGATCGGCATCGAGTCGCTCCCCGTGGTCGACCCACCTTGGATGCCTCAAATGAAAACCAAAGTAGAGGAGGTCACCATCAACCAGGAGCGTCATGTAAGTTTGATGTTTGACTCTTTACCATTCGCAGTACTCTTGATCCTATTCAATTCCAGAGGTCCTTGGTCACGGCCACGAAAACCAGGAAAAAACAGCAGACCGAACTGATCAAGAGGGCTCTTCAGGCGCAAGACGACAAGAAGAGGGAGGAACGTGAGAACTTCCTGATCACCACGATCCCCATCACTGTTCAGGCTGCTTACGAACCCAGTCCTGTGGGGGATGACCATGATGAAGGCATGTGGAGTACATCTAAAGACATCGAGTACAAAGAGCCTCTATTAACTGAAAAATTCATTACAGGCAATGCTGACGAGGATGCTGCGGAGATCGCTCCAAGAAGTACCTCTCACCATGGTCAGTCCGCGTTGTCTCTATTCCCCTCGTCCCTCTGTTCCGCAATAGTCCAGATAATTAGTCTACTGGACGATGCAGCAGTTTCTGATGATGGAAACGCCGTTTACGAGGTTGCTTATCAGGTAGAGGTGGCACCAGGATTCTGATATCTTCGTTTGAAAATTAAGGTTAATCCTGGAATCATTCTTCAGGTGATCTGGAACTGCTTGGTGGAAGACAGCGCACTGTTCCTGCGGTACGTCTTGGAACGTCTCACGAGAGAGAAGCAGGAGTTGATGTTCAAGATCCTGAGACACCTGATCAGATTCGTGCCGAAGTTGCCGCAGCAAGCTGCCTTTGCCCTGTACAATTATATAATCGGTTATGTCATGTTTTACGTGCGCTCACCGCATGAAGAGGGTCAGAAGCTCATCGGGACAGCGCTTTCGATTTTGTGGATGGTAAATAAGCACGCACCACGTTGATAAAAGTTCTCGATAAATTCCCGCAATTAATAATCAATGGTCTTCGATGGAACGTTTATTCAGGTGGTGCACAGCGTCCACGGGATTATGTTCAAAGACCTGAAGCAAATCCTGCGGAAGGAGCAGTGCGACGCCTCGATCCTCCTGACAGCCAATGTTCCATCAGCGAAGAAGATCATCGTCCATGGTCCTCAGGATCCCGACGCCGGTGGAATCCCCTCTCAATTTCCCGTGCAAGAAGACACGCAGTTTTGCCAGATTCTCCGGGAATCCTTGGACTTCTTCGGGATAGACGAGGCTCGCCACAAGGAGTACTTCCTGGTCGACTACAAGACCCGTGAGCCTCGATCGTTCCGACAGTCGGCATTCCTTGGCTCCACGTGAACCCTGACGTTTCCTCCTCTTACAGACCAGATACACAATCCCTCGTCCTACGTCAGAGACTACTACTTCTTCAAGAGGTCCCAATACCCGCAACTAGAGCTGGTGCACATGAAGCCTGAAGAGGCGTTCGACGCCCTGCAAAGACAGGAGTTGGTGCACAAATTCGTGGAGATCGGAAAGGTGATGCTCACCTGGGCGATCTTGAAGAACGTTGACATGGTGGTTCAGAGGGTCGTCTTTCTGCACGAGGAGCTGATGAAGCTGCCCTCCTTCCCAAGGAAAGCACTAGAGGCTGATCTAGACCTCTACAAGGGCGGAGAGATCGGCAGGGTAGATCGATACATTTTTCATACCGTATTTTTTCGTGCTCACGATTAAATCTCCTGGCTCTTCAGGAACTCCTGGGCTTGGACGTGATGCACAAGTTCATGTGGGTCCGGCTGATCGCGAGGATGTTCGAAGCGATGGCGGGGAACTTCGCCTACTCAGGGGACATCCACCTCTTCCTGAATGTCCTGAACGGTGCCGTGATCCTTCACAGCGAGGACTCCTGCATCCTCAGGTACGTCGTGGCCACCTACATCAACGCGGCCCACAACTTCAAGAACATCTTCTCCACCAACGGGTACTTATTAATCGTGCCGACCCTGCTGCAACTCTACTCTAACCATCGGACCAACAAACTGGTAACCACCACGGTGGAGTACGCGGTGAAGCAGTTCTACCTGATGAACAGGAAGCCCTTCATCCTCCAGATGTTCGGAAGTGTGTCCACAATTTTAGACACGGATGAAACGAGCACCCACGGAGAAGCGCACAAGGTGAGCACATGGAAAACCGCATTAAAATTTAGTGCCAGCGAATTTCATTGCCGATTCCACCTTCCTCACCTGTTAGGTACCCTCGAGGTGTCTCTTCGACCTCCTGCTGAGTCTGGAAACGCCATCGCCGGATCCCCTGAACATCGGCGAGCTTGTGAAAGAGCAGAAGCCGCTGAAGGCCATCGACTTCTGCTACCACGACGAAAATGAGATGGTGACGGTTCTTGACTGCATTTCGCTCTGTGTGATGGTCATAGCCTATGCAGCCGATTCCGTGAGGGGTCAACAAATGTTGGTGAGTGTGGCAGAACTCGCACCAGAGTACACGTAGATGCTGAAGGAGGATTTTCTTCTGTAGACCATCCTCGAGGCCATACTCCCTTGCTACGTGCAGCAGATTCAGTCCCCCGCCTACAACAAGGAGGGCAAAACGGAGAAGGAGATTATCAACCAGCTGGCGATTGCGGTGAAGACTCTGGTCAACAATTCCGAAGCGTTGACGAAGTCAGTGAAGCAGTCCTGAAGAGTACCTTAGTAATGACGACTCTTAAGAATCTATTTACATGAATTATGGGAATCCTTGCGGTAGGTACTACAATGGGCCACAAAAGTCCAGTCCTGAGCACAAGGGGTCCAGCCAGAGGAACTACGGAAAGGGTCCTTACTCTCCTGGCTTCGACTTCGATGACGAAGCGCACGCGACTAAGTACATGGAGCACACCAAGAGCAGGATCCTCTACGACCGCGACAACGAGGACGCCGAGAGCTGCCACAAAAACGAATTCCGCAGGCCCAGGGACACCTTGCTGAACATGGTGGGAGAGTTCGTGGCACGCTGTTCGGTTCGCCTAGCCGAGCTCAACAAGAAGTCGTCAGACGGCAAGACGATCGAGCTCCTGGACTCCAAATGCCACGTGGTAGGTCCATCGCAAGACGACCTGCGATTAAGAAGACGGTTTTCAACGTGGTTCTGATTCCAGCGTCTAGCGGACGTGGCTCACAGCTTGCTGAAGATCTCTCCTTACGATCCGGAAACGATGGGCTGCCGGGGTCTGCGGAGGTACATGAACGACGTGCTTCCCTCCACGGAGTGGTCCAACGACGACATGAGACCTGCGCTGACCATCATTCTGAGGAGGTTGGACAAGACGTTCAGCAAGATCTACAAGAAGGCCTCGATTAGACGGAACACCGACTGGGAGGCGGCCAGCGACTTGCTGAAAGGCGTGTACGAGACCCTGTCGAAGTACCCTTACATAGCGCATTTTCAACACCTGAAGACCCTGCTCAGCACCTGCCAGGTGAGTGGTTGGGCAACAAGGCGAAAACTTGGGTGGGCCCATGATGAGTTGATTTTTGGAACAGGCTCTCATTGTTGGGGACACCACGGGCTTAGTAGAGGTGACTTCCGCGGCCTCTGCTGCTCTGATGAGCCAGATACCTCCCAGACATTTCTGCTCCACTGTGCTGAGGCTGATTGCGCTTCATGCGATATCTCTGGGAGAAGGATACTCTCTGGAAAATATCTGCGGAGGGCAGTCCATGTTCGCCACGCAGACCAGGACAGAGAATACGTTGCTCAATCTGCTGATCCCGTTGTTCCTGCGTGTCGGCACTGGGAGGAAAGGTTGGAACTTAAGGCTTCATGGTTGACTCTTCATGGTGTAACGGGTTCCCTGGTTCCAGATGTCCCCAAGTTGAGGCAGTCGGACATTAGCTTTGCGCTGACCACCGTTCTCAATACCCTCTGGCCACCTACCACCAAGTGTGCGCCCATCACGGCCCAGAACCTGAAGACCACCGCTGATGTGAGAACTGGTAGCTTGACGTTTACTGCGAGGGACACCAAGGTCCCCACCAAGATCTCCCTCACGCTCTACCAAGTGGCGTTTCTGGGTGGGTTAAGAGCTGGAACTAACTTACCTAGTCCATTTCTTCCACCTCCTTTTACCAAATTCCTTCGTTTCAGCCCTCAAGATCATGACCATCTGCTTCGAGTCCGAGCTGAAAACCGAGTGGCCACGGATCCTGCGCACCATGCGTCTTCTAAACAAGCGCAACGAGGCATCCGTCCATCTATGGAACTTCATCGAGTTCTCGGTGATCCATCGCACAGCTCTCTACATCCAGATGCTGCCGTTCATCGTGCACAAGATCGGCCAGCCGCCGATATCCGAGCACGAGAGAAACATGCAGGGCTCCATCCGGAGGAAGATCAACGGCGAGGCGATGCCCGTGCCGAAATCCCGAGGCACCTTGCTGACGGACCTCCTCAGGGAGCTAAGGGACCTGAAGAAGGAGATCGAGGATCGGAAATTCGGTCGGTGGAGCAGCACCCAGGAACTGATTCGTCCCACGATATCACGATTACCTTATTTATTTCTCTTCCCGCAGATGAGCTGCAACCAGAGCCGAAGAGGAGCCTGGTCGACATGCACCCAACGGCACCAAACGCTGCGCAAAACGCGAGCGACATTCCTCACGGACAGCGCACTCAGAGACCATCCTTGATCGACCTCCTCACCGGAGACCTAGGCTCCCGGACCCACGTGAATCGTACACCTGCCGAAACTCCATCGATCCATTCCACGACAACGCCGGCGCATCCTGGGACTCAGCCTGCTGCATCAGCTTCGGTCCAGCATCTAGCTCAGCAATCTGGGAAGCCTTCGGCCACGAATGATGCCCACGGGAGCCATCCCAGCCACGGCAGTCACACCGCAAGGGGTGCGTCCTGGAAAATGATTGACAGACTCGATACATTATTTATAAAAATTACATCTCTTTATCACACGCCTCTGGATTCCAGGCTCCGTGTCGAGCGGAGCCTCGTCCACTCTGAGAGGGAGTTCCGAGTTCTGCCAAGGAGAGTCGACATACGAGCAGCCTGGACCGACAGGTAAGTATTCACCTGTTGCGAGCGCTCGCGGAGCTCGCCGCGCTTCAACCACCAGGATTCCAGTTGACGCGAACCGCGGAATTCCCTCGAATTTTCGGGAAGTTTGGAGATCGCGGAGTTCCCTGAAATCGGCGCCAATCGGCCGGCCCAAGAGCGGTGTCCCATAGACGGCGCGAATCGCGAGCACCGACGAGTCTCGCCCTCGAAGACGCTCGGCGTCCTTGCAAAATGATATTACCAGACGCCGCCATCGCCTTACGCTTACATGTTACAAGAGCCGTTCTTGCGCGCGACGAAGAGGCAAACGCGCCCTGGATAGCAGTTGCAAAAGTGGGTCCTAAACGCACCTCGGTGATTAGAAGAAGCCTCGAAGAGGGCGCGTTGGCCTCTTCGTTTATTTCCGTGCGATCGACGCATTGATCATTACGTTGCTTCCATTGCTAGCTAGGGAAAGGAGGTAAGCCGATCGAATCTACACGATTCCTTTGCTATCACGATACATCCCCTGCGTGTCTGCATCTTTCGCTTCTCCGATGTCCCACGTTTCAATGATCGACCCCCCCGATGTTCGTAGCCCTGTACCTAGCCCCGTGCAGTACCTCCCCCATCTGTCTTTCTGTCTCCCCTTTCTGCCCTTGTCTTCCAGTTTAAGGATTTAGAAAGTGAAGTTACTTTCCCGCTAATCGAACACCGGTAATCGGATTGACAACCTCGTCCCTGGTGCGCTGCCAGACTTGTCGGGCTTCGGCCTATCTGCAATGGTACAAAATTCAAATTACACTTGCTCCGCTCCGAGAACTCGACGTTTACAGTGACGGACTGAATACCACGTATTCGGGTCGAGTTATTTGCCCATTGGGTTCGCGAAGTACATGTTCCGAGGAGCCGAGTAGACCAGTTTTCGAAAAAAAAAAAAAAAAAAGCAACGCGAGAAAATTAGGCGACGTCGAAGAGTCGCGACCCTGACCTCGCCAACGGACCTACACCGCCGACTGGTCTGTCCGATTGTGTGCGATGATCGTCTTTCCCCTCACGCTAGACGTTCGATGTGGCATGTTTCAGATAGATCGCAACCATCGTCTTCTACCGACGAACGTAACAATGTTAAGCCTCGTCCTAAATTACCTCAACAAAAGACGTTCAAACTGCGCTTTGTATCTTCCGTAGAGTATAGAAACTCGTCAGGTAAATCCCAAGGTCCCTGTACTGGTACGACTAGTGATGGTACTGTAGCAGCACCCTTGGAAGTAATTCCGCGAACCCGAGTGACCCCGTTGCACCCCCGGGATGTTCCATCGAGGGTGATGCCCGTCGCTCCGGGTCCAGGCGATGATCCATATCGTGAGGATCCTTATCAGGATATCAGTCGTCGCCCGGGATCGAGCGACGTGCGAGCCCTTGCTTCTCTCGTGACTCTTCGGCCTGCTCCCTTTTCTCCTGATTTTTATTCTGTCTCTTGCTCAGCATCTCTTTCCGCTCCATGGTGGCTAGTCGCCGGTAACCTTGAAAATTAATGGGGAATTAATTAAAGATGCATGTTATGGAATATCGAGACAGACCGGCGACTCGTTACCCTGCTTTACGCCCGCTTGCATAAAACGATTGCGCGTGTACAGGCATCAGTGGATACGGTCTCACCGACGAATCGTCCGAGTCGAAACGAAGGGTAGTTTAGCAGCGCCTAGAGCCCCCGCAGACGGCAGCATGAGTAGAGACGTAGACCAGCGAACGAATCTTTCCTCTGGGTAGCGGCATTCACGAGTACACACGCTCTCGCTCTCGCCTTCCCCAGGGGAAACCTCGACGAGCCAGCTCAGCATGAACAGCCCCGTCGAGGACAGTTCCGGAGAGACTCGGTTCGACAGGCCTCGATTACAACGCTCCATGGGACAAAGCAAGAAGACGTTCCGCCTGCGAAAGAGTCGGCGGACGCACGTCGAGGTATTCCTCCAGATCGTTACAAGATCTTGTACCCGAAGAGCTACCGAGCCAAGTCAGGACGCGCGACTCTAATTCGTTCCTCTTATAAAGTCTCAGGCATCGCAGGGAAACCCGGGCAAAGCGGAGACTCGCGAGAGTCAACTAGCCACACGAGTTGCGCCAGTAGCTGCCTCGACGATGACCTCGGGAACAATGGGGCCGGCAACAGCGGTGACAGAGCCCTCCGTCTTCAGCATCCCCTCGGACTCGTCTTCCATACGTTCAAGACGCAGTCTCTCGATTCGCCAGACTCCCGACGAGAGGACCAACGATAACGATCAACAGCGCCAGCATTCGGCTGCTCAACACCACTACCACCGGTACCACCATCATCATCATCATCTGCACCCTCAGTCGGACGTGTCCTGGGACGAGGACACGTCGAGCACTTCGGGGTACCGTGAGTCCTACAGCTTGCAGCTGGTATCCCTGGAAAGCGGCGCGAGGAACGTGCAAGCGCCGCCTCTCGCATCGCCGGATTTTAACGATATACCCTCGACCAGCAGCACCACGACCACCAATTACATGGGGTTCGATGGTAGCTCGCCTGACAGCTCCATAAACGGGAACGGGGCGACTGGCCCAATCAATGATGCCGTTGGTGCAGGCGAGAAGACCGCTCTTCTGACCCCAAGCCAAAGGGCTTCCTCGCAACATTCTCTGCTGATGGTGTTCCAGGCGCAGGATGAAGACACGTTGATTTAAACCGAAGCTCCGAGCATGGTCTTGTTAATGGTACTTGCTGGATACCAGGGTAACACGCGTAATGTCGCTTTGACGCTTTCACCACGGTAGAAGTGCCCAAAGGGAAGGGTTCGGTTAGCAAAGGATTCTGTCGAGAGGCGAAATGTAGATTCGGTAAATAGATATTTATATGTGAGAGTATAAAAAGGACTTTGTTGATAAACCGTACGATCCGTATTTAAATAGAATATACTCCACTGGAACGAAGCTTATGTCGATGATGGAGATTAATTCAGGGTTCCGGTAATTCGTTTGTGTGATGTGGAAGATCTACGCTTATGTCGGCCAAGACGTATGAAACCGCAGCGAAAAGGGCTGTTGCGAGATCCAGAGATGTGGGGTCTTCGACCAACATCGTATCCGCGTTCGTGTGATGGAACCAAAAGTACTTGTCATTTTTATTCCAAAGCGAGCCACCTGGGACGCCAGAATCGACCCAATCGCTGATGTCGGGCCCTGCGTTTGGGCTGCGAAGCTGCGTCGCATTCAGCGCACTTAGTAATCTGAGGAGATTAAAGAAAAATAAATGTAAAGGAATTTTTTTCTTAAAGAATTGTCGGCGGTTATTAAAACGATTCTTACCCCATCACTTGCTCCAGAATGCACTTGACCTTTTCCGTTCCCGTAAATTCGAGTCCGATAGGAGTGAAAGTGCCTATATCTGACTCCATGACGAACTGGAGATCTCGCACTTCAGCTTTGTGTGCCTCAATGTACTGACGAGCTCCGACGGTTCCCATTTCTTCGGCAGTCCACAGTATCGCCCTGCATCGTGAAGGTAACGAGTTAACAAATTAACAGTCTTTGGTCTCGAAAAGAATGTTTTTGTGGTCGAAAAGTTCCACCTTATTGTTCTTTTGGCTCGTAAATTAAGGAGGCGAAGAAGAACCACAGATGCCCAAGAAGCAAATGCACCTCCTCCGTCGTCCATTGCACCCTGACCAACGTCCCAGCTATCGATGTGTCCCGAGACGACTACTACCTTGTTTGGTTGTGCGGATCCTTTGATCTCAGCTACTACGTTACGAGACTGTGTAACTGGTAAGGTCCTAGCTTGCATCTTTAAATTCACCACAATGCGTTTGCCTAAAAATACAAATATTTGATATGAATATGAATTTATCATGCTGTCACATGACTATGTCGATTATAAAATTTGTGAATCTCCACACGTGTTAAATAGAAGTTATTAAAGGTGTTATAAATATACCTACCGCGCTGGAACATTCTGTGCAATAGTGTAGCATCTTCAATAGTAATGCAAGCAGCAGGTATTTTAGTAACATTGGCCTCGTAGGACATCATACCAGTGTGTGGCGTGTACAGAGAAAACGGAGTCACCGATCTGATCAAAACTGCTACCGCACCAAGTTTCGCAGCCTCCGAAGCTCCTCGACTTCGATACTCAACAGTTTCTGAATATGATACAAATTTTTCATTGTAGATAACAATTTTTCCTGGTATCTGTTGCATTAAAAAATGATACCTTGTTAGGTTCTTTTTTTGTTTGGAGCACGCCAATATTTTACTGTATTGCTAAGTTTCTATTACCTCATTTTTCAATTTTTTCAGATCATCGAAACTATTCACCACAACGGCTTCGGCGGTGATACCTTTCTTTGGTGTTCCGACGCTATATCCCAAGCCTAGCATTGCTAAATTTATTTTTCGGGGTTTCAGAACAGTAGCAGATTCCTGACCTCTGAAAGAAATATCGTATCGAGTCCATGTGCTTTAAAAAAAGTATATTAACAGTACAGAAATAATTCCCATACCTAACCCAATGAGGTACCTTGACAGTTTCTCCATGGACATTTTCTAGATTATAATTCTTCGAACGATTTAACATGTAATCTATCGAAACCTCGAGAGTTCGAGAGCCTGTGAATCTAGGACCAAAAGTGTCAACAAACAGTGCAAGTTCTTTCCATGTTTTGCCCTTAAACTTGCCAGCAATTGTCGCGTTTATTATTTTATTAACAATCGGAGAATAACTCTGTATTTCTTTGATCAGTTGACGAGGTAGATTACATTCACAATCGACATGGCCATTATACACATTAATAAAAAAGCCAACATATATAAGAAATATTATAAACGGAAACTGAATGATGCAAAACTTTAATTTGAACTTCATTTCCACCTTTACACCGACCAAACAACTGCGTACTTAATTCCAGGAAGTATTCCGCCAGGTTTTATTTACTGACAGGTCACAATGCTGCTTATCTTCGTTTTTCTACACGTTTATAGTTCCTACAGCCTTCATATTGTCAATCATATTTCAAGTTTTTTATTGCATCATAAAACGGTATTTTTTATAATTTGTATTTTCTATCAAAGATGAGTTGGGAGATTGCTCACGGGCAGGATCGTGCGATCGCATCCTGTGCTGCCCTCTGATTTCGTACGTTAGCTTTCACCGTTTTTTGCCCCCAAGGTCGGCGCAACGAATTTCTGATAGGAGCTCGCGCACTCGCGATGGCGGTACCATCTACCAGTCACCGTTGGCGGCTCACGTACTCGTGATGGTAATACCATGCAGCAGTTGACGGTGGTAGCTTACCTACGCTTACCGACACTGCTCGCTTTTGATGGTATGGGAAGAATACTCGCGTGGCGCCCTCTTTGACTTTACCCTTCACTTACGTTATTTATCTTCACATTTCTCATCATTAGGAAGCATTCTTTCCGAAAATTAATAATCTTTTTAGGTATTACTCGTCGGAAATGTCGTTTCCTTTGTATAATATACAATTGATTCACTTTCTTTTCGATACCAATTTTAATATTGACACTGAGATTGGCGCACTCGTATTGATACTTTCTAATCTCGACTTCTCTTTTACTTTAACACATAACTCAATTTTCTTCCGATAACAGTTTAACATTTTAACACTTTCAGCTTGATGTACTTATAACTCGATACTTTACACGTATTTATAATTATAATAATATGTAGTTTACTTTCGACACACTTCGGGTGCTCGCCAAATAAAATGTTGTTTTCAAATGGAGTATTTAAAGCGTTTTGGAGCGTTTGATAGATTTTCGAAGGTGATGAAACATTTTATGCAGAAGATAACGTCCTTGGTATATAAAATCTCTTGGGTCCAAGAAATACATACAACGTTACGGAATTTTAATCGGGCTACATCCAAGGTTTATTCAGACAATACACTGTTCTTACACCGTTGCTTAATAATTTCTTGCACCGAGGATCGTGGAGTATGGCTGTTCATTTAGTCAATTTCTGACAGTCAACAATCTTTTGTGCTTCGGCCTGGAAAAGAAATCGAACGTTCATGTGTTAACATTGGGTGAGAATGAAAATCAATGAAATGATACTTTTTTCCCCTTTTAAGGGAGGTTTTTCATTAGCCAGAATATTCGACCACCTGTTGCGTACCTGTATTAAATTATACAAGCCGAGCAACTGGTCCAGCGTTGGTCTACCTTGCGAGGAACACGGAGAATTGCCGCCTCTCGTCGACAAGATTTGACTTCTTTTTCCCCATCCGGTGGAAAAATTGAGCTGAGCCTCCACGTTAGTCACCAAAATCAAACATACAAGCAATACCACTGCGAGCAGACCAGACGGGATTTTGCGGCACCTAAGACACACATTCGCAACATTAGAACTTGATATAAAAAATGGAATAACAAAATCAAAGCGATGGAACCACGTCTCAACAAAACGTCATCAGAAATTCCCGCCGCGCCGAATTGACTCTCCGAAATATCCAACGTTCCTTTTTTTTTTTTTAATTATTTTCGGCTTTGCTTTGCGAAGAAAGTCGACGACAACTTTGTTTAGACGCACCACTCAATGTCTTGCTTCTTCGGGAAAAGCGTAAAAAATGTTTGTTATATTTTAGTTTAGAAGTACTAAACGAAACTTTAAAGCTGTCGGAACACTTCCTAATGGAGGCTTAATAAGACCTGGCGTTAACTCACATGTTGATAGCAAGTGATAACAACGCGTATCTGACGTTAGTCTCGCAAACTAGTGCCGGGATAAGAAAAGAGCAAGACCGGATTGCGATTGAACGGCTAGTCTGGTTCGTGAGGCGTTTTATACTTGAGAAGACATTTCCACCCCTTTCGTCCCTACTTGGGGTATCGCGCAAGTAGATACGGCAGAGTAAGGGAAGACTTCCTTGCAGGCTGGAAGGGTGGGATGGTCAGCTGAAGTATACATTTTGTCTAGAAAAAAAAAATATATATATCGGACAGATATGAACGAAAACCGATATCTTATTCGAGAGCCTTAGGGGCATATGAAGTACTAGCTCTATGAATGATCAGAGGTCAAGGCCCATAACGTAATTCATTAATAATATAAAACACTGAAAAGCGAGAAATGAGAGCGTAGGACATCTTGAATGAATGTCGCCTGTTTGCGCACTGAAAGTAAACTCAATATAAAAATGGAAGAATAAGGGCCCTCCATGGTATCTTGCATCCTTCAGATCGTTTCCAATCATATCTTGACGTCTATTGGGTCATATCTGGATCCAAGGTATATATTTATCTTTACCTGCAGCCAACATAATTGATAATTACACGAAGGGGTGTGTCAAAGAATTTATGTAAATCTCATCCGTGGGCGGTTTCTCGTCTGGCACTTACGCAATTATTCTACACATTACCTGTTATAATTGGATGGTCGGACGTGCGTGTGTGCGTGTCAGAGGCTTCTTCCTAATTTGCTGACCATGATAGCGCAGCGGGACAGAAACCTGATAAATCGGAGGGTAATCAATGGAATACCATTTGTATTTCCGCTGTTACGCATGGAGGCTTCGCTTCATTCATCCTTAGACACGTCGTGTCTTCGCCAGAAGGTCCTCGTCGAGATGTCGAGCTTGTAACGTAGCATTTATCCGATCTTATCAATTATTCGGTATCCTGTAAGAGATAGCAAAAGTCAGTTGAATCTCATGTTTATCATTATTTATTCCTGCAAAGGGAGTGTTACACATGACTTAGCTGTGCTAAGGATACGCTCTCGCGAAACCACGGATTTATCACTCGTTTCGATGGCTCGTTTCTACACACGCGGGTACAAGTATGTCGATGTGTAATAACGCACGCCCGCACGCAATCATTCATGCATTCGCCCTTATTAATGTTCCTTTGCGCTTCTCCCCCAAAACGCAAGAAGCTGCACTTCGTCCAGACCCGGAAAGACAAGTCCGTCGTTGTCCTAGAACATGAAACCCAAAGTCTCAAGACCAAGCAGCGACATCTCATCCTCGCGAACTCTCAGGACGTAACGTAGCTAAAACGGATCCGGAGACCTGGATCATCATCGTGTCCGTATATTTATCACTTCGAGGGCAGTGAACAAATTGAACGACACTCGGCAGTATACGCCAGAACGGCGTAGAAAAGTGTAAGACGAGGCATCCTGTATTTCGTTTCCTTTCTTTTTTTTTTTTGTTCAACTTTTCTATTTTTTTCCGGGATCCTCATATTACACCGTCTCGTCTTGGACAGTCTTCCCCTGAACGGAGAAGCACTGGAATGTGCGAGTTCCGGTGGTTCGAAAGTCCAATAACACCAAGAATCGGAAACCCAAATTGTCATCGAGAATCAGATACGTCCGAAGTTTTCGAAAATTCAGACACCCTCGGAGGAAAGAGAATAGCATGGATTTCCAGGAGAAATTCCAATCGTACTACGCGATGCAGCGCGGGCACGATGCAACTAGCGATGCAATTTAAATTTGGAGGACTTAGATTTTTTTTTTTTCTTATTTCGACGTACGATTTTATTTATATTTTAAAATGTACTGCCTCGCTATTCACTTTCCTTCGCAAGGACGCCTTAATCGCAGAAATCGCGAGGATATCGGTTGAGTAACCCGTGTTCTCCGTGACTTTGAGGGGAGAAATTATAAAATATTTTTATACGCTTGAATAGTCGACGATCGATTCGAGATGGGTTACCCACCGATTCCGCGTTTCTCGGTCTGGTAAAAAAAAAAATTCGTTATTCTAAATCATACGAGGTGCGTTCGTGTTGTCAGAGCTGAGCCAGATTTGTCTTTCGCGGCGCTTTTAATGGGCTGCACTTGCATCGGGACAAAATGCCGCAGAAATGAGCCTGAACTATGCGTTTGATTTTCGGAATTTTTCTATATTTGTACAATGCAAGTGCAGATTAAAGGCAATTATACGCGACTCTGACTGCACGTACGTGAACTCGTATCCCTCGCGAAACGCTCAAGTTAGGTACTCAAATTCAGCAGTGAATTTGTCACGAGTCGCAACGTTTATTTCCCTCTCGTCGAAAGTAACGTCTTTACTTCGACCTAAGTATTTATTTGATACAACTCATTGAGCGACAAAAAATCGCGGAACAAATGTTACGAGCTAAATTGAATTAGGCGATGGTATGTCGAGAGTGTGGCGGAAGTTTAGCGCAATAATTTCATATATGAGTGGAGGCTGACGTTAATGGTACTTCGAATAGCATCAAAGAAAGTGCACTTGAAGGGCTCGGAAGAAACAATCAAACATCTCCGCCTCCGGATGAAAGCCAGATAACTGTTTGTCGTTCTACGAACCGTTTAATTTTCTTTGGTACCGACGAAAAGAGATCACTTCGATCGAACCTCGAGTGCGAAACAAATAACTTAGAAGTCAATTCACGATCAATACCTACAGTAAATTCAAGTACAAGATCCAGTTTCACGCAAGTACGACGTCTTACTTAGGCCAGTAAATAGGGATTATCCGAAGAGCGTTTAGCCGCGCTTACGTAGAAACACGTAATAGATTGTAATCGCCCCGACTGGAATCCATAAGCCGCAAGAAAATGTTAAATTTAATCATCGAGGATCAGCTGGTAGCCGTCCATCCAGCTGAGGCAGGACAGAACAAATTCCGCTATATCAAATAACTAAATAATAATGCACGAGTTGTAAATGAACATTGCAGCATCAAGTTAGATTAGTATTGCAGATGTACCCATAATGTCGTGACGAGTTAATGTTCTGAATAACCGGAGTATACTGCTGGATACCATTAAATCCCAGGGAGTAATTTTTACACTTAGCGGGAAATGAAAACAAAGTCATCGTCGGTGCAGCGGGGTTTGATATGTCCAGCTTCAACTGTAGATTATTAATTGTCCATGCGATATATCGCTATCTAGCTAGCGGATCGTCCTACTGATACAGAGTAACCCCTCGCGAAACCGCTGTTTAACGCAGCCCCATTAATTTTGAGATCACACGCTTTCGCCTAATCGCCTCGCACTTAAATCTCGAGATCGCATGCATAGGTGCCTCGCATCACTTCGAGATGCATCCGAGGCCCACCTCCTCTCACGTTTCGGTGCTCCCGTATAATCGGGTCATACATATTCGAGCTATAAGCTCTCATTTAGCTGCGCTGATTTACAATGGCCAAAATAAATCCCGAAACGTCAGAGGTGTCCAATAAATTCATTAGCGGAGACACCTCGACGCGAGTCGCTCGTTCACGATACATATCTACACATATATAACGTCACTGTTTCAATGTACAAAAAGCTTAGAAATTAGAGTGAATATATATATATATTCATTTATATACGCCTATGAACGCCTATATGATATACTATACCGCTTAAATATGAAATGAAACGATGATGAAACAGCAGCCGCGAAAAATCGCGGCCCATCGGAGAGGGATACATTCGAGTAGGATTAAAATGAATTCGGATCGACAAAATGTGTCTCGTGGGCATCCGAAACTCATTTGCCGATCCCTTACGCGTAATACTGTGCCGATCCATGGATCGTGGATCAAGGAATTTCATAAGTAAGGCGCGCTATGGCACTTGACCTCGAACGCTTCATCGGGGTACCGATTCTCGAATCGTGTGCTATCTAACGCAAAAATGAACATTACCATCGTTATCGATTTTATGGTTCCGGAAGGTCGACTTGACCTAACGATTCATTTTTGCATGAGAAAGTCAACCCTAAATGGCGGTTCGAAAATCAGACCCGGAAGCGCTCGGTTCTTCAGGGTATATCCCGGGTATACTCGAATGCACCTCGGCGAAGGTACAAATTAACGTATAGAAATTGAATGTAAACGATCGTCAAACCCCAGAGAATGTACGCATAGTTGTGTATGCTCCTCCCGAGATGGTATTTATATGTTAATATTCCATACTCTATGTACATAGCGAACGATCGTCCTCGTGTGCCTACATTTCGCGACAAAATAATGTACATACGTGGACGTGCGCACGCAAGTATTACGTTTGTCTAATACAATGGCCTAGACGATGTTACACTCTACAATCGGTAATTCATTTACCACATCGCTCGCATTACCGTTCGCTCTCTCTCTCTCTCTCGTTCACGCTTTCATCCGATTAATAAAATATCATATAAATTAAATGTCACGTTCAACTGCTGCGCCGTGTAAACGCCTCTCTTACAACGTGGCTTTTAAGATCATGTCGCCGATTCCTCGTCGTTCGGTGTTATATCTATATTTTGTATAATATAATATATATATATTTATCTTCATATATATATTTATTTATGCATAAAAAAGCCTGGGACCTCGTAACGCAGGCGAATGCCAGGCTCGAGGGAAGTCGTCTCGCCTGCCGCCGTGGCGAGGGCAACGAAGACTGACGAATCTAATTAATCGCTTAATTAATCGTAAATCTAACGTTACTCTCGTTGCCTGTGCGCTATTCGATGAGGATCCACTTTCATGAAAGGCTCTCACGTTCGGTTTGAACGAGGCATCCAAATGCTCAAGGTAGTCTTCGAGGCCGGCGAGTCTCTAAAGTCAGTCAGCGTTTCGTAAAAGTTGAAAGCCCTAAGCTCACCTCCCCTTAAGTACAAATACGGCGAAGTCTTAGGCTCGCGCACTTCCTTGACATCGACACATAAACGAGTGCTCTCGTGCAGAGGGAGTATCCAGGGGATGATTCGATAATCGGGAATACATTCGTCTTCGCTCTTTAGGCGAGTCCCTGAAAAGCTCAACACCAGCTTTCGCTCTCGCGTTCACCTACGCCGTCACTTTCCTCGTCACTGGGATCCTCTCCGTACATGTCGGCTAATTTCCGGAACCTCGGCCCGAAGTTAGACAGATAATTGAAATTTAAATCACCGTCGTCTGTACCTGTGGAAATAACAGAGCAAGCGACCATGTAGTACTCTCCAAGCGACTCCGATTTAACTTATATCTATTTCCAAAGTATTTTCTGCCGTTGACTCGCTCCGCGATATTGAGTCATTATTTATCGTGCCGTTTGATTCGGTGCTAACGAGGGCGAAATGCCCCCGTGCTCCTTTTTTCTCGGCTCGGATGCCCCGAGGTGCAAAACAGCGCATGCGAATAAATTGAATTTTACGGAACGGCAATCACAAACAAAGGTGACACTGCCAACGAAGTGCTCTATAAAACATGACGCATGCGGTATTAATGTGGTCCGTATACATCGGATATTCATTACTGTACAAATGTACAGCAAACGTCTGCTTTATCTGGATCGGTGTTGCGACGCGGAGCGCACATTCATTTAAACTTTCCGCCAAATGTTCCGGTTACTTCTCGCGTTGGTACCCGAACCGATGTTTCGCTTCGCTTGTCGTTTATTAATTAAAAACTAGTAAACTAGTGAAATGTGTCTTTGTTTCGACCGAGTTTGAGGGTATGGAGCACTGGGAATAATGCATATATGTACTTACAGGATGCTAAGGACGACAAGGAGCCATCCGAATTGCCTTCGCCCTCGTATGCGTAATGCCTGACGTCGTCGAAAGGATTCGTGTCAGGATCTTTGTCACAGCTTTCTTTTTTACCGTCCAGGAATCCGCAGATATCCGGGACTTCGTCGGGAGCTGTGGAAATGAATGATAGTTTTTATCATTCAAAGGTCAAGCGTAAGCTACAAGATCATTATACACGTATAAAACGTGGAATTTACCTCTTCCCTGAAGACCAACTGGAGCTATTTTTGATTCTATCGGCGGCGCATCGTATATCGACCTTAAAACGTTAAGGTCATAGCCAGTGTCAACTTCGCCACCGCCTTCATCTTCATAGTTGATAATATTTTCCCTAATGTCGTCCATATCCTTAAAGAGGTCGTCGGTCTTTCTTCTATGAACAACCACTGCCAGTAAAAGTATAAGCAGAATGGCTATGCATACTAAAATGGCTACCAAAAAGTTTGTGTCAATTCCGAATGATACCGCCACTGCCATCCCATGGTCACACCCTGGATCGGCGTTTCTGGATAGAACTGGCATTCCCAAGTTGTACGTCTAAAAAGAAAATTTATATAATAAATATTTCCAATATAAATATTATTTGGAATTCCACTTATTCCATAAAAATGCTCATTGACGATAGCGATCCCTACGTTTCCATTGATGGTCATGTTGCGGATGCATCCAACGAATCCTTTGTCCGATGGTCTGTGATTCCATCCTAATTTCGAAGCTAAGTGTGCCAAGTTAGACAAGGTACCCCCTACTTGTAGAGGACTGTTCACGTTCAGGAACTCGTTCGATCCTTGCGGAGCAGTCAGGCTCATGCAAGCCGATATACCACAGTTGTCCACTTTCATTTCAATGGTCTGCCAACGAAACGTATTATTAATTCATATAAACCTCCCAGTTTATCAAAGACAAACGGAATTTAATTTATCCCCGACCACTTACGGTTTTCGTCCAATAAACGTCTACTCTGTGGCTCTTGCCGTCGGTTAATTTAATTTGTTTCTGATCCAGCTTTACGGTACCAGTGCCATAATCGACGTAGAGAACCGCGTAGCCATTTTGGATTTCCAGAGACATAAAATCTTGAATACCGAGTTTAGGACTGTAATTCATCGGTCCAAAGTAAAAGACCAATCCGTGATCCACCTGGGGCGTTAGTTCCAAACCTTGAAAAATCCGAGAAAAATATTGAAGCAACTGGTTGGATGATTATATGGGGACTGATTTTAATTTTACTTCTACAGGAATTTAAGAATCCTCACCTAAGTGTGAGTCGTCGCAGGCTTGTCCAGGTGGAGGCATAATGGCCCATCCATCTCCTCGGAACCCGATGCCCAACAACTCGCACCTTGGGCCTTCCAGATTCGGAGGACATTCACACCTGTCTGCCGAAGGTGTTCCCCCGTTCAAGCACACGATAGGGTCGGCAACGTGACAAATGCATTGAGGATCAACGACTGCCCGGACTCCAACAAAGGAGCTGGTGTTGGTGTAAACCGGATAAGGCACCGAGCTGGCGTTCAGGATGCTGCGACAGGAATTGTTGCAATGGAGCTTCTCAAAGAGACACTCGTCGATGTTGATCAGAAGCATTTCGGCCTTCATTTCGTGCTCGATCTCCTTCGATTTCTGAGCAACGATGGTGTTCAGCTTCTCAGGGGCGTAGTAAGGTGAACCATGAGCCGAGAATCTCACATCCAGCAGGGATTTATTATTGTAGTGCGGGGAGTGAAGGACGGTGAAGACATCCACGTTCTCCAGGGAGGTGTTCAGGATGGACGCCAGCCGTTCCTGAAGAGCGTCCTTCTTGCTGACGCCGTCTGGATCCGGAGCCACGAATTCCTCAGCCGTGATACCGAAGAACCGAATGGATCCCGACTTCATGACCGCTTCTTCGGGTATCTCCTTGACGGTGACGTTGACGTATGCATTGACTTTGTGGAAGGGCACCAATGGGCTCTCCTCTCGGACGACGAATTTCAAGCTGAAGGTGTCGTTGGAAGTCCCAGAGAGCAAGGTGATCATGCCCGTTCTGGAATCCAGGTAAAAGCCGTCGTGATTCGCATGTGGGGCCCACTCGAAAGACTTGTCAGGTAGATCCCAGTCATCCGGGTCGTTCACGTATACTCTTCCGATTTCCGTGTTGGGCGCTTGGCCTTTGTAATTGTACACGAAGATCGAGCTCGATCCGTCCTCCATGGCGTTGTCGTTTCTGTCGCCGATAATGACGGTCAGGGTGGAGGTTCCGGTCATAGGGGGAATTCCGCTGTCCGTTATCGCTATGGGGATCTCATAGCTCTTCCGCTCTTCTCGGTCGAACACCACTTGAGCGTGCAGACGAGTGCCATTGATGGAGAAATATGTCAAGATCTCGATGTCCGCGGACTCGACGATGGCGAACTTGAAGGGAGGGCCGTTTTTTGTGGAGTCGTAGTCCCGTGCTTTGAGCTCCGTTATGTTTCCCGGGGGCTCGTTCTCGTACCAAACAACGGGATGGGGCATGTCCAGGAATGGAGCGTTGTCATTTATGTCGATAAGAGTGATGTTGACCATCACCAGCTCTCGAAGAGCGGTGGGCGAGCCGTCCTCGTCGCGAGCCATCACGATTACGGTCCAGATCGGATAACCATTCGGCGGATCTCGATCCAAGGGCTTTTTCAGAGTCATACATCCGGTTTTATCGATTTCTATCAGCGGCTGCTGATCGTCCTTGACTATGAAGTAGGCGATGTGCTGGTCCACCGAGCGATTCTTAATATCCGGGTCGTACGCAACCACTGTGGTGATGCAGCCATCGACCAGCTCCTCTTCTAGTATGGTAGGATTGGTATCAAAATCCTCGAACACCGGAGGATTGTCGTTCACGTCTTCTATGAAAATCTTCACTCCTGCCGTGTCCTCGTAAAGCCCGTCGAAGGCTCTTACGGTCAGATTGTATTCGGTGATTTCCTCGTAGTCCAACGGCTTGTTCACGCGGATCTTTCCCGTGGTTCCCTCGATGTAGAAACTGTTATTGGTGTTTCCGGAGATAATGCTATACGTGACCGGACTCGCGGTATCCGAATCCTTCGCCTCGACCTCGGTTACGAGGGCGTTTATGTTGGCGTTCTCCAATATTGAGTTCGCGGTGTACTGCTTCTGGGTGAAGTGAGGCGCGTTGTCGTTCTTGTCGGCGATCGCTATTCGGAAGACTTGTTCTCCTTTGTTGTGTTCTCCACTCTTGAAAAGAGCGCTCGGCGAGTTGTCGGTCGCTATCACCTTGACGTTGTAGGTGTCTTTGGTCTCCCGATCGAATTTCACCTTGGTCGTTATATTCCCCGTGTACTTGTCGATGGCGAAGAACTCCTTGTTGTCGAAGAGCTCATAAGTGACCTGCGGAGAGACGTTGGGATTGAAATAATGGATTCATAACATACAGGGGACTTAGACGGTATCGATTTAAATGGTTTACCTGGTTGTGCTCAGGTGTGCCATCGGCATCGATCGCCAGAACTTGCATAACCGGAGCTCCTGGCTCTTCGTTCTCCAAAACACTACCTTCCTTCATTTCTCGAAACACGGGGATGTTGTCGTTCACGTCCAACACTTGGATGTTGATGGTAGTCTCCGCGGCCAGCTGATGTGCATTCTGGACGCGAACATTGAAACTGTATTCCGTGTTGCTCTCGTAATCGAGATGATGCGAAAGCTTAATGTCCGCCTCTGTGTTCCTCGTGGTCTCCAGCCTGAAATGTATTCATATATTCTTTTATTCCCCTTCTTGGTCGTTAATTTATTTAACGTCTAATTTTTCCGACCACCCACTTCGGAACTACGAAAGTTAATGCGAGGCTTGCAACAATAGGGGGGGACTCGCTCAAACGATGCTCTACCTAAACGTATTTTTCTTGTTAGTCTGCTCCGTTCTCCCAATAACGAGGTCAAAGATCAATTCCGGGTGTTCTGGGCTATTGGAAACAGCTTTCAAGTGAACAATGCTCGCGTCGAAGTCGCTGAAATTTTCTTGCAGCCTGATTGGCTCCTCTATTCTTGGCAGGAAGGACGGCGCTTTCTTGTTCGACTCCACGACTCGGATGTCGAGGTCGATCACACTCGATTTTGGAATCTCTCCACGATCTCTGGCGATGGCGGTCATGCTGAACTTGTAATCCGGGCTCCTCTGAAAGACACAAAATTTATATAAAACAACCCTCCATTCTATAAAAATTAAATCAGCCCTCTATAATCCGACATCCTTCATGTGGAAATAATTTATAACCGATAAACAAATTATCTTCTTGGTTACAGAGAAGTAGTACAACAATGAAGAGGTCCATCAAGTTCTGTCGGAAAGATCAAGACGTGACAAATAAATTTCAAAGTTTCTTAGCGTTCTAGGTTATCGTAGTTTAACATTGTCTCCTTTTTGGACAGGAATAGGAGCCACGTACGTCTATGGTCTTGTTGAGGAAAATGACTCCCGTTTTCTCGTCGATCCAAAAGTAGACCCCATCTTCCGGTCGTTTAGGCGAAAGGCTGTATATCACGACGGAATTGTTCCCATCGTCGATGTCTGTCGCCGAGACTCTCATGACCTCTCTTCCTGGTGGCAGATCCTGAGGTACGGACTCCGTGTACGCCTGTTGAAAGATAAATTAACAATCGCGTTAAACAATCGCTCCTCGTCCTACGTATCGAACAAACATGCTGCTCGGAGGTAGCTTCGTGCACGAGGTGCATCGTTCCTCTAAAATAACGCATGCCACGGTGCATACACTTAAGAATCTCGTGTCCACAATTTTCCTAACTACAATTGATCGCCAACAAGTAATCTGCATCGTTATCTCGAGTAAAGAAAAATTTACCGACCGCGAGAACAGCATGCCACAGATGTGGGAGTTCACCCCTTAATAACGTTATCAATCTTCACCGCTTAACGATAACGCGTTTCCTTTAGAAATTGTCAAGTGAATCGCTATATAAGATACATTACGAAAAGGCATGCGCTACTCAACATCCCTGGTTGAGAAAAGCATCGGAAAGAGGAAGCCTGGAGATACGATTTCTCTCTTTCAACGATACCAAAGATCAAAGGAAGGAAGAAGGACAAAAGTCTACCCATAATGCGAGCACCGCCAGAGTTTGCGCATAACGTGTACATTAACATTCGCTCGGCATTGAATTCACACGGAAAAATCGAGACCAACCTTCGACGAGTATCCCGGACCGCCCTAAGATGGGAAAATCGAAGCAGAAAAGTGTTAATGACGTACTCTGCAAGTTCGCCATAATGGCGGATTGCGAGTCTATAAATGCGTCTCTTCGTGTTAGTAAATTAAGAGGTTCGTGCAATGGCGTTGCAGCATGTCATATGCTTAGCCATTAACGTTTCATTTGATTTTCCTCGTTCTAGGGAAATACATTACCACTTTGTCGAAGACCGGCGCGCTGTCATTGACGTCCTCGATGGTGACTTTGAAGGTACAGACGTCATGTAACTGCGGCCTGCCATTGTCGGTTGCCAAGACTGTCAAGTAAGCTTCCTTCTCTCTCGCAGGCTCGTCCCTGTCAAGAATCTGAGTCGTCCTGATTTCCCCGGTCCTGTTGTTAATTTCGAATTTGAGTTTCTCTCCAGGCGCCGTGACGAAGCTGTACGTGATGGTTCCTGAAAAGGGGTTCAATGTCATTCCTGAATTTGCATTCGGGATTTTTATCAGAAAGGGGGTTTAAACGTTATTACTTACCTCCTTCTTTCGGCGGGTCGTCATCTTTTGCGTACACTTGAGTGACGAGGGTATTCGGCTCCTCCTCTTCCTTAACCGTTGGTGCGTAATTCGAGCAATTCGAGAAGACCGGCTTGCGATTGTGGTTCAGGCCTTGCTGGTACTGAAAGCAGACAAAACGTCCGATTTATTTAGATTCTGAAAACGACGTTAATTATTCGCAGCCGATCCAAATCGTGCGTGGCGTCGATTGATACGCGGAGGAGAGCGCAACAATGGCCTCCATTGATTCGCGCTATCGCGAGACCGTAAGAGACTTTCGGCCCCGTGTAATTCACTCGGCATTCCTCCCTTAGATTGATCAAACGTCGACAGTTAGAGAGATGCATCTTTCTCCGGGCATGGTGAAACCCGATCGAGGGAAACGTATCGATAATTGACTGATCCGCGAGCTCGGATAGGCTATCGGCCGGCACTCCGGATAATGCAATTACGACGGAACTGGATGTAACGAGAAAACGTCACCATCGATCTTCCTTCGGAGAACCTAGACGAGCGTCTCCGCGCCACTTTCTCGAATTGTTCTTCCCCTTTTTCTCTTTTTACCCCCTTCTGTGTACATTAGAGCGAGAGGGCTCGAGCGAAAAACAGGGAGGCCAGGAAAATTAGAGCGCGTCCACCGAGAAACGCGCTTAATCGTCTAAACTGAATAACCATATATTCCCCGGGTCTTAAAAAATACTTAAAATACAAACGAAGTGGTAAATTAAAATATAAAACTCCCTAAAATAAATACTAAGTGACAGTGATAAGGGTGTGCGCATATCACAATATTATTATGCTTCACCGAATAGGCATCTGAAATTGTTAATATTCTTTACTGTGTGGATTCTGTATCTCGATCCTCAAGTTTTAATTCATTAATAGCGGGTTAATAGGAGATATTTATTCTATCGGTACAAGGACTGATTTCAATTCTTATGTGACCGTGAATGCATTTAGGGGGTCCTGAAAGATGCTGTCGGGAAGCCATGAATTATCGAGAAGGCGGAGAAAATCGGGGAAAATTCCGGGTAGGTCGGGAAAACCCTCCGAGTGTCTGGAGAGACGGGATCGAGGAATGCGCGTGGAATGCGGGGGAAACGCTCCGGGTTTAGCCCGCGAGCCTGACACTAAGGGCGAATCCCGGAAAATTATTTAATGCCCTCCGAAGATCGCGCACCCTCGTTCCGAAGTAAAACATTACCGCAGCGAAATGCCGGTTTACACTTCGCCCAGGTAAATATTTAAACCCTCCGAGGAACTTTGGGCGTTTCCATTATCAGGGGCCCGGAAAACCGCGACCTGCCCCAGTGCTATTCAACGACGATCAATAAGAAATCGGCATGCACTTACCACGGGCTCCTCGTTGTTGTAGAATTGCGTTTTCGCGTCCAAATGCCTCGAGTGCCTCAGCCTGGTCGCGTCACCTGGAAATAAAGAAAGAAACTCCATTAAAAATGAAGAGAAACCTCAAAAACATGGGAAATAAAATTCGCCTTCGAGGGTACCGCCCGAGTGCACTTTCGGTCTGAATGAACGAGTTTTACCGGACCGCGAAATTTTTTATCACTCCCACAGGAGAGCGAATCAATTTGCCGAAATGGCACTGGTAAAAAATCAAAACCGAACAATGTGCGATTTACTCTATAGGTGCATATCGCACCGCTGTGTAATATCTAGTCTGTGATATAATCGTGGGGATAATGTACTATATTATAATGGAAAAATTTCCCGCGCGCCTTCATTATTGCTAACGAGTGCACCGCTCGAAGTCGAGTTATCCAAAAACATATGAGCATGTACTATGTACTCGGTAAATTCGTCAGCATTACTCGAGGTTACGTAGAAATGCAGGAATGGCCAAGGATAATCGGTCGCATTTGGGATATGCCTTTACCGTGGTTTCCGCTAACAAGGGACTGCAGTCCGCGGCAAATAATGAATTTTAAACAAGGTCGGGGAAGGAACGAGTGTCCCCGATCCTTTCCTTGTTCGCATTATCGCCTCGAACGTCGTAACCGTTAAGTGACTTAATAAATTACGGTAACTCGATAGTTCATAACTGAACCGTCGTAAGCCCCGGTGCTCGGAGCCCTCCTAAAACAACATCGTAACAGCACTTAATTCCTGCATAAATTTCCGGCCATTATGATGTTGTTTCGCGGAAACTGGCATTTACAACTTTTCGACTAAGAATATCGTGGTGTTACCATGATTTATTCATCGAGGCGCCCGGAAGATACCGGGCTTTTACTCGCCGATAAAAAAGACGTCGTCTGGGGTCATCCCGAGGATCTGATAATTTATTAACAGGGAGGGAAAATGATCTCCTCGAGGTAATCATTTGTCAAGGTCCCTCAATCGTAAGCAGCACTTGGGCGCCGTTGGGTCGGGGCAATTTTGAGCATTTTCGGAAAACCGCGGGTAAAAGTCCCCACCGAGCGGAAAAGCTCAAAGTGCTTAATTAGCGAGCCCGGGGCAAACGATCAATTTCGAGGCGAATTTCGGAATTTACTTTGGCGACCCTTTTTACGAGGGAAATCAAAGGAGGCGATAGAGGGCCACTTAAAATCCGAGAGCAAGGCCGCCGCTTTTCGTGAGGTAGGGCAGTTACCTTCGACCTCGTGCTTTAGGACTGTCCCTCGCTTTTCCTTTTTCACCTCGGCCTCAAGAAAGCACTGCGCCACGGGAATCGCATCTAAATCGAAGTATCAGCCCCAACGTTCGTACAGGTGCAACATTTCGGAAATAAGGGAAGAGGAAAAGAGGGAAAAAGGGCCAAGGAGCTCTCGGGTATTCCTTGGCTCTCCTTCACGAAATTCCTACCGAAAAGATCCCCACTCTTTTGCAGATATAATCCGAGAAAAGTGGGATGCTTTCAGGATTCCCAGCCGAGAGCGATCCCGGGAACTGTATTTACTGTATTTACCGTTGGCTATATATCGGCGCGTATATCCTATAAAGGTATATATAGGTTACCCCGGCAGCGAGTCGTGGAACGTTTCCGCCAGAAGAGCGATTTCTCCGCCTTGGAATGCAAATTTCGAGCCCAGAAAAAGGGCATCGGCCGATAACTGCGTTATCCGACTTTCTAAACCATCCACCCCCGAGTGAAAATGTTAACCCCACCTTAAACCTGCTCAACATAAATAAATAAATTCCTCCATCCTACATTTAACATAGATTAATGCTTACTCCTATCCAACAAGTAGAAGAAATAGAAGAATAAAAGTGAAATATATTAAAATGTCGTTGATAAATATGTACCATGTATAATTGCAAGAAACAAATATATGTTCTTGAGAAGAGAAATTGACGTGCTTGATTTAAACGAATTTAATTTATTCTGACATTTCTTTGAGTCAGCCAACCTCTTCTTTTTTTAAAGGTGTAATACGAGCCACTCTGTATTATCTGAAACCCCATTTAAGGTGTATTATTAGAGCCTTTAGCTGGAATAAAAATTTCAACTCGAATTGTCTTTATTTATACGTGCATCGATCGCGCCCTCTAGCGATCGATTGTGCCCGATTAAGGGCCGGGGAAACCGAGGGCAAAAAGACGGGAAAATGTCGAGGAAGGAAAAGAATCGCGTCCTGTTAACGATTCATCGATGGAATGACGCGAGCTCGCGCCCATCCATATGGATGAGCTCCTCTCTCACGGTGGAGGCGCTATCGTTTATTCGCGCGAACGCGCTTTTACTCTGGCGGCAACGACAATGGCAGCGCGTGCGACATGACTTCTGTCAATAGTCAATGGCCCCTGTAGATCGAGGCATGCACGTCGCGACATACGCGTACTCGCGAGGCCGAAGAGTACGCGAGTACGCGTACCGCAAACCCCGACCAATGTACCCGACGATATTTCAATGGCCACTTTGCGGCCTCGCCAAAACGACGTCCTGCCATATGGATTATCGGCCGATTTAAATCAGCTAAATGTTCCCAGAAAAGTGCGAAAAATCCCTGAGATACCTTGCAGTTCGAGAGATAACGCAAAAATGGAGCAGAGGACAAAAAAATTGTATCGCCAATTTTAGATAACCTTCCAGTCGATAAAGCATTCGATACAGATTTATTTTTGATTCGGTTGTTTGCTACAAAGAAAAAATAAATGTTCATTGAAGCTGAGAAATATTATATTAATTCGGGTGAAAAAAATTATTTTAATCAAATTCCGTGAAATTAGGAAAATTCGATCAAGTATTTTCCTGCGTGTAGGGTAGACAACTGGATATTGGAAATAATTGGGTTCAATGTGGGCGCCATTGAGGTGATTAGGAGATGATTAAATTTAGCGTTATCAGGGTATCAGTGTACGAGGTGGAGATAATTAAGTTTAGTGGGTGTTATCACCGAGACGGGATGATTCCGGGGTAGTGGCGATTATTCATCGTTAAACGTTAATTCCGGTAGTTTTTCGTGAAATCCGTGACCTGTTTCGCGAAAAGGGAACTCGAAAGGTCGTAATTAATTGAATTTGATTTAATTAAAATTTGTTCCTGGCAAATTTTAAAGTTCCCGGGGAGTATGTACGCGATCTGGAGCACAGGTATATCTACGGGGATGCATGTAGGTAACGTATGTACGGGCTTGCGTGTACATAGGTATGTGCCAGGTACACTTGCGATTAATGTACTTCAATGGCCACTTTGCGACCGGGCAAAGTAGAGGCCCGGTACGCAAGTTATCGATCATTCGGTTTGCGAGTCGACGTCGGGTATCGGAGAAAACACGACGGCCTCTCCTTGTAACTTTTCACACCGCGACATTACCTCTGATTTATGTCAAAATCACAGGCTGATAAAACGCGGACGTTCGATACGACGAATTACCATCGAAACGGGTGCTTCGACTGCGCCCTTGGTATGAGTGCATGACACGATTTTGTTTCCACGTTCCATAAAAATGGAGAGGAAGGAAAAACAACATGGCTTCTAAATTCGATACATAAAATTACTACAATACATAAAGTCCCACGGATAATTCGACGTTCGCTTATCGAGGCCGGAAGCAGAGCTAGGCATTACATTTCTAGCTGAGCGTTATAATTCTAAAGCTTTTCAAGAATTCCTCGGGACATGACGTTACCGACACCTCCATTTCCGGTATTTCGGGAAGGCGGAACAAGGAACCTCCTGAAACTTTCAGACGTGTATATCTGACCGATATCTTAACTCCTCGGTATTTTCGGCAGGAGTTGGCGGAAGAGCTCTGAGAAGCCCGTGTCTAAGACAGGGAAATGATATTTCAAGCCGGAAAGTAATTGGCCATTATATCAGAAACGAGATTCCGGAAATCAGCCGTGCCCCGAGTCGAACCTTCTCACCTGAATCGTGAATTAGGCTTCAGGCCTAACTTCTATAAATTGGAATACTTGAAGAGTCGTACCGAGATCCCTGTCGGCGAATTGAAATGATAAAAATAATCAGAGGATTTAAATGTTCACCTGAGATCGATAATTCCTCCCCGGCCCTCTCCCTAAAATCCAAAGGTTGACTCTGAAAGTGGGGAATTTATTCCGGAGGAATTATTTATTACTTCCAGAATGAACAGCAACGAAAAAAAAAGATGCCCTGCAATTATTTCAGCCTTTCCTGGTACTCTACTTAATTTTCTCAGAGAATTAAAATCTGCCGAGCACATTTGTGTGGCTTCGAGGAGGGAGTCGGGTGGGCAGTCCTCGAGGAGGAGACCCGGGAATTATCGGACCTTTCGGGGCCGGAACTCCGACACGTCGAAGAAGTTACGGAAGAGACGTGACCGCCTCTCCGCGCGAATTCCCCGGAAGAGTCGCCGGAAACTTTGACGTTTACATCGAGGGGGGGGCCGAGGCTCACGGAAATTTTCCATTTCCCCTGTACCGTTTTATCGGCAACTCGGGCGGGACGAGCTGAGAGGAAAGTTCTACTCGGGCACTCCTCGCGAATATTCTCCCCCGTACGTGGCCGTGTAGGTGAGCAACAGGGATCGATCAACGTGTCCCAGAATCGAGGGTCGTGTCCGACTTGATGTATGATTTCGTATCGAGTCCAGGACGGAAGTTGCCCGAAGAAATCGGGCCGTCCGATCGGCTTTCCTCGCGGAATGCGTGAAATTTCAGGAATGCCCGGGAAATCGGGAGAGCGCGGTTCGATTAAACCCATTATCGGTGGAAACCCCGTCTTTGGGGCGATAAGCCACGTCCAAAATTTCCATCCTGCCCGTTGACAGGTGGCTTCAAGAGAGACGCATCGATCCCACCTGTACAACGAGGCACGATGGACTGGACAGAGGAACCTGCCAATAACTATCGATGCATAACGAACTTAAAGTGGCGTGCCTTATAAATATCAGTCGATACGTGGATTTTGGGTCAATGAAGCCGCCCTGAATTTTCCAAGGCTTTGTAAATGCAGCCGGAAATGCGGGGGCGGTTCGCTCGAAATGATGTGCAGCGAATCGAGCACTGTTCGTTAAATCTTGACATCATGGCCCTTTTGGTTAGTCGGCTCTGAAAGCCGCCATCTTCCTCGGCACGAGCCGACTCAACGACCCGTGAATTTATTCATCCTTTTTTATATTTATTTGTTTATCATCGCCCTGCAAAATTCTACGCAAAATGCCCTCCTAATAAATTTTACCGAGATATTAATAATTTCCGTTTAATTCAATTTTCCATCCTCTTGCTGATTGGTATTTCACGTTTATTTATCGGTATTCCATAGCCTTGTAAAATGCGATGCGGAATTCATTCTCTGTACATTTTGCCGAGGAAATTGAGGATTTTTTGGGGGATATTTGTTAATTAGCAATGCGCATGAGAGGCACCGGAATGCGACGTTTGTGGGCAGATTCGAGACCGGGGAAGTCAGAGTCTTCTTCTTGTGCAGAAGTTGATGCAAGAGACTTCGCTAAGATGTACTCAAAGCCCTAAGTGCGAATATCAGGCTCAAGTTCCCCTTGCATCGCACATAAGAGGCTTTTCGAGTGTAGTTATCGAACGATTAGTGTACAGGCGATGAGCAAACGTCTAGGTTGCACTAGGTCAGCTAATGCACTCGCGCGTGCGGCCGAGATGCAACTCCCTATGCAGCTTCAGAAATATCCTCGCGCTTTGCTAGCGCCGACTTATATTATCGTATTTTTCGTAAAAAAATTCATTCCTCGTGCCTGCAGGAAAATACAACGAAGAAAACAAAGACTCGGTATCGCCATTTCTCGGTGCAATCGAGACGTCACCGTGCAATCGCGCCGAAGTGCATAAGAAAAAGGGAACATCGATTGCGCGTATTTCCACCTTTTTTTTTTTTTTTTTTTCCCAGTCGGCGAAGTGTAACGCGAAGGTGAAAAGGGATACCCGAGGCAATTTCAAAAGCCGTACCTTTTGCATTTCACGGTAAATGCATTGCTTATCGATGTACCGCAAAGTGCATGCAGCGTGCGGAAGCAAAATGCACCGAGTGACAATAACAGTGATATTCAAAGAATATCGAGGTCACGGCCTTAAGTTCGCGTTTCCAATTTTGCGGAAGAGTCAGGCGGCAAAGCGGCAATAAATTTATCAGGGAATACACGACGACGGGGAAATGAAAAATAAAAACGACACGATTAAATCGTAAACGGCCCGACTTTGGGAAGGGTGATGGAATTAAAAATAAAAAATAAACATCGGGCACGATTAAACCGTAACCGACGCGATTGCGAAGGCACAGGTCGATGCACAAAATTGCGGTTTTACGCAAACCAAACGAAATAAAAATAAATCCGAGGAAGGAGGGCCGCATAGCTGCATCGGATGCAGCCAATGCATTCGCTTAACGACGCTGGAAATATAAGTCCGGATGTAATTTCCAAAGCACACCGAAGACCGTGTACACTTTTTGAAAAATATATGCCCAACGTACAATTACAAGCCGAGGGTGAAGGATGGAATTGTTGAAAGGCTAAATTTTTAGAATATTAATGGAGGAAACATTCAGGGAAACTCGAACGGTTGTTCGACTCATCCGACGACGTTACGGGGCCACTTTTCGCGGAATTTCCGCACTAAAAAAAAAAAATATGAAAATGGGAAAACGCATAGTACTAATAAAATCCACATCGGCATTCATCCCGGTATAAAAGGGCAGGAAGACGACCGAGACAATTTCAAAAGCCACGGCGAGTGCACTTCAAAGAAAAAGCCCCTCATCGAGCGGAGTGCACTCGCGAGAGTAATAGTCATCTTGAAGCGAAAAAATAAAAAGAAAAAACGTCCGGCGGTATATCTGTTAGCTTCGCACCTCGAGGGTCGTCACGACCATAAAGAAGAGAAGAAAAGCCAAAGAGACAACGTAGAGTCGAATTGGGATTTTTAAATCGTCCTGTCATGGCCTCGCGTGAAACGGCGAAAACTGCGCTCGAGAAACAAAAAAAAAATCTCGATTTTTCTGAATAATATACAGGGTCTCTTTGCAAAGACAAGGATGTGAAAAATGAATAAAGACAAAGGGTAATATTTCGGGGATTAATCCCAAGGGGGCTTTGAATCGCCAATTAGCCTCCCCGTCGCGAAACCCCATAATTCCTGGATATTTAGCTAATCGTTCGACATTCGACATTTTTATCACCCCGCCGGCGCTGCCCGTGTCGGGATAAATTTTCATCGCGCCACTCGCCCGTGAAATTCGACAGGGCGACTGGATTTCCCGAAAAGTGAAAAATAGGATGAAGGCTCACCGACCAAAAACGGAGAGGGAGAAGAAAAAAATTGGACAACGCGATCGGGCCGATTGCTAACGCGACCACTGTGCGTCGACGGTTTTACCCAATGAACGGGAAAACGGGAGAAAAATCGGCCGAAAGAAAAAATACGGCACAACGCCGTATCTCCCCATACGCGACATGCATATGCATGCAGGCGATGCACCCGCGATCCGAAATGGCGGCTGCATGAACGAGAAACGAGAGCGATGAATCGAGTTGTCAAAGTTATCGGGGCTCGTGGTTTATTGAATATACCCGGGAGCCGGAAATTCGAATTTCAGAAGACCGATCCAGAGATCGGCGAAAAGAAATCCAGAGAAGATGACCAGGAGATCCAGAAGAACATTTGAAAAAATCGAGGGAGACTATTCAAATGAAATGAGATGCATAACAATTCACTCCAAATTGCGAGTTCAACCACGTAATTTCCCAGCACTGTTAAAAGTCCCAAGCAAGACCGCTTATAATGTCGTCAACCTCGTCGATAATTCGTTCTCACATAAACGCTTTTTTCTTTTCCTTTCTAAATCTCAATGCTGGCTTAAATACATATTTATGCGTATTTTTTTCTCGGTAAGCACGCGATATCGCGTTCCGACTAGGCAGCTCAAAGGGACTATTATATATGAATGACAGCGACAGGCGAACGAGCGACAGCGAGAAGCCGATAAGGCTGATTCTAGTGATTTTCCAAAAGTAACTAGAATGCACCAGTCGCCAGCCAATTAGTGCACAGCGGCAGCACGAGACTGCTCGATCGATGCATCGATGAATTAGACGGCCTATTTTTCCGCGGTTTATCGAGGCGACATTTTTTCCATACCGTTTCCATCCTGTAACGACCTCAAATAAATGCATTCGACAATTCTAATAAGCCTTTACCCCGTCCCATAAATCGGCGCATCCCTTTCTCTGGGTGCTTCGGTGGGCCGATGGGGATAATAAAAATGCTATGCACGTACGAGGGAGAGAGAAAGAGGAGAGGAAGGGTCGACGGAAATACATGAGCATATAGATAGGGAATCTGACAGATAGAAACCGAGAGGGGACGAGAGGGTGCGCGGACGAGTGCGAGTTATCGGAAAATATCATCTCGCTGTTATCATCAGGGGGGTAGGGGGATCGGATAAGGACCGCGTAGTGGATAGGAATTTTCGCATTTTTCACGATAGGCCCCCCCCGGAATCACCCCCGGGAAGCAATATTTCCTGAGCGCGAGGAGCGACATAAATTCCGCGAGCTCGCCGGAAAAAGCCCAAGACGTCGGATTTATCGGAGGGCGGAAAGTTACGAGCGGCGGCCATTTTATCGTATTAACGTTTCCTTAATACTCTGCCGAACCGCGGGCTAAAAATCCACTTGGCCCTCTTTCCACACTTCATTCTGCCCCGAATCGCGCGTTTCCGCGAGCGACCCCTCGATAAATCTCTCTCCTCTCTCCTTTTCTCCTCCCTCTCGTTTTCCCCGCTGATTAGAAATTCGCCGAGGGACTAGTCCGATCAGCTGTTCGTCGGCCTCGTCAAATTCAGCTCGCGCAACCACGCGGACGGCTATTTTGATTTATAGGGGGTAAAAGTTGCGGCGCGCGTGCAGTATGCAACGCGTAGATGGGAGCACAGGTGCATTTTAGAGTGCATCGCCAGTGCATTCCGTGGGCGGCGGGGGATAAAAATAATAAGCGGGAAATAAAAGGCACGTGTGTACGGGGAAATAAAATCGTCCTGGGAAGCAACAGGCGAGTGGGGGGCAACTGGTCATCAGGGGCATTTAATTAAGGCCCCACCGGTGCTCCCTGCATTTTCGGATGCACCCCTGCTTTTCGACTAAATTTCCAGAAATTTAACGCGATCCACGTTTCGGGTGGCTCTGACAGCTGCAGTTGCACGCGTGTAACCGGATTTCACGGAAAAGAGACTCGGCAATTAGAAGGGCAAACGCATCAACGCGGATCCTCTGTGGGGATTTTGAGCATTCTGTCGGGGGAAAAATGGAACGGAAGCTTTTTCGGAAATTCCGGAACAAATTTTCCTCCGATGCACCTCGAACACAGACAGGTGTACACGCGATATCCGAACCAGGATTGATCGGAAACGGGATAGACGATGTTTGTCGGGGCGTTTCCTCGAACTTCGTGTGTAATTTTGGTAGAAATAAAAAAGGGCAGGGGGGGAGCGAAATCGCCGAACCACCGGGGAGAATTAATTTTAATTTCCGATGGATCTCCCGTACTCCTCCAGACCTTCGCTGAAAATTACTCGAGAGGGTTTTAATGGATCAATTTGAACCGCAATGGAAATACCGGGTAACTGCGGTTTATCGGCGAACATACTCAGCCGCTTTGTCCGAGTAATTAATTTTAATGACCATTAAATTTAAATCCCATCGTAAATCGTCTTCGGTCATTTGTCTGCCATTGGAACGATCGTTTTCAGGGCGTGAAATGGAGTCGGATGTGCGCGCCCGAATGTACAGAGAAAATCATTCCTGTACCTGTTGCTCGGTGAATTTATATTTCTTTCCCTTTTTATGGAGCCCGCCTTGAAAACAGAAGGTCTCAAATTAGTCCCCGGGATCCGGGCCGAGTTTCGCGAACGACTTTTCGAGCACGAGCCTCGAGTGGCCGCGCGGAAAGTCAAAAGGCCGTAAACGCGAAAATAAGGAGAGTCGAAGAAAGGGAGGATCCACCCCTTAGCCGAGGGGCGCGAAAAACGCCCTTAGGGGTGCCCTCGAATTTCCGTCCGGCTCGTTGGAGCGTATTAAAAAGACTCAACTTCAATCACCACCGGGAGATATAGCCCAGGTCTTACGACGAACAGCCCCAAGTTTCTTCGCCATTGCCGACGCGGCACTTTATCGTTAATAGACGAGAGATACGACGCGGAATCGAAGCGTGCGATAACGGCGCGGTCACGGCGCATTTGCTTATTCACAACCACGTATAGTCAAGCATTCCAATAAACGGCTTGAACCTCCCCCTTTCAAGAATATATACCCTATAATAATAAAAAAACAATTTCCTTTAACGAAAATCTGTCTGCATGCCCTGAAAAAAAATCTTCACAGACTCAAACAATTATTTCTACATTTGAAGGAATTTCCCTCAAACTTGAATTGGACGCAATATTTATCCGGAATTATGACAATGTGAGTTCACTTCGGTAATTCTTTGAATTAATTAATTTCTTTGGTTCAATCATTTCCTTTTTTTTTTTTTTTCCTCGGGGAAGGACGACGCCTAATCGCGGCGGAACTCGATTTAACTTCATAGATTCCAAATCGGTCCGATTTCTCGCCTTGAGCGACCGTTTCCAAAACCCCTGGCGAGACCGATTAAATATGGCGGGGTAAGGATCGATTTTCATCAATTCGCGAAACGTTCCTATCGCACGACATGGCCGGGCTCGATGGCCTATTTTGCGGGGCCCCTCGCGGGCAACTTCGAAGCCTACTTCGGCGGGTGCTTCGCGGGCCGATTAACGCCCGAAACGATTCATGAAAGAGCGCCGTTAAAGGGCGCCGCGGCGCTTTATCTGGATAGCCCATACCGGCATCGAGGTCGCTAGACGTGTGCGTGCGTGGGACCCCGGGTTCACGAGTGCGCGCGTAAGTGCACGCGTCACGTGGGGCACGGGTCACGTGGGACGGAGTGCGCGCGCAGCCGAAGGCGAGGGAGCGCGGCGCATCTAGGTAGGTGTAGATTATAGGTCGCCGGCGAATATAAGTACGTACGTAGGCAGCTCGGTATCCTATACGTACATAAATACGGCACATATACAGATACGCCCCTAACTGCGACTCCCTCTTCGCGGTACATTATGCGCCATAAATGCATCCCGTATCGGTAATCGAAGCTAAACCTGGCCCTCGCCCACGTGACCTCCGCCATTTCTGCGCGTTTGCCCTGCCGACGGACCCGCGGGCTACCTAAGTCGATTACGAGGGAACCTCGACGTGTTTCTCCTCGTGGGGCCGCGGGAAATCGGGCCGTTTTGCTCGATACCTTTTAGCAGACTCGAATTTCAGGTCCCCGTGCCGAGGAAGAGGGAAGGGGAGTTCCTGTGAGCGGGGAAAAGCGCGAGGCGAGGCGCGCGGACGGCGGCCATCTTGGATCGCCGCGGAGCCCCGACGCCGGTAGGACGAGGGACTTCCACCGAAGTGCTGGGAAATTAATAGTCCACGCATACGGATGGCTGGCGAGACCGCACATAGTTGGCTGCGGGAGACAGACTGTTAGTACGACTGTGGTTAACGAGCTGGATACGTATAAATGTACTCTGTACCTGTTTCTTGTATCTTAAGTAGGCGGGTTAAGGTTGCGCAGGGGTCGGAGATCTCGCGCGAAGGTTTCAGGCCTCTATATTTCGGATTTTTCAACGAAGAGGAATTCCTCGGGGGATGTGTAGAGGTTAAAAGGTCCCTCGTTGCTGGGCTTCGATTACACCTAGACTGGTACCGGACTGCGACTTATTCATAAGCAAGTGCCGAACGCGAGTGGCCCTCTGCGGCCGGCAGGGTTGCGCCTGGGATTCGGCCTAAGCCACGAACTCGTTAAACGTTTACGAGCGAGTAAGGCCGGCCGCGGTGGAATTCGAGGGTGTAACTCGAATCTGGTCGGCCCACCACGTAGAGCTTTATTATGATCCACGCGAACCGCCGAGAGAGAGCTGGACTAACTCATTTATGACCCGGGACGTGTAACATTGCTGGTGAGCGACACAAACCCGCCCCAATTGCCGCCGGCCAGTGCAGATTCTCCATTCGGCCTTCTACGCTTCTTCGAGGGTCGACAATGAAAATAAAAAAATGACCCCTTAACCGAAACATAAAATATTATCCGACAGTTGCGGATGTCGACGAAAATTCGGAAAAAATTAACTGGCCTTTGTCGGCAGTACTGGGCTTACACCCTTAATTGATTTTTTTTTATATACAATTTTTTAACGAGATTTCGAGTACAAATGCATTTCCCTGCGGTCTTAAGGAGGGCCCTCGGTATGCACGGCGCATCGTTAGTTGCCGAGTTGAAATCTAAGCTCTCTTTCTCTGTTCAAACATTAAAATTCGAAACGGAGATACTTCTTCCGTGGCTGCGGTCACGTCTGTTATAAGCGGCTTTCCGTCTTTCGGGATCTGCCTCTTCGGTCCTTCCCTGAACAGACCGCGGACTTTGTCGTCGCATTTATTTCTTTTTAGTGCCTTCTGCGACATGCAATACGAAAATAAAGACTTTCGAAGAGGTACTTTTCAGGTGTAGTCACTCCGATATCGCAATCGACACCGTTCGATCCCTGTATCCACGCGATAGATATCCATGGATATCCTATCAAGAGTCGGTGACACGTAACAACGGCGTTAACGGCTCAACAAAGGGAATTTTCTATAACTTAGTGAAAAATCCAAAACTGATCCGGTTGGTACCGAGGCAGCTTCGAGGGTGAATATCGCAAAGAAAGGGGGTACACACGTTGAATGGATATTTTTTAGTTCCCATGTTGGGCGGGGTACCCGCGAGTTATCGTTATCACGACCATCCAAGCGCACCTGGTAGAGAGATAGGAAAGGGACAGATACAGAGAGGAGAGCTCGTCGGCTCGAACGAGCTCAGGCCGTATGAATGTGGATCGTTAAATATAGCTGGGCCATCGACAAAGGGCTTTCATTTACAGCCAGAATCAGCCGGACACAAAGGCGGTTAATAAAATATCGAGAGAGTGCGACATATCTACATTCGGCCCGACGTCGACTCGAGTCTTGTATCGACTCGACTCGCCAGGGCGATAATTGTTAATTTCCGAAAGACCCCTTCCATTTCAAGAGCCAACTCAAAGAGAACCTCGGCGCGGCCAATTGTTTGAATTCCGTCAATTAATTTCCGGAAAAAAAGTCATCCGTCGGCGTGAAGTCGATCTAATTGAACGCCCTGGAAAGTATAAATCCAGGAAGAATGTTTAATGTCGTCCGCTGCTCGGTCCAGGGTGACAAAACCCGTTCAGCTTGATTACGGGAACTCATTTCGTCGCGATGTAACGTCCAGGGCGGACGTGAAATCCAGTTTACCAGAAATCCAGTTGATTCGCTCGAACGCGGCGTTATTCTTCATTTTCGTAGCTTCCGCAATCCCCGAACTCGGGCCGCGTGGAAATTTATCGCGGGTGTATTTTTTAATTGAAAAAAATTCATTTCCAGGCGGAAACATTTACCGGCCGACACGGATGTCCATCCAGGTTCGACCGAGCGAGTTCGCCCGCGAAAGAGCGGATATCGGAGCAATCTGTGGAATCTACGTCGAGCCACGTGGTCGAGAGAGAAGTTAACTCTTTTATAGTTTCATAAATATTTTTCATTCTCTTAGAAATCTGTCGCGATCGCAGAAATATCTAAATAAGTGCAGCCGATGGCTCCAAGAAAGGCCGAACACCAGGAATAAAATCAGAAGATCTACGGTATTTACGGCGCAGATCTTCAAAATTCAGCCCGCAATGGCCAGATTGAAGCAGCTCCAAAAGACGCCCTTCGTGGGAAATATCCCCCAAGGGGATTTTTTTAATTAAAACGCCAAAGGAGTTCTCCCGCCTCCGGACGCTGAATGGAAGAAGCGAAAGAGAGCAAAAGTCCGGACTCGGTCCGGCCACGTGGCTGATGGAGTACGACAAGACGCGCCCGAATTAATTACAGGGACTCGTTAGCCACTTTCCTAACGACAGCCCCCTTTGCCGAAGCCAGGCTGGGCCGGACTTTAGCCGGTAACCAAAAGCTCCCCAAAGTCTCGGCCCTCGACGTCCCGGTAACATCTTATCGACGTCCGGAAGAGGCTTTAAGGGTGTTACTCGTAGGATGTTCTCAGCAGCCGGCGCTTATAAATAGGGGGCCATGCACGGAGCTCGATGATAGGCCTTGTTAAAATTAGCCGAAGGGTCCTTACCCCAAGAGCGAGGCATCGGCCAGGGGACCCTCTTTTTACTTTCGAACCTCGCCTGGAATTATGCCACCGTTGGAATTATTTACGCCCCCGAGACGCGATTCATCATTTACGTGTACCCTGGACTGCGGCATTATTATACGAGTCCAATTATACAATTTCGTCCCCCGAATGGCAACTAATGGACACGCCTTAAGGTGGAAAGGGTCATTTTCTATATATACATCGAAACGTCGTAACATTTATAAAACTGTTCGTCGAGTTGAATTCATCAAATCATTTGAAATGTATGTATAGAATGACCCTATCATAACACGAGTTCCTCGGATATAAATATCAGGGCGTAAAGACATGTTGAAATAATTTATCCCCGAGTGCACTTTTGTCATTTTTTAGCCAACGTGTAGGGTCAGGGAGGTTGTTAATGGTCCCATGTGGGATATCGGAATTAGGGAGGGAGATTGGAATTATACGAGTATGGTGTGATCGCGATGGGAACTTCCGGTCGGTCTGAAACGACCGGAACCCACGAGGGAGGCCTTAGCGATGCGGCGATACGATATCATTACTGGAATATGCGTCAGGGAACGAAATCGGATACGGCGAATCTTAACTTTCAATTAGTGCAAGCTTAGCGCAATTTAGGGCGGGGCCGGAATTAGTCAGCAGCGCGCTCAGCACAATATTCCGCGAATCGCGAAGCCTCGCAAGAAGCGGAGAAAACCGGAGGCGAATGCCTCGAAAGGTCGGGTACGAGATGTCGCAAATTAATTAAGGACTTTTGGAATATAATCGAGTGTCGAGCGTACACAGGCACGAGTCGTTCCTCACGGACAACTTTGACGTTTCGCCTCGACAAGCAAAGTCTCCCAGCGACTTCAGGGCGCCCTTCTCGAGGCGGCCAACTTTTTAGCGGGACCGATTGAACAAACGTTGAATGATTTATCTCACGTTAATCCGACATCTCCTGGATTCTTCCCTCAAAAAGCCGGATTTCAGCGGATCCTTGGCACTCCGCCGCGCATTTAAATGTCCTTATTAAACGAAGATGCGAGCGAACCTCGTCTGGCTGTAAGAGGAGCAAAAACTGTGCGATGAACTCGACAGGTCTACTTAAAAAGCATGAACGATCGGCGAAAAAATGCACTCGAACCGTATAACTGGCGATCCACTTTTGCGGGACGTCACCGAGGGGTTAACGCCAGGATCTGCCGTTAATTCGACGTCGAGTATAGGTAGAACGACGCCCGACGTCGAGAGGGATGAAGATCTGGTCGGAGAAATTTTCTCATATTTTTATCTCCTCTCCTTCTTCTTCTTTTTTTTTTTTTGGATGAAAATCCCGAACCGGGGATTTTTCAGCTTACTCCGGGGAATCTCTGGGGAATTTCCCCAGGACTTGGACGGTGCAAGAAAATCGAGAGTTCCGGAAACGACGAACTTCGAGCGAAACGCTACTAATTGAAGACCGGAGATGGAATTCCGGGAATTCGATCGATCCGAGGGCGCAAACAGATCTGTGAAGGGGGATCTGTTTTTGGAAGCAAGAAATGCGGAGGAAATTAAGAAGAAATTCGGAGGGAATCGAAGGACGAGGGATTCGGTCTTATTTTTTGCCGGGATCTTCCACCATCCCTGTACCCCTTCTGCGAAGAGTCAATGAGATGCCGCAAACCGAGGGATGTTTGCAAATATGGACTCGGCTTCCCGGGCTCTCCGACATGACCTGGGTAAACGTTCTAATTGGCAATACACACAAAAGGGAATTAGAAAAACAGACGAGAGCTGCGGACTCGCCGCAAGGCGGGTCGATCGTCCGCCGCGGATGTGCGCAAATAATTCCAACCCGAGTCCAGTTTCGAGGGAAACGGAAGGAAGAGGATCAACCACGGTGAAAGTTTTAAAGGCTTGCCCACTAAGAAATTTAGAAAAGGAAATGGAAAAGAAAACCACGCTCAAAGACGAGGGTTTAACCCATTAAGCAGGTACAGTTTGCAGGGGAAGCATTAAAAATCAGAATAAAACGGCGCAACTACGTTATAAACCTTGAAATATATTTTTCCTTTGATTTCACGTGCCTTTAAAACACATGGGTCCTTCTTGTTCAACATTTGAGGACATATTTCAATTATTAGAGTCAAGGGGATGATCTCCGAGGATTTCGCGAAAACGAACTTGGATGTTTGACGTAGATTATACTTTATAAGTTCACCGACGTGAGCAGGTTGGCATTTCAATTGGGAGCTCCAATGGAAGGGAATTAAGAAAATAATCGAAGGGAAAGTAGAAACCAGAGGGTTGGATTCGTCGACTGGAAGTGTGCACAAACGATCCCGGGAAATCCACTTTTGTGGAAAATCAAGGGAAAGGGGAAAGGGGGATCGTCGTTAATTCAGCGTCGATTCGTCGGATAGCGCGGCGGCTTGTCGGGAATCGATGGCTTAATTTTTCCTCCGCCAACCTTTTCCCCGGGAAATCAACGAGGCGATCGTCCCCGAAGGCGGGACGCAAAATGGGAAATTCACTTTGCGTTACCTCGGATTCCAGGATTCGCTTAGGCGAGTGCGCGTGTTCCTTCGTTAGCTCCGCTTATTCGGCTCTGCCTTTCTGCCCGACTTCTCCATACCTTCCACCTTCCGCCCAGGTTTTCCCGATAACGCGTGGAAAGCCCTCGGAAAAAGAGAATCAAATCTGGAAGAGCATTTAAGCCAGCGCGGTTGACCGGAGTATAACGAAAAAGCTGGGAAATCGAGTCGATAATCGAAGCGCCCATCAAAGGAAAATTTGGAGCCCTCCGTATCACCGACCAGAGCAGGAAAAAAAAATCAATCGATGGACTGGATCGATAAAATCCTCCCTTTTTAATATATCCCAGATAAAGGGGGCTCCAATTTTCCGCGAGGTCTCCTCGCATAATTTTCCTGAAATTTCGAAAGGGACCCTGTCCTTTGTCCTCAAGAAAGGACGTCTCTCAGGAGAAATCTTGAGAATAACGTCTGGACCTGACACGGACCAATTGCCGTCTAAGGTCTGAAAGTCGAGTCCAAAATGTCTGTCTCGTGCTAAGGCGACGTTTCCGCTCGGTTTTAGCACCGAGTGGAACGAACGAGCCTGGCTAAGGTTGACAACGACAAGGTGTTGTCATTGACACGATTTAAAATACGATAAGGCGTCCTCGATTGCGATTATCGATCTCTACTCTCTTATGTCAAAAATCTATGGATTGTAAATTAGAGATATAGTTTAGGGAAATGCTCCGTAATAATTTTAAGACAACGGAATATTCCCTCCACTCGCTCGACTGCCCCTCAATGTCTCGTTCCTTTCTTCGCAAGTAAGTGGAGCGAATCCAGATTAATTCTCCCGAAGACGCGTCCTCGATTCTTATTGTGTTTTCTCTTGGGCGAAATTCATGGCATTCGTGGATTCCAAGCCAGCCAAGAGTGATCATTCAAACATATATAAACTCGGACGGTATTTCAATTTCATGGCTTCAATTCGACGCATCGTTTCGCTTCAACCCTTTACCGAAATTCTGATAACATATCAGATACCCAGGAAAATTCATCCCTTTCCATCAGACCCGATAAACATCGATATTTCCGAGGTCCTTTTCTCTTACGACTCTAAATTTCTCATTCGTATAAATTATTGATCAATTATGGCTTAACTTTCAGCATATTAAAGTCGAATTCCTCGACCTGAAAAAGCCCGGAAATGGGTTTAAAAGTACACGGGAAGGAAAAAATTGGGGTCGTATGTCCGGAAAAAAAAAACTATTTCTGGTTACCTGATATTTCCGGGGAAGAAATTTCCCGTGCGCTCCGTTTTCCTCGGAGCTCTCTCCCTTCCCCTCCGGAAGAGAGCAGCCACCCGGGACGATGAAATACAGGACCATCTGCGATTTCGGAGACCCCGAATGCACTTTCTCACCCGGGCCTTAATTAAGGGCCCGGCGCGAGGGTCGTTAAGGCGCTCCGCAGGGTCGGGAAAGGTTTCGGGAGAATTCCCGAAACGCGTGCGGAAAATCCTCCCTCGATATGGCCGTATTTCTTCCGTTAACACCCCCACACGGCCCTCGACCCTCGAACACGTAAAAGCACGCCGCGTGACGATATATTTCTCGTGGGGACGTAGGGAATTGCAGTGATGTGTCCAGGAAACGCCTACGCCCTTTCGCGTATTCTTGACGCGAGAACGAGCTGTTATTTATCAGAGCCTCCTATCAAGATTTATATTCCAGGTCCGCCAATAAATCGGACAATTACCAGGCCTGCTCGATATCCTCGCGATAGTCTTCTAATAAAAATCCCCCTTCGTGCGGAATTCAATTAACGACTATCTGCATCAATTTCGGGGTGCAAGATATGTCATAAAATAATAATTGAATAATTTAATATCTCAATTAGCGACTATCTACGTTCATTCCGGTGTACAAGATGTGCGGCAAGATAATAGCTGAAAGATTTTTCTATAGAAGTATTGTCAAGCTGCACGTGTATGACTTTTCAGTGAAATTGGCGTCCATAGTTACCGAATAAAGGGAGAGGAAAATTACCCAGAAAATCCCCGAAAACGTATGTGGAGGGCCCCTTTCACATGTGCCCCTTCGTGCCAGCTCATTAACTCACGCCATAGGATAATAACTTCTGCATGGGGTGGTAAGAATGGTGTTAATTCGAGGCGGGAACGCCTCCTCCTCGCCCCATATCGTTTCCGTGAAAACAAACCATCGTTACCGACCCCCGTAAGCACTTGCTCCGCATCGATCTTCGCTTTTCGTCGCGCCTTTTTTTATACTTGTCATCTTTGACCTACTATCGAGAGAAAATGTCAAGACTAGTAGGGTCCGAGCCACAAAATATACAATATAATATAGCGCATGGAACGATTAGAAATTATTTTAGTGTAAATAATATTTTGCATTCGAATTCGGTTTTTATTCGGTTTTGTGTGGCGTTTCGGATCAAACTGTTCTGAAAAAAATCGTTCCCGGCTATTTTCCCAATTAATCCAGGAAATGATATTTACAGCATGACGTCATTGGTCCCTCCACCCTCGAGACGCGTGGAGAGATTAGAAATTACGAGGCGCAGGAAATGAAGGAGGGTCGCGACCTCCGACCTCCCCGTGTTCCTTCGGGGCCAGAGACGAGACAGACACCCCCGGCAGGACACGCGACAGCATAGAGGATCATTTATTTACTCGAATGATCACTCGGAGCAGAGGGTTACGCCGCCTACCCCATACGCCCATGGGGGGGTGGTTCCACCCCGGGGAGTCACGCGGGTCTCCCCGGAAAATTCGAAGGGTGGTTTCCTGAACTGGCCGACACGTCATGGATTTCCTGCCGACGCGTGGAATCATTTATTTGCCCGAGGGGCCTTAAACTCGCCCGATTAAGGACAGATTACAGAAGACAGAGGATTCGCGATTAAATTTTATAATCCTTATCACCTGAATCAATTTAATCGTTAATTTAATTAGGAATTTATTCATTCATTATTCTGTTCGGTCAACATTTTTCAACATTTTCATAAAGCCGTCAGGAGCATCTTATGAATGTTGAGAAACAGTTGTTAACAGCTGCCTTCATTTCGGTCACGATACATCTGTATCGTGACGGTGTTCTCGAAATAAGCGGCGCGAGCTCTTCCATGTTTTCTCGTTGACTATTTAATGCTCGCGGAATGAACTGCAATATTTAAAGAGACTTAACGCGAAGGGACCAGGAGATGATGGAATTTTAATGCATTTCCACTCGCTCCCACCTTACTTTATGGCCCACTAAATACACGGATTTAAGCGCGACTTATTTCACGCTTTCACGTTTAACAAAAAGCTTCCTATTAAGCCGACATTTTTCATTTAAGATGAGTGTAGCAGGTAGATTAATATCAGCTCTAAACATTACATATTCTAAATCCCTCGGGTGCAAGTGCATTTAATTATAACGCGATTTAATAAGCGCGAGAAGCATTCTCGCGGTCAAATTGCGATCATAGAGAAATCATCCAAATTTAGCCGCCATATTTTATTATGAAAAATAAAGTTCATAGATCAACGTCGTCCCTAAACTTCGCGTACTCGAAATTCTTGCCACGCAAGTGCATTTAATTGTAACGCGATTTAGTAAGCGCGAGAAGCACTTTCGCGGCCAAATTGCGGAGTCCTCCATTTTGTGCGGAACGGCGGAAAGCATGTGGAAATCTGCCAGGCGGAAGATTCCCTCGGTTGCCTCGGCACACCGCGAGTGAGTTCTAAAAATCCGAGTGATTTTTACGAGCCATTTCCCGCCGACGAAAGGCTCGCTCGAAATTGTCCGAGGAAGCCGCGAGTCGCGAGACGCGTGAAATTCCGAGGGCGGTTTCCGGAGAAGCTCGAGAACGGTTTCTAAAGGGGCGATGCGTCGCGACGCCCCGTGACGCATCGCCCTCCTTGCATGCCATTTGTCACGTCGGATTCAGGAGATGTGCATCGGGACGTAAACTTTCCCCGATCGTTTGGCAGTTAGGTCTCGAGCACGTCTGTCGGTTCCGATGAGCATCCGTCAAGCGGATGCAAAAGTACACTTCCTCCAGCTCGACCCGTGGGATGCACTTTCGATAAGGGATTGCAAGAGAAATGTGACAAGTGTCACCCTCCTCGGCCGAGCCGGTTCATATTTAATACAGAGTCGAACAACCTCCACCATATCGCGTAAATGATTCAAGGGTCCCTCGACGGGAGAACGTTGGTTGATAGGGATGCATTTTTCTACCCCGAAAAAAAAAAAATAAAATTGTCCTTCCCATTCCAAAAATTTTTCCGGCCAGTCGAAATAATTCAAGGGTCCTCCCCATAACAGGAATTGATAGATCTGGGGCGGACAAATTTTTTTTGTGCAGAAACGCACCCTTCAAAAAATGTTTCACGCACATCGGGGGGAGGGTACCTATATCGGGGTGAATTTGATATACAGAAGGGAACGATCGGAAAATTAAAGTGCATGACGTGGGAGCCTACTGATCACGGGTATGAGTTCGCCAGATTACGTGGCTGACATAACGAAGTATTGTTCGACCAAATTAATCCGATTTGATAACGAATTCGCAAGTAGGGGATTATTCGAGAGCAATCCGATCTGATCGAGATGCCCTCTTACACGTTAATTCGATTCAAGTTATTCGATAAACAGATTACGAGTGCGAGTACTCGGGGATTCCACTTCTTGTAAAGAGGGGAGGCCGTTCCTTCCTTGTTTATCAATCCCACTAGGGGAGAGCCCCAGTAAAACTGCCGAAACTCATTTGACAGATTACAGCCCGGGGATAGGATTGCATCGTTACAATGGACATCAATTTCAAAATGACTCGACGCGCCGGAAGAAAATGCAAGTCTCGCCGGACACTGGATCGGTCTAATGTTTAAATTATTTCGAGGGAACAATTTATTCACCCTCTCGGCAGAATAGAGCTGTAAAGTTCCCTTACCCCCCCCGTGCAGTTAAAACCGCCATGGAGTCCGGCACTTACCTCGGGAAAAATTACCCCGGCTTTTAAGCGCCATATTTTCTAATAATAATCCTTATTAATCCGCCCCCGCGCATACATTCCGCGATATCGCGACTCGAATCGACACACGCAATTGTACTTTGTCAACAGGCGTTTCTCTTAACTTCTCGCGTATACGCAACCGTGAAATGTAAATTCGCGGGGTAACGAGGTAAGAATTTGCATGTTACGTGTAATAAAAAGGGACAAAAAGGAAGAATAATGGATAACTCGGAGATCGAGGGGATCGGGAAATAAACGAGTTCGTCCTTTACGAGTCAACGAAATCGAATGGGCTGGAGTTCCATCGATGCCATAATTTTGGGGATTTAATTGCATCGCGAGATGCTCCAAAGAGTCTCTTGACAATGGCATGACGCGTAATCGTATCCCCCCATTGCAGCCGGCAGTTCAATTTTGCTCTCTTTCAAACCGGCGACCTCAAAACACGTCCCGATTTCCTTCCACCTGCAGGTTCGTTTAAAATTTGAATAAGTTCATTGATTTCGTGAATTTCTCATATTGCCCGGCCGGGCGCGATTGTTCGCCATTAATAGGTGCCCGGCGCCTCCGCGGCGTAATCAATGGACATTGAATAGGGAATAATAAAATCTTTACAAAGTCCCGAGCATAATCTGCGCCCGAATTTAAGTGCACTAATTGTAGCCCGCGCGAGATACGTAATTACACGAGATTATTGATAACAAAGGGCGCCTTTTCGCCGTTTCCCCGGAATTGGGAGCACTCGGCGAGTTCGCCAGGGCCGGTAATAAAGTCCGACACGGCAGTAATAAAAGTGATAGCATTGAGGCGGAAATACAATAATTTCTCAGATAACACCGTCGAGCGTACGAGCGGAGAAACTGCAACTCCTCTCTTTTTCATTAAGTAAATTCCGTAATAACCCGCGGGCTGGAAATGCTAGCCGACGTATTGCACGCACCCTGCATCCCTTATCCCCCGAGAAAGCCTCCCCGTAAAACAGTGCAGACAGCTCGGAAATAAAATTAGGAAGCACTTTTCCAACCCCCCGAATCGAGGGGACTCGACATAAAAAAATGAAGAATTCTCGCCTGGCCAAATATATGCAGCGAATCGCGCACCCCGTCATTTGTCGGAAAATTTCTAATTAATCACCTCATGCATCTTTCCCAGCATCCGGGGTTGCATTAGCGAGAAGGGGCGGCACTTAGTCCCGCGTTTTTCCGGAATTTAAGCGAGGTCTCCTTTAAGGGAGTTTCCGTAACGCCGGAGTGCAGGGAAACTTCCGCCACCGTATTGTGTCCGTGAGAACGGTTCTCCCAGAGGAAAACTTCGGGAATATCCTCCCGCTTTGGTACATGGAAATGAGCCGGGAGGTGAGAGATACCATTTTTGCGCATCGACGAATTCCTATTCCTCGCTTCGACTCGAGTATCTGCGAGCGAGTACGCGGCTGATAAGGTCGCATCGCATTAGCTTTTTTACAGAGGAGGGAGGATCATCTTTAAGGGGTGCATGCACCTCAGGCCAACTTTTTATCGACGAGCCCGTCAATAAATAAAACGCGTCCAGGTGAAATTAAAATTTGCTCCAATCTCTAGAAAATCGACCTGGATAAATAATACAGAGAAAAAAAATTAATTATGCCCGAAAGGCATTCCGTGAGAGAATAATTCGGAACGATTAAAATTACCCAATATTACCTAATAATTCTCATTAACTCAGGAATTTCACGAAATTTCGTCTCTTAGTCCCGCGTCGAATTTTGTCGCGGATATTCGGTTTTTTTTTTTTTAATTTTGACCATTTATTTTCGTGATTACTTTCCATGATTGGACTTAATTCCAGAAGGGGTGATCCGAGGAGAAAAGGATTTGCCCAGGAAGACGAAGTTTCGCGGATGCGATCGTTGCACGGATACTCCCCCGAAATCGGAAGGATCGTTACGGGAGCAACGGACAGGAGTTGGCGGGTATACAGGGGAATGATTACCCCTCGGCATTACGGGCAGCAATAAGGAGCTCAGACCTCTTATCCTGGTTCCAATAACGAGATGGAAACCAAATCCAGAGGGGAAATGGTCCGGCGCATCGGGGCCCATGGTGCTCCCATTAATCGCTATGGACCCGGGAACGCTGGAGTCGGATTGTGAGAAAAATATGAAACGTTTATTCGACCGTTCGTTAAGATAGCGAAGAGGCCACGAGGTATCAGCGTCGATTCGCGTTCTTGAAGAGGGGAAAACGTCCCAACTTCTCCGGAGAGGCCGAGGATCGATACGTCGAACTCGAGGGCGGAATGCTCGAGTCGAGAAAAACCAACTGGAAGGCTCTCCTTCGAGGTCGATCTGCATACTTTTGCACGCTTTTGCCCGCGTTTGCACGCTTTTGCACGCTTTTGCACCCTTCCATAGAGGGGAGGGCCCGGCGACAAGAATGGCGCGTCCACGCGCGATCCATCAACCTGGCAGGCTCGCGAAGGAGGAGAAAAGGGGAAGGAAAAAAACCGAGGAACGAGGAAAGCGGCTTACGAGAAATCCCGAATAAAAGCTGTTCTCTCGGGAGATCGACTTTTATACATTAGCGATGCATACGAGGTTACCGGAGCGAACGCCCCATCGATTGAGCTCAGATATCACGCATCGCTGATAACACGGATAGGGACGCGTCTCTGCAGAGCTGCCTGGAAATATATACCGAATTCATACGAGGAATTAACGCAAAATTAATTCCTATTCGCGGATGGGAAGTGTGGTAAAGATAAAACCGTGGAAATGGTACATAGAAATGATAAATTCATTGTTTTCCCTCTAATCCGTAACCACGTAACAAAAGATATCTGTCCGATCGATGCACCCACGTGGGAACTTTTTTCCTCCTTTTCCGTTCAACCTAGATGCGCTCACTTAACAACATGGCAACCCATTAATTGCCATCTCGTGCGGCACGAAGCATCATAACGCGATGTTGGCGAACCGCGGGAAAGAAAGGGGAATAAAAATGTATCCACCGAGGCAATGAGGAGTACTCTAAAATTCATTCGCGTCAATCCCCTCCGCCGCCCTCGCGGCTCAGTACCAAGAAGGGTCACTCGAAAATGGGCAGTCGATGTGAAATTTTGAAAGCCTTGACAAAAGCCGAGTACGTCGGCGCACCAACGATTGCTCGGGCAGGGAACAAAGCGCGGCGTCCGGAAATGAACAAGAGAAAAAGGAGAGGAAAAAATTCAGCTCGAGCAACAGAAGCCATTTTCCCTAGTAATTCGATTTAAAAAAACCAGACGCGAAACCCTCACTCCCTTCCCGATTACCTAACCAAGCCCAATGCACTTATCATCGCCTTATCGATCCCACTGAAAAAGAAACAATTCACCTCGGCTTTTCAGCTCCAAAGTTGCAACTTAGCTTCCCCGAAAATTCCATGGACAACGTTTGCTAATTAATCAATCCGCACCGTGTAGCCCAAGAGAGCATACGGAACGGAGGCGGCGTAACGAGTGCACATGCAGGAAAGCGCCGACAAAGTAGAGCCCTGCCGGCCGATACGGCTTGTAATTAACCCAGGAAGGGACGTGCCGATAGGTGGAAGTACCCCCGGGACGTGTGGGGGGCAAAAGGCGCCAGTCTCGGGGGTGTTTCGCCCCTGCGGGAGAAAGCCCGCGACGAGTGTGGGGGTGCAGGAAAGCGTCGGCAAAATAGAGCCCTGCCGGCCTGTAATCACCCCCGAAGCCCGTCCGGCAGAGCTGCCCTGTCATTGGCCGCCTTTTGCGGCGCCGGACTCGCGGCCGGACTCGCGGGTGATAACGCGATAACGCGATATCTCGCCCCCCCTCCTTGCGTCGCGAAAGTACTCCCGCTAATGGCGGATCAAATGAATAACCGGCAAACAAAAGGGAATTCGCGATGGCGGCGCCACTTTGGAGGGTACACGCGCTGAATCAGCCGCTGGGGGTATTAGGGATGCGCGACCCCCCAGGGGCTGGGGGGCGTTTTCGCCCCCCAAGAAGGGGCGCTTTTCACCTCGCCGTCCTCGATACGCGCACTCCCTCGCTTTTGTGCGTTCACTGGAAGCAATTACTGCGGATGCAAATGCAATTCCTTTTTCCTTCGTTTTTCCTTGCTTTCCGGTCCCCCTCCCGACATCGCGGTTCCCGGGTTTTCCGGAAAATGGGGGAAGGCGAAAATGTTATTCCATGGGTCACGCGACAACAGATAGGCACCGGATATCGCGACCCTCATTGTTGGGGCTGTAATTGCGGTTTTTCCGGGACGTTTCTTCGGCACTCGAGTTCCGGAGATTCGGTCCCGGATTGCCCACCCCCGCGCATACTCGGGATCTGCACTTTGCCTGCATATGAAGGGAATTCTATTTCCCTTCGGCAGGGGAAAGGATGGGATATTGCACTTTAAATTTCAGATCTAAGTCCCGCCTTTCCGCCGGTGCTTGGCATAAGTCGATAACCGCGATAGCCTGGGCGATACGTGTCGGCCTGGCTGTATCTAGTTATCCCGTATCACTGGTTATCAATGACTCGGATCGATGTCGATTCCACGCTAAGAGTTCGATCATTCCCTCACACTGCTACATAAATATACCCCCAAACTTACCCTAGTTTTTTTCCCTTTTTTTAGGGGCAGTCCTCAAATTCTTTTTTCAGGATTTTTCCAAAAATTCCCCAGGCACGAATAATCCATTTTCAGAGCCGCATCTTCGTGGGGCATAACGGACCCTAACTCGCGGGCAATTACTTCCCGTAATGACACACCCGTGGCGAAGGTTGCATCGTGGCGGTGCAGTTTAATTGCAGTTGACCAACAAGGTCTCGCGCGGACGAATTTCAGAGATCATTCCCCGGCTAGACGGGAAACTTTGTCGTAACTCGGAGGGACCGAGAAAGAGTCGTTCCGGTGTCGACGGCCAGTCGAGGGAAGGGCGACCCACCCTGGGCGGCCTTCTCGTCCTTACCTCCCCGTGCCCGGCAGTAATCGAGGGAAATGGGCAATAGTCGAGACCGCGGCTCGATAAACGCACACGTATGCCGGGGCATACATCGCCTACAGGAGTCCCCGTGACAGAGTCATAACCCGGAACCATACGAGCCGGTGGAACGAGCGCCGAGTGAATGGGTTCTCGCGAGTGGTACGTACCCTCGTGATTCCGACCTTTTACAGCCCTTATCGTATAAATATTGCCGGCCACAGGGTGGATTACTCCCGGGAAGTCGCCACCCTCGACCTCGCGTGCCGCCGAAATAATTCGAAACAATTCATTGGATTTATGAATGGAAAACCCAAGGTCTCACACCATAAGCTTGTACCTTGTCACCTAGCTTTCCTCCCAGATTTCATAATTACCCTTAAAGTTTCTGCATAATATGTAGAATAACGGGGAATGACGGTCTCAAGCCCACGATAACCCGTGCACGGACGTTATCGCTAATCCGGGGTTTGGGACGTCGCGGGGTATAAATAGCGCGCGCCACGCGGGGAGGCTCACTTCCGCGCCAACCGCGGAGGGGCTCGGTCGCGCGTGCAGGGGCACGCGGATCCTTGCGACTCCTGGGGTAAGGGAGCGGAGGAGTTATGCGGGCGGAGACGTACAAATGGTCGGCGTCCCGTTGCCTTCACCGGAGTAAGCACGGTTAGGTGTAGGTAGGTATCGCATTCTCCTCTCAAGACGCACCCCGGGGGTAACTAAGACCGAGTGAGGCGCCAGAGGGAGCCCATGTCCCCGGGGTACAACGTAAAAGAGAGAAACATCGAGGGAAGCGAAAAATAGAAAGGAAAAAAAAGGTGCAAAGAGTTCGCGGGACACCCGAGAGGCGGCGTCACCGGCGCGTTAATGCGCGGACGGAAAAGCGAGGCGCGACCCTTTGAGGGTCCTGATGAGACTCGACGCGAAAAGCGCTAATGTCAGGCCGCCAGGATGCGTCGCGGGGGTGGTCCACCCCTCGGCCCCGCAGAGAATCCCCCTGTCCCCCGGAAACGCCCTCGATCCCCCCGTGGCGCGATTTCGTTTCCGTGTTTGCACGCCCCGCAGACCCCGGCCAGGGAGAGGCGTCGGCAAAGTAGAACTCTGTCGGTCATACAAGGGCTTGTAATTACTGCGCCCCGGGGTGAGCGAGAGGAAACTCCCGGGGGAGGGGAAAGGGAGAAATTCCCCGAGTACTCGATGGACCCTTCTCGGTTTGGTTCTCTTACCCCTCGATCGGCATTATTTTTTTCCCTCCAAGAAGGAAATTGCATGGACTCGTATGGGCCCTCTTTGTCCAAGTGAAAGACGCGCTCGGGATGCGCGGCGGCGGTTTCAATGGGCCGCATGCGGGGAGGAAATACGGGACTTCGCGAGCGGAAGAAAGAAATCCGCGCCCCCTTTAATCGCACCTGCGGGCGGGATAAAGGAAACGTCGAGGAGTGAGAAAGGGGAAGCGATAAGGAGCTCCAAAATGGACCGAGCTAGGTTAAATCGGATCATCGCGATGATTTTAATTACACGTATGTATACGAGTTACTTAAACCTCCCGTTAAATCTTCTATTAAATCTTGATTCAATTTTCTAGGCGAAGGAGTTACCACGCGCTTCCGTCCGAATTATTGGATCGAAGGGAACGTTTTAATTCGATCGGCCCCCCGCAATTCGTTCAAGGGCCCCTGAGGATCTCACGGCGTTGCCGGAGCAACCGAGAGGAGATACAGAGGCTGCGGAAAAGGCGGAAAAAGAGAGCGGAGAGCAAGCCGCGCGCGTTTAATCGCACGTACCGGCACAAAAGAGGAACTGCCGAGAGGGCGCGGGGTGAAGTAAAGGGGAAGGAAGGATCCCTTATTTCCTGACAAGGGTCCTGGGGAGCACGGAGCGGTCGCGGGGAGTGGGAAGGAGTCAATTGAAATTGATACGATTCAGGGGAACTCGAATCGACGTACCTCGCGGAGAGGCGATCGACGGGCCGAGAAATCGCTCCAGAAATCGCCATTTTCCTTTCCCATCGTCTTGTCTACTTGATCTACGGCGATATGAACCTTCCGATCGCGCATAACGACCGGAATGAAAATCACGTAACTCACGTAACAATACCCATAAGCATGGTATAAAAATATTAGCCAATCAAGTCCCAGAAAATGCAATATGGCGCCCTATGTCGGAAACTTGACTTTTCATCTTTTTTTACTATCACCATCGCGCTGTTAACGCGACTTATCTAAGATCGGCTTTAATGCTGTGAAATACGACGTTATTGAGAAAATCGGAGCTGCAGGGAGAGGATGAATTTTTTTAAACACTTTAACAATGTTTCTCTCGAGGTAAGGAGCGAAGCGGTTGGACAGAGGGATGTTTTTATTTTTCTCGATAAGGTTCGATGATCTCGCGAGCATCTGCACGGGCACGGCTCGGGAATGTCATGCAACTTGACACGTTCGAGTACATTGCGCACGTAATTCGCGTAGAGGAAGCCGACCCATTCATGAACCGCCATAACGGAAGTTAACGAAGGAGATTCGCGGGGGGCACACGTGGAATCGGTCTGCGTGCACTCGTAACACGGATGACCGGTCATGCAGGTAATGCCGCCGATTAGTGTGCCGTTTCTCTCTCTATCTCCCCACCTCCCTATGCCATGCGTTTACGTTACCGCGATGCGTGGCTCGTAATTGCCCCCGCAAACCGCGAAATTACCTCAAAATTCCGGAGCCAGCATTGCGAGTGGGTACTCTTTGGACTTCCCGCACTATTTTGCAAGATTCCGATCCATGGATCGAGTTAATCCGTAAATGACACGCCACCCCTTGCACTGCCTTCAAGAATCAGAGCCATACATAAACCCACTACTCGCAATACTCAAACTTTTGTTCTCACCCCCTACTCCCTACAGAGGGATTAAATTTCACGAAATTTTTGGAATTCTAGGGTACCCCGATGTTCCCCCAGGAGTAACCCCAGATCGCTCCCCAGGGGGCGAGTTAAAGCGAGCGTACCCCTGAAATTCCCGTTTTCTAATACAAGCCGGGTCGTTCCCACCCCCCCGAGTTTTGGACCGTTCCTAGTGCACCTAATCTCCCCCGTGGCTAATATTTAATATCGCCGGGGGTCGCGTGTCCGAGCAAGGGGAACCACCCTCGAAATCCAAGGGGGGCGCCCCCGCCATTTGCCGGGCACACACGGCGCGTACACATCCGGGGGGCTGCTGTATCGGCAAACCGACGACTGCGGATCCCATGGGAGGAAATAAAGGAGGGTTTTTCATCGGCGACCCCGCCGAAGGCGTCTTTCATCCCGCGTCCGAGTGGAACCAGGAATTAGGCCGGTCCTCCACTCGGGTCACAATGCAAGGGGACATCCCTCGGCCGGAAGGGGAATAAAGAGAGCTCGGATTATTATTTCGACATGCAGCCTCCATGTTGGTTCTGCCGCGGAACGGCCGGAATGTCGGATTCCAGGGAGGAAGGGACACCCCCGCGTTTATCCGGAAGTTCTACCAGGGTGGTAGACATGTATGTGTGTCGAAAGTTAGGCCATAGTGTCCCAGTTATGCGGCTTATTGTTATGGCTGGTGCCGCGTGCACAGATCTCCCTTAATGCGGCGATATTTCACGGCCGATATCGTATTGCTCCTCCTCCTCCTCCCCCCCCCCCCTGTAATTCGGAAAACTTGGGCCCCGCTCGCTGCACCAGAGATATTGCACTTCCGGGGGTGCATCCGCCATCTCTCGAGAGTGATCGCTCGGTTACGTTTCTTATCGTCCCCGTTTTATGGAGCGGCCCGTTGGGAAGATTTGTTTACACCCGGCGCCGTCCGCCATGGTTTTAGGACGGGTCGAGAAGAAGAGTAAGTGCCGGGGGGCGGGCCGCGAATTCGGGAGAATCGGGGAAATCCGGGAAATTCGGGAAAATAGGGAGTGAGATTGCGGGCCGGAAAAATCGGGGGAAACTCGGCAAGTTGCGAGTTCAAGTGGCGGGATTCGGTAACAAGGGAGGGGCGAACGGACGGCGAGCCTCCGAGGGTGGAATTTCGAGCGTTCCTTCGAGGAGTTCCTTTCGGGGTGGTGGTTCTTTTTTTTTTTTAATTTTCTTTCATTGCTTTTTTATTTCCCCGACGAACCTAAATGCCCAGCTGACCGAGCCCTGTGGGGGGTTATCAGGGGGACGTGAAACACCGAAACTCGCTGTATTACTTTACGCCAGGTTTTCCGGAAGACTTTGGGGGATGCTCCTCGTCCAAGGGCTCGATAAATCCTCGAGGGATGCCGATGATCTCGCTCCTTCGTCTTTGACGTAAGAGACAACCCGCCTGCAGCAATTATCTATGCAATCTGCTGGGGTAATCAGTTACAGACACGTTGCGTAAACGGGTCGGGATTGCTCGACCTCGGCTACAATATCCAGCTCCCCAGGAAATGGACCTGGCAGGCCGGAAGTCGGCCTCGGCGGGTATTAAAGAGCGGGAAAAAAGCCGGCAGGAACGCCTTGAAAAATTAAGGCCGACCAGCGAGGCAATCCGCGATCAAGAATTAAAAACGCGAGGAACAACATCCGAGGCGAGTTCATCCCGCGGAGATTTAAACGGACTTAAGTAGTTTTACATCCCGCCTGTAAGCCGCTTAATTAAGCCCGAGGAAGATATCGGCGCAAAAAGCCACCCCAACCGAGAAAGAGATATCTGCCCGCGAAAGTGCAAATTTGAGAAAAAAAAAAGAACCCGGGGGGTGCTTTCACCCCCGACAAGATCGCAACAGTTGTTCCGTCACTTGCCTCTTGCGTTTACACGCGACCAGGGTTGCGTTTACCGCAGCCCCGGTGGCATTTCACCCCCTTGGAGGAAGCAACCCCTTTTCTGCTCGTCCTAGCCAGAAGGAGCTCGTAAATCCCCATAAAAAGCACCCTCGCGCGAGATGATTAGATATGTATTCAAACGGATTCGACGTTGACGGGAAGGGGTGCGCACCCCTGGAGGCGGCATGTCGGAAATTGCGTTTCCACGATGCACTTGAGCGTCCCTCCGTAAGGGAGTGCTCCCTTAGGGGTAGAGAAAATCGAGATAAATAAATATGCATATCCGCGAGTGTGAGCGGGGGCGACGAAGGGTTGAAGGGGGGCGAGAGCACGGTATGCAAATGAAATCAATTTGAACCGCGGGGAGCCCGAGGTTGGACGGACGTCGGAGGTGGTTGGCCAGCGGGGGGTGGGTTTCGGGAATGGCGTGATTTAATATCGTAAAACAGGCTGTAACACCCCGCAGAATGCCCCCGTATATACGCGTGGGTGTGTGGCACCCCCCGATGCCCACCGTTGCGCTGAATGCGCAACCCCTAGGAGGATACTCGCGCGGCGTGGGGACTCCTGATAAGGGTAGGCCACGCACGCGTGTCCGACACACGCTGCTGCTGAAAACATCCCCTCTGCCGGGGGGGTGTGGCTCGCCTGACTCCACATGCCCGAAAGTGCAGCCACAATGCCGGACTTGGGTGCCCCGAGGGTTCGGAAGGGTTCCCATATACTGCATGGCGCGATGGAGAATGGGGTAGGCAGGGGTGGGCTGCAGGAGAAGGGTGCTGCTAAGGGATGCTGCGAAACGGTGCAGGACAAGGATGCCGTGAAGGGAGGCAGGAGAGGGATACATCTAAGGGATACCGCTAAAGGAAAACAATGATTTTAAGGGATGCAGCGAATAGCTGCTCGCAAGGGATGCTTCTAAGAGATGCTTCGAATGGATTGAAATGAATTCCAGCCCACTAAACACCCCCAACTTCTCGGATTCTCGAGGACCACTTAAGGGCGGCCGGAATATCCAGCACCCCGGTTTCACCCCATTTCCTCCAAGGGTGAAACGAAACCAGTGGGTAACCGGGTGCGTGAGCCTCGTCGGTCGATATCTCGCCGTCAATTTCATTTCGATCGACGCGGGGGTCGCGCCACCCCCGGGTCGCGTGCACGCCGGGGGGGGCGTCGGGGGTGGTGGGCCCCCCGAGAATCGGGAGACGCGGCGCATCGGGAAAGGCACGAAGGGGGTTGTGGGAAAATAGTGGCTGTTAAGCCGGCGCTCCGACAATTGCGCCGCAATCCAGGAGGAACAACCCCGTGTTACCGGGGCTCGCAACACGCGATCATCCCCCGCGTTTCCGTATACACGTACACGCGTATACAGCCGAGTATAATAAGAAGCGAGGGGTGCGCCGGTAATTAAAACGTGCATCGAAAGCTCGCGATAGAAGGCTCCCTATATTCCGGTAGGCCGTATAATTCGACCTAACGTAAAGGGGGTTAAGACCCCCCATCCCCCAAACCGCACATAACACCGCCGTTAAGTCTCCCTGCGGTCGCGGCGTAACGATTCCACCCCCGATTCTTCCAGTTTCCTTTCCACCCCTTTCAATTTAGGTTTCTGCCCCGCCATTGTACCCACGAGTCATTGAGCTCACCTCGCGATTATTGCGATTATTCCGATTATTGCGATAATCTTTCAGTCGCCAAGTGGAGCGCACCGTACACGCTTCTAATCCTCCCACAGGTTGCACGGACCTTCCGCTTTTTGTGTAACTCGATCATTTTTTACTTAACTCTTGGCAACGATATCATCCAGTTTCTCTCCCGATAACCTGATACTTAAAAGTGCTTATCGCGAGTGCAATTTTTACCACGCGACCCGCCTTGCGAATTGCGCTCGATTTTTCGGGAAATTCGTTATATGCCGATACACTCCGGAATAAATTTAATTTCATCGTTAACGACCGACCAGAAAATCGGGAACAATTTGTCCAGCACTTGCGAGGGATGTAAACCACTCGGGAATATTTCCACCGCACCTGTAATGGCGCACGTGAATTTTTGTTTTCCTGCGAAATCTCGAAGGGCTGGAATTTTTATAAATAGGCAAGTGACGTCAGTCGTTTAATTCGAGGATAAGCCACGTTTGAGGTCGATCAACGAGAGCTTAACGTCCCGTGGAGAGATGACGTAAAGACGTTCACGCGATGGGCGTACCGAGGTACATGCCGAGTACTTGGTATGCGTACCGAGCGTCGAGGACAAACCAGGCCACAATTCGTCATCAGCAGGGGAACGCGCTTATCCGCGAGTGCGTTCGCGATCGAGGGCAAAAATCACGTATCCGGTGTACGAATGTGGACCCGCGGCAAACACCAATCGAGCACTCGCACAAGAAGGGCGGACGTACTCTATTTTTATTTTTTATTTTTTTTTTCATCCACTCAGTCGATACTCTTATCGAGCGGTCTTGTTAGCGAGGGGCGTTAGGCGGCCTGACCGAAAAAGCAAAAATCGAGGTTCCGCTTTTTCCCCGAGTCGTTCGGTCTCGTTTGAATGGACCACTTTCCTCCCCCCCGGCCAGGGGTAAGGGGAGGGCAAAAAAAAAGCCGCGTCGTTATTTCGGAAATTTCCTCAAATCGGCTTTCTCGCATTTTCTCGCGGAGAAGAACTTCGGTCGACGTGCTCGGGAAAGGGCGTCTTCGGCGAGGCAGTTTTCCGCATCATGGAAATCGGAGATATCTTGGCAATACCCACCTTCGAGGCTCCTCGCATCGTCCTCGGTTCACGGAGATCTATATTTCATATCCCGGCGCACTTTTCGGGGATTTCTTGCTGAGAATCTCGCGGTGTCGAGTGAAAGACAGGTTCCACCGACGGGACGTTTCGACGGAGTCGATTCTTGGGACATGGCAATGATTTCCGACTCTAAATGTCTGATCGACGAACACTTGCCCGTGTGAATTTTTTTTTTTTTTTAAGATCCTTATTCACAGAAAAAAACATTTTATTCTCATACCTGACACCGAAGGGGTATCTTCAAGTAGATGAAATTTATTTATAGCGTTTTTGTAATTTTCTTGGAGGGCCCTTATTCGTGGAGAATTTTTTTCCTTTTGCGTATCCGACTCGATGGGTACCTCAGAGCAGGTGAAATTTATTTATAACGTTTTTTCGTCACAGAAGAGGAGAGTTCTCTATTTCGAGGGGATGGAACGTTAGAGCCAGTCCCGAGTTGCGGGGTCGTTTCCACCAGGTGTCCATGCTAGACTCTGAAGAGTGCCTACACGACTTCGGTGTCCTTTCCAGAGATCTTCGTGACTGCCGGTCCTTTCGGGTCCCCATCTCGCGGTTCTCGAGCGAGGAGCCGCGCCGTTAACGCCGTAATTGAATCGCCGATAATTCCGAAGGCGGAAGCTCGTTCGGCCGTGCTTCCCGGCGTTTCGCGTTTCCTTATTGGGCCGCTCGAAAAACGTTTCCAACTCGCCGGGGCGGAAAGCTCGCCTCCCTCATTGGTCCCGTTTACCCTAATTCCACATTTGCGAGATAATCATCCCTCCCAGTCTACGGAGAGTTACCTCGGTACCGTGGTAAACGGCAGGCACTAGATGCACGCAATCCCACGTGGTCCTAAACCGAGTTCGACGTGACTTCAAGACCATACGTACATCGCGTGTTCCATTGTAACTTCCGAATTATCACAAAAAATAATTTATCTTAATAACGCCTCCCTCATTGATCCCATTTAACATGACTTCCCAGCCATGGATACCTTATCCCCCCTGCCGCGATTTCCGAATTTCGTCGGCGAAAGCATTATTTTCCTCCGACCCGACGTCATCAATCGAAACGCGTCATCGGAAGAAAAAGGGACGCGCGAAATCCGAATCAGCGCGAACCGTACCGGTAATTATGCCGCGGACAATGCGCGATTATATTATTCCATTAATCTGTGGCGAATGGGCCGCATCTGGAGCAAGTAATCGTAACTTCGGCTCGTCTGAATTTCCCGGCTGGGAAGGGAAAATTAAATCCAGCTCGCACATGGAGCTTCGCCCCAGTGGGTTAACAGCACTTGACGTTTTTTCCACGTCGATCATTAATGAATTATCGAGCCGAAGTGGTCCAGCATCTCGTTAGTCGCCCTCGAAGGATGCTCGTCGTTGTCAAAATTTATCAAATTCCCCCGTCAGAGGGGGGAGGGGAAAAAAAAGCCAAAGGCTCTCATCGGTTTGGCGGGGACGCAGCGGAATTTCCCCCGCGAGCGATCCGCTTTCAAAGCCACCAAGACCTGCGGTTCGGTTCCGCGGGGCTTTTAATTCCGGCCGACAGGAATCGAGGGAAAAGTCGCGATCAAAAGGAGTCCGGACGACTGACGGTTTCCGCATTAGATTTTCTGGGGTCCCTAGGAAACAATGCGGCGACATCCCATCCGCATCCAAATTGAAAGGAGATCTCAAGAGCCGCGCCATAACGCGGTTGCGTTTCCCCCGTGGCGAATTTTCCGTTCCTCGATTTTCCTCAGTTTCTCGATTTCTTCAATTCCTTCGATATCCCCAACAATTTTCGCCCTCGATTCTACCGCGGCGCATACGCACGTGCACGCACGCAATCTCGATTCCGGCCGCAATTCCTCCGGTCCCGCGCACGTGCGGAACCGCCGCGGCGGAAAATCCGCCTCTCACGATAGGTGTTCGAACGTGCCGATACCGATACCGAGACATACGCCCGAGAACGAAATTTCCCTAATGCCGATATACGTATCGACATCGAGGCCCAAAACGTCAGCCTCGTTACGTCAATTAACGCAGGGCTGTGATTACCGGAAGTGAAGTTGCCCCAGTTAATTCCAAAGTTCGAGCCTCGATTTCCCGGCGCCTGCTCGCGCGAGATTATATCCCGTCGAGTTATCGCCGCGCAACGTTATCGCATCGAGAACTTCCATCTACGCCATTAAATAAAAAATAAAAAAAGAACGATAACGTAATTTTCTAACATGTCATCTAAACATCTAACACGAAATTCACAATTTTGTACACAACTGCGCAAATTACTTTTCCCACCCACATCCCAAAATTACGAAACCGTGTCATAAAATAATCAATTAAAACAAAAAAATCTCTAACAAATGTATACTACTCATTGTTATGACCCCAAATAGATAATTCCACTACAACCATGCGTATTAAAAGTGTACAAATTGTATGACCATTTTTAACAGGGCGTCCAGGTGCATCGCTCGAGAAATTCGCTAATTAGAAGACTCGCCTCTAAGAGTCTAGATCAAACTTGCGATCGACATCCCCGAGGAGTCTCTTCGCGAAACTTCTTCAGCAAAGGGAGGTCCTCCCCATCGAAAAGTGTTCCCCGGATCGAGAGCGAGACAAAGAAGTCCAACCCCCCAGGAATGACCGGGTGACCGTAACCCCCGAGTCCCCCCGTAGATTAAGAGCGAGAATAGGGAGGAGAGAGGGAGAGAGGGGCCATCTCTCCCGAAGACCCCGCAGGAGTTTCGCGGGGATCGGCGGTTTCGAGTCCCTCCTGGCTATTACAGGGTGGCGGGGTGGGAAAAGGTTGATGGGAAATCGAGGGACGCGGTGGAATTTCCCCTAGGAGGCTCCTGTTAGGATCGGGCCAGGTCACGTGACCACCAGGACACGAATCCCGTTCCCATGCGCACCCTCCGCCCGCCGCCGCCCGACTGCGAGCGCCGCGACCGGCCGGGGTCTTATTAACGTCCCGGGCTTCCGATTGGCTCTCCGCGAGACCGACGCCGGGTCACGTGACCGCCCTCACACCCCGGCTCGCCTTAAACGCGGCCGTGGAAACGGCCCCTCTCCCTCTCTTGGCCGTCGATCCCCGCAGGACTCACCGCTAAAAGCCCCCATTAAAGCCGCCGCGTATACGTAAACGCCCGTTATAGGCAGAGGCGTCCTGGCTCCTCAAGAGGACGTCTAAGACCGGCCAACATGGAATGAAAACTGAACGCGCAAAAATCGATGCATCGAGAAAAAAGATTAGTTGACCGAAACAAATATGCATCACATAAGTAGTGTTGCCTAAATCATATGTTACAAGAAACAATAATTCTATCGAGAAGAAAAATTGATGTTGATTTAAACTAATCTTCTTCACTCAATATGACATATTTTTGCGTTTGATCGCGGGATACTATTGTGTCCGATCTAAATTCGCGACGACTTAATGAGTGACTCGAGCTTCCTTCCGGTAATGTATGCGATGTAGGTCGCCCAGTCTTACGTACATGCTGCATGTTTGAACTTATTTGAGAGTGAGTTTTAAAAGGGAGTAGAGACTAGACGTTAAGTCAATAAAAAGAGAGAAGTGTGGCCTAGAAATCATCTCACGAGATGTGCGAGGCGGTTGCGCACGTGGTGCGTGAGGTGGGTCAGGGTGGGGACGGGGTAGAGGGGAGGATGTATAAAAGCGCGCGGCGAGGGCCGGGAGCTCATTTCGCTCACAGCCGGCGGAGAGGTTGGGTCGTTCTACATTGCCACGGCGTGACGGTCCCGACGGAGAATGTTATATACAATCCTTATATACATTTAATTCATCTCGACACAATAACAGAGTACCGTCCGGTCCGTTGTTTTCCCTTTAAACCTATTACCGAGTACTTCCGCAAACTTCAAGGGTGGACTCGAATCCGAAAGAGCAGCTCTCTCGGCCCGCCTTTTTTGGGCCCCTTAGCTGATGTATTAAACATACTGCACCCGAGGTACCCCTTTCTTGCTCTACAGGCGAAAATCACAGTAGCCAGTTTGGATGACCATTTCGAGCCGAGTTTGAAGAGCCCCTGAGACAATAAGCGTCGAAAAGACGAACACCCTGAAAATCCGACGACACGCCAAGCGATATACTCTCGTCTATCCTGCCTCGCCAGTTTCCCATATCCACGCATTAATTTTTCATAAATTGAAAAAAAAACGACCTCCGGGAATTTTTCCCGAGGAGCCGCTCACTTGAAAATCCGTGAAAAGGATTTCCGACTTTCAGGACCGCCTTTGATTTCAAATGATAAGCAATAAAGCGATTGGATGTATGGCCTTAAAATTGTGACAATGTTTCGGTGAGTTCCGACAATTTTTAGTCATTTCTGCTTGCGATTTCCAGGTGACTTCGAGCCTATTTTAAAATCCGTGATTTCTTGAGCGACTCATTTTTCCGAATATTCTCCTTCGTGGGGTAAATATGGTCCTGGTCTGCTGATAAAATCCACGGTTCCCGTAAATATTTCACGGTTTATCCACTGGCCGAGTTCCCGAGGGAGCCGTGGAACGGCGGCGGCATCCAGGATCTATGGGAGCACTCGTCACCCTTTGACTTATTTCCCGTGTCTCTTTTCCAGGGCGTCTCTTCTTTCGGGGCGACTGGCGCGCCGTCCCGCGCAAACTACTACCCGAGCACGACCCGACTCTCGGTAATTGACACCCTGGCTCGTTTACGCGACACGGGCCCCGTCAACGGGGAACGACGATACCGTCTTTCAGGGCTGCGAGACGAGCGGTCACACCTGCCGCTGTATACTGCAACTTGTAATATACGTGCTGCACATTGCACCGGGTAAAACACGCCCCCCTTGCACCCGGGTGCATCGGTGTAGGGCATTTTACACCGACATTCGAGTATTTCTGAACTCATCTCGCAGCTGATAAGGGCCACTCGAGTTACTTCCACCTTTTAATTAATAAAACAAGGCGCTGAAACTAGGCAGCAATGTATAAGTTCATCTATCATGGAAAAAGGCCCTTCATGTAAACAAAACGCTTTTTCATAAACATACACCGTTCATATTCCACTTGGTATCTCAGCATGGACCGTAATTTGAGTAACTGAACATTTGAGCGAGGGTTCAGTTAGGAACAATTGATAATATTCGGTAATTCCTTTTATCTCAGAGGTCTCACCTGCAGTCGTATGTATGGAACGCGTTGATTTCTCCAGGTTTAATTAATGGAAGTGTTTAAAAACGGTGGAATTCAATTTCTTTTAGGGAAGTCGAGGGGGTGGAAAAATCGACTCGGGTGGAGGCTTCGAGGTAGTAGCCGGGGAAATAAGTTACACACGGGGAGGAGCTGCCAAGACCTCGCAGAAAGTTACCGCAAATCGCGGGGGCGCTGAAGACACAGCATGAAGGTTTAAACAGCCATCCCATGGAGAGGAGCTACGAGTTATTCCTCGTAATGTCAATCAAGCGCAGATACGCCCGTCGAAACTTCCGATGTTTCCATTCCGACCTCCTCCGGGAACTTCGGGGCACCAACTTATAGGAATTCGAAACCTATCCCGGTGTATAGTGTCAACGAGACCGACGACGCGAGGCAGCGTTAGGGGTAACTTATCGATCTGTATTGGCAGCGTGAACTCGGGTCGTCTAAGACCACCCCTTTGTTAGCCTCTGTCACCAACACCTCCAGAGTGAGGGAGACCGAGGGGGCTCGAGTATGTAAAATATGGCGGCTCCGTCATCCCCTTTGACGTCCTCGTTATCTCTCGGCGACGTTGAAAAAATGTTTTAAAAAAGATCCATGAAAAGTATGGAAAATAATACACCAGCTAAATCCATCCCGTGAGAATCCCGAGGACTTTTCCGACGGGGTGAAAAGAATTTTTTTCTATTTCAAATCTATGGAAAGTATCGAAAATAGTGCGCCAGAGAAATCCATCCCATAAGAGTCCCAGGTGCTGGGCTGGGAGAAGATCAAGGGTAGATTTGTAAGTGTGGACTTTTTAATAGAGGGTGTTCGATATCGACAAGGGGAATTTAGTGGAGTAACGCGAGGGGGTATCGCTCCTTTGTCGAGAGGGTGTGTCTGTAATCTGGCCCGGATAGTTTATGAGCCTCCTCGTTGGAAGCCACCAGTAATTAGACGGAAATGCCAATTACCTGGATTGCGCGATATTCGTTCATATACACATACATGTGCTATCAGGATGGAAACTCATAATTATGTACGGGGGTTGTCGGTACTTTATCGGGGATAATTTCAGAACGGAAGTTTCCTGACACCTGTGCGATCGCGACTGGTCGACGTGAAAATTCCTCGGATTTTTTTCTTCAGATCGCTTCTCCACAGAATGATCACTGATAAGAGGGCTCCGTTCTAACTCCTTGAGACCCTACCGGCGGTTACGCAAGACGGGAAAACAGGGGGGAAAAGGAAGCCCATAAAACTTGGTGGCATAAATTCCCACGAGAACGCGAAATGGAAATGTGGACACGTTTACCGACGCGTAAGCCCCTCCTCGAAATTGAACAGAAACTGAGAACAATAGAAACGTCCACCCACCATAGCAAATCCCTTGAACCCCCCCCGCCGATAAAAAATCGCCAATTCCCCCATTGACTAAATTTCGGTAGAAATTTTCGCCTTCACCTATAGGTGAAAATCCCATTCCTTCCATTCGAAAAATATTAAAACATCCAGCCGATGAAATTCCCAATTAATTAAATATTACTTCCACTCGCGATTACCACAATGGGAGACAAAATTCGGCGGGGTAATATCGAAAGGAAGAATTCGACCGATTTTTATCATGGTAATAATTCCATGGTATATCGACGTCATGGGTTTTAATATTATTCATTTTTTCGAGGGAGGGGTGATTTTGAAAATCGTAGAAAGGCGCGAATTAGTCGATGCGCCTTCTCTTCCCAGTCGTCCTGGCCGGCCCTTGGCTCGCTCCTCGGACCTTCCACAACTTTTCTTTGTCCGTTCCTTCCCTTCTCCCTCTCGTTCTCTCTCCGGTCCAGGAGGCTCTCTCCGTCTCTCTCTCCCTCCGCTCTCGCCGGTTCTGAGTTCGTCGCACTCGCGTCATCCCGTTTCTCCCTCTCCCTCTCTCCGCCGCACTCGGAGTCCCTAGGAGCGAATGAAAGGTGGAGCGAGAGAGACGGAGAGAGGTAGAAAGAGACGAACGGCGAAGGAGAGAGGGAAGGGGAGAGGGGGATGCTTCGAGTACTATGCGAGCCAACGAGTACTACTGTGCGCCGATGACTCATAGGCCGGGAATCCACTTTGTTCTATTGGCTTCTCCTCTCTCTCTCTCCCTCTCCCCACGTTCTCCGTCCCTCCGCATCCAGTAATCCACACCGTCGACGAGTGTGCCCGATCAAAGGTGCGTTCACACCGAGCCCGCTAAATCACGGCCGACCCCTTAACGACCGACAATTTGTGCGGCGGAGGGAAAAAGAGAAGAGTCAACGAAGGGAGAGGAAGAGAGAGAAAGTGTGTGCTTTCAATTGGAATCACCCGCGTCGATCGTCCCACTTTTTAGGATTTCCCGGCCGACTAGCTCGACCTGACCTTTCCCTCCCTTAACTCATTTTTCGATAAGACCGCTCGTTTCCGTAAATCCTAAGATAACGTCCGAGTTCCCTTTTCGATTAACTCGAAATATCCCAAAAGGCGTCCTAACGATCTTGAGATTAACGGGCGGGAGGACGTCCTTTCGGTTCGCCTCGAGTGTCCCGGAAAATGTCTCGAGGTGGGGAGGGGTAGGATTACCGGGTCACAGGAGGGGGCGGCAGGGCACATTCTCTGCCCCATCCCGGGCCCGGTTCCGGGATGATTCGGAAAACTGACTGGTGCCACGCGAGGAATCCCGGGAAGACCAAAGGGCTCTCGGGAAAGCGGGACGCGCGGCGGGTGACCTGGCATTCCAGGTATTCGACCTACGAGAGGGATCCACGTGACCTCTCGTCGTAGTAACTCTTTTTTGTGAATGAAAGGTACGCGCGGACCCGCATGAATGAGAGAGACGGTCATGCGGGCGGCTCATGAGAGAGTGAAGGATGGCAATGCGGGTGGCTCGCGAGAGGGAGAAGGATGGCAATACGGGTGGCTCGCGAGAGGGAGAAGGATGGCGATGCGGGCGACTCGAGATGCGGGCGCCTCGAGATGCGGGCGAGAAGGACAGCCACACGAGCGGCTCGCGAGAGCGAGAGAGACGGCGACCCGAGAGACCCGCGGAGGATAGATCCCTGCATGGAGTATAAAGAGAGACAAGAAAGGAGAATCAGAGGCCGAGGACCGGCGAAAAAAAGAGAGGCCGCGTTTTACGAGCGAGGACGCCGCATGGAAGGGTTCGAGTAGAAATGACAGCCGAGCCGAATGTTACGCCCGTGACCCTCATAAAATAACCGAAGGTATGTATACTTAGGCACCTCGGTTCCGAGTGTGCCGCGTCTTCCTTTGTCCCATCCCTGGATGCCAGGCAAGGCCGGGTGACTTTCTCCGGCCCTCTCTCGCCTCGGAGGAGGAGAGACCCGCTTTACGGGCCGATTTATGCGCGAGTCTCTCTTCCTCCTCTAAATCAAGCCGATTCTCCAACCCCCCCTCTCCGGGGCCGCGGGAAAAATTGCATTACCGGGACCCGCGATATGGACGGTAAGGACGACAAAGACGACGGAACGCATTTCGCGGGATGCGAAATGCCGCCGAGTGCCTCGTTAACCCGTGATTGGCCCGGGGCGAGAATCGCCGTGAAATTGAATGAAAATTTATAGGGAACGGCCGCGATCCTCGCCACCTCCATAACTCGGTATAACTCGACGCGGCGACAGCGGAGAAATTAGGAGGAGAGGAAATAGCCGACTAAGACCCGATATCTCTTATCAGGGACGGTACGAATCGACTCTGCGGAATTTTATTCCGAGGGCCGCGACTTCCATGACGAGGATCGAACGACCCGATACTGGGAGGGGGGAGGGAAGCCCGAGAATTCATTGAACGTTCCGTACCCCCCTTCCTCCCCCTCGTCACCGACACCTGGGCGAACCGATGATCGCCGGTGCATCCACTGCGTGTTGCAGGGGTGGCATCGCGTGATCATTTTCACCGCATGCACGAACCATTGCCGGGACACACGATAAGGTGTCGCGATCGGCTCTGGAAACAAAGAAACGACCCAGGTATTCGCGGGCAAGTGCGATTTACGAGCGCATCCTGACGCCGGTCCCCTGACGCCCTGGCGTGAAGCGTAAAAAGATGTTCTTTCGCGTTATAGGGCTTCGATGAGCCGAGTGCACCGATAATTCACCACGCGATACGGGAAATCATCGCTCTTATTGATGAAAAACCGAGAATTCGAATGTACAGGACGGGATGTCTCGCGAAATCTCGCCACATGCCATTACTCGAATAATTGTTCCGATCGTCGCGTAGGAACGCGTAGAAAAAATTTCTTGGTCGCCTTTGTCGTAGCATAACTTATACCAGCAATTTATGCCGCTGATAAGAAAGCATAGAGTGAAAATGTGGAGTTTCGGTGTTTTTCCGAATTGGGGAAGGAAGGTCCCATGAAGTTACCATTTTTTTTTTTCTTTTTTTTTCGTATAAGAATTCTTAAAATTGTTTGTCGGAATGTTAAAATGAAAAATGGATTTTCACGGGTGACGGGACCCAGGGCATCCACGTTCACGGGGTGAAATTTCATTTCGAAGGTGTTTAGTAAACGACCGATCATTTGGAAGCCACTTTCATGTACCCTAATCTAAAAAATATAAATCGTAATAAGAAGTATCGTTAAGTACCCGTTGAAATTGAAAATATAAGAAACACTCTGGACTTATCAGCTGGTATGTGTGTGTGTCTGTGTGTATAGATCGTGATGTGGAAAAAAATATATAATTCGCACCTTAATCAAAGGACGCCGTCGCGGGGGGTGGCACCTCTCGGTTGAAAAGTCCCCCGCCATCATGGCGGCCATTCACTGGACTTGTCGACCGGTAATGCGGTCATTCGCTAATGCGCTTACCCAACACTCACGTATGAATGCACGCGTGTATGTACGCATGCATATCCATACATCTAACGCGATTTAAGGGGAGAAAGGGTGCGACGCAATATAATCGGGCGCCCAGGGCAGGGCGAGTGACCCAATTATCGGGCTCATGTCGAGGGGTCAAAAGGGAGCGAAGTTAAGGCGACGTTAAATTACACGGCAAGCATCTCCCGGATATTTTTCCCGGGCGTTTTTCCCGCCGCTCCGCCGCCCTTTCCAAGACCAAAGAGGAACCGCCCAAACTGGAGCGTCGTCGAGACCCTCGGCAAAACGATCCGAATCAATCAGCGGTCCGGATTAACCCGATGATTCGATTAACGGTCGAAATTGTGCCCGGGCAGGAAGTACGTCTGCATTTGTCGGATCCAGTCTCATTACTAAATCCCCGTTATAGCCGCCGAGGGATCGCGACCAGTTGATTTGATTCGTGCCAGGCCTGGCGTAAAACGCGACAATTCGTTGAGCCCCGGTACCTCTCATTAGGAAAACCTCTCGCGTAGGTAACGTCGAGCGACCACGATAGAGGGAGGAAAGAGGAGAGAGAGAGACCCGATGTCCCAGGAGAAGTCGAGGGGGCCGGGAATCTCGCGCGATAATTCTCCCATCGCGGGGCGGCCATTGTGGGACGCCGGCAGGGAATTCCCCGGGAAGAGCAACCAGGACGAGCCTCGAACGAAGAACGGGATCGTCAAGTTCCCGAGGATACGGTCTCTCTCCTTGTGGGTTTCCTTTTTCCCCCTCCCTCCTCCGTTTTTTCTCCCATCAGAAATTGGATTTCCGCGATATATCACCCACCGCAATCTCGGGCTCGGCTTAAAGCGGAGGGGACTCGGCCAGTCGCTTCTCATTTTTCATTTCCAAAATGGATACTTATACGAATACCCTTTCCCTTTAATTGCATTAAGTCGCAGCCCTCGTACGACCCCCTGGTCGGAATTTAAACCGAGGAATTAGAAGAATATCGATACCCTGAAATTTAACCGCGATTCGATCGAGTGGCATCCACGACTTTAGGTTGCAGCAACGAGGTCGTTGCAACGCACCTTGTTCGCGCTTCGCTTCCTCTTTTTTTTTTTTTTCGCCGTTTCCCACCAGTTTCAGGGCGCAACGTAATTACGCTGAAACGTTCCGCCCCCTCATCGGCAAGATGTCCGTGGACGAGCGTGTCCCCGAAGTCGACGTCGGGGATAATACCCCACGCGATATAATTCCCCTGCACGCGCCATTGGCGGGGCCGAGGGGCACCGAGTGCACCCTTCCGCGGTGCATCCCGGCAGGTGCAGTCCCACGTATGAGCCGAGCCCCTGGGCGCCCCTGCAAACGGGCACGACCCTGGCGTGCAGCGACGTCGAAGGACGTCGTTTCGCCTCGTAATTGCCGAGCTATGCACCTCGGTCTTGCCGTCCCCGTTTCCAAGTGGCTTCGCGCGCTGCGTATCGGCCCCTCTCCCCCCCGGACGAGCCAGTGGGTATTACCTATCATCCAGAGTCGCCGTTTAACGGAGCATCTTCCGGCCCCCGTTGGACCCCTCCAGGCGATCGACCAAGAACTATGAAGTATGCATTTCCATTTCCCCAAGTGCCCAGAGTGGTACAGTCCCTCGGATAGAGGCCTGCTTGGACAAAATTATAATGCACCTGAGGGTTGTATGTATAAACCTCACGAGACGGTGGCAGGTGAGACCTCACATCTCACTTCTTTCGATGTTCGAAAATGAAACTCTATTTCTTCGATCAATCGTCATTTAAAACGAAGGGTGTAACAACAATTATCTAATGACTCTCTATAATTTAGAAATTTCATTGCTCCGATTTCTTTCACGTGACTAGGATAAGGATGCACTTCTCGAGATGCTGATAACGGGGATGCGTCCTGGAAGATCCGTGAAAATTGATTTGGGTGCCCCGAATAACCATCGACCACGCTTTCGCGTCCCGGGGTGGCACGCCGTGGGCGATCCGCCACCCCCGTCCGCCGCCCACCACCCACCACCCACCGCCCAACCCGTTCTCCACGTGCTCTACACTCGGCGATCCAATCGATTTCTCAAACCGACTCGAGCCCTCTATTTTTAGCGGTTTCTCCTCGTCATCGACCTCCTCCTTTCGTATGTACGCGACGGACGTACGTACGTACGTTGCCGCGACGCTGATCACGTCCCATTTGCAACTACGACGTCGGGAGAGGAGGAGGTGTACGGACGTGCATATGCATTTTTGACACGTACGCAAACCTCGCCGGAACCCAGACACCGGGTGCTGTCTTTATCGAGGGGATACCCCCGACGACGGATTTAGAATCTATCGACTGCAGGATCCACGGCGTCGCGACGCAGGGCCCGCGTAAAGATAGACCCGTCGGATCGATTTTTGCATCCATTAGCACGAATCGCCGGCGTCGCTCCTGCGGGGGGCATTTTGCGAGATGATTAATAGCAACCTGCCGTGAAAATGTTAACGAGTCTCGCTTGCAGGTATTCCTGGACGTTCCGGCCTGAAATCACAGTCGCCACGCTATCGAAGTTGTCACTTAGAAACCTTGATTGGAGAAATAATTCCTGGCTTGACAGTCCTGGAGGCAAGGGCTATTCTGAGGTCCATATCCGGATGGGAGTATTTTAGAAAATAAGAATTGGTGTGGTAGGTTTTTTCTTATTTTTTTTTTCTTATTTTAAAATTTTAATTCGTAATTTCTGGTTTACGTAGTGCATGCGGTGTGCCCTTTGTTGAGTCGCGGCTGAGAATGGAATTGTTGGAGCATGTTTCCTGTACCTACCTTGCCCATATCACGTACCCGTATTGTACTTGGCCGAATGAAATTAGTTTTTGGCAGAATTTCTCTCCCTATCTCCACTTTGCGAGCTCTAGTTTTTTATCTCTAGGGAGATTTGAGAATTAGTCGCGCGATAACGCTCTCTCAGAGGAAGGTCCTCGGAAAGGGAACTCCACCTCGAGTGCAGCACGCCCTAATGCGATTCCCCGACTAATTCGTACAATCATAAGTGATTTGAATAAACGATTCGACGCAAGTGGCCGGTCAATTACGTAATTCGTGTCGTTTATTAGCCGAGTCGTGTCGTTCAACTCGACGGTGCCCTCCTAATCGGGCCAATCGCGAGATGCGATCCCATAGCCTAATTCGGGTTTGCTTTCTTCTCACGGGGAAAGACAGAGGAGAGAGAGAGAGGAGCGATCCATCTTCTCACTCGGGATCGGATTTTCTCCCACGAGGATGAGAGTATCAGAAGAAAGGAATCCCGAGATAACCTCAAAAAATGCCTCTCTAAAATCGACTTAAAACGCGCACCTCCACCTGCAGGTGCATTTTCTATCGGGAGGATGCACTCGTCTGAAATAAAAATTACAAAAGAAAAAAAAAAGAAAAAAAACCTAAAAAGCGAAAAGTACTCCCAGGACGAGTGAGATTTAGGGAATCAATCTCTCGGTTTTCGGGCGATGGGTCAATCGTTCGATCTATCGAGCCGCGTGATCTTCCGCTTCCGGTTCCGCGGCGCGTCGTTTGGGCGCGCCGGGGATTCGCGGTCGAGCGATCGGCCGGAATCGGAGGGGCGATCGTTAAAAGTGTAAATATTTAAATGGCCAGGGTCGTCCGGTCGTGAGGGTCGAAGCTTTGTTCTCGCGGGACTGCTTGAAATTCCCGTCGCAGGGCCGGCCCGTGTAATGCTGCACTGCGGAGGGGTACTGCGGGGGAGGAATTAGCCGCCGTTCGCAATCACTTCCTTTCCGGTACCGGAGGAGATCCCGGAAACGTCGCCCACGTGGGACAATATACAAGGTAGCCCTCCCACACACCTATCGATTTAAAGAAACGAACAGAACCTCGATGCCCCCCATTTCGGCGAATTCGACTCGTTCTTTAAATTCCACATTTTTTTGTTTAAATTGAAATTTCTCGCCCATATTAAGTTTGCACAATGAGAAACGATGGGTGACGATAAGTGAAACACTCATAAACGGCAGCGACGAATTGGGTTATTTTTAGATATTAGTAAAGCAAAGACAAATTGAAATGAATATATATATCCTCCTCCGACATGCAGATTTCAATTCCAGGGTGGAGGTTACGCACAGATTTCCTTATTTTTACGCTTTTTTCTTTGTCTAGGGAGGATGAGAGGAGATTCCCGCGGACCATCGCGCTCCCTTTAAAGGGAGCAAAGGTGATGCCCACCCCCCGGATGGGGGAGGCGACCGATCGATCCCTCCCCCCACGCGCGAGCCGCGACTTTCCGCGCCAACACTTTCGCGAAATTAGATTAGGGGAATTCAATTAGAACTCCAAGAATTCCAGCGGACGGCATTTGCACGGGTGCCCTCTCTCTCCCTCTCCGTCTCTCCCGCTGTCGAGCCATCTCCGTGTCCTCTCCCGCGACATGCCTCCGAGGGAGAGTCGAAAAACAATCGGGGTAAGAGGGACAGGGGGTTATAACATCGATATATATCGCGCATATATATACCCGACATATACACCCACTCATCCACGTACACATAGAGCAACAGTATGACGATCGGCAAATAATTTCCTCCCTCAAAGTCCCGCCCTCGGAAAATTGTCCGATCGTTTGAGGGGGTCGCGACGCGTCATGTCGCTCGCTCTCCCAGTCACCCGCATCGCTCCGTCTCTCTCCCTCTCCCGGCCTCGCGACCACCCCGTCTCTCTTCCTTCTCCCTCCCGCGCGACTCAGCATCCGGCCGTCTCTCTCCCTCGCCCTTCAAACCCCCGAGTGATCCCCGGGAGATTAATCGAGTTACCTCACAATTTACAGTGGTCGACCCCCGTTTTGTCCCACCCACCGCCACCCCCGTCGCACCCCTCGTTGCTGTCGGATAGCTGCTCGGCTACTTACGTTAATGAGTTAGTAGTTAGCTTAGCCGCCACCCCCTTTCGCCCCCTCCCTCCCTCTTAGGGCGCACACCTTACACGTCGCGTACACACGCCGTCTTATACGAGCATCGCAGTGTACACCAATCTCCATTACTTTACCTCATTACCCCTCCCCCCAGTCCCCCCTGCGGACCTGTCCCGCGTACGGGGGTCTACCTCAGGAAATCGCCTAGAAACCGAGCGGTGCCACTTAAAGGCCCAGATACACCTGCGATGGTACATCGCGGGGAGTCGCCTCGAGAAATGACCGAATTACTCGCCCGACTAACGGCCCCCGGAATTAATGGCGACGGTTTCCTCTCCCCCATGGACTTGGGATGAAATCTTAAGGGGACACCTTCTGCAATGTTAATGACGCGGCTGCTGGACCGCGACACCCTTTCCGCCTGCGGAGAACTAAGTTTGTAACCGCATTCTAAAATTGACCCGTGTCAGGTGCACCGGCTTGTCCACGTGGGAATCTATGTGTATGTCGGAAATCAATGTCAAGATATGTAATCTAGGAGATATATGTCAATGTGTAGTGAGTATGTATAACGAATGATATGAGAGATTTTAGAAATATTAATATTTTCATGTGAGGGAACGAGATGGGGGAAACGTACTTCCAGATTATAGAGGAATAACTTGAATTCCTCCTCCAGGACCCTTTTTATATTTTTAAGGGGTGTTCCGGGGTACCTCCACATTCCCCAGAGGTACACGGCGGGGCTGGAATTTGTCTTGAGAATTTTCCCTCCTTTTTCCGATTTTTTAATCTTGCTTTAATGAGCGCGGAGTGGGCAAAAGTGTTTCTTCGTGCAATGGGAAGAGGGAGGGAATTTTTTCCCGGCCTGAGAAGGGGTTAGGATGATGTGGCAAGGGGTTGTAATTAGCTATTGAGCGCCGCAACTCCAGGAGGAGGGTTAAAGGACTCGATCGAGGACTTTCCCCGAAGCCTTGACATGTCACGAGTGCCGAGGTGGAAATTAACGCCTGGCAGATAGTCGAGTCTTCTCGAATGCTCTGCTTCTGGGTTTAAGCGTCGCGGATTTCGTTTAAACGTAACTAGAGCGTTAACCCGACGGAGGAGTCGCGCCGACGCGGATAATGAACAAGTGAAACTTATCGGGCCAAGTATGCGGCGCCTTGCGAATTTCCAGGGTCTTAAAGCACGCGAACGCGGAGACGCGGAAGAAGAATTCAGAATCGTAACGAGGAAATTTTACTTCCTTCAATAAACGTAAACACTTAACGGACCAGCCAAATTTTTATTGTCAGGATGAAAAAATAAGCGACCACTTCCACCGAGTCAACACAAATTCTATTTATGCAACGTTCATTTCCGGCGACAACAAATTGTATATCGCTCACTTGTTCGAGGAGGGGGGACAATATTAATTTGGTCGTTGGTCTGAATTCAATTGCCAATTGATTAGAATTTTCTTCTAAAGAATTTCTCCTCCAATGGTCGCATCTACGTGAATCACGAAAGTGAAGATCTCTTATTCCTTTTTTTGCAGTACCTATCTCGTAGGTGGAGAAAAAAAAATGGAAGGAGAAACGAAAAGTCGCAAGAAGCGAAAGTGGAGGGGCTCGGCGAACGCGACAGCGCCGGGCGAACAAGTACGAGGCGAGGAAAAATGTCGAAAAGGAGAAACGGCGATTAACCCCCGCACTCCCCCGTTCATCGACTTCCGACAAAGGGGGGCCGACCGTGTAATCGATTCGCCGATTAATCGGTAAGGGCGGCCGCACGCGAGGGTGCATCGAAACGACAACCGGACCTCGAGAAAGCGCGATACGCCTTATCGATCAGCCGATAAGTCGATTAATCCACCAAGCCGAGTCTACTCGATACCAGCCCGCGGTCGGTGCAATTAACGGCGGTGCGCTCGCGAGTGCACCGCTCGATTAACCCCGACCGACGTAACGCGACGTTAACGCGCGGTTAAAGTCGGCCGTGGAATTCCGGGGAAAGGGAGAAAAGGGACGGGAAAAAAGAAGTAAAATAAAGATAAAGGAGACGGGAAAAAATCCGCGAGCCTCCCTTCCGCGCGCAGGGTCCCCCGCCGCTGCGGGAGCTGCAGCGGACGAGGCCGCTGCACTCCGAGGGCGGCGAGAAGGCGTCCCCCGGCAAACGGAATGCACCGGGACTTTGGGTTTATTAACTGGATTTAACGAGTGCCCTCTCCCCGCGCCCGTCCGGCTAATTTCGGCCCACTTGGCCGCAATTAGACCCCCTGATTAATTGCCGCGGAACAATGTAAACAGGCGTTTTCCTTGCGGCCCGCCCGCCGTCGTAAGAAAACGCGAGGAGGCACGGCTTAAGACGGCCTCCACATTACTTTCTACGTAATTCTCGATAGCTGTACGCATTAAAGACTTAACCGAGAGCTATACCATTGCGAATGACCTGCAAAGTAATAATATTGCGGCCAAATCGCGTCGGGGAAAAATCGCCAAGTGGAAAGCCGTCTTAGGCTTCGTCCACGACGCGGTCGAGGCGTGTTCGCGAGGTTGTAGGAAGCAAGTCGGGCTTTTTTATCGACAGCCAATTGGCCGTGACGGAAGGCGATGAGGTGTCGCCTTTACTCTCGTTGCAGGGGACCGCTCGGATAATGAGAGGATAGCGGAAGGATGATTGGCTTGCCTCGGGACACGATCCCACGTTTTTACGAGCCGGTCGGAGAAGACGGGATTAAATATCGCGGCGATTAATTATGGATCTTGATACGATTAAGTGATCTTTTTACAAGTGGCTCGGCTCGGGTTGCCCGATATTCGGGGCGATTGTTCCCCCTCGCGGAACCGAGATACGAGAGTTTCGGCCCGGGTTATCGGGTACACAACTTGTCGGGTTATCGCGGGGGTATCAACGACAGGCATCGCGACGTTATTAATTCGGCCAGCCACGGGTGTTGGGTGTTGAGGTAGGTCGCGAGTTGAGGTAGGTCATACGTTGGCATATAGTACACGTTGAGGTAGGTCACGCGTTGACATATAGTACACGTTGAGGCAGGTCACGCATTGAGTCGGATCGCAAAATCCCCCATTCATAAAAGTCCAAAACGCGCGCTCACATAATCCCCACGAAAAAAAAAAAAAAAGAAAGAAAGAAAAAATACAAATCCCTCCCACCACCCCTAAAATATGAAAATACATTTCACTCTCTCATTTCGGCGCCGACAAAGGAACGCCCGAGTTATCGCGCCTCCTGGACGGCTCGCGATCATTGAGCTCAATTGTTCCCGCGAACCTGTCGTCTCGGCGCAGCTGCAGCTGCAGCGGACGATTACGTATCCACGCGATGGCGAGGTCCAAAGGCTCCGGCCCTTTTGTTCATCCTAGGTCATCGTCGATGCCGGATGGGTCCGAGCAGGGCGACAAAACGTGGTATCTATCGGCGCGGTAGCGTCCTGAGCGTTATCGGTGCCTCTCCGAGTACCAGACCGATCATCGATTCCTCGTTCACCGCCGCCTATCAATTTTTCCCAATTTTCCTCAATTCTTATCCATTCCTCCCAATCCTTCCTGATTCGCGGTCTATCCGAAACCGCGTGGAGTCGTTATCACCCGCCCTTGATAACGCAGCATTAATGGAGTTTCGGGGAGTCGAAGGTACCTCGGGCCCCCGAGTGCCGAACCTTATCAGCCGGGTCGGCACCTTATCGGAGGAGCCTGTCGGCGAATCGCGGCCAAGTTCTCGAATTTCCAGCCGGGCCGAGCGAAAGGGAGAGAAAGGGCGAGAGAAAGAGAGAGATCTCCGGCCAACGCGCACCGCTGAGCAGCGAACGAGTCAAGTCGGTCCACTCGGCTAGAAACGCCTCGAGTCGCCCCTCGGAGAGCTTTCTCACGGATGCAATGACCCCTTCTCGTTCCCCATTTGCAGGGTCCGCCGGGTACGTCTTCCCCGGCGGGGCGGAGAACGAGCCGGCAATTAAGCGTAAATCCCTCCATTGCTGGCGGACTCTGTCCGCCCCCCGTCGCCTCCACCCCCGCGCCGGAACAATGTGCAGGTGAATTCTGGAGAATTCCGATACTTTCTTAACCTCGTTACGGTTCGACCCTGGGAAAGGCCTTTTCCCCCGAAAGATCTCAGGGGTGGCTTCGGACCGGAAGTGGGGGCTAGGGGGTGGAGGTCGAATGGAAGGGGCCAGGGACGGGAGGTACAAGAGTCGATAGCGCTAATCATTTCGGGCCTCGGCACCGGGGGTGGAACCAGGGGCGAGAAAAATCCTATTTTAACGAAGATAGATAGAAAAATTGGCTCTAGAATACGGTACTTAGGGTGCAATATTGAAACGATACCTATCCATGGTACCTACCCAAGGAGGGGGCAATCGATTCCGCTCGATATTGCCCTCTGAATTATTAAACCGCCCAGCCGCCGCGGAAAGTGTCGTAATTTCGGGCACTTAGGGGTGGCTGCCGGAAGTAAGTTATCGTCGTTATCGGGGCAGGCTCTGTTGGGAAAAGTGTCGGTGGGAAAAATTGTCAAGTAGGCTCGAAAGATCTTAAGAAGCGATTTATCGAGTATTAGTGATAATTAAGGGAGCGATCGCTCGAGCGGGGGGGATTTTAAATCACCTGATAGGGCGACTTGGCGACTGAACATTTTTCTGAACGTAACAAAATTGTGAAAAAACATGCGAAACTCGAGGTACGCGAAATGTCGAAAAATCTCGTCAAAGATCGCATATCGGCCAGTTGACGTATGGGGACGAAGGTTTTGCAACCCCTTCCCATAACACCGTGCATTAATCTGCCGACATCGACCGCGTTCGTGTCGGCGAAACAAAGGTCCCCGGGCCGCGTATAAGTGAATAATAAACATGTCAGGCATTTAGAAGAATTTTATGGAAAATGATAGCGGTGCTAAAAAAGTCCAATGTAAACACCGCGCGGCCGGGCCGACGCGGCGAGGAGGGGAAATGTGGGAAACGTGTAGCGCTATAAGGACAGCCGGGCGACATGCACGAAAACAAGGAGAAAGAAAGGAAGAAAGAGAGAGGCAGGCAGGCATAAATGAACCGGGAGCGATTGCACCGAAGATACGGTGAAAAATGTTAATTATTCCCTACCATTCCTCTGAGAGGTGGACAAAAAAAAAGGACGAAACAACCCCTCGAGGTTGGGATAAACGCGTATCTTTAAACGAGTCCTGGGGGAGCAACGAATCGTGGAGTGCACCCCCAAATGTACGATTTTCGATATTAAATAAAAGGGAAAGATTATTACAAAATTAATTCCCTGTCAAATCTAGCCGTGATCTCGTGTTATGTATGACTTGCCGGGATTTCTTGGGGAAATAATGGAAATGGAGAGAAGAAAAAATGAGTAACGCCGGGAAACCTCGAAAGGATATCGCCGTCTTCTCCTCGCATTCCTGCCGTCGAGACGTCGACGCCTCCGCGAGGTATCCCCCGAAACGATTCGCAATATCCCCGAGAGCAAGAAACAGTCACGTAAACGCAACGTGACCGCGGAACGAGGAGCCGCATCTCTTCCGCAACGTACCCGCACACGTCTCTCGGCGGGTCGCGAGATCGCCGAGGTACGTATCTGGGGATGGCACGGACGGACCTCGGCCCAGGTACGCCACGTGTACTCGGTACACGTAACGACGTAACGACGTAACAACGTAAGCTCGTAACGACGTAAGGACGCGGAAACGCGAACGGGCGGAAAGCCCGTAAAAAAGGGCCCGGACAAGGCTGGAGGTTTCCATTAGAGGATACGGCGATTCGGGAAAAGTAGAGGGGAAGGGGAAAAATTGAAATGTGTACAGAGAAAGGAGTAAACGGTAAAGAGTAAAGGGTAAACCGGGAAAAATGTAAAGAGAAAGAGAGAAAAAAGTATAAGCCTAAGGACGAGGATAAGGGACGCGGCGGGGTGAAGGGGAAGGGAAAAAATTGAAATGTGTACAGAGGAAGGAGTAAAGGGTAAAGAGTAGAGAACGAAATGTGGAAAATGTAAAGAGGAGGAAATTGAAAAATGTTAAAAATGCAAGGACCAAGGAGAAAGGAAATACGAAATTAAGCCAGGGGAGATACAGGTGGAATGTTAAAAGTAAGGAGTGAAGAGGAGAAAAATGAAACATCGCACACGGGGAGGGATAGCACGCTTCGGGAATTATTTTCCGGTATTTCGTGATACGCGATAATTTGCGACACGCGCTTTCGCGCCGAGTACCCGAGCCACTGATACCGGAGTAATTGGAAAGCCTTTTTAAAGGGCTAAGTGCGCGCGGCATTACTCGCGTCCACGTCCGTGCACCTTCGCGGCCCTAGACACGGGACTCATTACTCGCCATCTCCGGAGGCTTTGGCCCTCAATTATTCAGCGTAATCGAGTTAATGTACCCGATGTGCGAGCGGTCGCGAGAAAAGAGAGCGAGCCCCCCCCTTCCCGTGCGTGTACATTCTCGCACATTCCCCGCTAAGTGCGATGGGTGCACCATACCTCTCGTGGTAATTGCTCCTCGTCGAGTTACGCGAGTAATCCTGAATTTTTCCCATCCAAGGAAGACTCCGATAAGGGCTAATCCGACTTCCGATACGGCGTCTACTTCGCAAGGTGGAATGATTTAAGGTAACCCATGCTGACCTACTAAGCGATGAGGTAAGACTCAAATATGACTTGCCATTGATCGGCAGACAACATTAGCATGCATAATTGGCTCGGCCGACTTCGGAGATCTGATTAAATCGGCGCTTTTGACCCAGTCTCGATAAGTCGAGGTTTCGGGACGAGGATGAACCGACAACCCCGACACGAATGTCGCTTCATGGACTCTCCCTCGTTTAAGGGATCGATAAAAATTCATTAAAAAAATTTAATTGATCTTTAAATCGGCGCCTTTTTTGCCCAATCTCGATAAGTCGAGGTTTCGAGCAGAGGATGGTGGACGTCGGGACGCGACTCTCCCTTGCCCAGGGGATCGATAAAAATTCATAAAAAAAATCCTAATCCAACTGATTTTCAGAATCCTAATTTCCATAAGTTCCACTCCGATGGGTGCCAGAAATATCATCAGGGGGCGGACGCGTATCTCTCCAGGTGATCCAGTCGATTACTCGATTACCTCCTAATCCCCTAAAATATGGAAAAAATCCTATTTCCCATCCCCGACCCTCCGCACTCGGCGGATACAAATTGTAATGGAAAAGAGTAATTTTCCGAATATTCATGTCCCCCTGTCTTAGGGGGGACTCCTCCCATAGATAACCCGGTAGCTCTCCCCGTAATCCACTCCCCGATCGGCGCAATTGCTTGTTAACCCCCTCCCCTGGAGACCACAACCCCATGATCCACCCCTCGGCTCCCTCGAAGTCATTATACCGACGCAATCATTTTCGAAGTCCTCACTTTCGCACCTCCCTCGAACCCTTGGCCCCCTTATCTCTCTCTTAACAATTTACTTAGTCGTGATCCAATTAATAGTTGATCCCTCGGAACACAATAAAACCGCGTTTCGTCCCCGGACCCCCTCTTTCCCCTTCTTCCGGTGTACTCGGTATTCCGGGACTCTCCGATTCCCTCGGGAGAGTCGGGTCACGTCCGGACCGACCCCTTGCGATTCGGCAAACCTGGAGAAATATCCCCTGCCAAAAGATGCGGACGAGGAGCCGCCCTGATAAGACGTCCGCGATACGTCAACTGAACCGGCGCGCGCCAGGAGAGATAAGATATCGATCGGTAATCGATCGAACCGCTCTTTAAACGCGGACATGCCCATCTTCCGATTCGTGCATACCCTCGCATACATTTTCCTGCGAATCCGGGAAAATAAAAGGACAGGGAAATTTAAAGTCTCCCGGAATACGGGAAAGTCGACGTTGCGGAGAAAGTGACCGTGATAAGGGATATCGCTCTCCGATCGCGGATCGATGCGTCCCCCGGGAGTCCCGGCCAACGGGTGGTCTTCTTCGGGACCCTCCAGGGGGGGAACTCCTACAAGGATCCCTTCTAGTGGCGACATTGGTGACACTAGAGGAAAGAATGCGGTGACGTCAACCGAACGCAGGCACGCCGTACCTGAGTCAGCGCCAACGGTTCCGCGAAGAGTGCGTTAAGTCGCGGCGCCTTATCGCCGGTTACTCGGTTTACTATGGACGGAAGTGCTCGAGGTGGTTTTGAAATCAGACAATGAACTAAAAAAAAAAATTCCTACGCAATCGCCGAAAATGGGTAGATGACACGCAAAGAAAACAAAAAAAGAAAAAAAATGTAGGAGGTGAAATTAGTGAGACGAACGGGGTCCAACTGTTCGCTTCTATGGTTCACGATCAAGAGCCGTTCCTGTTCACTGTTCATAGGAACAGTCTTGGCCTAGCCGTATCGAAGTTGCTTAGGCAATGATCACGTTTTCTAAACAATCCTCACGTCTTCTCGCCCGTGATCCACGGCCATCCATGGACCTCCGATCACTTTGCCTTTGTCCCTTTGTAAATATTTCCTCCAAAGGTAAATGAAAATTAATTTAGTATGTGGAATTGTACATTTCTTGCAGAGAAAAAATACATATATATTAAAATATGTTGATATGAGAAATATTGAAATTTGTAATGAGCCACGTAAACGTTTCTCGCGGTATGAAGTGGTTATCGGAACCCATCCGTGGACCGATCGGGCGGTGAGCTGATAGAGACACGTGGCCGTTTCGCCTTATCACCCGACCCCGATCTCACCTGTGTACACTCGACGCGAAAGGATAGTCGAGGGATCGATGAGCGTTCGCGATCGCGCATAAGTCTCTCATTTCGAAGATCTCCCCTCTGAATGGATGCGTGGGCACGTAAATACACGTCCTCGGGCGTCGGATAAGCCGTCGCTAATTTGCAAACGATCTAATCGATTAGAGCTCTCGGCAGGCGCCGAGACAAACTCGTCAGATAAAGGGCTGCCCGGATTACTTCAGCTTATCAGCCGAACTGCCTCTGATATGGAGTTCTTCCTACTCCCTATCTCCAAAAAAACAAAATCGCCGCGAAACGATACAAAAAAAAAAGAGTAAACCAAATCATTTCAACGATTTTAGACACCCCGCAGAATTACATCAATTTTTTTTTCTTTCTTTTTCCAGGTGCTTCCGGGAGAAAAATTAAGAAAACACTTACTTGAAGGTTACACAAGTCATCGGAATAATTGGAAGGATTTCAGACACGACGCCGAATTTTATGAATTTCTTTACTTTTCTTTTTCTGCGCACTTCCTGGAGAACGGAGAAAAATCGATCGACCTCGAGGAGCAGTTCCGCTTCCAGGAAGAGTCTACAGGTTGAGATCGGCTTGCATCGGCGAAGTCGGCCCCCCATCCTGGTGCTCTGAGTCATGCAACTCGATCCTTCTCGGCCGAGTCGCTTCCTATCGGCACGATTTCAAGCCGGAGCCTTCCAACGCGGTGACTAAACGGCGTTCTCTTCAGAGTGGTGCACTCGTACTCGTACATTGTTAAAGAGCGAAAGAAAGAAAGAAAGAAATTAAAAAATAAAGTAAACTCGCCGACCCCCCAGCCGCGGAAAGCACGATTTCCGGTCCAATTTCGGGGATCCGAGTGCACTTCCTCCACGAGGAAGGAGTGAGTGGGGCAAGGGAGGGTGGGGAGGCAACGCACGCGTGTTCGCGTGCAAGGTCGCCGTAGCAGGTGTAATGGCAATTTTCGAGCTTCGCAATTTCACAATTTTGCAATCCTGCTATAACCTCCCGACCGGCGGATCATTATGGCGCCAGGGCGCGAAGTGCATACACCGACTTGCACCGGCCGGGGGTGCAGTGCTCCTCTTTAAAGCGCGAGCCCTTTTCCATGCCGGCGCCCCCGAAACAAACTTTTCCACCGCAAAGCCGCAGTAATTCTAACGGCAAGATTGTACACGTCGTGTACAGAGGAAAAGTTCTCGCGTACGCCGCTCACTTCGGCCCGCGGATATCCTCGCGCTGTAAATTTACACCCTCCCTGCACTTCCGGAGGCTCCATACGGGATTAATCCCGGGACATTTGCACGGTACTACCCACGGGATACGTAAACAAATTAATTCAAGTAACTGGGAAAATTCTAAACCCGTGAAAAAAAAAAATAGGGAAAATCTTGAAAATGGTGATTTCAGATATAGGCGAAGGTAATCAATGAAAAGTGCAGCATCTCCGGAAGGGGACCGGTCGAGGCCCCTTGCGAGGTCCCCTGCAGGGATGCACCGGTGCAATGGCGCTCTAAGAGGGTAGATGTACGTATATCCTTATTTACACCTGGACGTGGGTGCACGGGGGCGCTCATTTATCAGGCATCGGGAGCAAATCACTTAGGTTCGCGCCAATCCGGGCCGTTAATCCAGCCCGTTTGATATCCGTGGAAAAAAGGTGATGCACCCGGTCGCTCCTCAGGGCGGGGCGCGCACAATGCAATCCGAGGCAACGAGTGCACCGGTGCACCCCTCTAAGCGCCCGGCGCACAACACAAGGGGGGAGCATTAAATTTCCTTTGATGTGTCGGCGAGATGCAATTTGGCATTCGGCACTGACGTTTAACGGGGCGGGGCACGAGGCGGTGTGCACTCGTATAACTGCGAGTCTACGATATTTCTCCATCCCCATGGCGCGATACGTGCGATTTTTACGGAAGCCGCGAGTGATATTTCCCTTTGCTAGCAAGAGAGAGACGAAGACTCGTAGAGAAGGAGAAAGAGACCGCGGTATAAAAACGGGGCAAAATCCCGACCAAGGGGAGGAATTCGCCGGGGAAAAAAAAGGAAAGGAAAACAGAAAAATCCCAAAGCAAGGTACCCGAGGAATGGAATTTAAAACGAAATGGAAACGTCACCCTCTCCGTCCCCGCGACAGTAATTGCGGATGCAAACTTCGAAGTTCCCATCGAGTTATAATGAACCCTTTCACGGGGTAGAAAAGGGTGTTTAGAAAAGAAGGTGGATGGTTCTAAGAGGTGCAACCTTCGAATTCGCGAATGGATCTCGTTCTTTTTTCGAAATGAGGATTTTTTTAAATCCCCTAGAAAAGAGCCGCCAGTTTTAATTACACTGGATACGCGTAAGTCGAGCGTGGAATAAAAAAGGAGAGAAAGAAAACGACGGAAGGGGCGATCGGCGTCGCGACGTCGCGCTCGTTACAAGTTGACGTTACGAAGGGCGACACGCCCACCGGTCGAGGGTGCTCCAGGAAACGGAGCAAAGGGGGGTAATTAACGTCATTAAGCGACTCCAAGGCTGGGGGGGTAGGCGCCCCCCGCTCCTGACATTCGCGGTCGGATCGCCCCCGAGCGCTGGCTCGCATCTTGCGGAGGTTCCTTTTTTTCTTCCCCCCCCCCTTTTCCGCACCCTCGCCAGGAATAACCAGCTCCGACGAGTCCGGAAGAAAGTCGACTTCCGGTAGGAGCTTCGTCGAGACGCGGATCTCTCTCCTCCCATTCCGCCCCCGCGACCTAACCTAACCTCAAGGCGGAGAACTGACCCGCGCAATCCGGTGCACCTTGCGCCTAACCTCAAACTTCTGATTCGCAAAAGTGGCATGTGAAGGATCAACCGTTTGCGAAACTTTCCCTCAAACCGACAGTTCCTAATAATGTTCGACGTCCCCACATGTCAATCTCGTCGAAACGGTCGTCGCGGCGCGTCCACGTCGCCGGCGTTAAAAGAACCCGCGCCTACCTCCAGTAGAAAATAATTCCCGGCGTACCGTTAGTTAAGAGTGCAGTCCACGTCCGCGTTCTAAACACGTGGGACGTGCCATCGCGCAAGGTGTGGGACACGTTTGGATGCACAGGGGAGACCTTACGAAAGGGGTAGAAAAAAAAAAGGGGGAACGAGAGGGGACTTGTGTCAGGAACCCTCGTTGACGATCCTCAAAAAACCCCGAGGCCACAAAAAATAATGAATATAATAAATATAATAAATCCAAAGAAATACAATAAACACAATAAGCGCAATAAATCCAAAAAGTTCAAAATCAAAGGAAGGGCCGAAACCTCCCCGCTTTTTGATCTCCTTCCCGAAAATCCACTTCGGTGGTTCATATTCAACCCCCCGTACCAGGATCAACAAAGTAGTCGGAGAGTAGTGGAAACGTCCGTATAAAGGATAAACTATTTAATATCCCTCTATTATTACCCGCGAGACTCAAGCGATACGAGGGGGCGAAAGCTCGTGCCAGCCCCCTCCCTCTTCCCCCATCCTAAGAGCTTCGACCGGAAGCGCGATAAACGTCGGTGCCCCCCGGAGCCCCGCCCCGGTGGGGCCCCCAAAGTTTTCCAAAGACGGCGACCAAGATTTTTACTGCTCGTCGGGGAAGCATTTAGAGCCGGAAGGGAGGCGCGAGAGTACAGCTTTACGCAATTCGCGCCCGAGAAAAGCTCCGCTCTCGCCTTTACAGCCGATAAACGGCGCCGGAGTCAAGTAAGCCGAAGTTACAGGGCGAAGGGCTGAGAGGGGGGGGAGGTAGAGCGGGGAGGGGAACCGTTTCGCGCATTCGTCAAGCTCGCAATTGGTCGTAGGGTGGAAACGAGCCCCGAGTACGAGGGGTTGAAATTCCGAATTCCTGAAAATCCCGCCGCGCGTCACGCGATTTTTCCATTTAATCGTTCCTGTTTAATCGACCCCCCCCCTCCCCCTTCCCTGAAAATATCCCGATAATCCGCCGCAAATTCGTTTTGTTCCCCCGGGGGGGGGCAGGAAGGGGTCCCCGTTCATCCCGATAACGTTGGATGAAAAATGTGCAAAAAAAGGGAGGAAAAAAAAATTAACCAAGAATATCGGACAAGCCTCATTACGAATTCTCGAAAGATCATCGAGTAATTCGGGGCTCGATCGATCCGGATTCCGCGTGCGGCCGCAATAACGCCGAGTGGCGAACAAGGTGTTGAACTTAAGATGATGAATTCCACCGAGCCGACGAGAGGGAAGGCTTTATGAAGTGTCCACACCTGGTGCCCCCCACCCTAAGTAACTGGAGTAATCGTGAAACTGCGAAACTTAACGCCCCGGACGGAGGACGAGTACCGAGACACCTCGGGTGTACGCGTACTTGTACGTACCGTCCTCCACGTTCGGTGCGGAACACGCAGAATACTGCGTATGCCCGGCAATAATCGAGAGAAATCGAGTCAGGTAAACGGTATTTGTTATTTTTTTTATTCGTATTTACGAAGGGAGATCCGACGTCGGAAGTCGATAATGTCGATCGATTCGGTCGCCCCCCCCCCCCTTTTTTTTTCAGAACCTCTCGTTCCTTCCCTCCCTCTTTTCTCCCTTTTGTACAACATCAACGCTCTTTCTGTGTCACGCCCGGCGGCCTCGGATTAAAGGGACGGGGAACACGCGACAAATCACGGGGTGTAGAGCAAAGGGGGCTGTCGTGTGTACAGGGTAGGCGCATCTGCGACGGGGGGGATGCTACCCCCTCCGGTCTGCCTACATAAATCCTAATGTACCGTAGCGCTCGTAGTCCGACTTATTCAATGAAACTCCGGGGCTTGCTCTCGTGTCTAACCTTCGCGGTGAGAAAAGCGGGGAAAAAAATCGAGAACTTTAAAAAAAAAAAAAATATGACGGAACATTATTTTGAAATTACGACGATTTATTTTTGAATCTAATAATTATTCCTCGAATTGGTGGGATATTTTCTCGGTACTATTCATTCGGAATACTTCTTTGGCTCAATGAATTCTTTTTCTCAGGGTTAAAGGGGGATCAAGGGGAGATATATCGCGTTCCCGCATATCCGCGCCCGAAGAAAAAGCCCCGCTGAAATATCTCGCGTATCTCGCGCTTTTCATATCCCGCGAGCGCGTGTCTTATGAATTTCGCGGAGGCGCAGCGTGCGAGACGTTTCATGTACCCGGGGGTACATATATATCGGCGATCCCGGGGATAAACATGGCAGGGCATGCACACGCGTGCGACTGTATATGCGACCGTGGCGCTTGTGCACTCTCTCTCTCATCTGCGTCCACGGTGCGTACGCCGTGATTGCAGTCACGGAGCGCCGAGTCGGGCCCGGCGCGTACGCACGCATCGGGAGCACGACGCGTGACGCATGGGCGCCGTCGAGACGCCGGTGCGTGCTCGAGTGGATCACCACTAACCGAACGAATCCGCGAGATGCGATCAATGATCATTCCCGGATAAAACGACTGACATACCAAATTAGTGAATTTTAATAAATCTCGTCGATCAACGCTTATTGGTAGGCAGTTAAAAAATATTCCACGGCGCTTTCTCTAAACGGACTTACCCTTTACAGAAAAAGCACATTTCACTGAACCAAGGAAATATATTTTTAACTCAAAGAATTCGTAACGAAGAAAAAAAAAGAAATGTCTTTGGTACTATTCAAAGGAATATATATATTTTTTTTTTCCCAGTGTATCATTCGTATTTAGGTTTTTCTTTCTTTCGTTACCAAAACTGAGGGTGATATGGTCAGTATAGAGGCCTCTAATAATATTTTCGGTTCTCCACCGTGCCTCGTCGGCGGATCGAAATATCGACATTCGGGCTGCGGACTGCGGTGTCGACAATAAGATTAGCGATTCGCGATTCCCGCCGCGACATACGGCGGGGAGTTCTTCAACGCGGCGCATCTGTCATCCGGCCTGACGTGCCGGCAGCTGATCGCGCTCTAGAAACCCGGGGCTTATGTCGGCAGACCTGGATCCACCGGGCCTTTAAAGGGGCTCCGCGCAACCAGGAGAGTCCGTATTGCGCATTTGACGTTTACGCGCGGCCTATTAGGGCGCCTGCACGCGCAACGTGCGGTACGCTCGCGGAGATCGCAACAGTGGCATTTCTGTATACGCGACCGGCTTAGAGAGCCATCTCGCCTAACCGTCCGCGTAAAGCGCGGATACGAGTAATCACGCACACGCGCGATCCACGTAAGACACGCACGCACGCACACGGTGGACCTAACTTACCCTACCTCGCGGCGTAGCGCGCGCGAGGTGCACACATGCGCGCGCACTCGGGTGGGTCACGTGGTTCAGGCGGCGAGCGCGCTCACCGGCGCGCCTCGAGGCCGCGCAGACGCGGGCCGACCGCGGAGCCGGCCACCTCGAGGGGGGGAACGCGCGCCACGCCGGTTCGTATTCCGGTTGCGCCTCGCACGGGAGCCTATATGCGCCGGGGAGAGGACCGGACCCGACGAGAGAGTTTACGGTGCTCTTGCTCCTTTCGGTCGGGCCGACCTCCATTGTTCTCCCCCGCCCCTTACCGGAGCGACATAACGCGAGCAAGCCGACGTGTCGGCGCGATTGTTACGATTGTTACGATTGTTACGATAGCGGCGGTGCGGGCCACCGCGGGAAAATCGAGCACGTGATCCGCTTTCCCCCTCTGGAACCTCTTTGAAATTTCAGGACACGTAGGAATTTCAAGGGTGACGTAAAGGAGGGTGGAAACGCGGACCGCCCCCCAACGAAGGACGCTTTTACGACCGGCTCTTATCACGGACTCTTGCGGCCCAGATATGGAATCTCTTAGGAAATAGAATATATTTACGCCAAATGGATGGATGATGTAATCGATTCCTTGCGTTTTCGAATCTTAAGTGACGGTTAAAAGAGAGGGGAGTACTGGGACTTGCCTCGAGGTATTGCGGGGTGAAAATAGCGCCGACGGCCGATCGGATGTCGCGACGTCGATAATGGCTCGGAGGTGTTTGTCGATGCGTCGACTCGAAGGGAAAGGCTAATGTAAAATACGCGAAATAAAGAGAGGGGGTCCGTTTGCATGGTAATTTCTCTCGTCGCGTGTCCGACAGGACGCGGATGCGTGACCGACCTTCAGAGATTTAAAAAGAAAAAGAAAGGCGGGGGTTTCTTGCGACCAGTACACATCCCTCGCAATTAGGCGCACACGCACCTCGGGACAAACTCCAGATCGGAAACAAAAACCTTACAAATGTTCCTTAAAAAGTCGCGTGACGGCCCCTTTCCGCCTGGCCGATCGACTTCCAAAGAAAGTTACGAGCCCTCGGGCAACCCTTTCGGTTGCCACCTCTAATTACGAGCGGAACCAGAGACCGTCACGTCAGGAAAAACTGGGACAGTCTTTCGGAAAATGGAAAATAATCAAATGGACCCAGCTTCTACCTCGACAGCGTAAAGTGTCGTTAAAATCTTTTTTACATGACTATCTCTGTCGTGGGCCGTCAGATAATAAAAAAAAAAGAAAAAAAATTAAAGGCGATCCCACTTTCAGTCTCTAGAGCATATGGAGCATCCCTTTTTCAAACTGTCAGGAGTTTGTCCAGAAAAAAAAAATAATAATAATAAAATTAAAAAAACCCTCAATCCGAGTCACACCAAGTGACACGTGAAATTTTTTCCCCTCTTCGCAGGAGCATCCCTTTCCCGAGCCGTCAGGTGTTTAAGGAGCGGCGCGCGTGATTGCGCACGCGGCACGCCGAGGCCGTTCCCAGGGGATTCCGCGTGTTCGGCGCATCTCGAGTTTCCCGGGCGATACACGTCGGCTCGAGTGCCGATACTCGTTCCCGAGTGAAAGACAAGTGCAACGGCGAGAGGGAAATCATAGGCAGAGGGAGAGCAAGGGGGTGTCCCGCAAGGCATTCGCTGCACCCCGGATCGAGTGGAGGGATTTTCCCGGGATCATTTCGAGCCCTTTCCCGCGCCTCGAGGAGCGAGGAACCCTCAAGGACTCCGAGGGGGTGCGCCTTCCTCTCCCTCCTTCTTTCCCTTCCGCAAAGGGGAAGGGAAAACAAACGAACGGGAGATATACCGACGCACTTTACGACACGGAAGAAATATTTCAAGCCACTCCTCGGGGGGGGGGCGGAATAATGATAAATCGCGAGATACTCGCCGACCGACGGTTTCGTCGCTAATGGGCATTTTCGCCCCTCTTTATTTCCCATACCATTAATAATCGCGACTTCGCGACGTGATCCTAACCTGCGGACAGGTGAGCGGGATCGAGAATACCGTCCTTTTCAATATATTACGGGCATAACCGCAATCGTAATCTGAGAATAGACGAGTGGAAATAACAAATCATGCCCTAGGGCTCTCGATTTGTCCCGCCCTGAGAATGACACTCCACTCGATCAAGGAAATATTTCGTTGATTCAAGGAACAATTATTTCGCGATTTTTTTTTTTTTCATTTTTTTTTTCCATTCGAAATTTCACGACTTTATCGCTGCGCCGAGAAATTAACCACGCGACTGGAAACGGAAAGAGGACACCTTGACTCCCCGATTATTTTTTTTTTTTTTTTCCCCAACGGGGTCAAGAGCGACATCGACGACGCGGAACGGGCATCGAGCTTTGCTCTCGATTCTCGACCGACCGGCGAATGGAAATCGCGACAAAGGGAGATCACGGCTGATCTATACTAGCCGAGGCCGCGAAATCGATCGAAAAGGACCCCCCTTCGATAGATCTCCAAACACCTCCGACCCCCTCCGAGATTAAACATCCTCGAGTTATGTCCACGGAATCGCGCGAAACTCGGCCCGTCGATTCGCCGGCCGGCAAAACGTCCGACGTCGGCGTTTTCGACATCTCGGTTTACCTCGACGTTCGTACACGAAATTCGCTTTCGCCACCTCGGCCCGTTTCCCCCTGACCGCTGATCGATCGTTTATACCGATTGCTCAAACGTCCACCCAACATAACATACCACCCCCCGCATGATAGAAATGCATTGTATAAAAGATGAAAAATAAAAGGAAGAAAAAAAAAAAGAAAAGCAGAACGTCGCATTTCAGCGCGACCTTAATCCGTTCCTCGGCTCGCCCTGGGTCTCCCAGCCCGGTCGCTCGTGTACATCGATTGCAGAAATTTCCACGTACCCTCCCCTCTGTAAGAGGATTTTTGGCTTGTATAAAAATTCTTCGCGTAACAAAGGAAAAAAAAAAAAGGCAAGGGACAAACGGCCCGTTTCGACGCGACCTTAATCCGTCGTTTCGACCGCAGCCTCGCCGAGGGGTAGTTCCGTATCGTTGCAAACATTTTTTTACAGATTTCAATATTGCTCCCCCCGTAAGAGGATTTCGGCACGAAGCGTGTATTAAAATTTGAAAGGTGAAAAACCAACAGATTTCGCCCCGACCTGAATTCGGGATTTCGGGGCTCGACCTCTTGAACCTCCCCCTGACCCACCGCACGCGACAGGAAAGGGTTAAAATGGCCAACCTTCGGGGTCAGCCAGGCCGAGAACATCGGTCATACCATCGGGAATGCATATTGCATTTCACTCTTGGTGCAGCCGGATGCAAAATGGGCCGGGGGGCAAGGGGGCGAGCGCAATTTCGCATTACGGCCGACCGAGACGCGATTTCGGTAAACAGGCTTCGCCGTTTACAGGGGGGAAGGAGATTTGCGCGTTTCTTCCGGAGGGCCCCCGCAAAAAGGAGGTCCAATTGCACGTATATACATGCACACGTAACTTTCGATCTCTCCTGCACAAAGCCGCATTGTCCTCCCCCCCCCCCCCTCGCTCCTTCTCGTCCACTCGGGCGGGCGGACAACAAAAATTAGACTTCCCTCGAGAAGTGAGCGCACAAAGAGTGGCCCTCTTTGTCATAAATCTCATAAATCTCGTGTACCTACACAAGGGATGCAAGGGTGTACGAGTCACAGGTGACACTCGTACACCGTATATCACGTGGTGCGATGGGTACCCCCCCTCCAACCGGAGGATTTTCTTCCATAAGGTAGTATCTCTCTTGTCGCAATTCCTCGCGATGAAATAAACTCCTCGGGGCATTTAATTAGACCCATCGTTAAATATTCTATTTAAATTAAAATCCCGACACACCCCTTAAGTAGCCACGTCATACTTAAATCCAGCAAATGGACGGTGTAATCCGCTAAAGTGTCCGCTCGCGTCGAGTAATAAACCCGTGGGGCGATTAGAACGCGACTTTTTCCCCTTCGGGTGAGTTTTTTCCCGCGCGGAATTCCGGACGCCCGAGAGCCTTTTTTCTCCGCGCGGAATTCCGTTCGAGGCGTTTAATCGCCACCTTCCCCAGCATCGAATCGCCCTTGAATCTCCGCAAAATTTCTACACTAACAAGAAAAAAAAAAAAATAAATTCATTCAATCGAAGAAATAAATTCAAATAAATTGGACGCAACGTTTCCTCGCAATTATGTCGATGTATCGGAATTTATTTGAGTAAAATAAAAAAAAAATTATTCTTCAAATTAACAAAATGTTTCATTGATTCGATGCATTTTCTTTTTCCTGGGTGTACTCCACGTCGACGCTCATTTTGAATTAACGGCGCGTAATCGGTTAAGATTCGAGTCGTATCGAGCTGTAAACCCGTAGGGCGATTAAAATTCAATTTGACACCCTTGGGGATCTTTTCTCTCCCCCGCCCAAAAATTCCGGACATCCGAGTCGTCCAACCGCCGCGTTTCCGAGAACCAGCTGTCGTCCCAAAATCGCGGGAAATTCAAACCCCACATAGACGCTTTCTTTCGAGCTAACGGCGCATAATCCGTTAAAGTGTCGACTCGTGTCGAGTATAAACCTCGAGGCGAAGCGATTAGAGAGTGCGACCGAGAGTCCATTTTTTTTTTCCTTTCTCCCTCCCGCCGTGAGAATCCTCCCTCGCTCTCGCTCCACGATCGTAAATCACTCAACGAGGGGATATGAACGGGCAGAGGGTGGCGGGGAAAAAAAGGGAAAAACACAGTTAAGCCACTTCACTTCTGGAAAGGAGAGAAGCGCACTCCTCCTCCGGCGTTCCTGCTTTTCGATTTTGAAGCACCCCCTCCCTCCTTCAGGGTGGGGGGAACGCGTCAAGAGAAAAAGAAGAAGAGGAGAAGGGCTCGACAGCGCTACGAGGAGCGGCATATAAATACGAGCTAATAAGGAGGGCACGAGACGGCTCCGATAATTATGCGAGGGGTAAAAAAAGAAAAATGGATACAAATCAAACGGGAGAGTCACTTCCCCCGTCCCCTTTTTCCGGCAAATCGGGAGAGGGGACTAGCGTTTTAATCGCGAGATCGCGCCGCGCTAAACGCTCTCTGCAATTAATTCAGCATCCCCGACTGGGTCGAGTCGCGATCGCGATTGAATCCTTGGGAGGCATTGAATTTATTTAGGGGGCGAGCGAAAGCCCGGCATTCACAAGACTCGCGCTCTCGAGTTATCGGCAATTCCGGAAGTTCCCTTTCGAGGGCGTGCACGCGCGGAAAAATATCCACCCCCCTTTGGGTGGAGATTCAATGGAATTCTTGTTGGTGCAAGCGTGGAATACGGTCGTTATATAGACGGCCACGTATAATACGTGATTATAACTCGGGGAAATTCTTTGGCCGACGGTGTTTCGGTCAATTACGTCAAAAGTATCGACCCTACGTTAAGATGAGATTCAAGCGATTCGGTCGATTTTATCGAAATCTTCGGCGCACCGATTGTTCCGAGATCGATGAACTTTTCGAAGATCAACGAGTTCGGCCAGGTGAATGAAAAAAAAAAAAAATCGAGGTGGTCGCGGGAAATTTTTCTTACAGGGGGAACGAGATGCGGCCGATCGGACGATTTTCTACTACGAGGGGAAAATTCATCTCCTCGTTCCGCTCGAAGGACGCGACGGGAAAATTGCGCGCGATAACGTCCGCGAGGGCCGACGCGAGGCGGCCCTAATGCCGCGAAACGCCGGGAAAAGACAGGCTTCGGATATATTTCCCGAGGGTACGCCGGGGGGGGTGGGAATATCGCACGCCCAGTAATCAGCCCCGTTTAATGACACGTCCAGTCGCGGCCGGCAAATGGGCGAGCCAGGTGCACCCCTGCACTCCCCCCCGAAAACTCGCGACTCTCGTGACACGGTCCGTTCCGCGACCCGAATTACGGAGGGAATTACCAACAGGCGTTAAGGGATAACAACCCTGTGAGAAAAACCCCCCTTACCTGCCTACGAGCGGAACATTCCCGGAAACGCCGAAAAGAGAATAGAAAAGAAAAATACAAAGAGGTAATAATTTTTCAAGGAATTTCCTCAACGTAACGCGGAGGAAATAATTTTAAAATAAATCCCCGATGTGAGGCGTCTTGGGGGAAAAAAAAAAAGAAAGACGATTAGGAGGAAATAATTGGAGAGAAATCTCTCCTAGATAATGAGGAAATAATTTGATAAGCTTCCTCGAGGCGAGGAAAATTTGACGAGGAGGAGGTAACTCGCTAAAGTTCTTCGATGCGACGGTGAGGACTCTTAGAAAAAGAAAAAGAAAAAAACAAGAAAAAAAAATCACGACGAGGGGTAATAATCTGAGAAAATTCCCTAATACGGGTGAGACTTGCGAACAATGCGAAAGGGTTAACGAGGCCCCTTCCACGCGTATGCTCGCGCCTCTTCCCCGGAGTTTACGCGGGTGATAACGCAATCGCGGGCAACCGAGATTGCCGTGGATATGCTCGGGGAAGCCTAATGCGAGATATTACAGTCGGCGCCGTCTCGACGTGCCCGCGGAAATAAGGGAAGGGAGACCTCTCTGCCTCTCTCCCGAGGGTGCATCCATTGAACCGCGTACTCGTATCTTTATCGTCGGGACGTTATCCCGAAGGCCCGTTCGGAATTACTCGAACGGAACGCGCCTCTCGGCTTAAGGCTAACGCAACGATATCGCGTCGTAACGGTTCATCGCGGCACCGCGGAGACGCTTTTCCGCACGCGATCCCCTTACGTCACGACGCCGACGTCGTCGTCGTCTCAGCTTGCATAATGCACCCGCGACGGGGGGTGGCCGAGAGGGGATCGATCCCCAGCATCGCGTCGCGACTCACCTAGATGACCTCGCGACCCGATCCTCTTTGCCCTCCTGGAGACCGATACCGATATCTCCCCGACATCGCGTGATAACGCGACCAGGTCCTGGATAATCTGCACTTTATAATCTACATCACATAAAATTTCGACCTAGACCTATTAATGATTGTGATTCTGGGATTCCTTATAATTCTGGTTCTGAATTTTTTACGTTTTTTTTTTCTTTTTTTTTGCCTAGTGATCGATTATAGCGACTCACCTCCGCCCCTGGAGACTGATATCGCGTGATAACGAAAATGATTAAAAAAAAAAAAAGGAAAAATTACGTGGAAAACTTCGAACCGGGACATTTTCGTGTTTGGATGAGAGTGTATTTGATGAAGAATTAAACTCAGAGGGAATTCCTAAATTTCGATCACGAAATGGTCCAGGTGGAAATTTTACCTGGTGTAGATTAGAAGCGGCAGAAAATCCGGGATCTCGGTTCACGCCGGGCATTTTGCCGTGTATATTTTATTGCTCGGCGAAATACGGATACTGTGGCTGCCTCTCTCTCTCGTCGTCCATTGTCTACTCCAGGGTGAATTTTCGAAAAGGACAGATCTGGATTTAAGGTCACCGCGTTCCTAATCATTTATTTCGCAGGATGCAAAAGTGATATCGCCGCTGCTCCGCGAGACTCGTCGACGTGAAGAAAGACGACGGAAGCAGAGAGTCGACCACGATATGAAAAATGAAAAATACTCCCCTCCCCCCAAAATGCAAACTAATATATAAAGACCGCATAAGCGCGAATCGAGACTGCAAAGTTATAGGCGCGAGATCGTTCCGCGAGGAAGGATATCGCGAAAAGTCGATATTAGCTTTATTTACGGTGAAGTCCCGACAAAGCTCGCCGTGCTCGCAGACGGCGATAAATTTACCCCCGAGGCGTGGATGGGAGGTTTGCCAGCAAATCAAACGAAAAATTTCAGTCAAACGCCGAAAAACTGGCCCTCCTCCCTCCCGGCGATTTCGGCCCGTTAAACGAGACGCGAAAATTCGTTTCGTCGAAAGCAACTCGCGGAAATGATTGATAAGAACAAAGAGGAAAATCCAGAGACCACGTAAATAAATATATCGCTCGATCGTCGATTCAGTTCCTGAAATTCTCGAGAACCGAGTGAAGGAAACGAAGGCAGTCGCTCTCCCGACGTCGGGGATTAATCCTTAATCATTACCGGTTATTAATATCCCTCCTGGAAATATGTATATGCCGGGGTTGACATTTCAGGACCTCGCCGGGGCTAGGGGGGGGGGAGGGGAATAGCCCGTCAATTTTCGCGCTAAACTCGCCAAACTCGCCGTGAGGTTGCTCCGAAAATGACGGCACTCTATAATTCACCGGAAAATTTCAGGGTAGGGGGCAGAGATCGATCGCGGAGGGCTTTGGCGATCACCGGGGGAGGAAAATCAGGGAGGGGTGATATTTTTTTTCATTTTTTTTTTTCGCGCTCCCCCAAAACGCGACCTCAACATAATCCGGGGAAAATTCCGCAGGGGTTGAACCGAGTGAATCCGAAAAAATGTAGATACAAGCCGACCCTCCCCCTCCTGTTAAGATTTCAAAAGCCTCAATCCTCGACATTTCATAATCCACGGACCGCCGACACAAAAGGCTGCGAAAGACATTCTCCCTTCCTGGCGGGTTAAATGTTCCGGGTTTTCCCTCGATTTCCCATTTTCCTCGAATCTCGGCCGTCTTCGCCCCTTTTCTTCCCCTCATAATCCCGCGTCGCGGGACAAACGCGTCCGGAATCGCGGGGGCAATTAGATGAGCACTCCTCTCTCCCTCTCTCTCTCTCTCTGTCCAAGTATTTCCTGGATTCCGCGCGCGGAAAACGCTCCGAGGATCCGAAAGGATGGGATAATTAGCGCATATGCCGCGGCAAAACTCGCGCCTTGAAATTTAACGAGGTTCGCCATCGGCGACACGAAACCGACAATGCCGGATTTTCACCTGGCCCATACGAGTAACCTGCAATTAACGGCCTCATCTCGAAAAGCACCGTGTCCAATTTGACTAACCCCCCTCCTTTAATATTTTTTTTTTTCCTTTTCGCGAACTCGATAAACTATGGCGCAACTAATGATACCTACGCGTATAAAGAAACAAAACATCGGAAAATCGACAAAGTTTCTACTGCGTTAACAATAAAATATAATATCATCATATGGAAAGTAATGCGATACTTTGACCACAATATTTTTTTTTTTTTTTTCCCCGTTAACAAGCCCTGAAATTGAATTCCCTGAAACGCGTGTCGGCAGTCTCATCCGAACACGATTGTACAACATTCATAATTATGCCGTTGGCATACGTCAATCCGACGAGTCGGTTAAACAAAAAAGTAACAGAGGGCGAATATAAATTGTACGGAGTTAACCGATATTTTCAACAGCGAGTACGTATATGCCTGCATGTATTTTGGCCGTGCAGAAGGCACGATGAAAAACCTACCGAGCGATTATTCTGCGAGCGAAGGGAATTTTAATTAGGGCCGAGTTAATGGGAATTATCATCCACATATCGGTGTAATGCCAGGAGGTATCTCTGGGAAAGAAGGGGAAAAAAAATAAATAAATAATAAGTGGCTGAGCGAGGACGGCGAATCGGAGCGGCGCGTCTTCAAAGTCACCGCACTGTAAAGTCGAGCCGCATTACACGTCGCAGTATGAATCACGCCAGCTCCCTCCCGTTTTCTTGCCGGGGCTTTTTTTATTTCCCCCAAGTTGAGCTTACACATTCTCCGTCTTGACTTACTCCCCCGTAAAGCACGAGCCCCGGACCGGCGTACGCAAGCCAAATGGGCCAAAGTTAAACAGGACTAAAGCGGAGTAATAAAGATTCGATTACGCTCGATCGTGCGTACAGAGGAACGAATACCCGGAACAATGTCCCGAGATCGGCGTCGTAAATTAAAAAAAAAAAAAAAAAATCGTGCATCCAGGGTGTTCAAACGATCGCATTTTTATATACTTACTAATCGATCGAAATTTTTCGGAACGCCGTCTGTGAGTTATTTTTATTTATTTTCTATTTGTCTTTTTTTTTTATTTTTTACAGTAACGAGCATGACCAGGATTCTCACCGCTCTTTGTTTTCCACAGATGGGCGCACGATTCCCCTTCTTTTCCTATAGAAAGCTCGGAATAGCTGGAATATCGGGCCGAGCAAATCGAAGCCGTGCCAAATTGCGCGGTGATAAAGGCTCGATTGCACCTAGCGCACGATAACGAGTATTCCCCTAATTCCTCTTCCTCCGGGGCTCTCTTTTCCCTCTTTTTCCCCCCTCGCCACCCCTTTCATGGAACATCCCTTTACCGGATCCGCCGCGAATCCAAGTTAAATAAAGTTAAATAAACAGCGACCCGATAAAGAGCACTCGATTACGCTTAATCGGACGGTGAATATTAAAGCGATCGGCCGAGCCGGCCGCCGAAATTATTCGCTGTTTGTCCATCGATCGGTCGAGCCGATCGATCCGGGATTAATATTGAATGTCGGCGTCGCCCAGATTCGCGACTCGGAGAGCTATACGACTAAATTCTACAGGAGTGAAATTTCTTTCTCGATTCCGAAGTCAAAGAAAGTCCAAAATGACGCAGGACTCACGATCCACCTAGGAGAAGCTATTTAATTAAAATTGAACGGCAATTTTGATTCGCGCGATAAGGACTACCCATTGGTTCGACCAGAAGGAATAATTCAATTAATACCCAACGGCGGTCTTGATTAGCGCGATAGAGAGATTACACGCGGGGCCCGGTTGAATTCTATGGGGCCCAAATCCTTCTCGCGTTTCCGGTGTGACAGGGGGGCCCGGGGTGACGCAGGACTCGCGTCCAAGCCGGAGGGAATAAATTCAAACTGTCGCGCCCGGCGCAATACACAGAGGATATCTTTGTGTCCCGCGACGCCACAAAGATGGACTGTCCCGGGTTAGGTGAAAGCTCTGGGCCGTTATTTATCGTGGACACGTCGTCCGGCGAGACGAGAACCCTCGAAGAATTGAGAAACTCGAAGGAGAACGTGTCTCCATCCGGCTGAAATTCCCGAAATACGAGGAAGACCATCCACAGCCTCGCGATCAGCTGTTTCGCCACGACGACCAATTCGGCAAATCTCGGTCGATTTTGCCGATTCAGTTAATTCCACCAATCTCGCCACTTTCACGCGGTAAAAAAAAAATGACGTCAACGCAAAAGCAGTACTCCCCGATATAAAATATAATCCTAAGTAACCTCCTTTCCCGAGAGTACTCGATTCACACAGGAGTACCAGCAAAAGTTCGAGCGATCAGCTGACTCGTCGAGATACCAAAATTACGCCGCAATTTTGCGCCGTAAGAAAAATGAATTCCAAAAGGCAACGTCGCAACCGGTCGCCAATTTGAAGGCAAAAATCCCGCAAAGACAGTATTCTCCGATTTAAAAGGAAATCCTAAGGAGACTCCTTCCAGGGGTTTGTACGGGGAGTGCTCAATTAGGTGCTCGCCTTTGACGGGGTCCCGGCTGCTAATACGAGGCGAGCCAGGTGAATTCTTCGCAATCTCTTGAGAAAAACGAGAAGGGGAGGGGTGAGAGGGACGAGGAGGACACATAAGAAACGTCGAAGCCGTGCCGCTAACAACGGACGTGGTGCTCGTTACTCCGCTAATTTGGGAAGGCTTGGGGGGAGGATATTTCCGAGAGCGGTTTTTTCTAATTGAAAAGAATATTTTTTAAAGGGGTCCCCCTCCCGGTGCATCGTCTTCTCAAAGGGAATCCCTTCCTTTGAGGAGCTTCCAGTCGGCATTATTTCGTCAACCCGGCTACAAATACCTAGAAAAGGAGGGCACGCGTAAGAAATCTCGCCGAGCAGTGACGGACAACGACCGATGACGTCACTCGAGTCATTCTCAGAGTCGAAATATTGGGAATGCCGGACGTCCTCTCGGTCACCTCCTGGAACGGTCTTTGTCATTTCCCCGTGAAATTCCGACGACATTAATCCTCCCGGGAGTGAAAGTCCCCCTTCGAAACGATTCCAGAGAAATTACGTGTATTAAATATAAATATACATATATCCCAATATCTCAACTGAAGAACAACGAATAATTCGTGGTACCCGATAATTCTCTTCAATTTTAAACTTTCACTTCCAACTCGCGTGACGGCTACGCCGATTTCCTTTTTTTTCTCCCTACTTTTTGGTCTATTTAATGGCGCCCGGACTATCGGGCCTTTGCGATTTTCGAGGGTAACGAGAGCGACGGGGTGCGCGTGCGTGCGCTTTACATGCAAATTTCGAATCAACCGCCCCCCCGTCGAGGAAACGCGGTCGCCGATAGCCGTGTGTCGATAATAAATCCGGGGACGAGCCGGGAAGGGTATTAAAACGGGATTAGCGCGGGGCGAAAGGAGGGCGCTCGCTCGGGAGACTAAAAACTTTACCCCGGGCACACGTAACCGGCCGTCAAATTCGATGAGCGTGTATGCAAACCTTGGGGGGGGGGGGGACGAAAAAACGAAAACAAAAAGAAATGTAAAAAAAGGAACAAACCACGATGAAAATTCGAACGATGGAAATTGATTTTAAAACGGCTTTCCGCTAGCCAGGCGTCGAATTTGCTGGCCGGTTACCGGTGCCCCCTTATTTTTTGGCAGCTTCCGCTCGACACCTAGACTTAAAAAAAAAAAAGCAAAAAACCTTCATCGAGCCAAAGAAATATTCCTTGGAATAGTACCGAATTAAATTATTTTGTAAATGCTATAAAATCCGATTTACTTATATGTGGGAGAAATGTGGGTGGGAGAACGGTACCGCACGTGCGGCCCTGCGGCCGTTCCGCGTCCCAGCCGGAGTCCGAGCCCAACGGGGTCGTTAAAGCTAACCTCAAAAAAAAATTAGGCCTAACCAGAAGAATTCCATATTTTCTCGTGGAGGGTGGGCCTGAACATATTTTTTTTTTCTTTTTTTTTTCAAAGGCCATAAACATGGGCCGTTATTTCGTAATCACGGACACGGTGGGGGGCGCCAGTTTTGATAATTTCCAACGGCGATGCCGAGTTCCTTTGTCTCTGGGCCCTCCGGAATCGCGTTATCCTCCCTCTCGCCATTTGTTTTCCCCGTTGAGCGTGTCCTTCCTCACAAATCAAATCTCGCGTCGCACACACCGCGACCCGACATGTCGGGGGGAGGGGGCAAAATCGAATCCCCATCTCCGCGGGCGGGGCACGTGCCGCCTGTATTAATCCAAATCGATCTCAATCTCTCCGCCGGCCCGAAAATCGAGGGCGAAATTGAAATCACCCCTACGCCACCTCCTTACACGTACGATAGGAATAATAATCACCTCGAGAGAAAATTCGCACTTTCCGGGCTATCCTTTGAGGAGTCCCACGGTCGGATCACGTATGGCCGATTTTCCGGGCAATTTGGACGGCGTCCCACATTTCCCACCTCCTTGGATCTATCCGTGTACCTTCCCCGGGATAAAAATAACCCCGGACAAAAGTTCCGATTTTATGAACATCCCTCAATTGATACGTTTGGGGGATTTTTACTGGAAATTCGTAATTCCTCCTATTTGTTAATCCACCTCTTCTCGTCTACCACCGCATCTTCCGTGAATAATGACCTTACGATGATACGTGGCTAATGATCTCCGTTAAAAAAAAAAAAAACGAAAAAAAAATCCCGGTGTTCTAAACAGAAGCCCCGGGGTCGCGGAGTGTCTATGTGCCGGTGATTTTCCGGGCAATCTGGGAGCTCCTCTCCTTTTTCCTCCTCTACGGGAAATTATCCCCGAGGTACTGCTAGTCCGGAACCTCGGATCGTGATCGGTCGCGATCCTCGCCCCGGGAAAAGGTAAGCCGCGAGTTTCCGGGACAAAAGGCGTCGTTTTCCGCTCGTTAGGGACGCGCCGTAACGCATCGGGATCGCGGCGGCGCATTCTGGCCCCCCCCCGTGGAAAGACCGCGTATCCGTGAAAATCGCCTGCATCGCGAGTTTACAATTACGCCGCATCCTCTCCTCCACCCACCCACCCACCCCCCCTTCGGTAAGCGGAGAGCAAGGGATGGCCGGGACGACGCCATGTTGCGGAGGCTCGTAAAGTTGAGCTCTACGAGGCTCCCCGAGGAAAAGTAAGAGCGACCCTAAGCCGGGTCTCAAAGAAACGAGGCGACGCGATGCCTCTTTAACGGGCGAGTCTCGACTACGGAACCCGAGTTATCCCCTAGTCGAGTGCGCCCCCTCTGGTGTCCCGGTACCCCTTTTCGATGCGCCCCCCCGTAAAGAGCAATTACGCCGGCATGAAATTTAATCAAACTTCTGCCCCGGGGGTTTTCAACTGTTCCCTACTATTTTTCCCCGATTTCCTCCGACTTCTTAAGAAATGTATCACCCCAGAGCCGTTGAATTCATATACCAAACTGAAACGTTAAACAGTTCCCAAGAGCTGACTCGGTGTCGAAAAAAAAACAAAAAAACAAAAAGGGGCCCCGTATCCCGGAGTTCCACAATTCACGAAACCTCCGCGCCTGCGCGAGAGGAGCGATCCCCTTCCACCTCGACTCGGGCCCTTCCAAGATGTCCGCCGGGCCCGACCCCGGAGACCTAACCTCGCTTCTCGGCGAACCACGGGCCCTCTCCCTCCCCACCTGGCGCGACCTCCGGGTTAAGCGACCTCGGCCGCGGTCAACAATAGGGATAGGTGACCGCTGGAGAGAAAAATTCAGAAAAATCGTGAAAAAAATATTTAAAAAAAACAGGAAAAAATATACCAGCCCTCGACCCGATTTTTCCCGTGTTTCCTGACGCGTTCAATTAACGCGGTGAAAACCGCCATGAAAGGTCTCTCCCAAACGCGACGCCCGATTAACGATTAATTCCCGGCGTCCGCGCGGCTGGTCGCGTAGTTTGTTTAAAAAAAAAAAAAAAAGAAGGATTAAAAAGGGACCGTATAGAGGCCGCTAATCGCTTCGAAATTATTCACGGATTACGGACAATACGAGGGTTAGGGCCCCGTCGCTTCGACCAGCACCTCTCTTAGCTCTAGGAGATCGTTAAACCCGGCCGACCTGAGATATCCGCATCGACGTGTTTAAAGTCACGCCGAGTCAAAAACCGGGCGTGTTTACGGGCGTCCACGTAAACGCAATTGTCGCGGCAGGCGGGCTTTACGTAAATCCCTGAAATAGGAATCGCGAGATCCCGGCTGAACGTGTCCTAAGACCGCTCAAGGACGGTTTTACAATTCACCCTCTCTTCGATTCCCACGGCAAGTCCGTAAACTTGGCTAACCGTCCTTGTAACCGCCGCGTCCGCCATGACGGTCCCCGGCCCCCCTTCTGTCCCACGCCGCCATTAATTCAAATCCACCAGACCAAAGGCGTAACGCGACCGATGCACCTTCGCAAAACCCTTCTTTTCGGATATTTCCCCGTAAAGTCGTGAAAAACAGTGAAACCCCTAGGCTCAGATTATCGAGTAGGCTATCCCTTCGCCATTTTTCTTTCTGCACTGGAAGAAAAGATTAGTTGACTGAAACAAATATATATTGCTAGCATATATTTTTAAACATATATATATATATATATATGTGTGTGTGTGTGTGTGTGTGTGTATCGTTACCTGAATCATATATACAATTGCAAGGGACAATGGTTTCGTCGCGAAGAAAAATTACATCGTTAATTTATACGAATTTTTCTTTACTCCTCCTGACATCCCTTTGGCCGTATTTGATCGCGGGATTTTCTCGCAGCAGTGCACATTTCTCTGAGTCAACCAACTTTACTCTTCTCAGTGCATAATTATCCCTGCCTCGCTCGTGACGTCACTCTGAGCTTCGCCTTCAAAAAACCGAAACTTTAAATAATCCAATACCGAACTCCACTATACACACTTACCGTATACTCTCAGAAGATGGATCTCCTTCCCTCGAAAATATTGGCTCGGATAATTTTTTTTTAGAAACTGAGGAAACTGCATATATATAGTACATGTCTGAAGTATGCCTCACGGTTGGCGCTTTCTTCGAACTATGAGTCACCCTAATCGCGAGCTCTTTTTTCATCTTCGATTGCGCAGAACCTCTTTCCGTTTCACGTCACGGGCTCTCCGTCATCTTGGAGATCATTAAATTATTAAAGAATAACTCCTTAAACCATTAAATTATAATATTCACACATGTGGACATCATCGAGAACATTCGATATTTTTGCCAGGGAAGAATTGTTAGATCATAATTTTTGCGAAAGCAAACGCACCTGACGGCTAGCGTAGGAGAGAAACAAAAAAAAATAGGAAAAAAGAAGCGGAGAGCAGACAATGCCTTTCTCCGGTGCGCGTAAGGCCCCGTTGGGTACGCCTGCATAAGATTATAGTACGCTCGGCGTACTCGGCGCACCGTGCGCTCCCACGTTTCTTAAGAAAAATGGAAACGGAATTTTTCTTTCCAGCCCACGCAAGAAATTCTAATTCCTTTTTTTTTTCCTTTTCCGGTAACCGATACCGAACGTGCCCAAAAATCGAGCTAACCGGAAATCGAGCGCGCAAGGGCCCGCGTAATTTATCACGTATTTCCCTTCGCAAGCGCCGGTTACGATTCGAAAACGCGAGATGAGTCAGAGGGTGGTCAGCCGTCGAGATTTCCGAGGCTCAACGGCCGCCATGTTTTTCCGCCTAATCGGGCCGCCAGGTAAGGCCCGCGCACAAAGAGCTCCACGGCCACGCATAGGCATATCCCGGCATACCTGAGCTCTGAATAAACACCGAAACGTCCAAAATATACCTCGACTTCGAACAAAGGGAGCGAAAATGTGGCCACCTTTTTTGTCCCTCGGAGCGGTCCGAGTGCGCGGAGTAAAATGCAACCCGCGTGTTCGCGCAAACGAGGGGGCCACCAATCGTCCCAGCCCGCTCTCATCGGGGAGAACTTTGCAAAATTTAATCAAACTTGATATTCCGGGTCGAGCCGACCCCGCGTCCAGCCAGCCGGCACGCGGGGACAAGAAAGAGGAGTCGGTCCTTTCCCGTTCGCAATTTCGAGGGGCGATAAATCGGAGTCCAGAGCATCTAGGTCTACGGGACTCCGAGTGTCGGTAATCTCCACCATGGCGGGGGGGAATATCCACTCGAATCTCGAAAACGAGGCTCGTAGGCAAGCCAGGGACCGTCGAAAATTCCCAGACAGGCGATTTCCCGGCGGCCGATGCGCCGCCATCTTTGATTTCGAGGGCTACTCGCCGAGGCAGGTAAGGCCCCCGCGCATGCGCCGAGCCTCGCTCGACAGCCCCGGCGGCCGATGCGGGTCTCTCCCACGCGCATCTACCTGCGCGCAGCTACGGTCGCCTTACCGAGAGTTGCGGCGAGCAGGAGCAAGGTTACGACGAGGTGAAGCTGCCTCGCCCCGGCGGGTCCTTGCCGGGGCCCGGTCGCGCCTGCCACGGGACGCATCCTCTTCCAGGGTGGCCTTTAATGCCCACTTTCCCCGATACACTTTCGAAACAACTTCCCTAACCTAGGTTGCACCACTGCGAGGCGCGCGAACCGTTACTGGCCGGCGCCGAGCAACATCCCTGGGATCGCCTCGCGTGCTGACTTGCCTCGTCTCGATCGACTTCTCGCCACGCACTCATCCACGATCGATCGGCCGTGACGCGAAATCGGGATCGACCGCCGCCGACCTGTCGCCGTGCTCCCAGCTCTGCCGCCAACGCGCGCGCGGACCATCCACTTACTTCTGCTGGACGCGCTTACCCGACTGAACTCGCGGGACGCCGTGCGTTCGCTTCGCCCTGCCTACTTGCCTGCCGTGGCGCCCCCTCTCTCTCGCACGCCCCGCCGCCGCCGCGCGCCCTCTCGCTCGCTCCCACTCGCGCCGTCACGGTGTACAAACAGTCGCTCCCCACCGCTCGGCCGAACTACTTGTTGATCGCCCAGGGACGAACGAGCGACCCGGCGCCACGCGCTTACCCTCCAGCGCCGCCCTTCGAGTGGATTACGTAAATATTTTCACTTTTCACTCACCATGCCCGATAGATATTCTCAAACGTTCCCGAGATACTCCGCCAACTACCTAACGTAACAAATAACCGCGAAGATATTTCTCGCAGGCGCGGGAATATTTATGGGCGAGCAAGAAATATTTGGGGGAGCATAATTATAAGTAAATTCGGTGAAATTCGATTTTTTATCGAAAAATATGAGGGTAGTTGCCAGTGCGATTTAATCACCTCTTAACCTGCAGACGCAGAAATATTTATCAGGCAATAAGAAATAAAATTAGAAGAAAAAAAAATACACGGGGCACGAATCCAATGATCGGCACTCATTTGAAAAATGTCATTTAAATATTTTCGGTAAATCTAGGTAATTTGGAAATAAAATCAACGGAGAGATTTTCTTTTTAATGTGGGGTATTTCTCTGTGAATACGATACTGGCCTTCAAATGTGTTTCAATAAGTCTCTTCGGGGGAGTGGAACATACCGCGAGTTTTGTTGGCATTGGCAGAACGTATCGGGAAGGGTTGGTCGGCCAAATTCGCCGGGACGATCCTGGGATTTAAAGGGATCCAAGGATTGCCCGAATAATCCCGAGGGCGTGAGAGGGCAAGAATTGTCATAAATCATCCAAGTTCTCAACACAACCACGGAATCGACCGTATACACCGCCTGGTGTATTAATAGTACACGTCCGAATATAATGTAGGAATACTTCTTGCACGCACATTCGAGAGACGGGCTTTAAAAGAGTCTAGAGGAGTTTAACAGCGATTGTATTGTCGTAAACGCGTAATAAACTTGTAAACCTATTTAACAGGGCAGACACGTAGAGACTGGCATTCGGGCTGGAATTTTTATTTCGTCGGTCCGGTCGAGCTCGGTTTAATTGAGCTCGGTGCTCTTATAAATCAGAGCTATTAATGTCGAAGGGACGGCACGTCGTAAGGCTCGTTTCACATGACAGCGAGGCACATGCCCACGAAAGAAATGATTAATTAATCTCGATTTAAGGACCTCGACGCATGTCTCGTGTCTTGGCCAGATTTGACGTCTCGATGTGTCGCGGCTCGAATTATTCATTCTTGGAATTAACGACGCCTTTTAGGATATTTGTTATTCATGCACTAGCGGCCCATTTCGGCGATCAATGGCATGTCCAAATTCGACAAAGAGGAAAATCCCACCTTGTTCCCTGCCAAGATCCAAATCGGATTACACTTGCTTGTGAACGGAGTGATTACCAATCAGGAGGATTTGACTCGAACCCGATGTTCTCCGCGCACAGTGATTGGTAATGATCAATGCGTTCGTCCCTGCAATTTGCATATTCCCACTTGTCGCGCCGACCTCGGAACCGCCGAAATTTATGGTATAATGCAGATCCTGACCGCTCGGTTATCCTCAGAATAGTGAAACCTGCTTTCGGGATTGCTCGAAAATCTGCAGAGAAAAAATAGGAAAATTCATACTGCGGTTAGTTACCGTTAATTGTTTCTAAGAATTTTTTACCTGCAGGTTGTTTAATGGAAGTGCCAGAGTAATACGAGTTCTTTCGCCTCTCTGGTTGTCTGATCGCTGTAACAGCCGACATCCGTTCTCTTCTTGCGGAAATCGTCTCGTGGAACCGCCACGTCATTTGCGACACTTTCAGCGACCGTCTTTTTATGAATCATGTCGCATCGATTCGACCCTCTCGCATATATGGGAGTATGGTTCGCAGTCGCAACTGGCCAACTTCCAAGCAATTTAACAAATTGCGCGGATCTCTATTTATTAATACGTTTCCGGATCTGGGAGATAAATTTCCGGACGATTCTCTCTCTCTCTCGTGGGAGTACGCAAAAATCGGACGGCGAGTGCCATAAATTTCTGGCCGGTTTTTTATGCCCTTTTTTCTTTTTTAAGGACGACCCTAATATGCTTGTTTTTCTTCCTCGCTCGCTCCTCGTCGCCATGTCGCGGAGGAATAATTCCCCCGGATTATTCCTCGTTTTTCCCCTTTTTTTTTCCACGTTTTGCCGGGTCTCCAGCCATGTTCTACGTTCGTGTCCGAGTTACGGCGTTGAAGTATAATTGACCGCTCCGTAATTAATTTCTATACCGCGAAACGCCGACACTGCCGGAGCCGCGTGTAATTGCATCTCGCGTGAAAATAATGTTTCCGAAACGAATCGGCGAACCCGATATGCCGGGACGTCGAACTCTGTTAACTTCTTCGGTGAAGTTCACCCCTTGGTAAGCGAAACTCGATATCGCCGACAAGCGAGATAACAATGTCGGTACACGGTGTAATTAGAAGTTGGCAGAAGTGGGGAAAAATTATATCTCTTGGGGGAAAAATAGAAAATATAGAAGAGGTGTCGTATGTCATTTTGGATTATGGTAGTCAAACGTGCTCTTGTATCCCAAAGCTTATCAGAGCTCGTCGCGATGCATCCCGAGGGAATCATAATTTTCATTTCTGAATTTTACTTCTGGTATTTCGAAAACGTTGCATTCAGATTCTCGCCTTCGCCTGGGTCATTGGATATCGGAGTTCCGTCGTTATCTGAGTAGGCCGACACTTTAAGAAATACGGTGATCGCTCGCTGAGCTTGGCGCCTCCGATGTTTGTGACGGACACATCTCCCTCCTCGTATCGCGCAACTTTCCAGGCGAGCACAAAGACGCGTCTTACGTATACAACGTGTCCAATCGAACTCCGAACCATTCAATTATCGCGGCTTTCTGGGTGCATTTTTCCGGCAGCTCGGACGCCAGGCAGGCGCCTGCACCGAAACTTCGAAGAGGAGGATTTACTCCGTTTTCCGAAGTACATAAGAAAGAACGAATCCGACCGAGCGAGGGGAAACATCGCGTCGAGGAGAAGAAAACGTTGTACGAGACAATATCGAGATCCCGACCAAGACGAAGACCCAAAATGAAGAACCGCGATGCCCAACGATCCCTTGTACCGAGAAACACCAACGAAAAATCCCCCCCAAGATTTAATTCCAATTTTTTCATGCGCTCAGATCGCGTTACACGGATTTGGAAATATCAAGCAAAAAGAGGGAAAAATAAAATCAATCGAGTTCGCAGCCCCGTGCGAAATCCCGTAGCCGCCGTAGCGGCGCGATGAAAATACCGTAGGCATAAATAGGAACGATATACAGGCTGGCATAAATATTCAGAAAAATCCTTGCGAACCGTCCGAACCGATCATACGTTTCGGCGAAGCGGGTAAAAATAACGTGTCATCGAGCCTCGTAAAACATCCGCGGGGTCGCCGCGGGAGCACGCGGCAAGTTTCTAGGTGAATTTCGTGGGACGTAATGTCCCGTAAAACGAGCTGGACGAATTTCAGTTCTAATGCACTTCGCTGGGTTTTCGACCGAAAATTACGGGCGGAAGCGGCCGGACCTATTTTGATTTGCATATGGGACCGCAATGTACCGCCGCGCAGCAGCTGCGCTATTTGCCGCCGCATTCACGGCTGCGTGTGGAGTATCAAATGTATTCGCCTGGGATTGCTCTCGAGCCGTGCTCTCGTGATATGTGCCCTGCTTGTGTCCCAAAATCAGTTATACCGGGTCGCAGTGAAGTAACGAGCGTAATTGCCGGCCAGGGACAAAAATCGAGGACGCCCCCGATTTTCCTGGACTTTCTGCACATTCGATAACGCTCCCTCTTCTGGGATACGAATCTCCCCGCTACTTGGGGGTCGTCTCGGATTTCCGCCACTTTGAAAACTACACACCCCCTCGAAAACGGTAATTCTCTCTAGAGCGTCTCACCGAAGTTTGCATAATTGTTCGCACCAACGCCGGAGCGCTATTTCCTCACTATCGTCCTGGTCCCGTCGTGTCACTCCTTTAAATGGATTTATGGGGAAATCATGGCATATGGGATCGTCTTGAGTGGTCCATCGGTGGTCTGAAATGAGTCATTGATTAGCCTCGGCGTAATTCAAGGGTTACTTTGGAGTCACTTAGGGCAACCTCGTAAAGGATAGACCGTCTCACATTTCCGGCGTTTTGAGAACTACCCGCCGCCCTGAAAAGTTGTAATCCTCTCCCGAGCATCTTAACAAAGTTTGCGTAATTATTCGCACCTTAAATCGAAATTTGCGCTAATCACTTTCGTGGCGGTTTCATCGGGTTGCTGCATTCTCCGGATTTGTGGGAAAGTCATGGCATATGGGATCGGCTTAAGTACTCCATCGATAATCCTGAAATGCATAAACCATCGATTGTCGTAATTCAGGCGTTACTTTGGAGTCTCGCAATCGTCGGCGCACCTAGGGGACTAAAATCGAGGGGCTTGGTCTCGTTAAATTCGAGACGAGCCAGAAAAAAAGAGTCCATCAATGTCGCCGCGGTAATGGCGGCCGACTCGCGTACAGAAACTTTCCGCCGTGGATTATGATTTATGAATCGAGCAGCGCCGGTAATATCTGCTTGTCCGGCATGTCAAACAAATTCCCCTCGGGGGTTTCCATTTATTATTCCGTGTTTCGCTTCCACAGGGGCCAGGCTCGTGTACAGACAATACCTAGAGACAGAGGAGAGTCGGAGGAGACTGCTCTCGTTTGGGGAGCCAACCCCCGGTTCGATTCTCCCTCCGTAATAGTGCGCTTATGGTTTCGGGGAAACGATGACTCCGCCACGTAATAAATTTCCCCGCTTCCGGTGTATTTGTCGGAGGTTTTCCGGAGGCTGTGACCCGGCCGAATGTGCCGCGTGAACTCCGGCATTAAATCTTGGCCCGCTCGATCGGGAAGAAACGGCCCAATAAAGATCGCGACGAGAATTCCCTGGCGACTCCGCCAGGTCGGGAGAAATTCTTTCAAGGACAATTACCCGATTGCCGCGTTTTCCTCCGCTCTTTAAATCCCAATCGATTTGCCCTAAAAAGAATATTAAAAGTGGACGTTCTCCTTCCCCCTCAAATTCCACCATCGACCTATTCCGATCGTCAGGACGACTCTGTGCCATCAAAGAGCCGACTCCATTTTTTCCCTCGGGCGGGGTTTTACTCCTTTTAAAGTACCAGCTGGAATTCTACGAAATGCCTTTCCTGACCGATTTTAGGACGATGAAAGCATTATTAATTCGGAAGCGTTTGGACGCGAAGTCGGCGGTCGGGCGAAAGAAATTGGATTGGACGTCCGCTTCTTGAACAGGAAGAAAGAACGGGATACATTTGTCCTCGTTTCCCTGAGAATATTCCGCGCCCGGGAAACTCATTTCTCGTTTGGCACTAGAGCGACGTTTAGTTAGAGTTATCTCGAATAGAATAAATTGCACTTAGCGGTCGAAGCTTGAAATTAATGTGTCCATTTGAAAGAAGACGTCCCATGCCAGTTGGGCATTTTTCTCAGATGTGGAGCTGTTGCATCTTCCGGATGCATCTTCATCCCCCTGGATGGAAACTGGAAATACAAACGAGCGATTATTCTCATATGTACAAAAAAATACGGAAATTGTCATTAATATCTATTTTACTTTCTTTGATTAATTTTCGGTGCCTTGTTTATGATCCCTCCTGGCGTTCGCCTTGCTTGATCGAATAAAGGGAGGAAATCATACCGAGGACCATTAAGGAAAAACCTTTTCCTGGTTCTGACACCGGAAACACTCTGTAGAGTGATTCGACGTGGCAATATACCGTTAATGTTATCGCGGCTAGATTAATCGGTTTAGCGCAAATATTGTACGCGTTACACGCACGCGAGAGCCGTTGCGTCCCAATATGGCCTCCACCCTCGAATCGCTCGAGGGAACGCCAAAATGGAAACCATGTTACATTCGATTTCTCGTGGGGCCGGAGCAGAGCATTATATTATACATTAATACCTCACATTCGTAAAGTTCGACGCTAACGTCTTCCGGCGGTGCCTTAAAAGTCTATAAAAAAACCTCGCGATCTAAGAGTAATTCACGATTCGTTTGTTTTATTATTAACGAGCGACGACACGCGAGTCTTGCACGGACTTTATGAATGAATTTCCCCACGCGAGATCTTGCGATTATTTACGTGGACGGAAATATTCACTCCTCGATGGTCCACTCTGGAAAAGTTGGATTTAATCGGGCGATGATTACCTGAAAAAAAAAAGAAAAAAAAATTGAAAGGAATACCGTACGGTTGAGTTTACAGGAAAGACGATGGGCATGGCAATTTCAATTGTGCGTACCTTGTAGAGGCTAAAAATGATACGTACTTTGTATTGCGACATGTAAAATGTAAGAATGTAAAATTGATTACCTGATGATTACCCGAAAAAAAAAATTGAAAGGAATACTGTACGGTTGAATTTACAGGAGAGGTGATGGGCATGGCAATTTCGCTTGTGCGTACCTTGTAGAGACTAAAAATGATACGTACTTTGTATCGCGATATGTAAAATGTAAGAATGTAAAATTGCGAACCGGGAACAGCTGCAGCTCTCGCACGTGTCAAGTTTCATCTCACGGACGTCTCGCCAAAATCAAGGTAGCTCGACGGTTTTATAAAATATTCAGGCGATATTCCAGGATATATTTACGAGCGACTAGCGCATTTCACGCACGTGCGTGCGTGACCGGCACGCGTGATGTATGCTTAAGGAATTTCGTAGAATATCAGGTGCTGCCCGGTTTTCCGAGCTGGCAATGCTACATGGTAATAATATAATTATAATATTTCGTTTAACCGTAAGAAAAGAGGCGTCGGAATTATTATCAATCGCGTTTAAGTAGTGCCCGGTAAATTAATTAGCCGGATGAAAGCGTGGCCGGGCATCGAGTGGCCAATTTGAATTTTGATCGACATCGAATACGGGCGTAATTTTAAATGGAACCATGAATATTGGGCCGGCTTATTGAAATTTACTGCTCTGAAAATTATTTGCACACGAGGTTATGGCACTGTTTACCCCATGACACGTTCGCGCAAATGCTTCGCGTAATTTTAACGGGGAACATTTAGGCGGGAATAAAAATCAATAGCGGTTCATTAGTTGTAATTACCCCGTTGTTAAAAATGGCGTTAGAGCGTGACTAAGGAACATTTAGGGCTCTATTGGGAATCCTACATACGCAGATACAGACAAACCTTCGAGCTTCACTTTAACTTACAGTGGCGGAACTGAATCATCGATTGTTCCGTAATTAGTTTAACCCCTATTGAGTGTTGCACGGAACATCTACATGCAACTACGGCAAGATACACCTCGCGAGTCTAGCATGCATTACGAATTGCGAATAACCCGACATTTACAACCGCAGGGACCTCTCCAGTGATTCCTCGAACATTATCACATTACTCGAGATAGGTACCAACCTAAGGCACGATACCTTATCTGTTAAAAATATTCGTACAACACGTACACTTTTGGTACATAAGGTCCTAATAAAATAAAAAATTTCACGTCTCAAAAGTGAATCGTCATAAATTTATGATAAACTTCAAAATAAATTTGCAACCTCGTATCATCTACTAGAAGTCTGAAATTTTATTAGAGAAATGAGTACACTTATGTATTGAATTTATAACGTATATTGGGAATGTTATAAAATTAATATGCCACGTCTGGATAAAACTTCCAAGAAAGGTTTTATACAATTTTAATGTTATTTATTTTTTTTCTTTTAATAGGGTACGATTGGAATTTCGACAGATTTTAAGAGAAATCATTTTCAGGACGTTTCTCACGGCAGACGTCGTTTCCAAAAGTCTCGGCTCGTTAACGATAAATCAGATGTGAGTTTCGACTTTGTCGCAGGGACGATATCAAATTGAAATCTCTCTCTCTCTCTCTCCGTGCACCATCGGCGATGGTTTATCGCGGCCTCGGGTGTTGTACAATCGGCGTGGCTCTAGGCTCACGAGATTCGCGAATTTGCATCGGCGATCGAACGAATCGCGGGATATCGGGGTGTCCCATGCAACCAGCGTGTTTTCTTTTCATCTTTCCCCGACATAGTGTGCTCGCATACACGGAAACCGCTCGCGTCGTTTATCGCTGCGGTAGTTTCGACTCGATCCAATAATAAGCCGGGATAATTTGTGTGTTTAAGGTTTGACAGCCACGCGATTACGTGCCGTTGCGAGTGCTGCGTTCTCGACGTCGTTCGTTACACGAGGATTTCAGACTCCAGTAAATAATCCGTAGACGGTAAAAAGCTCGTTGAAAGCTCCCTTGCACGAGCGTTTCCTCCGCTATTTCCTGCGAGGTTTAAAATTAACTAATTAAAACACCTCCGCATTTAAAGACAGCGAATGAACGGGAATAAGCCACTCACCGCGGTAGTAGAAAGGACGTACTCCTTCATTGATATCGTGACAAGCTCTTCCAAGATGCTTATCAATGAGCGATGCCTCCACGTTGATAATATCCAGAGATAAAAGTCTGGCACCCATAGTATCTGTATTTGGACACGACGGTTCGTTTAAACGGGGAAACTACACACGGAATGCGTCATTCATAAGTAATGTAACCAAATGGGAAGCCTCGTTGAGCCTGTGATTTAATTACTTTTTACGTATAGGTACCTCGATGGGTGATCAAGGACTACGAAGTCTCCGGCAGGTCTGATTTTCCACGGAATTCAGAGAAGCTAGATTTCTAGAGCTCTTCAAACGAGATTACGAATATTTTCTTAGGCCCCTTGATAACGCCGGGGCAAAGTGACGAACCGGAAATATCGAATAAGGGGTGACGAGGTCGCGCGCGAACGAACGGTTCTCCCAAATCGTTCGACAGGACGAACGGTTTCCGCTGCACTTTATATTACATTAGATTAATATTCACGGATTATGAATATAATAATTTATCGCCCGGTAACGCATTTATCGTAATTTAACCGAGGGCTTCGGATATCGTTCGATGTATCGTCAAATGGGCCAGGACCGCCGAAACGGGAACCGCGGAAACGGTGATCGATTCATTCACTTCCCCACTCGTCGTTACTCCGCTCCCATTCATGGCCCGTTCCAAAATAATCGTCTCCGATCGGGCGCCTATTTAAATAACAACAGCTTGTGCGAGGACTCGAACTTCCGCGGCATAATTCACGGAAACGAGGCGTCGATTTGCTAGGAAATCATTTCGGCGTGTTCATCGACTTATTCCGGGGGCCGAGCAATTAAAAGCGATTAATGACTCCTAAACGTGGAAACAAAAGCTATCGACGCGTTCCTTGCAGCGTTCAATTCCCCTCGTCGCAGCTTCCGGAGGTTAGAACGTCTAGATCTGTAAACTAAAGGAAATACATCTCGTTAAAAGAGAGATCTTCGAAAAAGTAACGCCAAGCTGAGAAATTGGAGCATGTTGTCGAGCAGTGCTACGGACCTGGGGAGCGAGACTCCGGAGTACATGCTCCTTCCGAAGCTAAAGTTCAAGTTGTCCTTACCCGAGCACAAAGAAGACGTCGAAACTGCCGAATCGTTGCTGGACTCCATAAAACGCAACAACATGGTGCCGTTTTACGAAGAGGTGTGCAGGGATCTCGGATGGGAGATGGACGAGGCTCTTTTGGAGTCGATGTCGACTTCGAACGCGGCGACCTGGGATGCTCTCGAATCTACAAAAGTGGAGGAGAATTTAGAGGACCGCGTTGCGGATAATTGGCGGCAGAAGCTGGAATTTGCCTGCTCGATCGGCGACGCGAATAGGGCGAAGGAAATCGCCGTGGCCGTTTTAGAGGACGCGAACAGCTCCACCAGCTGCAGGGCCGAGGTCCTCTTCTGCCTGTTCAGATTGGCCTTCTGCAGGAACGACGTCCACGGAATGCGTAGGTCCATCGAGAAAACCGCCAACGTGATAGAGAAGGGCTGCACCAGCGGCAGCGATTGGTGCTGTAGGAACAAATTAAAGGTTTACGAAGCAGTTTATTGCCTGGCGACGAGGAATTACGCGCGCGCGGCTGCACTCTTCCTGGACTGCATACCCACTTTTGAATCCCACGAGCTACTTCCCTTCGGCCAGCTCGTCCGTTACACGATCCTCACCAGCATGATCGCCTTGCCTCGCGAAGACCTGAACAACAAATTAAATAAACATGGGATTCTGCAGCAGGCTCTGCTGATCGAGTGTCCTCGGTACAGGAATTACTTCACTACCTTCTACGACTGCCATTACGCACACTTTTTCGAGAACCTCGCCTGGATCGAGACGGAAATGCGCGCCGATCCTCTTCTGCATCCACATTATCGGCATTATGTCAGGGAAATGCGCATCGCGGCGTATTCCCAACTCCTGCAGGCCTACAGGAGTTTGAGCCTTGAAAGGATGGCCGTCGAGTTTGGGGTCTCGGTGGCCTTTATTGAACAGGAAGTCGCCAGATTTATTGCGAGTGGGAGATTGCACTGCAAGATCGATAAGGTGTCAGGAAACGTGGTTACCGTCAGTATGGCTGGATGCGATAGAGGAAGAGCCCCTAACCCCTGCTGCGAACGTGGATTGGTTTATCAAAAGACTATTAAGAAAGGAGACGTGGTACTCAACCGATTGAAGAAGCTTGGAAGGGTCGTTGACTTTTGAAAAGATTTCGCCCTGGATGAAAGTTTTTCAATTTGTGGGGTCGTTCGTCAAAGTAACTTCGGTATAACGTAAAATAATATGACCAATGGACGACGATGGTGTTCATCGAATTATGTATTTTCAATTTTTAAATAAATGCGCCTTCGTGGCTTCACTCGCATGCGGCGCCATCGGGCGTCTCTTGCTGTAACTAATGACTAGAGTCGTAATGTTGACAACTTCGGTCGGTATATCGTCAACTTTATACGCTCGAACTTGGTGTTTATATATTAATAAATGGTAAGTACGGATGAAGAATGTTATTTGAACAGTAAACGAAATCGGGACGTTTAATAGCTTTAAATATTCAAGGCACGTTCGGTGAAGATGCGGTAATTATGGCGCATCGGGTGTTCCTCGGATCGGGAAAGCACTTTGTAAACAAAACTGTGGACGTTGTTCAGCGGTTCAATTATTTGCTGGTATTGGATTTCGAAGCAACCTGCGTGAGAAGTGGAAAAATAGAGCCGCAAGAGATCATTGAGTTTCCTTGCATGACCCTGTCGACGCAGGACTGGAAAGTGAAGGATGTCTTCCATGAGTATGTTAAACCGAGGGTGCATCCACTGCTTAGTTCCTTTTGTATGGATTTAACAGGAATCGTGCAAGAGAAAGTGGATGGCGGGGCTTCCTTTCCAGAGACTATGTCAAAGTTTTCTAACTGGTTATCAAATGGTGGTTACTTTCGAGGTGATTGTAAAAGTGCTTTTGTAACATGCGGAGATTGGGATTTAAAAGTCATGCTTCCGAGTCAGTGCGCCCTGGAAAGGTTAGAAGTGCCGGACTGCTTTGAGACATGGATCGATTTAAAGAAAATATTTGCTGATACGATGCATCACTATCCAAGGAGTATGATGGATATGTTGACTCGGCTAGAAATTAAGCATACGGGAAAATTACATTCAGGTATTGATGATACTCAGAATATGGTTAAAATAATTGAACATTTAGCAGTTTTACATAATGCAAATTTTGTACTCACTTCATCGATCAGACATTTACATAGGATATACAAATGAAATAAAGCCTAATTAAATAACAAATGAATTGATAAGTCATTTTATAAAATTCTGTTTATTAACTTATGAAATCACGTTCTGTACACTGTAAAAATTTACTTATGCTTCACCATTTAATACAAATTTTATAATGGATAACAGGAATGCTGAAAATAATGATGAAGCAAATACGATTCGTAAAAAAGTATATTACTGTTCAAAAATATTTACAAATGTACAAGTAAGTACTGACGAGTCTAAGTTTATCACATATGAAAATTGCATATCTAAAAAATAGCCTAATATTTTATAATTTAAAAGGTTAGAGCTAATTAAGAGAAAATTACTTTTTCTTTGTAACCTTAATAAGTACTTGACGTTTCTCATTTGCTGTGTAAACCTGTAAAACAGCTTCTAAGTCATGATCGATATGCTTCCTACATTGTACTCTTAAAGGGAAGCGTTTTCGTGTAGGAATCATTCCTTCGGTAGGAATAACATTTAAGTACTCGGTGTTCGTTATAGAAGTTTCAAAGGGCTGTGCTACAGAACATGAACTTGATATCGTTAGTGTTGCTTCACTTTTATAAGGTGGTGATAGAGTGATTACGTGTGGGACAACTTTGAGATCATCTTCATATTCATCTTGTGCAACAGCATTCTCTGTGTTCTCCGAGAGGGTACTTACAAAGTAAAAGTAAATTATTTATGTCATTTTATAGATGATCTATATGCATACTCAAAAAAATGTACATTAACAAATAACTTACTCAGAAGGCATAAAGCTTTCACCCGTTCCTGTGAATATGTTACTATTGTCACTGCAGAGGGAATAAAACATTTGAGATTCATCTGCATTGTCATGCAGAATTGATGCTGTTTCATCGGCATTGATTTCTATCGTTAGACCCACCTCATGCTGGTATACACCTCGACAGAGGTCGCCAAGATTTTGCTAAAGTAAATGTAATAATTAAACTTTTGTAGACTGTATAAACATACTTAAATTACATTGTATTTACCTCTGTATCGTTAATGATATTCAAATCTTCAACCGCTGTTTCTTCGGGAAAAGCCTTGCATATGGGATAGATGACATTACGGAATGGATCATTCTGCTTACTACTCATTTGGCCAGTTCTTTTTAATTTATTGTATAATCTAAAATAAAATTGGCTCGATGTTTCATCTGATATTTAGACATAATCAGTAGGTTAGAAAGTCTTTTTGTAAGATTAAGAATTTGAACCTGCGAATTCTTAAACGTGTTGGTTCATCACCGTAAGTGATGGTCAGCGTTCCTACTCTGGAGATACTGGTGCGACGTAATTGTGCCAGGTCTTCGCCTCTTGGATGAAACTGTAAGTTGATCCAGTAGGTTCCTCCGGGATCCAGAATTCGTTCCTCAGGGTCTACATGCCAACNTTCTCAGAGAAAAGCGTTTTCGTGTAGGAATCATTCCTTCGGTAGGAATAACATTTAAGTACTCAGTGTTTGTCATAGAAGTTTCAAAGGGCTGTGCTACAGAACATGAACTTGATATCGTTACTGTAGCTTCACTTCTGTAAGGTGGTGATAGAGTGATTACGTGTGGGACAACTTTGAGATCATCTTCATATTCATCTTGTGCAACAGCATTCTCTGTGTTCTCCGAGAGGGTACTTACAAAGTAAAAGTAAATTATTTATGTCATTTTATAGATGATCTATATGCATACTCAAAAAAATGTACATTAACAAATAACTTACTCAGAAGGCATAAAGCTTTCACCCGTTCCTGTGAATATGTTACTATTGTCACTGCAGAGGGAATAAAACATTTGAGATTCATCTGCATTGTCATGCAGAATTGATGCTGTTTCATCGGCATTGATTTCTATTGTTAGACCCACCTCATGCTGGTGTACACCTCGACAGAGGTCTCCAAGATTTTGCTAAAGTAAATTTAATAATTAAACTTTTGTAGACTGTATAAACATACTTAAATTACATTGTATTTACCTCTGTATCATTAATGATATTCAAATCTTCAACCGCTGTTTCTTCGGGAAAAGCCTTGCATATGGGATAGATGACATTACGGAATGGATCATTCTGCTTACCACTCATTTGACCAGTTCTTTTTAACTTATTGTATAATCTAAAATAAAATTGGCTCGATGTTTCATCTGATATTTAGACATAATCAGTAGGTTAGAAAGTCTTTTTGTAAGATTAAGAATTTGAACCTGCGAATTCTTAAACGTGTTGGTTCATCACCATAAGTGATGGTCAGCGTTCCTACCCTGGAGATACTGGTGCGACGTAATTGTGCCAGATCTTCACCTCTTGGATGAAACTGTAAGTTGATCCTGTAGGTTTCTCCGGGATCCAAAATTCGTTCCACAGGATCTACATGCCAACTAGAGACCACCGATGGATAGATAGCTGCAAACAATTTACAATGTCAAATTCTGTTAAATTCGAAAGCATTTATCATTGATCTAACCTTTTGGAGTTAGGGCAACTTTTGCGTAAGCCTTAAGATTGCCAGTGTTTTTTAGTTTGATTCTGGCTTCCAAAGATCCACCCGAATTAAGATTGCCAAGGGATAGCCACATTTGTCCTCCCATGTCTTTAAATGTTTCTGTAATCTCAATGTTTGCTGTACCGCCATAACCATAAAGGTATATCTGAGTCGGGAACCATAAAAAATCAATTAAATGAGAATGTACTCTTGAAAAGATTTTTGTAAATATGACACGTACAACTTTTGTTACTTTAGATTCTTCCTTAGCTTTCTTATGCTCATAGTGCGAAAAGATAATTTTTCCAGCTGCAGCGCCTGTACTATTTGGTACAAACACAATAGAGAGCGTTCTACTTTCCAAACCTTGTAGTGACAGGATCATGCTACTGCCAAAAGTTTGTCGTTCCTTCAGAAACTAAACCACACGGAAGAATGTGGTCCTTTAATCTCATATGTATAAACATATACTTATATTAGCTACATTAATTTGTTTAAACATACCTTAAAGTTTTTATCTTTACTGGCAATGCTTGCGTGAATTTTCACTTTATACGTGCTAGTATTACGTATTGTGATCTCCTTTGTGTCAGGTTTTCCTATTTTAACACTACTCCAAACCAATGCAGCGTGAGTTGCTTGAATTGGAACTACGTCTCCTGTTACCGAAGTTCCAGATACCGAGTATCCTGGAGAGTTTCTTCCAGAATTTCCTGACCTGCATCGAATTAGAATCAAATGCTTGTCAACCATAACTTAGTGTGTACATAATTTTTATTAAAATGGTTATTAGTAATGAAATGAATAGTAGACGGTATGTATTTTAAGGTACCTGCAGGAAGTTGAAGCATGTGGGGAAGCTGGAGAGCTTAGTAGCCCTCCAGACTGTGGCGTATCACAGCGAGGTAAATTCTCAGGTAATTGGTCTAATGGATGTTCTCCGATAACAGGGAAAAAGTATGTGTTCCCTTCTGCTATCACTTTTACCATAGCAGACCTGATAACCAAAAAGTGTAAAAATAGTATTTCTTTAAAATAATGATAATTGTATCACTAACCTTTCTGACGAATCTTCACTGCAAGGTTTATATGTCACCGAAAGAGCAGCCCTTGCACCTCCTTGAAGTAACAAGCTGTCTGGTTTCACAGCAAAGTTTTGATTGGATTTTGATGATTCGGTGCTATTTACCACGTATGCTGTTATCATAGCAGCCACGGTCCCAGAGTTAAGAAGATTCAGAGGTTTACTTTGCTTTCGAGGTATAGTAAGAGGCAGTCGAGTATCAATAGTCTCAATTTTACAGGCTCCAATAAAGCCCACTAAAGGCACTTCTTTAATTATTTGTCCATTATTTGATTCCGTGTGAATTTGTACGATTAACTTGCCAGTGACACGGCGCACTTCTTTCTCTGTCGTATCTGCCATACAAGGTTTTAGAAATGAGTATACTTAATTTTTTCAATTAATTTCAAAGTAAAAATATATTATGACTTACTATCTAAACTTGCGAGAAAAGGTGCTTTGAATTGCACGTTTGCTGTAAACTGTTGTCGAGGCTCTAGAGATAAATATTGAATACCATCGTGAGGGTCATTGGCAAGTATGGTTTCATTTAATGATTTGTCAATACTGAAAACCTTCGGGCCATCCTTGCGAAAAATGAAATTATATGTTCATAAATTTTGTAACCTATAAATTAATTTAAAAAGAAAATAAGAAATAGCTCACATTTATAATGTCCACTTTTATAGGAATGTCCACGCTGTTTTTATTTTCCAATGTGATTGGCATCGTCTTGGTAGAATTCTCTGCTATATACTGAAAATCTAGTTCATTTTTTTCAGAGTGTAGCGATACTCCAATATGTGGTTCTTCCGGAACAAAGCAAATTACGTGTTGTGTAGTCCATTTAGACCGAGTTACCATGTCCGAAAGCAACATGTTTATCACAGCGATTATTGGTTTCACCATTTCCGATATTTTAACGCCCACCTAGAATTATTTCGTTTTAGGAATAAAATTATATAACTAGAATTGTCAGGTACAGTTTTTATATTGCTTTAAATTTCATTCTACCTTAACAGACTTCCACGAATCAGGCTTAATCAAAATCTTTTCTTGTGGTAATTCCAGTTCAATACACTCTTTCTCCCCTTGAATTCGGTGTAGGCTCAGAGTACATGTTATCCATCGATCTCCTTGATTTAATATTTCCAAGTCAGATTCTCTCGGAACACCAATTACGCAGATGCATACTTCTTGCAAATTTCGGGCGACAACTACATTTTCTAAAATTTTGTTACGAATGAACTTGTTGAAATGAGATTAAAAATCGATTTAAATGAACCCTTACTAGATGGACGTGCTTGGTTTTCAGAAATTGAAACATCGGTGCTGGTACTAAATTCCAATTGAGTACTGCTCGCTGGGATGTCATCTTTCTTAGTTACAGATAAACCGCTTTCTCGTGATATGTCTTTGTCAGATATTCGATGAGTAGCATCAATGGGTTCCAAACTTTGTTTCGGAAGAGGCAACTGAATGGATGATATTTGTTGTTCACCATAATTTATGCTCGATGAACAAACAGCCCCTTTTTCACATTCAGTACTTGTGAAATCTAAAAAAGATGTTTCAATTAATTATTACGAAATCAGATGATTCCTGGAGAATAATTGAATTAACATTGTGTACCTAAATTCTTGAGGTGCAGATTTGGCATAATGGACATGGTTCTATTAATTGGTAATGGTTCGGAAGCCCGTGAGAATGTATCTCTATTTGTATTTGACACTCGTATATCTGGAATTTTCTTAATCTTTCGAGCCATAATCAACTGATCGACTAGTCGACGTGGCGTGCAATCACCCATGTCTTGAATTGCCTGAGCAATACTACTGAGACTCATGCTTTGTTCCTGTATGAAATTGACTGAATTTTGTAGATCCTTTTTTTCTTTTTCACCTTTGTACAATGATATAATTTTTTCCATATCTTGCGGAGTCTGTGCAATGTTGTTCATACTCATTAAACTAGTCTTCCCAGCCACTGTGCTAGTAATATCTACTGGAAGGTGGGTATTCTTTTCATTACAAACTGAAGTTGCTGAAATGAATCATTAAATTAAAAACCAAAAGTCCTGAACATAATGACAGATGTAGGACTTACTTTCTGTCGACAGTGTTTGATCAACCAGTGGTATCAAATGTCCATCCTTTTTTGGGCTAGAAACTGAAAAACCAAAACTTGGTCTGTCTACCGTTTCTGCTGCTGATATGTCTCCTAATTTGTCGCACTTTCTTCGGAAGAATTCACCAACAGACACTTTTCGACCCATACAGGATCTGAGTATAATCAAGTAATACATTAAAAATGCAAGTAGTTCGTATCGATGAGAGGATTAAAATGTACTAACTCTATCGTTAAATCTGTTTCTCCGATAATCCCAGAAAAACCTGACAAATTTAAATACTCTTTTTCTGAGCTGGTTGCAACCGGCAAAGCATATGGGTGATTTTGCTGCCACAAAGCTTCATCAGCCAATAAAAGACTAGCTGCCTGAGAGCCAGGCTGAAATTCTTCATTAGCAAATTGAGCCATGATTTCTGCATTAACTGTGTTGAAACTTATTCCTTCGGTGGAACTTGCTGTAATTCCTAGTTGTTCCGAACCTTTACTCGATATCGATGAGCGTCCATTTATTTCGATTGGCTCAAAGCTAATCTAAAATATTATTTTAATTATTAATAATTGATGTGATCAAATAATCTCATTGTACTTTGCTACATTTTAAACTTACCCCAGCAGTACTCAACTGAACAGCAGGAGCAGGATTATTGTCATTTGACGTAGCTACATCTTTTGTGGGTGAACTTTGAAAATTGCTGAGACTAGAAGAAAAAGTTTGACCGAGAAGTGTATGACCAGAACTCATTAAAGTTGATGGAGTATTATCATTTGATAGATTTTGTTGATTCAGATCTTCTTTGTCGATTTCTGAAAGATTTAGGAAATGTAATAAAGAGTTAAGAGAACTTCAGATATTTCTGTACATACCAATATTGGCATATGCTTTTTGTTCACTGCACCTTTGAAGTATTTTCCGGGCAAGCTCTCTTTCCGTGTCAATTGTACTTTTCAGTCCTGAACTTTCAGTCGACTCTCTGGTATCATCGAGCACTATAAAATGCACAATGATTACGTATGTCAAGTTTAACAAGATGATATATGGTATCAAATTATTGAATTGTACTAACGAGAAGAAATATTTTCAATAATTCCCAATGATGAGTCTTCGGAAAACCTCATCTCAGTGCTTAAAAGTGGTCGCTTATATCTAATATCCTTTGAATGTTTATCAGGCATGCGTGCTGCTAATCTGAAAAATAAATTATGGGAATATATTATACGAGATTTTTTGTTTATAAGTGAAATTTTTCTTTAATAAAATTAACTAAAAAAATCCCATCACAGAACTTAAATTACATGTACGTTTGAAGTTTGTTTTTTAAACGGTATCCGATTTTTTCCAACTAGGACTGTAATCTCAAATCTTATCGAAACCGCAGATCTGAAAAAAAGTTCAAATCTTACATGCTTTTCCGTTCAACCGTGGACGAAGCTTGTGGTCTCGGAGTATTTAACAAAGTCATATCTATGTAATTGATCTTTGGCGTTTCCATGATTTGATTTTTGTTTCTTGGTTCGTTTTCGTCCATTTCTCGTGTGTGTTGAATAAAACAACAATGATCACAACTCGACCTTTTAATACTGTACAAAAAACCGTTCGGTTCAATTGAATCCGCCAAAATCTGACAATCCGACTGACGGTCGCTGACCAGTGCTGCCAGATCTTATTTCAGAAAATCCGTGGAAGGTGGTGGGGAAACGATAGAGAAATCCGTATAACCTAAATACATGTGTATGAGAGAGACAAATTCATTTTGCGCTGGCGGCGGCAAATGGCGTCATTTCAAATACCCATAGAGCTTATAGACAGGGAGAGACTATAGTAGGAGAGGGGGTAGGTTAAGGGCGCTCACCATTCTAGCGATTTTGCAGGACCTCACGGGGACAACGATTCCGAACGTATTTCTAAACCGATCGAACTTAACGAGTACTCATATTGAAGATGAAATGTTGACCTGTGTTTATATAGGAGTGGAGGATTTTCGATAAGTGGTCATTTTCATATAAAAAAGTGCAGCGACATAATTTCAATGCCCTTTTACCTAGGAAGGAGGTGCTTGATCGAAAATCGCTCCCATATAAACAAACGTCAACATTTTATCTTTAAAACGAGCACTCGTTGAGCTGGATCGGTTGAGAAATACGCTCAAAATCGTTGTCCCCGTGGAGCACCTTTTTCAGGATTTTCGAGTTTCTCGCGAGGAATTTGGGCATTCCTTAGCAATGATTGCCGACTCTAGGCCATCGACCCATTATCGTGAGAAGAAAGAGAATTTACTAAGATGTACATTTTAGTTTTTGTTATTGCGAGATTATATTACATTATTAAACATTGAAAACTGTTGAATAATTCATGCTTACATGACATGATTAAAATTATATTGTTGAACTTCTAATTATAGTATATGTAAATATGAATGCAATACATATTTAAAAAATATGAATAGACTCAAGTCCTCTTCTTTACTTTTAACGGATTTTGATCTTCCCGCTTTTCCTGCCTGTAACACACCTCTCAACAATTTTCGATTTACAAGGTATATACCTTTATTTTGGCAATATTACTAGACCAAAAGTGCTAGTGATCTCGCTGTTTCATATAGCGAATACGTAATTGGGCGAATAAACCCACGTGAGATGAATGTGCGAGAAGTGAGCGGTCTCGTCAAAAATACGTAATAAACGCCCAGGGCTTAGGTGCATCAACGGAAGGTTTGATAAGTAGTTTCTTTAAATATCGCGAGATGGAACCGTCGGGCTCGATCGGTGGCGCTACCAGTCACGTGTTACTTTACCTAACCTATCTCCCTTTGTCTCGTAATCAGGCCTCGAATCGAATTAATAACAATGGCCGTCGGAGTTGGCTGTCAGAGCGATTTATTCGCTAGTTTAATTTGACGATAACTGTTAGTAGGCTTATGGCGAATGGCAGCTAACGGCGTTCGATCAGGGCCTAATCTCCTTCGCCGTCGAACGAGGACAGTAAGGAGTTTCATTTGGACAGTCCAACCTAATGGCAGCGGGCAATGGTCTCGTAGAACTACCGAGGCCACTGTATTTACCAACGAATGACCAGCTGATAATCTTTACAATTAGCATGATTTAGTACTTAGCTGGTACTTGCACTCATCCAATAATGTTTAAAGCAGAAGAATCTTCGAAGGACAGTTTCTTGCAGCAAACCAAAGCCGCAAGGGAGGAGCGCGCCAACGAGCAACGCAGGGAAGGAGCGGTAATACGCATTCAAGCTAATATCAGGGGATGGCTTGCTAGAATCAAATTCACCAAAAGTATCTTGTAAGTGTAGTTTTGGAGTTTTACATCAATAGCATATTGCTGGTCGATAACGTTATTCCAGGTGATTGTCGGCAATCGATCCTCTTGTTTATGTTTACAGTTGTCGTGCATGTTAAAGTGTTTTCAGTGTGAGTGATGCTACAAATGAATTAAAAAAATTGAAAGTTTAGGATGGATTGAGTCGATTGCTGGTTTGACAATAAATCGCAATAAGTAATATAACATTTGTTTATTATAGGGATGAATTTGATAACAACATTCCCGAAGATAGTGGCAATAAGGGCTGCGAATTGAAGTCAGCTTTGTATGTGTACAGAGTGACCTCTAGATTTTTAATCGTTTATAAGAAAGAAAGGGATCAGGAGAGATTGGAAAAGTTATGCAGGTAATTGAATTACATAAAAGATTAAAACATGGATAATAAAATAATTTCAATGAATAATGATAGATAACATGATTTTTATTGATGTCATACGTATTGAAATCTCTTTGTCATTATTATACCTTTAGTAGTTTGATGATTTATGTGATTTGCTTAAAAAAGAAAACAAGTTGTATTACTATACAAATTTATAAAGACATCTAAATATTTGTTTTCTGCATTAATATCGTTACTGAAAATATAAATAAATTATGTTATGATATGAATTATTATATTACGGAGTTCTGTCATTTTCAATTACATTTGCGATTAAGATTTTATAATTGAACATTTACAGATATCTCGTTCGAACACTAGAATCGGAATCTCCCAAACTCTCATATGTTAGTCTTGCTCTGAACAAGGACTACTACATCTTGTGGATAGCGCAGATGAAGTCTATTCTACATCATTGTCTAGTAAGCCTGGATAACCTTCGACCTGAAAGACTGGGAGATCATAAATCTATTCTTTTGAGATTGCACACTTTGGTCAGCTTCACTTCTGCTGGAACATGGGCAATTCAAAGAGTGAAAGGCATGGGAAAACTCAAAGCTGGAATGAACCAGCTTTGTGCAAATATTATGGGGCATCTAGTCAACAATGGGTTCTATCCAATCATACAGGTTTTATAACATGTTTTAATTTAACTTTTATACGATAAACTGGACTTCTTAAATACTCATACTACTTCATTTGTGCTGTTTAGGTGCTTTTAGTTAAAGGATTGGGTCGAGAAACAATTGCGTTAAAACCTGTCGCTTTATCAGCAGCAGTAACGCTAACAGTGAGACCTCTTGTTTCTTCACAAATGTCTGATAAATTAGTGTCATTATTTTTAATCAATGTATTAAGCGTACCTGCCTTGGTTTACCATTTAAATCTAGTGTCCCCTGAGGTAAGAAAGATATAGTATTGATTTTTCTTGTGATTTATTGAATTTAATTTTAAGACAAAAATTATAAAGAATGTCTGTTATTTTTTGTAGTGCAACTCTTTATTCAGCGTGCACAACTTATACGCCAGGAGCTTGGAATTACTGAATTCTGAACAGAACTTGAGAATAGTATTCAATGCTCTTAAGGGAAGGTACGCACTATGCTTATTAGCCAACCTTATCCAGTTGGCTAATATTGAAAAAGATGACGTACTGAGAGACTTGTACTTTCCCTCGTTCACAGTGAGTTTTAAATTTATTTTTATGTATCTGTGTTCTAGTTTATGTATTCATTAAATTGACTTTCCGTGCAGTTTGTAGTAACAAAAATGTTAGAAGCCTGCCAAGAATATGTCGTGGCTAGACAAAGCAATTTGACACATTGGCATCCAGTACTTGGCTGGTTTGAGCAAACTGTCGATACATCACTCCAGGAGACGATCCCATATGTCAAAATCCAGCTGTCATGTCTATGGACAGGAAAGATTGTGTCGCAATTAATTGGTTAGTTTGATATTGTCCGTATGCATTGATTATTTTATTAATAATAAATATACATGACTCTTCTGTAGGACAACCATTAACCGAACTTGTTGAGAAAGAGATACCGGTGCAATCGGAACATCAGAGCACATCAATGGGCACAAATTTTTTTCGGCGTGCTTTTTTAGAAGTACGTACGAATCGTAATAATAGCAACAAGAACTATCGAAAATTAGGAAGTCCTGAAACTACTAGAATAGCTATGATTTGTTCTTTATACCAAACTGCTTTACACACTTTGACGCACATGAAACTGGATATCTTAACAGGTAATAAATTATTTACATTTTTCTTTATACCTTTGTTGTTTCTTCATTGAAATATAAATGCGTAAAAATAAATGAATAACACAGTATTTAGAAAATATATCCTGAATGATGATAAAATAATGATTAACAGGATTGTGCTATCAGGACAAGATTTTATACCACATGTGGTTGTTTCTATGCACACTGGGGCCATATTGTGGATTGAAGGCATTTCTTGATCATCTTGCTGCAAATACAAAGTGCACAGCCCCTGAATTTCAAATGTTAATATTATTTTGCGACTGTATGACGCATTATGTGACGTAAGTATATTTTATAATGAATACGTTTGAACAAAATTTGTTGCTATTTGTACCCGGGAGCCAACCTAAAAGGATGCAATTAAACTAAATAATATATTTACATTTTATTTGACAGTATTTTGGATGACATGGAGATGTATGAGCAACAAGATCCATTCCGGTTGGCGGATTTTATTACGATGTCTTACTTTTTAAATCAATTTCTTTATAAGGCTGTGCTTAGTAATTTATTCGGTAAGTAATAATGGATCGACTTTTACATGAAATCCTCTTGGGTACCATTCGGTCACGTCGTTCTTCACGAGTATTAGATATTTGTAGCTATGTACTGAAGTTCTAGATGTTACAGACGTGAAATCAGTGTCTAGTAATCCACTGTTCACATCCCTACACACTCTTTTGATGGCGATTTATCGACGTGATTGCAGAAGGTCGTTTTGTCCTGAAGGCCATTGGTTGGCTAAAGTAAGAACTTCTTACATTTTTGTAATAAATTACTGCCTATAAAATGGAACGAGTTTCTTGATATACATATAATTATGTAACATGTCTGAACCGTGATTTTAATACATCTATCTTATTCAGGAAGTCAAAGTATCCGGCTTCTTGGCAGATTTAGAAAAAGGAAGGCGAGGACCAGCTCTTCTGCTTTCCAAAATGCCTCATGTCATTCCACATTCTGAACGAGTTGTTCTCTTCAGAAAACACGTAGCCGACGAGAAAGCAGTTATGGGTCTTACAGAAAGTGCCTGCAATAGTCCTCCATCTACTTTAATCGCAGTTCACAGGTTTAACAATTTTTTAAATTTGTTTCGTAAAAAGTGAATTATTTCTTCATTTATTTTAATCAAATTATATCACTCTGATCTTTTTCTCTTTCGTAGTTATATACAATACATCTAATTTAATACATTTGTGTTCAGGTCAAGAATAGTTGAAGATGGATACAGACAACTAGCAATGTTGCCTTCTCAGGCTTTAAAAGGCGTAATCAGAGTACGGTTCGTAAATGAACAAGGACTAGACGAGGCTGGCATTGACCAAGACGGAGTATTCAAAGAGTTCCTAGAAGAGACCATTAAAAGAGTTTTCGATCCCTCTTTGAATCTCTTTCGAGCTACCGGGGAGAACAGACTGTATCCTTCTCCGACTTCGGCTATGCAAGACAATCATTTGCAACTCTTTGAGTTTGTCGGTCGAATGTTGGGTAAAGCAGTATACGAGGTATGTTACCGTTAAAGGAAATATTCTTCCTGTGATTAGATTACGAAAAACATAATTAGATATAACAAACAATTATGTGTCTCTATATTTCCATTATTTCTAGGGAATTGTCGTAGATGTTCCATTTGCTTCCTTCTTCGTGTCTCAATTTTCGGGACAAGGTGGTGGCGCTCTATACAGTTGGCTCGATGAGTTGGCTTCTCTAGACCGGGATTTATATCGTAGTTTAGCCCTCGTTAAACATTACAAGGGTGACGTCAGGCAACTAGAACTGACGTTTTCTCTAGACGAAGATGTTCTGGGGAAATTGGTTACCCACGAACTGATTCCTGGTGGACGGGCAGTGCCAGTAACGAATCAAAATAAAATCAACTATATTCACTTAATGGCGCACTTCAGGATGCATACACAAATCAAGGATCAAACGGCAGCTTTTATTAAAGGGTTCCGCTCTATCATCAATCCTGATTGGTTATCACTCTTTTCAACGCCGGAGGTAAGCTTAAGATCAGTTACTAGTTGCTACTTTATTTCATACGCAGGTCATAAATCATGCACTTCAGTACCGAGTTGTATACATATCAATACGTCCCAAGTTATCACGTGATCTACATCTCTAAAAAAACTATCGTGCGAAATATTTGGAAGTACTCGTATACTTACATCTACATTTATAATTACAGTTGCAAAGATTAATTTCCGGCGACAATGTCCCTTTGGATCTCCGAGACTTGCGGAAGCACACGCAATATTATGGTGGATTTCACGACAGCCATCGAGTCGTGTGCTGGTTGTGGGATATTTTGGAGAAAGACTTTTCCGAGGACGAGCGGGGCTTATTTCTCAAGGTATATCTCTAGTCTCAGTCTTAGGTTTGTACGGACCGAATTTTACAAGTATCTTTTTAGTTTGTTACAAGCTGTTCGAAGTCTCCTCTGCTTGGCTTTGCTCACCTGGAACCTCCATTTTCGATAAGATGTGTCGAGGTGGGCGATGACGAGGATACAGGCGATACAATCGGTAAGAAAAGACAAAGTAACTTATCCAAATCTTTGATCCATTTGGTCCAGGCATTGGAATAAATTCTCGTTTCCTTACATTTGTATATTACTGCAATTGAATACGTGAATAGTGGATATAGAATGCGGAAGTTTAACTGTACAGTAAAGGTAAATCGCCTCCAACTTACTCAAACCTCTTAATAAAAGACAGAACTCCAACTTAATTTTATCAAGAAGGATTTAGATTTTCGATTCATTGATTATCTTTTTATGTTATGGTAAATCGGGCCGGAAGGGTTAAAGATGATTTTTTAACGAATTAACTACTTTATCTTTGTATTTTGGCACTAGGCAGTGTGATAAGAGGATTTTTCACAATCCGAAAGAAAGATCCCCAGAACAGGTTGCCGACCTCTTCGACGTGCTTTAATCTGTTGAAATTGCCGAATTATCAGAAGAAAAGCACTCTACGGGAGAAGCTGCGTTACGCCGTGACGAGTAACACAGGATTCGAGCTCTCGTAATTCCGACAATACAGACCACCGCTACATTATGGACAACTTGTAAAAAGAAAAGAGTGACCATTGACTTTACTTTATGTGCAATTTTGAGCCGGTATAATGTGATCTTGTATAGTTTACAAAATTTACACAAATAATTTGAATATATATATATATATATATGGAAAGATATATATATATATAGCGAGCGTGTTTTGTAGAAACTATCGTAGTGTTCCCGTGGGTATTCGACGTCGAGGTCTTTGAAAAGGACAAGTGCGATATTTTTAAAGCATCGTAAAAAGGATCTACCATTACCCAGGTAAAAAAAGGGTCTACCGTTTAAAACTATCCGTTGGAGAAATGATTCCAGTATGTGGTTAATTCCTTTACCCTCAACTGTTTCTGCTGAATGTTCCTGTATATTCAATTTATTATATGGTCCCGTCGTTATTCATTTCGGTAAGTAACCATTTCCCGTTGTGTCGACAATTTGAAAATGTTGAACGTAACGTCGGAATACTTAAAACGTTTGAACTTAATTGAACCATACTCATTTACCAGCGATATACAAGGTTCATTATTTCATTATGCTAATCAGGGAAAGCGCACAGTTCTGAGCCTAGAGACGTTTTTAGAAAGACAGTAACATTTTAATTTTAAGAAAAAAAGATCGTTAGGTTTGTATCTCGATGCCAGAATCAGCGTTTGATGATGAATGGTTTAATTTTACAAGTCGTGCATAATTATTTGATTCTTAACATTGTTGATGATGATGAAGATTCCACGAGAGAGGTGTTTATCAACCGAAAGGTTTCCTCAGAAATGCTTTTAAAGACTCTACAACACCAATTGTTTAGGAGTTATGCATAATGTCCTGTGTCTTATAGTTTAGGCGTATCTTTTTTCCGAATTCGTGTTTATAATGTTAAAAGGTACGCCCTTTAATATTATATTCTTTTAATTAGGTGCGTTGTTTTTACTTTAACACGAATTCAGTGATCTCTTTTTTAGTACTGATTGGATGAAGAAACTCGGCAGAGTTTCGCACCAAATACATAAATGCAAGCGCTTGATTGAAATCTCGTGAAGGTTCAAAGTACATATCGGTATCGTTCTTAGTTTTTGGGTAATCATCTTTTTATTAACACCGGGAGGTTTGTCGTCCACCTCGGGTATTTCCAAAGATATTAATGGTCAAGTGCGTATGAGTCGTAAGGATTGGGACGTACATGATACATTTGGTCGATTGATATCACCTGCAAACGATTTTCCGAAGATTCGGTATTAGACCAAAGATGCGAAAAGGCCGATCGGCTTAATAAATTATCAACACGCGTATATACTTTCATAGCTGTAGCGTATGGAAAATGGAACATTGAAAATAATATTTTCCTACATGTTCAGAGTTGCGAGGCCTTGTGCCGTTGGAGTGGCATTCACGTTTCGTCCTTATCATTCGACGATACGAGATTTGTCACGACGGAACTTGAGAAATGTCCACTTTCACGGGAGAAAATCGAATCGCCCTTATATTTATAATTTGTAATACATTTTCATATAATTACTGCGTTTTGACTTCTGAGGACCTTACGTCCCAGGATACGTATGAAAAAGATAGTTCAAAGATGGATTCTAAGGATACCACTAAATGTCCACTTTCACGCGAGAAAATCGAATCGCCCTCATATTTATAATTTGTAATACATTTTCATATAATTGCTGCGTTTTGACTTTTGAGGACCTTACGTCCCAGGATACGTAAGAAAAAGATGGTTCAAAGATGGATTCTAAGGATTCCGGGGTTCTCGAAATATGAAGACATCCTGGAGTTGATAAAGTGCAATTGAAATCTCGAGTTGCTGGGGAATATTTCGAATTTCTCACGTGCCGGAATTAGTTTTTCACTCCAGGGAAGATTTTGTTCGGCGGTGTTATCGATGCCGCTGTAACGTGGTATATAATTGGCCCTTCATCGCGTGTAAATGGCTTTCAATTTGTCGAATTAATCTCGTTACTCTAGCAGAGTATTGGGGTTGCCGTGGCCTCGCTCGGCCATGGCCACCCTGTTTTGGAATCATTGTTCGAAGCTTGTTCACAACCCCCGCTTTGTATGAACCGATGAACGGCCTTAGGCCAACCCTTTATTCAGACAAATAGATTTTCGAGAGGAAGGGGCGATCGTTATCAGCTCTTTTAAGAATTCTGACCGTATGGCAGTAACAATTCGGTTCCTATTCCGTGGGACGAAATTTTCGAACCATTCGTGATAAATGATACGAGTCCCGGAAATGAAGTTTCTATGTTGGAACCGTGTTTCACGAGAGCGGTAACGTAAAGAGGAAAACAAGCAATGTGTAATCATCCATTTCAAAATATCGTTTAATGCTAATATTCATCAGTCACGTACGAAGTACGAGGTTTTTCACTTTATTCGTTAAGTCTATTGAACACGATGCAAGTGGCATTTTACGTGTGCTGCATCTCTTGAAAGAAAATCATTTCAGAATTTGTTAAGTTTTGTGCCTAACAATTTTCAGTAATTTTGTTCGGCACGTATGGTATATTCATTTTCCACGAATGGTCTGGAATTATGTAAAATATACATTTTTTTCGGGTAACGTAACTTATTAACACATTCGCGACCGCTGACGTGAATTCACGTCTTTTCAAGTTCTATTCCTGGTTGCCGCTGACGTGAATTCACGTCATTTTAAATTCTATTCCTGAATACCGCTGACGTGAATCACGTCCATGACGATACACGATACAAGTTTGCGGCAACCAGTTTCAGAATTTCATTATTTTCGCCGGTACTCAGTATTTGAAACGGAAAAAAATTTGCCGGCCGCGAATGCGTTAACATTTTGTAGACGAATGATAAGGTACAACGTGTTTCGGTTCATATATTTCCCATCTAGTTATCATGTGTCTCGTTTGCGATATGTATTCTGAAGGGTCACCTCAAACTCGATTTCATGTAACGATTAATTGCTATTTACTTCGTTATGTATCAAAACTGTCCTTGAACGTCTGTTTACACTTATTGTAAGGCTTCATTACATTGTATCGTACAGTTTTAACAGGATTCATTTAAACATAAGGACGATTTGATTTTCTCTAACGATTTCGTACAATCACGGCGGACCATTATGTAAATTCCTTGCGTGTACCGTAAACCCTTAATAACGTTTTATAATGTTACATGTGTAAATTGTTGACGCGACAACATTGTGTACGTAGATCCACGCGGGAAGGCAAGAAGAAAGATACAAAGACAAATAGGCGAAATACGAGAGGATAAAATCGATTGATTTAATACCCAATTATGGAAACCACTCGTAATAATTATGTAAATATTTGAGTAAAATATCGTTTTCTCTTGTTTTTATTAATACCCTGATATATCATTCCCGTCTCCACTTATCTCGTTACAATAACTGTATACAGGAAAGATACTACTTAACGTTATTCATACATCTTAGGAATGGTGGAAGAATATTTGGAAATTCTAAGAAATCATCGACTGCAAAATTTCCATATGAGTGGAACAAATCATCGCGTCCGGTTATTATAACTGAATGTAACAGTGAAATAATTTTCTAGCTTACTAAATGATTCGTCCGTTTTATCTGGCAAGCATTCAACGCGAAAATTGTACACGGAAAAACTTTCCAACGAGTCAATAAACGAATGGACAGTCTTGCGAAATAATGGTTTCATGACTGGAGGCAGAGTATATACGATTATTAGTGTTTCAAATTGTCTCTGCCGACCTCTTTGCGAATCCTTATGGTATTTATCTTGCGTTGAAATAAAATTATGAGAATGTGCAAAGGAGCACGGAAGCTATAACATTTTATAAGAGTGAACATTGTACACGGAAAAACATTCCAACGAGTCACTGTACAAGTGGACAGTCTTGGGAAATAATGGTTCCATGACTGGAGGCAAAATATACATGATCATTAGTGTTTCAAATTTGTCTCTGCCGACCTCCTTGCGAATTCTTATGGTATTTATCTTGCGTTTAAATAAAGTTATTAAAATGTGCAAAAGAGCACGGAAGCTATAACATTTTGTAAGAGTGACAGTTTCAAGAGTCGAGCAATGGAGGAAAAAAGTTGTATGTACAATTTCGAAAATTCTATTTTTGTACTCTTCTCGTTTTGACTTAATTTCGATCGACGGGGGACAGGGTGATTCTAGAAATTCAACATAGGCGATTATATCGTACTTCTACAGTGATTGATGGATTCCATCCAACTCAGAAGCAAGATGCAAACGAATGCATATTATTTGCATTCGTTGTTTTACGGGTCGTCGCGCTCGTGGCACTATCGATGTCGACTGAAAAATTAAACAGAATTTCTTTTCGATAAAGTAGTCGATCCCAACAGGTACTCATAGGGCAAAAATAAATATCTTAATTCTTTGGACCGATCGGTTTAACATATATCTATGCCATTTGTTTGAGTATTTTTAAAAAGCGAATTTTTCCCGCCAGCGTTTCCGAGATCCCGTTCACGTTTCGAGATCTTGCCAACAAAATTCTCCTTCAATTTTTCTATATAACGTGATCGTAAGAATAGAATTTCTATTCTTCAAATATCGGAGGAAAACGGGTGCTGTTTTAACAGTTTGATTTTGGATGCCGTGCTACGATTAGCGGTACCACGTGGACAGGATGCCGTCCAACGATTTAACATCGACACCCTTATCATTTTTCGAAAGAATTTCTCCTAACGATCCCCGCGCGGGAACGCAACGCCAAAAATAGGGGTAAACCAATGAAAAGTCCTTTCCCGCAGTTTCGCGAGTCAAAGTAGCGCGCCATCTTTGATTCCGTCCCTCCCTCGTGCGCAGTAGCTCGGCGCAGAGGTCACGTGACTCCCTTTGTGGGGTCGGCGCTGTGCGCGGCGGTCAGCGGGCGAGTCAGGCGAGGCAGTGGCCAGGCAGCCCCAGCCGCGCGTGGACGTGCTCTCGATCGTCTCGCTCCTCCCCGTCCCGAGTGGCATACGCGCGAGATCGAGGGCGGCCGTGCGTACCGCGACGAGATCGCTCCTCCGAGGGACAGGCTCCGCGCGCGCGTGGCAGGGTTCTCCGTCGGTCCGGTCGCTCCCGGCCGCATTCCCGTGACGAGTGGTGCGGGCTCTCGGCCGCCGCGGCGGTGCGTGCGTCGCGCGAGGTGAACCTAACCTAACGTCGGCCGACCCGACCTACCGCGGCCGCGGCAGTGCGCGCGCGACAGCTCGCGACTCGTCCGGATCCGACCGAGACTCGGGCCCGGCTCCGGCTCGCGCCCCGGACGTTCCGTCCCCGGCTAGCGGACGACGCGAGAGCCAGACGGCGTCGCGACGGGTGCGGGAGTGACGGGCGACAGTGGCGCCGCCCGAGGAGGCTCGGAAGTCAGCCGCGCTGCCGATCGAAGAGGAGGATGCGGAGCTCGTGATCGGCGGGGGCCGGCGCGGCGGGCAGTTTTAGGTTAGGCGGCTCCCCGGCCGCGGCGCGAGAAGTCCCGGCGGGAGCTGGCCGGCCCGGCGTGCTCGAAGGGAGGATTTGATGGCAGTAGCGGGGCCCTCGCGGCACTCGCGGGTGTCCATGAGCGTCTCGATTCCGCTGATGCAGGGCGCCGCCGTGGCGGCCGCCGGGCCTAGCGCCGGGGCCGGCGGGGGGGCCGCGGGGACCCACCCGGGCCAGGCGGCGCTCGCGGCGGCCGCCGCCGCCGCCGCTGCCNCCCACCCGCCTCCGCCCCCGTCCGCCTCCGGCGCCCACGTCCCGCCCCCCGCGCAGGACTCCGTGCAGCCCGACCGGCCCATCGGCTACGGGGCCTTCGGAGTCGTCTGGTGAGTACCCGTGCGCCCGAGCAACCCCATCTCCAAGGGCAGCGCCGAGATTCTCTTCCTTTCTTAACGCTTCGTCCACCCACTGATCTTCGTTTACTTCCCAATTCGTTGGTAGATAAAGCGTTAACGCGATTGACACGGCCTTTTTCGGTCCAAGTTTCTGGTCCCGATGAGAAGGTTAACGAAACAAATGCCTGGCTTGTATACGTAGATGTATACAAATACGGAGCTGTATTTCTTCAACTTTGCCCCGTCTGCTGCGTGCACGCTAAACGCGGCCTGAGTATTAGGGATGTTCGATTCCGATTCGATTCTTTACTATTCGATTTTCTTGGGAATCGACTCTTTACCCTCAGAATCGAGAAACCGATTCTTTTTGACTGAAACGGTAGAGGAGAGAAATTCGTTCCGCTCATTGGTTGCTGTTTGTCAATAACGACAAGATTGGCTACTGAAACTGAGCGTCGTGACGCACTTCCGTCGTAAGTGACTACCTGCTTTCAACAGCCAATCAGAACCTCTCATTTACTCCGTCGACCATCTCGGCTGGAAATACCGGCCAAAGGGAAAGCTAGAGAAGACGTATAATTGCTATGTAAACGGCTAATAATTGTTTAGTTTTTCTTTTTATACAACATTCATTTCATCTTCATGGATAGCTTTCGACATGTAAAAATGTATTAATTAAATTTGTGTAAATTATATATAAAAAAAATTCCGATTTTTCGAATCGATTCTTTGCATTCCGATTTTTCAGAGAATCGATTCTTCATGATCCGATTCAGAATCGATTCTTTGATGAGAATCGAGCATCCCTACTGAGTATGGCCAGGTTCGCGCCATGCAATTTTGCGGACCGGCGAAAACGCCTGTATTCGAGTGGAACGTGTCACCCTGTACGTTTTTGTCGCGTCCACCGCATGCTGCGGCAGGACCGGATGACCATTCGAGGGAAACGAGCTTTGGGCGTTTTAATGCGGGACACGACGCGTTGGAGGCTATCCGGCGAGGCCGGATGCGTTTTCGTTGATCCGGCAAAAATGCATGGAGTGAAACGTATGGAGCGAAATCCACGATGCGCTGACTTAAGACTGTCCTCGGTTTACGCTCGTATATCTCTAGTAGGTGGTCCCAGGAAGTTGCAGATTTTTCTGCCGGTTATGATCTCGCTCTTCGTTATCGAATAAAGCGGGTTTTCCTTTCAATGCCACGTGACTGCATAGGGTTTAAATGGTATGTACAATGGATGGAAAACGAGTTTATTTGGAAACAATGCGTCTTAAGGAACAATTACGACGATAACATTTTGGAGAATTTAATGCATTTAGTCTAAATAAAACAGGAATTGATATTTAAAATCATGATGTGGAATATTGAAACGGTGTATGAAATGGATGTAATGGAAAATCGCCTTTGTTTGAAGACAAAGCGTCGAGTCTTGAATAGGAAAAACGGCAATAATTTCCTGGATGAGTCGACCCGCGTTTGACGACTTTGCTCTCTATGCAGCTCATCCAAATTTCTGTACATTTTGGATTTACCGAAATGGAGTTAGGTTCAGTGGGGTTCAGTTCAAATGTTCAGTTCAGTTCAGTCGAAATGGAGTTGGGTTCAGTGGGGTTCAGTTCAAATATTCTATTGTTTAAGTTGAATGAAGGGATTCTAAGGTACGAGGGGGTAGAAAGCTGGAAAGGGATTTAAACGGCGGCATGTAGGGTGTCCTCGAAGGAAAGAGGGCAGGTCGCAGGACGGCATGTTTCGTACAATGAAAAGGATTCCTTTAGGTTCCCTTAACACTATTTCTACCACGATTTTGTGTATACCTATTTCGATCAAAAGATTTTGACGAGCTGGAGGAAAATGATACCGCTAAATAAATTTAACAATTATTATACGAAAACTCAAAACGTTAATTGAGAAAAAATTATTAAACATTGAAAATAATTTCAAGTTAAAATTTTAAAAGGTGTCTTTTGACACCTTTGGTAGAAATAGTGTTAAAACGTTATATATAATATGTGTATGAAGGAAAAACGACTTTATTTGAAAATATAGCATCGAGTCATACATAGTAAAGCCAGAATTTTCTGGGTTCAAACGATGAAATATTCTCTCGTTTACGCCGAACGAAGGCATTCTTCGGCACGAGGAGGGCGAAACACTGGGAAGGAACCTAAACAACAGGACGTTAGGGTGTTTTCGAAGGAAGGAGGGCAAGTCGCAGGCTGACTTGTCTCACACAATGAAAGAGGGTCTTTTAAGGACTGTGCACTTAAATTTTGAGCCTCACGGGGGTTGAAGAGGTCAGCAAAAATGATGCATCGTGTTTGCCGACTCGCAAATATTATAGAAAAGGTGTTATAGAACGTTAACCCCTTAACTTGTGCGCTCGAGTTAACCCTCTATGGGCCGAATTTTTCATTAAATAAAAAAAAATTGGGGGAACGAAAAATCAGCAATTAGGAACCTATATATGCAAATGAACAAAAAATTTTTCATTTAAAATGTGATCTGAAAGTTACACGGGCCCATAGAGGGTTAATTCGAGCGCGCTAAACAGGCCAAACTGTGCACACTCGAGATAATTCGAGCGGCGTTGTATTTTATGCTACTATAATTTTTCACCCTCGAATATAATCGAGAATTTTATTTTTTTGCCAAGACAATGTTCTAGTGGTTTTTTTTTTCATAAAAAACATTGATTTTGTTTGGCTGGTTTTTTAAAAAAAATCTGTGCGTTAAGGGGTTAAAGCGGTGTATAACATGCGCGTGAAGGAAAAGCGACTTTATTTGAAAATAAAGCATCGAGCGAAACGGTAATAATTTTCTGGGGTTCAAACGATGAAACGTTTTCTCGTTTACGCCGAACGAAGGCATTCTTCGTTACGAGGAGGGAGGAAGACTGGAAAGGAACCTAAATGGCGGCATGTAGGGTGTCGTCGAAGGAAGGAGGGCGAGTCGCAGGCCGACTTGTCTCACACAATGAAGGAAGCTCCCTTAAGGACTTTACACCTGAATCTTGGGCCACCCGGGGGTCGAAGTAGCCGGGAAAAATGGCGCATTGTCTTTGCCGGCTCGCCTTTGTCCTTTGTCTTTGTCGTGCCGTTACCTCGCGGCCGACATTTCTCGCAGGGTGTACCTGAGAGTCCTGTTTGGAGTCGAATCGCGACAATGGCCGAATTTACCGGGCGGCGTTTCGGCCAGGAAGCTCCGTTATTGGCTTTGACTTTGGTTTTAACGTATTAAGCCGAAGCCGCTTATTGTCTCGACGAGCACCGGGCGCGGACTAATTGTCCACCCGGAGGAATTGTCTGGCGACCTTTCGCGGATGTGCATTATCTTCGGTCGCTTCTTCCCTTCTGGCGTGCCTGAAAGACCGGAGAAAGAAAAGAGCTCTTTCCACGGCCGACCTTGCCGTCTCGTTTATTGCCGCTGTTATCGTTTTATTGGGTATATTTGCGACTGATAGGGAAGGTGTCAGAGGTGTGCCCTCCCGATTTTGTTGGTTCCGACGCGTGTTGCGGTACATCGGGAAATAAGGGACACGTATCTTTTATACGTACTTCGCGAGTTGGGTGATATGAAGTGAAGACCAGTGATATGAATGGGTTATTCTATACGCATGTGTAAAATATTAAAATATTTATAAAACTTATCACATCGGAAAATAAGGGACACGTATCTTTTATACGTACTTCGCGAGTTTAAAGTGATATGAATGGGTTATTCTATACGCATGTGTAAAATATTAAAATATTTATAAAACTTATCACTGAAGTGGGTGCACCGAATCATTTGAAACTTCATCACGTGATTATAGAGGTCCAACGGAAGAACGTGGTGTTCATGAAATTTAATCAAAAGAAGGAAAATGTATTCTTGGTTCTAGTCTAAGGGAAAGAAACATTTTTTTTTTTAGCAGAAATGAAATTTCTCCAGCACCGCGTTCTTTCCTAGGACCTTCATAATCACTTGCTGAAGTTTTGAATTATTCGGTGCCCCCAGAAAAACGGTTATTTTTTTATCGTTGCGAAACTGCTTTTAAGTTTAGCAGTTTAAACAAGTGTTGTAGATTACACGTATACGGCACGAAATCTGGGGTAAATTAATCTTTTGTTGATTTTTGTTTATTAGACCACTTTCATAACTATTAGTAAAATAGAGGGTTGAATTTATAAGTCGACAGTTCTATGTCGATTGTCTTAATCTCCGTCTGATACTGATATTGGGGCAGATTTGAATCGCTGTTGTTGTTTTTTTTTTTCTTTTTCCCGGTAATTTATACCGTGGATGTATCCTTTCGGGAGGAGAATATTTACGAATATAAATATTTAAGAATAAGAAATATTTACTAATTGTAAGGAGGAAAACGTGGATGATCGAAGGACGATAAAAGAGTAGGCCAGTTTCTCTTTTGGGGAACACGCGCCGGCATTAAGGCCCATTCACCCTGGCGCGGGGCTTTGATCCCCCCCGAGCATTAATCAGGGCCCTCTTGGACCAGGGGATGCGCTATTCATATCGAAAGTCCCGGGCGAAGTGTTACGAATCTCCCCCGGCTCTGCCCTCGCCCTGTGTTAACTGACAAGACGAATGCATCGCTCGTGGACGGACATCGGGGATGCACATAAGGGTGGAGGGCCGACATCTGTTGGGTTTCCGCGACACATGGCGGGAGCGGCGGCCTAACCTAACCTAACCAAATCTAACTCACTCCAACCCAACCTAACCCAACTTAATCCAACCTAACCTAACCTAACCTAACCTATTCGCCGTGGCTCGAATTTAAAGAATTTAAATCTCACGTGTCCTTCCGACCATTGCCTTGGAATCGTTTCCGTCGAAGTCTTTCTTGCACCGTTAATAAAAATGACAGTAATTTTATAATATTTTCGGTGATTTCATCCGGCCATGTTATCCCAATTAATCGACGTTTTACTTGTATGCTTTATGGGCATATGTTGCAATAATTATATGCAACGTATGTATTTATATGTACATGTTTAACGATTTTCCTGCACAATTTGACAAACCAACCCAACCTAACCTAACCTAACCTAACCTATTCGCCGTGGCTCGAATTTAAAGAATTTAAATCCCACGTGTCCTTCCGACCCTTGCCTTGGGATCGTTTCCCTCGAAGTCTTTCTTGTACCGTTAATAAAAATGACAGTAAATTGATAATATTTTCGGTGATTTTATCCGGTCATGTTATACCAATTAATCGACGTTTTATTTGTATGCTTTATGGGCACACGTTGCAAATATTTATATGCAACGTATGTATTTATATGTACATGTTTAACGATTTTCGTGCACAATTTGACAAAATCGTAGGGCGACGTCGTAAAATTATGAATTTAATTAGCAGTTTATATAAATGTGCAGCGTGTATTCACGCTTTTAAGGCATTGAATTTATGATTTTATTACAACTGTGTGATAGAAGCAGGTGAATTTTGTCAGTTTTAACAGCGTACAAAAGCGCGCGAGGGAAGCGTTATCGATTAGAACATTGAAAATAATTGACTTAGTTTAAAATTGTCGGAAATAAATATTCCCGTAGAATGTTCTGATTTCTCATGTACTGATATAATAAATACAAATTACTACGGGGGTGGGAGCAAGAGAAAAAAAAAAAAATTGGTAAAGTGTCAGAGAAGTAAAGTAGGTCGTGCGAGAGTCCGAATTAAAGTAAAAGTCTGAACAGCTTGGTTTAAAGAGTTTAAAGAATTTGTTGTTTTTAAAACGTTCAACTAATTTAATGTATTTAATGAATTTTAATTTTACGCCTCCCTGCGCTGACCTTGGTTTCTTGTGTCGCGTAGGAAAGAAAAAGTTACTTTTTGGTTTTTAACCCTTTAACTATGTTGAAGTCGGACGTAGAAATGTACTACTTGTACGGGTAGCTTGGCCGCGGAGAGTTAATATTTTATATGAATACAATTTTTATTTGTCGCTTTGAATACATGGGAATGAAGGGGGCCACTATAATGGCGCTTCATAAAAAAAACGTTGGTCGGGCGGAATCCACTTAAGAGTGGCGCTTCGTAAAAGAAACGTCAGTCATGCGGAAGCCTCTGTAGTGGCGTTTCGTAATTAAAGGGTTAAGGTGAAGTGAAACCCCCTTCAAATCAGTCGATTCGAATACAACACTTTTTTTCAAGGCTATTGGACCAAACTGTCCGAAACTTTGACACATGACTTGTGATCATCTAAGAATTACGCTGACACCTTCAACATTTCGATTTGTGGAAACAATGTTTTAACTTACCCCAGACCAGAACCAAAATGGCGTCGAGCTCTCATATTTCGATCGATGTATAATTATTGAAGGCTCTGATATGAGAGATAAAAGGGTTAGGACAATTTAGAACACTCTGGTAATCGATAATCTCGCATTTGAACGGGATAAAGGTAACAAAAGTGTCTTATGTGCTTCTATGCTAAAAGGATGGGAATACAAGGTCTCGGAGTGAAAATTTAATTGACCTGGAAATCACAGATGGCACAGGGGATCTCTCTGCAGTCAATTAGGGCTCCAGAAAGCATGAATCCAGAGGATTTCTGGAGATTTACTTCGATTTATTTGTAATTATTGTGCGAAAACGACAGGTGGAGTATGCCATTTAGTGCAATACCCAATATAATTCGACACAGCTGTCAATATAAAAACGACCGTCGGCAACGTAGGTATTTAGAAAAATCTTTATCGACGTCGATCAAGTTCCTCGACGTGTTTCACTTCACCTGAATTCTATGAATCCACTACCGAACGCCCTTAATTTCGGTAAAATGATTTTATTTCGTACGAAAACGACAGGTGGAGTATGCCATTTAGTGCAATACCCAATATAATTCGACACAGCTGTCAATATAAAAACGAACATCGGCAACGTAGGTCTTTAGAAAAATCTTTATCGATGTCGATCAAGTTCCTCGACGTGTTTCACTTCACCTTAATTCTATGAATCCACTACCGAACGCCCTTAATTTCTGTAAAATGGTTTTATTTCGTACGAAAACAGATGGAGTATGCCATTTAGTGCAATACTCAATATAATTCGACACAGCTGTCAATATAAAAACCAACGTCGGCAACGTAGGCATTTAGAAAAATCTTCTTTATCAACGTCGATCAAGTTCCTCGACGTGTTTCACTTCACCTTGATGCGTTGCCTCGAATAATTTTCACGGTGATTTGCCCCGTGTTGGAAGTACTCGATATTCGAGTCGACGTATAGTACCGATTCGAGGGCGACTCCCTCGTACGGCTTGGCTTGAAGAATTTAATGGATTTAAATCCCAGGCGTCTCTTCGCGGCGCGACCTTGACCCAGACGTCACGTCCGGACTCTTCGGCGCCCTTGAAATCGCCCCTCGCCGACTTTCCCTCAATTCAGCCGGCGTCGAATCGACTTTCACCTAATCCGCCGTTAAATCGAATTTCTCGTCCGAGTCAGCGAGCCGATCGGAATCGGGCAAATTACGCGTCCGCGGTCTGCTCGATCCGATCGAGATAATTGTTGCACGTCCTCGAGTCTCATTTGCCATTTTGACGATCAGGAGTCTCGGTAGAGGCTCGCGACGAGCCAATTCAAATCAAGACCACGATGGTCTTGGTCATGGATTCCAGTACTCGGTCATGCACGGCCGAGTTTTCGTCTTGGTCTTGCGATTTTGGTCAGGTCTTGGTAATGGCCTCTGCATGATCAAGACCGAGACCGAGTTTACACGTGACGCGTTTCGCGGCAAATACTTTGTGTGAAGCACGCGAGGATGGCAATTTACCGGCAAATGGTAATTTAAATTGATGCACGGAAAAAATAGGATGGTCAGGAAAACCGCAATTGGGATAACCTTCCCAGGAGGTTATGGCAATCGGGGTAACTTGCAAGGAAGGTACCCAGATCGATCTCTCCGATTTGATTTCTTTTGTAATATGTTATAGTAGACTAAAAACTAAGCGACACGTATTTTTTTTTATCTGCCATTAAACGCTTTAAGGCATGTTAAGGGGCGATTTGGCAGTTTCACCCACAAGAACATAATATTTTTTAACCAATCCATCTGGAAAAGCGTTCTCATAATCAGAAATGAAAAATGTAATTTTCACAATTAAAATAAAAATTAAGAGCCACCCCTCACAGGCCTTACTTTGGATGGTGGTTTTACCCCCTTAAAGTGTTTAATGGAAAATAAAAAAAAATAGTAGTTATAACTTAGTTTTTAGTCTACCGTAACATATTATAAAAGAAATGAAATCGGAGAGATCGATCTGGGATATCTTCTTTGTTAGTAAAAGAAGAGAGTATGCAAAGAGGTTGTGATAAGCCCGGCAAAATGGAAAGCAAAAGAAAAATGAAAGTGATCATCCAGAAATCACACTATTGAGCAATGAATATTTTACTACTTAAGGCATGAAATATGAAAACACTGATTGGAGCATAAGTATAATGTGCGTAATCGCGAAAATTGAAGTTTCCTTTGTCGACGGTAAATTTCTAAATGAACCTTCACAATTATGTATAATGTTGAGACAACTCGTTTCTTGCAGTTACCTTGACTAAATGGTGAAGTAACCGTTGGCAAGTTACGCTGGTTACTGCAACCTGCTATTCAGGTTGTCCCAAAATGGCTACGATTACCACAACTGTTTTGTTGGTTCTCTGACCATTCTTTTTTTTTTTCCGTGGGTTTTTGCACGATCAAGACCGGGACCGAGTTTACTCGTTACGAGTATCGCGCCAAATATATTACAAGAAGTACGTGCGAACGGCATTACACTTTTGCACATGCTATGTGGCACCGCGGTTTTACTCTGCTTTTAAACTTTCGCGCCCGGACGCCATTTTTAATCTCGAAGCAGCACACGTTTGCTTCCGCTTACTTCCTCCTCACATATTGGTGTACCCACGTTCTTTCTTCCCGCGCGCAGTCTCTGTAAGACACTTTTTCTTAAATAAAATTCTCACTTGTTCAACCATAAATCCCAACATAAATATGTGTGTAGCTGGCACCCCGTTTTACCTTTACAAAATTCAAATTTCTATATCTTAACATTTTATGCCCTTCATGTGCTAATTATGTGCTGCATTCGCAAATTTTGTGCTAGCTCGGTTTTTGGACAAAAAATTGAATTTTTCTGTGGAGGTGCTAGGTACTCAAAAAGCTAGCACCCCCACCATAAAAAAAAGTGTTTAGATAATTAAAAAATAGGAGAAAACTTATCGGCAAATTATGCGCTCTCCACAAAATCATATTCATAAATTCAAAATTCCATCCCTAAGTCTGAAACCACCCACCCCCATTAAAAAATCCACTAGAGGTAACTACCAGATTGCGAGGAGAAAATTGAAACTATTTACGCTTAATTACTTCCAGAATTTCGTGCTATCAGAATACACTAACATAAACACTTAACGACAAACGGCACTTCGATTTGACGAATATTTATTTTCTGACACTCCCGGAAATTGCGTATTTCTTCGTACGGGGTACGTATCATTGGAGAATATTGTTTATACGTCAGGCAGGATGGGATTTTGAAAATTAAACGGGGTACGTTTAATTGGAGAATATTGTTTATACGTCAGGCAGGTTGGGATTTTGATAATTAAACGGGGTACGTTTAATTGGAGAATATTGTTTATACGTCAGGCAGGATGGGATTTTGAAAATTAAACGGGGTACGTTTAATTGGAGAATATTGTTTATATGTCAGGCATGTGGGGATTTTGAAAATTAAACGGACACGTCGAGATGATAATAGAAGTATTCCCTTCTTTGTTCTTACTTGTGTACCGGTTTTTCTTGCATATCTTTCCCCCCCCATTCGAGCTTACGATCCACCAACTATCTAACCATCTTACCCATCAATCTACTTTTTTTCACCGTTTAGCTAATATTGTCAGCCGCGTGCAGGTTGCTCTTGTCGATAAGGCACGCAGGCTACGTGCGATACCGACGAGCGGACTCAACGTAACGGGGACGTCGTTTTACAATCCTTCGTTAATGCCGAGTCTTGCCGACTACTTATTACGACGCACTCTTTAAACGAGAAATGCACGCGAAAAATGCGAAACAACCCGTCGACGTTGTTAACCCGCTCTCCGTACATCGAAGACGGTTTACCCGTCTGGAAACCAACGTGACAGAGATATCCGCATTGTCCGTCGGTAATTACACACCCAAGGTTCTCTCATATTAAATAAAATAAATTTACAAGGACATCTTTACATTTCAGAATACCTTTGTGCAGACTGCGTGTCAATTCAATCGTGATTTTCTAAAAAGAAAAAAAGAAGGATGCGAATTAATTAGACATTAAGAAATAGTTGCGAAAGTACGGCGTTACTGGGCATCGTTAACGAGTTTATTTCAGCGATTCGATGTATTTGCTACATGGAGATGGTCATGATTAACACATTCGCGACAGGCAAATTTTTTTCCTTTTCAAATACTGAGTACCGGCGAAAATAATGAAATTCTGAAACTGGTTTCCGCAAACTTGTATCGTGTATCGTTATGGACGTGAATCACGTCAGCGGCAATTAGGAACAGAATTTAAGATGACGTGAATTCACGTCAGCGGCAAATCGGGAATAGAACTTGAAAAGACGTGAATTCACGTCAGCGGTCGCGAATGTGTTAAGATGATTAAGATGACGAATATTATCCCACGAGAAAGACGAAATGCGAAAGATATTTGCAATCTTCCAGTCGCCGCTTTTTGGGTGCACTTGTCACCTTGATTAGATGTCACTTATGGCTAATAAGCATGTGGGACTGCCTTACCAAAAGATGTCTATATCCATAATATAATCTATAAACATTATCCCACGAGAAAGATGGAATGCGAAAGATGTTTGCAATCTTCCAGTCGCCGCTTTTTGGATGCACTTGTCACCTTGATTAGATGTCACTTATGGCTAATAAGCATATGGGTCTACCTTACCAAAAGACGTCTATATCCATAAATATTATCCCACGAGAAAGATGGAATGCGAAAGATGTTTGCAATCTTCCAGTCGCCGCTTTTTGGGTGCACTTGTCACCTTGATTAGATGTCACTTATGGCGAATAAGCATTTGGGACTACCTTATCAAAAGACGTCGTCAGCAGTCGCGTCACCCGTAAGAGATAAGCCTCGTTACGCTCGGTGCGGCATTGAGTCATTCGCCGATAAGGGGCGTCATTTCCGGGGAGTCATGGGGTTGGGACTTCGTTTTTCCCGGCGTCTCGCGATTAATTCGCTCGTCTAGGCGCGAGTCCGGTCGTCACTTCCACTATCGACCCGTGGCCAATTAGCTGGCAAGTCTCCCCGAGGGTTACGCAATGCGCGGGGAGGAGAGAGGACGCGTTTGCACGCACTTGTCGGTTCGAACTCGTTACTCTCCCGGGACACGAGGCGTGGACACGCATGGGATCGCGTGGGATCGCCTGAAACCGCGTAGGGATTCGGAGTCGATATTATTGATTTCATTTCACCTCTTATAGCTGATTGGATATGGCCGAACCTCGGTTAAGTTATTAATTATCTAACCGTATGTTAAAGTAAACGCGCAACCTATCGTAACCGAGGATAACTTGTTAATCGAGATTAGTGGAGTCGGGATTAAATTCTTTTGATCGTTTAGACACGTTGGACATGGAAATCTGTAAACTAGTGGTCATCGGAGGAAGATCTAGACATATTGGAAAATTCATTTGAAGTACCAGTACATTAAATTATTGCATTCATAAAAAAGTACAAACTTAAATAGGTATGTAAGATTTAATAATATAGTACAATTTGTGATAATTTATATGCAGCTGTGTTTTCTGGGATCGGGAGGAGGGAGGAGGATCTCGGGGACGAAACGAGGCTCGATCGAGTACATGAAAATTGGGGTTTTCGAGGTTAAGGTGTTATGATAAAGAAATTCTTTATATATTAAAACGTCAAAACATTTATAAACCTTTTATCCAAACTGGGTGCACCGAATCAGTCCAAACTTTAGTACGTGGTTATGGAGGTCCTAAGGAAAAACGCGATGCTCGTGAAATTTCATTTTTCCAAAAAAGGATTTTTTTATTCATCCTGGACGAGAACTAAGGCCACTATTTTTTTTTAATGAAATTACATGAGCATCGCGTTCTTCCTTAGGGCCTTTATAGTCACGTGCTGATGTTTCGAACGATTCGGTGGACCCAGTTTGGAGAAAAGTTTAATCAATATTTTGACGTTTAGGTAAATATGGAATGATCATTTCATAACACCTTAACCGTGTCTCGATCGCTGATTTGGGCTTCAACCCTATAAAAGGGTATATAACTGTATATTTCAAGTTCAAACGAGACCGATTTTACTATCATCTTTCTACCTCACATGCTCGCATTATCATACAAATCCTCACGTGCGTTCATCAGGTTTATACGAGATAAAAAATTCCGGATCGAGGACGAGAGGTGATCGGCGAGCGATAGCGAGGGCGCGAAGATTGTCGGGAAAAGGGAGGAAGAAAGGAAAATAAGGGAGGAAATCCAGGGAGAATGGGGGAAGAAATCACGGGGGAAATCTTGTGAAAAAGGAACGAGAGAGGGGGCGAGGAAATGGAAGAAGAGGACGTGTCCAGGGGATGTGGATCTCACCGAAATTGGCCGAGGGAGCCGAACGTAGAGGGTAAAGGAATACAGGACTATAAGATGCACCCTTAATTACAGTCTCATAAAATGAAGACGTTAAATCGTTTTTAAATTTCAAATTTATAAAGGTGAGAATGCCAGAGATTCGCCCATCTCTTTCCCGCGCATATTATTATCGCGCTTCACGTATCGCGGACTAAGATTAAAATCCAAATTCAGTGGTAATTAATAATAATTACACTAATTCATTCTGTTCTGCCCGGCTAGTTTGTCGGGCAGTTGTATGAATCCCGATTGTTTCTGCAAGTAGATTTTGCAAAATGGGATATTCTTACAACTGCTCACGCGAAGAAGGAACGTACCCGAATAAAGTGAGACTTGTTGCGAGCAAAACAAACTTAAATTTATTATAACATTAAATTGACGAATGACTTGTTGAATTTTGTCAGCTCTTCACGCGTGAATACCGATAACAGTTACAGAAGCGATGGTGAAGGCTGACGAGAGACGGAGACTGACTGACTTACAGAAGAAATACAGGATTCCCCCTCCGGTCGCATTACATTTTTTGAGGAGGTGATAATTTTTAAAAAAGGACTTTTTACTTATTAATCATTTATTTAAACATAAAGCCTAGTGTTGTTTAATACAGACTTAATTTGAATAAATCGATTTTTTAAAGAAAATGCGGGTTTTCGTTTACCCGTCAATTTGACGGGTGCTCGTAGAAACAGGTATATAAAAAACACCCGTAAACCTAGTGTTAAATACACGAGTGTCGCGCACGGAACCCATTTCGAGGATTTCATGTAGGCGCGAATTCGCGAGTCTTATCGATAAAATTCCTCGCCCACCCGGATATAGAGGCGAGAAGGCCGAGCAATATATTCCAACACCCGCGGAGGAGGGAAAGCCGATAGACCCTGGGACGCGCGTTCTCTCTGCCCTCGTTAGCACGTGGAGTCGCGTCCGATATGTTTTTTCTTTTTTTTTTTTCCTTCGTCCATCGGGCCATCAATGGCCGCACGCGAGCTTTACTCCTGCTTTCAAGGTCGCCGGGAAACGGGCCGCGGTTTTAATAACGCACGGCGACGGCCAATTATAACGGAGGCGCGGTTAACGAGAGCTTTTTGCCTTTCCTAAGAGGAAGGGTTGCGCAACTCTTCGCGCGGCGTCCGTCGATTCGCGCGATAACGCGCTTTCGATCGCTGGCGCGCGGAAATCGACGATAAGCGCCGTTTAGGAGTTCGTTGCGTTTCGTCGCCAGATTGTTGCGCCGCAAGGTTGATTCGTTGTTTGTACTTGTCCGCTACCAGGAGATGCCTTGCTGGAGGGATGATAGGGGGCCGCGTCATTTTTTTCAATGGTACAATGTTCGGTACAACTAAAAAACACATCGATTTTCGAAAAAGTACGGGACAGCTCAAAAAACGATTTTTTTTTAATTTGTTAATTAACTATTGAAGCTAGGACAATTGTTTCAACGGTACAACACGGCACAAAGTGAGTACAATTCGGTACATAAAAAGAATTTTTCATTTTTGAAAAAGTGGGGGCCAACTTGACGAACACGGGATGTGTCCGTGAAGCTGGCCCCTAAAAAACATGGATTTTCAAAAAAGTAGGGGATCACTCAAAATCGGTTTCTTTTAATTTGTTAATTAACTATCGAAGCTAGGACAATTGTTTCAACGGTACAACACGGTACAAAGTGAGTACGATCCGGTACAAAAAAAGTTTTTCATTTTCGAAAAAGTAGGGGCCAACTTGACGGACACGGGATGACAGGGGGCCGCGCCACCCCAGACGCCCCAGTGACTGACCTAACCTAACCCGAGAAAAAAGTGCTCGTGTAAACTCACATACCCTATAATTGGTTATTTCGATACCACAATAAATTGCAGGAAAGTTAAATTGTCTGTAATATCATGTTCGGCATCTAGGTTAAGTTAAGGAAAACTGTAACGTAATGTTACATCTAATTCAAGTGAAAATGCACTAAAACGATAAATACACAATGTTACGTGGATTTATACGTTTTATAATTTCTAATCTTTCCATTTTACGTATTTCTATGTGAACCTTCAGTTATGAGGTATGTACAAATGTATGTAACTTTCCGTCGATGCTTATCAGGGCATCCCGATTACAAGGCTATTTCGCCATACAACTGAATTTTCGTTAGATATTGTGCTGTAAGAATTACAGTTTGATGCAAAATTTCACCGCTAGTTAACCCTTTGGGTGCTAAGTACTTTCGGCGTATGGGCGAATTTCGTCAGGGCGTGCTAGCGATATTCGACCAAATGTCGGACGCACATATGCGTCGACAGCGCTCAAAGGGTTAAACAGTTGACGTCGAAACGTTCCAGGGACGAAACGGCGGCGGCGAATTCGCGGCAACGAAACGTCTCGTTTTGCTTCGTGGACGACACCCGCTCCCTGCGCGTACCGGGATTCATAAATCGCGAGGGATCGCGGGAGCACGGTGATGCATGGCCAGTTCGAGTGCGCGCGCACCTAGGCGATACGCCAGGCGAGAGCGAGCCGCCTTTGCAACTTACTCGCGCGCGATCGCTAGTCAAGGCTGAGACCTTGCGGCCGGCTACACGTGGCCGCCCGTGCTTGCCGACACGTGGGGTCCCGATCGCGCTCGGGAAAGAAATCGGTAATAATAAAATATTGTATTTCACGGTACTCACGAGTATACCCTGCTTCATGTTTTCAGTTTCTTCGTCGAAAGAAGTTAGATATTACGACGATACAAAGTCGTATAGGTGGAAGTACGTATGAGGTCCAGGAAGCCCTTCTACAATACGGTGTCGCTCTAACACGATAAGAAAATTGCGAAAACCTTTGTACAACAGTGTACTCCTACAGCACTGGATAACATGATTTTTGTTTACATAATTAAAAACTAAATTACTTTAAAATAATGCCGGGAAGGAATAATAATACTACAGTGCCTTTATGTGAAAATAATATTTCTTGCTTTTTTTTTCGTTCTTGTGTTATATATACATTTATATTTTTAATAAAAATTACGTTGCTTATATGGAATTAAAAAAAAACGTTTATTTTTAGTAGGTTTTCGGAACGTAATCCCCCTTTTTGTCCTGGCTTTGAGACTCATATAACACGGTTTCACCCAACACGGCATTTTCTAGGAACCTGTCTACCGTGTTATAGGAGAGTTACCTGTATCTGAAATCCGCCATTTTTACGGAGTCCGTTGCTCCCGAATGAAGGAGTCTACTTTTTGGGTGAAAAGTTAGAGAGTGGAGTTTTGGTTACAAACTGCGTTATAACGAATTTTGATCAGATCGGCTTATTTTTTCATTTTTTAGCCGTACCATATGGCAAGTTGTGAAGAAATAAATGGCTTGTGTCAGATGGGAACATCGTGCTATGGAAGGTTATAGGAATAATATAAACGCGGTTTGTAATCATTTTGAAAATGCTTAGGTTCTTTTGGTGCTTTCTTCGATCGCTTTACGGGACGAATGGAGGAGAGTACATTCGGATTTATGTGCTGGATAGGGAAACGAATTAATGATCGGCAATGACTTGCTCGAAGCTGGGGCGGCGTTCAACGCCACGACGTCGCTTTCTATTATCGGGCCGATAATTAAAAATAGGTCGAAGGCCGTTGTGATAATTCATAAAGGCCGATACGTGCGGCGTCCCTGCTCACTTTGTTGCGAATGTTACGTCGTCGATATGGAGGAAATGGAGATTTTGCAGGAGTCGGAAGAACTTTCGACGGGTCTGACTATTTAGGGAGGGATAACGAGTCGGTACGGCTGGAGTCACACCGAACGCGTCGGGTGTTACACGGAGCGCGGCGCGTCGTCGCGTTTAAGATGGAAAAGCGGTTAAAGTTGCATTTAATCTCGGACGTCACTTCTGACGCAGGCTCCAAGTCGAAATGGCCCTACTTGGAACGTTCATAAACTCTCTTTTAGTTCCACTTCACACTTTAAGTCCTACTTTTAACCTTATACGTCCTACTTAATATGAATCATGTCTTATTTAAATCTGTACAGTAGAAGAAATCAAAATATCTGCTACTTTTAAGGTCTACAGGAGGATTGCATAGAATGATCATTCTTTGTATGATTTCAAAATCTGTTTAGGGTCTGCAGATAGAGATTGTAAGTAGGATCAAAGTTTTTTACCCGGAAACTTCGATACGTTTGAGGTCCTAGTTTAGACTTTAAAAGTGGGGGATATTTTCATTTCATCTACTTTCGGACCTAAAGTAGGTTTCAATTACAATTATTGCTTGCGTGTAGGACGTTCGAGCTCAAAAATAGGGCCAAATCTTAGATATAGGATCTTAACTCATTCGCATCGGGCTATTTTTCAATGCTTATCATTTAAGAAGAGAAGAGAATTTTTTTATTTAAAATTAAATTTTAAAAAGTAAGAATTTTTTATTTAGAATTTTTGTTAGAATTAAGAGAATTTTTGTTTCCCGATGTGAATGTGTTAAGTTACGTAGGTTCCAAATAGAGCAAAATTTCGACTTGGGTTCTGATCGGTTTTTCACCCTCGACGCGTTGACGCGCCGCGCTCAGTGGGACTTCGAATGCGTTAAGTTACGCAGGTTCCAAATAGGGCAAAATTTCAACTACGGTTCTAATCGGTTTTTCACCCTCGACTCGTTGACGCGCCGCGCTCAGTGGGACTTCGAGTGTGTTAAGTTACGCACGTTCCAAATAGGGCAAAATTTTTACTTAGGTTCTGATCGGTTTTTACCCTCGACGCGTAGACGCGCCGCTCTCAGTGGGACTTCGAATGTGTTAAGTTACGCAGGTTCCAAATAGGGCAAAATTTCGACTAGGGTTCTGGTCGTTTTTTTACCCTCGACGCGTTGACGCGCCGCGCTCAGTGGGACTTCAGCCCAAAGAAGTCCGGCGGTTTTTGGGACGCCGTTCAGGCCGTAGGTTGGCTTGTAGGTCGTCGCGTAGGTGGAGGGAACTGTTCCGCTCCGCTTTTCCGGGCTTTTCAAGGTATTCAAGAGTAATTTTCGCCTCATCCTCTCGGCCGCGAAAAGGGACGAACCGGCTCGCGTCTCGTTTCTCGTTTCCCATTTCGACTCTCGGGGGAAACGCGAGAGAGAAACTCGAAGAGGGCCTCGAAAAAGAGAAAGAAGGCCGCGTCTTTCTTCCTCCCACAGGAAGGTTCAACTTTCGGGTCCGGAAAGTCGCGTTTCCGCGGAACGAATAAGCCCTAAATGGGAATCGTCAAATTCCGGCAAATCGAGTTTCTTGTCGAGAATAAAATTTCCCTCCATTTTCGGGGCATTTTAGAACCAGGGTCGCGCTCGCCTTGAAAATCCTTCGGAAAATGTCGAGCCTCTTAACTCAAGTTCAACCGTAAAAGCAACTTCGATTATCAGTCCAGTCTCGATATCGTGAAATTATGAAATTTCATTTACCAGTACACCCGGTTAACCATTGGGAACGTTTAAGCCAATCAGGCGAACGGAATAAAAGTTAAAAAGAGAGGAAGCTGGTTCAGGAAAAGGAAGGAAAATAAAATGAAAAACAAAAGATACTGCGGATCGGTATAATCGAAATTCTCGGATAATCGGTCCTTCTTCTTGGAGACCGTTCGCCTTTACTGCGGGAGGATAATTAAACCGAAATTAACTTTAACCGGAGTCTTCTTCCCCGACGAGAGGTCGACTTCCTTCCTAGGAGGAGGCTTTCCTTTCCGGGAAGAAAACGGGAGACGAGGCGAACGTCAATTTCTGGCGCGCTTCCTCGCGTTCGGTTTTAGTTTTTCTTCTTTTCTTTTCGTTCTTTCCCTCTCTTTTTCGTTCCTCTCCTCTTCCCGCGCGGGCGGAGGCGACGTCTGGTGGTCGTACACCCGTTCGACTCGATTTAACCTCGAATTCGACGGTCGCAGCCGGACAGCCCAACCAGCTGCCGACGCGGGCAGGTGATGTTGCAGCTGTCGTCGACGTAGATCGCGACTCCCCTCTCTTCGCTTTTTCTCTCGCCGGCCGAAAGCTCGCCCCTTGGACCGAACCTGGCCTAATCGGGCGAACCGATTTCGGGGGAGTGAAAGAAAAAAAAAAGGAAAAAAAAACCTGCCGGGATAACGCTTGCCAACCACCTGTTTTGCCTGCACGGAAAATTTACACCTTCGGGCGAAATTAATTGCGGAAAGCTAAATATTTCTTACCAATAGAAATGTCTTGGCTCCAATAAAGTTGATTTTGTCAGAATCGGTGGGCATGCGATGGCAGGTAAATACGGGAAATGATTTTGCGAAAAGAACGTTACGTCAATTCCACGTATTCGTATTCTGCTCCTCCTGATAGACACTGCGAACTATTACGACAAACGGGGGAATAAGACGTCTTTTTTGGGATGTTGGAAACATGTCAGGAATAATGTTTTAGACAGCAATTCCGATGGCAATTCCACTCCAATGGCAATGGTAAATCATCCGTATATCCGCACGATGACGATGACGTACTCGTAACGCGACTTGGAGCGTTATCGCAATTTATGGAGAATTTAGAAAAAGGAGAGGAACGGACGGTCCATTTTCTTTTCTTTACTTTTTCGGGTTTCACTCGTGGTTCATTCATCATGGCGAAAAGGGGGTCGTGGACGACCCTGCCTTCGGGATATTTATCGCGGTAATTACCTCGCGGATCCGCGCACCGGTTTCGGACAGATAGGAACGAGGACGGGAACAGGAACGAGTCCCTTCGCAATCTCGCGAGGGGGAAACAGTCACGCTCCACATACGCTCATCGTGCGAGCTCTCCATCCTACTAAACTGGATATTTCAAAGTGGCCGTAACTGCGTAGGTACCAGCTTCCCGAGCGAAACTGGAAACTGGCATTCGAGCTCTGCCAGTCGTCGCGTTTCGACGTGACCACCTTCGAGGACGAGCCGAAAGGATTTGCCTCGACTAGTGACGAGAAAATGCAAGACCGAGACCAAGACTCGATCTTGGTCTTGCGAACGCGAGTCTTGGTCTTGCATAGTCGAGTCTTGGTCTTGCGAACGCGAGTCTTGGTCCTGCATAGTCGTGTCTTGGTCTTGCATAGTCGAGTCTTGGTCTTGCATAGTCGAGTCTTGGTTCTTGCGAACGCGAGTCTTGGTCTTGCATAGTCGAGTCTTGGTCTTGCGAACGCGAGTCTTGGTCTTGCAAACGCGAGTCTTGGTCTTGCATAGTCGAGTCTTGGTCTTGCGAACGCGAGTCTTGGTCTTGCAAACGCGAGTCTTGGTCTTGCAAACGCGAGTCTTGGTCTTGCATAGTCGAGTCTTGGTCTTGCGAACGCGAGTCTTGGTCTTGCATAGTCGAGTCTTGGTCTTGCGAACGCGAGTCTTGGTCCTGCATAGTCGTGTCTTGGTCTTGCATAGTCGAGTCTTGGTCTTGCAAACGCGAGTCTTGGTCTTGCATAATCGAGTCTTGGTCTTGCGAACGCGAGTCTTGGTCCTGCATAGTCGAGTCTTGGTCTTGCATAGTCGAGTCTTGGTCTTGTAAGACTAAGACCGACTTGCTCGTCACTAACTCCCAAGGAGATCCTTCCGAGCTGGCCATTTGTGATTTTTCTCCCACATTTCCCATATAGAACCTCTTTTGGTCGTTTAAAAGAGAACGTACTTTTCATTTTAATGCACTTTTTGTATAAGGGATGTTCTTTAAGCGAAACTTCTTATGACATGTTAGTACCTACGGCATGAGTTCACGTGTCACAAAATGGCTCCGAATCGAAAAGTGAAACGCTTCTTTTTTGTATGATTAATTACTATTTACAGTCAGTTGTACCGTTTTTTTTTTTGGGGGGGGGGGGTCATGTTCAGTTCACGGTATAGAATTTATTCGATATTTTGCGTAACTCAAAAATATGTGCAGGACCATCGATATCGGAACAGAAGCTGATACGCGCCCTATAGATCATAGCCATTGCACTAAAGAATTACACGTGTGAAATTGCCGTTGTTATCAGCGGCTTTTAATGGTTTGCGTGGATTGGAACGGTAAAAAGTGGAATTTGTTTGGATAGGAAAGTTGGGACTGGTAATTATCGGTGCGCTCGTGCGATTTCGGTATTAAGCCGACTTATATGGTAAATAGATGAAATAGGGACGAAGAGGCAGAAAGTTAGATGAACAATAAAGTCGTTATTATAGAGATCACACTCCCCAGTCCTTCATCGACTTGTTGTCTGTACTCCATTTACGCTTCTTTTGTGTTTATCTTTCCATTAATTTTCGGCAAGGGCTTTTAAGAAATGTAAATATACAGAGACCCGTATTCGAATTTGTAGGTTTGTTTCAGCCGTTGTTCGCGTTATCCGCCCGGATTGGGAAATCGGAAACTCCGATGTTACATTCCCATTTTAACAGATTCCGTCCACTCGTCAGACGGTGATCACCGCGCGTCGATTAATCCCGGCCCGAAATCAACGGGAATTAACGCGTCGAGTACATAATTCCAGCACGAGCAGCCGCAGACGACGTTACGCGAATATATCGGCGAAATTATCTGCCGCCGATCGATACCGACAGGGATAACGATATTGACAATCCCGAGCCCGGAGGCTGAGGATCACGTGGATGCGTCGCTTTGAAGGTTGCGCGCAACGAGCCCCATATATGTCCCGGTTGTCTCATTTGCCGACCGGGATTGGCATTGCCGGTCCATTAAGATCCTTAAATGATCTGAAGTTCGACAAAAAGTTGGAAGCGACACCTCTAAATTAAAGAGAATTATCGGATATTCTTAATTACCTTATATTATTTTACCACGAACTGGCTTTTCGGTACCGGTCGTTTTGGGCACAACTATATCCTTTACTTTCAATTCGTGCCATTTCTTTATATCACCTCGTCGACGAGTAATCTAGAGAATAACGCAGTAACGCTAACGGAAACGTTTGCGTGAATTGGATGAGTACAAATAAGACAGGTTAGGATAGGGTTAGAATGGAAAAAGCCCGGTTAGGATAGGGTTTTATTCGTCTAGGACAGGTAAGGATAGGGTTAGAATGGAAAAAGCCCGGTTAGGATAGGGTTATATTCGAATAAGACAGGTTAGGATAGGGTTATATTCGAATGAGACAGGTCAGGATAGGGTTAGAATGTAAAAAGCCCAGTTAGGATAGGGTTATATTCGAATGAGTCAGGTTAGGATAGGGTTAGAATGGAAAAAGCCCGGTTAAGATGGGTTACATTCGAATAAGACAGGTTAGGATAGGGTTAGAATAGAAAAAGCCCGGTTAAGATGAGTTACATTCGAATAAGACAGGTTAGGATAGGGTTAGAATGTAAAAAGCCCGGTTAGGATAGGGTTATATTCGAATAAGACAGGTTAGGATAGGGTTATATTCGAATAAGACAGGTTAGGATAGGGTTATATTTGAATAAGACAGGTCAGGATAGGGTTAGAATGTAAAAAGCCCGGTTAGGATAGGGTTATATTCAAATGAGTCAAGTTAGGATAGGGTTAGAATGGAAAAAGCTCGGTTAGGATAGGGTTACATTCGAATAAGTCAGGTTAGGATAGGGTTAGAATGGATAAACCCCGGTTAGGATAGGGTTATATTCGAATAAGACAGGTTAGGAAAGGGTTAGAATGTAAAAAACTAAAACGTAAGGATGAACGTAAATAGTATTTCGGTGTAAAAAATGAAGTTTCACTTTCCTGAACTCTTCCGCGTGCGAACTTAGTATCACCGTGCCATAAGAAGTTTCCTTTCAGAAATTGGCTCTCTAACGATTAATATTTACTGGGATTATTGGGTAATTCCGAAAGTTCACTCGTTATAGGTTCTGTGTGTTGCCAAAATGTAACTTGTGAAAGACTGCTATTGTTGAATATTATTTTCTTCCAAAAAGAGGGCTCAGTTTCAGTGGGATCAAGAGTAGAGGTCGCAAACGCTGCGGAAAGAGAGGAACGGTCCTTTTGCCTCTGCAAATGCAAGTCGCGAATCTCCCCCCGAGCACGTGGGGTACCTTTGACACGACGCTCCGAAAAGTCGGCGGCGAAAAGACGCCCCGACGGCTTTCGGGGGTTAGGTGTGCTTTTTCGCGCGGCTCGCGAGGCGAGAAAGAGAGAGCCGTCTCGAGGAGGCGGCTCTCCGGGTTCTCCGCGTAATGCGCCTCCACCTGGAAGAGGAGCCAGATGCATCTCGCGAGGACACCGTGTCTCGTGCGAGTCGACCATTGGCTCTCATCCAAGGCTGAGCCGATTAAAATAATCGATTTTAATCGGCTGATTTTCGTGATAAAACATCACGATTCTTTTAACAGTCTGGACACCACAAGCGTTATCGCTATGGTTCCACTTTCATATCGTCACATTATCAGCGTCAACTGTATGAGACCACGACACACGTTACAATCAACTGTGTGCGCTACGATTCCATTATAGCGCGTTATTAGCATTTTGTGTTCGAGTGTTTATTCTCTATTAAGTGTATCGAGTGAATCGAGTATCGCCTTAACCCCTTGACGTACTAATAAAACGGAATTTGATGCGTCCGAATAATACTATTTAATTTGGCCGGAGGCAGTTCTTGACGTTTCGGAAATGTCGAAGTCTACAGTGACACATGAACTGAATGACGTCTCCCAGACGACAATTTATGTTAAGGGGTTATACCACTTTGAAATTTTCAAAAAATCAAAAAAAAATGTTTACGCGTTTATTTTACGCGTTTATACTTTAAACGCGTTTTTCTTAAAACTGTATTTTAAAAATCGGTGGGCACTCTAGCTCCGCCTATTTTCAATCAATCGTCTTGATTCTTTTTTTATTTTATTCGTGATATGTTTATCTAGCGAAATACGTATGGTTTTTTCAATGTATTGATATTTGCATTTTTTTATGCAACATTAATTAACGAAATTTAGGGCAAAATACGTATCTTTCCTTTCAAATCGATGCCATTTTGTGAAAAATGCATGTTTTTGAAAACTGCTACGTATTTCGTTAGCTTTTGGGCTACAGAAACTAATTCTTTTTCGTTTATTGTTCTAACTTAAACCTGGACTGAGTTATCGTGCCCACCGCACGATCATCGATTTTCGCAGCGCTCCGGTAAATCACCTTTCAAGCCGCCATTTTTGTAAATAAAAAAATTACAAAGTATACTACCTTACTGTACTTTAATTTGGATAAAAACGTTTTAATTCTTAAACAAAATTCTTGAAAAACCGTAATTTTTGGGTGGATCAAAGTGGTGTAACCCCTTAAGGGGTTAACGTAATATGAAAGCGGCGGCCGAGGTCTCTCGTTTCTGAAACTTTTCCCCGAACTGGGTGTCCCGAATCGTATGAAACCGTCTCACGTGTGTATGAAGGTCCTAAGAAAAGTCCTGGACTCATGAAATTTCACTTTTTAAAATCGTTTTTATAAATATTTATTTTAATTCCGTATAAAAATGAACTATCACGAGGGTCGACATCTTCGTCAGGGCCTTCATGTTCACACGGTAGAATTTCAACCGATTCGGTACATCCAGTTTGCAGAAAAGTTTTATAAACGTGACCCTTCATACGCCATGTTCGTGTCAGCTTAAGGTGACATGAAAGTGGCAACAAAAAGGTCTCCTTCGTGAAACTTTTCTCCGAACTGGGTGCACCGAATCGTTTCCAATTTTAAAACCTGAATATGGAGGGTATAAGGAACGTCCTGGCATCCATGAAATTTAAATTCTAAGAAAATTTGTTTACAGATATTTACAACATTTTTTTACAAGAAATTCAATTTCGCGAGTTTCGGGACTTACCTTAGGGCCTCCTTATTCATGTAGTAAAATGAAAAAGAAATTGGTACACCCAATTCGGAGAATACTTTCACGATCGATTGATCTCTCGGATGCCACTTTTACGTCACCTTAAGAATTTATAAGTAAAAGCACAAAATATATTCATTACATTTTTTCATCGTGAAAATAAATGAAAGAAAACCTAAAATACTTTTAATTTGGCAATTAAGATACGCAAAATGGAACGATAATCCGCGGATGATGTACATACTGTGATGAATTTAACGCGATAAAGATTAGCAGACACTCTAGACGATCATTTTTAGTTGAAAAATTTCATCGAAGAGGCGCTCTCGGCGCTATATCAGAAAAAATCGTCTGCTTCGTGAAACTTTTCTCCGAACTAGGTGCACCGAATTGTGCCCAACTTTAAACCCTGAATATGGAGGGTATAAGGAACGTCCTGACATCCATGAAATTTCAATTGTAAGAAAATTTGTTTACAGATATTTACAAATTATTTCGATACATGGCGTTAGATTTCCTACTTCGTGCCTAAAGGGCTCCGGCAGAAAAGGGCACTGGCCGTCACGGTGGCGCACCGATGCTCTCGTTGCAGTGCGCTCTCCTCTCCTCGGGACTGTCCGCAAATAACCGGCGCGATCGCAAAACCGTGCCGCGACGGACCAGGCCAAGCTGGAAGCCGTTCAACTTTATTAGCCTCGCCGGCTTCGCGCATTACCCCAGGAGAGAAAGAGAGAGAGGTGGAGGAGAAAGGAGGAGAGAGCCCTTGTCCAGGTTCGCTCGATCGAAACGTGCCCTAACCTGGCGCTGTCCTTGCCCCGATCCGACCTGACCTGCCCCAACGAGCTTTCCATTTCGCCGGATTCCTACCTTATCGACATCCCTGCCCGCCGACCGGAAGATCGCCTCACGGTTTGCAAAGTATAACGGTTGGAATATTTTTGGATACTTGTATTCCTCCTACATCTTGTTCTCTGTATTTCTATTCTTTCTTAAAAAGAAGAAGTTTACGCTCGCGGCAAAAGACATGAAAATTATACTATTGCCATTGTCATAATTGCACCGTTAGAAAACATGTTTGCGAGTGTTTAAAAGTTGTAACCTTAGATGAGCTCCCTCTGGAATAAATAGATGGATTATTATGAAAATTTGTACCGTTAGCCAGAATAATGGTGTTTCTATTTCATCTGCCGAAAGATATGCGGTTTGTTCTCGCTGATAATGAATATCGCAACCGTGAGTATAATTTGCGTTTACGTAGAGACGTAACTTTCTTTTGTTGTCCACGTGGGACAAAATGCAATTTTGCGCGACAAAAATTGAGGGCATGTTTTTATGTGTACACGTCAGCTGAAGCAAGTAAAATGTTTTATTATGACGGGAAAAGTATTCTTTTGCGTATTTGGAAATATTATTTGCAGTGGGGTGAAAACTTTATTGGGGTTGATAGAAATTAAGCGGTTTACTTTGCGGTCGGAAGTGGAGAAATGATGTGGTGCTTGTAGTTCCGGTGATGTGTGGCATTGTTCGACCGATCCTAACTAGAATATGTCGGGTACGAGACTGGTTTGGGATTGAGGTCAGGTCGATGTTTCGAATTTGCAAACGTCGCATCGGAGAAAGATGCCTTGGAGGATGTAGGTCCACGAAAATTTTCCCGCTGGTTACTTGTCGAGAAGTAATCGATCGATCAGGGAGAACATTTTTCCGTGGCGAAAATGAACGGAACGGTCGCTAAGCGTTTCCTTTGTGCAACTTTCTAACATCCATATTGTGGTCGTCTCTGTACCGCTATTTTATACAAATCCTAAAGAGGAGTATAGATTGTTTCGCGACGAAGGGCTCGTCGTGAAAAATTGTTCAAAGATAATGACCGCGAAATTCAAAATCTCGCGAGGTCGCTACTAACAAGGAAAGTATCCCAGGGATATAAGTTGTAATACGTCGAAAAATAAGTAACACGAATTTTATTATAAATGCTAATTCGTGAAGGGGTGAAAACCACCCCTAATATTCACCCCCGAAAACAGTTTCTTAACACATTCGCAACTGGCAAATTTCTTCCGTTTGAAATACTGAGTACCGGCGAAAATAATGAAATTCTGAAACTGGTTGCCGCAAACTTGTATCGTGTATCGTTATGGACGTGATTTGCGTCAGCGGCAATCAGGAATAGAATTTAAAATGACGTGAATTCATGTCAGCGGTCGCGAATGTATTAACACATTCGCGTGAACGCAATTGAACATACCATATTGTTGAAATCGGTGGGTGAAACCGAACAAATTGCAGATTGTCCGGTCAAGAAGTACCATTCCATTTACCAGAAATGTCAAAAAACTGTTATTGGGGTTAACTATGGGAGTGGTTTTCACTCCTTAAGCTCGTGAATTAGCACGTACAAAAAAAAGGAAAAAAAATAAAAAAAAATACGTGTCTCTTCTTTTCCGAGATACTGCAATATGCGACGAACCAACAAAATCAGAGAGAGGTACAGTTGGGATACTTTCCTTCAAAGAACATTGGTCCTTACGTACCTCTAGGTACTATACGTTCCTAAACGAATACTACAAATCATACTCAGAGGAATTCTCATTAACGGGAGGTTGCAGGGCCTATCTCTTCCTCAAGTAAGCACGAAAGTTTCTATTTAATTTCTTTATTTTGTTTGATTTTTCCTTCGGGCATATTTGTTCGCACCTTTTGCTCATTCTCGTGGACGGGTGCGTTAACCCTTTTAGTGCCGGGCGAAAAAGAGGTGCTTATGCGAAGATAACCGGCCGAATTTTACGATTTTACTAGGATTTGGAAAAAGGCTCATAAAAACCAAACGAAAAGCAATATTTACATAATTTAAAAAGCAGGGTATTAAGGACAAAATAGAGAATAAAACGGTGACGCTAATTTTTCTATATTCATTGAAAATTACATAAATATCAAAGGTAAAAGTGATAAAAAAAAGAAAAATTGAGTTCTCTGTTTCAAAACGTAATTGCACACAGGAAAAGTCATCTTTTTATCATAAATTTATATAGACCGTTTATTGCAAAGTGTATACTTTAAATTTCCAATATATTATTTAACAAAATAAGTAATATTGCACAAGAAACATAAAAAATAACTCCAAGGCACATGGTAGGCGCCGGACGGATTACCTCATCCGAAACAAGTAATTGTTATAGGTTATAGGTTGTTATAGGTGTTGTTGTATTGTTATTTTAATTCTCTCGTAATGAAATTAGACTATTTATAACGTATTATAAATTTATTCTGAGATAGAGATCTCTCGCAAAGCGAATAGTAAAGCGCTACAAGGTGCGGGCCGATATATCGGCTCTGGCTCTTTTCGCCAGTGCAGCGAGGGCCGATATATCGGCCTCCGGCACTAAAAGGGTTAAATATCTCCTATGATGAATGGAGCAGAAGCCTTGGCGAGACGCGGAATTGATTTCGAAACGGCGAGAGTGCGCGATATGAAGAGCATTTTATGCGTCGGGTGTCGGGGGCCGGAGTGCGTCAATGTCGCGCGGTGACACATTCGGGCACACTTGACACCGATACGGGGCGCCGTACTGTATTAATACTGCCAGACCGGCGTCGCTGTCACTGTCAGTCGGCCGCCGACTCGCACCTGTAACGCGTGCGCGCCGCACCTGTAACCGCGCCGCCGGACTTGACACCGGCGGCTTCCTTCCTTTTGCGGGAAGATTGCGGCCCGCGGTGGATCATTACGGAACTTGCAGTCCGCGGAATAACGCGGAGGGACGCGGTTGCCGGGTGCACCTGCGCCCGGGGATTGATCGATCAATCGATCGATCGATCGAGGCCCAAAGCGCGCCCGCGGAGGGCGATTAGGACTCCTCGATCCAGGAACCGGGCATATTGCGTTTCGTGGTAATCGTGGACTTTTACATACTATCATGGAACTGGCACATATACACCCCTCCCTCAATTTACGCGTCACTTTTTTCTTTACGCGGTGAATTGTAACACTATTTTCGCGGCTTTAAAACGTCGTTATTTCTTTTCTTGTTTTGATAGGCTATTTGACATGAATATGTATTTCTTAACCCTTTTAGTGCCGGAGGCCGATATATCGGCCCTCGCTGCACTGGCGAAAAGTGCCAGAGCCGATATATCGGCCCGAACCTTGTAGCGCTTTACTATTCGCTTTGCGAGAGATCTCTATCTCAAAATAAATTTACAATACGTTATAAATAGTCTAATTTCATTACGAGAGAATTAAAATAACAGTACAACACCTATAACAACCTATAACAATTACTTGTTTCGGATGAGATAATCCGTCCGGCGCCTACCATGTGCCTTGGAGTTATTTTTTATGTTCCTTGTGCAATATTACTTATTTTGTTAAATAATATATTGGACATTTAAAGTATATACTTTGCAATAAACGGTCTATATAAATTTATGATAAAAAGATGACTTTTCCTATGTGCAATTACGTTTTGAAACAGAGAACTCAATTTTTCTCTTTTTTTTATCACGTATACCTTTGTTATTTATGTAACTTTCAATGAATATAGAAAAATTAGCGTCACTGTTTTATTCTCTATTTTGTCCTTAATACCCTGCTTTTTGAATTATGTAAATATTGCATTTCGTTTGGTTTTTATGAGCCTTTTTCGAAATCCTAGTAAAATCGTAAAATTCGGCCGGTTATCTTCGCATAAGTACCTCTTTTTCGCCGGGCACTAAAGCGGTTAAACTTATATGTACTAGCTTTTGTTTCCGATATGTTTTCTTTGGTATTGACAGACTTCATTTACGCGATTTTCATTCATGTAAGAGGAATCCACGTGGAACGAGTACTCCACGTGAATTGAAGGACAAGTGTGTTTTATTGATGTTGAAATCTGGAATTGAGATGACATTTTTTGTTACAACTTAAGGGTGTTTGTATATATTGAATGTTAAAAATACCCATTTTCAGATAGCTACGGGAAAATATGAAACAATATTTAAATACGGATTAAGCTTGTTACGGGGAAAAAGACGCTCTGAAACTTTATAGCCATTTTTTAACTACGCGCACCTCATTTTCTAGCCGAAAAATTGTGTAAATGGGTATGGGACTCATTAAACGCTTTATTTGTATCCTACTAATTCGTTTGAGATCGGTTACTGGTCAACTGACTCGGATCGGACAAGATACGCACATGTACATTGGCGGTCGTGAATGCCTTCTCTGCGGTTACCAAATCGCCAACGCATGATGGGAAGGCATTCATGTACGCCGATGTACATCATTCCAGTCTCACTTCGGTTTCGTAACAAAGAAATTTGGCATTCTCTTTGTGAACATAGGATGTGTACGGAGTGTAACGGAATTCTTGATCTCGCGGTATTTCCATCGATATCCTTGATAAAAATGGAATCGAAATGTTCTGTACAGTGTTTTTTTACGGTGTATAGTTTACTTGTAATAATTAATTGAAAAATAACCAACCGATGCGTTGATCAGAGGAATGCAAGAATTTCAGGCGAAAGGGATTAACTCCACTTTTAGAATCCTTTTTCTTTTTTTTAAGTTTAGTGTCAGAGCACTTTATTGATGTCTAACTTTTTATATTTATTAATTTTTTTTACCCGTTCTTGTGGAGTTACTCGGTTTGGTTGGCACTCAGTGGGTGGTATAAACCCGAGTAGTTGGATTTAATTGAAACCGTGATACACCGATTCGCGGAATACAAGGTTTTGAGTTGACTTACCGGTCGGGTCCGGTACCGAGGCTTTGTCCTTTTGTTTTCACCTTTTATGGGAGGATTACGGAACTGGTCGTACGTTGAATCACTCCGGGGGTTTCGCGATTGGCGGATGGGTATCTACTACTAGGAATCGACTGATCGAGGGATCGAACTAGGCTTGAAGTATGTCAATGAAAAAAAGAGAACGATTTAAACGAGTAATTAACCCGTGATACTTGCGCTTTGCAGTAACGTCGGTGATTTATAAAATACCTATTAATAATTTCGGTTTTATTGAACCATAAAGAACGTTTCTCTTCCTCAAAATTGAAACTGTTTTACATGCTCCAGAACGAATTCTTTTAACCCTTTCGTTACCTTGGACGAGATATCTCGCGACCCAATACTGGCCGATTAACGCTTTTGACGAGATATCTCGCGACCCNGCACCAAAATGATTTCCGCGGGTTGGCACGTGGTTGAACGGACCTATTTTTTTTTCTGCGTGTTGGCACGTGGTCGAACAGAAATAAACGGTGTTTAGGGGCTCATCCGAGAATTACGCACCCTTGGCATCGGGCCCAAAATTCGCGAGGACGTAGGTCCAATTCGAATACGTTCTCGGGTCTTCTTCGGGTTCGTGGCCGGCGATGTCGCGCCAACTTCCGGGCTCGGTTTCCGGCAAGTTTGAGGTTTACAAGTTGGCAGGCAAGTCGGCTTTCGGTTATTGGAGGCCCCAAGTTAGGGTTGTCCGAAGCCTGCTTCCGGATATCCCTAACTTGTCCGGATCCAAGCCGGAACTTGGACGGCTCGGATGTTCCGGTGTACTCGAGACTCGCCCCTCGAGTCGCGAAATGCAAAATGTTTGGTATTTCGTCGATCTTAAGGGGTTACACCAGTTTGACGCACCCAAAAATTACGGTTTTTCAAGAATTTTTTTTTAAGAGTTAAAACGTTTTTATCGAAATTAAAGTACAGTAAGGTATTGTACTACTATTAAACTCGCTCACTGCGAAAATCGGTGATTCTGCGGTGGGCAGGTGTATAGGTGTAACCGCGTTTTTCTTAAAACTGCATTTTAAAAATCGGTGGGCACTCTACCTCCGCCAATTTTCAATCAATCGTCTTGATTCTTTTTTTATTTTATTCGTGATATGTTTATCTAGCGAAATACGTATGGTTTTTTCAATGTATTGATATTCNTAAAAACGTGGAGATTAAATGGGAAATATGATATTTAAATATTAATTGCGATATTAAATTCGGAGGGGGAAAAAAAATAAATTAGAGAATAAATTTGGAGAAAGTGCTGATACTTTTATTTCAATTCTAAGTAAAAACCTGGAGATTAAATGGGAAATATGATATTTAAATATTAATTGCGATATTAAATTCGGAGGGGGAAAAAAATAAATTAGAGAATAAATTTGGAGAAAGTGCTGATACTTTTATTTCAATTCGAAGTAAAAACCTGGAGATTAAATGGGAAATATGATATTTAAATATTAATTGCGATATTAAACTCGGAGGGGAAAAAAAATAAATTAGAGAATAAATTTGGAGAAAGTGCTGATACTTTTATTTCAATTCGAAGTAAAAACCTGGAGATTAAATGGGAAATATGATGTTTAAATATCCACCTTGACCCCTCTGGCAAATGATTATCCTTTCGCCGAAGTTTTTTCGCAACTTTTTCTTTTTCTTTTTTTTTACCCATAATCGTTACATATCATTTGTATCCTGTCGTACGTATATCACATTTTTCTTCCCTGTGCATCGTTATATTTTTATAAACCCCCAACCCGTAGCTGCCATCGATTTTAATATTGACGTTAAAATTTCGACCATTCGGAAATTATTCATGCACGTACAGTTAGGCGCTCAAATACATTTATTTCAGTCATGAAACTACTCAATAATGGTACGACAGAATTCCTGGTTTGTATGCTATTTTTTCTCCCGCCATAACTTGTTGGCAAAACTTTCTGGCAAGGTTTCTCTTGAAATTCGCCAAGAGCTCGGTAGTATCTTGCGAAACTTTTCTCCAGAGAGCGGAATTCGTGATTGGAATCGGTAAACGGTCCTCCGAGAGATCCTGGAGGACTGGAAGTCGTCCTCGGGTTTATCGGCGACATAATTGGAGGGAAAATAGAGGGAGCTCGGGGAGGGGGCGAGCCGCGTAGGTATCGATGCGTGGATAAGAGTAATTGCAGGTGAACGTAGGTGGTGCACGGTCGGCGCCGGATGTCGGATGCCGGATGCCGAAGGAAGCTCGTGGTACGAGACACTTAGCTGTAATAGCGATCGTAAAGATCCCCTTCCGATATATACCTTGGCTCTAGATAATATATAGAGTGTCTTATTCAGCTGCTTAACCGCGGCCCATGTACGGAGGTGCATCCGTAAAACCGCCCCCGGGACACCGCGAGATCCCCGCGATTTTACAATAGCTGCCCGATTGCAAATTACACAATGAAAAAATATCCATCCCATGGACGGGAATTCGCTTTCCTACGACCAGTCTCAATGGGCTTTGGTAAACATGTCGTGGAAACGAAAATAAGGGAAAATTTCTACCGAAATTAAAGACATTTCACGTACTCGCAATAAGAACCGGGAGCGATTCTAATTTATGCAAATTTCTTAACCGTGAAAGAAATGGTTACGGTCGTGTCGTTCTCTGTGTACTATAATTTTCAGCCCGTACATTACGGTAATTATTGTAAGGCTGTTAAGTTCTTTTAACGCGGCAAAGGTAATACCAGAGGAAGTCGAGTCGAGGAAATGTCAAATGAACGTAGTCCAGGGTCTGTAATTCGATGTTTATCAATTATTCTATAAAAATTATAATTTGTATGAAAAGTCACACACTCTATAGTAGGCTTGTAGGGTCACTGGGATCTGAAATTAAATGACGAAAAAATATGAGAGTCCAAAAAAAATATAAAAAAAATTCTGCAAACGTGCTTTATCCCCCAGCGTAGTCCAGGGTCTGTAATTCGATGTTTATCAATTATTCTATAAAAATTATGATTTGTATGAAAAGTCACACACTCTATAGTAGGCTTGTAGGGTCACTGGGATCTGAAATTAAATGACGAAAAAATATGAGAGGTCGAAAAAAAGAATATAAAAAAAAATTCTGCAAACGTGCTTTATCCCCCAGATAGAGCGTCGGCGGAATCTCACGGTATAGAAAATACTCAGGCAAAAGTGATTACAAATCCGGAGAGGATTTCCAGGGAAGGTCGGGAGAGCATCCGTTCCCTAGGCAGTCCCACAAGGAGACGTCAACGGGACGTCGGTAGGAGATAATCCTCCTGTCGGATGTAGGATTAAGGTGCGATCGATCGGATAAGTCGACGAGACGGGAGTTTTGACTCGGGCTGTGTTCCAATCCACTTTAACGCGTAGTACGCACTAGCAAGGAAATATTCCCAAGTGTCCGCCGCCGATCTTATTAATTTACATATATGTTAGAGAACACAAAAATCTAAGAAACAGGTGTTTTTTTATATCTGCAATGGTCCACATTTAAGGGGTGAGACAACCCCCCAAAGATTGGCAAAAATTCGATTTTTATGTTAATTTTTATAGAAGGAGTGGAGGGATTTCGACGAAACTTGGCATAAATATATTCTGTATAAGGACGGTGACAAACCCAATATTGAAAATTTCTGTGCGTCAAGACGTTCCCCCTAGCCTCCACATTCACATTGTAAAATTTGAAACGATTCGGTACACCCAATTCGGAGAAAAGTTTTTTAAGGAGACCTCTTTATCGCCACTTTAACATCACCTTCAGCTCGGAGAAAAGTTTCATGAACGATTGATCTCTCGGATACCACTATCTTACCCCCTTAAACTCGTTAGTTCGTTTCTTGTATTATAGATAATACCGTAAGTGTGTCTTACATATTAAAACTAAGAAACGAAATACAACGTAGGTGCATCCAGTTTATATTCTCCCCCAGAATATAAAATACAGACATATTTATCGTTTATGTAGTTGACTAACGGAACCGTACAAATATGTTTGACAGTAATTAAAAATAATACGTTTTATCATCGCAATCTTTGGCGCATCTTACCTTACTTGGAGTTGGTCTTTGTTTCCGGGTACGACCATTTGCGATCGTGATATTCTTTTTATATCTATTCCGCGCATCATATTGCCGCTCACTGTACCCCCGAGAAGCGTTTCTGGGACGGTTTCTGGGGATATTTCCTTCTCTCCTAGGGACTTTCTTTCTTCGGCTAGAGGTGTCGCGTTTTCATGGGGATATTATTATCTGGCTTGCTCGCCGTGGCGAATGGCAAGGATTGCTCGAGGAGAAAGTTTCCTTTACCATGCTTAAAGGAGCGAATGACGGAGGAGGAAAGCGGAAATTCCGCCGAAGGGGGGCACCGTCGATTCTACGGGGAATTGGTCAACCATATCCGAGCCGAATTGTCTGAAAGGCCTTGTATGCCGGACTCGTTGAAATCGATGTTTTCTTCCCTGTCTTTCGAGTTAATTGCGCACTCCGTTCGAAGGACGTTTTCGAATTTTTCATTGAATTTTTCCATACAGAGGGAATCAAGAGGAAAGAGAAATATTTTCAGAGGCGATAGTTGACTCGACACGAAAGAAGAGTTTATACGAACTCTGTTATTCTCAGTAACGTCAGCTGTGCAGTTATTTATATTTTCTACGTAGACCAGTACCTAAGCATGCATGTCTTACGTGTATAAAAATGTAAAAAATACCGCAAAAAAAAACACTACATGTTGCTAAGCGTACGGACGTTCAAGGTTTAATTTTTTAGCAGTTGTGATCGTAACAAGTGTACGATTTATCCACTCACTGCTTAAAAAACTGAACCATGAACGTTTGTATAAACGACAACGTGCAGAATATTTGTTCACGACATGTCTTACTTTTTTTGCATCATTCGTTGGGAATGTAACTAATGTACTTATGACTCGTTAATTAATTCACGCATTTCTACGGAATTTAAACGGTCGTATCGTCGACATTCCCGAGAATGAGAGTTGGGTTCGTAATCGTATCTTTTTTATAATGACTCTTTTTATAATAATTCCCCCGCTTACTGACTCATCCTGCATCGATGTAGTGTGGTTCCATTTTCTTCGCGGATGGTCCGCGTCTCTTTGGAAAATTTGGAAAAGGAAATATATCCGCGAGATTTTCCAGAAATTCGGGAGCTTGCAGTCGAGCTGAATCGACGGACTGACTAGCCGGAGGGTTTGTTGCCCACCCTGGCAGTCCGATTTGTTGGGCTAATCTGCGAGAGAGGGGCTTGACGCATAATGCTCGGCGTATGATGCTCACCTGCGATATGGTGTAACAAGAGTAAGCATTGCCCCCCTCCTCCCACCACCCCGCAAAACACCAAAGCGGTAATGCACCAGAGAGTACCACCAAAACCACCCCCGAAGCACCCCAAACCTTGATTTGTGATCCGCTGTTGCGGTTCCGTATTCCGCTCTCTGCTCAAAAACCGGTGGACGTTCTCTTCCCTCGAAATTTACCCGGAAATTGAGATTTTTGCTCCACCATCGGTAGCAGGAACCATCATTTCATGTTTTTCCATTTCTATGAATCGGATTCTTGTTTTGCTCTTTCCTTTTTTTTTTTCGAATTTCTGTACACCCTATGTGGGATGTTTTCGTCGGGAGAGTTTACTTTTTATCGTTGAATCAGGACGTTCTCTTCACTAGAAATTTACCCGGAAATTGAGATTTTTGCTCCCCCATCGGTAGCAGGAACTATCATTTCATGTTTTCCCATTTGTATGAGTCGGATTCTTGTTTTGCTCTTTCCTTTTTTTTTTTCGAATTTCTGTACACCTTATGTGGGATGTTTTCGTTAGGAGAGTTTACCGACTGCGAGTTTACTTTGTATCGTTGAATCAGGACGTTCTCTTCCCTTGAAATTTACCCGGAAATTCAGATTTTTGCTCCCCCATCGGTAGCAGGAACCATCATCTCATGTTTTCCCATTTCTATGAGTCGGATTCTTGTTATGCTCTTTCCTTTTTTTTTTTTCTGTACAACCTATGTGGGATGTTTTCGTCGGGAGAGTTTACCGATTGCGAGTTTACTTTGTATCGTTGAATCAAGACGTTCTCTTCACTCGAAATGTACCCGGAAATTGAGATTTTTGCACCCCCATCGGTAGCAGGAACCATCATTTCATGTTTTTCCATTTCTATGAATCGGATTCTTGTTTTGCTCTTTCCTTTTTTTTTTTTTCGAATTTCTGTATTCCCTATGTGGATGTTTTCGTCGGGAGAGTTTACCGACTGCAAGTTTACTTTGTATCGTTGAATCAGGGCAAGTCTAGATACACGGAAATCTGAAGACATCTCTCAGAACTCGGACGTTTTACGAAGTCTCAATTTGAGATTCCTCGCGGTATTTATCGATGAAAGGCAGAGAAATGTCAAGAAATAAATATTAAGTTAAATTGTATACGGTCATATGTATCAAAGAAGAAGACACGCGAGTTTATGAGCGCGATTCGTCTTGTCGCGTAAAATAATAGAATTCAAGAATTGTGTGGAGGAGTGGAAGGGAAACGAGTGTTTTTTAGTTTCCTTTGTTTCTTCGGGACACCTTGGCTCGTTGATGTACGGAAATAAACGGCGTTTAGGGGGGGTGAGATCTGCGTTTATCCGAGGATTACGCACCCTTGGCATCGGGCCCGAAACTCTCGAGGACGTCCAATTCGAAAACGTCCCCTGGGTCTTCCTCAGGTTCGTGGTCGACGATGTCGNAAATATATTCATCTAGAATGTCAAAATATTGGTGCTAGAAAGCTAGATTATCGTCAAAAGCGTTAATCCGCTACTACCGGATCGCGAGATATCTCGTCAAAAGCGTTGATCGTCTAGTATCGGGTCGCGAGATATCTCGTCAAAAGCGTTAATCGGCTAGTATTGGGTCGCGAGATATCTCGTCCAAGGTAACGAAAGGGTTAATAAATACTTCTCTTTAAGGTGATATCGAAACGATATCTGAGGAGTCAATCGTTTGTAAAACTTTTCTGCAAAATAGGTGTATCGAATCGTTTTAAGTTTTCCCACGTGAATATGGAGGCTTCAAAAACGTCCTGCCACGCGAAATTCAATTTTTTTTTCCTTTTTTTCATAAACCAACGAAAAGGAATGAAATTTCGTGGGCGTCGGAATCTTCCTCAGGGCCTCCGCATTCGCGTGATAAAGTGTCAAGAGATCCGGTATGCCCACGGAGAAAATTTTCATAAACGGGACTCCACTTTCGCATCGCCTTAATAGGGGGTAAAACGTTTTAAGGTGAAGTGAAACCTCCTTCAAATCAATCGATTCGAATACAATACTTATTTTTAAAGGTATTACACCAAACTGTCCGAAACTTTGACACATCACTCCTGATCGTCTAAGAATTGTCCTGACACATTCAAAATTTGAATTTTTGGAAAAAATTGTTTAATTTAGCCCAGACCAAAACCAAAATGGCGTCGAGCTCTCATATTTCGATCAATATACAATTATCGAACGCTCTGATATGAGAAACGAAAGGGTCAGGACAATTTTACGACAATTTGGAACACTCTGGTAATCGATAAACTTGCATTTGAACGGGATAAAGGCAAAAGAAGTGTCGTATGCGCTTCTATGCTAAAACGATGGTAATACGAAGTCTCGGAGTGAAAATTTAATTGACCTGGAAATCACGGATGGCGCAGGGGGTCCCTCTGCAGTCAATTAGGGCCCCAGAAAGCATGAATCCAGAGGATTTCTGGAGTTTTACTTCGATTTCTTTATAATTATTGTACGAAAACGACAGGTGGAGTATGCCATTTGGTACAATACCCAACATAATTTAACACAGCTGTCAAAATAAAAACGAACGTCGGCAACGTAGGCACTTAGTAAAATCTTCATTACCGACGTCGATCAAGTTCCTCGACGTGTTTCACTTCACCTTAATGTAAACGGTAAGATCCGGAAATCGTGGAATTTAGAGTAAATGTGGTGTCCATAACTGGCGGACAGTGGCTTTGTTCTTTCCTTTCTTCCTTTTATGGGGAGATTACGGATCTGGCCGCAGGTTGAATCACTCCGAGGTTCCCGCGATCGGCGGATGCACCTGCAGCCAGGATCGAATAATCGAACGATCGATCGAGGCCCGGAGGTGTTCTTCAATGAAAAGAGCATTTATCACGAGGAACGGCTCGATTTATTGCCATTATGCAAGCACGGTGAAGCTAAACTCCAGGGTAATCCGAGTGATGGCTAGCTTATCGGGTTTTCATTGGAAATGAAATATCCTTAGATCGCGAGATGAACGTCAAAGTGGACGTCGAAGTGGAAGGAGCCGCAACTCGCTGGTGGACTCGACACCATTGGCTTTGCTCCTTTCGTTTCTATCTTTTATGGGAGGATTACCAAACGCGGCGGATTCTTACGGAACTAGTTGTCCATTGAACGGCCCCAACGGTGTCGTGATTGGCGAATGCACCGAGAATAGGTAGAGTAATGGAATGATCGATCGCTTCGATAAGCGACCACAGCCTGAATGTAATGGGTTTCTTAAAAGTAATTGCGATATTAAATTCGGAGGGAAAAAAAATAAATTAGAGAATAAATTTGGAGAAAGTGCTGATACTTTTATTTCAATTCGAAGTAAAAACGTGGAGATTAAATGGGAAATATGATNTTTTTGTTTAATAGTAGTATAATACCTTACTGTACTTTAATTTGGATAAAAACGTTTTAATTCTTAAAAAAAAATTCTTGAAAAACCGTAATTTTTGGGTGGGTCAAAGTGGTGTAACCCCTTAATTGACTAGCCAGAGTGACTACTCGTTGACAAGGATTGATCAACGACCCAAATTTAAGGCCCAGATTCTGAAACCAGGGTTCGATTAATTCTATACCCAATTCGAAGTAGTTTCCAGGATTTTGGAAAGCGGACCGGCTTAATGGGAATTTCGATCACCGAATTATTCTACACTGTTTAAAATATCTGCTAGTGATATAGTATACGCGTGGTCGAGGTTTTTTCAAGATACGATGTTTGGAAATTTTGTATATAATTGTTTTCGGGATTTTAGTGTACGAGTTTGCACGAGTTTCACAAGGTATGTATACTAGATTTAAAAATCTTTTGTATACTAATTCCTGATCATATCTGTGAGAATTCGTAGACAATTGGGTACGTAGATTTCTGTACAGGAGTACGACTCATAAGACAAGTATGCTCATTTCCGATTACGTAGGCGTACACAATTATATGTATTTTAAGAAAGGCGCGTTGTTGTACATTTATTACTTTTTTACCGATTTCTTCTCTCACCTTACCGTTTCGTTTAAAATTTGGAATTCTTCTGTACGAATTTTCACGTAGAACTGGTGTTCTTCGAGATGTCTACATTTGTCCGGTTTTCATATCGAGTGTTTCTGGGTTTTAGAATACATTTATATTCGAAAGTGTTCTAAACATAGAAACATTTATAACAGGGTAGAGAACCCTTTTTCAAACGTAACCCAGGGACATTTCTAGGTTAACTCAAGCCTGGTCCTCGAAGCATCCCGAAATTTTGGAATTTTTCCAAATCTTCGTCAGGAGATAATAAAGTCTGAAATGTCCAATTACCTACCTCTTCTGCAGTTACTTTTAGTTAATGAGCCCTGACGATCTCTGAAATGCGGACAGTGGTTGTCTAATTTTTTCAGAGAATAATTACTACCGAGTGGATCTTTAGTATTTTAATATTTTAATTAAAGGGTCCTTAAATTCATTCCCCCTCTTTTTTCTCTCAGAATTATAATAGTAAATTGTATGACATTATTCCGGACCAGGCAGAGAAAGGCCGATGCTTTAGGAGCGAATTAACCGTGTTTGCAGTTGCAGGTTAATTAGCAATCGGCAAGTTGGATGGTACTATTTCCCATTAGAGCGCAGGCGTCGCGACGCTCGTCTCCTGGTATACATATATTATCCATCCGCGCAGGACACTCCGCCCCGTGCTCGCAGGATATCCCTATCAACTGCGTTATGAACCGCCAACTATTAATTACTATCACTGTTTATTAGCTATTCCCTCTCGCGGTTGCCGCGATTCTGTCTACTTTTCCCCGATTAATCATGCTCCAACTCCGGTTACAACCGGCCGCTGTTCAGCCCGGAAGCCGAAAATTATTACCCCGGTAGGTCTGCCCACCGTTGTTATTGTAACAACGGTTAATCGTACATCCAGGATGGCCAACCCTCACAGAGCAACCACCAGGAGAAAATGATAACTCTGTGTGAATACCCAGCGACGAGTTTTCCCGACTTTTCCTTTGGCGTCTAAAAATTGTATCATTTGACATTTGCATATGGATGACGTCTATTCCTTTGCGCCGTGACGTTCAAGATTGATAACGAAACCTCGCAATGATTAGTCCACGGTATCTATTATGAAATTATCTTCCTTTCAGCTGTTAAAAAATTGCATTTGATAACACGTGCCTCGGTATGACCTCTATACTTTCGCAACGTGATGTTCAAATTTGATAATTATTAAAAGCATTGAAACTATCAATCCACAAGTCCCTACATTCGTTTTTAAAAGTTGTAATTCACTTTAAGCGAACGACTGATCACATTTTTATTTTATTTTTTTTTATATGTTTACCTCCAGATATCGACACAGAAATTATACTCCGAAACACTTAACTCCTTCTTGTATTTCCATTTAATATTTCCTTTGATGATATAAGTGTTAAGGTGAAGTGAAACACGTCGAGGAACTTGATCGACGTTGATAAAGAAGATTTTTCTAAATGCCTACGTTGCCGACGTTGGTTTTTATATTGACAGCTGTGTCGAATTATATTGGATATTGTACGACTGATCACATTTTTATTTTATTTTTTTTTATTTCTTTTTTTTATATGTTCCTTTGGTCAAGTGGAGCGATATTCGGTGGCACCGAAATGATTTCCGCGGGTTGGCACGTGGTTGAACGGACCTATTTTTTTTTCTGCGTGTTGGCACGTGGTCGAACAGAAATAAACGGTGTTTAGGGGNTCCTTCGATGATATAAGTGTTAAGGTGAAGTGAAATACGTCGAGGAACTTGATCGACGTTGATAAAGAAGATTTTTCTAAATGCCTACGTTGCCGAGGTTGCCGACGTTGGTTTTTATATTGACAGCTGTGTCGAATTATATTGGATATTGTACCAAATGGTACAATATCCAATATAATTCGACACAGCTGTCACCGACACAACTCCACCTGTCGTTTTCGTACAATAAATATCAAGAAATCAAAGTAAAACTCCAGAAATCCTCTGGATTCGTGCTTTCTGGGACCCTAATTGACTGCAGAGGGACACCCTGCGCCATCTGTGATTTCCAGGTCAATTAAATTTTCACTCCGAGACCTCGTATTCCCATCGCTTTGGCATAGAAGCGCGAAAAACACTTCTTTTGCCTTTATCCCGTTCAAATGCAAGTTTATCGATTACCAGAGTGTTCTAAATTGTCGTAAAATTATCCTGACCCTTTCGTTTCTCATATCAGAGCCTTCGATAATTGTGTATTGATCGAAATGTGAGAGCTCGACGCCATTTTGGTTCTGGTCTGAGCTAAATTAAACAATTTTTTCCAAAAATCCAAATTTTGAATGTGTCAGGAGAATTCTTAGATGATCAGGAGTGATGTGTCAAAGTTTCGGACATTTTGGTCTAATACCCTTAAAAAAAAGTGTTGTATTCGAATTGACTGATTTGAGGGGGGTTTCACTTCACCTTAAGAGGGGATCTTAAAAATGCAAACGTAACGTCCAGGTCCGATAGCGCGGGGGATGAGGTCTGCGGGGGGTCCTATTAAAATAATGACGACGGGTGAATTACGCCCCGATGGAGCACATTCATCCCCGCGATGAGATGGACTGACACCGGCGGACTCATGGCGACGTCCATGTCGGAGGCTGAAAATGATTACCACGGTGCGGCATCCCGACGGCGAAACAATTATAATAATAGCGCCGATACGGTATCTCTGGCTTGGCCCAATTTCCATCTCGAAAACCCCCGTCGTTTCTGAATTTCCCAAAGCCCTCCTTCTTATATATATATATCGGCTCTTTAGCCTCGCGGCCTTATTCACAGAGAATTAATTCCTCGATGTGTAGTTCCGTTTCGCCGATTCGGGTCAGCTGTCTCGAAGTCGGTCGCGGGACTCGAATTTGATCTGTAATTTATGTAGAATTTGACTTTTGGCAATTTGCGACGGCTCGAGCAATTACTCATTAAGGTGATATGGAAGTGGCATCTCAGGGGTCGATCGTTTATGAAACTTTACACTGAACTGTCTTATACAAAAGCGTTGGAAATTCTACCACGGGAATGTAAGGCTCTAAAGTAGGTCTTAATACCTATAGAATTTCATTCTTAACACTTTTTATAAACTTGTAATTTTCCGTAAAAAAAATGAAGCTTCTGGATGCCAGGACCTTCCTTGGGATCTTCATGTTCATGCGGTAAAGTTTCAAACGAATCGGTACAGGCACTTCGGCGAGAAATTTCATAAGCGTTGGAAATTCTACCACGGGAATGTAAGGCTCTAAAGTAGGTTTTAATACCTATAGAATTTCATTTTTAACACTTTTTATAAACTTGTAACGTTCCGTAAAAAAAAAAGAAGCTTCTGGATGCCAGGACCTTCCTTGGGATCTTCATGTTCATGCGGTAAAATTTCAAACGATTCGGTACAGGCACTTCGGTGAGAAATTTCATAAGCGAAGCTCCTCGGATATCATTTTCGTCACGTTAAGGTCGTGACATTTATGAAATTTCACTTTTTAATATATGTGTAAACATTTTTTTCTTTTTCTTTTTATAAAGAATAACATTTTATGGATGTCAGGACCTTCCTTAGGGCTTCCATATTCATGTCGTAAAATTTCAAACAATTCTCCGAATTGGGTGTACCAATTTGTTTCAAATTTTACCACATGAATGAGGAGGTCCTAAGGGTAGGTCCTAAAACTCGCAAAATTTCATTTGTTATGACAAATTTTGAAAACAGCTATAAAGAAATTATCTTAAAATAGAAATTTCATGGACGTCAGGACCTTCCTTATAGCTTCTGTATTCACATGGTAAGATATAAAACGATTCGGTACATCCAGTTCGGAGATAAGTTTGATAAACGAGACCTCCTTGACGCCACTTTCATATCACCTTAAGGTCACATCTTCTTTAGACGTTATTTCCATCAGTGCACGGATACGTAACGGACAGGGTACGGATATGTCTGAATCGATCTTTAGGGCAGATCTGGTTTCAGAGGGATTTCAGGGTGTCCGAGAGCCCTAGGTCTCCGTCGAGATATCCGACGGGAGGTCGAGGCTCCGGTGACGTTCCTGGATGCCGGATGGGCGGGGCTAGGAATCGATGAGCGTCGCGACGCCGCCGGGAAGGGAGGCGACGACCGGTGTTGCGAGTTTCGCCCCCCTTCTCTGGTTCCCCTCGCACCCCCTTTTAATAAGTCTCCGTCATTTGACCGATCATCCGCGATCTCTCCAATCGATCGATCCTCCCCATTTACCGCGGTTGGATTTATTCCGATGGGGAGTTTAATCGCGCGAAAACGAGATTCTCGGAATTCCTTTAATCCAAGGGTTGATCCAACGGATGCTTGTATTTTTATATACACGAGAATAGAACCACACAAATTAGTTTAACTCATTTGATTCGCGATGTAGAAGATGCGGTTTTCTCGTACCCTCTTTTAATAAGTCTCCGTCATTTGACCGATCATCCGCGATCTCTCCATTAAATTCTTCCACTAAAAATACAATTTAGTCTTCTCATTGTGATTTTTAGACTTGAATTTGACCATTTTTTGTATAATTGTATAATATTTAGGGGTGATTCACCCCTTATTTTTTTTTTTAATTAAGAAAATTATATTTTTCATTTCTCGTTATGAGAAAACTTTTTCAGGTGGATTGGTTAAAAAATATTATGTTCTTGTGGGTTAAATTGACAAATCGCCCCTTGATATGCCTTACTTTGGATGGTGGTTTTACCCCCTTAAAGAGTTTAATTGCAGATAAAAAAAATACGTGTCACTTAGTTTTTAGTCTACTATAACATATAAAAGAAATCAAATCGGAGAGATCGACCTGGGATACCTTCCTTGTTAGTAAAGTAATGTATACATTTTTAAATAATCTTAATGTAACGAAAAATAATGTGTAGTGCGCCGCGTATTGAGAACCCCTGAACAGAAACTACAAGGCGATTTTAAATCGTCATATGCGGCAAAGATTATTTAAACGAGTAAAACGTTGTAGATTGTGGTGATTTAATGACTTTTTTTTTTCAAGTGCAGTCTATTGGGCTTTCAGTTTGCGCGCGCATGTACGTATTCTCTTTATCCGCCTTTCCTCCTTTCATGGCCGATTTGGAGCGAAAACCTTCCGGCGTATCGATCGCGCGGAAACGATCGGTGTCGACTTACTCGATTGGAAATGCCGAGGCCGACTCGCTTGAAACTCGATGCGATAATTGCAACTCCTCCGGTTTCCTAGGGAATTATTCCGATCCCCCGAATTGCGCGAGCTTCGGAGACTTCTGTCGATGATAACGACCAACGGGAGATCGCGATCTCTTATCGGGGCGCCTTCCTTGCTTGCCAAGATCCACAGGTACGACTGCAGGTCTGCTCGCGTAATTGCATAATTGATAATCGCCGCTGGTGCGGTTTGATTGTCAGTTCCGGGAGCGATCATGAGAACGCCACTGTTCTCGAACGGACTATTAAATGAATTCCGACTTCAAAGGCGTTTCCTTGGCATTTCGCGTGAGTTTTGGAATTATGCAAAACCCTTTTCCCAGAATGTAGCTCGTGAGATTTCGAGCAGAAAACCTCCTTTCATGAACTTTGCGACGCCAGTGGTTTTCGAGATATTCGACATCACAGCCGACCAATCGCACGCCGGCCCTCGGCGGATCCAACGGAAATGTCGGGTGCATGCATCGACGTGGGTTGCGAACTTTAACGCTGAATAACTCGAGAACCGAGGGTCCCTCGAAATTTTGCAAAAGAGCTTTTCACCTCGGTTTTTTCCGAGGAATGCGTTAGTCAGAGTATTTTAAATAGTTGTGCGTTCTATCGGGAAGTATTCGCGTCTTGGATCATGGCTTGCAAGTTTTGAGTTTTGGAATTATGCAAAACCCTTTTCCCAGAATGCAGCTCGTGAGATTTCAAGTAAAAAACCTCTTTTCGTGAACTTTGCGACGCCAGTGGTTTTCGAGATATTCGACATCACAGCCGACCAATCACGCGCCGGCCCCTCGGCGGATCCAACGGAAATGTTGGGTGCACGCATCGACGTGGGTGGCGAACTGTAACGCTGAATAACTCGAGAACCGAGGGTCCCTCGAAATTTTGCAAAAGAGCTTTTCACCTCGGTTTTTTCCGAGGAATACGCTAGTCAGAGTATTTTAAATGGTTGTGCGTTCTATCGGGAAGTATTCGCGTCTTGGATCATGGCTTGCATATTATGCCCTATCTTCCGTCGTTCGGTCGTCGACGATAACGATCCGGAACGGCCTCTGGCTCTCAGTCTCCGGCTTGGTGCAGTCCCGTCAGAGCTAATCCGACGATTAATACCGGATCAATTGCGAATTCCCAATTCGCTCAAGAGCAAACAGCCCCTACGTACCGTGGCTTGTGTATGATGCAGTTGCAGCTGCACACGGACAACCTCTGGGCGCATCCAGGGATGACGAGTGGCGGCAGATGCAAGCCCAAATTCATGTGCTCCATGAATTACTTTAACGACGGTGGTCAGGCACTGCGCAACTTCCGCGTTTTGGGGACGAACACGGGTACATACATCAAGTATGAAAAAGTGATGCCTTTACTCGGTCATGCTCGAAGTGCAACGTACAGTCGGCGATATCCAAATTTAATTCCATCCGAAGAAAATTCACATAGAATTTAGCAGCACATTCTCCGTCGTCAGAAATTAAAGACCATTATTTCGGATCGCGGAGAAAGTTAAGATTTCGGGAACCTCTGAAATTGGTACCGTGCATCCCCTGACTTGGAGCCGTGCCAAGAAGTACAATGAAACAACAATGAAAAGGAACTCAAGGATAACAAGTCATCTATATATTACGTAACCAAGGATCAGAAATGGACAAACCAGGAGGATAAACGCGTGCTTATCACCGACAAATCTCTAGTAAAAAAAAAAAAAATGGAAATAACTATTAATCAAACGAATACCAATCTGAACCATGAAAATGCAAACGCGGTACAACAAGAAAACAGTTTCTGTACCTTTAGCAACGGATAAAGTTGTCTTTGTTTTCAACAGAAAACAACACTAGCGTCCATAGAGCCCAAGGAAAAATGCGGAAAAGTGTAAAAAACAGTCTTTTCACAATCCGACGTAAAGGGGGCGTCCATGAAAAATTCTAGGACCGTTTTGGCGGGGATTTTCTCGCATTTCTTATGACCCGACCCGCCATAGGGGGAAGCCGAGCGGCATAGAGGGTAGATACGGATAGAGGGACGCACGCGAGTGTACGCGCTTTCATGGCGACGCATGCTTATGTACCGCAATGTACATGCGGATACACAGGGCGGGAATAACGGCGAAGGGGTTACGGGGAGGAGGGGTGGTCGCAGTCCAGTCTAGATGGTAATGCGTGTATAAATCAGTGCGATATCAGCTCGCTGGGCTGTTGTACAGCGGCGAGATGCATCGCGATGTGCTCTCCCGGTCGGGGTGGCCCCGTTCTACTCGCGAAAGGGAGGAAAGCCCGGGAAAGGAAGGAGCGGAAGGCGCGAGGGAGAGAGAGGGTCAGATGGGGAAGGCGCCCGGGGAAGAGAGACGGAGCGAGGCTCGGGAGGAGCCGATAGGACGCTGGGAGGAATGGAGCGCGAGAAAGAGCTCCATAACTGACAAGGAGGACCCAAGTATCTGCCTTCGACTTGATTCGTTTTGAAATATGTCATAGAGCATCGAAAAATAAGGGACCGGGGCGTGATTTTTTTTTACTGCTATCTAATTACGTATTTAGGAGGGGAAGCACTCCTTCAATGTTTTCAAATGTATGGTTAAGAAATACGAGTTTCTGTTAGATTAATTAAATCAGTCAATGAAACTTAATGGGTACTGGGTATAAATTGAAATTACATTGATATGAGTTGGCTGGACAAGTATCTGCCTTCGACTTCATTCGTTTTGAAATATGTCATAGAGCATCGAAAAATAAGGGACCGGGGCGTGATTTTTTTTTACTGCTATCTAATTACGTATTTAGGAGGGGAAGCACTCCTTCAATGTTTTCAAATGTATGGTTAAGAAATACGAGTTTCTGTTAGATTATTTAAATCAGTCAATGAAACTTAATGGGTGGTGGGTATAAATTAAGATTACCTTAATATGAGTTAGTGGGACATTGATTTGAAATCATTCCGGACCTCTGATATCGTGATGATTTTAAAAGGAGAGTTACTCCAACACAAGAATCTTAATTTTTAAAAAGCTGTATGCTTTTTATATCTTTGTAGTCATTTATAGGAAATTGTCGCTGAAGAATAGATTCATTTTGCGTGAAAGGAATGGATTTACGTGGATTTCTAGACATAGAGAGATGGATTTACATAAAATTAGTGACCAACTAATTTATATTAACGTAATGTCAATTTATACTAAGTTCCTGTTATGTTTCATTGTCTAATTTAATTGATACTTGTGTTTCTTAAGGTTAGATACATTTAAACATCTTGAAGGGATGTTTTACCCCCTAAATGTGAGTCTGGGCAATTGGAAAAAACACGTTTCCCGTGTTTCTCGATGTTTTCTATATTCCAAAACGAATCGGGTCGGAGTCGGACATGTGAGTAACCCTTTTTTAAGACTCTCGCAGGGAGTTTGCCACCCTTCATGGGGTGGTGAAGGGACACCGGACAAGTGCAGGACATGTTCGGCTGGGAGGTTGGACGCGATTTGGGGTGGAGAAAGGAAAAGGGATCGTTTCGGCGGAGAAATTAAAATGAAAAAGTTGCTCCGGGAGGGTTGGGCTTGAGTGAAATAAGATAGGGCGCTCGGGGGCATCTGCAAGTCGACGAGATTTTTTTATCCCTAGAATTAGAGGGGATTTCTCGAGCAGGTTCGTTCGGAGATTCTTGGGTGGCTTCCGGAAATTGAGAGTTAAAAGGAATTAATTAATAAGAAATGGTAATAGTTCCAGTTCGAAGGGTGGGATAGGTGCAAGGAGGGCATAGGTTAGGATGACGCGAAGAAAGGTTAGGCCTCGAGCAAGTCTGTACTTTGCCTGACCAGGGGTAAAACCTCTCAAATCCCTCCTTGAAATTTAGATCGACTCAAACAATTCCGAGCGAGACCAAGCTGCCGTGCGCGTTGGAAGTGAAATCTCTAAGTTAAAGAGATCCTCTTGACGGAGAAATAAATATTTATTAATTTGATGTGCAAAAGTTTGGCGGTAAGTAGTGTAGCATATATCAGTGGTACCCATAAGTAATCAATTTTTTTGACGTTTAAAACACCTCTTTCAAAATAATTGATTACTTATGGGTACCCTTATATGTAGGGGATAGGTCCCAAGGATAACGTGTATGTGTGTGGCGCATGTGTCGCGTATGTGGAGAGAACAGTGCACAGCCGGCGCCCATGCGAGATGGACCCGAGGTCCAATTTTATGTATATCTCCTAGTCTCCATAATTACATATAACCTGTGCAGTTTATGACTCCCTTCCATTCCGACCTTACGGCCTTTCGATTGTTGAGCGGTACTGTGTGTGTCTTACAGCAGTCGGTACCGTTAATCTTTATTTTTATTTTCTGTCTCTCTTTAAATGTTAATAATTAACTAAGAGAATAACGCAGTAACGCAATAAAATAGGCAATTATGAAAGTAAATAGGAATTAACTGCATAACATTTTTGAAGTCACTTGAAAAACTGTTGGTTTTCCGATACGGATTCCCTTTCATAACACGCGTGTTATATGTACTATCGTGTCATATGTTTCCTTGACAAAAAACGTTAATCTTTAACTTAAACACCGGGGGTTGTTTTTCTTACAACGTTTTTCCTTGAATTTCTCTTCGGGAATCGTCCTATGAAAGTAAATAGGAATTAACTGCATAACATTTTTGAAGTCGCTTGAAAAACTGTTGGTTTTCCGTTACGGATTCCCTTTCATAACACGCGTGTTATATGTACTATCGTGTCATATGTTTCCTTGACAAAAAACGTTAATCTTTAACTTAAACACCGGGGGTTTAGTTTTTTTAAAAACGTTTTCCCTTGAATTTCTCTTCGGGATTTCGCGAGTTGCTTCGGGAGAAAAGATGGCCGGGCATTTCGGGCAAGTCAGAGAGAAAGAGGGAAAGGAAGGCGGCCCGGGGAAAGCGCGGTTTCTTCGTTTTGCGCGATTCGCGGAATGGCGGGGCTTCCTCGGAGACCTCCCGAGAGACCGGAAGCGACCACCTGAGTGCAGAAGAGCCGGACTCCCGGCGGAGAGAACTCGGTCGCCGCTAAAAGCAGGATGCAAATGGTAATAACTCGGGAAATAAAAGGCGCGGGACAAAACAGGAAACCGGTTAACGACCGGTGTCTCGTATCGGGGATGAGCGAGAAGGAGAGGGCGAGAGCAAGAGGGATGGCGGCGACGATCGCGGCCCGGAAGGGACGCCATCTTGTCCGCGCCGTTCCCTCCTCCTCGCGCTCTTACTCCTGGGGCTTTACGCTCATTTTTATGTTTACCGAGGGTAAGTGTCGGGCTTCCATTACTTTTTATTCACACGTCAAGGGGAAAGGGAGTACTCGGTCTGTCCTATTGGCAGTAAATGAATTAATGGCGCTCAGAGAGTGCAGACGATGCACACGTGATATCTCTACCTCCAATAAGACGGAACGAAGACCTATTTATTTCTCGTGATATGTAATTGTCAGGTCATTCCGAAAGCCCTGTGTGTCTGGGCAGCTTTTTTTGCCAAGAAGAGGTGCCCTTTAGAAATGGCATTGACCACCTGGTTTCAGACGGGGAAGGTCATATGTCATGATAATGACGGTGATTAGATTACTGACCAGTTCTCGGTACTTTGCTTGTGATGTCGCTTCACAGTTCGCAGATAAATACGACCGAATTTTTTTCCAACGATTTAATAACTTTCCCGTTGCGAGTTGTGCCTCAACGGCAAGAGGAACGGAATCGCGGTGCCATGTTTTGTCTTTCAATTTCTGGCTTTCCCGGATTTCGTTCGACCGCAAATTGTCGCAAATTGTTACGTTAAATTGACAAGACGTCGGACCATCTTGCGTCCCGAAAGCGGATTGAGCGTATTAGCGATTATTGTACCAAAATTTGGTACCCTCGACCAAAACGTTGTCCGAAACTAACCAAATGCAGCCGATTCCGTTCAATCAGCCGCATTGTTTTTCTACACGCTCGATCGTGGAACTCAAACGCGGTTGATGACTGCAGGATTTAACAAAATTAATTCGAAGGAAATGAAAAAAGTCCTTGGTAATACTGCGCTCTCTTCAGAATGCCGAAGCGTTTGACGCAGGTAATCGTTTATCCCGGCTGGCACAATCGCCTCCGATGTATCTCGCACGCGGAAAACATTCCGCACGCGGCTTTTCGGAGCCTGCTATCCGGTTTGTCGGTTTTCCGAGCCTCGCTCGAAAACACGTCCGTGCAGAATCCGGCGACGCAAACTTCGGCGCGACCATTATAGAGAACAATATCGGTAAAGTAAGGCTTGGCCGTGTGCGAGCGCGAGTGCACGAAAGGGAATACACGGTAAACTCGGCAGTCTCTCGTAAGCTCTCGAGCCGCGATAGCGGAACGAGTAAGACCGTGATATTCGGTTTCGAGCAGAATGGCGCATACCGCACAAAAAGCACATACAATGACTCACGAGATGTCCCCATTGCGCGCCGTCTCTCTCCCTCCGCTTCTCTTTGCCTCTTTGGGGCCGTTTATCGCATCGTTTCCTTTTGTTCCCCGGCCCGACAACAATGACTAAGATTTTCACAGTGAGATTTAAATTTGGCGCAAACTCGCTTACTCTTCAATTACCGCCTTTCGAGTGCGTGTCCTGCCTCCTCTCCCGAAATTTCAATCCTTCGAGTCGAGGGTGGTGTTACGTCCCACGTAACCCACCCGATAAATTATCTCTGACTTTAAGTACTAATGAGTTTTATTGTCACTCGTTGGAGCTGATTCACGAGCGTCTCGCGTATTTAGGCTAAGATCTTATAAACTGTAAAGGTAAATCGGAAGTACTGATATCAAGTTAGACAGCATGACAAACCAATCGATTATCATACTAAAGATATCGATGTTTAGGCCTTTTGAAATCTCACTCCATCGATTAGGTCATTGAAAGGAAAGACGAACCCCCTTTAAGGTGAAGCGAAACATTCTTCAAATCAGTTGATTCGAATACAACACTTTTTTTTAAGGGTATTAGACCAAACTGTCGGACACTTTGACACGTCACTCCTGATCATCTAAGAATTGTCCTGACACATTCAACATTTGGATTTTTGGAAAACATTTTTTAACTTAGCCCAGACCAAAACCAAAATGGCGTCGAGCTCTCATATTTCGATCAATATACAATTATCGAAGTCTCTGATATGAGAAACGAAAGGGTCAGGATAATTTTACGACAATTTAGAACACTCTGGTAATCAATAAACTCGCATTTGAACGGGATAAAGGCAAAAAAAGTGTTGTATGCGCTTCTTTGCTAAAACGATGGTAATACGAGGTCTCGGAGTGAAAATTTAATTGCCCTGGAAATCACAGATGGCTCAGGAGGTCCCTCCGCAGTCAATTAGGGCCCCAGAAGGCATGAATCCAGAGGATTTCTGGAGTCTTACTTCGATTTCTTTATAATTATTGTACGAAAACGACAGGTGGAATATGCCATTTGGTACTATACACAATATAATTCGATCCAGCTGTCAATATAAAAACGGACGTCGGCAACGTAGGCATTTAGAAAAATCTTCTTTATCGACGTTGATCAAGTTCCTCGACTTGTTTCACTTCACCTTAAAAGGGCTCATGTCTCAAGAGCGGGAATTCAGTTCGTTCCCAGTTCCAGCTCAGTTCAGACGAGTCCATTTTGCAAATACGCCAAGTGTCTATTTAAATCAGTCTCTTCTATTGGTGAATTATATCGAATCCAGGTACACCTACATCTTATTTCCCTAACTAAGCTTGTGTAATACTTGTAATTTAATTAACCTTACACGATTTTTTCCTTTAATAACACTAATATCTTTCTTTTTAAACCATTATCTATCACATCGTTATTGTTTTATTCTATCCGTAATAAACGTTTTATTAAGGAATTCAAACCACTTATTATTTTCTTTTTCCACATTAGTGGTCCAATTTCTCATAACTCGTTTGGCCCATATCGATTTGGCCTACTCGAAATCCGAATCATCAGTCGGTCATATATTTCGACTGGCAGTTTCTCAACTTGTCAAATCCTAAACCAGAATCCCAAGTAAATTTAGTCCAAATAGATTAGACGAGCTGGTCCCAGGACCATCTGACGGTATCCCGAATCTTAACTTCCCTTTCTTTTCCATATCCCTGTAATCTCTTCTAACTTTTCCGCTTTTTTACCATCAAGAAAGACGGGACGTAACAGTGGCCAGACGTTTGGAAAGTCCCGACGCTGATAAGGGGATTGCGGGGAAACGTTTACTCCTTTTGTTTCAAATGAATTGTGAATTACGGATTTTTATTGTTTGATAGGTAGAAAATAACTTCTCCCCGGAGAAATCGCAACACCTAGAAACGATAATAGAGCAGATCGGAGACAAGGACAAAAATACAGATGGGTCATAGTTTCGTTACGCTCGATTATGCATATGGTTATTAGAGATTATATTAAATAACGATATTAAAGAACAGCCTACATTTGTTACATTTTATAAATCTGTTGTGGTCGTGGGGGATCTTCAAAGAATTTATTAATTGGAACGTCAAAAGATTTTATGGGCTGCGGACATTTTTTAGGATTTAACTTTTTTTAAGAAATAAGAATTGCGTTCGATTGCATTGACACGATTGTCGTCCTCGTTATGGGTTCATGTAGGGAACGTGGCGTGGGGTGCGCGCGTATAAAAAAAGGCATCGCGAACAAAGGCTGCATCGATCAGCTGTAATTTGTAGAACAGTGCCCACCAGGGGTGGCAGAGCCTCCCTTTGCGGAGGGTGCTTTGGGAAGGTATCGTTGCCGGCAGGAACTAATCGATAAAGTGGTCCAGGCGTCGATATTGCGGCCATTCGTCTTTCCTCCATACTCTGTCTTGGGCTACGGAAAAATCCACCCCGGAAACTGCGGATGCCGGTGGCCATACGTGCCGATAAGAACGTTCCACGATAAGGTGGAAACGTTTCCTTCCTCCTGGAAAATGAACAAAGCCTACGTAAAAACACACGAAATTTTCCTCACTTTCGCTTTGGAAAAAGTGACAAAAATTTCCATTCCAACGGTTAGCTTTGCGGGTTTTGTTGGTGGAATTTTTATTTTCAAATTGCGCGCCGGGAATTTCACGAATGATTTTCAGGTATAAATTAATTCGTTAAGGTGGGAGATGCCTGTACCGCGGATTTAACGTCATGCAAGTACGTCGAACTTACGTACTCGCGGGAAAAAGTTTCGTTCGTTGAACAAAATCGTGCGATGCATTTCATTCGTTTCAGAAAATGTTTTGGGCGAGTTAATCGAATCTTAGTTTATTTAACCACACTCTTGTGTACTTCTATCAACTGATGGTTCGGTTAAATCGTTTTGTTAATTTTAAAAATTATTTCATCCGATAAATGATATCTGGCCTGATCTAACGCGATATCTCATGTAATCAACCAAAAGTTACGAAACATGTTTTACGGTTGAATAAAAAAAAAATTGTGTTCATTCCACCAAATATTTTTCTACGCGTACGTATAAACGTATGTAGTCTCGTTTTGGAATGGTAATTAATAAAATTCATTCTCGTCAGTTAGTGGTTTCTGCCAATGGATTTCGAAAATCCAGCCATTAAGTCCAGTCGTTATCGCCGTTATACGGAGGATCGCCGAAACGTATCGACCCAATTCCTTCGTTTCGGTAAATTGACAAAGGCTCGCCGCGTCGGCCGATAAGCACTCATTAGGACTAATGAAATCTGGCCTCGTTACCGCGGCGGAATAATGAAAAATCACGGAGGTGTCTTTGGCTTTTTAGCTCCGCGGCCCTGAAACTGGAAGCATTGATTCAACCCCTGCACTCGTATGGAACCATCGTCCACAAAAGAGCCAGGGGTTGCCAAATTATTCCGCGCCCGTTCGCGTCGAGGGCGGAAGGGGTTGAGGGGAGGTTGGGAACTCAAAAGGGGCTCGCTTCGGAGCTATGAATTATGGTGCCACGGGGGTTGAAGGTTCGATTTGCAAATGGAAACCCGCCCCAGGGGTGGCGGGCTGCGTGCGACCCCCTAAGTCTGCGGCCCCAGATATCCTCCGTAAAGGGACACTTTTTGCCCCGTTGCTCGCTTTTCCCGAAAATCCGGACTCTTGAACGACCGCTCTCCATATCGCTCGTTAGAATAAATCAAGAGGCTCCAGTTTTGCGACAGATTTCTGGTGGAAGTATCCCGGCGTCTACCTCGTGATTCTATTGGGTTGTTCGGAAAGTAATTTCGTTTTTTTTTAATGAAAATGAAAGACGATTTTTTTATAGCGAATAAATATTTTATTGAATCATATATTGTCCATTCCGGTCCAATACCTTTTGCCATCTTTCTGGCAGTGGCATGATTCCACGCTCATAAAATGTTTGGTTTTTGCTGTTAAAAACTGATCCAGGTGATTTTTGACCTCCTCATTTGAAGTAAAGGTTTTACCGTCTAAAAAATTGTGTAGAGACCGGAACAAGTAATAATCAGAAAGTACCAGATATGGAGAATATGGTGGGTGTGGCAGTATAGTGCGCGTCCTCGGGGAAACTTTCATTCGGGAAAATTCTTGTCCCTTATCCGCGACCGATAAGATTTTATCCTAAGCCTGGGTGGGATCGGTGTGGAGGTCTTGCGAGCCGGAAGTTGTTTTAACGCGGTGGAATCGGTCCCATGAATCTTCGCATTTCCGGCTCCACGTGTGTTCCGGAGTGCTCGGAGTTTCTGAATTTAACTTAATTTAAAAACGCCTTCATATCCAAATAAAACTTGGCAACTCGTTTTCTGTCTTCAAAAATTAAATAAAAAGATATACGGTACAAGAATACAAAGGGATTAGAGAGTGACGTAAAAACATTATATTTTGTTACTACAAGAAATGACTTAGAAATGGACATCTCCTTCGAGTTGAAAACGAAAGACGAGTAAATAAATAATATTGAAATACAAAGGTGAATGTAAATCATAATTAAATATAAAATAAGGATTGGAATGAGATACTGATAATAATGAACAGCGATTTTAATGTCAACTTCGCCAACCAAGAACCAAAGCTGATTGATTTCTTGTGTGTGGACAGCCAATTAAAGATAACAAATACCAAGGAAAACGTTTATGTAAATTGTGTTATATTAAAACACAAAAATTAAAGTCAATAGCAGTTGACTGTAAAAAAAGAGAGAAAATATCTGATTCACTTTTCGAAACGTCCCTTTCATAACATGCGAACATGCACGTACTACCATGCTATAAGAAGTTTCTTTTGACAAGATCCAGCAACCTTAAATAAATAAAATAAATCAAACGTATCCCTTTTTGAATTGGATACTTAACATTTTTATCAGCCACAGTTATCACTTTGCGACACATGGTCCAGTTTTCATTTCGCTGGGAACATCCTGAATGGTCTTGTCTGTAACCACCTGACTTCCGGAGACCTTTCATAACATGCGAACATGCACGTACTACCATGCTATAAGAAGTTTCTTTTGACAAGATCCAGAAACCTTAAATAAATGAAATAAATCAAACGTATCCCTTTTTGAATCGGATACTTAACATTTTTATCAGCCACAGTTATCACTTTGCGACACATGGTCCAGTTTTCATTTCGCTGGGAACATCCCGAATGGTCTTGTCTGTAACCACCTGACTTCCGGAGACCTTTCATAACATGCGAACATACACGTACTGCCATACTATAAAAAGTTTCTTTTCACAAGATCCAGAAACCTTAAATAAATGAAATAAATCAAACGTATCCCTTTTTGAATCGGATACTTAACATTTTTATCAGCCACAGTTATCACTTTGCGACACAGGGTCCAGTTTTCATTTCGCTGGAAACATCCTGGATGGTCTTGTCTATAACCACCTGACTTCCGGAGACCTTTCATAACATGCGAACATACACGTACTACCGTTCTATAAGAAGTTTCTTTTCACAAGATCCAGCAACCTTAAATAAATGAAATAAATCAAACGTATCCTTTTTTGAATCGCATACTTAACACTTTACCTACCGGCGAATTTGGAAGTAAATGGCGATCACGGGTATCGCAAAACCGATTAATAGGCTTCCGGTCGGTAAAGTGTTAACGGGTTTATCAGCCACTGTTATCACTTCGCGACACAGGGTCCAGTTTTCATTTCGCTGGGAACATCCTGGATGGTCTTGTCTGTAACCACCTGACTTCCGGAGCCGCGGTCGTGGACGGAAGGTGGACACGAGCATGTATATATCGCGCTTTCTGTCTCGCGTGTGCATAAACGGGAACGAATATGTGTACGCCCGGAGTTCTCGGTTCCCGAGCAAACCTAGCCGGTTATTTTGTGGGTGGGGACATTTTTAATCTTCTCACGGGGCCGAGGCTTAAAGCGACTCCGAGCTCTGTAATTTCTCCGTCCGTACCGAGAAAGAGCGAGTGGAAGGGCGCGGAGTCGCATGGAGACGCGGAATCTTAAAGGTGCATGAAGTCGGCCGACTTGCGAGAATACGACCCGAATAATGCAATAATGGAATGATAATAAAGTTGCCGGCCTACGGAATTGAATCGCGATGACGGAGACAGAAGGATTTTCATTATATGGACGACTAAGGAGAGTGGACAGAAAGGGGAATTTTTCCCGTTGACGAATCACTCCAATGTTTTAGCGAAGAAGAATAATGCTTAAAGATAACCGGACAATGATATCGATAACCAGTCGATGATTCATCTACATAACCGTGAAGAGATTTTCCGATATATGTAATTACTTCCAATTTATTGTATCAATTTCGTGTTCCTAACAATCCAAGTACTCCTCCATTGATGCTTCAAAGTGTGAACCATATCTTCAGTATTTACTCACTGGTTACTGGCTTACACTGAGAATTCATTGTGTTTAAAGTGGTCAACAACAAACAAAAAACGCTATAGAATTTGGTTACTATATAACGAAGACGAAATATATCAAATATGGTATGAAAATGATATGAGAGTGGCATCTGGGGGAGTCAATTGTTTATGAAAGTTTTCTTCAAACTTGGTGCTCCGAATCGTTTGAAATTTTACTACCCGAACATGAAGACCTTGAGGAAAGTCCTCGCGCCCAAGAAATTTCGTTTTTTATAAAAATGAAAATATTTATAATAAAATTAACAAAAAAAGCAGAATTCATGGGGGTCAGGGCCGCTATATTAACGAAGTAAAATCCCAAACGACTCGGTACCCCCAATTTGGAGAAAAGTTTTCTTCAAACTTGGGGCACCGAATCGTTTGAAATTTTGCTACCCGACCATGAAGACCTTGAGGAAAGTCCTCGCGCCCAAGAAATTTCGTTTTTTATAAAAATGAAAATGTTTATAATAAAATTAAAAGAAAAAAAGCAGAATTCATGGGGGTCAGGGCCTCTCTTAGGGCCTCTATATTAACGAAGTAAAATCCCAAACGACTCGGTACCCCCAATTCGGAGAAAAGTTTCATAAACGAGATCCCTGAGATGTCCCTTTCATGTCGCCTTGACGTCGTTGCGGGGATGTTTGACCCCAGAAGATAGGAGTCCTTTTCCTCGGCCGGTTTTCCCTCGTGGCCGAAGAAGAGTCTCCGAAGTTGAATCGAAGGGCAGATCTCGTGGGTCCAGGAGGAAAAAAGAACGGCATCCGGAGCAAACGCGAGGACCCTTCTTCCTGTAAGAAACGGCTCCGAGGGCGGCTCGAGGAGCGCAACCTGGCGAGATATCCCGAGAGATCCCTTCCGGATGTATCTCGGATATATATTCCCTATCGATCCCGCTCCTGGGCCGTTTTAGTCCCGTTTTTACCCCTTTCGAAAAACGCGTCCGAGAGAGGAGGAACTCGGGAACCGGGCTTGCTCCCGGTTCAAGAACGGTTCTCGTTCGCCAAGGTGATTTGTTCGGATGCGTCACTACGTAGTTCCTGCTCTCCAGGAGCAAGGAATCCCGACCCGAGATGAATGTTGCAGCTTCGTACATAATGCAGTAGCCCTAGAGGCCTATATATACAGAAAGGCGGATGAACGCGTGGGGGTGCTTACATGTATACGGTGAATACGTGCCACGTGCAATAACTGCGCGACATGCATAATACAGGATCGTCCAGATTTTCACGCGTACCTGGTGCCGTTTGCGAAGTCGTCGAGTCGCGGAAACGCTCGCTAAAAGAATATCCCGAGGGACCAAAAGATGCAAGTTGGGGAAACAGTTCATCGAATGGATCTGGGGTGCTATCGATTTTTCTCGACAATTATTTGCAGTTTTTCTTTCTCTTCTTTTATCGATATGTGCGAATGAACTGGAGAATGAGGCCTCTGGTTGCTTTGTGACAATTGATTGTAGGAAGAAGGGATGCATGAAGGTATCCAGGGTGCTTGTATTCCTGCTGAAAATTATTTACATTGTTTCCTTTTTAATTATATTTAAATGCCAGAGTTACTTAGGATTAAATCTCTAGTACCTTCGTGATAATTGTCAACTCTGATTGAAATCGTTCTTTTTGGTAACTTGCAACGAGAGCAACCGCTGTTAAGGTGATATGAAATGATCATTCCATATATCAAAACGTCAAAATACTTATACAATTTTTCTCCAAATTGGGTGCATCGAATAAGTTGAGATTTTAAGACATGATTACGGGGGTCTTGAAATTCACGAAATTTTATTTTTTGAACAAATTTTTTTGTTTCTNTTTTTAATATATATGACACTTTTATAACACCTTAAGTGACTGAATCTTCTTGCTAGAGTTACAACTACCTCGAGAAAAATCGATGGAAATTTACATACATTTTACACCCTGCATAACTGAAGTATAACATAAAAAAAAACAATGGAATAATTACAAATCAGAAAATGTATAAATGCCCGTGAAATTGTATATTTCCTGCTTTACTGCATTTTTACTTGAATTAAATGTAACATTACATTGTAATTATTCTCGTGGCATGTAACATTTTTACTATGCATGTAAATCTACGGGTTACCTAGTAAATTTACATATTGATGCGGATAAATATACGCTGCTGCATAAAAATACATAGGATGTAACCTTAGCCAATCGAATCGTCTAAATTCAATCACGTGATCCCCACGCGTCTTCTCGTTGGAGAACAATGCCAAACGCGTCAAACGTGTCCAGCATAAACGGCGCGGAATGGCGCATCATTAGTTGTTGCGGGCGTTTCGCCGGGGAAGATTCTCCGGAGCTGACTGGCCTCAGTCTAGTGCTATCGAATTGACGTGAAAAAAGTAAGTACCTACCCAGGAAAGTGTCTTACAATTATGGTTACGTTTTCATGTATAATATATTTTAACCCTTTGAGCGCTGTCGACGCATATGTGCGTCCGACGTTTGGCCCAATGTCGCGCGCACGGTCTAAGGAAATTCGCCCGTATGTCGAAAGTGCTTAGCGCTCAAAGGGTTAATAAGTCTGGGTTACCATATGAGAGGCCCATCAATATTATCACCGATTGGAAGGTTACCCCCCTAGTTTACACATATAATGTAGACCAGTTATACATTTTACATGTATTATAATATTACCCTTTATGCTACATATCAAATGTCCGCCTACAATACATTCTATGTGTAAATTTAGACGCTGAATGTGATATTACAATGTAAGTTTACCTTATTAATAGTGGCATTAAGATAACCAATGCTCCAGGGTGTAAATTTACATGGGAATTTTTGTACAGTGTACGGCACGGCATTTGTTTTGTTAATTTTTGAAAAAAGTACCGGAGACAAATTAATTTCTATAAATTATTGTAATTGTGAGTACTTGGTCTTCCATACGATTCTTCTGATTTCGGGGAAGAATTGATCATGGATCAAAAAAAATCGGCCATATTGTAGACCAGTTATACATTTTACAAGTGAAATTACCCTTTGTATGTAATATTACCCTTTATGTTTACATATCAAATGTCCGCCTATAATACATTCTTTGTGTAAATTTAGACGCTGAATATGATATTACAATGTAAGTTTACCTTATTAATAGTGGTATTAAGATAACCAATGCTCTAGGGTGTAAATTTTCGTGGGGATTTTTGTACAGTGTACGGCACGGCATTTGTTTTGTTAATTTTATGAGAAAAGTACCAAAGAAAAATTAATTTCTATAAATCATTGCAATTGTGAGTACTTGGTCTTCCATATGATTCTTCCGATTTCGGGGAGGAATTCATCATGGATCCAAAAAAATAGGCAGGGTGACATCGACCAGGGTGAAAGGCTTACAATTTCCTAACTCCTCCTGCGCTAAGGCGAGGAGAGGATCGGAGGAAGAGTGAGCCTCCCTCTTCCTCCCTCTCTTTCGGAGTACTTATAGCTGGGGACTGGCTGTTTCGAGTAGCGACGAGTCTCGGGGGATTTCTCGTGACCGAGGTACTTTGTCTCCTCTAAACGTACACAAAGGCGTTCCGACGCGGTCCAATTACGGCGCCGGCGTCGCGACGTGCTCTCGAGCTCCCTCGAAACGCACACGGGCGCTTCTGCGGTGCGCCAAACGGGAAAGGGATATATTTCAAATTCGATTACGCCACTCCGGAACATCCCCTTTTTCCTTTCCTTGATAAAAACGAAACAAAAGTTTACAAAAGATCTTTATACAAAATTCTTGCCATCTCGTACCAGCCCTGCCACCTTACACGGTGATATATCTTTTCATTAATTGTTACAGAATTATTAACCGCGAAACGTTAACTTTTGTAATCACTCTTTAGAATTGCCCAGTACTTATGAGAAAAGAATTAACGGGTGAATCTTCAACTGAGTCGAAAGACGTACGATACATTGTGGGAACGCTTTAATATGTTTAACTGTGATGGTAGAATCTGTAGTTTTTATGTAATTTAAAATATATATTCATTTTTAAATATTGGATGATAACTTTGAGATATAAATTATCATTGAAAGTGACTATATGGAAATTAGTAATGACTGTAATTAGATAAGCAACAATCAGCGAGTACGTGCGTGACATTTTTATCGACGCGGCATGGGAATCCGTATATATATATATATATTTGATAAAGATGCATTCTCTATCAAACGTGGAAGGATTCGAAAAGTAGAACGACTGCGTTAGATTTTTCTTGACGTTTTATTCAGTAACTTATTTTCTTTTTTTTTTTTCGAAAGCCCACGCGCGTCGTTTGCGAAACATTTTATTCCAAAGTCGTGCAACGACAAAGGTTATTGTTGCGCAATGGCAACGCGGCAGCTGGGTATTGTTCCCCCCGGAGAGAAATAAATCGAGAAAGCCCGTCTCGAATTGGATGCCTCTCCCCCGAAGGAGGAATTTTCCTTTCCCGCCCCCTCCCCGTTCGTCTCCGTTTCCTCTCCACCCATTTTTCCGGCGCCGTCCTCTTTCTTTATTTTTTTCTCGCTATTCCCTACCCCTGTCGACTGCTCCGAACTGCTAACAGGAGTCCTCTTAATAAGCAAGCCCACTTCAGATGCGAATAACTCGATGTAATTTCTAATGAGGTCCCTCGGGAGCCGACGCGTAAACGCCGCTAAATAATAATCAAGATGGCAAACTCGAGCACCGTCTAATTGGCCCTCGAACATCTCCCGGCGGGGTGCGGAAAACTTGGACTTTTCCGTAGTTCGTCGACTTTGCTTGTACGCACCTCCCGGGTGCTCATTGGTTCGACTTCATCGCGGCAAAATTACGGATTTTACTCCCTAAGTCTTAAAATGAGCGCTCTTTTCCAATAAAACGTGTTTACGTCCCTCAACATCCCCAGAAAATTCGGCTTTATTCCTAAACCATCCATGGTAGGAAAAAATGGTTCGGACTAAAGTTGTTCCTTGTCTTGTTCTCGACAAGTTTCGTATGAAGCAGTTTCTTGCGCGACGCCCCGGTGGCCGTAGAAACCGCAAAGAATGGCGGAAAACGCGGTTGAGACAGTTCCTTGTCTCGCCGATCGAGAGGAACGAAATTCGACAAATTTGAGTTAATATCGGATTTCTCTTGTCGTGTGTGTCTGTTGGGGCCTCTTTCGTCAGGGAGTGGCGGAAAGTAATTCCGGTTTTCTTAAAGAGAAAAAGGGAAGAAAAAGAGTGACGGAAAGAAAGAGAATAATAGCCATTGATCGGTGTCATTGTTATCGAGGATCGTAGGCCGGTCCGTCGTTCGATCTCACGGTGCTCATTGCCGGTGTAGGTTGTCGGACCTTGGCACATTTGCGCAACGCGACGCCGTACTCGCAAATCGTTAATTCTCAATAGTGTCTCTTGCTAAGCGAGACACGCTTCGGACCAGGGCCTTAAGGTGATAGAAAGCTTGTCGAGGTATATCCAGGAGTCTGGTAAGTACATTCGGTCTTGAGTTTATCTCAAACTTATGAAGTAACAAGATGAACTTTCACCCGGTTCACTACCGAGGCGAGATTGAATTTTTATATTAAGTTTTCCATCCAAGAAAATTACAGAATTTCAGCCGAATGATGTTCATAACTTATTGGGCATATTCGATGTTACAAATTTATTTAACAATTTATATATTTATTTTGTATTCCTCTTCGTGCGTTTTCGGGTAGCAAGGTAGAATTTTGCGGCACATAAACTCGTTGGCGATCTTGAGTTTGATAAAAATCCCTTTGGATCGTTATACATAATTTGGACGATTAGCAATAAAGATAGGCGATAATTGTATATTGTACACGAGGAGAAACGAAACTTGTCGGTACGATGCTGGCGGTTCAACCATGTAAAAATATTCAATACGTACATTGATAACGACGTAGTATCGATATTTTCTCGTACGGCAATATTTTTAAAAATTGTCTAATTACTCGAGTCTGTTTTGCAAATGACAAATCCTATCGCTTTAGTCCCTCGTGAATCTTGGCACACGGCAGACCCCTTGGAACATAATTTTTCGACACCTGGCCTCGGCCTCGTGGTGATAACCCCCGGCAAGTCAAGTTAACGCGACGTTATCGGTCTCCGTGAATGCTGTCGTCCTTTAGCCTCTTCTCCTGGTGCTCACCTGCCCTCGAGTAACCATTACCGTCATTAGGGACCATCTCCATTTTGCACCCTCCTTCATGCTTCTCGAGCCCTGACTTTACCCTCTGTCTCTTCCTCGGGGGGTCCGAATGACTTACCCCTGGATATATGTATATATATATACGCCCTTTACTGCCCTGTCCGACGACCCGGAAGTATTAACGAATTGTTAGGTGGAAATGGCTTCCGAATTAATGGGCTCCTTCATCCGGAACCTAAGACAGAGCCGTGAAAACTCGTGGGTGGGAATGTGATTTTTGCTTCCTTTAAGATGAAGTGAAACACGTCGAGGAACTTGATCGACATCGATAAAGAAGATTTTTCTAAATGCCTACGTTGCCGACGTTGGTTTTTATATTGACAGCTATGTCGAATTATATTGGGTATTGTACCAAATGGCACACTCCACCTGTTGTTTTCGTACAATAATTATAAAGAAATCGAAGTAAAACTCCAGAAATTCTCTGGATTCGTGCTTTCTGGGACCCTAATTGACTGCAGAGGGACCCCCTGCGCCATCTGTGATTTCCGGGTCAATTAAATTTCCACTCCGAGACCTCGTATTCCCATCGTTTTGGCATAGAAGCGCGAAAAACACTTTTTTTGCCCTTATCCCGTTCAAATGCGAGTTTATCGATTACCAGAGTGTTCTAAATTGTCGTAAAATTGTCCTGACCCTTTCGTTTCTCATATTGGAGCGTTCAATAATTGTACATTGATCGAAATATGAGAGCTCGATGCCATTTTGGTTCTGGACTGGGCTGAGTTAAAAAGTTTTTTTTTTAAATCCAATTTTTGAATGTGTCAGGACAATTATTAGATGATCAGGAGTGATCTGTCAAAGTTTCGGACAGTTTGGTCTAATACCCTTAAAAAAAGTGTTGTATTCGAATCGACTGATTTGAATGGTGTTTCACTTCACCTTAAAGTGATACGAAAGTGGCATCTGTGATATCAACTGTTCATGCAACTTTTTTCCGAACTGGGTGTACCGAATTGTTTGAAATTTTACCACCTGGGTATGGAGGCCGTAGGGAAGGTTTTGATACCCAGAAAACTTTATTTTTCATTAAAAAAGCAGTATGTGTTTATAAAACAAAAATTAGAAAATTCAATTTCATAGATGTTAGAATCTTCATTAGGGCTTCATGTGGTAAAATTCCAAACGATTCGATAGACCCAGGTCGGAAAAAAGTTTTATGAACGACGCCCCTCAGACGCCACTTTTTAAGATACTTTAGGTAAAGTACGGATGAAAACATTTCAAAAGTGAAACTTCTTATGGCGCGGTAGTACATATAATCTCGCATGGTTTAAAAGGGACCCGATTCGGAAAGTGAAATGCTTTTTTTACGATTAATTGTTATTTACATTCATTTTTGTATTTTAGTGTTGACACAATTTATGTACATTTTATTTTTACTGTTCGGCACTATTTATATTCATCTTTGAACGATAGTATCAAGACAATTTGGATAAACGTTTCCGTTAGGGTTAGTGCCATTATTTTTTCGGTTATTACCGATTCATATATATATATATAAGTAGAACAATTGGCTTTTTAGTCATTTTTATTTTCATGCACAATTCGAAACAAGAGATTTTGAAAGAATGAAAGGTCAAGTTGGAGAAGTTTCTCGTGCTTGTTATCCTACCTGGGGTTACCAGGAAAATGAGGCCAGGTATTTCGCTATACCTCATTCTCTTTAACAGCCCTTTGAAAATCCCTTTCGAAAAGCGTAGAAATGCAGGGAAGAAGGCATAGCGGCAACGAGTATTGTCAAAAGTCAAAGGACCTACCATACCGTATTTCGAGTTTACAGAGAGTCATTGTCGAGTACTACATCCTTCGGTACAATACACGTTCCCGAAATACTCCATTGACCTTACAAGAATCTCCAAACAAAGGTATCATAAATTACGTGCCATACTCCGCATACCATAATCACCATCATCTTCATCCCTTCTCTCTCCCCGTTTCCTCTTACAGCGCTTTAAAGCTCCCCCCAAGAAACTTACAAATATCGTAAAGAAAAGTCCTGGTAACGACGTGTACCAGCGAAATAGATCATAAAACCAACATCCCTCTCCCCACTTCCAGGGTAAGGATATCCACCCTCGTGTAGGAATTACGCATTCCCAATACGCAATTTATCGCCCGCTCCTTTCTTCCTTTCGGCAATCCGTCTTAACAAATCCCGGGAGATTTTTCGGGACCCCATTCCGTGTCCTAAAATATCCATCCATCCTGCCTTAAAATACCGTCGTGTCCTCGAGGTTCATCATTTCCCTCTCTTTCCATCTTCCCTTCGAGGTATCCGAAAAGCCGGGCGAAAGCTGTCGGAAAAGCGCGCAGATGCCGCAAGAAGGACAGGTCGACAATGCAGGCAAAAGCGGCCGAAAACCTGCCAGGGTCGCGAAGGAGGCACAGGGGGAGGTGCGTACCTGCAGGCCGCAGGTCGTCGCGGCGGGTGCAGGTTGCCGGTGAGCCGTAAGGGCAGGGCGGCAGGGGGGCCGGAAAGAGATGATATACCTGCGTTTCGGTCCGGTCCCTCGGGACACGCGAGACGGCAGGGGCAATAGGGGTAGGGGTGGCAGGGGTGGCAGGGGCCACAGGGGGCCGCACGCGGCACCTGGCGTCCGCAGGTAGCGACCAGCCTTTTGTCCCTCCCGGGCCCTCCCACGTCAGTCCAACCTGGACCGGGATCGGGCCAGGGTCCTTTGTATCCCGAAGAGGGAATGGGACAGTAACGTTGCGCGCGCATCGCATCCTCACGGTATAGATCGCAACCGATAAAGAGGTCTATCATCGATGTGCGCAAATAATCGTCCGGTATTCTATGAAAAGTCGATTTTTTCACACCTACTGTAGAAATTGCACGTTCGTCCCGTTGTTTTATATCGTTGAATTCATTTTTCTACCCTCGGATGAGGTAGCTTCAAACGAGTTTTCCTGCATTAATCGAAACGATTCATCTCGCGATATAGATCGCTACCGATAAAGAGGTCTATCATCCATGTGCGCAAATAATCGTCCGGTACTCCATGAAAAGTTGATTTTTCCACACCTACTGTAGGAATTTTACGTTCGTCCCGTTGTTTTCTATTGTCGAATTCATTTTTCTACCCTCGGATGAGATAACTTTAAACGAGTTTACCTGCATTAATCGAAACGATTCCTCTCGCGGTATAGATCGCAACCGATATAGAGGTCTATCATCCATGTGCGCAAATAATCGTCCGGTACTCCATGAAAAGTTGATTTTTCCACACCTACTGTAGAAATTTCACGTTCGTCTCGTTGTTTTCTATTGTCGAATTCATTTTTCTACCCTCGGATGAAGTAGCTTTAAACGAGTTTCCCTGCATTAATCGAAACGATTCATCTCGTGGTATAGATCGCAACCGATATAGGGGTCTATCATCGATGTGCGCAAATAATCGTCCGGTACTCCATGAAAAGTGATTTTTTCACACCTACTGTAGAAATTTCACGTTCGTCCCATTGTTTTCTATTGTCGAATTCATTTTTCTACCCTCGGATGAGGTAGCTTTAAACGAGTTTCCCTGCATTAATCGAACCGATTCATTTAAGTATGGCTGTATATTTGGATCTTTTATAGATCTCTATGGTTACCGTATTGTACATTAATTTTGTTAATAATAATAATGTTGTCAATTAACTCGTCCAAGCGTGACAAAATTTATTTAATGATCAAAGAACTGGGTGGGCGATATCTGGATGAGGATAGCTAGGAGAATTGGCAATTAATGCACAGGGTGAGCAGGATAAGGGTGAAATTAGTGATATAGTGATCACTTGATATTTAGGTATGGAGAAGATTGGCAAAGCATAGAATTTGATAAATTTCAGATCTGTTATTTAAATTAGCTCTTTCTTTTCAGTAGATGAAAAAGTTTGCGGCGAAATCTCAGAAATAGAGTCGATTAAGTGATCACCGGTTCGAGTCAACGATATTTCGTTGCAGATACGGAGCCCGGCGTTGGAGTGGCTAATCGCCCGTTGGTTTTAGTTGGTATTGACGGACCACTTGAGCTCCGGGGTTGAAAAGATAAAAAGAGACGAATCGGGAGGCATTGATCGCGACTCGGGCCACGAACTGGGAATCAAATGGGTTCTCGCGTCGATTGGGTCTTTCGGATGCATCCAGAGGCCTGGGATGTATGATACATTTGTTTTATCCGAAGGGACGTAAATCCTCGTTCGAGGTGAAATTAAACAGAGCCAAGGTTTGTTGTCCCGGCGACATTTGATCGAGTAACTCCGGCGAAATGGATTTTTCCCTCGACGTGGGAGGGGCCGAGGAGGGACCTCCGAAATGGTTCCCTTCCGAAGCATCGATCGGTCGCTCCCACGGGAAGAGACGCGGCTCGTCCTCAATCCCGAGACCGCCTCGTCTCTCCTCGCGTGTTCCTGGGACACCTTAAGCTCCCGTGGAAACCTCTTGGGCGCTGCCATCCCATAAGAAAGCTCAAAAACGGCCCTGGAAAAATCCCGCGGACGTGTCCGTTAAGAACGAAGGGGGAAATCGGTTCTCCAAGAGGATCGTTTTTCTTTAGGTGTACGTGCAGCCGAAAGGATCAGGAAACTCGGTAGAGTTTCGCGCCAAATGTACACTTACATACGTTGTATACTTAAATGAAACAGGAAAGATTGGAGATGCAATTAAGGTTCAACGATCGTGGGCAGTCGCTATGTCCCATTCGCAATATTTTCAATATTAATGGCAGGGGGTAAAGATTCATCCCTTTGTCGTTCAAATACATAATTGTTGAGAGAAATTGCGAGATGCGTGCCAACCATCACACCCCCACCGACACGATTTTATAAGAGAGATCAGGGGTAACAAGGAGGAATGATTAGATTATTCAAAAAATTGTACGTATTCTGGTCATCTCACTTCGCGATTTTACTGATTTTAATGACTTTATTTACATCACTGACTGGCTTACCGATTACCGATTGACTTTGCATTCCCAATTTTCGGTGCCCCTCTCGTGACACTATTTCAAAGTGCACCTGTAAAAACCGCAAATGTTATGAATTTGCTATTTGAACTTGTGAACATTTTAGTACGGCTATAAGTAGGCATCACGCTTTAGGTCGCGAAGTCATCGAAACCCTGCAATGTGGCGACATAAATTTGAGTTGTGCAGGTCCATATAAATATTCTTCATTTTGCTTATATTCAAAATCTGTCCAGGCTGTAGGGCGGAAGTACCTAATTCCGCTCCGATGCGGACTGCGCGTTAATCGTGCCGCATGGGGGGCAAGAAAACCTCTTCTGATCTTAAATTCGCGAAGCGAGGACTTCGTCGTTTTGGGGTTTCGTGTGACCCCGAAGTCGAAACTCGGGACACTCGATACATCGGCGGGTCCACGAAGAGCAGCTGCCAAAGCTCGGGAGGACCCAAGGGCCCGATTCCTCCGCACCGCTTCAGGATAAGGTCGGTGTACTTCCGAACCTCCAGGTGCGCGTCAGGTGTGCTCCTGGATATGCGGCCCTCTGCCTCGGAAGAGGTGGGCCCGGATCCTTTAAATTTGGGCTCGATTCAGCCTCCTTTCCAAGACGATGGGCCCTTGGTGAACAATTTCCTCCTGATAAGAACACGAGACCAAAGGAACGTTCAAAACCGATTCCGGAAACTCAATTTTCCTTTTCTCGTGCTTGATTTTGGTGAAAGTAGATTCGATGGGAAAAAGATCAATTGTGCCCATAATTATGAAAGTGGTCTAAGTCAAAATTAAAAAAAAGAAAATGAGTTTATCAGTTATTTCACGCCATATTATTTCAAACGAAATTAATTCAATGTAATTTCGAAACCAGAAATATATGACTTAGACCACTTTCATAATTATGGGCACAATTGTGTGGACCGTTTTTTTTTTATTCTTTATGGAAGGGATATGGATTAGACGATGGGCCCTTGGTGAACAATTTCCTCCTGATAAGAACACGAGACCAAAGGAACGCTCAAAACCGATTCCGGAAACTCAATTTTCCTTTTCTTGTGCTTGATTTTGGTGAAAGTAGATTCGATGGGAAAAAGTTCAATTGGATGGACCGTTTTTTTAATTCTTTATGGAAGGGATATGGATTAGACGATGGGCCCTTGGTGAACAATTTCCTCCTGATAAGAACACGAGACCAAAGGAACGCTCAAAACCGATTCCGGAAACTCAATTTTCCTTTTCTTGTGCTTGATTTTGGTGAAAGTAGATTCGATGGGAAAAAGATCAATTGGGTGGACCGTTTTTTTTTTTATTCTTTATGGAAGGGATATGAATTAGCGTTAACCGCTTGTTATCGTTTAAAAGTCCCAATTTAGCACGTAACATCTATTCCTTCTTGGTTCTGGGATTCTCCTTTCTTTTAAGATGAAAAAAAACCGCGCAGTTCCAATCGCTTCCGTTTAGTTCGACATTTGGTTTGATACTTTTGAAATTAATGGCAAGTAAATTGCAATTCTATACAGACAATGAACTCAAGGATATATTTAGTGTTAACGACTTCGATATTTGTGTAGTGTTTAAATAATGACCTCTTAAAAAAGCCGGTGACAGTGTGCAAGCAACGCAGGGGAAAACGAGTCATCGTTAATGACGATTGATTCCTTATGTTATCGATCGAAAAATGTCAAAAGAATGCCAAGAAATATATACCTAATTATATCAAAGATATGTCATTTCTACCAACAAAATATGCGCGCTTAATTGCACGATGAACTCATAAGAATAAAGGTGGCTACACAAGTGACATAAATCATAGCGATTTGTAGTCGGTGCAGTTAAATCCATTTCCTCTATATCTATGTTATCCACGCGTCAGTTAAATCTATACAAATCGGATTGCACAGTTGTACGCAACGATTTATCGTTTAGCGTGTACCCACCTTTAGGGATCAGAGAAGTACCGGCACCAAGTTTCGTAGAATTCCAAAAACCAGAGTTAAAATTGCATATCTCTGTATTAAAGGTACCAACCGGGTCATAGTTTAAAAAACGCAGAAGAATGGTCTAATCTCGATGACCTGGTTAAAGTTGACATTACTCATTCAAGAAGTTCATGATACGACATTCTCCGTCCAGTTTGACGGGCTAGGCTAAACATCGCAGATGATGACTAGGTCAGAGTTTCGCGCCTGTGTATATATACATGGTACGAAACTCTACCGAGTTCCTTAAGGTGATGTGAAAGTGGCGTCGAAGAGGTTTTGTTTATAAAACTTTTCTCCCAACTCGGTTTACCGAATAGTTTGAAACGTTACAACGTGAATAGGGAAACTATAAGGAAGGTCCTGAAACTCATGAAATTTCAATTCTTCTGAAATTTGTCTATAGGTATTCTAAAAATTGTTTATAAAAAATGAAATCTCGCGAGTTTCAGGACATACTTTAGGGTCTCCATATTCATGTTTTAAAGTATGGAAGAATTTGAAACACCCAGTTCGTAGAAAAGTTTTATTAACGATTGAGCTTTCGGATGCCACTTTCACATCCCCTTAATAATCTCGATATTGAGATCACGGTCACGTATTCTTAATTAAGATCCTCGGTGACGTTCAAGGAGATGTCTACTTGAATCTCTTGCAATTTTTTTCAAATGCGTTAATTTCAATCAATGCACGTGAAATCTGTTGCACGAACGACTGTCGAGCGAACACCCTCCGATATCGTTTGGGGAGTACTGGGTGGGTTTCCTTTCTTTTTGCCGTTAATGGGTGAACCCGCAACCCCGTCTCGTTCCCCGGTCCGAGGGAGGAGCTCGAGGTCGTAGACACGAGGAACACGAGATCGGGACTCGTTTATCGAGCTCTCTCCATTGGCCGTGCCCTCCACGCACGTAACGTATGAACGAAACGAGTACTCGAGCCAGGTCGAGCCGAGACGAGCCGAGCCGAGAGGACTCGATCCCAGGACCCGAGTTAGTAGCCAGTCACTCCAACTTTTCTGTAAGAAATTAATCGTATACATAAACATTACTGGTTCTTGTATCAACATCGTAAATAGAGTGTTCAGGCACGACAGGACGCGGTATGCCGACCGGCATCGAGTCAAATATACGCGAAAAAGAAAATGACGCGAGCGGCGCCAAATGGGACGGGCATGTCCCGGGTACCGGGACAACTAGACTGCACCAGTGCACCAGGACAGGATAGTTGTTCTCGGATGCACGCGTTCCTCGGTAAAATCAACGGTACCAGAATTATCCCCGGCCTCGGTTCTAATTGGCCGCATCGGGTATGTAAAACAAGCCCCGTCGATGCGAGACCAGGAACCATTCAAGGCCTGAACCCGTGGACCGCGGTTTTCCGTAACGAGAATTGCAGGGTGGAGGGCTATTGATTACTTACCACGGAAAATGGAGCATTTCTTGCTCCGGGTTCAAAAGGAGTCGCATCGATACAGAGGTTACACCCTAAAAAAGAACGCGGAATCGCCCCTGCACTCGTGTTCACTTTACGTGAGATCATTGATGGAGATCTTTTGGGACGTACGGGAGTTTACGAGCAAAGCATTGTAATACAAGACACGTATGGTGTTTACAACGCCACTGCATGTATACCATTTTTGGTATGCAGAATTCGCGGGGAAAAACTGACTATGAGATCCCAAATAGTATCGAAGCTCTCCTCGAGACTTCCTCGTTAGAAGTTCCCAGCCATATTCAAGGTAGGGCGTAGTTAAGACTCGGTCTTGTACCTAGATTTTACGTGTACCATAATGTACCATTTTACCTGATTACCGGGAAGGAAAGACCTCGTTATGATTTAATTACACATTCAAGAAACTTTTATCTAGACTCTCCCCGTTAGCGTCTAGGATCTACTTAACATTTAATTACGCATCGACGCAATTTTATCCGGTTCTTCCTTTATTAGGTCAATTTAGAGTACCTTACCTGGGTTTTGCGTACAAAGTGTGACACTCTAACGTAGGCTCTAGTTCTTTTCTTATCGGTAGGCTGAGACCTTGCCGACTTTTTGCATGGGAAGTCGAATGTAACGCGGTAATTAATGCGTACGATGGGGTGGACAGTGGTTGCAGTTTCGGGCTCCTTTTATGTCGGCAATAGATATCGATTTTGCGATACACGTTGCTCTCCAGACGGTGATTCGGTTCTTCGAGGCGCAGGTCGGCACCGAGCTGGGGCTTTTCGAGGTCGGGCTGACTCACTCTTTGGAAAATGAGAAAATATTCGGTCGTGGAGAGCGGACAAAGCGCTTCCTCGACGAGTCGGTGGTTGGCGCGAGCTTATCGCTGGAAGGCACGTGGCGAGAAGCGGACGGCGTATCGCGGATAAGAGAGTCGAACGACCAGACTCGGTCGGTAAGATGAACGACCTCTCGAAATGTTGTCCCGAGACCGCTCGATAAGGATCCGGGTTCTCCAGGGGCCCCGGACTCGGTGGCCAGGCATCATCGAGCGACGATATCGTTCAACTTGTCGCCAGGCTCTGCCCTCAAAAGTCAATTACCAATGCGCATTAATCACCAACGATCCAAAAGTGGATCTAGAAGAGATTACCCAGGAGCATTCGCAGGAGCGACTGGACGAATCGGTACAAGTCGCAAAGGTATTCTCCGACGTCCTTTCGACGATACGTAGCCGGATTCGGGTCTACAAATGATTATCAATGAATATTTATCAATAGGGATTGAAGATTGAGTCCGAATAAGGCCAGGAGCACTCGCAACCGAGACCCGGAATTGATTAAAGCCTCTGCGAGGTATTTCTCGATGTTGCCTGGACGAGTCGTTGGACGCGTCGCCAGGTCCCACCCCTAAAAGACGATTATCAATGAATATTAATAAGTGGGGTCGAAAATTGGAGCTAAATGAGAGCACCGGGGGCAATCGCGATTCGGACGTATCGATCCGAGCCGCCTGGAGATATTTCGAGCCCTCCAACCGGGAGGATTCTCTCCTCCGGGACGTCTTGGAGTGGCCGAGCCGAGGGCATCATCGGTGCATCGGTCTCGCTCGTAAATTGGAGCAGGGCAGTTCCAGTCGGTGCGCACGAGACGGAGTCGGTTCGAGGGGGGTTTTACGAGGTTTACCACACGCACGCCGACACTCGTGCGTGTCCTGGTGGTCAGACCGGACCGGGTTCCCAGACCCCGGAGCTGGGACCCCAGACCCTAGATCCCCAAGCCTGTGGGCACGTCTGGAGGCTCGCTCTCCTAGTCTCCGATTCCAACGTCTTCGGTCGGCCGATCGGCCCCTTTGGCTCCGGTGGAATGGAAATTGCGCCTTAATAAAGGTCCCGCTCGCCCAGACGAGTCAATGAGACCTTTGGATATCAAGGGTCGTCGGGTTCTTCCCCTCGGGAGGACGATGCGCGCGGTATCTCTCTAGCCACTTCTTAATCCGGGAGTCTTGTTCGCTCTTCGGAGACTGCATTCCAATTCCAAGATCTCTTTCTCTTATTCCTTAACTAAAGTATACGGATTTGTGTGGATCTACGGTGGGCTTCCATTGCGGAAAACTGAGGAGGAAGGTCCAGCTAGTATCTAAGCTCTTGATAGGACTTCGCGTCAGGAGTTCCCAGCCATAACCGAGATAGGCTCCGGTTTGGACATGGTTCTCCATCCATGACGATTTTTCCTTGTTATCGCCGAGCTGAGACCTAGCTAGGACTTAATTTGGCGTACAAGATCATTTTATCTAGACTCTCCCCGTTAACGGTCCGTCCCGTTAGGGTCTCCTTAAAATTTAATTCTGCATGAAGTCTTACATAGAAAAGTGTGACGTTCCAACGTGGTCCCTGGAGATGTGGGTTGACGTCCTAATTAGATTTTAATTAGCGCCCTTGCAAATGTTTTACACGGGTTGGAGTAAGTTCTTACGGAAAACTGGTCAGGAAATCTCCTAGTATCTAAGTTCCAGCTTGAACGAAGATGGGTTCCAGTTAGGACGTGCCCTCCATCCGAGACAATTTTTCCTAGTTAACGCCAACTGAGATCCCGCTAGGATTTAACTTGGCATCCAAGACAACTTCACCTACCCTCGTCCTATTAGTGCCTAAGGTATAATTGAAATTCAATTATGCATCAACATAATTTAGTCGATTCTTCTTTTATCGTCCCAACATGGCATACCCTATCTGACCTTACAGAGAAAAGTGACGTTTCAATATAGGCCCTACGTCGGCTTGGCTTGGCAGCCTAGCTAGGCTCTAGTTAGCGTCCTTGCAGATGCTCTACGCAGGTTGGAGTAACGACGTTAACACCATTTAGAACGCACTCCTCGGCTCCATTCCCAGGACCATTAGGTGGAATCGTTGGGCATCTCTGTCAACCATGTTCGAATAAAACCTTGGCGATGCCTAAGCCCGCGGACTTTGGCAAGTGTCGAGGCACGCGCGCGTCAATCCGAGATACTTACACCGTACGACCCTGATTTGGCACAATGGCCCCTCTTGATGGCCACGCTAACGACTCCCTAACGAGTCCGAGTGGTCCGGTCGCCCGTACGTCCCGCTCTCCCGAGTTCGGGTCGCCCGATGGCCCGAGTGCTATCTCGATCGCCCAACGTGCCATATCTCATCTCGATGTCTTCCCTGGGATGCGCGACCTCCGAATTTCGTCCTCTCCTCCGAGAATCAGATTTCCGAAATGTTAACCGACGAGGTTGAAGTTCCGGATTTTTATCAAAACCCTCGGCTAAGTTTCCAGGTCGGGCTCTATCTAGAACTTAAGAAACGAAACAACCCGTCTTTATCCATTTTGAACGCTCTTAATTTCTGTAAAATGGTTTTATTTCGTACGAAAGTGACAGGTGGAGTATGCCATTTAGTACAATACCCAATATAATTCGCCACAGCTGTCAATATAAAAACGAACGTTGCCAACGTAGGTATCTAGAAAAATCTTCTTTCTCGATGTCGATCAAGTTCCTCGACGTGTTTCACTTCACCTTAAGGCGACGCGAATTGGATTCGGGCTTCGCGGAGGCCTTCGGTCGCTGCTAACCTAACCTAACCTAACCTAACCTAAGTGGCCTAAATGGCGGCTGTGACTGGCCAAGGCGACCGGGATCGCTGGGGACCGTTCCGTCTCGTTCCTCGTTTCTCCATTCGTCCCTCGACGACTCCAAATTCAGCCAGTCCCGCAAGGATCCGGCCCAACCGGCGGACACAGTTATCGTATCGGTAAAAGGATAACCGCTCCTCTAGGACTCGTCGTCGTAGCGATGTGTCATTCCGAGTGCGTGGTCCCCATTGAGCGACCTGGAACCATCGGATCGAGACCGAGGAACTTTGTCGAGTCCCTGGGGATTTATCCTCGAAATGGCTCGACTGACTTCGGTCTCTTCTGCCAGCTAGGACTCGTCGATTCCTTTCCTGGGAACGCGGACATTAATCACCTTCCTCTTTTTGGTCAAATTAACTTTTCCAATGTCGTCGACTCGGTTGCGTTAGGCGCCGTGGGACCGCTCGACGTGGTCCAGACGCATTCCGTCCTCCAGAAACCGATAGAAACCCGAGTCAGATTTCTCATTGTCGGACCCAGGTCCCCGAGGTCTTATCCTGGAAATCGCCCTTCGCCAGTCTGGATCCAGACTTCGGGTTACCAAACGTCACAGTCGAAAATTGTTACTTCGTAAAACCCTCGTGAATGTTTTCCGAGTTTGAAGCGTGGTACGAGAATTTGTGATGGTCAAATGTTAACGAAGTCCGTTTCGTTTGAACTTTAAATATACACTTACGTTTGTTTTTGTAGGGTTGAGGTAAAATGAGTGGTCCAGACGTATCCGTCCTCCAGAAACCGGTAGAAACCCGAGTCAGATTTCTCATTGTTGAATCTAGGTCCCCGAGGTCTTATCCTGGAAATCGCCCTTCGCCAGTCTGGATCCAGACCTCGGGTTACCAAATGTCACAGTCGAAAATTGTTGCCTCGTAAAACCCTCGTGAATGTTTTCCGAGTTTGAAGCGTGGTACGAGAATTTGTGATGGCAAAATGTTAACGAAGTTCGTTTGAACTTTAAATATACACTTACGTCTGTTTTTGTAGGGTTGAGGTAAAATGAGAACTAGATCTAGACTCGGTCGTACCTTGTATCCCTCAGTTTTCAAATATGTGATGTTACCTCATTCTCGAGGTACACTTTTTCGCTTCTTAACCGAGGAACAGAATCTTGTATAGATTATTAATATAAATCGTAATTAACCCCAGGTCTCCGAGGTTTTATCCTGGGACAGGAAATTGTTCTTCGCCAGTCAGGATCCAAATTTCGGGTACCAGAATCAAAAATGTTTTATCTCGTAAAAGCCTCAAGAACGGAAGTGAGGTCAACCGAGATCGATAATTTCGACCGAGGGTAAAGTTCGGTTCTCCTCTTTCTAAAATCATATATTTTAAGCTTGACAGGAAATACGCAGGTTTCCATCGATCCTTTCTTCTCCCGAGTCGGTCTTTCCTCCATTAATTCCTTCCTGTATGTTTTCGTCTTACTTTTAACCCGCCGCAGATATTATCATCCCTAATTTAAAATGCACACTTTGGATTTTAATTACCAAATCTTTTCGAACCCGACGTCGGGGAAGGGACTTTTCGAATTAAATGTGTAAATGCGCGGCGCGGGTCGCGCTTAGGCCTTTTTTCCTATCCTTCTTCTTCTTATTTTATTTTTCAGAAAAATGTATCCTCGTCGCTCGGGCCGGGATCGGTCGAAGCGCGCGCCCGACTCCGTTTTGCATATTCAATGGTCTCGCAACTACGAGGTTAAAGGTCCGTTCACGGTGGCTCTGATGGATCGTTCTTGTCCACGTCGGGGGAAAAAAAAAGGGAGACTCGAGCTTCTCGAGGAGCCGTCGACTTCTTTCGCCCGACTCGCTCCCAAATGACACCCCGAAAGACCCTCGAGCTTTTCCGTCCGACGAAACTTACCGCCTTAACTTTCCTTCCGGCTCGCGCAGCAGTGGCTGGAGATTCTTCCCCGGAAGAAAGGAAACTTTCATACCTCCGAGTGATTCGAGAAAATATCGCGATACGGGATTGCCTTCTTTTTGGTCGGTAGGAAATGTTATATCGAGGACAAAAAAATAGAAAGGATCGATAATAAAAAACCGAAGCTTTTCCCTGGATTGAAATCTGCTCTCGCAACTTTCCCCGCGGGTGCAATTGTCGGTGAAGATTTTCCGCGGGAAGGGAAGAAAGTTTAATGTCTTGGGTTAATTTCAGGAAAAAGCTTGGAATTGTTTTTTTCTTTCTATTTTATTATTGTGGGTAGCATGGAAATTAGGCAGTTATCACATTTCTCGCATAGGAGGGATCGCGATAAATGGCAGGAAGGTATTGTAACGACGAGTGGACGCAAAATGGGGTAATAACTCGTGGAAATGAAATATTGCTTTTCGAATGATTTGCGAAAAAAATTCCCACCGTTGCATATCCGCCGTTAAAGTTAATGACAATAAGCGGGATGTGCGATACATCGGTGAGTACTCGTTTGCTCTCATTATCCGCGATTTGCGAATACTCGGGTGGGTTTTGGAAATCTCAGTGGCAAACCAAGGGGGACCGGTGTTGCGAGTTATTCTGGGTCTTCCGGCGCACCCAAGTGTGTCTGACATTAGAACGTCGACTTCGGGACCTACATTTGTCCCGACGACGAGTTCAACAGCTTCCGGTTGTGGCTACACCTATGAATAAATTACGGAAAATTAGAAAAAAAAAAAAAAAAGTTAACGGAAACACGCACTTGCAGCACCCACATCCACGGCCTCTTGAAACCAGGGATTGTAAGTTCATCAGATCCCAAATCATCGATTTTAATCAACTGATGATTATTTTTGAAATCATGATTTTTTTAAACAGTCCGAGTACTACACAGCGTGATTGCACTGTTTGCGCTGTCTTATCGTTTTCATAACGTGGCAATGCTAACTTAATATAAACTTGGCACCGCTACCGTTTTTCGAAAAAGTATAAGAGCAAAAAATTGTTTTCTTCCGCAATAAATTAGCAATTCATTTTATTGAATTGTGGTAAAGTAACAATGTCAGCTTTATGGACGTTCTAAAACAAACGACACATTGTTTGACAATACCGTTGTCTTACCGCATACAAGGTGACTTGAGTTCCACGTGATAGGAACAGCTGATCGTGTCGAATAATCAACCTTGTCACGTGATGATTTTTTCTTAAGAGGATGGGTTGTTTTCATTCGTAGGGAATGTCGGCGTGAACCAATCGACTCCCTACCCTTAAAATCCCATTCTTGTTTACTATTTAAAGATCACAACTTGCTCTCCTCAGTTACCAATCGTCCTTTGACCAGGTTGTGTATTACTCGTGAAAATTCCTGTTGATGCGTGAGTTTAATATTTTATTATTATAATTAAAATAATCGCCTGCTTGGTGGCTTGTAATTCGCTAGACTGTAATGATCCGGTAAGTCGATTCTCACATTTGCAATTATTCTTAAAGCGCAGACAATAGACAACTACCCTGATTAATTTAGTTAATGAGGGGCGTTTGGTTATTATGCTAAAATCCATGAAAAAATTCCTGGAAGGTGTACGAGGTCTCGTGAATTATGACTCTATACTCTAACTACTGACAAAAATTTGTCTTACCGTATTCAAATAGAACCTTCGATACTGGCTTTATGTGCTTATTAAATACTTTTTTACCAAAGCAGTTGTATTAGAAGCACATTTATCATTATTTTACCCTCCTTGGTGAGAATCTCTGGCGGTATGGAGATGTCACGTCAGTCCGCGGTAGAATCGAGCGTGGCAAGAATGCGAGCGAAAAAATTTCGGCCTCCTTTGTTCCTAGATGAGTTGATATCGATCAGTCACCGAAGCTTTGCACCTTCGCGAAAGAAGTCGAATGCAAAATCCCGGAAGCAAAACCCCCTAGAAAATACATCCTTCGCGCCAGCCTAGAAGGTGGACGCGCCAACTTGTGCTGTCAATTCTCCTCCCTCGAACTTCTTCCCCGGCTGTTTTACGTCGATATTGTAATGCGCTCGACCCGACTGCACCTTAACATAGGGGATCGATCATCTCTCTTTTCCCCTACGAGCTCTCCAAGTATTCCGACATTAACCCCATCGACGCATTGGCGAGGCTTAAAATACTTCTGCTTGAAAATCGTCACTTCATGAACTTCAAACATCATTTTTATTCATTGATTTTTATACCTCTCGCAAAACTCGTAAAAGTACAACTCGCGTAAATCTAGATGGTCTAAGATAATGTAGAGTCCTATTTAATTTCAACATAAAAATATTTAATACTGGGTACTTTAGTCTCCTTTCGTCATGGTAATTAACTATGTGTATAGCGCATTAAAATACTTCCGCCCAAAAATCGTCACTTCTTGAACTTCAAACATCATTTTTATTAATTGATTTTTACAACGCTCGCAAAAAATCACAAGTTGCAAATGTACAATTCGTGTAAATCTAGATGGTGTAGATAATGAAGAGTCTAAGATAATGTAGAGTCCTATTTAATTTCAACATAAAAATATTTATTTCTGGGTACTTTAGTCTTCTTTTGTTATAGTAATTAACTATGTGTAGCCCACTAAAATACTTCCGCCCAGAAATCATGAATTCTCGAACTTCAAGAATTAATTTTATTCGTTGATTTTTACACCTCTCGCAAAAAATCGTAAAAGTAGAATTCGTGTAAATCTAGATGGTCTATGCTATTGTAGACGCCTATTTCATTTCATCATAAAAATATTTATTACTGGGTTCTTTAGTCTCCTTTCGTCATGGTGATTAACTATGTGTATAGCGCATTAAAATACTTTCGCCCAAAAATCGTCACTTCTTGAACTTCAAACATCATTTTTATTCATTGATTTTTATACCTCTCGCAAAAATCGCAAGTTGCAAAAGTACAATTCGTGGCAATCTAGATGGTCTAGGATAATGTAAAGAAAATGATTTAATTTTTATATACAAATATTTATTACTACGTACTTTAGTCATCTTCCGCTATGATGCTTAACTATACACGTAAGTGTCAAATATGCCCAAATTTGATTTTTGCGGGTTGTAGGCATTTTAGCGAGGGTTTATCAGGAAGACTCGTTTGATGGAGATCGTCATGATGATTTAAGAAAGAATTCTGAAAATGGGTATTGTTTATCTCGATATTTGTTGAATGCAAGTAAATGTTGGCTGTGAATTCGAAAGGGTTCTTACAGTGATTTTGAGTAAGTTGAGTACAGCTGCGATATTGTATAGTTGAAGAGTGCCGGAAAGTGATGGAATGGAACTCATACTGGTTCATGGAGTAGATGTCAAAACTGACGGATAGAGATCACATGTCCTAGATTTTTTTTCCACCGCCTTTCATTCCGAATATCGACGCATACGTCTATATGCGTACACTCGCATAAAAGTGTATAGAAATCAGTAATTGGACTCCTATGTTACGAAAAAGTGTTCGATTAAACCATCACGGTTAAGCCCGTCGAGTTTGGAAAATTTAAATTAATTCGATTTCAGCGGACTCCGGTTGATTCTACAGCAATTTTATACACTTGATCAAACGATGTTTAAATCGGCTGAATTACCCCTGGTTTTAAAAATCCCTCAATAGATACTTTTTGTCAATAAATTTTTATCGCGCGACGACCAGAATTCAGAAATGAATGTGATATTTCGCTGTGCCTAAAATAATGGACGAAAATGGGATTAAAATTTTGATGGTTTTTTTTTTCTTTCCCCAAACGATACAGATAAACCGAGGGGGTATTCACACTCAGGAAATCATGGTTTTTATCGCTGGAAATCACTGGAAATCACCAAAGTACTGTCCAATTTTTAAGGCCGAACGTCACTTGTTACCGAATCGCATTGTCGGTTATCATATGAAGTCAAAAGCAATCAGCTCTGAAAGAAAGAAATCATTTTCACTGATTTCCGAGTGAATAGCCCCTCGAGATAAACATTTAGAGTATATATTTTAATGATAAATCCTTCCAGTTTTATTTAAAAGATTATTATACTATTTATTTGAAAAGACCAATATTTACAACCGAATCGCATTGTCGTTTATCATATGAAGTCAAAGGCAATCAGCTCTGAAAGAAAGAAATCGTTTCCACTGATTTCCGAGTGAATAGCCCCTCGAGATAAACATTTAGAGTATTTATTTTAATGATGAATCCTTCCTGTTTTTATTTAAAAGATTATTATACTATTTATTTGAAAAGACCAATATTTACAACCGAATCGCATTGTCGTTTATCATATGAAGTCAAAGGCAATCATTTCTGAAAGAAAGAAATCGTTTTCACTGATTTCCGAGTGAATAGTCCCTCGAGATAAACATTTAGAGTATTTATTTTAGTGATAAATCCTTCCAGTTTTTATTTAAAAGATTATTACGCTATTTATTTAAAAAATCAATATTTACAGAATTTATTTAAAAGATGAACATACAACAGTATTTCTCTTTGGGAATCGATTCGATCATCCGAGTGGATGTCATGCTTTGGCATCTTTCGAAAAGGGCCATTGGGGCCCGATCGAGCGTTCTAATCGCGGCCCGATACGGCGAGAGTGCAGCGCTGGTCGAAATCGCGTGGATCGTCGAGGGGGTGTTGTCAAAGGGTTGCAAGGCGAGAACGGAGGAGAGGAACGCGACAAAGGGAGACCGAGCTTAAAAAAAGGAAAAAAAAATAGGGGGATCCCTTCGCGGGCGAAATCGCAAAACGGAGCGACCGGCCCGCGGAGGTTTTCCGTGTCATTTCGGAAGGCTGGCTGGCATCGATCCGTCTAGAGGAGCTGGACTGGAAAAAATAAAAAAAGCCCGCGCTTTTTTCGGAGCTTGCGAGTTATTCGGAATTTTGTGCCCCGGCTCGATACCTCCTGCGCATTGTGTTTGCCCCGTTGATGGGAATTTTCTATCAGTGTTTTCGGCTCGGACCGAGCCTAGCGCAATTCCCGACGTAGGTATGTCTATTTGTGTGCTAAATAGAGCTTTTTGTTTTTCTGTTACAGGTAAGCATTGCTTCCTCTACTACACGAGTTTGTCTGATTTTGAGAGAAAACAAAAATGGAGTTCTTCGAGGCAGGTAAGATACTGAATCTTCAAGAAACGCGGAACGGAACAATGGAGTGTGTACCGATAGGATAGGGTACTTTTTTTCTTTCAAAGTTGGAAAAAACTTCTTTTTGACTCTGTTGATATTTAGGTTAGGAAAAAGTGAACGGTTAAAAGCGTGATAGGTGTTGATTTCTTAATCGGGTGATTAAATGGAGGTTTGTGGCCTTTGATTAGCATATTTGAAATCTACTTTTTGAGGCGGGGAATGGAAAAAGCGGTTTTGCCTCATCTTAAGAAATTCGCTCCTTGGATCGATCCTCGGAAAAGCAGTTTCCGGTCCCCAGGACCCGGTTCGTGGTCCAGCTCATCCCAGCTCTCGTCCCTGGGGAGTCCCAGGGATTCTGCGTCGTCATGGCAACCCCCGAAGATACCCTCGGAATTGTCATTGTCATCTGTCATCGCATTGAGCGACGGCTGGCCCGAATTGGCTCGTGCAAAAGAGAGCCACCCTGTGATCAAATGTGTTCCAGCTCCGCGCGATTTTTCGCCGAAAATCGCAAACCTATATCTGGCCCTCTGGAAAGTTTCAAAATGAAAAGAAGGATTTCCGCTTAGCTGACTAGTAGATACGTGAATTATTTGCAGTCCACTTTATTCCGACTCTTTTCCCAAAATTCACTTCAAATACTTTGGCCTTAATTCCTGGTCTTGAGCAGAAAGAAGGTCTTCATGCTCTATGTTCCTATCTCAAAAATCTTCGATTCTCTCCGTATAGGCACAAGGTACAAAGAAATGCTTCGTATAAAAGTTTTTGCTAGTGGAGTGCCGAAGAACTTTTGTTTGAAGCTTTTTATTCCGTTTGCTACCGTTGTGCCGAAAAATCTCGGCGAAAAGTTGAAACGTGGCGGCAAGTAACGTGAAACGTCGCAGTACGAAAGAAACAAGTGGATGTTTAACTTGGCTTTAATTTCTTCGTTCATTTTTTTTTAATTTTATTTTTATAGAAGTTAACAAGAACGGTTGTTCTCAAGTGTTGAATGGATTCGTTACGAGAATCTCAGAAATTTAAGCCCGTCAGGGTCGAGATTGTTTCGAGCAAACCCGCGAGAAATCACAGTCTGCCGACCGGGTTGAAGTAAAGTTATTGACCTTGATTGCGTCTAAATATACAGCCATGGTACATTCACCTTGCTCCTTCGAGATCAAGACCGAAATCCCTCGAGGCCTCCTGGCAGTAGACGGTCATTTTTTGGAGCCCCAAATTCCCGCTAAACACCATTTCTTCCGAGGCGAAGGGACTCCACCTCCGCCCGAAGGATTCCTCTCATCTCCAGGATGAGTCTTTTTTCAGAAGAGAAAAACCCTTGTTAAAACGTTGAAATTCATCTGTCTGAAATACGGAAGAGAGATCTCAATTTAAACTGTAAATCAGGAAAGGAAAAATAAATATGTGAAAATTAGGTAAAACATTATCAAATACCAGGAATTCTGAGGCGTCTTCGAAAATTGTAGGTGCGCTTTTAACGCATTTCTTTTTTTTTTGTTATTCCGGCAGAAATTAAATTCGGAGTAGGGCAATTTTGAAAAATAATATTTTCGATTCTCCAGGGACTTTAAGAACGGTGACGGAGGTGGTTTTCCACCTTGTCACAGCGTTTGAGAGGACAGAAGTATCGAGCGACCCAATTCGATCCTCGAATTAATCTCGTTACGTCGAGCTTCGAGGTTTCGAAAGTCTGGCAAGAAGTCTGATTTTCCCCCTTCCTCCCCTTCCGTCCCTGTAATGTCATCTTTGGCTAGCTTTCTGTAACCCTTTTATCTTCCCCCAGTCACCGTAATGCCATCGATGGGTAGCTCCCGTAATCTTTCTCTCGTAATTCTGCCATAGCAAGGAATTTGCTCCCGCTAAAATCTGCTGCACGCTCATGCTAAAAGTTACGCAAAATTCAAAATCTTTTCCCTTTTTAATTTTCCCATCCCTCCACTTTTACGAGATCTCCATAATTCCTTGACTGCCTATCGCCTGCCGCGCCTCCTCAATTAGAGAAATGTAACGCGTCGAATAAATTCAAATTAAATTTCTAGCAGTTTTCAGAAACTTGGATCGTACGTATTCATCCATGGTTTCGATGCACCTGGGACTCCCCCTCATAAAATTGTTTATAAACCACTTTTACGAGATCTTCATAATTCTTTGACTGCCTATCGCCTGCCGCGCCTCCTCAACTAGAGAAATGTAACGCGTCGAATAAATTCAAATTAAATTTCTAGCAGTTTTGAGAAACTTGGATCGTACGTATTTATCCATGGTTTCGATGCACCCGGGACTCCCCCTCATAAAATTGTTTATAAACCACTTTTACGAGATCTTCATAATTCTTTGACTGCCTATCGCCTGCCGCGCCTCCTTAACTAGAGAAATGTAACGTGTCAAATAAATGGAAATTAAATTTCTAGCAGTTTTGAGAAACTCGGATCGTACGTATTCATCCATGGTTTCGATGCACCTGGGACTCCCCCTCATAAAATTGTTTATACACCATTTTTTTTTTCGTCCATGACTTCGTTTTTACACTTTTTCAACTTCGGGCCATGTCTCCGTTGGAAAGATTGATCAGCCATAATGGAACCTGTCAAAGTAAAGTGGAATTTGTCACGACGTCGAGACGACCTGGCCGAGGAGAGGGGTATGTGTGAATCGACCTAAAAATGATGAACGTTGCACGGATCGACCTCTCGGGTGCATCGAGGCCCTGCACTTTGTGGATCTTCCATAGGTCCGGTGCATCCGGTGCATTTCCGACGCATATCCGGGACTCGGGCTTGACAACGTTTCCCTACGGGAAACCCTCCCTCTTGCCGATGCGCTAATGCATTATGTAGCATACGCGATGTGCGTTACCACGCATGCACCGAAGTGTACGGTGCAATGCAGGATATGCTAATTACTCGACGTACGCGCCCGGCCACGCGATGCACCGGACTTGCACGCCTTTTTTGCCTGTGTGCAGTGTGCCATATGCACGGGAAGGAATTTTCCCCGTGTCGGGTGATTTAATGAAATCAAGGTCGGTGCGTTGCTCCTCTTCATACGTGAAGTTACCTTGAAATAATTTTTCTTCACTTTCTTCGCAATTTTCAAAAAGGCTGTTCGATTTCTTTGTTATCGTTTAATTAAATCAGGTGGAACGTTCGACCTTTTCTCTCGCGATGGGAGAGGATTTTGTTGGGTTTAGAAATTTTTTCTAAATATTTTATTTGATACAGGAGCGAATTTGTGGAGAGTCTCGTGCATTATGGCAGCCCCAAGATAGTACGATCGAATTTATGCACCTCGTACTGGAGAACAGGCAAAGCATGTCAATTATCCAATTATTCCGATCTTTTTAGCTGGATAACGTGACACCTGGAAAATCAGGCTGAGATTGTTCAACGCTAATGTTTTCCTATCCTTTCTCTTTCGAAAGTGATTTTATAAATTAAGATGATCATTTGTGAATTAAAATCGAGTTTTCCGTTCCCCGTCTTGAATGCATCGATAGGTACACGTGCACCTTTTATCCATAATTCAATTTATCGCGGAAAAGGTCTTGCTTCCAAATGACCATTTTTAGCGTGACCAAAACGTGCATGCCCTTCCTAGGAGTACCGTACTCGTATCATGCTCGAATAGTACTGACTTAAATCATATTCAACGTGACGTGAAGTCGCAAGGATGCACGAGTGAATCTTAAGATCAGAACACGAAGAACAGACCGAGAATATCAAGTATACTATTATTTATGGAAATCTGTTTTAACGGGACTTTGTGACATCCAGAGATTCTAGCAGCACTCTCCAACCCTTCGTTGACATTATATTGCATATTTAAAAAATTAATTTAAGTATGAGGTCGGCAACCTCATCGTGCCTGGGGTTGACCGAAATGTTCGTATTTAATTATTATTTATAAGCCGACGGAGTGAGAGACATCTTTACACTGAGAAAAAGAAAATTTAATTGAACGAAAGAAATATTCCGTTAATTTAGAGAATAATTATTTGATTCAAATTAATTGTCGTAATTCCGAAGAAACTTTGTATCCAATTTATTGGAATTTATTTCAGTCGAGTTTTGTCGAGTCGAGTACTATTCCAAAAAAATATTTCTTTCGTTCAGTTACATTTCTTTCTTAGTGTAGAAGTAGGTACGTTAAAAGGGTTGTTTCTCTTTCATTATGTGAAAATTATTCAGGCACTACATATATGAATTTAATATCAATTGAACGTAGAAGTTACGAGAATGCATCCGGCGAATCTTAAGACCAGAGTGGGAGCTTCAGGGAGAGAGCCGTGCGCGTTATGCACGGGTACACGCGAAGAATAACAATTGTCCGATTATTTCACGAAGTCCCCTCAACGGGACGTCTCGACACGCGGAAAATCACGCAAAGAATGCTCCTCCCGAGAGGGTGAAAACGCGAAACTCTCACATGTCGGAACAATGAACCGACCGATCTCCAAAGGAGCCTCCCCGATCAATGAGCAGTAAAGTCAACATGTCACGAGCACGGAATCAAATTCCGATGATTTTTTTCCCCTAATTGTCCTACTACAATAGAGGATCTGTGTCTCATAATTTTTCTGTATTTATTTAGAGATGAATTTATATAATATTTGGAGCATTTCTTGTCCGGCGTGTCGAAATCGAATTTGGATTGCCAGGAAGTAGTTGCGCCTTTTTTCATTCAACGGTCGGAGATATAAAAAAATGTTTCGGATAAAGGTCCTTCTGTTCGGGGTGACGAACAACTTTCGTATTATGAGTTTCGTCGTCCGACGTGCCTCTCGACCGGAAAAATTAATTTATCAGCATGATAGCATGAGTGATGGTTCTTTCTCTTAGCCCCGGCACTGTACTCCTATCGAGTCGCCACATGCATCGTAATGAAGTTCTGGATCAGTGTTGGTGCCTTTGAAAGCCAAAATGGAGCAGGCTGGGAAAAAAGACAGAAGTCTCGGGCCGCACGTGTCAGACAGACTTGCTAACTGCATTAAGCTCCGTTTCCAACGGGCTTCGGCTTTGCGTTTTGCGTCATTCGCGGTGCTCCGGTTACCTCGGTATGTGTACTCGCCAGGCCTCATTTGTTTCTTCGAGTGACCGAGTTTCTTCGAAAAAAAAAAAAAGTCAATTTTCTTGAAACCTCGCGACAAATAATCAAGCACGAAGAGCTTTGCTTACAATTGAAAAATGAACTGCCGTTGCTCTTTTTCCATGCGATTGAGTTTATTATCGTTTTTTGAAAGCCTTAAGATTTGCAACGTTTATTGATATTTAAATCACGGAATTTCTATTTTCATATTGGATATTATTTATGGTAGGAAGAGGAAACATGAAGATAGATATTCCTTAACTTTAATATTTTAAATATAAACAGGGGGATAAAGGTTTCTTGTATTTTTTTTTTTTAATAGGCATTCTTCAAAAGTATGTAAATTCAACCCTCTTATAACGGTTAATTCGTTTCGTGCTCTATCGATACCGTGATAAGCGAAACTTAGAAGTATGTATTTTACTCGAAACATTGATAAGAAAAATTCGTGCTACATGGTTGTTTAAGTTTAAAAAGTCGTGCTTTACAGAAACCCTGTAATACGAATAGACACGAGAGTTGTCCCAATTTTGAAGTAACTCTTTACATTAAAACCGGGTTTTCCGTTTACACGGTCGAGTGTATCAGATTTCCGAGTTTCACTTTGAAATAGATTGCAATTCCAAATAAATCGTCCGTCTCTTCTTTTTTACCTTTGCGGAGGATATTTGTTAACAACGAAAAATCGATTACCAGGAATGAGTCTCGCTTTAGAAGGGAAACGATCCTTGGACATTCTGAATCTTCTGACAAAGGAAATTAGTCGCGAACGCGACTTTATGCCTTGCACCTGACGTATACGGAACGCGTACGGTTACCGGTGGATAAACGGTGATTTTATCACGACCGGACGATTCATTATCTCGATACGCCACACGTCCGATCGCCGTTCGGTAGCTCGTTCGTGACACGAGGAGCGTTTCGATGTTTCATCCCCGTAATATATCCGCCGAACACCGACTCCCCCCTTCGTCCACCCTTGCTGGATGGGCAAAAAGCACGCGAACAACCCCTCGGCCCCATAATCGGTTAAATATTAGCGAACCGTCCCCGGCGGAGCACCTGCCGATATTTTGTTAACTTCCTCCGCGGGGGTGGATAAAAGCTTAGGCATCATTCGATTATAAGGATCGCTCTTCGGCTTTCACGGGTTCAAAATGAAAAACAACCCCCGAGGCGGTCCATTTCCCTTTCGCTTAAGTAGGGGAAAACTCATTTGCCAGAGTAATGTGTGTGTGACTATTTACTTTCTTTTGGTATCGGCATTTCTATCGGAGGGTGTTTAAGTATTCTTAATGCCTTCATACGCGTTTAGGACGCTGGCGCGCGTCGTTTATTTGACGATATTGGTTCTACTAAATGTCATGTTTTTTTTAGTTACACGTTTTTCAGTATTTTAAAGTATTCTTAATGCCTTCATACGCGTTTAGGACGCTGGCGCTCGTCGTTTATTTGACGATATTTGTTCTACTAAATGTCAAGTTTTTTTTAGTTACACATTTTTCAGTATTTTAAAGTATTCTTATTGCCTTCATACGCGATTAGGACGCTCGAGCTCGTCGTTTATTTGACGATATTGGTTCTACTAAATGTCAAGTTTTTTTTAGTTACACATTTTTCAGTATTTTAAAGTATTCTTAATGCCTTCATACGCGTTTAGGACGCTCGAGCTCGTCGTTTATTTGACGATATAGGTTCTACTAAATGTCATGTTTTTTTTAGTTACACATTTTTCAGCCTGTTTAATCGACTTAGGATAATTTTCGTGAATACGTATATACGTGGAGAAGGGACACCCGACCACGTGGTTCGTTTGATAGGAAAGGGACCACGTGGGGGCGCAGCTATGAGGAAAATTCACCCCTCTATGTACTAACTTCGTTAAACTGGACATTATTACCAATTTTGATTCGCGCAGAGCCCTCCCACGACCCCATCGATTTATGGGAAAGGGTCCGTCATTTTATCGCTCATCGAAACCGCCCCTAACTCCGAGGGTAGTCATCGCCGACTTCGATCGAGGGGGTTTACTGCTCGTCCTTTGGATGTGCTTTTTATTTCCTCCACTTTTTTCTCACCCCCTTTTAGCCTCCCTTCGATTGCAATTCGTTGGACGAACCTCCAAAAGAGAGGGGTAAGTTTACATGTCTGGGAAATGAAAATTATTTCTTGGAAAGTATTTTTACTTCCGAAATTTTACATCTCTGCCGCAACGAAGATTCGTCTGATAGAAATTAACGAATGCAATGAATCGTTGTTTTTATTCTCTCCTTTGATTTCCCCTTTTTAGATTCCCCTTGTTCACATATTTGTTAGATTAACCTTTCCGAGAGTGAACAATTCATTTATTCGGGAAATGGAAATTAATCGTTGAAAAATGTTTTCCTCCGGAAATGTGATGCCGCGACTTCAGCAGAAATTCGTCTAATGAAAATCATCCAACGCAACGGACCGTTATATTTATTTCCTCCGATTTTTTATTCTCTCTTTTAGCTTCTCCTCGTTTCCAAGTTTCCCAGATGAGTTTTTCTAAGAGGTTGAACAAAAATTTACTCATTTACGAGATGAAAAATATTTGGTGAAACATGTCCTTACCTCCGAAATTTTCATGTCGGAGTCTCGGAGAGGATTCGTCCGATGAAAATCAACGCGTGCACCGAATCGTTATCGATTATCAGATCGAATAAAAATTTGTCCAGGTGGGGCGAATGAATTCTCGGCTGGGTGGGTTTTCAAAAATAATTGTTTCCCCAAATCTCATTACACGCGGCCGTGCCCTCCCCGGGAATTCCCGCGGGATGGCGGAGCACTGCAAATAGAACGGGGAATTATCGCGGGATTTCCGTAATGAAAACACTAAACCAAAAATATCGGAGTGAGATAACGCGAGGGAATATAAATATCGACGGTTTCGCCGAGTTTTTCCGCCCCATGGAGTTTATTCGAAATAATTAGCCAGCCCGAGGTGAGGAGCGTTTACATGTCGTGATATTCGAGCGATCCTCGCAATCGTAAAGAGACGACCAATAACGTCATTTGGATATTTCTTATCACGAGTTATCGCTATCACATTCCCCAGTTCCAGGGAGGAGAATTCCCAAAACGCATGAGAGTAGTTTGAGTCGATAAAGTTTGCCCCCGCTTCAGAAATTCTATTTTAAGATTTCTACTTATTAGAATTTTCTTTATCGTGTCAGATTTCCAGCAATTCTATCTTTTTTTAATCAGTATTTATCACTAAATCACGACAGACTTGTAACTCTTGCCAAGTCACTATTTAAAATGTTATTACCAATATGAATATTTGCATCAGAATTTATTTTTCTATTTAAGGTGATAGGAAAGTGGCATCTCAAGGGTCAATTGTTTATTACATTTTTCTGCAAACTGGGTATATCTAATTGTTTGAGATTTTGCCACGTGATGTGTGGAGGCTTTAAAGAAGACCCTCGTGCCTGAAACTTCCTTTTTTGTTAATTGAATTAATGATGTTTATAAAGAAATTAAAGAAGCGAAATTTTATGAGTGTCAATGTTCCTTAGGGCCTCCACATTCAGGTGGTAAAATTTCAAACAGTTCGGTACATCCAGGTAAGAGAAAAGTTTCATAAACGAGAACTTTCGGATGCTTTGTCATATCACTTTAAATAGTTGTAACTTTTTTTTTTTCTATATTTCACGTCTTCACTATTTTTATCCAAGTGAAACTTCTTACGGCACGGTAGAACGTGTAGGTTTACATGTTATGTAAAGGGCTCGATTCGGGAAGTGAAACTCTTTTCTTGACAGGTAATTACTCTTTACGTTCATCTTTGTGTTTTAGTAACAACACAATATACGTAAACGTTTTCGTTAACGTCCGCGCGCTATACTCTCGTTTAATTGTTAGCATTTGAAGTGACACGAACCTGATGTTTTTAATCAAAGAGGAAATATTGTAGGTAATTCCAGAAGTACTATCTTTTTCCGGCAACCTTTCTTGCCGTTTTACTGCCCACCGACTTCACTTACATAACTGACTGACTGGCGTTACTTCACCAACTTTCAGTGCTCTACCGGTGTCTTTATACCTTAATGTCATTATACAAAAACGTGAGAATTTTTCGAATAATCTAATATATGTGCCCGTAATTGCGAAATTGCTGTAAGTCATTCTTTCTTTTTTAAATTAACTTCGCCTCTCTGTAATTAAAATGTACACCGAGAAAAGGAATTCATTTAATCACAGAAACATTTCTATACATACGGTGAAATATTTTGTTAATTCGAGGAATAATCATTTGACTCAAACTCAAATAAATTGTCGCAATTACGAAGAAACGTTGCGTCCAATTTATTCGACTTTGAGCCAAATCATTTTATCAAAGTAAAGATGGTTTCTCCATTTTTTTCTCTTTCTCGAGTAAGTAACGAGTGCCTCCTCATATTCATCCCTCAGGAAATTAATAAATAGAAACAAATTATTTCCTGCCAATTTCCCTTCTCTTTCAGATCGTAACTCGATAATAATTATTTACTTTTTTATTCAACTTCTTCACCGTTTCTAAAGCTAATCATTTTATCAAAGTAAAGATGGTTTCTCCATTTTTTCTCCGTTTCCTCTAGTCTGGTATAATTTCTTTCCACAAAATGCCAGAAGGAATATTTTATTAATTCGAGGAATAATTATTTGACTCAAACTCAAATAAATTATCGCAATTACGAAGAAACGTTGCGTCCAATTTATATTCGACTTTGAGCCAAATTATTATTCCGTGAGTTAACATAATATTTCTATGGCACAATGACATTTTTTTCTCAGGATATGCGCCACAAAATGTGGGATAAATTCAGTTATTCACAGTTTTTACTTGGACTACTGTCATAATTACGGGCACGTATTGCGGAATGGTTAAATTGTTCCGATGGGGAAACGTAGAAGCCTTTTCGACTCGTTGGCCTCCAGTGGGACCCTTCGTAATTATTTACGAATTACGTAGGTCTTATGCCAGCACGAGCATCGATGATTGGCCTGCCATTTCTGCACTCCCAATTGGCTTGTTATGAACGGGCCGGAAGTCGAAGGACTTCCGGCTAGGAAGCTGGTTGGTAGGTAGATCGATCCGTGAAGCAGAGCGCAGGTTCGCCCATCGGAGGGAGTTCACCTCTCGTCCTGATGGTATGCAGGGATCTACATACCGACAGGGATACCAACGCAACCGAGCCGAAACGCACCTCGCAATGTGTCCGATTACTGGCGCGATTTCGCTCTTTGTTTCTCAATAACCTTGCAAAATCAACGCTGGGATGGGTGTACTCCAATTACGCATTCGTAATCCACCAGGAATAAGCATACAATGTGTATTCCCGCGCTCTTCCATTAATCCGATGACAGGGAAAAGTGCTACACTAGGTAGTACATATTTCACGGTCTAAATCCAAAATACACTTTATATGGAAACTTTTATTACTTGTCAGAAATTGCTGGTGATAAGGCTATTTTAATTACCATATCAGTAGGTACCTGAGATTGTAGAGCTGAATATGGTTTTCTATTTCAGTCCGATTTGGAGGCTTGATGGAAAAGCGTAAGCCTATTTTTATGCGTTATTTATATTAGTTTCCAGGAAAATACATCCTTTTTTAATAATAGATAAAATGTACGAGATGAAGCATCTTTGGGGTATTTAAGAAAATGTCGGATTTGAGTATGTTTTTTTTTACAATCTTCTAATACCTTAAGTTGCAGAAGCAGAAAGTATTTTTATCCGTGTTTTCAAATTTGACGATTTGACGAAAAAGCATGATCGACATTTTATGGAACGTTCAGATTAGTAAGCAATTGAAGTCCTAGAGCCATTGCACTTCTTATCTTCTTAAGTAAAGGATGGATTAGGTGGGACGAAACGTGTTTCTGGTATTTTACGAAATAGTTAATTTATTTTTCACGGCACGACCTGCGTCAAAATGTGAAACTCTTTCGATAGATGCAAGAAACGCGACTCCGCGGGAAGTATATTCTGCCGACTCGCTGCAACAGGTGCAGCTGCTCGTTTTGTCGGATCTGCAACTGCAGGGGTACCCGGCTGACGGGAGAAACGGGGAAACGCGTGTTTCCACTTTTCGACCAGAAGCTGCGACAACCTGAGCGGATCCGTGTTAACACGGGGGTGGTTTTTTCCCGCGGTCTCCTCATTCAGGATTTACTTCCTAGGTACGCGTTTTTAAGCAAATTAAGTAACTAAGGGTCAACTCATGTCAAAATAACCGCACTTTCATTTGTCAGGCACACAGGATTGAATAAAGACCAAATATCGAGAACGCGGGCGCATAAAGCTCTTGAAACCGACTTTTTTACTATTTTTACCCTCCATCTTGTTATTGATGACACGTCAGCCAATTTTTCACGCAAACGTCACGGCTTCTAAAAAACATATCGGAATATACTCGCACCGAGGTCGATACGTTTACAGGACAAAAAATCTGGAAAAAGCTCGGTTGAAAAATGGCAAGTTCCGTTCTCGGCGGTCGTTAGAAGAATAGTTAAAAATAGTAATTAATAATTATCGAAGGGAGAGTAACGGGTGAATTTTGTGTTAGTGTATCTTTCTTTGCAGTTGTTCTCTTTTTATCTCTTAAGAATAACGCTATTATGACGTTTTGGAGTTCAAGTGAATGCACCGAATGGACAATTTGCCCTTACCCACGGAGGATTATCCGGGGGTGAATTTTTCGCCGCGGTTTTACGATTTATTCGCTTCTGTAGCCCTGCATCCGCCTCGACTTTATGGTCCCTTCTTTAGTGTACAATTGTATCCTTCTGTTTTTCTCCTTCTCCATCCCGTGTGCATGCACACGCCTTGTAAGTCGTAAACTCGATATCTTATTGCTCTCTAGACTCACTTGGACGTTTGCTTAAGTGGGCCTAACACGACTACCCCTAAATTGGTCACGACCGGAGACTGTCTTGAGAACGCATGCTTAAGTTCACCGAGACTGTAACTTTTGCAACGTAGACTTTCGGAAAACATGAACGTGCGTGCACAGAAAGTGCCCGGCAATGAGTACTTTACTGCACACGATGCATGCACCTACAAATCGTTCCGTGTCTTGCTCAGGTGTGAGCAAACGATGATTGCAGCCTCCATTAGGGGTGCATCTTATTTTAAAAAGACCCCCGACGCGGTCAAGTATAATTCATTCGATATTACTCGTGGATGGAATTAATTACTATTCGCAATGAATAAAAAAAGGACAAAAAGTGAAGTCACCTTGCGTTACAACGATGATTGCAGCCTCCATTAGGGGTGCATCTTATTTTAAAAAGACCCCCGACGCGGTCAAGTATAATTCATTCGATATTACTCGTGGATGGAATTAATTACTATTCGCAATGAATAAAAAAAGGACAAAAAGTGAAGTCACCTTGCATTACAACGATGATTGCAGCCTCTATTAGGGGTGCATCTTATTTTAAAAAGACCTCCGACGCGGTCAAGCATAATTCATTCGATATTACTCGTGGGTGGAATTAATTACTATTCGCGATGAGTAAAAAAAGTACAAAAAGTGAAGTCACCTTGCATTACAACGATGATTGCAGTCTCCATTAGGGGTGCATCTTATTTTAAAAAGACCCCCGACGCGGTCAAGTATAATTCATTCGATATTACTCGTGGATGGAATTAATTACTATTCGCGATGAGTAAAAAAAGTACAAAAAGTGAAGTCACCTTGCATTACAACGATTCCATTAGGGGTGCATCTTATTTTAAAAAGACCCCCGACGCGGTCAAGTATAATTCATTCGATATTACTCGTGGATGGAATTAATTACTATTCGCGATGAGTAAAAAAAGTACAAAAAGTGAAGTCACCTTGCATTACATATGGAAATGGTTAATTTTATTTGTGAAGGGACTCTCTGTTTAATCGTTCGGTGCTTATCGACTGTTAGTTAAAAGGAGGTACGGTTACTTAGGTGCAAGCTCATTCATTCGTCCGGAAGCCCAAAATGAGATTTGGTCTGATTTTGTGACCACATTTTTTATTTATAAGAACCTATGCAACAGAAAGACATTGCCGGGTGTAAGTACTTGCACGTTAAATCCATTTAATATTTATGCCATTAACATCTCTACCGATTACCTATCGCAAACATAATGAAAAAGTATAAATGGTACGTTTGAATTTTCTCTCTGAGTTAAAATATCGCATTGTGTACTATATATCGAATTATTTTATTTACAATATCTGGATTCTTCGTGCTTGATATTCGCTCGCGCAGTATTCTCGCTTCCGCTTTATATAAACGAGAGGGAAAATGGCTGAATTAATTTCAATTGGTTTTCATAAATTCATTGAGATATGTGTATGATTTAGAAATATCAAATTGAATTCAAGCATTTCCATTGGTATCGATATTTTACTTCTGAAAATTCCTGCGATACCGTATTCCGTCGGAACTCGTCGAACATCTCGGAAAGATCGCGGAGGAGTTTCCGTAACGCTTGAGTGATCTCCCAGGATTTCTCACGATGTGTATCGTGAGATCCTGGAAGACTTCGAACGCGAAAACGATTGACAAGGATCGCACGGCGTGCATGCGGTGGTTTGCGTCGATCGATCCGCGAAAAGCGATTTCTTTCCTCGTAAACCTGGTTCAAGGGCTGCGTTCGAGGTGTGCTTAGTTCTCGTGATCCACCGCTATTTCCTGACTATAAGGACGTAACTAGGAGTGGAAGTTATGCTTCGATAAGTCCCGGCCGAAGTAAGACGGTAATTGTCGGAACGGACTCTCCCCTCGAGAACATCGATTTCCCCAAAGGGATTTTTTGGCAATTGCGGCTCCCGAACAAAACGTTTTTCTGCCTCCGAAGTAACGAGTGCCTCCCAATTTTCATCCTCCAGGAAATTAATAAAGAAAAACAAATTATTTCCTGCCAATTTCCCTTCTTTTCCGGATCGTCTCTCGATAATAATTATTCACTTTTTTATTCAACTTCTTCTCCATTGTTTGTAAAGCTAATCATTTTATCAAAGTAAAGATGGTTTCTCCATTTTTTTCTCCTTCTCGAGTAAGTAACGAGTGCCTCCTCATTTTCATCCTTCAGGAAATTAATAAATAGAAACAAATTATTTCCTGCCAATTTCCCTTCTTTTTCGGATCGTCTCTGGATAATAATTATTCACTTTTTTATTCAACTTCTTCTCCATTGTTTGTAAAGCTAATCATTTTATCAAAGTAAAGATGGTTTCTCCATTTTTTCTCCGTTTCCTCTAGTCTGGTATAATTTCTCTCCAATTAACGTAACTACATTTTTCAAAGAAAGGACTTTTTATCCAACTTCTCGAAATTGTACACCGTTAAAAATGTTTTGAAATTTCGAATGTTGTAGAATTAAAATGTATACGTACAACAACAAGGAACACCGGCACACGAAATGAAAACGGAGCGAATGTACCCTGAATTTCGAACAACTCTGGTTCTAAAGCAACGGTCGCATAAAAGCATTCTATATTTCAACCCTCTCGAATATAAATGTACACTAAAACCGGAAACAGCGGCACTCTAAATGAAAACCGAACACATGTATACTATATTTCGAAAAACACTGTTTCTATGTGAGAATTTACACAAAAGTACTAATAATTTTAAGCAAAGAGGCAAAATAGAAAAGAGATCGATACAAGTGTTAATAAATATACTATAACGCGCTTTTCTCAAATTACATACAATTTTGTATGCGTCAGTGATCGAAAATCAGGAAATCATTGATAAAACCTTCCTCTAAACTGGAAATACCGATCAAAATTGTCCACCTTGAATATGGAGGCACTAAGGAAGGTCCTCAGATCCATGAATTTCATTTTTTTTTAATTTTTTTAAAAACATTTAAAAAAATTTGTGCAAAAAATAAAATTTTCTGAGTGTCACTTCTTTCCTTAACGCTTTCATAGTTACGTGGTAAAATCTAAAACGATTCGGTGCACTTAGTTCAGAGAAAAGTTTCAGGAACAAGACCCCTCAGACACCACTTTGATATCACCTTAAGATAATATGAAATTGGCACCTGCGAGATCAATCGTTCATGAAAATATTCTCCGACTTGGGTGTACCAATTTGTTTCAAAATGTACCATATGAATAAGGAGACCCTAAGGTAGGTCCTGAAATTTGCAAAATTTAATTGTTTATAAAAAATATATGCAAAGTAATTTTCTTAAAATTAAAATTTTTTGAGAGGTAGACCCAATTTTATAGCTTCCATTTTCACGTTGTAAAGTTTGAAACGATTCGGTACCCTTAGTTCGGAAAAAAGTTTCATGCACGAGATCCCCCAGATGCCACTTCAATATCACCTTAATGGGGTAAAAATAATTGAATTCACGCAAATTAATTTTTGGTTGGCCGCTCAGCTGGTTGATTAAACGGGCTGTGTGAACCTGGAATCCAGTTTGAGGCACAAACGAAATTAACAGGCTTATTGGAATGTTCCTATGATGTGTGTCATGTTGAGTTTTGTTTGTGGCATTTTTTAATAAAAACCGAAACGGTTCAAAAAGTTAAACAAATCCCGAAATCGTGGAAATTTGGATTTTTCTACTCTAATGGGTTCTCTGGCGTTAGGAAAATTCACAGCCTCCCAGAACCACAAAAATGTTAAAATGGTAATTTTCGGAATTTGTTTATCTTTTTTTTAACCCTTTGGCTACTAAGAACGCCTAAAAGCACCCGACGTTTGGTCCAATATTGCCTGCACGGTCAGACGAATTTCGCCCATATGTCGAAATGGCTCTACGTTCAAAGGGTTAGCAGTTCTGATTTTTGTAAAAAGAAATGACACAAACAAAACTCAACATTGCACAAACATCTACATGACGGAGCATTCAAATGGGCCTGTTCAGTTTGTTTATGCAAACTGGATTCCAGGTTCACACAGCCGATTAAACGAAGGTCGTACAGTGGCGGACATGAATGCCACCCCTGCAGATACGGCATCGCCTGTGCAGGACGGGAAGGCATTGATGTCTCCCAGTGTACCGACAGTCGGTATCGATACGACCGATTTTATGTGGCGGATTATCTCGGGGTCGGCAGTTGACTCTCGTATGCCCAAGACGAGCTTTATGACGTATCAGAGCTGACAAGCGAGTGAGATCCCACGTGATCCGACGTTCCGACATTATGGCGTTCCGATGTCCTGACGTTCTGACGTCTAGCTTATCGTTGAGTATTGGCAGCTAACAGGGACCACGGACACGTAGACGTAGGCGGACGAGGATCGTTGTCAGGACTGACATCCTCGAGAAGCGGAAGGGTCTATAGATCGATCGCTCGTCGTCCCATATCGATCTTCGGTTAACGTATCAATATGTCGGAGATATTTATCCGACCTCGTACGTGCTGAAATTCGGTATAGAATCCAAGGTACGAAACGTCGAGTAGGCATTTTCAGCCGACGTCGTTGTGCACCGAGGAAAAAAAAAGAAAGTGCCATTGAACCGGAAACATATTTCTTTGAACATTACCAAAGAAAATTTGTGGTAATTCAAAGTATAATTATTTAACTCAGACTCGAATAAATAGGATGCGACGTTTCTTTGCAATTATGATAATCTAGTTGACTTTGAGTCAATATTATTGTTCTTTGAATTAACAAGCTGTGGTATTATTCGAAGAAATATTGCTTTAGTTCGTTGAATTGTTTCTTTTCTCAGGGTTGATATACGAAGATACGTGCTCAGCAGGAAGAGTATTTCGTTTGACCCCAAGAACTTGTGTAAGGGAGGAAACAGGAATTATACGGTGCATCAAATCTATGCGGTGGAAGTTTAAACTTATTTCAGTGTTGTATACTATTAGTCAAAAAGTTGTAATATTGGAATAAAAATCGGGCAAGTTGAGGACTAACGCGTATCGTTTTGGATAGTGTAAAGAGATAGCGATTCAATTTCGGTTTAAAAATACTTGCAATCACCGAGATCCGATCATAGTCTCTTTTTGTTATGATAACTCGTGGTTTTTAGATATGCAACTCTTCGATTTGTAGCAGTTGCCGTTTCTTCGACGAGCATGATAGTAATGTGTAAAATAATAGCGAGCACCATTGAACGCCTACAGTGAATTACGCATTCACTATAGTTCATCCCAAATTCGGTGCATTTTCTAGATGATAAACGATGAGACTACACTGTTAAAAAAAAATATGATAATTTTATAACATTTTTGTTGGAAGTTTTATTCAGACATGGTATACTAATTTTATAACATATTTTCAAATAAAATACATAACATATATTACATATTTAGTGCATATGGGCAATAAGTTTATAATATATGTTATACATTTGTGTTGATCGGTACTCGATATTAAACGTTTTTTCTGCAAACAAACAAATTTGACATATATTCCGAGCACGTTCGAGGACGATTTCATGATGCTACTGGAGTTTTCTATTGATTGTAAGAATTTGTTTTAAATATTATTTAAATATTTCTCGGACTCAAGAATGTCGCTACAATGCTTCTCCGCCAGTATCACCGATACTTGTCATCTCTTGATTAAATTTGTTTAAAAATGAACTTATGTAAACGATCGTAAAATTAAAAACTCATCTCAAAAATGTGCAAGCAATGCGTACTAATTGACTGTCGAGTATCAAATTTATAATTTTTCTCCGCAATTTCCCAAGATTACAACACGATATTATAAACAAAATTGTCCACCTTGAATATGGAGGCACTAAGNATAAATTTACTTAGAATTTCATAATAAATGTATATTAATTCCCTATTAAGGCATCGAATGTATAATTTTACTGCAACCTTATGCACTAAAGGTGTATGGATTTTATGCATTTTTTTAACAATGTAGATGATGATATCGTAAATGATTACACCTCGTTTCCTATATCTGGCAGATTTTCTGATCAATGAATGAACGATGAATATCAAATTTATAATTTTTCTCCGCAATTTCCCAAGATTACAACACAATGTTATAAAATTATAAATTTACTTAGAATTTCATAATAAATGTATATTAATTTCCTATTAAGGCATCGAATGTATAATTTTACTGCAACCTTATGCACTAAAGGTGTATGGATTTTATGAATTTTTTTAACAATGTAGATGATCTCGTAAACGATTACACCTCGTTTCCTATATCTCGCAGATTTCCTGATCTTGGGAATTTGTAAAATTGCGAGCCGCCCACGTGGCACCAAGGGAGGCCGAACGACCGACATTCCCCCTGGATATTCCCGTTTAACTTTCTTTTATTTTCAATTTTTTTGTTTTTTTAAAGGGAAAACTACGAACTCCGGTATCGTTGGCGTCGGGATGAACGGGCCGAGGGAGCTATCAGCGGGGACAATTGTTATTCCGGAAGCGAACAGACGGGGTGCGTTTTCGGCGGGATAGTTTGTCGCGGGGGGTCGGGGCGGGTCCATAAATCACCGGTCGTCTGCTCGGTGGTTTCGGAAGGGAGGAAGGGAGGTGTGCGAAACCGGCGGCGAAAAGCTCCGAGCGGCCCTGCGGTGCGCACAATATCGAAATCCCGACCGACGATATTGAAATATCCCAGGAATATTGCGGGGGTGGCGACCACCCCCGAGGAAAACGGACCGGCATCGATTAACCGGAAATTGAAAACCGAGCCCTAATTAAGCGCGATATGACGAACCCAGAAACCGATCATCCTACTTCCGTCCGCGCCCCGGCAAGACCTCGCTTGTAACTAATTACGATTACCAGCTGAGTAGTTAACGGACCGCGGATTTGTAAGTACTCGTCGCGCAATGCCTTTCTTTCTTCCTGCATGGCTGATCGATCCTTGGTAATCACTAGTTGTAGGTTAATTGCCAGCCTCGATTAATTACAATTATGAGTGAATTTTTGTCACGGATTAATTGGTTATCGGGGTAAAGAGGTACTGCTTCAGTGTTGCTTTTTAAATGAAAGGATTATGAAGTGAGATCGAATAATTCTTTTAATATTGGGGATCATTATGAACGCGAGGCATGAAAAACAATTTTTTTCTTAACTTTGTTAATTAAGTATTCAAGTTAGGGTAATTGTTTAACTGGGTAAACTTGGTGGAAGTGTTTTTAGACACGTGTCATTTAAACGTTACTTCTGTTACGAGAGCGAGATGCTTCACGGTGTGAATGATTGTAATCGTTTGTTAGGAAATGTTTTTATTCTACAGGTAATTGTAATCGTTTGGGATTTATTATTGTATAGAAATATGGGATTTATTACGGTTACGAGTGGAATACTTTACAGACCGTGGCTCGATACTCGTTGCGCAATGCTTCTTTTGTTCTTGCATGGCTGATCGACACTTGGTAATCACTGGCTGCGAATTGAGTGCCAGCTCCGTTTAATTAAAATTATGAGTTAATTTTTCCGCAGATTAATTGGTTATCGGGGTAAAGAGGTACTGCTTCAGTGTTGCTTTTTAAATGAAAGGATTACGAAGTGAGATCGAATAATTCTTTCAATATTGGGGATCATTATGAACGCGAGGCATGGAAAACATTTTTTTAACTTTGTTAATTAAGTATTAAAGTTAGGGTAATTGTTTAACTGGGTAAACTTGGTGGAAAAAGAGCTTTTGATTTTCGAAAAAGTATTTTCATTATTATAGCCGTTTACTTTGAAACGTTTATAAATTTCATTAGCCGACGCATATTGAATTAAGAGGCTGATTACGATTACGAGTGAAGTAATAAACTGACTACAGTTGGTTACTCATAGTCTTATTCTTTGTTTTCTCCCTCGGTTGATTGACACGGGGCCATCAGGGATTGTAATTTTAATTTAAATTATCTAATTTTATTTCTAGATTGATGAATTAGTGCATTTACATACGATTCAAATAACCTTTTCGCACTTTTTAAATAGATATCTCTGATCGAGGTGGTACTTGCCTACGTATAAATAATAAATTAATAAATTAGCTAAATTTATTTTGAAGAACTATTTTAAAGTTATTTCATAATTTATCAGCTATCGATGTAGAATGCGATTCTATAGAAAATTTATTCGATTTACTTACTAGCGAGATTATTAACAGACCGTAGGTTAACGCCGGTTATGGAGTGTCCCCTTTCTTTCTGCTTAATCAAATAAAACCGGATGATAACTAATTATGAATGACCTGCCAATTATAATCCCCCGCACTCGTTCCCCGGTATTAATTGCAATTAATCAATCAGCTTGTTGGCACACTTCATCGACAGTTCTTTCTCTGTGCAAGCGGTCCGATCAAACACCGATTAATGAACCGACATCCAGCTTATCGGCAGATTGTAATTCGACCTTTCCTCATTGCCTCCCTTTTTTTTCCATAACTTAAGATGACCTCTGATGATAATCGATCACTAATGACCCGTTAAACGGATCACGGTGTCTCCAGTTTTTTTTCTTCCATTGTTATGAAGAATCCATTTTTAGTTATCAAGCCTCAATTCCACCACCCCCTTCGATCCCTTTACAATCGTATTGCAGCGGTCTTCTTCAACTTGATCTCTTTGTTTTAACATATCTTAACATTATCTCTTCGTAATATATTCCATTCAACGTTATCAAAAGTATCCTATCAGTCAACCAAGATAAGGACTGTTCCAAATATCGATATACCGATAATTACTGATGTCGATAAAAGTTACCAAAGTATGGTATTAAGATTTTTCCCAAATTTAGCACATCGAATCTCGATATTTATCGGAACTCGTTACATACCGAAGATTTGGTAACCATCGAAACTCAGTATTTTTTGGTCTGAATTCTTTAATCAACGAGAATTGTTTAAATGGTGTTTACCGAACTATTGGTAATTATCGGAAGTCGGTTTCTCATGTCGAAACATTTTGCTTTATCTTTTCTTTTGTTGCCTGTTTGTTGCCAAGGGCGCTGGTAATAATACAGTTGTGCAATAAGAGGATTGCTTTTCCTGCGGAATCGGCATGTATGCAATTTAAGCTTATCTCGGTTTCGATAAGAAAAATAAAATGAAATAAATTTAAGAGACGTTAATACCTCTGGCCTAAATTAATTCCTTAACCCTTAACTATTCGTTGACGGCACTTCGATAATTACCCTAAGTAAAAGCTATCGAATATTGACATTGCATTTTAGATATCGAACAGCCCCACTGATAAAAATCGATGGAAATTTACATACATTGTCACCCACTTAATAACTTAAGTTTCACACAGAATAGGACAATGGAATACAAATTAGAAAGTGTATAAATACACCTAACAAATTAACCCTATTGGTGCATTTTTACTTAAATTTAACGTAATATATTACACTAGAATTTTCTATAACTTAGATGCTCAATATGATATTGCAGAGACAATGTAAGTTTACTGCAATTGATCGTGGCATCGAAATAACCAATGATTATGTTAATCTACATGGGCATTTTTATCAGTGAAATCCAGATCCTTGTTCCCCGTTATACTTCACTTCACACCTCATCGCGTTATCAGTCAAGTTTAGCATTCAATTGTTTGCGGATCCAGACCCATCACACACTTCAAGTCGATCGATGTGTGTACAGTAGACACCACCACATTAGAAAAATGATATGTTTCCTATTGGAAAATTAGGTGCTTATTAGATGCTCTTTTAGTGCTACGACCCCAATTTTAGTGCTCCACCCCAAAAATCGGTGGTGGTGCTGTGTGAACGTTCATTCAGCACCACCACACAATATATTTCCTTACAGAAGGGATTAACAAAAAAAAAAAAAAAACGGCAGTACAGGAATTAAGTGCTATTTAAGTGCCCAGAAATATCCCACGGGCGAGTCCGAAATGCCACCCCTTTCACCCAAAAACCACCCCCGAGCATATTTGCTCCTACAGAGAAGTGGTAGAAATAATACAATTACATAGATCCTTTCCGTGAAATAATTAGGTGCTAGTGCTCCAGATATATGATCGAACCAAGTCTGGACTGCCACACGTAAAAAAATATACTGTGTGGTGGTTCTGAGTGAACGTTCACTCAGCACCGATTTTTGGGGTATGGGGTGGAGCACTGAAATTGGGGTTATAGCATTAAAATAGCACCTAATAAGCACCTAATTTTCCAATAGGATTCATATCATTTTTCTAATGTGGTAGTACCTACTGTACACATATTGTCGATCGATCTCGTTATCGGCACCGGAGAGGATCGCGTTATCGATACTTCTCGGTCGGAATCGACAAATCAGGGCCGTGTATGCGAGTTTAATACGAGCGTCGTGGCGACGTTTATACCGGCTGTTTGTCGTCTATGTGTGTTCGGTGCAAATGGGGCCCTTGGCAGGCTGTCATGACAGGCCGATGCCATCGCGATCCCCTAGGCCGACTCTGCTCTCCGCTGCCTAATGGCCCGCACTCGCATCTGCTAATTAATTAAGCCGGTAGAGTCATCCGCCGATCCATCGGGATGTTCAAACATGCTCCGGAGAGCCTCGCGAATCAACCCTTTGCCCACTCGGGGGGTCCTCGGCCGTTTCGGCGGGGCCACTTCCCCAAAAAGGGATTTTGTAAGCGCGGTTTCCCGCGAAAAACGTACCCTGGGGGAAACCCATCAGCGAAAACTACCAGTGACGTTTCTACCCTATGAAAAATACATCATTGAGCCAAATAAATATTTTATCAATTAAGAGAATAATTATTTGACTCAAATAAACTCGAATGAATTGGATGCAACATTTCTTTGGAATTATGACAATTTATTTGAGTGAAATAATTATTCTTTGAATTAACAAAATATGTCTTTGGTTAAAGGAATTTCTTTTCTCAGTGTAGTAGAACTTTTTTTACCTCGTAGGACTTCTTCAACGCACGTGGAGTCTGATATGAGAATTTGAGGCGGGATGTTATTGAAATCAATTTCGATTGAAACACAGATGTATTTGATGACTTATGATCGTTTGTGTACACGTTGAAAAATATTTGGGTGAATTACTGTAAGTTTTGCTGGATCAATTATACTTAGAACATGGTTATTTAATGGACTGTCTAATATTTGGATGATATGGCAAAATGATTTGGTTGACTGCATCCAATATTGTGGTAGGTTATGTAAAATATTTATGTTGTTTGGTATATTTAACCAAAGTATTTGGTTTGTCGAGTGAAATGTTTTCTGGAATGAACAAATCAAATTGCCCAAGGCAGTTTAGTTGGTTGAGGCAAACGAGTATTGTCAAATGTTTAAAATTCGGTCCAATCAACCGAAACGTTTTCAGAAATGGAGCAAATGCAGTCGGTCAAACAATTTTTATAAATGAAACCATTTTTTTTCTGCGGGTAGGATTGAGGTCCAAAAAAGCATTAATAGAGGCTTCGTTGAAATTCGCTTCATCGTCGAGGTCTTCCTCTTCCCCCCTGACGTAAGGTAAAAAAGTTGTATAAAAATTATTAACATACATTGTAACAGTAAATTTTACATATTTAAGAATTTACATTTCATTAATGCATGGATGCAATTAACCTATATTTTTAGTGGGTCTTGAATTACGGGACAGAAAGATTAAGCCCATGGGTTATTGTTCATTGTTTTCTCCGTCATTTTCCAAAGACTAATAGTTTAAAGATTTTTAAATCTAACTTATATGGGATGGAATAACCATTTAGTTTTGGAGACTTTTCAAGTTCCGATTGACTTAAAAAGTTCCGAGGACTTGGAGGTTTTAATGAGAAAAATGAATTCTGAGGTTCTTGGTGAACTATATATAACTGAAATTTCTGTCAGGGAATTAAATCAAAGGAACAGAGGATTAATAGATTCAATTTAGATCGATAATTTAGACTTATTGCTATTGGTACTTGTGCTTGCGTGCAAGTACGCTGTAATAGTCCTTGATTCTTTTTTTTTTTAACTTGTTTATAGGTTTTTCATGTATTGTATACACTTTTGCGGATGTGGGAGTCATTGTCGGATTCCTTTCACATTTTTTACAGTAATGTGTGGAGGGATGGAGGGCAGAAGTTATATGTGGAAATGAAGAACGCGGAGAATGGCTGGGGTTGGTGCGACCATTAATTGTGGTTATGTTTAATTTTCACTGTTTTCCGCTCTTATGGTCTCTGAGAGAGTATTAAATGAATGTTGCAAGTGTTTTGTACACTTTATAACCTTGCACTTTGGACATCCGTATTGATTTTAGAGTTACTAACGTGATGATTTTTGAGAACGAAGGGGAAAATTCATGCCTGTTATCGAAGTTTTTCTGAAGCATCTTGGGGAACTTGGGGGAAGTTCTCGGGAAAATTTCGAGGAATCACCTCCGGTCATCCAAAAAACGAGGTTAAGAATTTAGAGGTTGAAAGTTTGCCACGAAAAAGGCGGAAGAGATTCTTGGCACGAAGGAGGGTGTCTTCGAAATTTCAGACTTTTCGAAACGTTTCGGGGGAACTTTTTGAAAAGTCCCCTGGTCAAAGGATTGTAACTTTTCGTCGATGTCCTTCTTCAACGTGGATTGGACGAATCTTTTTGGTTCTTCGACCCCCCGCGATGACACCCGAAAATCGTTCTGACCTTCGTCTTCATTTCATTCCTCGAGCTCCTAACTTCCTTTACTCAATCCCGGGAGACTAGGCGGAAAGCAAGAAGGAAAAGCCCCTTTTCTCTTTCGTTTTCGTCAGCTGCTTCCTTTTTCCCCTGCAACGTGGCTCTTCCTCCCTCTTTATCTCCGTCTTCGTTTCGCCCCCGAAATAAGATTACTCAGTGTAGGCGTCGCGGCGCCTCTTCTTGCCGCCGAGTTCCGCTTTTTCCCTCCTTTTCCGAAACTCGCTCGCACAATTTCCGGAAAAGGGCAGGACTGTCTGACCTCATCGAACGAATTAAGACCACTCGGACTGATGAGCTCTCTCCATATTTCGTTTACCGGATCCCTAAATTTAACTTTCTCATTTCCTTTCCAGAAAAATTTACATTAAAGCGTCACTAAGTCCCTTAATTATATCCAGTTTTGAACAAGGGCACGATCTGATAGTTACAAACATCAATCTTCTGAAATTGACTATTTGTTTATAAATTGAAAACTTATGTACATTTATGTATATAAGCATCTACGATAAATGAAAGAAAACCATAATGTAGTATTACATCTAATTCAAGTAAATACGTACTAATACGGTAAATATACAATGTTACATGTATTTATACATTTTCTAACTCGTAACCCTTCCATTTTACGTTTTTCCATGTAAACCTTCAGTTATGAGGTATGTAAAAATGTATGTAAATTTCTATCGATTTTTATCAGTGCAGAATGACTTCCATTCGTTTTAATATCCGTGAAATAATAAGTAACAAGAGAATAAGATTTTTAATATATTTTATTTACAATTTCCGGCAGTTTTCCCGATGAGCAGGCTATTTTATACTTCGATCAGGATGGACCGCCTTTGGCAAAATTTACTTTGGCCTCCTGGACCCGTTCTTCAGGGGTAGTGCAGGATGTAAGGACGTTATACCTGCTTTATGGTCGCAAGTGAGATTCCTACGGTGCAATTTAGCTTTAGTACCTTGCTTTACAGTTTCTCTCGGGTAGTTCTTCAGCTCGCTTCTCTCTTCTCCCCTCTTTCATCCTCCGGTGCCCCGGCTCTCTCCGTCCCTCTTCTTCAGGACCCAGAAGGACGGGCGATTGTCCGCCTTTTGTCGAAGATGAAATCGCTCGCCGGATTTCCCTGAGGGTCTCAGCTTCCGATTCCTCCCCTCTTTGAGATGCCTAAATTCGGCGCATCTCCCGGAGGCGCAACGTCTCCGAGAAGGGGCGGCAATTCGGCGCTTTGTTCCTCCTTAAAAGAGGGAAACATAATAAGCGAAGAGAAAATAAGGGAGGGTTTCACCATGCCCGTCGCTGAATTCATGCCCTCGAAAAAGAGGGGGATGTTTTCTGTTATTTTTATTTTTGTTTCACGTCGGCCCTGCATTGACGTTCGGCTTGGACTTTTTATCAGGTTCAGCGGCCAGAGTTTTCCAACCTTCAGGGTTATTATTGATTTTTAACCCCTTGACATACAATGACGTATGGGAGACGTCATTCATTTCATGTACCATTGTAGACTCTGACGTCTCCGGCCAAATTAAATTCTGTAGGATATCAGCTATCCAGTTAGCATATGGATTAGTAGTCAAAACAGTTCATCTCCCGCTTGTCATCCTTCTGTTTCGCGTTCAAGGAACCAGCAACAGATGAGTAAAAGGGTCGATAAGGAAGGGATCTAACGATTTCACGGCAGCTTTTTTTGGAAGAAGCTTCGGTTGGAGCTTACCGTTGACCAGGGGGCTGTTCCCGTAAATTAGGGAATCGCCATGTGGCGGAAGTGGAAAGTCCCGGTTGCGGTCCGGGACTCTTCCTCCGATTTGGGGAGGGCTCGAGAGGCCGGCGCCGCCGCGGATAATTGCAAAAATATAATAAAACTGGATTAATGAGGGCCCTCGCGCGTCTGTCGGCGCAGCTGTTACCGCGCAGATGGCAGGGATCTTTGTGCTCCCTCTTGCATGCGGAGCTGCATGCACAACTGCATGCAGGTCGCGCAGCACGCACGTGCAACCGGCCGACTCCGCATCGGCCGTCCGCAGTGCGTTCGTGCGGATGCAACGAGGGGACGACCCAACCCCTCCGACAATTTTTGCCTTTTCTCTCATTTCGAAGGGTACCACCGACCGACCTGTACAGCGCGCGTCAAAAGCGACCCGGATAAACATGTCCTGGTATAATGTGTCATTTATAATTTTATGCACAGTTTTTAAAACGCTGCACCGCCAGTTATGAATGTCTTCCCGTAATTTACTGGCGCTATCGTATCTCCGAGGAAGGTATTTATGTTGTGCCGGGTACGTGGGTTCTCATCGATAAGAGGAAATGCAAAATTGTTGGAAGGAGGGGGGTGCACCGAGACTAATGTGTTCCATATTCCGAAGAACACCATCTCTGTGTGAGAATTTGTAGAAAAGTATTTCACATTTCTAATGAAGGAGGAAAATGAGAATAGAAGTCGGTACAGGTGTTAATGCACGTGTTACCCCGGGTTTTTCGCAAAGTATGCACAGGTGCGGGGGGAGGAAATCGTAAATCGGTGTACAAAGGTATTCGAATTTTCGTATATGTGCCTTGTGACACGGATATGGTCGAGAATTAGTATACAGAGAATTTCGAAATTTAGTTTAAGTACTTACATGCCCTCTGAAATTCGTTAACTTGTACACTGAAATCCTGAACACATGTATTGATATATACGAAATATTGAAATATTGTATCTTGAAGAAATATCAATTACGTGTACACTACATTTCGAGCAGGCATTTTTAACAGCTTAGTACCTAGATGTACTTACGAGATATGATCTCCGCAGCGATGTAGGGTAAAGTCGGGTAATTGTACCAGGTTTACGAAAATGCCAGTAGAAATGTTTTTGGCAGGATATTTTAGTAAACGAATTCATATTCCATTTATCTGCGAAATTCTGCATGCAATGTACACTCATGCAAGTACATAAATGCTCTTTAACACGGTAGACATTAAAATGAAATATTCCTTACAACGGTACGATTTAAAGAGCTCATCTGGTAAATCGTCCTTTTCTGTTATAATAAGATCGGCTAATTTGTACCATATACGAGAAATGGATTCAAAGGAAAACATTGACCATATAAGCAAAATTCGGAAAAGAAAATTGATTACATAAATCATATTTTACTACAAAAAACGAATATGTAGAATTCAGTTGATTTTACATTAGCGCATTTTTCATGAAACCACTTTTCACAATTTAATGGCTTTTCTCATATCTTGGGATAACCATGTTCCATCATTCTTTTTGACGCCATTTCTAAACGGAATCACGTTTATCGAAGGGTGAGTACTTAGATAACCAAAGCTTTGACTTAATAAACCCAGTTGGGATAATTGTACCGGGACGAATTACCCGATTATGTGGTGGGACAATATCGCCGACCGGAAGTTGCTTTCAGTTTTACAATTTTTAAAATGTCCGTTTAGGGTTATGCAAAAGGGTAATGCACGTATTTGCATGAAAATTAAATTAACTTTTTAACAATTTTTAGGGACCATTTTTTAACGCATCCCACATGGGGTAATCGGTTAAAAACGATGCGGTACAATTAGTAAAGCGTTAGCAAACTAATATAATATGCCTTTGACTTTAGTACTCACCGGGCCTGCCACCAAATACTTAAGTATAAACAAATGTTGCAAACTTAGTTCATAATTTTTCAGTTACATGGCCATTTCATAGGGTGTGTTCTTAACACGTTCACGCCGGCGCAAATATTGAACTATTGTTTTTGCCCTTTAATGTGTACCACTGGTGGTACACGCCGGCGTGAACGTGTTAAATATCGTAGTGGTACAATTTGACCGACGGTACGACACCCCCTACTATTACCCTAGTACTTACAGCCAATTCCGTGAAATTACCCACGGTTCATCCGCGTCTCGCTTGCACCTCTTCCGTAAAGGGCGAGTTGCACCCTCCGAAAAAACATGGAAAAACGAGCCTCGTGGAAAGGTTGTCGATGTTGAACTGCCTCGAACAAAGAGATATTTATTTCCGGGAGTAGGGAGACTTTTTCCGGGGACTGCGGCAAAATTGCGAAAAGATCCGGGAACGGGTGAATTGCACATCGTGGAATTTGGGACAAAGCCCGGTCACGTGACGTGCGGTATTTCTCGCGTCGCGTTCCTTTTACCCCGTTTTCGCGGGAAACCGGCAGTGCGCTTTCCGCCGGGAAACTCGGCGACTCCTCATCGGGAGGAGGTCCGGTCGGAGTTTTCAACCGGGAAATGATTCCTCCTTTTAATTTCTCTCCGGTTTCCTTCGTTCCCTCGTTCCGGCAAGGGATGAAATTTTCGTGCCGACGCGTCGAGTGTCGCACTCGTGTCCTCGTGGACGACCATTAAAATCCTTCGCCCAGCTTTTCTCGCCTTTTCCTCGCGGCTCCTCTCGGCTTTATTGCCGTTGCGTATTCCGCTGGGAATACGTTTCCACCGACTTGCGTTATTTGCCGGAGCAATTACGAGCGATCGCTCGAGACTCGAAAATCTGCGCAAACTGGGTTGACCTGAAAATGTTCAATTAAAAAAAAAAAAGGAAGGACTTAATAAGAAAGGGAGGAAGAACGTTTGTAGCGCGTGGTCGCCATACGTGGTGGAAGTGAAACTTTTAAGTTAAAGAGAATTTTTAGATATCGTTTATTATTCTTAATTATTCTTCCACGGAATATCCTTACGCGCTATGTTTGGCGTAAATCCTATTGATCGAGTATATTCAAAACAATTGTTTCTTGCAGTTATATATAATTTAGGCTACAATGTATATGCCAACAATGTATATTTGTTTCGTTCAACTAATTTATCTTCTCAATGTGCCTATATTTTTTCAAGGGATAATTGTAAATTCGAAGTTTTCTAGTTAATTCCGTAAATCCTATGGATTGAGTATATCCAAAACAATTCTTCCTTGCAACTATATATAATTTAGACTACACTGTATATGCCAACAATGTATATTTGTTTCGGTCAACTAATTTATCTTCTCAGTATGCCGATATTTTTTCGAGGGAAAATTGTAAGTTTTCTGGTTAATTCCGTAAATCCTATGGATTGAGTATATCCATGGCAGGTTTGGCGCCAGCCTCGGTTGCAAAAGCCACCTTGCCCCTTGCCCCGGTTGCCGACTTCTGCCGTTATCGGAATAGACCGATAAAGAAGTTGAGTTATTCGATTTCTCAAAGTGTTCCTAGGTGGAATTTCAACTATCGCGGAAGTGGCCGAGCTCCGGGGTTACTAATTGAATCCGGCCGGTTAATCGTGCTAATGAGCTGCGCTAAATCTACCTTCCTATCCCTCGATAGGAACCGTTTGATGATCATTAGACCCTTAATGACGGGAGCACGCTCTTCCTGGCTGAATGCGAGTACTCGCGGTATCGATTGATATCGATCTCCGACGAACTTGAAACGGAAGTATTCCCTGTCATTCCGGGGCACGAAGACTGGATGAACGATTGCATCCGTCCAGATATAAGTACTAAACAAAATATAAATTTAGATACAAGAAATGATATATTCGCAACAAGAGCCTCGATTACATATTTTGGGACACCCGGTGGAGTCTCTACACTTGATAAGAAATTATAATTAATATTGTAGCGACTAAGCCAATACTCAATTAAATAAATATATGAATAAATAAACCAATAACAAATAAATAGTAAACGCGTTATTGCCAATCTCGTGCACTGAAGATACGTTCTCAAAATACACGAGCGGTAAGTACCTAATCGGTTAATCCTTTCGTTATCGATGCCGATAAGCGTTTATAACAAACTCAGAGTCGCTGCAAAACGCATCGATCGTTAAATTCATAATAAAATTGTAATCGATTCGACCCGAGAAAGTTTACCCAATTCGAAAATGATTTAAAGACGACAGCTACATTGTTAAGAAAAATATTCTAATTTTATAACACTTTTGTTGGAAGTTTTATTCAGACCTGGTATACTAACTTTATAACATTTTCAAATGAAATGTATAACGTATATTATAAATTTAGTACGTATGTGTAATATATTTATAATATGTTATAAATTTGTGTTGATCGGTACTTGATATTAAACATTTTTTCTGCAAACAAACAAATTTGACATATATTCCGGGCACGTTCGAGGACGATTTCATGATGCTACTGGAGTTTTCTATTGATTGTAAGAATTTGTTTTAAATATTTCTCGGACTCAAGAATGTCGCTACAATGCTTCTCCGTCAGCATCACCGATACTTGCCATCTTTCGATTAAATTTGTTTAAAAATAAACATACGTAAACGATCATAAAATTAAAAATTCATCTAAACAAATTTACAAACAATGCGTACTAAATGACTTTCGAATATAAAATTGATAATTTTTCAATTTTATAAAATTACAACGCGGTGTTATAAAATTGTAAATTTACTTAGAATTTCATAATAAATATATACTAATTCACCGTTAAGACATGAAATTTATAATTTACCTGCAACCTTATGTACTAAAAGTGTACGAATGTTATGAATTTTTTTAACAAGCTAGGTTCGATGTCGCGTGCGATGATCTTTTTCTCGCGAATCTCGCGTCTTTCGGTACATTAAATTCCGCACTTTACGCCGTTTCCGGGCGAGCGTTTCGCGTTTTCCGATAACGGAGCCTGGCCCCTGATACCGTGGCGCGTCCCGAGGTGGAATTTCAACCATCACGGAAGTAGCGGAGTTCCGAGCTCACTAATAGAATCTACTTAGCCAATCGTCCTAACGAGGCCCGGTAACTTTACGCCCTCCCTTAAGGTGAACTGAAACCCCCTTCAAATCAGTCGATTCGAATACAACACTTTTTTTTAAGGGTATTAGACCAAACTGTCCGAAACTTTGACACATCACTCCTGATCATCTAAGAATTGTCCTGACACATTCAAATTTTGGGTTTTTGGAAAAAATTTTGTAACAGCCCAGACTAGAACCAAAATGGCGCCGACCTTTCATATTTGGATCGATATACAATTATCGAAGGCTCTGATATGAGAATGGAAAGGGTCAGGACAATTTTACGACAATTTAGAACACTCTGGTAATCGATAAACTCGCATTTGAACGGGATAAAGGCAAAAAAAGTGTTGTATGCGCTTCTATGCCAAAACGAAGGTAATACGAGGTCGCGAATAGAATTTAAAATGACGTGAATTAACGTCAGCGGCAACGAGGGATAGAACTTGAAAAGACGTGAATTCACGTCAGCGGTCGCTAATGTGTTAATAACGTCCCTTTTTGCTTGTCCACTTATCTCGCAATATCTACTATCGGTGACTTGGTCGATTTTCTGTGCCATGATAGGATGTAAACACGGATTTCCTTGTAGGTCCGATATCCGCGATCCAATCGGACGTGTCGAATCGCCAACGTCCTCGCGCTTGCGCGTTTATCGGCGCCGATGAGGGCGCGCGCCTCTTTATCGGGGCCGATAAAGGCGCGCGCCGACCTATCGGCTATACGTGCGAGAGCAATGCATACGTCATTCGCCCGGCCGTGCCAACAGCTGATTGCCCCCTTCCCCTGGACTCGACCCCGCGCCAACCGGCCGAGGCCTCCGATTGGTCGCGCCGCCCTGGGTGGCTCCCCCCACCACTCCCGCCACACCGGTCGCTCCGCGGACCGCGGACTGCGGTCATTCCCGGCCAATCCTTCGCGGCCGCCACTTCGGGGTGCTCCGCGCGCCTCGAATCTAAAATGCAATAGATTGGACAACTGCCTTTACGTCTTTTTGGCTCACATTGCGAGAGTAGGGAGAATTTCGCTCACTATTAAGGTTGGTAAAGATGTTATATTCGATATGTTATGATAACAATGTTTACTAAAATCGGGGACGGTAAATGGGAAGCGAAGAAATGTATAGGACGTTTTGAAGAACTCCGTTTTTATAAGAGGAGGCTTAATGAAGATGTTTCAAATTTTGTGGAAGATGGTAAGATGAATAAAGAAAGCAGTAGTAATGTTAATAAATGTAATGTGAAACGCGTTTCTTAAAGTATATACGATTGGGAGTGGAGGGTGATTGATAATTGGTACATAAAAGTATCCGAGTTTTTGTATCGGTGTGTTGCACATTCGCATATCTGTATATGTACCTGTGTGCATCATTTTTTATGAATTTTGACAGATGTGGTAACAAAAAAAATGCAAATGCTTGAAAAATCCCAGCCTACACGTGTTCTATATTTTCAACAGATATTTATAACAGCGAAGCATTTGTTGTGACGATTAAGTATATGTTCGGTTTCTGTCGTTTTGGCCTCGTTCGTTGTTTTAATTTATTATCTCTTTCAATTTTTTTCACGTAGATAACATCCGAGACACGAGAAAGTTTAATGGATCTCTGCATTTAATGTTTTATTTCCGATGCGATGGTTACTCTCGACAATTACGTGAATTGTCGTAACGTTGGAAAACGTCTTAGCCCCTGAGATTTACTTATTTTTTTTTTTTATTTCGGTCACCTTTTTCATGTCAATAATGAAGGGTAATTATAACCTCGGAGAATGGGATTAGGGAATTTTATATAGACACTTCTTTTCTTATTTATTTGGAAATAGAGAAAAATTCACGCGGAAAGGGATGCTTTTCCGAAATACGGAACAACGCGAGTAGAAAATTAAATCGGGGGGTTCTCAACCCCCACAGTTGAGATTCACCGAGGGTGACCCATGGCTCGGCCACGACTCTTGCGGTTGTCCTTGTTGTGTTAAACTAGTTAGAGGGAAGTTAAGCTCAAGCTTACTCGTGTAAGTGGGCCTCGGGGCAGTTATACTGATGCTAATTCAATAATCGATGCTCGTATGTTGCCATAACCGATGCATCAGGAACCTATGGCCCGAATACTTTGGCCTGCTGGCCAACCTGAGAACGACCACGTCCTCATCATCGCGTCTCCATTAAAACTGTTACAAACTACAAAAAAAAAAAAAAAAAATCACCGAAAATTAATAAACTATTTTAAATAACGACAGAAATTACGTCCGTCCTAGGAACGTAATATACTTCAACGTGGCGCGAGATCAAATAAAGTTATCAATTTTTTCCTCGGAAGACCTGACTTTCAAACTTTGCCGATTTTCAGGAAATGCATGTCTGGGGAATCCTGGGTACGGTAGGAGGATTTTTCAGGCTTAACGAAACCTGGCAGGAAAATTATTTTCGATCTTTTGATCGACTTCGCACGGAGATCGATAACGATCGATCGACGTACGGTCGATTATTTAAGTCGGCTCCAATAATACGCGTTGATAGGCGCCTGTACATACAAGGGCCGGGCATATTAGTCCCAGACTGTTACGAACCGTACCTAATTACAGGGCTCGGTGAATTCATTAGCCGTTACGGGCGTAATTTACGTAAGCTGTTAACGCGTGTGCCGGTCCCGCGTGCTCGCGGTGACACTTTTAAGTACCACCATGACGGTCCAATCATTCCTTGACCTTACCTCGTAACCACGGAACGATCTCAGCCATTTCCCTCCAGTGCGTATTAAAACGCGTGAGAAATTTGCCGTATGGCCGAGTAAAGTATCTTTACGAGTGTGGAAAAAATTCTCCGTAAAATTACATCAAATGGACAGGCGGAGATACGCGCGTTCCGGGGGTTCGCGTCGCTTAGCAGAGGTTATAGCCTGCACACGTATAGTCCGAGCGAAATTTGCTTCAAACAAAAGTTGTTCCGTGTTGTTTTCTTAGCAATATTTATTTGAAGTGTTTTTCTGTACCGTGCGTAGGTAAGACGAAATTTCGTGTTAATAAGAGATGCGGTGACGGTAGCTGAAATTCTGGCCAAGCCAAATCAATTCGGTTAGGTATATGGGTCGATATCGCGTTGATGTCGAGATCGAGCTTGGTTGTTGTGTGCCACTTTGGACATCCTCGTATGGAAGTATATGCACATGTAAGGAAAATGCGTTTCAGACAAAAGTTGTTATTCACACTTTTCTGCACAACATTTATCTCAAGCATTTTTCTCTTATGCGTATTTTTATGCTCAAATTTTACGTTGGCGATAAGAGGTACACTGACAGTTGTGTACCAAAAACGCGACCTGGTCAAATTGAGTCGGCCGAGTATGAGTCGATTCCTCATCGATTTCGATTTGGATATTCAAACTTAGTTATCATTCACCCCCTGGACATCTTCATTCCGACATATCAATATAACAAGCCCCAAGTTTAGCGAAGAGATGCATAACAAACACCCGAGGATCATTATAGGAGTCATGAGCTGCATACATGTTCGTATATGCGAGTTCCTGTGCATTTACACCAAAAATGTTGACCAATGCTTCGATTTCACGACAATGCGAAATTTTCCATGCGAATCTATTCCTATGCGAAAAAAAATCCGTATGAACTTGAGAATAATCACGTACATAAAGCTGGCATTGCCACTTTAGCACAATTCAATAAAATTTGTTGCAGAATTGAATGCTAATTTATTACTATTTTATTGCGCAAAAAGAAATTTATTGCTCTTATAGTTTTTCGAAAATCTGTGGCGATGCCAGCTTTATATTAAGCTAGCATTGCCACATTATAAGAACAATAATACAGCAAATGTTGATAGTCGACGTATACGCCTGAATTTATTGCTAATTAATTGCTCCCAAGAAAACCAAACTTGGATTTTTTTACTCACCCCTAAAGGGGTATGTCACCACCCCTGTGCCGGTAACAGCAAGGCAGCATGAAAACGGTGAGAAAAGACTGATTTCTTCAAAGGAGATTTCATTGCTAATTAATTGCTCCTAGAAGAACCCAATTTCGAATGTTTTGCACTGCCAGTTTTATGGACATAGAATAGTCGGGTTCCTGGTGAAATTTCGTTGACCGAGGACGAATTCTTTCCCATCGATTTCTATCTAGATATTCGAACTTGGTTATTCGTCACGCTGGACGTCTTCATTCCGGCAGATGAATCGAACAGTTTGCAGGAGAGATGCATAACAGGGACCCAGGGACCATTAGAGGAGTTATGGGCCGCGCACGGGTCACTTGGCACGTGTGAGTACTTGCCCATCTGAGCGATGGGTGTTCTCGCATGCGGCAGGTGCACTCGCAAGTGACCAGTTGCAGTTGCAGCTGACCAAGTCACAGCTGCTCGAGAGGGAGAGGAGCCGAGGAATAAGAGAGACCGGGCGAAGGTACAACCGAGGAAGAACCGAGGAAAGAAAAAAATTCACACACCTGTACCTCTAGTTTTCGAGCCGTACCTCCCGACTCCCTTTTACAGGGCGGTTGGCCATCTATAACGTCTTTCAAACGCTTTCCCGCAGCCAGTTCTAAAACGTGGTCAGCCTAACCCACGAAACAGACGGACCAATACCCTCTGCAATCCGACAAAACTTGGCCAGCTGTACTTCTCCATGTTTTACCTCTTATCGCGCCGTCAAAACTGTCTATCCCCACCACGGTCACTCAAAATACCTCCGATTTCACCTGAAACATTGTTAACTATTCGCTTAATCTTCCTTGATCATCGTATAATTAAATTGCTCGTGTCGACGCGACAGTTCCCGCGCGTCCGTAAGGGTCATATTCGCGAGCTATAGGCACCCGATCCTGGCCCTTATCGCAATCCAGCCTGACGGTCTTTCGGCACGCAACTGCAGCGCATAGACCTCTCTGAATTTTCGTCGTCAGCCGGTTTTGCGGGAACCTGTGTTCATCGGAGGCTGCGGACTCAAGTATTACGGTCCAGGGGACGTCCGCAGTCTTTATTGCCAATATAAGGAAAGATAAACGCCCACTGGACGAGAGCGAGCTCTTTACGAGTGCGTCGTCCGTGGGCGCACCTCGATATTTGCCGCACGTTCGGGTAGGGGTTCGCGGGGAAGTGCGTACGTGCCCCCTGCGTATGACCACATACGCACCCGCGCACCCATGGCTTGCGTCTCGTCCTGTGGGGTCTGTCGACTTTTATTCCCCGCACCCTCGGGAGGTGGGGTGCAACCTGCCGGCCAGAATTAATCCTCGCGGCGGATCTGCCTAACCGCCCTTGGTTTACGCCAAGTGCAATTATTCCCTACCCCTACGTGCACCCCCCGGGGGGTCAGCGGAACTGCGAGCACTCCTTCGTCTCTCGCGACCTGCGAAATCCGCGAAGCATCCATTAGTGAACCGTGATCCGCCTTCGTTGGTTTGTCAAGTACTTGACGTAACGAGAAAATTAAACTACAAAAACACGGCCGGAAGGAAGAGTAATATATAACATTGATATAAACTTCTGTGAAAAATGAGACATGAACGATGTATTCCATAACCTAAATTACATACATGGCAGTATTTGCGGGAATAAGTGAAGTCCTTTTCCTCCAATACTCTAGCGGTCTTGAATGTAACGATATTGTAGCGTTTTGAAATATTTATTTCCATGCAAATCACATTTTTTTTTTTTTTTTCTAAGGGTCTCACTTCACCTTAAGTGAATTTCTTGAGGGGTTTAACTTCACTTTATGAGTGTATGGGTGTGGGCTAATTAAAGACATATTTGTTTGAAAATCAAAAATTTGAAAGCATCAGGATATCAGCACAGAGGGTCTCACTTTATCTTCTGTAAATTTCTCGAAGAGTTTCATTTCACCTTAAGAATGCAAGGGTCTAGGCCTAGCTAAGAAATGATTTGTATGAAAATTCAAATTGTGAAAGCGGTAGGATATGACATAGGTGCTTACGAATCGTGTACTAAAATTTCATCGAGTTCTATAGAATACTCTTAAAGAAAAATGTTTTATTCTAGTCGACTGGTTTGAGGCAGTCTCACTTTATCATAAGAGTACAAGGATCTAGGCCTAATCAAAAAATGATTTGTATGAAAATTAAAATTTTTGAAAGCGGTAGGATATGACATAAATGCTTACGAGCTGTGTGCTAAAATTTCATCCAATTCTGTAGAATACCCCTCAAGAGAAATGTTTCATTCGAGTGGACTGGTTTGAGGTGGGTTTCACTTCACCTTAAGAGTGCAAGGATCTAGGCCTAATCAAAAAATGATTTGCATGAAAATTAAAATTTTGAAAGCGGTAGGATATGACATAAGTGCTTACGAGCCGTGTACTAAAATGTCATCCAATTCTGTAGAATACTCCTCAAGAAAAATGTTTTATTCGAGGCGACTGGTTTGAGGCGGGTTTCACTTCACCTTAAGAGTGCAAGGATCTAGACCTAATCAAAAAATGATTTGTATGAAAATTAAAATTTTGAAAGCGGTAGGATATGACATAAGTGCTTACGGGCCGTGTACTAAAATTTCATCCAATTCTGTAGAATACCCCTCAAGAGAAATGTTTCATTCGAGTCGACTGGTTTGAGGCGGGTTTCACTTCACCTTAAGAGTGCAAGGGTCTCGCCATGTCGAGGGTTGATTGTAGCAGAGACGCGAAGTCTCGGGCCTTAACGATGTGCCAACTTATTCGTCGTTACGCACGTTGCTCCGTTTAATTAAAACGTAACTATTAGTTAATGAAAGCACGGCTGGCAGCGACACGTGTTTATTTGCGTACGGCGACTTACATCGCCCACGTGTAAAACGTAACGGCGACATTAACTCGCGGGTGTCTTTAACTCTTTACCTTGCAACGGAAGGTGAGAGAGACGGAGAGAGGGAGAGAAAGACTGGCAGAGGGAGATCGACGTGCACCGAGCCGCAGGAAAAAGAAAGTGACGACGCGCCGTCAGCTGAAGCATTTGCATACAATGCAACGCGCCGACATGAGTCCTTCTCTCCCGGAGGCGCGCGCTACTCCTCGCAAAACGCGGACGAAAATTACAAAAAGGGGGAAGAAGAAAAAAAAAGAAACAAATTGCACCGTAATAAAAATTTTACGAGACGCGCCGCGACGTACGCTAATGCTAAAAAATATTCTGCATAAACTTTGAACCCTAAGCCGTGGTATAAATATTCCTCTTCGCCTTCGGTTATTTTTTTTTTTCTTTTCGTGTACACGGAATTTTTTCTTCTCGGACGATGAATATCTTCCGCAAGAGGATCGTTATTGAAACATTGAGGGGTTACTAATTTTGGTGAACTGTAGTATTCTCTTCATTTGTTGATTCTGTTCCCAGATCGGTTTATTTCAGTTTATATATAATTAGTCGTATGCGCTTAGAAGGATTTTTTTATTTCTATAGGGAGTTTTTTTTGCAGTTTAACCACGGGGCTATATCGCCGATTCAATTAAGGTGAAATTAAAGTGGCGTTAAAGAGGTCTCGTTGGTGAGACTTTTCTTCGAACTGGGTTTACCGAATCGTTTCAAACTTTACAACGTGAGTATGGAGGATATAAGGAAGGAATTTTAATTTTTAAACATTTGTTTATAGATATTTTTAAAATTTCTTATAAGAAATGAAATGTCATGGGTGTCAGGACCTTTTTGAGGGTCTTCATATTCACGAGGTAAAGTCTGAAACGATTCGGTATACTCAATTCGATGAAATGTTTCACGAACGATTGACCCGTCAGATACTACTTTCATATCACCTTAAGAGTCATTATATATAATGTAAAACTATTTATAAAACTTTTCTTCAAACCGGATGCATCGAATCACTTGAAACATCAGTACGTGACTATGAATGATGAACTAAGGAAGGACGTGGTGCTCATGAAATTTAATTTAAAAAAAGATATCTATTCTCTTCTAGTCTGAGATAAAAAAAATGTATTAAAAATGTAATTTCACGAGCATCACATTCTTCCATAGGGCTTCCATGTGAAGTTTCCAACGATTCGGTGTATCCAGTTTAGAGAAAAGTCGTTTCAAACTGTACAACATGAACATGGAGGCTATAAGGAAGGTCCCGACACCCATGAAATTTCAATATTTGAAAAACTTGTATATAGATATTTTTCAAATTTTTTATATAGTATTGTTATATATATGTATAAATGGACCCTTTCATATCACCTTATAATAACTACCGGAAGTTCGAAGTCTCTATGTCCTTTCCACGCACCACTGCGTCATCCGTAATAGATGAAAATACTTCAATAGCTGCGGTGCTGCGTCATTCAATGTTAGTTTAAAAAAAAAAAAAAAAGATGAAATCCTTTCATGTCATTTTCCAAGTTTCCTTCGGAAGGATACCTTACTTATGACATTCGACTTGGTCAATTTGTCACGAACGAGGAGCCGTCTTCATTGGTCGCGTCCGTCATTACGCGATCCCGTTCCAGAGAGGAAGACGGAGATAGAGGAAAAAAGATGAGCGAGCGCATAAATTTCCCGGACCAGAGCGGAAAGATTAGGCCCCGTTCACACGGGCCGAGATCTCGTCCGGTCGCCGAAGGAGGTCCACGACCTTCCCGAAGGGTCGACGAACCTAAGGCCCCGTACGCAACGGAAGTGGAGCCACGAATCTGAAACGAGGACCGTTCCCTCTGTACAGGGTGTCCAGGAATTTCTGCAGAACACGCGCAATATTTTACTTTGTAAAGGAAATAGAACCGGGGGAAAAGTCAGATAATTGTTGTGGATGATCCTTAAAGGAAGAGGGGACGCTTTATATTATAACGGCATGAATTCATAATTACGAGGGATTTAAAAGAAATATGTAAACGGTGGAATGTCACATGTTCGTTGGGAGTTTGGGCTAGGTAATTTCTTCTACCCTAAAGTGCGATCTTGTAATTCGGATTTAATGTAGTTTTACGTACGCCCTCTAACGATGTCTAAAAATACCGCAGTTATGTTAATAGATGGCACTAAGTATCCTATAAATTATAACCTTAGATGTTTGTAGAAAGCATTTCACATCTCGGGAAATGTTAACCCTTTGTGCTAAGTCTTTTGGACTTATGGGCGAATTTCATCAGGGCGTGCAAGCAATATTGGACCAAACGTCGGTCGCACTTATGCGCCCACAGTACTAGGAGGGTTGAGGGAATTTCACTGGACGTAATTTCCTACAATTTAAATGATTTAAAAGTGACTTACGATACGAGTGTCACGTATCTTGCGAGTCGTTTTAATTCCCGATCGGCAGACCGTAATCGAGAATCATCGAGGACAAATTGGCCAAATGATTGGTTTTAATTGACCCATCCGTGTACCGTTCGAGAGCACCCGAGATGGAGCCATTTTGTTTGCGGATTCGACTTTACCTCGAATTTTGCGAGCGTTCGTGTCGTACGACTACTTACTTTCCGTGAATCGCGGAGCACCCTGTATGCGGTCCTCCGTTAAACCCCTCACGGTTTGCAACAACGCGTTAATTAGGCGGCACTTTAAGTACTGGAAGTACACCCTCGGTGCATGCGGTGCACCCGGTGCACTTTGGGCGTGTCTCCACGAGTACTACTTCATTTCGTTGCCCTTCGAGGAATCACCGCATCCGGCTCTCTTTCTCTTTCTCCCTCTCTCTTTCTCTCCGACTTCCGGTCCTCGGTGCTCGAATAAAAAGAAACCCGAACGAAAGGACTGCACCTCCATGCAGTACAAAATGTATGAAGTAGAAAAATACTTGCATTCGGGCGAGTGTAATTAATATGCGACCTGTACCCCATAGGGAAGTTGTAAATCGCAACCGTGCGTACGGTACATATCAAGTGTTTTATTTTTCTTCTCGGTAATTGCTGTCGCTTGTCCGATAAACATTAATCACGTGGCGGGTAAAATTACCGTATATCACGGGCGTTAACTTTTATACGCAGGTTTTCACTTACATTTCTAATAATGATTTTTAAGTTGATTTATAATCAATTAATTTTCTTCCGCGTCTGCAGTCATTTCTAATGGGCATATGAATTATTACCTAGGGGAGTAAATTCAATTCCGGCGTGATATCGCGAGCCCCGACTTCGTGAAGGGATTTTTCGCGCCTTTTTTCCCCGCATTCGACGCCGCGAAAGCTTCCTTCCGGTGCTTTTACCCCATGGTTGTACACTGGTCGACGGAGAACCGGAAGTGCACCGTTCGCACGCGAAAACTCGCCACTTCCGGCTTAACCTCGCGGCTCGTCTCTCCGCTCTCCCTCCTGGTTTGCGAGCTCTTTCTCTCTCCGTCTCTCTCCTCATCCGAGTGCTAATTGGACGACAAATTGGAGGAAGGAAGACGGAAGCAACGGGAAAGGAAAAACTCGTCGGTGGGTTTTTTTCTCACCGGGGAAAATGCATTGCGATGAGGCGATAATGAAACCGGCGAGATAAAAAAAATATTGCAATTACTGCTGTCGGATGGTAAAGATCTTTTTTACGATTTTCGTCGTTACCGCGACTGAAGCTTTGGTAATAATATACACATTTCCCGGGGTGCCGATATATCACGGTGGAACATCGAGTATAGTAATAGTTTCAATCGGTTAACACTTTGCAATAATTAATATAGTAAAAATGACATGTAGGGATGGTCAATTTTAGACAGATTTTTTTTGACAATCTTTTGTACCGATAATTCCGATCAGCTAACAATGTTGCATTAGTTTTCGCGATAGTAGATACCTAAATTAGATGTTTTACATATGTTACAAAATTCCGGGCTTACCACATGGTATTCCTACTCTTTCCCCCTTTTCCGTTACATACCTATGGTTTGTTTCGTACAGAAAGTACCCCTCTAGATTTGATAATTAATATGTAATTCATAATAATTGACGCAAGGATCAATCGACCAAATACTGATGAGACCGCTGGACCGAAATCCTGGGGGAATCGGATCGAGCCAATCCTTGATTACCGTTCCATCTCTCTCTCTCTCTCTCTCTCTATCTCACTCTCTCTCTCGTAGTTGGGCTTCCGGCCCCCTGTGCAAACCGCTGTCCATTGCACGCCGGTCATCCTGATTACACGAGTAAAGGCCGTAATTACAGAAATAATCGAAACGCGCCTAAATCAACTGTCTGATCCGTTCTGCCAGAGAAATCTTGATAAGCTTGTCGAAGTCGGTAGTCCTTATCATGAATCTCTTTTTGTGGAGAATCGCAGAGGATCATAATTTCCGTTTCGACGGAGCAAGTCTTAGGAAATAAATCGTAACAGTCTATTTGCCAGGTGATGTAAAATTGTTAGTTCTGTCGTCCTCCGTTTACATAACCCTTCGTAACCCAATTTCCTTTTTCAAGCCAAGAGAAAATATGTGAAATTCACTAATACTAATTTACAATTTTTACACGAATACTAATTATTCGTGCACAAATTTACAATTTTTTTACACGAAGACTAATTATTCGCGTACAATTTTGCAATTTTTACACGAATAGTAATTATTCGTGTACAACTTTACAATTTGTACGAATTTGTATAAATTAACACGCTCATAAATATACAATTTAATAACAAATCCCTCGATTACAGAGGAACAGCACAGTATTAATGCGCTAGATTATGTTTCGCCGGAACAAATAATTGGCATAAATACATTGTCACAAATAATTGTTATAACTCAAGTCTTGTATAAACAAGACTTGAAAAATATCAATAAGTCACGTGGCGTTACAGAATGTTAAAAGTCCGCCCATCGAACCGATGGCATTTTTAAAATGCCCTAATAGAGTACAGGACGGACTTGTGTGCACTTAATTTCGTACCTTTTTTATAAATTCGGAATAAATAAGTAAGGAATAATCTTCGACGGATTTATTTTGCGGACGGATTAAGGTGAAGTGAAACACCTCTCAAACGGTCGATTCGAATAAAACACTTATTTTTAAGCGTATTGGACCGAACTGTCCGCAACTTTGACACATGACTCGTGATCATCGAGTAATTGTCCTGACATTCAAAATCTGGATTAAAAAAAAATTTTTTTTAACTTAGCACACACCAGAACCAAAATGGCGTCGAGCTCTCGTATTTCGATCAATATACAATTATTGAAGGCTGAAATATATGAAACGAAAGGGTCAGGACAATTGGACAATTTAGAACACTCTAGTAATCGATAAACTGGTATTTGAACGGGATAAAGGCAAAAAAAGTGTCTTATGCGCTACTATGCTAAAACGATGGTAATACGAGGTCTCGGAGTGAAAATTTAGTTGACACGGAAATCACAGATGGCGCAGGGGGTCCCTCTGCAGTCAATTAGGTCCTCAGAAACCATAAATCAAGGGGATTCCTAGAATCTTACGTCGATTTTTTAATAATTATTTTACGGAACGACAGGTGGAGTATGCCATTTAGTACAATACCTAATATAATTCGATACAGCTGTCAATGTAAAAACAAACGTCGACAATGTAGGTATTTAGAAGAATCTTTTTTACCGACGTCGATCAAGTTCCTCGATGTGTTTCACTTCACCTTAAGAAGAGAAATTTAATTCTGATTTCAGGGCTGTGACGGATCCCAGAGACGGTAGAAGAGTGGCCTTGAAGAAACTGCCGAATGTCTTTCAAAGCCTCGTCAGCAGTAAAAGGGTCTTCAGGGAGCTGAAGATGCTCTGCTTCTTCAAACACGAGAACGTGAGTGAGAACCACCCCTTAGGAATCGCAGGAGGCGTTCGAGTCACTTCCCGAACTCGGTTGCTCGCCAATTATTTATAGAGGAAAGTTGGAAACGAGTCGAGGCGATCAACTTTGGGACTCCGATGCACTTTGCAGAAAGGCGGAACCTTCTTTGGTGCCGTTCATCCGCGCGTTAAGAAGCGACTCGTAATCGTTCCCGGGACTCCGTGGCGCATCGACGATGCATTAAGGTGATATGAAAGTGTGATATATACATAATAAAAAGTGAAAATATTCATAAAACTTTTCGCCAAACGGAATTATCTGAAACATTAACACGTGATTATGGAGGCCGCAAGGAATAACGCGCTGCTCGTGAAATTTCTTTTTTAATAAAATAATAAAAATGAACTTATAGAATAAAAATGTACTTATCTCGGACAAGAACCAAAAATAGATTTTATTTTTCTTTCGAAAAATGAAATTTCACGGGCAGCGCGTTCTTCCTTAGCGCCTTCATAATCGCGCGTTATAGTTTTAGATAATTTGGTGCACTTAGTTTGGAGAAATTTTTATAGATATTTTGAATTTTTGGTATGTGTATATCACACTTTCATATCACCTTGAGTTCCTGGAAGGAAACAAGAAAAGGGATGAATAAGCTCTTCGAGCGAGAAATTGTCCGCGTTCTTTCAATTGTCGGCCGCAATCCGCGGGTTTTTCAGCTATTCATATTTAACTTGCGAAACTCGGTCGCGAGCCAATTATTTATGAAGAGAACTTGCGGAAACGAGTCGAGGTAATCGAGTTTGGAACTTCGATGCCGATGCACTTTGAGAATCGTCGATCTTTTAATAAATCCGGGATTTCGAGCATTATGGAGTTTCGAGTAAAATCGCTTCCAGATTTTGCGGCACGTGGATGGTGATTTTGTTAAATGAAAAATTAATAGACGTGCATACGTCGAGTCATGTCAGAATTTCTGTCGGTTTTTCGGCAATTTATTTCGACAAATGACCCAAGCTTTTACAAAATGGTATTGATTATTATCTTATTTGATGGGAAAAGATTATATTACCGATTCACTTCCAGTCTGCTTGTGATGTCACTATAAAGTTCACCTATGAAAACGATAACAGTCTTGGAATTATTTAATAGGTGCCTGTCGTGATACATTGTAATATTGAATTCATTGCTGAACTTTACTATTTTTTTCGGCGATTTTATCCGTGCTAAAAATCCGGAAAGTTGTCTACAACCTTTTTTAATATTTTCTTATTACTTTTATGTTACCTAATTAACAATTAAGTAATTTCTCCCACGCGATTAACCCGCTCGTTGTTTGAAAATAATTTAGGGTTTATTTTTTAGATTGTGGCTTTTTACAGCTTTCTGTGTAACATTATAGAGTAATGACAGGAATTTTCGAGGCGATTTACGAAATGAACGCTGCTTTTAAAGAGGTTAACGGGGCTCATATCTATTGACAAAAATTAGAATTTAAAAACATATAAACATTAAAAATATCTAATTTTCAGATAGGTACAGGAAAAAGTGAAACACAGCATATAGATACTGGCCAAGCACATTATTAACTATGCTTTTAGGTACATATCATTTTACATAAAAAACTGTTTTGCTACTTTAAACGGTTCTTCAAAACAATGCCATTTTTGTGCTTTGTGATTCAATATTTCAAATAGTTTAGGTTCCGCATAATTCACATTTTAACACATGTTGATAGAATGTATGGCTATAGAAATAATTACCAATAATTGTTTACGAGCAAAATTACTAAAAATCTTAGGTATTCATATTTTTTTAAAATCATTTTTCCATATTTTGAGAAAATGACTTTTTAAAAATTGTCGAATACTGTGGGAAGTTAATGAAAATGGCCATTTCTGAGGAGGTACTCATCATGATTCATCTTCTAAAGACGGAATGCTCTGGAGTGATTGGTCTGTCCGAAAACTTCTGACAAACTATGATGTACACTAAAACACGGTTCCTTACAATGTATCATAATTCGAATATTGTTGTACGGAAAATGAAAAATAGTTATATCGATGTATACGTAAAAGTACGGTTAATAACACGCTGAAACCGTTCTTAAATATCGTATTTCACTTCTTTCCTATATTCTTTTGAAAAATGGGCAGTTTTAGCATCGAAAATAGCTGTGAGCCCCTTTAAGGTGATGTAAAAGTGGCGTCAAAGAGACTTAGAGGCGTAAAACTTTTCTCCGAACTGGGTGTACCAATTCGTTTCAAACTGTACAACATGAACATGGAGGCTATAAGGAAGGTCCCGACACCCATGAAATTTCAATATTTGAAAAACTTGTATATAGATATTTTTCAAATTTTTTATAAAAAATGTAATTTTACGTCAGGACCTTTCTGGTAGCCTTCATATTTACCTTGAAAAATTTGATACGATTCGGTACACCCACTTCGTAGAAAAGCTTCATGAACGATTGACCTTTCGGATGCTACTTTCACATCCCTTTAACACTGAAACTACCGGCGGACTTTTTTTTCCTGCGGCAGGCCATTTAAAAACCCAGTCATTTTGACCGGGCTTGGTAGTTCTAGTTTTAAAAGAGCAGGTTATTTCACGAATGTCGAGCCGTCCACCGGGACAAGACCCTTGACCAAAATCGTGGGTCCCCCCTGGAGGTTTCCAAAACGTCGTCGAGTTTATTTCCCTTGTGGGCGACCTGGCCGTTGTTTCTTGGCAGGCACTCTGGTTCGGCCTCTTCCACGAAGGAGAAGACACCTCGGCTTATTAGAGCACCCCGGCGCACATTTGTCTCTCCTTTAAGCGGGCGGGTCGCCTAAGTCAAGACTGATTTTAAATTTAAACATCCCTGTCTCATTTCCCGTTTGGCTCACGGTCCTTGGCCTTCTGATTGCAGGTCCTCTCCGCACTGGATATCCTGCAGCCGCCGCATTTGGATTTCTTCCAGGAGATGTATCCTTTTCCTTAAGAACAATCGCGCGGCTGATAGCCTCAGCCCAGGCTCCAACTTGACCTCTTCGAGTTACAATGAGGTCGGGATGTTGGAGAATCGGGATCCCAAGAAGTCGCGGAAAAGCTCCCAGGGACTCGGTTTTTGAATCGCCGTATAATGGCCCGAGTTTATAGCTGGGACCAGGCCAGAATAGGGATTGGCACGCGAGCCAGATTTTAGCGATTTCTCTAAGTCCTTCATTTTTGAGGGGGCTGAACGTAGACAAAGGGTTTTAAATTTCATTTATCAATTGGGGCTATACATTTCAGCTGATCTCGGCTTTTTTCATCTTCTCTTCCAGTCGTTCACTCCACTTCGCTGCGAATGTTGTGCTGTTTTCGGTACGTATATATACATCGGTAGACTAATTAAATGCAGAATTTTCAGTGTTTAGACATTAGGAGGACATTCCTGGAATTGGATTGAACAGCGCATTCGGAGGTGGTTAACACGTTCCGTGTACCACCCGAGGTTAACGCGTATTATCGGTGGTACACGTGGTACGGAATGTATTAACCCCTTGCGCTACAATGATGAACTGGACTCATTCAGCTAGAATGTTTCATAATGAAATCGAAGCGCAAGGGGTTAGAATTCGGTTTAATTTGTTCAAACATTCCGGTTTCTTAGTAATTTCATATTCAGGATATTCTCAAAGACACTTTTTTCCCTACTAGTTCACAGTTCGGTGCACCGAATCATTTGAGACTTCAACACGTGATTATGGAGGCCCTAATGAGGAACGCGGTGTTCATAAAATTTCATTGAGAAAAAAAAAGAAAAAAAAAAGAAAATGTATTATTGGTTCTAGTCTGAGATAAATAAAAAAATGTTTATCAGAAATGAAATTTCACGAGCATCGCGTTCTTCCTTAGAGCCTCCATAATCACGCGTTAAAGTTTCAATGATTCGGTGCACCCAGTTTGGAGAAAAGTTTTATAAATACTTAGATATATAGAATGAACCTTTCATATCATCTTAAAGAGCCAACCAAGGTTGCCTCGAGGTTGCACTTCCCAAAAAAAATGTTTATCAGAAATGACATTTCACGAGCATCGCGTTCTTCCTTAGAGCCTCCATAATCACGCGTTAAATTTTCAAATGATTCTGTGCACCCAGTTTGGAGAAAAATTTTATAAATACTTAGATGTATAGAAATGACCCTTTCATATCATCTTAATGAGCTAACCAAGGTTGCCTCGAGGTTGCACTTCCCAAAAAAAAAGTTTATCAGAAATGACATTTCACGAGCATCGCGTTCTTCCTTAGAGCCTCCATAATCACGTGTTAAAGTTTCAAATGATTCGGTGCACCCAGTTTGGAGAAAGATTTTATAAATACTTAGATATATAGAATGACCCTTTTATATCATCTTAAAGAGCCAACCAAGGTTGCCTCGAGGTTGCACTTCCCACCGTGAAAATCTCTATCCACCTCCTAAGCCCAAGACTTAACCTCAGATTGAGATTCACGACGTCGAGGCGGTATATCGTGCCGTCACACAAATTTATCGACCCTTCAAAAGTAGCCCCACATTTCCGCCCGACATTTTTACCGTCTTATGAAACACCCTGGCACGGTTTAGCTGGCGTCTGGGTGAGAGTTTTCTCGTGCCGTCAGTCATGGGGCGAAAAGCGAGAAAAAGGAAGAACAAAGAGAAGAATTCCGCACATCGCATTGCAGATCGGATTTACGTGTATCCTTAGATCGGGAGCAGATGAGGGTCGGAATACACATAATAGATCGGCTCTATGAATTTGGGGGTGGCCCGTGCCCTGGGCACCCTCGGTCCCTTGTTGGGCTCCTGCGCAGGCGCCTATCGATTGCAATGATTATTAAGCCTGTATAAATTCGGCACCCAGGGCAGTGTTGGGGGCACCCGTCGCCCCGGGCTCCTTTTCTGTCGCCAGTCCCTGGGGTGAGATTTCGGCGCCCTCTTCGCCACCTAGAATCGATTTCTCCCTCCCTCGAGACGACGTCCCCGACAGACTCCACCTCTTCCCACGCGGTGCAACGTTCGATGGACTGGACTATTTATTCCGAAACATCCCTCGCCGGAGTTTCTCGCCCCTGAAGGCTCCCCCTTATGACGATCGACCGACCTTTTGAACGTCGGGCAGTTCCTCGCCCTCCGCAAAGGGCACCCCTCGGTGTGGAAAAGGCTTTGCCGAAAGTTTGAAAGGGACTCACCGGCTCTTCTTTATCGGCCAGAGGGCTGTTTTATCTGTAATGGACGATGCGATAATTAGCATACAACGGGGTGGAGGGTGTTAATTAGGCACCGAGGGGTTTGACTCCTGGCTCAGGGAGGATATCGGAAATTGTTTCAGGGGCGGGGTAGCTCCGAATTCCCGGTTCTCTTCATTGCAGAATTTACGGAATGAGGAGGGTGGACAGCGATAAGGGTGTCCGATGTCAATTTTCGAAAAGCTTTAACATTTTGGAAACATTCCCACGTAAATTCCCCTTTTCATTCTGCTCGGGTACGTGAAATGGGGATTTATTTTCTGTTTTTCGCATTTTATCTCGGGTTTTTTTTTTTTAAATCCCCTTTGCGCGATTTTTTGTTCACTTCGGAGCGAGGGGGACCAAGAGCTTTCAGAGGCGAGAAGCAGAAAGCTGAGAGGAGGGTGGGCGGAGTTATAGGACGGGTAAAAGTGATTTGTAGGGACATCTGCTGTGGTTTCACCTGAGATATCGTCTGGGGTCTCCCAACTTTGGGTATTTCTCACCTGGCCACATCCCGCGCGACCCGCGAGGGTCACCGGAAGAGTCGATCTTGTCCAAAGTTTACCTGAAAGCTCTCCCTCGAAACTTGCGAATTCGGTGCTATAGATTTCAGCTCTCGGTACAACTTGCCACAGCTGGGGAGAGATATCCAAGTTTGGACTAAAAATTGGAAACCTCAAAACGACCGAATGATTTCGCCTTTAAGGTGAAGTGAAACACGTTGAGAAATTTGATTGACGTCGTTAAAAAGAATTCTTCTAGATACCTACGTTACCGATATTCGTATTTGTACTGACAGCTTTTTCGAATTATATTGGGTATTGTACTAAATGGCATACTCCATATGCCTTTTCTGGAAAATAATTATAAAGAAATCGAAGTAAAACTCCAGAAATCCCCTCGATTCATGGTTTCTGAGGCCGTAATTGATTGCAGAGGACACCCTGCTCCATCTATGATTTCCGGGTCAACTAAATTTTCACTCCGAGACCTCGTATAACCATCGTTTTAGTATAGAAGGGCATAAAACAATTTTTTTTACCTTTATCCCGTGCAAATGCGAGTTTCTTCATTACCAAAGTATTCTAAATTGTCCTACAATTGTCCTCACACTTTCGTTTTTCATATCAGAGCCCCTACTAATTGTACATCGATTGAAATATAACAACTCGACGCCATTCTGGATTCTGGTCTAGGCTAAATCAACAAATGTTTCTTGAAAATCTAAATTTCGAAAGTGTCAGGACAATTTATAAGTGATCACGAGTCATGTGTTAAAGGTTCGGACAGTTTGGTCCAATAACCTTAATAAAAAGTGTTTTATTCGAATCGACTGATTTGAGGTGGGTTTCACGTCACCTTAAAAATCCATCCTCAAAATGTGGGTTTTTTTTACAAATTCTAATATTTTTGTGTATCACGTTAGCAATTCACCAATTGAATTACAACACTAATTAGAATCATGTTTGCAGTTAAATTTNATATAAACGATTGATTAAAACACCGCGACTTTGATTATAGGAACACATTGACATCCTCTTAATTCGTTCTAATTCAAGTTCTGTGTAGTGATTGAATTTTCCTAGAATCTTAGAAATTTTCCGACAATCACTAAGTCTTTAATTCCACCTCGTTGCCTTTTTTCTAATAAATTTGTGTGGGCATTCGTCGTGTTTTATGCACCATGCAAATAGTTTCTGCATAATCTGCATACTTTCCCCTAGATACGAATCATCGATCAATCAGTCATTGGATTCTAGCGTGCATATTTCACTGGGAAAAATCCCGGCAGGACTAGATTCTCTCACGATCGAAAATGTATCTTCGACCCGATCTTCCGTCCTTTGAACCCAAATTGCGCAAAAGCTCCGGTTCCCACGGAAAGGGGCACCGGATTGGTTCATCACGTCCAGCGTCGATCGGGTTTTTCGCGACTCACGCATCGCTCGCGACCTGAAAAGGAGAGAACTCGATTTTAGATCGCGTTAACGCCATTTCAGCGTGCTAAAGCAAACGTGGCCGATAGCCATTGGCGAAGTCAATTCCGAATTTTACGTAACGGGAGGTACGTAAAGACCGCCGTGGGATCCTTTCGTTTTTTCCTCCTGTTCCGCTCCCCTGAGTACCATCATGGACCATCATGGACGAAGGTAAACAAGACCGACGTAAAAAAGATCTGATCGTCACGCCCCCTGTAGATCGAATCGATATCCATATATGTCGGTTCGTTAAATAGAGATCTGCAGGTAACAGCGCTGATTTTATTTAAAGATTGTAAATGTAGGCTAAAGGCGGGATATCGTGCCGTCCGTTAAGTTATGATATTTAAGACGACACGTTAAGAAATAACCATCTAACCGAAGAATTCTGAATTTAAACTTCGGTCATTTGTTTCGATCTAACTGTTTTATTTAAAGATTGTAAGTGTAGGCTAAAGTGGGGATATCGTGCCATCCGTTAAGTTATGATATTTAATACGACACGTTAAGAAATAACCATGTAACCGAAAGATTCTGAATTTAAACTTCGGTCATTTGTTTGGATTTAACTATTTTATTTAAAGATTGTAAGTGTAGGCTAAAGTGGGGATATCGTGTCGTCCGTTAAGTTATGGTATTTAAGACCCCACGTTAAGAAATAACCATCTAACCGAAGAATTCTGAATTTAAACGTCGGTCATTTGTTCGGATTTAACTATTTTATTTAAAGATTATAAGTGTAGGCTACAGTGGGGATATCGTGCCGTCCGTTAAATTATGACATTTAAGACGACACGTTAAGAAATAACCATCTAACCGAAGAATTCTGAATTTAAACTTCGGCCATTTGTTCGGATCTAACTATTGGGTTGGTAAATAAATTTTGTTACACTTTGAAGGAGCCTACTGTAGAAACATTTTCCTTCGATAAAGGAAACTGATTTAAATACGGTCATGTGTTAAAATATGTTATGGATCTTAAGGAGATGTGAAAGTGGCACCTGAAAGGTCAATGGTTCATGAAACTTTTCTACGAACAGGGTATACCGAGTCGTTTTCAATTTTACAATATAAATATGGAGACCGTGAGAAAGGTCCTGACCCTCGTAAAATTTGGTTTTTATAAAAAATTTGGTTTTTATAAAAAATTTGGTTTTTATAAAAAATTTTGAAAAATATGTATAAACAAATTTTTATCTTAAATTGAGATTTCATTGGGGTCTGGACTTTCCTTACGGCCTCCATATTCACGTTGTAAAGTTTGAAGCGATTTGGTTCCCCCAGTTCGGAAAAAAGTTTCATAAACGAGACCTCATCGACGCCACTTTCACATCACCTTAAAGGTGACTGCGCGTGTAAATTAATATTGGTTAGGCATTTTTGTCAATTCGACAAATTTTTTCCAATTTTTTCCCAATTATCTGGAAAAGTGTTGGAGCGTTGAGGTAGGAAGAGATGTGTTGGAGTCCCAGGATGGGCGGGAGACGGACAAGTCGATGGATCGACCAGGTTCCGGGTTCAGTCGAGTCTGGCACCTTTAAAGACCAATGTCCAGACTGGTCACGCCGACCCAGTGACTGGTTAATTGCTCCTTGATCACTGGATCGGGATCTAGACGAACCACTGCGTCGCGGCTAATCGCCAGCTTCGGTGGAAATTGACAGGGGCTGAGAGCGTTCTTTTAACGCCGGAAGTGGAGAGCACCGAGGTTTCGAACGGATCAATTGACGGAGAAATCGAGATAGAAGTCAAGGAATACTTTTTCCCTCATAGGAAACGTGAAAGATAGGAAGTAGATGTGGAAGTAGAGCCCGCTGTATAATGAGTGGTCTTAGGAAACATTGATGGAGGTCTCGAGGATCGTTCCTTCCTTTGGAAAGATCTCAAAGGCAATCCACCTTTTGATCTCGCACAATCGTTGATCAGCTGATGAAGAAGTTTGAACGGAGATGGAGGAGCGCATTTGTCCCCTGGGAAGGAGGGTGAGAATCCATTCTACTGGCTCATTACTAGTTTCGTGCAAGATCGATGGAAATTCGATAGGGCCATTCTGTCGTGGGAACATCTCGAACGGTTGGTCGGCAGAGATCGGGACATCCCTTTTCTTTATCCAAGACTTTATAAAAATTAACATCCGGTTGTATCTTCGATTACCTGGATCGTAGGCTTCCGTGTGGAATATCGAGGAGAAAATCATAGGTCGTATTTAAGTTCTAGCTAGGATTTCTACATCAGGAGTTCCCATCCATAGCCTTATGTAGAAATATTCCGACGTAGGCCCTACATTCGTAGGCTGCCATTTTGGCAAGACCCTATCTAGGACTCTTGTAGATTTTCTACACGGAGTGAAACTTTACCTGATCCTTCCCTTATCGGGACAACTTAGGATATCCCAGCTGGGCCTTAGAAAGGTGTAACGTTCCGACGTCGGCCCTACATTCGGAGGTTGGCATCCTGGCAAGGTCCTATTTAGGACTCTTATAGATTTTCTACTCGGGGTGAAATTTTACCTGCTCCTTCCCTTATTGAGTCAACTTAAAATATCCTAGTTGGACCTTAAGTAGAAATATTCCAACGTAGGCCCTACATTCGTAGGCTGCCATCCTAGCAAGGTCTTATCTGGAACTCTTGCAGATTCCCTACACGGGGTGAAATTTTTCCTGATCCTTGCCTTATCAAGACAAACTTAGGATATCCTAGCTGGGTCTTAGACATGTGTAATGCTTCAACGGAGGCCCTACATTCATAGGCTGGCATCCTAATAAGGTCCTATCTAGAACTCTTGCAGATTCTCTACACGGGGTGAAATTTTTCCTGATCCTTCCCATATCGAGACAAATTAGGATATCCTTGGGTCTTAGACATGTGTAATGCTTCAACGGAGGCCCTACATCCATAGTCTGGCATCCTAATAAGGCCCTAGCTATCGCCCTTTCAGATATCCTCCACGGATTTTAGAACAATCAACAGAGTCGCCTTTCTCGTCAGAAACAAAGGCTGCAATTCACGTAAATTCATTCTCGCGTCGCCAAATGCCCGGGAAGTGGCAACTCTGGAGAGAGGCGCGACTCCGGGTATCTAATTAGAAGGAGAATCGCACTCAGTCTGGGTCTAAGCACCGAGTGGCCCTTTCGAATTTACAATGATCGCCTGCGGACTGTGGAGCAGCTCGTTGTGTGCCGGCGACACTATTAAGGGAACCGGAGTACAAAGTACGGGAATGCACCGAGGAGCCCTAACGACCATAAGTGGTTGTTAGACCACCAAGTTAATACCCGGTTGACCCGGAAGAGGATGCGCTCGAAGACACGCATGCGAACCGGAGCTCCTCTTCCTGTTTCTTGTCTCATTTTTTCCATCCTTTTTTCTTTTTTCCCCTCCGAACATCCGTTCCGAGCTGTATCGATCTCTCCCGCTTTCGGCTCGAATTTCCAAAAAATCTCAAGTTTCGACCAGGCAGAAGAAAAATTCTGTAATAAAAAAATCGGTGCTTGACAGTCGCGTCGGAAGTGAAGCTTGCAAGTTAAAGAGACATCATTAATTATTCTTCATTATCCCTCCCGAATTGCCCTTACATGCTCGGTATTGGTTGTTTTGAGCGTACTTCTTTTTCTCAGTTTTATTTCCTTTCAAGTGTCAACACTTAACTGAAAGAATAATGCTCTGGTGCTTATGAAAACGTTGACGCATGTTGACTCCGTGTTAAAACAGAGAGATGAATATAAATAGTAATAAACTGTGAAAATAACATTTTCGCAAATTGTGTCGATACTAATAATACGAGGATGAATATAAATAACAGAATAGATTTTCACTTTCCGAAACGGGTCTCTTTCGTAACATGTGAATTTACACGTACTGCCGTATCATAAGAACTTTCACTTAAAAAGTATCAATGAGCCTAGCACGAGGATCATGCAGCCATGAACATGTAATTGTTTCGTTATGTAAACGTTTCAAAGAAACGATTAGGCCGAGGGGTATTCACTCAGGAAATCATGTATTTTAATCCTCGAAATCACGTGAAAATCACCTGGAAATTCCAAGCAGGAATCATTGGAAATCGTTTGAAATCACCAAACACTGTCCCAATTTTAAGGCCTAATTTACCTTGTTACCGAAACGCATTGTGGTTTATTGCTAAGGCCATGGGTTCTCAAAGATGGATATCATTTTCGCTAATTTCCAAGTGAAATCGTCCCCTCGGATTAGGCTTAAACAATTCACCTTTTGCAACGTGAAGCCGTTTTGTTAGCCAGTTTTCTCCCGTTATTTAATATTTTCATAACACATTTGTTTGCGCCGTTTGAAAATGAGCGCTGAGATAGGTTCCTGGCGGGTAAATTCTGAGTTCGTTGAATTTGCACCATGTACAAGTTTAAATAAGAACAACAATAACAAATTATTGTACTAGTAAAATAACGGATAGAGAATACAATTTGTTGATCTGAATTCGCGGTACAATCGCGTGTCCGGGTTACGCCCTAAGTCCCAGGGCGGATACAAAACATCCGAATTATTCAAAGTCTGAGATGAGTCGAAATCTTAAAAAGGATGGAAAGTTGCATTCTGGATGCACTTTCTTCCCTTCCCTCTGTCGAAACCTAGGAAGGGATGCACTTGGAATGCTGAGCCCTGATTGGCTGACTTTAGGATAGCATTTCCCAAAGGTTCATTTCTCCAGGACAACATAGACATCCTCGAATCCTGGAGAAGATCCGCGATGCCCGTTAGCCATACGATACCCTTTTGGAAATGCATCGCCATGGTAGACCCTGAAGTAGCCACTTTGAAGACCCCCCTGATCGGGGTCCTAAATTCCGAGTCTTTTCTTTAGCTATTTTCTGATCACGGGCAGGACACTCCTTCGAGAAAGAGTGCCTCGCATTGTCCATGGCCAAATATTGGTCAAATGTTCTTCAGGCCGTCTCACTCCAATCAGATGGTTCAACAACATTTGTTATCGAAAATGAATGGGGGGGTCCTTGTACAAAGTGCATCACGTCCGAGAAGCCCGCATCGACCGATCCGATTGCGTCTGGGCCCCCATCATCGAGAAAATTGATATCAGTTCCCTATTTGGTGGAGGTCCCTATTATGCCCTCGATGAATGAATTATCTGCCCTTATTTTCTGATCTCGGCTGATCCTCTTTCACGCTAAAGATTGGAAATCCAAATCATATTTTCATAACGCGATCAGTTCGTCGTGGTCGTTTTTCAAAAGGCATAAAAACCTGAAAACGAGCATTTTATGGAGGCTTTTATCACGCCGTTCGTGTCCACATCTTCAACCCCTATTTTGCACGGTCTATTTTCCTCGTATTTTCCGGCGTTTTTTCAAAAATATGTATTCAAACACGTCCAATATGTGGATTTGATACAGATTTCCATAATATTTTTCTTGCCAACCCGTTCTGTTCATATTTATTGATTTACGTTGTGCTCTTTCACGGTAGCGTTTGAAAATGGAAATTGTTATTTTCAGTTTACGATCGTGCGTAGCAAAGTACGTCATTTTTACGCATTTCGGAATGTACCCTTATCGCCAAAAATGGCTGCAGTACTCGAGCATCAATGCTGTTCATATTTGATAACCACATATATCGTTTAGAATAATGAAAGGAAACTACAAGGTAATTGCAAGCACAAAGTGCAGCGAAAATTTTCGCAATTTTCCAAAACTATATAAAAACTTAACGTACAAACTTAAAAGAACGCATCGAGGTTAAAACGAAGCAATTTTGAGCATTTGTTGTAATTTTATTTTTTGAATGTTGTTATTACAGGTCTAATAAATGATATTAACCGGTCAGAGATGTTGACTTGTTACCTTATAAGACAATTGCATTGTGCTATAAAGTTGACAAAGTTGCAAGAATTTTCATCGTACCATGTATTTGTTAATTCAAAATTAAACCTCATTGTCATATTACATTATCCTAAGCGAGATATGTGAGTCTCTGATTTGCACAATTTTTATCTTTTGGCGTTGCTACTTTTTTGGCCAGCATCCGTATATGCAAGTACATAAATACATAAGTATACGAGTACATAAACTAACGGAGTGACAGAGATTTATGGAACGCAATTAAAGTTGGCGAAGGCCAGATGCAGTGCTCGAGAAGCCGAAAACTCCTCTCCGCATTCATTACGACGTTCTGAAATTTCGGGGGTGGCTGTGACTAACCCTCATATATTCGTGAACCCTTAAGCGCTCCCCTGCGAGCGACAATGGGTTAAACCTCCACTCCTCCAGAAACTCGTCTAAGCCCTTACGAAACTCCCCCAGCACGGTGGAGGGCATTTTATTAGACGCATGACGTTAAATTCTTCTTCTATACCAAACAAATCAATAGGGCAAATCAGGGAAGTTGTTACAGGGGGTAAGATGTTACCTACAGTGTTTTCAAAAGCTCCCGCTAGATGCAGCACCTTCGCCTCAGAACATCGCGTGACCCATTCGACAAATGTCCACCACATATAGTGTAAGTTAAGAAAGCTTAAAAAAAAATTTAAGTTACATTTTATTAGACGCATGACGTTAAATTCTTCTTCTGGACCAAACGAATCAATAGGGCAAGGCAGGGCAGTTGTTACAGGGAGTAAGATGTAACCTACAGTGTTTTCAAAAGCTCCCGCTAGATGCAGCACGTTCGCCTCAAAACATCGCGTGATCCATTCGACAAATGTCTACCACATATAGCGTAAATCAAGAAAGTTTAAAAAAAATGTAAGTTACATTTTATTAGACGCATGACGTTAAATTCTTCTTCTGGACCAAACGAATCAATAGGGCAAGTCAGGGTAGTTGTTACAGGGGGTAAGATGTTACCTACAGTGTTTTCAAAAGCTCCCGCTAGACGCAGCACCTTCGCCTCAGAACATCACATGACCTATTCGACAAATGTCCACCACATGTAGTTTAAGTTATGAAAGCTTTAAAAAAGTTTATGTTACTACGCTTTTTGTATTTTGACAGGGGGAAAGTCAATTTTAGTCAACCGTTAATCTACGTTGAACACATGGGTTCTTCCTCTATCACTCACCGAAGTTAAGCACCGTGTGAACATTATTTGACTTAACCAAATAAATAGTAAACCTAAATAATTTATTCACTCTAATTACCCTTCTTATTCCATTGTTCTATGTCACTTTTTAGCATGTTCTTAACACAATATTGTCCACATAACAGTTTGTCCTACTGTGGGGAAAGTTGTTACGTTATTCCGTGTGAGAATGAAAATTGATAATTAAGTATGTTAACAGATTTATAAAAGTGGAAATGGAACCATTGGTTTCAAGGGTGCCATAAAATGTACCCAAAGGTGTACTTGATGAAATATAAAAAGCTCGAGCTTCCAGGTTTAGTAGGAGACTTATAAATAAAAACTACGTTCACGGTGTTACAACTGACCCCGGTCTCCTCTAATTCATAAATTGCCCGCCCTTTTAATAAAAACGAAAGAATTATTTTTCCCCGCGCAAACAATTATAAACCTTTTAAGCATCCTTGTACATGATTGCTTTTAGACCGTCTGGTGGCGAGTAGTAATTGCACAATGGACAGGGTGACTCGAAAATTGGTGGGGACGGTTAGCTTGGATGTTGACTGATCGTTTTCCAGCATTGTATGCTAATTACTTCACTTTTCCTCCCGACTTTGTAATAGAAGGTGTAATGGTGTAACGATGACAGGGACACTGGCGGAATGTTCACCCTGGGAATGCAGTTCCTGAATTCGGAGTTGAGATAGGACAGCCTGGGGAGGACGGGGGTCGAAATTAGTTGGCAACTTTGCTGAACTCTGATCAAACCGTTAAACTAGACTAGTTTAACCGGGCGTGGCTAATTGAGGCTGCGATCACCCGAGTTTCTAGCTTAGGCATTGCTCGACACTTTTGACCGGTTGACACGTTTCTTTTTGACTTCACAGGGGAATTCCGTCAATAAACTCTATCTTTTCACTATACCGCATAATTTTCTTCAAAGTACACTTTCGACGAAATATCAGGAAAGAATTTTCTGATACAGGAAAACTGTAACGATCCCGGAAGAACGTTTAAATGAAACAAATGATCAACAAGCTCTGACAAGAAGCTCTTGAAATTCCTAAAATATTAATTTCAACCTCTCCTAGAAAAATCCTTTGGATTAATTAATTAACATACTTTAATATGCTGATTATATCCAATTCGAAACCGACCTAATGAAACTGTTTTTTGAGAATTGGACACAAACTCCGTAATTTTGGCCGAGGTTAGAATAATTCACTAACAAAATCATTTCATGAGGATGAAAAGCAAGCGGATTTGAAATGCCTACTAAAGCAGAATTTACATATTTTAATGTCTTTCATTACACCCAGTCAGCATAAATTATTCATAGAATATAGAAAAGAAGTTGGAAAATATTCCTCATGTATGTTCGACATTGGAATGATATTTTAAGTACAGTAGATTATATACATATGATAATGTTTCCCAGATATAGTCTAAATATTTAATTTTTTATAAATATATATATACAATATTGGTTTAGCAATGTCATTTGGAATATGGAATACTATTCTATAAATACTACAAGTGTTAGAAAAGGTTTGTGATATAACATTGAAATACTAAAGTTAACAATTATTTTATACATTTTAAAAAATCAAAACATGCTAAATATTTCGTGCGATAATAATAATATATTATTACTTTATTTTGAATACACATACGTGCACCAATACTTTAAATTTATATTCCCTGGATAAGTACTTCATTTTTTATAAAAGTAGGTGCTCATGTTTCAATTCCATGTTCATACAATATTTCGTTAAATATATTTCGAATATAAAAAACTGACCAAACCTAAATTCATCCTATGTTGAAAAATTGTACATAGCGCATAAATCGATATCCTATTAATATTGAAAGATTTTCAAAGAATATTCCATGAACCTCTGTGCTATGTACTTGTGCCGTCTGGGCATTGACGATAAGTTTCAGTAATGATTGACTTAACCGATAGTTTTGGAAATCGAATCTTTTTTACGTTCTGAGATGAAACTTTAAATTCATTCCGAGGACTAGGCGCGAAATATAAATTTCTGTTCGCCCACGACTCGCACTTTTACTTCGAGGACTCGACATTTATTGGAAACTCGTATCGGTTCTGTCTCCCCTTATAATTCCTGCAAGAATTATCATTTAACTTTCATTTGGCTCTATTTAAAGAAGGTTGGGCGCTTCTTTTCGTCCCTGCAACAAGACGCGAGGATTTATAGCAAGCCCTCGCTTCCTCCTCGGAGCCTAGAATATATTTACGTGGACGTGCATATACGTGTGCACACGCGTGCATAAGCGCGAACATTCTTGGCTCTCGTTTCCGAAGCAAACGCCCACGCGAATCCAAGAGATTTCCTCCCTGCTCCAAGAACTCGGGTTATCGAACCGAGTTCGCCAAGAAAGACCTAACGAACGAGATTTTAATAAACAAACTAAAGTAAGACTTTGGACAACATTGGTTGGTTGTCTCCGCAATCGGATCTAATGCATTAATTGGACACGTAAAAGTATCGCGAATCATATCAACCCGTCAATCATTTTATTATCAATTCGTAGTTTCATTATTGTAATAAATTGGTGTTATTTTGAAATTTGTGCGTGGTTAAAATTTTCGGATTTGAAGTTACCCTCCAAGAGCTTCATCTCGGCGCTCATTCTAGTAGCGCAAAATATTTGTCTTATTTTTCTATACATTTAACGAATATCGTACATTTTGTAAATATCTAGCAGTCATAAGAAATATTTGCAAACTTTTTCTTATTTGAGGCAATCAAATAATCGATTGGTAGAACGGCACATTCGAATGAAATCATTCGTTTGAATCAACTATATGAATTTTTCTTCCCAACGAAATAATGGTTCCTTGCAGTCATATATGATTCAGGCAACGATACATACATTTCTTTCAGTCAACTAATCTTTTTTCTCAGTGTGTTATTTAGTTAGGATTATTTCTAAAAAACGTTTTGATGATTTTCATGATTTTTCAAGGAAAAGAAGGTAAACAATGAAAATGATATTCTAAGAATTTCTGGAATTGCCTGTTGGTACGGGATGTTTTAATTTATTTTATGTGTATTATTTTATATGCTTTCAGTACCGTTTCAATTTATCCGTATCAGAGAATCGTTTCGGGGAAGGGAAATTGCAAAGGCAGCTAAGTTTCAAGAAAGGTCGAGTTAACATTGCGTGCCGGATGAGTCGGTAACGGGAGTCCGCCGAGAGCTTGACGGCTCGCCGAGAACGGATGGACGATTATTTGCATTTCCGGCGATCTTTTGCGGATTGAACGAGCCCGGCATCCCTCGGGAAACGGGAGACAATACCTTTTTTACCTTTATTAAGGGATGAGGGTTTCGTATTACGAGGAAGATATCCACTCTTGGTATCCAGATGGAAAGGGAGCCATTCCAGTCGCGATCCGCAGTCCTGGAAATTGACGAAATTCTTAGAAAACTTGATATTTCTTCAAACCATTGAGCATCCCCCATTATTTTCGACATTTCTGGGATTGCTACACATCTCGGATGGTAAATTGAAATCCTAAAAGTCAAATCTGGTCGCTGGTTCCTAACTCCACTAATTCCCTCGCAAGTTTCATATCGCTCGTAATCTGTAATTATCCCCTGGAAATTGACAGAATTGTTAGAAAGGTTGATTCTTTTTTCAAACCATTAAGCCTCCTCCATGCTTTTTGATATATTTTGGATAGCAAATTGAAATTCTAAACGTGAAACTTGGCCGCTAGTTCCTAACTACACTAATTCGCTCGCAAGTTTCATATCGCTTGTAATCCGCAATTATCATCTGAAAATTGACAAACTTGTTAGTAAGGTTGATTTTTTTCAAACCATTAAGCCTCCTCCATGCTTTTTGACATTTCTGGAACTGCTATATATTTTGGATAGCAAATTGAAATTCTAAACGTGAAACTTGGCGGCTAGTTCCTAACTACACTAATTCGCTCGCAAGTTCCATATCGCTCGTAATCTACAATTATCCCCTGAAAATTGACAAAGTTGTTTGAGAGGTTCATTCTTTTTCGTACCATTAAGTCTCTTCCATGCTTCTCAACATTTCCGGAACTGCTACATATTTCGGATAGCAAATTAAAATCCTAAACGTGAAACCTGATCGCTAGTTTCTAACTCCACTAATTCGCTCGCAAGTTTCATATCGCTCGTAATCCGCAATTATCCTCTGAATATTGACAAAATTGTTAGTAAAGTTGATTCTTTTTCGTACCATTAAGTCTCCTCCATGCTTCTCCACATTTCCGGAACTGCTACATATTTCGGATAGCAAATTAAAATCCTAAAAGTGAAACCTGATCGCTAGTTTCTAACTCCACTAATTCGCTCGCGGGTTTCACATCACTAGTAACCCGCAGTTATCATAAAAAAATTGACAAAATTCTCGGTTACCGATTGTTAGAAAAGTATGATATTCCTTAAAACCTCGACATTTCCAGAATGGGTATATATCTCGAATGGCAAATTAGAACCCCGAAAGTTAAACCCGGTCGCTGGTTCCTAATTTCCGCTACTCGCTGCAGGTTTCATATCTCTTTAAACGCGTCGCGACGGGTAATAAATCAGAAGGAGCATTCCGGGGAGACGCTGAAATCCAAATGGATATTCGAAAAACGAGGAGGAAAACGGCCGCCCCCTCCAGTTTGCAACATTTTGGGGCAGTCCGGGAGAGCCCTCGGCTCCCGGATCGATCGAGGAGCTCCAGAAATGAGATTCTCGGGCGAAAGGAGGCGCGCAACCCCGTGGGACTCGAGCGGCGATTCGCAGGCGATTCGCTGGCGATTTGCTGACCAGTCGAGCTCGGTTGACCGGTCGGACCAGCCGGAATGGCCTTGCTCCACCCGCCCTCCTCCGCCGTAACCTCCGGATAACCTGCAACTAACAAAGAAACTACTTGGGCGACGGCGCACCCTGCGTCTTCCAAATACTCTCCTGGTGCCCCCCCGACCATCCGGATGCACCCCATCGGTTCCGTCTGTCCCCGCGAAAAAGAAATCCGCGTACATCAAATGTGACCCGCTTTCCAAACTCAAACGAGTGCCCACGGAAAATTCACCAAGGAAATTTTCCAGATTACGGGAAAAGCCGACTTAATCCGTGATAGTACCTAGGTGGAGTTGGTATTCACTCCTGAAAGCGTGGATTTTATGCTCGAGATCGCAAGAGGAAATCACTGGAAATAGTTGGAAATCGTCGAAATACTGTCAATAGCATTAAGGAGTATAAGGAGACTAACGCCTATTGTCGGTTCCACGGAAAGTGGCCCCAAAATCGGGAACCATGATCTCAGATTTTCGCTGATCTAACAATGCAAGTGCCACTTGCGGAAAATGAGGGAACTCCAATCTTACATGACCAAAACGTTTCCTATTGATGCAAATTACCTGCAATGCTTTTAATTTTGCAATTAAGATACGCATAGTGAAACGATAATCCGCGGATGATGGGCATAATGTGACGTTTCTAACGCGATAAAGACTAGCAGACCCGGTAATAGATGATGATTTTTAATTTCACAATTTCATCGAGGAGGCGCTCTTGGCCCTAGATCAGAAAAGCTCTTAACATCTTGGACCCTTAAAGTGGGGAGGAATTCAGTACATGGCGTTGGATCTCCTTATACTACTTCGTGGTCAACATTTTAAGACCGATCGCCACTTGTTACCGAATCGCATTGTTCTTTATCATATGAAAACGAAGGCAATCGGTTCTCAAAGAAGGAAATCGTTTCACTGATTTCCAAATAGCCCCTCGAAGTAGGCTCTGGTTAGGACTCACGTCAGTTCCCAGCCATAGCCTTGGCAACCTTTAGTTAGGACTTGATTCTCCATCCAAGACAATTTTTTTCTGGTTAACGCTAAACTAAGACCTACTTAGGATTTAATTTGCCGTCCGAAACAGTTTTATCTAGGCTTTCTCCGTTATTCTCTACATAGGATATACTTAAACCGTATATATGTAGTAACGAAATTTTGTCAGACCGTTCCTCTATCGAACAAACTCGGAATGTCCTATTTACGTCTGTGTAGAAAGATTTGACGTTCCGATGTAGCATCTGCATAGGTAAATTGGCATCCTAACCAGATCCTGGCTACCGCCCTTGTAGATTTTCTGCATCGGTTAGGATTCCAGGGAACTTCATTTCCAGGTTTTTGAGGGTCCAATTCCTGTCAGAAGATGCGAATCCTTTCATAGATTTGAATTCGTGCGTAAACTCTCTTCCGGATGGATTTTCAAAATTGGGGACGTTATCTTTGGCACGAGAGATGATAGACTCGCTAACAACCGGAGCAGTCGATGCGACGATAAACTTTGGTAAAACGAAAGCGAGGGAGTATTCCCTCAGGAAATAAAGGATCTTAACGCTTGAAATAATATGGAAATCAGCTGGAAGTCGCGAGCAGAAATCACTGGAAATCGTTGGAAATCACCGAGAATTGTCAGGATTTTCCGGCCGAACGTCGCTTGTTACCGAATCACATTGTTGTTTATCATATGAAATCAAAGTCTTAATCGGTTCTCAAAGAAGGAAATCGTTTCACTGATTTCCAAATAGCCCCTCGAAGTAGGCTCTGGTTAGGACTCACGTCAGTTCCCCGCCATAGCCATGGCAACCTTTAGTTAGGACTTGATTCTCCATCCAAGACAATTTTTGCTGGTTAACGCTAAGCTGAGACCTACTTAGGATTTAATTTGCCGTCCGAAACAGTTTTATCTAGGCTTTCTCCGTTAATCTCTACATAGGATATACTTAAACCGTATGTATGTAGTAACGTAATTTTGTCAGACCGTTCCTCTATCGAGCAAACTCGGAATGTCCTATTTAGGTCTGTAGAAAGATTTGACGTTCCGATGTAGCATCTGCATAGGTAAATTGGCATCCTAATCAGATCCTGGCTACCGCCCTTGTAGATTTTCTGCATCGGTTAGGATTATTTTCAAAATTGGCGACGTTATTTTTGGCACGAGAGATGATAGACTCGATAGGTCGCTAACAACCGGAGCAGTCGATGCCACGATAAACTTTGGTAAAACGAAAGCGACGGGGTATTCCCTCAGGAAATAAAGGATTTTAACGCTTGAAATCATGTGGAAATCAGCTGGAAGACGCGCGCAGAAATCGCTGGAAATCGTTGGAAATCACCGAAAATTGTCAGGATTTTCCGGCCGAACGTCGCTTGTTACCGAATCACATTGTTGTTTGTCATATGAAATCAAAGCCTTAATCGGCTCTTGAAGAAGGAAATCGTTTTCACTGATTTTCAAGTGAATAGCCCCTCGAAGAAAAGGAGCGATTCGGAAGAGGCGTTACTCGTTGGGCAGCTAGGAGTCCGTCTGTTGAGCCTCGTCGATGGAGCAGCACGGTGAAAGTCCTCGGGTCTCGGATCGATCGGAGAGCTCCAGAAATGAGATTCTGGGCGCGAAAGGAGGTGCGCAACCCCGCGGGATTCGAGCGGCAATTCGTTGGCGATTCGCGGACGATTCGCCGACCAGTCGGGCTCGGTTGACCGGTCGGACCAGCCGGAATGGCCTTGCTCCATCCGTCCTCCTTCGCCGCAACCTCCGGACAACCTGCGACCAACAAAGAAACACTTTAGGCGACGACGCATCCCTCGCGTCCGGATATTCCTGATGGATATCTCGCCTCCATTTTTCTCGCTTCCGTCGACGGAAAAATCACCCCTCGTGCTAGGAATCTGGATCTAGAATCCAACCTCGTGGTACCTATGTCCTCTAACCGACCGAAGATGATTCCTCGCCTATTTAAGGTGTCGTAAAAGTGGCGTCTCCTTTATGAAACTTTTCTTCAATTTGGGGGGTACCAAATCGATTCGAGCTTTGAAATATAAATATGAAAAGTATAAGGAGGGTCCCGAAACTCATGAAATTCTAATTTTTTTTTAAATTTGTTAATAGATATCTTCAAAATTTGTTATAAAAGATAAAATCTCACGAGGGTCAGGACCTTCCTTGTGGTCTCCAAGTTCACGTCGTAATGCGTGAAACGAATCAGCACATCCAGTTCGGAGAAAAGCTCCATGAACGATTGATTCTTCGTATGGAACTTCCGCAGCCCTTTAAGAAAGGGATGAAAACCCGTAACTTCAATGATCCCCGGTTTTGCGGTGCAGGTTTTTCGTTTACTCGTCGCGGGGAATGTCCGCGATCTTCGGAGGCTTCCGTCGGTTGTTTCGGGCATCCGTAATTAGACGAAGTCCCCGTCTTTTTCACGGATTGACGGACCGTTGCGGCCAGTTCCGCGTTTCCTGGAAGACGAATCGCAGGACTGGAAAGAACTTGGGAACAAGGGAAGAGACGGCGGTGTAATTGCGGCAGACAGGAAACGACGGTGAACCCGAGGTCCAGGATCCCTTTCCATGAAACCTCCGACCGAGAGACGGGAGAGACTCGCCCTCGGGAGCGGCAGAAGGAGAGAGACGCATAAAAGAAGAAGGACTCCTGGCTCCTTCCTCGCAGAAGAGACCGGAGCGCGCTTTGTCCAGGGAAACCGGTCGACGGACCTGCCAGAAGGCAGGCACGCGAGGATCCGCCAATCACGAGGCTCCTTTCCCCTGGACCGCCGCCGATTAATCCGAGCGTCGATTCTTCCCCGGCAGGTTGTCCTTCTTTATCCTGAAAATGGAAAAAATCCTAAGACATCCCTTATATCCAGACTGCGATGATCGCTGAACCTTCGATTCGAGGCTTCGTTCCTCTTTCGCGGACTTAAATTAAAATTTCGGACGTACAAGGAAGTTCTATTAGTTGTTTTTCACAACGCTTAACGACAAATCTTCGCATCGAGATTTCGCTTATTTTTCCCTGATTTAATTTAATATGTTAGGTATACAAGTATGGCGAGTCGGTTTTTTGATCCCAAACGAATGGGACTCCCTGATACGTCTGCTATCCACATTTGGAAGGAACTTTCCCGTTTCATTAAGAAAATGGAAGGAACCTACATCTTGTGGAGAGAAGAAATCACTGGACGGATCTGTCGGAAGATAAATCCGCCAATCACGAGGCTCCTTTCCCCTGGATCGCCGCCGACTAATTCGAGTATCGATCTTTCTCTACAACGATCGTTCCCGGTTGTCTTTTTTCCCTGAAAATAAATATAAAAAAAACAAATCAGAGATATCTCATCCTCGATGATCGATGAACCTTCGAGTAGAGATTTCGCTGATTTAAATAAATATTTTATTCATAAGAAGGGCGCGTTGATTTCCTACGATGGTAAGAAAATTGTGGAACCTTATTATCCGTCTGATACTCATATTTGGAGGAAAGACCCTTCCCCGTTTCTTGATGGAAATGGCAGGAACATATTTTGTAGAGAGAAACCGGTCGACGGACCTGCCGGCGAGTAAGCGAGGGTCCGCCAATCGCGCGGCTTCTTTCCGCTGGGCCACCGTCCATTAGCGCGAGTGTCGGTCTTTCTCCTGAAACGATCCTCCGTGGAGGTCTTTTCCGTATATCTTCTTCCTTTAATCTTAGGATCTGGAAACTATGTATGTCCTTTTTATTGAGAGAAGCTGCTCTTTGAGTTAACCGAATGCCGCTTATCGAAATAGAAGCGAGACTCATCGATTTTACGACGGCCATGTTTGACGCCGCGTCCCACGTGCCTGAAATTGATTTTCGATAGAGGCATCGAAATTGAGATATTTAGAGGCTGGAAAGATGGCCGCCACTCCATTTATGTAAGCGATTTCTCGGCGGAGGTACCTCTTAATTTGTAACCCACACCTCGCTCCCATTAAGGTGAAGGAAAACCCCCCTCAAATCAGTCGATTCGAATACAACACTTTTTTTAAAGGGTATTAGACTGAACAGTCCGAAACTTTGACACGTCACTCCTGATCATCTATGAATTGTCCTGACACATTCAAAATTTGGATTTTTTTTTTAAATTTGCTAACTCGGCCCAGACCAGAACCAAAATTGTGTCGAGCTCTCATATTTCGATCAATATACAATTATCGAAGGCTTTGATATAAGAATCGAAAGGGTCAGGACAATTTTACGACAATTTAGAACACTCTGGTAATCAAGAAACTCGCATTTGCACGGGATAAAGGTAAAAGAAATTGTTCTATGCGCTTCTATACTAAAACGATGGTAATACGAGGTCTCGGAGTGAAAATTTAGTTGACCCGGAAATCATAGATGGAGCAGGGTGTCCTCTGCAGTCAATTAGGGCCCCAGAAAGCATGAATCCACAGGATTTCTGGAGTTTAATTTCGATTTCTTTATAATTATTGTATGAGAACGACAGGTGGAGTATGCCATTTGGTACAATACCCAATACAATTCGACACAGCTGTCAATATAAAAACGAACATCGGCAACGTAGGCATTTAGAAGAATCTTTTTTACCGACGCCGGTCATATTTCTTGACCTGTTTCACTTCGCCTTAATCGACGTGGATCGCACCATCGGACGAGCTGACGTCGAATTATCGAATAGGAGATAGTTCGAGGAAGCTGAGTCGCGTCCGGAACCGAACCGACCGGTCGACATTGGTACGTACCTTGCCAAGATGGCGGAGCCGGTGCGCACCTGCATTCCTGACAACCCGGTCGACCTCATTCCGCTACAGGGCCATTTCTGTCTCTCCCTTTTCCTACTTCGCTTTCGTGTCCGAACCTAATTCGCCTTTTCGATAGAGCGGGGAAAAAGTTCCTGTGCGGTAATCGACATTTGCCGGGCCCGGTAGGACTATTTCCATCGCAGCGGGAAGAAAGGAACGGAAAGGGAGCTAAGCTCGAAACGTTATTTTGTGCAACCGAGGTACCGGGATTGTTGAACCCATCCTTTTTTCAATTTTCCAATTTTCCAATTTCAAATTGGAAGGGAATTTGTGACAGTTTCACAGATTTATAGTCGGCATGAATTAAGATGAAGTGAAACACGTCGATAAAGAAGATTTTTCTAAATACCTACATTGCAGGCGTTTCTTTTTATATTGACGTCGAATTATATTGGGTACTGCACTAAATGGCATACTCCACTTGGCGTATTCGTACAATAATTATAAAGAAATCGAAGTAAAACTCCAAAAATCCTCTGGATTCATGCTTTCCGAGGCCCTAATTGGCTGCAGGGGGACACTGCGCCATCTGTGATTTCCAGGTCAATTAAATTTTCCCTCCTAGACCTCGTATTACCATCGTTTTGGCATAGAAGCGAAAAAAATGCTAATTGTTAGATGCATGGCTTCCTGGAACTAAAATCCCCCAAATTCAAAATTTCATATCTAAGAACCGATTTGATTTTAAGATATGACTTGGATGGATAAGCAATCGATCAAATAATTGCAAATTGTTAGTATGTATCACGAAATCTCAAAATCGCGCATTCTTACGTTTTTCAATTGAACTTTTAATAATTTCACATTTACTTCGTAATATCCGAAAACGCGGCCAGTACGACTATCGTTGGAGTTAGAATTATCTAAAAATATAAATAAAAGTACTAAAACGGCGGCATTCCAAAGAAAAAGTTTTAATTATGCGCAAAAGAGCGGTTCATTTTTTGAGTTGCAAATTCCGAATTTTGCATGAATTGAAAAGCTTCTAGTCCCAGCAAGAATTAGACATCCACCGAATAGGAACTGTAGAATTTCAAGTAGATTCAATCGTCCATTTTGGAAATATTACGATTCCTGATTTAATAAAATGCTGTTTCGAGAAAGAGCTTTTTTTTATACATAAAGCACAATTTATGACACGTACAGCTAATCGGCTTTTCAAGCCACACTTTCCCCTTGTTCATGAAGCTCTGCTTGATGAATCGAAATCAGAATTGATTTTTACGCCTCTCAACATTAGGGAGGCCCCTTCCTGAGAAAGTGGAACCCTAGCGTTTTCGGGGCCCACTTTCATAAGGTGGCTTTAGCCCTTCTCTACATTTCGGGGTAGGTGGGAATACATGAGTTCGCTTGGAAGTCCTGGGGGTGCCGGAAAACTCTCGCGACTTCTGCTCGACTTCGGAGCGGCACTTCGAAATTATTTCTTCACTCGATACCCGGAAACTTCCCGGCGGCTTTATCGTCGGCAACTTCTCAGACCCGAACCGTGCCCGGAATCATCGTCGAGCTCGAGTTTAACGTAACCGTAACTTCCAGACGTCCCGGCGACTCCCCCTCTCGCAGGGGTTATTCGGGAAATTAGTGTCCCGCCCGGTTCTTCGGTGGGCCACCCTCGCCTCGTCTTTCTCATTTCGAGAACGAGGTTTGTGCGTTCCGCGACTTGGGGCAAATCGAGCAAGATAGCGCAGCTTGCTCCAGATCTTATTTTCGAAAAAAAAAAAGAAAAAAATTCTATTTTAGGATTGAACATTTCGACTCGTAATTCCGTAATGTATTCCGTCGTTTATTATTCCAGACAGTGTTTGAACTTGAATTTGAAAGTAGGAAAAATAAAAAATGTACTTCGAGTTTCACGTAAAGAATCTCGTAATTTCATTGTATGAAGTCTCTCTTTTGGGGGAGGAATAAGAGGAAAGTTATCTTTGACGAAGAAATTCACTCTTCCATATGTTCTAATGTTTATATACTTATATACAGGGTGTCCCATAATACATAATATACTTCTTAAGGGATGAAAGGGTGACATTTTGAACTGGAAGTTCCTTTTTCATTCATTGCTCGGAACATTCTTCATCGAGTTATTAGTAGTTAAAGTTGACCAACGAGGCCGAAGTCCGCAAGCCATAGCGCATGTATATAAAGCTGGAATTGCCACTTTATCACAATTCAATAAAATTTGTTGCAAAATTTATTGCTAATTTATTACTATCATATAGCACAAGAAAAAAATTTCCAAATATCATCCTCTTTCACCCCTTGCGAGGTTTACCATCTATTACGGCACACCCTGTATACTTTTTGGAGAAATTTTTAGGATTTTAAATCCTTGGGAAATTATGTATGTAATTACCCTACTCGCCAGATAAAATGCGGTATCTAAAAATCGTGAGTTGCGTAAACCCGATAACCACTTATGTATATCGATTTGCATAATGAAGGGAGACTATGATCCGACGTCTCGGTAATTATAAGTATTACTTAAACCAAAATTGAATTAGTATTTCTTTACATTACCTTAAACGATACCTGGTAGTCTCTGATTTGCACGATTTTCATTTTTAGATGTTACAACTTTTTTTTTTATTAAGCGGCTTAACGGTTGGGGACCGTTTAAACAGCGCGGACGCAATTGCGGTATTTTCTTTCTGCCGAATTAAGCGAATGTTATGTAACGACAATGTACAGTTTACGTTGAAAAATTTCCTTAACTTAGCCTCGTACAGATACGTGATCACGGAACTTCTGCAGAGCGACCTGCACAAGATCATCGTCAGCCCTCAGCATCTCAGCCCGGACCACATAAAAGTCTTTCTCTACCAAATCCTGAGAGGTGAGTTTAATCTTCGACTTTTCATCTTGAGCATTGTGCTCCTGACAATGAGGTCGCGTCAGTGCCCGAAAGACCTACTTAACACAACAATAAAATCCTTTGACAGCACCGGGGTGATTCACTTAACCGCGAAGCTCTCCGTATGTCCTCTCGGTATTATTGCCTTTGAGAATATTTAAAACCGTCAATTCGGGGAGAATTTCAGTAAATTATCGACGCCTTATACACCGTCAATGGTAAAGACTAATTAAACGAGAGATCTCAATTCATTGCAAGATTTTGTGACTCGCGAGTATTGTTGCATTCCTTTTATCTTTATTTATGATTAGGTCCCTTTTAGTCACTGTTGCCATCAAGCGTGTCTATTTTTTAATATAATGTACGTATGTGTATATAAAATACATTATTAATTAATACCTGGTTAGTTTCATTACAAAAATACGTGTTAATTAATAATGTATTCTTTGTTTTTTTTTTCATTGCAAGATTTTGAGACTCGCGAGTATTGTTGCATTCCTTTTTTCTTTATTTATGATTAGGTCCCTTATAGTCACTGTCGCCATCAAACGTGTCTATTTTTTAATATAATGTACGTATGTGTATATAAAATACATTATTAATTAATACCTTGTTAGTTTCATTACAAAAATACGCGTTAATTAATAATGTATTCTTTGTCCCTGCTGATCACTTCTTGCAGTTTTCATTAACCTTTCCGGTCGTTTTACTTAAGTGTGCAATTATCTGCAAAGTAACTTCGTTGGAAAAAAAAAAAAGAGTGTCCGCGAACTTACGGAACGACTCGATATAGAACGCATAAATTTTGTTCTATAAACAGTGGATCTTAAAGATGACCAGAGTTTTTAGTCCTTTGAAGATATTTAGAACACTTGTTAGAATTTAAATCGAACAAACATATGTAAATCATGTTTCTCAACAATCAGAGATTTATTATGTCATTTCCAAAGTTCTGTCGTTTTCCGGCGACGTTTCTCACCATGTTACTGATTTGACTAATTTTATTAACTGACTGATTTGCCGATTACTGTTTACTGTTCTTAAAGATGACCAGAGTTTTTACTGCTTTGAAGATATTTAGAACACTTGTTAGAATTTAAATCGAACAAACATGTAAATCATGTTTCTAAACAATTAGAGATTTATTATGTCATTTCCAAAGTTCTGTCGTTTTCCGGCGACGTTTCTCACCATGTTACTAATTTGCCCAATTTTATTAACTGACTGATTTGCCGATTACTGTTTACAGATTGGCAGAATTAATTTTCAGTGCTCCGTTTGTGGATGTTAGTTCAAAGTTTGCCCCCAAAAATACCAGAACTTTTGAAATGACTCAGTAAGCTTCTAATTAATCAGAAATATAACTTACATACATGGTTACAAATCTAATCTTCGATTAATATTCGCTTCGTTGCCCCGTTCGATTAATTTAATGATGAAAATAATAGGATTTCTTGTTAAAGTATTTGCGCACCCTAGCACGTTCATTCCCAATATCGTGATATTTATTAGCAATACGAAGTCGATCGTTGATTGGAAGTCGATCCAACTCTTTCCTCGTTCCATCTTTTTATGCTTCTCAGGGAAGCTTTAATTTCGTCAGGGAAGACGTAGTTTTTCGAAGAAGGGATAGAAACAGTCGATCTCGTTGCAGTTTCGCAATAGGCGTTCTCTGGTTACAATCGAGCTCGATCTAACCTCGAATCCCGGTTGTCCTTCGGCGAGGATACTTTGAAAATGGCAAAAAATGCCGTCCACCGGTCGTCGGGAAAAAGAATGAGAGCACAAACCGGTACGGCCTGTAAAACGCAAATCCCATCCCGCGCAGTCCATTGTCCGAGAAAAGTCTGGCCGCCGACATTAAATCTGAGTCAAGGCCTTCGAAATTTTCGTGACCACGAATCTAATCCTATCGCAAATTTCCGTCCCCATAATTGGCTGTCTTTTTAACACCCCTCACGCGTTAGGAATGAAAATCCACTTCTCGGCAGGTTTTTTCACCTTGCCACGTGGGCGGCGATTGAACATAATAGGTGCTGCGAGGAAAAGCAGAGAGAGGGGAAAAAAAAAAGTGAAAAAGGGGGCGACGAAATTAATTGCAGACACGTCTCGTTTCCCTCCCTCTCTCATTGGGGAGCTTTTAGTGTTCGAGAACACCCCTCCGGCGGTAGTTTTATTTCTTCGGTCGACCCGGTTTCGAATAATTTCGTTAAAAGTGTCTCCTACGACCTGGCCTCTGGATTTTCCGCCCTCAATTCGCGAACCTGGATCTCCTTGTTTGCGACATATGATTCACGGAGCGGCGTTGAGTCCACGGTGGTGAGAATTTGCCGCCACCACCGGGCGTCGTTTAATTACATTTGTAATTAAGTAATTAGGCTGTATCTCGGTGTTGTCGCGTTTTGCAGACGGTGCCTAGTGCACTATTTTCGTTCGTCTTCTCAGTTAACCTCGTTTCGGATAATTCCCTTGAAATATGTGTTGAATTCCCTGTCCTACATTCGAGGGCGCGTGCAGAACTTTGTTGCGAGCTTTCTGATAAACGCCGAATTTCGGCGCAGTAAATCCTGCGCCACCGACGTTGTTTTTAGCGACCCTCGGAGGGCCCGTTTGCTTCGTTTAATTTTTTACACCCAAGAGGAAATTATCGATCTCGGTTGGACGTCCATCCTCTATTCTCTCGCTCATCCAGTTTCTCGACAGAAATTTACTTCTCATTTGGCGTACCGAGAGCCTCGGAGTTCATTTATCTCGTTAGAACCTCAAAGTCCTTGGAAAGATTCCATTGAATCGAAGCTCGAAAAATCTCTGAATAGAACGTTATTTCATTTTATACAAGTTAGATCGGACAATCTCCAAACCTCAACCTTACAAAAGTGAACATAAATATATACAGGGTGTTTCCTAAACATGTGGCAAGAATTCAAGGGGTGATGCCTGAGGTATTTTTATGAAGAAAAGTTCATATAAACATTTGTCGAGAAATGCTTTCTAAGGGAGCTACTTCCCTTTAAATGGAGCCCAAGGAGACAAAATGTGCATAGTAGAAATTTGCAATTTTCTCGAAAACGATCAGCCTTATCGATATGAAATAAGAGTATCTTTTTTACGTAAAAATCCTTCAGGTATCATTCTAAAATCAAGATGTAAAAAAAATGCCCATTAAAAAATGGGGTTATTTTTACCCTTAACCCTTTTGGTATAGGACGCTCCTGATTAAAATTTTGAAATTCTGAGCTCCGATTCTGATTCAGCGTCAAAAGTTTACGCAGTATACCAAATTTTATAATTTTAATATGGACGGTTTCGAAAATATTAAGGAAGAACCGTCTTTAAGGTGCTCCATTGAAGGGGCGTAGCTCCCTTAGAAAGCATTTTTCGACAAATGTTTATATGAACTTTTCATCATAAAAATACCCCAGGAATCACCCCTTGAATTTTTTGCCGCATGTTTAGGAAACACCCTGTATATTTGAGGTTCGAATAAGATCGATTTCGGGAACATCTTCCGATATTAAATTCTTGTATCATCCTCCAAATCCTCACGTGCCTTCATGCGGTTTATACGAGATAAACATTTTCAACTTGGTCATTCGTTTAGAGGAAATTAAACGGAGACAAGAGCACTGAGCCGTGTCGAGGTGCATCTACGTGGAAATGGAATAATACGTTTAGTTTCACTTAATTTTTGGCTTAGCCCGGTTTAATTTGAGGCAATTAATCCCATTCAATCGTTTACGAGACCGTAAATTCATTGAAGCTCTTCTCGTTGTTTCGGATCCCCTCAAGAGGCAGCGGTTCCTCCCAGCGATTTTATTCCTGACTTTACTCCTCCTCGAGGGATATTTTTCCCGCAGGCTATATGCATTCCATTGAGAGGAGGAAGTGCAAAACTAATGTGAAACGAGAGCTCCTTCGTTAGGGCAGGAGAGACGACAAGGAGGACACGAGAGTTACATTGGACTCTTTTAGTAATCCGGTTGGTGGGACTCCAGAAATCCGCGAGCACCAGGGAAAAGGTACCTCCTTGGCGGCAATAAAAATCCTCGCTGGGATATTGCCTCACCTCTAGAAGCAGGACCAGTAAACAAGATCATTTCTATTCATCCCTCGGGAACGTCCAGAATCCCCCGACTCCTTGCGCGACTAGGGATGCCCTGGGTTACATGAATCGCGTTACGACTTTCGTCTCTTCGGAACTCCGAGTCTGCGAGTTTGCCCGGCGTCGATCCATCGAATGGGCACTTCTAGTTGGTCTGGAGATTTTCCCGAGTCGCGGAACTTCTTAAACAAAAAAAAGTATACGCCGATTCGATATTAAAAAGGAGCATTGACTTCAGATTTTTTTTCGGACAAAAGTTCCAACTTTACGCATACCACCTATTTCTTATTAATACCTGAATTGTTTTCCTTTCCTTAATCCTTCATAATAAACGTTTTTTAGTATCATGAACACAGACACATAGTCCCAGACTTCACCTCAATTATTTTCACTACAAAATGCGAATAATAACTAAACTGGGCGAAAGTTAACCCCTTTAAGGAAGGTTAAACATTGTAGCATCCAAATAAAAGTAATAAAGAGTTGTATTAATAAAAAGTATGGGGGAATAAATTCGCAGGGAAAATAGGACGGGTTGTATTTTCGGGTACAGCTGAGTCTGTGAGATCTCATTTCTGTAGTTAAGGTCAAGAAATCTCATTTCTGTAGTTAAGGTTAAGAGATCTCATTTCTGTAGTTAAGGTTAAGAGAAGATAAACGCCCGCAGTTCCAATCGTTTTCATTTAGTTTGACGTTTCTTACAATAATTTCCTGACAATCACCATTCAATTTTAAACAGAAAATGAATACAAGGATATAATTAGCGTTAACCGTTTTAATACTTGCATAATGTTCAAACAAGAACATCTCTCAGAAGAAAATCCGTAAAAGTGCTCAAGTGGCACTTAGCGCAGAGGAGAACGAGCTGTCGATCTAAAAAAGCAATTGTTATATTATATCCGGTGTTTCTAATTTCTGGCACCGGGACAACCGCACGATCAGTCACGCACATATAAAAGGACCGTTCTAATATTTTCATTTACAGTTCCGTTGATGCGAATGGGAAAGTAAATCGGATTACACGGTAGGGTAGTGCAGAGATCTTGACGAGGAATTTTCGAGGCCGTCCTTGCGATGCCCAAACTCGTTCTCCGGGAGCCATCAATTCTTATGGCGGACGTACCGGCACGGACGAAGAATTCCTTCGGGCGGGATGTGTACCCTGGACATAATTGTTTGACATTAATATTCTAACCGCGCCCCTTGGTGCGCGTCGCGACGATTCGCGCTCGCACCGACGTCGCGTCGTCTAGACAAAGAGATATGCTGATGAACCCTTCGACCCGTCTCCCGTTCCCTCCCGCGGTGGTCGTGTTTCTCGACTTTCCAGCTTATTCTCTCTTACTCCTCCCGGTCTTTTTTCCCGTGCAAGTTCCACTCGTCCTCGTCGTTTCCCGGACTCTCCTTCCCTCTCTTTCGTTCTCGCGGCTACGGTTACGCGTAACCCGTGGGTTCATCGGAATCCATTAATCGATCACGCTCCTGAGATGTAAAAACGAGAAGTATAACGTTTCTTTGGAGAGACGTCGATTGCCGACATTTCGCATTCTTTCCTCTCTATGAAACCCTTTAACTCGTAACGACGAGGTAGGGAAAGCGCGTTCAAGGTGGGGAGGATAATTTTGAAAATAGTAAAAAGTGATAATTAATAATTGTAGAATATTCATTCGTATATCTTTGGAAACTTCTATGTATAGTATTTGTTATTTCACTTTGAAAGTGACTAAATTGTATCTTGCTGCAATTTGTGTATTGACCTCGAACAATGAAACTGTTTTTATTAAGGGGATGTGAAAGTGGCATTCGAGGGGTTAATCGTTCATGAAACTTTTCTCTGAATTGGGTGTACCGAACCGTTTCAAACTTTACAACTTGAACATGGAGGATATAAAGAAGGTTCTGCCAGCCATGAAATTTCATTTTTTATAACAAATTTAATAAAAATCTATAAACAAATTTTTAAAAAGTTGAAATTTCATGGGTGTCAGGATCTTCCTTACAGTCCCCATATTTACGTGGTCAAGTTTGAAACGATTCGGTACACCCAGTTCGGAGAAAAGTTTCATAAATGAAATCTCCTTAACGCCACTTTCATATCACCTTAAGTCTACGTTTGCTGCAGTATTTCTCTCGAGTCTACTACAAATAGAAACACTTTGTTTTCAGTCTCGATATCGAATTGCGAGTGAATCAACACCTAAGATACGAATAAGAACATCTGGGGAAAAATAAAAAACATTTGAGGAAATATAAGAACATTTGAGGTAGAAACACGTTAGAGGAAGAGTAAGAGCATTCGAGGTTAAAAAGATTCGGGAAAAATAAGAACATTTGAGGTGAGCTGTTTTCTTCAACTGATCCTGATCAGCGATGTCGAGTTCTTCCTCATCCATGAAAAAATGTCGGGGACGCAAGGTGGTTTCGCTTTTCCTTAATCGCCGCCAGGTGATTCGTGGCCCCCTTAAAATAGGTGTGCGCACGGGTACGCGCTCCATTATTTCTTAATTGTCGTAAATATTTGAGTCGGGACACCGTACGTGGCACAAGTCGTAATTCGGTGCGGCTCGCGGCGTTTTCCCGCAAACGACTCTTGGCTCCTTCTCGGCTCCCTTCCCGCTCGTATATTATTTGCATTTCCACCTCCGACAGGAAGGGGAGAGACCCTCTCGGCTGGTCCTCGAGCGGGGGGAGAGAAAAGAGGAAAGCCGGGCATTAATTTCATTTTGATCTTTTCACTCTCGCTCCTCCCCTGCTCGATAAGTCCGGGATGAAAGGGAAAGTCGCGGCTCGCCGGGGACGGGGCAAAATGGCGCGACTCTCCTTTATACCGCGAGCGGCGGCGACTTAATTGTCAGGAAAAGGGAAAGAGCGCGTGGAGGATGAATCGCGATCGGCTGAGACATGCCGGGACAAGGAAGGCGGAATTAGCGCGACGGGTGGGACCTGCTTTACCGACCGATCTTAAAGACGTCCGGAGCGGTCCCCCAGGGCGACGCACCTCAAAGGGGATAGACGGTACTCTTTTATCGTACGGTTTCCTACTTTTTCTTCAATTTCGGCCAAGGAACCGCCTAAAACCTCCACTCGACTAGAGAGAGCCTTTGTTCTCAAGGAAAATTCCAGAGTTTGGTTAAAATATTTGTTCAGCGACACTTCTTATGGGATGGCAGTAGGTGCACTTTCGCACCTTACGAAAGGGATCCGTTTCAGAAAGTGAAATGTTCGTTTTTATATATTTTTTGCAGTAAATTAGTATTTAGATTCATATTTGTATTTTAGAATTAATGGAATTCTCGTAAACGGTTTAGTTAACTCTATTTCGTTCCAATTTGTTGTCTAACAAGTGAAAAATGAAAAAAAAACGACTGTGCTCTTGGCTGAGCGAGGCGGACATTAAAATCATTGCTGATTATTATTGTTTTTGTGGCCAAAAGAACCAGTACCTAAGGGGTAAGGGCATTTCGTGAAAGAAAATTAAGAGTAATTAATAATATTCAACTCTCTTCAGCATAGATGTTTTACGTCCAAAGCGCGTAACGACCAGGCACTGATTTTATTTACATATAATAATAATTTATCTCAATTTGTTGACGCCCACGCCCTCGCGAAGGACACATCCGTGGACGTCCGAAAGTAATACCGGTTGGATCCTCTAACTTCGAAAAATTACGAGACAATAGGAATAACAAAGGCCCACTCTCAATTACCCGCAATTAAAATACCCAGTCAATTGTAAATTCAATTGCCATTGTTCAATTCCATGGGCGAAATAAATGAAGCTTTGTGCCGAATTAAGGATGCGAATGGGCTGGAAAACTGTAGAAGGACAAAGTTTGCGGATGGGGTGTTTCAGGTCTCTCTCCTCCCTCCATCTCCTCCCTCTTTCTCCGCTCCATGAAGATTGGACACAAAGGGAAAAGGCAATTCGTCATTTGTCATATCAGGATTTTTTTTTATTTTCGTCTCTGTACTCGGTGCGCGACGAACCGGAGTAATTCGCCCGGACAGTCGTCCTTGGCTTCGCGGTAGTTACCACGGTAGCTACCGCGAGAAGGGAAGGGCCAGACACACGGGGAGAACACGAAAGAGAGAGAGAGAAAGAGATAGGGGGAAAAAGACAGGTACCGCATGTTGTATACGAGTGGCTAACATCGGGATACGCAGGGCGGACGGGGTGCAGGGACAGGGCGCGCCCGTGGACGGAATTATTATGCAGCTTGATGAAGATGATCCTCTGAATAATAATTTTTCGCTCGACTCTGTCGTTATTAAGATTTTCCACCGTACCCCGCATTCGTTTTGCGTCCCTCCACCCATCTGCCCGGAGTCCCCCTTTGCGAGGGAAGAACTTCCTAATGCTCTCGTCGCAACTTGTAATCCTCATCCGCGTGCATCGATCTTCCTCGCCCTCTTCGCCGTCCCTCCTGGGGTGCCGTGATCAAACGGTTCCGAAAGTAAAAATTAAACATCCTTTGCGGCTCCATTTTATCCCGCATTCGGTAGTTTCGACGGCGTTCTTTGATTGCGCGAAAGTCACCCTCTGACGGGAAGAAGCGAGGTCTGTAATGTTCATCTTCGTTCCCGATGTTGATCGAGGGGTAAATTTCTACATTGTAGTCATTCGGCGTTTATTTTGAATTTTTTTTTATTAGTAATTCTTATTGGGAATGTTAACGAGCACTTATACTCGATTGGGGGTGAAACGCGCGTTGCAAAATTACGTTAAGTATGGTTGCATGCGATACGAAACCACAAAATGGCATCTTCAAGAACTCGAAGTTTTTTCAATCTGAGACGAAAGGGAAAGAAATGTGGATGATCCCTTGTCCCTTTGAAGAAGTTACTTCCCCATTATCATATTGTTATTAGCAAAGGGCTATCCACTTGGAAATCGGTGATAACAATTTCCATCTTTGAAAACTGATTGCCTTTGATTTTGTATGATATGCGACAATGCAATTCGGTAAAAACTGACGTTCGGCTTAAAAATATTAACGGTACTATAGTAATTTAAAAAGGCGCAGTGATTTCCTCTTGGGATTTCCAGCTGATTTCCACGTGATTTCGAGGATTCCAATCCAGGATTTCCTGAGGGAACACCCCCTCGATCATTAGATTCAAACTCATCTCAGCCTTTATTTTGAATATCTGATTACTTATAACTACTGGCAAAGATAATGAGATAATTGGCACGGGGATGAAACACGCGTTGTAAAATTATAACGTACGGTCGGGTATGACACGAAATCAAGAAATATCTGTTCGAATAACGTTCTTTAAATCCGAGACAAAGGGAAAGGAAAAGGTGGGGACAGATACTTTGCCCCGTTGAAGAAATGACTTGCTTCCCTTTTATTTAATGCATTTGTCTCGGCGAACCGAGTCCTGGAAAGGAGGCGGGGCGGCCAAGAAAGAAGGGGCGACGGAAGTGACAAAGTTGGGAGGAAGAGTTCCGGGGCGGTCGGCTACATGGAAATTTCTGTACGTAGGCACGCCACCGGTAGACGGTCTTACAAGATTTGCATGAATTTTCAGTTATAATACGATCAACGCTTCCAGCCGTTCCTACGGCTCCCGGGGGACGGTGTTTCCGGCGGTGACACTCTTCCCGCTTATCCCCGCGTTCTTATCTCCCGTCCTGTCGAATAGACCCCCCGCGGACACGGCGATAATAAGATACCACGAAAGTGGCCCTGGAAAAGGTCTCCGTGCAGTTATTGTCTACGGGCAATCACGTTCCAATAATGTTCCTATCAATGTTTACCGATTTGGTAAAGCAAACAAGTTCGGTTCTGTTAGGATTATACGCGAAACTTTACTTTCAATCGCAGGTTCAGCAGGCCTAACTGCCAATCCTCGCCTTATTAATTGGCATCCCCACCTTCATTTCTGCAAATACGGAACTGTTAGAACTAATCCATAATCTAATAATCCCGCTTATCCCCGCGTTCTTATCACCCGTCCTGTCGAATAGACCTCCGGCGGACACGGCGATAATAAGATACCACGAAAGTGGCCCTGGAAAAGGTCTCCGTGCAGTTATTGCCTACGGGCAATCACGTTCCAATAATGTTCCTATCAATTTTTACCGATTTGGTAAGGCAAAGAAGTTCGGTCCTGTTAGGATTATACGCGAAACTTTACTTTCAATCGCAGGTTCAGCAGGCCTAACTGCCAATCCTTGCCTTTTTTTGCCTTTATCCCGTTCAAATGCGAGTTTATCGATTACCAGAGTGTTCTAAATTGTCGTAAAATTGTCCTGACCCTTTCGATTCTCATATTAGAGCCTTCGATAATTGTATATTGATCGAAATATGAGGGCTCGAGGCCATTTTGGTTCTGGTCTGGGCTAAGTTAACAAATTTTTTCCAAAAATCCAAATTTTCAATGCGTCAGGACAATTCTTAGATGATCAGGAGTGATGTGTCAACGTTTCGAACAGTTTGGTCTAATACCCTTAAAAAAAAGTGTTGTATTCCAATCGACTGATTTGAAGGGGGTTGCACTTCACCTTAAAAGCACGCGTCCGCCTCTCGTCACGATCAGTATTTGTTCCTTTGAGTTTGTAAAATCGTTAAGATTGTTATCAATAAATTCTCGTGGTCCACGCTTTGTACCCGGCACCGCTTCCATGACTTCGAGTCCGCGATTACTCGAAGAGGTCCCAATCGTGGGAACTGCGCGACTCATCGCAAGGCGGGGATTTTTCCATAGAGCCGAACTACTCGAGCTGGGTAGTTCGAGCACCCGGTATAGCCGAGGAGCATAAAAGCCATACAGATAGGGCAGAGCTGGGTTCTCCTGTCGGGCCCAAACCAGTCCTGCCGCCGCCCATCCGTGACCCCGGACCCCGTCATCCGGTCCTCTACGGGAACCTCGGTTGAGAACTCCAGAGAGCTTCTTCACCTCCTCGTTCGACGCTGTCGCTTGATGTATGTCGGCCCGTGTCTTTGAGAAATGGTCCATCGTTCCCAAGGGCCGCTACTCGAAGAATTACCTCCCAGAGAGATTGCTCGATCCCACTGTGTTGGGAAGCCTCGGGATTAAGGTCGATTTACGCACGCCCGTTCCGTATCGGTTCGGTATCCGTGCTGTACCCTGTCGGACATAATGTCTCTCTCGCGGATATATGCCGTTGCAAGAGGAACAGGGGAAGACGTTTGTGTCCGTCAGGGCACAAAATTGATTCTGAACTGATAAGGAGCGGACGTGGGTAAATCGACCTTTAGTCGATTCCAACACGTCGGAATATGTAGGATACTAGCGATTGGTTCGATTCCGCTGAAATGGAAATCCAGAGGGGCTGTTCACTCGGAAATCAGTGAAAACGATTTCCTCCTTCGGGAATCGATTTTCTTTGATTTCATATGATATACAACAATGCCATTCGGTAACAAGCGACGGTCGGCCTTATAATTGTGCCAATGTTTTGGTGATTTTCAACGATTTACAGGGATATTTCTGCTTGCGTTTTCTAGCTGATTTCCACCTAATTTCGAGCATTAAAATCCATGATTTTCGGAGTATATACCATCTCGGGAAATCGTTTAATAACGTTCGTCCTGTCATAAATCGTTTGATTGGTTATCTCGAGTATTAATAATTGTGTGCACGTATCTTTGCATATCCGGCGTTTTGGCCGGAAGTGCGGCGATGTTTCGTCAAATTTGTCAAATTTATTTAATTGTTTTATTTACTAATGTGCAAGTGGTTTTAACGTTGAATCGAGTTAGTATATTTAAAAACTCGTATATTACTTTCATCTTGACTGTGGTTTAAATTGGAATTAATTTTACTAACGTTTGAACAAGTGGATTTACTATTTTACACGTGGAAAAATATTTGGTTGAATCGATATAATTTTTGACGGTTCAACCATAGAGTACATTATATGGACGATTAAACATTTGGACCTAAGTGCCGTAGTTAACAACTTTTGACGGATTATATAAAATATTGTGCTAGATCACAAATATTAATTCGATTCGGTACATGTAAATACAATATTTGGTTTATTGATTAAAGTATTTTCTAAAGTTAACGAAACGATTTAATCAAAACACTAGTTGATTGAAGCAAGCAAGTTTAATCAAGTGAATAGGGTTTGCTCAACCAAAACGTTTCCCGAAACGAACCAAATGCAGTCGGTCAGACAATTTTGTTCAATGTACCAATTTTGTTTTCTGCGGATACATTTTCTTAAACACTTGTGAGTTATCTTCTACAATTAACTATTTCACATAAATTCATTAACGAGGATATATAATTTGGTAAAAAAATGGAATCTCTAAATTAAGTGCCCGTAGATCTAACTACTTCAACGCATTTCGTATAACCTAATGGGGCTCATACCTATTGAATGTTAAAAATATTAATTTTTCAGATAGATAAGAAAAATGAACCCAGACATTAAAATTGTTTGCCATTTTTTATGCTTCGTCGCAGGATATCGAAAAGTTCTTGTTCCATTTAGTTCATATTGTACACACATGTTGATAGAATATATGGCAATAGAAATGACCCCTGATAACTATACAGATGCAGGATTACTCAAAATTATAGTTGACCATTAATATTATTTTCCAGTTTTTTCATGTATTTCTAAATAATGACTTTAAAATTAGCGAATGCTATCGGATTAGCGAATTAAAATGGTAATTTCTGAGCAGATACTCATCATGATCCATTAACCATTAATATTATTTTTCAGTTTTTTCATAAATTTCTAAATAATGACTTTAAAATTAGCGAATGCTATCGGATTAGCGAATTAAAATGGTAATTTCTGAGCAGATACTCATCATGATCCGCTATCTAAAGTCGGAATACTCTGGAACGATCGGTCTACCCAAAAGATTACGACAAATAAGGATACACACAAAAATACGGTTCTTTACAATGTATCATCCCACCAAGCACACTATGTTACAGTTGCAAAACACTGGAATAACATGATATATAACGAATGTTATTCAAAACCTACATTAATATCATATAACGTCGAATTATAACCATTCGGTAACATTGTTACAAGCTTGTTCGCATTGCAGTTATATAATATTAACGTAGCATAACATATTACCGATGTGTTACATATACGTTACATAATTCGTTCTACAACAGTGTTATATAGCTGCATAGAAAATAATAATACAAATCTTACTCATACATTACATGTTTGTTACATTACATGTTACAAACGTTACGTAACGGTTATATTATTCTTACGTAATCGTGTTTGGTGAGGTGACCCAAGGATGTTTTTATACAAAAATTATAAATAATCACATCAATATGTGCTAAAACTATGATTAATAACCCTTAAAATGTAAATGCTCTTTTTTCTGTACCTGTCTAAAAAATTGGTATTTTTAAGACCTATTAAGATTAATAGGAATATTCTTCCTCTCTCCCTCTTAAAAAGAGGGAAATCAATTTCAAAGTCGAGCTTCACTCGAGGAAGCGTCTGGCGAGGGTGTTCGTCTGACGTAAGTCGGTTTTTAAACAAAAATTATAAATAATTACATCAATATGTGCTAAAACTAAGGTTAATAACCCTTAAAATGTAAATGCTCTTTTCTCTGTACCTGTCTAAAAAATGGGTATTTTTAAGACCTATTAATATTAATAGGTATATTCTTCCTCTTTTCCTCTTAAAAAGAGGCAAATCAATTTCAAAGTGGAGCGTCTGGCGAGGATGTTCGTCTGACGTAAGTCGGTTTTTATACAAAAATTATAAATAATCACATCAATATGTGCTAAAACTATGGTTAATAACCCATAAAATGTAAATGCTCTTTTCTCTGTACCTGTCTAAAAAATGGGTATTTTTAAGACTTACTAACATTAATAGGTATATTCTTCCTCTCTTCCTCTTAAAAAGAGGCGAATCAATTTCAAAGTGGAGCTTCACTCGAGGAAGCGTCTGGCGAGGGTGTTCGTCTGACGCAAGTCGGACTCGCACTACTGCGAGGAGCCGCAAGGAGTAGCGACCCGCGCGAAGTCGGCCGCGGAAGAGGGAGCGCGTAAGAAAGGAAACCCCTTTTCCTGTTCTCGACTGGTGACCTCGTTCGTCAAATTGGAAAAAAAAAGAGTCCCGAGAGATATTTCCGCCGCGACGATCGATCGCGGGCCAGTCGCCAAGTCGGGTCTAATGTTGTAATTACTCCTCGCAATTACCCCGCGCGCGAAGCCCACGAGTCGTTTTCGCTTCGGACGTTTGACGAAGCTTCGAGCGAAGCCTTCGAATTCTGATACACGAATTTTCACGACACCTGCCACTAATGTGCCGCATTAAATTGAATACCCAAGTTTTGTCCAATTAGAGCGAAATTGAAGCTCGTACTTTTGACTGTGTGGCTCTCGCTGGCTGCAGTTATTACTTCGCTGCCGCTGAGGTCGATCACCGGAAGCTCGGAATTTTCGCGGGCGATTTCGCCTCAGCCGAAAATACACCGATACAAAGCTCTTTGTTTACGCCGATGTCGCGATGTGTGCTCTCCGGCGCTTAGAGTCGCGTTTTAAAATTAACCACAAGGTCAATGCATCCTCTCCGGCATGATGCTCTCACAGCTGGTGAAAACTTCTGTCGGTGAATACGCAGACCCCTTAAAATACTCTTCCGAGTAATCGTTTTACTGCTATCAGAGGTTCTTGCATTTTTATTCACGTTTTTCGACTCTTTACCTTTAGCCATCGCCGACGTAACGACACGATGTAACCCTTTTCTACAAATATTTCGTACGATTCCTTTACTCACTTTTCTCCGTACCAGAAAGAGTTGATAAGAAATTGTAGAAAATATTATACGTAGCTGGAAGAAGAAATATGAGTCATTGATGGATTTTGTTGACCTCGTAAATCATTCGTAGCGTAGGGTGGCGCGAAATGGATGAATTTCTGTTAAATGTATGACCACTCCGTTATTATTTCGATTAATCAAGTCGAATTTTCCAGTTCTTTGTCGATCGACTCGTGTGGTCGCGGTCGATACCGTGCTAAGGCACATCTTAGGTATTCCAGGACGTTTCAATCTCCTACGAGTGCCGTAATCGGCACGAGACGCACGATTAATCACACCATTACATTAATCTAGAGAAGCAATTTATCTCGGGGGTTCTCGGGGGACACGCATAATGGCGCGGTGCGCGATTCTCTCCCGGGTACTCTCCACGGTGGAACTCGACTTCGATTAAAACGTTCTGTACTACTTCTTCCGAGAGGATTTACAACGCTGCTCGCTTCTTCCTCGTCCGTTCCGGAGCGACGAATCTCTACGAATTGTTTAAAAATAAAATCCGAGGCGCAATGATTTTACCTCTTCGAAGTACTGTCTAAGATAATAGCATGTTACACCAATAGTTGATTCAATGTGTAAGTTCATTTAATAGGAAAATATACCAGTAGCCATTAAAATTGCAACATCAGTTGAATGTAAGAAATTAACCGTAGTTACAGATTTAATTGCTACCGCTGACATTGGAACGCGATTAAAATATCATTTCTCGTTTAAAACATCTGAAATCTTGATCATTTGTTATTTTAACGTAGTAAACCCTTCTTACAAAATTTCCCGTATTTATCTCCGCTATTTATAAGTGTTGCGAGTTTAATGGTCATCGGTATGTATCGAGAGTGCAGTATTTCCAATAAATACATAATTGTTTTATGTTTGCGACAAATTGTTTGGGTTGCTCTTGATTGTACATTTTTCTCTACTTCGTACTAAAATTCACGCTTTGTGCGGTTCGTTTAATTTTGTCGGCACAACTTTCCAATTTCCTTCCAGTTTTAGCAAAACTTATTTAAGAGCCAATGGTGTCAATATATTTTCGGTCTTATTGGTTCCTATCCTGCGGTCCCTAATTCGTTGGACCGGCCTTGTCCCTTCTCCAGCCCCCCGGGGTCTTTTCTATGAGGCGGCTGCCGTTTCCACGTGTTCTCTCGTATCTTCCCCGGGTGCATGGGGGATCCTAAGGGGTGCCGACTGAATAGACGTCGGATTACCGCCCTGTTGTAGGACTCGAATTTCGGGCCACGCAGTCGAATGCTCTTCCAGAACGCAGGCCGGATAATCCGCTCTGAATACGGCCGATATACAGAACGCACCCACGCATAAAGCGATCCAAGTGCACAGAGTACAATTGTGGATGCCCTCAATTTTTCGAGACCGTAATCACTGACAATCCTCATTACATTATCTTATAAATATTAACCTTTCTATACCCACGCTATTTATGAGAAAATCGATCGTTTACGTTTCGTCGATCCGAAAGACAAATGCGCGGTTATAAGAAAGTTAAGAAAAAGTGCATAATTAATATCTTCAGAGAAAAATTCGTGGAAAGCTTTGGTTTATGCATATTCGGTGAATACCGGTAGAAAATCAAAGCCTTTGTGGACGTTAGGTTGTCCCGAAAGTTATTGCGGTTTTTAGTGTTTCAGAATTGACGCTTTGTTTTCAATTAAAGTTTTTTTTTCTTTATGGCCATGATACGGACCACCCTAAAGTGTAGACTTCGCTTTACATTCTGATAACAGTAATTGTGTTTTAAAAATTATTTTCGATTTTAGACTATTTTATTGAAACGGGGAAAGAAGCAAATTCCGGGAATTTTTATGTACAAGCTTAAAGTAGGCTGTAACACAACTGTCGTAGCAATATCAACGTTGCATTTTGTCCAGGAACTGTTAACGAATGCAAAACGCAACGATGGTTGCAAAGGTTTCATGGCGGAGACTTGATGATTACTAGCGTTTTGAACGGCCTGCAGCAATTATCGGAATGAAAAAGAAATTAATATTAAAAACACAATTATTGATATTAAAATTTAGAACGACGTCTCTGCTTTAAGTCGTGTACGACTTGGGTATATTGGAAAAACAACTTTATTTGAAGACCGAGCGTCAAGTCTTAAACGGCAGCGATGTTCCGTACAACCTAGAACCTCTCGCACGAGGTATGTCCACTGAATGTCCATTCAATTACCCGCAGTAATAATTTATAACAAAATAACACGGCGGTAATTTTCGTTCACGCTCGGGGAACACCTTCGACGTTGATTTTTATCGAAGTTAATTGATTGCCACCAGAGGGGGTAGTTCAACCTTGGAATAAAATAATGCCGGCAGTTCTGTGCCAAGCTCGAGGAAGCGCCTCGACTATTAATTTCCGACGGCGTTACGCCGAGGTTAATCGTCGATGTGCTCCAAGCTCGGGCCAGGAACAACCGGTTAGATTTTCTCACGTCCACCGAGCCTTATGAAAGTGCCGTAACGAGGTCATCGTTTTTCTTCCAGGCCTGAAGTACCTCCACTCGGCGAGAATCCTCCACAGGGACATCAAGCCGGGCAACCTCCTGGTGAACAGCAACTGCGTCTTGAAGGTAAGACCCGGAGGAGCATCCAGACCCTCGTGGCTTTTGTTCCCCGATCGTCGGGAGCTTTCCTCCCTCTCTAGGAGCGCAAACGATCCAACGGACTCCTTTATCTATTTAGATATGCGACTTCGGACTGGCAAGGGTGGAAGAGCCGGACCAGAACAAACACATGACGCAGGAGGTTGTCACGCAATATTATCGTGCACCGGAAATACTTATGGGCGCTAGACACTACACCGCAGCCGTCGACGTCTGGAGCGTGGGGTGCATCTTCGGAGAACTTCTACGTAGACGAATCCTCTTCCAGGCCCAGACGCCCGTGCTACAGGTAATTTAGAAGAGAGGTAATTCGTAACATTTGGGACAATGAACCGGGCTTACATTACCTAAGGAGCTTCGTTGTTACTTTGAATTCCTTAGGACACCTCTTGGAAGGGTGGTGGAAGCACGCTCTAACAGTACAATTGATATAAATTACCTGGAGTTGCACGTCTTCACCATGGCTGACAACTACTGTACAGAACGTTTTGTTCTACGAGTGTATAAATTTATAAATATACATATGTATACGCCGCAAAACGACAAAGAAGCAGAGAGTAACGTGTAATCAAAGTCATACTCATCCTTGGATGTTTCCAACATGGCGTCGCGTTTGGTCAGCTGCGACGTCCACGCTCCGACTCATAGTCCTTTGATAGATTGTAATTAAAATAGCAGAGTTTGACTTTAAGTACAAATAAGAGTATACGACGCACAACTGCAGTACCTATAAACGGGATAGGATATGTACGGTATTTCGTAATTAGTTTTGAGTGGCGTTTATGTCGACGTCGGTTTGTTGTAGTCGTGGGTATCGCGAGTAATGCACGAGTACTGCTGATGCGAATCGAATTGCCACTGCAGTTGATCACTCTAACTGTACAATTGATATAAATTACACGGACTGCGTTGCACACGTGCACCTTCCGATAGCTACTTCACAGACCTATCTAATGCTCGGATAAATCAATTTATATAAGTACTCATCCGCTGCGATCCATCAAAGGGATATCAAAGAACATGCTCATCTTTCGTTATTCCAAAGATGGCGTCGCGTTTCGCCACCTCCGATATATTCATACCGATATAAATTCCTTCGAAACATCTTCTTCAAAACTGAGAATCACCAGACCTGCTCATCGCGCGATATAGTGCGAACAAAATATCGAATTGGCTAAAAAGAACTCGTATCCAAGCTCATCTCTCTTTATTTCCAAGATGGCGTCGCGCTTCGCCACCTCCGATATATTCATATCGATATAAATTCCCCCGAAACATTCTCTTCAAACTTGAGAATCACCGGACCTGCTCATCGCGCGATAGAATGCGAACAAAATATCGGATTGGTTAAAAAGAACTCGTATCCATGCTCATCTCTCGTTATTTCCAAGATGGCGTCGCGTTTCGCCACCTCCGACATATTCATACCGATATAAATCCCCCCGAAACATTCTCTTCAAAACTAAGAATCACCGGACCTGCTCATCGCGCGATAGAGTGGGAACAAAATATCGGATTGATTAAAAAGTCCTGCGACACTTCACGGTTCCATTTGCAAAATCTGACGAAAACGTGCGGAGATGCGTGGAGAGGCTGGCCGATAGTAGTTCAATACATAAAAATAAGTTTGAAAGTAGTGTCGTTAGGGTTACTTTTTGCCCAACTGTTAGACTTTGGAGTGGACAATAACGACGAGAAGAATAATTGCATTCCCCCTCAATCAGATCCAATGTGCCGATGTAGTACCCAGTAGTTCGCTTTGGACGGCGCTTTCGTCGTCGGCATGATTGCGAATATCGGCGGCGTTACCGGGCGTATCGTTGATGCGAATTGAATTTCCTTTGCAGTTGGAGCTGATCACGGAGCTCCTCGGCACGCCGAGCTTGGAGGACATGAGGTACGCCTGCGAGGGTGCGCGCTCGCACATGCTGAGTCGCGCCCCGAAACCCTCCTCCCTCACTGCCCTCTACACCCTCAGCAGCCAGGCGACTCACGAGGCGGTTCACTTGCTCTGCCAGATGCTAGTCTTCGATCCCGTAAGTTTATGGTCACGCCTATCCGGTACCGAGAAAGAGGGTCGGGCAGCGGCCAGGGGTAACTCCCACTCATTTATTCTTCCGAAAGCGGAAATTGGGAACAAAGTAAGGAAACTAAAGAAACTGGTTGAGTACAACGCGATGAAAATGATGTCTTTTACAATCCAGGTTACCCTGATAAGTGCCCATGAAAATGAATAATTTTAAAATTAAAAATGATTAATTTCGAGGCTCCAATAAATTGCCGGAAAATTGCCCTCTCACTGAAATATTATATTCAGGGTCGCAGTTATGACGAAGAAAATTATAATGTAATATTACATTGAATTCCAGTGTAAATCCACTAATATGGTAAATTTACAATGTTACAGGTATTTATATGTTTTGTAGTTCGTTATTTTTCCATTTTACGTTTTTCTATGGGAAACTTCTGTTATGAGGTGTTAAAAAATGTACGTAAATTTACACCGATTTTTATCAGCGTGGGGATCTCTTCATTCGCAACTCTTTTTTATCTATGAAATATGAATTCATGGGATTTAGTTATCAACTTCGAGGGTACTCAATAATTTTGTCTTGATGTTCTTCGTAGATTCTTAAAAGGTGGAGAATTGTCTGAGATGAATTACATAACTCTCTAGAGACTATTCTTCTCAGTTAATTAAATATATAATACCCAGCTATAAAGAGGCTCCTTCGTGGGTAAATTATAAGCATGTTTTTGTTTACAAATGTTGAGAATTTTTCCAAATTTCTAATAATGTTCGTAGAAATAATACCAAAGGTGGCTATACGGTAACGATAAATTGTTACAAACCTATCTGTGCAGATTTAACCGACGTATGGATGACGGTGAACGCTATAAAAATAGATTTAACTGCACAGATTACAAATCGATACGAGTTATCGTTACGTGCGTAGCCACCTTAAGGCGATGTGAAACCGGCGTCAAAGAGGTCTCGTTCATGAAACTTTTCTTCGAACTGGGTGTATCGAATCGTTTCAAATTTTACTAGGTGAATATGGAGGCTATAAACGTCCTGACACCTATAAACTTTCAATTTGATGAAAATTTGTTTATAGATATTTTCAACAATTTTTATAAAAAATGAAATTTTGCCAGCTCCAGGACCGACCTTAGGGTCTCCTTATACGTAGGGTAAAATTTAAAACAAATCGGTACTCCCAATTTAGAGAATACTTTGACGAACAATTGACCTCTCATTTGCCACTTTCATATCTCCTTAAGATGATAAGAAAGCGTCATTCTATGTACATAAATAGAAATAATATATAATATATAATTATATATATATAACGTAAAAAAATTTATAAAACTTTTCTCTAAACTGAGTGCACCAAATCCTTTAAAACTTCAACACGTGATTATGAAGATTCGTGAAATTTCATTTTTCAAAAAAAAGTTCCTTCATTTAGCCTTGAGCAGAACCAAAATCACATTTTGTGAGAAAACTGAAATTTCACGAGCCTCGCGTTCTTCCTTAGGACCTTCATAATCACTTACTGAAGTTTCAAATGATTCGGTGCATTCAGTTTGGGGAAAAGTTTTATAAATATTTTAACGTTATATATATAAATATAAGCATATATAAATATGTATATGTATATAATGGCACTTTTAATATATTCTTAAGAGATTAAGTTCACGACGATTCAAGTACAAATGAGGAATGATTGTGATTTCTTTTTTCCCGCAGGATAAGAGAATCACCGTGGTGGACGCCTTGGCTCATCCTTATCTCGACGAAGGAAGACTGAGATATCACTCGTGCATGTGCACGTGTTGTTACACTACGAGTGCAGGAATGCGTCAATACACCGGCGACTTCGAGCCGGTCACGTCGCAACCCTTTGACGACCTTTGGGAACGAAAGCTCACCACTGTACAGCAAGTCAAAGGTAACTTTCGACGCATCGATATAAAATCTTAGATAATTAGATATAATAAATCTAAGATAGAATCATAGACTAGGTTAGAATAAAAATGAATTATGTATATCGTCCCGCTTTACTATAGAGCCGTTGTCTATTCGTTTGTACGTACGCACCGAAATGTTCGTTACGGGATTTGACGTACGTAATGGTATGTATTAATTTCAGAAATATCGTTAGATNTAACGATGCAAATGGGGTAATATTTACCGTAATCTAAATAAGTGAAACATTTACAATACATTCGTCTTTCGAGCCAATGCGACAATAAACAACGTTTCAGGGTATATTCGCGCTCAAGAAGTAAAATGTCTGTTTCATTAGAACGAAGCGCATCTCTTTACACAAGCAGCCTTAACCCATTTGCACGGTAAGGAAGTTTGAAAAAGAGGGTCCTTATCACCAAAATTTCAGGCTGAATGATAGTGACCAGTAAAATTGAGCGTATATATACGCTCCCGTGATAGTGACCAGGAAAACTAAGCGTATATATACGCTAACGATGCAAATGGGGTAATATTTACCGTAATCTAAATAAGTGAAACATTTACAATACATTCGTCTTTCGAGCCAATGCGACAATAAACAACGTTTCAGGGTATATTCGCGCTCAATATATAAATATAAGCATATATAAATATGTATATGTATATAATGGCACTTTTAATATATTCTTAAGAGATTAAGTTCACGACGATTCAAGTACAAATGAGGAATGATTGTGATTTCTTTTTTCCCGCAGGATAAGAGAATCACCGTGGTGGACGCCTTGGCTCATCCTTATCTCGACGAAGGAAGACTGAGATATCACTCGTGCATGTGCACGTGTTGTTACACTACGAGTGCAGGAATGCGTCAATACACCGGCGACTTCGAGCCGGTCACGTCGCAACCCTTTGACGACCTTTGGGAACGAAAGCTCACCACTGTACAGCAAGTCAAAGGTAACTTTCGACGCATCGATATAAAATCTTAGATAATTAGATATAATAAATCTAAGATAGAATCATAGACTAGGTTAGAATAAAAATGAATTATGTATATCGTCCCGCTTTACTATAGAGCCGTTGTCTATTCGTTTGTACGTACGCACCGAAATGTTCGTTACGGGATTTGACGTACGTAATGGTATGTATTAATTTCAGAAATATCGTTAGATTTTAAAACGTAAGTAAATCGTAAGATTTCCTAACTTTCATGACTTCCTCAATTGTCACATCGTTTGCTGCCAACGTATACATTTTTTATATATAAACGTGTTAAAATGAAAAGTTGATTCACCTCAAGGAGTGATAGACTTTGAAGGGACTGATAATATTCTTGTAACAAACTGGAATTTAACAGAAATATCAAGTACTAAATTGTTTGAATTCTATCTAAAATGTGATATAACTAATTAATCGTCTCATTAAGTATTGACCAATTTTTGGTACATGAATTTCTTTTCGTAAAATCATTTCATCTCGATAACAGCTTCCCATCATTTGAGTCGCAAGACTGGTGATTCTTACGAATTCAATTTTACTGGGATCAAAAAGTTTCCTTAGGAAGAAACATTTAGATCGACTGGAGTAATTACTTTCACCCAGAAAGTAAATTGTTCGCTCAACGTAGGGGACCGTTTTATTTCTTTTTTATTGCCACGTGCACGCTTGGAGGTTCGTCGACGAGAGTTTTCATCCCCCTTTGTCGTTGGCTTGTTTCAGAGGAAATGCACAAGTTTATCGCGGAGCAGCTGAACACGTCGCGAGTACCACTCTGTATAAACCCGCAGTCCGCGGCGTTCAAGAGTTTCGCAAGGTAAGAGTCTGTTTTTTAGGACGTTTACGTATATGAATGCCAGTCGAAAAGACGAACAGTAAAAATCGACCATCCACTCGCTCCAATACCGCCACGCTTCCGAGACGGAGAAGAGGGCGAAATCTCCCCCGTTTGTCATCTCCTTCCCCGAGCTTCCCGAATCTGTAGCCTCACATTCTAAAGACAAATAACGCTAAAATGAAAACCTTGATCAACCACCGCCCGTTCCCGTTGACCAAATGGCGTTTAAAGCCCCCCCAAAAGAGAAAATCTCCAAATGCCGTTCCTCCATTTTGTCGCGACCCTCTGTCAGTCGAAATGTGTTTTCGGAACTCTGAAAATATTTCTAAGGGCTCCGAAGGGTGGTAATTGTCAAGGAATGTAGATTTCGACCTCTGTGGCCGCCGTGCAATTGATGACATAAATATTTTATGTGAATTGTAGGACAAATGAATTTCTTGGTATTTGTATATCATGGTCGGAGCTGCGGGGAAAATGTTTAAAATTATAAGGCGACATGAGATAGGAATGCTGCACCTTGTTCTCAGGATATCTATTTAGTTATTTGTGATCTCTTCTTTCAAGTGGGAAACGCTGAATGTGATCTGGCCGTCAAAGGGTTGAAACAATGTCTCCGACCCTCTAATTAGGATTCGTTGATAATTACACTTGACTTTTAATATCTTTCGCAATTGGCTCTGTGAATATTTTGACGATTTTGAAGATGTGTTCTTATGGTTACTCTAAGCCCTTCTTACCTCATCCGCCCAGGTATAATGAATCTAATATGGGGGTGTGTTCAATAAGTCGATCGTTAAAATAATTGGCCCTGTCGATAGGCTTCAAGGAGAGAAAAGAGTACCCGTTTCCGACCTCAATTAACCACCTCGCTTCCGTTTGCAAAATGAGGAAGACAACTCTATCTAATCGAGGCGGATGCCAGAGTGTCAAAATCCCTTTCCGCTCTCTCTCTTCAACATTCTAAATAAATGAAACATTTACAATACATTCGTCCTTCGAGCCAATGCGACAATAAACGTTTCAGGGTATATTCGCGCTCAAGAAATAAAATGTCTGCTTCATTAGAACGAAACGCATCTCTTTACACAAGCAACCTTAAACCATTTGCATAGTAAGGAAGTATGAAAAAGAGGGTCCTTACCACCAAAATTTCAGGCTGAATGATAGTGACCAGTAAAATTGAGCGTATATATACGCTCCCGTGATAGTGGCCAGGAAAACTGAGCGTATATATACGCTAATGATGCAAATGGGGTAATATTTACCGTAATCTAAATAAGTGAAACATTTACAATACATTCGTCTTTCGAGCCAATGCGACAATAAACAACGTTTCAGGGTATATTCGCGCTCAAGAAATAAAATGTCTGTTTCATTAGAACGAAGCGCATCTCTTTACACAAGCAGCCTTAACCCATTTGCATAGTAAGGAAGTATGAAAAAGAGGGTCCTTATCACCAAAATTTCAGGCTGAATGATAGTGACCAGTAAAATTGAGCGTATATATACGTTCCCGTGATAGTGACCAGGAAAACTAAGCGTATATATACGCTATTGTTGCAAATGGGGCAATATTTATCGTAGCCAATAACTATCGACTAGGAATCCTCCTGGATATTATCAGAAGGGTCAACGGCCGTAAGAGGTCGTAAACCAAGTCCTACTTGGCGGTAATAAATCCTGACATTGTCCTCGGTATCAAAAGGATCGATTCACCTGGACCGGGAAGGCTCTTTCCCCTTTCCCGAGCTCGTTCGCCAGGGCCAATGTTAAAATTTATTAATTTGCCAGGACCGATCGTGATCGATCGATCGTTAGAAGAATCCGCCCAGTCGCGGGGTGAAACTGGGGGAGCGAAAAGAGTGTCTGTACGTTAACTGATGTTGACTTGTCTTGCTTATTTGCCGTCAAGTTAGAGCAAGCCATCCGCCAATCCAGCATCGTGCGCCGCGTATACCTACACATTACCACTACCGATTCGGCTATGTACCACTGTCAGCTACCACTATCGACTACTACTACTATCGTCTACTACTACTACTACTACCACTACTACTACCGATCGTTACGTCTCCTCCTGAATGAACGAATGACACGAGAATCAGCTATAGTCCGGCACGACCTCGCTCGCGGAGGTACTGACCTTTTACAACTTTTTTACATCTCTCTCTCTCTCTCTCTCTTGTCTTCAATTTCTCCCTCTTTGTCTCGCTCCCTACCTCTCTCTTTCTCTCCCTGCCCGAGTCCCTCTCTACGATTCTATTTCTGTCTCCACCTCTATTTCTACCTCTGTCTGTTTCAACTGTTTATTTGACTTTCGTTAATGTCGTTCCTTGTCTTTCTAGCCTTGCTCGGAAACATCGCAAGGATGTATCGCTACGAGTCGAGGCTTGACGTGCATCTCCCAGTAAGGCATTTTTCGCATTTTATATAATACCGCCCTTTTGCTGCCCTCTGAGGTCTCGAATACCGGAAACCATACGTGGACTTTCTAAATTCTTTATTTTTTTTTTCTTTTTTTTTTCTTTCTACGCTTCGGTGTCGCCACTTTTCTCTAAAGAGGAGGGAATTTTCTCTCGCGGAGTAAGCGATACGACTTCTCGCGGGAAAAGGAACTTCCGAGTCGCCGTAGACGGTGCTTTTCCGGAACTTAACTTTTCCGGCATCCGCGCGGTGTCGATTTTTCCCGTAATTTCCGCCAATCTCTGATTTCCTGGATTATGACATTTCGAAGCACAATTGGCCTGGAAAGCAGCACAGATCACGTCGCAGAAGACTCGCTCGTAGCGTTCGTTTGTACACGTTCGAGTTTTCTTTGATTAAGAGCTTTTAACCGTCTTAATTGATATGATTATCTAAGAAGGCCTGATCAACCATGCAGCCTTCAGTCGTTACTTGTGCCGCAGCATCGACGTACTCGTGGAGGTACTGGATGTGTTTAATGTGCAAAAGACGAGAGCCCCGAACCTAAAAAAGACCTACCTCAACCTAGGCTCTGATGAGATACTCCATAGTCGCCCCCCCCCCACAAAGAAAAAAGAAAAAAAAAGAAACTTTCGATCCGTCACCTATCAGTTGTAATCATCCCTCTAGTAATCCAATTTAGGTCGATACTAAATACCAATAAACATCCCAGAACCCGATCCCTGGTCCCGTAGTTAGTTGACTCTTTTGCGTAGGCGTCATAACTCGAATTGCTTTGCCAAGTAATTATGATAATCGACTTCTTTGCCTCGAGTTTGACTCCATTAACGTTGCCACCTTACGCACACGTTTTGACGTAATCAGGCTAAGCGGAAGATAAAATTGCGCGATTTAATTTCCAACATTAGGACTCCTGTTCAGTATCTTGTCAAATCTTATAAAGAATATTCATGGTTTTTATTAATTCTTAAATATAGGATTTATTTGAAACATCAGGATTATAGCTGCCCGGAGAATTTCATTTTGGTAGCCCTTGGTTTTATCCGAGGAATAGGGATAGTTTATAAATTATTTCCACGCATGTCTAGGTGAGGTTTCTTTTTTATAATTAATTAACGTAAGAGCGGAGTGGCTGAACTTTTGAAGGGATCGGGGAGGAGTTTTGGTCGTTTCTTCAGAATGGATTTTTCCAGCGGGTTTTTCTTTTATACGGATTTCCTTTGCGCGGCACTTTTTCCACGGTGTCGGGTCGACGTTCACACTGGGTGGAAATTAGAAAGTGGATCGAGGACGGTTAATTAGAATAACAATCGAGAGCTCACGGTAAAAATGGAAAGGTGCCTGCATTTCCTGCCGGAGTTTCCAGCAAACCTCGACCGAGGATACGTTTCCACGGGGATTGTTTCGCGCGAAATTGTTTATTCAATGCGGTATATCCGCTTTGGAAATCCAACTGGAAAACAGGATGTAAGAGTTTTTCTAAAAAAAAAAAAAAAAAAAATCCGCGATGAATTATTTATGAAACGGGGATTTTAATTAGCTAATTTAAGTTCCTATTTCGCTGATATGAGGAAAGAAATTACGTTTACATTGTGCAACTGTTATGTTGGCATTGGAGGATATTTTCTATGATTGTGCCTGCGAAGAAGAAGTATATGAGTATATTATTTATTTAACGGTCCAGAAGAATTATACGAGTTTATGTATCGGTCTGCTCGGAATTGTCTTGGAATTATGCGTATCCATTTTTTTTTTTTATATCACTTTGTAGTATTTCATCTTGGCAAAGCAAGGCGCATCGTAATTGCAATGCACGCGTACGTTTGACGATAGGAAATGTCTTAAACGAGGTATAATGAATTTTTAAATAAAAAGAGAGAGTGGCCGGCTGTCACGCATGCTGACAGCTGCATGGAAATCAGATGATTCTTGTTCTTATTTGATCATAGCAATTAAAATGACGGGTCCAAGGGAGATAAATAAAATCCATCGGATTTGCAAAATCAACAGTTCACCGTTGCGGAAAAGATTGTTTCCTGGAATGCAGCGAAATATTTTTCACCATTTGCATTGAAAGTACATTTCAGTGAAATTTCTTTCTCGACTATGATGTAAAGTTGCCACACGAATATGACTTTAAACGTTACTTTTTCTCTCGGTAATCTCACGTTAGTCATTTTTATTCCACCAGTGCTTATTGAATTGACGTTCGAAATTTCGACTCGTACAGAATTATTTCACCAATTACCTGAGTTCGAGGATATTTTATAACCAACTAATAATCGAGGAAACATGCTAAATGAACTCTGCTGAATGATTCGTCCACGGTGGAATTTAAAGAAATATTCGACAGTTTGTTTAGTCACATCGGGACGATGAAAAATCCAATTAAATCCTCCTCGCTCATTCGCGGCAGCTGATTTTGACATTTATCTCTCTCGGTTTCCGTCTTTTTCGTCCATCCGAAATGCTGGAATCCTACGAGTTTCCCTTTTCGGATGATGGGATTCGCAATGCCTGGCATCGCGAATTCCCGAAACACGCTTGAATTTTTGTCGGTCTCACGGCGAGAAACGGATTTTTTTTTATTCGGGTAGCTGGTCTGCTTTTCACTCGATTTTTCGCCATGAAACCGCTATTAGATCGCTTCTTAACCCATTTCGATAATACCGTGGATCGTGAAAATTAATGTGAGTTTTGGCTAATTCCAGCTCCACGGTAGCGCATCCCTCGGAACTGCCACCATCTCCCCATCAATGGGAATGAGGTCTCCAAAGTCCAGATGGAAATCGGCGCCGACAATTTCTCTGGTCATCGCCGTCGGCCACGGCGAGGTGAAAAATCGTCGGCCGATTTCGGGAGGACTTCGGGAAAAACGAAAGAGAGAAGAAGACGAAAGGGTCGGAAGGTCAAACTGGAACCCTGCGAAGAGCCAAGAGAGACAATAGACTGCCGAGCAACGTAGCCTCAATTTTCAACTAGCTGATATACACCTAGGGGACACTTAGTTAAATTAATAATTACTTAAGGCTAGTAATAATTATACAGATTAGGCGATTACGTAGGGGGAATTCAGGAAAAGAGGGAGAGACACGAGTTGGGCGCGAAGACGTGTGAGAGCTGGGCGAATGTAAATGCAGAACCGACAAAGATTGGGGGGAGACGCGGATTCGTGCTCGAGGTAAAAAGACGGGGCGAGGACGAGAGGGAAGGAGCGATTGTAATATTAATTGTAACACGGGAGCTGATCAGTGGAGGGACGGGCCACTTTCAGATTTTTCCTTCGTTCTTTCTTTTCGATCACTCATTCGCTCATCCGGAACAACTGGCATTTAACTGACTATACATATTAATGCATATTACACATTATTATACATATGTATGCATACACGTCTTTAGGAGAGTAGGGTATTATTTGTTAGGTGTAACGTGTACACGCGAGGTCTCTGGATTATTGGCCACGATGGATGGGGGAATAGCAGAGGGCGGGAACAGAATAGCGATTCTTGGTCTCGAACGTTTCCGCGGATCCGCTTGCGCCGGAAATTTTCGATACCGGACTAATGCTGATCCGATCGCGAGATATCAATCGGATAATAGCCTCCGAGAAGAAGAACGATCACTCGCGTGAGAAAACCGTGGACGTGAATATGGACGCGATCTGTTGGGATCTTCGACATTTTGGCGGCTGCAGGGCTGTTGGCGGTTCGATCGAGGACCTCGGCTACTCAGACATTTGCGGCAAAGTTAAGAATTTTCAAACGTCCTGCAAAGGAATGCCCCTGATTTCGTTTGATCATCGAATTTGGGTTTATGGACCGATATTACGTGACGGTCTGCCGTTTCTTACAGCAGCTAGTTGCAAATCTTGCGTTATTCGATTAGCCGGACAGAGAGGTTGAACGTCGATTGAAGAAGAATTCGAAAGTTTGCAGATTCTGCCGAACATTTCAAAGTTCAGTCAATTTATGAACAGAGAGACAGAGGGAGAGAGAGACGAACCGTAACGTGGCTGCGTTTAACCTTTTTGCTACGACGAAATTGGCATTCAGTTTGACATCCATGAATGGGGTTATGTACCATAAGTGAACATTTACCGTATTAATAATGTATGGCATTCGGTTTACTATCTTACTCCTTAAACGATTATTCCGAAGACTCGTAAAGATAAACTTCCAGGCTTTGGAGGACATACCCTTGTTTATTTGAAATCATTGATATCTCATTAAATGAGTGCCAATTGTTTTAAGACTCGTATGGTGGATTATAGTCGCTCGTGGTATACTACGATCATTTCACGGCGAGCAACTATATTTGCCCATTATATATGAACAATTTTTAGTGATTAACGATCGCAATCACCTGGAGTAGCGAAAGGGTTAACGCAGTACTTTTTGACATCGTCATTGTTATCTGACAGCTGTGTACGTTGCCACGTGGGCCCGATATATCAAAGATGGCGTCCTATCTCTTTAAAATGACATGAAACCTCAGCTGTCAACTCCTGAAACGTTTAATCAAACTCGCGAACCATAAATTAAAATCATTCGCGAAAGAAGTAAAAGAATTGCATGAATACCCCCGAATTAAATTTTCGTGCTTCAATTATTTTTCCCATAAAAAAAAGATCAAAATGAAAATGTCAAGATTCAGATTTTAGGAGCTTTTCCTAAGAGTGGAATTTATAAAATTTCATGATTCAGTGAAACTGAATCATATTCGATTTTGTCGACACGTGCGGATCTAAAATTGTGATATTTTGTGTTTTTGGGCTTTTTGTTATTGTAAAAAGTGCGCAACGGTTTTCAAAGTGTCGTCAGTTCTTAAAAAAAAAAAAAAAAGAAATAGTAGCGCTGTTCGTACAACGTGTAAGGAATCTGGAAATGACATTGACATAATTCCTGCAACAGGTTTCTCGTTATTTTAAAGCGGAAGGCTTAGGTTTACGAAGATGCAATTCCTGACACAAATCAGCTGATAGATAGCAAAGATCGTCGCGTGGAAACTGTAATTCCAGCATCACTGCCGAAGAATCGTACGAATGCAATGACGTTAAGATATAGGGAATAGACAAAGATAGGGAGAGGAGGTCAATGGAACTGAGATTTGTGGCGAGGGAGCTAGGTAGATAGAGCGATAGATAGATAGATGGATAGCTAGGTAGATAGATAGACGTACAGGAAGTGCGGGGCCGACTAAGTTGCTCTTGTAAATATTTCTGGCGCCCCGTTTATTTTCTGACGCGTGTCGAAAGCTCTCGGGGATTCACGCGAGAAACACGAGGATTTAGAGTTCGATTTTGAAAGCAATACGAGTATCTATGAAAGCTATTATCAACATCTGTCTGTCCAACTTATGCTTTCGTTCGACAAAGACGCATGATTTTCGATAAATTGTTTAAAGACGATGCGAAACCTCCCATAGGACTCGCACTGTATTTAGGCATAATTTAAGATGAAGAAGGCATAATTTAATAACTTTTAGGAACTACGGTTCTTAATAACTTCTCTACCGATCCCTAAAACATTAACTGGGACTTCCGAAACAATGACGTTTCGTGTACCTCGGTATATTACATTTTGTTAATTTAGATCTTTCTGAAAATCCTTCAGTCTGTTTTCATTAGCTTCATTCAATTGTACATATTTATATTTATTTATCGAGTTCATTGGCCATGCTACACACACTCGTGAACAATGGAATTGCAAGGGAAATCAACTTGAATTAGACTCAATCGAAACGATCTTTTTTTCCTATTTGATATCCATTTCAATGAAATTGAAGGCGTGGATTAATTGATTTCGACAGTACACGTATGACTCGAAGCCTCGTGTTTCCAAGGAAAGCCTGTGAATTTGGATTCGTTCGGAAGCCTAAGAATTACGCATAATTGCGTAAATCTTGACGAGTATGTCGCTCCCATCCTGATGGACGAGTTTTAACGTCCACGCTTGGTTAATGAGCAACTTGCAATTTCGATTAAAATCGCGTGATCTCCGTCATGCACGGACGCGGTGCTCGCACGGTACATAATATTACGTTCTGAGTGTGATTTAGGCTAAGATGAACGTAGATGCATCCACATATTAGGGCCTAGACTTAGATTAACGACCATATTAAATTCTCCATTTTGCAAAGATATACGTGTTCCCTTTTTTACATGCAACAAAGTAGTGGTAATAGCAGCCTTTGTAGCGCAGTGTCGTAAGGAAAGTATAGCTCGATAAGTACTTCCACCGAGCGCCTCGGTAAAGGAAGGAATACGTTAGGGTAGACAATGGAGGAAATCGAGAGATGGTACCGAGATCTACTATTATATTAGCGAAAGGCTGTAGAAAACAACACTAATTACATTCGTAATTTAATGCACGGATAATTATTCTCTGCTTGATTGCAATAGCGTAGAAAAGTGCGGGTACATTATGATACGACATCGACAATTAATAATTACGGTCTTAATCTACCGACAGAGGGGTACGGTAGCATTTGTAAATTAGATGCTATTATAAGTGTTGTAATGTACACATGTACTGGTATAACGAGCACTTGGTGATTATTCAGTATTTGAATTACGGAGTAATTAATATTACTTTCATGACGAATTAACGTGGATATCCCAGCGTTGGCACTATTCTGGCAAATATCGCGCAATTGTAAAATGACGTATTTAGTCGAAATATGTCGCGCATATACAAAAGAGAGTTTTTACTTAACTAGCAGTTAAGTAACGCGAAAAGTGTACCTGATCTCTCAGCTTACAATTAGGTTTACTTCTTCTGCCGAGCACTACTATGTTCTGACATTCCGATTTTGTTATTTATCGCAATACCGTTCAAATTTCTCATTTTCTAATGTCAAGAAAATTTCTGACGGAGATGTGAAGTTACACATTATTTCATATTTTCATATAGTCGTCTAAAGTTTCGTGTTAGAAATTATTTCGTTTTTGGTTTTAGCATTGCCTTAGAAGCTTTGAAATCATTAAGTTATTTACCTATAGTGTTAATAACTGGGATACTACGTTATTTTCTCGAGCACGATACCATATGTAGCCTGAAATGGAGATTTAAAGTTGACAAAGTACATCTCCCATTTCCTCCTGTTGAGCCGAGTGCTTATCATCGACATTTGTAAATAATTCATCGCTCATTGTAAATAATCTTGAATTCATCGACTCTACATGTGTACAAGTTCGTGGACCGTTTTCTTTCTTACAAGTAACGTCCCGTTTAAGAGTAGAATAGTCCTGATTCGTGTTTTACGATAACTCCTGATTTCAGAAGGTAACTCACGAGCATTGTACTTGACAAGAATGTAATATTTTCAAAGTGGGTTACAATTGTGTCCAGTCGACGTGATACAACATGTAAAATACATTAACATGATAAACAAAGCAGCGGCATAATTTTTAATGTTCGTTGCCAACTTGCCACTTTGCCAACAGTCGGGATGAATTTTAATAATTGACAAGGAGAATCTGCATCCATTATAGATAAACATTTTTACATGTAGAGTAAATCATTCATGCATAAACTTTCCACCAAAACATTTCCCCAAGCTTGAGGATTAATTTCGTGACGCATGTTCTTTCTACGGCAACATTTTTTACATACACGCCGAAGATGTATCAAATTATATTCCCGAATATAAATTTGTACATTTTCGATATAATTGCAGTAATGCCAACCTGCACGGGTCATGTCCTATTCCTGCATATCGGCGTTTTATTTTCCGTATCATTTTAACAGCTCTCATTTTTCGGGTGCTTAAAAGATAAAAGTCCGAAAGAGGTTGTCGGCATCATGAAACCTCAGTACTTCAATGAGATATCGTTGCAAACGGTGAAATGTTTTTCAGGAAGAAAACCAGAAGGGTATCTGTCCACAATACTTAATTAGTATTAAATATAACATTCTTCTCCGTCATTTGGCACGAGAGGAAGATTTGCGCGATCGTTGAAACCTGTCAGGATTAATTTACTCGTAGGAAAAGTCGAAGGTGGGAAAGGAAAAAAAAAAAGAAACCAATCAAGAAACGCGGAATGGTTTGTCTCGCAATACAAGGATTAAGCTATACTTTTATTGTTTGTACTGTGTCGTAGAAAAAGAAAAAAAAAAGAATTAGGTAAGAGAAAGGGACGACGTCGGTAATAGAGGGCGACCATGGAAAAGCGTATGTAAATAAACGATCAGCTTGTAAAAAGCTACCTCGAACCGTTTGCTTTGACCCCGACAATAGCTGTCGCATCTGGAAGCTGAAATTGAAAAGAAGTCTGCTCCACTTTCAAGAGGAAAGTCAAAAACGAAACGGCTCAAAAGTAGCGGAAGCTTTGTCCATCGCCCTTTAGATTGGCGCTGTTAATAACCAGCGATAGCTGCCAATTGCGATAATTATACGTGTTTTCGTATCGATTAACCTCGAAGAAATTTTGGGAGAATCGGTATTATTATTTTCCTTCTTTTTCTGCTGTTTCTTTTTCTTTCGTTATTCATTCCTTCGCTTGTACGGAATTTCATTATCGAGTTATCCCAAATGATTTCTTCTTGTCCGGAAGCTAATAAGAATTGATGGTCGATACGAGACGACTTAGTTTTGGGACTTTAACGTTCACGTTAAGAGCTGAGAAAAAGCGATACGCTGATTCGCAAAAATTGGATCGATTTCCAAAACGAAAGGAAAAGTCAAACAATGTCAGTCCTACGAGGCAAACTCGTGACAAGTGCTCGTGGGAGGAAGTGGATTTCTTTGCATTTTTTTTGTTGTATTATCGATCTATTATGTATAACGAGGCTCGCACACGATGCAGTTTTGCAGGGCCGCATGTTCGGAGCCTTAAGGCCATTGCACGAAGTTTTGCAAATTGTACTTGTAATTGTTAAGAGGCGAGCAAGCAGAGTGAACACTTTAATGTTTCCTATTAAAAGTAGTTAAAAGTTAATGCAACATTTTGTATATACGTAGGCTCATTGTAGCTGTCAGTTGGGCATTTAATCGTGCGTGTACACAGTGGTGTGGTCCAAAATGGAAATTTCTTTTCTTTTGAATTGCCGTAAGCTTAGGAAAACAAAAGACACGTATAAAATAAATCGTGGGAGAGTAGGATTGATATAAAAATCCTTAGAGGTCGTCGAAATATTTCAATTTCTCTGTACGATTGTTAGTGGGGTACGGTAAACGGAACGTTATTTCTTAAATTCGCAAAATGTACAAAAGCACAGAACTAGCTTACTTAATTTTCAAAAGAAGGGTACTATTCCATATCCAAGTCTTTACGGAAATTTATTTCAAAGGCGGGTCACGGAAAATCTTTAAAAAGGAAGTTGTAGGTATTCATGTTGCACTTTTCTAGCAATGACCTTTTGTAAAGGATATACAATGTTAATACAGCAGTAACAGTGTATTAAGGGTACTGTTAATTGGAAGTATTTCGAAAGACCTCTAAGCACTCTTACGTTGAATTCCCTTATTGTAATGGGAGAGAAAAATTATTTAAACGAATTTAATATCGACAAGAGTGCAAAACGAGGTCGAGCCATTTTGAACCACCGTGATGCACACCTGAACATATGTACGACTGCGAAACCATTCTTTTTCTTTCACGCACATTCATTCACGAACACATTTACGTTCATATGAGGAGTATACATATATATACGCGACACACGTAAATGTTCGTAGTCGTTCGAATGTCAAAGATTCACAGTCGTTTTGTAAAATCATTCGTAAAGGAAGATTCAGTGAAGTAACCTGACATACATACGCGATGTAAACGATGATACCGAGGCTAGGTGATAATGCATAAATCGTAAGATAGCTATCTTATACATACGAGTAAATAATTAATTAAACAAGAAACAATATACTCTACAATAGCGAATATGCCTTCATTATGGAAAGTGGCTGGCACATGATGCACCGAACAATAAAGTTGCTGCAAAATACGCGACTCATGTACATATATACATACGCATATACAAATGTATGTTTCGGCCTCCGATTTGACTGGCTAAACATCGGTACCTCGGAGAGCATGATTAAGCCCCTTTTTACTTTAAGTTCCTTCCAATTTCCCAATTTTGTTCTTCCGAATAATAAATGCAATTCTTCCTGAACCATGACTTTGTTCGTATTTATTTTAGCATTACTCCTCTTCCGTTTAGATTAATTTCTTTCATCGGCAGTTCAGCTTTTTAATCCTTTCATAACCATCGGCCAATTTTTCAGTTAATAAGTTACGGTGACATATACTCATTTTTTAAACACCTTTAACCTGAACGGGTTAAAAAGTTATTGAATCATTAAATCCGTTCCAACCAGATTAGCATTATTTTACCAAAAAGAACCACGAGGGACCTGTGACACTAAGCATGTACTTTCCGTTTATTTTACTTTTCGATTTTTAATTTCCTTTTTTTTTCAATAATGATCATTGATCTTTTCCATGCGATCCATTTTTATATTTCCACTCGGTCATAATATTTCTAATAAAGTAAATAACCGAAATTCAATTTATCTTCTTTCGTCCGATTAAAGGAGCAACTTTGTTATTCGCTACGAACCACGTGATTGAACCCGCTTAATCTGTAAATAAATCTGTAAATAAGCAATTCAGAATCTGTCAAGTGCACGCGAATGATATACTCGATTGTAATTCACGAGAGTAGCGTTAAATCTTTTCTGTATCCCTGATTCTTAACTAGTTTTGGTGGCACGCATGAACCAAAAAGGAAAAACGAAAAAATATCCGCAAACGTGTGTAACGAGCAAAAGATATGTCGCTTTGGTGTCGGTAGGCATTTTTTAACGGTAATGGTAAAGTGTGATTACCTGTCGTTAGTAACTAAGAGGCCTTAATATATCAAGTTTACAACACAAATAAATAAATGAATATATATAAATATAGAGATACGATCTATAAATATATATACACACACATGATGGGTATATAAGAATGGATATATATGAATGAATATAGTACACCAGTACGTCGTTGCTGTAATTAATAGTGCCGACACTCCTCGAAATATTTGTCCTAAGATACGTTTATAAACGCAGTACGCATTTTAAATGGTTCTCGCTTTATAATTGTGCTTCGAGTGGTCTAATTTCCCGAGGAAACGTCGATAAATGTAATATTAGCGTATGTCGAGAGGTCGATCGATACGTGCATTTCAGTGCATCGAAATGATATAGGTCCACTATAGACTTGCAATTGCATTTCGAATGATCCCGTTTGCCAAAACAGAATTTATACAAGTACTTTAACAACTATACCGGTCGATAATGTCGTCGTCGTCGTAATTAGCAATTAGTAGCACCACTCCTCAGGCATTTCTCATTATTCTCGTTCGTATACCTCAATGAAACTTCACGAAATTGAAAGGTTTGCCAAAAACTAAGTCTCCGTACATGAATGTAACATTTACTTATAAACCGCGAGACAGTCACTGAAAAGAAAAACAAAAAAAAAACAATCGCACTGTTTACCTTATTATATTATCAACGGCTAAAAATGTAGATGTAAGGATTTTCGGAATAAATTACTATTTAGACAGAATTCGTTACCGTATACAATTTACGTCGTTTCTAAATTTTATATTAGTAGTGAATTCCCTCGTTTATGCGTTTCTTGTCACCACTGCCAATGTCTCTGTATTATTAATTGTGAGACTTCCAACTAGACCGACCCTTGAGAAAATAGTCTAATTGTCGTACAATTGATCTCGGTATTTGCGAATCATTTCGCGAGGACTAATCGAGCCGCGAGATTTACAAATTTCAAAGCCGAAGAGACCAATTAGAGTTTCGATTTGGCGATGATGGAAAGAGAATTACACATTAACACAGCGAAGGGAATTTTGAAGCGCTGATTCAAAAGCACTGCATCGGACGTTAATTAACACGAGTGTATGAAAATTTGATCACGCTCTAATTATTTTGGTGATTGCTAATTGTGCCATGAGGTCAGGAGATAAATTGCCAGGCTATAGAACTTGCTCAAAAGCAGAGTTCTTAGTTATTGAATGGATTGTAATTCTTTTTCTTTTTAATATGAGTACATGATTTTATCCTAATTGGTAAGAGAAATTAACACTAACACCAAACAACGCAATCCTTTCTACAGTCTCGTTACATGCCACGTCATTTGCAAAGTAACCAAGCTAAACCCAGAAATTGCCAGATTTTTTAATATCCGTCATTAACGCAAAGTTCGATTTAAAATTAAAACACTTCCGACGTGAAGTGAAAATCAAGTTCAAGGAGGAAACGGCGAATTACCTCGATTTACCAACAATTACAGACCACCCTGGCGTGTTAGATCGACTAGAAAGTTACTGTGGTTTTTGATGTTTAAGACTTAACATTTTGTTTTTGTATAAAGATGCTTTTGTTTCAAGTTCATGTCATATACCATTTCAAAGCGCAGGTATCGCTCTACATTTTGATAACAGTGATTGTTTCGAACATTCATTTCCATTTCATTTAGATTACTTATTTGCAGAGGGAAGAAAGGCAAATGCGGGCAATTCTCTTATACAAGTTCAAAGTGGTCTATAAAGCAATTGCAGTTGTTCACAGCATTTCAAAAGTTACTCGGCATTGACAAGAGCCTTGAAGATTAAATTCGTTCTGAACAATCTGCACCTATGGGCATAATGGGAAAAGAAGTTAAAAGTTAATATTTAAAACAATTATCGTTATCAAAACTGCTGATGTTTGCGCTTTAATTTAAAAATAGAGGGAAAAGAACTCCATTTGAAGACAGAGGGTCACAATTTGAAGCAGCAAAAACCGCAATAACTTTCTAGACAACCTAATTAAATCCATTCGGCCTGTAAATACATCGACGACAGTGAAAATCGGGGGATTAAAACGTGCGAGGATTTCAATTTGCGTACCTTGAGAGAAAAAAAAAAGCCTAAGCATTTTCGGAAACAGTGCCCACAGATTTTGGGAGTTCCAGTGGAGGCGGTACGTCGAGCCGAAAGTGGAAACAAAAATTCGGCACGAGCCCAATCGGACATACATAGTAGTAGTACACTATAGGGCAAAAAGGGCGATAACGGATAAAGGCCCAGAAAATGGACAGCAATAGTGGCGATAGCGAGGAAACGTTAGGGCGAGAACGGGAGAATCGGTAGCGACGAGTATGGCGGAGCCGCGAAAAATCGGAGTTCTCAAAGTGGCTAAAAATGATCTCCCCATTGGATGAATTTACCGAGAATTATTCACTATGCTTCGAGTTTAATCCAAGGAATTGCTTGACACTTTGATACGTGAATATCTACCCAAAGACATCTCTTTACTTAAATACTAATATTTGGGTGGAACTTAGGGGAATTTTTCTTATTCCTAAGTAGTAAAGAAAAACAAGATGGCGGAGCGGTCCATCGCGCGGTACATGTTTGAGTCGTTACGGCGTTTTATATTTTACCGCACCGAGAAGAGTTATTCTTTTATATTATATATATATAGATTATATCGTGCAGTCAGCAAACGGCTTGCCTCGTCTAGAAACGTCCACGCGAAATTCACCGTCAATTTCGTGGACTAATCTCGAAAAATAATGAGATACCAATTCCGTCGGTAATTTCATGGTGAACGGTTGCGAACCCTCTTAAAAGAACCATCGATTAAGTCGTAGGACTGGCTTTCGGTTCCAGTCCGAGCTATTCTAAGTCTAAGTCCAATCTAAGCTTAAGACTTCACTACTATCCGATGTTTTCGACTATCTCCGTGTAAGTAGTCCCGTAGGTGGAATTCGTCTAGAGCCTAGGAGAAGACTTGGACCCCGTGGCGAGGGTCCCGTAGCTCTAAGAGAACAGAAAATGCTAACGATAAAGGGAACCCCCGAGTTCTAGAAGAACGGGACGAGAATTTCGAGTCTTTCCAGTATGTGTGCACTTCCAGAGTCTCGAGGACCGATCCGAGTCTCGACCGGCCGGTCGCCATCTTTGTTGTAGCGCCGCGTCGGAATATCATGTTCTTCGTGTCTATTGGTGTTGATATCACTTGTAAATACACCGTAGAGTCCTCCGCGAGTTGAAGTGAGGTTAGGTTTCGAGGACCCCTCGTTAGGGGACTCCCGGCGAGTCCGGGAAATCTTTTTTCTTTTTTTTTATTCAATCCGCACCGGAAGTGAGATTTCACGACCGGCGTGACTCTCTTCGTCGACTTGTATAGGCGTAATCACGAGTGTTAGCGAATCGGTGGGGGTATTTATGACCCTCTGTACATATTAACGGCTACGAAGTCGCGTGCGATGGATCGGCGTAGAACCGATATACATATACATATACATATATACATATGTCGACCCTACGTAGTCTTCTGAGTAGGCACTCGGCAGGGCCGATTTCTCGAATTTCTCCAATTTCCGGAACCCCGCAACGAGCGATTCGGTGTTTCCGGTCATTTCTTTCCTCCTGGAAATCGGCCCTGACGAGTTTCGCCTTGGCTATTGATTTAACCCACGGCCAAAGTAACTTTTAGGAAAGTGTGTCTGCCTTTTGTAAGTAGCTCGCCCTCGCGAGATCACCGTGACTTTTTTATGGGAGTCCTTCGGTATGACTTGTGGAAAGGGACCTCGTTATCGGGGAGAACCTCGGAAGAATCGAAAACTCAGAACTCTCGGAAATCTGGAAATGATATAAGAGATACTAACCAGAAAGTATATATACATTTGACTTGGAAGCATGTCGTTTCAAACATGAAATAATAATTAAAATGTACAGACCCTAGTCTTCCAAGCCACTGAAAGATTCTCTCAATTTATCGTAGTAAATGCAGTTTCGAAGGAATAGATTAGAAAAAAAAATGTGACAATTAATCTGAAATATAAAGAAGTTAGTCGAGGAAACCATCACACTGACTACCTTAATTACATTTTATAAGATTTCCACAGATATATGCACTTCGACATTTTGAGCTTCTTCTCTAAAAAAGGTGCAATTGAGTAAAAATCATGCTTCTTTTTAAAAGCCAATGCCCAGGGCTCGAATAAAACTGAAAGTTCTCGACAGCACTCGCATGTCTCCGAATTCGACCAATCCGATAATTCTCCAAATTTGACAAAAATAGGGCGTTTTTTTATGAATCGAAGGGAAATGGTTCCCCCGATTTCGAGAGAAGAAAAACCTTTCCCACGAATTCCCACGAAGAACTCATCGGTACACTCCAATCGCCAAAAAGAGATGAATAATTTTCCCTAAGGCTCATTTTCCAAGGCCCGCTCCCGGAATCCAAGCCTTATGGGAAATTACCCTTTCTCGGTTGGCTGACAAGGAGTCGGCACATCGCTACGTGTCACTCGGAAATGACAGCGTGTACTCAATGTAAATAGTCGATTGTAACATACAGCATGTCGATGCCTATCTTTAATTAATCTAATTACCGAGCAACAAGTTCTTATTCTATCTCTGTGTGTGTCAGTTTGAATTGGATATAGATTTTGTATCACCCTTCTTCCGTGTACAATGTATAGAGCAGCCTGCGAGTCGATCTCGAGCTCTCTCTGGACCAGATCTGAGGATCGATCCAACGTCGAAGGTACTTCGAAAGAAATGTAATTAAAAATAAATAATAATATTAACAATAATGATAATATTAATAGTTACCTTTAGCTCGGTACTAAGGACGAACTTACTCGAGGTCGAGCTCTAATGGTGTAGATTGAATCGTGTCTTTCGCCTTTTAAGTAGATTTTGCGAGCCGGCGCGAGGCGAGCTGAAAAATCTTGGGATCGAGGATCGATCGATCGATCTTGACAAAGACTTTTGGAATTAAGATTCTCCCTTTTCCTTACTTTGAAAATACGCCGAGCGATCTCATATTTAACATTACGTAAGTAAACGAAGCACCCGTTACTTTACATACTTACACTTAAATGTAAATTAACTTATTGTCAGACTGAAAATTACTTAAAAATCATACGGGGTATCATAAAAATGGGCAAACGATTAGTAAACGATGATGCGTTAATAAAGAGCGAGATCGTAATTTATCCAGAAGTTTAAACAATTTTGTGAAAAACTTCCAAAATTCGCGAGATGTAATGGCCGTTTAAAATTCTCAGTTTTAATTATCACGGAATAGGGTGATCTTAATTTTAATCTAAATGGCTTAGGCCGTATCTGCAGGGAGTCAAAATTCGAAATCTTCAGGCGCAATCGATCCTCTCCCAATTTTCGATCGCTCGCGATCGACAAGCGTGAATTATTCGTGCACGTGTCGTAGATGTGGCTACACCTGGCGCAACTTCTCGATCCGTGATCTCGATCGATCGTGAAATCGAGCACGGTGACAAGTGCGCCTTACTTCCGACATTAGCTAGTAACCTTCCCAAAAGGAGAAACGTGACAAAAACGCGGCCATAAATTAAAAGGAAAAAAAAAAGGGAGAGAAACCGAGAGCGCGCAAAACTGCTCTCGGTGCAGAAATTGATCCGACATGCAAATCAGAACGAATAAATTCGAGGTGCCGATACCTCTACACATCCGATATCAATCTTCGCAAGGGGAAAAGTCAAAATCAAAACTGTCTCGAATCAAAACGCAGAAGAGGGGACACACAAACAAGAAAGCTTAAGTTAAGGGCTGACCGAGCCGGGAAATATTAAGTACCAGAGCACTGAAGACTGGCAATCAAAATACTTTAAGAAGATTATTGCAGACTTATCTAGGATAACTGTTTCCGTTCGGCAATTTCGGCAGAGCGGTCGATCGAATGATAAATGAAAGATCAAGAAAAGGAATGATTAAGGTGAAGTGAAACAAGTCGAGGAACTTGATCAACGTCGATAAAGAAGATTTTTCTAAATGCCTACGTTGTCGACGTCCGTTTTTATATTGACAGCTGGGTCGAATTATATTGTGTATAGTACCAAATGGCATATTCCACCTGTCGTTTTCGTACAATAATTATAAAGAAATCGAAGTAAAACTCCAGAAATCCTCTGGATTCATGCCTTCTGGGGCTCTAATTGACTGCGGAGGGACCTCCTGCGCCATCTGTGATTTCCAGGTCAATTAAATTTTCACTCCGAGACCTCGTATTACCATCGTTTTAGCAAAGAAGCGCATATAAGACTTTTTTTGCCTTTATGCCGTTCAAATGCGAGTTTATCGATTACCAGAGTGTTCTAAATTGTCGTAAAATTGTCCTGACCCTTTCGATTCTCATATTAGAGCCTTCGATAATTGTATATCCATTGAAATATGAGGGCTCGAACGCCATTTTGGTTCTGGTCTGGGCTGAGTTAAAAAATCCAAATTTTGAATGTGTCAGGACAATTCTTAGATGATCAGGAGTGATGTGTCAAAGTTTCGGACAGTTCGGTATAATACCCTTAAAAAAAAGTGTTGTATTCGAATCGACTGATTTGAAGGATGTTTCACTTCACCTTAATGGGGTCCGATCGAGCTTTTCTTCCACATGTTGAAGAATCCGGGTATTTGCGATGTACAATTCACTCGCGATAAGTGCGACACCTCTACTACGTGATTTTACACATGCGACATGATGGAATGGAATTTTCTTTACTAATTAGGTTAACTACCGAGTGATCATTTCCGTGGATGGGCAGGGGATTTATTTTGAAGAATATTTCGGTTTCCCGCTCTGTCGGCTTGTCTTGGCGATGGAAAAAGCTCGAATTCCACCCCACAACTCTGTTCAGATTTGAGAAGGAAAACAAGAACGATTAGTTAATGAATACCGCGCGTCTAATGTTAACACTTACGATTAGAGCGTAGCTATAGTTAGGTACCTGCATTTCATGAAACTTAACGTGCTTGGATAGCTCCTCAATAAATCGTTATACATGTTTTGATAAGTCGCGTAGATTTTTTTCAATACCTATTCCCGGTATGTTTTGATTTAATAAATTCATGCCTGATATCGGTATATAAAGATTAGAATTGCAATAATAATTCAACGCCTACCGTCTGTATATTATTATATAATATTTAACATCATCAAAATCCTACAGAGGAGGCGAGTATTTTTGAGTAGATAGTTTTTTACTTTGATAAAACGTTGACTTTCCAAATTAGCTATCTTTATATTTTTAGTATTTATGTAATGCCACTGAAATGAGGTCGGGATTAAATGATGTATTTCTAAATTTCGTTTTCTCGATTAATCGAATTACGCACTGTATTATGTTTCAGTCCTTTCGGTAAACATTGTCTAACTGTATTCCGCTCTTCTTCCTCGAGATCATGGCACAAAACGTTAAGAAGTATTTTATTAAAATAGAATATTTAGAAGATACGCGTCAGCTCTTCGCCGGATTTGACTTTGTTTGGATAACGGCTGAATAATCTTTTTCTCTTGATCAACAATGGCAGAAAAATTCCTTGACCAGTTACAGAAGACAAAGAATATTTCTGCGAGTATTGTTATCTATTTCTGAATTTCAAATGGGTAGTTAATATCGGAACCTGTTATGTAACAAAGAGTCTATCCAATTCTCACGTGTCGAACAGGTAGGTTAGGTAGAAGACCGCCAGATGATAACGACTCGCTGATAGCTGTGAAATATGGAACATACTTTCTGCAATTTTCTGGTCGGCAGTAGAGAGATTATTTCCTCGGTTTATAACAGATTTTGTTAAACTTCTGAAAATGGTATATTACGTCAAGAACGATATAAAATACCGATCGTTTAAAAATATTTTACAGTTAATTTTATTCCTTCATTTTTAATCATTAATACCTATACAAAGTTGACACAAATGATAACGAATTTAGTAAATTAGTAGTTTGAAACCTAAAATTATTCTGACATTTTGAAGATTCACAAAAATTGTTGTGAAAATCTATGGTCATTTTACTAGATTTCTTGTAATTCCTAATAATTATGACGGTTCAATAGAAAGTATATGGAAAGCATTAGTGAAACTTGCGTAATAAATATTTATTAAGATTCTTCTGGTAAATTCTCGATATATTCACAGGCTATCGGTATAATATGGTAATTTCCTTTGTAAAGTGGATCACTTAATAGGGTCAATTTAAACGGAACAACCTTCCCCATCAAGCTACCGTGGACGCAGTTCGCATCGCGAAAAAAAT